>NC_141689.1:982339515-984882015 GCF_964263255.1 Lissotriton vulgaris | reverse complement strand
TGGTTTTCCTGGCTGTAATCGGTATTAGGTCGATGATTTTCCTAAGAATTCTTAGTGTGCCGATGCATTTGCCAATGACCTTGTGGACTTGGGATTTACCTGAAAGGTCAGAGTCGATCATGATCCCAAGATTTTTGACTTTCTCGACCGGTTGAGGGCATTCACCAAGCAATGTGGGCCACCATGCTTGGGACCAAAGGGAGGTTTTATTTCCTATTACTAACACCTCAGTTTTTTCACCGTTCAGCCGGAGGCAGTTACTGTCCATCCATCCGGCGACAGCAGTCATGCACTCCGAGAAATTAGAAGCATTCTTATCAGTTTCCGGGGTAAGCTTAAACATGAGCTGCGTATCATCGGCATAGCTCACTATGCCCACACCAAAATTCTCTATGATTTGAGCCAGGGGTTCCATATAGATGTTGAACAAAGTAGGGCTCAGACTAGAGCCCTGTGGAACCCCATAGCTCACGATCCGAGAGGATGATTTGAAAGGCGGGCAATGGAGCTGGAAGGTTCTGTTGGTGAGGAAAGATTTAATCCACTCCAGCGCGTCATCTTTTACTCCAATGTCAGAAAGCCGGGACAACAGCGTGGCATGTAGCACCGTATCGAAAGCGGCGCTTAAGTCTAGCATGACCAACGCTGCGGTTTCACCCTCGTCCACCATCTTGCGGATAAATTCCGTAGAGTACAAGACAGCAGTTTCTGTGGAGTATTTGGGTCTAAAGCCAGATTGGGTGGGATGGAGAATGTTTTCTGCCTCTAAATACGCCATGAGTTGAAGGTTCACAATTTTTTCTATTATTTTGGCGCATTGGGGCAGTAGGGAAATTGGCCGTAAGTTTTGAAATTGAGTGATTGGAATGTTAGGTTTTTTTTTCAGAGGGATGACTTGGGCGTTTTTCCAAGCCACCGGGACGTAACATTCTTTGAAGGAGAGAGAGATGAGATGGCTTATTTGATCCAGGAGTGTGTTGTCCATGATATCTTTACATTTGTCTAATGGACATACATCATTAGGGGATCCAGAATGAATGCTATTAATTATGCTGGACAATTTTGCTTTGTCAGGAGTGAGGAAGTGGGTGAGAGTAGTCTTATGGAGAGAGGGAGATATCGTGCCGGGTGTGGAGGGAACGAGGAATGATGCGTGAATCTTTTCTACCTTGTTGACAAAGAAATCCGCAATTTCTTCGCATAGCTCATCGGAGTATGTGTCTTGCGTATCCAGGCTCGATGCATCTGTAAGTTCTTTATAAATCCGAAACAGTTCTTTGGAGGGATTTGTAGCCTGTTCTATTCTACTTTGGTAGAAGAGACTTTGTTCCTCTTTTATGAGTCTCTGATAGACCTTTAATTCACGTTTGTATTTCTCCTTCAGTTCCATGGAGTAGTTCTTTCTCCATTTCCTTTCTGTCACTTTACATCGGGTTTTAGCTGCCTTAAGTTTTTCTGAAAACCACAGTTCGGATTTAGTTCGCCTAGCTGGGGGCTTACAAGTCCAAGGGGCGATTTTGTCAAGTGCCTTACTCAACCAGAGTTCGTAAGAATTCCAGGTGTCTTGAAGGGATTGACCTTGGGGGGGAGGGTCAATTTTTAAAGCGTCAGAGAGGCGTTCCGGAGTGTAGTTTTTCCAATTGCGACGTTTGGCGTATAAGGGTTTATGGGCATTAATCTTAGATCTGGTCTTGGGTATATTGAACATGATCATATGGTGGTCAGACCATATGATAGGGACCGGAGGTTGTATGTTAATGTCTGTCCAGGTCGCAAAAATGGGGTCGAGAAGGTGGCCCTGTTTGTGTGTAGATACAGTGGAGAGCAGAGTGATCCCCAACGCATGCAAGGCTGTTTTCAGAAGTTGAGCTTCCTTGGCATGTAAATCTTCAAAATGAAGATTAAGGTCGCCAAGTACCATGAAGTTATTGTGTTTGATGGCTAATTGCGTCGCCGTTTCAATTAGTTGATTACAGAAAGGCGTGGCCGTGCCCGGGGGCCGGTAAATGAGAAGCCCAGTTATAGTCATGTGGGGGGTTGTTTTAATGGTGAAGAGGCCACATTCGCTGTTAGTGATGCCTTTGTGAGTTAGAGTACACTCCAGTTCCTTTTTAAAGATCATTGCAAGGCCACCACCGCGCTGTATAGGCCTATCAATTCTCAGTAAGCTGTAGCTAACTGGAACAGCCTCGAGTATATCAGGTGATGAAGATTCTTCAAGCCAAGTTTCTGTTAAAAACACTACATTTGTGTACACAAGAGTTTCCTTGAGCTGCTGGCAGCAGAGGTGTTGTGTTGTACATTGCCCAGGGTTATACTTCAACAGCCTCCAGTTCCTGTATATTTAGCGAATGTTTGTAGTAGTAGTAGTAGTAGAAAAAAATCATGCAGCAGGCACAGTGCAGCAGTACAACTTTAGGTGCAGTAGCAGGAGTAAAGCAGCATTTGCAAAGCCAATAGGACTCACTTATGCGAGAGCTATTGGCTTTGGCAATGTGTTTTAGCCATGTTTTACACCAGTGTACCTCTGTTCAGCATGGCTAAAAGTGGGTGAGGTCAATTGACAGGTGGGTAGATTGGAGGTTGGGGTAGGTTGGGGCAGATTAGGATGGAGTAGGTTGGGGCAGTTTGGTTGGGGTAGGTTTGGTAAGATTGGGGTGGGGGTAGGTTGGGGCAGGGTAGATTATGGTAGATTGGTGTAAATTGTAGTGGGACAGATTGGGGTGGGGTAGAGGGGTGGATTGGGGTGGGGTGGTTGAAGTGGGTGTGGATTGGGATGGCTTGAATTGGAATGGGGTGGATTGGATTGGGGTGGGGCGCGTGGTGGATTGTGGTACTTATGGGGTATATTGTAGTAGGGTGATAGGAGATAGGTTAGAGTGGTGTAGATACAGGATAGAAACTGGGTAGATTAGAGTGGGGTAGATACGGTGTAGACTGGCAGATTGAAGTGGGTTGATACTGGGTAGATTGGAGTGGAGTTGGTGTAGGGTGGATTGGAGTGGAGTTAGTGCAGGGTGGATTGGAGTGGAGTTGGTGCAGGGTGGATTGGAGTGGAGTTGGTGCAGGGTGGATTGGAGTGGAGTTGGTGCAGGGTGGATTGGAGTGGAGCTGGTGCAGGGTGGATTGGAGTGGAGCTGGTGCAGGGTGGAGTGGAGTGGAGCTGGTGCGGGGTGGATTGGAGTGGAGCTGGTGCGGGGTGGATTGGAGTGGAGCTGGTGCGGGGTGGATTGGATTGGAGTGGAGCTGGTGGGGGGTGGATTGGATTGGAGTGGAGCTGGTGAGGGGTGGATTGGATTGGAGTGGAGCTGGTGCGGGGTGGATTGGATTGGAGTGGAGCTGGTGCGGGTGCGGGGTGGATTGGAGTGGAGCTGGTGCGGGTGGATTGGAGTGGCGTTGGTATGGGGTGGAGTGGATTTTATTTGGGGTAGATTGGAGCGGAGTTGGTACGGAGTGGATTGGAGCAAAGTACCTATTGGGTAGGTTGGAGCTGGGTAGCTATTGGGTGGGTTGGTGCGGGGTAGCTATTGGGTGGGTTGGCACGGGGTGGATTGGGTGGGGGGTAGGTCTGGGGAGGGTTGGAGTCGTGTAGATTGGAGCAGGATAGATACAGGGTAGAGTTGGGGTAAATTGGAGTGGGGTAGATTGAGTTAGATTGGAGTGGGGTAGGTACGGGGTAAATTGGATTAGGATAGATTGCATTGAGGTGTGGAGGGATAGATTAGAGTGGGGTTGGGAAGGGTAGATTGTGGTGGATTAGATTGGAGTGGGGTAGATTGGGGCCGATTGAATTGGGTTCAGTAGGGTAGATTGGACTAGGGTGCGATAAAGGGGAGCTAAAGCACTTGGAGGGAGGGGGCGATGCAGTGGCAGGACGATGGAGACAGTGGAGGGAGGGGCTTTATTATGATGAAGTGCATGTTTCTTTCTATTATCAATAGCTGGGAAGGCAGTTTATTTTGAAAAGTGAAAAAAATACTTTTCTGGCCCAGGACACACTTGTCCCATTGTAGGTACACGAAGAAAAATACAAATATATAATTTCAAATGCTTGGGATCTCTTTTAAATGTAGGTATTTTGTTAATAAAACATATACATCTTTTCCCCATAAATTTGTTTTGCTTATGGTGATGAATTATATTTCACTGCTTACTACTTTGTGTTGCATTGGCTAGAAAGCCGTTCCAGGGTTCATTTGTATGCCCATAATGCCTAGGGCTTTAATTGCAGAATTTGGCTGCTTCCTCCTTTTTTAATGTTTTTTTTTTTACCTACACCAGCAATCTGGTAGAAAGTTGTCAGACTGCACAGACTATATGGCTAGTGCAAACCAAAATCAATCTCACTTTCAAATCTTTTCATATTAGGGCTATATATACCAATCTATTCAATTTTGTTGGAGCTCACGTTCTGCCTGCAAAACGTTGTTGCTTCTCCCGCTTCCAAGTGCGAAGGGGAAGGAACAGCAATTTAGAAGCAGGGGTTGGGGGAAGCATCATGGCATACCAAGTCAGTGCCATTTGCTTGTTGTTATGAAAGAAATAGAAACGGAAGCACTCATGCAGAGTAAACAAAGGGCGGCGGGGATGGGGGAGGTATAGAAAAACCAGACTGGGGTGAGGGTGAGCCAGAAAAGAAACCACACGAATGGGGAAAGGAGCGAATGAAAATGCAAGCACTCGTATGGAGTACGCAAACCCAATTTAAAAAGTAGCTCCAAAAAGCATGAGCAGTGGATGGACACAAGTACTTGGTCCATGCTCAAGGGGAGGGTCAAACACAAGAAGAGGCAGGACGCACACATGCCATGGCAAACTGCAACAAAGGATATGAGAGCGACATGGAAGCAAACGAATAGTAAGCCTGTGGGCAGGCTGTAGGCCACTAACTGTAAAAAAGCAAGTCTGCAAGAGACAGCTCATCCGCAGTCTAGCTGAGACTTAAAAAGCGGGTGCATATCAGCGGTACAAAAACGATTTCCGATAGGATAGAATGAGAGGATAAGGATGTAAGTTCTTTCATTGAAAGAAAATATTAATGGAAAGTGGGTGGCGGTGAGACAAGCTGGAGCGGACTACGGTTAAACGAAAGGTTATTGGCAGTGCACGCATAATCTAGGATGAATGAAAAGGGAGGGAGGCCGTGAACAGCAGATGAACTGAGAAACTATACAAGAACATTTTGTCTTCCGTTTGCATATTGATGATCATAAACCATCAAGATGATTGCTCACGTGGCAGCCAGTCTCTAAAATTAGGTAAATATATCGCCCATAAGCCAGGTGGGCTACTAGAGCCAAATTTCAGGGGGGGGTGGGGGTGTAATTCTTCCAGCCATAGGCAGAGTGGCTCTAAGAAGGGGTGAACCCCAACAAAAGCCTCATTAACATGTAAATGGTCTTATAAAGACCTGTGAAGTACTCTGGTGCAGCTGTGTGTGCACGCAAAGCAGTCTCAGCCGGGCTGACACACATGACGGGGGGGGGGGGACACAGAAGCCTGGTGAGCCCAATGGGTGTTGGCCCTGCCAGAAGCCTGGCCTGCCCAAGCAAAGGACTCCAAATAACTTAACAAAATCTGAACAGTTAAGCAATTGGTTTCCTACACAGTGTTTTTTCTCCATCTGTTATTACCTAATGCCAAGCCTCGTCTTTGCTGTACTCTATTTCTACAGTTCACTGCAAGTTTGCGGTGTCTTTTTTTTATTTTTTGGTTTACCACCCTGCCCCAACTCTCCTGCTTTTCTTTATGCCACTTTTTTATCATTAATGTATGAATTAATTCGGACTTTCTTTGTTCCCATATCTATTTGTTTCTTTTTTTAAATCTTCTCTGTTTCCCACTGACATTCCTCTGGCCTCGAGTGCACCCCCTGTCCCCAGTCACCTCGCCCACTGCCTTCAGTGGCACCTCCTCCGCTAAGGCGGAGGAGCGTCGCCCCACTGCTTTTAAGCAGTGTCATTAAAGGAAAAATAAAATGATAATAACTATGTTAGCATTTTTATTTTTTCCTTTTTGCAGCAGCTTTGTGGGTGGGACTGAGCAGGGCTGCTCTGCTGAGTGAGCAGGGGAGAAGTGCTTTGCTCTCCCTAAAAGGCGCGTTAATGTTTGGCTGGCCCTCTGGGTCCGGCCAAACATTCAAGCGCACTTTGCATGTTCTCCATGCAGGCTGCACTGCAGCCTGCATGGAGAGCATGCCCAGCCTCACATTCTCTGGCTGAGCGCAGATCCACGGCACACAGACCATTCATAACGTTGCATTGCAGCGTTATGATTGGCTATCTGGAGGCTAGGTGCCAAGTGCATCCTGCCCTGGAAGCGGGGAAGAGGACTGGGAGGAGGAGGTGACAGTGGCAGACAGGAAATTGCGTGTATTTTTACATTTAATTAATTTCCTCCTCCTCGCAACCCGCCTCTCCACTGCCTTCAAATACCAGCCGCCACTGGCTGCCTCTCGTATAAATTCTCCTAGTCGCACAACATCTGCACACATTCTGCTTCAACAACCTTGACAACCCCCGCCTAGTTGCTTACATAGCAAACAGCACACAGTCCGCCCCATAACTAAATCTCCGATCCCTCCACAGCCCTTGTGACCATCTAGGCTGAATCAAATATTTTTCATTTCTTTAATGTCTGCTTCCTTTAACAGTGATACTGATCAGTACCTGCAATCTTGTACTGGGCCGCTTTCGATGCAGGGCCTGGCTGATAGTAGTGCTATGCTACAAGTTACATCCTTGTAAAATGGGGGAAATATCCCAAATAACCTGGTTCATGACCGCATGAGCTTCAGTTGTCTAAATAGCTCTGTGCTGGAGTTGTCTGGAACATTACGGAGTGGGGAGCACTGCCTCTATTGTTTGAACTAGACGACTTCTGCCGATCTACCCTGAATGAAGGTTGCTTGGGTAATAATGTCAGCTAGTTTTTGTTCCAAAGCTTCTGGGCCTGGACTACAAAGCACTTTTCTAATATCCTCATAAGACCATGCTTGGAGGACCTAGCTTCTCCTGAGGAACACTATCCAGAGCTCAGGGCAGCTCTTTCTGTGTCCTCCCTCATACCTGGCAAGTCTAGCTCTCGCAGTGGCACTTCCCAGGGTTGCACCCTGGAAGTTGGCACAGTCTGTTGTAAGGGCCATCTTGCATCATTCAGTCAGGCTCTCCACGCAATACTTCGGGATAACTCCAGATGGGTTGCAGACACACCTATACGTCCACATTGTAAGTCACGCACATTTAGCAGCGCTGCGCTACACACTCAGTCTATCACTCTGCTCCCTCATTAATGGGGGAAGGCTCACTTTTTACTGCTGTGTAAGGAGACTAATGGGATCGCACAAGAAGAGCATTCACTCTACTAATATGATCTAGTCTTTGCATTCACCTCTCCATTCACAGATGAAAGAAGCAGTGATTGTAGAGCAGCAGTCACTTAAGGTCTGAAAAGGCCGGGTTAGGACTAACAAAGTTGTCTCCCTGTGCTCTGTCAGAGGCTCGCGTTACTCCTTCATTCAAGACAAAACTTTATTATTTTTGGTTCTCGGCTGCTTTTGTCAATTTTTTAAACCTGAATCATTGAACCATACAATCATGATTTATTCCTTAATTCAAGACTGCTCGGTTACGTTTAGTTCTTAGCCTCTTATCATTTTTTTAGACCTTGGATCATTCATCCATGCTTAACATAACAATGGACATGGGCTATATAGGGAATTACTTTACAAGCAGAACTAGCCATTGGATTAGTGTGGAGGCTCCCAACAGGTGAAAACCATGTCTCCAAAGTACAAGGGCTTCCTTAATTTCAGACGTCTCGTTTGCATCCTTTGCTACTTGGATTTGAAGGTCCAGAAAACTGTATGCACAGATTTTTTATTCTGTGCATGGCTGAGGGCAGAGCTATTTGTGTAGAGCAAGAGGTTACATTTTCACATAGGGTTGGCGCACATGAAAGCATTTCAGCGTTATGGGTTGAAACGGTCTGCAGAAAGGAGTCGTCTTAGTATGATCCGAGTTTTTGGATCATGCAGCCTGCCTGTGTATGAAACCGCATTTTGTTTAACATGTTTGGATAAGAGTATACCAGAATGGAGGTTCACTGAGCTGGTGATACCAGTCTGTCAGACATGTGCCCATGATGTCACATTGACATGCTGTCTATTGGGAGACACTAGGAAATCAGCAGGAAGTGCACGACTCTGTTATTACTGTTACAGATGCCCTGTGAACATCCCTTATGTACGTACTGCTTGAACATGTCACTATATTAATGGATGACTTGAACTGGTAGGGCTGTGAATGTGTGCAATATGATTGAGGGGCTTGTGTGAGCCCACCAGGAGAGCGAGTTTTTGCACAAATTCCACTTTTTAGATGTACCAAACTCTTGGGTGTCCTGGGACCTAGCCCCATAATCTTAATCCGCAAGGGAGCTTTGTGGGATTTCCAGCCACCTTAAATTCAGTTGCCCTAATCCAATAAATATCTCACTTTGGGGGATTCCAGTGTTGTCATCTATACGATGCCAGAAGCAGATGTGTAATCTCTTGTCTAAATGCTGTGTTGTGCCAAGTATGCTAACTCGGCTAGCAGCCTTCTGTGTTGCTGTACTGATTCACTCATGGAGTTACCTGATGTCTATTCAATGCAGCCGCCCGTTTGGTTAAGGGGCACTTTCATTTAACTCGAACAAAAGGCGCAGAAGCAGATTCGACTAAGGTACAGACCTTTTTACATCATATGCTTTACTTATTGCATGTAGAATATAGGTCCCAAATTAATTACATTAAAACCTACTGTTTACTCTGATGACCAAAATATGTAACTGGTTGCCAAAGTTTTTTTAAAATAAGACTAGAATAATAGTTTCTTAATTAGTGAGTAGTCTGGCTTACATGCTTTGTACCAGTTACGTACAGCGTCTATCCTTGCTGGTCTCCACTACTGCCATGAACAAAGTAGAAGCAGTTATGATTAGGGTCTAATTTAGTCACACCCCTTAATGTACATTTAAGGTAGAGTTCCTCTCCCAGAGGTCAGTTTCCTGGTTATCAAGATCTCTGCTCTCTTGAACTCACTTTGATGACGGATAACCCTCTCATTTACTGTGCTGCTCCTGAAAGCAGGGGCATATTCCCATTTAGTGTCTGCTGATGAGATTAGCTGCCTCTGCTGGGTGATTAATGGGCAGCTGCGCCAAAAACTAAAATGTATATCGGCTTGTCCTCTCCGTAGAGCTTCAGGACCACGCTGAATTTGCAAATGAAAAGTTTTTTTCCTTTGAGCTTCCCTGTAGGTCTTCTACTTGTGTACTTGAGAGAAGTTCTACTTTCTTGTTCTTTCTGTAACCTATGTCAGATAAATGACAAATTCTGTTCCGTCCAACATCCACATCAACACAAACATCCGCGACATATGGCTAAGATCCCACCAACATCCAGTTCTTAAGAGTTGCTAGTAAGTGAGGTAGAAATCTTGATTTTCTCCTCTTAGTTTCGTGTTGATTTGTTGAGCATACTTTCATTGTAGCCAAAACTGAGATCTTTCCTGGAACCCAACAAGTATAATCTGCTCAGTTTGCTTTTGCCTTTTGTTTTAGAACTGTTGCACAAGTGTAAGCCCATGAAGCAGGGATTTGGTATATATATTTTTTTCAACATGCAAGAAAGCCCTCTGCTTGCACTTTAATGTGGTGCCTGTGTATATGTGAGTAGCATCCTAGCCTCCAATAAATAATTCAGCTGTACTGTTTTTCTGCGCCTCCTGCAACTATTGTAGGAGGGGGGTCTGCATATGCTTTTGGGGTATTTTTTGGTTGATTTAGTGTCTACATATGTTGATTTATATTGGTCAAGAACCCAGTATTGTTGAAATCTTAATCTTCATATAGGGTCTTCCTTGGAGATACCAGGCTCATTTTGTTCAGAGTAGGGAAGCTGTGACGTTCTTCATGTCCCCTTTGAGATCATCATTGGCCGCTTCAGTCTTCGCTCAATTAGATTCATAAATATATACTTAGTTTGACTGGGGCATGATTTTAGTGGGTTGTGTTGTAAAATGTTTGTGACAAGTTAGTGTTTATGTAACTTGTTACTGCTCAATGATCATTACTATTTTGTTGTGTTAGTGTGTCTCCATTTGGAGCTCGCCTTAGGGAGAAATTGCATATTAGCCCGTAGCAGTAAGGCGTACTGTGTAGGGGTTTACGTTATTTTCCTCAGCACATTGGGGTTACAGACGTGACTGCTGTGTATTTTTCCTAATTTTACTTGTTTTTGTGGAGTTTGGATTCTTTATTTTGTTTTTGTTTAGATCAATATTTCTTAATACAAGTGTGCATCCACATGTATTACTTATTATTGGCTACACTGTCACCAATGGGCTATTAACAAGCCATTTATTTACTAAATGGTGAAAGCTATCTGGGGCACAGTGTACGAACCTGAACTTTTTCAGAGGTCTGGTATTTAAAATGTATTTTCTAGGCGTGGACTGCATGCCTGCCAACTGGCAAGATATGTTTGAGGGGCGGATCTGGTGTGGCGAGAACTCTGAAGCACCCTGCCCCTCAGCACGCTCCCCTATTCCCTTAAAAAAACAAAGGGTTATCGAGGTTGACACCAGCGTCCTGTGGTGTTTTCAACCCTTTTTTTTATTTAAATGTGTTTATTAAGATTTTCACATTTCTTGGTACAGATTGTTGTTGCATCATTAACATACCAGAACATATAATTGCAGGTATTTGATTAACACTTTTCTTTGATCATACATCAACACAACTTGGGTTGGCTGCCTTGCATCCATCCGGTAGTCACACTCTAACTTGGCCTGACATGTTGTAATAGGTCATGTGGCTTCCACCCTTTTATAGACCTAGGCTGCTTACAGCCTCCGAAACGAGTAGAAAATCCACTATTTAAAGGGGTTTTGTGCTCATTTCTCCTGCCACTGTGTGATTTCGGCTTCTCCTCGGGTACCGTGTGAAGGTAGCCGAAATCGTGTGACCCACGGTAGCACTGTGTGAGTTGTCGCGTCTGGGATTGCAAGTTCGAGGGACTGAAGCTATGGAATGTTGTTTGATTTTGTTTAGGATACCTGTGACTAAGTAGCTCTGTCTTTCTGGGCCTGATTCATGAAGGTAAATGTACACTTCTGTGTAAGTTTATGATTTTTGGAAATTATCAAATAACTTTTACAAGTAGTATATTTACCACTGCCTATCTCTTTATATGCTGAGTCTTCTACTAGTGCGGGGACATCCTAGTTCTAAAGATACCCGTAAAATTATTTTGTGGATTGCAAAAAGTCGTAAACTCAAAAGTGTAAGTTTATCATGGCCTCAGTGTCTGAAGACAAGCATCCAACCTGCATCCCCATAGAGTCTGAAAGATGCAAATATTTGAGTCAAGGTCTGTTACCGTAGTTAACATTTAAGTTGACCTATAAGTCTGATCTTGTTATATGCTTGCAGTTGCACATTCCAGGTAAGAACTAGATATGTATTTAAACATGTTTTTTTTTGGCACCTAATGTTTTCTGAGGAATTGCTGTCTCTTTTGTTTAAACTTGTTTGTTATGTTTTCAATTAGTATTTTCTCCCTATATTCTTCTTTGGTGTTAATGGTCTGTGTTTTACTAGAATACAGACTTTCTGTTTCTCACAAATGCGAAACGAATTGACAGTGGGTGCTGGCTTTTCCAATGCCTTATGAGTAAAAGTAGCTTAAAAGCTCAAAGTGAAACGCCTCATGTTAACGTTTTCTGTGAGAAAAAAAAATGCGTAGGACTGGCTTCACGTGCCAAATTTGTTTAAAAATGTGTGCTGATCTTATTAAAAAATGTTCCATCGGAGTAGAAAAATCGCAAAACTGCAAGGTTTTATGTTTTTAAATCCTTATCGGGTGAAAGCTATTTTTAGAAATATATTTAAAAAATGCTAAGGAAAACCTAGATGTGTTGGGCTAGAAATAGTTAACTAATGCAGATTACAAACATTTTCACTTAATCTGTATTTTTTCTGTTTTCCTCTGTTAGGATAATACTTGGTCTCCTTCCACCATGCGGTCTGTCTCATGTGAGGTGCACTGAAAACCTTTCCAGGACAAACACTGTGGCGGGGCATTATTTCGCAATTTGGAATGCAGACAACATCTGAAATGCTGAAAAGAAAACTTCGTCACTGTCAACTGAAACGTTGCAAGTTTCTCCTAGTGGCTGCCTTTACTCTTCTGACACTCTCAGTTGTGAAAATCCACCAACATGCGTCGTTCGTGGACCACCGCCACTTGGAGATCAGAGAAGACCACCCCAACAGTGCTGTGAACTGCACGGCCATCTTAAGGGGCGACGCGGAGGCCATTGCTCAAGCCAAGCTTGAAACATTGAAGGTGTCCTTCAGGAATCGGCCAAAGCTCACCACGAATGACTATATTAACATGACCAGAGAGTGCGACTCCTTTATAAGGTCGCGCAAGTACATCCTGCAGCCGCTGAGCAAGGAGGAAGCTGCTTTCCCTATTGCGTACTCAATTGTGGTTCACCACAAAATAGATATGTTTGAAAAGCTTTTGCGTTCCATCTACGCACCCCAGAACTATTACTGCATTCACGTGGACAAAAAAGCCCCAGAATCCTTCTTGGCTGCAATAAAGGGTATAGCTTCTTGTTTTGAAAATGTCTTTCTGTCCAGCCAGATGGAGAGCGTGGTGTACGCCACCTGGTTCAGGGTGCAGGCAGACATAAACTGCATGAAGGACCTGCATCGGACTAGTGCCAAGTGGAAGTACCTGATCAACCTCTGTGGCATGGATTTCCCAATTAAAACCAACCTGGAAATGGTGGAGAAACTGAAAGCTTTGAAAGGGGAAAACAGCCTGGAGAGTGAACGAATGCCTTCAAATAAAGAGTGGAGATGGAGAAAGCATCACGAGATCATTGACGGAAGCATCAGAAGCACGGGAGCAGAGAAGGAAGCTCCTCCCTTTGAGATGCCCATCTTGTCTGGCAGTGCCTACTTTGTCCTCAGCAGGCAATTTGTTGAGTATGTCTTGGAAGATGAGAAAATCCTTAAATTTATTGAATGGGCAAAAGACACTTATAGCCCGGATGAATACCTCTGGGCTTCCATTCAGCGCTTTCCTGGAGCTCCAGGCTACCTCCCAAATAGCGAGAAATATGACGTTTCTGACATGAATGCCATTGCCAGGTTTGTGATGTGGCATTACTTTGAAGGGGACGTGTCTAGGGGAGCTCCGTACCCGCACTGTAGCGGGGTTCATGTGCGATCAATTTGTGTGTTTGGTGCCGGAGACCTGTCCTGGATGCTCCGAACACACCACCTGTTTGCCAATAAGTTTGACACAGATGTGGACCCTTTTGCAGTTCAGTGCCTGGAGGAATATTTGAGGGACAAAGCGCTGTATTACCAAAGCTAGGAGTGTATGGTTAGCACTATGGTAATTGCACTGTTGGATCCTGTCTTGTCTCAAAATGTAATCTATGTTTCGAACGGTGTGACGCCATAGGACCCGAAGGGGTGTGACGCCATAGGACCCGAAGGGGTGTGACGCCATAGGACCCGAAGGGGTGTGACGCCATAGGACCCGAAGGGGTGTGACGCCATAGGACCCGAAGGGGTGTGACGCCATAGGACCCGAAGAGATGTCTCGCCATAGGACCCGAAGAGATGTCTCGCCATAGGACCCGAAGAGATGTCTCGCCATAGGACCCGAAGAGATGTCTCGCCATAGGACCCGAAGAGATGGGACGAGCGCTTTTTATTTATTAGACTTCGGTTATTAAACAATCTGGCGCTTTAGACAAGAACTTGAGTCATGCGGTGGAACTTGAAACTATACAATTTCGCAATGTTTCTAGATCACTCCTGTTATTATTTCCAAAGATCTGCAGCAAATAATGAAACCAAACCTGTTTGTGTAATTCCTTACGTTCAGAAGGCTGTGCTCGTCTGTGACTGAGAGGTAAACGTGTGCTAAGAAGCCCTCTCCAGATGCTCTCTGAGCTTGGTTTGCACATTTGCTTAAAAAGTCTGGAAGCTGCATGCACAACGCACCAAAATTGCAGTTTCCGCCATGTGCACGCAATAGTTCACATTGAATATATATTCCTTTCTCTAAAAAGCACTGACAATAAATTTTAAATGCATTTACTGTGACACATGTTTTAATTGTAGGTACCTGGCAGATGTAAAGTTGATGAGTAGAAATGAACTCAGACGGCGAGGTGTTTTGCTTTTCTAGAAGTGCAACTTTACAGCAACTGTAGATACATTAACACTAAGGGTGAGCGTAGTTCGCGAAGTAAACGCTACGCAAAGTGCACTTCGCACTACGTGAACTTCACGTAGCACTACGCGAGCTGCGTAGTAGCATGTTCGCACTGTGCAAGATGTGTTCAATGATTGCACAGTGCGGACAAGCATCTGGCACTGTGCAATCATTGAAAACGGCATCTTGCACAGTGCGAGCTGTAGTTTTCTGCTGCTCGAGTAAATTATTACTCGAGCTGCAGCTTTCTCAACGCGAACTGGTAGTTTCTCATTGAGAGCGGTCACGAGCATGCGCAACCACTCACAATAAGAAACCTTACCTCCCCGTGTTGAGAATCTCGCCGGGATGTAATTTTGCTTGCTCGCGGTCGCGAACATGACGTTCAGGACCGCGAACAAGCAAAAAATGAGCACTGCACTACGCTATGCTGCACTAGGCGGGTTCGCACTGTGCTGCGTGCAGCTCGCGTAGTGTGAAGTTGCGCAAACTTCGCAAACTCCGCGTAGCGTAGTGCTTCGCCCAGGCCTAATTGACACGAAACTTGGTAGAACAGTGCCTATTACCGGCAGTGTGTTTATAATACAGGCCAGCTAAGCTAGATCAGTAGATCAAACTCGTCTTTCTCGCCCATGGCACTACGGTTGGCAACTTTATACAGGCGTTTTGGATATGCTGCTTGTCTCCCCATCCCTCCTATTCCTATATTTAGCCAGTCTTTCAGAGAGAGTTTCCCATAATCTCATCTTAAAAGAAACCTTCTTTGCAGAGGTATAGGGTGGCCTTTCCCTCCTTTTGGCAACTGTTCCCATAACATTTTATGTGAAGGCAGCCGAGCACACACTCGTTGGGTCTCCAGCCCGCTTAGCATGCTGGGAACCACGTCTCTTGTGACTATTGATCACACCTGAATTTGATCTGAGGAGGATTTCAAGAGATCCATTCAGTGTCGGTGAGAATACTGTCCTGCACTTGCTGTCTGGAACTTTTTGCCAGTGTTCCTTTAACTAGATAGGGTCATTAACTCGATTCTTCAAATAATTAAAATTAAAAAAAAAACTCTAGAAAAGGCTGTAACGAAATCGGGGGAGCCTGTTGTATAGTATAAGTAGAGGTGAATAGGAATTCAGAGCCCTTCACCGCAGAATAAGCACTGCCAGAGGCATCAAGTGGGTAGGGTGGGCTAACGTTGGCTTGCCATTTGGGCTTTACAAACTGGCACTTGGCTCTTCGGTTTTCATAGGGACTTGAAATCAAAAAACAATTTTTTTTTCAGGCGTGGAAGTAATCCTCCCAGCTGTCAGTAAATCAAGGCGCTTTGTCCGAGGAAAGAGCCAAGGTGTAGGGAGATTCTGGCCACTGTAAACCTATTACAGCCTTTGGAAGTGAATAGCAACTGCAAAGCAGAGAATGGTCTGAATTGTTACTAAGGGAGAACAGCCAAAGAATGAAAAACTAGGCGGCATTGCTTAAGTGCTCCCTACACAGAATAGACTTTCCCCTAGATGTACAGAAACTTAAAGACCAGTTACTGATGGCATCAAAACGAAGAAACTCCGGTGAGATATTGGTTCCGAGATTCTACCACAATGTCAGAATTTTCGCATTTACACTTTTAGAAACCAATCGGGGTTGTGCACAGTGCTGGACAGGTCTTTTATTCCGATGGGCATTTCCCCGGTGGGTTGAAGGCCTTGGAGGCTGGTTCTAAAAGCCCGAAGTCGCTCCTGGTGCCGCGGTCTCTTCCCAGCACCCTGAGGTTAATTGTAACAGGCATGGGGATGCTTCAAGAGATAGAGTAATAGAGGGAGGGAAGGTTAGAGAGAAAGGCAGGCGAGAAGGAGTGAGTGAAGAGAAAGGCAGAGAGAAGGATCAGAGTGGAGTGGAGTGGAGTGGAGAGGAGAGCGAGAATCAATAGATGGAAAGAAAGATTGCGAGAGGAGACGTAGGAAGTGGGGCTGGTTTGAGTATTTCTTTGGGGGCTGTTTTTGGTTCCCCAGGCCGTCCCTGGCCGCGCAAATTTTGTACGTCTGCTTAAGAGCAAAATTAGTTGGAAACCCACAAATGAGTCAGTTTGTGGGTATTCATGTACCTCTTGCATGTGGTGTCCCCACCCTTGAAATTGGCACTAATTTACTCCTGTGAAGGAGTAAATGTGCTCCAGGAGTGTAATTAGAGAGGGAGTACCCCCATACAGAATGGTCGTGCAAGGCAATATTTTCCATGCAGAAAAATAAGTTGAGGGTGCAAGAGCACAGCGCATTTGTGCCAGAATTGCTCTTGCAGCATGTATGACCCTTTAGAACATCGTCTTGTATACACCGTACAGATTGGAGTAGTCCGGGAAAGCTGACGCTATCGTTGATTTTCTTGAGCATTTTGGAGGTCAGTTGTAAATCTCACGAAAGTCAATTTCGTTTTCCAAATGTATGACTAAGGCCTTACTTCACCACATTTCTGACTTTCAAAAACCAGAGCTTTTAGTTGGGCCTAGCATATTCATTTGTTTTTGCAAGCTTATATCTGTGGTGCCCCTAAAAACCCACACACCAGTGAATAGTATGAAATGTAATTATTCATAAATGTTGTGCAGACTTTGTTGCAACAGAATGTGTATAGAGCAAAGTCTGACCCACAGGGGTAGCCGTTTAAGTCCGTTCATGGTGCCAAAGGTCAAATACTTGTTGGATGCATTAGTTCTATTATATCAACACGTTTTAACCTAATGATGGAAAACAATATAATATTTATGTTCTAAAATGTAAGCCTAGACGTCCTTCCTTCCTTCAAATGTATTTAGTACAAAGCTGCTTAACAGTGTGTGTTTTCTTTATACCATGGATTCTCAAAAGCAGTAACTGTGGCAGCAGACAATGTGAAAGGAATAGTTGTAGGTTGGGCGGAGGGTGCAGAACCAGTGATCTAGAACATATGAAATTGAGTTCTCGCTGTAGAAGTGTACCAGAAAAATAAGGACTGCAGTCCTAGAATATTTTTGGGGCGTGGGGGCTCTAACTATGGTAGAGGTGTCCAAAGAAAGATCAGGGATGCTTGTCAGATTTTAAAAATGTTCTTGTAATCAGAAATGAGAGCGAGAGAGAAGCTGCGATGGGGGCTTTCTTCAGGACCAATGGAGAGCACGTTGTCCACTCGTCACGTGCAAAGGTAAGTTGTGCACTTACCCATCTTCTTAAGTGCTCTTGTTCGCACACGAGTTGTAGATTTGTGTCTGCAACTGAAATAGAAAAAGACCGTCAAGACAAAAGATAGCAGTACATAACAGCATCATTATGACTATTGTGTTCGAAATTTTTGTAAGAGGTGATGCTAGAGATTCAGATTTTGAACTTTAAGTGTTACTGGAAAGAAACAACAATATTCAAGGAGAAACACACAACAACAATAGCTCTGGTGGACACATTTGTCTGCGAGCTGAGCTTGTAAGTGATGGTGGAACACAGTAGGGCGATTAAACTTGGAAATCAAAACAGAGAAAATGGCGCATAATAACATTGCAATTAGTCATGCTTTATCAATGCTTTTAAAAATAACCACAAACTTTGTCAATGCCTTTAGTTTATATTTATTGTATGTCAGTTTCATGTGGCTAGCCTGAAACTAGGGCCTGCATATTGATGGGAGCGCGGGCTCACCTGCTCGTTTTACCATACTCACCTGGGCCCATAAAAACATACACCCTTTGTACAGGTAAACCTACGCTAATCAGAATTTAATTAACCATTTAGTATCTATACCATGACTTACCAATCCTTGTCACCGGTACCTAGAGTCGTAAGGGATCAAGGGTGTTAGCATAATAGGCAGTAAAACAACATTTCATTCATAAAATAACCACAGACTCGGGAAAGGTTTAATCACTTTATCTATGTAAATTCTTAAATGTCGGAGTCCATACCAATTTAATTAAGGCATGTTCAATTAGGAAGAAAATAATCAAAGCAAGATGATGTGAAATTATTACGAGATTTTCTTTAAGCATTGAAACCTAAGAAGGGGAAGAAAAGGGGAAACTATACAGTGACATACCCACACTAATTTATATTTACCTAGTATGGTGTGAAAACCAACCCTGGCCACGGGCTGGGATTAAGGACAGGACTCCAGATAGTTCAGGTGCTGACAGGACAGGACAGGTGCAGACCCGAATGAGGACAAGTACGGACCAAATTGGATCAGGACAGGACCACCGCAGGTCAGGACCGGCACCCACAGCTAAAGTGCAACGCCACCCCTCTCTGCAGCTAAGAGTCAGACCCTGTTAGGTTATCGATTCTTCTGACAGTTCTACGCCAGCACCTCTGCTCTCGATCGCTTATTGAGTGCGTTGGGTCAGTGACATGTCAGCTATTCGTACAATCTAACTAGCTAAGCCTAACTTAGATATAACATTTTCCAGTGCAGTGTACCACCCTCCAATGTTGCAAGTTCATGTATTCCCTCAATTTGATTGGTCAAAAGCGAGGAGAGGTCATCACACCATACCAGTTATGAGATAATTTCATTCAACTATTCGAATTGATGTTCCCTCCCATAATTTTATTTTCCCATGCAGTTTTATTCCACCCGACAATGGATGTTTCAATAACAAATACAAAGTATACAAAGATTTGGAAGTTGTGTTCCTTTCTGAGGGTTAGGAGTTCATTTTCCCAGGCAAGACGGTCGCTGGCATGGATTTAATGCCATAGCTTGTGGACTTGGAAGAATAGAGCACATGCCCGATGAGAGTTTCAAGATGGAGTTCAGCAATGGCACATCAGGCCCAAATATGAGCTAATAGCAAAGTCAAAGAGAAACAGTTTTAGAACAAAGAATAAATGAATGCACTGTATACCACTTTATTCCCGTTACATTATTTTAACTATAGCGGTAGTGGTTAGACAGAACGAACAGGGTTTAGTACAAGCAGCACTGCAAGCATTGGCATGTGGAACATAGAGCAGCCATCTTTAGTTCTAGTGTGCCAAAGCAAAGTTTCCCACCAAAGCAGAGAGGACGTCATGTCACGTGAGTGTGACAGACGCATGCGCAGTAAAGATCCCACATTGCGGCGGCCATATTAGGTCACTCGAGTTACTGTTAGTAAAAGCACATAAATAAGCTTCCTCTAGATACTATAAATGTCGTGTGGTGCATTATTAGTAATACGAAACATGTTTATTAATGCATTATGTGTTATTTCGAGAGGTTTGAATCCGAGAAAGTCTCTTTACGTGCGAAACCTTTTTCCATCAATCCCCTCTTTGATGATATTTTATATCATCACAAATTAAAGAAACAGATGCCAACTTTTAACTTTTACTCAGCTCTATTTCGTCATACACTTTTAGATTTTTCCCCATTATTCATGTGAAAGTTTTTCATTTTCTTGTATAAATCCCCATTTAATTCTTCAAGCTCAATTTCCTTAAAGTTTCTTTTCTTTCCTTTATTTACTGTATGTCTTTTTATGCTTGCGACATTTGCAACAAATTATTATCCCTAAAATCAGTAAGGCTACTCTCACAATTGGCATCGGTATTCTACCTATAAACCTTTTTCTTACGTTAGAAAACCAACTACCTATTGAAGAGAGACCACTAATTAGTCTCTTCCATGCACTGTCAACCTCCAGTGGTTTCAATTTTCTTTCAAATGTGTACTGTTTCCTGCATATTTCCCAATTTCAACACTTTCGTCTGGAATGTAAGTGCAACAATATTGCGTCTTCAACATTCTACAGACTCCGCCCTCTTTTGCCAATAATATATCAAGAGCAAGTCGATTTTGTAAAATCATTGATCTTACAGCAACTAATTCGGTATTTATCTTCAAAAATCCACTAGCAGTGTCAGTCAATAATCGATCCACCACTGTTGACAATTTGCAAATTCTTTGAGTGTTCAGAACCACTCCCACTGAAGGTATTATTGCACTAAATATATCGCCTACAATTTCAGCAAATGTTGCTCTTTTGCAACGTGTTAGTCCATTTGTTTCTTCATTGTTTCCAGTGATTTTCTTTACATGATATACCTTTGGGAATACTATTCCAAAATAGCAACTCCCATACCAATGATCAGACAATTTAAAGTATGGTTTGTTCCCACAAATGTAGTAAATTCCAGGAAATACTGGTGCAGTTCAATCTTTGAAACCCCAACCCCCAATGACTTTGAAATTATGATCACACTCACTGGAACCAATGAATATATTGTTGTAATAATCTGTTTTCTCTCTATGGAGACAGTGTTTCCCTTTCTTTTCAAAATCCAGTAACATAGCAGCTTGAGTCTTGCCATTTGAGGTAAACTCTTTATTTTCAGCCTATTTAGGATTCTTTCGTTTCTGATCAGAGGCTTTTCCATGGAAATCCAGTCTCCTTTTCTCTACTAAATCTAGAAAAATCTTTTCTTTCTCGTGTAATGTACATGTTAGATTGTCTTTGTGAGCTTTAACTACTATTAATATACTACATGTGCATATTCTACAACATGTCTTTAGTCCATTTCTTTTTGGTTTTCCGTTAACATTATAATCAGCCATTTCTGACTAAGGAGATTTTATCCTCTCTTTGTAACTTTTCCACAGACTTTAACCTGTGAATCTTTTCTCAAGTTGGTCTCGCTTCTTCATCAGTCGGATCAACAATCAGTTCCTCATCACTCAGTTCTAGATTTTCGAAATCTTCAAATATGACATAGGTCCGCACAGGCCCTTTAAAAGACTGAATAACAATTTCAAAGCGTGGACTTCTCCTTCTCGGTTGCTCTGTGGAAGGTCCAGCTTGGCTTGGTATTTCATTTACTTGCTCTGGTTCGTCATTTATTTTTTATAAGGCGAAATGTCAGTCTTTTGACAAACCTAGGCCACTTATCTCCCTTTTCTGAGTCTTTTAGCTGGCACTATGCTTTGACTTTCTTCAGATGCTCTTTTATTTTCATTCAGTTGTGGCACATCTGGTTCAATGTCGTTCTCTGTATCCCTCTCTATCTGACTCGGTCCAGGTCTTAATTTTGTTTCTTCTGCATGGATAATAATCTGCCCTTGTTCAGGAGTGTGCGGAGTTTGACTTTGACTTTGTTTGCCGCCTTCTTCCTGAACACGTTTTTCTACACCTATCTGGTACTGCTCAAGTCTTTAGATTTCTTGATTGTCTTCTGCCTGAGCTTTCTCCCTAATACCTATCTGTCCCTCCTCAGACTCAGGAGTTCTGGCTGGAGTTTCAAATGTCTGAGTACATTGATCTCTCCTTATCTGGTCCTAGTCAGAATTACCATTGGCTTGGATTTCTGTAATCTGAGTACGTTCTTCTATTCCCGACTCATCCTCACTATCACTCTGTCTATCTAGATAGGTTTGACTTCTGGTTCTAACAAATTCTGCAGGTATGCCGACTACTGGAATCCATTCTTCCTGACTGGTGCTCGGTTGTTCCTCATCAACTACTTCTGGATCAACTTCTTGAGACCCCTCAGCTGCACAACCTTCAGCTCCTACTTCATCAGGTTCTGTTACCCTCTTGGTGTGACTGACATGGATCCAATTCGGAATTCCCCTGTACTTCACAGGTGTGGTGGTAACCAATATCACTTGAAGTGGCTTTCCCCAACTTGGTGCTAGGCAAGATTTGCAAGTATGTTATTTTATCACTACCCAGTCACCTGTATTCAGGTCATGTGCTGGAGATGATTGTCTGGTGACAGCGTCTTCCCCCAACCTGGTGAGAGATAGAACACACTTGGTCAGCCAGTTCTTTGCAGTACTTAAGCTGATAAATATAATTGATGATTTAGTGCTCGTGTCCTGGTATCCATGCTTGCCTCATTGCTCTTCCCATGAGTATCTCATGGGGACTCAAGCCTGTGTTTCTGTCTGGGATGCTCCTGAGTCCCATCAGAACAAGAGGTAAAGCATCAGGCCACTCCAATCGGGTAGATTCATACATCTTTCCCAATGAACATCTGTTATTCAGCGCCAACAGACCTCTGGGTGAACGTGCGCTTTACAAATACACATGTTATGTTATCGTGACTTGATTGTGTCATTCACTTGTTCTACCACTCGAGAAGCCTCTGGGCGGTGTGCACAGTGCAGTCTTTGCTCAATTTGGAGTGCTTCACAGATCAGATTAATTATTTCATTATTAAAATGAGACCCTCGGTCTGATTCAATTGTTACTGGAAAACCGAACCTAGGTATGAGTTCCCTAAGTAGAAGCTTGGCTACAGTGAGGCTATCATTCCTGCGGATAGGGTAGTCTTCCACCCATTTTGAAAACAGGCAGACAATCCTTGGCAGGGGTTATTGGATTAAATCAATCTGAAGTTGTATGAAGGGACCTTCTGCCTTTCCAATCTTTCCTGGTAAGACTACAGTTCTCTTACCAGGATTCTTTCGTTGGCAGGCTATGCACCTCTGGCAAAGACTCTCTGCTACATTCCTGAATCTCGCATTGAACCAACTGTCTAAATAGCTTAACCAGCGCATCCCTATCTATGTGTGAATTTCCATGGTATATTTTAGCCACAGGAGCAAACATAAAATCTGGTAACACAGGTCTCCCTTCAAGGTAAATAATAACACCATCCTCAACCCTTCTCCGACATCTATTTTCTCCCACTCTTCCTTTTCCTTTATTTCCTGCTTCATTTTGCAAATCTCTCACTTCCTCCCATGTTTTCAGTCTTTCAAGCTACATAAGTTGGCAGCTGTTTCCACGTGCATCGATTTTCTTATGTATTGCCATCTTATGTTTGGCACAATGCTGGGCTAGTTGGTCAGCATATCGGTTACCAGCTGTCACTGTCATTTCCCGATTTGTGCGCAGCACACTTGACCACAGCCACTTCAATTGAATTACTTAGTAAGTCTTTTACGTAATTTCCATTTTTAATAGGAGTACCCGAAGAAGTCAGAAACTCCCTTTGCATCCAAAGTTGGCCAAAGTCCTGCACCACCCCGTAACCATACTGACTATCAGTGTATATGGTCATGCTCTAATTTTTCCCAAATTTGCAGGCTCTTGTCAATGCAACAAATTTGTCTATTTGTGTAGACTTGACTCCAGGTAAATAGGATGCTTCAACTGGATCCCACAAAGTACACACAGCATAAGCAGCACTCAATCCTCCTTCCTCATGTCTCATGCATGAGCCACCTACAAATAGCTCATATTCTCATTTTAACAATGTCTCTTTTCTTATGTCTGGACGGGGCTTAGAACTGTATTCTGTGAGGTCAATGCAATCATGCTCGACTTCCCCTTTCACCTCTTCAAAATGTGAATCAGGTAACTGTGTAGCTGGATTTAGGACAGTGCATCTAGCAATGGTCAAATTTCCTGCACCTAAAAGGATTCGCTCATACTTAGTCAGCCGACTAAGAGTTGGATACTGAGTACGTGTTTTGGTTAACCGAATCACCACTGCATGTGGGACATAAACAGTTACAGGGTGTCCCATAATGAGGGATTCACTTTGCTCAAGTCTCATGCAAGTTGCAGCTGCTGCTTTCAGACATCCCGGCAATGCAGATGCCACTGGATCCAGTGTAGCAGAAAAATATGCCACAGGACGTCTCATTACCGTGAGTTTGGGTCAGGACATACAATGCACAATTGTCAAGTGCATCACAGAACAGTGCAAAGTCTTTTGAATAATCAGGCATCCCTAAAGCTGGAGCTGAGCACAGACCGTCTCGCAGCTTCAAGAAGACAGTCATATTTTCATCATCCCACTCGACTGGGTCTTTTTCCTCTCTTCGTTGTCATTTGTAACAGGGTTTTAGCTAGGACTGCAAATCCCACAACCCACTGCCTGCAGTGACCTACAACGCCGAGAAACATTCTGATTTCTTTCTGTGTTTGAGGTGGATTCATGTTTCTGATTATTTTGATTCTTTCGGAAGTAAGTCTTCTGACACCTCTATCTGGTGCCCTAGATATTTAACTGATGTGGTACAAAACTGTATCTTTCCAGGTGACACTTTATGCCCTCCTTCAGCCAAATGATTCAGCAATGCAATGGTATCTATAACAGTCATTTCGAGTTTTAGACGCTACCAACAGGTCGTCTATATATTGCACCAGAACAGACTGTCCGGGCACGACCAGGGATTCAAGACATCTCTTCAATATCTGGTTGAAAATCGATGGACTCTCTGTGTACCCCTGAGGGGACACGATTCCAGACGTAAACCTGGTCGTTGAATTTGAATGAGAAAAGAAATTTCTTATCTGGATGTAATGGTATGGAGAAAAATGCATGGCACAAATCAATTACTTTGAATCATCCGGCTCCCCAGGTATCTGATACAGAATCAATGCAGGATTTGGCACAACTGGACAACATGGGACGACATTTTTATTAACCTTGCGGAGGTCTTGCACGACCCTATATTTTCCGCTCGGTTTCTATATGGCAATTATAGGTGAATTAGATGGACTGCTCATTATTTCTTGTAAAATGTCTTGCTCAACCACACGCTTCATTTCTTCTGCAACACCTGTTTTTATTTCAGGGCTCATTTTGTATTGTCGAATGTTTGGGTAAACTGCACCTTCTTTCACTGTCACTTTTATGGGGTCAACATTTGCCATTAATCCTACATCTTTCCCAGTGAAATCCCACACCTCAGGATTCACCGTATGCTGTAATTCTTTTTGGAGATCTTCCACGATCATCTTTTTATTTTCAGTTTCTTGTTTGGCTAAAAATGTATACACCATCTTCGTCTGGGGTTTGAATGTCCACACCATTTGGGGTGCAAAAGATTGTGCAATTCATTTTACACGGTAAGTCCCTACCGAATAGGTTCACTGGAATGTAGTCGCACACTACAAATGTTTGCTTTTTCTTTAAAATTCCCTATTCTGACTTCCATTGGTTCTGTAACAGGGGTACTAATTTGTTTATTAGAAATGCCCATTTGTTTATTAGAAACGCCCACTACTTGGATCGCTTTTCCCGAGAGGGGTAGGTTTGGAACGTCTGCAGTTCTCACAGTAGAACGGGTATCGCCAGTATCCATCAAAAAAGGTAACATCCTTTCCCTCCACTTTTCCCTCCATGTATGGATCTGACTGATCTACCGGCAAGGATGCGCCAAGTACGCACTCCTCGTCCTCCCCTCTCAGGCACTGTCAGTAACTATCTTCCTTAAAAAATGCGTCACTCAAAAGAAATTGTGATGTCACTGCGTCTCTCCTACCACTTCCCTCCCAATTTGTGGTATCCACGCTGTATTTACCTTGGCTCCCAGAATCTGGCATAGGTGCAAGTGGTAACTGGTACTGTATTACCTGTTGCTTCCTTGACACCATTCTGCGCCTGTGGATTCAAATTGTCAGTTTGTTCATTATTACTCAGCACAGCCTTACACTCGTTCCTTCAATGCCCCATTTTACCGCATCCATGACAAGGAAACTTTTTATTTGCCTTCTCTATTCATTCTTCCTCTCGGTTTACCCCCATTTCCATCTCCTTGATTCTGATTATTTTTCAATTGATTCAACTGGAGTTCCTGTTGCTCTGCTAACTTTACTTGTGCACACATTACCTTTTCTTATAAATTCTTTCATTTATTGTCAATTTCATCCCCACAATATTTCGCACACTTGAGTAGTTCATCAACAGGCTTGGCCTGGCAGCAGATTTCATGATCTTTAATCATCTGCAAAATTTCTGACTTTAACCCTGACACAAACCGATAAATAAAATGTCATGTCTTTCGTATCCATGTTTTCCAAACCACTGTACTGCTTGAATACCTGGATAAGGTGCTCATAATATGCATGTACTGATTTATCTTTCTTTTTGGGTAGTTCTGTCTATTCTTGTCCAATCAGTCTCTTTTGGGGGTACTTTCCCTTTCAGGAAGGTTATGACTTGATGGTACTTTTTCATCACATCATCTGATGGTGCTCCTGTCTTTGGATCTCTTGAGTACTCGCCACTGGGCCAATCTATGGTGATCTTACATTCTGTCCACAAATCTGCGGGGACTACAATATCAAACAACCCATCTAAATCTTTTAACAGTACTTTTGAGACTTTTACAAATCTTTCGACTTGCCTGTACCACTCTACAGGTTTTTCTCTGAGTTTCGGGAAATCATTTGTAAATGATAAAATATCCTGTCGGGACCATGGGACATGTACATACCCTCCTCCTGGCACTTCTCTCATTGGACACAACCTTTCTACCTTTTCTGGTTCTTTTAATAAATATTCAGTTGCAGTGCTTTTTGCTTGGATTTCCTCTTTTTCTTTGTCCATCTAGCTTTCCACTTGTCTAATTCACCCCACTTTTGCAACAATGACAATAATTCCTTTATTTGCACTTTTCGTCCTGACACATTCATGTTTTCTAAATTTTTGTCAGAAAATACAGCTCGGTAAGGTTTCTGTAACACTTTAGATTTTCCAATATCAATTCCAATCTCAAAAGCCAAATTCATTAATTTTTCATGGAAAAATTTTATATTTCGAGTAATACTTCAACATATAAACAACAATTCATCTTCACTGAATCTATCTAACCCCACATTTCCAGCAAGCAGTTCTTCCAATTAAAGTCTTAATTTGAAAATATCCAATACTTTCGGCTGTGATTTTGGCCTTTCTATTTCTCAAGACCATCTCTCTATTTCTTCTGGGGACACTACAGTAGCACTTCTTGTACCTGATGAGGTTTCCATTCTTACCTCTCTTACCAGGAACTTACGACTCCTCGGTCTAATTCGATTCAGATTGACCCCTCTAAGTCATGGGTGTCTGCCCTTGCCAATTTTTTCACCAACAAGATTAAGCTGATTCAGGATTCCTTCCCCACGAGGCAGATTGATGCTCCTCTTAGCCCCGTGGATGGGCCAGTTCCCCCGATCCCCGCAGGTCCAGTCCTGACGGTGTTCCCGCCATTTTCGATATCTGCGTCTTTGGCATTTATGGCTAATCTTAAATCTGGTTCACCTCTGAATCCTTGCCCTGCCAAATTCCTGGCGAAAATGGCGGATATTGTAAATCCTTTGGCAAACCCGCTCTTGAGTCTTTCTTTGAGTCAAGGGGTGGTCCCGCAAGCGTGGAAGCAGGCAATAGTCATTCCCCTCCTTAAGAAGCCCGGCCTTGCCCTAGGGGATCTCGCCAATTATAGGCCTATCTCGCTTCTTCCTGCACTGGCTAAGATCTTGGAGAAACATGTACATATCGTGCTCTCCAACTATTTGGAGTCCCACGATCTACTACATTCCTCCCAATCTGGTCTCCGCCCCAATTTAAGCACCGAGATGGCGCTGCTGGAGGTGTCTGAGGCCATTAAAGAGTCGCTGGATTCGGGAGGCAAAGTCATGCTCGTCATGCTTGATCTGTCGGCGGCTTTCGACACCGTCCCCCACAAGGGTCTCCTCGCCAGACTTTGAGATCGGTCTGAGGGCGACGGTGCTCAGCTGGTTTAGATCTTTCCTAGCTGACCGCCGACAAACGGTCTGGGCCTCTCCGAGCTCCGCCGAGATGCCGCCATTGGGAGTCTGAGTCCCTCAAGGCTCAGTGTTGAGCCCGACTCTCTTTTTACATCTTTATGACCCCTCTGGTGACATTGGTGGAGTCTTTTGGGGCCCAGATCGTATCTTACGCGACGATACCCAGCTCCTCTTTTCATGTCAGAAAGGAGAAGATTTCGACGTAGAGAGTATCCGTGAGTGCCTTGGGGCTGTTTTCAAATGGTTCCAGCTAAACAACCTCAAGTGCAACTCAGATAAATCTGAGATACTCTTCTTCGGTTGCTTATCTGACCCAGAGTGGCATGAATGGTGGCCTGCCGACATGTTCCCTCCAGCACACTCGTCCAAGATAGCTAAGAATCTGGGAATTAAGATAGACAACGGGCTGACATTAAAATGCCAGGTTCCGGCTCTCTCGGGAACCTGCTTTGGCCTCCTCAAGATGCTCCGGAAGTTCTTCCCCCTGCTCTCGGAAGAGCACAGGAGGTCTACGGTCCAGGCATTAATCGGCTCGAGATTGGATTATTCCAACATCCTATATCTTGGCCTACCGGAGTTTCTCCTGCAACGCTTGCAGGTGGTGCAGAACGCGGCCGCGCAGGCTATCTTTGGCCTCCACAGACGTGCCAGAGTATCCAGCCTATTGCAGTCACTCCATTGGCTGCCCATCCGGAAGCGGATAGAGTTTAAGGCCTTGACACTGGCCCATAAGGCCCTGCATGCCACGGGAGCTCAGTATCTCCAAGGGAGACTTGCCTTTTACCACCCGGCTCGCTCTCTGAGGTCTGAGTCTCTGTTTTTAGCTGAGGTTCCCCGAGTAAAAAAGGCGCGCATTGGAGGCCGCTCTTTCAGGTTGCGAGCGCCGCAGCTTTGGAACTCTCTTCCACTGTCACTGTGCAGTACATCCAATCTACTGGCCTTCAGGAAGGGCCTTAAAACATGGCTCTTTGCCCGATAGTGTTCTTTCTTTCCAGTGCTGGATCTCTCTACTCACTGTAGTAGTTCTGATTTATGTTGTAGATGTCTGTCTTTTCCGGTCACCAATTAAAGCGCCGGGACACTCCTTTGGAGTAGCCGTGCGCTTTAGAAGACCAACCTAACATCTAACATCTATGGTTTTCGGGAGTGTTTTTCCTGTTTGAGCTACCTCCGGGTTCCCTTATAGGTAAATCCATTAGGGATACTACTGACTCGCACTCACTTGCTTGGCCATCAACAATCATGGTTTCCTTTCTTGGCTGCACTACAGGTGTGGTCAAAACAGGAGTTTCAGGACAGATTTGTTTAACTCCATTCAAGGTAACAACAGGGCCTATAGTTACCGGTATAGTTAAGGTTACAGGACTCTTACTCAACTGGGAAATTTTCTGAATCAATTCATTTCTCCGTTTATTTATTGCATCTTTCCCGTAACTTTTTTTCTAGTGAGGGTTCATGTACAATTTGTGGAACCAAGGGTTGTGTTAAGAAAGGAGCACTAGGGTTAACTCTACTTGCTTCATCATAGTAAGGTGGCGGATTTTTCATTCCCAAATCCTCCAAATAATCATCACCAGTCACCACTAGTTATAACATTTTTCCTTTTCTCTGTGCACTTGCTTCCTGATTGGTTCTTCTAAAGTCAGTACATGATATAATCCTTCCACTAACCAGGATTGTCTCCATTTGCTTATCTCTGGTTTCTTTGGGAAAAGCTAGGATAGAATTTCCTCCAATTTCTGTCACTTCTGAGTCCATCTCTCTTAAAAGCCTCAGTTTCCCATTCTTCTAATGCTTCGTACTGGGTCAATCTAGGTCGGGGATATAATCCATTCATGCGTGTTCTCCGATTGTACAAAATTCTACAATTAAAAGTAAAATTTTCTGGAAATGCCTAAACTCAGTCATCTTTGGTGTAGCCCCTTTCTACCATCATGTATGATGCTGGCATATTTGGTGGTGGAATAATAATCCCTTCTCTAGTTTTAATAATTTTATCTTTCTTGAAGAAATTCTTAATTGTATTCAAAAGCGACATTTTTCTCTTCCCTCCGTACATGATATGAGATCGTCCTCTTATGAACTGCTCTTGTGAAAAACCTAAGTACCTCCTATCGGGTCTGTTTCCTATAATTGCTGGATCTATATGCCACATATAATTTGCACCTATAAATGTAATATGCAGCTACACTCAATTGTTTATTAAATGTTTCACCAATACTAGCGCATTTCTTATTTTCAGTAACCAATCAGTGTTTAGATTTCAATTAAATTTTGACTAATAATTGCGCAGCTTTTCTCGTGAGACAAGTTCTCATGCTCCTGCACTCACCCCTCCTTTACAATTATTACCTCAGCTACACACCCACTGCCTCAACCAATACCAGCGGGCTCTTGGTGATGTCCGCGCAGCTTCGCAACTGACTCCCTCCTTTGCAAGGTAATATGAGAACTTATTTCTTTTCACTTTTAAATATTCATTAATTAACGTAAAAACATTCGCCACTGTGCCTGAGTGACTAATTCTAAGGAAAGATAATTTTCTCTCACTGCGAGTAAATCCCTTCCACTTACTCTTCATACACAGCGAGTAATCCCTTCCTCTTCACACTAGCATCAGAGAACCTGTTACTCCCTCAGGCTTACCCTTTCTAGGAGATATAAGGCCTAAGTTTCACTAGCGAACTCCTTTGCTATCATTTATTCAAACATTTATGCAAAGAAAATCCCTAATCAGTGCTTCAAGTTCTACCTAACTTTATACACACTTACTTCCTTAGGCCAGGGACCTCACTGCAGTCTGGCTTCCATTTACCACCCGCTATTCTTCCCCCGGGGATGCCAAACAAACATAACAATACAAACGGGTTTTGGTTAATACATAAAATCAATACAAATTAAAATAATCGGTACAAGACTAATTACCTATCTAAGCTAAACCCTAACCACTACTCTGCTACCAAAAGAAAACTGATAGAGCTCGGGCTCATCTGCTCGTTTTACATACTCACCTGGGCCCCTAAAAACATACACACTTTAAACCGGTAAACCTACGCTAATCAGAATTTAATTAACCATTTAGGACCTATACCATTGCCTTACCAATCCTTGTCACCGGTACCTAGAGTCCTAAGGGATCAAGGGTGTTAGCATAATAGGCAGTAAAACATTTCATTCATAAAATAACCACAGACTCTGAAAAGGTTTAAACACTTTATGTGTGTAAATTATTAAATGTCAGTCCAGACCAATTCAATTAAGGCACGTTTAATTAGGGAGAAAATAATCAAAGCAAGATGATGTGAAATTATTACGAGATTTTCTTTAAGCATTGAAACATAGGAAGGGTAAGAAAAGGGAAACAATACAATGACATACCCACATTAATTTATATTTACCTAGAATAATGTGAAAACCAACCCTAGCCGCTGGCTGGGATAAAGGACAAGACTCCCGATAGTTCAGGTGCCAGCAGGACAGGACAGGTGCACACCAGAATAAGGACAAGTACGGACCAAATTGGATCGGGACAGGACCACTGCAGGTCAGGACAGGCACCCGCAGCTAAAGTGCAACGCCAGCGTTACACCCCTCTCTGCAGCTAAGAGTCAGTCTCTGATTGGGTTATCGATTCTTCTGACAGAGTTCTCCGCCAGCACCTCTGCTCTCGATCACCTATTGAGTACGTTGGGTCAGTGAGCGGTCAGCTATTCGGACAAGTCGGACAACCTAACTAGCTAAATCTACCTTAGACATTCCATTTTCCAGGGCAGCGTACCACCCCCCAATGTTGCAAGTTCATGTATTCCCTCAATTTGATTGGTCAAAAGCGAGGAGAGGTCATCACACCATTCCCTCAATTTGATTGGTCAAAAGCGATGAGAGATCATCACACCATACCATTTATGAGATCATTTCATTCAAATTAATGTTCCCTCTCATAATTTTATTTTCCCATGCAGTTTTATTCCACCAGACAACGGATGTTTTAATAACAAATACAATGTATATGAAGATGTGTAAGTTGTCTTCCTTTCTGAGTGTTAAGCGTTCATTTTCCCAGGCGCATCACATGCAAGACTGTTGCTGGCATGGATTCAATGCCATATCTTGTGGACTTGGGAGAATTCAGCACATGCGCGATGTGCGTTTCAAGATGGAGTTCAGCAATGGCACATCAGGCCCAAATATGAGCTAATGGCAAAGTCAAAGAGAAACAGTTTTAGAACAAAGAATAAATTAATGCACTGAATACCACTTATCTCTACTCTATTCCCGTTACATTATTTTAACTATAGCGATAGTGGTCAGGCAGAACGAACAGGGTTTAGTGCAAGCATTAGCATGTGAAACACAGTGCAGATGCTCCGTCCATCACCACCCCCTTTTGTACCGCTTTTGGCCGCCATAAGTGTGGCAGGGTATGCTCAGACGTGAGTCCCTTGCTCACTTTGCCACTGCATTCAAGCAAGCCGGGCTGAAGACGGCTGGAATGCCAGAAACTGGTCCTCGGAAGCTTGTTTCTGGTCCAGGGAAGACATGGCTTGGCAGTTCGGGCTGGACTGTTCCCATGAGGCACAGGGTCAGACTGGTTTGCATGTGGCCATGTCTGAACTGGGGTGGCAGAGTGGGCTAAAGAACGGTGATGGATTAAACCCAGATCTTTTGACTGGGTGTGAGTGTTTGATTGATTCAGATGCTCCGTCCATCACCACCCCCTTTTGTACTGCTTTTGGCCGCCATAAGTGTGGCAGGGTATGCTCAGACGTGAGTCAATTGCTCACTTTGCCACTGGATTCAAGCAAGCCGGGCTGAAGACGGCTGGAATGCCAGAAACTGGTCCTCGGAAGCTTGTTTCTGGTCCAGGGAAGACATGGCTTGGCAGTTCGGGCTGGACTGTTCCCATGAGGCACAGGGTCAGACTGGTTTGCATATGGCCATGTCTGAACTGGGGTGGCAGAATGGGCTAAAGAACGGTGATGGATTAAACCCAGATCTTTTGACTGGGTGTGAGTGTTTGATTGATTCAGATGCTCCGTCCATCACCACCCCCTTTTGTACTGCTTTTGGCCGCCATAAGTGTGGCAGGGTATGCTCAGACGTGAGTCCCTTGCTCACTTTGCCACTGGATTCAAGCAAGCCGGGCTGAAGACGGCTGGAATGCCAGAAACCGGTCCTCGGAAGCTTGTTTCCGGTCCAGGGAAGACATGGCTTGGCAGTTCGGGCTGGACTGTTCCCATGAGGCACAGGGTCAGACTGATTTGCATATGGCCATGTCTGAACTGGGGCTAAAGAACAGTGATGGATTAAACCCAGATCTTTTGACTGGGTGTGAGTGTTTGATTCAGATGCTCCGTCCATCACCACCCCCTTTTGAACCGCTATTGTACCCCCAGGGCACGGTTTGTAATAACACCCCAAAATTTGTTTTAACACCTTGGGCCCTATTATGTATGCGGTGCACTTTCCCTGTTTGCGCTCTGGCACACCTTAAAACACGACTACTACAGACATCTCCCCGCCATGCACCTTGGACTCTTTCCCCCCGTTGGCCTTACAAGACCTGGAGTTACTGCTGAATAAGACCAAGTCTGGTTCTCCCTTGGATTCCTGCCAGCTGAAAGTCATCAAGCAGTGTAGGGAGACCCTCTTGCCACCATTGCTAGAGGTAATGAATCTAGCCATTAGAGACGGTGTTTTCCCTACAGAATGGAAAAAGGCGGTAGTAAAACCCTTGTTAAAAAAGGCCTCCCTGGATCCGGAGGTTCTAACAAACTTCCGGCCTATCTCGCTGCTTCCTGCCCCAGCGAAGATGCTTGAGGCACATCTCAACAAGCACCTCGCTGTCTTTGTGGAAAGCTCGGGATGCCTAGACTCCTCCCAGCATGGATTCAGGAGAGAATTTAGCACCGAGTCAGCCCTCACCATCGTGCTCGATAAGATCCGCACGACAGTAGATGGGGGCCAGACCTCTCTCCTGGTCCTGCTAGATCTATCTGCGGCTTTCGATACCCTCTCCCCCTCAGTTCTTTCATCTCGGCTGAGGGAGGTGGGGGTGAAAGACACAGCTCTGGATCTTTTGACCTCTTTCCTCACAGGGAGGGAACAAAGAGTCAAGCTGGGGGAGTTCCTATCTCCATCCCGACCAGTGCTGTGTGGGGTCCCTCAAGGGTCGGCACTCAGCCCGACCCTTTTTAACATCTATGTGACCCCACTAGCCAAGCTAATAAGATCTTTCGGGATGGAGGTAGTTTCCTACGCAGACGACACTCAAATCCTCGTCTCTCTCCCCCATTCTGATGTCCTAACCGCCTCCAAGTTTAGATCTTGTATGGAGGCGGTTGGTCATTGGATGATTCTGAACTCCCTCAGACTGAATGGGGAGAAGACTGAGGTGATGGTGTTTGGGGGGAAAGAAAACATCTGGTCAGCCAATTGGTGGCCTGACTCTCTAGGAACATGCCCTTCCCTTACAACATCTGCCAAGAATCTTGGGGTGCTGATAGACCCTGCCCTTGACTTGGGCAGCCAGGTGAGTAGAACCGTCTCCACCTGCTGGGGTTTGATTCACATCCTACGAAGGATTAGGAAATAGTCTTTCTTTGAGTCAAGGGGTGGTCCCGCAAGCGTGGAAGCAGGCAATAGTCATTCCCCTCCTTAAGAAGCCCGGCCTTGCCCTAGGGGATCTCGCCAATTATAGGCCTATCTCGCTTCTTCCTGCACTGGCTAAGATCTTGGAGAAACATGTACATATCGTGCTCTCCAACTATTTGGAGTCCCACGATCTACTACATTCCTCCCAATCTGGTTTGCGCCCCAATTTAAGCACCGAGATGGCGCTGCTGGAGGTGTCTGAGGCCATTAAAGAGTCGCTGGATTCGGGAGGCAAAGTCATGCTCGTCATGCTTGATCTGTCGGCGGCTTTCGACACCGTCCCCCACAAGGGTCTCCTCGCCAGACTTTGAGATCGGTCTGAGGGCGACGGTGCTCAGCTGGTTTAGATCTTTCCTAGCTGACCGCCGACAAACGGTCTGGGCCTCTCCGAGCTCCGCCGAGATGCCGCCATTGGGAGGCTGAGTCCCTCAAGGCTCAGTGTTGAGCCCGACTCTCTTTTTACATCTTTATGACCCCTCTGGTGACATTGGTGGAGTCTTTTGGGGCCCAGATCGTACCTTACGCCGACGATACCCAGCTCCTCTTTTCATGTCAGAAAGGAGAAGATTTCGACGTAGAGAGTATCCGTGAGTGCCTTGGGGCTGTTTTCAAATGGTTCCAGCTAAACAACCTCAAGTGCAACTCAGATAAATCTGAGATACTCTTCTTCGGTTGCTTATCTGACCCAGAGTGGCATGAATGGTGGCCTGCCGACATGTTCCCTCCAGCACACTCGTCCAAGATAGCTAAGAATCTGGGAATTAAGATAGACAACAGGCTGACATTAAAATACCAGGTTCCGGCTCTCTCGGGAACCTGCTTTGGCCTCCTCAAGATGCTCCGGAAGTTCTTCCCCCTGCTCTCGGAAGAGCACAGGAGGTCTACGGTCCAGGCATTAATCGGCTCAAGATTGGATTATTCCAACATCCTATATCTTGGCCTACCGGAGTTTCTCCTGCAACGCTTGCAGGTGGTGCAGAACGCGGCCACGCGGGCTATCTTTGGCCTCCACAGACGTGCCAGAGTATCCAGCCTATTGCAGTCACTCCATTGGCTGCCCATCCGGAAGCGGATAGAGTTTAAGGCCTTGACACTGGCCCATAAGGCCCTGCATGCCACGGGAGCTCAGTATCTCCAAGGGAGACTTGCCTTTTACCACCCGGCTCGCTCTCTGAGGTCTGAGTCTCTGTTTTTAGCTGAGGTTCCCCGAGTAAAAAAGGCGCGCATTGGAGGCCGCTCTTTCAGGTTGCGAGCTCCGCAGCTTTGGAACTCTCTTCCACTGTCACTGTGCAGTACATCCAATCTACTGGCCTTCAGGAAGGGCCTTAAAACATGGCTCTTTGCCCGATAGTGTTCTTTCTTTCCAGTGCTGGATCTCTCTACTCACTGTAGTAGTTCTGATTTATGTTGTAGATGTCTGTCTTTTCCGATCACCAATTAAAGCGCCGGGACACTCCTTTGGAGTAGCCGTGCGCTTTAGAAGACCAACCTAACATCTAACATCTATGGTTTTCGGGAGTGTTTTTCCCGTTTGAGCTACCTCTGGGTTCCCTCCGGGTTCCCTTATAGGTAAATCCATTAGGGATACTACTGACTCGCACTCACTTGCTTGGCCATCAACAATCATGGTTTCCTTTCTTGGCTGCACTACAGGTGTGGTCAAAACAGGAGTTTCAGGACAGATTTGTTTAACTCCATTCAAGGTAACAACAGGGCCTATAGTTACCGGTATAGTTAAGGTTACAGGACTCTTACTCAACTGGGAAATTTTCTGAATCAATTCATTTCTCCGTTTATTTATTGCATCTTTCCCGTAACTTTTTTTCTAGTGAGGGTTCATGTACAATTTGTGGAACCAAGGGTTGTGTTAACACCATCGATGCTAGTGTTATTTTCCTCCTGTGCTGTCCTTTTCCTTTTCCCATTGTTCATGACGAGCTCAGCTCGTCATGAGTGTATGGAGGTGTACATCATGACGAGCTGAGCTCGTCATGAGCGTCGAAGGAGTTAAGAAAGGAGCACTAGGGTTAACTCTACTTGCTTCATCATAGTAAGGTGGCGGATTTTTCATTCCCAAATCCTCCAAATAATCATCACCAGTCACCACTAGTTATAACATTTTTCCTTTTCTCTGTGCACTTGCTTCCTGATTGATTCTTGGTTCTTCTAAAGTCAGTACATGATATAATCCTTCCACTAACCAGGATTGTCTCCATTTGCTTATCTCTGGTTTCTTTGGGAAAAGCTAGGATAGAATTTCCTCCAATTTCTGTCACTTCTGAGTCCATCTCTCTTAAAAGCCTCAGTTTCCCATTCTTCTAATGCTTCGTACTGGGTCAATCTAGGTCGGGGATATAATCCATTCATGCGTGTTCTCCGATTGTACAAAATTCTACAATTAAAAGTAAAATTTTCTGGAAATGCCTAAACTCAGTCATCTTTGGTGTAGCCCCTTTCTACCATCATGTATGATGCTGGCATATTTGGTGGTGGAATAATAATCCCTTCTCTAGTTTTAATAATTTTATCTTTCTTGAAGAAATTCTTAATTGTATTCAAAAGCGACATTTTTCTCTTCCCTCCGTACATGATATGAGATCGTCCTCTTATGAACTGCTCTTGTGAAAAACCTAAGTACCTCCTATCGGGTCTGTTTCCTATAATTGCTGGATCTATATGCCACATATAATTTGCACCTATAAATGTAATATGCAGCTACACTCAATTGTTTATTAAATGTTTCACCAATACTAGCGCATTTCTTATTTTCAGTAACCAATCAGTGTTTAGATTTCAATTAAATTTTGACTAATAATTGCGCAGCTTTTCTCGTGAGACAAGTTCTCATGCTCCTGCACTCACCCCTCCTTTACAATTATTACCTCAGCTACACACCCACTGCCTCAACCAATACCAGCGGGCTCTTGGTGATGTCCGCGCAGCTTCGCAACTGACTCCCTCCTTTGCAAGGTAATATGAGAACTTATTTCTTTTCACTTTTAAATATTCATTAATTAACGTAAAAACATTCGCCACTGTGCCTGAGTGACTAATTCTAAGGAAAGATAATTTTCTCTCACTGCGAGTAAATCCCTTCCACTTACTCTTCATACACAGCGAGTAATCCCTTCCTCTTCACACTAGCATCAGAGAACCTGTTACTCCCTCAGGCTTACCCTTTCTAGGAGATATAAGGCCTAAGTTTCACTAGCGAACTCCTTTGCTATCATTTATTCAAACATTTATGCAAAAAAAATCCCTAATCAGTGCTTCAAGTTCTACCTAACTTTATACACACTTACTTCCTTAGGCCAGGGACCTCACTGCAGTCTGGCTTCCATTTACCACCCGCTATTCTTCCCCCGGGGATGCCAAACAAACATAACAATACAAACGGGTTTTGGTTAATACATAAAATCAATACAAATTAAAATAATCGGTACAAGACTAATTACCTATCTAAGCTAAACCCTAACCACTACTCTGCTACCAAAAGAAAACTGATAGAGCTCGGGCTCATCTGCTCGTTTTACATACTCACCTGGGCCCCTAAAAACATACACACTTTAAACCGGTAAACCTACGCTAATCAGAATTTAATTAACCATTTAGGACCTATACCATTGCCTTACCAATCCTTGTCACCGGTACCTAGAGTCCTAAGGGATCAAGGGTGTTAGCATAATAGGCAGTAAAACATTTCATTCATAAAATAACCACAGACTCTGAAAAGGTTTAAACACTTTGTGTGTAAATTATTAAATGTCAGTCCAGACCAATTCAATTAAGGCACGTTTAATTAGGGAGAAAATAATCAAAGCAAGATGATGTGAAATTATTACGAGATTTTCTTTAAGCATTGAAACATAGGAAGGGTAAGAAAAGGGAAACAATACAATGACATACCCACATTAATTTATATTTACCTAGAATAATGTGAAAACCAACCCTAGCCGCTGGCTGGGATAAAGGACAGGACTCCCGATAGTTCAGGTGCCAGCAGGACAGGACAGGTGCACACCAGAATAAGGACAAGTACGGACCAAATTGGATCGGGACAGGACCACTGCAGGTCAGGACAGGCACCCGCAGCTAAAGTGCAACGCCAGCGTTACACCCCTCTCTGCAGCTAAGAGTCAGTCTCTGATTGGGTTATCGATTCTTCTGACAGAGTTCTCCGCCAGCACCTCTGCTCTCGATCACCTATTGAGTACGTTGGGTCAGTGAGCGGTCAGCTATTCGGACAAGTCGGACAACCTAACTAGCTAAACCTACCTTAGACATTCCATTTTCCAGGGCAGCGTACCACCCCCCAATGTTGCAAGTTCATGTATTCCCTCAATTTGATTGGTCAAAAGCGAGGAGAGGTCATCACACCATTCCCTCAATTTGATTGGTCAAAAGCGATGAGAGATCATCACACCATACCATTTATGAGATCATTTCATTCAAATTAATGTTCCCTCTCATAATTTTATTTTCCCATGCAGTTTTATTCCACCAGACAACGGATGTTTTAATAACAAATACAATGTATATGAAGATGTGTAAGTTGTCTTCCTTTCTGAGTGTTAAGCGTTCATTTTCCCAGGCGCATCACATGCAAGACTGTTGCTGGCATGGATTCAATGCCATAGCTTGTGGACTTGGGAGAATTCAGCACATGCGCGATGTGCGTTTCAAGATGGAGTTCAGCAATGGCACATCAGGCCCAAATATGAGCTAATGGCAAAGTCAAAGAGAAACAGTTTTAGAACAAAGAATAAATTAATGCACTGTATACCACTTATCTCTACTCTATTCCCGTTACATTATTTTAACTATAGCGATAGTGGTCAGGCAGAACGAACAGGGTTTAGTGCAAGCATTAGCATGTGAAACACAGAGCAGCCATCTTTAGTTCTAGTGCGCAGAAGCACAGTTTCCCACCAAAGCAGAGAGTACGTCATGTCACGTGAGTGTGACAGACGCATGCGCAGTAAAGATCCCACATTGCGGTGGCCATATTGGGTCACTCTAGTTACGGTTAGTAAAAGCACATAAATAAGCTTCCCCTAGATACTAGAAATGTTGTGTGGTGCAATATTAGTAATATGAAACGGGTTTATTAATGCATTATGGGGTATTTCAAGAGGATTGAATCTGAGCAAGTCTCTTTACGTGCGAATCCTTGCTCCATCAATATGGACCTACTTTGGCCACCACATACTAGGCCCAACTAATGAATGTGTATCTTTTGTTTACTTTATACTGAGGTAACTAAGTTTGGTGTGAGGACTGTTGCTTTGATAATTGTTAATTTGGGACCTAGAATAACTGTTTAGGAATTGGACAATTGAATTTTCATTTGAGCGAAATAATATTACATTCTGTGAAAACAAACTGGAAATTAAAATGTCTATTAGCCAAAATGGGTCGAATAACATTGTTCTGTTGAAAGAGGGGCTGAAGGGCATTTGGCTAACAGCAGGCTCCTACTTGATGGCTCTACAAAACAGCAATGCGAAAGGATTATTCACAGCCGAAGTGTCTATCATTTTCTAACATTTCTCAATAGTTTTCTTTTCCAAAAGTTGAAATGTGAACCCAGTCGGGTTAGACGTCCCTTAATGGTATAGGTGTCGCTTAAATAGATGTGTTCGTCTGCGGTTTGGCCTCTGCAAGAATGCATTCAGTTCTTCTCTTGCAGAGGTGAGAAGCGCACTGATGTGTGCTGCGAAGTGCACACAGACACGAGACAGTGAGCCTGCTGACTGCTAGCTCGCTCAGTAATCTACCCCTCTCGGGCTCTGGGCTCACAAAGTGTAGCTGAGCTACGACACCCTGCCAAATGTAGCTATAAATAGCAGTTGTTACCTTTTGGACCAAATCTGACATATGTTCATGTATTACATATTCAGCACTGTGTCCTTCTTTGTGCCCAGAGTACCCTTAAACAGGTACGCTGGCACGAACGAGGACAATATGCCCTAATCAAAGTAATGTGGTGCCCCAAGGGCCGCTGAAAACGTGTGCTACCCTAGAGCCAGTGCATTAGGGAACAACAGACCGGCTGACTAAAGCAGCCAGTTTGACCACTGTGAAAGCGGCGTCTGCACTTCAAAGAGGGAACAGAGAGGCCCCTGCCGGTGGCTGCTCTTCCTGCAGAACTCTGGGGGTTCCTTGGGACCCCCATTACCCTCCCCTGCAGGAGATGTCATCAGTAGGCTCTGTGATTTTGTGCTCCACTTTTTTGTGACAGTTAGTGCGCTTCCTGACAGCTACTTTGCCTCTGCGCCTGCGTACGTAATAGGGTGCAGAGGCAAAGTAGTCCTCATTAGCAGTAGACCACGCCTCCATGTTAATGAAGGAACTCCTCCCAATGAAGATGGCACTGGTGCTCTGTTACAGGAGAGATTCACAAGCATCTGCACCGCCTCCCCTCATACTACCATACACAAGGGGGTGCAGAAAACAGGCGCACATGTCCATTGTACCCCTAGCAGCGTTACAAAAGGGGGTGGTGATGGACGGAGCATCCAAATCAATCAAACACACACCCAGTCAAAAGATCTGGGTTCAATCCATCACCGTTCTTTAGCCCACTCTGCCACCCCAGTTCATACATGGCTGTATGCAAATCAGTCTGACCCTGTGCCTCATGGGAACAGTGCAGATGCTCCGTCCATCACCACCCCCTTTTGTACCGCTTTTGGCCGCCATAAGATGGCAGGGTATGCTCAGACGTGAGTCCCTTGCTCACTTTGCCACTGGATTCAAGCAAGCCGGGCTGAAGACGGCTGGAATGCCAGAAACTGGTCCTCGGAAGCTTGTTTCTGGTCCAGGGAAGACCTGGCTTGGCAGTTCCGGCTGGACTGTTCCCATGAGGCACAGGGTCAGACTGGTTTGCATATGGCCATGTCTGAACTGGGGTGGCAGAGTGGGCTAAAGAACGGTGATGGATTAAACCCAGATCTTTTGACTGGGTGTGAGTGTTTGATTGATTCAGATGCTCCGTCCATCACCACCCCCTTTTATACTGCTTTTGGCCGCCATAAGTGTGGCAGGGTATGCTCAGACGTGAGTCCCTTGCTCACTTTGCCACTGGATTCAAGCAAGCCGGGCTGAAGACGGCTGGAATGCCAGAAACTGGTCCTCGGAAGCTTGTTTCTGGTCCAGGGAAGACATGGCTTGGCAGTTCGGGCTGGACTGTTCCCATGAGGCACAGGGTCAGACTGATTTGCATATGGCCATGTCTGAACTGGGGCTAAAGAACAGTGATGGATTAAACCCAGATCTTTTGACTGGGTGTGTTTGATTCAGATGCTCCGTCCATCACCACCCCCTTTTGAACCGCTATTGTACCCCCAGGGCACGGTTTGTAATAACACCCCAAAATTTGTTTTAACACCTTGGGCCCTATTATGTATGCGGTGCACTTTCCCTGTTTGCGCTCTGGCACACCTTAAAACACGACTACTACAGACATCTCCCCGCCATGCACCTTGGACTCTTTCCCCCCGTTGGCCTTACAAGACCTGGAGTTACTGCTGAATAAGACCAAGTCTGGTTCTCCCTTGGATTCCTGCCCGCTGAAAGTCATCAAGCAGTGTAGGGAGACCCTCTTGCCACCATTGCTAGAGGTAATGAATCTAGCCATTAGAGACAGTGTTTTCCCTACAGAATGGAAGAAGGCGGTAGTAAAACCCTTGTTAAAAAAGGCCTCCCTGGATCCGGAGGTTCTAAAAAACTTCCGGCCTATCTCGCTGCTTCCTGCCCCAGCGAAGATGCTTGAGGCACATCTCAACAAGCACCTCGCTGTCTTTGTGGAAATCTCGGGATGCCTAGACTCCTCCCAGCATGGATTCAGGAGAGAATTTAGCACCGAGTCAGCCCTCACCATCGTGCTCGATAAGATCCGCACGACAGTAGATGGGGGCCAGACCTCTCTCCTGGTCCTGCTAGATCTATCTACGGATTTCGATACCCTCTCCCCCTCAGTTCTTTCATCTCGGCTGAGGGAGGTGGGGGTGAAAGACACAGCTCTGGATCTTTTGACCTCTTTCCTCACAGGGAGGGAACAAAGAGTCAAGCTGGGGGAGTTCCTATCTCCATCCCGACCAGTGCTGTGTGGGGTCCCTCAAGGGTCGGCACTCAGCCCGACCCTTTTTAACATCTATGTGACCCCACTAGCCAAGCTAATAAGATCTTTCGGGATGGAGGTAGTTTCCTACGCAGACGACACTCAAATCCTCGTCTCTCTCCCCCATTCTGATGTCCTAACCGCCTCCAAGTTTAGATCTTGTATGGAGGCGGTTGGTCATTGGATGATTCTGAACTCCCTCAGACTGAATGGGGAGAAGACTGAGGTGATGGTGTTTGGGGGGAAAGAAAACATCTGGTCAGCCAATTGGTGGCCTGACTCTCTAGGAACATGCCCTTCCCTTACAACATCTGCCAAGAATCTTGGGGTGCTGATAGACCCTGCCCTTGACTTAGGCAGCCAGGTGAGTAGAACCGTCTCCACCTGCTGGGGTTTGATTCACATCCTACGAAGGATTAGGAAATATCTTTCCCTGCAGGCTAGAAAACAAATAGCTGTCGCACTCATTGGTTCTCGTTTGGACTACTGTAATGCGCTGTATGCTGGGCTTAATAGGAGCCACCTACAGCGCTTACAGGTAGTCCAAAACGCCATAGCCAGATTTGTTTTGGATATTCCCAGACGTTCCTCGGCCACTGCGGCCAGGAAAACGCTGCACTGGCTACCGATAGAATATCGAATCAGGTTCAAAGTCCTATGCTTGACCTACAGAGCCATCGCCAAAAATAGCGACTCTGGAATCGGGTCCATCATTTCCCACTACATTCCTGGAAGGGACCTGCGTTCCTCCGGGAAATTGCTTCTGACAGCCCCCCGCGTACGAAGAGCTAGATGGGGTGGCAGGGCCTTTTCCACTCTAGCTCCCAAATGGTGGAATGACCTTCCCCTGGACCTGAGATCCCTTCCGTCTTTACAGAATTTCCGGACTGCCCTAAAAACTCTCCTCTTTCGGCAAGCCTATATGTAAGGTCTTCTGTCTCTATTACTGATCATTTTGTTAGGCGCCTTGATACCTCCGGGTTATTGTTTTGCGCATTACAAATCTCCTTCATATCATATCAGGTGCACTGGGTGCAAACAGGGAAAGTGCGCCCAATTACAGAGAATGCGCTGCCCACAGGGCAGCCGCAAACACGTGCAGTCCTGGGGTCCGTGCATTCAAGTGAAATACGGAGCGTCTTTGAAGCAGCCGCTCTGTTTCACTCTGCATGCGACAACCCACCAGCACTTTTAAAGGGGATTAGAGATCCCCTTCTAGGCGAGTGCCGTGAGTGCCGCTATCGGGGGGCGCCCTGAAGGTGGGGCACTGTCAAAGCGCCTTCTGAGATCTTGAAGAACCGATCCTGTGCACATGCAAGTGTAGTGTGTAGTCCTCATGTGAGGACTAGCGATTCTACTGAGAGAAAATTGTTGCTTCAAGGTACAAAAGAACGTAGGATATCAAGGTTCATGTGAATAAAGTTTTTATAAGTCAAGTTATGGTCAATACATAAAAATAGTAGCCAGCCAACACATGTTTCGTCACACCGTGAAGGAGGTATGACTCATCAGGGCTGCAAGGCTACAGTAGTGATGAGATCGGTAAGGCATGGAATGGTGGACATCTAGCTACTTCTGTGTGCACGGTAGGTGAAAAAACGCCAGGGAGCTGTTGAGCTAGCAGGCGTGGAGGGCCAGGGCGGTTGCGTCCTGGGCTTTGGTCAGGTGCCTGTATCAAGGGAGGAGCGCACCCGATACGTGCGTCTGTAGGTCATGCGGGGTCAGGGTAATGGATCCATTACCTTGAAGCAACAATTTTCTCTCGGTAGAATCGCTAGTCCTCCCACCAGGACTACACACTACACTTGTGTGTGCGCAGGATCTGTTCTCCTTCCGTTTGGTCTAGGCCTCCCTACACCATTTCAGGGGTGTTTTTCCCGTTGGGTTTGTGTTCCCCTGTCCTGTTCTGCACCGCGTGCCTACTGCACAACTATCTCAGTAACAAGATCACACTGCTCAGAGCGCCACTACTTCCTACTCTCCCAACGCAAACTCAGCCTCTCACTAAAGCCTTCTGAGATCTTCTTTGCCTCTGCGCCCGCGTCTATAATACGGCACAGATGGAAAGGGATTCCCTCATTTGCATGGGACACTCCCCATGCAAATGAGAGAATGCCCCCTTAAAGATAGACCTGGTGCTTTATGTGCGCCAGTGCTTTCAGTATTATAGTAGGGGCTGCACAAGCGTCTGTGGCCCCTTCTGTATAATACCAAATTGTCACTGGGGCGTGCACATTGGGCGTAAATGCCAGTTGTTTCCCCAGGGCACTTTGGGCCAGATGTACGACCCTAAATTGCATGCACAAAGGGGTTTGCAACCCGTTTGCGCATGCAAAATGGCCCAGGGACATGTTTAATTCCTAAACAATGAGTCTCAATTTATTTGTGACTCGCTATTTAGGAATTGCGAGCAACAATTAGGAAGGGCCGTTCCCTTCCAAATTTCGTCCGCAAATCAATGTATGAATGTTTTGTGACGGCCATTGCGGTTGAAAAACACTTGCAAATTACCACCCTCTTTAAGAGGGCGGGTAATGCAGTCGGAATTTGGAAGGGGTCCCAGGGGACCCCTTCCATTTTGTGACTCTCTTAAAAAATATGTTTTAAGGGCAGGCAGTGGTCCCAGCATCCACTACCTGCCCTTAAAAAAATACAACAAAAATGTTGCGTTTTTTTTTTTTAAAATGCATCCCTTTTTCCCTGAAGGAAAACTGGCTGCATTTAAAAAAAACTGCTTTGTTTAAAGCAGTCCCCAGACATGGTGGTCTGCTGAGCTCAGCAGGCCACCATACCTGAGAGGACCTGTCATTCCCAATGGGCTCAAATTGTGAGAGGCTCATTAATATTAATGAGACTCGCAATTTGCAACCCCATTGTGAATTGCAAACCGTGTTAAATACACTGTTGTGGCAAATTGCAACTAGCAATTTTGCTGGCCGTACATCTATAGCCAGATTCATGAAGCCGAAATCTGCTCGCAAAGGGCCAGATTCTGAGAATCTGGCCCTTTGCGAGCGCTATTTTTGCATTTAGGATTCATCATCCCAAATGCATAAATCGCAATTCTAAAAATCGCTGAATTGCAAATAATTGCATTTAAGGAATCTCAATTTGAGATTCCTTAAATGCAATTCATGAACCATTTTAAAATTGCGAATTCGGAATCTGGGGCCGCTATTTACCGCGAAGTGTAACTACATGGTAAATAGCGAAAACTTAGAAAAATGCACTTTAGTGCATTTTTCTAAGTTGTATGTTACACACACATGTCCTTTGGACATGTGTGTGCGCAACACCTGTGTACATTACCATTTCAGGGGTGCTACAGGGTGTCCTTTGCACACCCTGGCACCCTTGAAATCGCATCCTTATTTGCGAATCGCTATTTGCGATTCGCAAATTAGGAATGACTCCCCATTCATTCCTATGGGCAAATAAGGAAGCTGTAGAAATCTCAATAAATATTGCGATTTCTACATGAATCCCGTTTTGCGAGTCTTTAATAGCGATTCATTAATAATCGCTATTAAGGACTCGCAAAAACATGACCATGATGAATCTGGGGGCTAGCCCCTTGTGTAATACAGCCCCGTTGTAGCTCCCCTTCTGCCAGGTGGATATTGGAATCATTTCATTCCTTTTTGGCAAAGTGCCCAGACTTTTCCATTACCAAGTTCACGATAATTAAAATTCCTACTTGAACGTGTAGGGTTTCTTTTTGGCACAGCGGTTTTTGCAGTGGAAAAGCTGAATTTTTTGTTAGTTTACCTAGGTTTAATTTATTTTATGAAAACGACGTTTAGCAGCTGCACGAGCGAAGTATTTAGTTTGTACCTTTTATGACTGTCTTCATTTTACGGCTTTAGGAGGTGTTGATAACCAGCTAAGCCAAGGCCTGAGTTTCACATGACGGGTTCCTGGTTTGAGACCCATGACAGAGCCCGGTCCTTCCAGAGAAGTCCTCCGAAAGGCTTTACCAGTTCAGAAATATGGGCAAGTTGACCAGCCCTCCCCGGGTTATTCCGAGTAACTTCAGCTTGCATAAATGTGCTGTGCTCAAAGCTGATGGTAATGGAAACCTGGTTTGGTTGGGAGGTTGAAATGTCCTTTCCCGGTGGTAAAAAGCTAGACTTGAAGGCTCGCTGTACATCGGACTGAAAGTAGGCGCACATTCGGCTGCTCTCTGCCCAAGAAACGGGACACAAATTAAGCCTTTGGGATCGAAGGCGTAGGGAGTGTATATGTCCATATACGTTTAGGGCACGAGGCGGAACGGAAATCTTTTCAGAGAAATAAGTTACAAAAGTTATGTTTGACATTAGTGTCTTGTGTAAAACTTGATGAACAAGTGTTCCTGGATGGTTGGCTGGCCTTTCTTCCTGTGAATACATTCCTGTTTTTTAATAAACCTATTTATAAATGCATGCTTTTTACTATAAGGAATGCAAATGTTTTACATCATTCCTCGTGCGCAAAAGTGGCATTCCTCCTCGCCCACAAGCATTCGTTTCGAGCCTACTGTGCAAATAAAGTGCTTTGGACATTGAAGTGTGTTGCTTGGTGAACGACAGTTTCTTCAAAGTAAAGTTTTCTGTAATTTTAAGTAGTATCACAATGTTGTTCTTTGGGCCTCTTGGGCCATTCACACCCTTCGAACATTCAGGGGGTAAACTTACGGAAAGGTAAGCGGCTAGGTAAGTCAACATTTACTGTGAAGTGGTGCAAAAGCTACGTGTAATGGTGAAAATGTGAAATTCGTTGCAACTTCTCACATAGCTTGTTTTTACCCGAGAAGAGCTTTGCATGTTTCTGTTGCTGAACTTTGCTAAGGGTTGTAAGCATAATTCATTAAAAGAATTTTCCACTGCACCTTATGCAAATGGCCTTTCCTGCACAACCCTTTTGTTTACTGTAATAATGTAACGTTTGTTTGTGGGCTCTGTCTACGTATAAATTCCTCTTTGTATTTCAACTTTTCCTTTGGTTTTCTGTCCTACGACTGGTGATAATTTGTTAGTTTTTACTCTACCCATTGTATGTATGTGTGTTTCTTGCATCTTGCTTTTCCAGCTTGCTTAGTTGGAATTCTTTTCTACCATAGTCCTTCCCAGGACATTGGTAGTTTGCCTACACTTTTTCCTCCATAGACCTGAATGAACACCAGCGTATTTCCTGTATCCTGCGATGCCACGGAGCAGTGTAAAGCTAGCTCCTGTCAGTTGAATGCTCTTATCACCAATCCAACCACTTTATCCCACAACTTCATGCCCTTCTTCGAACCAAAAAATACCCAACTTTGTCCAGGGGGAGCAGGGTCAAGACAGATTTGCATATAACTGGGTCCAAACTGGAATGGCATGGTGAGTGAAAAATCAATGGATTTAGGCCTATATTTCTGTATTTGGGGTGAATGTATGACATTGTTTCAGCATTCCATTCATCACCTTATGTGTCCTGAGGAATGGAAAGAGATGTTGCACAATTCTATACACACTCGCTATAGATTACAATAAACTCCTGAGCATTCCCAGTCATTGTTCTGCTTCAGCCTTAAGCTTTGGGACCATATGTACAGAGATGTTCTTGGACAGTGGATCCACAGCTATTTTGTTTCTTATAGCTGTCTCCGTAATGGAATTGGGTAACTGGCATCTTTAACAGACTGAAGTTGGTGTTTGGTAGAGGAAGTGGCTGGCTTATACCTCTCCTGCAGGAATTTTCAGTGAGTAGAAGACAGAAGAGAGATGTCTGTTATTAGCATTCCTTCATGTGCAGTTTTTCAGAAGGTACATTCCCTCAATAACGTTTAGTGCATTTATGGAAGGTGCTTATTAACCCCTTTTAGACCATACAGACGACTGTTTCAACCCCAAGCTGCTAATATTTGATCAAGTTTTCACGAAATTCTGCCGGTGTAAAGTTGATTCTGTTCTGATCATGTTTAATCTCTCCAACCTAGGGCTTTACCCGGAAAAAAATGCTGTATGAAAGGAAGAGGAACGCTAGATCCCAAATGCACTATGTTATATCCTCTATATTGCATTTACATGTAACCAGCCTAGTCCTCCTAGCTGCTCAGCCACAGTGAGGGATGGTAACGGAATGTTGGTGTGACTGTGATGCGTGGAATGCCTGGGTGCCTGTGTGGATGAGTGGTGACAGTTGGAGATGGACTGAACAGCTAGGCAGGCTGCTCCTGGTGGGGCTGGTATTTGACCAGAGCTGGCTGGAGTTAAGATTGTTGTTATTGGACATTGAACTAATAAAGAAGAGACACTATTTGACTGAAACTATAACTTTCAGGAACAAAATGTTAAAATTACTCTTGTAATGTAATTGTGGCGACCTGTAGCACATTGCCTTGCCCAAGCACCTGTACATTTAAGATTTGAAAATGGCATTTCCTTTGTTTTCCTTCATCGTGACACGAGAGAACAGTGGCCTGGTATGTATCAGTGCATTATTGAGTGGTGACGGACAGGTTCGTATTTAGTTTCCAGTTTTTTTAAATCCCACCCATACTCTTATTGGCATCTCTATATTACTGCTGCTCCGGTTTATATAAATTTGGATATTGAAATCATGACTACATTCCACCCTTTCCTTTTAACCTCCTTGACCATTCTCCACTTTTTTAAATTAGAAACGATGCTTTATTGTTCCTTGAGCAACAATCTGATGTACCAACCTCACATTCCACCATATTTGAGAGTGCAGTGAACCGGTGGCCGTTAATCTAGGCTGAACATGCCACCCACTCTAAACACACTTCAGCTCAAACAATGTTTCTCAGTCTAAACAAAGAAGAAAGTTCAGAGTCTTGTCTTGGGTAAAAAAAACAGCTTAATCACACAATACTTCATCCAACTGGCCAGAACGGAACCACTCCCCTTCCCTTTCACGGTTACCTTAAGAACTAACCCACAGGTGATCTAAAGATTCTACTGCAACCAAAATACTAATTTAATAACATACTCTGCATAAACAAAGTCTAGAGTACATATTGGAGTTCACCGCTACATACACATTAGTTGCCCTCCCGCTGTCTGATCGGAGTCCTTTCTGATGACTCGGTGAAACTACTCCCGTTCTTGTCAGTGCCCCTCTCAGTTCTGCTTTGGACTCTGTTTTCTTCTATTTTTATTCTCCTTGAACTCTCTTCCACTTTTGATATCCTAGGTCAGTGTATCCTTGATTTTCTGAAGCACTGGATATTTACTTCGGAGGCTGGTTTCCAGTGGAGTTCTACTTCTACTCCTCTTTGGAGTCTCTACCATCGGTATTTATGTGCTCTGTTGTCTCTCAAAGGATTTGGCTCTTGGTTTTTACTTTTATTCTTTATTTTCAGCACCTTTTTTGAATGTCTCCTCACAGAGATTCCTTTCACAACTGCGCTGATTTTCAGATCATTATTTCGCACCGTCTTTATACGAATGTATCTGCATGTCTGTCATGCAGGTTTGGATGTTGTAGCACTAAATAGCCTTTTGTTTTTGTGTGTGCATTTTTCTGAGTTTTGCAGATAACATTCATTATTAGTTCTTACCCAGTGACGTGCCCTGTTTTTATCCAGTGGCATACCCTGAAAGTATTTGGGTAACACTTGCTAGACTTCTTTAGGCCCAAGAGGAAACTATAACCGCTTCTTAGAGGACAGGAAGCGAGACACCTGGAAGTTTGGGTTGTGTTCTAATGGAGTATGATATAGGTCGGTAGTCAAACTTGGAGAAACTCTCAAATCTCTTGGTGGTTTAGCAAAGCCCTGCTATATATCCCGATAAATGCAAAAAATACAATTGATGGACAGAATGCAGAACAATGTCATAGATTCACCTCAGTACAGAGATCCAGGCCTAAATTCATTGTTTTTTTGGCTCCCCATGCCATTCAAGTTTGACCCCAGACATATGCAAATCAGTCTGGACCTGGTTCCCTTTCTCACCCTAAATGCGCCGGGTATGTCCAGAGGTGGGTCCCTGGCGCTCTCTGTCACTGGATTCAAGCTAGCCTGGCTGATGTGGGGTGATGCCCCGAAACCGGTCCCAGGATGCTTGTTTCCTGTCCAGAGAGGATCGGGCTGGACCGATCAGTGAATTTACCCACTGGATGATTCCACTTTCCTGCGCTATTTGCTGCACGTGCATTCAGTTTTTGTCAACCACGTAATGCTTTTTTTTTTTTTTTTTTTTTGTTTTTTAATCCTCATTTGTGTGCATAGCTCCAATCTATCAAAACCGAGAAGAAAACCACCACAGAGCAAAGAGCCAACTGGTCATGTACTATGCCAACTCAGCTTATAGCTGGTAAGGGGATTTGTCTAACGAGAGGCGAGGCCAGTTCCCTTCAGCACTAAATACAGTGACCAATCTTGAACTCGCATAGGATGGTTCCTCAGTTGATAGTGCCCGAATCATCAAGACCCCATTGGAATCTAGACTATTAGTCTTGATAGCCAGGATAGGCAATGCTCACATTAATCATAGGACCTGGGGGGGAAAAAAAACAAAAAAAAAACCCCAGGTGAGAACACGACTAACCAAGCATTGCCCAGAATGCTCTAGTATTCGGATTTCCTACCCTGGCAAGGTCAAGTTTGGAAATTTGGAGGAGTGATGTTCGCCATTCGTGCACTGTAGGTGGTAGAGCATCCTTCCAGTGTCTACATATCTCCCTACGTGCCGCAAGGATGGAATAGAATATCAATCTTGTTGCTGCGTTGTGGGTTTTATTTCTCAGACCAAAGATCACAAGAGCGAGGTCTATAGTAATGTGTTCACCCACAGAATGCGACAACTTATTTTTAATAGCTTCCCAATATTCTGATAAATTTGGACAATCTAAAAACATATGTGTATCCGTGGCTGCAGTTAACCCGCATCTAGGACATGAAACTGGACCTGTTAATGAGAATTTTGTTAACCTGTGAGGAGAATAATATGCCCTATGCAAAGTAAAGAGGTGGTTCCGACGGAGCCACGATGGTTTAACTAAATCCCAAAGCAATGAACAGGAAGCAATCCAGAGCTCTTCCACATCAAGGCCTGGCATTAGTTCTGCCCACAAATTTGTTGGTAATTGAAAACTAACATCTATTTCGTCTAGTATTTTGTTATACCATCGCGAGATTTCTTTTTTTGCCACTGGGCTGTCTAATAAAGAGGTTACCAAGTCACTAAGGCCGCCTATAGGTTGCTTGTTGCGTCGCATTGGCTGACTGTTATATGACTGAGCCCAGCTGGAAATCTGAATATATTTAAATCTTGACAGCTCAGGGCCGACTTTGTTAATAAGATAATCCCATGGAAGTAAAGCCCCATCCATGAACAAGTCGTCCCAACAATAAATACCAGCTTCTATTAAGGGGTTATTAAGGGCGTCTATTGTCCATAAAGGAGGGGCACGTAATGCTTGTTAGAACCTGCGGTAGATGGTTCCCACACAGGACATCTGCTCGACCGCCCCAGCCTCTCATGACCCTAGAAATGGTTTCACTCATCCCTCATGGGCCTTAATGTAGGCCTGCTGCGTTTTCAAAGCACTGTGACCGCCGCTCATCAACTGGCAATGATCGCAAACTTTAAAGGTCAGCACCGTGGGCAAATGAATTAACATTTTCCAAATTTTCGGTTGTCTATGTTCTCATTGATGCTAGAGTGACAATTCTTTTTATTTTTTTGTTTTTATTAGAGGATGCAGCAATGATGGAAACTCACTTTCAGCTTCATGGACCCAGGGTTTCCTGGTCTGACAAAAGCTTGCTAAACTTCACTGGTAAACATGCTACATAAGCCGCCATGATGCATTCCTTGCGGATTTATGGTGCGCTGGACAATTCTGAACATCCCCAGGGCTGTGTGCAGCTGTAGAGGCCTATAAGCATAGAATCAAGCCTCATAAGACTTTACATGTGTCTCACAATTCGGTTAGACAGCATGGCCCATGTGGGGACATTACGAAGGCATCACAGAGTTTTAAAGCTGGCTTCCATTTGGTCAGCAACTGATGATGTGTCACACATTCAGCGCAGGCGCATCAAATCCCAAGTAGGTGAGACGCAAATGATTTTAATACTCTCTCCTGGGATATGTCGTGGTAAGCCCTATTTATGGACTGATCAAACACAGCATTTGGTTACCATTTAGTTGTGTTGCCATAAACGCCCAACGCTGGTGCTGGAAACCAGGTTTCGAGCCTCAAGGTCGCGTCCACAGCCCGTGATTCTGGGCAAATCATTTAACCCCCCTGTGCCTAAGTGTGTAATGTAAATACGGTGCTCATGTAAAGCGCTCCAATACCTTCGGGTCGAGTTCGCGCTATGGGTCAGGTCTTCTGTTTCGTTATTTAAAGATCGAAGAGCGGGGTCCATTAAAACACAGGATCTGGGGCAAAGAGTCCCAACTTTACTCACTTTCTAACGACAATGGGTGGCGCAATTCAAGAACTACCTAAAGACACAGAATATTCTGATAATAGGGTCAGGCATTTACTGATATCGCATACAGCAGGAGGCAAAGTGCCCAACTTATTCAGGTTGCTGCCTGACATAAGGACCACTTATGCTAGTGTTAGATGGCAACACACACTTCAAGCCAATAAGAAAAGTTTCAGCTATGGAAATCAATCAAAACAAGAGTCAAATGATGTATTTGCCAGCGAGCATGCTGGTGATGACATCAGAGGACAACTTGTACAAGGCTGTAGGATTGCAAAAGTGCTTTCACTAATGTACAAAGAACGTTATACTTCCTCCAGCACATTCTAGCGGTAGGGAGCTCTCATGACGTATCAGAGGTAAGAGCATACCACATGTGCAAAGTTCATATCCAAACTGAGCCCTGTCAACCGGTTGCATAGGAACCATCAAACCACCAGAGGCGTGTTAGGCTGACTGCTGACCATTCTGCTTGTACTATTGGGATATATCACTCAAATATTATGTTGTGAAGGGTCGTCTGCTACAAATGCCAATCCATTTGTAGGATGTTTGCTTCTTAAGGAGTTCTGGCAGTTCTATCCCTACTGTGCATACTATCTGATTTATACACAGCGCAATGCTGGCTGTCCTTGACATGCGCGTCCCAGGAGTCCTCAGCCAGGGCCTCTCTCCACTGCACACAAATGGCAATTTGCACTCCGGGCACTATTTTCTCAAATACCTTTCTCCTGCCTGCTGTTGCAGGCAGGGCATGCTCTCTCCTAATGCTTTTTTTTAAACCTCTTTATAGCACCGGTGCTGAATGCATTTGCAATACAATAGGTCTCAATGCCTTTTATTTACCTTTTTTTAGAACTACTCATAAATAAAAGGAATTGTCATTTACAATGCAAATAGCTCAAATGTTTGTAAATGCGAAACAGATTGCATTGCAAATGCTTGTTTATTAGTGTATTGCAATCGCTGGAGTGAGGAGGAGTGTCCATTTTCAGCCCTGGTGTCTGCGGCACAGGATACTGACCAATGCCTTTGTTCAGCAGTAGGAAGCACACCGAAGGTGTTATATCTTTTGTTTTTCACAGGCTCTTAAATTACACCAGGTCTAGCTTGCCTTCTGGTAGGGGGAAATGTCGAGCTCTACAGAGAATGGAGGAACACCCCTTCTTTGGCTGTTCATTGTGAGCATTAGAAAAGATGTGCCAAGTGAGCGCACCTATAACAATAGGTTGTGGAAAATGTTGCAGCTAATTTTAGCCAAGGCTCTTTTATAGGCCACAAAGCTGTGTCATTTTCTCCAATGTATTCAGTTTGCAACAGTGACTATGTTAACATACAGCGGGGCCTTTATTGTATATAATATGTCAACCTAAATAAAATATGTGCCGTGTACATCATCAATTAAACGGGACTTCGAACATACATTTCTGAAGCATATTAGGCTGAGGTGGGCTTGCCAGAATTTGTACTTGTGACCTTAATGTCACATACAAATATGAAAGTGCACATTTAACATGTTGGCCTGTCTTGCCATTCTCTCCACTTTAGTTGATCTAAAATGAAAATAATTTAATTCCTGCTGTTCAGACTTTTTCACACACATATTCCTTCAAACTACATTCTTCCTATCCTGCTGCATGTCAGCCCAGCATCACAATTGGTTAACATTTAACCTTGCCTACTTACTGCGATCTTCCTCACCTGTTTTTTTTATCTGTATAACCTCTGCACTTTCAATTTTTATGCAGCCAGCAAAGTACTCTTTCAGACTCCTTGGCTTCTCTTCTCACCGGGCTGCCTTTCTGTCTGCCTCCATTCCTTTCTTCTTTTCCTTTCCGCCCAGCTGTCCGCCTACTCTTCCTTATCCTGTCAATATTTGTCTCATCACTGCTTCCCTCTGCTGGCTCCTCACTTATTATGTTAAATTTCACTTCCTGAATCCTGGCTTCAAAAGGTTGTGCGTGTGACACCTCCTTCTTATCTCTGCTGTATTATTTCTCTTTAATCGCCCCCTAGTTCAAATGTTGCTTTTTTTTTTTTTTTTACTCTTGCTACACTATGTACTAACCTACTTTATTGTATTCTATAATTTCATTCTCTTCAGATCCATAAAACTGTACCTATTCCCTTCACTTTATCCCGTCTCATGATTCTAAAGTTGCTCTTATTTTCTATTGATAGGCTATCTTTTCTTCCTAGACAATGAATTGGCGAAAGCGATATATGTATATATATATATACTCGCCATATCTGCTGCCTAGAAAAGTCATTGCCACGTTTGTAGCCAAGTATAATGAGAAACACAAGCTAGTCCCAAGGATAATATATTGGAGTTTTATCATATAAGAGTGTGGTCAAATGAAAGAAATTGGATGGCTCGCGTTGATTATATTTATAATACGTATTTATTTGTCAATGAATACCCAAGTGGATGTAAATATAGAAATAGCATAAAACATATAATCTGCTACAGATGTCAACCAGGGTAGAAACATACCACAAACGTTGCCATTTTGTGTTTCATGTTCATTACTGTGACCCAAGCAGTCTGCCCTCACATAAACAGAATCCTCCTATTCAATTAAATTGTAATCTCAGAGCAAACACTTAAGAAACCAGAATTAGTGGCTCAAGTTTGAAGCTTGCAACTACAAAAATTATACAAGGAAGAAGACGTTGATGCTAAAGAACTTGGACTCAAAGCAGATCTAGAACATGGTAACTACCCTAGATCAAAGAGTCCCCAAACATTAACTTGTTCACATGCTATTTCATGGACAATGTTGAATGCATCGTGCATGGTGTTGCAGCCAAATACTAGGGAGGACACATATTTTCCTTCTGCAATCATCTCCAAACAAGAATTCTCCAATGTCACTACCGACATGAAATCAACCAACCAAATTAAACACCCCTCCGTATAGTCTGGGACCCTTATCCAACAACCTCTGAGCAACATGGACCTGTCCGTAGGTGCTGAACTTTTCTAAACATGACAGGGTAAATTCACTATTAAACAAATGTGGGCCTAGACCCTCCCAAAATCTCTAGTCTTCACCAATCTACCGTCCAGGTTTAGAGACCAGAAACAGGTAGTAGTTCTGAAAGACAATCCTATATAGTAAGCCATTTCTGAGCCAATAACGCAACTTTCAACATCGCAGTCTATTGCGGGAAAATAACGCTGTGTAAACTAAGTATTCACAACACGAAGGTTCCATGCGATAGGGCCCCGACAACGCGCAAATGTCTGCGATAAATTCAACCCGAAGCCCCAAAAATGCGACACACGAACGCAAAAAAAGTTGAAGTGAGGCCAATCTCGATACAAAAAGCAGCGGCAGGCCTGCAAATCCCATGCGTCAGGAGGGAAAATGCACTATAAATGCAACCAAAAACAATTCAAAGTGCACACTGACCGAGTGCAGAGGTGAACACCAACCCCACAAGCCCCACAGAGAACCAGCAAGGAACAACGGGGTCAGGGAAGGCTAAGGAGAAGAGGGAGAGGAAGACTGAGTGCAGTCCGCAGGCAAACCAGATTAGCGTCTCGAAGGTGACAGAACATTACCTTTAACTGACCCACAATTGGACTACTGTAAATGCAGTTGGAGTGTCAAGGAGGTCAATGGAGGAGGCAAAGATGCGCTGGCATGATGTGAAAACCAACCAAAGCACAAACCTGCTGCCAACGGGAAGGCAGCAACGGCGACAGGAGGTGGGAGTCCTGCGCCACAGGAGGAGCTGGAGGCCACAGTCATCAGTGTGGAGGCGGTGCAAGGAGGTGGGAGTATGGACACAGCTCAATAGGACCTGACACAACATCAACTGGGTGAGTAACGACCAGGAACTGGGGGGAGATGGGCACAATGGCACACATGTACAACGGTGTGTAGCACACTGCGCACCCACAATGACCCTGGATCATGTCCCTGATCCCTGTGGCACACTGAAGCAAACACAGCAATCACAGCACATCCCACGACAACGTGGTACAAAGTGCAATACCAACACTGCGGAACAGGGGACACAACTGGGTCCCCTCATGGCCAGAAACGGGCCAATCACATCAAACAGAGCAGGAAACTGTGAGATGCATATGTACATGTACAACCTCATATCCGTCATGTAGTCCAAATGGCCACAGTCCCCCATCAAATTGCCAGCACCGCCCAAACAGTCACAATATACATTGTCATACAGTCTGCATGTCAACAAGAACAATGCGCCAACATAAATGTCAACACCACGTCAAAATGTATCTCCCCTTCACATTACAGAGGGACTAACAACACCTCTGGCAGAGCAGACCAGACGACCCATCAGTGATGCTGGAGAAAACCACCACACCTTCGACACCCAGGATCTACAGCAGCTCATGGACATCTTAGGCAACCCACCCCCAGGAGCAGGGCAGCCAAGCTACATAGAGGAGACCCCAGCCCCTGCACAGACCAGACAGCAGGAAGCACCCGCCACCACAGCTGGCTCTCAATTATTCTCAGAGGCAGACATCACATTCCAATGCCAGGTGTCAGAATGCCAAAAGGAGGTGTCTGAACAGGTGCCGGTGGGGTCAGAGCTCATGGAAGCCGAACTACATCACATATGGGGTGTCTAAGTCCCATCAGGGACCACCTACTCCCCACAAAGGAGACCCACACTGCGACAGAGACACATGCATTTGCACATTTCCTTTACTGAACCACGCCCACAGCCCTGGAATTACAATTCACACACCCATGCTGGTCCTCCGTACGATGGCCCAGTACATCCCTCTTATGTATTGAGTGGCTGATGACACAGCTACATCTCCAACTCTGACCTGCTGCCTGCGATGACATGGTTGCGTTCGCTATACACAGCACAATCTAATGTTGTAGGGCCCGGGGCCCTCATGCACACATCATGACCACAGGGACACACGCAGATAGTTTGTGGAACTGGCTATGGGCATGTGCACACGCCCCTTTATTGGCAGTGTCGCATGTACAGAGAAGCCTGTGCTGGATGTGTGTGGGGTGAGTGTAAGCCAGCCTTCAGGGAGTTGTTGATGCTGGCAACAAATACAACAGTGAACACTATGAAGACGGAAACAGGAAACCCCAGCATTACAGAGACCACAGCAGAGCATTATGGTGGTAGCCGGAGCAAGTACAGAGATCACCCAATGACCAAACAGAAGTGTCCATGAGTTGCAGTGTACTGAGGTTGGGGCACTAGAGCTGAGCGCGCTCGTGTGAAGAAAATGTCTAGGATTGGGTCCCTTCGGGGACCCAATCCAGCTGCAGAGGGGGGTGTCACACCTACATAATCATCCTCATCATCGTCCCAGGTCTTCCACACTGCTTGAGGCAGTAACATTGCTGCGTGAGCTCTCCACAGCACATGACCAAAACAGAAATGGACGATGACTCGCGATGCGCAGAGTTAGTGGCACCTGGAGTGCTGAGCAGGGGATTAGGCAGATGATGGCATCCATGACCGGTGTGAGCAACTCCGTTAGTGTGCCAGTACGACCGTTTCGACACTGGCGGTTGGAGGTCCTGGCTGTGGTGGCGTGTGCCTCCTGTGGTGATGCGACATTCGGGCCGGTGAGGACTTTATTTGATGTGTGAGCCCTGGTGGGCCTCAGTTGAGGCCAGAGGCAGCAGACAAACACATGGTGTTGATGACCCAAGTCCATTGTCTCAGAGGCCATCTAATATCTCAGAAGAGAGGGTCCCTGACTGGAGCTGCATAGTTAGTGGCCCCGGATGCACAGCAGCCAGCACAGGCACCACGCCACAGGACAGTGCCTTGCGGTGCACTGAGGCAGGGCAACACTGACTGAGCGGGTCCTCGTCGATGTCCAAGGGGAATGTGGCGGAGTGCTGCGGGGGACAGTGAGGGTGTTCTCCAGGGCAGGATGCAGAGTGCAGAAGCTGTCCTGAAGCAGCAAATGTAGGAGTGGAATGCTACTGCCTTGTTTTCACCACCATTTCGGTATCAGCTACATGAGGATGAAGACAACCCCCAGTCCCTAGACTCAGTCGCCACAGAAGTTCTACCAGAGAGTGTCCATGAATGTCGGGGAATAGACTTAGTTGCACAAGGGGGTTAGAGGGGATGCAGTCTGCGATGATGCCCGTACAATGACATGAACTCGGCCATTGCCAAGTCGAGATTCGGTTCCAAATGTGTGACCTACTCAGCCGCGGTGTTGGCCGAAGGCGTTTCCAGCAAAAGACCACAGACACGTGTGGTTGTAATGCTATGCACAGCGTCGGTGCCACCACATTGAAGGGAGTATAGTGATTTGAACTCTGCATTAACTTATGTACTCGGCCATTGCATAATCAAGACTCAGTCCCAAATGTGTGACCTACTTGACCGCAGTGTAGGTTGAAGGCAGTGGTCAGCAGGGGTCCACAGCCATGTGTTGTTGGCTCGCGATGCAGTAAGTGACACCAGGGCTGTTGGTAGTGTTCGATCACCGCCGTAACGATTATCCTTTTTCCCTCCTGACTGAAACGCGTCATCCTTTTACACCTCTCCTTGTGTACAATAATATGAACTCTGCCATTGAAAAATCAACACTCACTTCAACATGTGTGTCGTACCAGAGCGCTGTGTGGCCCCAGGGCAGTAGTCCGCGTGGGCCCAGAGACACGTGTGGTTGTAATGCTATGCACAGACTTGTTGGCACCACATCCAAAGGAGTATAGTGAGATAAAATCAGCCATAAATAATGTTCTCTGCCATAGTGTAATCAAGACTCAGTTCCAAAAGTGACCTACTAGTCAGCTGTGTGTATGCCGGTAGAGTACATCAACGAGAATAGAGTACCGCGGGCCACGCTCGCGGAGGCTGTGATGGTCCTAGAAGGTTACTAGGGTTGCAGGCCTCGGGCTTGGAGCTTGCACTGGCACGTGGTGGGCCCTCTTTGACATCTGCAGGTGAGCATTGAGGCCTGGGTGTGCAATGGCGAGCAAGATGGGTTTGGGGACCAGAGTCCCAGGGTGCAGCAGGCGCACAGGGTCGCAAGCAACACCGCTCACGGTGTCGGCCTCGTGGCAGGGTTAGAGGCACCACCCTGGCAGACACGTTGGGCATTCCGGAAGAGGACCATTCCCAGAGTTGCGTGCCTTTTATTCACACCCCTATGCTGGCCTGGGATTTGCCGCGCCAGCCCACTCCGCTCACGCTTCCAGGGAGTACATAACCAGCTACATTTCCACGATATTCACCACTGGCTGGGGTGACATGGTTGCGTCCAATGTCCACTACACTCCAAAAACCAACAGTGTGTTGACATGGATATGTCTGTGGTCTGCATACTGCAGCCTGGCCATCACATCCACGTCACACTTGGCATTGTGTACATTCTCATTCAACAGTCACATGCCTCCTTCGCACATGCCTGGTCCCCCCCTCTCCCCACAATCTGCTATTGTGTGGCTGAGGTGCCATGCCGTTGATGGCTTATGTGCATGGCTGGCCCAGGTTCCCACTGTGAGTTGTGCTGTTGTCTGGTGGGTGGGCAGGCATGTTGTTTGGTATATGAGCTTGTAAAGTGTGCATTCTCAGTGGTGTGCGTTGCATGATTGTGGAGTTGAGCTGTGGTGTGTTCAGTTGTTACTTGCCAACGAGCAGTGCTATTCTGTACATGCCACCCTGGTAGCGCTGGTTGATGATGGAATGTGGGTAGATTTAAGAATCATGCACACTGCCTGGGTGGTTGGCGTTGACTTTGGTGGAGATTCCCAGGTAGTCCACTGTTGCCTGCACATTGATGGAACATGTGTGCTTTCTGTTGTGGTTATTGTATGCAGTGTTGCCAGGGGGCACAAGTAGGACATGTGTGCAGTCAATTGCCCCCTCACACATGCAGGAAGCCAGCTATGGCGTGGATTCCTTGCCTGGTCTCCAGCTGTTCCTGCACAGTTCAGGGGTAGTATAGATAGTGGGGTACCAAGCTGATCTTGTCACCCACGACCCTTGTGTGGAACTTTTAATGGGCTGGCTGTGAAACTCCTCAGACTGACAGTTGTTGGTTGGAGAGTACCAGTGGCCCACACATGCAGCACAGCCAGCAGCTTTGTCTGAGGTAGGATGTTGGTTGTCTGCTGTGTTGGTACCGTCAGCCTGTGGGCAATGGTGGTCAGGATGCAGAGGATGGTTGTTCCTTTGAGCCTGTAGTGGGCAATGGCATTCTCTGGTGTTGGGTCTGTGAGGTTGGTGCATTTTCCGAGGGTCTCTGTCTTTGCCTGCGCTGCCTCAGTGTTGGGGCGGAGTTGGTGGTGGTGGGAGTTGTTGTTCTCTCCGGTGTCCATCCTCCATACTCAGTGGCTCCATGGCCCTTCAGTTGTGGCTCTGGCCTTGGCTCCCTTTTCTTTTGCAGGCTGTGGTACGACTTTACACCAGGTCAGAGCAGGTTGTAATTTAATGCAGCTAATGCACCTTATCGCATATTTTGTGACTTATTGCTGATTTGGCTGGCTGTTGAGAATGTTGCGGTGTGGTGTTGTCACCGCTTTTTGCACGGTAACAGCCTACTCTGCATCTCATTAGCGATAGTTGCGGGGGTCATCTGTGGCGATGTTTTTTGCGGCTACTATCGCTGGTTTGCTGGTGATATGGGCTGTTAGCACCAGCTTGTAATGGGGTGTTAGTTTTATCGCAACTTTGGCTGCGATGAAGTGCTGATAATTTAGCGATAGCTCCTTTAGAATATGTTCCGAAGAGTTTTCTATAGCACGGATTTCACTTCATTAAGTAAAATCGAATTTCTTTGTATTTAGACGTTTGGCTGCCCATCCCAATTTCGTTTTTTCTATTTAGGACTCCACAGTTTTGAGATTTATAAATTTAGTTTAGTCTAAAATGTATCCTTTTATATTATTTTAGAACACCTCTAGTAAGCAAAGATTACACATTCACTTAGATCTTTAATGTAGAAATGGACAATCAGTGTAACTTGCAAGAATGTGAAATACCCTTCTTAAACTGTGCATTTACAACATGTGCCTTAAGATGCCAGGGACACGCCAGACTCTTAACAAAACCCTAACGAAAAAATAGGTGCTAAGCCTTGTTCAAGTCATAAAGCTTGACTAGCAGAACTTCAACTAATCGATCAATTTACTATTCAACAGTATCCTTCACACTTGAATGTTTTCACCTAATAACATTTGTGATTCAATTTTCCTGTCAAAACCTAAAAGCACAATACTGGGATGATTGGAAGGGCAATTTAGCAAACACTTTTTATACATCTGCACTTTTTATACTGTCCTTGCAGGAGCTCAAGACTACTTGGTGTTGTAGCCCAATATCAAAGCAAACACAAGGGGATGATGGAAGGAGCGCTGAATTTTTCAGACACTCGCCCTCAGTCACAGAACTGGGCTGAATGAATCATCATTCTTTAGCTCACTTCACCACCACAGTTCAGACCCAGCTATATGCAAATCAGTCTTGACCCTGTGCCTCATGGTAACAGTCCAGCCCGAACTGCCAAGCCAGGACTTCCCTGAACCAGAAACCAGCATCCTGGGACCGATTTCGGAGTAATACCCCTCTTCAGCCAGGCTAGCCTGAAGCTAGTGGCAAAGTGAGCAAGGGACCCACGTCTGGGCATACCCTGCCAACTTGGGGGGAATAAAGCAAACACAAGGAGATGATGGTCGGAGCGCTGAAACTTTTCCTGTCAAAACCTAAAAGCACAATACTGGGATAATTGGAAGGACAATTTTGCGAATGCTTTTTATACATCTGCACTTTTATACTGCCCTTGCAGGAGTTAAAGACTACTTGGTGTTGTAGCCCAATATCACACACAAGATGCTCTACATTAGTTGGTAAATCGTTCTTTTATTTTAATACTTGATCATATAAGGTTTGTGCCATCTGGTGATTTAGCAGTTGATTGTGTTGCCAATTTTATTGACTTACTAATAATCTAAAAATATGCCAGAGGCATAGGGCAAATTCCTGCATTTCAAAAATAGTGCATGTGTTAAAGTCAAGCTAACAATTATGACTGGTCTATATTTTTCTCTTTATTGGGATCGTACAAGTTATGTATAGGGATTTTAGAGTGAGGCGACCTTTGTCCTGAAATTCACTTGAGCTGCTCAGTAGGACAAACGTATAGTTGCAATTAGGGAGCAAAGGTTCTTTTCAGGGTGCACATTGTTCATGTTTGTTGTTTAGATGAACACCCATTAGTGTAATATGGCAGACTCCGAATGAGACCAGGTTACCAGACGATCAGGAGGTTTTGCTGGTTGCTGGCTTTCATGACTGTAATGACATTGCAGAAATCTTTTTGGGCAATTGGGGTTGAAGGAAAATATGTTCCTCACTAGTATTGGCTTGAACATTTTGTATCATGCATTCATCTTAGTCGTTTATATAGCACATGAGCAGATTAACCCCTTGCCCGCGGCCGGAATTCCGCTCCTGTGCGACACATTCCGATCGCGGGTGTGGTCGTGACGGCTCCCGGCGGTCATCAGCACACAAGCACCGTGTGCCATGACGGACAAGAGCCGTCACCAGCACACAAGGGGTTAAAGAAGCTTGGAGTTTGTTGACTCTGCTGATCTAGTGATGTTACAATGTTTTGTTCTGTGACTGCTATTAATGCAAGCATTTTAAGATCACTGACTTCTTTCTGGTATAGTTTTTGAAGTTGAAACTTTCATGTAGGACATATAGTGTATGGAATTTAAGCAACTAATTTTGGTTACTACAGTGCTTGCTCTCTGCGATTATAAAATCACTGAACAGGAGCACATAGAAGTGTGGGGGCAGGCTGTTTGGATAACAGTGATGAACATGAACAACAAATAGGCAATGTGTTTGTGGTTTGTTTAGGCAGCATTTATTGGGTGTATTCATTGCTTTCGTCAAATGGCTGCACAAGAATGAAATTATCTCATGAAAAAGTCTACCCAGAGTGCACAAATTATAAAACAAGTACCAAGTGTGGTATAAACAGTTCTTGAGTAATTACATAAGCAGCCAACATGTGTTTCGCCGTGCAACGTAGTGCACCAAGGACTTCTTCAGGGCTGCAAACCCAAAACATGAACATGTGAATATGAACTTCTCCAAATCATACAAGAACATATATACGTGTTGGATGCTTATGTTTGTTTGGACTGGAGAACTTTCAAATCAAATTGCGGAATTGGTTGCTAATGTCTGTATGAATAGGAGAACTGTTCATTCATATCTGTGGATTTGGGTCCTATACTGTGCTATCAACAGGACATTTTAATAGAAGAAAGTTTCATAAATCTTTGGACATTGGAACGTTTAATGTTTGGATCCCTGTGATTACTCCAGAACTGTTTATACTATACTAGGTACTTGTTTTATCATTTGTGTGCTCGGGGTAGACTTTTTGATGTGTTTTGTTACCCTCGTGAAGAAGGTAAAGACAAGATTGTATAGGTAACCAATCTTTCTTCCCCTAGCAGCACCACTATTACTATGGACCTATAGTTACGTTTACCCAGACTTGGTGTAGAGCACCTCATAGTCTACCTGGTTACCTAGAATCAGATTTATTAAGAATAAAATTAACAGCAAATTAGTTGGATATGTTGGAGAGCATAGGTATAGGCAAGCTGCATAGATCTGAAGAGAAGTGTGAGACAAACTAAAAAAAACAGGCTTGTACTGTAATTGATTCAGCCTTAGTAATAATCATATTAGTCATAAAGCACGCTGTAAAACGGATTGGACTCTGTTTCCAGAGGCTCACTTAAGTGTTTTATTTTGTTCTTGAGTAGTGTATGTTATTATTTGAAATTACAAAAAATTTAATTTATTCTGATGATGATCCACCTGCTTCACTGTTTCAATGATTGAAATATAGACTGTCTAGATTAGTTGCTTGTCCTAAAGTATTATGAAAATTGTATAGATCTTCACACTCTTACATATAAATAACTGTTTTATGCCATATCTGTATGTAAATCCATATATATATATATATATATAGATATATATCTATATATATATATATATATATATATATATTTTCAAAGTTCCAAAATGATAGTGCTCTTAGCTCGCAAAACAAACGCGTTTGTTTTGCGAGCTGAGAGCACTATCACTTTGGAACTTTGAAATTGTGTTTACCGGCGTGCTTGGCCGGCATTGGTGCCACCTCCCTCGGGGCCGCAGGCAGCACGCCAGAGCGGACTTTGAAAATATATATATATATATATATATATATATATATATAAAATCTGTTCAACATATAAAGCTGCAATGCTAGCCAATTTTTCATTTCGAGTAAAAATGAGGATAATTTGGACCTCACTTTTAGAAGTTATTTATTAATATTTAACAGTTCAATCATTCAGGTTTGAGAAGTGATGAACGATTTTAATAACACATTGATCTATTTAAAATGTAGTCCTGGTATGCTGCAATTAAATTGTATTTCCATTTTAGTTGATATTACATAGATAAGTATTGTAACAAATGTCATTACGTACATCCATGAACTTAGCGTATGGGTGCTTTTCTAGAAGTAAGTCCCTGTTTTTTCCCTTCAGAAATACAGAAGTAAAGGGGAGGAGTAAGTGTTTCTTAGAGGTGTACAAGAAGAACTTTTCCAGAAGAAAATATTTTTTTGTAATGTAGAAAAAAAAATGAGTGCTAATATAGGACCAAGACTTTCTAGGAGGACTGCTGGAATTGTGTGTGAATCACATCGAATTTGAAGTCTTCAAAGACATAGGAGTAATGGGAATAGATTTCACTTTTTTTACAACTTTGACTGTGCAAGTGGAACCTTTTGCACCAAAGTGACTGTGTCTTTGCACATTTTAATACCTGGTTAGATGAGAAAGGTTTATTTGAGCTCCCCAGAGTTATCACAAGATCCGAATATATACTTACCCCCTAAAAAAAATTCATCAGTCAGTTATTTTCAGCTAACATATATTTTTGTGAGAATTGTTGCAGTGAAATTCAACTTTATCTCTGCTGCTATTTTAATTTTCATCAATTTACTATGGTTGTGTTTGAAATTGTCCTGATGCTTTGGGTGCAGAAAACTCAGATATGCATATCACTTATTCATTGTGGATCTAGTTTTTAAAGCATATCCTTTGAGCACTTGTGTCGTACTTCAGGCTTGGGTGTGACTTACTCATGAGTGTTATGACCTGCATACTCGCGTACCTGATTTCCAGTAAGTAAAATTGCCTTACACATGCAGATTCATGAGAAATGCTTTGTGAATAGATTCATGCTTAGTAGGAGGCTAAAATAAATATAAGTTCAAACATACTCCATTAGCCTACAACAAGTATCATTTTTATCTTGAATGATACATTTACATATATTTTAATTTGTTTTCATTTAGCATAGCTAAGGATAAAAAACTCAATGAAGTATATTTGTAATTTTCATAAGGTGTGCTCTATAATGGTCCTTGACCTTTTGCATGGTCAAGGTTTCTTTTTACCTTGTTTGCTATAATGTGCAGAAGGGCTGTGTAGCCTTGAAAACATGCACATTTTCAATCAAACACACTATAGAGGTAACTGGGTTATGATCGGTTTTACCCTTCACACACATTTTCTGTAAACTCAAAATAAGAACTAACATCCATAGGTCTTGAAGGGCCAGATTCCAAAACATTGTTCCTACAGACTAGGGTGTGCCTTTATTTCGAATGACATGGATTTAGATTTGCTTACTCAGTCATGTTGTAAATTGCCCCTTCTAGTCACCAGGATAGCTACTATGTAGTAGTTGTATAACTTTAAAGAGTTTTGTAGAGAAACTTTGGGACTGGTACTAGCTTATATTAAGCTCAAATGTTGAACTTGTGGTAAGTGTTCTTTACGGAATATTTTGGTGAATACTACCTTCACCTATATTGAGAGGAGACACCATACAGAAGTAAGCTTGGGTAACACTGAATGACAAGTTCAGTGCCTTAGGCTTATCATAAGCGTGTTCCTCTGGGTGCATGTATGAGGAACCTCTTTATGCCTAACTTGTCTGTGAGCTAATGTTACTGGCTGGGCTGAATTGTCCTCTAACCAGCAAGGCCCTACTGAATTTGACTGGCTTGTGTTGTGTCCTCCTTGTTGTGGTGGTTCTGTGGCTAAAGACACTGGTCTTATGATCTTGTGACGTGTAAAAATGTGTCTAAGTTGACCAATTATCTTTACTGGTATGAGACAATTAGCACATTACCAACATCAATTTTCCATGTTTAGACCACATTTTTATAACTGGCCTACATGTTTCATTACCTATAATATATAATCAACAAAAAACAAGTGCCTATACTGATAGTAATTTAGAACGGTTTGGCTACCAGAACAAAGAAAGTTTTTCAGGGCTGGGGTGTGCTTATAAATTGCTTTTTATTTTTAACATCTAAGTCAAAGAAGAGAAAAGTATATTTGTCTTAATCATATACATTTGAACAAAAACAATATTTTTTGTAAACACAGGAAAAATTATGGACAAAAAACCGTGAAGCGTCAAAATCCAACATGCAAGTTCATTCATATCACAATCATACCTTGCCATTCATACACAAAACACATACAAATACACAACACGACTAGATAAAAATATATAGTCGTGCTGGGTATTAGGTCTGCTGCAATATGTACAATTATATATACAATGTAATACAGTGACTTTACAAGTATAAATCAAATAGATCAACAGAATCAAGTACGAAATCAGAAAAACAATATGTACAACAATTTATAGCCGGTAATGTGACAATATGTTCACACTACGGGAAGAACCACAAGGGAGCAGACACTGGACATGAAGGGGCCTACGCGTTTCAAATCCCTATGGGTTGGAAGGGATTCTCATCAGGGCCAGGTAGCTCTAAAGAAAAAAGAAGAAGAAAATTCTATTGTATACATCCGAACCAACTTAAAAAATACCAAGAAACTCGAGTGAAGGACCACCCAAGGTTCCTTCTGCTTACCACTATGGAGAATATCCGAGAGAGGGGTAACACCTGTGTGACAATGAAAGACAAAGAAAAAGACTACATAAGTAAAGGTGAGTGTTTAGAGAGGACTATGCATGGCCGTCATCGGAGAAAGCTTTTACCTTAAATATATGCGGTGGCAACGTTGTTGTGGGTTCAAGTTGAAAAATAGACGGTTGAATAAAGCTGGATGGCCTGAAAGACGACATGTATTTAATACGCTGAAGAGACGAGGTACGGTGTGTTATAGTCGGACACTAAGCCAAATTTCTTACTGGGGGATCGTGAGTGTTCACGTCCAAGAACAGGATCGTGGATTGTAAAGAGTTTGAAGATTTTTCTGCCTCTGGCTGGGAAGAAAAATTAAAGGATTCTTAGTTCCGCGTTCAGGGTGTATGCGAACAAGATTCAGTCGGTTGAACTGGTCGAACTCTGGCTTACCGGTGTAGAGCAATGGATGTTTCGAAAAGATCACGGGCGTCTCCAACAGCACTAGTCTCTCGCACATGCGTAGAGTGTAATACTGCTTGCATGCCTCTTCTATATGTAGTGCTTGATTGCGCATGCGTGGAGTCTTTGAAAACAGTGACTACTGTGTTGCCAAACGGGAGAAAAACACGGAATGGCCCTCTTAGAGTTTGTATATCTCTGATATCTCATTGAGTCCTCTAACTGCTGTGTCGAATTTAACAATTAGATAGGCTTCTCTTTTTGACAATTTTTGATCCATATCTCCTCCTCGTGGATCCTTTTCAATGCGAGAGATCACTGTCCATTTGATATCACTCATCAGATGTTTGCAACGTTTCCAGTGGTTAACCAATGGAGCAGTTTCAATCCCATTTTTTATCCTGGATTTGTGTTGAGTGATTCGGGTACGGATTTCTTGATTGGTCTTCCCAATGTAGAGAAGTCCACACGGACAGATAATGCCGTAGACTACATACTTGGATCTACAATTGCTGAAACTATCTTGTTTCCATGAGATCACATAATGTTGAAACAGGGATCCTTCGATGGTCAATTCGCAACAGAGACACGTCCCACATTTGTGATGGCCTGTAATGGGGGACAATCCCATCATCTGTCTCAAGGACGGCTGTTTGTTTGTTTTTATTCCAGCTCTTATTACATGGTTAGCCACGCTGTTCTCTTTTTTAAAGGCGAACAGCGGGAGAGCTTGCAGGCTAGCGTCCAAGTTTTTTACAAGATGCCAATTTTGGATGATGATTTTTTTGAGATTATTGGCGTTTGGACAGTAGGTGGTTACACACACTTGTCTGTTGGAAATGGGTTTATTTTTCCTTTCGAGGAGACTGTCCCTTGGGGTCCATCTTGCCCTTTTCATGGAATTTCGGACTAGTTTTTTAGGGTAACCCCTGTCGCACAATTTGGAGACTAGATTTTCTGCATGAAATTTGTAGTCCTCGTTCAAGGAGCAATTTCTACGAATTCGTAGAAATTGCCCATAAGGCAAATTTTCTTTTAAACTCTGCGGGTGGTTGCTAGAGAATAGTAATGCCTTATTCCTGTCAGTGGGCTTGGTGAACAGAGATGTTGCTAGTGTTCCTTCAAGTGGAAAAACTTCAACGTCCAGGCAGGAGATTTTTGTAGCTGAGTGTGATATGCTAAATTGTATGTCCAGTATTCTCGCGTTGAGCCAATTGTAAAACGACAAGAGAACTTCTTCTCCCCCAGTCCAAATCATGAAGACATCGTCTATAAAACGCCACCAGGTGGCAATGTATTCTTTGAAAGGATTATTATTGTGAATGTACTTGTCCTCGTAGAGTGACATAAATAATACTGCCAGCTCCGGGGCAAAGGGGCACCCCATAGCAACCCCCTTCGTTTGGAGGTAGAAATCGTTTCTGAAACTGAAATAGTTCTTTTTTAAGGCAAAAGAGACCAAATCAACTAGGAATTTTGTGGGTACCTGGACGGGTCTGGGTCGTAGATCTAAAAAGTATTCCAGTACAGCCACAGCTTCATCTTGAGGTATTTGTGTGTAGAGCTGTGTGACGTCCAGTGTTACGAGCAGGTCTTTTTCCTTTTCAAATTTTATTCCTTCCAACTTAGTGATGAAGTCCGTTGTATCCTTAAGATAAGAAACAACGTGGTCCATGAACTGTTTCAAAAAACAGCCGACGTACTTTGCCACCGGTTCCAACAGGGAATCACACCCCGCCACAATGGGTCTACCTGGTGGCTTCGTTAGATGTTTATGGACCTTGGGAAGGGCGTAAAATAGAGGTATTTTTGGGTGTTTATTTCGTAAATACTCCAGCTCTTTTGGGCCTAGAAAACCTGCCTCAAAACCTTCTTGTAATATGGGAAACAGAAGGTTTTGGAATTCCAACGTGGGGTCTTTTCCGATCTTGCAGTAACACGTTTGATCATTTAACTGCCTCATTATTTCGGATGTGTAATCGATTACACATCCGAAATAATCCTTTCAAAGAATACATTGCCACCTGGTGGCGTTTTATAGACAATGTCTTCATGATTTGGACTGGGGGAGAAGAAGTTCTCTTGTCGTTTTACAATTGGCTCAACGCAAGAACACTGGACATACAATTTAGCATATCACACTCAGCTACAAAAATCTCCTGCTTGGACGTTGAAGTTTTTCCACTTGAAGGAACACTAGCAACATCTCTGTTCACCAAGCCCACTGACAGGAATAAGGCATTAACACTATTCTCTAGCAACCACCCGCGGAGTTTAAAAGAAAATTTGCCTTATGGGCAATTTCTACGAATTCGTAGAAATTGCTCCTTGAACGAGGACTACAAATTTCATGCAGAAAATCTAGTCTCCAAATTGTGCAACAGGGGTTACCCTAAAAAACTAGTCCGAAATTCCATGAAAAGGGCAAGATGGACCCCAAGGGACAGTCTCCTCGAAAGGAAAAATAAACCCATTTCCAACAGACAAGTGTGTGTAACCACCTACTGTCCAAACGCCAATAATCTAAAAAAAATCATCATCCAAAATTGGCATCTTGTAAAAAACTTGGACGCTAGTCTGCAAGCTCTCCCGCTGTTCGCCTTTAAAAAAGAGAACAGCGTGGCTAACCATGTAATAAGAGGTGGAATAAAAACAAACAAACAGCCGTCCTTGAGACAGATGATGGGATTGTCCCCCATTACAGGCCATCACAAATGTGGGACGTGTCTCTGTTGCGAATTGACCATCGAAGGATCCCTGTTTCAACATCATGGGATCTCATGGAAACATGATAGTTTCAGCAATTGTAGATCCAAGTATGTAGTCTACGGCATTATCTGTCCGTGTGGACTTCTCTACATTGGGAAGACCAATCAAGAAATCCGTACCCGAATCACTCAACACAAATCCAGGATAAAAAATGGGATTGAAACTGCTCCATTGGTTAACCACTGGAAACGTTGCAAACATCTGATGAGTGATATCAAATGGACAGTGATCTCTCGCATTGAAAAGGATCCACGAGGAGGAGATATGGATCAAAAATTGTCAAAAAGAGAAGCCTATCTAATTGTTAAATTCGACACAGCAGTTAGAGGACTCAATGAGATATCAGAGATATACAAACTCTAAGAGGGCCATTCCGTGTTTTTCTCCCGTTTGGCAACACAGTAGTCACTGTTTTCAAAGACTCCACGCATGCGCAATCAAGCACTACATATAGAAGAGGCATGCAAGCAGTATTACACTCTACGCATGTGTGAGAGACTAGTGCTGTTGGAGACGCCGGCGATCTTTTGAAAACATCCATTGCTCTACACCGGTAAGCCAGAGTTCGACCAGTTCAACTGACTGAATCTTGTTCGCATACACCCTGAACGCGGAACTAAGAATCCTTTATTTTTTCTTCCCAGCCAGAGGCAGAAAAATCTTCGAACTCTTTACAATCCACGATCCTGTTCTTGGACGTGAACACTCACGATCCCCCGGTAAGAAATTTGGCTTAGTGTCCGACTATAACACACCGTACCTCGTCTCTTCAGCGTATTAAATACATGTCGTTGTCTTTCAGGCCATCCAGCTGTATTCAACCGTCTATTTTTCAACTTGAACCCACAACAACGTGGCCACCGCATATATTTAAGGTAAAAGCTTTCTCCGATGACGGCCATGCATAGTCCTCTCTAAACACTCACCTTTACTTATGTAGTCTTTTTCTTTTGTCTTTCGTTGTCACACAGGTGTTACCCCTCTCTCGGATATTCTCCATAGTGGTAAGCAGAAGGAACCTTGGGTGGTCCTTCACTCGAGTTTCTTGGTATTTTTTAAGTTGGTTCGGATGTACACAATAGAATTTTCTTCTTCTTTTTTCTTTAGAGCTACCTGGCCCTGATGAGAATCCCTTCCAACCCATAGGGATTTGAAACGCGTAGGCCCCTTCATGTCCAGTGTCTGCTCCCTTGTGGTTCTTCCCGTAGTGTGAACATATTGTCACTCTATTTGATTTATACTTGTAAAGTCACTGTATTAAATTGTATATATAATTGTACATATTGCAGCAGACCTAATACCCAGCACGACTATATATTTTTATCTAGTCGTGTTGTGTATTTGTATGTGTTTTGTGTATGAATGGCAAGGTATGATTGTGATATGAATGAACTTGGTATGCATGTTGGATTTTAACGCTTCACGGTGTTTTGTCCATAATTTTTCCTGTGTTTACAAAAAATATTGTTTTTGTTCAAATGTATATGATTAAGACAAATATACTTTTCTCTTCTTTGACTTAGATGTTAAAAATAAAAAGCAATTTATAAGCACACCCCAGCCCTGAAAAACTTTCTTTCTTCTGGTAGCCAAACCGTTCTAAATTACTATCAGTATAGGCACTTGTTTTTTGTTGATTATAGATTGTGGCTCAGCCTTGCTGATTTCGAGCCAACCCCAGTTGTTTTCAGGTCATTACCTATAAGGCACAGGGCCTGAGGATCGGTTTTTAATCAGTATCACCAGGCGCTTGTTAAATTTAAAACGAGGTAAGGTATCAGGAACCATTCCTTGGTATTACCGTATTCTTCAAGTATTTTTATTTTTTACTGTGGGCCTGCCAATGAGATAAGCATACCAGCGGGTGTTCATACATCTCAATTAGCTGGCTGCCAAATAATGCTACTTCTGTGGGCTCCATGAACCTCGCATATCAATACAGACTGACTTATTTTACCTTTATTTCCTCTACTGCAAAGGGATTGGAGTCGCTCTACCTGGGCACCCCATACCTTGCATAACAGCACATGCTGATGTTCACTCTATTTACTTACTGTATAATACGGGGGTAATAGTTTCTAATCGCTATTTGGAATACGATGGCTCCCTGTGGGGTTTCCCACATTCACAAATAAGCAGCTGAAGTTATTTCCCAGGTCATCACCCGACTAAATGGTAATGTATCTCTACTGAACACTCCACAGTGCATATTCAATAACCCTGGTGATAGTGATTGAACTAGCACATCAGCCTCTGATAACAATTTCCAATAAGGCGCTTCAGCGAGCAGAGGAAGAATCTACTCATAACGGGAAGCAAAATAAATATAAAATATATATTTTATTTTAAACTTAAATGCATTCAACCATTTTGATGCCATTCGGTATAATCCGAGGATCCCACTTTAATTAAATTCCATTTTGTGGACTTTCACGGCAACACATTTTTTCTTTTGAACTTTTGGCAAGTTAATTCCTCTTGTTTCACTGCATATTCATTTAGAATCCGCCTTGATTAATCACTGCCATCTTCTGACTACCTGGCAAGCAAGAAAAGGTGGCCTTTTTATGGTGCTATGCATGGAGTACACTACGGACCCGTCACTGTCCAGATTTGCAATGACAGAGTAACTGGAGAAGTGTGGCTCACTGGTTAGAGGAGGCAGACCTGGAAGCAGAGGTCAGCCCGGGACCAGGGTTCAATTCCCGGCTCGGCGGGGTCTTGAGTCCTAAAATGTCCATGGACTCGACAATTCTCGCTCTGGTGCCTACTCGATTCACGGGTTCACACTCTACGACTCTGGGCAATAGCTTGCTTAATCTCCACAATGGCCCCTCGCGGCGGAATGCCTGGCTTTCACCTTGCGGATACCCTGCCGGGCTTATCTCACAGGGGAATACCAGGACGGGTTCCCTAAGCAAGCGCTTAGAAACCGCTCGGTGATTTGCGCTATATAAATTCCTGTACATTTACATTTACATTTACAACTTCAAATGAACAGGCTACTGATTGTTAGCCATCCTAAATTCTGTCTGACTTCTACCACCTTATCAGATCTTGGGAAAACTGAATCAAGTGCGCAGGGCTCGACTCGGTCTTCAGGAAATGCAGCCTACAGTCCCCGCAGATCCATTGATGACATTGTATCTCATTCAGAATAGAACAAAAACTCCAGAAAGAGTCACATGCTGCCAACTTGGGACATAGCACCTTGTAGCCTATGTTTGCGTAAACCTTTCTAACCGCTACTCAAAACTAACGCCTTTGAGCATAAATGCTGTTGAGAAATGATGTTCAAACTGAGCCATAAACACTTCAATGATATGTTTTAAATACATTAATAGATGAATTATGGACTGTGAATGTAAGCTAAATGTGATTGTAATGCAGATCGAGGCTGCTTATCTATGATGGTGTACATTTTTCTCAGAGCAATACAGGGACTCTTAGAAAGCTAATCAAATGCTGCATGCTTTGTCATGATGGGTTTTTATAGATTAATAGCCTGGACTTTACTGAACTCCAATGACAGAACTCTGAACACTCTCTGTATACATGTAGCAAAGTCGTATAACTTGGGCTCCTGTTCCACCATCTCTCAGTGGCATCACTTCAACTAGCTGTGGCTTGGACCACACCACCTCATTGTGACTAACCATGTAGAATCATTTTGAAGCTTAATGAGTTTCCAAAAACATTTTAAATAGTTTGATCGATGCCAAGCCTCTCCAAGGAGTAGCTTGGAAGCCACTGTTGTCCCTCCAGCAAACTGTAAGTAGCACTCGTTTGTGTATTCTAGTCAACTAATTTAAAAGTGTTTGCTTGGTTAATATTAAACCTGTCAACCTTGGGGTGGTCTGCCCCCAAAACTTTTGTCTTGCTCTTCCATATTTTTCTGATCCGTTTTTGTTGGCCTTCGGTCTCTATCACTATCACTGCCAACCGGTGTTAAAGTGTGTGTGCTCACTCTCTAAAAACATGGTAACTTGTAAAGTGGTACTCTGTGTACCCAGGACATGTAACTACTACTAGTGGGCCTGCAGAGCGTTTTGTGTCACTCACTGAAGTAGTGTCACTAACCTGTCTCAGGCTTGCAATTGCAGCCTGTGTGTGTAGTTTAAACTGCTATTTTGATTTGGCAAAGTAAACCTTTTGCCAGGCCTAAACCTTTTTTTTTTAAATACATAAAATCACTCCTAAGGTAGGTCCTACACACCCCAGAGGGCTTAGTTATGTTATTTATATTTCTAAAGTGCAGCAGTTACCCAAGGGAGTCCTACCGCTAGCTACTGCCCTCTGACCAGAGGATGGGATGGGAAACCTACATACTGAAAAGCCATGTTTTCAATCCTTTCCTAAACCCTATTAAATCTGTGGCATTTGTAATATGGAGAGGGAGATCATTCCAACCCCTTGCGGCACAGGCAACAAAACTTCTCCCTCCACAGTTGACTTTTTAAAAAGAGGGTACTAACAACCTCTTTGCTCCTTAAGAACAGAGGGCTCTTTTAGGGATGTACCATTGAAATTGGCATTTCGGATATTCTGTTCCTGTTGCTTGAAGCGCTTTAAAAACAGTGCACAAGCATTTCAAATGCACCCGTTGTCTGACTGGGAGCCAGTGCAGCCCTTTGATTTCCTTGGTGACAGATACAAATTTTGGTGTGCAGGTAAGCAGTCTAGCTGCTGCATTTTGCAGAAGTTGAAGTTTGTTCAAATGTCTCTTTTGAATGTTCAACTAAAGGCCGTTGCAGTAGTCCAGCTTTGATAGAATAAGGATGTTATAACTAAGTGATGACAGTCCTACTGCAGAAATGGCATCATATTTTTGATCATTGTAAGGAGGTGGCAGCTGTCAGATGCAACCACATTTATCTGGTTCCCGAAAGTGAGTTTTTCGTCCACTATATCTCCCGTATTTTTTACTTTCCTAGAGGGTTTTGGGAGTGTGCCTAGTTCTTCCAGCCACCAGTTTGGGGTCCAAAAATTTGCATTATTTCCTAAAAGAATGACCTTAGTCTTGCCAGAGTCTAACTTCAGGCAGTTCTGGGTCATCCACATCTTGACTGAGCTCATACAGTCATGGAACCTCTTGCCCTTCTCTGACTCCTGCCCTGGAAGCAGAGCCACCACAATTTGAGCATCATCCGCAAAAGAAGTGAGCTGAAACCCAAAGGATCTAATCAGGTCCGTCAGGGGAGACACGTGCTCATTAAATAGTGTGGGACTGAGGGAAGACCTGTGTAGCACGCCACAAGGCAAGGAAAAAGGTTTTGAACAGAAAATGTCCAAGGCCACAATTTGCGTTCTAGCTTCCAGGCTAGGCCTTGAAGCCCACAGGCTGGCAAATGGTCCATCAAAAGATCATGGTGGACCTTATCAAAAGCCACATAAAGGTTCAGCATAATTAGTGCAGCATTTTATCTCTGATCCAGGGCTTTCCTTATTTCTTCAGTAGATTTTATAATGGCAGACTGTGCTGTGTCCTTCCCTAAACCTGTACTGGGTAGGATCTAAAATATTATTCAACTGGAGGAAGGCACTCAGTTGTATGTTCATGGTCATCTCTACCAATTTCGCCAGGAATGGAAGGCGGGAGATTGGCTGGAAGTTATTGGTATCCCTAGGGTCTAGATTTAGTTTTTGGAACAGTGGAAGAATTTATGCTGTCGACCACTTTCTTGGATAATGACCTGACACATGTCATTAACTACGGAAGTAAGTGATATAGCAATAGATTGAAGGTCTAATTTAATCACAGAGACTGGACAGGAGTCATAGGGAGAGCCTGATCTAATAGCGGCAAGGAGGTTTGTAGTATCTTTGTGACCAGTGGGGAGAACTTGCCGAGAATAGGCGTTGGATCAGTTGCTGTCGCTATTTTGGCCACCATGGATAGAGCATCCGTTCCTCCCAAGGGGGAGAGTCTAAAAGACTAGAAAATAACCTCCACCTTTTGTAAGAATAAAGTGGAGATTTCCTCTCACAGCTCTTGACTGAATTTTTGGAGGGCCGGAAGCGGCCAAGCTGGCAGCAGTCCTGAAGAGTTCTTTGTTTGACGATTTAGCCAGTTTGATTTGGTGCAGCGTATTTAAAAAGTAGGACATGTTCTAAATGCCCTGGTAGTGAAAAACTCCCCAATCAGTTTTTCACGACTGCACTACAGCAAGGTCTGCCTCTACCATAGGATAACACTGGAGTTGCCATATTACAGTTAATAAGCTCTAATTTCCAATTGGGAGCAGGTAGACCGTTCATGTTTGGTGTCTTTGGAAATGTAATTTAAAATCCTCCTCAATGGTAAAGTCGGATTTTGAATAACGATTTGGAAAAAAAGCACTTTTAGAAAGTTGGTGATTTCCTGCCTTATCCATTTGGAGCCTGAAACCTGCTCCTGGGTCACATGCCTTGGTGTAGTTGGCAGTTGGACTTTGTTTATACCTCCCAGATAGCCACACACAATAGAGCGTAGGTGTGCCAGGCAGCCACACACAATAGAAAGTAGGTGTGCCTGGATGGGCCATCACTGGCAGGATGGGGGACGGAGCTGACCTAACCCCCACTCCCACATGAATAGGCTGTGTCCTGCCTTCAGACAAAATATTGCATATCCCTGTAGTTAGTCTGGAGCCAGGTAAGGCAGGAAACCTGAACGCTTCAAAAGGAATTCTCTAGAAGCTTCTCCCACTTCAAAGAATGCACCAGGTATAAATATTGGGCCTCAAACACCAACTCTTCAGATCCCTGCTGGGCCTGGGAACTTCCCAGCTGTGAAGTCTGACCTGTTTTGCTGCACAAGGGCTGCTCTGCTGCCCAAGGACTGCTGTTGGAGCTTCAGGAAACTCTTCTCTGTGTCCCAGGACTCCAAGATGCCCAATGGTCAGTCAGCTGACCTCTTATTCTCAAGCCACAGGAACACAAAAGGCTTTTCTGCACCAAGCATTTTCTATGCAGGGCCACGTATTGCATTGACCGCTCCATAAGCCTCGAGCAACGTGACACATCTTGGCGGCAGCGCCTCACAAATCCTCACAGCTCCAATGCAAAACCGCGCATTGCCTTGGTGGCTTCGCAGGCAAAACCCAGCTCGATGCATCTTGATGCGGACAACCAGCCGAACTCGACCAAAGTCCTTGCAAGCCCCAGTGGCTTCACCTGCACTGTCCCAGCACGACACACGCCGACCTCAGAGGCAAAACATAGCTATGTGCGTCTTCGCAAGCCCCAGTGGCTTCCTCGGCGATGACGCAAGACCTTGCATCACGAGCTCCCATTGACGGGCACTGACTTTACTGCGTGACACATCTGGACACAGTACCTCTCATCAAAAGTTCCACGTCAACGGTTTCTTGATGCCAGCCAGCGCAACGTAACGCAACGACTCTGCATCGCTCCACAACCAGGTCTTTAGGTACTCTGCAGTGGCGGCTCCTCCGCTAAGGCAGAGGAGCAATGCCCCACTGCTTCAGCTGCAAGCTGAATGCAAAACATTGAATGATAATAACGTTCGTTCTTATCATTTAGTTTTTTGCTTTCAGCTGAAGCCAAATGGGGCTGGTTGGGCTTCACACAAGAAGGAGGGGTGGATGTATGATGTTTTGACCAGCCCTCCCAGGCAAGCCAAAGCGTCATGCACACTTTGCTTGTTCTCCACCCAGGCTACATTACAGCCTGAGTGGAGAAAATGCAGAGCTTGCCAGTCCCTGTCTGAGTACTGAACCAACTAAGGCAATGTTGTGCTTGGTTAGGGGATTCTGGCAGGCTAGATGCTTCCTGCAGAGTAGAGAGGAGGACAGAGAATGAAGATGCCGCAATCAGCAGAGAACAGGTAAGTGCATTTTAAAAACATTATAATTTCCCTCCTCTCCCTAGGTCCGCCGCCTCACCACCCCTGGTCGGTAGCAGCCGCTACTGGTACTGTGTTCAGCGGGCCTAACTGGGTCCCTGTAGCCGGCCCATACTCAATCGTGGTTGGCCTGAATGGCAGCAACCAGATAACCACACTTGGCTCTTTGTGCTTTTTGGTGCTATTGCAGATCTACGGTTCAATTGATTGGTGTTTTTCATTTTATTCATTAAAATGTACTCTATTCTAATTTTGAGTGGGACTTTTTGTGGGCTTTTTTTTTGTTATTACTGTTTGAAGTGTTGCACAAATACTTTACACATTGACTCTAAGTTAAGCCTGACTGCTCTGTGCCAAGGTGCCAGAGGGTTGAGCACTGGCTAATTTGAGGTTTACTTGTAACTTCATCTTGACAAGGATTGTGGTTGCTGTTTGAGAAGTTTAACCCCCTCACCCAGTAACCCCATTTCTTACAGTTGAATTGATATATCTATACCGAAATGAAAAAACATGTATTTGAGATGTAAATGTGTGTATTTTCAGAACTCCTAAGCTGATATTTGGGGAACATGGTTACATTTCCAGAATATATGTGACGCTAATATTTGAGTGACATAAAACTAAATGGTTTTGGGGAGACTTATCACTAATGTTAACTTGGTTTTGGGGCATTGCAGCTATAGCTGTTATGCATTACCCACGTAGAAGCATTTTTCCTGTACTACTAGCAACCATGCCTGATGTACTGAAGTTATCACTGCTGGTAATCTTTGACTATGGTGGCCTCCAATGTAATCTTGTCTGATGTGACAACTATTACATCTCTAATATTAGTTGCTCTGGAGGATTGTCATTGAACATAAGTAGCTCTTATTATAAAAAAGGTTGGTGACCCCTGATCTATGCAATGCTTGCTCCTTGGTATCTGGCTTTAAAAGGTATACCAGGCGCTCATCATTGCTCTAGCTGACTGTTGTACTCTGCTTTCCCTGTGTTCCTTGTGTCTGCTTGATTAGGAGTATAATCCTACATGGCCCTTTACCATGTCACTCCGAGTGTCAATCTGACAGTTACACTAGATGAGACAGGAAGATGAGAAGGGAAGTCTTTTCCTCCTAATGGGGTATCCTGTAGCTATATGCTTGTAGCCTGTAACTGCACCCTATGTTCCTGAGCATTTTCCAATGTGTAAAAAACAAATGCTACCGCTCTATACTTTGGAAATTGTTTACCATATACAAGGTACTTTGTAACACTTACCCAGAAAAATTTCTAGCCTTTCCATGTGAGAGACCCTTGAAGGTCCATAACTGCATGTTTGATTCTTTTTCGGCACACACCAGGACTAGACCATGAAGCTGGCAGATAGTGTTGGTACGGCTGATTTTAGGTCCGGTCTGTGCTGTCTGGTTGCAAAATACCTATTTCGGACTTAACCAAGAATTTATAGGGGCTTAAAGCCAACCCATTGCTCACCATTGGTTGGCTATATTGGCACATTCAGTTCCTTCTTATTCAACGGCTTTCCTTGTCTCAGCTTGTCCGTCTTGTGTTTGTCCCGTCCCTGGAGCATAGCCTCTTTATCATCTCTCTGATTGGCTGATTCCACAACTCACGTTTAGGGAACTTGCTTAAGAACACCATGAGAGTGCAGGTGTATTCCAGCTATTTCCCTCCACCAAATACCTGCCCCCCCCCCGGTCTCCATGGTGCTCTCTTCAGTTTTTTGCAAGTTCTCTCTTGTGTGCATCTCATGCCCTCCATGTTGTCTTCTCGCTGGTATGCTTCTCTCTATCCCCCATGTGCTCTCCCATGCTGCTCCTTTTCCTCCTCCCACCCACACCCTGTTGCAGCCCCCAATTACCCACTCTCCATTGCTTCCCCTCACCCACTCCATCTTTCCCCGGCACCCTTTTTTTAATTGAAATTTTTTTTTTTATTCTATTGGTGGGTAGCACCTGGTGGCAAATTGATGGCTGCTCTGCCTTACAAAAAGCTACTCACGCTACTTCTTTTTCATTATTACTTTGTTTAGGGTAAGAAAAAAAACAAAGAATACTTCCCACGTAATTTTGTAGGCATGCATGTGTAGTGATGCTGTACAAAAGGGGGCGGTGATGGACGGAGCATCTGAATCAATCAAACACTCACACCCAGTCAAAAGATCTGGGTTTAATCCATCACCGTTCTTTAGCCCACTCTGCCACCCCAGTTCAGAAATGGCTATATGCAAATCAGTCTGACCCTGTGCCTCATGGAAACAGTCCAGCCCGAACTGCCAAGCCATGTCTTCCCTGGACCAGAAACAAGCTTCCGAGGACCGGTTTCTGGCATTCCAGCCGTCTTCAGCCCGCTTGCTTGAATCCCCGTGGCAACGTGAGCAAGGGACTCACGCCTGAGCATACCCTGCCACACTTATGGCAGCCAAAAGCGGTACAAAAGGGGTTGGTGATGGACGGAGCATCTGAATCAATCAAACACTCACACCCAGTCAAAAGATCTGGGTTTAATCCATCACCGTTCTTTAGCCCACTCTGCCACCCCAGTTCAGACATGGCTATATGCAAATCTGTGTGACCCTGTGCCTCATGGGAACAGTCCAGCCCGAACTGCCAAGCCGTGTCTTCCCTGGACCAGAAACAAGCTTCCGAGGACCGGTTTCTGGCATTCCAGCCGTCTTCAGCCCGGCTTGCTTGAATCCAGTGGCAAAGTGAGCAAGGGACTCACGTCTGAGCATACCCTGCCACACTTATGGCGGCCAAAAGCCGTACAAAAGGGGGTGGTGATGGACGGAGCATCTGAATCAATCAAACACTCACACCCAGTAAAAAAGGATCTGGGTTTAATCCATCACCGTTCTTTAGCCCACTCTGCCACCCCAGTTCAGACATGGCTGTATGCAAATCAGTCTGACCCTGTGCCTCATGGGAACAGTCCAGCCCGAACTGCCAAGCCATGTCTTCCCTGGACCAGAAACAAGCTTCCGAGGACCGGTTTCTGGCATTCCAGCTGTCTTCAGCCCGGCTTGCTTGAATCCAGTGGCAAAGTGAGCAAGGTACTCACGTCTGAGCATACCCTGCCACACTTATGACGGCCAAAAGCGGTACAAAAGGGGGTGGTGATGGACGGAGCATCTGAATTAATCAAACACTCACACCCAGTCAAAGGATCTGGGTTTAATCCATCACCCTTCTTTAGCCCACTCTGCCACCCCAGTTCAGACATGGCTATATGCAAATCAGTCTGACCCTGTGCCTCATGGGAACAGTCCAGCCCGAACTGCCAAGCCATGTCTTCCCTGGACCAGAAACAAGCTTCCGAGGACCGGTTTCTGGCATTCCAGCCGTCTTCAGCCCGGCTTGCTTGAATCCAGTGGCAAAGTGAGCAAGGGACTCATGTCTGAGCATACCCTGCCACACTTATGGCGGCCAAAAGCGGTACAAAAGGGGGTGGTGATTAACGGAGCATCTGAATCAATCAAACACTTACACCCAGTCAAAGGGTCTGGGTTTAATCCATCACCGTTCTTTAGCCCACTCTGCCACCTCAGTTCAGACATGGCTATATGCAAATCAGTCTGACCCTGTGCCTCATGGGAACAGTCCAGCCCGAACTGCCAAGCCATGACTTCCCTGGACCAGAAACAAGCTTCCGAGGACCGGTTTCTGGCATTCCAGCCGTCTTCAGCCCGGCTTGCTTGAATCCAGTGGCAAAGTGAGCAAGGGACTCACGTCTGAGCATACCCTGCCACACTTATGGTGGCCAAAAGCGGCTTGGCGGTTCGGGCTTGACTGTTCCCATGAGGCACAGGGTCAGACTGATTTGCATATAGCCATGTCTGAACAGATGCTCCGTCCATCATCACCCCCTTTTGTACCGCTTTTGGCCAATTGGCAGTAGTGATGCACGCACGTGTAGTGAGGCAAGCACGTGTAGTGATGCAAGCACGTGTAGTGACGCAAGCACAAAACCAAACATACAAAATGACGCTGTGTCATTGCACGTTTTTACTTTTTTCTTTTGTCCATGTTGTACTTCATCTTACTGATACTGTAAAGCATCGCCAAAAGGCATTGGCCAAGCCATTAGGTCCCTCAGGCCAGACTTATTGGATCCATGTTGGAAGAAGGACTGAATGTTCCAGTTTTGTAAATAGATCATAGCACCATCCCTTTCTTTCCTGTCACTGTCCACTTCCATAGAGAATATATTGCGATGTATTACTGTTTGTAACCAAATAAGTCAAATAAAAGGTTCTTTGGTTCGTTTCATACAGATTCCCAAATTGAATTTAACTAGACGATCTACAAAGAAGCTCTGTTTCTTTAACATTTCCAAAGCTTGCTTAATTTGTTGGTGGCTAGCCAAACGCATGACACTTGCTTACAAGAATTGTGCAGTGGGTATATATTAATATTACACATTGGTTGTAACAATCTCAATATTTAGCCACTCACAAAGCCCTAGGACTTTGGACATATAACATTTCAATTATTGGTTATAAGAATAAAGTCTCTATATGCTGTACATTTTTGTAATATGTGAAAAAATACTCTCTTTTAATCCATCAATAAGCATTTTTTCCTCTTATGGTCCAATAATTGCCTTTATAAAACATACTTTTTATCCAGATTGGCAGTCTTTCATGAATGATCTCTCTTTATGTAACAAGATAAAAATACATTAAACAAAGCAAGATAAAATGTTCCTGGCACGTAATTTTATTAAACAAAATTCATTGTTCATCTAAAGAGCTGAAAACGCAACCCCAAATTAAAATCAGAAGGAAAAGTTTGTTGCTAGAGGTTATCATTTTTATGTTTGAATGTCTTTGAAGTCAGCCCAGGCTCAACACCCATAGCCAGCATTTTTCCCTTCAGATATTCAGGCTGCTTGTTTTCCCATGAATACGCTAAAGGTTAAACTCTCACGAAAACCTTTTTTTTAAATTGCATTTTAGTTTGAGGCATGAGTTATTAAAAATTTTCAAGTGAACAATCCAGAGTTCACAGGTTAATAAGAAGTCTTCACTGGTGAGGTATATTTTTACTGTGCATCGTGTAATGCGTAATAATTGAAGGATACAAACACATTCACTTTTTTGTCTGGCTACTTAAACAGATTCGGTTGTGAACAACTGCAGTTTGATTTTTTTTATATAAAAGACTATTCCTAATAAAGGAACACACCTATCTATAAAATTCACTGGATGATAAAGTAGGCATTTAAGTTGGGCTGCTATCAGCGTTTTTCTAACATTTTTTCCTGCATATCACCACAGAAAATACCAATATGCAAGTAAGCGGTGAACCTCTTTATGATCTCTACTTGCCACAGACTGCTACTCCTTATTAGGTGGCCACTTTCTATATCTATTGCGGCTGCACAGATGTATTTTGCCTATTGTCCCGGCGACTTCCTGTTGACACTTTGCCTCTGACAGGAAATGGGTGTTCAGTATCCCGGGGAGAAGTCAGGAGGATGTAGGGGGCTGCTTCTTCCATGTGATGAACCACTGCCCCCTTTCTAAATAAAATACTCATGAGTGACAGAAAAAGCATCACAGAGCAGAATAGAAGAGAGAGCTGCAGGTTATACTTGAGGACATGCTTGAATGTCATTGAATCTTTTGTGTCCATACCTGCTGGAAGATTTTGAGTGCCAATTATGTGTGACCAATGTTGAAAACTAGGTGTCTGCCACCGCAAATTTGATGCGATCTTGTTATTTAAAGAACTTTATTTATAAAGTTTCAACAATCAAAAATCTTGAACAGTCGTCTACAGAATCCTTGGAGACAATACTTAACGACAGATCTTTAGGTCACGCATTACAGTCCCAGGCGCTATTACAGGTAATTATACTTTTACACTTTCCGTGGCTTAGCAGCGTATTCAGGGACATAATACAAAGATCGTTAGGGTTGACACAAGCACCTCACATACTATTATCCCATCAGACCCACGAGACTGTTCACAGCCTGATCCTACTGAAGACAACCGTTCTCTACACAACTCTCTCCAACTTGATATGTCCTCATCCAGCTTTTCGTCTCTTCAACAGGCCTTGATATGCAATTCCTCGGCCAAAGACCACTCACCTACATCCCTTAGCCAATTCACAAAAGAGGGAGCTCTCTCGCCCATCCAACAGATGGCTACCCTCCGTTTAGTTAGCACCAGTGCCAGGTGTAATAGTTTATTTGCCATCTTTCTTTTCTTGCTCTGCTTTGCCAACCCCAGGAGGCAACCTCCAGCGCAATTCCCACCCTTCAGCGGATTCACGCTACTACATCAATCCAGTACTGGTGGACCTCTGGGCACTCCCACGCCAGATACATGAAATGCGCATGGGCTCCATGACATCTAAGACATTCATGCGATCGGGAGGCATCTATGCGACGGAGTCATGTATATCCGTTGCAAAAAATGATAATGTAGCAACTTCAACCGGGCATTGCAGTTCACCTTACGCGTTAGCGTACATGCTCTTCCCCACTCCTTTTTCTGCCGCGGTCCTAAGCCAAATCCTTCACATGTCTGCACTAATGTGAGGTAGGTGTCATTAATATACAAATCTGCCAACACCATGCAGCCACCCTCCCTACATGCCTGAAAGGACATGTTGTCCACCATCTTGCGCACCAGAGCAAACTGCCAGATGGACAGTTCCGAATGGAAGGAGCCCACCCCAGTACTCGTTCAACAACTTTTTGCCACAACCAGGCTATTTGCTTAACCACATACGGCAACTCCGGACTCGCCCCAGCACCTTCTATCAGAATCATGAATAGGTCCTATGATAGCCTTCGTCCAGCAAGCAGATGCTTTTCCCAACAATCCCCTTTATCCATCCACTGCACAGCATGCAGCAAATGAGCTGCATAATAATACAGATCAAATCTGGGGACCCCAAGTCCACCCTCCTCATACCGCTTTTGGAGCACATGTTGCACAACGCTACTACGCTTCCCTGCCCAAAGCAGAGTTACCAGGAGAGAATTAGATTCCCGAAATACCTTTGAAGGGATCGGGCACAACTCACTCTGTAAAGCATAAAGGCATCTTGGCAACATCACCATCTTTGCCACCACTATTCCAGCGTATGCCAGAATTCCATGAAGCACCTCAAGGACTCAACCACCCCAGCTAATTCAGCCTAGTATCCCCGAGAGCCACCTGTACCCCAAGGTATCTGAAATGGTACGTCTCCCATCTCAGTCCCAGTCTAGACAGTTCTCCAGCCTCTCTCTCATCCCTGCTAAGGGGAGCACGAGGGCTTTGCGACGGTTAATGCACAGCCCTGAATAAGTTGCAAACTGGTCCATCAACCCCAACAATTGCGGTAGTGCTTCGCACGGAGATGTAACATAAAACAACGAGTCATTGGCATAAAGCGAAATGAGATGTGAGCTAAGCCCGATTTGTATGCCCCAGCGGCCCAATTCCTGCCTACACTTGCCCATACTGCCACAGGTTCTATAGCCACAGCAAACAGTACCGGCGCCTCAACGACCACTGCGCCGACCAAGCGTGGCCCATTCTCACACACACCGTGGGATCAGTATACAGTATTTTAACCCATCTCCATGAATGTGCCCAAGTATATCCAATAAATACCCTCAGTCCACTGTATCAAACACTTTTTCATGGTCAATGGGCACCAGAGCCATCTCTTCAGGGGTCCCTTGTGGCTCATGTAGTACATGCGCCAGCTGTCGCACATTCATAGATGTACTACGGCCCGGGATAAAACCGCACTGATCCTCGTGAACAAAGTGAGCCATATGCGGCCCCAAACAGTTGGTCAGAACTTTACATAAGATTTTTATATCTAAGTTGATCATTTTCAGTGGCGGTTACTCTGCCGGGTCCTGCGAATCACTACCCGGCTCTGGAATCAAACAGATTTCACCCTTGCACATTGTAGGGGACAATATTCCACATTCACAGAGACAGTGTCTATTCTGTCCTCCAGCGTTTTTCTGTAGCCCTCTATGGCCGTCATTAATTCCGCCTTAGTGGGATCCGGGCTCTTACCCCTCCCGCCCGAGTCCTGGTCTGCCCCTCCAGTTTGTCTGGTCAGGCGCTGAGGGTTGCCTAGGCGTGGTACACTGCGTAAATGAATTGGGGCAAGCAGCCTTCTGGGGCTTGTCTTTGCCCATTGTGACCCCAGCGCGTGCACTTGGCACACATACCAACGCGCTATTCATGCAGTGGAAGTCTCTGAGCAAGAATACACTGGGCGACTGGGTCAGCAGGTGGCATGACACAAGGGGCTCCCACCCCACACACAATGTCTTTGGCTCAGCAGTGCAACACCCGCTACTCTTCGGTCCCAAGGCTGCAGGCAAGGGTCGGCTCCAAGGTGCCCAAACACATCTGCTAGTTCAGCAGCGGAGTTCAGCAGGGCCACTGATGGGCAGCATGCACTTGCCGCTAGTGTGCACAGGTCCAAGCAACATCTAGCCAGGTGAACAGCGTAGGCCACTCTACAGCATGCCCAGCCCTACCACACTACTCAAGAAGGCACAGCTGTAGTCTCTGGTGGCGCTGCACACTCACCAGGGGCACCGCAGCAGCATCAACAGGCCAACTCTTATAGCCATTTCCTCCACATTTTCAATATTGTCCTGAGTTCTCCCTGCTGAGAATGGGGAGGGCAGGGGGGACCCTACCAATGGCCAAAACCCCTCTACTCCCGCTCTGTCTTGTGTTTTTGCGAGCCCCGCACTTTATCCTCAACTCTAGAGGGGGGGTGCGCCGGGCACGGCCCATACTCCATGAACCAGACCCAGTGCCTGCCAGGCCCCGGCCACGTAAGCCACACTCTCCCCAGGCTCACTCACCCGCTCCAGTCAAGTGTCCAATCAGCCGCAATCCGCTCCCAGACACCGATGGAAAACAGTGAGTCACAGGAGCTCCAACCTCTGTGCCACAGATCCACGCAGGGCCGCCTCATTCACAGGAAACAGGGAGTGCAGCACACTCTGCCTCAGATCGCCACTCCGCAGCAGCCCAAGTCATGCAGCCAGCAGCCCCCATCAGCAGCTATCATGCAGGTAAGGCGAGGTTCTTCATTCAGCACGTCCTCTCCTCTGCCGGGACAGGCTCCCCACACTTGGGCTCCAGGCGCAGCAGAACGTCCAGTGCAGGCCTGATTGGCTCTATGCACCATCTCTTTTCGGCACAGCCGCCAGCTGCTGCCTCACCAGATTCTATAAAAACGGACCCAGCAGGGTTCGCAAATCATTTCCCGCTCCAAAAATTGCTTTTCAGCATGGCCTCCAGGAGTAATTTAGGATGTTTTAGGCGGACAGACGGCGAGCTGAGAAGGCTCACGTCCTGTCGACCATATTGCTAGGCCACGCCCCCAAAATATGATACGATCTTTAGTCAATTTCCCTGCGGTTCTAATGGGAGCAATGATTTTTAATTTAATTTTTCTTTTTTATTGAAGCCGGAAATTTAAAACATAAGCATATAAACATATAAATATTGCATCATTACTTCAAAAAGAGACAAAAAGAATCTCATCTAGGGCAATTTAGACAAATTCATAATACATTAATAATACACACAGCAAGGATCAATATCAACATTTACACAATCAAAAGTTCATAAAATTCAACACCGCAACCCTACCTACAGAAGCGACATAAAAAGAGTCGCCCCCCCCTGTTTTAATCAAAGTAGATACCCCATATCTTGTTAAATTTCTTAGTACTTCCCATTCGTAGTGTGAAAATGCATTCACTTTTCTTAACTAATTTCATCTTATGAGCCCACTCCAAGACTGAGGGAATCAAGTCTGTGCGCCATTTTTGCAATAGCAGCGATTTAGCTACTGCCATTGCTATATACAAACATTTTATCATTGAGTCCATAAAAGAAAGGTCTGGATCAAAACCAAATAGAATTAATTTATCATTTACTGCCAATTGGATATTACACTTGTGTTCCAAATAACTGAATAGATCTACCAAATACTTATAAACTTTTGGACAGCCCAACATAATATGCGACCAATTGGCTAATGGATGATTTGTACATCGAAAACATTGAGAGGACTGGTTAGCATACATTTTCGAAAGAGAATGAGGAGTTTGGTACAATAACCATTTGCTAAAAAACAGCATCCTTCGCCGGTTTGCCCCTCTCAATGTGCTAAAATTAAGTTTATTAATAGTTGACCAGATATAGAGAGACATCTCAAAATTCTCATGATCCGACCATTTATTAATAGCCTTCAGCTCGATATCCACTCCCTTAATTGAGGCTAGATATTTCTTTTAGGCGCCTGGTTTTTTATCCGATGCTCTAACTAGTAGTTCATCAACCAACTGGCTCTGTACAATTAGAAAAGAGAAATCTATTTCTGCAAGATATTTATATAGCATGCTATATGAATTTACCAAAATAAAATCATTTGAGATCAATTGTGACATTTCAGCTATTGTCACCCAATTCCCATTTCTCAAAAAGTCTGAAAATTTGGTAAACCCAACCGCTGCCCATTTTGATGCCAGATATAAAGGCTGTCTTACCCCTGCCAAGGGCAAGATTCCTTTCACCAATTTAGCAAAATTATTTGCAGGAATAGAGTACTTTTTGAGAAAGGCCTGTCGTTTTTTAAAAAACCTTTAAAGGAAATTATAAAGCACCAGTTTCGGGGATCTAACAATCAACAAAGGGGAGTGAATTTGACTGTCTCTAAAAATTAGGTTCATAAAATTATTACAATAAAGGTTTGGTTGCGGTGAAGGTTTGAATCTAGGTGCTGCTCCCGTTTCCTGCAAAAGTAATCGAGAAGACCGTCAACAAGCAGCTGGCCGCCTTCCTCGAGACGAACGGATCCCTCGACCCCTCGCAGTCTGGCTTCCGGGCCAACCACAGCACCGAGACCGCCCTGATCGCAGCTACCGATGACATCCGAGCCCTGCTCGACAACGGAGAAACAGCGGCCCTCATCCTCCTAGACCTCTCCGCGGCCTTCGACACTGTCTGCCACCGCACCCTAGTGCAGCGCCTCAACAACATCGGAATCCAGGAGAAGGCACTGGAATGGATCACCTCGTTCCTCGCCGGAAGGACACAGAGAGTCCGCCTCCCACCGTTCAGATCAGAAGCCACCGAAGTCATCTGCGGCGTACCTCAAGGCTCCTCGCTCAGCCCAACCCTCTTCAACGTCTACGTGAGCCACCTCGCAGCCATCGCACGCCAACACAACCTCAACATCATCTCCTACGCCGACGACACCCAGCTGATCCTCTCCCTCACCAACGACCCGGCCACCGCCAGAGCCAACCTACACGAAGGGATGACAGACGTAGCCAAGTGGATGATTGCAGCCGCCTGAAACTGAACTTGGACAAGACGGAAGTCCTCATCCTGGGATCTTCACCCTCCGCCTGGGACGACTCCTGGTGGCCCCCCGCCCTGGGCAATGCACCCAAACCCACAGACCACGCACGCAACCTGGGCTCCATCCTGGACTTCTCCCTCTCCATGACCAGACAAGTCAACGCCGTCTCCTCGTCATGCTTCAACATCCTGCGCATGCTACGGAAGATCTTCCGGTGGATCCCCACCGAGACCAGGAAGGCGGTCACCCAGGCCCTCGTCACCAGCCGTCTGGACTACGGCAACTCCCTCTACGCCGGAACCACCGCCAAACTCCAGAAGAGACTCCAGCGGATTCAGAACGCCTCAGCACGACTCATCCTGGACATCCCCCGTCGCAGCCACATCTCCGGACACCTGAGAGATCTGCACTGGCTCCCGGTCAACAAGAGAATCACCTTCCGTCTCCTCACCCACGCACACAAGGCCCTACACAACCAAGGCCCAGGATACCTCAACAGCCGCCTCAACTTCTACGCTCCCACACGCCAACTTCGATCGACCGGCCACGCCCTCGCCGCCGTCCCCCGCATCCGAAGAGCCACCACAGGAGGAAGGTCCTTTTCCTACCTGGCCGCCAAGACCTGGAACTCCCTCCCGACCCACCTCCCCCTGACCCAGGACTACCTCGCCTTCAGGAAGCAGCTCAAGACCTGGCTGTTCGAGCAGTAGCGGACCCCCCCCCCCCCCCTAGCGCCTTGAGACCCTCCGGGTGAGTAGTGTGCTATATAAATGCTGTGATTGACTGATTGATTAAGTATTGTGAAAAATAAGCATCGTACTAATCCCTAAGGTTTGGAAGGGCTAATCCTCCCTGATCCAAATCCTCATATAAAGTGCTGAGTGCAATTCGAGGGGTTTTCTTTGCCCAGAGGAACGCTGTAAACATGGACTTTACCTGAGTGAAAAAGGAACCTAATAAAGTGCATGGTATTGAGGAGAACATAAAATGAAATAACGGAAGGACAGACATTTTGATTAAGGTTACTCGGCCTAAAATAGAAAGGGGGAGCGTGCTCCACCGAGAAAACAAACCCTGAACTTTCTTGATAAGAGGAACACAATTCAATTGATATAAATCGTTGATAGATTCAGAAAGAAAACCAAATATCTCTTTGGGCTGATATTTACAGAATTATGAATATCAGGGTGGAGATCTAAAGTAACCCTCCCACATTGCAGTACTTCGGTCTTCCCTTTATTTATACGATAACCATCTAATGCCTCAAAGTCTTCAAACAACTGGAAGACTTTTGCTTGGACCTCAATTGTTGGTTTAATTATGAGCATGATGTCATCTGCATACAGTTTTAATTTTGGCATTGATGGAATTGGGGGGCAGATATCAGCACAGTTCCGAATGGCTGTTGCCAAGGGCTCGATGAAAAACGCAAACAGAACTGGCGATAAAGGGCACCCTTGCCTTGTGCCTCATTTAATTTTCAACGACCCTGCCACAGCCGTATTGATAACTACATTGGCTACGGCGTCAGCATACAGAATACGGATTAAAAATGTAATCTGCGATGGAATGCCAAAATACTGCAAAATTGTGAACAGTGTCTCCCAAACCACGAGGTCAAAAGCCTTCTCGGAAACAAATAGTAAAACTAAGGCGGGTATCTTCTGTATAAATATTTAAAGCCTCTGTCAAAAAGTGGGTGTTCGTAGCTAATTTTCTGCCAACGATAAACCCACTTTGATCCGAATGGATCAAATTCGCCGCATGCATATTAAACGTAAGTGATAAAAGTTTGGTGACGATTTTATAGTCAGAATTAAGTAGCGTTATTGGGCGATAGGAATTGGGATCCCTCCTGTTCTTATTCTTTTTCACAAAACTCACTATATTCCCCTATCTGAAGGATTCAGGTACTACCCCTCCTTCTAACATAGAATTTATCAACTGAAGAAAAAATTCTGAGAATGAATAAAAAAAAAGTTTAAAACTTCAGATGGAAGACCATCCGGGCCACAAGCCTTCCCATTAGGTAGGCTTTTCACAACTTCCTCCAGCTCTTTCAAGGAAAAAGGGTTAACTATGGATGATTTCTCTGATTCCGAAAGAATAGGTGGCGGATTATCATGGAGAAATTTTTCTAGTAAATGATCGTCCACCGTCTGAAGCTTGCCATAAATGGCCGCATATTGATTAAGCATTATGTCCCCGATTTTCACTGGATCCTCTGTAAATACAGCAGTCAAGGGGCAAATTAGTGATTTAATTTGGTTCTCAACTGCCTGCTCCCTGGCCTGCCTCGCCAGGAGTCTGCCAGTGAAGTTGCTCTCCTCATACGTCTTCTGATGAAACTGTTGATAAATAGTTTTGCTTTGGGTATAGTACACAGAGCAAAGCTCACGTTTGACCTGGTCAAGCTGGATTTCTATGGGAGCAGAGGGATTATGTAAAAATGACTCATGGAGTACTTGGATCCTATCTTCCAATTTTCCTTTATCTAGCCTAGCTTTTTCTGAATTTGTTGCGTCCTTTCCTATTATTAAACCCCGAACAAAATCTTTGAGTGAGTCCCAGACTACATTTATTGCAGCAGACTTAATATTCTGAATTAAGAATTCTTTAATCTCCGACCCCATAAACTTCACCCAATCCTCATCATTAAAGTATTGTTTATTTAAAATCTAACGCTTCGGGTGTCTCGTACCTCCCCCCAGATTGATCTTTAGTGCTAGCATTGCATGATCGGAAAAACCATTATAGAAAAATTTTTGCTAAAAAAAAATTAAGACACTGAGATATCCAAAAGAAATCAATACGAGATGAGGAGCAAAACTGACCTGACCAGCACGTGAATTTAGTTTTCGAGCGAAATGTTAATGGTCGGAATTTTGCTCTAAAAGAACATGTAACCCAAAACCACCGCCCTTGTTGATCTTTACCTGAATTAATATAGTCGGCGTGTACGTTTTTGTTTACAAATATGGTAGTCCCTTTATGAGAGACTGAAGATGAGGATGACGAAAATCCCCTATAGGCCGCCCAAGATTTAAACATAGAAAATTCTGAGAGTTCTGGAATGTGGGTTTCTTGCAAAAGAATCGCCCCTGGACTTTCAGTTTTTAGCCACATTTCAATTGCAAGCATTTTTCTCTGATTATTCAAGACATTGACATTAAATGAGACAACTTTCAACTTTGACCTGTTAGCCATATGCAAATCAAAATCTATAAACTTAACCCCCCACCCTCTTTCCAGAGTCACTTAGAAGTAGATGCAAATAATTAATACAACCTTGAAAAATAACCAGCTTAATTTTCCCCCTTTTTGTATTGTGCCCCCCCAGAAAAGTGGACCCTCCTCCCTCCACCACACCCACCACTTCTCCCTCCCCCAATTCAACTCGGGTGTTGTGTCGTTACACCGTGGTGATCCTGCCCCAACTTCCCCAGCATTGTGGCCTACCCTTCTCTCATAATGCCTTATATACGACCCTCATGATTAGACCTAACATGCTGTTTAATTTCGCTATTCTGACTTCATAACAATAAAAAACCCATCCATCCATTCCTTTCCATCCTAGGATTTTTACCGGAGATCTATATTACCCTTACCCCCACAGAGGACAAAACAGAAGAACTAAATCATAGAAAAATATATTCTTAGCCCCTCTAACCCTTCGGAACCTGAGAAATCTCTTTTAGAAATTCCTGAGCTTCATTTATATCAGAAAACATGAAGAATTTCCCTTTCACCAAGACTCTCAATTTAGATTGCTGGGCGATTGAAGCTTGTGCCTCCTTCGCCTTGAATAGATGAAGAATTTTGACAAATTCCTTCCTACGGCGGGCCGCTGCGGCTGTTCTGTCCGAAAAAATTTGACACTTAGTTGTCTCGTTTACCACAAATTGCCGCTGCTGAATCGCTTTAGTTAAAATTGTCTCTTTTATACGGAAGTCGGCAAAATGTATCAATATAGTACGTGGGAGAGACGAGTTAGGGAATGGATGAGCCGGGACACAGTGAGCTCTCGTGATCGTGAGGTCCCCTTGAAATTCGGGAATGACTCTTTGCTTGATAAAAGGGTTCACCCATTGCAGGGTTTGGGACCCTTCCACTCCCTCTGGAACACCTACTATGCGAAGGTTCGATCTTCGAGAGTGGTTCTCCAACTCTTCCAGTTCATTTTCCAACGCATGTTTGCTTTTGGCGGGTGTTTTAACCTCCTGCATAAGTAAGGATAGCTGGCCCTCTAAGGCTAATATCCTCTTTTCAGCCTAACTGGAAGACTTCCCATCGTACTTTCAATCTTCTCTAGTCGTAGATTAAGATAGGCCAGTTCAGCTTTCTGTTTTTTTTTCAAATCACGGACCTCCTCTAAGATCAGATTTAACATGGCTTTGATGTTCATTTAAAAATGCCCCCCTGGCTCAACCATTAAGTTAGAATTGGGGTTAGCATCAAAATTGAGGTTGGAACTGACCGAATTTACAGTTGGAGGTAGCATTCCTTCCCCCAACTACTCCTGTGGAGGGGGTATAGACAGAGCTAAGGATCTCACCACAGGTATCGGTACAATACCTAAACTCAGAGTATCCACAACCTGATTTATAACCTGATTGTCAACTTGCGTATTCTCAGTATTTGACAAATTTGCTGCAATCATCTCGCTCTGATTAGTGAATAGAGCAGGCTCATGGCGAAAAGAGTTAAACTGGTCAGGCGTTTCAATAATAACAGTAGAGTCAGCATTTGGGGCATTTGGAGGTACTTGTGCATTGTCCGATCTTGGGACTTCAGATCCTAATTCTGGTACATCACTCCTTACCGCGGTTCCAGTGATGCCTGAATGCTCCTGGGTGTTCTGTATGCACAGACTGAGACTAGGAGAGGAAGCCTGCGGCATTGGTTTTTTAAGGAAGAGCGACAATTGTTTGAGCTCCTTTATGGCACTCACACTCTTTTGCATATGCAATCCAACTTCTTCTTGCAAATGTGATGGAGGGCTTGTAGTTACTCCATCATTACCATGGACTACCCCTTTCTGGGCTGGCTGTTGGGCTGGCTGTTGTATAGCTGCAGCCATAGCTGCAGCCGCGGATTTTCCATCCTCTCCCTCAGAGATTTCAAATGTAGAATCAAGGCCATGTACATGAGGGGTGCTTTCCAGCCCAGCCAAACGAGCTGCCTCTTTTGCCTCTCTCACTTCCTTGGCTAGAAGTCGTGGAGTCTTGACCTTAGGAGGACGAGTGTTTAATATTTTCCCCATTCTAGTGCCTTAGACTCAATTTCCCAGAATGCAATAGTTTTCCAGGGGATTGCCAGACTATTTGCCGCTGACTCCCTCTCATCTACTCGTCACAATGCTCGCGTCGAATTGACCCCCGGGGCCTTTGCTGAAGCCAACTTTCAATTCTGCTTACTCTACCATGCGGCCCGGTCCAAGATCGAAATCTTACCGCAGCACACCAGGGGAGTAGTCCGCAGCAGTCCGGAACAATACGCAGCAATCCGGAGCAATCCGCAGCATGCCAGACCTTTCTGCCGCTCGAATCAATTATTACACCATATTACATCTCCTTTTTGTTTTTTTACGAGCTCCACCACTTTCCGCTCGTTCTGCAGGCCGTCTATTGACTTTCAATCGCGCAACTGGTTAACAAAAAAGAGCGCAGAGATGCAGAACAGTCCATCCGCCAGGGCAGCCCGCCATCGCTGAGGGTGGGGGCAGGGATCACCTGTGACTAAATGGAGACGTGGTTCTCCGCTGTCATCCCCACACTTGTAGGTAGCAAGATCTGACCTTGAACATACATAAGGGGAGCAATGATGAAGGGACCGCCTGTTCCGTTTTAAAGTTAATGTTTTTTCTGCTGCTGACCCATGCACCCTCTTGGGCGTCTGCCTCCTAAGGGACAGCACACCTCTATAAAGACCACCTCTTAGTAGTACTGATTCTGCATTCCACTTTCAATGGAAGATTGAAGTTGGAGGGGAGGGTGGGTTTTTGGGGAGAGTGCTGGAGGGAAGGGCTTCTAGAATGACAAAGCATCATAATTACAACATGAAAATATGAAAGCAACACCACATGAAAATACAGTATTGCTGATAAATCTAACTCCTGCATTTTTTTTAGATGTGTGTCTCCTTGATGCATGTACTTGGTAACACAACACATATAATGCTACATTATTCCCCATTTTCCTAGGTGATACTTAATATCAACACTCTTTGGTAGCCATGTGAATTCTGTCTGCTGTATGAGGTACTTCTGTTACACAAAGGTTCATTTCTTAGTGTTCCACTGTCATAGAAAATAAATTCTGCTCCTAGAAGCATGCTCAATGTCCGTGCAAGATCTTGTTTAATGGGGTTGAACGACCTACTATTGGGCAGATTGGCATCTAAGGTTTACTTCCGTAATGTGGGAGAGAAACTGTACACCAAATGTAGGCACTCCCAAATTGACCTCATTTGGTTCTTGCCCAGTTTACCGGATCGGAGACGTTGTTAAATCTCAATTTCATTAAAGTTAAAAGCTTTTATTACAAAAAATCTATACAAACGGCACAAAATCAATGCCTTAAAGTCTCTCAAATGCAAAGTATAGAGAGAGTGTAAAAAACAGGAAATATTTCAAGTCCCAAATGAGCAGTAAAATAAGAATGCATTCGAGCAGAATCCCTACTAGAATCGGAATATCTTTGAGCTCACCACAAAATCAAGGGTCTCATATACACAATTCTTGCACAGTAAATTCGAAAAACTGCAAAATCATTGTGGTGTGAGCAAAGGTGTAAATTCTTGCAATCTGATATTGATGACAAATGTCTCAGGGGCATTCGGTTATGCCGCCAACCCTTTCTTCTCCTTGACTATTTTTACTTCCATTTTACTAATGTGTTTTGTGTATTCAATTTTAATGTCCTGGCTTGTTTGCAGCATTTCTATTGGTGCTCTATGTGGATGCTTTGTGCCTTTGTTGTTATTGCATGGCATGTCGCTATAGCATCAGTGTCTTTAGAACTGTTAAAGTAAGGCTTCATTTGTTTAATTGTTTGTATAATCTTTTGATCAGGGAGTTCCTTGTTTCTTGACAATCGCTTCAGATGATTAAGGTATTTTTCTTTCTTTGTAGAATGTTGGCCTCTTTCCAAGATTTCCACCTTAAATGGAAATCTCAATAGTCTCACAATACTTTGTACAAAGGGTGCAACCTTTCTGCATTGACTGGTCTTCCTACTTCTACTTCTTTGTTGGGGTGCCTTCGTATTCATTTTTGCCTTTTAAAGATGGCCGCCACTTTCCAAGTGCAACGTCCCCACTTGACTACAATGAAAGCCGTAACCTACTACTTGAGGGTTTGAGTAAACCATTTTTCATCATTGCAAACATAGTTGAAGCTGGAAATACTTAGCACATTACATAATCGCATTATGGTCGAAGAAATTAATTGAGGCTTAAGGAAAGGCACTGACAGACTTAACGCTTTTTAGATCCCCATCCACCACTGAGGAGGTACGAATCCCAACCTCCTGTGCTTCTTTCTCCAACACCCCTCCCCACTCACCACAAGATGATCAGTGAATTGGCAGTGGGTGTCACCTGGACGGCAGAATTGAAAGGCTATAAAACACAGCAACCATTAAATCTGCAATGAGAAAACAACTTTTGAATGCCTTGAATTTTCTATTAAACCTTTTAGAAAAAGAATTGAGTTAAATTATTGCGTGTCACTGTGGATTTGATTGTTCTTCCTGAGGGGGTCATTACGATGGCGGAAACCCCGCCACCGCCAGCCGTGCATTGGCGGGCCCTCTGCCATTGGACAGCAAGTGTCCCCCCCGACACATTACGATAGCGGGCGAAAGGCTTTCCGACTGGCGGTCGCAAAGACCGCCCGCCATGCTTCTGCCACAGGCAATCGTACCGATTGCCTGGCAGAGTGGTCAGCATGCCTAAAATGGTGGCGGTCCCCAGCAGGCACTGTCCGCTTAATTGCAATGCTGGCTGTAGCCAGCCTTTCCTTGGCGGTGAAATCGCCTTGGAAAGGCAGGTGGGGAATGGTTTTGGGGGGTCCATTGTGGGCCCCTCTTGTTTTAGGGGAAGGTGGTGGTGCACAGGGGGGTACCCATGGTACCCCCCAACATTTTCCTGCACTAAGTGGCAGGCAACGCGTAGTGCCTGGCACGTAGTGCAGGGAAATGCACTTCATACATTTTTAACATTGCCGCGGGTGCTGACGCCAGCAGCACCCGCTGCAATGGTAAAGGTGCAAGATGCGACCGCCACGGTGCCGGTCGCATTGTAATTCTACATGTGGGACCGCCACCATATTAAATTTGTGGTGGAAACCAAGTGTAAAACCCATGGGTGAAGTCCAGGAAAACTATAGAAAGTAGACACAATCGAAATTATGTAGGGGCTCATTTGTGCAGATACTTAAAAAAAATGTCAACGAAAATAACTGTTGAAATGAAGAAATATTAAAAATGAGTAGTAAAAAATGACCATTTGCGACGTTTTCATCTGTAACTTTTTATCACGAAGGTTGATTTACAGAAGCGATATACCATTATGTCCGCTAAATGCTTCTGGTTACAGGGATATATAGGGTTTGTAGGTTCTCCTAGAGTCCAAGGTACTCAGAGCTAACAACTGAGCTGCACCGTACAATGGTTTTTGATTGTGTACTAGAGCATAGACCAATTCATATGGAGAAAATGTAGAGTGGAAAACAGTCAGAACACTGTGGCCTCAGCCATGCTTGTTCTAACATCGCAAGCGCAACCACGCTTGCCTCAACCATGTTCGGAAGCAGGAAGACCTCGCCAGAAAGAGAGCTTGAGGGTGCGGTGAGGTAAGTGGTGCAGGGCAGGGCTGGGGGCTAGTTTTCAGGGCTGGGGGAGGGTCAGGAATTTTCAGGCCTGAGGGTTCAGGGTAGATTTTAGGGTTAGGGGGGGGGTAGGGTCGTTTTTTTAAATTCAGGGGTTAGGGTTTTAGGCCTAATGGCTGTGAAAGGGGTTGGGGTCGTTTTAGGGACTGCGCGGGATTGGGAGGGGAACTGGTATTATATATTAAGGGGCAGGGTTTTTGGCCTCGGGACAGGGGGAGGGGAATGGGTGGTTGGGGTAATTTTTCAGGCTTAGGGGAGGCCGGGTCAGGGTATTTTTTTTTTTTTGAAAACCTTTATTCGAAAAATAAGGAGATACAAGCGCAGGCCCACAACCACCATGGCCGGCCGCAAAGACAATCAATAAGAGCAGGAGAGACTTAGGCCAATCAGCAATCAGGATATTTCAAGGTACACCAGACGTGGCTGTGAGACTCGCAACACAAGATATGAGGTTTTCATTTTTAAATTTTAGAAGAAGAGTAGGGGCTGCAACAACAAGGACATCACACCTTACATGAGAAATACACAAAAGAGTCGAGGGGGACGTACCCCATTTACAGTCGGAGATAGGCTATGACTACAGCAACTATGTAATCTAGGCAGCCGCGGCGGTAAGACTGGACAATAAGCAACATTACAAAAAGCAACATGTCTAGGTATCACCCCAGAGAGCCCACCCCCCAATAACAGAGAAACAGAGGCTTGTTGAGACGCCAGAAAAGAAAAAAGGTGCAAGACCAAGAGACAGCCAACCCTACTAAAGAGGAAAGAACCCTCCCTAAGCCGGAAAAGAGCGATAGGGACCATAGAACAAAACAAACTAAAATAACAAACCCCCCCCGCACCCGCCACCCTGCACCCCTGTAATGGCTACGGCCTAACCCACTAACAGCGTGCCTGTCGCCCCGGAATTGCCCCACGGAAGGGAAAAAATACAAGAAGTGGAGGAGGAGAGAAACAGACACACTCCCGGGCACCCGGTACCCCCCGCCGGCAGTGACCTTCCCGAGGCACAATCATCGTCAAACAAAGCAAGCATTTGGCATTATCACGGGGAGGACGGTCATCAACAAGAAACCCCCCCACCCAGCCCCAGGCCCGGTGAGATACTTGATGCAGTCCCGGTAAAAGTGAACTGAGCAATCCCAAGACAGTAGAAGTCAACCCTGCAAACATCACGGGGAGATCTATCGCCAAAGTCACAACAAATGCGACCAGAGGAAGCGTCTCAGGTGGTCCAAAGCAGTGGGGAGGGACAAGAACAACTCAAAGTTGGAATCAGCCCTGACCAGTGCGGATCCGTTCCGGAGCACGCGCCAACCAAGCCACAGCCGACCAGAGGCAAACAAAGCGTCCATGGCAGTCCGAGGCAATGAAGATGGAACAAAGTCCGGACACAAAATGGCGACCTCCGTTAAACAGACGGGCCGGGATGAAGAAAAATGGCAGTCCCCTTCGACAGGACCCTGAGACTCGACATTGACGATCAGAACCTCCAGCGATGATACTCCATCGGATAGGGAACGTGAAGGGAAGACCAGGCATTGTAGCGGGTACAGGAGAAGTGAGACCGGCTCCCAAAAGAGCGAAGTCGGGCTGCCGCTCGGGCACCTTAAGATGGCGGGACAAATCGCTCGACTGGACCACAAACTGCTGTTCAGGTGTTGCGGCCTCAGTGGCCGGTCGCGAGCAGACATCATCCAGCTTTGCCGCCAGAGAGACATACGTAACGGTGAATTGTGAGTGGAGCTCCCCAATCGCTGCCATTACGGAACTCAATGAATGTGCGTCATCCATCCCCTCCATCCCGGGGCCCAAAGGCCGGAGGGGGACACAATCTTCAGCCCACATTACCGGGCTCCGGGCACACATTTAGCGATCCCAACAACAGGGGCGCCCCGAACTGGCACGCTCAACACATCACCGGCCGTGGGTGCAGCCCGTCAGTCCCCGGACCGGGAAACGAGGGTCAGGCACACAACCCCCGGCCACGGTGCAGGAGGATCGCAGCACGTCACGATGTCCCTTCTCTGGCACCATCCATCAACAAGGTCACAAGTCGAAAGTGGAAAGAATTATTCAAATCCGGAAGACCGGCCACAATCTCGGTCTCACAGCCGATGTTGATCAATTCCCGCTCGGACAGTTCAGAAATAGAGGTCCCGGCGGCAGCCCAGGAGTAGGCCGAAGATGGGACACGACATAACTCAGTCGCTGAACAAGGTAGGAAGTCCGGGACAACACCGTTGGCATCAGGTGACCTTCATACATCCAGGCATGGGGCGTGGGTAGAGGATGAACAACAGGATAGACGAGCCGCCGGCGGAGGTCGGCGGAGCCGGGAGCTTATGCGGCCATCTTGGTTCGCGGCGTAACTCCTCCAGGGTATTTTATTTTGATTTTGATTTGGGGTTTTAGGCCTAAGGGCAGTGTAAGGGCCAGGGGTAGTTTTAGGGACAACGTGGGGGTCGGGTAGTGTATGGTAAGGGTTTGCGACATCGTGGGGTGGGAGGGGGGTCTGGTGGTGAATATTAAGGGGCAGGTTTTTAGGCCTCAGGAGTAGGGGAATGGGTAGTTTTTCTGTTTTAGGCCTCGGGCGGAGGGACAGGTAGGGGGTTTGTAGCTTAGGGCAGGAGTCGGAGTAGTGGCGATCTTAGCCAAGCATACCCCGTTACCATTCATGCGTTTACCATGAAATTGCCTGGCAAAGACATGTGTGGTAAAGGAATGCAGGGTTAAGAAATATTCGTGGTTCGGGCTGTGTGGTAGAGGCTTACATGGTTTAGCCATGCGTGCCTCTATCATACAACCATGTAGAGTGAAACATGGGTATTGAGGATACCTATGTGTTTCTAAAATGGGCACAAGATATGATGTTTAGGAGCAGTGGTTATTTGTACATCACTGAATTTGTGGGTGCCCATACATCATAGAGGGTATTTGTCAAAATTACTTCTTTCTTATACACTAGATTCCATTTGAAAGGCACAAAAGCAGCAACATCTAATTGTTATGCAAATATTGGAATGTTGGGAGCTCCATTGAAGACAATGGAGTAACTCTGGGCTTATGATGGCTGGTTTAAGCCTGGAGCTCCAACATTCCAATGTTTGTCTACATGTTTCTCCTTTTTTAATTTAGAACATTCTACTCTTAGTGGGTGAAATGTTCTAATAGCCATATACCCTTCTGCCCTGGGCTATACCGGTTGTTAAAGACTGTCTCCTGCATAACAGGCCCTCTCAGTGGGTTCAGGGGCTTTAGCAACTGGTATAGCCCTGGGAAGTGGGCTTTAAGGCTATATTAGACCACTGGAATGTTGAGTGCTCCATTGTAGAAAATGGAGTGGCTCTGGGATTATAATGGCTGGGATAAGCCTTCTGCTCCAACATTCCAATGTTTGTCTTTATTTGTCTCCCTTTTTAATTTAGAAGAATCTAACCACAGAGGGTGGAATGTTCTAATAGCCTTATAACCCTTCTGTCTCGGTCTATAGGGTTGTTAAAGGCCCTCTCCCTCTTTATAGGCCCACACCTGCGGATTGGGCCTTTAACTCAGATTCAGGGACTTTAACAACTGGTATAGCACTTGGCAGCAGGTTATAAGGTTATAATAAATGTTCTACGATTCTTTGCTCCCACAATTCGACTGATAAAAATGGTACCTCACTTGTGTGGGTAGGCCTAGTGAAAATATAATTTTTTTCCTTAGGGAGCTTTATTCTGGAGCAAGGGGTAAAGTTAGATTTGCCAGGAACAGGGAGTGTACTAGGCCTTTTAGTATTTCAGGAGAAGTGCGGCAAGGATGCGTTCTCGCCCCCTTCTTCTTTACAATTTATATTAATGACCTAGAAAGAACATTGTTACAGGAGTGCAAGGACATACCCATGATAGCTAATAGCTCTGTCCCTGCAGTCTTGATGGCCCGGACGCCCGTGGCCATGCAAAGGATGGTTACATCTTTCTCCCAATTCATGACAAATTTGGATTTGAGAATTAATTGTATGAAAACGTTATGTATGAATTGTGGTACTGGTGCAGATACAAAGAAAAAAGTTATGTACATTAATTCAAAACCATTGGATTTTAACTCCACTGTTCCCTACTTGGGAATACTGTTTGGTCAGTCTGGATCATGGAATAACGCGATAAAATCAAGAAGGTTACCGTTCTGTAAATCCTTAATGGCTTTCACTAATTTCAGTAGGAAAATGGGCAGACGACCGATTGGGGAACTTTTATGCATTTATAGAGCAACCTGTGTAGCAATTGCAACCTATAGTGCCAGAAAATGGGGCTATGTAAATGTGAAATGACTACAGGTTTTAACCGTTTGGTCTTGAAGGATGCGATGAGTCTTGATAATGTTATAAGATAAGATGGTTATACTACGTAAAGACGTTCCTTACACAAATAGGCCACCATGAATACTATAGTGATCCCTTATCGATGTGCCAGGTCTCCAGGAAAGAACTTAAAAATCTTTGTATGATGCATTTGGGAGATTATAGAACTAATACCAAGAGGACAAAGATTTATGTGGTGGCTCATCATTTAACAATGACCACTTTTAATATTCAATCGTATGTTAAGCTGCACATGAGTGATTTTGAAAGGTTTTTTTTAACGCGGTTTAGGCTAAACATTTTATTTAGATTCTTAAGTTTCCCCAAGATGAATGACTGGACAAGACAATTGTGTAAATGTCCATGCGACGATTTGTCCAGCCAATCGGACATGCATAGCTTGTTATTTTGTAAATTTTGTACTATTTCTAGGACAAGATGGATTGTACCCATATTGAAGAGTATGGAACTCAGGCAATGTCGTCCTGCCTTTTTAGCCATCCAGAAACTAGATAATATATTAACTGTTGCATCTATTTCTGCATTTAAAAAAAATGTTTTTAGATTACGGAAATCAATTCTTGTATGAAATTTTATCCGCTTATTTATGATGTTCCATGATTGTTTCTATATCTTTTTAAATTTTTAAATTGTGATATATTAATTGTACTTTCATGGTTATTTTTTCAGCATAATAACCAAATAAAGTTATTGAACTGAACTGAACTGGGTAGGCCTAGTGCCCACAATAGGAAATGGGCCAAAACATAACATGGACACATCACATTTTTCCACTCAAAACTGACCCTTTTTTCTAATGCGGGTAGCTGTAGATTTTGGACCCAAACACATTTATGAAACTAGACACCAACAGGTATCCAGAGGTGGGGTAACTTGCATTGCTCTCATCAGGTTTTAATGCCCAGAATTCCTTACAAACCTCAAACTTTGAATAAAAAACATATTTTCCTCACATTTCTGTGATTGAAAGTTCTAGTATCTGTGGGAAGTCACAAACTTCCTTCCACCTGGCAATTCCCCAAGTATCTCGATAAAAAAATGCTACCTCACTTGCGTGGATGTGCCTAGTGCCCACAAAAGGAAACCGTCCAAAACACAACATGGACACATCAAATGTTTCCACTTAAAACTGACTCCTTTTTTTCCAATGAGGGTAGCTGTAAGTTTTGGACTCTAGCTAAACCGGCACCTATGGAAAACGTAGCAAAAATTTGTATTTTATTTTATTTTTTTAAACACCAAGGGTATCGAGGATGGGGTGCCTTGCGTGGCTCTCGCCAGTTATTTTTACCCAGAATTCCTTGGAATCCTAGAACTTTTACAAAAACACATTTTCCTCACATATCTGTGATGGAAAGTTTCGGAATCTGCAGGGAGCCACATACTGCTTTCCACCTGACATTTTTCTCATGTCTCTCGATAAAAATGGTGTCTCACTTGTGTGGGTAGGCCTTTTGCCCGCAACAAGAAATAGCCCAAACCACAGCAGGGATACATCACATTTTCCACGTAAAAAGTGACCCTTTATTTTTGCAAAGAGGGTAGCAGTGGATTTGGGCCGTAGCTTAGCCGACACCTAGGGAAAACTAGCAAACGTTCACATTTTTTTAAAGTAGACTCCTGGAGAAATCCAGGGTAGGGTGACTTCCGTGACTCTCCCCTGGTGTTTTACCTAAAATCTTGACTAAAAAAACCACAGAATTTTCCATCACAGAAATGTGAGGAAGATGTGTGTTGTGTACCAAAGTTTGATGTTTGCAAGGGCTACTGGGTAAAATTACCTGGTGAGAGCGATGCAAGTCACGCTCCCCTGGACTCCCCAGCTTGTCTAATTTTCAAAAATGTTGAAGGTTTGCCTGGATGCTGGCTGAGCTAGGGCCCATAATCTCCTGCCACCCACATTACAAAAATGGAGTGTTTTCACTGCATAAATGTAATGTGTCTTTGTTACGTTTCTAGCATTTGCCAATTGGAGGGGCTAGGGCCACCCACAAAATTTGTGTTTGGTTTTTATGTGGAGGCACGTGGGAACGTTGGTTGGTTGTCAATTTGTGGAACTCAACAGATTACAGAAATTTCCAACACAAAATGTAAATAAATGAGTAATATTAGCCAGGTACACACTTTCAAGTTTTGAATGGCATTATGGGAAAGTGAACAGAATCAATGCAAGTTCCACCATGCTGGACACCTACGGGTGTTTAGATTGCAAGAAAAACTTAACAGGAGATCTTTGTAAAGGTTGACAAAGGAGGCTGAGGACTTAATGTCTGTCATGCTTGGACTACTTCACCAGCTAAATTTAAAAATAAGTGACAAGCTTGCTGTCAATTACAAAACATTGACAGGAGCTGCCATCACTGCTGTTCCTCTCAATGCCTTTTTAGGTTTGACGCACTACTCCATCAACATGACAAAGCCATTGATCAATTTTTAAAAAATTATTTTCAAAAACAAAATCCCAAGGGAGTATTTTCTTTTTGAAAAAACAAAATGCCCTTCTCGCCATGGGTGCTATCTTTCATGGCAAAGGGGCATTAGACAGTTTTCACTGCCCCTTACCACCAAGATTTCCCAGTGAGAACGTAGCAAATGTCACGTTCACTGTTATGTGCAATGCTGTGATTGTAATGTACTTGTCGCCTGGTTACAAGTTTGGTGGACCATCGGACCGCCAGATTGGTAGTCCGCCCACTGTATTATGCACATGGTTGTGAGACCGCCACCAAAGCCGGGGGATCATGTATCCTGCGGCAGTCAGATACCCGAATATGCTTGGTGGGGCTGCTGTGGCACCACCGAGCACATTAGGAGTTTCCTGACTGCCTCTCTTTCAATGGTGGTGAGCCTGCCATTACAAGTGCAGCATTGAGGAAATTTAGGGGGTCCCACAGGGGCCCCTGTTGCCTCCGGTCCAGGGGATGGATGCCCCTGTCTGCATGCACTCCATTTCCTGCATGGTGTGGACTTTGCAGTCTGTGCCGTGCAGTAACAGGCTTTGGCTTTACAATTTTAGTGCCTTTGTACTAGACACTGCAGTGGGAACGCCAAAGGACTGCCCGCTGGACCAGGAGAAAACTCTTAATCTGGTGAGCGGTTGGACTATGGTTTTGGCGGTCCTGGAGCGGGCCACTGGCATAGGTGGCCCGCTCCAGGACTGCCAAACTCTTCATCAGGCCCCAAGTTGTATCAGAGGATGAATATGGAAAGCAAGACAAACATTTTACCCATACGTGTTGCATTGGGTGCGGAGTTCTCTGTAATGTTATGATTTTTTTGTAATATGCATTATCACCTGAGAGAATATTTGGTCGCTGACACAACAGCAGTCAGGGCTGATCCATGGATTAACCTAGTCAAAGAGCCAAATGTTCAGCTTTGCGTGGAATGCACTAATTTTAGACAGCGCATATGTGCAGAGGAAGGCTAGTCTGCCCTTTTGGAGCAAATTAGGAGAAGTCACTTCTCCTTGTTCTTGTGCGCTATATGCATTGGATGTGTGTTAGTACAAGTCTGGCTAATCAAAGGGGTTTGGAAGGTTTCTGAAATCTGAGGCGGTATTGAGGTAGGCTGGACCAGTGTGATCTAAGGTTTTGAATGTGTGTTGTAGGAGATTGAAAAGAGCTGTGGATGGTAAGTCAATGAAGCTGTTTGAGGCACAGGATGTGTGCATGTTAGGATGTCGAGGGAGGTGGCTGCCTGCTGTGTTCTGTATGGTTTGTCTGCTTAGTTGAGTGAGGAAATAATTCAGCATCATGGCTAGTGCAATGTCAATGGGTTTAAATATGTAGGTGAAGATTAAGTAAATGAAGCATGTGTATCTGTACAACCTTGACTATCTGCCTCCTACCCATGTAATATCCCAGTGAAAGCACTCCTCGCTTAAGCTTTTCCTAGCTGTTCATGTCTCTGTCCTCACCAAAGTCCTGACTAATCCTGTATATTTGCCAAGTTAACTTTTACTAATGCCTTCTGTCACTAGCTACTTGACGTTCAAAAAAACTTGTCTTTCATGCACCTTCATCGCACTCACTGTGCTAAATCCGGCTGCTTCTAGTTTGTGGATGAAACTTTGGGGTATCCAAAAATGCCTTTAATCTTATACACCTGAAACTGAGTGAGCATATCTACCTTTGAAACTAAGGCATGCATGCTGGAGAATGCTGCCTAAGTTCCCTAAAGTAATCCAAGCAATTGCCCTGCGGGACTCATTCACAGACACTTTGAAAGTGTGAAAACTACATTAGTACCTTGCATCATAATCAATGTTATTGAAAAAGGGTACAGGACACAATATCTTGTACGATGATTTTCAAATTTTTAGTATAAGGACAAAATACTTTTCGTTATGTGTCCAATTAGTGCAGACATCTCAGTACTCAGCCAGTGAACAAATATATATATATATATATATATACAACAACATAGAACAAGACACTGAACGGATCCCAAGGTTGCATAGGATTTTATATCAAACAAACGTAAGCGGGTATCCTGTCTGTTCATTGGTTCCCCATAGTCCAACGTTGCACCTTTAAAACAGGCTGCACGGTTTTCAAATCCCTACACTGCAAAAGCCCCAATTTCATTGACAAACTCATAAGGAAGCACACCGCTTCCCGCAATCTGCGGTCAGCCCATCTTGGTCTCCTACATACACCCTCCTTCAAACGGAAACGCACTGGGGGCTGTCGATTTGCGACACTGGCCCCCCGCCTGTGGAATTCTTTCCCTCTTGAGATCCGGACTTGCCTGGACCTCATGGAATTCAGAAGAGCACTTAAAACCTGGCTCTATAAACAAGCTTACCATGAACTTAAACACACACGTAAAATCTCCGGATCACGCCCCGTGTCTTTTCCACAGCGCCAAGAAACCAATCAGTGTTAGTGCGCTCAATACGTTTTTTTTAACATAACATAACATAACATAACATAACAGTGTAAAATCCTTGGTTTTGGGTTAGCCTCATAGCAGATTTTTAAGAAAAGTTGTGCTGTGCATGCGTCAGCAAAGGTAGTTGTTCTAAAAGCCCATTTGTGGCAGTTGTATTTTCTTTTGTACCAAACTAAGAACCACAGTTTGAAAGCAGTCTTGCTGTAATGAGTAGAGAATGCCAGCAGGAACACTATACTGATGTCTGGGTTTTTAGTATTTGCGAGATAGGCCAACATAGCACACCATGTATTAACGGCTTTACTAAGCTTGTAATGTGTATAATCTCACAGGACATTAATTTAACTACCCATTTTTTTACCAAATACAGTAAGTCGGTCTTTGCTCACGTTTTCATCTTTTCAACTGTTCTTCCTGCACTGATTTCCTGGCAGAGTCCAGTTTTCACTGCCGCCAAATGCATAAGCTCTGCGTACTTTGCATCTCAGATTGGCACTTAAGTGATGATCCACACGGGTAACAGACATGCAGGCCACCATCTCCACCTCATCCTGGGTAAGGGCTCCCACACCCACTTGCGGTGCATTTGTACCCACAGTCGGAGGAAGACCTGGTTAGCTTATGGCTCAGGCCACGGGGACAGGACAAGCTAATATTCTCTCTTGAATGCCCAGCAGATCTCCGCACACCTTACAGCTATCCCCATTCACATAGCTGACCCCAGCCTTAGGATAAATCGGGAAACACCTATTACAATTCAGGAATTACATTGTAGTGCTTTTAAAATGCAGTCAGTACCACAACTATGACGTTACTATGAGTTCTATTACAACGCAAATCATTACAATGGCTTGCTTTAGGAAATTTGGTGTTGGACTGTTGCTGGATTTTAAGTCCAATACCTTCCCCACTGATACACCAACTGGAGTCGAAATAGTGATTTAAACTATTCCAAGGTCCAGTGCTTCCCTAAAGCAAGTTGTTGTAAGCACTTGCTTTGTAATGGAACTCATGGTACTACACTGTAGTGGTACAGACTTCGTTGTTAAGCCATGAGTGGTTTTAACATGCGTAGATATAGGTAAACATTAGGGCTCATTTAGTTATGTTTGACTTGCCATTTTTGACCACTCGATTTAGCTATAATAATAATTATATTTATTATTAGGAGTAGTATTGTTAATATTATTACTACTACCACTACTGATCCAACAAGGACACTCCCACTGTCCCAATCGGATGCATTTCAAGTGTCCTCAGTACTTTGTGAATCACTGGACCATTGCTGTTCACATCAATTTCAATTTGGAAGCTTTGTTTTTGGGCAATTTATTTGGAAAATGCTTGGAAATTGATACCCAGGCAATCACTGGATTAAGTTTCTTAAGCCACAGTTTTACATTACGTATCTGGAATTGTAACCCAGCTATTAAATTACACTAACCATACAGACCTGGTAGACCAATAAACATTTTCACTGTGTGAGTGAGAGGCAGGGCTTTCAGTTTATTACTGCCTAAACAAACCTGGAAAGGGTGGGACAGTGGAGAGGGTGGTGGGGCTTAGAGTGGTAATGGTTTAAGTAGCATCCTTTCACCCTATCAAAATACAAGAAACAACAGCTTCTCAAGCCACCTCGGGGAGCTTGTAAAAAGAACAATTAACACGTTTTATGAGTTGTTATTATACTTCATGACCTCACATCTCCGATAACGTTAGCATATTAGAATGATGGTGAACGTTCGAATGCAAATGTATAAATTATTGGTGTAGGCATATTGAGAATATAGATGAAAACAACCTGAAGTTGAATGCTGACTAATCAGCACTTGCACAAGCTGCAGTCCGAGCCAGAATCTCATATCTGCTTTCTGTCCCAGCTTCCGTTTTTTTTCTTCCTTTCCCCACCTTCAGTTCCCATCTTCTCCTTGACTCTAACCGCCGTTTGTACTCCTTTTATTTTTTTTATATACTCAATGAAGACAGTAAGATTGGAAGTGTTAACCGAATTAATGACGATTGATTGTACATTTTCTGTTAAATCTAAACGAAACCAGCTCTTTTTTTTTACACTACCTATTTAATCGAAATATAGTATTGACCTATTCATTTGAGCCTGAAGAAGCGACTGATAAAAAAAAAGCACGGCTTATGTTTCTTTAGCTAACAACACACAGACTAGATATATGATGAAAGAAGTTTATTTTGCAAGAGTGTCTGGTTTATGAGATGTTCTCTGTGCCTAGCAGATAACAACCACTCTAAGATACTTTGCCCAAGTTTGTTGTTGGGCATTTCCCAGTACCAGAATAGTTTTTATAGCCACTGCTTAATGTACAACTTTTATAGCTAGAGGAACTTCTGAATGCTTACTTCTCCTTTTAACTCTTCTAGGTGATACATGTAATAGTCATCAATCTGTTGATTACGTATTTATTGTGAAGCAAAAGCAATAATTGCTAGAGTTATCATGTTGTCAGAGAACATATTCCTACTTCTGTTGCACATTGAACATAAGGTATTGAATGTTACTCTGATGGAGCAAGGATTCGCACGTAAAGCGACTTGCCCTCATTCATGAACCTTGTCTAATCTTTAATAGTATTAACCAATCCCGTTTGTCCTTAATATCGCACTTTTTTACAGTACACGCGGGTGTCCGAGAGAAGCTCGCCTATGTGTCTATTAATCCTAATGATGCTTGCACTACTGAATGGCTGCTTCGCAGAAATTCAGTCTGCGCATGCGTCGGTCATACCCATGTGATGTGACGCACTCGCAGTTCTGGAGGGAATATTCGCTCATGTGCATTACTGCTAATATGGCCGCTTTGTCGTTTAACATGCTCTCTGCTTGCTCCTGCTGCTTTTGCACATCTGTCTTTTCTGCTTTAACCTCTAACGCTATAGATATTATTAAGTAAGGGATATAGTGTAGGTTATAATGGTATACAGTGTATTCATTTGTTCTGTATTTCTAATTTGTTTTCGCTTACTTTTCATGTATCGCGTATCTGTGGGCCTTGGGGGAGGGAGTGGCTCCATCTTTGAAACCTCTTGCACCCCTGTCATGTGATGAGGGACAACCCCATTGCGCAGAAGCAAGACATTGCCAGCTGGCTGCTGACGCTGAGACACTCATGAGAAACTGAACTGTGACCTAGCGAGAGGAGCCGAGCTGCACCTGAATCTGCAACAAAGTTGATACTTTACTGTGTACCCTATTGTATTTCTCTCTGTCTATGGCATGGGAACTGGAATGTAAGGGGTGGGTACAAAAATATTAATATTCATCATGGGAACACAGAATTTTAGGTGATGACAATGACCTAACCACCTTGTCTGACCAATCCCAAGTGGGGATCCTGTCACTTGCAACATTTGTGGGTGGACTGGGGACCTGAAAAGGGTATAACTAGCCTAGTTTTAGGTAGAGAAATTGTCCGACTTGTCCGAGTAGCTGACCTGTCACTGACCCTACGAACTCTATAGGTGATTGATACAGAGGGCTGCGGAGCACTCTGTCCGTATTTTCCACGAGCTCCAAGGGGTGGAAATAATCTTAAGTGCTGGCGAAGCACTTTGCTGGGAGATTCGAAAACCCAATCGGGGTTACTGGCGGATTCCGTGCAGAGAGGGAGTAGCGCAGGCGTTGCATCCGAAGCTGCAGGTGTTGGTCGTGCCCTTTGATGAGCCCAGTCCTAAACCAAATCCTGAGGGGTATCCTGTCCTGTCTGTCCATGAGCTGTACCTGCTCGCCTACTGGCATCCTAAATCCTTGAGGGTCCCTGTCCTCGCCTTTTTTCCCAAACTGACCCGTGGCCAGGGTTAGTCCTCATTCCGTCCTAGGTAAATATATTTGTGGGTGTTCGTCATTCTATCGCTCTTTCTCTACTTCTTTAATAAAGCACTCTTGCCTGTGATATTTTCCGTTACTTTCCAAAGTATTTTACAAAGCAAATGTGCATTTAGTTTGTTCCATTTTTCCCTTACCCATAGGATATTATTGAATGATTTTATGTTCAAATAGTATGTTCCACTTTTACCTTCCCTTAGTGAATAAGTCGTCTTATAGTAAGATAGCATAGGGTTAGGTTCTTTAGCTGACCATTAGTGTAAATTCCCAGTCGTTCTCCTGAGTTTAAGCCTGAAACCAAATAGCATGTTCCCTGTTACCTGTACCCAGTAGTTGTCCTCTTGCATTCAATGATACTTGCCCTTATTCACAGCTACTTTATTGTGATGATTCTGATTATTGATATTCTAATCTGTATTGGTTTTATTCTCATGTCATTTTGATTTTAAACTACTATATAAAATCCTTAAAACCCTCCAGGTGTCTGTGGTTCTTATAAAAGCATTTTATGAGTTATTAAATGAATGTGATATAGTTAGGTTATCTTATCTATCATCCACTGCTAGCTCCTGATTCGTCGGGAAGCTTAGGTGCCTGTGGTAAGTCAGGTACACTGACCATTGTGATAGGAAAATCACACCCTTAATTACTGATGGGTAGCGTGTAAACTCACCCGATTCACAAACACTGTCATCAAGAACACGTCATAGGGCCCAGTGCGTGTAAATTGGTAAATCAAATGAACCGGGTGACCTGCGCGCTCTATCAGTAATTTTCTGGTAGCAGTAGTATGGTTAGGACTAGTTAAGATAGATAGATAAAACAATATTCTGACAAACTGTGAAAATAAAATGTGCTGCTAAAATTTCATTGCTGCTAAAAATAAATGTTTTATTATTGTGTTGAAAAGGTTATAAAAGTTTGAAATTATAGTTTTATGAAATGTTTTAAGATTTTACTGTTCGTAAAATATTGCTACATTATTGCATGTGACTAACAAACCCGTCTGTAGAATGTTCTATGTAGTCTGAATTCCCCGGGGAAATTGAATAGCGGGTGGTGAGTAGAATCCACTTGGCTGTGAGGTCACTTGCTGAGAGGAAAATTAGTGCATGGTTAGGCAGAACTGGAAGCGCTAATTAGGATTTTCGAAATGAACTATTGAATAAATGATAGCTACGAGTCTTTTGTGAAAAACTCCTGTTGTGATATCACCTAGTAAGGGTCACATGCGGAAGGAGTGGTAAGTTCTCGAAGCTTGAATGGTAAGCAGAGGAGTCCTTTGGTAAAAGTTTGACTTAGTATATATCCCGGAAAGAGGTGGATGAGTCAAATAAGTAGCAGGTTCTCTAATGCTCGTGTGAAAGGATAGGCAGAGAAGTCTATTCGAAGTGAATGAAAAGTAGACAAAAGTGGTTTACTTGTAGCGAGAGGAAAACTTTCTTTCTTTTTAGAACTCTCAAACACAGTGGCAAATGTTATACGTTGTTAATTAAACAGAGCACTAGCACTTTAGAAAAAATTCAAAGTTTCTGTTACCTTGTGAAGGAGGGAGTCGGTCGCAAGGCTGCACTGACGTCACTCTGTGCCGCGCTGGTATTGGTCAGAACAGCGGGTGAGTAGCGAAGCCGGAATTGTAAAGGAGGGGTGAGTGCCGAAGCGTGAGACCGCGTCTCGCGAAAAGGCCGCGCACCCATTGGTCGAGAGCATTTGCAACCCCTGTGTTGATTGGTTGCCGTGAACTGAAAGGCCCGTTAGCATTGGAAGCACAAAAGTAAACAAAATTTATCAATCCGAGTTAGAAGCTAGTTTGGAAAGGTGTATGCACTATCCTGAGTTTTTACCTGATCCAAGGAATCTAGGTTTTCATAAGGAGTTGATGTATAGAGGTAGACCTCACAATATGTACGGAGGCAAGAGAAAATTGTCATTTGCCGAGAAGATTAAGAATTATTTCAAGAAAGACAAGCCCATTTTAACTAGAGAAGGCGTAATCATTCCTCCACCTAATACTCCCGCATCATTTATGATGTTTGACAAAGGTTATCATACCTGTGTATGGTTGGAAAATTGGGTAAAATATACTGAGGACGATGGAGTCTTAGCATTTCCCCTCGATGGTACCTTTAATGGTAGAATCCTGTTTAACCTAAGGACCGGTAGGAATGAACTAAACCCCAGACCCAGATTGACACAGTACAAAGCTTTAGAGGAATGGGAAATTGAGGCTCTAGAGCGAGACAGGCCCCGGATGGATAAGGGAGTGACCAAATGGTATCCAAAATTGCAGCGAGAAACAAAAGAGAAGAAGATGAAACAGTGGAGACAGAATATGATGGTCGAGGGACTATTTCCGATGTTTGGGGTAACTGAACACGGGGGGGGGGGAAAGAAGTTAGATAAAACCCGACATTTAATGGCTATGGGGGACTCAGAGGATGAACTTCTAGAAGATTTATTGATGAAAAATCCACCGCGCTATGCTGAAGAATCTGAGCCTCTAAGATCGAAAAACCCATTTTATAAATATCCTAGATGTAGGAGGGCCAGTGAGACAGATGTAACTGGTACTGATAGTAAAGCCAGTGATAGTGACGGATTTTGCAGACCTAGCTCAGCGGTCCCAAATTACCGACCTTTTGGGGAGGACCGACCGAGTTTGGCAATCCCGACTGCCCCGAGTATATATCCTCCATTAGTACCCAAAGTAATGATTGACAATTCTATGGAAAGGGTTTTACATGAGCAAGAAAAGGAAGCACTGATTAAACAGCGAAATGATTTGATTCAGACAATAGCTCCGCTAAATCCCAGTCCTGACTCATTGACTATTCCAGTCACTATTGGTCCTGTTGTTCCTCTTTATGGGGATAGACAGGCTAGCCCAAAAACTCCAGTTATTACACCAGTAGTAGCACCCCCGAGGAAAGAGCCGCTCATAGTGGATGACCAAGAAAGTGAATGTGAGTCTGTGATCTCCCTGATGGATCTGCCCATAAGGGAGCCTGGAACCAGTGTACCTCGGTCAGGAAAACAGACTAAAGTAAAGGAGGTCCTGATAGAAACAGCTTCAGGTACCCGGAGTGCCACGGTATTGACTCCGGATGAAATAGAACGATGGTCCCGAGAACTAGAGAAAACATCCCCTCAGCCGAAACCATTAGATATCTATAAATTAAGAATAGAAATGGAGGAATTTATGGCCGGAATTGTGGGATTAGATAGATTAAACACCCTAGATGAGGAAGAGTTGCTATTTATCAGCAAGAGTCTTACCCGAAACACTAGAGTCTTCCATGAGAAATGAATGGATACTGCAGCTGATATGGGAATAGACATTAGCAAATCCAAAGTCCTGCAAAAGCCTTACAGAGCAGAATTTTCAGACAAAGATTTAGAGAACATGAATGTGTCAGGGAAAAAGATCCAGATAAGGGAATTATTGAACATACTGCAGAAATGGAGAGATCTAGACAAATGGAAAGCCAGATGGGCAAAGAAAAAGGAAGACAGTAAGCCTAAGCAAAAGACAGCTGAATATGTTCTGCAAGAAATTAATAAAGCAGAAAAATTATATCCCATGAGGGAAGTGCCAGGTGGGAAATATGTTCATGTCCCATGGTACCGACAGGATATTGTATCTTTTACTAATGATTTTCCGAAATTGAGAGAGAAGCCCGTAGAGTGGTATAGACAGGTTGAGCGATTCATGAAAGTCCAGAAATGCCTCTTGAAGGACCTGGATGGGTTCTTTGACATTGTAGTTCCTGTAGATTTGTGGACAGAATGCAAGATTGCAGTTGATTGGCCCAGTGAAGAATACGAGAGAGACTCCAGAACCGGAGCTCCCTCCCAGATGTAATGAGAAAGTATGATCAAGTCATACAATACCTAAAGGGAAAAGTGCCAGCAAAGGAAACTGATTGGACCAGAATAGATAGAACTACCCAAGATCGTGATGAAACAGTGCACTCCTATTATGAACGGTTACTACAGGTATTCAAAACCTACAGTGGAATTGATAATATTGAAATGAAGGACATGACCCATTTCATTTATCGATTCGTGTTGGGGTTGAGACCTGAAATATCCCAGTGGATCAGAGATAATAAAATATGTTGGCAGGGAAAGCCCATAGATGAGGTCCTCAAGTACGCCAAGTACTGTGAGGATGAGATGGAAAACAAACGAAAAGCCCTTAAGGAGAAAGTGATGTGGGCACAAGTGAAGTTGGCAGAACAAGAGAAACAGTTAAGTAAATTGAATAGTAATAATAATGCGCAAAATACCACCTCTGGGGGAGGAGGGAAGCCCCGAGTAAAAATGAGCAAAGAAGAGGCCAAGAAAAAATTCCCCTGTCACGGGTGCGGTCAGATAGGGCACTGGAGAGACGAGTGTCCACATCTTCAGGCTGGTAATGCCCCCATAAATGGTTTAAATCCACAGGTGCAGAAAGAGGGGCCACGAAAGAACCAGCAACAGGTAAACCCGCCTCCATTACCACGGGCTCCTAGACCTAACTATAGGAATCAGGCTCAGCAAAATGAAGGGGTTGAGGTCTGGGAAGGAGGGGTTGAAAGAAATGCAGCAACTTCACAATTCCTGTTGAATGATGCATTCCTCTGTGATAAACCATACTGACGGGGCCTGAGGGGGGAGAACGAGGAGTGCGTGCTTGGCGCCTTCTTGCCGGTAGACCAGTCAGGGCCATACATTGAAGGAAAGGTTGAGGGAAATGACGTCACCTTTCTGTTGGACACTGATGCTACCCGTACTACTGTGAGAACAGTGGATATTCCCAACCTACCCCTCTCGGGAGAAGCTATCCAAGTAGTGGGTGTATCGAATCAGATCATCAGTACTCCAGTAACTGAACTGATGGAGATATCCATAGGGAACTTCAAAGAAATGCACAGATTTGTCGTCTGTGACTCTAGTCCAGTGAACTTACTGGGACGTGATTTGTTGTGCAAAATGAACTGTACTATCTTTTGCACACCTAAAGGCGTCGAAATTCAGACCCCAAATGAAGACGGCCTGTACAAGTTGATGTTGCGGAGGCCCGACACCGAAATCAAGACCCTGACCCTACAGGACTTACCGGAAGAACTACAGCAGAAAGTGATACCCACCGTGTGGGATTTCACTGGGAAAGATGTAGGATTAATGGCAAACGTGGACCCAGTTAAAATAGCCATTAAGACAAATGCTATCTACCCGAAAACAAGACAGTATAAAATGAGTGCAGAAGTGAAAGCCTCAGTTGCCATAGAAGCGAACATCATACAGGAAGTGATGAGCAGCCCCTGCAATTCGCCCATAGTTGGAATTAAAAAGCCTAGTGGAAAGTACAGGGTAGTGCAGGACCTGCGAAAGGTAAACCAGATTGTAGTACCTTGTTGTCCCATTGTGCCAAACCCTGCAGTGATCCTGTACCAGATTCCATGGAATGCAGAATGGTTCACTGTCATTGACCTATGTCATGCATTCTTTTCCATCCTGTTGCATCCAGACAGCAAATTTCTTTTCTCATTTGAGTTTGACAGTCATGTCTACGTCTGGAATCGTGTCCCCCAGGGGTACACCGAAAGTCCTTCGATTTTCAATCAGATCTTAAAAAGATGTCTTGAATCACTAATCCTACCCAGAGAATCAGTTTTGGTACAGTACATAGACGATCTCCTGGTGGCGTCTAAAAGTCAAAATGACTGTGTCACTGATACCATTGCCCTATTGAATCACCTAGGCCAGGGAGGACATAAAGTGTCTCCTGACAAATTGCAGTTCTGTAAGAATTCATTAAAATATCTGGGGCACCAGATAGAGAAAGGTATTCGGAAAGTCACTACAGAGAGAATCAGAATAATTAAGGACATGGAGTTACCTAGAACTCAGAAAGAAGTCCGAATGTTCTTAGGAGTTGTAGGGTACTGCAGACATTGGATTGTGGGATTTGCTGTTCTAGCGAAACCACTAATAAAAATGACCAAGAAAGGAGTTGAAGATCCAGTTAGTTGGGATGATGAAAGTATGACAGCCTGGATAAAATTGTGAAATTGCCTGTGCTCAGCTCCTGCATTAGGAATGCCAGATTATTCCAAATTCCAAAAACTTTGAATTGTGGCTCACTGGCTCACTGGTTAGAGGCGGCAGACCCGAGAGCAGAGGACGGCCCGGGACCAGGGTTCGATTCCCGGCACGGCAGGTTTCTGGACCAGGGTCAGCGGACTCGATAATTCTCTCGCCTCGGTGCCCACTCTGATCAGCGATCACACTCGGCAACTCTGGGCATTAGCTTGCCTCATCTTCACTAACGGCCCCACCAGACCGCCGGGGATGCCTGGTCTCACCCTGGAGATACCCATTAAGGGACCATCTCTCAGGGAAGCCAGGAAGGGTTTCGCAGCGGTCGAAGCGCCTTGGGACCCTACGGGTAAGTAGTGCGCTATATAAATGCCAATACATACATACATACATACATACATACAATTGTTCTGTGACACACGAGACAATTGTGCACTTTCAGTCCTAACACAAGAACATGGGCTGACCAGACGTCCTGTGGCCTATTTTTCGGCCACTTTAGATCCAGTGGCTGCTGGACTACCTGGATGCCTGAAAGCAGTAGCTGCTACTTGCACTAGCCTAGAACAGAGTGAAAACATTGTCATGGGACATCCTGTAACAGTGTATGTTCCACATTCAGTCGTAATTCTGCTGACACGAACTAAAACCCAGTATCTCACACCTAGTCGGCTGACTAAGTACGAGAGAATTCTTATAGGTGCAGAAAATGTGATAATCTCCCGATGTAACATTCTGAACCCTGCAACCTTGTTACCAGTTCCCCAAGATGTAGAAGTGGAGGGTGAAATTGAACATAACTGCATGGACTTAACCGAGTTTAGCACCAAGCCACGTCCTGATATCAAAGAAACAGCCTTACTTGTTGAGGATCTTGTGATGTTTGTGGATGGCTCATGTCTAAGACATGAGGATGGAGGTCTGAGTGCTGCCTATGCTGTAGTCACATTGGAAACAACCCTGGAAGCATCTTACCTATGCGAAATAAAATCTGCCCAAGTAGCGGAATTAATTGCATTGGCACGAGCTTGTAAGCAAGGGAAAAATAAAAGAATAACTGTATATACTGACAGCCAGTACTGTTATGGGGTTGTTCATGACTTCGGCCAGCTATGGTTACAAAGAGAATTCATGACTTCCTCAGGTACCCCTATCAGAAACAGAAAGGTGGTACAGAACCTACTGGAAGCAATCCAATTACCCAAAGAATTGGCTGTGGTCAAGTGTGCGGCTCACAAATCTGGTAATGATGATGTGACAGCCGTAAATAGATATGCTGACCAAATTGCCCAATATTGCGCCCGATACAAAATGTCCCTAAAAATCAAATTGTGGGGAGGCGGAAACAGCTGCCAACTTATGGTGTTTGAGAATGTATCTACATGGAGGGAACTGAAAGAGTTGCAGCAAGCAGCAGAGAAGGAGGAAAAGGAGAGATGGGAGGCAGATGAATGTCATCCTAGAGATAAGGATGGTGTTATGGTTAACAAGGATGGCATACCTGTATTACCAGACAGCATGGTTGCCCCCATGACAAGAATGATACATGGAGACACACATATTGGGAGGGATGCGATGTGCCGAATGTTTCATGAAGTGTTTTACAACTCAAAGTTTAGAAACATTGCAGAGATGCTTTGCCAGAGGTGCTTGGTTTGCCAGCAATTTAACGCTGGAAAGAGGACAGTAGTGGAACAGAGTACAATTGGAAAGGCAGAAGGTCCATTTGTCAGAATGCAGGCGGACTTTATTCAATTACCCATGTGCAAAGGATATAGATATGTCCTGGTCATAGTCTGCCTATTCTCAAGGTGGGTGGAGGCCTACCCAGCAAAGAATAATGATGCCATTACGGTAGCCAAACTGTTGCTAAGGGAGCTAATACCTAGGTATGGTTTTCCAGAAACAATTGAAACAGACAGAGGTGGGCATTTTGCCAACGAGGTTTTAAAAGAACTCTATAAAGCATTCAAAATTGAGCCCAGACTACATTGTGCCTATCATCCAGAGGCTTCTGGAGTAGTTGAACAAGTGAATGGCACTATAAAATCCAGACTGGTGAAAATGTGTAACTCCACAAAACTGAACTGGATAGAAGCCTTACCTCTTGTACTGATGAGTTTGAGGAGCATCCCAAACCGAAAAACAGGTCTGAGCCCCCATGAAGCACTAATGGGATGAGTGATGCGACAGGCATGGGTACCTGGACACAAACTGCTAAGTATTTCTGATGATTTGGTACTAGAATACTGCAGGCAGCTGGGTGACCAAGTGCGTTCTATCTCTCACCAGATTGGGAAGGACGCCATCGACTGGCCTACAACTCCAGCACATAAGCTGAAACCAGGTGATTGGGTTGTGTTAAAGAAACACACCCGGAAGAGTTGCCTTGCACCGAAGTGGGGAAAACCGAGACAGGTGATCCTTGTCACCACAACTGCTGTGAAGTGTGCAGGCGTGCCGAAGTGGATCCATGCCAGCCATACAAAGCGGGTGACCGGAGAAGACGCGGCTGAAGCTGAAGGTGGTACAGCTGAGGAATCTTAAGATGAGGGTCTGGAACTAGCTGATATTGAACTACCGAGCACCAGTCAAGACGTCGAATGGTTCCCAGCAGATGATGTGAATGCTGATCCTATACGAACAAGAAAGTATTCCTACCTAGATAGAGAGTGGGATAGTGAGGACGAGACAGGATCAGACGGAGCAGATCAGGTTATCGAGAATAACATCAGACCTGATCAGGAAATAGGTCAAGTAGGGACAGACCAAGTCATCGACACACCTCCAAAGACTCCAGACACTGAAAAGGGACAGATAGTAATTAAAGCTGAAGTTCATGCAGAAGAAAATAAAGAGAACGAAGTGCATGAACAGGAACAGATAGACATAGACGAACGTGTTCAGGAAACAGAGTCCAAAACTGCTGAAAGTCAAAGTGAAATTCAAAGTGAACCTGAACAAGGCCAGCTTAGCAACCAGGCAGAAGAAACTGAAGAAAGACCTGGGACTAGTCAGACAGGAAGGGAAACCGATACTGGTAAAGAGACAGTGCCACAACTGAACGAGAATAAAAGGGCTCGTGAAGAAAGCCAAACAACCGCCACAGCTAAAAAGCTCAAGAGGAAGAATGAACCTAGATACATAAAGAGACTGAGATTAAGGATAAAGACAGTAGAAGAAAAATTAGAAGACCGGAAAAAGGCTGCAAGTGAAAGGAAAGAAGCCAGAGTCCAGTCCAACCGAAAAAGCACACGAGTGAAAAGACAAAACAAGCTTTATCGGAGTCCTGAATGGACTTACTTGGTTTTGGAAGAAATTGATGAGCCAGAGATTAGTGAGAAAAGCGACGAGGAGTCGATTGCTGATCGGAGTTCTGAAGAAGACCCAACCTGAAAGTAAACCTGTGTAAGCCTCTTGTGTAAAGAAACAAAGAGGGGTTGGGAAGCCACTCGTAAGCCAAAATGTCTGATTCAAATGTGAATGGAAGACCTAGAGTAAACTGTTGTAAAACATGCTGTGAAATCTGCTTATGTAGTGTAGCCATAGTACTGATAATATGGATAGGACTAACAGTTTTTATACCTTTTATGATAACTAAAGACACTAACCTGTATCCTACTAAACAAGTGACACCAGACACAGAAGCTGTACAGACTGAAGAAACACCACGAATTGAAAAAAGACGTGACAATACAGTTAGCCTGAGACAAACAAAACCTGACTTAGATGCATCAGATGAGGGAGGACTACATTTTCACAAAATGAAGAACAGAGCACAGTTAAATGTCTTTGCAAATCTTTTACTGCACTATGTAGAAGCTATGGAAATAGAAGATTGTTATGTTTGCATGAAGCTACCCACTTCTGTAGCTGAAGGTGTGACCTATCACCATTTACCCCTTACCTATGGAATTTCCTGTAGTATATTAGCTAGCTTATTTTATAGAAGCACCTTACAGTACTACTATTCAAACACTGACGTAATCTTTTCTGAACTTCCTATTCGGGGAAACCTGAACATTGTACATGTTAGGAGTGAAGTGACTCGTTATATGGGAGAATATTTTCTGACTATAGGTGACATAGACTTAAATGAAGCCAGTTAACGTAATTTAACTTGTTCATTACATGAACAGGAGAAATTTCTTTGAAAATGGCAGAAAAGAGAAGGGAGAGTTCTCAAAGAAAGGCCAATGATAGAGGACATAAAATTCCTAAATGGGCTGAGAACATGGAAAGCACCTCTAATGGCGAAGCTAATCCTGCACTGTTGCTGGATTTTGAGCGTAAAGGGAAACTCTGTCTTCATAGAGAAAAGACTGATTATTATAACAATGTATTCATCGGTTCCAGTGAATGCGAACACAATTATAAGGTAATTGGAGGTTGGGGTTTCAAAAATGGGTCAGAACCTGTGTTTCCCGGAATTTATTATATATGTGGAAACAAGGCTTATTTCAAATTGCCGGATCACTGGTATGGGAGCTGCTACTTTGGCATTGTCTTCCCGAAAATATACCATGTGAACAACGCCGCTGGAAGCAATGAAAACACTAATGGTTTAGTACGTAGTAGACGTGAAAGTGTAGGAGAAATTATAGGTGATATATTTAGTGCACTGATACCTGGAGTGGGAGTGGTTCTGAATACTCACCGTATTTGCAAATTGTCTACAGTAGTATATCGGTTATCAACTGACACTGCTGCTGGATTTCTGCTGGTCAATACTGAATTGGTTGCGATCAGATCAATGGTTTTACAGAATCGCCTTGCTCTTGATACCTTATTGGCAAAAGAGGGCGGAGTCTGCAGGATGCTGAAAGCGCAACATTGTTGCACTTACATACCTGACAAAAGTGTGGAAATTAAGAAATATGTGCGAAACATCACTAGTTTGGAAAAAGAACTCAAACCACTGGAGGTTGATAGTGCCTGGAAGAGACTGACTGATGGTCTCTCCTCTGTAGGTAGTTGGTTTTCTAACCTAGGGAAAAGTCTTTTATGGAAAATATTGATGCCAATAGTTGGGATGGGTTTGATCGTGTTGATTATCATGATCTGCTGCAAATGTCAGAAATGCAGGAAGAAGTACACTGTTAACAAAAGAGGAATGAAGAGAAATATAGATGAACTAGAATTAGAAAAGTTAAGGAATGAAATTTATAAAAAGGCGAACAGTTTCCATCCTAATAAGGAAGCTGAGAAGAAGCTCAACAACAAATTTGTTGAAATAGAGATGAGTGATATGTGAGGAAGGTAGTTGGCATCTGTTTCCATTAGTAGTGATGATAGTAAATATCATCAAAGAGGGGATTGATGGAGCAAGGATTCGCACGTAAAGCGACTTGCTCTCATTCATGAACCTCGTCTAATCTTTAATAGTATTAACCAATCCCGTTTGTCCTTAATATCGCACTTTTTTACAGTACATGCGGGTGTCCGAGAGAAGCTCGCATATGTGTCTATTAATCCTAATGATGCTTGCACTACTGAATGGCTGCTTCGCAGAAATTCAGTCTGCGCATGCGTCGGTCATACCCATGTGATGTGACGCACTCGCAGTTCTGGAGGGAATATTCGCTCATGCGCATTACTGCTAATATGGCCGCTTTGTCGTTTAACATGCTCTCTGCTTGCTCCTGCTGCTTTTGCACATCTGTCTTTTCTGCTTTAACCTCTAACGCTATAGGTATTATTAAGTAAGGGATATAGTGTAGGTTATAATGGTATGCAGTGTATTCATTTTTTCTGTATTTCTAATTTGTTTTCGCTTACTTTTCATGTATCGCGTATCTGTGGGCCTTGGGAGAGGGAGTGGCTCCATCTTTGAAACCTCTTGCACCCCTGTCATGTGATGAGGGACAACCCCATTGCGCAGAAGCAAGACATTGCCAGCTGGCTGCCGACGCTGAGACACTCATGAGAAACTGAACTGTGACCTAGCGAGAGGAGCCGAGCTGCACCTGAATCTGCAACAAAGTCGATACTTTACTGTGTACCCTATTGTATTTCTCTCTGTCTATGGCATGGGAACTGGAATGTAAGGGGTGGGTACAAAAATATTAATATTCATCATGGGAACACAGAATTTTAGGTGATGACAATGACCTAACCACCTAGTCTGACCGATCCCAAGTGGGGATCCTGTCACTTGCAACATTTGTGGGTGGTCTGGGGCCCTGAAAAGGGTATAACTAGCCTAGTTTTAGCTAGAGAAATTGTCCGACTTGTCCGAGTAGCTGACCTGTCACTGACCCTACGAACTCTATAGGTGATTGATACAGAGAGGGCTGCGGAGCACTCTGTCCGTATTTTCCACAAGCTCCAAGGGGTGGAAATAATCTTAAGTGCTGGCGAAGCACTTTGCTGGGAGATTCGAAAACCCAATCGGGGTTACTGGCGGATTCCGTGCAGAGAGGGAGTAGCGCAGGCGTTGCATCCGAAGCTGCAGGTGTTGGTCGTGCCCTTTGATGAGCCCAGTCCTGAACCAAATCCTGAGGGGTATCCTGTCCTGTCTGTCCATGAGCTGTACCTGCTCGCCTACTGGCATCCTAAATCCTTGAGGGTCCCTGTCCTCGCCTTTTTTCCCAAACTGACCCGTGGCCAGGGTTAGTCCTCATTCCGTCCTAGGTAAATATATTTGTGGGTGTTCGTCATTCTATCGCTCTTTCTCTACTTCTTTAATAAAGCACTCTTGCCTGTGACATTTTCCGTTACTTTCCAAAGTATTTTACAAAGCAAATGTGTATTTAGTTTGTTCCATTTTTCCCTTACCCATAGGATATTATTGAATGATTTTATGTTCATATAGTATGTTCCACTTTTACCTTCCCTTAGTGAATAAGTCGTCTTATAGTAAGATAGCATAGGGTTAGGTTCTTTAGCTGACCATTAGTGTAAATTCCCAGTCGTTCTCCTGAGTTTAAGCCTGAAACCAAATAGCATGTTCCCTGTTACCTGTACCCAGTAGTTGTCCTCTTGCATTCAATGATACTTGCCCTTATTCACAGCTACTTTATTGTGATGATTCTGATTATTGATATTCTAATCTGTATTGGTTTTATTCTCATGTCATTTTGATTTTAAACTACTATATAAAATCCTTAAAACCCTCCAGGTGTCTGTGGTTTTTATAAAAGCATTTTATGAGTTAATAAATGAATGTGATATAGTTAGGTTTTCTTATCTATCATCCACTGCTAGCTCCTGATTCGTTGGGAAGCTTAGGTGCCTGTGGTAAGTCAGGTACACTGACCATTGTGATAGGAAAATCACACCCTTAATTACTGATGGGTAGCGTGTAAACTCACCCGATTCACAAACACTGTCATCAAGAACACGTCATAGGGCCCAGTGCGTGTAAATTGGTAAATCAAATGAGCCGGGTGACCTGCGCGCTCTATCAACTCAACTTCCATTTTGAGTTCAATTAAACTTGAGAAACATTTTATGAACCGTCTAACATATAGGAAATCCTGTTCAAACTCCATTGGAATAGGGGCTGAACTTGCCTTTTTGGGTAAAAGAAGTTGTGCATCCTGTGATCTTTGAAAAATGTGAACTTTGATGTGCAGATTTGCTGGGAGTGCTCATTAATTAGCCTTCAATAGCAGCTGGCTTGTAGGTAATTATTCGACTAGTTATAATTTTGCACCCATCATGCTTCATGAGTGTATCTTACAAGATGACAATTTATTCCATATGAATTACTGGCAGTTGAAAGCAGATAGACAGCTCACAGTGTCTGGTCACAAGAGACTGTATGCAGCATTGGCAATTATTAAATCCACAATTGGCACTATGGGGGCTCTCTAAAGAGTTAAACGAAACCAATTGAGTTGCATTTCAATCCAGTCCCCATTGCAGCCCATATATGCTTACATCTCTGCACGGGGCCAACTTGCAGAGAAGCGACTCTTTCACAACTGTGGAGAGGAGGGAGTTGCACTGATCTGAGGTAATTCAGTGGTGAGAGTACCAAAGCAATGCATGACTTACACACTTCATGCCGTCTCTGTTTACTACATGAACTGCCAAACTACTTTAGAGGTGGAATGATTTACTCTGGTCTAAGCTTTCACGGTCAACAGATTCTAGCACATTTGACCATTCCTGTTACCCTGATGAGACCTAATGCCCTCATGCGTCTTTGCAAGAGAACCCTAAGATTCACCGATTCAACACGCTTCTTTGCCTTTTCATAACTGCAACCACAATAAAGATCCCTGAACGATTGATCTTCATTAGCTCGGCTGCAGGCCTAGCCCATTTGCTAGATTAAATGTCCTATTTCCACATTGGAAGCTGACATTTTGGAGCAAACAGGAAAGGAAGCTGTTCTAGTTGTTATTATTTCTGGTGGAGTGAAGCAAAAACTGGGCTGATCTTTACACCAACAGGAACCTGGGATTGGGGAATATAGAGTTCAATAGCTCATGAGGATTTACTCTACAAACATGGCATAGTCTTCTGCTCTCACTTATGGAGCGGGTTAGCATTATTAAAATGTGCATTCTCCCAGCCTTCCTCTATTTCTACAAGCTAGTCTGCCTACCTTTGGTCAACCTGATCTGTCCTGTTTCATTGACGCACTTAAACACTCAGGAGATCAGATCAATTGTGAAGCTTAAAATCTGAACTGGGTTTGTCTTTTTCGGCCACTATTGTTGTGGTACATTTGGACTGCCTACGGGTAGAATGTTTATCTGCACAGATTAAACATATTTACCTCTTTTGTTTTAATTGCAAGGTGTTTCTTTTTGCATGTTATTATTTTAACTCTTTATGTGCGGAGTCACTAGACAGACTACAAAAAAACGAAATTATGGCAGCGTAATTGGCGATGGCCATGGGAGGTGACATCATGTTTCAGTAGCAAGGAGATCTTTGTCCTGGCTCACGGTAGTAATCAGGTTAACTTCTAAATCACTTCTTAGCTTCTGCACGGGATTCTAGTACTGGTCTTTCCTCTGGACTTCCCCTTTGCATATGTTCACAGCTTGGAGAAAGATGGGTGAAACATCTGGCTCATCTTTTTCTCCCTAGCTGGTGTGGCTATAAATTGAAATGGATATTATTATATTGTTTTGAATAAAGAACATATCGATTTTCAACTTACCACTGTGTTATTGAATTCCCTTTGTTAATGAGCCCTGCCTGCTGTTATAGTAAGGTGTGGTTCCAAACTGCATTTGTGTTGTGCCACTGAAATCCCTTGCATTTCTATAAGTTTACAGATGCAATTCGAAGTTCTGGAAGTATGCTCTTAGTCTGCCTATTGTTAACAAGGTTTGTACCGGGATCGATGCTTTGTAGGCCAGATTGGACTTTTCTGGAACAAATTACCACATTATTTCACACAAGATTTTGACAGCACAGTGCTTGCACTGCACTTGCGAAATCTCTTGCAAAAAAAATAATCATAAAAGGGGTTTAGAGCCCGCCCATTTCTTGCCATTAGTTGACTTCCCAATCAGTCTTGTTTCCCTGCTTCTCAATTTTCAGAGCCTCCTCCTTGCCTCAGATTCCTCCTGCGGTTGTTCTGTGTGCCCCTGACATGGTGCATGGACCAAGCACAGCACCCTGTCTGTGGCCAGTGTCCTTCCACTGGCTGCAGACTCTTGCAGGATTTGTTTTTCACTTTTGGTAATGCACTACTAGAGAGTGCATGTGTCCGCAGTCCCGCTCCTTCACTCCGCCCTCAGTTGTGTTTCCAAAGTGGTAAAAGTAGTCCATGGCATCATGGGTATGCAAATGAGCCCAGGAATAGCTGCTTTTTTGACATAACAGTAACCAACCAGTAAGAAATGAAGATGACTTTAAGGGTACAATGAAACAGAATTTGTCAATACTGCTGTCATTCTAGCCTCAATTCAAATTCAGTTAAATACAGCTTTTTGACACTTTCTTGGACAGTTGCAGGACCGCAGTATAATTTACTGTCGAAAATACATTGTATTTTTAATGAAGCCGAGGCGCTCTTTGATCATTAATGGTGATCCATCTCTGGGAGGTATGTTATCATGAATGTGCCCAAAAACTAACTTGTCCATTCCCAAAGCTCTTGTATGTGTTGTTCCTTGTTGCAAATCAGTAGACACCACCCACTTAAGTTTATTTGTTGCCACAATCTGTATATTCGAGAAGGTTGACTGCTAGCAGAGTACAGATCTTTAGAGCTAGTAACACGTCTCTTAGGGCTTTAGTCACAAAATGCAGCATCCTCACTCCCCGCAAGATGGTCTCCAGATAACTAGGGGGCACTAGCCATTCTTTGTATTTGAGGTTCATTTTTGCTCCTCCACTGTCTGCAGGAGCAGAAATCTCTGTTAGGGCTGCAGCACTTTCTCCTGTGCCGTCTCCTCGCATTGATTAGAAGTGTAGCCCATCACAGATTACACTGAACATTGCAGCTCTAGGCCCTACTTGGGTTGGTGGCAGTTCTTTGCATATGGCTCTTCGGATGGCAGGTTTAGGCCGATGAGTTGGTTGCACATGGATCTTGGAATTTCCAGCACTTGCAACAGCACCTTTGTTTGTTGTTAATAGTTGTTCTTTGCTACTGCAGGTCTAAGTAAAGTACTTGATGCTGACTGACTGGCTTCCTTAAATTCCCTCTAATTACTCAGTCATATGGGGTGGCGCGACATTAAGATGGCATGGGTGGGGTTTATTTACTCACATCAGGAATCCAATACATGGTACTTTTGCACTTGGATAGCAGCGAGAGGTTGCTTAACAGCTCTGTTAGCAGTGACATTCTGCAGTGGAGGCCATCTTTTTACGTTGCACCAATGATTCTTATTTATAAGGAAACTTTATTTAACTTGCATTAAACTTGCAAAATAATGATGCTCACGACTCATCCATCAGTCACAGTTGGGCGCTTTTCATACTATACAACAATAAAAACCTGTTATTAAGTGCCAGATTGCCACATGGGTTGAACATGCACTTTACAAATACACGTTAAATGTATTTGTAAAGCGCACTATCACCCGCAAGGGTAGCCTGGTGCTGAGCAGGTGTGTGTGTCTTGCCCTGCCTATGGTAGGTTGGTTAATTGAAAAGCCAGGTCCTCAGCTTCTTGCAGACTTCAAAAAGAGAAGAGGAGGCTCTGATGCGGAGTGGGAGGTCGTTCCATGCTTTAGGAGGGATGTAAAAGAATGCTCATCCTCCTGATCTGGTTCTGTGTATGAGCTGGAGGTGTGCAAGTAGGAGTCCTGCGGAGAGGTGCAGTCTGGATGATTGGTGGAAGGAGAATGTGGATGTTAAAGTATGTGGGAGTTAAGTTGTGTGGAGGAATGAATGTGTGTGTGTGGAATTTGAATAAGCATGTTTGGACATTGGGAGCCAGTGTAGTTCCCTGAGGTTTGGTGTGATGTGAGCTCTGTGTGGGAGGTAGAGGATGAGTCTGGCTGCTGAGTTCTGAATGGTTTGTAGATTTATAGTGAGTTGCTTGGTGACGCTTACATACAGGTGTTCCTTTAGTCCAACTTGCTAGTGACTTGGACGTGAGTGACAGTTTTTGTCATGTTGCTTAGGAGCCATTTGAAGATTTTCCTCAGCATGATGAGGGGAGTGGAAGCGGGATGCAGTGATGGAGGTGATTGTGCAGTGATGTCCAGTTCGCTGTTGAATATTCAGAGGGTCCTGTCATGGTTCTGGGAATAAGTGTGGGTCCGAGTTTGGCCTGCCACCAGTTGGAGTCCTATGGTGAGGTGTTCTTGCCAAAGATCATTACTCCTCTCTTGTCGGTGTTGACCTTGGAACAGTTGGCTTTCATCCTGTTGACGACTTAGGTCATGCAGGCGCTGAACTTGTTTCTTGTGCTGGGGGTCTTGTCCAAGAAGGAGAGTTTCAGTTGAGTGTCATCTGCAAAGGAGAGGACTTTGATGTCATGTGCACAAATGATGTTGACCCGAGGTATCATGTATGCAATGAAGAGGGTGGGGCTGAGCAATGAACCTTAAGACACTCCGCAGATGAGTTTGCTGGCTCCGGAGGAGTGAGGTGCCAGGCTGACAGCTTGTGTTTTATCCATTAAGAAGGTGCAGATCGAGCTGAGAGTGGGTCCTTGGATGCCAATCTCATGCAGGGGCCTGATGAGGATGGGGTGTGGTACTGTGTCAAATGCTGCAAAGAGGTCCAAGAGAATGAGCGGTTTTGTGTCGCCTCTGTCAAGGATCATACAGATGCCAAATGTGGTGGCAAAGAGTATTGTTTCTGTTCTGTGGTTGGACTTGAATCTAGGATGCATGGCGTCAAGAAGGTGGTCGTTGCTGAGGTGTCAATTGATTAATTTCTCTAAGAGCTTTGCCGGTTTCCATAGGAAGGAGATCGGTCTTTTGTTGGAAAGAATGGCTGGGTCAGCGGATGGTTTCTTCCATTAGTGCTTTGCTGATAGGAGCCCTTTAGTGAAGGCATGGTGGACAAGGGTCAGATTGAGCCCCTGAGTGGATGATCTTGACGGTAGCAGCAATTTCTCGATTATGGCAGACCACGACGGCAGAGTTTCTTCATCTGCTGTCATGGGAAGTTGAGTTGAGGCGGCAATTGGGTTAGTTTGAGGTTGATGTTGCTTTATGTTAACCTTATGCTAACGTTTTTTATTTCACTTATACCCCTTTACCTCAATAGGCAGTGTCTCTGGCAACGTCTGGAATGCTAGTTTTGAGGACGCTTGCAAAGCGACAAAATATGCATTGTTTTAGACAGTTAAATAAACATCACAACACACAAACATTTGTGGAAACCTAATTTTGCTTCCAAAACTGCCACAATTGTAATTGTTGATTGTAAATATCGCTTCCTACCCCCAACAAGGCGTTGAAGTGCTTTGCGGTGAGTAGCAATCTACTCATGAGCACAAGGTTAGAGTTAGGAAGATGGTATTGTATATAGTAGCCTCACATTTATGCATTAGACTTCGCAATATTTTTGTTCAATGAATGTATTCCTATATATCTACTACACCCATATTTGCATACATGAATAATATTTTCATGGCCAAACATACACATGCATGTTGCACATTATTATACAAAGGCTGTTTGTATGTATTTATTTATTGTGAAAGTGATGTGAAAATTCCAGTTTTCAGTCTGATTTCAGAACTCACAGGCTGCTGGTGGCGCCCCGGGGGTACCACTGCCCTGGCTGGAGCCAGTGGCGCGCTGGCGCCTTTTGTCTGATTTGAGCACATTTGACAGCTTTGTTAAGCCTCGTGCTGGGCCCCGTCGCTGAAAATGAAAGGCCTCCGAACCCGCCCATGCGCCACCTCGTCCCGTCCGTGTGGTTAATCAGCATTAGAATGGCCCAGCGAGCTTTTGTCAACACCGTGCTTGATCCCCACAAATCCCACCAAGGTTGACTCAGCCTTTCACCCGTGAGAGGCGGAGATGAGTCTGGAATAATGATTGGCTTTGGCGGTGAGCTCTGTGTCCACGCAGCACAGAGCAACAGATGCACAGAGGTGGATCATTAAAAGCGCATTGCCGATCCTTTTATGCACTCCCGCTATTCACTTTATCATTCTGTGACACGCACTTTATTGTTCTGAACAACAACAAAAAACGCAGCCTGAGCAGACCGTTTCCGTCGGTACTTTCAGTACCTCTCAATGTGTTCGCTAGGATATGGTGTTAAGAGAGACATAGGCACAGAAGTATAGTACATATATATTTCTCCTGCATGATATCACACTTGCCTGTCTGTTGTCAATGTTCTCAAGCATGAAGTAGTTCTCTCTGTGACGTCGTCCGGTCAGTGTGCCATAACACGCACTGACGTCTTAATTGAAGCCCTTCCCCCCTAACCTCTCATATTGGTCTCTACGTAGGGCTGGTTCTAGGACACACTATGAGCAAGACATTTTATTTATTTATTTATTTATTTATTTTATGCGTTTTTATAGAGCGCGGACGTTACCCGAAGGTGTCAGAGGCTTCACAATAGGAACATGCGGCCACATTGCTGAGGCATTTTGCCTCGTGCCTGCCTCTCTGATCCCGTCGCAATTTGAATCCTAACTCTAAAACACAAATTATGAGCTCACCATCTTTGTGTTTTTCTTGTGACACTTTACTGAGAGACTTCTAATGGGCATTGGGATATTATGAGAATTTTTGTGTGTGATTATTGCCTCTTTTGTGCTTTTTGACATGCTTAGGCGATGTTGCTGTGTTGAGGACACTATAAGATGAAAGGAGCTGACATAAGAGAGGAGAAAGGAACAGGAAAGAAACAAGCATTGGCCAAGCCAATAGGTCTCGGCCACGCCCGAGCGATTGGCAACAAAAATGAATGTGTTTCTGGGGAATGTAACTGTTGAGCACTTAAAGCGCTCCAATACCATTTGCTCGTGTTCGCACTATGGCAAGGCGGAGGAGGGAGTGAGCGCTCTAATACCATCAGATTATGCAAAAATAAAGAAAAAAAGAAAGACATGGTGTTTGTGTTTTAACAACTGTTTAAGAAATACATTTGTTTATGTGCACACGCATGCATTTTAGTGGTATGTGTCTATGTGTACAAGGGAAGGCTATAGCAAGATGGAAGATGGAAAGAGTGCTCCACTACCATCGAATCATACAAAAAATAAAAGCCACGATGACGAGGGAGGTACTGGGGAGACAGGTCAAGCAGGGAAATAGGAAGGGATGGGGTGATGGGCAAACAACGACAAGAAAGGGTGAGCCGGGAAAACAAGGTTTGAGTTTTGGCACCGGCCTAACATCCTTGATTCTGGGAAATCACTTAATGATCTGGACTAACAAAAATGAATGTGTCCTTTTGTACAGAATCTGGTGCTTATGTAAAGCACTCCAATTCCTTTGGATAGTGTTGGCGCTACAAAAAGCTGCACAAAAAAATTTGAAAAGCAGAGTTGGGGTAGGAGGGGATCTGTGAGAAGAGGGGATCTGTTCAACAGGAGTTCATTGTGGTCAAGCAGCGTTGGGTGGGAGGTTGACGGGCAACCAACAGCAAATGCGGGCTACCACGGGGAGATTAAGTGAATTTCCTAAGTTTACAGTGTCCTCATGAAAGGTAATTAATATTCATGTAAAGCGTTCCAATATCTTCGGGTGGTGCTGGTGCTATATAAAAATTCACAAAAAAGTAACTGGTGTTAATGTAAAGTTCTCCACTACCATCTGGTGTTGTTGACGCAATATAAAACGGTATTAAAAAACATAGAAAGAATCACAGTGTTAGGATGATTTACTGTAGCGAGCTACAGTCAGTTCGGTGGGGTGAACAAAATCTTCTCAAGGGGAATGGTAAAATAATGTTGTTCATTCAGCAATAAATACTAAAAGGGCCTATAAATGATCCCTCAAGCATGTATGAAACTTCTTCAACTCAAAATGCACAAATCTTTGAAGAAACATTATTTACAAAAATTATTTATTTAAAAATATTTTCAATATATAATTTTTCATATATCAAAACATGTATATCTAACACTTTTCATATTTCTCTTTTCAACGGCAGTCCCAAGAACATAAAGAACAATACATCACATTCACATATACATAGTGAAAATCACAAATCTCCTTGTGTTCACATACACAAACATGAGACCTTGGAACCACAAATAATCAAAATGTCCCAAAAACATTTTGTTCAGTGTATTCTTATTTCTTCTTTACATATTCCAAGGATAGCGGACATAGGACATAAAATAATGTAGTGGTTTACTCGATGTGGGGATGGGGTTATTATTACCCTCCTCACACGCAGGAAGACAGCAGACAAGACAGGAGCTGCGGCTGTTTATTTTAAATGAAGCCACGATTGGCCAAGAGGACTTCAATTGAAGGAGGGAAAAGTTAACCCCATCCCCACATGGAGTGAACCCCGGCTGGGGTCCAGGATATAATGTTACATAACTTATGGATACCGGTTTGGACACACCATTTTTGTCTTTCTTTGAATACATTTAAGGCTGCTCTTTGGTCTGTTTTAGTCCTGAGGAAGGCCCACCATGATGTATAATGAATAACACTTGATCACAGGGTCGAAACGTCGATGACATTATGTTATGTCCTACGTCAGCTATCCTTGGAATATGTAAAGAAGATTTAAGGATAGACTGAACAAAACATTTTTAAGGAACATTTTGATTATTTGTGATTCCAAGGTGTTAGAACTGGGTGTCTCTAGTTGGCTGAGATGGGTACTTTAGTCCAAATAGGGACCCTTGCTTCTAGTCAGGGAAAGAAAGGACACGCTCTTTGATAACCCCTGCTCACCCCCTGGTAGCTTGGCACGAGCAGCCAGGCTTATCTTCAAGGCAAAAGTGTAAAGTATTTGCAACCACAGTCTCAGTAACCCAGTGATAACACCACTAATGGACTCCACATGAGTTTCACAAAAAAACATTTATATGTTTATTAAAAAAAAGATATACGATGAGACCACACGATAAATATCCAACATATGTGTATTTGTAATATTTCACTTTGCAGGTTATTAGGTCAGCAAGCCCTTGTAGGTTCTAGCAGTATTAATAAAAAATTCTCAATGATCCAATGTAGTCCTAATGCAATGCTTTGCAGTTCATAATGCAAGAATCAAACACTTCGTAATGTAAAAATAATGCAGCTCGTAATGCAACAATCAGGACGTTCGTAATACAAAAAAAATGCAATTCGTAATGCAACAATCAGGCAGTTCGTAATGAAAAATAATGCAATTGGTAAAAAAACAATCAGGCAGTTCGTAATGCAAAAATAATGTAATTCATAATGCAACAATCAGGCAGCTCCTAATGCAAAAATAATGTACTCTGGCATCGATCTCGGTGCTCTGGACGGTCGCTATTCCACACTTACTGACTCGTGGTCAGCTACTGCCAAAATATGCCCCCAACACTGTTATGATTGAAAATAAAGTGCAGCTTCAAACTCCGTCCCCGGTACTGACACTCCTCGGCAAGTATGGGCTGTGATATGGACTTGAGCGGAGGCTCGCGCTGCAAAGATGGGACAGGCCGAGAGTGTTTCTCTCGTAGCCCGCACCCCGCCCCAGGCTGCGACACACGCACGCTCGCTGAGCGTTACCTGGGGGGAATTATCTCACTCTTCTCTCAGCTTGGGCCTCCGATGCGACTTCGTTGATCTTGGGCAGTGGAACTCAGACCCCGACGGTGATGGCTTGAGGTGTCTCTTTGGCAAAGGCAGGCTCGGGTCAGCGGCAGCAAATTCTCACAGCTCCTCTGAGGGTACCGGTTCGGGTCGATGGCAATGAGAATCGCAGCACTTCTGGTCATGCTGTCGATCGAAGCATAGAACAAGACTGCTCCGGGACACACGGTCACAGGGCAAAGTCTCACAAAGGTCTCAGGCGCAACAGAGCACACAGCGTTGCTGAGACTCACTTGAGCTCCGGGTGCACACAATCTCAGGGCAATCCTCACAAAGGTCTTACGCTGCACGAAGCACACGCCCACAGCATTGCTGAGACTCACTTGGACTAGGGCAAGATGGCCTAGCAACAGTGAAAAATTAATTTGGCAGTTTTTCAAGCTCTGGACATGGTACACACCTTAGTACATGTCCTACCTTTCACATACACTGCACCCTTCCCAGGGGGCACCTTGGGCCTACCATGGGGTTGTCTGATGTGTATAAAAAGGGATGGGTGAGGCCTGTCAAATGAGTGCACTTGTCAGGACAACAAGGCAGTTTAACAAACTGCGCGCAGGCACTGATGTTGCAGGCCTAAGTCCTCTCTTTAGGGCTACTTATGTGAGTGGCACAATTAGTGCTGCAGGCCCAATAGTAGCATTTGTTTTACCAGCCTTGGCACACATAGTGCACTTTACTAGGGACGTTACTAGTAAGATAAACATGCCAATTATGGACAACCAATTACCATTTCCCTTTACACAGGGAGCACTTGCACTTTGATAATGATCAGCTGTGGCAAAGTGGCCAAAGCATCTAAGTTGGCAATACCATGTCCGAAAAAAGGTCTAGGGGGAAGGCAAAAAGTTAAGGAACCTTAGCCAAAAAGGGCCAAGTCCAACACAAGGGCTTATGTTTGTGTATGTGATCACTGAGAGATTTGTGATTTTCACTATTTATAATATGTGAATGTGGTGTATTGTTCTTTATATTCTCTGGACAGCAGTTGAAAAGAGAAATATGAAAAGAGTTAGATATACATGTTTTGATATATGAAAAATAATGTATTTAAAACAAGTTAATGGTTGTGTTGTGTCAGTGGTTTTTGTAAATAATCTTTCTTTAAAGATTTGTGCATTTTGAGTAGGAGAACTTTCACACATGCTTGAGGTATCCTTTATAGGTCCTTTTAGCATTTATTGTTTAATGAAAAACATTAATTTACAATTCCCCTTGAGGAGATTTCATTCACCCGACAGGACTGTTTGTAGCTCATAACTGCTTACCCAGTTTCAGAGGGGCACAGGGTAACCCCATTATATTTAATGGTTTACAGTAGTGAGCATAAGGAAATTCATCGCATTGGACACCACAATGAAAGGACTACTTTTGCCATGTACATTGAGGGGCAGGAAGACCTTGATGACATCAAGACTTTCCCTGGCTCATTTGAAAAGAATGCAAGTTAAGCAACAATGGTGCAAGGAAACACTTCACCTGTGAATGCGGAAAAATAAAGAAAGTATCCCAAAGGGAGAAATTTAATGAGATAAGAGTCCCACCCTATGAAATAAGAAGCAACAAAGTGCAACACGAACAGGAGAAACATGGCTATGCAATTACAGCAGAAGACATGGGTACTTTAGAAGCTCTGGCATGCCCCCGTGATAACACATACCTGATTTATTTGAGGTCTGATTTTCCAGCTGTAAACACCATTGCTGAAAAACTACATATGGTTGTAAACATGCCCATGCAGAAAATCAACAGAGACTACACATGTGCCAAGTAATAGCAGCCGTGCACACATGCTCCAATCAGCAAGTCAGCTATACAGTAACAGGACATCAAAAGTCAGAACAACACCACTCACTAGAACAAAACTGATTATAATGGGGGTTTAAAGCAGTGACTGGGTTGGGGGAGGGAGCGGTTTGTGGATGGAACAAGCACTGGGAGGTACCAGGGAGCAGGTAGATATGAGAGGGTGGAGGTTGGGTAAACCGAAAGCAGCACGGAAGGGAAAAGCAGTGGAGGGGAGAGGGGATCTGTGAACAAGTTATTAAGCTGGTAAAAGCACGAGTACTGTGCTGAAAAAGAAAGAAACAAGTAGGTCCTAACACGGTCAGAAAAAATGGGAGCAGTTGTTGTTTAATTTTACTTGGTCCATGCCAAGGAGAAATAGTGACAAAGAATATGAGACAGATGATAGAAAGAGCAAATGGGAAGCCTATAGGTGGGCTGAAGCCCACTGATTAAAAGCAAAATGTCTCTTTGAGACACTGCATGTGCTGTCTTTCCGAGACCTAAAAAGGGTGGAGCAAGGAAGGCAGAGGAGGAAGCATGCTAGGTTGCGTCTTTTATTTTTTTCACTGGTAAGGAGATTATGTTTTCTTAAAGCCACTTTGTAGCAGAATGGAAAAGAGAAGGTGGGAACCTAAGAGGGAAGGAAGAATGGTAAAGAGTGCAAGGAAGGAATGTTAGGTCCTGTCCTGTTGGTTGCCAGCATAGCTCATATTGGGAGCAGAATTTCTTGGATTTGCTCTGGAGAGATGAGAAATTAAGGAAATATTGGGACTGGTAACAAAGGTAGGTGAAAAAACAGCCCATAAGAGAAATATAAACCAGAAACCATGTGATGCTTGAAAATGTAGCCATATCACCAAACACAGAAGATATAAGCAAGTGCAAATTTATAGGAAACGGTACAAAAATGCACTTGCTAAATGGAAAATACAAGATCAGGAAAGAAGCCTGGATGTCTTTGGTGGATGCCAATAAGACAACAATGAGGCTTATTGGAAGGTTGTTAACGTTCTGCATTTTTGTGATGATACCTCCCCCATCAAAAATTGATTTGTTAATATTGTTCGATAATGAAGTGGAGCAGTATTGCAAGATTTTCTCCGGTTCTTTTACACCCCCCCTTTTTGATACAGATGAGAGGAACATTTTGATGTCAAATAATAGTAACTTGATGATCCCCTTTAAAGTAGAGGAGGGCGCTAGTGCTATTAAGAACGGTCCTATTAGCAAAGCCCTGGGCCCGAATGGCATTCCAATGAGCATATAGAAAAATAACATCACATGGTGGGCCCCTACAAAAATTTTAATAAGCACTACCACTGAAAGTATTCCACCATGCTCTTGATTAAGATCAACAATATCCCCAATATTCAAGAAAAAGGATAGGAGCGGCCCAAGCTGTTATTGACCTATATTGCTACTGGACTCAATTATTAGAATTGTGGGGAGAGTGTTGTTGGCATGGTTGGAGACCTGGGCAGAGGAAAGCTTTGTTGTATCAGAGGTCCAATATAAGGTTTCCAGAATGGTGTTGGGACTATGGAATAATCTCTGAATATATATTTGTTAACAACAAAATACGCCAGGGCTAAGAAGGAATACCTGCACCTAGCATTTATGGACCTGAACTGTGTCTTTAACAATTTAATTCGCTCTAAGCTGTGGTCCATTATGCTGAGACTGGGTGTGGAGGAACCTCAAGTCTGCTTTTTGAGGCAACTGCATTTAACCCCCTGGCTGCGGCCGGAATTCCGCTGCTGTGCTGAACATTCCGATCACGGGCATGGTCATGACGGCTCCCAGCCGTCATCAGCACACGAGCACCGTGACTCATGACGGCTGGGGGCTGTCATCACCACAAGGGGTCAAAAGTATCTCAATGGTGTGTTTTGAATCCAACGGAAAAAGGCACAGACTGGACCTATATTAACAGAGGCAACCAATGTGGTTCTGTATTTGCTCTATTTTTATTTACGTTATATATAACTTTATTGGAGAGGTTTTTTATTATGAATGTAAAGGATAAGCTGCAGTTGGGTAGCTGCCCAGTACCGGCGTTGCTCTATGCGGACGATGCAGTCCTGCTGGCCAGGACTGCTAACAACACTCAGAGTCTACTGGACTATTTTACTGTTGTTATGAAGGATCTTGAATTAGAAACAAGTCTGCCGAAATCATTTACCAAGATCTGCAGGCCACATTCCACTCAGGGCCTGATTATGAGTTTGGCGGACGGCTTACTCCATCACAGACGTAGGAATATCCATCTGCCGTATTACGAGTTCCATTATCTTCCATTGGATATAATGAAACTCGTAATATGGTGGATGGGATATCCATCATGTTCGTGATGTAGTAACCCATCTGCCAGACCCTATTCAGGCCCTCCACTCGTTATCATAGCATCGCTGTAACTCGACATGGGTGTGTACAAATGTTTACCTATTTAGGGATACCTATAGATAGAACATTTAACTGGGGGACTCTATATAGAATCTGGCATTAAGTTATCTCTGGGGCCACAGAGTCTGCTTTCAGGTTTTCACCTAAATTAGGACAGAGACTAATTAGGGGAATGGTCTCAATATATAGGACCAAGTGCCTGTCTGTCACGACATGTGGGTCAGGTTAGTGGGGGGTAGTCTAACCCCAGAAGTTTATCGAAAGTTTAAAATGCGAGATCTCTGCAAGAATTGAATAGGACCACTGAAAGAGCTCACATTTTAATCTCGATTCCCGCTAGGATGGAACCTTACCTTTCATTTGTAAGTAACCCTGCATAGTTTTATTGAACTCATTTTAGATCGATAATGGTTGTATTTAGTGTAATCTCCCTACTGTGGTTTCTCCCTCATGAACATTCAATGCTGTCCCTGTGACTTGCAGTACTCGCAAAGCACACTGCACTATGTATTGTTTTGTACCTTGTATGTGGTGTCTAGAAAGCGCTCTTTACTGGCAATTTTGGGTTCTGCAAATATGAGGAAATGTAGATCGGCAGTTCTCATATTGCAAAAACCTGCCTCTGGTGTTAATATGTATCGCTGTAATAAATTGTATTCAAAGTGCTCTTCAAATTAGGAAATGTTTACAATAATTTACTGTACTATTAAAGCTAATAGTATATAATAATATATCACTTTTGTAATTATCCTCCTGACAAATATGAACTATATATTTTAATTGATTTGTATTTTAGGGTGTTGAAATGCACTTATTGGTATGCAATGTTTTTATGACTCTTTATTGGCTAGAGATTGCTGAATAAAGAAATGATCGACTGATATATAATGATTGGCGGATTGGCAAATCTTTGGGCCTGTTCCTTTTTTTTGTTCCGAACAGCACACATGCAATATTTCTGACGCATATCCCACATCACAGTTTCAGTAACACAGGCACGCACAACACTGTCAAACACACAGCTCTTAACTATGCAAACACACACGAATGTTGTGGTGGTGATAGTGGGCTAGGAAGGGGGTAGCAGTGGAGATAATGAGAGTGATGTTGGCGAAGTGTTTATGGTCATTAATGGTGGTGTTAGTGGTGGTGATTGTTGTAGTTGTGGTGGTAATGGTGGTGGGTTACCAGGGGTGAAGTGGTTGTAACTGTGGTGGTGGAGAACATGTTGCTGGTAATGATGATGCTAGTGTCAATGGTGATGATAGTATTTTAATGATGTTGGTAGTGTTAATGATTACAGTTGTGGTAAATTAAGTGGTGGCAGTAGGAATAAGACACTACATTGTCAAGATCTCAAAAAGGCTATGCATTGGCACTTTCTAGCATTTTGATAGAGCTTACCATGTAGTGTGGCAGCCTACTAAATAAGCAGAATGCAAAGCATATCAGAGGAACTCAAAGGCAGTCAACTTAAAAAAACAAAAAAAAAACAAGAGACCAGGGAAATTTATTAAAGGAGCTGCTGGATGCTCGGCTTTGAAGAGCAGGAGCTGAAACCTGTGGGAGCCTAGCAAGTTGTGATAGATACTGACTGGAACTCCATTGTCTGTCTTAGCCACTCTCAACTGAATGCAAAGCAAACAATGATCAGGAAAATGCAGTCATTCCAACACCAAAGGGCTGTCCTGTGCATTGATCCACAATGTCTACAAGCTAATGGACTAAGGGCATTTGACCCTATCTCCCAATGCATATGTATATTTTAAATTATTTGTTTTGTTTCTCTATTTTTTCACTAATTGTGTAAACAATTTTAAACAAAAAGATAATACCAATGGGGGCTGTCTGACAAAGAAAACACAATAATAAATACACAGACAATTCAATGGGTGACTGTGGTGACATATATTGCAAATGGGTGACCTTTCAAATTCTAACAATAAACAAGACAATAACATAAGTTCTCCGTCCTTCTCATGTCTTTCACTTTAGCTAGTCCTATTTTTTTTAATAAATTGCTATAGTGAGCCAGGACATGAGATGGTTGTACGTCAACATTTTGACCCTGTATATATATGTGTTTTTAGATACATCCAGTAAGGCTCTTCGGAGCAAAAGAAGGAAGTGTTACAGCCTATTCAAAGGAAAACGAAATTCCTACTAGTATGGTGTGGAATGATTGGTGGCTTTGGGTGTTGTTGCCCTATTGGGGCTCCGGGCTGCATCTTCAGTTGCTCCTTGGTATCTGTTGTTCTTCATGTGTGGCTCTGGGCTGTGCTTCATTGTCTGGTGCCGGTTCTCGTCCGACTTTACAGCAGGTCAGAGCTGGTGTTAGTTTCCTGCTGCTAACGCGCCTTATCGCCTGTTTTGTTATCTTATTGCAGATCTGGCTGGTCTTTGAGAATGTTGAGATATGGTGTTGTCGTGGGTTTTTGCTCAGGACCGCCTACTCTGCATCTCATTAGCGATAGTTGCGGGTCATCTGTGGCGGTGTTCTTTGAGAATGCTATCACCGGAAAACTAGTGTTACCGGCTTGTGAATGGGGCGATACATTTATTGCGACTTTGGCTATGATATAGTGCAGATAACTCGGTGATAGATCCTTTAGAATATGCCGCAATGTCTCCTCCTCTCAGGTCTTGTGTCACTTTCTCAATAACCCACCACCATAGGCTTTCCACTGGAAGTGTTCCACCAGAGGTGCCCCTTGTGTCCCACATCTAATCTGGCTGCAATGCTGCAAGGTGTGTTGCTTAACCTTTTGCATCGTTTGGCCTGTGAACTTCCCACGGAAGATAGGCACTTTGACACTTGAGTTGTACATACACAGCCCACCATCCTACCAACTGGAACACTAAGGAGGTTATATACGCAATAAGGTTTCCTTGCAATAGGATATATGTAGGCCAAACAAAGCAAAAGGGTACGCAACGCATCTTGCAGAATTGCAGCAGGATTAGATGCAGGACACAAGGGCGTCTCTGGTTGAACACTTCATTGAACAAAAACACACAGTGGAAAGTCTAAGGTGGTGGGTCATTGAGAAAGTGACACGAGACCCGAGAGGAGGAGACATAGAGTCTAACCTTAACACCAGGGAGGGCAACTAGATACATGTTTTGGATTCAGTAAATACTGGTTCAAACAAGGTTGAGGAACTGAATAGGCAAACTGGCCTTCTGACATATATCCGATAAGTAACTGATTTTTGCCCTTAACCTGCCATGCATCACCTATTTTTACTACACCTTGGTTATACGACCTTCTTTGTGAACTGCCACCACTATTAAAATTGCATAACCATGTCGCAGGTAATGGACGGCACCGTTGTCTTCCAACCATTCGAATCAGCAAGGGGTCAGGGTTTGAGGGACTTGCTCTTGACATAGACAACCCTGCAGCAGGTCCTGGCTCATGCGGCACTTTGTAATCTTGTGACTGTACACGTTAAATCATTCATAGGCCTCAGTCACACCTTTTTGTATGACCCTCTGACATGTGTCTGTCCAACCTTCTTTTTCAATAAGGGGGAACAGATGTCAAGATGGCCACCACGTTTTTCATTTACATGAGCAAAATCCCTAATGTCCTTCTCAACCCGCACAACCACGAGCGGGTGTTGCACATCTCTCTAACAAGTATTTTGTTCCATTTGGGGTGTTAGTTTTCATTTGACACCTCGTTGGGCCCTTACACTCCATATGATGGAACAGAGGTTGAGATGGCATGCCATGTTTTTAGTCACGGGCGTCAGACCTCTTTTTGACCATGTGACACTATTACTCTGCTAGACATGAGTCTATCAGGAAAATGTATCTTGTTCTATTGGGGCTGGGGTAGTAGCATCTGCTGCACTGCACTGCTTCAATACTCACATGTATCCTGATGGGGCAACAGAGGTCAAGATGGCCGCCAAGTTAGCACTCACGGACAGCAGAACTCACATGGCCATGTGACATCGTCACATGATGTCCCAGCAATCCATTTAAGCAGAGAAAACTGGCCGCAACTCACTTGACCATGAGTTGGTGAGACACACTCTAGAATACAGGTAAAGAGACTATGACTGTTGTTGGGATGTCGGTAGGCGGGAGCATTTAGTTGTGCACCTCTGAGTGTTTAGCTTCTTCAATAAATTTTATGTCCATGTTGCCTCCAGTATTTAAGGAGGTTTGGGAAGCAAGCACAGATGAACTTTGGCATCAATACATGATGATCTCTAAGGACTGAATACTACTAACAATTTGAACCCACTACCCCCTGGAGGCCGACGAGCAAATCCAGAGGGATGAGATTCTAAGACCGTACATTGAAGGGTCATCTTTGGGAGTCCATGTGTGGAGTACACCTAGTCTTTCCCTCTCATTACAGGCACACAGCTAAAGTTTGAAAAGCTGTTGGATTGGTAAGTACATGTAACGGATGCAGCAACTGCATAGAGTAGTAGCTATACACATGTAGGGATGCAGATAGTAACTGTCAATCTCATCATTTTGCAGATGATCCTTGAATAAAACCTCCTTCCTGACTCTGAGGAGTTAATAGATTCAATCTTGTGAATTCCCAACCACCAAGGGTGAGTAACCCAAGAGTTTGGCGGCTCAAACCTTGTAAATTGTTTATTCCACACCATACTAATATACTAATATTTTGATTTCCTTTGCATAGGCTGTCGCACTTCCTTCTTTTGTCCTGAAGAAGACCCTACTTGATGTATCTGCAAACATATATATATATATTGTATTGTATTGTAGGTGTACTTATATAGTGCGGTCCTGTCGCCCCAAGGGCATCCTGGCGCTTGAGATCCGGTCAACAACACTTCCACTGCTCAGGCATCCCTGGGGAAGAGATGCGTTTTTAGGGCTTTCCTAAACGGGAAGTAGTCCCTTTGACTTCTCAAAGGGAGTGGCAGGGAGTTCCAGAGTTTGGCCACTGCGACACTAAACGAGCGGCCACCCATCCTTACTCTCTGGAACCTCGGAACCACAAGCAATTGTGCCGAAGAAGAGCGAAGGGACCGCGAGGCAGAGTACCAAGCGAACATATTCTGCAGTGGCACTGGGCCCTGTCGATGTACCGCCTTAAACACTAGGCACGCCGCTTTATACAATACACGCAAGTGCACCGGCAACCAGTGTAGGTCCCTTAAGGCTAAGGTGGAGGAGCTAAGGTTAGGGCGAGAGAGAGCCAGCTTAGCGGCCATGTTCTGCACCCGTTGTAACTTCCCCAGCAGATTTTTTGGGGCCTCCAGAAGCAGCGCGTTGCAGTAGTCTAGACGACTCAGTATGGTCCTGCGCACTACTTCCGGCCTGGCCTGCTCAGGGAGAAGGGGCAAGACTTTACGCAGCATGCGTCACAGCATCATGCATGTGGAGATGGTCTTATTAACATGCATGTCCAGCTGTAAATTTGGGCCGAAAATCACCCCCAAGTTACCAGCTGACTCCGCGGCCGACACTGTCTCGGGGAAAGTAGATGGCCAGAAGTTCTCCGGAAGTACCCGAGGAATCCGGTCCATGGAGCAGTGGAGCACCTCGGTCTTTGTGCTGTTGAATAGCAAGGAATTGGCCCGAAGCCAATCCGCTGTAGCTGCCATGCAGCGATGGAATGTCTCCAGCGGGACCGCATTATTTCCTTCCAGGGAGAAGACCAGCTGGGTATCATCAGCATAATTGAAAGCCGAGATAGCAAAAGATTTTATAAGCTGGACCAGAGGGCAGAGGTAAAGATTGAAAAGTATAGGGCTGATGGCCGAGCCCTGTGGAACCCCCTGCCCTACTTTCCGCAACTCCGATCGGAAAGGAGGAGGCGCGACCATCTGCTGCCGGTTGTTGAGGTAGGATACCAGCCAGTCTCTTGCCCCCTCTGTGACCCCGCACTCCTCCAGCCTCCTGATGAGGGTCCGATGGCAAACCGTATCGAACGCGGCCGACATGTCGAGCAGCACCAGAAAGGCTGCCCGACCACTATCGACACGTGAACGAAGATTGTCAAGTACGGTTACCAGCGCGGATTCTGTCCCATGCGCTGGACGGAAACCAAACTGTGTCTCATCGAACCACCCGATTTCTTCCAAGAAGCCCGAAAGGGAGCGGGTCACCAACTTTTCCACAATATTAATAGGAAAAGGGAGCAAAGAGATCGGCCTGTAGTTGGAAAGACAGGCGGGGTCCAGAGTCGGTTTCTTAAGCAGTGGTGACACGACTGCCAGCTTCCAGCACTCGGGAACCGTTGCCGAGTCCAAAGACTGGAGCCAGATGGAGTACAGCGGCTGGAAGAGTTCCGCCTGAAATGTCTTCCAGAATTTGGGTGGCAATGGGTCAAGCGGAGAACCCGATGACACCGTTCGTGCGGTCGCCAGTAGGTAGTTATAGTTAGGACCTAGTTTCCATAGGAAATCCACAACATTCTTTTCAAATTACTTTGGCGCCGGTGGACGAATCTTCGTAAATCTCTCTAGAAAATGGCCTGCTCCGCTCCGCTCCTTCCCTGAAAGTTTGGGGGTGATTCGTCAAGTGGGGGCCGAGAAAAATGGGGGTCCCACAACATATTTTCCCCATGCAATTTTCCATAGGGACCTTTAGCCAGGGCTACAGCCCGAAAGGCCGAACGGAATTACACCAAATTTGGCAGAGAGGTAGAGTTCGGTTCGCAGATTGTGCTTTTTGTTAAATATTGTAAATCCGTTCAGTAGTTCCTGAGAAAATCAAAGCAATTTCTAGAGACGAAGTATGGCACGCGTACAGAAATCCGTACAATTACGAGCACGAGCTGCATGCTGATTGGATGTCAACTGTCTGTCAACACGCAAAACCAGGAAGTGTTGGCAGCCATCTTGTGCCTCGGTAGCACAGAGTCACAAGAAAACAGTAAAACAAAGTTGAAAAATAAGGAAAGAGGGCAAGGAAGAAACATGTTGACCCTCTAGGGCTGCTCAGGGGGTCCCACCTGGATCTTTAGGCAAAAAATGTATTTTTTACAAAAAATAAAAAAAACGCGTGGTACGCGTATGGTACTCGTCCGCGGTGGAAAAGGAAAAAAAACTAGATCCGTTTTATTCTTAATTAGCTCCGGGGGGGGGGGCAAATTCCGGAGGCAATGTTTTTCTATAATGGGGGGCTTGGAAGTGTCCAACAGGAACAAAAGAATAAAAAGCAAAAAACGTATGTCGAGGACAGCGATGCTTCTGCTTCCTGCTTTTTATCAGGTCAATAGACTGTTCCCTATAACACAAACGTTTATTGCAATAAATGTATAGAATTTTAACTTTAGCAAAATCAGGATCAATTTGGGGGTGTGGACTACTTGCTGAAAATGCTGGTAAAGCAGTTGATGTGCTTGGTGCAGCAGCAGGTGGGTTGTCCTTCAACCTCCGTGTTGCAGCTCGAGCAAAGTTGTTGGGGTGTAAGTTCTTCATGTGTCGCTCCATATTTGCTGTGCCAAAAGAGTATTTTTGAGATAGATCACCCCTTGAAAGAGTTTGGAAATTTTTACAGGTTACTTTTGGAGCATTAACCTTTTTTTGCCCTTCTGGAAAAGTAAAAAACTGTCAAATTAGAGCTTCTTTCTTCTTCTTTGGAGGTTCTTCAGGAATGCAATATTCCTCTAAAGAATGGCTAGAAGATGACTCCATTGCTGTTATTATGGTAAACTTTGGTCTATTTGACAAGATTCTCAGACGAGATGCTTCTTCTTAGAAAGTCAAAGTAGAATTATTAAAATGGGACAGAAGTTTCAACAGTTGTAATAGGAAGTGTTATGAACCAATCAAATCTCTTCTTTTAAAGTCACATGGCTTTGCGTACGCTTACGCTGTGGTTACAGTACTCTTACGATGCGAGTAGGCATGACATTCCACCGCGATTTGTGTAATTGCTTTTAAAAGTAATATAGGATTATTGGAACTTAAAAAACTGTTTTCATAATTATCCTAGATAATGTCTTCTCTTGGTATGTTCATTAAATACATAAATATATGTTTTTAAACAATTAAAAATATTTGCGTCTTTGCGTATGGGGCGCCGTACATGACGTCACACGGATGCTTTGATGCGATGCGTAACGTGAAAGCGTATTCGTAGCGTATGCTGAGAATGATTAGCAGTACAAACTATGGTGCGATCACTCTCTCACTGTCAAATCAGAGCACAGGGCACTCTGAGAATGGTTACAAGTGGTCTCTCATTGGAGATCTGATTCAGCTGTGTTGCTTATCCACTGTATCATAATGTTACTTTTTAGCTTGTTTAAGTTTGAGGTTTGCATGAAATACTATATTATAGGCAGATATGGATCTTTAGGCAGCGCTTATCTCTATGAAGCTTGGTTATTTTCATTTACATATAGGTGCCTGAGGGAGGGAAAAGAAGTCTATCTGAATGGCGAGGATTGCACAATAGCACCAGATCACTCCTTAATTTGTAGAGACATACAATTGCATGGCTCTTGTAATCAAGATGCGTCTAACTTGGCCTGAGTTTTGAAAGGCACGTGTGGTTTGCTATAAAAAAGTTGTGTGTACTCCTCTGCATGGGAAGCTGGATGTTTCCATCTGGCCGTCGATTCCGACCTTGAAAGCAGAGTCAACCAAATGAGCCGTATAAGAGCTCTATTGTCTCAAAAAGAGGTCGCTCTTACATCTGCATGAGAAACATTTGCCCTTCATGTAGCAAACACCCGCACAGAAGTGCATGAGATTTATTAAATACAGATGTGCTCCTGCATTTTGGGGAGTTAATTCAAAGTATCTTTAATGTGTCCTTGACTACTGGGTTACCTTACTTTTTTAAAGTTAGAAGCAGTGGTCTTGTGACTACTTTTCAAACTATATTTGGTGCCTTCTCGGCATTTTTTCATTCGATTTTTGCCAGCATCTTTGGTGGATTCCCCTTAATACTCGCATTAGTTGCTGGTGTGCTTCTATTAATTTGTTTACTTAAATATGGATGCACATCCTGCAGCTCACGAGAATATGTTCCGGCTGTTGCTGCTCCGCAACCAAATGCTTAGTTACTATGGAGCGCTGCCTCTGGCTACATTGAGTGCAGCTTATGGATTATCGTTTTGATTTTCCTTTTTCACATGCGTTCAACCTGTTTTCCATTGCCTGAGCTGCTATTTCGACTGGGCCCTGGATTTGTGTCTCTGCAGTACGGTGTCTCCCAACGCGGATTACACCCAGCTGATGAGCCCCTTAGTGGTTCATGACTTGCTCTGTTCTGGCGGCGGGATTATGGCTTTAGCAGCGATACATGGAATAAGGGGATGTTGGAATGTTTTTGCAGCGGCGCTTGAATTCTTGGCACGCAGTTACATTGAAGATGACCGGAGTTTTCCTGCGATGGTGATAGAGGCTCCGGTCGTTGAGGAACATGTATGTTCATTCTCACTATTGAATTTGATGGCTGAAATGTTTTCAGATGAGAACAATGACTTCCTCTTGGAGGCTGTTGCTACGTACTATGCTTATACGCTGTTGGATTAGGACTCTTTGATTTTTCTACCTATTCTTTATTATTTAGTTACTGTTTTCTATCAAACAGCGAATACTTTTTTTTGCAAATTTGAAATTGAATCTGCTTTTCAGGCTTGGACTCTGCGTTCCTAATTGGCCCACGTTTATATCACGTGCTTCGATCGAGGGAGGGTGTCGTGGGCTGAGCCTTGCACTCACAACGTGTTAAGTTAGCATGGGTTTATTAGAAGCTTAAACGCCATTTTTGCTTTCCTGCTCTGCTTTGCACACGACACACACTTGCGCTATTGTTTAGGGAACACTGAGTATTTTGCGTCACCTGAGAATAACTTGTTTTGCTGCATTTCTAAGCTGTCTCGTTAGTTTAGTGTGTATAGTGAGAGCATGGAAGAACAAGGTTATCTTGGATACTATGTCTGTTATTCGAAATGATCGTCGCACGTTCGACCCATAACACATATGCAGCTTTAGCCACCTCTGATACAGGTGCGTTTAATAATGCATTTTGGAGGCATAATTACACACAGTTGGAGACCATTGGTATCCTGACAGTTTGTGCAGAACTCAATGTGATCCACTACTGCTGAGTACCAGAGGTATGGGTCGGCCCATGTAATCCAATGAGGCCTTCTGTAGTTATAAACTAACCTGCTAGGTAAGGAGGGTGAAATGTAGGTATATTTTAAATGTATTTTTCCCTTTAGCATTATAGGATGCTTTCTCCCTTTGTATTTTATGGAATAGTAACAATGCTGACAACCTTGTTTTTGATAATATGTTTAGTTGTATTATCTAAGGTACTGCACATGATATCACGGCGTTAGAAATAAACATTTCAAACTTGCACGTGTCTTTATTTACTCCTTGTTTTGGACTGGTGTAAGACTATAACGAAAGAGTGCTCCTGTTATCCGCCTTACTTGAGGTAATGTAAGTTGCATCTTCTGGGTTGACTAGTCATTGGTGTTTTTGCTATAGGACGAAGAACCAATGAGTCACTGATTGCTAGTCTGGTAGGGGGTTTGGGTACTAAGGTGGGTTTTGGTACACTGTAATTCACTGATGTCCTAAGTCTTTATGCACAGTTCTGTGTAGGAGCAGAATTCCTGGAACAGTAGTTACAACAAAAAGGCTCGATAAAGGGCCTTGAGTTTGAATCAGAATATGAAATTGAAAAATATTTGATAATCCCAGGCATGAAAGGGATCAAGTGTGCAAATTTACAGTGCCTTCGGCCGGGGTAGTTGTTACAATAAAAAGGCTCGATAAAGGCCTGCACTTTGAATAGGAATATGAAATAGAAGAATAGTTGATAATCATAGGTAAGGAATGCAGCAAGTAGTTGTGTGTATGTGTGGATGATGTGTTGATTGAGTGGAAGATGAAAAAGGTGAAAATTAAGAAAGGCTGGAGATACGCAAACTACCCACTGCATTGTCAGTGAAGTGGATCTTTGGAATTCCAGCTCATTAAACAGATAGGGTGTTGGATTCGGCAGTGGGAGCAAGAGAAACGAGTACCACATCTAAGGAAGCAAGTTAGTGCATAAAGTACACACAGTTGGGCAGATTTACAAGCCCCTTGCGCCACTTTTGCATCATATTTAACATGGGAAAATTACGCAAAAGTGGTGCAAGGGGCTTGTAAATCTGCCCCAGTGTGTGGTAGAAAAGACGCAAGAAAGCACGGAAGTGTGCAAATTACCTACTGCTATTCACGGGTAGTAGTTACCAAGAAGGCTGAATAAAGGGCCTGCACTTTGAATTTGAATTAAAGAAGAATATTTGATAAGCTCAGCCAAGAAAGGCAGCAAGTAGGTGTGTGTATTTGTGGATGTTGTGTTGATTGAGCGGAAGATGAATAAGGTGAAAAATAAGAGAGGCTGCAGAGATGCAAACTTTGTGTGTGTGGGTGTTTAGTTTTCCAGTGTACATATATATACATGTATGTATATATATATATATATAAATATATATATATATATATCCATATATATATATATATCTATATATATATTAGGCTCACTATCCGTCAACTCCCCTTCACTCACGGCCGGGTGCTGTAGCAGCAGGTGACGGAACCCGCGGGTCACGCTGAGACCAAAGCTCCTCGCTTCCTGGCTTGGGGTTATTCTTTGAAGACAGTGGAAAAGGCCATGACTCGTATTAACAACATGACGAGAGCACAGGCACTAGTTCCTAGAACTAAGACAGATGTTTCCTGCACAGGGAGTAAATCAGAGTCATCCAGAGTCATAATTACCTACAACAAACAACACAAGGAAATTCATACAATTTTCAGCCGCAACTGGAACCTGGTAACCGGGGATCCGGTTCTTGGGGAACTAGTTGGCAGAAAACCCGAATTTTCATTCAGAAAATCTATTTCAATGGCCGACAGACTGGTGAAAAATCATTTAGATCAACCAACATCTAAGATCTTTATGACACTAAGCAAGGGTTTCAAAAAATGTTCGCTCTGCAAGGCTTGTAAATATGGTTGCAGTAGGAAACAGTATATGACTCCTTTCAAAACTGAACCTCAGCTAATCACCAAACAGCTTACCTGCAAAACAGAGTTCGCTGTTTATGTGCTGCAGTGCCCCTGTGAGCTGCGGTATGTGGGTAGTACCCGCCTGCCGGCTCACAGGCGGATATTGCAGCACATAAGAGCAATTAATACGAAGGACCAATCTTATCCCGTAGCTCGCCATTTTGAGAGCACCCACAATAGCGACCCTATACATCTGACATATTATGTCATAGATAGTGTCTTGCCCCTGAAAAGGGGTGGAAATAGAGATGCACTTCTTAGGGTCCTGGAGATGCGCTATATTCTAGAATTAGATAGTCGCACTCCAGGAGGGCTCAACGCGAGGGAAGATCTGTATACCTGTTTATAATAACATCCTTATAAGCAAAAATCATAAATCACCAAAGCATGATATTCATGGGATCATTGGGAGTTACCAATGATTTATCTACATTAAGTATGATTAATCACTCTCTATTGATTTAGGTCCCGCAGTACATTACCATCATTTTTTTGGGTGAATTCTTTTCTTGGTATACATTTCAACTTTAGGATTTATTCGCTTTAGTAGGGGCTCCTACTATAGTTTCTGTGTATTTAATATTTTCTTGGGATTATCATGAATGTTTTTAACTATTTGAATTCTGCACTGAAAACAGCACTTTCACTTTATTAAATTACTTGCACTATGTTATGATTGCTGCTCTCTACCATTGTATTGGATTTAAGTGTTACTAAAACTCATACATTTACAAATTGTGAGTTAGCACTAGACACTTTATCATAACCCCACTTGGGGTAGATATAGTCTTTTTTGAGTTTTTTCCGTTGGAAACAATTCGAGATTTCTTCTATTAACTTCTATGAAAAAGTTTTTAGCAAATACAATACATTTATTTATTTATTGTAAATATGTAAATATGTATATATGTTATACTTTGCACAATTTTTTATCTTTGAGCAAATGTAAATACTCACTATGAGTTCAATTGTGTTTTTTTGAATGTACAGACTTTGGTTATTTACTCATAGTCTTTCGTTTGTTTCATGTGAAAAAGCCAAATGTATTACCAATAGGAGGCGGTTATGTCAAAGTCCGCCCTTTGTGTTGATTATTTAAATCCTTTGCTGGTAATGTGACCTTACCATGTGATCAAGACTGTAGGAACAGTCGAAACGCGTAATGGCGGACAGGCTCAGCAACATACTTGAATAAAGCACCCTGTTCTTTAAGCACTGAAGTTGGGTTCAGCTCTTCGTTCTTTTTGACCAATTGATTACGATAATTGGTGGCGCAGGCTTGTGCGGGGATATATATATGTATATATATATATATATATATATATATATATATATATAGATAGATATATATATATATATATATATATATATATAGATATATCTATATATATATTAGGCTCACTATCCGTCAACTCCCCTTCACTCACGGCCGGGTGCTGTAGCAGCAGGTGACGGAACCCGCGGGTCACGCTGAGACCAAAGCTCCTTGCACAAAGTACATAGCACTCACGGGACAGGTCCAATAAATTCATTTATTGGGCAAACACTCTCACAGACGCGTTTCGGCAACCGCCTTTTTCAATTAGAGGCCGGCGCCACCATCAGGCAGTGTTTAAATACATCCAATCAACAGAAAGGAAGAAAGGACTCATGTGCTATACAAGCCACCATTACTAAGTGGTGTAGATTCAGTTACAATCACTGGCACAATTGAGCCCTGGATGGGCAAATATATTAAGTAAAGCACAAAATATTATAATCAACAATACAGTACAATTTAGCCCTGAATACAGTATTAGGAAGAGTCAATTCCAAAAGAAAATCATAAATGGACTGTTAACTCCTCTCCAGCATTGAGGCCACCTCTTTTTTTGGTCTGGTTCTCGATAATATGGCGAGATTCTAACCTTCTTAGCTGGAGCAACCTGTTCCCTCCCCTTATATCTGCAGGCACCTGATCCATGCAGTAAAAGCTAAGGAGTTCTATGTTGCTGTGGTGAAACACTCCAAAGTGTCTCGCCACTGGGTAGGTGGGATCCCTGTTTTGTATAGCCCTCAGGTGTTCCAAGATCCTAATATTGGTAGGATGAGTTGTGCTTCCAATGTAACGCAAGCCAACGGACATACCAAACAGTGTGGCTTGTGTTACAGTTCATTAAACTAGTGATCTTCTTGGGCTCTTTCATCCCAGGTACTTGGTAACTGGTCACTTTTTTACTATTCCTGCAAGATTTACATTTAAGGCAGGGATAGAAACCTGTCAATTTGCCAAATGGCGAGGATTTTCCTTCTTTTCTACAGTGGCTACGCACAATACTAGAACCCAATGACCTGGCTCTCCTGAAAGTTATTAGTGGAGATTTAGGTAAGTCATTTCCGATAATCGGATCGGATTTGAGTATGTGCCAATTCTTTACACACTTCTTTCTGATTTCATGGGCATCTCTAGAATAGTTTGTAATCAGTCTCATGCTATTCTTATCGGCCATTTGCTTTTTGGATACCACTGTGCTGTTTTTTTAAATTAGTTCTGATTTCAACTTCTTATCAACTTTCAGCTTTGCTTCATGTAGTGTCTCTTTATTGTATCCTCTCACTTGAAACCTCATTATACTTTCCCTGGCCGCTCTCTCATAGTCCTCCTGTCGTGTACAATTCCTTTTTATTCTCAGTAACTCGCCATAGGGTATACTAGATATAGTTTTCCCTTTGTGGCAACTATGGCATGCAGCACAGACTTCCCAGCTGTGGGTTTTCTGTGTAATGCAGTACAGATCTTCCCTTCAGCTGCGAACACCTTAAGGTCCAGAAAATTGACTGTCTCAGTGCTAGTTTCACCAGTAAACCTGAGATTAAGATTGTTCTTATTTAGTACATCGACATATGAATTGGCACATTCTTTCGTCCCTCGATAGACGATAAACAAATCGCCTATGTACCTGTTCCAGGATATCACTCTCTCTGTCCAAACGGCATTGTCTGCCGCCCAGGCCACCTGCTCCTCCCACCAGCCAACAAAAAGATTCACGTAGCTGGGGGCGAAGCAGGTGCCCATCGCGGTGCCACACAACTGTTTGTAAAATTGATCCTGGAACAAGAATATATTGTTACTTAAACAAAAAGTTATAAACTCAAGTAACATTTCATTATGTGCCGTAAGATTGATGGGCCTTTTTTCCAGGTACCATTTTATTGCTTCTACCCCTTGGAGATGATCAATTCTTGTGTAGAGGCTTGAGATGTCAAATGTCATCATTACCAAGTCATTAGTCCAGTTTAGTTCATCAATTTTGAGGAGAAAGTCTGTTGTGTCCCTTATGTATGATTTTAACATTTTCACAAAATCGTATATAAAGTAGTCCACAAACCTTGACATGTGCTCCGTCAGGCCTCCCACAGACAAAACAATCGGACGTCCGGGTGGACTTGTAGGATGCTTATGCAGCTTAGGCAAATGGTAGAAAGTCGGTACCGTTGGATGCTTACATTCCAGGAAGGCAAACTCCTCCTTGCTGAGCATCCCTTTGTGATACCATTTGTTGAGTAGGGAGCGATAAGCGTGAACACTGTCATCAAATGTCTTTCTGGTCACCCTTATATAGTTCTTTTGATCCTCCAATTGGGATAGGGCTTCCTTGATGTAGAAATCCCTTGTCATCAAAACAACATTTCCGCCCTTATCGGATGGTTTGTATATGATCTTATCCTCTTTTTCCAAGTCATGTAGTGGATGTATGACGTTACATCGCGCACATTTACATCGCGTGCTTTTTCCCCGCATCTATTTCATCGCCGAGTCCATGACATCGTCTGTTATTACCTCACAATCTATTGCAACGCGATTCCATTGCTTTCTATTGGGCCGTACTTTACCCCGCAGTACAGCATGTCGCATGGCAAAACAACGCAGTCGTTGAAATCACCTGCGAGAACCCGCCTCTAAGCCCTGGCCCCCTTCCCCCCCCCTCACTTGAACGCCAAATCTTCACTTTCTATCGGATGTTTGCACATGTTGCATTTTTTTGGGGTGTTGTGTTAATTACATTTATAAATATATCTTAAGAAATTGCACGCTTTTTAAAGTGCTTCGCCTTACATGTTGGGAACACATATTGGGGTGGTATAAAAGGACTCGCCCCACATTGCAAGTAAGTGACAAGAAAATATTATTGAGCGTGAAACCAGCTCTTTGCGCTCTGATGTGTCTATATGACGTACCTTTTGCCCCGATTCTCATTACTTTTTGTCATGATGTGTAACCTTTGTCCGGATTCTTTACACTCACCGTCCTGCATTTGCATCTATGCCAGTCGCCCCCCCCCCCCTAGTCAGGATCCTTGTATCGCGCACTTGAATTGACATTTACTATTTACTAACAACGCAATTCCACCACATATTGTGTGTTTAGACACGAACCTGGGTCCTGTTTTTTTAGGGTGTGAGTCATGAAAGACATTCAGGATACGATGCACTCGAATGTGTTTTTGAGTAATATTCCTCTCACATCAAGGAGAAGGGATGTGTGAATGTGAAAATGAAAAAACCGTACAACGTGGCAAGATAGGTTCGTGCTGGGGGGAACTCATTAACAGGAAAGATATCAGTACAAAAACGGAGGGGGGTTCAAATCAATGTCTGTAGTTTGTGCGGTAACATTCAGAAGTATAATTGAGGTGGCGCTGTATACATTATCGTTGTGTTCATGGAAAATATGTTTTCTTGCCATGCTTAAGCAGGGAGAGATACCTTGATAGACACTGGGTCAGCCTGCCTACCCGAGTATAGCGGAATGGTGGGAAGGGATGGGATTATCCCTCTGAGCGGTAGGGGGGCATGAGGAGGGGTGGGAGGAGACCGGGTTGTAGTTGCTGTATTGATGGCTGCTGGGTTTCGTTGTAGTGTTACTTTTCGGTTTTTGTTTGTTTTCGATTTTTAAAATCAATAAAATATAATATAAAAAACACTAAAACCATGTGTGTATGCTTCTATCAATCAAATATGTGAATATCTATTGAAAATATTTTTTGCAACTTTATCATTTGATCAACCAAAATATGAATATGGTTATTTGCCAACTAATGGTATTTCGCTTCTTCGGGGTTAGCAGAGGGTACCTTAGAGTATGCTGAGATCATTGTTGTCAGAGTATCTGTTTTAAAACACATCAACAGTTGAGGTAGAATGACAGAGTGCAGAGTGGGTTAAAAGGCTGCGAGGATGGGTTGAGGATGTGTTTACAATGGGAAACACCCACCCACCCATTCATCCACGCATCCAACCCACGCATCCATCCATCCATCCACCCACCCATCCACCCACTCATCCACGCATCCATCCACCCACCCACCCATCCATCCACGCACCCACTCATCCATAAATCCACCCAACCATGCATCCATCCATCCACCCACCCACTCATCCATGCATCCATCCACCCACCCACGCATCCATCCACCCACACACTCATCCATGCATCCATCCACCCACCCACGCATCCATCCACCCACCCACGCATCCATCCACCCACCCACGCATCCATCCACCCACCCACGCATCCATGCATCCATCCACCCACGCATCCATCCATCCACGCAACCACCCACCCACTCATCCATACATCCACCCACCCAACCATGCATCCACCCATCCACCCACCCACCCACTCATCCATGCATCCATCCACCCACCCACGCATCCATCCATCCATCCACCCACACACTCATCCATGCATTCATCCACCCACGCATCCATCCATCCACGCAACCACCCACCCACCCATCCATGTATCCATCCACCCACCCACGCATCCATCCACCCACCCACGCATCCATCCACCCACCCACCCATCCATCCACGCACCCACTCATCCACACATCCACCCAACCATGCATCCACCCATCCACCCACCCACTCATCCATGCATCCGTCCACCCAACCATGCATCCAACCACCCACCCACCCATTCACGCACCCAGCAAGTGACCCATTCAGTGTATAAAAAGTAAGTTATTCTAAATATACGCAGTGTATAAAAAGTAAGTTATTCTTTGAATGTTGGCCACCCTAAAAAATTTACATTGTTTATGTTTGTTTTTTATTGTTGACATGACAGCAGGCTCGAACATTAGTCCCCGGCAGCAAATATTTTTTTATTGTTTGACGTGACAGCAGGTTCGAACATTAGTCCCCGGCACCAAAGTTGTGCGCGTTGCCCTCAGACCACATTTGAAAGTGTTGAACGGTCGAGAGGATTGCACTTACCTATCATTCTATGTCTTCTTGTTATATTTTGAAAAATGCACATCCTGGGTCATCTTCACTAAGAAAGTCACAAATTTAGCACCTTGATGCTTGCTACCTCGAATGGACGGAGATTGACTTCTTTTTGGGATTTTCAAGAGTTTCCACCTGGAATGCTGCAAAATCACAGGTTTCCAGGCGGACTTCTAGGGGCCATTTATGAATTCGTTTTATTGCCCATATGGAGGAATTTTGCCACTTGTGCTTAACAGGTTTTTCTGATTCTAATGAATAATTCTAGTGAAAAGATTAATTAAGGAAGCAAGTAATGCTGTCTCTGATGATGAGCTAATGATGAAACAGTACTTGAAGCAGACATGGCTTTGCCTCTAACATGTAATATCACTCAGAAATTCGAACTAGATGCCAAGTACTAAGGTTTGCCCCTTACAAATTACATATATTGAGTCAAATCTCAAACTATGTGTGACAAGTTTGTAATTTTTTAATTTTGGTAGCTGTCAGCAGGTTCGAACATTAGTCCCCAGCAGCAATTTTTTTTTATTGTTTGACGTGACAGCAGGTTCGAACATTAGTCCCCAGCACCAAAGTTGTGCGCGTTGCCCTCAGACCACATCGTTGTCCATTATGTGGCCGTAAATCATTGTTGGTATTTGGTTCCTTCGGCCAGATATGTAATATACAGAATGAACGTACACACCCAGCCATGCATCCAGCCACCCACGCATCGAAGTCACGCATCCATCCACCCACCCATTCACGCACCCAGCAAGCGACCCATTCACGCACTCAGCAACCGATCCACCCCACCCATGCAGGCATAAAAATCAAATATACGCAGTGTATAAAAAATTAAGTTATTCTAAATATATGTAGTGTATCAAAAGTAAGTTATTCTTAGAATGTTGGCGCCCCTAAAAAATGTACATTGTTTATGTAAATATGTGCTTTAAATGTGCTCGTAAAGAGTTCCAATTGTTTGGCTCCTAAATCATCTTTTCTATTGTTTGGGTCGTAAATCATTTATGATCGTAAATATTATGTGTCATTTGCGAATATGCAATGTGTCATTTCCGATGTAATGTCTTTTGGTCCGATAAATATGTGCTTTAAATATTTTCAATTGTTTGGGTCGTAAATCATCTTTTGTATTGTTTGGGCCATAAATCATTCCGTTTCGTCCGATGTAATGTCTTTTGGTCCGATAAATATGTGCTTTAAATATTTTCAATTGTTTTGGTCGTAAATCATCTTTTGTATTGTTTGGGCCATAAATTATTCCGTTTCGTGTCATTTCCGATGTAATGTCTTTTGGGCCACAAATCATTCCGTTTCGTGTCATTTCCGATGTAATGTCTTTTGGTGCTTAATGCGATGTAATGTGTGCCGCTTTAAAAGTCATTGCGGCGTCTTAGCATGCGGCGTCTTAGCATGCGGTGTGAAGCCATCTGCGATGTAATAGTCGCGATGCGATAGTAACGCGATGTAGTGCTTCCGATGTAATGGGTGTTTACCTATGTATTGCTTTCCTCTGCTGTTGTGTGAGGTTGCCATTGCCTGATTTCTTCTTTCTTGTTCTGTTGCAATGGCTCCAAAGGTCCTTGACCATCACATCTGCAAAGGTATTGATGATAATCATGCTCACCACCCGGACTATCATACCATTCAGGTATTGAAATGTCTACAATGAGCAGTGGGAGGAAAAGCGTAAAACCGATAACCTGGGCCATTGATAATTGTTGATAAAACTAAAGAAACTACAGAGCCCACAATGCCTCATAATGGCAACAGTGGAGTCTCGGTATAAATAAGTAGAAATCAATGAAGGACTTGTAATGCTACTGTGAACAGGAACTGTATAGTTCGAAACGCGTAGGAGTGCAAGATGGAAATGGGTGAATAAACCAGCTTTTTGAAACCATTCAGGAGGAGTGCGGCGTGATTATTGTTTTCGCTAAAACATAAACTTGCAGGAGTGTCCTTATCCTGCCGCCAGCACCAGCTTACTGTTGCTCCCCCCGCTGAGGACATTTGCGTATATATATATATATATATATATATATATATATATATATATATATATATATATATATATATATATATATATATATATATATTTATTTTTTCTCTAAAAAAACATAGGTTTTAGGCACGTTATAGTTAGGAATTAGCATTTAAAAAACCTTGCAAATTCGCTGAAAAAACCATAGGTTTCACACATGTTATAGTTAGCTAGACATTTCACTCATACAAAACCATTGAAATTCCCCCGTTATAGTTAGTTCAGCTAACTATAACTCAAGTGCCCGCAATGCACTGCTGATGATGTCACATATTTCATCACTCATGACATGGTCAGTGACATCACTCATGACATCACTGATTACCCCTCCTCGAGAACACTTCCAAATATATTGATTTTTTTCTGCGCCCATTTGTGGAGGGGATACCCTCGTATTTGAAGGACAGCAGAGACTTCATTAACAAGATCAAGAATTTTGAGTGGCAAGAAAGTTATTTCCTCATCTCCCTCGATGTAGGCAGCTTATACACCTCCATTCGGCATATGGATGGCATCGATGCCTGTCGGAGGTTTCTCAAGAAACGGTCCATCTCTTTTCGAGACCATACTGACATGATTTTAAAAATGATGCTGTTTTGTCTCGAAAACAATTTCTTCATCTTCAATGAGATCTACTTTAGACAGCGACAAGGGACTGCGATGGGAACTTGTTTTGCTCCCAGTTTTGTGAATCTATTCATGGCAAACTGGGAGCAACAAGTGGCTGAGACCAGCGCATTGTATCGCAGCCATGTTAAGACCTGGCTGCGATACATTGATGATTTATTCATCATTTGGGATGGTCCCAAAATCCTGGCAGAGGATTTCATTCGTGAACTGAACTGCAATAATCTCAACCTCATTTTGGAGGGGAAAATTAGTAACTGTGTTATGGAGTTCCTGGATTTGAGAGTTGAGGTTGAGAGGAACAAACTTGTTACCAAATTGTTCCGTAAAGCTACGGCAGGTAACACCTTGCTTCACGCTGAGAGTAGCCACCCGAAATCACTCTCCGGGCCCGGAGGAACTGCAGTAGGGATGAGGATTTTGCAATTGAAGGAGAAAATATGAAACAACGTTTCAGAGAACGTGGATATAACCCACAGGTAATTGAAGAAGCATTTGTGAAGGCAAGCAATGTCACCCATGAATCCTTATTGGTCCCCAATGTCAATAAACCTGAGGGACAGGGGGTTATAAGGTTTATCTCTACATACCATGCAAGCTCATGGCAGGTACAGAACAGCCTTAAAAAACACTGGAATGTGTTACAAACTGAACACACGTTAACTGAGGTATTAGGCAGCAACCCCAGCATTACGTATCGTAAGGCAGATTCTCTCAAGGATAGGCTGAGTAGAAATGAGGTCAACATCAAACCCAGGAAGGCCAATGAGATACAGGGCTTTTTTACTTGCATGAAGTGCAAAGCTTGCAAATTCAGCAGTAATGTCAAGTCAGTCTATTATCCCATAGAGGATAGGGAAAATCCTATTACACAACATCTTAACTGCCTCTCAGATCATGTGATATACGTGTTGGTGTGTCCATGTGCCAAGAAGTATGTAGGGAGCACCATGTTCCCTGCAAAAAAGCGCATTCTTGAACACATGAGGGCGATTGATAACAGTGACCAAAGCTCGCCAGTCGCCCGTCACTTTGAAGAAAACCATAAAAGCAATCGCAACTTATTGAAATTCTTTGCGATTGATAGAATTCCCAATATGAAGAGGGGTGGTGACAGAATACGCAGGCTGCGACAATTAGAAAGCAGATACATTCTTGACTTAGACACACGTATTCCAGGAGGGCTGAATTCTGAGGAAGAACTGAAATGGTATCTGGGAGATTAAACTGTATAAGTTTCTATCTACATAGATGCATGCATGTACATATCTGTTGGTTGTCCTCTCGAACTCCTAGCAATGATTCTACTGGTTTTAAATCACTTCACTTTTAATTTGTCTCACACTTTATAATAATATGTTGGTGGCCGTTTTTGTAGTATGGTATCAGCCGTCCTGATGTGACATTCTTGTTTTCCTATAGGTAACTCAGTACCGTGGAGATATGCCCGTGCAGAAGAATTGATTACCCCAAGGGGTCATGTCAGTAAATTCCCACTTGGGATTCATGGACATTTTTCATTTCGATTGATGTATAAGACTGTGTGACTTATTATCGTCTACATAACTCACTACTAATTTTGCAGACCCTCTCCAACTTGGGACGTCAGTGAGATCTATGTTCTAATCCCACTAGGGAAGGTTTAACCAGCACATTATTAGCACTGCCAGTAGACTGCTAAAAGTTGACATAATGCATATGCCCCATTTTTGTCATTTATTCAATCGATTTTCATTGATTTATATAATTGTTATCTTCTGCATAACCTTCTTCACTACTGACCGTGGCAGTATTTGTAAAATTTTTCCCACTTGGGACATCAGCGTGATGCATGTTTTATTTCCTATGATGGTGTGTTTATCAGGCACATTAGCAACACTGCCAGTGGATTGTATATGTTGACAGAATGCATATGCCTTATCATTTGTAGCTATTTTCGCTACTATACTTTGACATATAGATGTGGTATGTTTTCTGTTTCGGACCATTATTATTTTACCATGCTAAAATGGCCGCGATGTTTACTTTGTGCACATTGTCCTTTGTTTATGTTTACACAAGGAAGTGTTTGAAAACTTTATTTAATGTTTATTTTTTTAACACTATTCACCCGTGACCAAGGCGAGTAATCGCTGAAACGCGTTGGGGGTTTAGTTCCATGAACTGTCTTTCCATGCTGGAATAAACTGAATACCCACAAACTTTGTTGGATGGTGTAATTTCATGGTGACTACTACTGGATTTTCGAGTGCATTTCACGCTATGGCTTGAGCGTGTGGTGAAACGTAATACAGACAGGGAGCCTTTGACCCTGGCTTGCACCGCAGTCTGAGTGTCCCGGTTTTTCGAAGGAAGTGAACTGCATATATATATATATATATATATATATATATATATATATATATATATATATATATATATATATATATATATATTCAAATCCTGCACGGCCGCCACGTATTCACTCACGCGATGCCAGCAAAACAGGACACGGACCCAGATTCCGTGCTGTTAAGTTTTATTCACCCAATCACCCAAGTGTCTGAGACCCGTTTCGCAGCGCGGACGCCGCTTGTTCACTCGACAGTTTGTTCAAACTCGGGAAGCATTTTTAAAGTGACAGTGCATTAATTCAGTGAATCACGTGAGTTCATTTCACTATGGAAATAGACAAAATACTCTATGCGCTTCTCATTTCTGCGCTGTTTAACAACTGTGCAAACTTGTATATGTTCTCATATTGAGATTTTGGCTAATGCATAAATATCAGTAAAATACATTATTATACATTTTAAACCGTTTTAGTAATCAATAACATCATATTTTGATTGAAAAAATCCTTGTAAAATACGAAAGCCTGATTTCAGTTGTATTTGTTATTGTATAGAAGTTTGTCATCTTACATAGCGAATGTTTCTATATTGTGCTTCTATGTGCTGGTGATGTTAAAATCATGTCAATTGGTCTATTGTTCGTACCATTTTTATCTCACAGACCAAATGAGTCTAAGCTCGCTAATGTAATCTGTGTGCCCGTGTTGTTAGACATATACATTCTCTCGTCATTACTGTTTAATCTCTTATATAATATCATAATCTGTCTGAATCAATTTTCCATGTCAACATCATATCATATGTAATCTACATCTATTTGGAACTATTTAGGATTTCCAAAATATACTAGATTCAAGGGTTTCAACACTCAAATAGATTCCATTGAATAAATAAGCATATCTGTGCATCGTGATAAACTGATATTTACAACTCATGATCATATTATCAGAAGATTTCATATACAAGTCGATTTATATTTAAAAATATTTAAAACATCCTAAGATATTTACAAATATTTAAAAAAAAACATCAGTACAAAAAGTTATAAAAATTCTTGAATAAATAAACCTAAAATTCATCTATGTGTATCATATCTATCTTCCGAAAAGTGCTGAGTTGTGATTGTTGTTGGATTGAACACTAATTATCATATCGCTGGGCATGTGAACAGGAAATTTATTGGTCATCATTATTCTAGACAAGTGTAAAGGTCTTCCGTTAGATTCAATCCATTGGGATGTTTCGAATCTAATAATAAAATATACCTGGTCTCCAACTTGCGTAATTTGTTCTCCCTATCTCCTCCTCGCCTATTGGGAGGGACTGCATCTATTAGGTAATAAGACAACCCTTTGTTATTAGATCCGTGGCATGCCTTAAAATGTCGAGCCACCGGATAGGTATTGTCCATATTAGTTATGGCGCGGAGATGTTGGAGTATTCTAACATGTGCTTGTAACTTAGTGCTACCTACGTAGATAAGTCCACATGGGCAAGTTAGAACATATACCGTATATTCGGTTTTGCAGGTTAACATTTTATTTATTGTGTATGGTTTTGTCTTGAATAGACTAAGGTACGTTTTTGTATTGGCCCCGTGTGTACATGCCTTGCATGTTGTACATTTTCTGAAACCCTTTACGTTCTGGTACCAGGCTGGTTTATTAATAATTTCAGGATCAGGTACCACCAGGCAGTCTCTCATTGAGGGAGCTCTACTGTATGTAATGGACGCCCTCTGCGGTAGCAGGGGTCCTAATACGGGGTGACTGAGCAGTATAGACCATTCCCCCTGAATGATTTTTTGGATTGCCTTGTGTTGTTTGCTGTATCCAATTATAAGGCGAAAGCTTTTATCGTCCTCTACAGTTTGGTTTTGACACTGATCTTTTTCTTTATTTCTAACCAATAAATCATCCCTGGCTAGTGTCGCTGTTTTGGCAATTGCATTTTCTATTGTTTGTCTAGAATAGCCTCTTGCTTCAAATCATTCCTTGCTAAGTAGTTGCATACATACATACATACATACAGGGTTGAAACGTCGAAGTACAACCATCTCATGTCCTAGCTCACTATAGCAATTATTTTAAAAAATAGGCCTAGCCAAAGAAAAAGACCTAAAAAGGGCGGAGAATTTATTTTATTGTCTTGTTTATTGTTTGAATTTGAAAGGTCACCCTTTTGCACTATATGTCAAAGTCAAAGTCAAAAACAGCTTTATTCGATTTTGTTTCATTAGCAGAGAAAAAAGGGGCATTTACGGCCTTCCAAAACCCAGTATTGTCTTTGGTCAGACAGGCTTGATGTAGCGCCTGCCAGGCTTCCTGTTTCAGTTCTCTTTTACGAGGTTTTACTGCATGTGGATAAGCAGTTCTGGCTGATCTTATTTCAACCGGGTTTCTTGGTTCACTCTTTAGAGTTACCATTAAATGCGCAAGCGTCTTACTGCACTCTGAGTTGAACCATCTCTGGATCTTTGCTTTGCCAGGTATCTGTGAGCTTGTAAGAAGCTGTTGGATTTCCTCGCTAATTATGAGGAGGCCTTACTATACTGACTATGGCATCATCATTATCCGCATTGAGACATGTTTCAAATTCCCTATATTTGTTTTTAATGAGACTTTCAAAGAAGGCAACTGGCTCTACTTTGTTCCACTTAATGGCATATCCATTCTTCTTAGCAAGGCTTAACTTATGACCGTATAAGCATTCAGTTAAATTATTTACTTTACCTTGGCACCTTGCAAAAGAGAGGGAAAGGCCAATTGGGAGATGATCACTCATTGCTATCTCACATGTGTTATAAGTGAGAACGCAACTAGAATGCCGCTTGGATATTAGGGCAAAGTCTATGGCAGATTTACATCCCCTCCCAATATATGTTGGCCTAAAGGGAACCGAAGGAGAGCTTAATTTGTTTGTAAAGCCCAAGTCTAGTTTAAAAGGTAAATTGTTAAAGAGATTGCCCAAGGTAGTATGGGAGAAATGTGCACAAGTATCTTCTTTACCTGAGCCCAAGCCACAGATGTTCAAGTCACTATGTGGGCATAGGAGACAGTTAAAATCGCCCACCCATATAATGCATCTGTTCCCTATCTTCTTTTCTTTAATGCTCTTAATGGTTTGGGACATGTCCTCTAAAATCTAGCTTCTTTCTGTTTTTAAAATATTATTGTAAACATTTATCAGGACTATTTTTTGATTTCCCCCAACCGTCATCTGCAATATCTGGTAGTATTCAGAGACAGATTCGAATTGTACTTTTACGCCGTTTAGGAGATTAGAAACTTAGGTGCAAAGGCCCCCCCTTGTTTCTTCCCCTTGCCACACGAGTAGCAGGGGTATGAAAAGTGTGATAGCCATTTATATGGATAGGCTCCATTACCCAGCATTCCTGTAAACAAATGATGGAGTATTCTCGGATAAATGGTAGGCAGACAGGATCCCTTGTCCTGGCAAATAGCCCTGCGATGTTCCAAGATATCAGTCTGATGTTGTCTACTATATCTAAGTTGGAAGCTGTTAACCTATCATCTGTCTGTAAAGGTATATCAGCTGGCAGGACGCCGGTATTTCTATAGCATATCTATTGATGGTCACTATGGGCCCTGGCCTGTTCATTGAGTACCAGAGGTACTTCCCCTACTGTTGAATTCGTAAGTAAATGTAACTTACACGAGTTATCAGCTTTGTTATGTATATGATGATTATTTTCTATGATAGTGTCGGGATTAAGCCCTTTATCTGTTTTATTTCTTATATTCTGGGCAAGAGGGATTTCCAGCTCATCCAGGATCCTATTAGGAGATTGTTTTTTAAGATTATTACCGCTAGTTTTTATTTCCTTTATCTTTTGCCTAAAATTATTAGCAGTGGGGGGATTTGATGTCAGTCAGTCAACCATGTCGAGGGTACTATATCTGTTACTTGTTGGAAAACCCATTTCCAGCCCATGGCCCTCAAAACGTATTCTATTTCTAGGATGTTCTAGTCCTGTATTCTCCTCCATGTTTTTCCTCTTCAGAACATAATTTGACCTATTTGTTTTAGGGCTATAAAAGTAAGTAAGATCAAACGGCTGTATTCTTGTTTTTTTCATATGGGGCCACCCTTCACAGATGTACTGAGGCGCTTGCATGTCACCAAAATTTATGATAATACAATCTCCTGGGATGTTTTTCCTGCTCCTCCCCACCCAACTGAGTCAGTTGCTCGAGTTTTTTGAGTCTTTCTTCCATACATATCAGTCTATCCGTAATGGGCTTGATGGAAGATGTTACGATTTCACCCACTTTTACCCAAAAGCCCTCACCCAGAAACGTTGAGGGGCAGACCGGCATATTAACAGAAGTGGTGCTTATTCCCAATTCATGTATATCAGGGGTAGTTTGTATGACCGATGTCACGATATCTTTATTAGATTTTACGGTTTTTTGTTGCCTTCCTTTTTTTAGAGTCCACCACCTTCTTCTGTTTGGGTATTGCTCCCGGTGTATGACCCGGCAAGGTATGAATTCCCCCTTTCTCGGCCAGGGTTTGTGCACGGGTAGATACTCCATCTGGCAGGATTATCGCTTTGTCTGTTATGTTTGAGGACTGTGTATTGGTGATTCCACTAGCTATAGTAGTTGTGATGTCTGCGATCGTATCGCTATTTAAACTTATAGTTGCTGAGTTAGTGGCATTAGTATTTTCACTTTCCTCTGGGCTGGCAGACAATGCGAGTTTTCCCAAGGAAGACCCTTTATTAAATGCTGGGTCTAACGAGAGGCGACGTTCAGTTAGATCGATTTCACAAGCTAATACAGAAGCAGCTCTTGTAATGAAATTATCTAATGTTCCTGCCACTGAACCTCCAGATATTCCAATCTTCTCTCTTCCTAAGCGACCCGCCATTAGGAATTATATTGCCACTGCTACAATCTATTAATGCAAGTAAGTACACTTACTGGATTCTGGTAGATCACCGAAGTTAGGGGGGTGGCCCAGCCCAGCGTCTCTTGCCTCGAACGGGCTCAAACGGGCCCGCCCTTGGCCCGGGCTTAGCCCGGCACCGCCCGCGCGCGTCCCGCGACGCGGGGGCTCTCCTTGCTTTGTATGCGCCTCCGGGCGTGGAACAGGCGTGTGCGGCTTCCTGCAGCTAAGGACACTGGTTGATGTAGTCTCTTCCTCCCTGCGGCCGTGCCGAGATTTTCCAGAGGCTGCGGCGGCAAGGGGAGACCGGCGTCAGTGGCAGGAGCATGGGCAAGGAGCCAGTGACTGCCAGGAGTTGCTGCAGAGTTTTCACGGTGAATCCAAAGGTAACGATAGAGCCCCCGCTCCACCGGTGCTCTCCTTGCTTTTTATGCGCCTCCGGGCGCGGAACAGGCCTGTGGGGCTTCCTGCCGCTAAGGACACTGGTTGATGTAGTCTCCCCCTCCCTGCGGCCGCGCCGAGATTTTCCAGAGGCTGCGGCGGCGGGGGGAGACCAGCATCAGTGACAGGAGCGTGGGCAAGGAGCCAGTGACTGCCAGGAGTTGCTGCAGAGTTTTTGCGGTGAATCCAAAGGTAACGATAGGGTTATAGTTAGCTGAACTAACTATAACAGTGGAATTTCAATGGTTTTGTATGAGTGAAATGTCCAGCTAACAATAACATGTGTGAAACCTATGTTTTTTTCAGTGAATTTCTAAGGTTTCTTAAATGCTAATTCCTAACTATAACATGTGTGAAACCTATGGTATTTTCAGTATATATATATATATATATATATATATATATATATAATATATATATATATATATATATATATATATATATATATATATATATATATATATATATATACAACCGTCGAAGTACAACCATCTCATGTCCTGGCTCACTATAGCAATTATTTTAAAAAATAGGCCTAGCCAAAGTGAAAGACCTAAAAAGGGCGGAGAATTTATGTTATTGTCTTGAATTTGAAAGGTCACCCATTTGCACTATATGTCACCACAGTCACCCATTGAATTATCTGTGTATTGTTATTGTTTTTTCTATGTCGAAATACCCATTGATATTATCTTTTTATATAAAATAGTTTACACACTTAGTGGTCGATTAGGATGGCGGACGGACTTGCGTCCATCCGCCACCCCCGAGGTGGAGGGACCGACAGCAGGGGCAGGGCAGCGGCGGTCCCTCCGTAGCAATTAGGATGTGACCGCCACCCTGGCGGTCACATCCCGTATATTTTACATTGCGGCGGGTGCTGCTTTGAGCAGCACCCGCAGCAATGTAAAATATGCATGTTTAACTTTGGCATGCACAACTTGGCAGGCACCGCGTGGTCCCTGCCACCTTGTGCATGCCAAAGAAGGGGGGTACCATAGGTACCCCCCATGTGCACCCCCCACCCCCTCCAACACCCTGGGGGCTCGCAACGGGCCCCCAAACACAAAAGACCACATGCTTTTCCACGGCGGAAAAGCCGCCGCGGAAAAGCATGTTTCCGCCTGCATCATAATATGGCTGGCGGTGTCTTGCAGACACCGCCACCATATTTGGGTACACACACCGCAGATCAGCTGCGGATGGACTTGCCGTCCGCCGCTGATCACACTACCATCCTAATGTGGCTGGTGGTGTTGTCGCAGTCCAAGGCGGTGAATCCGCTACCTCCAGGCCGGCAGTGGCTTCCGCCGGCCCGGAGGATGCGCATTCACCGCCATCCTAATCGGCCCCTTAGTGAGAAAAATACAGAAACATGACAAATATTTTAATAAATATATATATTTTATATAAAAACTTACTCAGATGTGGTACATTTATAAAAGTCTAGTACAAAACCACTATTGATTGTGAAAGAAATAATCAGGTTCTGAACCAGTACCCCGTAGAACTTACCCAACGGAACCACTTGTAGCTCTATAACTATTAACCCAGGTTTCGAGGGGTACAGGGTGACTCCATTGATCTTAATGGTAAAGGAGGGAAACAGCAATTACAACGACGGTCGACCCACTCGTTGCCTTTGCAACATGTTCGGAAGAACAAATGTGTCTTAACCACACATTCCTTTACCATGCACATCCTTAAAATGGTAAGCCTTGGGTAAAGTGTAATTGGGGTTTAAAGTCCAATGCTTGCCCTACTTTTGCCCAGACTGGGGTTTGAATAGTAAGTTATATTGTTCGAAAGTCGGGCACTTCCCTAAGGGAAGTCGTAAAGACTTGTGTGGCAAAGAAAATGCGAGGTAAAATGCATTGTTGTTCGGACTGTGTTGTTAAGGAATGCATGGTTTAGGCATGCATGGTTGTGTCATACAACCACAAAAGGAAGCTCACACACAGACCCTATATGCATGTCGTTTCATTAAGTATATGATGTATACATGGTAGCTAAATCAAAGTGGAAATGACCATCTAACAGAATGGTGGATGAATGAGACTGACTCGAAACCCCTTTCTGCATTTAGTATTTTTAAGAACATCATGTAAGATCACAATAGGCTGGTGAAGCACTTAAAGCTGTTTGTAGGCCAGACATAAAAAAAAGTAGCTACTAGAACAGGAGAAACATACACCGTAAAATTGTATGAAAAACCATGAAGCTGTGCACAACAAATAAATTGGCATTCCCCATGCAAATACAACAGTACATCAACATTAAATAAATTAAGAAAGACCAAGAGGGACAATGTCAGTCAAAGCAATAAATTATTTTTAAATAGCTTTGCGGGGTTTTACACCATGAACGCTGCATGTGGTGAAACCACAACGCCTGTACATGACACACCACTTATTACCTCTTTTAGGTAAACAGCTTGAAGGTCTTATTAATAAGCAACTCAGTTCTTATCTTGAACTTAACCATATCCTGGATCCCTCCCAATTTGGCTTCTGCCCAGGCCATAGCACAGCGACAGCACTCTTGGCAGTAACTGAGTCTCTGCGCCTGAGAGTGAATGCAGGAAACCCAGTGATACTTGTATTATTGGACCTCTCCTCAGCCTTAGACACCATTTCCCATATGAGGCTGATGGAAAAGCTACAAGAAATTGGCATTCAGGGCCTGGCATTAAAATGGCTCCAACATTTTCTGACTGATAGACATCAAACTGTCATCTTGGGTCCTTATTCTTCACGTAATATAATCTTAGATAAGGGTGTGCCGCAGGGCTCATGTCTGAGCCCCATCTTGTTTGATATCTATATGGCTCCTTTGGCTGGGATCGCGAAGCACTTTGACTTTGATATAATCTCCTACGTAGATGATACTCAGCTAATGTTTACGACAGGCCATGACTTGGTGGCAGAAAAAGAACGATTCTCCTCAGGCATGTTAGCAGTCTCAGACTGGATGAATGAGAACTATCTCCAGCTGAATGCAGATAAGACCGAGATCATGCTGTTTGGTAAAGCCTCTTCCATCTGGGCTGATGATTGGTGGCCTCAACAACTGGGTGCAACCCCAGTGCCCAATCAAGCAGTAAAGAATATTAGGATAAAATTGAACCAAGCCTTAACTATGAGAGAGCACATTCTGGCCACCACTGGCTCATGTTACCATTACCTACGCTTATTGCGCAGAATCTACCCTTACCTCCCTATTTCCACCCGGAGAACTTTGGTTCAGGCCATCGTAATAAGCAGAATGGATTATGGCAACGCCCTGTTGGCTAACGTCAGTGAAACGTTGATCTCTAAACTTCAGGTTGTTCAAAATACGGCAGCCAGGCTTGTGGACAACTGCCCTTCTGGCACTTCTTCGGTTCCTCTGCTGAAAGAATTACACTGGTTGCCCGTGAAGAAACACTCCTATTTTAAAATCTGCTGTCTCACATATACTGCCTTAAAGGGCAAAGGCCCACTTTACCTTCATAAAGAATAAACGCATATGTCCCCTGCTGTAACTTAAGGTCTGGCTCCTAAGCCCTGTTGTGGTTCTCCTCTCTCGCATCTGTTTAACACGCTGCGGTGGAAAGACTTTTTCGTATCTCGCCCCTTGTACTGGAACAAGCTTCCTCTTCATGTGCGTTCTTGCCCAAATTACTGTAAATTTAGGAAACAACTCAAAGCCCACTTATTTTAAACACCCTCATCGATTCCTGTTTTTGATCCACAAGCAGCGCCAACATGCCCTTGGGTGATTTGTGCGCTATACCAAGTCAATTTAACATAACATAACATTTAACATAACACTATAGACTCTTATAATTACTAAATCATAAATCCACCCTCTTCGTAGGAATCCATGCATCTCCTACAGTTAGTACTGACCCCACTATGGTCAACAAAATGGTGACATTTCTACTTGTGTGGTCGACAGAATGGTGACTTCCACCGCATGGTCTTTCCAGGGTAAACACTAGCAAATGCAACCTGCATGCCTCGTTGAATGGACATTTACATCCCAGTTTGAAACCATTGCTCATTATTTAAAAGTGGTATCATTTACCAAAACCGTGGAGGAAGCAAAAGGGTCATTATATGACTTTTAAACACTCAGACAACCCAGGATGTGACATCACACAGCCTTTGACCTTGATCACAGGCTATTAGAAATGTTGAAAGTAATCTGTTTTTCAAACTTGAAGCTGAAGCGTATTATAAACATTGATTGGCAGCAGGTAGAAACAACCAACCACTAAACCTAGCAATAACTGAACGCATGCTCGGGTTTACAGGCTCAGTTATCATATGGGTTAAATGGCAGGGGCAACCCAGCACCCGATGTTGATGAAAACCACAACACAACGCTAGCAGCATTCAATCCTCAAATGACCTTTTGGGTAGGCATGCTTCCAAGATCCTCTGTGTGTGGGAGGGACGTGAACATGCCTGGGGCTTGGTATAATGTTTCCTGACATCTGTTGTTTTTAGACCCTGGGAATATCTGTACAAAATGTAAGCATTAGCGAGAAAAAAAAGACAATGCGTCTTCGGTAACGCTGGTTCTGCTGGACAGCGAGTTTGCTCTGTAGCTTGTACATGCTTGAAGTGGCTCAACCCCTGGCACTGTGGAGTGCCAGTACTGTTGTACTGGTGTCGCATGATGCCAATGGGCATCGTTGATGCGTGAGTGCCCCACAGTTCTGAGAGGTTTCTAGCCACGCAGAGGTTCGGTTCACACAAGGAAAGCTGTTTGGAGGGTAGAAGGGGGGGGGGGGGAGGGTTCGGGGGAAGGTGTAATACATTTTCAGAGGGAGCACAATAAACCGCAGCATGTGGATTCATGAAAGTATGTGCCTTTTTTTCTGTTGAAACTGTCCCCTCTGCCAATTCTGTATTTTTGGAATATTCCATGGTGATAACAACTGCCGTCACAAAAGTAATTACACAGAGCTGTATCATCCCACCAATCTTTAAAATAAAGACTCATTCCTAGGGCCTCATTTATGAAAAGTGACGCATCGCTGCGTGAAAACAGCGATGCGTCACTTTTCACTGCGCACTCCTTGCGACACCAATGATGCGTCATATTTAATGTATGACGCATCATGTCGCAAGGACTTACAGATACGTCAGTATTTCTGACGCATCTGTAAGCGCAAAAGTGACGCATTGCTGGAGTGTGTCACAAAAGCGACGCAACTCCAGTAATGCGTCCTTTCACATGGGGAAAGCCCCATGTGAAAGGGCTTGCGTCAGTCTTACGCCTGCTGTGAGGCAGGCGCAAGATTTTGACGCAACAGCATCCTAAAAGTGACGCAGTGAAATCTCATAGATTTCACTGCGTCACTATTACGAGGCTTTTTGCGGGGGAACGCCCCCTCTGCACACATTATACATGACGCAGGTATAATGTGGCGCAGGGGTTTAAAAAGTGACGCATCTACCTTGATGCGTCACTTTTTAAATATGGCGCAACAAGGCGCATTTTTTACGCCGCTGGTGCGTCACAAAAAGTGACGCACCAGCGGCGCAAAACTGACGCAAGGCCTCATAAATAAGGGCCCTAGTATCTAAGTCTAGACAATAATGCTTAGAAGATATATGCTGTGAAGAGCAGTTGACTGCCTTAAAAATCCACTGTTAATGCACTCTTCTCATAAAAGCATTATTGACTGCTTGACCCATAATAGAAGGTGCAATAATTCGTACAAAGTCTTGTTGGCTGCTTCCCAGCACTACGTTTATATTTGTTCAAATGATGCAGTTCTGTTCGTAGACCCACTATATGCAATACAAGTCAATCTGCTTATATAGTACTCTTTAGTTCTGGACATATAATGAGGCGCAGCTCTTTCGAGATCCAATCACTCCTCAGCCTTAGATGGACGTGGAAGTGTTAAAGAAAAAAGCTGCAGCTTCAGAAACGGATTATCACACTTCACAGAAATGACGGATTCATACTCAAGGCTACATACGTTTCTCTTTAGCCCATCAAATAAAGGGCTGTATAAAAAAATCATTTGCTTGGCTCACAAAGCCCTACATGGTGCAGCGCCATAAGACTGCTACTCTGCACCACCTGATCAGAATCCTCAGGTCAGCCTCCAAACATTGCCCCTCGACAACAATCCCAAAACTGAACAGTTTGAGTGAAGATCGCTCTGTCAACTAGGCTCCTCCCACTGGAATGCTCTCCCATTGCGCCTCCTCCGGGAAACCAATTTCCTATCAGTGCACAAACATGTGAAAACCCACATCTTCGACAAATGTTTGTTTTCTAATTCCTTAATTGTCTGAGTTTCCTGTATTGCTCTGGGCTCTCTAGCTTCCCCTGGTCGCCAGAGCACCTTAAAAAACACAATAAAATAACATTAATAAAAAAAACATTTAAACACAGTGCAGGTAAGTCTGGGTGTAGTCGACAACCCCAAAAATAGTGATGTCAGTCTTCACACTTTTAATTGTCCAGGGAATGGTCTACCTTGTTGTAAACAGTTTTTAGATATCCAGAGGCATATCCAAAAGTTGGATAGTCCTCCCATCATGCATAAACCTGAGGGACTCAACCACACATGTTGCCTTATGAAAGAAAAAATACCATAGACCTAGCTAATCAGCGAACCAAATGCAGTCCTGACTGAATAGTATTTTTTGCTTTACTAAACCATCCCACAACACTTGCTGTAGTGTTTTACACTGCTCTGCTGGCACTTGAGCAATGGCTTCTTCAAACGATTTTCGCATTGGTATTATTATCTAGCACAAAATTTATGTTATGACTGTGGATGGCAACTTGGCTCATTGCCATGTCCCAACACTTTGCTTTTTATCTCCATCAGACTACACGCCTGAGCTGCTATTGAAATCCTGAAGATGGTGCATATAGACCAGACAAGCTTTCATTCCACACGTGTACACAGGCGTGTGTTCCAGTGCTCAAAGAAGCGACTCCTGCAAATGGGTCCTGGCCCTTTTGCAATGGGGTGGCAGATGAATGTATGTATTCTAACAGATATATGTGAGGATGTCTAAAGTAAAGGAATAAAGGTAAATGTGCGGCTAAGAGTGCAACACCATCTCATTGGGTTGTTGTGGGTCTGTCACAACATCACATATTGTATGTAATGCATCACACCACACGACTTGTGTTCTTTGTGACTCTATTCCTACCTAAGCATAGATGCCAGCAGCCCCTTGCAAACATAAAATCTACGTTCATAGACTTCCTGGGGGAGCACCACTGTGACAAGGAATGACATTACTCATGATGGCAACCATCTGTGGTAATTAGGTGCAATAAATGTAAGATCCCAAGTTAGATAATAACGTGAAAGCATGTTGTGTGGTAGAGAGTTAGGGACAGGCCAATACATGGCCAGGATCATCTGCGTTATAGAGAGCTGGTTGCAGTCAAGCGGGTATTCAGAAGCAACAGTTTTTGTAGGAGAGGCACAGAAGAACTACCACTTATTTTAGCTACTTCTTGACACACCACGCATGGAACTCTCCCGGCTGCTGATTCACAAGTCTGCAGACTTTAAACTCCTTACCCACACCTACAAAGCTCTCCAGACACTGGCCCTGCCTATGCTCAGCCTGTCCAGATGCAAACTGGCCCCTTTATGGGCCTCTCTTACCGCTGTGGCCAGACTCGTCATTGGAACAAAAAGAAACAAACACATCTCCCCTGATCTGAAGTCCCTAAGGAAACCTGTCTAACTTTATCTACCACCTCCCTCAAAATAGAAGTGAAATCCTTTCTGATTAACAAATGGTTGGCCTGTAATCAAAATCATCGATAATACTGATTGATCATTCCTGGTATATTCCCATTTGTTTATCATGAGTACTATCCTTCTGATCTGCTAAGGAGGTCTCGCCCTTCAATTTGTTATTCTTCTATTATTGTATTTATAACGTATCTGTGTTTTATTAGTGTCTATACTGGTTTTTCACTCCTCCCCCCTGTAAAGCACTCTAATACCCTCATGGGTCTTGTTCGGCTATATAAAACTTTATAAATAAAAGTACCTGAAGAGCCACATTCTTTTCCACCAACCTTCCAGACACCTCTGCTCTGCTGGTCTCTCACTAGCGCGCATCCAACACATACACAAAAGCATAGCAGGGGCTGCACCTTCTCGTACCTGCCCCTAAAGCCTGGAACGGCCTCCCACAACACATCAGAGCCCCCTCCTCTCTTCTTGACTTTGCAAGAAAGCTGAAGATCTGGCTTTTCAACAAAGCCCCCCAAGCAGGTCTCACACGCAGGCTAGAGAGCACCTAGATACCTTCATGGGTGAGTAGCGCTCTCTAAAAACACAGTTAACATAACATAAAAAAGTGGATCTAATGAGTATATCTAAACTTCAGGGTGAACCTGTCCTATGATTCAATACATACCTACCATAAATAAAAGGCATCTTGGTGCTGCACGAGACAAGAGCAGGCATGCACAGATCATCTATTTCTGTACGAAGAGCCATGTTTTCCATAACTTTCTAAAAACGGAAAGTGAGGTAGCTGAGTTCAAAAGGCAGTCTGTTCCAAAGTAGGGCAATGGACCTAAAAAAGCTTTTGCTGCTCCAAGAGGCCCTTCTGAATCTAGGACCACCACATTGTTTGCAGAGCTGGACTGTAGGGTCTGCTAGACATGTACCACCTCAGTTTTTTTTTTAAATAAGAGGGGCCATTCCCATGAAGGGTCTTATTGCAATGCAAAGAGCTTTAAAGACAATTTGTTGCCTAATAGTGTTAAAGATTAGACTGCAAACGTCAACATTATCGGCGCCATCTTGCCCCTTTCGAGCCCATTCGTGCGCGTAAGCGGCAGCCATTTTGAGCACCATGGCCTCCCTGCCCCTCGCTGATAGCCAGCGCGTCTCTCTCTCTCCTAACCTCGCAAGCATCCCCCGCACGCTGACAACCCCCGCTCTCTCATGCCTTGGGTCATAAACCCCTCTTCAGCGCAGCTCCGCCACAGAATCCCATCCTGTTCCCAGCGCGACACCTCCCTTCATTCCTTTCATGGTCTCAGATCCTTTTGATGCAAACCCCCTTTCCCTGTGTCCCCGTTTGTCTTCCTTGTTCCCAGGCCGCCACCTGGCCCTGCGGATACTGTTTATTACCCCGTACAGTAGGAAGCTTCCCCTCCCCATCAAAAGACCCTCGAGCCGATCAAAGCCCCCACCCTATGAGATCCGATCAACTCCACGCATTCCGTGAATCGGCGGAATGCCCTGCTGCGCGACAATCATCACCTGTTGTGACCGGGGTGGGGAATTCAACTGTAAATGTATGTGGGAACGGGCCTGAAGGGGAGATTCCGAGGATGTTCTTTCAAATATCAAAGTGTTGCGAGAATGTGTTACGTGCAATAAAGGTCATAAACCCTAGTATAAGAGGCCAGGCCTCAGAGATGTGGTTAGAGCACCTCGTGACGATACTTGCTGTCTGTGTAAAATCTGACGAAACTGATGTACATAGACAGCACTCATTTCCCTTCCTTTCCCACTCCTCTCCCTGTGGGCACCATGGATACTGTAAATTATTGACCGTATCACCCTGCCAGTAAGAACCCGTACCCCTATGCATATGTGCAGCCATTCTAGGCACCATGGCCTTTTTACCCATTGGAATCCCCAGCTTCCCTCCTGCGCGTATCTTGCACCCCCTCTCTCATGTATAGACCATGAAACCCTTTCCCTTTGCGCGATCCTGATATGAAAAGGTAACCCTCCTGCTTGACCCAGGCCTTCCCCATTTCCCTCTCGAAGAAGCATCCTTCGCCTCAGCTGACATAGCCCCCCCCCCCAGTTGTATCTGACTGCCCCTGTTCTCTCATGTACAGGTCATAAGATCTCTCTCTCTCTCTCTCTCTCTCTGCGCGACTCTGGCCCTGCACGCACCCTGACCCCCTCCTTCTCCTCATATGAGCAAGTCATAAACCCTCTTCTTCCGCAAAGCCCTGTCCTTGAGAGTCACGGCCGCGCCTGACCAGCACCTCCTTCCCTTCCCTGAATGCCCCTCTATTGACAAGCCCTCCCTCCACGCTCAATTGTCCACGCAGGCATGAATACCACTCCTTTGATGACCCCTTCCCCCGAGTTCGGCTGACCACACATGTCCGAGGCCATCGCCTAAGCCGGGAGATACCATTTACTGCCCTTATTGTATGCCTAGCCACCCCACCCCTTGGGCCATGATCAGGCGCACACATCCTACGAAACACTCAGCTGCATGATTGCCCTCCCCTCTTATCAGCAGGTCAAGGGTCCCCATTGTGAACGTATGTGGAGTAGGATCATCACGAGGATTATAGGGATGTCTTCCTTTTGCGACATACTGACCTGATTGTACCATCAAATGTTTTGCAAAGTATAAAAGCAAGAGTCTCAAGCTCACTTGTCAGAGCACCTCCCGAAAGACACTGTGTTTCGTGTCCGAAATGACTGGCTCTCCTCATGAGAAATAAACTCTGTTCTTGATTCCTGCTTCCAGCGCCCGTCTCTTTATTTTGGTAACTATTCAGAATGGGAACTAAGAGGCGGTTTGCGCCAGCAGCCTGGGCATCGATAGAATTATGGGCTCACTTTCCACAGTCTGAATTGATGTGTTCTCCTCCGGAGAGAATAAAATCCTTGTTTCCTGCTTTCCAGTCTCCAGCGCCTGCTTCTTCATTGATCAATATTGATGGGTCATAGAGGCGACACCGCCGGGCAACATAAAGGGGTCTTTGGTTACTGGTTGTCTTTGAACCCCTTTTAACAATTGGCGTCCCAAGCGTGGGGCCCATCAGCGACTCGTGGATCCAGTGGGAGAGGTCCTGACGACAGAGTGAACGACTGCAACGATCGGAAGGTACCCTGTCCGATAGACCCTCGTCTGACAGCCGATCATCCAAACTTCACTGGTTCCGAACAGACCTCTCTCGAGTGATCTGCGGTCCTGACTGGGAACCATCAGGAGTGCCACGAGGAGTACGAAGAGAAGAGGACGATCGGGCGCTGGATTCGGAAGACAAGAAACTGTCCATGCGGTCCGGGTAAGGTCGTGTAAACACGACGAATTGCGAAAGTGATTGATAATTGATGAGAAAATACTAGTATTACTTTTTGTTAATTTATTTGGAGATTCACTGTCTGCAACCGGAGAAACAACAGGCTCTCCCTTTATAAACAGTGAAGGATAGGTACGCATCCGTCGGACCTATCTTTCTCCCCCACTGAACAATTGCCCCTCCCCCATTGATTAACTGTTATAGATTGTTTTCTGGAGATTCTCTGTCTGCAAACAGGGAAGAATAGGTCCCCTCTTTGCAGATAGTGAAAGGGTAGGTGACGCGGACCTTTGCAAGCCTACTTATTCTCCCCATTGACCATATTGATTTTTTATTTTTGACCTAACATTGATTGCTCAAGATTGGTTCATGAGGTATTCACTGCCTGCAAACAACGTAGAATAGAAATATTCTGTCTAGTCTTTGCACGCAGTGATAAGATAGGTAGTGCTGACTATTATCCCCATTGTGATCCGTCATGCCTGTCTTCTCCCCACTGGTTAGTAGCCTGTTTAGCCCGGACCGCTTATTAGAGATGAACCATCCGGCTCCGCTGGAAGGCACCCCTAATAAGGACATGTTCATGAAGCATGGATTAATCGCTATAGCCTATAGCCAGCTGTGGCATAAATATACGAAAAAGGATCGAGAAAGTCAGTGGCCACTGATAGGATCCTTTGAAGACGATAAAATAAACACACTAGAAACAGCCCTTGGTAAAAACAAGACGACGCCCACTATGCTTGACAGCTTCGGCATGTGGCGAAAAGAAGCCGAACAACGTAAAAAGAGAACTGAGAGTAGGTTGGGAAAAGAGCTGCGGAAAGCAGCCCACCTAGCGGCCCAGAAACTAGAGAAAGAGATAAAAGAAAGAGAGGATACCAAACAGAAACTAGAAATAGAAACGTCAAGCCAGTGTCTGGTTAGAACACCCTCCACGCTCTACCCTGAATTACACTCGAAACAGCAAACCAACGATGATCTGCTGCTAGGTCCTCCGATCATCCACATGCCCCCTCCATATGCCCCTTCCCAACCCTTAGCACAGCACCCACTACCCCCAGGTACAAGCGAGAGTAGCACCACGGCTTCAGCCCCCATGGCCTCTGTGCCGGCTGAACTCCTTGTATTAGATGCTACGCAAACGACAACGTTGAGCGACCCAGAGGCCCGAAGGGTTGGTCCTGCAAAAACATACAGACTAAGCAAAAATGAGCGAGCAGGGGTCGACAAGATAGCAAAGATACTGGTAGAGAAGAGGGAAGATGAAGAGTCCGTCACGGATGTGTTTAATTCTTATACAGGGAGTCACAGACGACACTTTACTGTACAACTGTGTTATCACGTCTTAAACGCATACGAGGACCGATATCAAGAAAAAGGTCCCCAGAGCCTAACGACTCTGTACCGGAAGGTCGATATCGGGGATGAGAGTGAGAGTGATGTGACGGACCTCCTTACGCGTACGCTTGAGGTTTTCCGCCACCTCACTGAACAAAAGCCGAAAATCGAATCCACAACATCCGTAGCAACCGAACCACAAACTGAACGATCTAACACCATGATGCCGATACGAGAGGCTGCCCCTTACTGGGTTCCTCCACGAGGTGAAGGGACTCACGATGACGCAAACAACAAAGATGCAAAGGGAAGGGTAGTGTACAATTGGGTCTACCAACCATGGGACCGGCAAAAGATTCTGACCTTCCGGAAATCTCTGCCTGACCTACGTAAAAACCCCACTGCCTTCTATACTGAGTTGGGTACAGCCCTAGGATCGACGATTATGACCCTGGCTGACATCGACTTGTTTTTCGGGTTATGTCTACCAGCTGATGTGTGGAAGCAAATCCGGAAAGTCGACCACTCTGAGCTGTTTGGACATAACTGGTCACAACTCGATGGCATAGACAGACAACGAGAACCCGGACAAAAGCCTTTGAAAGCCATTTTATACCTCCCGGATAAAATCGTACAGAAATTAAAAACCCTGATCCCAGAAAAGAAAGTGGACTGGTCGATAGTAACGGCCTGTCGCCAGAAACCTCAGGAGGATGTATCGGAAAACTTCTCCCGGTTTGAAACGGTGTTCTCCGATTACAGCGGCCAGGACTTGACCACTGCAACCGGACACCATCTGTTTGTCCAGAATTACGTTAAGGGTTTATCACCGGAGGTCTCGCAGAAACTGCAGGCCAGCGAAAGTAGTTGGGCAGCCTCCAAACCTACGGCTATCCTCCAGATGGCCCAATATTATGAACATCAGAAAAACGAAAACGATAGAACAACAGAGAGAAAGAAGAAAGACTTAAAGGAGAGGGTGATGATGGCTCAACTGCAAGGGGTGACTATGGGACGAGACCAATACCGGGGAAACCATCAGATGAACGTCCCTAAAACTGCACCTCCCAAGGACCGTACTTCGACTCCCCACATTGGACGTACAGACATTAGAGAGGACCAGTGTGCTTTCTGTAAGGGAACGGGCCACTGGAAATCTCAGTGCCCAGTTCTTTTGGAACTCATCAGAAATAGAGATCCTAGGGATACAGCAAGTGAACCAAGAAATAGGGGACCACAGCGAGGGCCCCCAAACAACGCAACTAATGATAGATCAGGTAGGCCAAACACATTTGACCGACCCCGACAGAACCAATGCCAGCAATCTGACTACGATGATGTTCATGACTTTGCATAGGACTGCCTAGGGCAAGGGAGGGATCCAGTCGAGCTCCATGTTGACCAGCAAGGCCCTTATGTCACTGCTAAGGTCTTGGGTACAAAGTCACCATTCCTGGTAGACACTGGCGCAACACGTAGTGCATTATCTAAACGACTGATTCCAAGGGCACCCTTGTCTGGCTCACTAATAACATCGACAGGTTTCGATGGAACGCCCTCCACTAACCCTTTGTCCGCCCCGATCCTCTTTGACTTAGAAAACAACACCACTGACACCACGTTTTTGCTTTCCTCCAATAGCCCTGACGCAATTATGGGACTCGACTTATTGAAACACTTCCGAGCAACGATTAGATGTTCCCAAGATGGAGTCCGAGTTTTCCTTTACGACAATCCCGTTCTGCTTAGGCATTGCCCCCCCAGACACATGTTTTCCATCACCGACGCTGACACTTCCCTGCTTGACACTCTGCCTCCGTATCTGTGGGCCAAAACGGATTCGGATGTAGGGCGCATGATGATCGACCCAGTGCACATTACTGTTCGACCAGATGCAACACTCCCAAAACTTCCACAATATCGGATATCGCCCGAGGGCGAGAAGGCATTGGTAGAAATCATCCAATCACTGATAGACGCAGGAGTGGTAGAGGAAGTGGTTAGCAACGTTTGCAACAGCCCAATCTTGCCCATCATTAAGAAACAGGGAGAAGGAGATGAGAAAGCATACCGCTTCATCATTGACCTTCGAGAGATCAACAAAGTGGTGGTACCCCAGTACCCTGTGGTCTCGGACATTACCACCATCCTGACTTTGATTCCCTCCACTGCCACCACCTTCACTGTCATTGACCTCAAAAACGCATTCTTTTCCATCCCCATCCACCCAGACAGCCGATATCTCTTCGGTTTCACCCTAAAAGCCCGCTCATATAGGTTCTGCCGAGCACCCCAGGGCTACACAGAAAGCCCTAGCATCTACAGCCAGGCCCTCAAGAGACAACTGGATCAAGTCCAGTTACCCGATGGAGTGGTGTTAGTGCAATATGTCGATGACATCCTCTTGGCAGCCGACACCACTCCACTAGCTGTCACAGCCACCATTCAACTCCTGCACTTCCTTGCAGAAAATGGCCACAAGGTCTCTAAGAAGAAGTTGCAATTCTGCCAACCCCAGGTCACCTACCTAGGCCACCTTTTGTCCAAAGACGGAAGGAAACTGACTCCTGACCGGATCCAAACCATTCTCGACACCCCCATCCCTAGGACCCAGAAACAGGTCCGATCCCTACTAGGCCTCACCTCCTTCTGCCGACAGTGGTTACCCAACTTTAGCCTCGTAGTAAAACCACTGCTTTCACTGCTAGCTAAGGATATCCCTTTCCCACTCCCTTGGACCCCTGAGTGTCAGGCTTCCTTCATGCAACTACGAGATGCCCTTTGCTCGGCCCCTGTGTTGGGTACCCCCGATTACACAAAGCCCTTCTCCCTTTACACTCACGAAAGGGAGGGGTGCGCTTTATCTGTCCTGACCGAGTCCATCGGCTCAAAGCAACGACCATGCGCTTACTTCTCAGCCACTCTTGATCCTGTAGCCAGAGCCCTGCCTGCTTGCCTTCGAGCTGTAGCTGCTGCTGCGATCTCTATCCGACAGAGTGAGGGGATCGTGCTCTCGAATTCCCTCACAGTACTGGTACCCCATGCAGTTGACACCCTCCTAAACCAAACCAAAACGCAACACCTGACGAGTGCACGACTGACTGGATACGAACTGACTCTGCTCGCACCCCACATCACTCTGAAGAGATGCACCACACTGAACCCAGCAACCCTGCTGCCCTTACCAGAAAACGATCTCAATGCGCACCCTGTACACGACTGTGTGACCCTCACAGACGAACAGACCAGAAGTAGGGTTGACCTCAGAGACACGGCCTTTCCCGACCCCGATGGAGAGCTGTGGGTGGACGGTTCTTGCATCAAACTCCCCGATGGCACCACTTCAGCTGCCTATGCAGTCACCACGGCTCGAACTGTAGTCGAGACAGCCCGCATAACGCAACGATCTGCCCAGGCAGCGGAACTGATTGCCCTGACACGAGCCTGTATTCTAGCAGCAGGAACCACAGCAAACATTTACACCGACAGCCAGTATGCCTTCGGGGTGGTTCACCATTTTGGGCTCCTTTGGAGGGAGAGGGGATTCTTGACCTCACACGGCACCCCCATTTTGCACGGGGATCTAGTCTCCGCCTTGATCGAAGCCGTCCTTCTCCCCAAAAAAAACTTGCAGTCATCAAATGCCAGGCACACAAAAAGGTGACAGACATTATTGGACAGGGAAATGCACTAGCCGACATCACTGCCCGAACGACAGCTGAAAATAGGACGACAACACGCATGTACGTGACCAGGTCACAAGCAGAAAAATGGTCTGACGCTAGGGACACTATTAGAGACATTCAAATGGCTAGCACACAACACGAACTGACTGAATGGACACGGGTGGGATTGAAAGATGACGAAGGCTGCTGGCGGACAAAAGACACAAACAAATGGTTGCTACCTGACTCGTATCTGATTCCCATACTGACTATGGCACACTCCCCTGCCCACATAGGATCAGCCCCCATGATTGATCTTGTCTCCAGAGTTTGGCACAATGATAAGATCACAGAGTCCGCCAAGCGTCTGGTCCAACAATGCTTGATATGCCTGCAACACAACCCCGGGAAAGGAACTGTAGTACCCCGGGGAGGGTTTGGGGTCCCAAATCACCCGTTTGAAGTCCTGCAGATGGACTACATCCAACTAGACAGATGTCAAGGCCTGAAATATGTACTTGTTGTGATATGCGCATTTAGCAAATGGGTGGAAGCATACCCAACCCGTGACAACACTGCTATGGCCACAGCAAAAGTACTGTTAAAGGAGTTTTTCCCCCGTTACGGCCTTTGTCGAATTTTGTGGAGCGACAATGGCCCCCACTTCGTAGCCGAAGTTATCCAACTCATTTTGAAGGGGTTGGGTGTAAAACAAAAGTTCCACGCAGTCTTCCACCCCCAATCTGCTGGACTAGTTGAACGACATAACGCCACACTGAAACTAAAATTGGCCAAAATAGTGGCTACCACAGGACTGAAATGGCCAGACGCACTCCCCCTGGCATTGCTCTCAATGCGTTCCACCCCTACCAAACACCACTTGACACCATACGAGGTTGTATTCGGCCGGCCTATGAATGTCTGGTCTGCACCGAAACCAACTTCCATTCATGACGTCCCGGACGTCCTAATGTCTGATTACTTATGCCAGTTGACTAAAACACTGTCTGTTATCCATCAACAGGTGCTGCATGCCATCCCTGACACTTCCAGGGGTCCCGGACACACCATCCAGCCTGGGGATTTCGTCCTGATCCGGAACTTCCAGCGTGCCAAGAGTCTGGAACCCCGGTGGACGGGCCCCTGGCAAGTCCTCATCACCACCCGAACAGCACTTCGAATGGAGGGAAAACGCAACTGGCTGCATGCACACCACTGTAAGAAGGTCTCCTCGACCTTGACCTCGACCGAAAACATCGACAACCAAGAAGAGCTCCTGAACAAGGACCGACCGTCACTAACCTGCTATCCTGATACCGAAACACTTGAACTTTCAAAATTCTCTGATCCCACTGTGCCATCGAGAGAAGGGTATTTCCTGCGTCGAAAGGAGGGAGCTTCGGCTAAGTAGACCACGGACTGAGTTAAATCTCAGAACGGTGACCTAAACACTACCAAGGGTTACCCGGAGAGAAGCAAAACAAAGTCTGTGGTTCTGCCCGCTACCGAGCACCTTGAAGATGATGGAAGCGCCAGATAAGAAGATGATGGAAGCGCCAAATAAGAAGATGATAGAGGCAACAGGAAATACCCACCACAGAAACCCAAAAGCAGACAGACTCCACAGCTCAAAGACAATTGCACTCTTCATCACAATCCTTTTCTGCTTTCTCCTCATGACCACACTCTGGATTGTGGAAGAAAATGCACCTGCTCACGAAACATTCCTGACCACTGCTCAGCCTACCACCATGAAGGAACATTATCTGATCTCGCTCTCTCCCCAACTCAGAGAGAGGCGAAAGGAATTTTGGAATAACTCTTTCGTACAACTACTTCACCAGCACAACCTTGCCACCAATGCCACCAACTGTTGGATCTGTGGGTTGCTACCCCACGCCACTGGACACTCGATACCATTCATCCCTTCACCTTTCTCAGTTCACGGCTCCTGTCTTGCTTGGCTGATGCTTCTGCAAGAAAGCTTTAAGGACAATGCCACCTCCAGCAAAACCGTAACGCATTTCTACCACGGGGTCTGGCGGAACAGAACAAAGACACACTTCTGCCCGCAGACCACCAACAACACAATCCACTTGGACATCCCTGCTAAAGAATAAATTGAAATGCAAGTGTTCAATAATCCAACCAGAACCACCTTCTCCTACCTGCGAAAACGAACGGCTGCCACTCTGACTGTGGCCCTGTCAGTCATCAACGTCACCGGCCACATGTGCATGGAAGGGCTTGGGACTCAGCTGGTAGGCCACAGTGCTTGCCGGTTTTCCAGAACTCTGGACTCCACCGACCCACCTTCCTTTGTGGCATCTCCAAACACGTATTTCGTCTGCGGCACGAAGGCTTACACCTGGCTCCCCAAAGGCTGGGGGGGCACTTGTTTCATTTCCTTCATCCTTCCTCCGACTTATGTGGCACCAGCAAATCATCACAGACAAAAACGAGCCAAGGACATTGAACAAGCCGACTCAACAGGAGCGCAGTTCCTCGATGCAATGAAGGGACTTGTCCCCCTCTGGGGCCCGATGGCAAACAGCCGTGCCATCCGACATCTGACTCAAGCAGTTGAGACAACAATGAACATCACGGCTGGTATCCTTGCTAACAACACCGCTGAACTTCAAGCGGTCCGCTTGGTGGCCCTCCAGAACCGCCTTGTCCTAGATGTGGTTCTTGCGGATCGTGGTGGAGCATGCCGCATTATTGGGTCCAGCTGCTGTACGTACATACCGGACAACTCACCCTCAGTGTACAAAGCCATCGAACATCTTCATAGACTCTCTTCAGAAGTCCACCAAGAACAAGAAGAATGGTCGCTTGGTGGTTGGTTCTGGAGCACCGTTAAGAACTGGGGCTGGAGACTATTCACCATTATCCTGATTCCTGTAGTTGTAATATGCGGTTTATGCTTAGGAATTCAATGTCTGCCACCTCTGTGTACATTATGCGTAAATTGTATCTGCCCTAAGACTGTGGACTTTGGAAACGAACATATGAGAGCAATATATGATGCCGAGGTTAGGAATTTGATGAAGATTGACATTGAGTAAGCAAGTTGGCTAAGATATGTTGAAAAGGGAGGACTGTTAAAGATTAGACTGCAAACGTCAATATTATCGGCGCCATCTTGCCCCTTTCGAGCCCATTCGTGCGCGTAAGCGGCAGCCATTTTGAGCACCATGGCCTCCCTGCCCCTCGCTGATAGCCAGCGCGTCTCTCTCTCTCCTAACCTCGCAAGCATCCCCCGCACGCTGACAACCCCCGCTCTCTCATGCCTTGGGTCATAAACCCCTCTTCAGCGCAGCTCCGCCACAGAATCCCATCCTGTTCCCAGCGCGACACCTCCCTTCATTCCTTTCATGGTCTCAGATCCTTTTGATGCAAACCCCCTTTCCCTGTGTCCCCGTTTGTCTTCCTTGTTCCCAGGCCTGGCCCTGCGGATACTGTTTATTACCCCGTACAGTAGGAAGCTTCCCCTCCCCATCAAAAGACCCTCGAGCCGATCAAAGCCCCCACCCTATGAGATCCGATCAACTCCACGCATTCCGTGAATCGGCGGAATGCCCTGCTGCGCGACAATCATCACCTGTTGTGACCGGGGTGGGGAATTCAACTGTAAATGTATGTGGGAACGGGCCTGAAGGGGAGATTCCGAGGATGTTCTTTCAAATATCAAAGTGTTGCGAGAATGTGTTACGTGCAATAAAGGTCATAAACCCTAGTATAAGAGGCCAGGCCTCAGAGATGTGGTTAGAGCACCTCGTGACGATACTTGCTGTCTGAATTGATGTGTTCTCCTCCGGAGAGAATAAAATCCTCGTTTCCTGCCTTCCAGTCTCCAGCGCCTGCTTCTTCATTGATCAATATTGATGGGTCATAGAGGCGACACCGCCGGGCAACATAAAGGGGTCTTTGGTTACTGGTTGTCTTTGAACCCCTTTTAACAATAGGCAGCCACTGAAATTTGCTAATTGACGCTTTTGCTGAGTGGAATTTGGGGATCTTTAGAAGGAAACATGCCACAGCATTTTGAAGATTCTGAAGATTTTTCAGTTGACCCATCAGAAGTTTAGAAAGAGACTGTAGCACTAGTACTGTCTCGTCAATACAAGAGCAATGACCAGTGTCTTTAAGATATTGAATGGTAAGTAGCTCTTGATTTTTTTCATGATTCTGACAGCGTGAAAGAAAGCTGAGGTGACCTTATTAGCTTGTTCTTTATATTTCATGTCATTGTCCAGCATCACCCCAAGGTTTTTGACCTTTGATACCAGGGTGGGGAGTGATCCTAACTCAGGTGGCCTCCGAACTGGGGACCAGAAAGATGGGTTGTTCCAGAATAAAATGATCTCCGTCTTGCACAAGTTTAATTTCAAACAGTTACAATCCATCCATTTCTCTACTGCATTCATGTAGTTCCTTAATGTTGTTGTAGATGATTCTAGGACTCTAGTAAATATTCCCGATTTCATGCCCTTACGTGGTTATATCAAATCATACCCTTATATAAGCATAAGAATCATACCCATATTAAGACATAGCCAATGCAGTCCAAATACGGCAAGGCTACTCCCATAGACTCCTAGAAAGCGCAACGGGTTCTTAAACAAACCAAGCCTCCAGCAGCCCAGGAATTCCCCCTGCTTCTGTATTGATTTGTTCTAGAACTCCTGGAGTCCTGAAAGAACTGCGAGTTCTTAGTGACGTCTTATGTCCAACCCTACGTCAAACTTGGCACCTTCCAGGTATAAATATACCAGCATCTGCCTTAAGCAACAAACAGTGGTTTGGAGCAGATCGGCTATCTAATTGCCCGACGTCCTGCTGATGCGAGTGGCAAAGGAAGCCGACCCTCCCTGCTGACGCACTGAGAGAGACGCTGTCTTTTCTCCTGCCGAGAAATCCAGCTCCAGTGTTTCCCTGTCACCCTTACGGGTTGCTGGGAGATCGAGTCCTGAGAAAGAGATACAAGACCTCCTTCATTCTATAAACAAGGTAAGGAGCTGATTAGACCCATAGAGAATTCTTGATTCAGATTCTTGGCAAAAACGATAACTCATCTACTCCTTCCCTGTACTAGGCTTAGGTTAGGTACACTGGGGTAGGTGTATCTTAGAAACACCAGTTGAGTATGTTGAGTCATTATTTTATCATTGTATGTAGTTTATCCATTTTAAGTATCTTATGGCTTAGAAACCATATAAATGCTTTTACAGTATTATTTCATAATAATCATTTTACTTTACGCACTTTACTTCATGACAAGTATTGCAATTGTGGCAATTCACTTCACTTGCATGAGAAAGTAGACTGCTCAATAAATAACCTTTTTATTGAAAATCCCCGTCTCTCTATTTCTCTGCACTCCTGGTGAAACTAAGCATGCACGATTGACTGAGTGAAATAGCTATCTATTGTTTCTGCGACTCTGGAGATATACTCCTTATTCTGGAGGGAGCAAAGTTGTCATGTTTATGCAGTTGTCAGAAACAAATGCATTCTTGTCTATTCAGGAAAGTTAACACCTTCTTGTTTACTCGAGAAAGTTTCTACTGCCCTCTGAGCTAGCTGGCATTTCATAATTAAGTCTAACATATTCAATATAGACCTAGTCGACCTCAGTCCTAAGTCTACACTGTCGTTTATGTTATTCCAATGTGCAGAGCCTATTGGGAATATAGGAACTACACTACAATGTGTCACCTTAGTTGGCCTCATCTTTGCAAAGTGACAACAATTTGCGTATCATCAACATAGGATGCTAGTGATAGACTGAAGGTTTTTATTATCGTGGCCAGGGATGTAACCTACAAGTTGGACATCATGGGGCTCAATGATGATCCCTGCGGGACTCCGCAGGCCAGAGAGTAGGGCCCAGAAGTAAACTCTCTAATTGTCACCACTATTTGCCCGTTGGAAAGTAAAGGCTATAGAAGAGCAATCGCAGGGCCCTCTATCCTCAGACTACGGTCAATCAGCAATACATGGTTGACCATATTGAAGGCTGCTGAAAGGTCTAACAAGACAAGGGTGGTGTTCCTTCCCATGTCCAGTGTTGCCCTGATTTCCTCTGAGTCTACCACAAGTGTGGTCTTGTTTAAATCCGAACTGGGTGTCGTCAAGGAGATGGTTTGTGGTAATGAGGGAAGCAGGTTGCTCAGTCATCACCTTCTCCACTATCTTTTCAGGGTAGGGGAGTTGAGAGATGGGGGTGATACTTGTTCAGGCTGTTTTTTAGTAGAGGAAGAACTGAGGCTGATTTCCATTGGGACGGAAGTGCGCTATCTTAGGGGGACAAGAATCTTGGGGGGAGCCAAATTTAATTTTACGTGAAACCTTAAAAAGTTGTTCCACTGTGAGGGCCTCAAACTGCCTGAGACCTATATTCCCAGAGACTAGCTCTGGGGACTCCTTGATATAAGATGTATATGCACATTATTGGTGGAAAATGTATTGAAGAAGATCACAACCTTAACCTGGCTAAAGAGTCACACACATTTTGGCTGTTGGCTGCAGATTTGATAATTGTGAGTATAATTAATCTTTTTGTAGTTTGAAAAGGGGTTCGGTTAGAATCACTAGCTATTTTGATTTGCTGTGAGTAGTAGGCATACTTTGCAGCGTAACACGTTTTTTTTAATGTTCAGCCAGACATTGCTCCACCTTTCTTTGATAGTTTATAGTTTTTGCGCCGTAGCGCTCTTGCCTTCGACAAAGTGGCTCATCAAACCATGGCTGAGATGTCTTTTTGAAATTAGTATCCCTGTGCTTGGCAGGGAATTTATATCTAGAGCAGTGGTCATCCAATTAGAATAGTCCTCTTTCATCTGTATATTCCCTGGTTTGAGTTTTAAGCCGGGCTCTGTTTAAGGGCTTTTTGTTTAAGGGGGGTGAGATGGCTTTGGCTGAGATGTTATTTACCAATTCACTGCAAAATGATCAGTCCAAGTCAAAGGAAGGGAGAGAGGTCGGATTGGTATTATTTGGATTGTTAGAAAATAATCCCATCAAGCGTAGCCCTGCATAATGGGTAGGACTGCTGATTCTTTGTTATAATCTAAAGCAGGCCAATGTATCTATTAGTCATTTAGAAACAGAATCTGAGTGATTTTTCAAGTGGAAATTGAAATCACCAGAGACTTTGAAATTCAAACTCAAGATGAATGATTAAAGGAGTGAGCTGATCTGATCCATGAAGCTGGTACTGAGCCCAGGGGGACGGTAGACCAGCATTCCATTGAATGACTGTGTCTTAATCAGTTCTGGATTGAACAGTAATGCTTTGAACCCCACCCAGGAGACAGGAGTGAAAACTGATAGGCCACTGCATTTGCTGGGTCAGTCCAGGCAAAAGACATCATAACCGGAGGGGACCACCACAATGAGTTCTGGGCCCGAGTTCTGGTCGGCCCAGGTTTCCATGACAAAGACCAGGTCAATTTGATAGGTGGTTAGGAACTCATGGAATTTGAAATGGCGCTTGACCAGGGACCTGGTGTTCACCAGTGTACAATTAAAGCCTAGGTGTGTTGCTGACCTTTCACTACTTTTTGCAAGGGGTGGGCTCTCAAGTCCCTTTGTCTGGTCCGGTAGTTTGGGGATAGGAATTTTAGTCTTGCAGGTCTTTCAAATTAACTTAACCTACTCAGGCGAGGCCGTAGGGAATATTCATAAGCAATATGGAGAATTACCAGGGGGCCTAAGTGCCAATATCAGCAACTCTCTAGAGTATATTAAATGCCACAGCTGGTCCAGGTTCAAATGCCAGAAGGATGGGTGCTGGGCCGGACCCATGTGCGGACAGGAGCAGACAGGCTTGCCTTAGGTGCGACGGGCGCAGACGGGCTTGCCTTACGTGCAACCAGGGCCGGACTGGCTACCGGGCAGTTGTGTGTGCTGCCGAGCTGGGGGCTAATTTCTCTGTGGTGGGGGCCTATTTCGTTGATGGGGACCTGCGTGCGCATTGAAATAAATAAAGCAAAACGAATTTCGTTTTTCACACGCAGGTCCCTATCAACGAAAACAGCCCCCAGCTCGGCAGCACACACAACTGCCCAGTAGCCAGTCCGGCCCTGGGTGCAACAGGTGCAAACAGGCTTGCCTTAGGTGCAACAGGCACAGACAGGCTTGCCTTAGGTACTACAGGCGCAGTTGGGTTTGCCTTAGGTGTGACGGGCGCAGACGGGCTTGCCTTAGGTGCAACAGGTGCAAACAGGCTTGCTTTAGGTGTGCCTTGGCGCTCCAGCCGCATGCCCGCTGCGAGCGTTTACTGCGCATATGTGCTGTGTGGTGACGTATGTGGCCCGTCAGGAGAGGGTGTGACAGGGTGTGGCAAGTACCTCACAAGCGGTGCGGTCAAACTGAAAAACAGATTAGGGATAAATAATGTTTAAAAACTGAGGTGCAGAAACCACTATCATCAAGCACAGCCTCCCCTGCGGCAGAGGACTACTGGCGAAATTAAACTTAGGTCTAAATAACAGGAATAATAACCATAAACAAATTAAAAGCACTTAAAAAGGTGCAGGCCCTACTTCCAAGATGGCGCCTAAACTAGGGGAGACAGGCAACTCCCATAACGGGCACATAAGTGCCTACAAGAAAATGAAAAGGCACCAACCTTCTCTTGCTGGAGATAGCTCACAGTAGCAGCTTGCTACGCCTATTTGAGGTTTAGTAAAATACCCATGAATGTATTTCAAGGCGCCTGCAACCGTTCACATGTGGATTCTCATTAAGGTATGTGAAATGATTATGTCTTCATCATCCATTAAGTATTGGGATCGCTAATTCCAGTCTACAATGAAAGCATATTTGCTGTAATCCATTTGCCTGTTTCGAATACTTTTTATCTATTCACAGAACTAGCCCTGATCAGAAGTGTATCACAGTGAAATTGTAATATCGAGGTAGTGTGATATAAACACTGGCATCAGTCCTCAGACATATTATTCCTACAAACATTGCTGACACACTAAACTTCACTTTACAGCAATAACATCGTTTTAGATTCCAGACACAGGCATAAAAGAGCAAAATGCATAAATATATGAATTAGCATACAAGTTCATAAAGGAGAATTGCCCTTGACAAATATTTGAAAAAGGTGAATGTTCCATCTGCAATTCTAATGAAAGACCAGAGATGCCAGGAATTCAATCGCATCCTCTCCTCATCCCTCCTACGTGTGGGTAATATATTTTATAGCAAAACTGCTTTTGCTCACCAACTCTTCTGTTCTTCACAGACTCTCTTTTTCCTCGCCATTCTCTGAAATTGGGCATGGGAGACCACCTCGCACCCAGTCATTACGGACACTGCCTCCAGTCACAAATCACAGATTTTATGTGTGATAGTCTAATTATTTCGGTGGAAAAACTGGAAGCAAAATAGGACTGCAGCCCCAGAAAGCATTCGGCGAACAGACAAAGTCCATGACTGGACACAGTATTCCGGAGAGAGGTTGTCACCATAATTGGGCAACAAGTGAGTCCAATCCTAAGCCTTTAGTGCTGGAAAGAAGTGCCATGACTTCCTTTACTCCCTTCACTTCTCATTGAGAAATGAAGTCCTGGATCCGACTCTAGCTTCCAGAATTGGACAAGCATATATATTTTTTTGCATTTGTGCACCCCTCACTGCCACAGAAATTGCCCCAGCCTGAACTTTGAACCTGTTCAACTTTCTTCTTCCTGGAAGGCTAATCCTTTCACGTTTGTCTCAAGACAGGACATTCCCAAGTGACATGACCTCACATTATGGTGTATTCTTTTTAGATGAATAGACTTACATCAGTAGTTTCTTATTGCAAAATCCCCTTTGCAAAGGTGCGGGAGAGCAAGCTTTCACACCACACCCAGATTTGCAGAGCCCATCCCTGTTTACCACACATATTCTGGTTTCTAATATTAAGTGTTGTTTCCAAATAAAGAAATACCGTGGGGTTTAGCAACATCCCTGTCCAATGGATAGGAGCGTTTGATGGGTCCTTCCTTAACTGTAGCCATTCCAGTGGGGTAGCAATGGTGCTCTCAGCCCTTTTGGAAGCAAGGGAACCTATCCTACAAACAGCTATAATTGAGTTGAAGTGGCCCTTCACACATTTGGGCCCCAGTGACACTCAACCTGCTGCACTTGTGATAGTTGCATCCATCAGCCACTCCTGTGTCTCCTGTAGTTCTCTTGCGTGGCGCATATAGCTAGCCAAAAAACTTCTTAGAAAGGTGTTCTTTGGACAGCTAGTCCTTTGCCCCATCTCACCCCCTAGAACTTATCTCTGTAAATAGTGCAGCTGTCGGCACTGTGATAAGGTAGGCTAAAAGGTCTTCCTGACCCTTCCTATCTTCACTTGGAGACCTCTTACAACCACCAGCCACCTATTGCAGAGCCACTCTTCCAATGGCGGCCGACACAGGCGAAAAGTGGTGAAGGGGGCTTGAGGGGGGGGAGCATTGGAGGGGGAACACATAGGGTTAATTATTTAAAAAAATATGTCTTACCTGAAGCTTCCGGCTGCCTTGCGCCTCGGTGTTCCTCTGCCTTCTGGTCCCAGAAGACACTGGGACAGCATCAGAGACTCCCTGTGCAATTCCCGTGCTGTTCTCATGCTATGAGAGCAGCAAGGGGATTAGCTTGAGCGGGCTGGATTAACATTTGCTCAGGCACAGGGAGTCTGCGGTTTCTCCAACCTGGCTGGGCAATACAGCTGGGTTGGAGAAATCTAACTGTGCATGTCTATTTGGCTGGCATGAGATGGCCGACCAAACAGACATGCGCATTTAGAAGTGCACATACCCCTCCATTCCTCCTCCCTCCAATGGCTCGGCCCATCTCCTCCCTAACACTCTGGCTCAGCCAGCAGCTGAAAAATAAAATGATAATTAAATATCGTTTCATTTTTCAGCTGCTGGCTCCGAGCCGGTGGGACGACGCTCCTCCGCCACTGCGGAGGAACCACCGCTGCACTCTTCTGTCACCCTTCTCCTTCCAAAAACTGTATGCAGCGAAATAAATCTCCAGGTTCTCGTGCAGGAAAACTTTGAGCAACTGTTGTTTTGTTGTTATCATACATTTCAGAAGGGGTTGTTTTCCCCGGGCTGCGTGCTTGAACTTATTTTAATTTATAATTAGTCCCAAGTGCACAAACTTTCCAGTCCTCCCACACGGCCGGACGTTGCCTGCTCCATTATAACAGCTTCATCTGCAAATATGTACAAAAACCGTTGCTCACAATTCAACATAAAAACGTCTGTTGCTGCTCCCATCATCAATCACATGAAGAGGACAACCCTGGTGAATATTCAATAGCCACTCAAAAAAACACCAATTAGCACGTGTGCAGCCCTCGTGCAAATGATGTAACGGAACCTTGACAGGAATCCACAAATCAACATAAAGGAGGGACACTAAATGACAGTGGGTGGGCCACCTCACTAAGCAATTTGATGTTGTGTGAAAGTATCAAAAGTGTGCAAGGCGATATTAAAATCAAATGAAGTGAACAATATTGATGGACAAACATTTGAAGGCATTTTGTACATATGAGGTATGGCAACCATTAAAAGGAACCATTGGATGTGCTCTTTACAGTGGCCCATTGACCACTGACAAAATCAATGGAAGCACAGCCACTACTGATGTGTAATGCATGAATGTATGACTTACAATGCAAACTATTACAACGCATACCTTTACAACATGGTTTCATCAGCGCAACTTCCATTACAATGCATACCATTACAACGCAAGCCATCACAACGCATGGACCATTACAATGAAAATGACTATTCTAACACCGCCGGGTGCTTTCCAAGGGGATAGTGCTGGTCAGTGAGGGTTATGCGTTGTAATGGCATACATAGTATTGACTGCGTTGTAATGCCTGCACTGTAATGGATGTTTCCCTTAATGCACAGGCACCATCGTTGAAAAGGCCAGTGGATGTCATCTGACATCTGAGGCACTGCCATTACTAAATAGGAATCCAAACTGAAACAATATCTCTACAGATATTCGGATGCATGTCTTCTATTGAAGGAAAAACCCAGAACACATACACATCGTTATTTAGAGTTTTGTAGTGTGGATTCCTTGCCATACACTGGAGGAGTTCCAGACTTGCAGTTCACCACCTCATTTAGAGGTGGGAGACCCACTAGGTTTCCTATGGCAGAGCGAGGTGACTGCTATTTCACAAAGCTTTCAATGGCAGCCTATCCAACACAGGGCTGCAGTATGGTGGACATTGACAGACCCGTCCTTTTTAGGGGAGGTATATTTTTTCTGCCGGGAAGCATGGCAGTCCCTGATAAGCAGTGCTTAATTTGAGCCAGTGGTTGCAGGTGCGGCCCACCACTACCCATTTGACTTTGATTCAGAGCAAGAGAGGGAAAACACACAGGGGGAAAGAAGGAGTCAAAGAAAAAGGCAACAAATTTGACAAAAGGAAAAGCAGGACCGGCAAGAGTGAGCTAAAAGGGAAAAGAGGGTCTAGTAGTGGATGAAAGTGGCATGAGAGGGAATAAAGACAACACAGCCTATATATTCGGCACCTCAACCTTCAATAGCACTGTTGGGAGGCTTCTGAGCACAGCTTTGGGATCGACCCTTATCCTTTTGCTAATTCAGCCCTGCTGGGAAGATAAACAATCAATTGCTCGTATTCCCAAGGAGAAAACTCAATGCACTTCAGGGCCATTCATTTTTTGTTTCTTTACTTTGATTTGATTCTGAGAAACAAAAACAAAGAGGAGCAAGTCTCCTTAATAAATGTACTCCTGCTATCAAACAATCCAGGTTCAGACCAGATAGAGGCACAGAGTCAGACTTTGTATCCATTTTGGATGTTCTAAAACTTACTTTAGACAATAATGGAGTCACTTCTTTATTGATTCTGGATCTATCAGCAGTATTTGGCACTGTCAGGTAGTATGATGTACTACAAAAACTTTGTCATCTCAGAATATTCGAAAATGCTCTAGAATGGATTGCTCCTTTCCTCCGAAGCAATTTGGTGTACCTACCACTTTTCGCATCATGCCCTCACACCTATCTCTGTTGCGCACTTTAGGGGTCCATCCAACATCTGCCTAACCGCCTTACCAGATCTCATTATATCATTCAACCTCACCTGTAACAACTATGCAGAAGATATGCAACTCGTTCTGAACAATTGATGGCCCTGAAGGCCTCTACAGGTCAAAATTTAACGACTGCCTTTGTGTCATAAATGTTTGGATAATGAAGCTCAACACTGTGAAGACAGAGATCACGATCTGTGGATAACCGAAAAACCACCAGCCTATTGTTATATAGCCCAAGAAACAATAAACCCCTCCAACAAAATTAGGAGAAGTAAGAAATCAAGGGGACCAATTCATAATATCACATGTCACAAAGAGCAGCTACTACAAAATAAAAAATCTGACACATCCTCACATGCTTTGAATATCAGCAAAAGCTACAAATTAATGTCACAGCTGAAATCTCCAAGCTCAACCATGCAACAGCCTATATTTTAGTGATCTCAGTTTAATCATCAGCAAATTACAACTAACCCAAAATATTGCTGCAAGACAACTTCTCTACCTACACCCAATGGAATGATGGAATCCAGTCCTGCAATCCTTTCACAGGCTTCCTGTAGATGAGCAATGTGTAAGGCACTCCGCATCATCCACAAAGCCTCCAAGAAATCCTCTCAGGGTAGCAGTAAGACCCATTGTTCTTTTGCCCACAATGCCAATTCACATTAGGCCCAGCCATGTACAAATCAGTCTGAGTCCTTGTCAGAACCCCTTTTAGAGGGCCACGTGGCATACAGGGGCTAATGGGCACTCGACTCTCAGAGTTGCTAGGTCCGAGCAGTCTAAGGCTCCCTCGGTGGGAACTCGATATAGGATAGTGAACACAGATTCACAACTCAAAATGCACACAGTAGCAACAGTATATCATTGTCCAGTCAAATACTCACTTTTATGAAAAAAAGAAAAGTCTTTTATTTCTAATGCTATCCACAAAGGAAAAATACACCATCTTGAAATAATTACACACTCTTCACCTGAAGTTGGGGCTCTAGAGTTTCTTTGGCAGCTTCCTGTCCCACTCACTCTTCGAGTTAGAGATTGTGGTTATTCTCCATTCACTATTTGTAACATCCAGGGTATGCCCCACTAGTTGTCCAAGTCTCAGGAGCCCACTACAACTCTAACTTATAGTCAACAGTGTTTCACTGCTATTGTGCTAACTTCGCATCAAATTCACCCCTGGGCTAACAGGCTTACCCGCATCAACAGGTGTGAAGCATTCAGCCTTACTGAGTGCTTCCTGCCTATGGTCGCTCGCAGCAGATGCAGTCAACTTCAGGTAAGTCAGCCCCATGCGACCAAATGCGACCCAGACGGTTGCACTCAGTGGGTGCAGAGTATCTCACTCACAGTCACACTCCTGAAGTGACCAGAGGCTTTCTGCGGCCCCTCCTGAGGGGTAAGTGTTAGTTCAGTTTCTGATCGGATGGATACGATTCTCTGGTCTTGGGTCCCTCACCTGGGTGATGGTGTGCGGGTGCTTCTACGGCTTCCTCTTCTCTCTGGCGGAGGACGGGACAAGTCGCAGTCCTGGGTGCTGATGAGGAAATCCTCTGACATACAGGGTGATCACAACTCACCGTCCATGGGTTCCAGCCCAGTCAGTATGGTAAAATTCTCTACGGCAGCCCCTCTTGGCATACCGGGTCACTGCCTCGCTACTGCAACGGCCAATAGACCTTAGAGCACCCTTTTACCCGGCATCCCCTCCTGGCATAAGGGATCGTTGCCTCGCTACAACGGATGGGCCCCAGTTCAATAGGCGCTGCACAGCATGGAAAAATTCATGTGCCCCTCTCCTGGCATACAGGAATCACTAAGTCTGTCCTGCACATGAGCAATGATCCAATCGGTGCAGCAGCTGTTTCCTCACACCTTGCATGGGGATTCCACTCGACAGGGTTCCCCACTAGATCTTGCTCTCTCCAATGTTCTCCTCTCCCTCACAGGGCACACTGGTTTTGACAAGCAGGCAGGCCCTGGTGCTCCAGACTCCAGGGCAGGTGGTCTTGGATTCCCTGGGTGATGTTCCCTCACCCAGCAGGGAGACTAGCAAGCCTTGGCCCCTAGTCCTGGTCACAGACAGGACTCTTGCAGAGCTTCCACTCCTCACACATCCCGTCTTGCTGCTTGACAGATGGCAATTTTTGGGGTCTCTACTTTTTATAGTGTATTTTCTGACTCTAAATGTGATTTAGAGTCGGAATCTTTGAAGTTTTATGTTGGGGTTCTGCTTCTTCTAAAGTCTTCATTCCTTTGCTCCGTCTTCCTCTTGAAAATGAGTCTATCAAAGCAGGAGTGTCCCCAAAGGTGACAGTTCCTCAACACAGGCCATGGGAGTGGCTAGAGTTCACACTTGGATGTCAGCCACAGTGATATGTGCATCAAAAGGTACCCCCAGTCCTACAGTTCACGATTATCATATAAACCATATCTCGTTCCTTAGATGTACCCAGACCCCTTCCTGGTGACCTCTCACTGAATCAAAGAGCACCCTTTGAAGAGTACCGGGGAATACTTGCTCTCCCCTTCCCAGTGTGTGACCCACCCAACTAACACAAATCATTCTCAGGGAATCTCTCTACCTCCTCTCCATGTTTCACTATGCAGACCTGGGTCTCTCAAAATGGAACACAGTGTCCTCTATGTCTTTTACTATCCACAGCCGTACATGCACCCAGTTAATTTATGAAGCATACACACACTGCACAGTACTGTATCCTCCTTTATGTACTGTAACATAAGTATTTGTAAGGTGCACATTCACCCAATGGTATTTTGGCACTGAATAACGGATGTTTATTGTTACCCAACTCAAAGGTGCTCATTTTATTGACCTCAGAAGGATGAAAGGCTGAGTGAATCCCCCCAGATTTGATTCTGTGACCACATGCTTGGAGCTGGTTAAACTATCCCTTGCCTCGGCGGTGGTTCCAAAATCATGGAAGCATGCCATGAAGAAGCCTTACTGAAGAAGCCAACACTGGACGTATCCAAGTCGGAAAACTTTCGTCCAATCTCGTTACTTCCGTTCCTATCCAAAATCTTGGAAGCTCATGTGAACTCGACTCTAACACATTACTTGGAAGCTAATACAATACTAGACATATCCCAGAATGGGTTCCGACCCCGATACAGTACCGAGTCTGCTCTGCTGACGGTCATAGAACAGCTGCAGACCGCCACAGATGCTGGCAGAACTTTAGTATTGGTTCTGCTGGATCTGAGTGCAGCCTTCGACACGGTCTCCCATGAAATCCTGCTTCTTCGCCTGGAGGAGATCGGAGTTAACAACAATGCCTTGTCTTGGTTCTCGTCCTTTTTGGGCGATCGGACTTTCTAAGTAATCGCTCCCCCATTGCCTCCCGGGTTCACCCACATCGGTGTGGGGTTCCGCAGGGGTCAGCATTGAGGCCCACACTATTTAATGTCTATATGAGCTCATTGGCGTGGATGGCCAAAGTGCGGGTCATCTCCCTGGTGTCATATGCAGATGACACTGAATTGGTGATTACCTTCTCAAACAATACCAGCCAGGATAGGTCGAAATTCAAAGAAGTTTTATTGGCCATCTTGGAGTGGATGATAGCCAATTTTCTGCAGTTGAACTCAGCCAAATCTGAGATTCTCCTGGTAGGCAAAGATTCCCATCTCTGGGACAATGAATGGTGGCCTCCTGCTCTTGGAGCCTCCCCTGCCCCTAAACAGGTGGTGAAGAATCTGGGAATTATATTGGACAAAGATCTTAATTTTGAGGCGCATGCTAAATCGGTGGCTGGGAAATGTTTCTGGCCTCTACGTGGCCTTAAGCCAATAGTTGGTCTGGTCCTTCATCTTGGTCAGAATGGACTAATGTAACGTGCTTCTTCTGGGTTCCAATAAGTCAGTGATGAACTGATTGCAGCAGGTACAGAGCGCTACAGCCCGCGCCATCTTTGCCCTCCCCAAATACTGTCATGTTTCCAACCTCCTCTATAGTCTCCACTGGCTTCCCCTTGAACAACGAGTTTGCTTCAGAGAGTTTGCTTCAGAGCGCTTTGTATCACGCATAAGATTTTGACAGGCATCGGCCCTGGAATGGTGAGCGACCTATGCGCCCATCACATCCCTTCACGAGCGCTGCGCTCGGCGGATCTGCTCCTTGCAAGAATTCCACGAATATGAAGGACCAGATCGGGTGGTCCATCTTTTAAGTGGCTGGTCCCCGTTTTATGGAACTCCCTTCCTCTACACATCCGTAGCAATTCTGATCACCAGGCCTCTAGAAGGCTGGTAAAGACCTGGCCTTTCTTTCACTGCTAATGGTTTGCTTGTTCCCTTACTCTGTGTCTTGCTTCAACGCTGGGATGGCTTATTGCTGGGGCAGCCATGCGCTGTACAAGTATTCTAATCTAATCTAATCTACTCAAGGTCAAACACAGGTCCCTCAGTGGATGTATTAGCCCACTGAGCCACCAGACCCGACATACCACTGATAGGCACACATACATCCAGTACTTGCATTCACCATGCACTCACTGCCCAGCTCTGTATCCTTTATGTACTGTACTACTCATAGGCACACATACACCCAGCACATGCGTTTATCATACACGCACTGCACAGCACAGTATTCTTCATGTACTGTACTACTCATAGGCGCAAATACATCCAGCACATGCATTCACCATGCACGTACTGCTCAGTACTCCATTATCCCTGTATTGCACTTTTCTCAGACACATGTACACCCAGCGCATATACACCACCTCTGCACTGTGCAGCACTTCACACTAATCTAATGTAAGTCAACAGTGAGTTAAGCACACAGCAGCACATTAAAAGCGAGTGAGCTTGTAGGCCTCCCTCTAGTGATAGAGGTTAAAAAAGACCTATTCACTCCCACTGATCATGACACGGTATACTGCCACCACTGTGCTAGTACTGCTTAACTCCCGGTTAAAGGAAGTAGTTGTCTATCACTATGAGAGCAGCACTTTGGGTGCCCCTCCCGGTCCAACAAGACCGCAATCCATGAGATATGTCATGGCACACACGTATGGTCCGTGTTTTTGACAACAAAAATCAACATTGGAGATACAACATCAGCACAGTTGGGCACTCAGGGCAGGGTGCACCTATTTTACCATGCAGAGGACTTTTCCATCCCAACAGTCCTCCTCAAATAGGAACAGTCCAGCCAGAACAGCCGAGCTGGGTTTCTTCTCTGAACAGGAGCACAAGTAACAAAAGACAGTTTCGGCCTGAATGGGTCTCCTTAGCCAGGGCAGCTTTGTTCCAGTGACCCAGTGAGCAAGGGCCCATTTTTGGACAAACCTCTGGACATTTAGGGTGTTACATTAAACACACAAAAGGTGACGGGAGGAATACTTGTAATACGCCTAACCACTGGCAAAGACTATTGGAAGCATTCTTTTTGTGTGTTTGATAATTTCATAATACCTACATCATCTCATATTCTAGGATAGAATCCAGAATATTTGTTGCTCCTTCAAGTATAATCTGCAGTCTATAGTCTACAGGAGCAAGGGAGCAGCCAAACGAGCACACAACTTTCAACATTCTTGTAAGTTATCAAATGCTAACCTATGCCTAGTCTAGGTCTTCTATAGTAATGTCAATTCATATGCCCCAACTAGCTACATTCCATGGCAGCTTCTTGGCAAAATGACAATCAGATATGGGATGATTGTAACAAAGTCTATCCCTGCAGACTCCCCAAAACATCTCTCCCTCCAGCCTATGCCTACTCAGGATCATACACTTTAAACTAAAAATCCTTGAATGGACAACCCAGTGCTGTAAACAGATTAGTGGACTATGATAATAAGAAATACCATGCTACCAGTCTGTGTAAAGAGCAACCTTTCCAACCTCCCCACCCACTTCATGGAGAGTGGAGAAGTGTGGCTCACTGGTTAGAGGAGGCAGACCTGGAAGCAGAGGTCAGCCTGGGACCAGGGTTCAATTCCCGGCTCGGCGGGGTCTTGAGTCCTAAAAATGTCCATGGACTCGACAATTCTCGCTCCGGTGCCTACTCGATTCATGGGTTCACACTCTGCGACTCTGGGCAATAGCTTGCTTAATCTCCACAACGGCCCCTCGTGGCAGGATGCCTGGCTTCCACCTTGCGGATACCCTGCTGGGGTTATCTCACAGGGGAATACCAGGATGGGTTCCCTAAGCAAGCGCTTAGAAACCGCTCAGTGATTTGCGCTATATAAATTCCTGTACATTTACATCTCACTTCAAGCTTCTGAGCTCCATGGAGCCCTTTCCCCATGAGCTCCAGTTTAACCAATCCGATCCATGGAGCCCTGCCAAGGTTTGTCTTTGAGGCACCTGCGTGATCTAACTGAGCAAGTCAAAGCCATTGCAGCATTATGATGACCTTGCGTTAACCACCCAAAGTATGTTCCCCTGTTTGGAACTATTCATTTCCTTTTACCATTGGGGGCTCAAGCAAAAAAAATTCTGGAGTCTCGGAACACCCCTATCAGCACATTTAGCCTGCACCCACTTCAAGTATTTGTGGTCCATGAAAGAGACAAAGACAGGCTTTAACTCCTAGGACTGAGGCTAGCCTCTGGCATTAGACTGACGTGGGCAGATGTACAAGCCCCATTCACCACTGGAGCGTCACTTTTTTTGACGCTCCGATGGCGTAGTGCCATTTCTAAGTATGGGCGGAAAATCCGTTCCGCTCGCGGATTTTGCGGATTTTCGGGAAATTCGCAATCCGCGAGATTCGCGAATCTCCCGCAAAATCCGCAAATCCGCGAGCAGCGGATTTTGCTCGCACTGCTCGCACTGTTCGTGTGAGTTCGCGCCCCGCGAATAAGTGCAAAATTGCAGAAATACGATCTTAGCAAAACTGAAAGTAACTACTTACCAGGTTCTAAAGTTCAGGCTCATCATTAGTAGCCATTTCCTGTAGTGCTTCCTGAGGGGCCCCTCCAGAGTTCAGTTGCCAGTTGAAACTATTATGTGACCCTGCTCTGAACCTCAGAATAGTTACACATATGCCACAAAGGTCCTGAATTACAGCTAAGGGAGACAAGCAGGAGCCAGGCTGGAAGTTAAAATCCATTAATCAGCCCCTAATTCATTATTGTCAGTTGGGGCAGGGCAGGTGTTGTAACTAATTTTGCAACAATGAAAGCACTTAGCAAGTGCAAAAGATCACTAATCAGGGCGCACTAAGGAAGCAGGTGCCAGCTAAAAAAATATTCTGTGACACATTAATCAGCCCCAAATTAATTCAGGTCACTTGAGGCAGGGAAGGTGTGCTTTGCTTTGCCGAAAATAATGTACACTGGACAACCAGAGGGTGTGGTGATGAAACAGAGGGTGGCATGGGTGGGCCAGAGGGTGGCATGAGTAGTCAGAGAGTGGCAGTGGTGACAGAGAGTGGCAGTGATGAAGAAGAGTGTCCCAAACAGGCTGGACACGTAGAAACAACAAGTTCGCAAAACTTGCGACCCGACAGGTAAGTTCGCAAATTGTGAAATTGTAAAAACCCTCGCGAACTGGCAGAAACACGGGCGAACACCAAAAAAAAAAATCCGCGAATTCCCGCGAATTTGCGGATTTTGCGGATTGCGAATCCGCAAATCCGCAAAATTCGCGAACGCGAGATCCGCAAAATTCGCCCATGCTTAGCCATTTCCCATATTTACAAAGTGGCGTTAAGCAACTTAATATGGCTTATCTCCACCTTGTAAATATGCCCCTTTCAGCTGCAGTTCTCTGCAGCAAAGGGTCGTGCAATGGGTGTTGTAGTGGGCATTCCACCACAACACCCATTGCTTTTTGATGCTGAGGCTGATGCAGCACCAAACCTAATGCAAGGGAATATCTCGTCTTAGAATGGTGATTGGAGGAGAAATTATTAATTTTTCCTCGTTTTTTGCTCTTTCTATGTGTGCTGTATTCTGCAGCACACATAGAAAGAGCAAATTGCCATTATTGATTGTTTATGTGCAAGAAGGTTCCCCTTCCTGCACATAAACAATCATCCCTGTAGCGCAGGCACCCTTGGAACATGGCTGCAGGATCCTTGCACTGGCACTTAGGCGGCTTTTTTGCACAAAAGCTAGGGTAACACAGGGGTGCTCCGTATTCTTGTTAATACTGCGCATACCTGTATTTAAAAAATGTTGGAGTGCGGCGTTTCCAAATTTGGTGTAGCACCACCCTCAGTCCTTTATTTGTAAATAGGCCCCAACTATGTTTACTTGAAGCCGGGTTTAGCTATTGGCCTAGATCCCAATGAAAGATTTGCATTGGATGTTTGGCATATTCTTACACAGCATAGTTTTGCTGTAGACTTTCATTATCCTGAAGGGCTCCTTCTGAATTTAATGTAAAAGGCTTAAACATTAAGGGGGTAAATACAATGGCGGTGAACAGGCTGTCGGTGGCGGGTTTACCGCCATCATAAGGCCATTTTCCACCCGCCATATTATGGTGGTGTTTCGGACTGTCACGTATCCGACGGTTTAAGCCCTCAGCATGTAATGCATGCCGGCGGTGCCTAGCAGGTACTGCCAGTCAGATTATGATGCTGGCTCACCATGGAAAGACTGGCGGGGATGGCCTTTGAGAGCAAGTTGCGTGCCCCCCTTGTGCAGGGGCAGTTTGTTTTTGCACAATTGGAGCCCCCCTACATTTCCCTGCACCATGTGGCAGACACTGTGTGGTGTCTGCCACGTAGTGTAGGAAAAAGCAAAACGTGCCGTTTTCCATTGTGGTGGGTGCTGCAGCCAGCAGCACCCGCCGTAATGGAAAAAATGCTTTTGCGGCTCCCCGGGACGATGGCAGACGGACGGAAGTCAGTCCGCCATCGTAATCAGGCCCCAAGCTTTTAATGTTACTCCATTTTACTTTTGTTAACTTTTTTGGGTAATAAATAATTTTTATTTTTGTAAATGCTCCTGCCTAGACCTTATGACTTGATTAACCGCATTCTGTTTGTGCTTATTGATTTCTGCATGAGCGCCTCACCTCCGTGAGCATGGCCAGTGTCACTGTTGGTCAGTGGTAGGGCCCTTCAAAGAGACCTTCTAACTTGTCTCTAAGGTTAGTTGCACCTCTAACTACTATTGTACACTGGCCCTACCAGTCTATTTCCTAATGAGTTGCTGTACATGAAAACAGAGCATCAAACTAGCACAATTCTTTACATGGTATCAGTTATATTACCTAGTCACCATTGAGTGCAAGCACCCCTTCGCGTGAAAGAACCTTCTGCAACACTGTCCTCGTTAGAGTAAAAGAGCAAAGACAAGAAAGCGCTTGACTACCAATTCCTCTTTCAGGAAAACCTCACTGAAGTAGATGAGGAGCTACTGGTAGCTCTTCGACTTCCTAGAAAAAGCTCTCCTTGGTGCAGCACAGCCTATTAAATTAAAAGCTTTTGTTTGGTTGAATTAATATATGTATCCCAAAAATAAAAAGTGTCAACTTGCGATAAAAATGTGTGTATTTTCAGAACTCATAAGCTGATATTTGGAGAAAAATGGATTTCCAGAATATATTAAAAAATGATATTTGAGTGATAAATCATGCAATATTACTAATATCATTACCTTGGTGCTAGGGCCATTACAGCTATGGTGTCATATATTACCGTATAGGCATTCCAAATGGAAAAAAACCCTCTTTAAGTCACTGCCACCTGATGCACTGAGGTGATCACTGCCAGTAATCTTGAATGGGGTGGCCACTGTTGTAATCTTGCAGAGTGTGGTCCTTTTACAACACTAATAATATTAGTAGCTTGTGACGATTTTCATTAAATATAAGTAGCTCTTATTACTGACCAGGTTGGAGACTCCTGGTCAAGGGTAAGAATTCTTGAAAGTGCAAATCTGTACTACATGACAGCCAGCAGAAGAACCATCACTACTTCCTGAAAACTGGCAGCTTGGCGGCTAATGCCCTTCACGAGAAGATGCACAGCACCTTCTGTTGGCGCTGCGTAGTCCAGGGTAAAGGAAGGGGCGGGTGAGGCTTAGTCCCCACTGCAGGGACATACAGGTGGAGATTGCTGCTTCAGAATCCATAGAATATCCATTATCTAGACTCATCCTTCCACTTGATCCTAGTTTGAATAGACACTAGCTGACATGACATATATGCAGGGCTGGACTGGTAATAGCGGGCATCGGGTGTCTCTCCGGGAGGCTGGAAGGGTGGGGGCTGGTTTTGCAGTGGGGAGGGCCGTTTTTGTTACTAGGGGCTGGTTTTGCAGTGGAGCTGCCACATTGGCCTACAGTAGTGCCTTACACTTGCATCCCCCTCTCCCCTGTGGGCTGGTCTGACAAAATTGCCAGGCCCTCTTTGGGTTCCCAGTCCAGCCCTGCATGTATGCAGCACTGTATGAGCGTACAAAGGGCATGGGTAGTTCATTACATATATTCATACTCCGGGGTGCTTCTAAAATGTGTGCTATCCTGAATTAGGCAAAATACCAATGAACAATATATTATCCTAGATGGATTAAGTTCTAAGCTTGCATTCTCAATGCTCTAATCAGAATTTACTCAGACCAAACCCTTTGGTGTGCCACAGCCTACCCAGGATGTCGGAGTCAAAGAGGGGAGTGAACTTCGTGAGCCTGCCCTGCCATCCCTGCGCCTTGGTAACCGTTTTCCAAATGCGAACCGCCGTGCGGGTGGGGCCTGTCAGTCTGCGGTCAAAGGACCTGGAATATAGGGCACGATAATAATTCCCGCCGCCCATCAGCCATCTGTCCATGGCGTATCCAGGGTTCTCCACTGGTTCTCCACTGGGCCGTAGAAACCATGGTACAGGGCAGCGAGCTGCGACGACCAATAGTACCGGCGCACATCCGGGAGGGCTATGCCCCCATCATACCAAGGAAGCGTGAGTTTGTGGAGGGCCACACGGGGGCGGCCCTCCCAAAGGAGGTTACGAAGAAGGCCTTCGATGTCGCGGAAGTATCGGGCCGGGACAGGGTCCTGCGCATTCTGTAGTGCATAGAGAAATCTGGGAAGTGCCATCATCTTAAAAAGGGCAGCACGGCCCAGGAGAGAGAGTGGCAGGTGGCACCAGCTTTCGACGTCCCGTCGCAGCCTCTGAAGAGGAGGGAGCAGATTATTGTCATACCGGAGCTTGGCGTTACTGGATATGTATATGCCCAGATATTTAAAGCCGCGCGACGCAATCTGGATGCCGCAGCCCCCGGGGAGGCGCGGGGTATCCCCTTTGAGGACATAGAGGGACGACTTGGCCCAGTTAATAACCAGGCCGGAGTATCGCCCAAACAGTTTGATGACATCGCAGGCCACAATAAGGGATCTACCCGGCGAAGACATGTATAACAGGATGTCATCAGCGTATAGAGAGACCCTGTCCTCAAAGCCGGGGGCCCATTCAATACCTCTCAGGTCGGGATGGGAGCGCAGCTGTGCCGCAAGGGGTTCAAGAGCCAGAGCAAACAACAGGGGGGACAAGGGACAACCCTGCCTTGTGCCACGGCGCAAAGGGAAGGGCGCTGACAGGCGACCATTGACCGTGACATTGGCCATCGGGTCCGCATAGAGGAGCTTCACCCAGCTGATGAAGACCGGTCCGAATCCGAATTTAGCCAGAACCGCCCATAAGTAAGGCCATTCTAGTGAATCAAAGGCCATGGTGGCGTCCAGGGACGCCAACACCGCCGGATCTTTGAGAGTGTGGGCCCGGGCCATAACCCCATGAAGGCGGCGCAAGTTCAGGGCGGTGTTACGGTGGGGAATGAATCCAGATTGATCGGGATGCACGAGGTCGCTAATAACGCCAATTAACCGATTAGCCAGGAGTTTGGCAAGGACCTTGGGTTCCACGTTAAGGAGGGAAATAGGACGGTAAGAACGACATACGTCCCGTGGTTTACCTTCCTTGTGGATGACCACGATGGTAGCCAGTCGCTGGTCCAGGGGAAGGGAGCCTCTTTCAAAGGATTCAAGGTACATCTTGCGGAGGTACGGGGAAACCGCATCCGATCGGATTTTATACAGCTCCACTGGAATTCCATTGGGCCCAGAAGCCTTGCCCGAATTAAGGGAGCGGATAGCAAGGTCAATCTCGTCCGCGGTGATGTCCCTATCCAGGTCTTCCCTTTCTTCCTCGGAGAGACTGGGGAGGTCGACATCAGCGAGGAAGGTCGTCGTGTCCGCCTCCGAGAACTCCGAGACAGACTCATAGACTCCGCGGAAGTAGTCCGCGAAAGAGTCCACAATGGCGCTGGGGTCCGTCAGGATCGTACCGTCCCCACCAAGGAGCTCCGGCACCACTCGGCTGGCCATCTCTCTCTTATCGAGCCATGCCAACAGTTTCCCGGCTTTATCACCCACATCGTAGATGCGGCCTTGCTGTTCCTTGGCGAGGACAAGAGCGGCGTCCGTGGCCAAAGCTTGGTACTCCGCTTGTTTCAACGAGAGATTGTGGAGGGCCAAAGGGTCAGGGCCGGAGCGCAGCTGGGTCTCGAGGTGTAGCACCTCCTGTTCAACAGCCAGCATAGCCGAGTCTCTCTCACGGCGGGTGACCGCAATGAGTGCCTGGGCCTCTCCACGGAGCACCGTCTTAAAAGCCTCCCACAGTGTGACGGCCGACTCCACCGAGCCCACATTTTCGATAAAGTAAAGGTCGATAGATTTGGCCAAAAGGGTGCGGGTCTTAAAATCGCGAAAATACCAAGGATTGACCGCCGCCGGGCGTTCCGACAGAGTCACGCCAAAGTCAAAGGAGACCCATAGCGGGGAATGATCAGAAATGCCACGGGCAAGGAAGCGGGCCTCCGACACAGCCAGTGCGTCCGAGGCCAGCGTAAGGACATAGTCAATCCGCGAGAGACTCCCGTGCGCACCCGACAAGAAAGAGAATTGACAAAGCGTGGGGTGCAGAAGCCGCCACGTATCCACCAGCCCAGTAGAATCTAGGAAGGACGGCAGCCACATTTGCGGTCCACGTAGGTCGCGAGGCGGCTGGCGATCAAGGAGCCCAGAGCAAACCGAATTAAAGTCGCCCCCCACTATCAAACGACCAACCGGCATAGACAAAATGGCACCACCAAGGTCTCGAAAAGTACTGGACTGCAGCCCTGGGGGGACGTACACAGACAACAACGTGAGGGAACGCCCTTCCCATCTCCCGGACACCGCGGCGTACCTCCCCCTATCATCTATCAAAGTGGTATCTATCTCTAAGGGAAGGGATGAGCGCACAAGAATCCCCGCCCCCCTGGAGCCGGAAGAGAACCCCGAATGGGCCACCATTTTATAACCTTTGCGGTCCAGGGCTTTACAGGCATTACCCACCAAGTGCGTCTCTTGCAAAAGTACAACATCCGGCTTATGCCGTTTAACCAGTTGAATAACCACCCCTCTCTTGATGCGATCACCCAACCCGTTAACGTTCCAACTAAGAATCTTCAGCACCCTACCCCTCATCCCTCCACCACCCGCCCCACCCATCACCCAAAGACACTTGCATCAATAAAAGTCCAGGATCACCATTGTCCGTGTGCCACAAAAAAGAAGAAAGAAGAAACACACAACAAACAAGAACTGTACCCAACCAACCCCCCACCCTGCACCCCTGCGTTAGACTAAAAAGCCCTCCCAACCTGCAGTGTGCCTGTCGCCCCATTAACTATTCTACCAAAGACCCAGAGGAGGAAGGAATCCCCGTGGAATCGTCCCGCCACCCACCATATGAATAAAGGAGAGAATAATCACACCAAAACAGTAGTCCGGCGGTCATTCGAGGCAAGGGCAGCCCCGGCTCCCAGTTCATTCCTGCCGTTCCGCTCCGCCCGAGGCGCCTCCAACATCTTCCTCTCGCTCTTCCCGTTCTGGTGTTACAGTGTCCAGCCACTCGCTCACATTGTCCGGGTAGTCAAAAAAGTATGCGCGGCCCTTATATTCCACACGGAGCTTCGCAGGGAATTGCATCGAGTATTTGAGACCCATGTCCCTGAGGCGTCTCTTGACTCCTGCGTAACTCAGCCTTTGGCGCTGCACCTGTCTGGTGAAGTCAGGGTAAAAATGCACCTCCGCGTTCTGGTAGTGCAGTGGACCGTGCGATCTGGACGCCTGGAGGATCGCATCTCGATCCCTGAAGGTAAGAAGGCGCGCCACAATGGGTCGTGGCGTCGCCCCCGTTTTAGGTGGACCACCCGGTACACGGTGGGCCCGTTCCACCGAAAAGAAGTTGCTCAGTCCAGAGGGCGCCAAATGCGTCTTGACCAATTCCTCCACAAAGAGGTCCACCGCTCCATCCTCGGCCCCTTCCGGAACACCCACTAAGCGAACGTTCTGCCGCCTGGCTCGCCCCTCAAAGTCCTCCAGCCGTTTCGAGAACTGATCGGCAGCCGATCGTAGGTTCCGGACCTCCGTTTGCAGTTCAGAGACATCCGAGGTCAGACTAGTGGTCTTAATGTCCAGCGCTCTCACACGGTCGTTCGTCTTGCCCAAGTCGGTCCTGATCAGAGCAATGTCGATGGCCATAGAATCCACCTTGTGAGACAGGATCTCGTGCTGGTGTTGTGCGTCAGCACGGAGACTGGCGATGGCACCCATAATGTCCGTCAGAGTAGGATCCGATCCGTCCGGGAGGGCAGTAGCTGGGGTCCCCTTGGAGACCGCGCCCGACGTGGGTGGCGATTTGAGGTTAACATACCGCTCCATGCGGTTGTTCTGCGTCTGTGATTTGCCACGACTGCCTTTATTAGATGCCCTCTCCGAATCGCCTCTGCCCGCCATGTTGGGTCCCCGAGAACAAAGGACCGGAGGTCTCAGGCCAGGGTCCACAGCCAGGAGTCAATCAGATCAGGAAAAACCCCAGTCAGGTCGACCAGGGCAAGGCCAGATCACAGCGACTGCACCCAGGAGATGGCAGGCAAGGCCCCTTCCGTGCTATCGAGCGAAGTGGCGAAGTGACGAATTCCGGACAGACAATGGCACCGTTACGGAGCGGAGTTCAGCTCGACGTAACTTCACTCAGGAGCCACCGATTTGGAATCCGATCGCAGCCCCCGCCTCAGCAGGCCGCCAGCCATACAATGCCACCAACGTGGACCAGGATTCTAGACAGGATAATTGCGGTGGATCGGACGGTCCACGGAGCTCCGAGCTTACGCGGCCATCTTGGTCGCCCGCTAAGCTCCTCGCACCTATGTGTCTTTAACTGAAAACAGTAACATGCAGAATTCGTACAGGATGCTGACCATTATTCACATATTTGATGTGCTGGTGTAAAATATTAATTTAGAAATGCACCATAAATAGTGTTTATCTCACATGTGTAGTTTCATGAGGCCTTTGTGCCATTTCTTATGTTGCCCAATTTCTGTAGGCCGTGAATTTTTGTTTCCCCTGGAAGCTCTCGTATTAGGCTCGCAAGTGAATTTCATGTGCATGTTGAATTTGTTATTTTCACGTTTCTGTTGCAGTGGAGAATTCATCTTTGTTAGTTAGAATAATGTCTTTGTTTTAGGAGTTAGGCTTAGGGAGGAGAGGATTCATTGAACTTATAATAAAGAACTGTTTTACTTTCTCATTGGAGTAATCCAAGGAATCAAGGTCATCTAGCCCAGGCATGGGAGCATCGCTGCCATGTTGAAAGTTACCTACAAGGAGGTGGCTTGACTGGATGGTGTGATGCCACAATGCAACTTGAAGTAAAGCATCTAAGGTAGGGTCAGTGTCTGGGGAGACTTTGCCTTGCCTTGAGTTAGAGAGCATCTAAGAACGAGCTCCGCAGCTTTATGCTACTTGACCCATTCAATGTGAGTGAATTTCTTCGGAAGCCTTCACATGCTGACACCTTTTATGGATCTTGCCCTGGGAAATACTAAGTAGGGATGTCATGATGGTGGTAGAGAAGGGACAGACTAATGCTTTATTCCTACAAACCTCCCTTGAAGTGGAATCTTGATGTTGGTGCCATCATTTTCTGTATCCTGATTCTGGAACTGGTTATTCTGTGCATGCTGCATCGTCCTAATTTCACCCGTAGGATCGGCTTTGTATTAGTTCCAATGTATTTCTACACCCTCATCTTGAGGTGCCTGTATGTCCAACTGTTCTTGTCTTTGTAATAAACTAACAAAATCTATTTGAGAGTCTGTAATTCTTTGGAGTCATAGTTGGAAAGAGTAAACATCAAAATGAGTACGCTGATGACGTGGCTGATTTCTTGTTAAGTTGATCATTACACCTTTCTCTCAGATTATCCTCTTTATCTTAAAATAAGGATAACTTTTTTTAACATTCAAACAAAAAATATATGCACCCATTAGACCTCCTTAACCTAAGACTGATCTCAAATATCCACTTTTTGACAAATTGACAGAGAAAGTTGTGATGGCTCCTGTCAATTTGGCTTCCCACCAAAAACTATCAGGGAGGCAGCCGTTTTCCAAACTTCGACTTGCACATACTCAGTAATAGCACGAATTGGTAGCACTCATTGGCCAGGTTGATCATGGCACTCTTTTGGAGATGTTGAGCCGCTATGAAAATCTTCTAAATCAGTTCCTTTCTCACTCACAGATACTTCCTTATTGTGAGAAGTTGGCCTGGTATATAATGCTCACTAGTTCTAGTGATCACTTTGTACCATGCCAAGCAACCCTTATGATGATGGTTGTAATTCAACCTTGTAGACCAGTTATCCTAGTGGTAACGTGGACAAAGCAGTCTTAGGCTAAACTCTGAAAGGCATGTGAAGCCAGCTGTTATACCACACACAACCCCCTTGAATACCAAATGAAAGGGACACCACACAGATATATATTGAAAATATATATTGATTTATTAACTATTAAAATCCCCTGGACTCTTTATGAGCACAGAAGCACAAGCGTTAAATCACAAGACAGCTTAAAATATACAAAAGTTGCACAATATGGATGAGCCCTAGGGGCCACCTAAACCATATACTAAATAAGTGGTATAAGGGATACCAGGAGGAAAGTGAAGAGGCCTAGGGCCTTGGGAATCGCTGGAACTATTCGAGACTGGAGTTAACTAAGTCGGGAAAGGCCCACGGGACTCGGGTGCAGTGTCCAAAGTGCACGCACTTCTCAATACAAAGTCTATGGTGCGTAAAAAGCACAAAGTTAGAAAGTTAGGAACCTTCCGAGTGACCTACGGAGCTGAAACTTAAAACACAGGCCCTTGGGATGTGTACCAGTGCAGGAGCACCGGCGGAGCTGAGTTACCTCACCCACAGGAAGCGGGTGCACAGGGTCGAAGATGTGTCGGGTTTCGTCACGCTGGTCGATGGTGCTTGGAGCAGGAGATGCTGCAGGCGGCTCGATGAGAAGGGTTCCGGTGGATCCAAGGGTGGATCTGTAGATGTGAAGACCTGAAAGCAGAGGGGACAGTGTTCAAAGTCACTAGCCAGTGACTGCCGTGGAACCAGAGTGGAACCAGGTGATGTCGGGTGCAAACAGGCGTTGTCGGGTAGCTTCTTTCTGCAGCCACGTGGATACCCGGGGTCGAGAACGTCCAGGAGTCGATCACGAGCTGTCCCACGTAGGCTTCTCGCTGTTGGCGGTGTCGGCGACCTGATCGGAGCAAACAGGCCTTGGCAAATGCAAGCCACGCAGAAGTTGAAAGATGCTGTTCACTCGGACCAGCAAGGTCAGAGCGGGTGCTCCTTTTCACAGGAGCTTGGGTAGGTCTGGAGCAACCAGACCTGCTGTTTAAATCTTCGGGTTCGTCGCCAAGATGGCCGCTGGCCGCGTGGCTAGTGGCCGGGATGGCGCGTCGAGTGGCACAATGCAAAAGGGCCCCACGCAGATCGTGGAGATGCTGGAGGGCTGATCTTCGGTGCAAGGGCTGCTCGGTGGTGGGGGTTCTCAATCCCCAAAGCACAACGTCGAGGATGCCTCAGAGGCTGCGCAGTCAGCTTTTCGGGTGTCTTTCAAGAGGTCCGGTCCCACGTCACTCGGTGCCTCCACGGGTCCCTTCTTCGCAGGGACTGTGGATCGGGCTCTGAGAGGTCTGGGAGTCTGGTTCTTGTCGGGCTCTGGGCTCGGTCTCCGGCGGGAGGCGGCGGCAAAGCAGACGTCGAGTTGCTGGTTGGTACCTGTGTTCACAGGGTGGTCACTCCTTGGCCACAAGGGAGATTCTTCTTCAGTCTTCTGTGCAGCAGAACGTCGAAGTCCAGTCTTCTTCTTAGTTTTAAGTTGATTTCGGGATGATCTGCTGTGCTATGGCACTGCTCCCTCTCTTATTCCAATCTGAGGGGTGGATCACCTACTAGGTCCCTCCCCTATGGGTGGGACCAGGAAGGGGGGTGGTTACACCCCCTCTCCTTTGTCCAGCTCCTCGCCAGGACTGGGGCTGGAAAGCCCCAGAACCGGTTTGGGCTGGCTTATGCACAGGGACACCTTGTGTGCCCCAGGCATGTCTCAATCTATTCAGCCCTGTCCTACCCAATACACAAAACCCTGTCTGGGGTGGTGCTCGCACCTCCCCAGGCAGGAAACCCTTTGTCCAGGCCCTCCTCGCTGGAAGGACTCCCAGCAGCAGGAGGTCAGACATGTGTCTGTGGTGGCAGCATCCATTTTGTGATGCTGAGGCTCTGTTTAACTTTAACCGGGGTTAAGGCTACACACATGTCGTGTCCCTCTAGAAGGGTGGAATGCTATCCCCGTCGCCAGAACTGGCGAGGGGATAGTATTCCAATTCGTATGACACCTTACTCGACATGTTTTGATAAAGCCAAACCAAAGATAGCATTTAACCGCGAGGATTATAATGCACTTAAGAGTATATGGTATGGCAATATCCCGGAACAGCTTAGGGAGTGGTTCCCGACAGCTGCAGACAGGCTCAGCTCATGCTAGAGCACCATCTCACATATTTCCAAGCACTCTGCCTCCAGGATTGATGAGGCCTTCCATAGGAGTGGCTGATAGGAACATATGTGTCCAGTTTAGGGTTAGGCACAGGCATACTGTACCTAAGTAAGAGGTGATTACACCAACTTACCCCGGCTGAGTGATCAGCCAGTTGTGTCAAATATGGAGGCCAGGCCAGGGGTGGCACAATACATGCTGCAGCCCCTGGTAGGCCTTGGATACACCTATGCCCTGGGCACCTATGGTGCACTGATACAGGGGCTCATAAGGTGAACCAATTCCAATTGTGTTATGCACCTAAGGTACATGGAGTCCATTTCAAGGAGAGAGCAATCAGCCTGGGGCCCTGAATAGCAGGATCCCAGGCCAACTAAGTCAAAAACCAGCTAAACACCAGGCAAAAAGTTTGGGGGTAACCATAGTCAGATATCCACCTTCCTACATAACCCCCCCCCAAACGAAAGGAGATAAGGCTATCCTTGACCAGGTAAGCCTATATTGCCTAAGTGGCCATATAAGGAAGTACCAGCTCTGGCTTGGTAACCCCCTGTCTCATGGTCCACTAAGCAATCCCTCACCCTAAGGGTATCTGAGGGTCTCCACCATAGGGAATCTCTACCTGTGGTGTGTCTTTGCAAAGTCAAAGGCTGGTGTTGGGATGGAGTACTGAAGTGAGTATCCTCTGTAGGGCTCAGCTTCCTCCAATCACTCTCCACCATGTGTGCCTTTCTTTCTCTGACTGAGTTGCACTGTGCTCTCAGGGTCAACCTCTGGCTACCTAAAGCTGGAGGCTGGGTCCCTCTGTTTGGCTTACTGGAGGGACAGGTCAGGTTTGGGGCCTTTTGGTCCCAGGTTTGGCTGTGCCCAACAATATCCATCTGGGGGAGGTCCCTAACTACTTTTAAGGGGGATCCCTCAGGAGTTTTTAAAGTTTTCACCTCACTAGGGCTACTAGTTTTGGTGCCCCTAATCTGTTGATGGGGGTGCTTTATTTGACAGGGGGCCCTTTGGGTCTCACTGTCCTTCTTGTCCTCTGCAGCCCTGGGCTGAGTAAGGCAAGGTAGAGAGGGGCAGGTTACCTGCTCCAGACTGGGTCCCTCCTGAGAAGGGTCCACTGCCATCAGAGGCTCTGTCAGGCCAGGCCTAACAACCTCTGGGACAGTTCCTTCATCAGGGGTAAGATCAGTTCCCTGAGGAGGCTGATCCTTTCCTAAAGTCTGGTGGGAGGGAGATTTCTCTTCCTCCTCAATGCTCTCTGTTTGGGTGGAGTGATCCATCATTTCAGGCTTCACTACCCATGTATCAGTTTGAGTTTGGGCTGTGGCCATCACAGCCCCACCAACCTTTTCAGGAGGAGACTCAGTTTGGGTATGGGCTGTTACCAGTACAGCCCTGCTACTCTTTTCAGGAGGGAAGTTATCTAAAGATGGGGCTGAGGTTTGCTCAGCCCTCCCAACCTTTTCAGGAAGGACATCTTGGATTGGGGCTGTAGCCATCACAGCCCCACTAACCTTTCCATTGAGATTTACCATTCTAGAATGGGTTTGCTGTTCAACCTCAGCCCAGGCTGAGATTTCCAAATCATTACCCAGTAGGCAATCTACAGGCAAGTTTGCTGACACTGCCACTCTCTTTGGGCCAGTGACACCTCCCCAGCTAAGATTGACTACGGCCATGGGATGATTGGTTTCTATGCCATCAATGTTTGTCACCTGATATCGGGCATCAGGTAAAAGTTGCCTTGAGGGGACTAGACATTCAGCCACCATGGTGATGCTAGCCCCTGTGTCTCTGAAGGCCTCAACTTTCAAGCCATTGATGAGGGGCTCCTGTCTATACTTGCTCAAAGTGTTTGGGCAAGCAGTGAAATTGGCAAACCCCATGCCAGTCTCATAGACAAGAGTATCTGAGTTAGGGGACCTGGATAGGCCAGAGTCCACCTTTCCTCCAAAAGTAAACCCACCCAAATTCTTGGGGGTGCTCCCACCACCTGGGGGACCACTGCTAACAGTGACAGGAGGTGTTGGAGCCTTACCTGGAGGTATATTCTCTTTATTGCCATTCTTGGGACAACAGCTGTCTGTTTTGTAATGCCCAACCTGTTTACAGGTATGACAATAAGGCTTTTTCTGGGTTGAAGAAGTGTCTTGGGACCCACCCCCATTCTTGGAGTTTTGGGGCCCTGGGGAAGTCTTTTCCTTACTTTTATCCCCACCCTTCTCTTGAGGCTTGGTAGTCTCTTTCTTTTGGTCACCACCCTGGTTCTTAGGCCTGATCCTGGTTCTGACCCATTTGTCTGCCCTCCTACCCAATTCTTGTGGGGAGGTCAGATCAGAGTCAACCAGGTGCTGATGTAGAAGCTGATTTTGACAATTACTTAAGATTTGCTCTCTCATAATTAAATTATACAATCCTGTATAGTCAGTAACCTTACTTCCCAGCAACCAGCCCTCCAGAGCCTTAGTGGCACATTCAACAAATTCAGACCAGTCCTGAGTCTGTGTCTTCTGGGTATCTCTGAACATTAACCTGTACTGTTCAGTGGTTAAGCCTAACCCATCAATCAGAGCACTCTTCAGGACCATGTAGTTTCTAGAATCCTCATCACTAACTGTGAGGAGTCTGTCTCTGCCTCTACCTTCAAAGGAGAGCCACAAGATTGCTGCCCACTGCTCCTGAGGGATCTGCTGTACCATGCAGGCTCTCTCCATTGCAGTAATCCATTTATGGATATCATCCCCAGCTTTGTAGGGGGGCACAATCTTACTCAGGTTTCTTGTATCAAAGGACCTGTCTTTATCCTTCTGGATAGTGCTGCCACCAGTGGATCCTAATCCACTCTCTCTAGGCTGTCTTGCTCTAGCAAGTTTCTCCTTAGCCAGGGCAACCTCTAACTCTTGCCTCTGGATCCTAAGCTCAGCCTCTCTCATTTTGGCCTCATGTTCCCTTCTCTGAGGGCTAGTCATCTCCTTTCTGGAGTGACCATGAGAGCCTCTAGAGACATGGGAGGTATTGGATTCACCTGAGTGATGCCTCCTCCTCCTATGGCCCTGGTTAAGTCCACCTGAGGGTCTGAATGGGTTGTTACCTGATTCATTCCCAAGTTGACTTAAGTTAGCCTGGTTCAGTCTACTGACCAGCACCTGACTATCTCTGTCATCATCTGACTCACTGCTTTCCACCTCCTCCTCCTCTTCTTCTTCCTCTTCCTCTATATCTACTTGAGGAGCTCCAGTGGTGGAGGCATCCTCATCTACTAGGATGATAGGGGCAGGGGGGTCTACAGTGTCATCCTCTGAAGGATGGCCTCCTTCAGCGTCCCCTGTGGGGTTTGCTTTAGAGGTCTTTAGAGCCTCAGACTGATCCAAGAGCTCTCTTAGGTGGTCTGTAGTAGGGGAAGGCCCTGTCTTCAGACCCCTTAAGACACAAAGCTGTCTTAATTCCTTAAAGGGAAAAATAGCAAACTGGGATGGTGCCCTTGGAGGGTCACTCTCAACAGGAGTAAGTCCACTGGACCCCTCTGTTCCAGACATTGCTCTAGTGTGGGTGGATATGTTGCAATCTACCTACACTGGTGTTTACCTACTAAACCTATCTAGTAGTTGTAGCTAGGGTGTGCTACTCCCTTTGCTCTACAACAACTAAGTTCAGTAGAACTTAAGTATACTAGTCTTGTTTTATATGTACCTAGCAGGTACCTGTGTGATCTTTCAGATGATAATCTCAAAGATTGTAATGGTAAAACAACAGCAAGCTCAGATCCCAATCCGCTGCTCACCAATGTGAGAAGTTGGCCTGGTATATAATGCTCACTAGTTCTAGTGATCACTTTGTACCATGCCAAGCAACCCTTATGATGATGGTTGTAATTCAACCTTGTAGACCAGTTATCCTAGTGGTAACGTGGACAAAGCAGTCTTAGGCTAAACTCTGAAAGGCATGTGAAGCCAGCTGTTATACCACACACAACCCCCTTGAATACCAAATGAAAGGGACACCACACAGATATATATTGAAAATATATATTGATTTATTAACTATTAAAATCCCCTGGACTCTTTATGAGCACAGAAGCACAAGCGTTAAATCACAAGACAGCTTAAAATATACAAAAGTTGCACAATATGGATGAGCCCTAGGGGCCACCTAAACCATATACTAAATAAGTGGTATAAGGGATACCAGGAGGAAAGTGAAGAGGCCTAGGGCCTTGGGAATCGCTGGAACTATTCGAGACTGGAGTTAACTAAGTCGGGAAAGGCCCACGGGACTCGGGTGCAGTGTCCAAAGTGCACGCACTTCTCAATACAAAGTCTATGGTGCGTAAAAAGCACAAAGTTAGAAAGTTAGGAACCTTCCGAGTGACCTACGGAGCTGAAACTTAAAACACAGGCCCTTGGGATGTGTACCAGTGCAGGAGCACCGGCGGAGCTGAGTTACCTCACCCACAGGAAGCGGGTGCACAGGGTCGAAGATGTGTCGGGTTTCGTCACGCTGGTCGATGGTGCTTGGAGCAGGAGATGCTGCAGGCGGCTCGATGAGAAGGGTTCCGGTGGATCCAAGGGTGGATCTGTAGATGTGAAGACCTGAAAGCAGAGGGGACAGTGTTCAAAGTCACTAGCCAGTGACTGCCGTGGAACCAGAGTGGAACCAGGTGATGTCGGGTGCAAACAGGCGTTGTCGGGTAGCTTCTTTCTGCAGCCACGTGGATACCCGGGGTCGAGAACGTCCAGGAGTCGATCACGAGCTGTCCCACGTAGGCTTCTCGCTGTTGGCGGTGTCGGCGACCTGATCGGAGCAAACAGGCCTTGGCAAATGCAAGCCACGCAGAAGTTGAAAGATGCTGTTCACTCGGACCAGCAAGGTCAGAGCGGGTGCTCCTTTTCACAGGAGCTTGGGTAGGTCTGGAGCAACCAGACCTGCTGTTTAAATCTTCGGGTTCGTCGCCAAGATGGCCGCTGGCCGCGTGGCTAGTGGCCGGGATGGCGCGTCGAGTGGCACAATGCAAAAGGGCCCCACGCAGATCGTGGAGATGCTGGAGGGCTGATCTTCGGTGCAAGGGCTGCTCGGTGGTGGGGGTTCTCAATCCCCAAAGCACAACGTCGAGGATGCCTCAGAGGCTGCGCAGTCAGCTTTTCGGGTGTCTTTCAAGAGGTCCGGTCCCACGTCACTCGGTGCCTCCACGGGTCCCTTCTTCGCAGGGACTGTGGATCGGGCTCTGAGAGGTCTGGGAGTCTGGTTCTTGTCGGGCTCTGGGCTCGGTCTCCGGCGGGAGGCGGCGGCAAAGCAGACGTCGAGTTGCTGGTTGGTACCTGTGTTCACAGGGTGGTCACTCCTTGGCCACAAGGGAGATTCTTCTTCAGTCTTCTGTGCAGCAGAACGTCGAAGTCCAGTCTTCTTCTTAGTTTTAAGTTGATTTCGGGATGATCTGCTGTGCTATGGCACTGCTCCCTCTCTTATTCCAATCTGAGGGGTGGATCACCTACTAGGTCCCTCCCCTATGGGTGGGACCAGGAAGGGGGGTGGTTACACCCCCTCTCCTTTGTCCAGCTCCTCGCCAGGACTGGGGCTGGAAAGCCCCAGAACCGGTTTGGGCTGGCTTATGCACAGGGACACCTTGTGTGCCCCAGGCATGTCTCAATCTATTCAGCCCTGTCCTACCCAATACACAAAACCCTGTCTGGGGTGGTGCTCGCACCTCCCCAGGCAGGAAACCCTTTGTCCAGGCCCTCCTCGCTGGAAGGACTCCCAGCAGCAGGAGGTCAGACATGTGTCTGTGGTGGCAGCATCCATTTTGTGATGCTGAGGCTCTGTTTAACTTTAACCGGGGTTAAGGCTACACACATGTCGTGTCCCTCTAGAAGGGTGGAATGCTATCCCCGTCGCCAGAACTGGCGAGGGGATAGTATTCCAATTCGTATGACACCTTACTCGACATGTTTTGATAAAGCCAAACCAAAGATAGCATTTAACCGCGAGGATTATAATGCACTTAAGAGTATATGGTATGGCAATATCCCGGAACAGCTTAGGGAGTGGTTCCCGACAGCTGCAGACAGGCTCAGCTCATGCTAGAGCACCATCTCACATATTTCCAAGCACTCTGCCTCCAGGATTGATGAGGCCTTCCATAGGAGTGGCTGATAGGAACATATGTGTCCAGTTTAGGGTTAGGCACAGGCATACTGTACCTAAGTAAGAGGTGATTACACCAACTTACCCCGGCTGAGTGATCAGCCAGTTGTGTCAAATATGGAGGCCAGGCCAGGGGTGGCACAATACATGCTGCAGCCCCTGGTAGGCCTTGGATACACCTATGCCCTGGGCACCTATGGTGCACTGATACAGGGGCTCATAAGGTGAACCAATTCCAATTGTGTTATGCACCTAAGGTACATGGAGTCCATTTCAAGGAGAGAGCAATCAGCCTGGGGCCCTGAATAGCAGGATCCCAGGCCAACTAAGTCAAAAACCAGCTAAACACCAGGCAAAAAGTTTGGGGGTAACCATAGTCAGATATCCACCTTCCTACACTTATTAATAAATGTGTTTACAAAGTTCAACATCTCCATGTCCACCACATCCACCATTTCCTGTGGGGATCTACAAAGACCTTCCCACTCTCCTATGCTCGTCAACTTCCATGTGCAATCACTGGGTAATCCAGTAAATTCTAGTAAATAGCATTAGGCAACAGTATAATTCCCGGCCATACATGAAGATGTCGTCCAGGAAGTGTATTTTATATTTGGAAGCCTTCTTTGATATTCTGGAATTCTGGATGATTTTTTTCCCTTGAAATGGCAGCCACTTGTGAATTAATTTCTCCAGCTCAGCTGCAAAACGTCAGTAACTGTATGTGCAGGATGCCTCAATTACATCAAAGAACTTGGGATAAACCCACAATTCTCATCTGCTAGATTATGATTATTTGGCGGACCTGCATGTCGGCCTGCAACTACATGGCAGGTAAATAGCCATGTCTGTCCTCTAGTGTTTGCAACAATAAGGTAAAATCAATAATCAACATAGAAGACTTTAGAACTGTTATGCCATCATAAGCCCTATTCTACAATGATGGATGCAGTGCCCTTATTGCTGGTATGGCCTAATGTCAGACTATCGCATGCAGAATACTTGTATAAATATTGTGCCATAAATATTATTTACAAAAATATATCAGCCCGTAAGTTGTAGCTTTTCTATTACGATCTCCATTGGGGTAAATATTTTTGGCAACTTTTTTAGGACGCTATATTCATTTAAGATGATATTCTGACAGTTACAGCCTGGCAGGTACAGACTATGGACACTGCCTGGAAGAAAGTAATTCTTCATGCAAAATCATGGCTTGTTTCTAGGTCGAAGAATTCAGTCTGTAATTCCTCAATAATTGTGAACCTATATTGGCCCATTGGACTACGTTTAAAGTTGATGAATCCTGTTCAATTCTGTCAATTTATGTTAACTTCCTAACTCTGTGCTACACACATTGTTTCAGGGGACTCAAATTGTACCCACACAATGAATAAATCCAGATTGTGTCTTTAAAGTACGCCATGTTTTCTACTGTTTTCCTCATAGACTTTTTAAATATCGTCCAGAATTCATGATAAACAGCCCAAATCTGACAGTGTTTTACAAATCTCTCAAATCTATCTGTTTCAGTTCAGCACCAGATTTTAACACCTGCCCCTGACTTCACTCCATACTGCACCCTAATATTGATCTTAGCTCTTATTACTATATTATGTTGTTCCTGATTGGTTGTTCTCTATGAACCTATTTGATACCCATTTAGTCAGGCCCAACGTCCCTTTAAACTCTCCAATAAAGCAAAAACAACTAAATAAATATTTCTAAAACTATTTAAATACATATTTCTAAAACGATTTATTACCTCTTTAGAAGCAAATGGCAGAATTAAATAAAGATCTCAGAGTACATAATCAGGGTGGATATTGAAGGCTGGTGTCTGGGTTCGAGAGTGGGCTGCATGTTGTAGGACTGATTTCTGCATCCATGAGTGAAGGGTAGTACTGATCACTGCATCCATAGGTGGAATACTGATCACTGCATCCATAGGTGCAATACTGATCTCAGCATCGATGGGTGAAGTATAATACCGATCTTTGCATCCGTGGGCAAAGTGAAGGGATGATCTCTGAATCCATAGGTGAAGCAGAGGACTGATCTTTAAGTAAAGTGTAGTGTTGATTTCTGGGTCCAGGGGTAGGCCCTGGAGTGTAGAACTGGTTTCTAAGTACAGGTTTTGGCTTTGAGGCTTAGAATTGTTCTTGGAATCCAAGATTGGGCTTTGAGGTGAAGCACTACTCTCGAAGCATTAGAATGGGCTTTTCACTGTGGGCTCATTTCATAGGCAAAATGTGAGATCAATCATATACATCTATGGCCAGGAATAATATTTATGTTTTAAAATAAGATAACATTGGTCTTGAACATTGTACAGTTTTGATCTAAGTTTCCCCATATTCTTCCCAAACATTAGGCTCTCGTCATTGTCTCCCATCTCTCAAAGCCAGTACAAATGGTTGCTGATCACCAAAATGGCCGAATCCACACTGAAAAGTCACACCCAGCCTCACACTCTCCCTGTAACACACGTGTGTGCTTTCTGACCTACCCAACGAGCGGTATTTAGAAGAAGCTACATGATGGCAGCCTTTGGGCCACAAAGACAAGAGCAGCTCTTTGTGTTAAATGGATGAACATTATGAAACTAGAGAAATGGATCTTTACAACAACACCGGCATTTATTTCATGTGGCAATGATACGTTTTAAAGTAGTGGCACGGTTCCTTCTCAGAACCCATGGCACCATCAAGTATTGTTCTGATGTTCATTGTGATGCTTATGCAAATGTAATCAAATGAACAGTCCACTCATAAGCCCTTTTCTGTGTTTTGACTTTGCATCACAAAGGAGCAGTAACAGTGTCTCTATTGTCATGGCAAAGCACGGTCTTGACTCTAAGAATAATGGCCTCTTCTGAATCCACATGCACACACTGTTTACATTGCAACAGTGCAGACATTCACCACAGGAATTCATGGAAATCCATTAACATCCGTTCCAATCTCAAATGTCGAGCTGTCACTACCAGAGTCAGAGGGCCTTTGCCAAGTGCAGTGAGCCCTTCAGGAGTGGCGACACAAGTGCATTTTATTTTATTCATAATCGGCTAAAAAAAGCCGTTGCAAGTTTGTAACGAGACCGTTATATACTTTTATAAAACATATAAAACTGGGAAAGGAAGAGACCCACTTAGGTGCCCAGGCAGTTATAAAATATGCAGGTGAGTGATAAAAGGCAGATTTCAAATGCATCTCGTTAATAAATAAATCAGGGTGGTAAACATTGCCATGGCATATTATTAAAGGCATACAAAAATAATTGTTATTACAAATAGTTCGAACAGACTTCGGTCAATATGTTACCCCAAACATTTGCTGTCACTGTAGTGTATTGAGCTGTGGGTTCTTTCGTGCATTTGGAGCTCAATCTGACATTTCTTCAAGTTAAAGTGCCGGGGCGTTGACGCATAAGGTCGTTCTGTACTGAAATCATTTTTCCCTCGACTTTCCTAGGTTTTTGAACATGTAGCCCTTGAGGGCATATTTAGAACCTTCAAATGATGAATTGCACTTTTTGAGGGCGCACGTCGTGGTTACGTGTAAAGCGGTGCTTCGTGCATTTATAGGTTATATTGCAGAGGGATCTACAAAATGGAATTTTAAGGTCCAGAAATGACCGGTGGAGCAACGGCTCTTAGCATTTTGTCGACTTTGCTAAAAAAAAATGTGACCAGGTCGCAGATGGCTTGAGGATGAGGGTCGTTTAGCAAAAGATCTACGCTGTCTGAGTTGTAATGGTCTCTTGTTTGATCCATACCTCATGTAGGAGTGGCGACATAAATAAGATGGTTTTGTAAAGAGACCAAAAATCCGAATGCAGGAGCATTTTTTTTATTTTTTATTTCAAGCAAAATGCAACGTAGAAAAGAGTCCCTTGTCCAGTCTCGTTACCTACGTCACTGCTGCACTAACCGTCACCTAACCGTCTCTTTCCCATATTTCACAAGATCTGGCCACAGAAAGAAAGGGAAATGAATTCACAGGTAACATGAACAATGGGAAAGTAAAAAGAAAAAAGGTCAAAAAAAGTCATCATTAAGGGAATAGAGAGATGGAGCGTAGACCATGTAACATTTATTCTGGGGCTTGTTAATGTCTTAAGAATCAATGTCCTACGGCTGATCGTAGCCATGGATGAAGAATTCACTCACCTCTCCAAAATTCAAGCTTGGATGCTGAAGGCCTACTTGAAACTCAGGCCCGGCAAAGCAACAGGCAACTACAAGTTCAAGATTGGCTAATGCAACGAACCTCAAATTCACTCCGCAACTGCCAAGTCTCACCTCAACACCCGCCTCATCAAGCACTTATAATGTGACACCAGTTATTCCTATTCAACAAGACATACAGTGCTGAACCCAAAAACGGAACAGCCAGACAACCACTCATTGATTCTGACCAGGATAGAGATACACTCCCTCCCTCCCCCACTTCACACCACTTCAACTTCAAGGAATATCTTGCACACAAGTAACTAGACGTGCTACAAGCCCTACCTATGATGTCTCTCGGAGAGAAGCCCCTCATTCAAGTAATAACCCCTGTACCACTCGTCCATACTGTCAGGGCTTCTTGCTTTTCAGCTAAGTCTACGTTATATTAACACATTTATACACATATATTCATACAGTATGCCTACATAACCCAGGCATTCTTTATGTAATCAACATGATGACTTAATCTGGAATCCATCCATAGTTGGACATTAACTGCACATCTTTGTTGAAGCCCTGGTTCCTTCAATTAGAATTTTTAAATTCTCGAGCTCCCCAATTCTCTAGTGTCACACATTCGTAAGACTACTCTTCATTATCATTATTGCTTGGTGATACACTGAGTGTCCATACTGTGTGTACTAGTAACCAGCCAGCTTATTTAAGTGATGATTAGAAATGTGATACCTGAGTAGGTTAATTTAGTAGTGTAATTATAGCAGTATCTTCTCTGCGTATTGTTCTTTGGGTACCCCTTTTATTGTCAACTAACTTACACGTCGCGCGTTGCTGCAATCTCAGAAGAAAGGAAACTAGTTATGATAATATTCAATTTACATTGTGTAATTTTTATTGAAACATATGCATTTTAATATGGAAAACATTGTAAAGTGTTGTTTTAATTCTGTTTATTTATTCAAGTGCTTGTGGATACACAGTATTTTTTGTTTTTCCGTCTGGTGCGTACACAAATAAATCAGAAGGTTTTCCGACGCGTGAGCTGGGCACATACAGTTGAGAAGCACGGATTCTCCAAATGTAGTCCACACACTTGCAGCAATTGTCCTTGTGCTTTGTTGATGGTCATTGCAAAAGTGAGTTGCACAGTAAACTGTAAACGTTCAGTATTGTAAAGATTATGAGGGCACTGGGGGCCCGCGAGGCCGATATTAAACAAATTATTATTATTTTTTTGCCAGAAACCTTCGCGGGAGTGTACTCAACAACTCCCAAAGTTTCATGGCGATCGGATGAATGGTGTGGTAATGCATGAAGGACAAACAGACATACTTTCGTTTTTATATATATAGATGAGATGTACAGCATTGGTGTAATTTGCTGTTATCTCCCCTGCCTATTTTAGGAATACATCAATGCCTATTTAAGAAACATCAAAACAATTCAGTTGGTCTTTAGGTATGAACAGAGTAGATAGCTGGGTTCCTCTCATACTTATATGCAGCACAAGCAACCCCAGTCGAGTCTCCGGTGCCTTCGCCTTACCATTTTCTGTGACCAACTTTATTTTAACGGTACGATACGATAATGCTTTATTCGATTTTGTTTTAAAATCATAAAAGCGTACATATAAAAACAGTCTTAAAATGAATACATACATACAATGACAATATGACTACTAGTTAAAAGGACATATGCCCAACCTCAGGGTTCCATAATAAGACATGTTATTCGTACAGTTTATCACTATCGACTGTGGTAATACATAGAGCACTCAAAAGTTGCGACAGTTATATAATGGTTCGCATCTATTGGGAGCGGAGAAACTAAAGCCACTGGATGCACGAACCCCTCTTCCCAGCGGATGGTGGTGCTCTACAGTTGGTCTAAGCAGGGGGATGTTTGGCGTGCATGGATAAAAATTAAGTAGATCCCAAGTGCATATAGGGCCATCTCCTTCTTGGGGCAGGCAAGATCTTAGGTATGGGACGATGTTCCTGTTCCTGAATTTAACCAGTACCAAGTCCCCGGGAATGTTTTTTGGTAATGAGTCCAGCCAGCCCACCCTTCTAACGCTCAGGATTCCACCATCTTGATCCGGTGGTAGGGGTCTATTTTTCCCCAACCAAAATATTACCTTTTTTAATAGGTCCTGCTGTCTTTCGGCTTTCCCAAGAGCAAGTGCTGGTACTCCTGAAAGAACGGACACATATGGCGCGGCTTCTGGAGGAAGGTGTATACAAGGTGGTTTGTTTGATTCTGTTCTAACCCCTGTGAACCTTGATGGAGCAGGTTTGAAGGGGGCTTTGGGTGCAATTGGGCCTGGAATTCTGAGTGGTTGTGATGTGATTTGGGCGTTTACACGTTTAGGAGTTGGCTTAGATGTTTCCAAGATTGTAAGTGGTTGGGAATGGTTAGATGTTACCTATTATTGATAGGTGTCAGAATGGTCGTGATTGTATTCTCTAGTCCTGAGAGCCTTTCCCCTATGGAATTGATTTTTTCAACTAGTGGAGAGATGATGGCTTTGACAAGATGCTCGATCTGGGTCAATAGAGTCAACTAAGGGTAGAGTATTGTATCGTCTGATTTGTCTGCAGACTCCATGGTAGTAGGGAGTTGTTGACAGGTAATGTAGGACTTACGGATGGATAGTTTTTGTAATTGGGAATGATTCCCTTCGGGATTGTCCTCATGATGCTTCCTTTTAGTGGGTAAAGGCCGAGGGAGGGCTGGATCTTGGATGTTGTCTTTCTTAGCTGAAACGGGAGGATCCCGTAAACTGCCGTTTGTACTTGAGGAGCTGGTGCCTTTAACAGGAGAGGGTGATTCCACTACGGCGTACTTGGTATTGCATAGGATGTTTAATTCGTCCAACAAAGACAGGTTTTGCACTCTTACTGGAGTTTGTAAGGGAGATTGCATACTGGTTAAGGAGTGGCAAGGAGAGTTATAGTCTATCTCATGAACAGTAGGCAGTGTGCTGGTGCTAATCATGTGATGCTCTTGTAGCCCTTGGCACAGGCCCCTCTCAGAAGCAATGTTTGTTCCCCCCTTGCGTGACATTATTAGAGTAGGATTAATCGAACCAAAATAATATCCAATTAGTAATTAGAATGACTCTACCTCCTCTCACAGTAGGATCAAGGGAGGGGGCCCGTCCCGGCCCCGTCAGTCCACGGAGGGCCTCAGAGGGCCTGCCCTTTGCCCGGGCTTCGCCCGGCGCGTCCCGCGAGCGTCCTCGCGGGACGAGGGTCCTTTCCAGTCTTTATGCGCCTCCTGGCACGCTCCTGCTCACGTCGTCGTCGCGCCCCTAAGGATGCTGGGGGATGTAGTATGGAGCTAGACCGGCAGAGCCAAGCTCGGCCGGTCGTCCAATGTGCTGGAGGGGCGGAGCCAAGCCCGGCCTCGGAGAAATGTCCCTGGGAACCCCAGTGGGGGAGAGCAGCCCAAACGTGAAGAAATCAGCCAGCAGGACACCAGGGGACTCGGCCCCTGTCCAGTCTTTATGCGCCTCCTGGTGCGCTCCTGCTCACGTCGTCGTCGCGCCCCTAAGGATGCTGGGGGATGTAGTATGGAGCTAGACCGGCAGAGCCAAGCCTGGCCGGTCGTCCAATGTGCGGGAGGGGCGGAGCCAAGCCCGGCCTCTGAGAAATGTCCCTGGGAACCCCGGTGGGGGAGAGCAGCCCAAACGTGAAGAAATCAGCCAGCAGGACACCAGGGGACTCGGCCCCTGTCCAGTCTTTATGCGCCTCCTGGCGCGCTCCTGCTCACGTCGTTTACGGTAGTTGATCTTTCCCAGCATGACAACTACAATTCCCAGGATGCCCAGAAGGCCTAACTTGTTGATGGTCAGTCAGAATAAAGTAAATATTAGCCATTAGGGAGAGTCTATTATCATATGACTGTCTTACAACGAACACTATCTTCTTTCATATCTACCCATCAGCAAGGTAAGTCATAGCATCTTTGTAATTGTAACAGTTTGATTCTGAATGTAAATTTCATCTCTAAGGGTTTTAAATTTGCCTAAATATTGTTCTTTACAAAATGTTATACCCTCTAGTAATGTTATTTCTTTATAGACAAATTATATGCCTACCCCATACAATACTCTAAATGGGGTTATCTCCTTCTTTTCTAGTGCTGTCTCTCTGACATTAGATGTGTGTTTATACATTGTCAATTTTGTAATTCTTTCTTTCCCTTATATCATTTCATAGCATTTCACTGAGCCTAGTGGATGTTTTCTGTCCTCTAGTCACTTTAGGGTCTTGCTGAATACACACAATTTGTTTACCACCAAAGCAGCAATCTTCCATGCCTTTATGCGGCCACTTTACACAGAAGTGACAACAATAGTTTTTCTTTAAAGGAGTGATTGGACTTTTCAGCTTATAGATTTCCCCACATTAATGATGATTAAAGATCTGATTCTGGGTGTTGGGAGGCAGCAGGTTTTCTAGTTTATCTGGTTCTTGAAACCCCACTTTGACCAACAAAAGATTGCTATTTGCCTGTTTTTGATCTCACAATGTATCATATTTTCTAGTCTCCTTACAAGACTCTTTCCCATTCCGTGGATTATTTATCCACTACCAAAGTTGAATAACTCACTCTGTTACACTGGCCTGCCTGTATTTCACTCTTTACTAGAAACCCTCAAGTTTAACACTTCACTCAGTTTGACTTCCTTGGACATATATTTCAACATACAAACCCCACACTGTTCGGTCTCTGTGCACCAGTTATCATATTGTCTACTTAAAATTGTGGACGTCCACTAAAAATGTTCAAAAGAGGTGGTAATTAGGATTCAGTTGCTATGATTAAGATGTGTCAACATATCTTTGATTATAATACCCCCAGAGTCTTTTGGTTTTGTTATTGTTTTAACAGGAGTACCAGTAGCCGGGGAGGGGGATATTGAATCAAATACAAGTCTAAAAAATAAAGTGATTCATTGGTTGTGCATGAACAGACCATTACCTGCATATTTGAATGGGGATATTGTATCAGTTAGGAGGTGCCAATGGGTAGGCATACGCCCTAAGGACATAGATGGTGACTTGATTATAGTGAATTTTAAAGACCAGAGGGTGGTATCTTATATAAATGATTGGTTTGTTGGTAGCAACGAGAGTGGAGTCTCTACACGAAGTCTGACATATTTCTACCCAGAAAACATGATGTTTCCATCAAATAAACATCGGCAGAGATATGGTCTAAATTTCAACCATCATCAGAAACCACCCACAAACAATCTAACTTTCAACTATTCAAATAGAAACCCTAGATTCCACCCTAGAGTAAACTACCCAAATCTGTACTCTGGTTCAAATAATCATTATCCGACTGATCCTAGGGAATTCTGGAATATTCCTTTGTCAAACATGTTCTACCCCTTGACTCCATTGAACTTAAATGATTGACTCCCTCTAACTGAACATCAAACAAGCCACTTTGACCCAAGATGGGGGGACAGCACAGTTACTTGTAGAGCTATATACACGGGCGATGAATTGGATGTGGGAAATGTCGATAAGGATACCCAAATAAATGAGCCACAGGAGGTTGCGGATCTGGGAACTAATGTTATAGGAACCAAGGCAGATCAATGTGCTCAAGCCCTTTTCCCAGATAGATTGCAAGTGGAAAAAGAGGATAATTGTGAGAAGGTTTGCAACACTTGTGAGAAGGTTAGCAATTTTTGTGTACTTTCTTGGAACATAGCGGGTTTTGCCCACAGGTTGGAGGATCCGGCCTGGGTAGAATTTGTAGATTCCTTTGATCTAGCCTGTTTACAGGAGACCTGGAGCACAGTGGATTTGAGTTTGGATGGTTTTCAAGCATTTAACACCCCAGCAATACCATCAAATTCAGGGCGAGCTAAGGGTGGACTTATGACAGCAATCTCTGTAAAACACAATCTAAGAACCGTTAACTTAGTGGTGGAAAGACCTTGGTACCAATTATTTACTATCAAGAACCTTTTCATGGAAACTGTTCTTCTTATTAATTGGTATTACAACATATTTGATCCTAATGAAACGGAAATTATTGATAATTTGCAGGAAGAGATTACCAATGTAAGAAATAGAGTCTTCCCCCTCCTTATTATGTGGTTAGGTGATTTTAATTGTGAGTTGTGTAAATTTAGTGGGTCCAGAGCATGTGGGATGATGGATTTAAATGACCATTCTATGGCCCATTTTTCCCATACAAAACAAGGCGAGGCCATAAACAGTATTCTAATAAATAATAATTTATGCATTCTCGATATGAATAGCTTTTCGGGTAATGAGAATATACCCACCTTTCAGGGCACAAGGGGTAGAACAAGCACAATTGATTTTGCAATCATATCCATGGGACTTTTTAACCATTTAAAAGACTTTAAAATTGAGGTCAACCCGGCTAGCGACCATAACCCCCTAACCTTGAGTTTTTCTATTGCTTCTGACCCAAAATCGTACCAGGAACAACCGATAGTATATACTAAGAATCAGGGTATCACTGTGAAATGGAATAAAGTAGCTGTAAGGCAACTGGAGATGGATATTTTTAAGGAAAATGTGGCTCAGATAGACATCTGCCTATCATCCAATCATCCAATCCTGACCCAGTCCATATAATCACTAGCTTTGAGAAGCTAATGGAAAATGTAGCTACACATTTACTAGTAAAGGTAGGGGGGAAGAATCAAGATCAGGGGCCCAAATGGTTCAACGCTGAATGCTCTGCAGCCCAAACTATCTTAACTAAAGCTTTGCGCCAAAATCCTAGAGATAGAAATATGGTTATACTAGCTAGGAAACAATATAGGCAGGCAATTAGAAAAAGGAAAAATGAACTGAAGTCCAAAGCATGGGAAGATTTAGATAAGGCAGTAGATTTAAGGGACAATAGACTCTTTTGGGAAGTAATAAATAGGCCCTTTTTGAAATCAGGGGACGAAAATACCATTCGAGTTCATTTACCAGAGGAAACCTGGGTAACCCATTACAATAATATTTTTAATCCCAAAGAGATATTATATACTGCTACCTCGGTGGAGGACGATTACCTTTATGTTAATGTGGAATCAGCAAAGAAGTTTAGTGATTCAATAACGCTTGCAGAAGTAGAGCTAGCTCTGACTAAGGGGGCATCCGCAAAGGCCCCAGGCCCTGACTCAGTACCATTAGATCTCTTTAAATGTAATCAAGAGTTTTGGTCCCCTCTACTTATGAATATTTTTAAGGCATTAATACTAGGCCCTATTCCGGTCTCTTGGAAAGAGGCTGTTTTGGTTCCAATTTTTAAAAAGGGTGACAAGTATGATCCTAGATGTTACAGGCCAATATCACTAATAGACTCAACATGTAAGTTGATGGGTAGGGTGATATTGGCACGGCTGGAAACATGGGCTGAGTCATCTGGGGTAATTGTAGAATCCCAATATGGTTTTAGGAAAGGGAAAGGAACTAATGAGCAGTGCCTGAACCTTGCTTTGATTATGGGCAAGTACATGGGTGCCAAGAATGGTTCTATACACTTGGCATTCATGGACTTGTCCAGCCCCTTTGATACAGTATGTAGGGATAAATTATGGCGTATGATGGACTCTATGGGTTTTGAAGAACCACTGGTTACCCTGCTCCGCAGGTTACATACTGCCACAACGGTTAGGGTTAGATATGGCCGTGGTGGTGAAAAATCAAAACCTATATTATCCACTGAAGGTGTCCGACAAGGATGTATTTTAGCGCCCTTCTTATTTCTGGTCTATACAAACGGCTTAGAGGGCTTCTTGTTAGAAACATCTGCTGATTTTTCCAAAGATAAATGGAAGAAGAATCCCAATGTTGTCTTATGCAGATGACACTGTTTTAATGGCACTTACCCCCAATATTATGCAGATTTCCCTGAATGCTTTTGATACATTTATGGGCAAATTAGAATTAGGTGTTAATTTTACTAAATCTTTTGCCATGACCTGTGGTCAAAAAAAATTTAAAACACGGAAATATGTGGTGAAGAACGCCACTATTGAGAAAGTGGATAACTTTTGTTATCTGGGTAACCTCTTTAACAAAAAAATTGAGCTGGGAGCCTCTGCTAATAGCACGGGTTCAGAAGGTTGCACAGCTAATTGAAGCCCTCTTCCGCTTTGCTAGCAAATTAGGCCAGCGACGTGTAGCAGAAATTACATTATTATATAAAGCCAAGTGTGTTTCTGCCTTGACCTATGGTTCAGGGGTTTGGGGCACGCATAACTGTGAAAAAATACAAATTGTGGAAAACAAGTTTGTTAAACATTTGCTATCTGTCCCAATGGGCACATCTAATATATTTTGCCATGGAGAAGTTGGAATCGAGTTTATAAGTGGTATTATTCACGTTGCCCCTTTAATACTATGGGCTAAGGTTTGGCAATCTGAAGGACTGAAATTAACAAAAGATATTATTCAAGATTGTCTTAAGCTTGATTATTACACCCAAATCCTGTGGCTACGATGTGTAAGAGAAACTTTTAATAATATAGGTTTAGGTAAGATGTTTACAAATCCCGAACTGCTTGGTAGGGATGCCAAGGAGATTATTAAAAATGCTTTCAGTAATAGTTTAGGTTCTTTTAAGACAAATGACCATGTGTTAAGTGTAAGGGGAAAACTAGTTCCCCAGTTTTATTTGTCATATATTACGAACACGCAATGGCGTTTTTATCTTACAAGATTTCGCCTTGGCACCTTACACTTTTTGTTTGCCTTCCCAAAGCAGGGGGGTTGGTGGGAGAAGTTACCCTACTGTCCTTGTAACAATAGGGTCTCACAAAATACTCTCCACCTTCTGCTTTTTTGCACTTTGTATAAAGTGCCAAGAAACACTTTCCTTAAACCATTATTAGAATCATTTGAAACGCGTTATTATAAAGAAGCGTATGATTGCTTGTTATCCTTGTCAACTGCACATATTTGTAATGCCGTTTTAAACTTTATTAGATCAGCTTTGGTGATTAGAAATAGATACTGATGGAATTTGGTTTAAAAAATTATGTAAACATGTATTGTGATTTTATGGTTGATTAATTCAAATGTCTTTTTAAAATTGTCTATGTATACTTTTATGGTTTCTACATGAAATCGAAATAAAGTTTTTGAAACGAAACGAAACGATTATAATAATTGAACTCCCTCACAGTCAACTCTGACTTTAAAATTCAGACAGTCCCTCAAATTGACATGTCTAACCTGGTGTGTAGCTAAACTGTCCTCTGAGATTGCTTATATTTTTTTTCCACCAGACAAGTTGTCCATCTGGTCACGTACCTGAGACCAGCTTTTGCCTCAACACTGCAGGCCATTACAGCTCTTGAGGGTTTACCAGCATACCATTTCACGGTAGGAGAGAAACACACCAGCAGACATCTTCTACACTGACTATTCTATTGTATCACCCACCATGTGTCCTTTGTTATTGAGTGTTAGGAGAACTCAAAGATATTTGACCTTTTTGTATTCAAAAACATGGATGCCATCTTTCATTCTGGATGATACTATCTAAATGAACTTGAACCTTCTCTTTTTTTGGGGGGGAGTTTATAAAGTGCACAGCTACCGCCAACGGAGGTGTCCCGGCGCTAAAATGCGGAGTACAGGAAGATGAAGCAGATTGCCAGATGTTTCAAGGCTAAGGGAGGCTAAAAAAACAGGTTTTTAGGAGTTTGCGGAAGGCAATTTCCGAGTTGACCTTCCTTATGAACTCAGGAAGGGAGTTCCAAAGGTGGGCTGTCCTAACCATAAAATATCGACCACCTACTATGGCTTTTTTAAAGGGAGGGGTGACCAGAAGTGCTTGGTGATTAGATCTCAGAGTCGGTTGGTATTTTCGGAGTCTTTTTCTCAGGTAAAGGGGGCCAGACTCCTTGATTGCCCTCTAGGCGAGAGTAAGCGCTTTGAATTCCCCCCTCCTTTTTACTGGCAGCCAATGTAGGCTCCGTAAATGGGGGGATATATGATGTCGAATTGGGATGTTTCTGATAAGCCTGGCGGGCGCATTTTGTATAGTCTGTAATTTCCTGATCATATAGTCAGGCAAACCCAGGTACAGACTATTGACATAGTCCACTTGGGACGTAATGAGTGCATGGACTACTGTCTTTCTGCAGTCCATGGGAAGAAGGTGGAGAAATCTCCATAGGGACTTTATTTTCCAGAAGCATAGAGAGGAGATGTGACTGATCTGAGCCTTACAAGAGAGAGCAGAATCAAACTTGAACCCCAGATTCCTTGCTGAGGGCACAGGGTGAGGTCAGGGATTGAGCTCAGAGGCCACCATAAGTCCGAGTGGGGGGGGGGTGGCTGATTAAAAAATAAAACCTCAGTTTTATCTGTGTTCAACCTCAGACAGTTCTTTGTCATCCATGTAGAGATATCAACCAGGCAATGTCTGAGGTTGGAAAAGGCTACTTCGGATATATTTCTGAACGAGATCACAAGCTGTGCATGGATAAAAATTAAGTACATCCCAAGTGCATATAGGGCCATCTCCTTCTTGGGGCGGGCAAGATCTTAGGTATGGGACGATGTTCCTGTTCCTGAATTTAACCAGTACCAAGTCCCCGGGAATGTTTTTTGGTAATGAGCCCAGCCAGCCCACCCTTCTAACGCTCAGGATTCCACCATCTTGATCCGGTGGTAGGGGTCTATTTTTCCCCAACCAAAATATTACCTTGTTTAATAGGTCCTGCTGTCTTTCGGCTTTCCCAAGAGCAAGTGCTGGTACTCCTGAAAGAACGGACACATTTGGCGCAGCTTCTGGAGGAAGGTGTATACGAGGTGGTTTGTTTGATTCTGTTCTAACCCCTGTGAACCTTGATGGAGCAGGTTTGAAGGGGGCTTTGGGTGCAATTGGGCCTGGAATTCTGAGTGGTTGTGATGTGATTTGGGCGTTTACACGTTTAGGAGTTGGCTTAGATGTTTCCAAGATTGTAAGTGGTTGGGAATGGTTAGATGTTACCTATTATTGATAGGTGTCAGAATGGTTGTGATTGTATTCTCTAGTCCTGAGAGCCTTTCCCCTATGGAATTGATTTTTTCAACTAGTGGAGAGATGATGGCTTTGACAAGATGCTCGATCTGGGTCAATAGAGTCAACTAAGGGTAGAGTATTGTATCGTCTGATTTGTCTGCAGACTCCATGGTAGTAGGGAGGTTGTTGACAGGTAATGTAGGACTTACGGATAGTTTTTGTAATTGGGAATGATTCCCTTCGGGATTGTCCTCATGATGCTTCCTTTTAGTGGGTAAAGGCCGAGGGAGGGCTGGATCTTGGATGTTGTCTTTCTTAGCTTAAACGGGAGGATCCCGTAAACTGCCGTTTGTACTTGAGGAGCTGGTGCCTTTAACAGGAGAGGGTGATTCCACTACGGCGTACTTGGTATTGCATAGGATGTTTAATTCGTCCAACAAAGACAGGTTTTGCACTCTTACTGGAGTTTGTAAGGGAGATTGCATACTGGTTAAGGAGTGGCAAGGAGAGTTATAGTCTATCTCATGAACAGTAGGCAGTGTGCTGGTGCTAATCATGTGATGCTCTTGTAGCCCTTGGCACAGGCCCCTCTCAGAAGCAATGTTTGTTCCCCCCTTGCATGACATTATTAGAGTAGGATTAATCAAACCAAAATAATATCCAATTAGTAATTAGAATGACTCTACCTCCTCTCACAGTAGGATCAAGGGAGGGGGCCCGTCCCGGCATTGTCAGTCCACGGAGGGCCTCAGAGGGCCCGCCCTTTGCCCGGGCTTCGCCCGGCGCGTCCTGCGCGTGTCCTCGCGGGACGAGGGTCCTTTCCAGTCTTTATGCGCCTCCTGGCACGCTCCTGCTCATGTCGTCGTTGCGCCCCTAAGGATGCTGGGGGATGTAGTATGGAGCTAGACCGGCGGAGCCAAGCCCGGCCGGTCGTCCAATGTGCTGGAGGGGCGGAGCCAAGCCCGGCCTCTGAGAAATGTCCCTGGGAACCCCGGTGGGGGAGAGCAGCCCAAACGTGAAAAAATCAGCCAGCAGGACACCAGGGGACTCAGCCCCTGTCCAGTCTTTATGCGCCTCCTGGCGCGCTCCTGCTCACGTCGTTTACGGTAGTTGATCTTTCCCAGCATGACAACTACAATTCCCAGGATGCCCAGAAGGCCTAACTTGTTGATGGTCAGTCAGAATAAAGTAAATATTAGCCATTAGGGAGAGTCTATTATCATATGACTGTCTTACAACGAACACTATCTTCTTTCATATCTACCCATCAGCAAGGTAAGTCATGGCATCTTTGTAATTGTAACAGTTTGATTCTGAATGTGAATTTTATCTCTAAGGGTTTTCAATTTGCCTAAATATTGTTCTTTACAAAATGTTATACCCTCTAGTAATGTTATTTCTTTATAGACAAATTATATGCCTACCCCATACAATACTCTAAATGGGGTTATCTCCTTCTTTTCTAGTGCTGTCTCTCTGACATTAGATGTGTGTTTATACATTGTAAATTTTGTAATTCTTTCTTTCCCTTATATCATTTCATAGCATTTCACTGAGCCTAGTGGATGTTTTCTGTCCTCTATTCACTTTAGGGTCTTGCTGAATACACACAATTTGTTTACCACTAAAGCAGCAATCTTCCATGCCTTTATGCGGCCACTTTACACAGAAGTGACAACAATAGTTTTTCTTTAAAGGAGTGATTGGACTTTTCAGCTTATAGATTTCCCCACATTAGTGATGATTAAAGATCTGATTCTGGGTGTTGGGAGGCAGCAGGTTTTCTAGTTTATCTGGTTCTTGAAACCCCACTTTGACCAACAAAAGATTGCTATTTGCCTGTTTTTGATCTCACAATGTATCATATTTTCTAGTCTCCTTGCAAGACTCTTACCCATTCCGTGGATTATTTATCCACGACCAAAGTTGAATAACTCACTCTGTTACAATGGCCTGCCTGTATTTCACGCTTTACTAGAAACCCTCAAGTTTAACACTTCACTCAGTTTGACTTCCTTGGACATATATTTCAACATACAAACCCCACACTGTTCGGTCTCTGTGCACCAGTTATCATATTGTCTACTTAAAATTGTGGACGTCCACTAAAAATGTTCAAAAGAGGTGGTAATTAGGATTCAGTTGCTATGATTAAGATGTCTCAACATATCTTTGATTATAATAATTGAACTCCCTCACAGTCAACTCTGACTTTAAAATTCAGACAGTCCCTCAAATTGACATGTCTAACCTGGTGTGTAGCTAAACTGTCCTCTGAGATTGCTTATATTTTTTTTCCACCAGACAAGTTGTCCATCTGGTCACGTACCTGAGACCAGCTTTTGCCTCAACACTGCAGGCCATTACAGCTCTTGAGGGTTTACCAGCATACCATTTCACGGTAGGAGAGAAACACACCAGCAGACATCTTCTACACTGACTATTCTATTGTATCACCCACCATGTGTCCTTTGTTATTGAGTGTTAGGAGAACTCAAAGATATTTGACCTTTTTGTATTCAAAAACATGGATCCCATCTTTCATTCTGGATGATACTATCTAAATGAACTTGAACCTTCTCTTTTTTTGGGGGGGAGTTTATAAAGTGCACAGCTACCTCCAACGGAGGTGTCCCGGCGCTAAAATGCGGAGTACAGGAAGATGAAGCAGATTGCCAAAAGTTTCAAGGCTAAGGGAGGCTAAAAAAACAGGTTTTTAGGAGTTTGCGGAAGGCAATTTCCGAGTTGACCTTCCTTATGAACTCAGGAAAGGAGTTCCAAAGGTGGGCTGTCCTAACCATAAAATATCGACCACCTACTATAGCTTTTTTAAAGGGAGGGGTGACCAGAAGTGCTTGGTGATTAGATCTCAGAGTCGGTTGGTATTTTCGGAGTCTTTTTCTCAGGTAAAGGGGGCCAGACTCCTTGATTGCCCTCTAGGCGAGAGTAAGCGCTTTGAATTCCCCCCTCATTTTTACTGGCAGCCAATGTAGGCTCCGTAAATGGGGGGATATATGATGTCGAATTGGGATGTTTCTGATGAGCCTGGCGGGCGCATTTTGTATAGTCTGTAATTTCCTGATCATATAGTCAGGCAAACCCAGGTACAGACTATTGACATAGTCCACTTGGGACGTAATGAGTGCATGGACTACTGTCTTTCTGCAGTCCATGGGAAGAAGGTGGAGAAATCTCCATAGGGACTTTATTTTCCAGAAGCATAGAGAGGAGATGTGACTGATCTGAGCCTTACAAGAGAGAGCAGAATCAAACTTGAACCCCAGATTCCTTGCTGAGGGCACAGGGTGAGGTCAGGGATTGAGCTCATGAGGCCACCATAAGTCCGAGTGGGGGGGGGGGGGGGGTGGGGGGTGGCTGATTAAAAAATAAAACCTCAGTTTTATCTGTGTTCAACCTCAGACAGTTCTTTGTCATCCATGTAGACATATCAACCAGGCAATGTCTGAGGTTGGAAAAGGCTACTTCGGATATATTTCTGAACGAGAGCACAAGCTGTGTATCGTCAGCATACGAGATGATATTTACCCCATGTTGTTCAATGAGGGGGGCTAGTGGGGAGCGGTAGACATTAAAAAGAGTCGGACTCAAGGCTGAGCCAAGTGGGACTCCACAGACTATAGGTCATGGAGATGGAAGGAGGGGGTGCAGCAGTATTTTCTGGGACCGTTCTTCTAAAAAGGAGCCAAACCAGGATAGAGTGGTTCCTGTCACTCCCAGTTGTCTTAATCTGTCAAGCAGAATCACATGGGACACCATATCGAATGCTGCCGACAGATCAAGCAGCACGGTCATAGCACAGTGGCTATTGTCCAGGGTTTCTCACACATTCTCGTCAACCTCCAACAGTGCCGTCTCAGTACTGTATCCTGACCTAAAGCCAGACTGAGAATCATGTAGGAGTTTGTTGGCTTCTAGGTATGCGGACAGCTGTTTTTGTGCTTCTTGTTCCAGGATTTTGGCCGGTGCTGGCAAGAGGGAGATGATCCTGAAGTTTTTCAACTCAGCCAGATCAGCATCTTCTTTTTTAAGAATAGGTTGAACCAGTGCAGTTTTCCAGACTGAAGGGTAAATACTGGTATTCAGAGAAGAATTCCAAAGAAGGTTGAGGTGGGGATTCAATAGTGGGCCAGGAGTTTAAAAAACAGAGCTGGACAGGGATCTAGTGGAGATCCTGATTTCGTTTTTTTACCACCTGGCTAAAAGAGGCCTCCAGGCTAAAAGGACTGAATTCAGACCAGGTGTGAGGAGGGGATAAGGAGGGGGAAGGGGGCAGTGACTCTTTAATAAACTTTCCATTGCCTAGAAACATGGTGACTTCCTTGTGGCATGTCCACAACGTGCCTTAATGTGTCATCTTTTTTTTATAACCATCTACAAGAACATGCAAAGAATGGTGCACAAATATCTCTTAGCATGAAAAAGTAAATTATTAAGAGTACCACAGATAGTGGTGTTGACATTGATAAGCTGATTAAATAATTATGGGTCATCGTCGTGGAAAGGCAAGAGGCAGATAAAGCACCAGTGATGCTGTGCATGGTGAGGGTAATACAGACAAATGAAGAAATAGCACAATAAATTAATTCTGATGCCACAAATGTGTCATAGCCACAAACTCAGGTGTCTATATATGTGGTCAAATCCACTCCCACCCTCTTCTGCACTGCTACTAGTGTACATCTATACGCAATAGCACAATTCTGCTTCATGCTTGTATCATGTTGCTGACCTATGATTTCCTACACAGGTACTATCCTCTGAAGGCAGAGCCTTTGCATCTCCCTTTTACCCAATAAGACCTGATGGTATAGCCCCACCAACACGATGTGGTCTTCCCTTTTGCATCAACCAGCCTCCTAAACTGTATGTACAATTCGGGAGTCCCCTCAAGTTCACGCCTTTTGCAACTGACAAAACAAGTAGTACTACTACCACTATAACTACTACTACTGCTACTACTACTACTAATAATAATAATAATAATCAAAGGGTGTGATAAAGTGCACAGTGCGAAGCTCACATCATGCAATGTAGCCTTGAATGGTCTTTGACCCAGGACCATTTTTCCAGAGTGCAGCAGCAATGAAACATGAATGGCTGAGTGTCCACAGGAGTGGCTTCAGTTTCCACCAACTGAGAGACAAGCACTGGCAATCTCAATAGGTCTGGCTTGTGAATGAAAGTGCCTTGTGTCATTGATAGGTTTAGACACACAATAAATAATTAGTCATCAAACATGCATTCTGTCATTTATTTTTGTCCTCATACATCCATCCACTGACTTTCTTACATTCACCCTTTAACACAATCGCAATAAAACACACACAGATTCAACAATCTAAGTGAAATAAATTAAAAGAATGGACATAGGAAAACTGAAAACGTGCTGCTGTCTAAATACACTAGGCATTTGCTTGCAATAACGAAACGAAACATAGCAGTGGGTGTCCATCTTGCAAAAGTATTGTAAATAGTCTAACATTGTTTTAAAGTTCAAGCATGACCACAACATTTTGAACCAATGTTTTGGCCATCTTGGAAGGGTAAAACAATGATATACTTTCAACAACAGCATTTCCTAATGGTCTCCTAGTTTAAAGGAAGTGGCCATGTGGGATGGTGTGCACTGCTGATGAAATGAGGGACAAGACACCAACTTGTTAGCACTGCCTGGAGAACTGTACTATCCTCTAAAGTAACATTAACATAAAAAGAGGAGAAGCAAAAAAATGAAAGTGGACCTAAGAAAGGAGAACATTCAAGACTAATGGACTGGACAACCAGCCCTGACACTCAAGCACACTCAGATGGATTTACATGTTATCAGAAAATGGCGTCAAAAGAGCCAATGCACTGATGTGGAATGATCCATTACTCCATATAGTGCACTGTACAGGATAGAAGCAGAGTGTAAATTACATTTAGACAAAACAGTGGTAGAAAAAGCTGTCCCAAAGTTCATGTATGTATCTATATAGACATATATTTACACATATGAACAGATGTATTATTTATTGATTTGTTCATTACAAGATCCTGACACATATCTAAGAAGATATTCTAGTAAGAATTAATAATTATTACACTGCAAATCTTCTTCCTCTATTGTTTGCTAGAGGCAATAATCAACACCAAAAGCCTTTCCCACTAAGGCAATACGTGAATTTTTATTTAACAAAATATCTATATGTAGGCTCTATAGCAGAGAAATAACAATCCACCCTTGACTACCTATTCACTTTAACATACATGTTTCGCAGTCAATATGTCAGACCAACTGCAATTATAATACCATTTTATAATAAACAGATCAGATCTATGAAAACTGACATATTTTTCCTAGTGAAGCAATCAGGCCTTTAACTGTTTTCATTGGCTTGCCACCACAGCCAACCAGATCTACTGTTTTGCTTACAAGCCTTCCACAAGGCAACCATCAGGTATACCATAGTACTATTACACATATACACAAAATACAGTTTATTTATTTATTGATTTGATTTATATAGCGCACTATAACCCAGAGGTCTCTAAGCGCTTTGTCAGGGTCCGCTAGGCAATATTTAAGGATACATCTGGTAACAGGTTAGAGACTGCCCCATGCTTGCTGGAAGAGCACAGTTTTTTATTTCTTTCGGAAGGACATTAGCTTAGTTTCCTTCCGCAGTTCCAGCGGCAGATTGTTCCACATAGCTGGAAGTGTGTGTGAAAAAGCACGCCCACCAACCGTAGCCAGTCTACAGCGTGGCTGGGCTAAGAGGGTAGCTTCTGCAGATCTGAGCGCCCTCCCCGGTTTGTAGAGATTCAAACGTGCTTTCATGTAGGTAGGTGCCTTACCATAAAGGGCTTTATGAACAATACATAGCCCCTTAAACATTAGCCTCTGCTTGACTGGCAGCCAATGTAGTTCGCGCAAGAGGGGGGATGCATGAGTGTTCCTTGGTTTTTTAAAAATAAGTCTAGCAGCGTCATTCATGACAATCTGCATTCTTTTTAAAAGTCTTTGTGGTAGTCCTATATACAACGAGTTGCCATAATCCAGCCTGGCTAGGATCATAGCAGAAATCGCACTCCTCAGAGTGGAGACTGAGAGCAACGAGGACACTATCCTGAGTTGTCGGAGGAGGCCGACACAAGTGACCACCACAGCTGTAACTTGCTTTTTCATAGACAGTTTACTATCCACATGGATGCCCAGGCTCTTAACCACTGCTGTCGGTTCTGGGGGCATGCCCAGCTCCCTAGGCCAGAATTGATCACTCCAAGGGTTGCCAGCGATGGTAATTGGCAACACCTCGGATTTGTCCGGATTGATTTTTAGGGAGTTCCCGGACATCCAGTTTGCTGTACTTCTCCGAATGTTGCCAGTTGCCATAACAATATAAAATCCCTACTAATAGAGACTAATGAGGATTACACAGTGCACATTATCTATCCCCATACTTTGTTCATGTGGGTCACCAACACCAAAACCGTTGCCTACTAAGGCAATCTGTGAGAGTCCTTGTAACAAAATACCTACCATCAAGCTTTAGCACAGTGTAATAACAATTCACTTGTAAAAGCATATTGCCTTTAACACATGCTCTTCACAGTAAGTAAGCAAAGCCACTTGCTTTGTAATAACTTTTCCTTATAAACAGGTCACACCTAAGGAATCTAACATAATTTTTCCCAGTGGACGGAAAAATCCTCCAACCTTTACCAAGGGCTTGCCACAGTGCCACTATATACAATGATGGCCTTCTGAAGTGTACATAAACTATTAAGCATACAGTTGTAAATTTACAAATATGTACAAAATTACAGCTGGCAAACCAATATACAAATTAAAATAGTATCTCTCCTAAACGGCCTAAACAAGGATTCTGAAAGAAAAGGGATTCTATTAGTGTACATTTTCTGTACACATGTTTGTCAGAAGAGGTAACTGACACCAAAACCCTTGCCGACTAAGGTGATCTGTGAGATTCCGGTAGGCTTTATTTCAGAGTCATACCAATCCACAATCAACATTCCAGGCCTCTTGCCTTTATCTTAACTTTTCATAGTAAATAGTGACGCCTATTGCCTGTATCGCTGGTATCGCTGGCATGCTACCATAACCATCTCAAGCCTATTGTACTGAGTGTAAACTTTCTAAAAAGTACAAATTAAAGTTGGCAAAGCAAAATAATATTTCACTAAACAGAGCCAAAAATGATTACTGTAGTGCATATATCTTATTCCCACTGTTTGTTCGGTGAATCACCTGCACCAAAATCTTTTTATATTATAGTTGTGTGTGAAATTCCTTGTAACAAAATACCTGGGTACAGGCTTTTGCACAGTGTATTAAGAGTCCATTATTAATGGCATGTTGCCTTTAAGTCATTCTTTTCACAATAAATAGGTCAAGTCAACTTGCTTTGTTATAATGATTCATAAAAAACAGATCAAACCTAAGATATCCTGATTATGACTGTTCCAAATGAACTTATGAAGCATTTACCCTTCACGATTGACTTACACCTCACCAAACACTGGCCTATTCAAGAACATAAAATGGCAACCATCATGCATACTCTCATAAAATTACATAAATATAGAAAAATACAGCTTGTAAAACAATATACAACCCCTCTCAACACGACAGTGATCTCCCCCCCCCCCCACCCCCCGGAGTCCTGGGTTTGTCAGAGTGGGAACCCAATGTCAAAACCCTTCCCTTCTATTGCATTCTGTGAGATTACATTAACTAAATACATGTCTATAGACTGTCACACAATGTGATAACTACCAACTCTTTTAAGCTTACTGACTTTGAAACAATGCAATTCACAATAAACTAGACCCCGCACCTTTGCCATAACAGTTCATAATAGGCAGACCAGGTCTATATCATTGGACATAACATTTCACACTGCACTAATAAGGCATATAGCCTGTCACTATAACCACCTCAGGCCTACAGTTTTGAATGTACAATTAGAAAGGAGTACACAATTACAGGTGGCTAAGCAAAATATTGTCCCTCCAAAGTCTGTATAACTAGGATTGTCCCAGAGAAAATCTTCTATATCCATGGTTTGTCGCACCAAAACGATTGCCTACTATGTCAATCTGTTAGATTCCATGTAACAAAATACATATTTGTAGCCTTTAATACAGAGTGACAACAACCAACATTCAGATGTCTTGTTACATTAACATATGCTTTTCACTATAAACATGTCAGACCCAGGGACTATATAATAAGATTTCATAAACAGATCCTGCCTATAGCCATGATCATTGGCTTGCCACCATGACCAAATTAGTCCTGCATCAAGTATAAGCTTTGCCACAAGCCAGTAAGTACAATACAAGAAGTATTTTTTTTTGTGAAAGCACACATATTAGACCCAATCAGATCCTGCACTCAGGGGATCTAGCATGTGGATGGAGTCTAAGGTCCTCTCTCAATAGTCCTCTGAGAGTTCTTCTTGTTGATCACATAGGTTAATATGACAGTTGCACTGACGTGCTAGACCTAAAAATCCATGCATAGTGGTATAACCCTGGGTACCTCATACTGCTCACTGAAGTCCAAAGTTAATAATGGAACAGAAGGGTTCTGTGACTGCAATACAACAGGGCATTCTTGCTTTCTCGCTGACAGAGAAAGACAAACACCATAAATTATCTAGTTATCTAATACACTTTTACAGCATTACAATGTCATGTGTGTGCCCCTGAAATTTCAAGCTTAGGATGACTGATAAATAAACAAAATGATCACAGCAGCGTGGAGGACTAGCACTTTTTTGTGTGGAAGCACACAACTTCTGCCCTATCAAAACATGTACTCCTGGCTCCCACCATGTGGGCGGAGCCAAATCCCCTCTCTAGTGATGCCGCCAAGCCAGACCATACAAAGGGCATTATGATTCTTGCTTCATGACTGTGAAAATAACACTTCCCACTTAAGCTTATTTTTCAGTGCTTCATTTTTAAATGTGCTTGGAAAATGGAAAATTGTCAACTTTAGAATTGAATTGCTGCTAGATAGCCTAACTACACCATTATGTGTTAGAAACGAACCTCTCATTTGAGGGAACATATTGCCTACATAGAATAGTTTAGTTTGAGCAAATTGTGCAGGTATCTGTGCGTCTAAGTTATTTCGAAGTTTACAAAACGTGGGATTGGTTGGCAAACAATATAAAATGTAAGTGACATTAATTTTAAGTTTTAAAAGTTCATGAGCTAAATATAATGGGAATGACTACTTGATAGTTCTATAAGTAAAGCCACTCTTTTCATTTTATTGTGCATTCTGCAGAGATCAGATTGCAACATACGGCTTTCAGTGCATGCAAGGATGACTCAGTTATCCAGTAATCAGAAGTGGATAAAATGAGTATTGATGAGTTCGGTGATATTAAACCGATAATTAAACTCCTTGCTATCCATTTGATTCTGCACAGACTACTCAATCTTCCAGAATATTTTGGGGAATAAAGATTGTTGTTGAGAAAAATATACTGTACAGTTCAGTTTCGAAAATCTTTTACCACTAAGCAATGTACAGTAGAGCCACATGTACAGCTTTCATATCTTTGTTTTCAGACGCAGTGCTCTCTTTTATATTTTTTTCTGTTGGTGGCTTTTTAATTAATAGAGTGTCTGAAACCAAAAAATGACCTATTATGAAATCTGTGTTTATGTGTACTAAATCACTTAAATGGCAACTGTACGGCTTGACTATAATTGTGTCTAAGGTCTTGGCCTAAGAACTTAAAATGGGTAGTGGTGGACAATATCAAAGAATGATATGCTGCTGAAGGTCATCCAATCCCTTTATGCATCCTTGGCACAGAAACCAATGAAGAACAGGATCAGACTGGCTTATAGGGCAATTTGGCAGTGCCAGAAGGGCTGGCCTGACAGTGGAGAAGTGTGGCTCACTGGTTAGAGGAGGCAGACCCTGATGCAGAGGTCAGACCCGGGACCAGGGTTCAATTCCTGACGTGGCAGGGTCTTGAGCTCAAAATGTCCACGGACTTGATAATTCTCGCCTCGGTGCCTACTCGAATCATGGGTCCACACTCTGCAACTCTGGGCAATAACTTGCTTAATCTCCACTATGGCCCCACCGTGATGGGATGCCTGGTCTTCACCTTGGGGATGCCCAGTAGGGGTTATCTCGCAGGGAAAGCCAAGGCGGGTTCCCAAAGCAAGCGCTAAGAGACCTGTTGGTGATTTGGCGCTATATAAATCGAAATTAACATATCATAACAAGTGTGTGGGGCAGTGTTTGGGTGTTTTTGGGCATGCTTTATGGACTGGTGGGCCTTTTTTAACTGTTGAAATCCCCAATATTGCACAAAACATTACCTGCAGGAAGCACACATGCATGCAGTCTCCCATGCCTTGCAAAGTTCCTAGAGAGCGTGTCTTTACAAGTAGAAACATATGCCGAGTACTTAGTTTGTAGTCAAATACATGGAAGGACCCATTCGATCAACTTTCCCTGCAACTGACTTTTCTACGAACCTAAGGAATAAAAGGAAGTTAACATCATCCACAAGTTCAATTTACAGTGTAATCAATTTTGCCCAAACAATGAGGACCCAAAGTTGGTAGATAAGATTAAGGGCCTGATTTAGATTTCGCAGAGGGGGTTACTCAGTCACAACAGTGCCAGATATCACCCCTGCTGAAATATAAATCTCATAATACCCTTTGAGATTCATATTTTGGCAGACAGGATATCCGTCAAAATTGTGACGGAGTAACCTGTCTGCCGAACTCTCAATCAGGCCCTAAGTATTCAATTTATTACAAATTCAAAGCCAAATTGAAGTACACTAATTTCAAAAATACATTGTAGGAAAACAGAATCACTACTGGCAGACTAAATAGTCTAACAAAGTTAAGTCTCAGCAGCGGAGACCACATGAGAAATTCAGTAATGGCAATGTAGATAAAGAGAAACAGGATCTGATGATCAGAATATATGCATGAGTAAATCAAAATTACCTAAACTGAGCCTACTCTATTTGGCACAAATTGTAGAAAGCGTTCCATAGATCCAGTAAAGCAGGAAGGTATCAGCATTACAGAGATTTCTGTAGAAGTTCTCAGAAATCAATAATATGGCATAGTATAAAGCCACACAACAGAGAAAAAAACACAGAGGTCCGTACCCCTCTGAGTCTAAATGGAGTCTGACTAAAGCTCAAGTCTGATCACCAATAAAACCCACAAAAGAACATTTGATAATCCCATATCAGGTGTCGCAATACGTTCTACATTCATACAGTAAAACTTGGCAACTACACTTGAAACTCCTTTCCTTTGTTCCGCACATCGGAACATCCTTAGATTCCTTCCATCTCTCAAATCCACATGGGCAGTAGTCCTACCTTTTTTCATTAAGGCTTCTCATCCTTCCCTAAATTACTCCTCCAGAGTCTCTCTATCTCTCATACACAATGTGCTTGTCTCTATTCATGAGATTATACAAACTACGTGTACAAACAGATCAAAGGTTCACGTTGAAGGTTAAACATAAACTTCAAATGCTGAGGCCTTTGGTCAAGTAAACGTGGCAAGTATCTTAATACACATGTAAATGCATGAATATAGATACATATTCAATTAAACAGGAAATGCAGAGTACTATTCAAATGAGTACGTAATATATAAGAATAAACGATATTATTAATACCACAAGGCTGAAGACCTCATCCTGGCACCCACCCAGTCGCTTGGGACAGCTAGGCTAGGAATGTCCCCCACACCCACGGACCACACCTCGCATCATACTGGACTCCGCTCTCGCAATGAACCGCCCGATCAACGCCATCTCCTCATCATGCTTCCACACACTTCACCTGCTTTGACAAACCTTTAGATGGATTCTGACCGAATCCAGAAAGACGGTCACCCACGCACTCATCAGCAGCAGACTCGACAACTGCAGCTTCACCCAGAAACTCCTCGGGAAACTACAGAACGTTCAAAATACTGCATCCAGACTGATCCTCCACATCCCCCATCGCTGCCACATCACCGAACACCTGTGAAAACTCCACTGGCTCCCAGTCAACAAAAGAGCCGCTTTCAAGCTCCTCACACACTCCTGCTAAGCCCTCCCTGAGGCAGGACCAGCAAATCTGAACCACTGCCTCTCATTCCATGTACCCACCAGACACCTCTGATCTGCCCAACTGTTCTTGACCTCTGCCCCACGGATCTGGAAGACCAGGACCGGAGAAAGATCCTTCTCCTACCTCGCTGCCAAGACCTGGAACACCTTGCTTCTCCACCTCAGGCAAGCACCATCACTGACCCAATTCAGGAAGGATCTCAAGATCTGGCTCTTCGACTGAACCCCAGCGCCCAGACCGATCAGCAGCCCTCCCTCAGCGCCTTCAGACCCTCACGGGTGAGTAGCCGCTCTATACAAACCTTGATTGATTGACTGATAAGTCCATATATATATGAGAACTGCAATCTGATGGCAATGTAAGGAAACATTAGTATGCACACTCATATAGATGTTGAGATTACACAATAAATGCACTTCATGTATCTGTTCAAGTGCACTACATTACATTAATGATATTAGATCACATACATGAGACCATGTGACGTATATATGGCATGGACAAAACACAGAGTGAAGCTAAAATTATGCTGCTCCATTAGTCTGACTGCTTTTCTTCACACTACAAGTACTACCTCTTTCCAAAGCCGGTGCACTTGGTCCTAAAGACGTTCACGTCGGTCAGAGATCTGAAGGGAGGGAGGGCCGGGCTTAGAGTAAGAAAAAAGGGCGAATCGTGAATTAATGTTTGCCCAAGTGTCTCTTTTATGCCAATTATTCAGGTAGGGTGTTAAACAATTACATATTGTATTCACTGTATGACCTGCCCGAGACTTTGAAGATCAAATGGGCACTAAAACTGTGGCATTGGCCAAGACTCTGCAATTAATATGTAACTAAGTAAATGAATGCAGCATTCATTGTGAGCACACAATAAGAATTTAGCTTTAAAGGCAATATCGACTAATAAATTGGTTGCAAAAGGCGGATGTAATTTGCATACCGACTTTTTGAGACCACTAAATTATTTTGAAATTGACCTATGTACAAATAGATCAGTTTGCCAGATGAAGAATCGAACCGAGTCGCAGAATGACCTGCCCAATTAATATTCATTAAGCAGGCTACGTTCACAGGAAAGGTGCTCTGTAACAACCACTATAACGGTGAATATTTTTCTAAAGCAGCCCAAGTTTCTTAAAAAAAATAGGTCTGCTTTTAAACAAGGTCATCAATGAAAGTTGACATTGCCTTATCTCCAGTGGCGGCTGGCATGGCTCCTGGGTGGCGGGGTGGGCGGGGGAAGGAGGATGGCAAAGGGGGGTTTATGGGGGTCGTGTAATTAAAAAAAGACAAAATAAAATAACCGTACCTGGCTGCCAGGTCCTGCATTTCTGCTCCTGCTCTCCTCGTGGAACTCAAGGAACAGGAAGCAGGCCACCACTTATCAATCACAATGCTGTAATGCAGTGTTGTGATTGGTAAGTACCCAGGGTCCCCTGACCAATCACAAAGCTGCAGTGCAGTGTTGTGATTGGTTTTGAGCATCCTGGGCCGACGCTCAAACAGAGAATGGAGACCTGGGCTTGTTCTCCATGCAGGTTGTAGTGCAGCCAGCCGCGGTGCATCCTTTATGGTGTTGCCCCTCCAGCCACCCGCACCCGCAGCTCCCTCGGCATCTCTGAACTTAAGTAAACTCTCAGTTTACTTAAGTTCAGAGATGCCGAGGGAGAACTGACAATGCATGTCAGTCAGCATGACGTCGGACCGCCCACCCCCTTCAGAGTCTGAAGGGGGTGGGTGGTCTGGCATCATGTTCACTGACAGGCATTGTCAGGGACAGACAGCAGCACAACAAGAGCGCATGAGTGGAGAAGGTCGGCGAATTTTTTTGCCGTGCCCAGTCATGCGCCCTGGTGTCTTCTCAGGCTGGCGCATGCCCATTAGGAGAGCGAGGGTTGAGCAAAGGCTCAAACCTCGGTCTCCTAATGGGCAGGCGGATGGAGAGTAACCATGCCCCCAGTCAATCCTGGCGCTGCCAACAGTGCCAGGATTGGCTGAGAGCGGTTGCCACTCACTTGCCAGCACTGCAGCAGTGATGCGGCTGTTGAAGGCACCAACGGATGGACCCCGAGGCGGCGCGGACCAGGTAAGATGACTTTTTATTTTATTTAAACCCCAACGGCCCTCACCCCTGCGAGCCGCGACTGATCTTAATATGACACTAAAGTGCGCTGCAACCGAGTGATATGGTGAAAAAAAAGAAAATATTGGTAACTTGATGATAAAAAACGCCTTACCTTACCATTACCTTAACTATTAGAACAGAAGGAGACACTAATTTATTTTCTTCTAATCCTTCTCTATTTTAATGAATCGTACTCTCAGCTGCGACCCGTGGAGGGAGTTCCATGAGGCAGAGAGGTGGGGGAGGGGCAGGGTGGGGGGTACTAAACAACGGAACATGAATCATTGGAGGTAAGTAAACAATTTATTAAAGAAAACGAATTTCGTAGCACACGCTGCATCACATTTTGCAATGCAGGTCGCGCTTCAAAATTCGCTTTATTTATTACATTGTTTACTTACCTCCAATTATCCATGTTCCAGTGCTTATTACCCCCCACCCTGCCCCTCTCCCTCACCGCCTCTCTGCCCCACGGAACTCCCTCCACGGGCCGCGGCTGCGTACTTTCATTTTTGAGTGTTCGTTTTTATTCTGCATTTATGCATCCTGATTTCCTGCGTTCTCTTGCTAGATTTTCTTTTACAGGTCATCCCAGGCGTGGCCTGCACTATATTACACTGGGAAGCACACATTCCAGAGATTCACAAGGGGGCACCAAAGTTTCAAACATGGGCTGTTAGTGGCAAACGGGAGACAGGGGAGCGGCAAAATGGCAAAATGTAATTTTCCCTTGAGTTCTAAGAATATTCTTTCAGTATAACTAAGGCCAATACCCCGAGTTCTCCTTGTATCTTCTAAAAGCTCTTTTCTGAGAGAGCCTGCACTAAACTGCTTGGTTTGCCCAAGGTGGCGTAGAATCTGTTAAATTCAGAAGGGCAGATTTACTACTTCTGGAGCATCTCTGCTAATCAGCAGGGATGCGCCAGAAGAGTTGCGATGCATCTGCCCACCGTGCACCGCCACTGATGCGCCGCATTTATAATGCTTAAAAAACCGGGGTGGTGATGAACAGAGTGTCTGAATTAAGCAGACCACTCTTACCCAGTCAAGAGATCAGGGCTTGATCTATCACCGTTATTTAGCTCACTGCATCACCCCAGTTCAGAACCTGGCTATATGCAAATTAGTCTGAATCGGTGCCTCATGGGAACAGGGCAGACCAAACTACCAAGTCAATTCTTCACCGGAAAGGAGACAAGCTTCCGGGGAACGGTTTCTGGCATTTCAGCCGTCGTCGGCCCGGCTTGCTTGAATCCTGGTGGTGCAGTGAGCAAGGGACTCATGTCTGAGTATACCCTGCCACACTTATGGTGGCCAAAAACGATTCAAAAACGGGGGTGGTGATGAACAGAGTGTCTGAATTAAGCAGACCACTCTTACCCAGTCAAGAGATCAGGGCTTGATCCATCACCGTTATTTAGCTCACTGCATCACCCCAGTTCAGAACCTGGCTATATGCAAATTAGTCTGACCCAGTGCCTCATGGGAACAGGGCAGACCAAACTACCAAGCCAATTCTTCACCGGAAAGGAGACAAGCTTCCGGGGACCGGTTTCTGGCATTTCAGCCATCGTCGGCCCGGCTTGCTTGAATCCTGGTGGTGCAGTGAGCAAGGGACTCATGTCTGAGTATACCCTGCCACACTTATGGTGGCCAAAAACGATTCAAAAACGGGGGTGGTGATGATCAGAGTGTCTGAATTAAGCAGAACACTCTTACCCAGTCAAGAGATCAGGGCTTGATCCATCACCGTTATTTAGCTCACTGCATCACCCCAGTTTAGAACCTGGCTATATGCAAATTAGTCTGACCCAGTGCCTCATGGGAACAGGGCAGACCAAACTACCAAGCCAATTCTTCACCGGAAAGGAGACAAGCTTCCGGGGACCGGTTTCTGGCATTTCAGCCGTCGTCGGCCCGGCTTGCTTGAATCCTGGTGGTGCAGTGAGCAAGGGACTCATGTCTGAGTATACCCTGCTACACTTATGGTGGCCAAAAACGATTCAAAAACGGGGGTGGTGATGAACAGAGTGTCTGAATTAAGCAGACCACTCTTACCCAGTCAAGAGATCAGGGCTTGATCCATCACCGTTATTTAGCTCACTGCATCACCCCAGTTCAGAACCTGGCTATATGCAAATTAATCTGACCCAGTGCCTCATGGGAACAGGGCAGACCAAACTACCAAGCCAATTCTTCACCGGAAAGGAGACAAGCTTCCGGGGACCGGTTTCTGGCATTTCAGCCGTCGTCGGCCCGGCTTGCTTGAATCCTGGTGGTGCAGTGAGCAAGGGACTCGTGTCTGAGTATACCCTGCCACACTTATGGTGGCCAAAAACGATTCAAAAACGGGGGTGGTGATGAACAGAGTGTCTGAATTAAGCAGACCACTCTTACCCAGTCAAGAGATCAGAGCTTGATCCATCACCGTTATTTAGCTCACTGCATCACCCCAGTTCAGAACCTGGCTATATGCAAATTAGTCTGACCCAGTGCCTCATGGGAACAGGGCAGACCAAACTACCAAGCCAATTCTTCACCGGAAAGGAGACAAGCTTCTGGGGACCGGTTTCTGGCATTTCAGCCGTCGTCGGCCCCGCTTGCTTAAATCCTGGTGGTGCAGTGAGCAAGGGACTCATGTCTGAGTATACCCTGCCACACTTATGGTGGCCAAAAACAATTCAAAAACGGGGGTGGTGATGAACAGAGTGTCTGAATTACGCAGACCACTCTTACCCAGTCAAGAGATCAGGACTTGATCCATCACCGTTATTTAGCTTACTGCATCACCCCAGTTCAGAACCTGGCTATATGCAAATTAGTCTGACCCAGCGCCTCATGGGAACAGGGCAGACCAAACTACCAAGCCAATTCTTCACCGGAAAGGAGACAAGCTTCCGGGGACTGGTTTCTGGCATTTCAGCGGTCGTCGGCCCGGCTTGCTTGAATCCTGGTGGTGCAGTGAGCAAGGGACTCATGTCTAAGTATACCCTGCCACACTTATGGTGGCCAAAAACGATTCAAAAACGGGGGTGGTGATGAACAGAGTGTCTGAATTAAGCAGACCACTCTTACCCAGTCAAGAGATCAAGGCTTGATCCATCGCCGTTATTTAGCTCACTGCATCACCCCAGTTCAGAACCTGGCTATATGCAAATTAGTCTGACCCAGTGCCTCATGGGAACAGGGCAGACCAAACTACCAAGCCAATTCTTCACCGGAAAGGAGACAAGCTTCCGGGGACCGGTTTCTGGCATTTCAGCCGTCGTCGGCCCGGCTTGCTTGAATCCTGGTGGTGCAGTGAGCAAGGGACTCATGTCTGAGTATACCCTGCCACACTTATGGTGGCCAAAAACGATTCAAAAACGGGGGTGGTGATGAACAGAGTGTCTGAATTAAGCAGACCACTCTTACCCAGTCAAGAGATCAGGGCTTGATCCATCACCGTTATTTAGCTCACTGCATCACCCCAGTTCAGAACCTGGCTATATGCAAATTAGTCTGACCCAGTGCCTCATGGGAACAGGGCAGACCAAACTACCAAGCCAATTCTTCACCGGAAAGGAGACAAGCTTCCGGGGACCGGTTTCTGGAATTTCAGCCGTCGTCGGCCCGGCTTGCTTGAATCCTGGTGGTGCAGTGAGCAAGGGACTCATGTCTGAGTATACCCTGCCACACTTATGGTGGCCAAAAACGATTCAAAAACGGGGGTGGTGATGAACAGAGTGTCTGAATTAAGCAGACCACTCTTACCCAGTCAAGAGATCAGGGCTTGATCCATCACCGTTATTTAGCTCACTGCATCACCCCAGTTCCGAACCTGGCTATATGCAAATTAGTCTGACCCAGTGCCTCATGGGAACAGGGCAGACCAAACTACCAAGCCAATTCTTCACCGGAAAGGAGTGCCGTGGCGCACGGATGGGCAGATGGGCAGATGCGTGTCGCATTCCCCATCGGAAAGGCGGCGCATTGCTAGAGTTGCGTCGCAAGCGTGACGCAGCTCCAGCAAGGCTCGGGTGTGCCCTATCCCTAACATGCTGCATCAATCCTTACGCCTGCTTCAAGCAGTGCCGGATTTTGACGCAGCATGGCCTTTAAAGTGACTGAGTGAAATCTTGTAGATTTCACTCAGCCACTTTTAGGAGGTGTTCCTGCGCCGGAACGCCCCCCTCCTGCGCAGGAACGCCTACATGTGGTGCAGGACTTTACAACGTGACGCATCCCCCAGATGGGTCACATCGTAAATACCCTGCAGCATGGTGCTGGCTTTGCGCCGCCGCTGCGTCACAAAAGTCATGCAACGGCGGTGTAAAAGAGGCGTAGGGGGCTTGTAAATCTACCCCAGACTCTTTGGCTGTTGGAACATGGCTGAGTAGGTATGTCTTCACTCGCACTGACCTATCTCCTCCCAAGCCTGGATCAATGCTTCCATACACCCACACTTTAGATTTGATAACCCTTTCACTTTTTTCCTGCAAGAAAATAATATTTGCACGTGGCAGAAGTTCCTGCGCATATTTTGCCATTCAGGTGAGCTGATACTCAATGGTTTCCATTCCGAAAGCTTTCTGTCATCAGGGGGTGTGAGTTACCATTGGAACTTCAGGGCCAAGCCACAAGTAAGTTACTAGAGGGGCACAGTTTTTATGTTTCTGAAATCTGCATATACGGTCTTTAGAAAACCTTGCAGCATTTCATAGTTACAGATTTTTTTCCTCCTGGAACAGCCACATCATTACAAATGTGCGACTTTGTGCAGTGCTTAATTTGTAAAGGAATATTTGCCGGGGGCTCAAAGTTCTGTTCTGAAGCTCTCAGGCGGTGCTATTGAATGTTGGGGTGCCGAATAGATTATAAAAATCTCTCATGTCTTAAATGGCATGCACGGCGCATGAACACACGCCTGTGTAATTCTGTTGCACTTTGAAGTAACGGAACTAAGGGGCATATTACCAAGCCATAGCGATAATTATCGCTATTGCTTGGTTAGAGACAAAAATTTACCGCTGAGCTGCGGAGATTTTTATCGCAGATAAACCTTGGTATTACCAAGGTTTATCGCAAATGCGATAAAAATCGACCACAATGCATGAATATCGCTGATATTATATTATATATCAGCAATATTCATGCATTACCGAGCTAATGCTCTTAGCCATGTTATCCACCTCCCATTGGATAACATGGCTAAGAACTGCTGAGGGCAGGTGTTAGCTTTTGGAGATATTCGCGCTAAGTGCGAATATCTCCAAAAGTTGGTAATAGGAGATAGTGATGTTAGCGACTGTTTCCAGTCGCTAACATCTTGGCATGCCCACTTTGCATGTCATTAGTGATAAATATCACTGACATGCAAAGTGGGGCCCAAGATGGTCGCTATCTCCTACTAGCTGTCGCTAACTGGTGTTAGCGACAGCTAGGTAATAGGGAGATAATGTTATCTCCGCTTTCTCGGCTTTTAAAGCTAAAAAAGCGGAGATAAACCCCCTTCTTAATATTCCCCTAATTGCAGACAGAGCCTTTCCGATGTGAATCCCCCGCAAGCCTGCTATGCATACGAACAAGAACTCTACCATCTCCCACTCTTCTTTTGGATCGCAAACACAGAGAAGCTGTTAAGGGTCTTTCGTTTAAATTAGAAACAAGTGAGCAAGTCTCCCAAATGTGTGTTCCAATCATTGTGAGAAAAAAATCCTGACTGAACCTTGCCATTCATTACACATAACTTATGAAAACATGGCCCTTATTTACAGATTTCGAAAAATTGCAAATAATTCCTGAACTGCTGATGTAAATTATTTTGGAGTGGTATTTATGAATCCTTAAATACGAGCTCATGTGTAGTGTTTTCCTATATGAACATACCCTTATTTTTCAAAACTCAGGGGCATATTACAAAGCAATAGCGATAATTATCGCTATTGCTTGGTTAGAGACAAAAATTTACCGCTGAGCTGCGGCGATTTTTAGTGCAAATAAACCTTGGTATTACCAAGGTTTATCACAAATGCGATAAAAATCGCTGCAATGCACGAATATCGCTGAAAAGTCAGCGATATTCATGCTTTAGCGAGCTAATGCTCTTAGCCATATTATCCTCCTCCCATTGGATAACATGGCTAAGAACTGCTCAGGGCGGATGTATGATGTTACAACGCATGCTATTACAACGCAGTACTTTACAACACATTTTTTACAACGCAAATACTTTTACAACACATGCTTTTACAATGAATACTATTACAACGCAAGATAGTGTTAATAATAGTAAAGTGCTATTACAACGTAAACATTTACAACGCATACCTTTACAACGCAAATATAATATATATATATATATTTTTTGTAAAAAAAAACCTGGAACGGGATGCAGAGAAACTAGGGGTTTTGGGTGGGGAAGTGTCTTAAAATGATGAGAAAAACTAAACATAAAGGAAAAGAAATGCAACGATTTTATTTAAAATTAATACTCACGTAATAAAATTAATACCCGAGTATACATTTTTAATACTCATGTAATGTAAACTGTAGGAAATTTTACACACGCAACGAAAATAAAAAATCAATATACTTAACATATATTAGAATGAAAGAAAATAATTATTTGAAACCAACAAAATTATACTCTTTCCATGAAAATAATACCACAACACTACTTTCAAAATGGATGCCAAAACAGCATGGAAAACGAAAATAACATATTTTTAAACAAACTTTTAAATTATAACTTTCCACAGCATTAAAAAGTATGTAAAATATTAATACCAAAGCTGTGTTTAAAAAAAACCAAACAATGACACTGACCAAAACTTATAAATACGAGGCAGAAACCATTTTTAAAACAGTTGATTCTCAACTCCCAGAGTGACCAGACGCCAAAAGCTGACCCTCTGACCTCTTCACCTAAAAAAAGACCAGATCGGACCTCATGAGTATTATTTTTCGGAATACAAGTGAGTTAGTTAAATTAATTTCAGAAAAATATTCTGAAACAATTACAACGCTGCACCTAATACGTTTGTTTTTCCAGTTTAAAGAAAATATTATAGCACAGAGATATTACTATAATTATGTATACATATATCCATGTATAAATAACCCTACATTTTTAAAGCTGAGAAAAAACGTAATTATTTTGTTTATTATTTTAAATTGTTTTCAAATAAACATAAAATATTTTTCAAACATCTCAAAATGTTAAATTTTTTTTATTAGTCGAACTACAAAAAACAACGACGCTAAAGACCAGTATAAATAAATTGGATTTTGCTACAGAGGCAACACTCCTCTTCAATAATAATTTGAAGGTACTTTTCGATATTTTAATCAACAATTCTAAACACACGAAAGGCAAATACATTTATTAATACACATATATTTAATCTAGTTTTTACAGAGAAATTCATTTTCGAGAAAATTATTAAATACTTTCAACTTTGAAAATTGAAAGGCCAACTTTTAAAGAAGGTAATTATATTTTTATTTACAAAACTGTATGTTTAAATATAATTAATAATGCAGAAATGATTTATTAAAAGTAAAAACTGTAGAGATAAAAATTATTTATAGTAGTCAATAAAGGTACAGCAGTAACGAAAGTGTGAAATGGTGTAGGGTTACGAATAAATAATTCTATTCAAACTCCAGGTAGGTGCAGCAGTAGGGAAAGTGTAGGATGGTAAAAGGGTATTATTTTCTCTTCTTACTCCAGGTAGGTGCTGCAGTAGAGAAAGTGTGGGATGGTGTAGGGGTATCAATTTCTATTCAAACTCCAGGTAGGTGCAGCAGTAAGGAAAGTGAAGGCTGGTAAAAGGGTATTATTTTCCATTCTAACTCCAGGTAGGTGCTGCAGTAGGAAAAGTGTGGGATGGTATAGAGGTATCAATTTATATTCAAACTCCAGGTATATACAGCAGTATAGAAAGTGTAGGATGGTAAAAGGCTATTATAAACAGAACTGTTGACATTTTTTTCTACATCAGAAACATTTCACATTTAAATAACATTACCATTTCCTTTTTCATTTTAAAAAAAAATCACAATCATCTCCAGATCATCAAACAACTATTGTTTTAGAAACAGAGCAAAAACCCAAAAACCAACCAAAAAACACACCATCAAAGCAGAAACCAGACGACAAAGAGAGAAACAAAACCAAAAGGTAAATAAAATTCATACTGCAAGAGAAAGTGTTCTATGATGCATGAAAATTATACACATTTCTACCTCCAGATACGTATAGCAGTAGAGCAAGTGTGTAGAATGATAAAAGGGTATTATTTTAATATTCTTACTCCAGGTAGGTGCTGCAGTAGGGAAAGTGTGGGATGGTATAGGGGTATCAATTTCTATTCAAACTCCAGGTAAGTGCTGCAGTAGGGTAAGTGTAGGATGGTGAAAGGGTATTATTTTCTATTCTTACTCCAGGTAGGTGCTGCAGTAGGGAAAGTGTTGGATGGTGTAGGGGTATAAATTTCTATTCAAACTCCAGGTAGGTGCAGCAGTAGGGAAAGTGAAGGATGGTAAAAAGGCATTATTTACTATTCTAACTCCAAGTAGGTGCTACAGTAGGGAAAGTGTGGGATGGTGTAGGGGTATCAATTTCTATTCAAACTCCAGGTAGGTGTTGCAGTAGGGTACGTGTAGGATAGTAAAAGGGTATTATTTTCTATTCTTACTCCAGGTAGGTGCTGCAGTAGGGAGAGTGTTGGATGGTGTAGGGGTATCAATTTCTATTCAAACTCCAGGTAGGTGCAGCAGTAGGGAAAGTGAAGGATGGTAAAAGGGTATTATTTTCTATTCTAACTCCAAGTAGGTGCTGCAGTAGGGAAAGTGTGGGATGGTTAGGGGTATCAATTTCTATTCAAACTCCAGGTAAGTGTTGCAGTAGGATAAGTGTAGGATGGTAAAAGGGTATTATTTTCTATTCTTACTCCAGGTAGGTGCTGCAGTAGGGAAAGTGTTGGATGGTATAGGGGTATCAATTTCTATTCGAACTCCAGGTAGGTGCAGCAGTAGGGTAAGTGTAGGATGGTAAAGGGTATTATTTTCTATTCTAACTCCAAGTAGGTGCTGTAGTAGGGAAAGTGTGGGATGGTGTAGGGGTATCAATTTCTATTCAAACCCCAGGTAGGTGCAGCAGTAGGGCAAGTGTGTAGGATGGTAAAAGGGTATTATTTTCTATTCTAACTCCAGGTAAGTACTGCAGTAGGGAAAGTGTAGGATGGTGTAGGAGTAACAATTTCTATTCAAAATCCAGGTATATGCAGCAGTAGGGAAAGTGTAGGATGGTAAAAGGCTATTATACACAGTCTTGTTGACATTTTTTTCTACATCAGAAACATTTCACATTTAAATAACATTACCTTTTCCTTTTTCATTTTTTTAAAATATCACAATCATCTCCGGATCATCAAACAACTATTGTTTTTGGAACAGAGCAACAACCCAAAAACCAACCAAAATACACACCATCAAAGCAGAAACCAGACGACAAAGAGAGACAAAACTAAAAGGTAAATAAAATTCATACTGCAAGAGAAAGTGTTCTATGATGCATGAAAATTATAGACTTTTCTACCTCCAGATACGTACAGCAGCAGAGCAAGTGTGTAGAATGATAAAAGGGTATTATTTTATATTCTTACTCCAGGTAGGTGCTGCAGTAGGGAAAGTGTGGGATGGTATAGGGGTATCAATTTCTATTCAAACTCCAGGTAAGTGCTGCAGTAGGGTAAGTGTAGGATGGTAAAAGGGTATTATTTTCTATTCTTACTCCAGGTAGGTGCTGCAGTAGGGAAAGTGTTGGATGGTTTCGGGGTATCAATTTCTATTCAAACTACAGGTAGGTGCAGCAGTAGGGAAAGTGAAGGATGGTAAAAGAGTATTATTTTCTATTCTAACTCCAGGTAGGTGCTGCAGTAGGGAAATTGTGGGATGGTGTAGCGGTATCAATTTATATTCAAACTCCAGGTATATACAGCAGCATAGAAAGTGTAGGATGGTAAAAGGCTATTATAAACAGAATTGTTGACATGTTTAATACATCTCAAACATTTCACATTTAAATAACATTACCTTTTCATTTTTCATTTTTTTATGAAATCATAATCATCTTCAGATCATCAAAAAACTATTGTTTTTGAAAGAGAGCAACAACCCAAAAACAAACAAATAAACACACCATCAAAGCAGAAACCAGACGACAAAGAGAGAAACAAAACCAAAAGGTAAATAAAATTCATACTGCAAGAGAAAGTGTTCTATGATGCATGAAAATTATAGACTTTTCTACCTCCAGATATGTACGGCAGTAGAGCAAGTGTGTAGGATGGTAAAAGGGTATTATTTTATATTCTAACTCCAGGTAGGTGCTGCAGTAGGGAAAGTGTGGGATGGTGTAGAGGTATCAATTTATATTCAAACTCCAGGTATATACAGCAGTATAGAAAGTGTAGGATGGTAAAAGGCTATTATAAACAGAATTGTTGAAATTTTTTTCTACATCAGAAACATTTCACATTTAAATAACATTACCTTTTCCTTTTTCATTTTTTTACAAAATCACAATCATCTCCAGATCATCAAACAACTATTTTTTGAAAGAGAGCAACAACCCAAAAACCAACCAATAAACACACCATCAAAGCAGAAACCAGACGACAAAGAGAGAAACAAAACCAAAAGGTAAATAAAATTCATACTGCAAGAGAAAGTGTTCTATGATGCATGAAAATTATAGACTTTTCTACCTCCAGATACGTACAGCAGTAGAGAAAGTGTGTAGAATGATAAAAGGGTATTCTTTTATTTTCTTACTCCAGGTAGGTGCTGCAGTAGGGTAAGTGTAGGATGGTAAAAGGGTATTATTTTCTATTCTTACTCCAGATAGGTGCTGCAGTAGGAAAAGTGTGGAATGGTGTAGGGGGATCAATTTATATTCAAATTCCAGAAAGGTACAGCAGTAGGGAAGGATGTATGACGTTACAACGCATACTTTTACCACGCATACCATTACAACGTGGTATTTACAACGCATACCGTTACAACGCATAGCGCTTAGAGGTGCTGGATAGTGGTAAGTATATTTTTATATTCCAACTCCAGTCCCCGTGGACACTAGGGAATGTGTTGGATATAAAATTATACTTACTCCCTATCCTAGAGCGCCCCCCAGCGCAATGCGTTGTAATGGTATGCGTGGTAATGCCTGCGTTGTAGTGGTAGTGCGTGGTAAAAACTTTGTTGTAAACGTTGTATACCGTAGGGAAAGTGTAGGATAGTAAAAAAGTATTATTTACTATTCTTACTCCAGGTAAGTACTGCAGTAGGGAAAGTGTAGGATGGTGTAGGAGTAACAATTTCTATTCAAAATCCAGGTATATGCAGCAGTAGGGAAAGCGTAGGATGGTAAAAGGCTATTATACACAGTCTTGTTGACATTTTTTTCTACATCACAAACATTTCACATTTAAATAACATTACCGTTTTCATTTTTTTACAAAATCACTATCATCTTCAGATCATCAAAGAACTATCGTTTTTGAAAGAGAGCAACAACCAAAAAACCAACCAATAAACAACACATCAAAGCAGAAACTAGACGACAAAGAAAGAAACAAAACCAAAAGGTATATAAAATTCATACTGCAAGAGAAAGTGTTCTATGATGCAGGGAAATTAAAGACTTTTCTACCTCCAGATACATACAGCAGTAGAACAAGTGTGTAAAATGATAAAAGGGGATTATTTTCTATTCTAACTCCAGGTAGATGCTACAGTAGGGAAAGGGTGGGATGGTGTATGGGTATCAATTTCTATTCAAACTGCAGGTAGGTGCAGCAGTAGGACAAGTGTGTAGGATGGTAAAAGAGTATTATTTTCTATTCTAACTCCAGGTAGGTGCTGCAGTAGGGAAAGTGTTGGATGGTGTAGGGGTATCAATTTCTATTCAAACTCCAGGTAGGTGCAGCAGTCGGGTAAGTGTAGGATGGTAAAAGGGTATTATTTTCTATTCTAACTCCAAGTAGGTGCTGTAGTAGGGAAAGTGTGGGATGGTGCAGGGGTATCAATTTCTATTCAAACTCCAGGTAGGTGCAGCAGTAGGGTAAGTGTAGGATGGTAAAAGGGTAATATTTTCTATTCTTACTCCAGGTAGGTGCTGCAGTAGGGAAAGTGTGGGATGGTGTAGGGGTAATATTTTCTATTCTAACTCCAGGTAGGTGCTGCAGTAGGGAAAGTGTGGGATGGTGTAGAGGTATCAATTTATATTCAAACTCCAGGTATATACAGCAGTATAGAAAGTGTAGGATGGTAAAAGGCTTTTATAAACAGAATTGTTGACATTTTTTTCTACATCAGAAACATTTCACATTTAAATAACATTACCTTTTCCTTTTTCATTTTTTTACAAAATCACAATCATCTCCAGATCATCAAACAACTATTTTTTTGAAAGAGAGCAACAACCCAAAAACCAACCAATAAACACACCATCAAAGCAGAAACCAGACGACAAAGAGAGAAACAAAACCAAAAGGTAAATAAAATTCATACTGCAAGAGAAAGTGTTCTATGATGCATGAAAATTATAGACTTTTCTACCTCCAGATACGTACAGCAGTAGAGCAAGTGCGTGGAATGATAAAAGGGTATTATTTTATATTCTTACTCCAGGTAGGTGCTGCAGTAGGGAAAGGGTGGGATGGTATAGGAGTATCAATTTCTATTCAAACTCCAGGTAAGTGCTGCAGTAGGGTAAGTGTAGGATGGTAAAAGGGTATTATTTTCTATTCTTACTCCAGATAGGTGCTGCAGTAGGAAAAGTGTGGGATGGTGTAGGGGTATCAATTTATATTCAAACTCCAGAAAGGATACAGCAGTAGGGAAAGTGTAGGATAGTAAAAAGGTATTATTTACTATTCTTACTCCAGGTAAGTACTGCAGTAGGGAACGTGTAGGATGGTGTAGGAGTAACAATTTCTATTCAAAATCCAGGTATATGCAGCAGTAGGGAAAGTGTAGGATGGTAAAAGGCTATTATACACAGTCTTGTTGACATTTTTTTCTACATCACAAACATTTAACATTTAAATAACATTACCATTTTCATTTTTTTACAAAATCCCTATCATCTTCAGATCATCAAAGAACTATCGTTTTTGAAAGAGAGCAACAACCAAAAAACTAACTAATAAACAAAACATTAAAGCAGAAACTAGACGACAAAGAAAGAAACAAAACCAAAAGGTATATAAAATTCATACTGCAAGAGAAAGTGTTCTATGATGCAGGGAAATTAAAGACTTTTCTACCTCCAGATACATACAGCAGTAGAACAAGTGTGTAAGATGATAAAAGGGGATTATTTTCTATTCTAACTCCTGGTAGATGCTACAGTAGGGAAAGGGTGGGATGGTGTAGAGGTATCGATTTCTATTCAAACTGCAGGTAGGTGCAGCAGTAGGACAAGTGTGTAGGATGGTAAAAGAGTATTGTTTTCTATTCTAACTCCAGGTAGGTGATGCAGTAGGGAAAGTTTGGGATGGTGTAGGGGTATCAATTTCTATTCAAACTCCAGGTAGGTGCAGCAGTAGGGCAAGTGTGTAGGATGGTAAAAGAGTATTATTTTCTAATCTAACTCCAGGTAGGTGCTGCAGTAGGGAAAGTGTGGGATGGTGTAGGGATATAAATTTCTATTCAAACTCCAGGTAGATGCAGCAGTAGGGTAAGTGTAGGATGGTAAAAGGGTAATATTTTCTATTCTTACTCCAGGTAGGTGCTGCAGTAGGGAAAGTGTGGAATGGTGTAGGGGTATCAATTTCTATTCAAACTCCAGGTAGGTGCAGCAGTAGGGCAAGTGTGTAGGATGGTAAAAGGGTATTATTTTCTATTCTAACTCCAGGTAGGTGCTGCAGTAGCGAAAGTGTGGCATGGTGTAGGGGTATCTATTTCTATTCAAACTCCAGGTAGGTGCAGTAGTAGGGTAATTGTAGGATGGTAAAAGGGTATTATTTTCTATTCTAACTCCAGGTAGGTGCTGCAGTAGGGAAAGTGCGGGATGGTGTATAAAAGCAAATTGCAAATTTTTACTGCAAAGAGGAAAAACAATAAAAAATTACAAAAATAAAGTTACTGCAGATCAACAATTTAATTTTTTGAAAAAATCAGAAGCAGACAAACTGTTAGATATAATTCTTTTTCTTAGTATTTACAAACACATATTTAATAAAAAAAATTCTCCCAACAGAAAATGTCTAGATAGGAAAGAGCTTCCTACATCAAATCAAAGAAAGGAAACAACCTACTAAACCATGCAGGATACATTTATTGTAAAGAAAGGGTAAGTTTTCGTAGAAATTATTGGAGGTGTGTGCAATACTACACATCCCATTGCAGCGGCAGAGCGGTTACCCATGATGATTTCATTGTAAAAACTACTGATCATAACCACTCTGCCTCTGCAATGGAAATTGATGTAAGGGAAACCATCAACGAGATGAAACAACTAGCAAGCATCTCCAATGATTCTACTGGAAACCTTTTAAGAGAGGTTGTGCAACATGTCCCCTCTCATGTTGCTAGTAATATGCCTATAATTCCTAATTTGAGACAAATTATTCAAAGACAAAAGCAGGCAAGTAACACTCAAACCACCACACCACATACTTTTTCTGATATTACTATTCCACCAGAACTAACTAATTCTTTTGCTAATGAACCCTTCCTTCTCCATGACAACGAAAACCCTCAAAAACTTATTCTAATATTTAGTAGTCCCGGCAACCTTGTAAAGTTAGAAAATAGTGAAATTTGGATGATGGATGGGACATTTAAAAGTACACCCCATCCATTCTTCCAAATTTACACTATACACGCTAAAATTAACCATAATGTGATCCCCTTAGTATATAGTTTGCTGCCTGATAACACTTCTGCAACCTACACTGAACTTTTATCAGTTATTAAAAATACAACAACAAAAAGTCCTAGGAAAATTATAGTTGATTTTAAATTGACCTTGATCAATGTGATCAGTAAAACGTACACGGATAACCAAATTCAGGGGTGTTTTTTCCATTTTTCTCAGGCATTCTGGCGTAAATTACAGAAAACATCCCTGGTTACAGAATTCTCCTCAGACAGCAAACTCCAAGTTGAATTAAAAAAATTAACAGCACTTTGTTTTGTTCCTCCCGAAAGTGTAGATGAGTACTACACTGCCATTACTGAATCAGAATATTACAACCAAAATGAAGACAAATTGGCACCCATCCTAAATTATTTCAAAGACACATGGATTGGGCACCTAAGCAGATTGGGTCGCAGGAGGAAGCCACGTTTTCATGTGGACTGGTGGAACTGTTACACGAGCTGTTTAGAGAGAGAAGCTAAAACAAATATTGCCATTGAGGGATGGCATAACTCCTTTAACCGTACAATATGAAAACCTCACCCTAATTTCTACTCTTTTTTGGAAACTTTGAAGAAGGAGCAAAGTTTCCAAGAAATGAGACTTTCCCAAGCATTAAGTGGTAGTCTAAACCCACGAGTTACAAAAAAAACAAAAGAGATGTCTGAAAGACTATTGGGTATAATACAACAGTTTTCGTTGTGTGTGGCTCTAGACTACCTCGAAAATGTGGCTAACATTCTAAGTTTCTAAAATAAATATTTGACCTTACTTTCCTGCTTTGCCCTAAATTTAATTAAACCCTAATTACGATTGGCTTTAATATTTTTCAAAATTATTTTCCAAAATTATTAGTCGGATCAGCCTATTTTTTTTCTATTATTTCCTGCCATAAGAAATCCATTCATTTATGACATCTACCATCCCCAAATATTGAAAATTGGAAATGAGAAAATAATTTATTTTATTTTCTAAATTTAATAAATCCATTCCAACTTTCCGAACAACTTTATACATATTCTTTTTGTATAAATGCATTTTTAAATTAAACTATTTTTTTCGAACCTTTTAAATAAACAAATATTTCTTAAATGCTTCTTTAATTGTAGATGAAATTAAACCTAAAAATTTTTGGTTAGAAATACATAATAATTTTGAAAAATAATGTAATATTTTCAAAATAAATGTCGAAGGAATTTATCTATAAATACAGCCTTAAAAATTGAAACCTTTTTGAACTTAAAAAAACCAATTGAAACACGTGGAAACAAATAAATCCAAGTAAATAACATTATAAATTAATTCTTTTTTTTTTTTTTTTGCAATACGACTGTACAATAATAACATCCTAAAACATTTTCTATCTCCTACCAGAACAATTTCTCACTATACAACCCTAGCTATTTCCAAAGTGTGATGGTAAAATAACAAGCCATTACCAAAAATTACCATCCAAACCAAAGATATTAACCATACAAAAGTAACTGCTATATATTTTTTAACAGCAGAATATTTTTTCTTAAAACCAACAGAACAACCAAGTGTAATTAAACCAAGATTATCTCCAACCTTTACAAAATTGAAATGATGTCATAATTAACACACTTTAAAAACATTTCAAATTTTCCAAATTATTTCTTGATCGTCTTCCTTACCAAAATTACAGTAATAAAATGAAGAAGCATTTTTCATTAATATACTAACAACATTTATCACATTTTTGATGAAAGAAAATCGATTACATATATAACAAAATGCATTTTCCATTTTTTTTTCACTTTTCAAATATTATTGTAAAAGAATCTAAGAACATTATGTTTCATATTTTTCAAACAACAACTAAACATGACTTTTTCACCTCTTATACTTTTTCCGACCCGACATAGGCATAAACTAGTAACACAATAGTCGACATGTTGTTTTTCAAGTTTTAAATTGCATTCGAAAACGACAACCTCTCCTTACCCTTTCTTTACAATATATGTATTCTTTTCAACTAAAAACATGTTTATTTAATGTTAGAAATGTTTCCTACCTGAACGTAGATCAGCTTCCAGCTGCTTCCTGCATCGATGCTCTTCAAAATGGCCGCTTACGTTTACATTTACGTGAATACGTCATCGAAAGCTGCAAAGATTGAAAAAGGACTATTTAATACTTAATAATATTGATTTAAGTATTAATTGTTATTAAATAATATATTACATGTAAAAAAATGTCAAATATATTAAAAAATGTAATAAAAATGTTGCTATTTTTATATATATTTTGAATAAAATAAATACAAAAATTAAACTATCTTACATTTATTTTATTAATGTATTTAATTTAGATTGTCATCTTTATAATATTCATTTACTTGTAAATTAATGATTATTTATCCTTACCTTCATCCTTATTTATTTTCCTTTCAAATCTTTCGCTTTCTTCTTCTTTAACACCTTCCTTTTCTTTTCCGCGGGATGACCAGCTTCAATTATGGAAATAAATGAAGGACAATTACTTCCATTAGAATCGATGCAAAACCGTGGGAATTTTTTTTCAAAAAGTAATGTAAAATTATATGACACCTTTAAAAAATGTCTAATATAATACTAACATGTAATGTCACCTAAAATAATTACATAATTTTTTTCCATTTTTTTTAAAATAAGTTTTATAAATTTAATTTTTAAATAATTATCCAAAAATAATAATAAAGTTCACAAAAAATAATTAAACCATCAAATTAATCTAATAAAAACACTAAATAAAAATGTAATATTTTTTATATTTAATACAATTTTTATTTATTTTTACACTATTATTTTGATATTAAACAATTGTTCAAAATTATCAATGATATTATTTAAATCATATTAATTAACAAATGTATTTTTAATTTTTGAAAAAATACTAAAGTAATACTTTAAAATTAATAATTATTTTTTCAAATTTAAATTGTGATAAAGATATACTGCCAGATTCATCAAAGACCCGTTTTGCGAGTCTTTAATAGAGATTCATAAGGAATCGCTATTACAGACTCGCAAAACGGGATTCATGTAGGAATCGCAAAATAAAATGCGATTCCTACACATTCCTTATTTGCGATTAGCAAATTGCTAATCGCAAATAAGGAATAACTCCCCATTCATTCCTATGGGGCGAAAAGGCCCATAGGAATGAATGGGGAGTTATTCCTTATTTGCGATTAGCAATTTGCTAATCGCAAATAAGGATGCGAGTTCAAGGGTGCTAGGGGTGTCTAAAGGACACTCTGTAGCACCCCTGAAATGTAATCTACATTGGTGTTGCGCACACACATGTCCAAAGGACATGTGTGTGTGCAACATGCAACTTTGGAAAATGCATTTAAAAGCATTTTTCTAAGTTTTCGCTATTTACCACGAGGTTTGACCTTGCGGTAAATAGCGGCCCGAAATTGCGAATTCCCAATTTATAAATGGTTAATGAATTGCATTTAAGGAATCTCAAATAGAGATTCCTTAAATGTAATTCCTCGCAATTTAGCGAAATCGCATTTACCGATTTTTGCATTTGGGATGATGAATCCCAAATGCAAAAATTGCGCTCGCAAAGGGCCAGATTCTCAGAATCTGGCCCTTTGCGAGCGCAATTAAGCTTCATGAATCTGGCTGATACTTTCTTTATACAAAGTATCTTCAATATTATATTTTTTTTGTAACACATCAAAAAATATTTCTTTATTTTATTTCTAAACATTGTCATTAACTTAATAATATATTTATTTTAAAAAAATACTCTTAATATATTACAATGCTAAAAATAGAATTTTTTAAAAATCTAAATAATTATTTTAGTACTATAAATAAACATATTATTTTTTATATTATTCATTATAAAATACAAAAAATACTAGAGCATTTTCTTTTAATTTAATTAATATTTATTTATTAAAAAAATACTCTAAATATATTAATATAATATTAAAAACATTTTATAAAAATTATAAATAATTATTTTAGTACTATAAATTAACATATATTTTTTAAATTATTGTTTATAAAATAATAAATCTAAAATACTATTTTTTAATACTCAAATTAATATATCTATTACAAAAATATGTGTAAAAATTTTAAACAATAAATTAAAAACTATTAAAATATAAAATAATATTTCACATAAAAAATGTCATTAATATATAAAGAAAGATAATACTTACGATGTAAAGGTACTTGCATTGTAAAAGTCCTTGCGTTGTAAAACCATGCGTTGTAAAAACATGCGTTGTAAATACACTTGCGTTGTAAAAGTTTCGTTGTAATGGTAGTGCATTGTAAAAGTTGTGTTGAAACGGTTGTTCACCACTCAGGGCAGGTGTTAGCTTTTGGAGATATTCGCGCTTAGCACGAATATCCCTAAAAGTTGGTAATAGGAGATAGCGATGTTAGCGACTGTTTTCAGTCGCTAACATCTTGGCACGCCCACTTTGCATGTCATTAGTGATAAATATCACTGACATGCAAAGTGGGGCCCAAGATGGTCGCTATCTCCTACTAGCTGTCGCTAACTGGTGTTAGCAACAGCTAGGTAATAGGGAGATAATTTTATCTCCGCTTTCTTGGCTTTTAAAGCCAAAAAATCGGAGATAAACCCCCTTGATAATATGCCCCTCAAAGACTATAGAAACAGGAGCCAAGGTCGTTGAACTATCCCGAGTCTTAATCACCCTTTCAGTCCGCATAACTTTGATATTGCTAGTATGGATGTATGGAGAGACAACTTTGCATATTAGGTGAAACCTACTTGAAATTCCGTTTGCTCTTTTCAGATGCCTTCAAATAGGAATCTGATATATTTTCTTATGTTTTTTAAATTGACATAAAATAAAGTAACCCCTTAATTAATTACAAGGACAAGTATATGTCCTCTGGCGTCCTTTTTTTACTTTTAACTTGTCACAATGATTGCAGTTAAAAAATCTGCCTTATGCATCATTTTAGTGAAAGTGATCCCTTTAGGCTATCTTTGAAGGAACATCTCCTAAAATAAAAGATACTTTGTAGGGAAAGTAGCACCAGATGTACAAATGTTGCAATTGCAAACTCTAAGATATAGTAAGGTTTTGTGACCCAAAAATGAATTTTTGGTGTACATCTTACTGTACGATAAAATATTATATCATAACATTAGGCACCGAGTAATAACAGAAAGGGCTGTGAGCTATTGTTATTATCTTATTTTTATGGTAGGTGTTTAGTAGTGATTCTACATACCCAAGGCCTTTTATCCTTTCTTCTGTTTCGAGGATGCCCAGTATAATTCTGTGAGCTTGATTTCCTGTGGTGTGTGCGGTTAAAAGCCTAAGTGAATTAGTATGCGTCTATGTGAACATTTGCACGTGAGTATCTAATGCATAGGTGCATACATGTGCGAATGCGTCTGTGAGTGTGTTTTTTTGTATGTATGCGATTCTTTGGTATGGTCAAGAGCTTGCCCCATGTTAAAGATTTTCCAAGTGCCTGTATGCCTTTCTGTGTGCTGTGGGTGGTGTTTTTTTGTATGTGCTTGAGTCTTTTGGGTGTGTGTGGCAAAAAGATGACAGCGCAGTGACTCACTGGGACGGTTTCTTTTAGTTCCTGTCTGCCTGACCTGTTTTTTTAGAATCAAAACTGGGTCGCGCCTACATCTGTTTACAGAAAGCAATAATTGCCTGCCAGCGCGAGGCAGGTTACACAGGCCAGGTTAAGTTCTATGTAAGCTGTTGTCTGTGCTGAAGACTTTCACAACAATCTGGTTGTAGGATCTTGCACGCACGGTGGTACTCAAGCTCATTATTAGTGTGGGTATGCTCACCCGACTTTGCAAAAGTTTCTAAAAATGATACATGGCCGATAAGGGTTTGTGTTATAATGATTGGCGATTTCTCCGTTTATGCTATGATGCTTGGCATGCCTGTGGTTTATGCAATGTCACACCTCTCAGGTTAAGTTATGATGAGAGCACTCACAGGCTTATGCTTTCATTACTGGTGCATTCCTTGATTTATGCAATTATGACAGACATACCTGCATGGTGCACCCTTCATTTACAGCATGATGAATGGCACTTTCTTCATGTTATGCAAAATTGAATGGTGCACCCCTTCATTAATAATATGAGATGAATGTTGACATGAGCTTCATCGATGCTGAGGATGACTTTACCTTCGGTATAATCTAAGATAATTTTGGCACACACCTCAGTTTATGCTGAGATCATTGGTGTACTCCTCAGTGTATGCTTTCATAATCAGTGTACCCCTAGGTTCATGCTTTATCGAATAGCATCACCCCCTGGTTTATGTTTCAATGAATGGCGCAGCACCCCAGTTTATGTGTCAGTGATTGGGCAACCCCTCGGTTTATACTTTAAAGAACTGTGCTACCCCTAGGTTTATGCTTTGATGAATGACACTACTTTTAAGTTTTATGCTTTGTTGAATCAAGCTACCCACTGGTTTATGCTTTGTTGAATGGCGCTACCCATTGGTTTATGCTTTGGACACAAGGGTACAACCCCTAGGTTTATGCTTTAATGAATGATGCAAACCCTAGGTTTATGCTTTAATGAATAGTGCTACCTCTGCGTTTATGGTTTAATGAATGGCACAACCACTGGGTTTACACTTTGATGAATGGTGTACCACTGGGCTTATGCTTTGATGAGTGGTGTACCACTGGGTTTATGCTTTGATGAGTGATGTACCACTGGTCTTAAGCTTTGATGAGTGGTGTACCACTGGGATTATGCTTTAATGAGTGGTGTACCATTGGGCTTATGCTTTAATGAGTGGTGTACCACTGGGCTTATGCTTTAATGAATTGTGCTCTCCCTTGCATGTATGCATTGATAAATGGTGCTACCCTTGGGTTTATTCCTTGACCATAAGTGATACCCATTGATATGTGCAATGATGACCAGTGCACATCTTGGTTTATGCTGGGATTAATGGTGCTCCCTTGGTTTATGCTTTATCATATGTTGCACCCCTCAGTTTATTCTATGGTGACTAGCGCACTCTAGCTTTTACACTTCACGGGGCACCCTAGGGTTATGAAATTCCTCGGTTTTCTCATCAAAAGCAGAGCCTTTATGTTCTAACTTAGAACACAGAATTTCACTTGAAGGAAGGAAACGATTACTGCACAGGATCAAGGGTACCTGTAGTGTATAGCCTATTTGTGAATGCCAGACCGATTGATTAGTTCGGAGTCTAGTGTGTCTTGGGAAATATGAGTTTCTTTTGAATGGGTTTCTTTTGTGGGACCATTAAAATAGCTCACTATATTGTATATATATAGATTTGTCCATTGAACTTGTTCACATCGCTAACTAGTGTTGTCTATTGGAAAGGGTAGAGCCAAAGCAGTCTTGCTTAGTACTCTAACCTTCTTCAGAAGTCAGACTTGCTTGGCAACCCATAAATTCTCTGAAATAATGTATGAGCTTTCTTCTATGAATGCCTAGAAGAACAGAATTTTTAGTCCATTTATCACAGAAAAAGTGCTGAAAATCGCACCAAAAGATGTACATTTTTAAAAAAATTCTTCAGAACCTCTTGAACCCTCCCCCCCGAAACCCCCATATTGCCATCGGGCTCGCTCGCTGCGCTTGCTCACATAAGTTGATTCGTTCTGCTTACGCCCCAGCAGTTTAAAATTTCACCAGCCGCCCCTGAGTGCAGCCTGCATTAAGAACTTGAATAGTGCGCATGATGGGTTTGGGTGCCCGAGAGGGCCGACCAAGCAGTCATTGTGCATGAGAGCAGAGCAGTAACCACCACCCACCCGCCCTCCCAAAAAGCAGCACAAAGCATAAAATTATAATAACCACACCTTATTATCATTTTAAATTTCTTCTTCCTCGCACTGCCTAAAAGAAGTAGGCTTATAAGAAGACTCTTCCACTTTGCCAATCAGTTAGTACCACAACTTGGGAGCCACTAACTGATCAATGGTTTGCAACCGGATTTAGGGTTGCAAACCATTAATAAATAGAGTTCAGAATTGAAAACTGGGAGGGACGCCGAAAAACAAATTGCATTTCGATAACCATTTATAAACCCAATTAGTAATTCTGAAAAACGTTTTAAGATTGCTAATGGGTAATATATATGCAAGATGGATTGAGATCGAAAACCAAACCTGGATTTTTATAATTAGGAAGCTTTGCGACTGGAAAAACCTGTGGTCCATCTGTTTGTACTAGCTGGTTTAAAGCTCACCTTTAATGACTTCAGTGATTGTTGTACAAGTTTTTCAGGAGCTTTTAAATAATCACTACTTGGTATTTTACTTACATAATAGCTTTTTCAACGTAATATTTATTTCTCTTTTCTGTATGAACTGTGTTACTACTTTCCAGCTGGAGAATGACTAAGATAAGAATATCCTAATAAATTGCACAGTATTGGTGAAATTATCATGGCAAACATTTTAAACTACTTTCTGAAATGAGAAAAATTCACAAGCTTAATAACTGATAGCAACATTTCACTTTGCTATTTGTTTACCCTGATCTACATTTATGTTGCCAAATGTAATTTTACTAAACTTAATAAAGTGGATCCGCACAGCATCATGGTATATGACATTTGCCATCTGACAATAGACGGGCATAGATGCTTTCCCACACTCTTCCCATGGTGCATTGACTTGCTTCACATTTTCGTGTTGCATTCTGGGCTCAGTTCAATGGCTTCCAGTTTGTTGGGGCCAGTAATTTGTGGATCTCTCATCAGTGGTTAAGGCTGCTTTAAACAAAGGTTTGGACTATAACATTTCCCACTGAACGGCAATATTTCTCTCCAAGTGCTCCCATACCTGGAGTGTCACGCAGTTTGGTGCTTACTCCATGTTAAAGAACAGTAGATGTTTCAGCACCCAGGCTAATGTGCTGCATAGCTAAATGCATAAAAGATCCCTAAGGCGAGACCAATTGCATTGCATTTGGAATGTGCAAAGTGGTGAATGTTTATCTCTACAAACGTTGTGAATGAAGCCTTTATAAAACTTCAGAAGCTTGGTAAGATTTAGTGAAGGTTCCAAAGTTCAGTAAAAATGACAGCGGGGAAAACGCTTTTCCCCTCTTTTAGGGAGAGAATTTTCTCAAAGCAAAGTTTTTGTGAGAAAATTATTCTGCTAAAATCTTTTTTCGGATTACCACTAAAAGATAAAGTATGCAGCTTTGCAAAGTTGTGACATTTGTTGCATTTGCTTCGACTTTGCTGGCAAAATTGTAATTTAGCACACACTTTTATTGTTAAAAGCATGACATTAGTATTTCTCCATGACCTGGAGCTAAAGCCATGCTCTCAGCTACTGAGGCTTTATCAATAACATTCTTCTAACAAAAGATTACATTGTCAGGGCCTCATTTTATAGTTGACCAGGATGGGTGTGTGGAGGAGAGAATGCCTGATACCATATTGGAATTTATCTTGACTCGTTCCAAGATGGTGGCCATCCTCTTCTGGGTCAACAAAGAGTTCATCTAGTGGCCTCACTTCTTGATCAGTGTTTCCAGGGTATGAGTGGCAGCAGGATAAAAGCAGAGTACTTCAGCCGATTCTTCGCCTGGCAATACCATGTTGAAAATGGGATATATGGAATGAGCTTGGGATTTCCTTAACACAATGTTAATAACATTAACAATATCATGTTGGTGGGTTTTTTCTGTCACGTCCAATTAACATCCAGATACCGTCAGTGTGTCCTCTCTTATTCTTGCACTCCTTTAGGTCTCCTTTTTTGGGTTTCCCCCCTTTAGAGGCTTTATTGCCTGTAAAGCCTTCTAGCTTCCAAGCTGGCTGCTGTTGGACCACTCAGATGATCACACCTCAAATACTAGAAAAGCGTAACTAATAATACAGTTGTTTACACATATTTTATTTGATACTATCTTGTTTCTGGATGTGCCAATTCTGTGTTCACTCTACTGGTTTGATAGTACACAGAACAAGACCAGTGTTGGAGTGTTTTTTTCCTTCTTCCCTGCCCAGAGACCTCTTTTATGCCAGAGCTTCACTAGTTATCTTCTACCATTGCCCCCAAGAGCTAAAGGATGTAGGCTTGAGGGATCATTGGGGGTGATGGTTCACAAGGTCTGTACTATACTCAAAACATACCTGTTTGCCAGGCCCTAGAAAACGACATAGACCTATCGACATATCATAATGCCACTCTAACAAAGTCCATGGAATCCATACCAAGGGATATGAGGTCGGCCTCTAAGGAGAGGGTTGTATTCCTGGACTGCTTGAATTATTTACAGAGTAGTAATTCCTCTTGCCATCTCTTTGCAGGGAAATCGTTTTGTTCCTGTGACTTTCCCCTCCCTGTCTGCTTTCACCAAGTTGAGGCTTTCAGTTTCTCTGCAGAAGCATTACACAGGCTCCCGCAGCTCCCACGGTGCGGGGGTCCCCGAGTTGCAGGGGGCCTCCTCAGCACAGTACTCTGGCCCAAGAGCTCCTGATTAAATCTGGAACAGGGAGCCCTCTATGTATCTTGAAGGAGGTCCCCTAAAGTTTTGTTACACCACTGTTTCTCTGATGAGGTTCTCCACTGGCCAGATAATGGCATCACCTAAGAGATACTCCAGTGAACATACATCTTTTGACTAGTTTTTGTCCCAATATCAGTTGCTTTTTGTTTGTCAGTTGCAAACATTTTCTACTGACTTTTCTACCGTAACATTAATTTTGTACCTGCTCAAGGACACCCTAACTTGGGCATCCCCCTTGATTTATAAACAGATCCCTATTTTAACCTGATACAATGCGTATTTGACCCAATTTTAAGCTGTGTTTAAAAGGAAACAGATGACTCAAGGGGACCACGTGGGGTTAATAACATTGTGATAAGAAAATCACAAGCTTATGTTCTATATACCCGATTTTCAACACCACAGTACTGAAGCTGCATGGACTGATGAAGTAGCAGTAGGTGCTTTCTATCAATATCTCAGAGATGACCTAAAAGATGGGCTCAACCATTGTATATATGTAAAACTATATACTCAACAGACTGAAGACTTGCCCAGGTGGCTGAAGATGGAGGTTTTATCTTTGTACATTTTTAAACCTCCAGCCACTCCCCCGCGAAGATTTAAATATTCTGCTATTGACTGGAAACAGGTAATTATTGGAAAATATCTCCTTTCCTGTCATATTTTGTAAATACATTAGTCCTGAGGAACTGAGTCTGCTGGCTAAAAGTGGTTGCAAATTGTGCAACAAAGTTTTGTGAATGAATTTTTCAAACTGATCTATGTACTAAGACTTGTCAGCCTTAGGGCTGTCCTCCTCCAAACATTTTGACTACTTACCTCCATTTATCTATTGAAATTAATTATCACTAGCCCTAGAACTATGTTCTAAAGTGCTTGTGCTCACTCCTCTAAACATGCTTTAATTGGCTTACACCTGATACTTTATTTATTTATTTTATTTATAATTCCCCTGTAGAATGGTACACCATATACCCAGGAACTGTAAATGAAATGCTCCTAGTGGGCCTGCTGCACTTATTGTGCCACCTGCTTAAGTAGCACCATAAAAACATGCAGCGTGAATGTGGTTTTAAAGTGTCAAATTGACTTTTTTTTACTACTGTGAGGCCTACATGTCCCTTAGGATAACATTTGTTGCCTTTTTACATTTTATAAGTGCTTGCATGTGACTCGTACTAGGTAAACATTTCATGTTTGGGATCTATGAAATTGTAATGAAAACCCCTCTTTAACCCCTTCCACGCTCATGACGAGCTGGGCTCGTCATGGTGTAGCCTCCTCGTACACTGATGACGAGCCCAGCTCGTCATAAAACAATGTCAAATAGCAATTCCCAGCACAGGAGGGAAATTGCCTTAGCAGCCATGGAGTTAATGGTAAAGGCAGAATTTAAATTTCCTGCCCTTTGACTTTTGGTGCCTGCAACCTGTCTTAGGTCACATGACTGGGTGTTACTGACAGCTAGACTTTGTGAATTCCTCCTGGACAGTCACATAATAGAGGGATTAGATGTGCCTGAATGGGCCATCTACTGGTATCATTGGAGGAGGTGAAGCTGGACACAGATCGACTTGCATCAAATAGACCTCACACAAAGGGCTTGTCACCACCACATACTTTATGTAGTCAGTTGCTGCACCTGGGACGGTTTTACTGCCTGGAGCCTGCCTTGAATCCTCAGAGGCCTGCTTTGCTGTTTGAGCTCTGCTTCTACTTCTGATCCTAGGACTACTAAAGTGACTCTAAGGGCTAGTTTGCTGGCCTCCTGTTCAGAGCCACAGGGACATAAAAGGCTCACATCATATTGAACCTGCACCTGGAACCAGTCTGGTTGAACCCTCAAGTGGTGTCCCACCAGTCCTGGACCTTTGGTGGTGGTGCTAAAAGTGCCCAGATAGCCAAAATCCAAGGAACTTGGAAAATGTTGGGCTAAAAACGGGTCTGAGAACTGAGGGAAGACCAGGACCAGCCTGCTTGTCCATCCACCCAACGTGCATCACTAGTTGTCCTGACTTTAGAGCTGTTCCCGCTACGTTCTTCTGCAGAGCAGCAAATCCTGTTCTGCAGTCCTTTAACAAAGGGGTATCTATGCCCCTGAAACTGTATTTGGCTACAGCCTTCAGCCTCATTCCACTGGAGATTTTAAACTTCCATAAAAAGTGACTACGTGCAAATGTAGAAATATTCACTTCAAATTCATCAAGCGGCTCCTCTACTACGATGCTCTAACTCTGCATACAGCGTTGTCCCGCCGAATTCACCTTCTCAGAATATTTTTATTCAAAATTCTTTTAAGTCTGAAGGTAAACCCTGACCGGGCCCAATCCACTTTGTCTATCTGACCCTAGCTACATCGCTGTCGGCGTTATTTTTCAACTTTGACCCGGTCTTGTGCGATAAGATATCCACAGGTTGGCGCTTTGATCTTTTAGGTGCTCGTTTTACTAACAACTTAAAAAATTCATAACTCCGGTTCAACTGACTGGATATTTACTCTATTTTTCTAAACTACTGTGCGATTATTCTTGTGTATTGACTTTGTTACTGTTTGTGTGCTGCATAAATACTTTTTTACACATTGCCTCTACGGGTAAGCCTGACTGCTTTTTGTGCAAAGCTACCCAGGGTTAGGTACAGGTTAATTTGGTGTCCTTTTGTGGTTTAGCCTGCCAGGGATTGTGGCTTTTGCTTGACCAGGACTCGTACCCTAGTCAACCAACAACCCAATTTTTTACATCTATATCACAAAATCACTATTTGCGGGGCGTCGCAGAGTCACCTCCTGGTAAGTATTAATTAGGAAGGCAGTAATTGGCGCCTCCTGTGACTGGCTACAAACACAGGGATGGGCATGGTATCCTGGAAGGAACAGGAGATCACCCTCCCAACCTCCATGTGTTTGTGTTCCCAATCAAATACTTTTTTTTTTACCAGCCCATGTTCCTTACATGAACCAGGCAGGGGTTCTCTGAGGCTGCCAATACAACTTCTAAAGGGCAAGAAGTTCCAAGGACACCCCTTCCCCTTAGAGAATCAGTTATCACCTTCTTTAAGGTGTCAGTAACGGTTTAATTGTTTGCAACCAGAATTGCAGTCACAAACCACTGAGACATTGCATAGTGAATTGCAGTTTGGAGGAAACACCATTTCCACTGCTTCTAAATTACAATTAGGAATTGGTTGCAAAAAAACATTTTATGAGTTATGAAAACGGTTGTACATTAAAAAAGGCAAATTGATTTTGTGAATCAAGGGGTTTTCAATCGCTAAATCTTTCATAAAGCTGGTTCATTGTTTCTTTCAGAGCACAGGTTGTTCAAGAGACACCATAGAGTGTATTCACCAACAGAGTCATGAAGTAAACATACATCTCCTCCAGGTCTATCAAAAATCCCTAATGCATTTGAGAAACTGATCTTATTGACACCTTTATTCAGTAACAAGAGGTGGAGATGAAAAGGAAAATTAATAAAGACCAAGCATAAGGTATAATTTGGCCATCAACATCTCCAGGACCTCCAATATTCCTTGTTCCTTTCTCTCATATAGAAACATATCTCTGTATTGAGCATAGAGACTTAAATTAAAAAACTGGAACCAGCTCTACTTACCCATCATTAGTCATTTCAGAGCAGATGAAGTCTGCTAGTTGGTTTATTAAACTGGACCGGTGAGGTGCTTACAACTCAGTGAGAATTACAGAAGCCGATGAATGAAATGCTGCTTTCAGTACTACAGATAGTCATTGTGATTACTCCGTTACACCCTGTGAGTTGTGTAACACACCCGAAGACCTCCATTAGTTCATCTATGATATCTTTCATGACATTTTGGATCAGTTCGAAGTAGCTTCCCTTAATGATATCTAGATCTTTTCTGTCCATTTGAATGAACAAGGAGAATGTGTAAACACTGTTCAAGAAGAATGTGTAAATACTGTTCTACAATGACTCAGTCAGGAAACATTCTTTGTATGCAAAACTTGAGAAATATTTTTGATGAGACTTTTGGTTAATTTTTACGATATCGTTTCTCAACAGCAGGAATTCATATGTGTAAAAGTATAAGCTGTCCTCCAATTTCCTATGCCATAAACAGTAAAAGGTGTACGGCGAATTTGTATGACTTTGCAGTCTGAAAGACAGCTTATATCACTGCTCCAATCATTTAGCAGCCAATTGTGAATCAATCTTTTATTAGTGAGAAAGATTTCTCTGCAACTGACATCAGAGCATCAGAGCCATATTATCCAAGCATGACGCTCTTTTTAGTTTTTTTTACATTATTTGTTTATTTTATCAGGAGTTAGACATGATTACAACAAAACACCGGTAACATAGCTAAACATTTCTAAATGGCAATCACCGGTTTAAAAACTAACCAATTACATTTCAGTAATGAAGAGATATATATATATATTCATATATATATATATTCATATATTACCTACTGGCGGTCGCCAGTAGGTAGTTATAGTTAGGATTTTTTTCAATGCAAAATCTCAAAATTCTATTGTGAATAACTTTGCCGTCGGTTGACGAATCTGCCTGAAAATTTCCTCAGATTTGCCTTGCGGAGCTCCGGTCCTTCCCTGAAAGTGTGGGGGGGGATTCGTCAAGCAGGGGCCGAGATAAAAGGGGGGTCCCAAAACGTGTTTTCCCCATGTTAATTTCCATAGGGCGGTCGAACTCACTTTTAGCCCGAACGGCTGAATGGATTTGCACCAAACGTGGCAAAATTGTAGGGACTGGTAGCCTTTGCTATGTCTCAAGATATGTGCTCCAGTGGTTTTTACGAAAATTAACTTTGAAAAAATATATATTGGGCTACATTGGGCTATATATATGTTAGAGCCCAAATGTAGCCCAATGTAGCCCAAAGATGGCCACCAGAGACAAACGAGCCCAAATGTAGCCCAAATATCAGCCAGATGTAGCCCAACTATAGCCCAATGACAGAATGTCCCAGAGTGTTCTAAAGAACAACTAGAACGCTAACAGTCTTACTTATGACAAAAGTATGGCACACCTGAAGTCATCTTGATTGGAATAAAGTGTTAACACTTAAAACATTTAATTTGCAAAGGAACAAAATGAGGGGGTTCATTTTGCCATAGAAATTATATATACGGCGTGGTAGCTGGATGGCCGGTCGGTCGGCTGACTGACTGGAGCCCGGCACCGATTCCGGTAAAACGCTCTTGCGAGCGAACGCCAAGTACCTTTTCCATACTTTCCAACTAGGCGGGTTGTGGGATAGTGACTCGCTTCGAGCTCGACAAGTGACCATTTAGCTTCGAGCTCGTAACTGATTACGGCAGCAACTTTCTATTTCTTCTTTGGGATATTATCCGAAGTTAACAACTATACTATAAATAATTTTCACGTATCCACAAAAGATGATATCCAGTGACGCGCTCTGAAACCACGAAAGTGCCGCGGAGGCACGTTTCGAAAACCTTCCAACTGTTGCCAATGAACCTAACAAAAACACTACAGAGGAAACTAATAAGGATGTCAAATCACTTTTAAAAACACTTGAGAAACTATTACGTTCTGAACTCTCTAAGTGGTGGGAAAAAAAGTCATTAGAAAAATATTGTGATGGTAACAGAGTCCCACGTGGTCTACGTGTCCTCATTGTACCAACTTACGAAAATCCTAATCCCCAAATGTTGCAGGAGTGGGCTGTTAATAATCTACAGAGCTCTATGAACATGATCCATATTCTCATTAAATACGCGGAAATTGACCGTGATGCAATTTTGGTTGAAATCGATAAAGTAAATACACTTTTGGAGGCTACTGGTGAAAAGGACTTGATACAAAAAACAAAATCAGAAATCGATGTGAGGATTAAAAAACTAGAAGAAACTATTATTGAGCGAAAGGTATTCAAATTTGCCCGCGATAGAGACGATTATGCTAATGGCCGTATTTTTACATTTTAAAAAAAAACGACAATTATAAACGCAAAGCAGTGGCGGGCTCTAGCACACAAAAGCAAAATTTGAATCCATCCTCAGCTGAAGGTAATGATGCATCCGCAATACCGCAAGACCAATCCGATAGCATCTCAGTTACTTCTATGAACTCATTAACCTCCAACGATTCGGAAGATAATCAAACACCTGTGCAACCGGGTTTGTCAAGCCTTGCAAGTTTCTCCCTAATTGATGAACTGAATTTTGTATATGAGGACCGGCGTTATTCCCTGGGCTCCCGCAATCCTCCATCAAAGCCGGTAAATCAGCCAGCCAAAACCGGCGCGCAAGGAAACGCAAACACAAGCAAAAATATCTTGCAAACAAAGACCAAAAGGAATTGGAGAAAGTGACCAACATCACCGACAATACAGTGGTAAATCTTACTGATATTACTTTGACTAAAGCAGAGGAACAGTTATTATCGTTGGGTTTAAGTTTTTGTACAAGCAATAGATTCTCTTATAATCAAACTCGTATTGATGTCTATAAATTCATAAGAAAAATGAAACTAATGAAATATTTCAAGTTAAATCCTGAACGCAAAAAAGAACTAAGCGTTACTAATACTAGTGAAAATCAGGCATCGATACGAGTTGCGGACGCAACAGGATTGCAGAATCTTTATGACCTGGCACATGAAAATGGCTCACAGCCATGTCCTACTGTGAGCCAAGTTCTTAATGTCAATTTGCCAGCTCCGAGTCCTTTTAAACCCAAGTCCACATTCTTTCCTCTTATGCCAAGAGATGCTTTGGATGTCTACAGTGACAGGGTAGTTGCTGAACTAAAAACTTTGAATCAAACAGTTTTGAATAAAACTAGAAAGACTAACTATTTCAATGCTCAGTACCATCAACTGATGAGGAAATTACAATCTAATCATGAAGTAATAGTGAAAAATTCTGATAAGGGAGGTAACACTGTACTTTGGGCACGAACTGATTATCTTCTTGAGGCCAATCGACAACTTTCAGACACCTCATGTTATAGCTTATCAAGTCAACATGTGATGGTAAATAGTGAGATCACTACTAGGAAGAAATTGTCAAACTGGTATAAATCTGGCCTACTTTCCAAGAATGAATTTAATTTTCTTAATGTTGAAAATCCGATCACCCCATTTTTGTATTTCCTCCCCAAAATTCACAAGATGGTAACCCCTGTACCTGGGCGCCCGATCATCTCGGCTATTGGTAGTATCAACGAAAAGATTTCCAAATATGTTGACTATTTTCTGCAACCACATATGTAGGCTTTCCTGTTTTCAGTTTCTATTTTTGGTAAATTCTGGTGGGGTTTTTTCAGTGTTTTCAATATCTTAAAAAACAGTTGTTCTCAGTGGTTACACATTTTCGCACCACTAAAAACAACAGAAAAAGTGTTTTTCCAGTGTTTATGGAACGTTTTGCTTTTATTATTGCTTGCTTTCTGCACTGAAAGAACATGTATATAGACAGTGTACATACAGGTACATGCATCAATCTCGGCATTTGCGATTCCTTAATTGCGATTTTTAAGGAATCGCAATTAAGGAATCGCAAATGCCTATGCATTAAGAAATCGCTAAATAAATTGCGATTTCTTAAAATTCCTTAATTGCGATTAGCATTTTGCGAATCGCAATTAAGGAATCCCTTCCCATTCATTCCTATGGGCCTAGAAGGCCCATAGGAATGAATGGGAAGACAATCTCAATTTGCGATTCGCAATTAGCTAATCGCAAATTGAGATTGCGATTTCAAGGGTGCAGGGGTGTCCAAAGGACACCCTGTTGCACCCCTGAAATCAAACAATGCACAATTTTTTTCAGTTTCATGCATTGCTTTTAAGGAATCGCAAAATTGCGATTCCTTAAAAGCAATCGCACTTTAAAAAATCGCAAAAATAGCGATTTCTTCACTTTTAGGATAATGCATCCCAAATAGTGATTTAGGAATCACAAATGGCCGAATTTTGCGATTCGCACCGTTTGCGATTCCTAAATCGCTTGATGCATGTGCCTGTTATAGTTTATATGAGGTCCAAATAGATTTTTGCAAATTAATCTTATTGTAGTACACCATACAATACTTCTTCAGTGAGCCTTTGGGTCATGTGCGCTCGCTCTTTCCTTCTCATGTAAACTTCTGTGAAAAGGCCCTCTCATCATTCATAGCCCCTTGTGCTGTGAACGATCAGCGAAGAAAGACAGTTGGTATGACTCTTTCTTTGATGCCACATAAAGCACAAAATGATAAATATTTGTGTTTTGTTCCCGTGCATAAGAAAACAATGCACCAGAATGGACTAAAAAGGCAATAGCATCCCTCATTAACTCTGAAGATTGTAAAGATGCTTTCAGCATACCATCTAACAAGTGGCAAGGATCTCCTACAGGGAATCACTTCAGCTCAGGTATCAATTTTGACAGGTCAACACAACTATTTTATATACGTAGCTGAATCACTGCAAATACAAACAATATCACTCCAATCTTTGTTGAACTTGGAAAGAACCTTTTTTTGCAGAGCATTACAAGTGACACTGCGTTCCATGTTTTCTAAAAGTCTGGTGTCATGTTTTCACCACTATCCCAGATGCTTGGTGATATATATACTTGTCACTATACCTTGCACTGAATGTTTAAAGCCTGAGGTGTTGGCAATTCACCTACTATCAATACTGACCCACTAGAAACTATGGTCTGATGTATTAAGGGTTTTGAACCATTCTCAATGGGTAAATGTGATGACACATATTAGGAAAGTTTTTGATGAAACCAGCCATTTTACCTATCAGTGAAAGAATCAAATGCAGCCAAAATATCAAACATGAGTTTGATATTTCCTGATTCTCAATAGTTTATAAAATAATTAAACTAGACCTAAAACATGAAACTAAACCCTGCATCTTTAGACCAAAGGCCACAAAACTGAAAAAAGTGAAAGGAAGAATAAACAATATTTTAGTGGCATCCCTTTAGGCATCCCTAAAGAACAAAACTCAAGCAGAATAATGTTATCCAGTCTTTCTTACTGCTAGCTTGTATAACAAAGTTACATTGTATTGACCCCTTCAGGAAGAAAAAAATACTTTTACTCTCTTTTTCCTTTATTTGAATGGCATTTAGTTTGTGGTTGTCCAGGTGTTTTTCAGTGTTTATATGTTTTCACCGGTGAGGGCTATTGTTCTTTCAGTGGGGTTTTATCAGTTATTATAGGATTAAACCTAAAACCCCACAGCCTACACATATGATTTCTTTGCCCTCATTTCTCAAAGACACCACAGATTTTCTTAACTAGGTGCAAAATGTACGATGGCATCCTGACTATAAGATATTAGTAATGGACATTGAGTCATTGTACACTTCTATCAACCATTCCCAGGGATTGCATGCTTCTGAGTACTATTTAAACAAACGCGACATAATGTTTCGAGGGCATAATTCAATGCTGTTGGAAATGATCCGGATATGTTTGACTTCTAACTATTTTAAATTCCAGGGCAACATTTACCATCAACTACGCGGTGTGGCAGTGGGTTCGTGCTTCTCCCCCAGCTATTCATGTCTTCATGTTGGCTGGTGGGAGGAGCGCGTGCTTAAAGTCACACACGCTAAATGGTTGCCACATATCGCCCATTATTGGCGATACATCGATGATGTATGTATATTTTGGAATGGAACTACTTCAGAGGCAGTGTCTTTTGTTAATGAAATTAATAACAACAATCTCAATCTTAGGTTCACTGCTTCCATCAACAACGAGTCAGCAGAATTCTTAGATGTTCAAATGTATGTGGAGAATGCTGAATTGAAAACCAAACTTTTCCGCAAAATAACTGCGGGAAATTCCATTCTTCACGCTAAGAGCGCACATCCGATCGATACCATCAATAGCATGCCGTATGATGAATTCATCCGAATTCGCCGCATTTGTAGCGATGTCACGACTGCTAATGCTTGTCTTGAGTCCTCAGTGCAAAGGTTCCTGAGAAGAGGTTACACAAAAACTGTACTAGAGCAGGCCTTAGCTAAAGCAAAATCCCATGATCGCAACACTTTGTTGGAGCCCAAATCTGTGCAAGAGTCTCAATCAGATTGCTCCATTAGACTAATTACAACTTTTAGTTTACAACAAAGAGCAATTCGTCGCATTATCTGTTCAGAATGGCCAATTGTCCTCACTGACAATATTCTAAATCCAGTCTTACCCAGTATGCCAGCTGTTACATTTAGACGAGCACCGTCAATGCGCGATGCCCTAGCAAACCAATGCCAGAAGTTCTGCCGAAAAAACCCTGGTTCTTCAAAACTGGGTTTTTTAAGTGCACCTTTTGTCGCGCGTGCACTTTTGCACGCAACTCATCACATTATACATCGGCCTTTAGTGACAAGAAAATTCCTATAACAGAACACCTAACTTGCAGGTCAGACTTTGCAGTCTACAAACTAAAATGCACCTGCAATTTGGAATATATTGGGAGCACTAAACTCCCGGTGCACCAGCGCATACTACAGCATATACGCGCTATTGTGAACAGCAATAATGATTACCCTGTCGCAAGACACTTTAAAGCTGTTCACAATAATCAATTGAAGGATTTAGAATACACTGTCCTATGCTCAGTGCCTGTCCCCGGCCGGGAAGGCAATCATGAACATCTGCTAAGACAGAAAGAAGCCCATTTCATTCTTTTGCTTGATACCAGAGCTCCTAATGGCCTTAATCTTACAGAAGACTTATATGTCTTCTTGTAAATTAAAGAAATAAAATTCATTGGCATCCCTTTATATATAAAAAATATATACATAATATGCTATCATTTAGCTGTGATGTACAGCGAGATCTGAGCTAATTATGCTTGCATTCTATGAATGTCTACTTCTCTACCCTGTAAGGTTCTATCTTTTTATCCTAAATTAATTTAGAGTTACTAAGTTACATGGCACTACATTGGCTGTTTTCTTGACGTATATTTTGCTGACACTTTCAATTATTGTTTTTATGCTTATATTGTTTATTATGATTTAGCACACTTTAGTATATCTTATCACAAAATTTGTTTTTCTGTTTAAATTCTAGGCCACATATTTGCTACAGGAATTTCTATTTGTCAACCAATGATTATCATGTCTTATGAAAACGTCTCTTTTGGATTACCTCTACAAAAAAAAGTCCTGGGACATTTATTACTGGTGAAGAACTGTTATCCAATATTGACATGATTTGGATTGATGTTTTTGGTGCAGTTTGTACTTGATATTGATCAGGACACTTGTCGTTCATTTTCTGCGTTCTTATTTATTAAAAATGTGGGTCCTACCTAGGTTATAGGTAAATATATATATTGTATATATCCATGAATTTAAAGAAAATGGTTTCTTACATTCCATCTGATTTTTCCAGTATCCTGGGTATTTTGGACTCAAAATTATAAATATGCGATTATGACACTTGTCGATAATTGTTGTACATTTTTCTACCATTATGATTCAAAAACCTTGTACATACGATTTAAATAATTTGATTTAAATAATCATTTGCACTTTAATTGTTGCTCGACATGCACATTGGTTAAAGAACTACTGCCTCTATATTTGCAATTTGGCCAACATGCTAGCCTTTCTTCTATTTTCACCATTGCACTTTTTTTATGTCTATATCTGTTTCACCTGTGCACTAACTATAAAATGAGGTTAAACTAAGGGGCGCGTTATGTGAACAAGCTCCCTTGTGGAGTGAAACGCGTCATGGACGACACCATGTCTTTTTATTTCATCTTTGTGAAATAAATATTTACTTCTATGGATGATATCGTTGCTGCCTCTTCTTTGATCGAATAAAGAACTAGCACTTCATGAGGTCCTAATCTGGTTTGTTTTTCACCACGGATTGGTGAAACAGGAACATTGTTCTATATATATATATATATATATATATATATATATATATATATATATATATATATACATATATATATATATACATATATATATATATATGTGATCAAGGGTCGAGGAAGACCCGAAACGCGTCATGGCTATGGTGCGGGGGCGCTTTTGCACATAATAAAGATTGCACCTAAAAATTCCTGGGTCCGCTGTCATCCTTCTACAGAACGTGAGGCTGACTTCCTGAGTAATATATATATATATATTCACTGAAAAAACCATAGGTTTCACACCAGTTATAGTTAGGAATTAGCATTTAAAAAACCTATTAAATTCACTGAAAAAACCATAGGTTTCACACCAGTTATAGTTAGGTGGAAATTTTACTCGCATAAAACTATTGAAATTCCCACGTTATAGTTAGTTGGACTCACTATAACTTGCGCGTGCAATGCACTGCTGATGACGTCACATATTACATCACTCATGACATGGTAAGTGACATCACTCATGACATCACTGATGACATCTCAAATGACATCACTGATGACATCATCCAGTGAATGTGTATCTTTCTGAAAAATAAATATTTTTTATATATGTATATCTAAAGGTTGATGGAAGAATAAATGGGTAAATAAATGTCTAAATGGATGTTTTTTTGTGTAAAATTGATTGGTTAACTGACTTATTAAATGTATCTTAGTGAATACATATATTAGCGAGTAATGTTTAAATATTTAAATATCTGTATCTGTATCTGTGTCTCACTTTGTGACTGCATGGGTTGGTGAGTAGCTACATGAGTGTGTATATGGGTTATTAGTTGTTTTTTTGAGTATCAGTATCAGTGTCTGTATGGTTCTGTGGGGGATATTACTTAGAGCACAGATGCATGAATGAGTGACTCACTATTTGTATGTATTTTGAAGACAGCATGTGTGCAAGACTGTATGGGTGGATGATTGTGTGTATGGGTGGGTTAGTGAGTATGCATTTTTATAATTGATTGTTTAAGAGAGTAAATATGTTTCCGTTTCTGTAGAAGTATGTGTAGTGGTGTGTATATAGCAGTATAATCAAGTAAATGTTTTTTTGATAGTTTATTTGCATGTGTGAATTTGTGTGTGAGTAACTATACGGATGAGTATTAGTGTGTAACAGGATGTATAGGTGTATGAGTACATATGATGAGTAAGTACATGCATGAGTGAATATATAGAACTGTTGGGGAATGAGTGTATGTGTATGTAGATGTTGGAATTACCTAATAAGTTGTTGTAATTGGTATTGGTTTCTCCTTTTTTAAGAAAATTTTAGTTTCTATTTTTGAATGTGTGTGTCAAAGGTTATTTTATGCTGATAGGAGGTCTGCCACTTTGTCACAAGGATGTTGTCATCAGTGATGTCATTTGAGATGTCATGAGTGATGTCATGAGTGATGTCACTGACCATGTCATGAGTGATGTAATATGTGACGTCATCAGCAGTGCATTGCACGCGCAAGTTATAGTGAGTCCAACTAACTATAACGTGGGAATTTAAATGGTTTTATGCGAGTACAATTTCCACCTAACTATAACTGGTGTGAAACCTATGGTTTTTTCAGTGAATACATATATATATATATATCAGCCGGGTTAGAAGGAAAGCCAGCCCTCACGAAAACAGCAGCAGCGGTTTCAACAGAAAAGTTTTATTTTTCGAACAAACGCGTTTCGGGAATGAGATCCCTTCATCAGTGTTAACATCGGAATGCACTGCGCGGCACCATTATCTGTGTTTGCAACCCGATTCACGACATAATTGTTTATCAAATAACCATTCTTATGACAAGTGTTGCCTTAATGTGCATTATGTCGAAGAAACAGTGAATGGTTAGAAATGACTTACATGCTGATGCTAAAAAATGCGATATGTTTCTATGGTCATTTGTGAAATCTTAACACATTTCAAGATAGCTCGCATTCTGTGTGTACCCACCTAAGTCCGTTGTTTGTGTCAATAAGGGTTGCAAACAAAGATAATGGTGCCGCGCAGTGCATTCCGATGTTAACACTGACAAAGGGATCTCATTCCCGAAACGCGTTTGTTCGAAAAATAAAACTTTGCTGCTGCTGTTTTCGTGAGTGCTGGCTTTCCTTCTAACCTGGCTGGGTATTTGTGAGGGAATTGGAGCTTGGATATATATATATATATATATATATATCTATATATATATATATATATATATATATATATATATATATATATATATATATATATATATATATATGTGTGTGTGTGTGTGTGTGTGTGTGTGTGTTTGTGTATGTGTATGTATGTGTATATGTATATATAAAAGAAGAGAAGCAGAGAAACAGAGACAAAAAGAAAAGAAAGAAAAATATTAGAGAGAGATGGAGGAATCTACCCTCAAGCCAAACATCATTGAAATGATTCATAGACTACTCCCAATGAACACTAGACCAAATGTTTTCCACCTTCTCACTAGCTTGATGACCTCTAGCCTTGGAAATTACAAGTTCACACTCATACATTTGACGTAGCATCGCCCACCACTCCGTCACTTTCGGTGGTAAGGTGCTTATCCAGAATGCTTGTTTCCGGTTCAGGGAAGACCTGGCTTTACAGTTCGGGCTGGACTGTTCCCATGAGGCACAGGGTCAAGACTGATTTGCATATAACTGGGTATGTACTGAGGTGGCGAAGTGAGCTAAAGAACGATGATGGATTCAACCCAGATCTGTGACTGAGTGTGAGTTTCTGAAAAGTTTCAGCGCCCCGTCCATCATCTCCTTGTGTTTGCTTATCCAGACCCTGGCAACATATAAACGAGCAGTAAAAATTATATTAGAAATTAATGACCCAAGGTAAAAGTCAAGGCCCGATTTATTCCCCAACATAATTTCTTTTTTAGACAATTGTCATTCAAACCCCAAGAAGGCTGTTAAAAGTTGTGATAGACTGTCCCAAAAATCCTGAAGCTCTGGACAGACAGTAAGCATGTGTACTAAATCAGATGTAAAGCAATGACATTTCGCACAGTGTGCTTTATCAGGGAATCGGGACTATGACCATTTTGAGATGCGATCAGGCATATAGTAAAGCATACAAATTGTTCTAAATTGCTGTAACTTAAGCTAACCAAGATCACTGACTGGTCTACTACTTCACAAGGCTCCTGTATCTCTGGAGTCGAGGTTTCAGGTGCAAGGAGCCAGCTCCATTTAGAGGCTAATAGCACACTGTCATCATTAGCAGGATAAACTTCTGATAAAATCAACTTATAGAAATTTCACCCGAAACCTGATACAAACAAGTGAGAATTCCTGATGTTTCGTGGTCAACACATGACTTACAGCCATGCAAAAAATAGTCCCTTACCTGCAAGTATTTGAAAACAAAATTGTTGTGGGGCCCATATGCTTCCTGTAGTGAAAAAAAAAGTCTAAAAGCCCTGAAGGTCATACAGCTGTCCCAGATTTCACATCCCCAGTCTCTCCCAGAATTTTCCAATGTTATCATGGAATATATCTGGGAGGATTGGGTATAGATATGAAATGCAGGTAGGGAGTCTTTATTACGGATTTCCTGCCAGATCCACACTATATCACTAATTATCTTAAATCTAGCCCTCTTGAAATAATCAGGGTCTGTCAATTTATGAAGTGAATACCTAGTATCAGAGCCAAGTGCAAGTTGGTATCCCAGTAAAGACAACCCGAATTCTCACCCAATCAGTAGACTCTGAACACCACTGGCGAACAATGCCCAATAGTACAATTCAAAATCCAGAAGGTTGTATAAACCTTGTTTTTATGAGAGTTTTAAAAAGGGAATAGCACCTTGGTTCTCCTATATCCCCATATAAACTACTGACCACACCCTCTTAATGCTTAAAACTTAAAAAAAAATCCTGAACAGGAAGTGGTATGGATTAAATTAGATAAAGAATTGTACACAATGTATTCATCTTAATGATATTGCACAAGGCCACCATGCTAAGAGGAAGCCAGTGCCATAGCTGTAGTTTAGCGTTTACCGCCTGTGAAAGAGGCTCATGATTAAGCAGAATATAATCCTCCACTTGGCTACTCAAACTAATTCCTAGGTATGTAGATGTGACGGTTACTCCTATTGTTGGGGTATCCAGTTGGAAATTAAGGATTATCTGTGTTTTTGATAAATTCAATTTATACCCAGAGAAAGCTTCAAATCGATCCGCTTCTTTTGATATAAGAGCAAGAGTTGCCAACGGATTAGTGGAAAAGACTACAATATCATCAGCGTTAGCAGTAATTTTGAGCTCAGTACCATTTAGCTTAACTAGATGCATGCCTTTGCTTTTTAATAAATGTCTTAGATATGGTTCTATGTAAAGAGCAAATAGTAGGGAGGAGAGTGGGCAACCCTGATGTGTGCCCTTATGTATTTCAAATAAAGGGGAGAAATCCCCCCTAACAAGACCTTAGTCATAGGATTCTTATAAAGGGTCTCAACCAATGATATTTACCGGCTCTCTAACCCAAATGCTCCCATAGTCAACCACCGTGATTCCCAGACAACACTATCAAAGTCCTTCTCTGCTTCTAACATGATCATGCCGATACGATCTATAGTTTTTCCGCAGCATCAAATGCTTCTCTTTCAGTGTTAGTGTGACTCATGGTATCTCTGCCAGGCACAAATCCATGCTGTTGATCTGACATCAAAATATGCAAAAAGGGAGCCACGTGTATTGCAAACATTTTTGACAAAACCTTGGCGTCCACATTTATCAGTGAGATAGGACGATAAGAGCCCTTTTCCACAGGTGGCTTATCCTTATTGAAAAATACTACAATTTTAGTTACTCCCCAGGAAATAGGAGCGTCACCGCAGCCGCCTATATATGTAATCAAGTTGAACAATTCTGGTAATAAGAAGTCAATAAATACTTTATGGAATTCAAGGGGAATTGTGTCCTCTCCTGCGGCTTTTCCTGAAGGCAAAGCCCTGATAGCCGATTTGATCGTCCCTAAAACAATATCCCCTTTTAGTACAAGTCCCTGCTGTGGATCAAGCCGCGGCAGACAGAATCCCTGTAAGTACTCTAAGATATCAAAATAGTCAGAACTATTTGGCTTGCTATAAACTTCCTGATAAAAACATGTAAACTGCTCAGTTATAGATTGAGGGTGAGTGTACACCACCCCATCATCTCCCATCATTCACCTAATAGCACCTCTAGACCTCTTATCAGAAATCTGATGTTTAAGAATGCACCCAACTAGCTCACCGTATTCATATGGGAGCGTTTAATTTTTGTGATAACTAGCAGTCAGAGGTGACTTAGCCTACGATCGAGCATAAGCCGCTTTTCAATTCACCTAAGGTATATAGACTGCTTGTCTGGGTCTCTAGATAGTATTGTCTTTGCAAGCTGTAGTCCTACCTTCAAGCAGTCCTGCATTGACCAACATCCTCCTGAATACGTACATTTTAATTTAGAACAAATTGGAGTGTCACTCCCCTGATGTATGCTTTTATACTGTCCCATACAACTTCTGCTGACGCTGAGCCTTTATTAATGTATACGAATTCTCCATGGAAGCCTCTAAGGTGAGACCAATACTCTAAATTAGTTAGAAGATAACGAAGAAATGAAAATGGGCACTAATATATCCCTTCCTGGCCCCCCCTTGCTGTCAGCCCGTGTGACAGCCCTATGGAACCACTCCCCCATAGTACCCCCCGCCTGACACCCACCAACCTGAATTTAACAAGAACATAAATGTCCCTCCCAATCCTTCTAGTGCCCGTAAATATGTGGCTATAAAAGAGAGCAACAAAAAAGACATAGCTTAAGTTTTAGTGACAATTCTACCATGGAGCAGTTAAATAGTCAGAGGTTAACTATAGCAGAATACAACCAGCAATGCCCCCCTCAAGAATGCAAAGATGCTCCGTGCCAATAGCTTAAGAGCCTGCGAAGCCTCAGATTCTGAGTCGATAAACTGTGAGTGGTCATCTTTAATAACTTTGAGGCGAGCAGGTTCCTGTAGGAAAACCTGCTCACCCACCGACTTCAAAGGATCCATTAATTGATGCAGCTTCCAGCGCCTATTCATAGTAGCCTTCCTTAAGTCTGAGCAAACAAAAATAGACAAGAAGTCTACTGTTATAAGCTTTAAAAAATATTCCCTGCCCAAAAAGAAATTCGCCAACAAATATAAGCATTGGAGAAGGATGCGAAGGCTGTGATTGAAAGATAGTAAGACGATGAGCTCGCTGTATCTGCGAGTCCATGTCCCAATCAGCCAGATCAGGAAATGTCTGCTGAAATAGCATGACAATGAAAGTTCTTAGGTCACTTCCTTTTTTCCCTTTGGGTATTCCAAAGACCCTTAGATTGTTTTGCTGTTTCATATTCTCCAAATCTTCATTCTTGCTTTGGACAAACATCATTTGACTCTCCTGTGCTCATATTGACTTTGCTGCTGCTGAGCCGACTTCCTCAGCCCCAGCACCTGCTGTAGAAGCTCAGCTATTTCCGAAGTGAGCAACACCACCTTGCTAGTTACATCAGACAGCAACTGCTGTAAGGCCAAACTGTATATTCCGACTTCTGCATAGTGTTCCGGTGCAGCAGTTGGTGTGGAGCACCCAGAAGGTACATTGCTAGGGGCACCCCAATGACTGTTGCTGGATTCAGAACTGAGAGTGCTATAGGGGTCAGAGTTTTAATCTGAAGCTGAATATCTACCCATCTCTGATGAAGGCAGGCTAGGCTGGCTGGTAAGGCAGCCATTAAATAGCCGAGATATCAAAGTCTTGACCTCCCCCTTAGAGGTGAGCTACTTGTGCAGTGGGCTATCTTTCTTTAGGACCACATCTTAATCACGCTGCAACTGAATTATTAGATCAATCACTCTCATGTTGCTCTAAAGCCTTTTTAAGTTCTCCTCGACCCCTTGGAAACTTCTGTTTGCCTACCTTCTTTCCAGGAGATTCAATTGCGTTAACAGGAAATTCAACTGGGCCATCTTTAGGCTTAGGAAGTTTATTATTTTCCCCTTAGCTAGCCTCAGAATGACCACCACATCCAATGTTGCTGAGGGGACCAGTGATTTCTCAGAATCCCCAATGTTATTCTGTGTGGTAGGTATCCCCTACAGAAACATCCATCACTGCCAGGGATCACCCTCCACCAGCACCCTCTGAGCCTGCCGCAAACTGTCTATCGCTTGTCTGCCTTATTCAGGCTTTGCCTTCTGTTACTCTTGTATCTCTCCGCAAAAGCAGACCCTCCTGACTCTGTTTCAGAGGAGCACAATGATTGCACATGTAAAGACGATTGGTCCATTGGAGAATAGAAACATTATTGCTGGCACCCACAAGAACATGCTGACTAAAAGAGTTACCTTGTTGGGGCGCCACTTCGACTGCCAAGGGCATTGCTACATTGCTTTTAGCACCTGCATCCACGAAGGAAGGTGGCGGGCTGACTCCACCGTGGTGAGTGCACTCCCAGATCTGCTCCCGTACGGTGTTTTGAGAGTAAAGAGAGGCTAGAAAGATGGAGGGCTGACTCCGCTGTGGTGAGCGCACTGCTCCCGTACTGACTCGTCGCCGACCTGACATGGCCTGACCCAGTACATCTCTCTCCTCATTTCCTTGCTACACTAGTTAAGCAATGTTTCAAATGTCATACCTCATATATACTCTTTTCGAGGAACAACTACTTTTGAATCCATTGTGGTGGGGGTACACTGAGAGACTCCACAGACATCTGCTGCAGTTTAGGGTTGCAAGGTGGCAGGCCTGCATTCGTTATCGCACTTTCTGCTCGCTGAATTTTATACCTGTAATGGGTCTGCCACAGATAAGTGTTCTTCGTGGAGGGCGAGGGGGCCACACGGCAGCAACAGCAGCAGCCGCCATTGGCGAAGTTTCAACAACAGCTTAAGGAGAATTGGACGGTCGTGTATGTGCTGCAGAGAAGGGTCCAGCCTCCGGGGTCAGTCGTCCTATTCTAAGGCTTCTTCAATCAGGCAGCGCAGTGTGCCTCCTTTAGGCATGTAATGAGGAGCATACATGCTGCTAAATGCAGTACAAAGTTCGGACGGAGCAGCAGGAGCTGAATCTGCTTTTTCAGCATCTTCAGCAACTCTAGGAAACTTGTCCTTCGTGGATGCAGGTGCTGAAAGCAATGCAGCAATGCCCTTGCCAAGCATGACTCTCAAATAAAAGTTCTTCACCCTGATGCACAACAGTCAAGCACTCTTACATTGACTGAGAAATAATACACCATCTATGGTAGGGAACTTCTGTCCATTAAAGGTGATTTCCAACATTAGAGGCATTATCTTGAAAGGTCAAACCACAGAGTACGTTTTTTTCTTTGAGACGGGCATTGTGAGAACCACCATCTCTGGTAAGTAGATGTTGTTTTCATACTGATTTAATTTCTCTATTCAATATCTTATTAATTAGAATGGCCATAGCCCAACAGATCTATCATGGGTACCTACATGTTTTGTCCACATTCCTCAATGACTTTCCACCTTTTATCATCAGTTCCCTGAAAAACCTGGGGGAATCCTGAGGGTGGGGAAAATGTAAGTTCTCGCCTTATGAGGGCTTTTGCTGGTGATGCGCAATGGCTGAACACGTTGGACTCCAGGAAATGTTGCATTGTCCTGCACCTGTGTGTTTTGGATCCCAGGTGCCTGGTGGCTGTGAGAAACTAGTTGCACCTTTGTGACATATGCTGGAGCCACATCTTGGCCCATTCCAGGATGCCTGCTGCCCTCATCTAAGTCAATCAGTGAGCTGACTAAAGGAATCCCTTCCTCGCCATTGTTTCCAGATAAGGAATGGCAGCAAGATAAAAACAGACAGCTTACAGTGATTATGTGCCTAGCAATGACATGTTGATGAGCTCCTTCGGACTGTTTAGTTTGCACCCAGATTTCCCTCCTATGGACTGTTTTTTTTTTCTTGTGCTCCTCAGGCATCCTATTTCAGGGTTTCACCTTAGAACTTGTACTTTGATTTCTGAGTTTTACTGTTGACGTTCATAAAGACTTTCTCCTTCCAAACGGGCACCTGCTAGATGGCCAATGGGCATACCTCAAGTACATGAAATGTGCTAAGTAATAACACAACTATCTACCACTTATTTTATAATTATACTATCTGGTTTCTTGAGTTACAAATTCTGTGTACACTCTACTGGGTTCTGAGTGCACATATATAGACCAGTGTTGGGGTGTTAGTTTTATAATTCCTTATTCCCTTGTCTGTTATCCTAGTTTCCCCAAAGACTAAGTAGTTTGAATCTGTAATTTTCAACAGAACTTCCAGTTGTAGACTTCAGGTATGCATTGGGAGTGATGATTCAAGTTTTTCTCTGCCATACTCAGAACGTGACAAAATCATGAGCATTGGCTGCTTGATCCATAATTTCAGAAAAACTGTGTTTTTATTTTACAGAGGCGGTACTTTTCAAATTGTGTAACCTATGCCCAGAGTGAACAAATAAATGCTCAAGCTTACCAATATAAAGGACTCCCTCTAATGTCACTACTGAGTTAAGCAGGCTTATATTATTCAGGAAAAATCTTGTATGTCCTTACAAAAACCAGCTGAGTAGAACGTGAAATGGCTGTGTCTGAATCCTCAGGTAGGAATCTGTGGCCATACGTTTTAAAGGGAGAAAAGCCAACGTGAGAAAAGTAAAGCCTGAAATCCAATGCAGCCTATGTTTTGGGCATTTAGTTTTAAAAAGTATTTTTAAAAAGCAGTAATGTATTTGATAAAAGTCATGCTTAACCCTAAACAATTGCATAGCATCACATAATATTATGTTAAATGTACTTCAGGCATTCCAAGTCTAACCCTGCCCCAAAGTCTAACTCTGTCCTCCCTAAATATTGTCTAAAGAATATCATCTGACCACAATATTGTAGTTAAAACATTGTGACTTCACAGATATCGTGGAATAAAATATCAAACATCGATGTATATTTTTTAAAACTATTTTACTGTTATATTAAAGATTACAATAATGTTGTTTACTTTAATATCTTTTTTATTATGGTATTTTGTTGTACTGTTGTACTGTTTTATGTTTTTAATTTATTTGTACATTTTAATTTAAAATTATTATGCTTCTAAAAAATACTATTCTATTTTTATTGTTTTTCTGGTTGTCAGGTGGTGGTGGTGCCTGCCAGGCACCGCCATATGGCTAACGATGTCTCTCCCCGCCAGCCTTTTCATGGCAGTTCACCCCCCATGGAAAGGCTGGCAGAAATGGACATTCGGGCCCATAGTGAGCCTCCACCTCCCCCCGACATAGGATTGCATGGTGCCTGTCACTTAGTGCAGGGATATATAAAACATCCCTTTTTTACATTGCGGCGGGTGCTGCAGCTAGCAGCACCCACCACAATGTACAACTTGGGCATGAGACCGCCACAGTGGCTATTGCATCCTAATTTGCCCTGTGGGACCACCAACAGCATGTCGGGCAGTCCTCATCCCTAAAAGGGTGGCAGGCAGACGTACGTCCGCCTACCATCCTAATCAGACGCTATATTTTATTTCTTTTGATTTTTTTAAATCATAGTTTGGATGTATTTCATTTAAAAGTATACATTTTTAAAGTTATGTATTAATGTTTTTTGCAATGCGTTTTTATGATTTTTTACTTTGAAATGTATTTTTAAAGTGTTAATATTTATATAATTTGGATTTTTCTAGAAATATTAGGAATGATATATCTTTTTGTTGTTTTTATTTTACAATATAAATTAATAACTATTTTTTATTTTAAAATTACATTTTTTTAATATATACAATTAATTTATACTTTAATTTAAAAAATTATTTACATAATGTTATCAATTAATTTTAAAACTAGCTGTATTTGTGCAAATTTACAATTTTTAAATGTTATTAAATTAATGTTAACTTAAAAAAAAAATTATGATGGTATTACATGTAAAAAAATAATGTTTATTATATATAGAATAAAGTACTCCCTGCCATACATATTAAGGATATTGTAAGTAACCGAAGAGCTCCATAACCATATAGCGGAACGAGGCTGAAGTCCAAGTTCTTTTATAAGGTTATGGAACTTTGAGTTGTTTATTCGCCGAAAAAACATCTATGGAGAGATTACCCCATACTGTCATCTAATAAACAGAAGCATTTTGAATCTGAGAGAGTGCCGGCTCTTCTTTCTTTGATGAAAATATATTTATATATGGAGAGAGAAAGAAAGAAAGAAAGAAAGAAAGAAAGAAAGAAAGAAAGAAAGAAAGAAAGAAAGAAAGAAAGAAAGAAAGAAAGAAAGAAAGAGAAAGAAAGAACGAAAGAAAGAAAGAAAGAATACATACCATGTAAAAATGCACAACATGGAATATGCGTTATATGGTCCACTATTGCCATCGGCACGTTCTGGTGACATCATAAACCACAAGGCCATGGGCCGGCTGTTTTGAAAATGTTATCAAAATCCTTGGATGACACCATAAGACCATGTTATACATGTAGCTATTATATATATTTATACAGGTTATTTTGGGGTCATTTACCTTTCTTCGAAGTGCAGTTAACAATGGTCACTCACTGGATAAGAATAGTTAGGCTACGTTTTTCTTCCTTGAAAAAGTTATTAATAAAACAATGTGTAACGTTGAGGGTCAGTGGATTTAGATGATTATGTGTCTGCAGTGTTTGCAACATAATTGTTAATTTATTGCATTTGTCATTTAATTTACCACATAATTTTCTAAATTTCCAGATGTCACTAAAAATGCTGATGTACAAGAAACTAACACAGCGCGGTGCTGCCAGTCATTTGCTGCGCTGCGTTTGTCTAGAAGCAGAGGGACGTGACATATTTACAACAATATGTCGCATCTCTGTGATTCCCCCTGCGCTAGAGCATAAACTGCTGCCATGCACCGGCGCAGGCACCCTTGCACCATGGTGCAAGGATGCCTGCGTCGTGTGGGAGATTGTTTTTGTTCAGGAAGGGGCACCTTCCTGCACAAAAGCAATCAATTAACTTAATTTCCTTTTCCAATGTCTGCCGTAGAATGCAGCACGCATTGAAAGAGGAAAAAAATGATGAGAAATGAAAAATTTCTCCTTGTTGTACCGCGCTACGCACCCCTACGGTGGCGTAGCATTCTGACACATTTCCAGATTTTTGATTTCTTGTACATCTGGATATGCATCAGTGGACATAGGTGTTGCATGGGAAGACCCACAGCAACACCCATGTCACGCCCCTGACACGCAAAGTGTTGCACGGACAGGGGCAATATTTACGAGTACAGGTTAAATCACGCAGGGTGACTTTACCTGTTCTTGGGAATATCACTTAGCAGGCTGTGCCACCGGTGCGTCACTACCAAAAAAACCTCAAACCTTAATATTTGGAAAGGCAAACTACAAACGATTTTGGTTTATCAGTATGCATAAACTGGATAATGTGCAGGAATATAAGTAATAGGGTCTAATATTTAATAAGGATTTAAAGTGAAGTGGAAGTATTCTTTATAAAAAAAGCGAGGCCCTAGATTTGGAAGATGGGAGACTCTGTCTAAACGTGGAGGATATCCCATTCTCCATAATATAAGTGTTATATTTAAAGTGTGGCAGAGAGAGTACTCCATTTCAAAGGTGACGAAGTAGCCTGTCTGCCAAACTGAAGGTCTGCCTGCCTCATTTAGAGTCCGTCTTCATCACCGATATACACCTCCGATGGCCCGAAAAAGTAAGGGCCATCTGAGGTTTTCAATTTGTCCGCTCACCTGAATTAGGGGCCTATTATGAGTTTGACAGTGCAGCGGTGGGACTGCACCGCCGCCACAATGCCAAACCCACGTGAGCACCGTCCTCCATATAATTACTTTTTTAGTCATTGGTGAGCTATTCCTTTGGTGTTTCCACGGTGGTGTCTGTTAAATAGGCACTGCAATGGGAACATCAAAAACAATTCAGGCACGGCATGGATTGAAAAGTCCATGCCTGGCTGAAACTTCTGTGCATGCACACAGGAGGGCACATGTTGTGCCTCCCTGTATGCATTCACAGGGCAAGAGGCCCAAAGGGGCCCTGTAGGCCCTCTTTGTTTCCTCTCTGTCAGGGTTTTCATAGAGGAGGAACCGCTATGAAGACCCTGGTGGAGAGAAATCTCCTAATATGCTTGGCGGCCCACGGCAGTCCCTCCAAGTATATGGATGCCTCTGGTCCGCTGCACCTCCTTCAGAGAATGGCAGTTCCCTGACGGTGTTGGCAGCCCTAGGGGGGCACGTCCACTAGGGTCGTAATGTGGTGGTCACAAGACTGCCACCCTACCATGAGTCTGGTGATCCGAGGACCACCAGACTCATACAGGTAGATTCATCAAGCCGAAATCGGCTCGCAAAGGGCCAGATTCTGAGAATCTGGCCATTTGCGAGCGCTATTTTTGCATTTGGAATTCATCATCCCAAATTCAAAAATCGCAGTTCTAGAAATCGCTAAATTGCGATTAATTGCATTTAAGGAATCTCAATTTGAGATTCCTTAAATGCAATTCATAAACCATTCAAAAATTGCGAATTCGCAATCTGGGGCCGCTATTTACCGCGAAGTCTAACTACGTGGTAAATAGCAAAAACTTAGAAAAATGCACTTTAGTGCATTTTTCTAATTTGTATGTTACACACACACATGTCCTTTGGACATGTGTGTGCGCAACACCAGTGTACATTACCATTTCAGGGGTGCTACAGGGTGTCCTTTGGACACCCTGGCACCCTTGAAATAGCTTCCTTATTTGCGATTCGCTAATTGCTAATCGCAAATAAGGAATTACTCCCCATTCATTCCTATGGGCCTTTAGGCCAATAGGAATAAATGGGAAAGCCATTCCTTATTTGCGATTAGCAATTAGCGAATCGCAAATAAGGAAGCAGTAGAAATCGCATAAAATATTGCGATTTCTACATGCATCCCATTTTGCGAGTCTTTAATAGCGAATCCTTAAAATTCGCTATTAAGGACTCGCAAAACATGACCATGATGAATCTAGGGGATAATCTTTATAGTAGAAGGACCAATGTCAAATTGTTTGCACCGCCGCCACAATGCCAAACCCACGTGAGCACCGTCCACCATATAATTACTTTTTTAGTCATTGGTGAGGTATTCCTTTGGTGTTTCCACGGTGGTGTCTGTTAAATAGGCACTGCAATGGGAACATCAAAAACAATTCAGGCACGGCATGGATTGAAAAGTCCATGCCTGGCTGAAACTTCTGTGCATGCACACAGGAGGGCACATGTTGTGCCTCCCTGTATGCATTCACAGGGCAAGAGGCCCAAAGGGGCCCTGTAGGCCCTCTTTGTTTCCTCTCTGTCAGGGTTTTCATAGAGGAGGAACCGCTATGAAAACCCTGGTGGAGAGAAATCTCCTAATATGCTTGGCGGCCCACGGCAGTCCCTCCAAGTATATGGATGCCTCTGGTCCGCTGCACCTCCTTCAGAGAATGGCAGTTCCCTGACGGTGTTGGCAGCCCTAGGGGGGCACGTCCACTAGGGTCGTAATGTGGTGGTCACAAGACCGCCACCCTACCATGAGTCTGGTGATCCGAGGACCACCAGACTCATACAGGTAGATTCATCAAGCCGAAATCGGCTTGCAAAGGGCCAGATTCTGAGAATCTGGCCATTTGCGAGCGCTATTTTTGCATTTGGAATTCATCATCCCAAATTCAAAAATCGCAGTTCTAGAAATCGCTAAATTGCGATTAATTGCATTTAAGGAATCTCAATTTGAGATTCCTTAAATGCAATTCATAAACCATTCAAAAATTGCGAGTTCGCAATCTGGGGCCGCTATTTACCGCGAAGTCTAACTACGTGGTAAATAGCAAAAACTTAGAAAAATGCACTTTAGTGCATTTTTCTAATTTGTATGTTACACACATGTGTGTGCGCAACACCAGTGTACATTACCATTTCAGGGGTGCTACAGGGTGTCCTTTGGACACCCTGGCACCCTTGAAATAGCTTCCTTATTTGCGATTCGCTAATTGCGAATCGCAAATAAGGAATTACTCCCCATTCATTCCTATGGGCCTTTAGGCCAATAGGAATAAATGGGAAAGCCATTCCTTATTTGCGATTAGCAATTAGCGAATCGCAAATAAGGAAGCAGTAGAAATCGCATAAAATATTGCGATTTCTACATGCATCCCATTTTGCGAGTCTTTAATAGCGAATCCTTAAAATTCGCTATTAAGGACTCGCAAAACATGACCATGATGAATCTAGGGGATAATCTTTATAGTAGATGGACCAATGTCAAATTGTTTCTTTCACTTACTGCCATCCAAAGTTTAACAGTAAGTAAAAGTAAAAACTTCAAAATGACCCTCACTACATGGGAGAAAACTCCTATGGTGTGAGGGGGTGACTGCATGTTTTTTCTTTTCAAAAATAAAATCCTGCTTTGGAAATTTATTTTTGAAAGTAAAACAATGAAACTGTGCTGTGTGGCACCCCCCTGTCGATGAAGCCGTACGGCACACATTTAATGCATCCACAAGAACTTTGTGTGTAGTGTACTGATATTGTGGCTAAGGCCCTGTAGGGATGTCCAGTGACTAACAGTTCCCTTCCTATCCCTCACAATGAGTTGGGCTCAGTCCACACCACAATGTAATGAACAAGTCTCAACTCCAGGTCTTTCATAATTGGCACAGATTTGCTCCCTGGTTGACTGAGACACAAAGGACTGAATTAAATCAATCTCACCCGCCTTGGCACTGTTGTGCTTTGCGTGGACATAAGATTCCAAAACTATGATGTGGTACATCTTTTATGCCTTTAACTCGGGTAGATGTCTTAAAGCATGATACATGCTATTATGCAAATAGAGTAGTGTTTCCTTTAACTATTAATTCTCTGCATGTACTCTTCGGGTGTATATTAAGATAATTGCAACAGCTGACGCCTTATGCTGGCCAACAAGTCTGATCCTACACAACAGCCCGGAAATCCATTGTTTGCTGAATTTCACAGCCTCACAATGAGCCGTGACTAAGGCCTGACCCTGATGCCTACAAACACCAGCGACAATCAGTTAAACACTGGAGTTGTGCGTTGCGTGGACATAAGATTCCAAAACGGTGATGTAGCACGTCTCCTGTGTACTTAACTCAGGTGAATGTCTTAAAGCATAATAGATGCTAGCTGCAAATAGAGCAGCTTCTGATTTAACTATTAGTTCTCCGCCGGCACGTTAGGGTGTGTACTATTGTTATCACAACATCTCACGCCTTATGCTGGGCTACACGCCAGGCAACAGCTCGGAAATCCAGTGTTTGCTGGGTTTACAGCCTCGTAACGTGCCGTGGCTAATGCCTACAGGAATATGGAGTTAAGCGCTGCGAGGCGTGTTAAAGGTCAACCAGTTACGCACTGACGCAATGCGCTTTTGAACTCTACCCTCAATGACGAACTGTTGAGGTGTCTCCACGTGCCCTCCGATTTTGCCTTCTTCTGCCCTGGAGCTGATCACCGAGGTTATCAGCATACATGCCAACATTTCAGGAGAGCAAAGTGGGAGATTTAAAAAAAAATCGGGAGAATGGGGCCTTGAATCGGGTTACTGGCATGTATGGGCTTTGGAAGTGGCTGCTGCAGGATCGGACATTTGAAACGCAAATGCATGTTTTTTTCTTACCTTTCAGAAGCATGGAGCGCAATAACAGGCAGAGAGAGGGTGATGCAAGTGTTGGGCACTGGCCTGGCAGGTTGTTGGCAGTGCATGCACCCCCCACCCCCCTGTGGCAGCCCGGGCTGAAACAGCTCCCCCCCCCCCCCCCCATCCAGTACTTCGCAGGTCTTTAAAAGACGAGTCCCTTGTTAATGAGGCTTTGTTGGTTTTTCACCCCTTCTAGAGCCCCTGCATCGCCACTCTTTATTGGAAGAATTAGCACTTTACACAATACCACAATACCAATATCGGGTTTTTGCTTGTAGGAATCGGGAGGCGGGAGACTAGCCTTCAAATCAGTAGTCTCACGCCTGAATCGGGAGGGTTGGCATGTCTGTATCAGGCACGTAGTACACGGTGACGTAGGTGCTGTTCCTATCATAACTTTGCTAATCTTATGACTGTCCCACCATTTCCTTAGTTTTCCGTATTTCAAATGATCACATTTCCAAGGATAAAATATACATTAGTATTTCAACTATTCATTATCGCTGGATATCTCAGTCAGTACAAAGGTCGATGTTATTATACGAAGGTCACTAGACATAAATGATACGAATTCAGAAACCTATGTATCCATGATGAGATACCCACCATATACGGCTGAAGACTGACGAGCAGAGTTTGGGGCACTCGCTATGTACATTGAATACCACACAGTTTGTAATTGGTGTTTATTGATATTAATTAGTGTTTGTTTACCAGACATGTGAGTACCTTGTGCCTACATTGTCAGCCCACACCCAAGAAGCACATTTACCTTCAGTAATTACGACCTGATTAGGACTGAACGGCTCCTCCCATTGATTATATCGATTATGTGCGCCAGAAGCCAGTGACTACATCCCCAAGGTGTTTGTCCTATTGATTGCTGTTTTATAAAAGTTAACCGCTGTATCCGGCATCCCCTTAGAAATATTCCAGGAAGTGTCTCCCGAGTCACTCAAGGACCCAGAAGGACCAGGGTGGACTAGGGCTGCCCCCAATGCTATAGGCAAGCAATCGCGGAGGGGGATAAAGTCTCCTGCAAAAACCTGTGGCCGCCCAGGAACCCTGACAATCAACAACACCTCGAGTTGAAGACACTCTGGTGGGGTGTTCTTTCGAGCAGTGACTAAAACAACAGGGGTAAGAATAGAAAACTGTCTGTTGTGCAAGACAGCAGAGGCTAACTATCACCCACGATGCACTGTCACTCTTTTCGGATAGTGCGTCCATAAGGATCCTTTCCCACCCCTATGTTGTTGCCCCTTCCTTTGCTTTCTTCTGGTTCCTCCTTTCCATTTTTCTTAGCGCCTTGACACTACACCATGGTGACATAAACCGCTATGCAAATAACAAACAAGATATACCGTAACAAAAAGTGTGACTCTCCCCATACATGCCAACTTTTCAGAGGTCTTATCATGTCCTGAACTCTCTCCATCTTCCTATACTTCAAGATGTTCCAGTCTGTACACTACTGCCTATTCCAAGACCCCAACCTGCCGTCAAACCTATACATGTGCCTATATGCCTGCACTCACGTGACAGACGCTTGACTCTGCCTAGATCCTGCCGGCCTTTTAGAGGCTCTATATGTGTATTATTGATCAATCTATTTCACTGTAGGCCATTAGTGCTTAACTGTGCCTCATAATCCCATTTCCCTTTCAACAGCGTTCGCCTGACGTTGCCACAGTTCTGTCTCAATTTTCCTTTGAAACAGAAGTTTGTCATGGATATGTTTACACAACCGATTAAAGAAGTATTAGCACAACAATTAAAGAATTATTGACAAAGCTAATGGGTGTGGCTTCCATTTTCAGTCCTCACTAAATCATTAAAACCCTTGCTGCAGTGAAAAAAAGAAAAATAAATGGTTCCTTTCTGCATATAATGCATATATGAGATAAATAATTTAATGTGTGATGATGACAGTGTACTTTTGAGGAATGAAACAGTCCGTCAAGCATTGGTGTGCAAATTCACCTTTAAGAGGCAAAATGATTAACAAACAGCCAATAGCATGAGGTCAGAGAGAAATGAACCTCCAGGCAAAGCCAAACACCTTTGGGCATAGCCAAAGACCAGCTTATGAAAATTTTAAAGAATTGGTAACAAAATGTTCCCAAGACAGCTGTAATGGTGAACAAGATCTAAAAAGAGGAACATCAAAATTGGCACATATCTGTGTGATATGTGAAATGCATGCCTCTTCATAACTGTGCTGTGAAAAATGTACGAGGACTAGGCCTGGGTGTCAAATTCTGCTCTGCTCGCAGTTTATTCAGAGTTTTTTCCCACTCTGTGCTCCGTGTAGAGCGCAGAGTTCCAAAAAAGTCCACATAGCGGCTCTGAGCATAGGTTTTCCTTTCTCTCTGCTCGCCAATGTTAAATTGGCGAGCACAAGTGCGGAAAATCTCACTTAAGACCATATCTGGCGAGATTTCTCAATGCGAGCAGTCGTGGCAGGTCGCTACCACTCGCGTTGGAAAACCTGCCACTCGCGTTGAGTAAGCTGCCGTTCAAGGAGAACATCTACTCCAGCGACAGAAAGAAGCTGTGCCCACTGGTGCATGGTGCACTAGGCGCTGATTTTACAGCATGGGACTAACTCCTGGCGCTAAAAATCAGAGCGAGCAGAGCTACTTACTTCACTCCACTGCTTGTGGAATTCCATGGAGTGTGTTGTGAGGCTTCGTGCAGTCTGGAAAGCAGGAGACTGGAAACGGTGGCCTTGAACAGGTAAGTTTATTGGGAGAAAACAACCTGGCATCCGACCACCTCGACAGCGCAGGAACAACTGCCAACTCTCGAGTGTCGTGTACCAGATGTTCCACACGGAACACAGAGAAAGAGGAGAGCGAGGGAGAGAATCTTACGAACAGGTAAGATTCCAATACAACACATCCTCTACCCTAGAAGAGAGTGAAACAAAGTGAAACAAGGAAAACAATGCAAAAGAACTATCCATACATAAGAAGGAAACAATGAGGCAGAGTATGAAAAACAAGAAACTCATACAGGACCCATCCCACTTCGGTGGAGAAAAACAACAAACCAAAGCATATCAACCCTAAGAAAGTACATAATCATTGAGATAAACAGGAGACTTACGCACTCTTGGCGCAATAGGCAAACTCACACTTGGAGGAGGACGAACAAGGGAATCACATGAAGGCTCGCGGGGACCAGACACAGAGGGACCATAATTGCAACTTGAGTCCTGAGACAGAGGGTCTCTGAAATCAGAGTCAGGCATGAACATGGCACCCGAGCACCCCTCACCACTAGAAGCAGGGACGTGAAACGAACCACCCTTCTGGTAAAGAGCGACATTCCTAAGGTTCCACCTGTCACCACCTTCCAGAACCAAAGAAAATTTGCTGACAGAAACAACACGAAAAGGGCCCTTAAACTTATGCAGACCAGCTTTAGTTCTGCCGGATTTGACCTTGACCCAATCGCCAACAGCGATCCTGCCAGAAACAACAACGGGAGAACTTACGCCATCGGACAGTACCCAATCCTTTAACCAAGCAGGGACCGTTCTAGAACCAGGGGAGCGCCCGCGCATAATTTGGAAAGGGGAAATCTTGGTGACACTGTGGGGGGTGGTCCGGTAAGACCAAACCATATCTTGAACCAGACGTTTGGGGTCTAGATTGTTGGTTAAGGCGAGTTGGATGGTACCTTTAACCAGGCGATTGGACCTTTCGACCATACCATTGCCCATGGGGTTGTACAAGGAAGTGCGGGAATGTTTGACACCACACTTCTCAAAGAAACACCTCATCTCATTGGAGGTTAACTGGGTGCCATTGTCAGTCAGGACCATGTTGGGGAAACCTTCTGAAGAAAATAAACTTTCAAACACTTCAATGGTAGACTTAGTGGTGACATCTCTAAGAAACTCCACACAGAGCCACTTGGAATGGACATCAATGACCACAGCAGCGAAACGCAAATCAAGAGAAAGACCGGACAGGGGGCCAATGAAATCTAGACACAGGTTATACCAGGGTTTGCCAGGATCAGAAATGTGCCCTTGTTTGGTTTGAAGACCAACCTTCAACCTTTTCTCGCTTTCCTTGCAAAAAGGGCAATTCTCCACCCAAACACGAATGGTATCATCCATGCCTGGCCACCAAAACTCTTGCTTCATTTTTCTAATTGTCATGCCCTGGCCCAAATGTCCCAAGTGTGCTAGCTTGAAAATATGAGATCTCAGGCCAGCAGGAGGCACAAAACGATCGCCCCTCATGATAATCTCAGAACCTGCCAAAGACAACTCGTCTAAGAGTTTCCAAAACGGCCTGACAGCCACAGGCACCATGCTCTCTCTAGGAGCACCTCTCCTAATCAAAAGAATGACTTCCTGGAGAACAGAGTCCTTCTTCATCTCAGTTAACCATTGGTCTTGAGAAAAGGCGCCCACTGGAGATTCACACACGTCCCCAACTACAGCAACGGCCTCATCCACAACACGCTTCTCAAGGTCTTGATCAACCAACTTCCAGTCAACAGACAAGCGAGAAAGACAATCCGCTTGAATGTTTTTCCATCCTTGAATGAACACAATTTCGTAAGAGTATTCCTGTAGCCTTGCAGCAAACCTTGCAAGACGAGCAGAACCTTTACCGGCACCACCACCCGATAGAATTTTCAGCAAAGGCTTGTGGTCGGTCCGCAACATAAATCTTACACCCCACAGATATACACGAAAATACTCAACACTCCAAGCAGCAGCCAGTGCTTCTCGTTCAATGACCGAGTAGTTTCTCTCAGCTTGAGTAAGTGTCCTCGAAGCAAAGGCAACGGTTCTTTCAAGACCACGCTGAAGTTGTGAGAACACCACACCGATGCCCGTAAGGCTGGCATCTACGGTCAGGAAGGATTTGCACCCAGGATTAAAGGGGGCTAAAATACCAGCATTTCAAATATTCTCCTTGATCTGTTGGAAGGAGTCCTCTTGGGCTTTGTCCCAGGCAAACTTGTTACCCTTTCTCAGTAACACTCTCAAAGGCTCGGACAGACAAGCAAAGCCTTGAACAAATTTCGAATAATATTCGACTAAGCCCAAGAAAGAGCGAAGCTGATCCCTGTCCTTGGGTGCTGGGGCTTGGCTGATGGCAAGTAACAGATTCTTTTTTGGAGCAATGCCGTCAGCGGAGATGGTATACCCTAAATATTCAATCTTTTCAGTTAAGAAAACACACTTATCTTTGTTCACAGTTAAACCGGTGTCCTCTAATTTGAAGAGGACCTGTCGCAAAGCTAAATTATGATCATTCACACTTTTTCCTGAGACAAGGATATCGTCTTGAAAGTAAACAACCCCAGACAGACCTTTGAGCATGCTAGACATCATCCTCTGAAAGACACTAGCAGCCGAGGCGAGGCCAAACGGCATGCGAGTGAACTGGAAGGTACCCTCGTTGGTAATAAAGGCAGTCAAAGGTTTGGAGTCAGGGTGTAATCGGATTTGGTGGTACGCACTCCTCAAATCGATCTTTGAGAAGAATCTACCCCCCCCCACAGATTGTAACAGCTCATTGATATTGGGAAGGGGAAAAGTGTCAGTAACAATTTCCTGGTTGAGGGACCTGAGGTCAATGCAAAATCTCAACCTCCCATCAGATTTCAAAGTAATTACTACGGGAGAAATCCAGGGCGAGGCTTCCACAGGTTCAATAACTTTGGTAGACAACATGTCATGTAACAAATCTTTCAGACCCTGTCTGACAGAAAGGGGAACTCTCCTTAGTTTATGTTGCACGGGAGAAGCATTGGGCTTTAAAACAATTTTGTGGAAATAGTCCTTGACACATCCTAACCTGTCAGCAAATACTCTATGTGCAGCATCTAAAATGTCTTTGACTTGAACATCACGCTCAATAGTCATAACCACATCCGGCGAGCAAGGATTAATTACAACATTCAAATCAAACTGGTGCATCCACCCTAAGATAGGAGGACCTTCTCTAGCTATGTACACTTTTCCATTGACACTTCTGGATTTAAAAGCGATGACCCCAAACATGTACCCCAGAACATCAATAGATTTTCCTTGGTACCCCACTGGATCAATATCTTTTTCCGTGAGAGAAACGTTGTGCCATAAGGAAGAAAAGGTAGATTCCGGAATGATGGTGAACAAGGAGCCAGAATCAACCATCAGTAAGACATTTTGACCACAAATAGAAAATATAGCAGAGGGTCTAGATAATCTGGCGGAGTCACTTGTGGTACTAACTAAGTCACAACTCACTTGTTGAACAACTAAAACCCTGTTGTCAATTACATTCACTTTAAATTTGGGTTTGTCAAAAGTGTCAGATTTAACTTTATCGGAACCCTCATTCATTTTACACATTCTAAGGTAATGACCTTTGCGACCACATTTCCGGCAAATCTGGTCAAGAGCATAGCACTTCTTAAAATCACCTGAATGGAATTGGCTTCCGCAACGCCAACATTCTTTGCTCTTGACCTTAGAAGGAAAATTGTTAGGGTTACTTTTGTTAAAACGTTTAGAGATAGCATTAACGTCATAACCTTCCACACACTCTTCACAATCAACACTGCCAATTTGAGCGGAGGGCTTATCTTTACGCTCTAATTCTTTGATACACTTTTGAGATTCTTCTATAACCTTCGCCATGTCGATTGCCTCTTTTAAGGAGGGATCTTTGGCAGCCCATAGTCTTTCCTGAACTTTCCTATGGCGGCATTGCACCATAAGTTTATCGCGAACTAACTCATCAGTCATGTTACCAAAACGACATTTGATGGACAGTTCGCGTAAACTGGACACAAATTGATCAATACTCTCATTTTCGGCTTGGGGGTGAGTATAAAAGCGATATCTTGCCATAACCAGGTTGACCTCCTTGGCAAATCTAGTCTCTAGTCTTTTCAGAGCCTCTTTGTAAGCGTCATCCATGGGTTGACCATTGGGACCTAAAGCCACTGGTAAGTATTTGAATACTCTCTGGCCTTCATTGCCGAGAGTGCTTAACAAAAGCGCTTTTTTCCTTTCAGGATGGAAGTTTTTCCCATCAAGCGCCGTAATATAATTGTCTAACATTTCCACCCAGTCCTCCCAATCTATTGAAGGTGTACCTGGAGAAGAAAGAAACATTGGAGGCATGACAATATTCGAGGCCATAGTGAAGAAAACAGTCAAAGTTAAAATACACTTTAAAAGAAAAAAATAAACTCAAACTTGTAGGTAATGGTGTGCAAATCACCGTGAAAGTGTCTGCAGAACGTTGAGTGAAACAAGGTAATCACAGAAAGGCAGTCAGTGTGATGTCATAAGGCTCAATGGAAGGCGAGTAAGAACTGCTGCGAAGGGCTGAGGAAAACAAAGGGAACTGTGAACGTTCTCTGCTTGCAGACGCAATAGTCGAGGCTGACGATGCGCTCTAGTGACGAGGCAGAGGTGTAAGAAGACGAGGGAGCGTCAACACGTCAGCACGCCAGGACGTAGGGCGATGCGCTCCAGTGACGAGGCAGAGGTGTCAGAAGACGAGGGGGCGTCAACACGTCAGCACGCCAGGACGTAGGCCGTACAGCGTCAGGAGCGTTGCAGCAACGTCAAGTGCGGTGCAGTGACGTGGGGCAAACTGAACTGCTTGGAACGTAGGAGTTCGACAAGCGAAAATGATAAATCTAATGACAGTACCTTCAAAACAGACGAAATCGACGTGAAGAAATCCAGAAGATAGGCGAAGGCAGACAACGGCAAACTCAGGGCTGGAGGAGACGTCGCGGAATCACCAGGTTGCTTCCCACACAATGAAGTCGCGTAAGGCAGATCCAAGCATCAGAAAGCGTCGCCAAAAATTTTGTGATGCTTCGTGCAGTCTGGAAAGCAGGAGACTGGAAACGGTGGCCTTGAACAGGTAAGTTTATTGGGAGAAAACAACCTGGCATCCGACCACCTCGACAGCGCAGGAACAACTGCCAACTCTCGAGTGTCGTGTACCAGATGTTCCACACGGAACACAGAGAAAGAGGAGAGCGAGGGAGAGAATCTTACGAACAGGTAAGATTCCAATACAACAGAGTGCAGCAGAGTTTTTTCGGCACTTCACAGAGTTGCACTACACGGTTCTCCGCAAACCCCGCCCAGGCCTTTGAGGACAAAAAAGTAATGTGTTTGAAGAACATTTCATTGAATCACAAATCTTACAGCTTCACTTCTGCAGAGGGTCAGTGTATTGTAACCTAAGATTTCTCTGCAGCGGAGGGGGGTTGAGGGGCTTTAGCTCCCATATACTTGTGTAAATTGCAAACTCCAGCAGCGTGTGGAAAAGGTTTGGACCTTATCGGACTAATAGTCAAAAATATATGCATAATCAGTCATTCTTTAAAAACACGCACACAACATACGATGCAAGCAGAGAATGCTTACATTGTATTCAACAACATTTCCGAAAGGCATACATGCCACAAACAGCTGTGGCTTCTACAGGCTCACATTCCAAATGACTTGGTGATCCCAAAATGATGCTTCACACTTTTTTTCCGTGCATTAACCCCTTCACTGCGGCGGCTATTCCGCCGCAGTGCTAAGGGGGCGGGGCGGCCGCGCGGCGGCCGCATGCTGGTGACGGAACCGCTCCGTCACCAGCGTCGGTTGACCTGTGCTTGTGACGGAGCGGTTCCGTCATGGCCCGTCCCGCTCAATAGAACGTCAGGGCAGGCATGAAATTCGCGCCGCGCAGGCGCGCCGAGCGGGCCATGACGGAACCGCTCCGTCATCAGCACAGCTCACCCGTAGCTGATGACGGAGCGGTTCCGTCATCAGCACTTAAGGGGTTAATTCTGGCAAGGAATGAATACCGTCGTTTTGTACAAAAAGAATCAATATTTAGAGATTCACAACTCGGAATCGGAAAAATATGCAGTCTTACTGCGCCATTCTCCATATGGCATGGTACTGCCTAAGTCCCCTTTATTGTAAAACCACAACCCACCTTTGGATGCGGACTTCCTCCCTCCTCCAAGGCAAGCATTTCAAACCACACTCCTTTTTGGACTGGAGGAGTAACCCCCCGGCCGTATTTTATTACAAATTAAAGCATTGAACTACATTATGCACAATTACGCAGAAAGTTCAGATACATCGATAGGTACAAGGGGCCTCATTTATGAGAAATGACGCATTGCTGCGTGAAAGCAGCGATGCGTCACTTCTCAGTGCGCACTCCTTGCAACACCAATGATGCGTCATATTTAATGTATGACGCATCATGTCGCAAGGACTTACAGATACATCAGTATTTCTGACGTATCTGTAAGCGCAAAAGTGACGCATTGCTGGAGTGTGTCACAAAAGTGACGCAACTCCAGCAATGCGTCCTTTCACATGGGGAAAGCCCCATGTGAAAGGGCTTGCGTCAGTCTTACTCCTGCTGTGAGGCAGGCACAAGATTTTGACGCAACAGCATTCTAAAAGTGACGCAGTGAAATCTCATAGATTTCACTGTGTCACTAATACAAGGCTTTTTGCGGGGGAACGCCCCCTCTGCATACATTATACCTGACGCAGGTATAATGTGGCGCAGGAGTTTAAAAAGTGACGCATCTACCTAGATGCGTCACTTTTTAAATATGGCGCAACAAGGCGCATATTTTACGCCGCTGGTGCGTCACAAAAAGTGACGCACCGGCGGCGCAAAACTGACGCAAAGCCTCATAAATAAGGGCCAAGATGTTACTTGGCTAACCTTAACATGTTTCTAATACAAATCCATTCCTACCGTAATCTAAACATGCATATATTTTACTGTATCCCTGCTAGAGCCTACGGCGAGGTCAGTGACTGGCAGCCCTAGATCCCAGTAAGACTACAAACCTCCACTGGAGTAAGATTGCGTAGGGGGTCCAGCTTATCGGACGGATGTTTTCCCCCGGGCCCCCACTACATCCTGAGACTTACCTCCATAACGGGGCTCCCGCACCCTTACAGCCTACTAATCGGCTGTAACTGCCCCTGGAGTTCCATGGTGCTGGCCGCTGAGGACCGAAAACTATGCTTACCAATCATGACCTTACCGCCTGATAAAGGAAACACATATTAAAATACGACATATTGTATGCAAACAAAAATCCCTAACTGACACTGTTAACACATTTCACCTGAAATTCCATCACTCAATTTTATATTAAACTTTACCTGAAGAGGAAAACTAATCACACTTTATTACAAAATACCAACGCATCAATAACCCAATTGTACATTCATTATTTCACCCGAGATACCTGAAACGACATTTAAGCAATGAAAACAAAACACATTTGACTGCAAAACACTCATGTGGACTGCCTGCTTTAGGAGATGGTGGGTGGGGAAAAGTCGTTACGGGCCTCCGGTGGCCCGGGCGTGTGGGAAACGTTGGCTGGGGGACGAGAAACAAGAGACTGCTCACGCTCCCCTCTCAGCCTTTTAAGGATGTGATGGGGCAGACCGGTCTAAACCTGTCTGCCCCCAGCGTTTGCTGTGTGTTGACCCGGAAGCACTAATAGTACTTCCGGTTAACGCCTCAGCCCCCATTCCATAGGCCGCCCAGGGGAGGTGGGGCGCAGCGTCACAAGGGTGCGCAGCGACCCCCCCACCGCCTCTGGGCCAGGGGACTGGCGTGACCGCCATAGTGGCGGTGGGCTCGATTCGGAGCTTAGCCTGCCCCTTCTGGGGCACAGAGTGTGTGGAATGAGGCGGTATAATCCCTCATATGGTCAATACCCTACCCACTGGCAAACACTCTAAACACTCTGAATGAGGGCCACAGTGTGTACTGTGACTGTATAATTTGAATAAACTGTAAAAAATTGCATAGGCATGTTTTTTGCATAGAAACAATTAGAAAAACATGTTTGTAAGACGAAAAGAAAATATATCATGGGATATTTCACAGATTTAGAAAGGAATTTAAAACCTCACGGATGAACGTGTAGCATAATTCACAACTTGAATAAATAATGAAGCGCTCCAGTTTTTTGGTACAACAACCTGAAGTGGAAAAATTCTGTACTGTTTTGAGTTTCACAGAAATGTTTCCTGTATTAGAACATTTTTTATTGTTTGAGTTAATAAAAACCATTTACACTATCTCTTGAAAAAATTAAATTAATTAATTCATTGGCCCACTGTCAATAGAAGAAGTAATTGAAACATTGTAGCCACGTGTACTGCAACGACTTTTAGAAATAAAAACTAACAAAGCACTGGCAATGCCAATAAATTTGACCTTAGCTAGCTTGCATTTTTAAATTATTTTTTTTACAAACGAGGACAACATGCAAAAAAGTCCATATATATATATATATATATATATATATATATATATATATATATATATATATATATATATATATATATATATATATATATATATATATATATATATATATATATATATATATATATATATATATATATATATATATATATATATACTGGCCCAGGAAACCCAAGCACATCAGCCACGGCACTGTAGTGCCCTTCTTGCCAAGTAGCTACGCAGAGAATCAGGCAAATGCCAGTTTCTCAGAGTGTAAGAAGCCCACAGGCCCACAGGATGGAGTATGCTGACCTATTGCTCCATAGTGTACGATGTAGTAGGCGCAGCAAAATGTGATGGCACTTGAACAGACTTTGAAAAAAGGCCGATTTAAAGCCTCTGTATGTCTATGTGTGTGTCTGTGTGAATGTTCACTTACGTCAGGAAAATGGACAGTTACAACTCGAAGCAAAAATTCATAAAGTTACAAGATAGTAAAAAAGAAACAAAAATATGATTTGCCCAGTATCGGAAAAGATGATTTGCAGCAAAGATTCAGAATTGAATATGGAAACCCTTGGCGCTATACCCATGGCGCTATACCATGGCGCATGGGATCGCATGCAGTACCCGCTGTGCCAGAGACTACCTACTCTGTGGAGTGTTGGCTCACGGGTGGTTTGACCTTTAGCCGACACGCTATCCACACCCTTTGAATAAGTACTTTTGTTGTGCTTCCTGCGTCACAAGCACTCTACCAGCACCCAATTGAATCCCCTGCCTTGCGGGGTGGAGTGCACGCCTTGGAGCTTCTTACAAATGCTATTGTTTGCTGCTTAGTTGAAAGAGACGTGCAATGTAAATATGGGGGCATAGTGTACTCATATCGGGTTGTAATATAACCACAGCTATGTTCCCAAAGAATATAAAGTGTAAGTATTTCAGAGTAGCAGTACTAAATGTATGTTTACAGTTCATACTCAAATATCTGAAAGAAGACAATTGATAAATATGCGTCCATTTCCTTACTTAAGACACAGTTGGGCCTATTTGCAAGGGGTTTGCGCCACCGAAACGTCACTTTTTTCGACATTCCGGTGGCGCAATACCCTGCACCATATTTACTAAGCGGCGTTAAGTCATTTTCCCAGGCTTAACTCCGCTTTGTAAATATGGTACCCTTTCACACAGTTGTCTGCGTTGAAGGGGCATGCACGGTGTGCTGATGTGTGTGTTCAACCGCAACACCCATTGCTTTTTGAGGCTGACCCAGATTTACAAGGATCTGTAAATCTGAGGCAGAGCCAAAAACGAACGCCATCAAAAGCAGGCGTTAAAATTGGCGCTACGAGGAAAAACACTTTTATTTCTCCTCATTATTCCTCTTTCTGCAGCACACATTGAAAACAAATCGTCTTTAAAGATTGTTTATGTGTAGGAAGGCATCCCTTCCTGCAAATAAACAATCATTCCCTGCAACACAGACAAACTTGCACCATGGTGCAAGGGTGATCGTGTTGCAGGAAAGCATTCCTCCAACGCAGGCACCTTTGCACTATGGCGCAAGGGTGTCTGTGTTGGCGCTAGGCATCTATTTTTAGTGCCAGCGCAAAGGAAAACACAGGGGTGCATCGTATTCTTGTAAATACAGCGCAGCCCTGCATTTTTTAACCTGTTAACCGCAGCGGTAATTCCGCCGCGGTGCGGGCGTTTCCGTGCGCGGGTGGGGCGCCGTCGGCCAATGGCCGACGGCAGCACTGGGCAGGTAGGGCCGACGGCAGCAATTAAGGGGTTAAATGGCACGGCGCTGCAAAATTTGACACACCCCCTCGCTGCGCCATTTCCTTATAAATATACCCCACTGACTACCTCTTTTTCTGTCTTCTTGTTTGTCGGTCTACAGTTAGCCAGGACCTTTTGATTTTACTAAAATGATTTATAATATATATACTTATTTTATTGGGATACTTCGTTCATAGATCTATTGTTGTGTCATTCACATTTTTCTTCTGCCCATTACAACATACAGCTTGGGGCAGTTGGTTGGTCCACTTCAGCCATTGTCTAATTTCACCTACAGTCATGGCATTTTACCCTTTCACTAGGAGACATCCCCACACAAAGTAGTTGTCTTCAGTGCCTAGGACTGCTATGGCAATGTGTACTTTTCTAGACCCAAAAAATACTCCTGTTTTTAGAAAATGTTTTTAAATGTTGTGTAATGGCTAGGGACCAGCAGCTTCCCCACAATACAGTTTGACAAAAACATGGGAACACAACTCGTTGACAAGATCAAAATGCTGGTAACCAACACCAGACTTTTCTGAGCTTTACCTATACTTATCTTTTTGCTCTCATCCCAAAAACAAAAACGAAGAAGAAGTAAATCACAGGTAAGTTTGGAAATCCTTTGTATCAAAAACACAAATGCATGGTTACGTGGTCGACATTCATTTCACTACTCTAGACACACAGCTACTGTGAAGTGCACACAGCCCTCTGGATAGACTTAAAACCAAGGGAGCTTGTGTATGTAATACTTATGAAGGAACGGAAACCGAAAGATGTAAGCACAAACTTTAAACAATTAGAAACAATGCTTGGAAGTTTCAGAGTAGACACACCGAAAATGTTGTACATATCTAAGTCATTACATGCAGTCTTGAGAACACACATTTAGCTGCCCTATTTCCGATGAGTTTCTCACGGCGGACTTAGCAGTAATAAGGTAAAATGTGTAAGAGAGCCAATAGCTGAAGAGGACTGACCGTACACCCATGATTTATACTGTGGTGGATGGAAGCAATATGCAAATGAAAGTGAAACTGATTGATAGAAGAGTACTTACCCAAAGGCCCTGTATGGATGTATTTTTTTATTTAGGATGTCGTTTTATTATATGATGGTCAACGTTTTATTATATGGACGTGGTAGACATCAAAAGCAGTCTCTATGTCAGACCTGAAAATTGTGATCATCAATGGATGCTACATCGTAGCCCACTTTAGCACTCTCATAAAAGAATTAAAGCCCAGTCTGAGTATTGCCAATGACCATGCTGCTGAAACAGCTCAATGTGGGCCAAGTATATAGCCATGTACTTTTTCCTGGTCTTCAGGCACCAGAGAAACAGCTAGTATTTTTCAAGTTTTTAAAGGGAAATAAATATGTCATATGTCTCTTCATGCTTAACATATATATATTAAGTAAATTCTTAACTTGATCATTTGATCTTCACACTCCCATTCGGAGGTAGCAGAGGCTCTGTAAATATGAAATCAATCAATCAATCAATAAATCAATCAGAGAACTTGTAATGCGCGTTGCTGGGGGGGGTGGTGCTGCTACTGTTCGAAGAGCCAGGTCTTGAGAAGTCTTCTGAGTAGGTCTTGGGTCTGCCGTATGTGGGTAGGGAGGGTGTTCCAGGTCTTGGCAGCGAGGTAGGAGAAGGGTCTGCCGCCGGAGGTCGTTCGTTGGATGCGGGGTATGGTGGCGAGGGCGAGGCTGGCGGAGCGGAGCTGGCGGGTGTGGGTGTGGAAGCTGAGTCTGCTGTTCAGGTAGGCTGGTCCGGCGTTGTGGAGTGCTTTGTGTGCGTGGGTGAGGAGCTTGAAGGTGATCCTCTTGTCGACGGGGAGCCAGTGTAGGTTTCTCAAGTGGGGGGTGATGTGGCTGCGGCGGGGGACGTTGACGATCAGGCGGGCTGAGGCGTTTTGCATACGTTGTAGTCGTCGTAGGTGTTTGGCTGGAATTCCTGTGTAGAGTGCGTTGCCGTAGTCCAGTCTGCTGCTGACAAGGGCCTGTGTCACCGTTCTTCTTGTTTCTTTCGGGATCCACTTGTAGATGCGGAGGGTGTTGTAGCAGGAGGAGGAGATGGCGTTGACCTGTTTAGACATGGAGAGGGAGGAGTCGAGGATGAATCCTAGGTTGCGTGCATGGTCAGTGGGTGTTGGTGCTGTTTCCAATGTGGTCGGCCACCAGGAGCCGTCGCAGGCTGAGGGGGTGGGTCCGAGGATGAGGACCTCCGTCTTGTCCGAGTTCAGCTTCAGACGGCTGCTCCTCATCCAGTCGGACACGGCTTTCATTCCCTCGTGGAGGTTGGTTTTGGCGGTGTGTGGGTCCTTGGTGAGGGAGAGGATGAGCTGGGTGTCGTCGGAATAGGAGATGATGTTGAGGTCGTGATGGTGGGCCACTTGTGCGAGGGGGCCGTGATGACGTTGAACAGCGTCAGGCTGAGGGATGGGCCCTGGGGGACGCCGCAGATGATGTCGGTGGCTTTGGATCGGAAGGGTGGGAGGCGGATGCCCTAGGTTCTGCCAGAGAGGAAGGACATGGTCCAGTCAAGGGCCTTCTCTTGGATCCTGGCTTCTAGGAGGCGTGTCTTTAGGGTGTGATGACAGAATGTGTTGAAGGCGGCTGACAGGTCCAGGAGAATGAGGGCTGATGTTTTGCCATTGTCTAGTTGGCGCCTGATGTCGTCTGTGGCGGCGCTGAGGGCCGTCTTGGTGCTGTGGTTACTCTGAATCCAGACTGGGATGGGTCCAAGATGTTGTTGTCTTCCAGGTGGCGGGCCAATTGCAGGTTGGCGATTTTCTCAATGACCGTTGCCGGGAATGGGAGCAGGGAGATGGGCCGTGGAGTCCGCTTTGGGCTTCTTGAGGAGGGCGTTGATTTCGGTGTGCTTCCAGCTTTCCGGGAATGTCGCTGTTTCGAAGGAGATTTTGATGACCTTCCGTAGTTGGGGTGCGATGGCTGCGTCTGCTTTGTTGAATACGTGGTGTGGGCATGGGTCTGACGGAGATCCTGAGTGGAGGGAGTTCATGACCTTGCATGTCTCGTCGTCATTGACGTTGGACCAGGAGGTCAGGCGGTTGACGCTGGTGGTGTTCACAGGTGGGGGGTGGAGTCTGGCGTAGTCGGGGGGGGGGTCGTGGTGTCGAAGCTGTCGTGGATGTCGGCGATCTTGCGGTGAAAGAAGATGGCTAGTGAGTCGCATAGTTCTTGTGAGGGCGGGATGTCGTTGGCGCTGGGGTTGAAGAGTTCCTTAACAATACTGAAGAGCTCTTTGCTGTTGTGTACGTTGTTATCCATGTGGTCTTTGAAGGAGGATCTCTTGGCTAGTCTGGTGAGGTGGTGATGTCTGCGGGTGGCGTCCTTGTGGGCTGCGTGATATTTATTCAGAATATTCCCCAGAATGGTCAGGCACTTTGACCCTTTATCATTCAAGTACATGGCACAAGGCCCAACAATCATATTCATTTTATCGGCCCTTAGTATTTAATCCCCAGAGTTTGCCCCATAGGGTAACCGGGAAATTTCTTTCAACTTATATGATCTAAACATCGGATCTAATGAATGCCACTATATAGGTGATAAAATCTCAAAATATCTCAAAATAAAACTTGAGCTTTTTAACTTAATATTGGCTAAATGGTCATCTAAGATACAATTAACAAAATAATTATATGTAGATACTTAAACATTAGTAGGTCCTCCATATAGTTAGCTAGACCTGTATTGCATTTGTAGTTTGTGTTCTCCCTTCCAAAGGATGATGTTTTTGTCTTTTGACAATTCATGTTGAATTTATTCTTTTTCACTTATTCTTTGTGTTTAAAGAGCTTTATTGATTAATTAAAATCATAGGTACAATGTATAACAAAACCTATAAAAAGAATAGCAATAGATTAGGAAACTAAACAAATGTTTTGATGGAATTAATAATACATAAAGAAAAACTCTGTTTTAAATATATAGATATTCCATCGAAGAAAAGCATTATTAAAAAATTGTACCAGTATACAAAATAGCATTTAACATTTTTTAGTTTTTGTCAGAAGAATGAAAGATCTAGAAAATGGGGGAAGAAAGAACGAAAAGAAAGAAGAGGAAAGGAGAGAAGAGAAAGAGAACAGAGAAGGGGGAAAGAAAAAAGAAGAGAGAGAAAAGAGTATAAAGACATAGCAGTATCTTCTTCTAATATTGTGTTGAAACATTAATATTATAATAACCGTATTGTATCTCAAAAAAGAAACAGAATGATGACAATACATGTGACATATAAAAGAGGAAGAAAAGAATAAGGTACTCCTGGTGGTTGAAAAACAAAGGAGCTATCTTGATTACGTAGTGCGGAAGCCGATAGGTAATTGGTGAGTGGGGACCAGAAGGCTTCTTTACGAATAAGTTGTTGAGAAGTTTTGGAAGAAGCTCTGTCCAGTCTGTGGTGATAGCAAAGAAGATTCCACCAGGCGTAAAAGGAGACTTTAGAAGCATCCTTCCAGTTAGAAGTAATTACCTGAAAGGCAAAAGAAATGAACAAATCCACAAATAGGCCCACCTTTCGAGAACCAAACCAGTCTGTAGAGTTACTTCCCCAAAAAATGGAGTATATGTCAAAGGGAAATGTGATATTGCAAATAGAGGATATTGCTTCACATACCTTAGTCCAGAAACGAGCAATATTGTGGCAGAGAAAAAAAGGAATGCATGAACGAGCCATGAGTAGTGGGACATACCCAACAATTTGGAGATAAGTCTGAACCATATTTGGAGAGTGATAATGGTGTTAAAAACAGTCCACTATAAACATAATAAAGGGTCTGAGTGGTGCTCGAATTACATGAAGTGTGGTTTATGCATGTCCAAAGGGAGTTCCATGTTTGAACAGAATGAGTATGTTGTAAATCAGCTTCCCATAAGAGCTCAATTTTATTTTTAGGACATTTTAGAGAGGAAAAATGCAGGTATTTATAAATGTGAGAGGCTCTTATAAAAGTGGAAGTGGGTAAAGGTTTGATCAGCGTTTCTTGAGAAGGAGGAGGAGAGCTAGAAATTAGAGAAAGCTGATCTGTCAAGAGCAATCGTAAAGATTCATATCTCAATAACGAGGAAGTAGGTAGGTCAAATGTAGACTGAACTTGTAGTAGGGACAGACAATGAGAGTTCTGTATTAATTGCTTAACCTGAAAGATCCCTTTGATAGCCCATGTTTTCCAAAAAATAGTGCGATTGGAGATTTTGATAGTTTTGTTATGCCAAAGCGGAGAGTCTAAAAATATCTGTAAAAGACTATGAGATTTACTTTAAATAGGGTGAAAGGTTGAAATGATTTTTCAAATTGTGGAATAATTAAAAGATATGAGGTACAAAGAATGGCGGATTTGCTATAGTGACCCGCACATCAACCTTACTTCTCTTAGTCACATATAATTACAATTTCAACCTAATTACGCACACAACGAACAATATAGAGTGCAGCTTTGGCGTTGGATGCACATCCACCTAGAGCATCAACTGGCACCTCCTGCCCGAATAACAATTCAGGCCGTAGGTCACCTCAAATTACCTAATACACCAGTGCACATCAAGATAGTCACTTTTATCCTCTGTGCAATTATAGCACTTTTCTTGTTAGTCCATATCCTTTGTCAGAAGTAACTTCCAAAGACCATAAGATGTAGAAAATTCAAGCTTTTATTTTTCAATTGATCCACAGCCGACACGCGTTTCGCCCCGTTCCGGCTTTCTCAAGGCTGTAAGTCGTACATAAAACAGAAACAAAAAGCACATACTAAATCCTAGGCGTTTTGGTTGAATATATGCACATGTACATAGGATTGAAAGGCTTTTCATTCTTAATCATGCATATCTTGCATGCATTACACTTATGTATGTAATGACCACCATCACCGTATAAGTGTGTAACATCACTGTCATCAACCTCATTTTAAATAAAGATTGATGACAGCTTCATGTTGTAAAACACCAAGAAAGCGCGAAGCACACCACGCATCCCAAATAATCCAACCAATGTTACTCCATGCTACAGCAAGACCCATTTGTGAATAACACAGAGACGGGTAAGTGAAATCCATTATAAAACAATGCATAGTCGCATCCACAGTGTGTGTAAACACCCAATGTCAAGATATATGACTCCATGCTACAGCAAGACCCATTTGTGAATAACACAGAGACGGGTAAGTGAAATCCATTATAAAACAATGCATAGTCGCATCCACAATGTGTGCAAAAACCGGATGTCAAGATATATGACTATCAAAAGTCTGGAGTGTCTCTAATACCCTGTGATAAGCCAAAGCATGCACACACAATGTATAAGACATCCCAGCTCACCTCTATTGTGCCGTATCATATATTGTGTTCTTTATTAATGTCAATTTATTGATTGTAAAACCACTGGTATATCTTTATCCGATTTGTCTATAATAAAGTTCACATGGAAAAACGATTTTCAAAATTTCTATACCGTATCCTATGTTAAAAACCATGTTAAGTGCATCATAAATGTACCAAAACAAATTCGTACCTTCGCTTGCTAAGTAGTATCGACAACAGGTAGTTCTTTAATCTTTTCCTAGTACGAGGTGTAGTATGTCAGTCCTCCAAACAATGATGCTATTATGGAGCCATGATAAGTCCCATTTAGCCTGTTGGGGAAATCATATATGACTACGTTTTGTGTATTCTTATTTATGGTCTACAGAAACCCCATATGTATCCTACTTTTAAACGGATGATTCTGCTATGTATTTCTTGATCAACCTACTTTTTATTGTCACTTTGATGGAAAAATATCATCGACGGTTAACTCCATAATTTAAGTATTATGTCAATACTCGCATATTAGCGTATCATTCATTATAGCTACATGTTTTATCGACCTTGATTATTACGCTCCTTATATCCTCTAATAGTCATGTTGATTTCAAAAAGTTAACCATGTTTAACTCCTTGTCACTCCTTCCGACTATATTAGTCTAACTCGCCATTCGCCGATATTAGCTTCACAAATAAACATAACCAGCCCACTAGTATCTGTGTCTCGCTATTGTCCCATTCTCGATTAATCTTACCTTAAGATCAATAGAAAGTCATACACAACGCCATCCCTGCAATCCGGCGGCAAACACTAACGCATAACCTTTCGTTTGCTTGTTTTACCCGCCACCTGGTCCGCCAACATAAACAAAGGACACCTCTTCTCCTTAGACTCCACTACAAGGCGTATGGTGGCGGCCATCTTATACTATCCAGTTTCTTATAAAACAGCTGTGTACTTAAACAAACATTTGAATATATTTACTTAGGTTGGATGTATTTGAGAGAATGCGCGACGATCATCGTACCCCTGTGTGTGAACAACCATTAATTTTTTCGCTTGGACTAATAACATATATTTCAAATAGGATAGCTTTCTAGAGCTTTATTAAATATCATTTGTGATCCTATCACTATAAACATCATAAATATATAATACAGAATGGACATTATATTTTATTACTATCCTTATATCATACTTTCTAAAATCTCATTTGTTTAAAAAAAACATATGCGCATGATTATATTCTCTCATTGACAAACTTTCATATATATTAAATTAATCTCCACATGAAAGTATCACATTTTAACCCTACTTATAAAAAGACATCTAATCATTCATGTAACAACCCTCAATCCTCTACTAGATTCACTCAGTGACTATCTAACCCCTTATTTTAAGTATGTCATGAATTACCAATTTTGCTCTTAGTCTTTGTATGTCCAATCACCATACCTATTTCCCTTTTTCATTTAGAGTCTACGATCTTTTTGACCCTGTATGTTTGCCTCTATAAGTTTATTGTATTATTGTATTAGGCTACAGAGATTTCAACAAACTCCTTATCATTCAGAGTCCATGGTCATTCTGACCTTATGTAATTACCTCTCCGGATTTATTGCGTTACTGTCATGAGCTACAAAAATTCCACTAGCTCCTTGTCCACATTAATCCCCAGTTCAACAGCTCTTAATAAAATGATCCACTTACTCTCCTTTTGACGTCATTTGGAGATTCTGTTGCCACCTCTACTTCCAGCTGTCACTACATCAATGCCATGAAACCCTATTTTATAGATCTCTGTATTTGTATGTGTCGTATTGAAATGTGTGGCAAATGGGTATTGTGGGTTGTTATTCCTTATGGCACGGATATGTTCCTGGATCCTCTCTTTTAGGGGCCTTGTAGTACTGCCAATGTAAATTTGACACAGATAATAATGGGCTGGTTATGTTTATTTGTGAAGCTAATATCGGCGAATGGCGAGTCAGACTAATATAGTCGGAGTGAGTGACAAGGAGTTAAACATGGTTTACTTTTTGAAACTAACATGACTCTTAGAGGTATAAGGAGCGTAATAATCAAGGTCGATAAAACATGTAGCTATAATGAATGATACGCTAATATGCGAGTATTGACATAATACTTAAATTATGGAGTTAACCGTCGATGATATTTTTCCATCAAAGTGACAATAAAAAGTTGGTTGATCAAGAAATACATAGCAGAATCATCCATTTAAAAGTAGGATACATATGGGGTTTCTTTAGACCATAAATAAGAATAGACAAAACATAGTCATATATGATTTCCCCAACAGGCTAAATGAGACATATCATGGCTCCATAATAGCATCATTGTTTGGAAGACTGACATACTACACCTCGTCCTTGGAAAAGATTAAAGAACTACCTGTTGTTGATACTACTTTGCAAGCGAAGGTACAAATTTGTTTTGGTACATTTATGATGATCTTAACATGGTTTTTAACATAGGATACAGCATAGAAATTTTGAAAATCGTTTTTCCATGTGAATTTTATTATAGACAAATCGGATAAAGATATACTGGTGGTTTTACAATCAATAAATTGACATTAATAAAGAACACGATATATGATATGACGCAATAGAGGTGAGCTGGGATGTCTTATACATTGTGTGTGCATGCTTTGGCTTGTCACAGGGTATTAGAGACACTCCAGACTTTTGAAAGTCATATATCTTGACATCGGGTGTTTGCAAATACTGTGGATGCGGCTATGCATTGTTTTATAATGGATTTCACTTACCCGTCTCTGTGTTATTCACAAATGGGTCTTGCTGTAGCATGGAGTCTTGTATCTTGACATCGGGTGTTTACACACAATGTGGATGCGACTAGGCATTGTTTTATAATGGATTTCACTCACCCGTCTCTGTGTTATTCACAAATGGGTCTTGCTGTAGCATGGAGTAACATTGGTTGGATTATTTGGGATGCGTGGCGTGCTTCGCGCTTTCTTGGTGTTTTACAACATAGAGCTGTCATCAATCTTTATTTAAAATGAGGTTGATGACAGTGATGTTACCCACTCATACGGGGATGGTGGCCATTACATACATAAGTGTAATGCATGCAAGATATGCATGATTAAGAATGAAAAGCCTTTCAATCCTATGTACATGTGCGTATATTCAACCAAAACGCCTAGGATTTAGTATATGCTTCTTTTTTTTCTTCTCTGTACGACTTACAGCCTTGAGAAAGCCCGAACGGGGCGAAACGCGCGTCCGCTGTGGATCAATTAAAAAATAAATGCTTGAATTTTCTACATCTTATGGTCTTTGGAAGTTGCTTCTGACAAAGGATATGGACTAACAAGAAAAGTGCTATAATTGCACAGAGGATAAAAGTGACTATCTTGATGTGCACAGGTGTATTACGGAATAATTAAAAGATTGAGGGGGGATGGGTAAAAGTAGCTAAGAGGGAAAAAGGAAAAGGAGAGATCAAAGATTCCTCAAACCTGTGCCATAGAGAGGTGTAAGTTCCTCCCAAAGTAGATAGGCATGGTAACATTTAGCAAATTAGAAAAGAGGAATTATATTGTCGAAAATTGGGAAGTGGATGCCACCCTGATATTTAGAAGCAGAGAGAAGCGCTAGAGATATGCAACCCTTCCTACCATTCCAAAGAAATCTACTTAGAATTCCGTTAAGAGTTTTAAAAAACTTCAGTGGAATTTTAACTGGTAACATAGATAAATAAAAATTAATAACGAGAAGCATCATCATTTTGATGGAGTCCAATCTACCCCACCATTACAAAAAGAGGGGACATCATCTGTCTGCCATATTATTAACTTTTGATATAACCTCTTCCAAATTAAAACATCATGAAATTCAGTACAGTAATAAATCGAGGGAGACTAACAACATAAATTTAAATGGAAGAAGCCAACAACAACGACCAAGTTAGCAAATAGAGACTGAAAACTTACCAGACATAGGGAGTAACAGTGGGCCTAGGGAACAGGATGAAAGGGCAGGAAGGAGGGATACATCTGGGTAATGGATCGGCACAGGATTAATAACAACTACAAGGAAAGACAAAGAAAAATCACAATACGTAGTGGCCATAGAAAAAAACAGCAGGCCCTAATAATATAGAGAAAACAACAACAATGGAACGTAAACAACAACATCCTAAAAGATAAATATCATCAGAACATTAAAAGTAAAACTTTGAACTTCAAAACAAATCACAAGAGAGGATCAACAAGGCGACTCAAGACCCTCCAAAATCCATCACGTCAAATCCATCACGTCCAAGACTTGAGATAAATTATCTCAAGTCTTCAGGACGATCGAAGGAGTAGGACCTCTCTCTATAGGTAACTTTGAAGAAGCAAGGGGATCCGGGCGAAGTGAAAGGAATTCTTTGCGGCGAGCTGCAGTGGCACGGGCCACATCCTGAGAGAAGAAAACTTTTTGACCAGACCACAACATTTGGTTTCTGGATTTAGCCACTGTAAGGACCATTAACAGTTCAGTGTATTCCAGAAACAGGACAATTATCACTCTAGGACGGCTTGCTGACGAAGAAGAAGATAAACTTCCAGTTTCAGGCCGATACGATGGGCGTTCTGTAAATTTAGAGTTGTAACATCTTTAAAACCAACGATTCTGGGAATTAAAGTTTTTAAGAAGGCCAACATGTCGGACCCTTCCTCTCCCTCCGGAATACGAAGGTTATTGCATCTATTATGATTTTCTAAGTCTTCTGTTTGCGTCTTGAGAAGAGCAATTTCTTTAGACAGAGCTGCAACTTGAGGTATCACATCCTGAGTATCACTGATGCGTTGTTCCACAGCAGACACTCTTGAATACAAGTTAGACCATTTCTCGTCCAATCTTTGAAGGGTGGCGTTAGTGTCCATGACAAAAGGTTTGAGTAACTTTATCTCTTCCATAAGGTCGTCCATTAATGTGGGTAGTGGCGACTTGGTAGGCGAGTTAGGTTCCTTTTTATGGTGTTTGGGAGGAGCGGCCAGATTAGGATCTTTGCGAGAGGAAGACATGTTTGCTGAGATATTTTTCTGACCCGAAGAAGAAGAAGGCTCCATATAGTTGCATATGTTTAAAGATTGAGGACAACAAAATAGGCCACATATAGATCAGAGTATGAATCCTTCAACAGCCGTCAAGATTATGTTCCTCTACAACAAGAGTAAGGTTATTGTCAGTCTGCACCTGAAAGTATCCTCCAATCAATCAATAAAACACTCAGAATATGAAGAGCATGACTCAGTCCATCTGCCTAGAAGGAAACACCAAGTGAAGAAAAGTGCGTGAGCCACCCAATGAGGCTAATTAAGCGGATGTGACCTGTTTTGTATGACAGTCCAAAAGTGTGTCACAAAAAGATGTCCCTCGTAGAAGAGCAGACATAACTCATAAGGTATGGCGATTCAGTTGAACAAGCATGTGAAGCCTATGGTGCGGCTAATAAATAGAGCAGATTCAAGGCAAATTTATAAGAGAAGAGCAACCTTCATAAGCTTAGGGTTCAAATAAAAGTACTTCAAAATAGGAATATAACCAGCATATTTACATTGAGACATAGCATATCAGAGGTCTTCATAGCTTAGTTGCGGTTTAGACATACTTATTGCAGGATGTTGCACATATATTCATTTAATGTAGAAGCCAGTGTTATCCAGAAGAAATTAGGACTTAGGGCAGACATGGGAGATGCCATTAACCAAATAATCACAATACATCCAGGTAATAGTTCGCACAAAAGAGAAACCAAGTAGAAGAAAATTTCCTTGGTTTTATTTGATAAAATACTGAGCCTTTTTGGACAAAATAAATAAGCTCCTCAGGCATAACAACTGTGAAAGGAACTGTCACTCAGGTTTAGTAATTGCAAAGGATCCAAAATGGCGGTCGCGTTCTACACATGAAGCGCGGAACAAAGCAAAGGTGACTTCCAAGGGAATAGAAGTGTATATTCTTAAAAATTAACTTGTCCCCGTCGTCCTCACAAAGATTATAGGCATCGTATATAAAGCGGCATACCTTTTGATCGTTATCTGCCGTGCTGAGGCAGAGTAGCGATAATGACAAGATGGCGGCTGCGGTCCTCTCAGGAAGCACGCCGCGTGTAATGCAAATTTCATCAAAATGCAGGCTCACTGTGGCGTGAAAGGATTGACATCCTGGTCAGCAGTCATTCTGCTAGCGAAATATATGTCTAAGAACCACCGCAAAGCACTCTGTCAGCTGTCGCTCGTGGGTTATCTCGATCGCGGCACGGAGTGAGATTAACCAGCTGCCATCCCCGTCGGCGCTCAAGCCACACCCCCTTTTCCCACTTATTCTAACACTGTATTTAATTGCGTTAGCGTTCCATTCTGGTTCTAATGAAAGAAAAACAGCATCACCAGCATGTAGGAGAATATGCACAGTATCGCTGAAAACACTGGTCTACAGGTCCCTTCTACTGAAATTGAGGCCTGCTTATCTGCTACCATTAGTTTAAAAATGATTCAAACCAATATGTACCCTAGTTTTAAACATTATATGTCCTGACCTTATGTAGATTTTCAGTGGTTATATCGAATATGTAAGCGTGCAAGATAATAAGGGCCTGATTAAGATCTTGGCAAATGAGTTACTCGGTCACAATGGTGATGGAGATCCTATCAGTCGAATTATAAATTCCCTTATATTCACTGCTGTGTCTGAGTAACCTGCCCTCCAAGATCTAAATCAAACACTATGTGTCCCTACTAGGTTATAATCTGTCCAAATTCTTCATAGATTACTTTGGGGAACCCTCTTATTGACTGAATCCAAGGCAGCCACAAAGTCAATGAATGCATGCGTAACACAATTCAACTTTTATTTTATCATAACATTTTCAACTACCCATGGCAGTATAAAGTGGTATGTCTATAGCAGAGCTAGCTTGGCAAAATCCTGTCTGATTGGATGGGATTAAAAGAGAATGTTCAACCCACTCTTGAATACAGCGGAGAATCAGTTATAAGAGATCCCTATGCCTAGAAGGGTTATTAGCTAGAAATTAGTGGAATCATTAATAGACTACCTTGTAAGCCAGCCTTATTTTCGTCTCTCTTCAAGACTTGGGACTAACACGTGTCTTGAAAAAACAAGAATACAATATATCTCTTCATGTGAACCATGTACACTTTGTTCTGGACCCCATCAGAGAAGTGTGGCTCAATGATTAGAGCGGCAGACCCTGATGCAGAGGTCTAGCCTGGGACCAGGGTTCAATTCCCCGCCTCGGCGGGTCTTGGGCTCAAAATTCCACGGACCTGATAATTCTCGCCTCTGTGCCTATTCCAATCATGGAGTCCCACTCTGCAACTCTGGGCAATAGGTTGCTTAATCTCCGCAACGGCCCCCACAATGCTAAGGATGCCTGGCCTCCACCTTGGGGGTGCCCAGGAGTGGACGCCTCACAGGGAAAGCCAGGATGGGTTCCACAGCGGTATTCGTACAAGCGCCTTGAGACCCTTGCGGGTGAGTAGTGCACTATACAAGTATCAATTTACAATTTACATCAGGGGACTACAACCTCCCTGTGGCTGGCCCATGAACAGTAAAGGAGGGGGCCCACCCGGCCCTCTTGCTGGTGCCATATATGGCCTGGTGACTCCCACCACCCAGGGCGGACTCCTGCTATGTCCCGGGATGCCAACCCCAGGACCTAGCTGTTTGCTTTTTCTTGGTGGGAGCTGTGACTGCTCCCACCAAGCAAAAGCAAACACTCCACTTTCAGCAAGAGGGAACTGTGCAGACATGCAGGCAGGGAAAGCAATGCAACTATTGTTCATGCATACAAGAAGCTGCATTTCCATCAGCTCTCTGTGTGAAACAGCAATGCTGGCTCCCGCAAGAAGCAGGGAGCCAGCTGGGACCGTTGGGCCTTGATTCTCCACCCCGGTCCAAAGCACACTGGGTGCCCTGGGTTGAACAAGTGCACCCAGGGTGACATTGCCGGCCCCCCACCCCTATTAAATTTTGGTCTGGCCTGGGGGGCGGGTCCCTGGGGCTGAAATTGACAGTAATACAAGGACATCTCCATCAAACAAAGAAGCACTTCCTTCATTTAAGTAAGAGGAAGCACCTCTGTTTGGTGGAGAATCACCTCTTTGTAGTCTTGTTGGCTTCTCTTGATGACAATTCACGTTAATACAGATTTGTGATGAAGACACTCAAGGAACAATCACATTGTCGAAATTACATGCACTCAACATCACTGGAGACATTGCCCCGTGGTCCTTCCTCACCTGCAGTGCAGAACATGCATGAGGCACTTACCCAGCAAGGTAGCACTAGCTAATTAGCCAGATGAAAGTACTTTAGTTGTGTAGACATTTGGGCAAAAATGTGGACTCTTTTGGGAAAAATTTAGCTTCCAGTCTGGCCCAGGTGTGCATTTTACAGAAACTAAACCTCAATGGGAAGCACTTACAAATATAAAAATAACAGGTTGAAGCCCCACTTCAGTAATGCACATATGTTCAGAACTTCTTGGGCTTGGCTTGGGCTTGGCGAAGGCAAATCAAATGTGTTGGCTCTTGTGTCCCACGATGAAAAAACTATCTGAAATCCTTATTGGAGGTGAATACCTTGATGATCTAATGAAGCGCAATCTGATCTGTAGTGACTGTGATGAGTGGTTTCTTTCTTGTCATTTCCTGTTGAGAGCAGAATCCACGGCTCTCCATTTTAAATACCTTAGGCATGCAATGGCCCAAAATCCATAGCACCACTCACACACCCATTCACAGACACACACAGGCACTCACACACCCGCCCCAATCCCACACAGCCACACACACACACACTCACAGACCCATCCATAGTGCCACTCACAAACCCTTTCACAGACCCACAGAGGCACTCACACACCTACTCACATACCCACACATGCACTCACACACCCACTAATGGACCCATAGCACCACTCACACACCCACTCACAGACACACACAGGCACTCACACAGCAAGGCAAAGACACACACAGCCACTAATACACCCACTCACAGACCCATAGCGCCACTCACAGACCCAGTCACAGACCCACACGGGCACTCACAAACCTACTCATAGACCCACAAAAGGTACTTGTACAGCAACTCATACACCCACACAGGCACTCACACACCCTTAGCACCACTCATGAACCTATTCACAGACACACACTGTCACTCATACACCCACTCACAGACCCATAGTGCCACTCAGAGACCTAGTCACAGCCTCACAAAGTCACTCACACACCCACTCACCGACCTATAGAACCTCTCATACATCCAGTCACCAACTTATACAGTCACTCACACATTGTTTCTCAAAGGTTACAGGTTACTGTCAGGAAATACTAATTTAAAACCCCTCAAACTTCTGTAAAAATAAACAAAGGTTACAGGGATGCTATCATTAGGAATTAACATAAAAAACTTTTAAATTCACTGAAAAATACAAAGGTTAGAGATATATTATAGTTAGGAAATAAAATTTAAAAACCCTTACTAAGTCACTGAAAAAAAAAGCTTACAGGTACGCTATAGTTAGGCTCCGATTTCACATGGCCAAAACCAGAGAAATTCAGCAGTCATAGTTACCTGAGCTAACTATAACTTATGCCTGCAATGCACTGCTTATGACCTCACGTATTACATCACTCATGACATGATCAGTGGCATCGCTCATGACATCACTGAGTGGATCTGTTAGTGGCTCTATGGATCAATGAGTGGGTGTGTGAATGGTGATATGGGTGTGTGAGTGGGTGTATGAGTGGATGTGTGGGGTGTTAGTGGATGTGTAAATGGGTTTGTTGATGATGTCATCAGTGATGTCATCAGTAATGTCACTGATCATGTCATGAGTGATGCAATATGTGAGGTCATTGGCAATGCATTGCGGGGGCGTAAGTTATAGTTAACTCAGGTAACTATAATTGCTGAATTTCTCTGTATGAGTGAAATCTGAGCCTAACTATAACGTCCTTGTAACCTCAGGTTTTTTCCAGTGAATTAGTAAGGTTTTACTTTTTTCTATATCCTAACTATAATGTACCTGTAACCTTTGGTTTTTTCAAGTCTGAGCGGTTGAGCATTGGGGAGAGCGGTCCTTACTGGTCTGTTCCGTTCAGAGCATCTCCCAGTGGCTGGCTGCGATTGATGGAATTGGCAGCAGTGCCCACGACTGGAATAGAGAGCTTACTGAATTACGAGGAGAAGCGTGTGACCTTGTTTGGAACAGTGGCAATGGAGTAAACCATTGGTGATTCAGTGAAGCTGGAGACAGCCAAACACATTTGTATTGATATAGAAGGGGACAAGAGTCATTCCAGTGGTATTAAGAGCTCCAATACAGGTACTGTGGCACTCAAGCAGAAAATGTTTGCCTTAGAAAAATTGGCCAAGAAAGAGATCTGTAAATGGTAGGAGCTCATTTCACTTATGCAATATATTGAGGTGAACATGGTCCAGAGGGGCCTGCGGATATTCACGGTCCCCACCTATGGAATGCTGCATCTTGGATTGTTACAGGAGTGGGCTGACTTTACGGCCAAATCCTGCAAAGGAATGGTCGAGATTATGGTACATTATGTGGAACTTGATTTAGCCCCTATCGGAAGTGAATTGAAGGACTTAACAAAGCAATGAGGGTCCTGAGGACAAGAGCACATCGAAAGAATTACAAATGAAAATGTCTGAGAGGCTGATAAAATATGTGAAGGAGGTGAAACTGAAAACACAAAAAAAGTTTCTGTGTGATAGGCGCGATTATGTGGAGGATCCTAACCTTTGCTAGAAAGTATGGCATCTTCAGAAAAGAAATGCATCAGGAAGATAAGCAAAAAAACAAGACTGTATCTCCATGGAATCTAGTTCTGATGTCAGTATGAATAATATAGATCCAGTTGATCAGGCTCGGAGGGCAGAAACAACGGGTTTTCAAAGTGAGTACTGCCTTTTACATCAGGCCAACAAACCAAGAAAAGATTGACTGCAGCTAAAAGGAAAAGAGGCACCAACATGGATGCACAATCAGACAAGGGGGCTTATGAAGATCCGCAGACTGGGCCAACAATTTGCCAGAACAAACGTAACTGAGCCCTAGACTGACTGTCATAAACTTGCCCCCCTGTGAACTGACTGGCAATTAAATCTTTAGTAGAATTGGAGCTGTCATTTTCTCCGAGTTCATGATTTAACTATGCTCAAGCTTGTATTGATCTTTACTTGTTTATTAGGGAATTGAAATTGAGTAAAGTACATTAGATGTCCAAACGCAAACCCAGTGCTAAGCAGATCAGTTTACCAACCTGTGATCTTCAGTTTGGGGATGTGAAAGGGCTATTAGCACTGGTGGTATTACACAGGGAGAGTGAATGTGATGATGCTGATGTCGAATTGGAATAGGTCTAAGGCACATTGGGTATTGATACGGAGTCACAAAGCGGCAGTAGCTTTAAACCTAAGTCATGGTTGATACCGATGCTGCCATATGATAATTTGTATGTCTTCCACAGGATAATGACCAAGGAAAGAGTTGCCCTAGGAGATAGGGAGGGAGGACATCCAATAATTTAATATCTGCTCAAAGAGAAGCCTTGAAAAATGATACCTCTATTGAAATCAAATCCTCGTATGATGGTGGTAATGTTGTGATTCTGAATGCAAGTATGTGTGAGGAAGAGATATGCAGCAACTTTCTGAAAATGATTGCTATGAAATAATTTCTGCTGATATGAATAAGGTCTCTTTATGTCAGTATCAGGATAATCTTATAGAGTGGCGGGATGGGGGCATCTTGGACCATGATGAATACAACTTTCTACGGTCCGATTACCCCAGAGTTCCATCTTTTTATGTACTTCCCAAAGTGCATACGAGCAATACAAATCGCCAGAGGAGACCGATCGCTTCCTCGAATGAGAGCTTTTTGGAAAACACTGCTATATACATAAATCATTTCATTTTTTCATTTGTTGCAGCGCCCCAGGCTTTTTGCACAGACAGGTGAGATTTTCTGTCTAAGATCCATAATTTAGAGTGGCCAGAGTACGTTCTCATTATCACAATGGATGTGGTTTCTTTATATACTTGTATAGACCATACATTTCACATGCATGCATGTAAATTGTTTTTTTAATGAGGTCGGCATGCTTTTTGGAACATAACAAAATACTCATCATTATGATTGAATTTTGCCAAAAGGAGAATACATTTGTACATGCTGGGGTCTTTTACAGGTAGAGGATTGGGACCGCGATGGGCACCTGCTTCGCCCCCAGCTTTACGAATCTTTGGGCTGTTGGGATGATGACAGCCAGAACTATATGCAATATGTTTTGATTTATATTGATGATTTGTTTCAGTTGGAGAAAGGCCCTAGGGAAAAGGCAGGTGAGTTCCTAGCAAGAATAAATGATAATCCTTTTAACTTGAGATTCACAGTAACTATGAGCTCTCAGGAGATCTCCTTCCTGGATGTCCAATTATGGGCATATACCTCTGTGTATCATAAAGTAACAGTTGGGAATAGTACATTGTTCTTCAAGAGCTAACACCCGAAAAACATAATTGAGAGTATACCCTATGGAGATAACTTAAGACTTAAGACAATTTATATTAACATGGAATTTGGCGTCACTAGTAAGGGAAAGATTCAGAGAAAGGGGATATTTGCCCAAGGTCTTAAGTTCAGCCAACAGAAAAGTGATACCGTCACCAGGGATCAGTTATTTTAACACAAAACCAGGAAGGACCTCAAGGGGGGAGTATAAGGCTTAGCACTTCCTATAACTCTCTCTTTTATCAAGTCAGGAATCTAATATGCAAACATTGGACCATCATGAAAAATTATATTGTAATTGTCCAGAATTGTCTTCAAAACATTCCATCACTTATAGAAAAGGCAGGACTATACACACAGCTACTACAGTAGGGCCTGAAAGGGGGATATGTGGCTGGCTAATACTGAAGGGTTTTGCAAATGCACGCACTGCAAAGGCTGTAGTTTAATCTCTAACACTGTAGGGTATGCTACATCTGGTGGACATAAGAAAAAGTTAGGTCATTTTTACAACTGTGGCTCAGAAACTGCATATACGTGTTAGTATGTGCCTGTCCACTTATATATGTGGGCAACATTATATTCTCACTATAAAAACGTATACTGGAACACCAATGTGTGATCAGGAACTCTGATTTCACATTCCCTGTGGCAAGACATTTCCATAAACAACACAACAGTGATGCCACCAAGCTGTCATTCCTTGCAAAAGAATTGCACGCAAATTCAGAGGTAGCAACAGGGTGAGGCAATTAAGACGCCTGGAGTCCAGGAATATTTTGGCCCTTCACACAAAATCTCCAGCAGGGTTGAATAAGGATGAGGAAATGGAGGTACATGTGGCTAAATAGCTCAGGATGTACACTCTTTCATGTCCCTATTTGATCCCCAGGGTAAAGATGGCTCTGTTTTTGTAACATGTTTACTAACAATTCTGTTAGAGATGCTGGTACCATGATATCATGAATAAGGGTGGGTGGAGTTGGAGGAGTGCCACTACGTGGAGTTTCAGAGAGTTGAAAAAAAACTCAGTGGAGCTCCACTCTACCCTATTTAATAAAAAGGTGAAATAATCACTGACCTGCTCTGGCGTCTCTGGGCTGCCCTCCTCCTCGTCGCGGTCTCTTCTTTGCCGTCCTCACCCGTCGCAAACCCCTACATTGTACGTCTTGCGAATTCGATTCGAAGCCCTTCAAGAGGCATCAGAATCGACCCCTTAGTGTCTGATACCTACTCTTTGCAGAGTCAAACATTTTAAGGGTCAAATCTGTCTGGGTATGTTAAAAAGAAATGTTTAAGGTTTAGACGGTTTTATCTCCGATGTGTGAGTTTGAAAGGAAATGGAACCGAACTCTTCAAGGCAAAACTGTTGTCTCTGTAGGCTTGTAATTGAATCCCTTCTGTACATCATATGTATTTGTCCTAAATTTTTGCATTTAAGAAAAAAATACTTACGTTCCATGTTTAACAAAAAAACCCAAGATCAACTGTGGATACTGTCAGGTTTTGTTTGAGAGTTAGGGGACACAGTGCAATAATAATGTTGATAATGTTTTTAGATCAGGCATACAAAGCCTTAGCCGAATGTTTTTATTTCCCAGCTGTTGTAAGAAAAGTATTTACGCCCTATGATCAACAAGGGAAAAAGAAGACCTTTTGCGGAAGCCATCAGGCACTTTGTTAGAATCAAGAAAGATAGGGCAATAACAATATTGATAAAAATGGATTACCTATTTATATAGCCTGTATTGTCTCTAGAAATAATTAATTTGTTTGCACAAAAACGTTTATGCCCCTCTGCACATTTCTGCGTATTTACACTTCATTAGACTATTTGGAAAACATCATAATTTATAGATCAGATGCACTCATTTCTAACTATGTGGTTTAAATATTACGCTCATAATTATAATTGTACACCATGAGTTTACATGCACAGAAACCGGTCTCTTTTATGTCATAATTCTATCATTGTAGACGTTTCTTCCGCTATTTCCTGATATTTATACTACATGTGATGTTTCATACATATTAATGTAATCCTTGATCAATACAATAAACTTAATTCTACTACAATAGGCCCCTCGGGTCTTTTCCGAATCAACCTGAAAGGCATAATAAGCAAAAATAAACAAAATAAATCATATATAGTAGTAATGTTTACTATATCATGGTACTATCTACTTTAGTTGATGATTGTTACAGGCACATCTATAATATATGTCACTTCTTATCTCACTCTCTCCTAGCTCAAGGGAATTACCGTCTGTAAGTCATTATGAACAATGAACCTAAAACCGCACCCAACGAATCAATAATGGCCAAGGGTGATTTTTTATTGAGCGAAATAAACAGGAGTGTCAGAAACATATTAAATATTTCCTTTCAATGGAAAAGTTAAACTTTTAAAATCGACAGCTCAATGAAGTAAACAGCATTGTGCTAGATATACTTATCAAGTTATCTGTGGCCTAAAAAGGCCACATTAGAGTGGCATGAACTACATGCCAAAATCCAAAATATTAGCTGCCATGGTCACATCACTAGGAGCAATTACAAAAATGCGGAAACATTTTAAACAACTTTTATGAAAGCGCACTCATCCCTCTAATATGGAAAGGGAAATATAGTGCTGAGAGTCAATGAATACACACATTGACACTAACATTTAATAGAATAAATGAAACAGTATTTATAAAGCACAGACAGCGACAAGGGTGGTTGTCACTGCACACCCAGAAGCACCTACATTATTCCATTTCCTGCCATTGCGAAAGTTCACCATACTATCAGATTTTCCGTGTTATGGCAAAACTCAGCTTAACTGGATTTGTGAATCAGGATGTGGAATTTACCCTACTTTCCAGCGTTGTTAATTTTACAAATTTACACCAATTTCAGGTAAACAATGAATGTTTGTGAATCGGGACATTTATCTTCAACTTAAAACAGTTCGTATATCTGAACAAAATGGAGTGCTCAGTTACAGACCCATATAAAACATCATATATATATATATATATATATATATATATATATATATATATATATATATTTTCACTGAAAAAACCATAGGTTTCAGGGACGTTATAGTTAGTTGGACATTTCACTCATACAAAACCAGAGAAATGTCGCCGTTATAGTAAGTTTAGCTAACTGTAACTTGCGCCCCCGCAATGCACTGCTGATGATGTCAAATATTACATCATTAATGACATAGTCAGTGACATCACTGATGACATCTCAAATGACATCACTGATGACATCACTGATGACATCATCCAGTAACTGTGTGTTTCTATAAAGTCTCCTAAAGGCTCCTGCTATGTCCCGGGATGCCAACCCCAGGACCTAGCTGTTTTCTTTTTCTTGGCGGGTGCTGTGACTGCTCCCACCAAGCAAAAGCAAACACTCCACTTTCAGCAGGGAAAGCAATGCAACTATTGTTCATGCATACAGGAAGCTGCATTTCCATCAGCTCTGTGTGTACAACAGCAATGCTAGCTCCCGCAAGAAGCAGGTAGCCAGCTGGGACCGTTGGGCCTTGATTCTCCACCCGGGTCCAAAGCACACTGGGTGCCCTGGGTTGAACAGGTGCACCCAGAGTGACATTGCCGGCCCCCCACCCCTATTAAATTTCGGTCGGGCCTGGGGGGCGGGTCCCTGGGGCTGAAATTGACAGCAATACAAGGACATCTCCATCAAACAAAGAAGCACTTCCTTCATTTAGTTAAGAGGAAGCACCTCTGTTTGGTGGAGATTCACCTCTTTGTAGTCTTGCTGGCTTCTCTTGATGACAATTCACGTTAATACAGATTTGTGATGAAGACACTCGAGGAACAATCACATTGTCGAAATTACATGCACACAACATCACTGGAGACATTGCCCCGTGGTCCTTCCTCAGCTGTAGTCAGAACATGCATGAGGCACTTACCCAGCAAGGTAGCACTAGCTAATTAGCCAGATTAAAGTACTTCAGTTGTGTAGACATTTGGGGAAAAATGTGGACTCTTTTGGGAAAAATTTTGCTTCCAGTCTGGCCCAGGTGTGCATTTTACAGAAACTAAACCTCAATGGGAAGCACTTACAAATATAAAAATAACAGGTTGAAGCCCCACTTCAGTAATGCACATATGTTCAGAACTTCTTGGGCTTGGCTTGGGCTTGGTGAAGGCAAATCAAATGTGTTGGCTCTTGTGTCCCACGTTGAAAAAACTATCTGAGATCCTTATTGGAGGTGAATACCTTGGTGATCTAATGAAGCGCAATCTGATCTGTAGTGACTGTGATGAGTGGTTTCTTTCTTGTCGTTTCCTGTTGAGAGCAGAATCCACGGCTCTCCATTTTAAATACCTTAGGCATGCAATTGCCCCAAATCCATAGCACCACTCACACACCCATTCACAGACACACACAGGCACTCACACACCCGCCACCAGTCCCACACAGCCACACACACACACTCACAGACCCATACATACTGCCACTTACAAACCCTTTCACAGACCCACACAAGCCCTCACACACCTACTCACATACCCACACATGCACTCACACACCCACTAATGGACCCATAGCACCACTCACACACCCACTCACAGACACATACAGGCGCTCACACAGCCAGACAAAGACTCACGCAGCCACTCATACACCCACACACAGACCCATAGCACCACTCACAGACCCAGTCGCAGATCCACACGGGCACTCACAAACCTACTCATAGACCCACAAAAGTACTTGTACAGCAACTCATACACCCACACAGGCACTCACACACCCATAGCACCACTCATGAACCTATTCACAAACACACACTGTCACTCATACACCCACTCACAGACCCATAGTGCCACTCAGAGACCTAGTCACAGCCTCACATCCAGTCACCAACCTATACAGCCACTCACACATTGTTTCTCAAAGTTTACAGGTTACTGTTAGGAAATACAAATTTAAAACCCCTCAAACTTCTGTAAAAAAACAAAGGTTACAGGGATGCTATCGTTAGGAATTAACATTAAAACTGCTGGCTTAGAAAAAAACGTAGATGTATGTATAAACTGTTTTATGTTTTCCTCCAAAGAGAACATCGTTTTACAGAAACTAAACCTGCACTGGGCCAGGGTCAGACTAATTTGCATATAGCCAAGTTCTGAGCTGGGATGGTGCAGTGAGCTAATAAACGGTGATGGATCAAGCCTGATCTTTGGACTGGGTAAGAGTGGTCTGCTTAATTCAGACACTCTGTTCATCACCACCCCCTTTTCTGAATCATTTTTGTCCACCATAAGCGTGGAAGGGTATACTCAGATGTGAGTCCCTAGCTCATTGCACCATCAGGATTCAAGCAAGCCGGGCCGAAGACGGCTGAAATGCCAGAAACCGGTCCCCGGTAGCTTGTTTCCTTCCCAGTATAGGAATTGGCTTGGTAGTTTGGTCTGCCCTGTTCCCATGATGCACTAGGCCAGGGTCAGACTAATTTGCATATAGCCAAGTTCTGAACTGGGATGGTGCAGTGAGCTAAAAAACGGTGATGGATCAAGCCCTGATCTTTGGACTGGGTAAGAGTGGTCTGCTTAATTCAGACACTCTGTTCATCACCACCCCCTTTTCTGAATCATTTTTGTCCACCATAAGCGTGGAAGGGTATACTCAGATGTGAGTCCCTAGCTCATTGCACCATCAGGATTCAAGCAAGCCGGGCCGAAGATGGCTGAAATGCCAGAAACACTTCCCCGGTAGCTTGTTTCCTTCCCAGTATAGGAATTGGCTTGGTAGTTTGGTCTGCCCTGTTCCCATGATGCACTGGGCCAGGGTCAGACTAATTTGCATATAGCCAAGTTCTGAGCTGGGATGGTGCAGTGAGCTAAAATACGGTGATGGATCAAGCCCTGATCTTTGGACTGGGTAAGAGTGGTCTGCTTAATTCAGACACTCTGTTCATCACCACCCCCTTTTCTGAATCATTTTTGTCCACCATAAGCGTGGAAGGGTATACTCAGATGTGAGTCCCTAGCTCATTGCACCATCAGGATTCAAGCAAGCCGGGCCGAAGACGGCTGAAATGCCACAAACCGGTCCCCGGTAGCTTGTATCCTTCCCAGTATAGGAATTGGCTTGGTAGTTTGGTCTGCCCTGTTCCCATGATGCACTGGGCCAGGGTCAGACTAATTTTCATATAGCCAAGTTCTGAGCTGGGATGGTGCAGTGAGCTAAAAAATGGTGATGGATCAAGCCCTGATCTTTGGACTGGGTAAGAGTGGTCTGCTTAATTCAGACACTCTGTCCATCACCACCCCCTTTTCTGAATCATTTTTGTCCACCATAAGCGTGGAAGCGTATACTCAGATGTGAGTCCCTAGCTCATTGCACCATCAGGATTCAAGCAAGCCGGGCCGAAGACGGCTGAAATGCCAGAAACCGGTCCCCGGTAGCTTGTTTCCTTCCCAGTATAGGAATTGGCTTGGTAGTTTGGTCTGCCCTGTTCCCATGATGCACTGGGCCAGGGTCAGACTAATTTGCATATAGCCAAGTTCTGAGCTGGGATGGTGCAGTGAGCTAAAAAACTTTGATGGATCAAGCCCTGATCTTTGGACTGGGTAAGAGTGGTCTGCCTAATTCAGACACTCGGTTCATCACCACCCCCCTTTTCTGAATCAAGTATATGCAAGTGAGCATTTTAGCACACGTTTGTTTGTTGGCGAAAACCACTGTTTTCACCAAAAACTAATTTCTGCTGAAATGCGTGGGCCTCCTTGTGAATATCACGATGGGCACATCAGCGATAATTTACATTCAGTGACTCCCACTTTGCATCTCATTAGTGATGCAAAGCGAGACGTCGGGAAAACAGGTGCTAACATGCGCTAATGCATGTTAGCACCCACTTGTAAATAGGGCGATAGCTTTATCTCCACTTTTTTGGCTTTTAAGGCCAAAAATGCGGAGATAAGGCCCTTGTTGATATGCCCTCTCATTTCTTCTTTCTCTGTCATTTTAAATAGGACCAAATGGTGGTAAAAATACACTAAAAAAGATGTACATGGACTCCTTACAGTCTTGATAGTCCATATTCCAACATGTCCAGAGTGTCCATCATGTCTCTGTGGCTAAAGGACTACTTTCAGGAAAAGATGGGCTGCCATAACCGAAATCCCCAAACCCCCATTCCCACAGCCACCCCAGACGCCTTGTTAAGTGCGTCCTCCTTCAGTGCGAGGCTAGTTTGAACATTTTTTGGCAGGGGAGATTTTGGTTTATGTCCAGCCGTGTTCCAGCATGACATGACTTAAACATTTTAATTATCCTGTTATAGTGAACACATTACGGTTCTCGTCCAGAAAGGCGCGCTACATCATGCTCCTGGAAAAGGTCAAATTGTTTTTTTTGGCCAGTGACCAAGCTGCGGGGTTGAAATACACGAACTACATAAAAAGCTGTTTGTTGGAAGCACGCTCAGGCACACAGACCTCACAAAGGAAGTAGCATTGGAATTCTGAAGAACTTTCCTCTGCTTGTTTTCAAGTTATTGGTGGCACCGGAGGCGATTTGCAAACAGAAAATCGCACGGAAAAGTGAATTAAATTACTTTGGAATACACGTTTTTTCGGTTGTGTAAAACTCCTGAGATGGTGGAAGTGGAGGTCTGTAAAAGTGGAAAAATGAAAGAGGTAATTCTTGAGACGCCAGGGTGGTGTGGTGGTTTGAAGCATTTGATGCTGTACACACGCTTACCAGATTCGAAGCCGTGTTTTTTACTGGGTTACTCGTGTTTTTTCACACCTAAAAGCACTTGTTTATCCTGCAACGAGTCCAAGAAACGTTTCGGCATATTAACGGAGTCACATTTTGAGTTAAATGGAGAGGTTTTTTTCTAAGTTGCACTGCACGTGATTCCTTCACCGTTGAATTCCTGTCAAGCATGCTTGCTCTTGTCGGCCTCTTTGTCCAGCGTGTTAGTAGCAAAAAATCAGATTGGAATTCACATATTTTTAGAGAACGTCCCCTTATCTCTGTACACGGGATAAAGTGAGATTGTCCTCTGCTTGTCACAGCCACCGGGTTCTAAGGAGAGAAAGTACAGCGCTGGAAGATGAATTATGATGACAGTGACCTATCCCCAGACAGCAGACTGAGTTTCATTTCCTGTTAGCCAAGTATTTGCTCAAAAAAGCTTCTTGGCAAAAATAGATGTCTCCGTCGCTGGGGCCCAGGCGGGATACAGTGAAGCAGCTCTTTTGTGGATAGGGTCGACCATTGCTTGAAATTGAAAAATAGAAGTGCGTGTACCCTGTACCAGAGTACCTGCTTGTTTCTGGGAAGTGCCAGTACTCTCCAATTAAAAGTATTGCGTCACTCTCGAGAACTGGAGTGGAGGTACTCTCCCTCTCAAAATAAAAGAGTGCCAGTACCGGACTGTACCAGCTCATTTAAAGCACTGGTGTCGATGCCAAAAAATAGTCACACCTTCCTGTTTCTAGTCATGCTGGAACCACATGTCAAGCTATGCGGGAATAATTTCTGTCTTGACACCGAGATCATCCCCACAACCTGGTCCACAGGCATCTGCTGTTTCAGACGAGGCACTTTCTGGTACCAACTTCCAGGCTATATACTCTATTTGCAGACTCTTCAAGTTCATTTTGATGGAAATGGGGGTCTCTAGTTGGCAGTGGTATGCACCCAGTCCATATAGGGACCCTTCCTTCTGGTAAGGATATGGGGATTACACACCCAAGATAACCCCTGCTCACCCCCTTGTTAGCTTGGCACGAGCAGTCAGGCCTATCTCAGAGGCAACGTGTAAAGCATTTGTACATAGTGCACACAGTAAGTAACACAATGAAACACTACAAATGGACACCCCACCAGTTTTGACAAATAAAGTATCTTTATCTAAACCAAGAGAGACCAAAATGACAAGAATCCAACATACACAACTCAAAATGCGGCTTTTAAATGGTTTCAGCAATTCTGTCCATAGGAAACTGTGGTTGCAGTGATTTTACACAAAGAACCTTCAGATGCTTCAAAACTCACAATACAAAACAGCTGCAAAGGAGGGCAGCACTGGAAAACACAACGATGTGTTGGTTCCTGAGTCCTTGGGGATGTGATCAGTCAATTCTGCTGCACTCAGGAGAAGTGTTGTGTCAAATCCGGACTGTATGGGGAAGCAATGAGTCGAAATCCCCAGATGGTTCTGTTCTATGGGTGATGTGTCCGAAAAATTGTCAGGTGCAATGTGGAGAAATCTGGATGTGGTGGATAGCGATGCGGCGGCGGCGAACAAGCGCTGCATCGACTTTTTCAGCCGTGGTCAGATTCTTTCAGGCGCACAGCAGGGCCTGCATCGAGTTAGTGCGGGGGTCTCAGACTTCGGTGACAATCTGCACTGGACTTGGGCTGCAGTGGTTTCTTTGATTGTGGACAGGCGATGCATCAATTTCTTCGGCCGCAGGGTGGTGGTGCATAAAATATGTCTCGCGCAAGGCTGTGTTGTGTCAGAAAAAAAGGCGCTGGAAGGTCGGCGCGTCAATTTTGATGGTTCCCAACAGGTCTTTGCAGCAGGAACAACCTCCAAGGGCCCAGAACTGGAGTTGGCACCACAAGGCAGGGCACAACTCCCAGTAGTAGAGTTCAGGGATGCTATAGATAAAGTATTTGTGTCCCTGAGACAAGCTCTACTTCAAGCCCTTGGAGAATCCTCTGAAGCAGGATGCAGCTAAGTAAAAGTCCAGCCTTTCCACTGCCCATAGACAGAAGCAACAATTGCAGGCAAACCTAGCAAAGCAACACACAGCAAAGGGGTAGTGCTCCCCCTGACAGCTCTTGAGCTCTTCTTCTTGGCAGGGTGCTCTTGATTCAGATGTGTTCTAAAAGTCTTGGGTTTTAGGTCCAATACTTTTACCCCTTTTGGCCTTTGAAATCTTTGTAGTTTACAAGTTACAGCCTTGCCTGGCCTCGGCTTCAGACTCACTCCAGGGAGGTGGAAACAGCATTGTGAGAGGACAGGCACAGCCCTATTCAGGTATCAGTGACAACTCCTCCCACCACTTTATCTCAGGAAGACCCATAAGCCTGGTGATGGAACATCAGGATATGCAGGTCACACTTCAGCTCCCTTTGTGTGACAGTCTAAAGTGAACACACAAACAGCCCCCTGTCAGTCTAAACCAGATGTCAATTCCGCAGGCAGAGGCAAAGGATGGTTAAATAAGAAAATGCGACATTGTCAAGCACACAATCTAAAAACCACCTTCGCTAAGAGATGTATTTTTAAATTCTGACCTCAGGGAGCCCACACTCCAAATCTCTATCTCTTCCCAATTGAAAGTTACACTTGTAAAATGTTATAAGGCAGCTCCAATGATAGCCTATGGAAAAGCTAGGGCTTGCAATAGTGAAAAACAGAATTGGCATTATTTTACTATCAGGAAACGTGAAACACACCAGTACATGTCCTACCTTTCACATACACTGCACCCATGCAGGTATCTTGGGCATACCTTAGGGATGCCTTACCTGTAGAAAAAGGGAAGGTTAGTGACTGGCAAGTGGGTGCACTTACCAGGTCAACATGGCAGTTTGAAACTGCACTCACAGACAATGCAATGGCAGGCCTGAGCACGTTTACAGGGTTACTCATGTGAGTGTCACAACCAGTGCTGAAGGCCAACTAGTGGCATCTGATTTACAGGCCCTGGGTACACCCAGTGCACTTTACTAGGGACATACCACTAAATCAAATATGCCAATCATTGATAACCAATCAGAATCAAAATTTACAGAAAAAGCACTTGCAATTTAGCACTGATCCATAGGGATTGATTGCCCAGAGTACCTAAGCCAGTAAAAACGAAGTACAGCACACAGTCAAAAATAACGGAGGTATAGGCAAAAAGATGGGAAAACCACGGCAAGGATGCCAGGTGTAACACATTCTTGTATCTGTGACACTACTGCATAACCACCAATCGCTGACCTACCCCCCTCATGATCTCTTAATCATCAGACTTACCAACTCACACCTGCCCCTGTGTGACATATGACCAACTACATTCACACAGTGAAGACCCTGTACAGGGTGAGTATCCAGATCATGTTTAGAGATTTTACACGACCAATGTCCATTCTAGGTATGAAACTTCCCCAGGACTTCGGTGGCACCTTCATATGCTTTGATTTTTTGGGGGAGGACAGAGGGTAGGCAGTGAGCAGAAGTGCCTCTGGCTATGATGGCATTAAGCTCAGACATCGTCAAGGGTCTGGTCCCTCTTCACACAGTGAAACGTTTCCAGAAGTTGACTGGTTAGCATCATTCTTATGATACTCAAGGTTTCCCTTTACTTCCTCTATCCATAAGAAACAAATGCAGGTAAACCTTTCAGTATCCCTTAATAGCGACCTACTGAGGATCATATCCTCTCCAAGGACACCCTGCTCTCTCAAAGTCTTTATAAAATTTTTAAGATGCTGTCCAATACTTCTATGATAACTTTACCTTCTAATCGCAGTGACGTAGCTAGAGCTTGTGGCGCCCGGGGCTATCTCTCAGATTGCCGCCCCTGGGGGGGAGGGGTGCTGTGGAAAAAGTACGGTGAGCACTTGAAAGAGGTCTGAGAGACACACACTATCGCCGCTAATAGTTACCTCGTTCATGCAAGTTACATGCACATACATGACATGGTGCAAGGCTACACAGTTGAATACACCGGTGACCGGCAGTACAAAGGAGAACACACAGACTGCATGATCTATCTGGGGACTCAGAAAAACCGCATATGACATCCATCAGAGAGCTGCATGAACAATTACCTGGTAATCCCCTCAGCACAATGAAAACATGCACATACATGACACTGTTCAGGGATCCATCATCTACAGCTGAAATTAAATGACCAAACATCATGGTCTCCCCATTAAAGCATTTGGGACGTCCACAAACGTGATGTGCTCTGGGGACCCAAAACGAACTCAACAGTGTTGAAGCATGTAATTCTTTATCTTTCAAAAACAGCAAATTAATTATTCACAGGGAATGACTCACTGTGTGCCCTTAGAAATAAACTCAGCGATTTTGTTTACACATTACTTTCATGGTAACCAACAGTATTAAAAGTCCACAAAACAGTAGAATCATAATAATGTGTCTAGTATGGAACGGTAAGGCTCTGTAACACGCGTCACTGTAATACACGTCTTTAGCTGCCTCCCAGACCCGAATGTAGGCATGGCAGAACCAAGGTCTGGAGAAAAATAGCCACTTAAAAGAAGTCTGGATTCGAAGTAAGTTGTGTGTGCATTTACGCATGTGTGTTTCAGTATGTCCACTGCTCAATCATTGGAGAGTAGTAGCCAGCTACTACTGGTATCGCTGTACTCACAGACATCCGGGAATAAAGCCCTTCATCAGATCCCTAAAGCATTTCAAAAGGTTCATAATCTTAGTGCTTCACAGACCTGGATGCGCGTAGACAACTGCTGACTGACTGGTGCAATCACACTGGCAACCTGAGATCACAACTGGAGCTCTCGCAACCTAGGCCCAGATGCCCTGGGATCAGAGAATACCAGGTTCTTCTCTTGTATGTTGTATCTCAATCTTTTGTGTTCCTTTACTATCACAAGCTAAAACCACCAACCTTCTTTGACCATCTCCCTGGCTGACAGGCTTGTCGCTGCTGGTGGCGGAGCCCCTGCGGGTGTTCCGCGCCAGTCTCCCTCCGCCGTCGTTCCCCGAGCAGCCGCTGAGAGGGGGGGACCGAGAGGGTGTAAAAACTACCCTTCCCAGCTGCCCCGTGACTCAGGACCAGATGCGCGGGGTCAGAGAGCGCGCATGCTGGCGCATAAAAGTGACCAGCCCCATCGGTGGAGCGGGGGCCTTGAACATTAAAACCACCAACCTTCTTTGACCATCTCCCTGGCTGACAGGCATGTCGCTGCTGGTGGCGGAGCCCCTGCGGGTGTTCCGCGCCGTTCCCCCTCCGCCGTTGTTCCCTGAGCAGCCGCCGAGAGGGGGGGACCGAGAGGGCATAAAAACTACCCTTCCCAGCTGCCCCGTGACTCAGGACCAGACGCGCGGGATCAGAGAGCGTGCCTGCTGGCGCATAAAAATGACCAGCCCCATCGGTGGAGCGGGGGCCTTGAACATTAAAACCGCCAACCTTCTTTGACCATCTCCCTGGCTGACAGGCGTGTCGCTGCTGGTGGCGGAGCCCTTCCGTGTGTTCCGCGCCGGTCTCCCTCCGCCATTGTTCCCTGAGCAGCCGCGAAGAGGGGGGGACCGAGAGGGTGTAAAAACTACCCTTCCCAGCTGCCCCGTGACTCAGGACCAGACGCGCGGGATCAGAAAGCGCGCCTGCTGGTGCATAAAAGTGACCAGCCCCACCCGCGTCGCGGGTGCGCCGGACGAAGCCCGGGCAAAGGGCGGGCCCTCTATGGCCCTCCAAGGCCAAACAAGGCTGGGCTGGGCCACACCACCAACATCTGCTCTGCTGCCACTATCAGTAACATCTAAGGTACTATCTGGGCTATTACGTTTTGTTCTGTCGTGGCACTGTTTAGGTATTGCACTTCGCCCCTTACTATTACTGGCAAATTTACCTGTGGCTACTAGAACTATATATTTAAAAGGGGTGCGAATTGTGAACACTGCCGATCGACTGCCAAAACATGAGGAGGGGGACCAAAACCAATAAAATACCTACGCTGAGATCTAATACTAGGCAGAAAGTCGACTCGCCGCAGCCCTTACCAACTCTAACGGCGATAGACAAAATGTTGCAGCAAACTATTGGGGCTGTGGCAACTGCCATTGAAAACACTGAAAGGCGGCTCTCGATAGCGCCTACAGTAGCCATTCACGACACTGAGGAGGGTCCCGTGGTAACAATAACAGATGAACCAGACACAAGTTTCTTCTTAACATCTTCCTATGTAGAGCTCCCATGTGCCCAGATAACTACGGAAACACCAAGAAATACAACCAGAGACCCTGATTTCCGTAGCCCAGAGAAGATACCTTTGTCTAGTCCCCTCACTAGAAACCCAGGTAAAACTGCCCCGAGATTTAGAAAGAACACCGTTTCAAAGCCTAACAACAAAAAGGGGGGGAGAGATAACCCTAAGACTAACCATAATCTTGTGACCCCAATGCCCAAAACCACATCTGGCAGACCCTGTTGGGTAGCCAATATGGTATCAGATCTTAAGGCAGGATTAGAGGAGACCATTAGTGCGCACCTTAAGCCCCTGATGTCCAAACTTGACAGATTAACTTCTTTAATAAATAAACAAGGTGATAGGTTCAGTCAAACCAGTGACACAAGTGATAACCCCAATACCATGCAATCAGGACTCATGTAGTCGAGGGGTCGAAAAGATCACACACAAGGGCAAGGTAGCGTCAGATAACAATGCTATAAATCAAAAAAATAGTGCTACTCCACAAATCAGATCATTGGGCAAGACGTGTTCCTCTACCTCCCTGTGCTAATGGCACCGCTGCGCAGGTACGTAATAATCAAGAGAAGAGCTCCCTGTCACCTAGTAAGGATACCGCTGGTAATATCCCAAAGGACATCCCTAAGGAAACCCCTAGTCAAGTGAAGACTACCACCCCAATAGTTCCAGCTAGGGTAAAAACGGGAGTACGCTTCCGGTCATTTAGTTTACCACCTGAAGCATTACCCTATGTTGTTGTGTTAACAGGTGTGCCGCCTCTAAAGGAAGGCAAAAGAGAAAATGAAGTGGAGTTGAGGAATAAATGTATACAATGGCTAAGAGCCAACAAGCCATTACCATCACATATTTCTGGGGAAATATTGTCTGTAAGAAGGGGGCAATGGATTGGAAATGGAGTAAAAACCATTGCTGGGGATGTTATTGCTATAAACTTCAGGGACACCGCTGTAGCAACCCATATATGTAACTCCCCAATGTTGGGACCGCTAACTAACATATACCACGTACACTTATCCTACTTTTACCCCCTACCCCTCTCACAGAGACCTACACATCTAAACAGGGATCAGGCGAATAGGGCTCTGCACCATGTGCAGCTAAATAGAGCAGATAATTGGCAGACTCCATGGCAGGCATTCCCTCTCCACGATCCTGCACTTGCAATGCATGCACATTGGAACAGGTTCTGTGCCTTAGATAATGTCGATTGACCCGAGTGGAACAAAATGTGCCCGCTTCAGTCTACTAGGGACAGTTTAGAGAAAGATCCCCGACGATCAGGGTGGTTGCCATACCCCCTTAGCAGAAACAGTCAGTTCTGTTGTGGTACCTACTCACAAATCTAAAGCAGCTGACTTGAATGATATATTAAGGATTAGAACATTGGAATGTTGGGAGCTCCATTGCAGACAATGGAGAGCTCCCTGCTTCTACGGGCTGGTAAAGGCCCGCAGAGCAACATTCCAATGTTCTACAAATGCTTTTCGAAGTTCAAGGGGATTTATATCCCCTCGAGCTTCGATAACCCTTTGTTTAATTTGTTAGAACATTCTGCCCTCTAGTGGCAGAATGTTCTAATAGCCTTATAGCCCTTCGTAGCAGGGCTATACCGGCTATTAAAGTCCCGCTGTTACGTTAAAGTCCCTCGCCTTCGGCTCGGGCCTTTAACGATTCAGCGGGCCTTTAATAGCCGGTATAGCCCACTACGGCGGGCTATAAGGCTATATTGGGCATGTAGCCAAGTCAAGGGTAGAAACCATACCAGACAAGTTGGATACCCCTGCTGCAGCATGGGAGAATATAGATAGGAGCCCCCAGGGGGCTGGCGCAAACCAGTTTGTGACTCAGCATGGTATAAGAGCCATTTCCTGGAATATTGCAGGGGTGGCAGCTAAATATATCATACAGGAATGGAGAGACTTCATAACTAGTTTTCACATTATTTGCCTCCAGCAGACCTGGGCTGTCGAACCTGAACAATATACACTAGAAGGGTTCAAAAGTTTCGCGGTCCCCGCAGTAAGGGCTCCATCTGGAAGAGCTATTGGTGGACTTATAACATACGTAGACCTCCGCATCCAGGGGACCTGGTCAAACTTGAGCTGGGACTCAACAAATATGCAAGCGATAGGCTTTCGCCATAAGGGCTTAAAAATTGCATTGATTAACTGGTACAATGCGGTGGGTTCAAATGGCAAAAATAACATCATGAAAGAACTGGACGACCGTTTTAAAATTATGTCATCTGTTAACAAAGCCACATGGTCACCATACACCATCTTAGCGGGAGACTTCAACTTCCACCTGTGTGAAAAATTAAGACCAATAAATAAGGACTGGTCACGCTGCCCGGAGGAAAAAGGACCACATTTTGCTCATACCACCGAGGGCAGGGAAATGGAGAACTTTATAAATAGGCACAATCTTATATTCACAATGGATTTAATTACGATCGGCAATGTGGGGGAACTTAATGAAACGTATAAAGGAAGGGGCTGTGATTCCTATATAGACTTTGTTATGATGTCCCCAACACTTAAAAAATGGATCACAAACTTTGAAATTGCACATAGCCCCTTTAGTGATCATAACCCGTTGGTTTTGGCTCTTAAATGCATGAACCTGAGAACAGTAGAGGGTGTACCCGACGCCATAGAACAGGCAACGGCACAAGGGAGAAGACTTAAATGGTCCAAGATTAATGGAGACACATTTTACTTCAACCTTGTAACGAAAGGCCAAAAACAATTAAATGATTGCCTGGATGAAAATAAGGGCGGCCAAACTGTGGTCAGGGCCTTTAAAGAAATCACCCAACTCGTGGATACCCTAATGAAATCCTCCTCAGGAGCTAATCTGCCGCAGACTCCACGCTGGTTTGACCATGATTGCACAAAGACACTGAAAGACCTGAAAAAATGCCTTGCTGGTCAACTAAAGGACAAAGTTAAAATAGCGGGCAGTAGATCCAATTATAAAAAAGCCCTGAAAGCGCACAAAAGAACTTTACAAAATCAAGCATGGGTGGACCTAAGGGAAGCAGCAGAGAAAGGTGATCTCACAGCATTTTGGAGAGTTATCAACGACCCGTGTTTTAAAGATCCGAGGGGGCCAGAAATAGTGAACACAATTCTCCCTGAACAATGGTACCATCACTTTCTTAGCCTGTACAATCATACTGGGACGGTCTTGCAAGAGGAAGGCGCAAAAATAGCAGTACCCGTAAGCTTAGACTTTTCGCTGGGAGAAGTAAAATCAGCAATTCAAGGGCTCTCAAAAAACAAAGTGCCAGGCCCTGACGGCATCCCCCCATACCTTTATTTGAGCAACATTGACTTGTGGGCACCCATCCTCACTAGGGTCTTGAACGAGGCTGTAGTGGCAGGACTGCCTCGTTCCTGGTCCTCGGCAGTCATCGTCCCAATCCGCAAGAAGGGCAGCCGGGACGACCCCCAATGCTATCGTCCTATCTCATTAATAGACGTAACGGCTAAGGTTTTGGGACGTGTGATTTTAAATCGTCTACAAATTTGAGCTGAAGATAACCACATTTTAACAGATGTACAATATGGGTTCAGAGAAGTGAGATCCACAACAGATCAATGCCTAAACTTGTACCTTCTTACTGCTAAATATACTATTGCTGCCAAAGGGACTATCCATATGGGCTTTATGGATTTCTCAGCGGCCTTTGATCGTGTCAACAGACAGAAGCTATGGGCCCTGATGATCTCTCTGGGGGTGAATCAAGGGCTAGTTGACACATTGAAGGCATTACATTGGGAGACTACAGCTTCTGTCCGCTATAATAAAGAAGGAATGAAGACAGAGCCATTTCCTTGTATAAGTGGTGTCCGGCAGGGCTGTATATTAGCTCCTTTTTTATTTTCATTGTTGATTAATAATTTGGACCGAGAACTCATGAAGTTGGGAGTAGACTCCCCCCAAATAGGCCAGCGTCCGGTACCCGTCCTTCTGTATGCGGACGACGTAGTGTTGCTAGCCCGCACCCCATTGGGTTTACATAAGCTAATTGATGGTTGCGTTATATTCATGAACTCACTGGATCTCTCAGCTAACCTGGATTAGTCCTTTGTTATGTCTACAGGTACTAACACCAAAAAGGACTTTTCACATAGCATAGGACAACATAAACTAGGAAGAGTTAAGTCCTTCTCTTATCTAGGCGTGCTTTTCGACGAGAAGCTGGAATTTAGAAACCTGGTTGAAAAACATGCAGTCAAACTGGTGACCTCAACGGGTGCCATAATGGCATACGGGAGGAGGCTAGGTAGATGGTCACCGTAACAGATTTTGAACTTATATAGAGCGGTTTCCTGCTCCAAGGTGTCATATGGGGCAGAAGTTTGGGGCTGTAAAATCAATCATGTGCACCATATACAAGCTGAGGAAAATACATTTTTTAAAAGACTATTAAAGGTTCCTCAGAGCACCCCTTCATACATAACACACACGGAATTGGGCGAGCCATATATTGAGGATAGAATTATGGTCCGACCCATCCTGGCCTGGATAAAGATCTGGACTAACCCAGAGGCCGGCCTCGGCAGACAGATCATTAAGGACTGCCTGAGCCGGGATAGAGGGGGTCAGATCCCGTGGCTCAAATATGTAAAAGACACCATGGAAGGAATTGGTTGCAAGAATTTGTTCTCTGAGCCGGAGTCCACGACCAATCTGAATAAAACTTTGGTTAAAAAACTCTTCACCGATTGGGCATCCGCCAGAAGAGCCGACGCTGAAACCAGGAAAACATCCGTTGTGGCCCATAGTCTACTGAAAACAACGCCTGGAATGGAACCATACCTAGCGATGATGCACAATGTGCAGGAAAGATTCTATATGACTAGAGTCCGACTGAATCTCCTTCACCATTTACTGGCTGTTCCAGCAGGCTTCACACGCTCAGTAGAGTTGAAGGGTTCCTGCGGCTGCGACACTAGGTCTCCGCAGGATACCCTTCACTTTCTTTTATTATGTCCTTTTTACTCAGTTCCCAGACGGAAGTTTTTAGTAAGGATCTTGAAAGATAAAAAACTGAGACATGCTAAAGCAGCCCTCCTTTTTCTGCAAAAAGCCTCAGACCCACATACTCTATTATGTATTATAAGTTTCATTAAGGTGGCCATGAGATTAAGGAATACCAGGGAAGTATCGGCCCATATTAAACCATAGACTAAATCAACGTCTGTATAAAATTCCCAATGACCTTATGTTCATTTTTGCCTCTTTTTTAGATCTATTTTTATTGCTCTTAATATGTCATTTTAAAAAATGCTTTTAAATACTGTATGTATGTATTTTTATGTTCTTTAATGGTATCTTTTTAAGTACCGTATAAAGATATTTGAGATTTGAATGCATTTTAGGAAGAGAGAGTAGAAAGGCTTGCCGGGCTTGCAGGTAAATGTATCAATGAGAGAATGGAAGCAGAGAGGTCAGTTTATCCCTGCTGTTTCCTGAGCAGAATTACAAGAACACGTCAACATAAGGGCAGGGTACAGACTGACATTAACCAGAGACAGGTGCAATAGCCCACATGTCTAACTGGCGCTAACAGCACAGCCACCACTTGCTCAGATGAAGACTTATTCCACACTCAGTGCTTATAGTACAAGTATCACTAGTATGTCACAGATAGCAAAAGTACTACTTACGTACCACAGTGACCACAGCTATCCATCACATGTCAAAGGCAGATGATTAGTACCATTCATCTGTTCAATCCCTTGCTCTTCTGGTTAATTTCTTACTCAGTGCAAACAGCAAATCTATCCTTTAAGGTTTTTGTCTGCAGAGCTACTCTCACCAGACAACAGAGCATCCCCAAACAAGTTACAGGGAGCAAAGCTATGCCTTAATAGCAACTGAGCTATCCCTGGATAGGTGATTGTCCTTCTGACAATCTGACTGCACTGTGTCTAAGCAACTAGGGAACAGGGAACCAGTCAACAAGAGGGGTTTGGGAACTAATGCTTGCAGGATGGCATTTGGAGAAAGAGAGCCTCTCATACTTTAGCTGGACAGGTTTTCAATTCAAAATGCTTTATTCGGTTTGTCGAACACAACCATATAAGCAGACAATTAAACAATACTTTTATCAATTTAGCTAAATTACAAAACTAAATAGAGCACGTCAAAAAGGCATCATCAAATACAGAAAGTGCCATCTGCAATACAAAGTAAGCTATGCAACACTTTAAATACTATGCATATAATCCATACAATTCTCCTACTACTAACTTTTCTACGATATTTTGAGTTAATATATTATGTGCCAATTTTGCAATAAAGTGTCGAATGCTTTAAGTGTTTTGTGCAAGACTTGCTAAAGTACAAAAGACCACATAAAAGTACCAAGCAAAATAAATTATAAGCGATTTTCCTGCTACAAACCTATTCTAAAATGTTTAAAAATATATTATATGTAAAAAAAATTCGCAATAAAGTGTCAAATGCTAAGCAATTTGTTCAAAACTTGCAAGAGTGCATAAAAGTGTTGTATGCTTTCTTAGTTACGCAATGTGCAAAAGGGCAAAATAAATTATAAGCAGGAGTAAGGACGTCTTAAAATATATTAAACAAATATTATGTACTCCTATGCAAATGTAGACAAAAAAATTAAAATAAAATAGGAGATATTTGCTAAATAGCTCATTATACTAAAAGACCGAATGATAATAACATACAAATCCCAAAATGCGCTGTGCTACTAGTACAAAATGCCTAAGTAAAGATACCGCTTTGCAATTTTGTATTCAGGCTAAATATATACTCAAACGATAATAGATTTCCTAGCAGCTATTCTGTTTAAAATGTACGAAGCAACATAAAAACAGATGTCCGCGCCTTCTAAGGAAGACATTAACTCCATTGCTGTTTTAGTTAATGAACATTATTGTTGGACCCGGCCCTTTAGGCAGGTTCACCCCGAGACTTTTTGCTTTTTCCTAGCCTGTTTCTGTGACCTGGTGGTGGTGATTTTAGGCCTCTGCACACTTTTTCACTGTGGTACAGTGTAAAGTGCTTGAGCTCTCTGTGTATGTGTGGTGAGTGACCTGCCCTCCCATAGGAATGAATGGGGAATATGTATGCCCATGGTAGTTCCTGATGTGTGGGGAGTGCAGGGTTGAGTTTGATATGTACGAACTCGTGAAATTGAATGCTGCGAAATGATATATCCGGCATGACTGTGTCTAGTGTAGAAGTGCCACTTTTAGAAGTTTGCATATTTGTGTAATTTGTGTCTGGCGTGTGATTGGCTGGTGAGCCTGGTCCAGGAGTGCCTGGGCCTGCTTGTGGATTGACTGTCTGGTTTGAGGATGGCAGGGGCTGGGGAGCCCCAGGAGGTTGTCTGAGTCAGCCCGTGGATGAAAGGCTGCATCTGCTGCCAGGGAAGTGGGAGGAGATGGCACCTGGGAGTGACTAGGGCTGTGCCTGCCTGACCACAATGCTGGCTCCACCTCCCGCTGGGCGACCGTCACCTCTGTCCCTGACACTGAAGAGAGTTCCCTAAAACCAGTTCTAGCTGGTTCTCACACTGCCTGCACAAAGACTTCAAAGACTTTTCTCTGTATAAGAAGGGGCTGTGTCCCCTTCCAATTTGTTCATGTTTTTTGGACTTGAATCTGCCAGGGGCGTGCTGCTGCTTGGGCCCAGGGGAATCCCTGGGCACTGCCCAGCCCCTGGGTGCCTGGAGGACTTCTTGGGGACCCCTCTGCCTGTCCTGGAAGGATGGGGGACTTTGCTTTGCCCTGTATCCCTGCTGTTGCTGGACTTGTGGACCCTTACTTGTCCCTAGCGCTTGGAGTGCTTTGCTCTCACCCCTAGCGCCTGGTGGCGCTCTATTTCTGCCTTTAGCGCTAGGAGCGCTTTATTCTGCTGTGGTAGCGCTTGGAAGCGCTTTATTTTCCCTTTATTTACTCAATTTACGGGTGCCACCCCGTTTTTATTTAATTATTTGAGGCCGGTGCCCACCCGGCATTGCCCCATGTTTGATTTACCGCCGCCGGCCCGGAGATCATGTGAGGAGGTGCTGAGCACGCCTTCCTGCCCAGGGCCACGCTGCCATTGGCGGCCCTGCGAGACAGGAAGCCGGGCAGATCCTTTGGTGACATGGGCGGGCCTCGGGCGGTCACTTTTGCTTCCCCCCTGGCTGGGGGAAGCCTGCTTGTTTCGTTGCCGGTCTCCCGTGTGGAGAGGGAGACCGGAAAGGCTGGCCGCGAGGAGAGAGAAGAGGAAGCGTGGCCTGATGCGGGGCTCCCGTGTGCTGAGGGAGCCCCGGGAAGAAAAGAAGCATGGCGGCCGGTGAACAGGGCTCCCGTGTGCCGAGGGAACCCTGCAGCGAGAGGAGAGCCGCCCCAGGAGCCGCCGCCGCACAGGGAAGCTGGTGAGTGCGGGCGTCTTGGCTCAGGGGCATTGCTGGTGATTGAGTCCCCCGTGAGGGACTCCGACGGTGGCCTCATTATTGCTGAGAGCCCCGAGAGGCTCGAAGAGCACCTTTGTCTTTGGGGAGTCCCCGGGAGGGGGACTCCAGCTTATGGCGCCGCATCTGTTTCCGAGCCCCAGAATACTCAAGGCGCACTTTGTGTTGAGAGGCTCCCTGCTCATATTATTGCTTCACGAGCCCAGCGAGGCTCAGGGTGCCATTGTTTTTAAAGCTCTGAGAGGCTCCCTGCCCCATGATGTTTAGAGCCCAGTGAGGCTTGGGGGACACCAGTGTTTTTAGAGCCTGTGTGGCTCCAACGGTTGTGTTAGGTCAGAGCCTGTGTAGGCTCCAACGGGGGCACGAGTGCTTCAGAGCCTGTGTGGCTCCAACAGTTGGCGCAGTTTGCGCCTAAGGGTCGGTGAGGACCCTGTCGCAGTTTGGATTCACAGCTGCCCAGCAATTAGTGGGCATCTGCACCGTTTAGGTCTGGTGTGGTTCCCAGGTGCCCAGCAAGTAGTGGGCACCTGCTACGTTTAGGTTTTGCGCCAGTGGCGCACCCCTGACTAGCGCTGCATGGCAGCGCGCCCTGACATTCTGGACACAGGGCTCTTTTAGTCCCTTTATTAGATGGGGGCTGGTATGTGATTTCTGTGCAATGTGATTTCTATGTTTTTAATAGTAATTGCCTACTGTGTGTTTTTGCGCTATTGAGTTGTGTTGGGGCACCTCTGAATGTTTTGATGCATCATTTGCCTTTTTTTCCCTGCGCTGCACCTCTGAATGTTTTAGGCATCATGTGTCTTCTTGCGCTGCTCCTCTGAATGTATTTTATTGCATCATGTGCTTTGTTCTGAACACCGCTGAATGTGTAGGTTTATGCATCATGTGTTTCCCTTGTATTACACCTCTGAATGTTTTTAGGCATCATGTGTTTTTCCTTTACTACTCCTCTGAATGTGTTTCATGCATCATGGGTAATGTGTTCTTGTATATACCCCTAAATGTATTTTATTCTTAGGTGGTGGTGTTTTGCCTAGTATAGTTATACTAGAGAGGTTATGTGTCCATGCGTGATCTAGGCCTATGGTTATTAGTATTGCGTAGTGTGTACCTACGTTTACCAGTAGTTACTGGTTGTGATTTATAACTGTTATCTTGTGCTATACTTATTCTATTTCTAAAAGTGTTGATTCTGACAGTGGCCCATGTGGCCCTGTCCTGTACATAATCCCTTGTGAATATTGCCCGTGCCAGTTGGCACCATGTATTTTGTGTGATACTATCTGATGTGTTTTTACATTACAAAAGTTATTTTATAATAACCTTGTGTGGAGTTCCTTTTGTGGTGTGCCTAGTATGTTGTTGCTGTTGTGTGCTGGCGCAAATGCTTTACACATTGCCTCCGAGTTTAGCCTTACTGCTCGTGCCAAGCTACCAGGGGTTGAGCAGGGGTTATCTTGGCATGTGAGTCCCTTGCCCTGACTAGAATGGTGGTTTCTGCCTGGCTTTGGCATCAGCCTTAGCCTACCAGAAATAGCCAGTTCTAACAATTATATTTTAAAAAGATAGGTTTCAGATAAAATTTCGTAAATGAATAGTAAAATTTGCAAAACATTAAAAAAAGACAACAACTTTGTCTCAAAACATTATCACATGGGCATGAAGAGTTAGTGCTTGTTTTCATGTGAGGAAATGCCACAAGATGGTGGACAATACCCAGCCTGAGGCGCGTTAAAACATAGCGATGGGAATTTCGTGTCACTAAGGTTAAATATGACTGGAAGCCTCTTCTAAAGTTTAATTCCTGATAGAAAACAAATGTAGGTTGCTTCCCAGACAATCTCTCTCTGACCTCCCTGATGTGAGATAAAAACATTTATTTTTAGCTCCTTCTTTGGAATTGATGCTGCGAACTCTGGTTCCAAAAGAATGTTGCATTTAAACAGGAGGTTATACCAATAGTGAATATATCTAAGCCACGGAATACAAGAGAAGTGATCTAGCCTCATACAATCTCTAATGATCGTTTGTGTGAATAGCGTTTCAGTTTTTGACCAAATTGAGCGCCAAAGTGTCAGGGGGCGTAAAGCGGCTAGATCTGTAATGTGATCAATTCCCACTTCCTCATGAATTAATTCCGTGGACAATGAGGGAGAGACACACAATAAACACTTAAGCAACTTATTTTCGTCGTGCAGGAGCGACTTTCCACAATGGTGTCCCCAGACTCCTGCGCCATATAACGCAAACGAAACGCACCTAGCGTTGTAAATGGCCACCATGTCTTTTATTCTTCGATCCCCCAGTTTGGTTGCAAATCTAAATATACTATTAGTCTTCCTACTCATTTTAAGGCTCACATTTTCGTGTTCGTTTGTCCATTTCCCATCCCCTGCAAATGTTATTCCGAGATAGCAGAACATTTTAACGGATTGTACTTTAGCGTTTTCTATGTAAAAAGTTCTGACTGACTTAACTTTCTTCCCACATGTCATGACAAAGGTCTTAGTTTTGTTGATTAAAAGTTTCCTCCTCTTAATAAAAATTACAAAATTATCAATGAGTCGCTGAAGTCCGATCTGGGTGCGTGATAATAAAACAGCGTCATCCGCGTATAATAAAATTGGAACGGCTTTCCCATCTATAAGTGGGGCATCCGCAGGTATCTGGCTTAGGGTTGCGTTGACTTGATTAATAAATAATGAAAATAAAAGAGGGGCCAGGACGCAACCCTGGTGGATGCCTCTTGCAACCTTAAAAAAAGGGGTACATTCACCAGTTGGGTCGTAACATACTTTACAAGATAGATTTTCATAGAGTCTTGCTAAAAAGTGTACAATTTCCTTGGGTGCGCCTGAGTCAAGTAGCATAAGCCATAAAATAGAATGATCTACAAGATCGTATGCGCTTCTCAGGTCCGCGAAACAAAGGAACAGGTTTCCCTCCTTAACAGTAGTGTATTTATTAATCAGGAGGTCAAGATTAACACACTGTTCCAGGGTCCCTAGACCTTTTCTGAACCCGTATTGTGCTTTAGATGAAAAATAATTCTTCAAAGCCCAAGTTTCCAACATTTTTAGCATAATCCTACTTAAAATTTTAATAGAAGAATCTAGTAAAGAGATCGGATGATAATTACACGCTTCGGATTTTGATCCTTTTTTAAAAAGAGGGATAATAACCGACTGACCCCCATGACATCGGGAGCTGTCCTTCCGCCGCCACATTAAAAATCCTTGCTAATATAGGGGCCCATAAGTTCATTTCAGATTTATATAAGTCCACCGGAACCCCGTCGGGCCAGGGGCTCTGCCTCCTTTTCTGTTAATTAATCCCTCGTACACCTCATCCAGACTTATTAGCAGGGGTAGTGGCAACCACATAGAGTCATTTCACATAATTGTATCTAAAACCAACCTATCCGGGCTAAAAATATTTGTGAAGTGTTCTGTCCATGCATTGCAGTCAACATACGAAGTTAATTCGGGCACGCTGTCATTCTTTAACCCCTTCGCTGCGGATGACAAAGCCAGCTCGTCATGGGCGTTACCTGCGCTGCGCGGATGACGAGCTGGCTTTGTCACGAACCGCGCGATTTTCAAAAGTCAGCGCACAGCGGGAAAACCCGTAGCGCGCATGTGGTTAAAAAGGGGCTATTTATAGACTCCCAAAAAAGTTTACCATTGTTTGTATCTGCTGCTAGGTTAAGGTTGTTCCAGGTCTCCTCTTGGAGGTCTCTTTTTCTATTTTCTAGAGCCATTTTATAATTATATCGTGAAATTTTAATGATTGTATTACTACAGGGTTTGGTACACAGGGCTTGTTTTAATTCACGTAAAGCCAGAGTAAAACTTTCATCAAACTACCCTGAACATACTACCTTAGTTCCACTATTTCTTTTAGTAAATAAGCCTTCTATGATTTCATTTATCTTAAGAAAGCTAGTGAGCAAAATATTGGGGTTAACATCATTGCTAAGGCAGTAGTCTATCTCAGTACTGCACTTACTTATCACCTCCTTATGCATCTTCTGAGGGTCAATGCCGGCCCATTTGATCCTCATGCTGTTATTTCTTGTGGCGGCAATGTTACTAATAGAATTGCTATTAGTGGATTGCTTATTTCCCCAGCACAATAGCGATATAGATTTACTGTTATGATCGCTTATTGGTTGCTCTGTGATCCATAGGTTAGAATATTTGGTATTGCAGGAGATCAGGATATGGTCGATATTAGTTTTGGCATTCCTGCCTGTAAAAGTTGGACAATTAATGTTTTCCTTATTCTTAGTACAACTAAGCAATTCCAAATCTAAATTTACTATCAAGTTATTTAAAGTTGTACCATTACCACAATGGGGAAAATGTAAGTGGTCAATATCATCTTCCGCGCCAATCTCCTTCCTAAATCCACATGACCTACTCGGGGCCAATGGGCAGGATTTGATGTTAAAATCACCTACCCAAAGGATGATGGCCTGTTTGCGTGATAATACCTGAACCCTTTTAATTTTATTCCCAAGTGGGAGTAAAATATTCCCTTTGCTATTGTCAAATATATTATTATAGTAATTAATAAGTACTAGGTATTTTCCTTTAGTAAATTCTAGTCGCATCACCTGGCTGTAAATGTCCACTGAGGTATAGCTTTTAATCTTACATATAGCGAATTTATTCGATATCAGGAGAAGAAGACCACCCTTTGCTCTACCGGCTGAAGAATTAGCAGCACTTAACCAGTGGGAAGTATGACCCTCTATGAAAATAGGTCCCTTGCACCATGTTTATTGTAAGCAAATGATGTCGTAACCTACAGTAATAAAATCCCTCCAAAAAGGTGTGTCTAATTTCCTATTAAGGCCTGTTATGTTCTATGTGACTAGGCTATATCCTACATCTAGATCTGAATTGACAGATGTTGATTTATATAGAGACAATGTTAAAATATATTTTTGTGGAATCACCAACATTGTCTCTGAGGTTGTTGGCATTGTAACAACTATTACCTTTTTTGTTACGCTACATGCGTCGTCCTTCATAATAATATTTGTAGTTAATTTAGATAACTCAGTCGCGACTGTTAATGGTACAGAGGGTGGAAGGGGAGGAGATGACAATACCTCATTGCCTACTTCATCTAAATTCTTCTGTAGGCCCCCTGTTAAATCATTTACCTGAGCTATATCCAAGGCCAAAATATAAATAACAAAAAAGAACCTGAGAGGTCTATCAGCCAAACATATTGGCCAGGCTGACATGTATTGCACTATGTCAGTGGGTGCTGCAGTCACCATGAAACAAATTTCTAAGAAAAGAAGAAGAGCATGAGTCACGTGTGTAAGAAATGCAAACTCAAATATTTAGTGCGAACTCAGAAACTGGTCAACAACATCCAGAACAGCTTCTTATGGATAACCATCAAGCAAACCAAGTGATCAGTCATATCATTTGGCCGTCCACACTGTGACCAGGCTGGTCCTTAGATCATCTAGACCCCATGCCACACAGTAAGTTGTTAATACTGGAACAGGTCCACAGTACGCTATGAACCACCAATTGTTGGCCAGTTTATGATGGTTGAAGAAAAAGTGGTGAAAACACAGTGCAACCTAACAGAAAAGTGGTGAATTTAAAATAGGGTGGTATGTCTAAACAACTCATTAATGGGAACAAGGCACACCCCCTAGTTAAAAGAACATGAAGAGTGCAAACGACAGTATGGAACAAATGACTGTCACAATTAGGGACAACATGTTTCTGCCTATCGGGCAAAACGTCCCTTGGCTTTCATCAGGGCCACTGCTCTGAAATGGTTGCTACTGTAACAGGTGTGTGAAACAGATACTACACCAACTTAATCAGTGAAAAAGAAGAAAAAATGGTAAATGTAGGAACGATACAACCTGTACCTACAATTATGTACTCATCCTCCTTGTCAAATGGATACTCAACGTGATCTGAAGAAAATATACATCTGTTACTCATATTGGTTAGTCCCCTCCAGTGGAAAGTCACAGTTGTTAGTCAACCAATATTGGGTTTTATTTTTAAGTGTGTTGTGATTTTCCACTTGGTCTTGTCTTAGTTTGGGGACATTTACAAGCACTGCAACATAAGCACCACATTCAGGCGGCAAATTGATAATTGTCTTGTAGTAGCAATCGTCAGATCTTTATTACTTTTCTTAGCATGTTCTACGGGCGCTGGCTTTTCATTTACATCGGTGCCCTGATCAGAGGGAATGATTGCGCTTTTTCCAATAGATAGAGAAATACTCTTTAGCTGTTCCCCGTGACTTTGATGTTTATTGTTTGGCTTTTCTAAAGAAGTTTTACTCAAGTTGGGTGCCAAAGAGGGGTTGTTGTCATTCATGGCTATTCCTTTATTAGCGTTATCATTTTTGCCATTATTTCCATTGTTTGCTTCTGATCTTAGTTTTTCCTGTTGGAACCCCGTACTGATTTTGTCCAAGTTGCCGCTTAATTTGTGGACCTCCCTGGCCAAGTTATCCACTTTTTTGTGGAGGGGCCTAATCAGCTCAATCAATTTGTCATAAACAGCTTCCATGTTATAATTACCAGGGGATATATCTGATTTTTATTTAGATCTTGTTCGTGTGGAAACCATATTCCCTGCTATAGTAATTCTTTTATCCCTTTTCACCTTCGGGTTCCCCTGCCCTGATGTTTTCTTTTTCCGGCCCTTGTGTTTAATTGGGGGGGACGGTGAGGGGTAGAGACTAATGTCTGTAACAGACAGTCTAGGTGTATTAGAGATGCGGGAGTGATTATTACCATTAATATTTGTACCCTCTAGTAAGTCCATGTCCATATTAGCTTCACTAGTAGGGCTTAATACTCTGCTTATGTTGACCTGGTCAAGTAACAAGATACTTGATCCCATAGAGAGGAGCCTTTCGGTGCGATCGATTTCTTCAGTAAGAGCATTAATAGTTTTTTCCAAATATGTGTTGATGGTGTTGCACGCATTGTCAAGCAATGGTTTAGCGCATCGCCTTGCCATTATCAATTATTTGCCAATTCTCACCCCTAATAAAAACTTAATAAATTGATGAAGTGCTATTTAAAAGCAAGTGGGCCTATAATCCTATTTTGTAATTATGACAAATTTTTAAAAATACTTTACATAGCGGTATAAAGTACAAAAAAACAAATAAAATAAGGAGGAAAGGGACTGTTCATGAATAACACTCGAGCATCATACTGAAACCTCGTTAGAGGGGGGCCCAGCCCAGCCTCCTCCGGCCTCTGATGGCCTAGGACGGTCCCGCCCTTGTCCCGGGCTTCTCCCGGCGGCGCCCGCGTGCGTCCCGCGATGCGGGAATAGCGCCTCTCTTTTGAGCGCCAACGGGCGTGGAAGTGGGCGTGGTCGTGTGCAGGGAGAGCTGGGAGCTGTAGTCTCCCCCCTCGGCTGCCGCATGATGAACCAGAAAGCGGCGGCAGGGGAGACCGACAGCAAGAGGCAGATCAGGCAGGTAGGTGTTTGTCCGAGGAAAAGAGCAACCTGCAGTGTTCCGCTCAAAGCCCCCGCTCCACCGAAGTAGCGCCTTTCTTTTGAGCGACACCGGGTGCAGAAGTGGGCGTGGTCATATGCAGGGAGAGCTGGGAGCTGTAGTCTCCCCCCTGGGCGGCCGCGTGATAAACCAGAAAGCGGCGGCAGGGGAGACCGACAGCAAGAGGCAGAACAGGCAGGTAGGTGTTTATCATAGGAAAAGAGCTGGACAGGTAAAAAAAGGAACCAGGAGATGCAATAGATAGGCCTGAGAGACAGAGAGACCTCAATATTGAGCAGCTTTAGGCTGGGATACATCAGGCAGAGTATTAATGGAAGGCTAGAACAAGACAACAGAGACAATGCAAGCAAGAGACAGGCCAGTTCCAACTGAAAGGAGACAGGCAAACAAGAACCTAGGATGGACCTAGATGAGGAACAAAGCATACCAAAGGAGAAACATAAAATCCACAAATATTACACTAGAATGACTCTTACATCAACCACCCGTGTCATTTAGAAGAGCACATGGCATTACTTTCAAACAACAACACTACCATAGCTGACACTAATTAGGGGAAAGGATTCAAGACCCTAACCTCCACTGTGAACCACCATGCAGAACCCCCAAACACACTCAACATTAACACAGATTAGGCTGGAAAGTGTCAAGAGTCTCACCTCCCCCCAACTCCTGTTATAGAACAGCTCTATGAGGATAACCAATGTCTTCCAAGCAAGCCACCCACATTGATGTGATTCAGTTCCCCTACTGGAAAACCTCTGATGGATGAATCACAAATGCAGACTGATGTCTGGATAAAGCATTGAGGCAAGTAATTGGCTAACTCTGAACCATGTCTGGCAGGTCAACATAACAGAACTGCTGCTACACATGCCAAACCTCTTCTCTGTGAGTTTGGAAACGTTGCATACCAGCTGTCTATACTGTCCCTATGCTGTTTGTGAATTAACCACGCTTTATGAGACCGTTCCACTTAAAAAAAAAAGAAATCAAAATGGCTGTCCTTGTCAATATTTTTTTATATTTAGCTGCTTATAATTGTGTTTCCATTATTTTTTATCAAATTTCCCAAATTAAGCTCGAATATTGACAATCAAACAGTTTGAATCAAACTTCCATGTAGGTACACCAGGAATACACTGTTGTATGCATGAAGTCCGCATCAACTAGGGCAGTAAGGGCATTGCCTGTCACTATTTCACATAATTATAAAAAGTAACAAAGATAGCCTTTGTGTTCAAGGATAATCGTTTCGTGTCTCTGTCCCCATTTCTCTCACAAGAGGAAACCTAATAGATAAGAACTGCACCCATGTGTATCTGTTTCTTTGGATAGCTTATGTGTGACATTCCCATGTATGCAGTGTGTTTATGTGCGACATTTCAAGGCTTATGAGTGACCTCTTTCTGCAAGTGAATTACACCCTTTTGTTACGGGTTATGTTTTAAAGCGGACTTGAAAGTACTGTCACAGCCTGACACCATGAAACAGGTGATGTGAGTAGTGGTTTATCACAATTGATCCTGTGAACCACAGAGGATTGTTTAGTTAAACCTGGGAGCCTTCCCTGCTGCTACTAAGTCTCTCTAATAGCCCCCCCCCCCCCCCTTGCCACTCACTCCTTTCATTCCTTTTTGTTAATCTCTCCACCTGTGCCTCAAGTCCGCACTCCTTGTCTCATTCTTCACTCCCCTTTACCTTGATGGACTTACTGTTTGCATATGATCGCTAGACGTGGTGCTAGCAGTCTAGCTGCACAGGCTAGGAAGTAGGGATTTGAAGGGGCCATGCTGAGTGGGAGAGAGGGGTTCGAGGACGAGGAGCACCTGCTTTTAAGCAATACCAATAGAAAGGAGCAAAAACAATGCCCGGGAGGTATGAATCATAACCTCCGACCCAGCAGAAAACTGAGCTCATTGCAGCCTGTCCAAGGTGTGGAGAGGAAAATAAAATGTGTCGGTGTGGAGGTTAAATTCATGTGACCGCTGATAGCTTGAACATTATATTGGCCACTTCTACGTGCACACAATGAGCCTCGAGCTCTTGATATTTTGCATTTTATTGCAAAACGTTTTTCAGTGCTAAAAAAGTGGTTACCTTTTTAAAATATGCACACAGCTAGTACAAAATCAAAACATAATACTTTTAGGTGCCTGTAAACAGGAAACGCGTACCTTAGGGTTGAAATGCAGGCGCATGCTCAGTGAGGATAGTGACTGCGTAGCTCTTCCACTCGCTGCAGATTTCACTACCAGTGGAATCAGGTCTCCAGACGGTTTGTATCCTTTTATAACTCTATTAAAGTCTCGTGGCCATCCTGCATTGGTCATGAATTTAAATGGTGCCCCTTTGTCATAAAACAAACAGGCAAGGAAGGTCGGTGCGGCCTGGGATCATGCTGCTGCAGCTCAAGAAGGATGATGAGGCCTGTGAGTGTCAGTGAGTCTCAGCCACGGCTGCGACGGGTCTCCGGCAGCCGGTCCAATCACGGGGAACACAATGAGAGGGGAGGCAAATGTGCCCATTTGCAGAGGCATCATTTAAGTCACTAGTGGGCAAGCAGGCGACAGTTATGTTTCGGCGTTTAGTTTGCCAGCACACCTCTGCTTGCACCTCGGCAAATGGATACAATGTTGCAGTCACAAAGTCACGTGCCCATTGCGGTGGCCTTTATAAATTATTGGAGACACTGACCTGACTGACAGTAGTGTCAGCAGTGTCCTCAAATAACTTATAAAGACCGCCGCAACGGGTCACCAGTGCAAAATTGTGCCGCCTGGGGCGGACCTCCACACCCTAGCTTCGCCCCTGTCTAAACTTGTTCATTCTCTTGGCCAAATGCCCCCAACAATGTATCGCTGAACAGTCCAAACAAAAACACACCCACATTGTGCACTCATCCCTGCAAGTGGAGAGAGACACACACTTGTGTAGATTTTGCTACCTTTAAATGTAAGTCATTCCTACCATCATCACATAAAAGCTTTATCTTACTGAATCCATTGACAAGACACTCTGCATTGTCCACTAAGCCTCCCATGGAAAAGGACCACCCTACCTACAAGTTAAATTCACGCAGCGCAAACCAAACAGTTTACTGTACTCCAGGCTTGCACCACTTATCATCATACCACCTTATCATAAAAAATCCATAGAAGGGGCTGCTTTCTCGGTACAAGCCACCAAGCTCTAGAACTCACTGCCAGACAGCAATAGAAGCACCAAAGAGAATATGCACTGCTGAAGACAGTTGGAAACATGGCTGTTTCTTAAATAACTGCACCACCCACATCTCAGCAACAGAGTCCAGAAAACAGTTGCACCCTCAAGCACAATTCTCTGCTTGCAATGCATAAAGTACAAATAATTCAACCAGCAAACCGCTTTTGGTATGCAGGCAAGCTAAGAAGGGCTGACCTATGGTTTGCAGTAGTGTTATATAGTTCCATATTTAACACTTATGCAACACAATAATACTAAAACTATAAGATGTAGTAGTCAGCAATAAACTGTAACCTATACCTGTTAAATTCACATAAGACACATCTACTATGAGGGTCGTTCATCACCAGCACTGTATAGTCAAAAAACAGCCAAATGAACAAGAATGGAATAACTGAAGAGGTCTGCAACACATTGCTTTATAATTTAGAGGACTTTAATATGGTCCACCACTGCAGGACACAAATATCTATACAATCTGACCCCCTCTTTACACCTCACAAATTCACTCAGCTATGATGGATGATAATAAAAATGCTGATCCTAACAGATACCTCCAATTCTCTTTCTCTCCAACCATGCCAGCTCAGGACCACAACTATACACAAAAACCCAGACTGGACGACCCAGTGCAGTAACCAGATAAGCAAACTATATCAAAGGAAATACAATAAAGAAACCAGCCGAGCTGTTCAAAGCTAGTAGCATAATCAAAACCATACAACTGCGTGTTTGTTTTTCACACTTCACCACCCGAAACACTGCTACGTGCTGGTTCCCATTACACAATAACTGCACCTCATTGTCATCTTGCACGACATGGAAGCTCTTCCCACATAGGTGTTGCATGAGTTTGAAATCCCTTAAAAAACAGAAGACAAGAGGCGTCTGGTAAAACAGGCACAGTTTGTCTCATTGAACTTCATGGCCGGGAGAACATTTACAGGCATATGGTCACAGGAATGTGTCAACCTACTTTAGGAAAGCAAGATGGCGGCTGTGTGAGGGTGGCTGTTCTTTTGCCCTCTTCCATACAAGCCTACTGGATGTTTGACTGCCCCTTGGCAGCCGGCTCTGGGGGATAAATGAAGGGATTAGCTTTGCTAGGGTAGTGCTAGGTGGGTGGTTGCTTCCAGCCAGAGTATCGACCCCACTCATCGAATTTGGAGGCGGCTGGTTTCTCGAGCGGTTCGCTAATTGTCTGCTCGATCAGGACGCTGCTGTATGAAGTGGATGGCAAAGCCTCTGAAGGCAACAAGAGTTTTGAAGATCCTCAGAGAAGCAGTGACTAGAACGGAGCCAGGCCTGCTGCTCCCCAATCAGCCCTCAGTGAAGAAGCCGGCTGACAGATGGAGTCCAGAGACAGGGACCCGGGGGCCAGCGAGGCCAACAGCTTCTGAGGTTTCAGCGTGCTTAATGGCAGACTTTTTTTTCCTTGTTTTGGTTCTTCCAGGTCCTCCTGGCTGTGCCCACCTCAGCCTTAGCCCTACTGATCCTCCCACAGTGTTTCTGCTGGTCTGCTGTGTCCTCCTTCACCTGGCCATTATTGTACTGGCCCTGCTGGGTTTGGCACTCCTAACCCTTTAACCCTTCCTTTCTGGGCCATCCTGTGCCTCTTGATACATTTTCTGAATTGATTCTCCAGGGCATTGCCCACAATTTGATTATCTAAATCTCCTGACACTAAGGACCACCCAATGCAGGGAACTACTTGGCCTGTAACCACCCCACAACCCGCTGAGCAATATTTGAGTGAGATGTGTTTCAGGTAACAATCAATCAATTCTATAAAACTTCACAGAGATAGTTAGTGGAATCACAAAATGTTTTCATTAAGAAAGGCACACTCCAGAACACTAGGGAACAATTAATATATTTTAAATATGTATTCTAAAATCAAAATCCTATCCTAGAGCACACACTACGAATCATAACTACAATAAAAAACAAACAGAATGGCAGCTGCAACTTTTCCCAAATTATGAATAGCAGAAAATAGTCTAAGATATTGACTATGTAACTTTATAACAATGCAACCCTCCTTTCTTTACTTAATAGGGAAATCTTAGCACCAGCAGGATGACCTAGTCTGAATTTCAGAGATGGTTTGCATCTGCATACCTGTTTGAACAATAAGGATTTATGTTCATTGCAAATAACAAGGTCTGCAATTCTTGTCTGCACTGGCAGCAGATCTGAAAAGCTCACCAAGTGATGTCTGAATTCCTCCTGTTAACCTTCAGCGAAAGTAGGTGATATGATTCTACATGCCCTGTCTCAGGCAATAAGAATGTCTCTCGGTATACCCAAAGGAATTTCCTTTATTGCTTGAATACCCTAGACATAATTATAAACTTATTGTGGGGGCTCTTTGAGTATCAACAGCTCAATTGCCCTCCTGGGCTCAGTTGCCCCTATAATGCCAAAATGTTTCGGCCAACATGTAAAGCCCATACAGGTCAGAGGCCTTCATTAGGGCTGGTAGCACCCTTGCCCATCTACTCATTCATACAATGCATAGAAATGAGGCCTAAGTTAAAACTCATTTGGAGAAAACCCTAATTATGCGTGATTCAGGAGTCATGAGTCAAGCAGAAGGTACGCCCCTGTAGTCACATATTCATCAAGGTGGCAGTGGCTGAATTTGAAATCTACAAGTCTCCCGCAGTGACCACCGCCGAAACCGAATGTCGTTGTACCCTGAGACATTTTTATTGCTTTTTTCTATGGATCCCTGTTCCAAATCCATTAGTGATTTATATAAGAACTCCTGACCTCGATTATGTCTGCCATAGTGGCATTATCCTACCAGGGTGTGGATAAACATTGATGATGAAGCATTCCACTGTACATAATGAGAGAGGTGTCTACTCCAAAATCTTTGGATTTTCTCCAGGACCTATCCTTGAAATCTAACTTAGTTGCCCATAGGTGTTTGAAGTTGTGCCAAGTAGGACACAACTAGGTTTCCTACCCTCTCACTCTCTCATTGTGTGTAAGAAATTGATTAATATTTTGCAAAGAAAAATGACATTAATAAGCATGCATTTTATACTAAACACTAATATTCACATCTAAGTAATTATTATGTGTACCCTAAGAAAGGGAGATGCCTAGAAGAGAAAAATGATTATAATAAAAAACACTTGGCCCTGTTTTCTGTCCTCCTTGTCCATCTGGTTCTGCATTCATCAATCCTTGTCCCTACTCGGTACTATTGAGGCTGACCATCTTGGTTCTAGTCTGATCATTTTTGTTCTGGTTTTCATGCTCTACCTGGCAGTAGTTGTCTTTGGCTTTCTGGTCTCTTTCTCCCTCATCATTTAATATCTGGTACCCAGCTCCTGATGGCCCTCATGGCCAACTTGGCCTCTCATGTCCTGGTTCTCTTAGACCTGACCCTCTTTGTTTTTGTCTTCCTGTTTGGATCATTCTGTTCTCCTGGCCCTGTTCCTTGTCTTTTGATCTTTCTGGTATTGGACTCACTACCTCTTGTGCTCTAGACCTTGGTCCTCTTCAATGTGGTTCTCTTTCTTTGGGTAATGCTTAGGCTGGTAATTTTAGTAATGGTTGTCCTTGCCATCCAGGTTCAGTCCCCTTAGCCGTCCTGGCTCGGGCTCTCCTGGTCCTCTGATCCTCCTCTCCCTGGTCCTGTTACCTCAGGTTCTGGTCTTTCTGCTCCACCTTGTACTTCTGTCAGGATCCTTCCTAATGAACGGTCAGCAAGAGTTCTCAAAATGAGGAAACAGGACTGGAGTTTGGCTCCTTCCTGGTCCAAGGCGTGGAATTCATGGAATTCCAAGATGGCGTGCGAGCAGGACAACTGCCAGCCTAAGTTGCCAGTCTAGTTTTCTGAACATTCCAGACCGGAGTTCAGGTGAGGCGCGCGCTCTATCAGAGCTGCGCACTTCACCAAGAATTCAGCCCGAGGCAGTTAGAGTTTTCGAGTTAGAGTAGGAAAGGTTATTTACAGATTTCCGGAGCAGTTTAGAGATTTATTCCTAGTAGCGACTAGTACCATAGTTTCCCTGCAGAAATTGCCACGTTGGGGTCTGACAGAAGAAAAGAAAAAAGAAACATTCTGAGAGACTTTTTCAAGAGAACGTGTGCCGCTTCAGGAGCAGAGCCAGCTGTCTTCACGTCACAGAAAACGGCTTTCACAGAGCTAAGTGAAAATTAATTTAGACAGTATTGTTGAAGAAAAAAAGAATTACGCTTTCAGCCTGTGACATTTAAAATCTAAGAGATAACAGTTGCGTTTTCAGCAGGTGTTTCGAGACTCAGCAACAAGAAATTAAACTCGTCCCCCAGAGAAATGTAAATGATTGTTAAAAGGCAATTTAGACAATTACTTGAAGTAAATGGAAAGAAAAGGCTTACCTGAATCTAGTGAGACAAATAACTTGAGCAGGAAAGCAGCAGACTGAAAAGAAGAAAGACAAGTACAGATCACATAAAAAGAATAGCGGAATGCAGCATTGATGAGGTATTCACAAGCCAACATACAACACAAGAGGAAGAATAAAAGACACAGAGTTGCATAGCGTGGTAGGTCTGTAGTCTAGAAAAACACATATTCTAAGAGAAATAATAGAGTGGAATATTAACACAGTCATTTCATTTTAGTGAGTTTGAACACAAGGCAACTCCAGTTAAGAAAACACACAGTAGAAAGAAGAGCTGCAGGTCTATGCAGTCCCATGGGTATGTAGGTTTAATTAACAATAGAAGGAGGTAGAACAGAGTTAAGACTTATAGGCTAAAAATATTTGTATGTTTTAGTATTCACAGGAACCTAGTTTGGCTGATAAAGTCAGAGGAGGATTCGCTGGAGTATCGAGGGACCGGACCAGTCTCTTCTGTGCCTTTCTTTTATTATGGTTATTTTCTCCACTTTTCCCCTTCCCTTCTTCTGATTGCTTGGAGTTATGATTTTAATCTGACTCCGACTGATTGGAGAGAGGGAGTTGGAAAGTAAGCATCTTCTGTTCCTGTGCAAGTCGACATAGAAGAAAAGGATTGGAAATTCGTGGAGCCCTGACAGAGTGAAGTGCCCACGTTGTAAATTTGCACCCGAACAGAATGGTTGAGGGGGTTAATTTACAGACCTTAGGGGCGGTATTGGATGCCATCCAAAAAGAGTTAGTGACAGTTAAGGAAGAGAATCGGGGTTTGAGGCAGGAGGTGATAAATGCCAGAAAGGAAACAGCAGAGTTGGCGCAGAGGATTAGGCAGTCACCTCCAGGAAATAGGGAAACTCCCACCACATCAGCTGGGGATGTCAATAGGTTAACTACACAGGTGATACATTCTTTGTCACCAGTCATTCCCTTAGCTGCACCAGAGAGATTTAGTGGGGACCCACAGAAAGCTCAAGTATTCATTACGCAATGCTCCCTGCATTTCATGTGTCGTCCTTCTATCTTCCCCGACGCACAATCTAAAGTGGCATTCATCTTGTCTTATTTGAGCGGAGATGCAGCAGCCTGGTCAATGCCCATAGTGACTCGAGATGACCCTCTCCTGCAGAATTATGATGAATTTAAAAAAGAATTCTTGCGCATATTTGATCGAAGGCGAATCTCTCAAGCTGTAGACAATGAGCTATTAGAATTAAAACAGGGGAATCGAGATTTGGTGGCGTATTTGGCCCACTTTAATAAGTTAATAATGGAAACAGATTGGCCGGAAAGCAAAAGAACAGCAATTTTTTATCGAGGCCTGAGGGATGAATTAAAGGACGGGTTGGCGCAGATTCCCAACCGACCCACAGAGATTTCAGCTCTCATAGATTTGGTCCTGGAGTTGGATTTCCGGCAAGGTGAAAGGCGAGGTGAAAGGAAGCGAGAATTTCGAAGCACCGTGCCCCGTTTTGACAGGGCAAGAACAGACGTAGGAAGAGTTGCGGAAGGGTCCAACAACCCAGAACCCATGCAGATAGGGGCAATAAGAGGTCCGCTTACCAAAGAAGAAAAGGAGAAGAGACGAGCCAGTAATTTATGTATGTATTGTGGTTCCGGTGGACATTTTGTGAGGAATTGCCCAAAGAAACCCAAGGGATCGTACAAGCCGAAGGAAAACTAGTTGCACCACCTGTAGAAGGAGTTGTACAGGTGGATGCGAGTCAAAATCCAACTCCACAAGAGCATCAGCTGGCCAATACGCTGCAGTCATCCTCCCCGCATCTGATTCAATCCATGACAATTAAATTCCGTCAGGAGGTTAAGAAGGGAGTGACGGTGATGGTGGATTCAGGGGCAACAGGGAACTTTTGCGATCAAAAGTTTGCTGCCAAAATAGGATTGAAGGCAATACTCAAGGAAAAGAGTGAACCAGTTAGAGCCATCGATGGAACAAACCTATCTTCTGGGCCCATAGTGAGTCATACCGAAATGGTGCAGTTGATGAGAGAAGATGGACATCAGGAAGAAATCCAGTTTAATCTAATCGATGCTCCTCAATTCCAGCTAATCTTAGGACTTCCTTGGCTCACAGAGCATAACCCGACCATCGATTGGGCCGCAAGAACTATAGAAATGACTTCGGATTATTGCAAGAATCATTGCTTTGGAGACCAAAAGAAAAAAGATCAAGACAATCCAGCTCAGGCCCTGTGTTCAGCGAATGCAGTCGTGTGCGTAATCAACACACAGTCAATACCATCGCAATATCAAGATTTCGAAGATGTGTTTGATGAGCAGGAAGCTGAACAACTACCTCCCCATAGAGTATACGATTGCAAAATAGACTTTGAACCAGGAGCAAATATGCCATGTAGCCGAGTTTATGCTTTAACTGAGAAGGAGCATAATCATTTAAAGGAATACATTAACAAGTATTTGGCTAACGGATTCATTCGCCCCTCCCAATCTCCGGTATCTTCGCCTTTGTTTTTCGTGCCTAAGAAGGAAGAGGGCGAGTTAAGAACTTGCATAGACTATCGCGCAATCAATCGGATAACCAAGAAAAATAGGTACCCCCTCCCTCTCATCTCAGTTTTGTTGGACCAGGTGAAAGGAGCTCAGATATTCACCAAACTGGATTTGAGGGGGGCCTATCATCTCATTCGAGTAAGAGCCGGCGATGAGTGGAAAACCGCCTTTAGAACTCGCTTTGGATTATTCGAATATCAAGTGATGCCTTATGGGTTGTGCAACGCCCCAGCTGCGTTCCAGCATTTCATAAACGATGTCCTTAGTGAGTTTATCGATCAATGCGCAATAGTGTATATAGACGACATCTTGATATACTCCGTCAACACCCAGGAACATCAGAGTCAAGTGAGAAGAATATTACAGAAGCTGAGAGAAAATAAGCTGTTCGTCAAACTAGAGAAGTGTGCCTTTGATGTGACAGAAGTGGAATTCTTGGGGTTTGTCATCTCGCCAGCTGGAATACTCATGGATCAGCGAAAAATTCAGGCCGTCTTGGAGTGGAAGTCTCCGACCAGTGTGAAGGAAGTACAGGCATTTATTGGCTTCGCCAATTTTTATCGAAGATTTATCAGCGAATTCTCTCGGCGAATTCTGCCTCTCACACAATTATTGAGAAAGGGAGTAAAATTTCAGTGGACAGCAGATGCAGAGATGGCATTCAAGGCATTGAAGGAAGAATTCACGTCAGCTCCAATTCTTCTTCACGCAGACCCATCAGAACCCTTTTATGTGGAGACAGATGCCTCAGATTTGGCAGTGGGCGGAGTTCTGTCTCAGAGAAATAAGGAGACAGGTCAATTGCATCCGGTTGCATATCGTTCAAGAAAGTTGTCACCAGCAGAAATCAATTACACAATTACGGAAAAAGAACTGTTGGCAATAAAGGATGCCTTCAAGGAATGGAGACATTATTTGATGGGAGCTCATCATATTGTAACAGTGTACACGGACCATCGAAACTTGAAATTCTTGAAGTCAGCTAGAACACTAACCCCGAGACAGCTTCGTTGGTCATTATACTTTGCCGACTATGACTTTGTCATCACATACAGGCCAGGAGCGCAGAATGGCAAGGCGGACGCCTTGTCCCGAATGGGAACCGGAGAAGAAAAAGATCAAATCAAGACACAAGCCATCATTCCAGATACCAAAATCATAGGCGTTGTTGAAACTCTGAGTGTGAAAGAACAGATATCTCGAGCCTTGTCACCAGCAGAGATGTTGGAGTGGACGCAGCAGGAAGACAATAGAGAAGTAGTAGATGGTCTACCTTATCACTCAGGAGCCTTGTATTTGCCTACTTCAACACTGCAGAACCAAGTCATGAAGGAATGTCATGATCATTTGTTGGCTGGGCACAAGGGAGAACAGAAGACGATGGATTTAGTAAAAAGAAGTTATTGGTGGCCACAAATGAACAAAGACATAGAGAGATATGTGAAAACTTGTGAGATATGTGCGCAGGGGAAGTCAGAACGACAGGCACCTAAAGGGCTTTTACAACCCTTACCTACTCCTCCCTATCCTTGGCACACAATCACCTTAGACTTGATAACAGATCTCCCTTCCTGTCAAGGTTTCAATACTATTTTAGTAATAGTCGATGCATACACCAAAATGACACATTTTGTGGCTATGAAAGGAATTCCAACGGCAAAACAGTTAGCAACACATTTCAGTGCTCAGGTTGTGCGGTTGCATGGAATTCCTAAGGTTATTATATCAGACCGAGGAACCCAATTTGTTTCTCATTTCTGGAGAACCTTAATGAAGGCACTTGGAGTAGAGACACGTTTGTCCACCAGTTTCCATCCGGAAACGGATGGACAAACAGAACGAGTGAACCAGGAGGTAGAGCAGTATTTGAGGCTATATACCTTAAAACAGGGTGGGGAATGGTTGGACTATTTGTGGGCTGCTGAGTTCGCTCATAACAACGCCACAAATGTGTCCACTGGTTACTCCCCGTTTTATTTGAATTATGGCAAACATCCAAATGTTACTATGTTAGATGTTTCGCTCCCAGTTCCAGCAGTTCAGGATTTGGTGACACATTTGAGTCAGGTACATAATGCAGCATCAGAAAATCTAGAACAGGCAAAGATTAAGTATAAGAAATATGCAGATAGGAAGAGAAGAGATTCCCCTCACCTAGAGATAGGGGAGGAGGTTTGGTTAAACACCAAGAATTTGCGCTTGAAAGGGAATCGGAAGTTCCAGCCTCGATTCATTGGTCCCTACCCTATTGAAGCACAAATTAATCCAGTGACCTATAAACTGACACTACCCACGAAACTCAAGGTTCACCCAGTCTTTCATGTTTCTTTGTTAAAAAAGGCAGTTCCAGGATTAAGACGAGAGAGTGCTCCACCACCAGTTCAGTTGGAAGCTGGAGTGGAATTTGAGGTTAAGGATATTTTAGATTCCAAAAGAGTGAAGAGTAAGCTGTACTATTTGGTGGATTGGAAGGGCTATGGACCAGAGGAACGCTCTTGGGAGTTAGAGTCAGATGTACATGCACCTAGACTAGTAAGACTTTTCCATCAGCGAAACCCAACCAAACCCGGACCGGGAGGGCCTTCCTTGGTGGGGGGTACTGTCAGGATCCTTCCTAATGAACGGTCAGCAAGAGTTCTCAAAATGAGGAAACAGGACTGGAGTTTGGCTCCTTCCTGGTCCAAGGCGTGGAATTCACGGAATTCCAAGATGGCGTGCGAGCAGGACAACTGCCAGCCTAAGTTGCCAGTCTAGTTTTCTGAACATTCCAGACCGGAGTTCAGGTGAGGCGCGCGCTCTATCAGAGCTGCGCACTTCACCAAGAATTCAGCCCGAGGCAGTTAGAGTTTTCGAGTTAGAGTAGGAAAGGTTATTTACAGATTTCCGGAGCAGTTTAGAGATTTATTCCTAGTAGCGACTAGTACCATAGTTTCCCTGCAGAAATTGCCACGTTGGGGTCTGACAGAAGAAAAGAAAAAAGAAACATTCTGAGAGACTTTTTCAAGAGAACGTGTGCCGCTTCAGGAGCAGAGCCAGCTGTCTTCACGTCACAGAAAACGGCTTTCACAGAGCTAAGTGAAAATTAATTTAGACAGTATTGTTGAAGAAAAAAAGAATTACGCTTTCAGCCTGTGACATTTAAAATCTAAGAGATAACAGTTGCGTTTTCAGCAGGTGTTTCGAGACTCAGCAACAAGAAATTAAACTCGTCCCCCAGAGAAATGTAAATGATTGTTAAAAGGCAATTTAGACAATTACTTGAAGTAAATGGAAAGAAAAGGCTTACCTGAATCTAGTGAGACGAATAACTTGAGCAGGAAAGCAGCAGACTGAAAAGAAGAAAGACAAGTACAGATCACATAAAAAGAATAGCGGAATGCAGCATTGATGAGGTATTCACAAGCCAACATACAACACAAGAGGAAGAATAAAAGACACAGAGTTGCATAGCGTGGTAGGTCTGTAGTCTAGAAAAACACATATTCTAAGAGAAATAATAGAGTGGAATATTAACACAGTCATTTCATTTTAGTGAGTTTGAACACAAGGCAACTCCAGTTAAGAAAACACACAGTAGAAAGAAGAGCTGCAGGTCTATGCAGTCCCATGGGTATGTAGGTTTAATTAACAATAGAAGGAGGTAGAACAGAGTTAAGACTTATAGGCTAAAAATATTTGTATGTTTTAGTATTCACAGGAACCTAGTTTGGCTGATAAAGTCAGAGGAGGATTCGCTGGAGTATCGAGGGACCGGACCAGTCTCTTCTGTGCCTTTCTTTTATTATGGTTATTTTCTCCACTTTTCCCCTTCCCTTCTTCTGATTGCTTGGAGTTATGATTTTAATCTGACTCCGACTGATTGGAGAGAGGGAGTTGGAAAGTAAGCATCTTCTGTTCCTGTGCAAGTCGACATAGAAGAAAAGGATTGGAAATTCGTGGAGCCCTGACAACTTCAGGCCCTGTTCCGAGCTCCTGGACCCTCAGCACTTCAAACCCCGCTCTCTTGATCCTGATTCTTCTAGTTCTACTTGCTCTCGTCTTGGTCCTCCTGGCATTCTTGGTCCTGGCTCCCGTCATCTTAGTTTCTTATTCTGGTCCATAGGTCCTACCGGCCATGGTTCTTATGCTCCAAATCTGGCGATGATCCTCCTGCCCATGGTCCTCCTGCTCCTTGTCCAAATGAGTCTACACCAACTGGTCGTGGTCCTCCTAGTTTTGTTTCTCCTAGGTATATTTATCCTCTTCGTCATCCATCTTGCTATCCTGTTTGTACCTTTCTGCCCTGGCCCTCCTGGTTGTGTCATCCTGATACTGATCTCCCTTGTCTTGGCCCTCTTTTTCTGGGTCTTCTTGGTCCTGCTGGGTCAGAGCCTCCTGGACCAGCTTCCTACCCCTGATCCTCCTGTTCCTTCAACCTCTTGTCCTCCAAGCCCTAATCCCCCCTATTCCACATCCCCCTGATGCTTTCCACCCTTAGCATGGTACACCTTGTTCTGTTTCTCCTGGTCCTGCTACTCATCTACGTATTAATAGTCATCACTGGCCTGGTCAGATTAGGCCTCCCTTGTACTCCCTGTCCTGACCCTTCTTGTCCTGGTCATGATGGCTCTCACCATCCTAACTCTCCTGGTGGTCCACCCCTGGTTCTTATCCTCCTACTGGTCCTCATTCTCTTCCAGGTTCCCTCTACAGTGACTTAACCTGGGGACAGCTTCAGGGCTTTTCACTCAGGTTTAATTATTTATTTATTTTTTTGGGCTTCCAGATTTCCTTTGCCAACAAAGTTATCAATAACAGAAATGAGGGCCCAGCCCACTTAAAACACTTTTTAAAAATTAAAGTACAATTCCAAAGACACATTGTTCATTTGACCAAATTCAAGCACACCAAAGGTGATGGAAGGAATGCTTGCAATCTGTTTAGCTATTGGCAGTTGTTTAGTAGCACCCAAACCCATCGTTCTTTTGCTCACCATCCCACCTCGGTTTGGACCCAGGCATATGCAAATCAGCCATTACCCTGTTCTCATGGGAACAGTCCAACCTGAACTAGCATCCCTGGTCCTCACAGAACCGGAACACAAGCAACCTAGGACTGGTTTCCCCATATAAGGGCTCATCAGCCAGGTATAACTTGGTTCCAGTGGTACAGTTAGCACGGGACCCTAGTCTGGGCTTACTCTTGCCATTTAGAGTGGTACATCAAACACACATAAGGTGATGGGAGGAATGCTTGCAGTTTGTCTAACCACTGGCAGTCGCTTGGGTAGCATTCCGACCCATTGTTCTTTTGCGCACCTTGCCACTGCTGTTTGGACCCAGCCATATGCAAATCAGCCTTGACTCTACTACTCATGGGAAAAGTCCAGTCCGTAGTACCAGCCCAGGTCCTCAACAAACCGGAACAGAAGCACCCTAGGACCGGTTTCACTCTGATTTGCATATGGCTGGGTCCAAACTGAGGTGGCATGCTGATCAATAGAACAATAGGTTGGGATGCTACCCATGCGATTGCCATTGACTAGCCAAATTGCAAACATTGCTACCATCAACGTTTGTGTGTTTCATGTGGCTAAAATGCCCGTGTGGCTGTAGGGACCACTTAAGACGTGGGACAACTAAGCATCTACGCCTAAGGGTGAAAAATGTGAAAAAGATGTTTAATTAACAGAGTATATAGATAATTTCCTCATTGATTACCCAGATGATATGTTCACCCTTTCTTTGACTTCTCCCGTTCCACAGAAGCTAAGTTACTGTTTCTCCACCCAACTCACCTCCTGCATGTGCCCCATAGCACTGTGCCCGGTAGCGCCAATTGTGTATGTTAGTGTCCCTCCAGGACTCTGTGGCCCAGATAGCACCTGTCTCTCTGCGTTCCCTACTTGCTGCAGCTTGTCGGCTGCTCCTGTGTTGCCAGATCTGAACTACTTAAAAGGAAGCTCACAACAAGCAAAGGGCTTTACATAGGAAGCCTAAAATGAGCCCAGCTCTAAAATCCTCACAAGGAGTATTATGAACATTAAAAAATTTATTCATATGAATGAAGAAAGCATTTATGTGACATGCAATAAAAGCTACTCATTATTGACTTTAAAATGTCATGTGTAAACAGCCAAATACCCCCATGCTGAAGCACACACTGTGTGCCATAACCCTTAAACTTCTGAAGCAGAAGTCTGATTTCATTTCTTAATCTCCTATTTTAATTTTATACCAGCATAAATGCACCTGTTCCAAATTGTCAATTTTTGGTTCATTTAATGCTAAATAAAGACCTCCTTCGCCCTATTTATCTGGTCGCCATTTAAATGGTGCATAATCTTTGATTAGGGAAGTTTCAGATATTTAGCTGTCGCTGACTCAATAGCAGAGATTATGTACTATTTTACCGCACTAGTTATACAGCAGAAACTATGTGCTATTTGGCCGGCAGACCGATAAATAAATAGCCTCTTCCAATGAAATTATTTTCGGATGAACGCTTGTATGTGCTGCATTTTACAGTATTTTTTGTATAAGGGATTAGTGCCAACCATGTTAAGATAAAAAATGAATAAACAAAAATGTAAATGGAGATAAAAATAGAACAGGCAACCAACACACACACACTACAGGAGCACAAGTCATATATGAATTAACGCATGGGACGTTTGGAAAGATGCCATTAAGAAAATAACAGGGACGTATGCAAAGTCCTCTTTCAGTCATTCAGCTTGTAGCTGGGAGATATGTTCTGCCCAAATGTGACTCGTCTTTTCATCACAAGTTTAATGGCGTAGTCGGCGGTCGAAGTTACAGTGCCAACTCATACACGTTTCTAATCCACGTTGGCACATACCACATTCTTTCAATTTTCTGAGGCTCTGAGTTTCAACCTCGCCCTTTCACCAGCCCTGTCTACTCGTTGATAGTTTCATCTCTTCAAAGCTTCCTGACATAAAAGCAATATTTCTATAAGGCACCTTATTCAGGCTGCAGGTCTTTTACATGACGGTAAGGTAACACGTAGCTGAAAAGGGGTGTAAACACTCTTCTTTTCGCAAGTAGCGAACAAAGCCACAAACACCCTTCCTTTCTAGGTTAACACATGGCAACCAGGCTCTGATCACCAAACCTGCTTTTCTAATAGACACTGCTCCTGGAAGAAAAGCAAACAACAAAACATTTGAAGAGCATGGCTTAGTTGAAGAAAAAACCCAAGGGACCCTTATCTTAAATATTTTACGAACTTTGGGGCATATTATCAAGGGGGTTTACCTCCGCTTTTTTGGCTTTAAAAGCCAAGAAAGCGGAGATAAAATTATCTCCCTATTACCTAGCTGTCACTAACACCAGTTAGCGACAGCTAGTAGGAGATAGCGACCATCTTGGGCCCGCTTTGCATGTCAGTGAAATTTATCACTAATGACATGAAAAGTGGGCGTGCCAAGATGTTAGCGACTGGAAACAATCGCTAACATCGCTATCTCCTATTACCAACTTTTGGAGATATTCGCGCTAAGCGCAAATATCTCCAAAAGCTAACACCTGCCCCTGAGCAGTTCTTAGCCATGTTATCCAATGGTAGGTGGATAACATGGCTAAGAGCATTAGCTCGGTAATGCATGAATATCGCTGACTTTTCAGCGATATTCATGCATTTCGGACGATTTTTATCACTTAGGAGATAAACCTTGATAATAGCAAGGTTCCTAAGCGTTAAAAATCGCTGCAGCTCGGCGATAAAAATATTGCCGCTAAGCCAACATAGCGATAATTATCGCTAGTTGTTGGTAATATGCCCCTTACATCGGTACAATGGAGGAGAATAAAGACGGCTGTCAGCGTAATTCCACAGATTTTAGTCTCAAAATTTCGAAACACACACACACATACACACACACTCTCTTTCCTCCCCCAATGTGGAACCAGGACAGTGAGCTGCTTTATTTTTACTATTTTTTGATAATTCTTTTTATTGAAACACGCATCAGCTTCATACAATAATGCAAAGGTCACAGTGACTGAGGAAAAATTAAAAACATGACATGCGGATGTTAAGGATAACATTACAACATAAGATGGGAACATCACGAGGTGAGGGGGGTATTCTGTTCAGAGCATTCCGGTGGTGTGCAGATTTCACCCCATTAACTATTCCAGGGGCCCCAGATGCGTATCCATTTTTTGGGGTTACCCCTAGCGATGTATGTCGTCTTTTCCCTAAACATACACCAGTCGACATCTCTCTCCCAGGACTCTAACGGCGGTGATTTAACCGCTCCCCACAGTTGTGCAATGTTTCTTTTGGCAAACATGAATCACAGGGTCGCCCACTGTGTCTGGTGAGTTTTAAGAACTGTGGGTTCCCATATGTTGAGGAGGCAACGTCTCTCCTCCGGCAAAAGACTTGTATGGAGCGCTGCAGACGTTACCTCGTGTATCTCATGCCAAAAGGCTCTAACAAACTTGCATTCCCATATAATGTGGAAAAAGGTTCCCAACTGACCACACCCTCTCCTGGCGTCCCCTCTGCTAGTGACCCCCATGTGGATCAAGTATGGCCCAGTGATGTACACATGATGGAGGATTTTTAATTAAACCAATCGAAGGCGTGCTGGTATAGCGACAACTTTAGTAGATGAAATCTCCTCTTGCCAATCTTCATCTATCTCAATCCCTTCTCCCCTCCACTTCTTCCGTAATACCTGGAGGGGGTCAGTCAAATTATTGATCAGTTTTTTATATATTTGAAAAATTGTCTTTTCAGGAAGGTGGCCGTCCAGGATTCTGTCCTCTAATGGCGAGGTGGCTGGAGGTGTCGTGCCCACTGGTATATGCGTGCTGAGAGAGTGTAGAATTTGGGCATAACGGAAGTATTCTGTTGCAACTAGGTCGTATTCAGTCTGAAACATATTGAAAGACTTAACACCCCCTTCTCCCCAGAGGTCTTTGATTTGCGTAATGCCAATGGGATCCCATCTGTCGAAGCCTTTTGATCTCCATAGGCTGCCCAAAGATTCAGAGTCCCAAAGGGGGGTAGCCAGCGTTAGTTTACGTCCCCAAGCAAGGGAGTTGGTTGCATCGTGCCAAACCTGGACCGAGTGTTTGGTGGGGCCCGTCAAGCTATATTTGTTAGGCCGTGAGTAAATCGTCCTGTTGTGATTCCCTCAAGGGAGGAGCCATCTATCCATGTGATAGCCTGGGTCGTCACCCCGTCCGTACGAACCATGATTTATGGCGGCTAAGTGCTCAGCCCAATAGTATTTTTTAATACCTGGAAGGCTTATGCCACCGTCATACCAGTTCAAGGTAAATTTATTAAGGGAGATATGGGGTTTACCATCCCAGTATAATTATCTCTGTAGGCCCTCAATTTCTTTAAAATATTGTGCGGGTACCGGGTCAAGAGTATTTTGCAAAGCATAGGCTTTATTTTTTCTTAACCTCAGAAAAAATCCAGACTGCACCAGGCTTCACTAAAACTGTTTAACTCCTCCTTGGTGTATAGAAACATGTCTGGGCCAGGGCAGTATTGGAGTGACTTTGGACAGTCTGGCTGTCTGACACTGTCAGATGGGCCAGCTTTAAAGACCAGTGTGTGGGTGTTTTTTCTAGGACCGTAATGGCGCCTGGGACTAAAAAAAAGGGCCACATGCCCTTTCAAACTGTCTCCTCTGAAAGGTCAGTACAACCCCAGGCCTGGGATCTCCTGCACCCAAGAAAACCTCAGGACATTTCTGAACATTGGATACCTGGAGGAGTTCGGAGTGGTGTGGCGTGTGAGGAGACCACCACTTTTTCTTATCCAGAATACTTTTTATAGAGCAAACATTGGTTAAATAAGTATTTTCTCACATTTCTGTGGCTGAAAGTTCTCTAATGTGTGGAGAGCAGTACACTCCCATCAACCAGTGTTCCCACACATCTGCCAATAATAGAAGCACCTGTGGGTGCTCCTATCCTAACTGACAGTAACAGGCCAAATATACAACCGTATGCAGTGAATATAGTGTCATTATCATCTTCACATGGCCACAATTCCGCTATTCCAGTCTCATGCAATAAGCCCACCCACATATGTGAGATACCATTTTTATTGTGAGAAGTGTCAGGCAGTCAGGGCATTGGAGGTCTGGCTTGCACCAACAGATCCCTTAGGTGGTACAGAATTGGAAACATTGTAGTTTTCTATACTCTCAATATAGTCCTAAGTTTGATATAGACAGTAAACCATAAACAGTGATTATGCACCAATTTTGTGATTGCTGTAAATATTACATCTACAGAATACAGTCAGTAAGATAACCCACATAATTTTGGTATTGCCCGACTTTCTGGGCAATATTAACTTGATTAGCATTCTGGGGTACATGTTTGTCAATTTGAGAAACACAATAAAATATTGAGCAAATTTGTTAAAAATATTTTTAAAGTTCCACATTTTTAGGTCATGTATTAGCCTAAAACTCTTAACATTATACATATAATATACTTACTTATACAGGCTTTCAGCCAGTCCCGTTCATCTATTCGCATATTGTGTCATTTACCTTTTTCTTTTGCCCACTACAACATTCAGTGTAAGGCAATGGGACAGCCCACTTCAGCCATTGGCTACCTTCACTGTGAGCGACAGAATTCTGCTTTTTTACAATGAGCATATCAGCACAGATCAGTTGTCGTCTGTACCTGGCACTACTATGGCAAAGTATGCTTCGTCTTTTTCTTTGAGCCAATGCTTATTTTTAAATCTAGTGTTAGCGAAAACCGTTTAATTTTTACTAACATTTTAATAACAATCTACTTACTTAGGGGCTTCCAGTCAGCCTCTCTTCATCAACTGGTCTGTCATTCTCATTTTTCTTCTGACCACTACAGTATATACAGCATGGGGCAATGGTTTGCAGTGAATGACTACGTTCTGCTCTTTCACAAGGAGCACATCTATACACAAAGTAGTGGCAATATATGTTTTGAAACCCCAAAACATTGTTTCTATCTATGCAAGTCATTTTTCAGAAGGGTTGGATAGCTTCCCAAGCAATACATTTAATAAAACCAAACCAAAACAAAACAGGTCAAGCATTGATAAAGTCAAAAAGCTGGCTATGCCAAAGCTTGCTTTTTAGATCTTTGTGTTCCAATCAGATATTGATGGATGACTTATATCACTGCCTAACCATTAATGTGCTGAAAACATATAGTTTGTTTATGTACACAGAGAGACTAAGCGCCATATATGCTTGAAAAGCCATATGCCGATTTTTTAAAAACAATTCTCCGGCAGAGAGGTGTGCAAACGCCTCAGCAGTGAAAGGGTCAAACTAAAATCTTTTGGCTTTGACCACTTTGTCATCGTTGCTTTGTCACTTTATAATTTTTCGCCTATTTTCCTCTTCCTTTTTCTCCCTTTGCTGCCTTTCTCTCCCTTACTCTGAGCCAAAGCCTACTAATACAAAATATTCACAGTCCCTAACAGTGAATGGCAAAGCCAATATTTAACACGCTTAAAAGGCAAATGCTGACCTACGGACTTTGCCATTGCTTGTTTGCATTGATGCTGCCCCTCTCTTTATTTTTACTCTAACTTTCCTGAATGGTTATTGGTCATTTTCTGGCCTGTCCTGAATCAAGCAGTCACCAATAGGCATGCTAGAATGTTCTTCAATGATATCAGCTGGGATTTTGAGGTATATTCTAACATCATTCTCCAGATGGTCCCTTTAAAGGAAGCTTTGGACAAGTGATTGAAGAGGTCACACATCACAAATGATTTACAAACCATTAAACTAAAAGTATCTGCAGACCAACTAGGGTAATAGTTTGCCAGCAAATTAGGTGTCCTTGGAGAAAGCGAGCACATTGGCTAAATTAGGATTTATTAGTAAACTGTTTCATTCACATGAAGCAAGTTCACCTACTTAGGTCAGAATACAAATTAAACTATTATAGATGTGTTTATACTCAGATCCCAGCAGCATGGCAGGGATGCGCCATCTCTTTCTTAAATTGAAGAGGATTCCCTTTACCATCTTTAAACAGAATTGCTGCTAATCTACCACCTGCTGCCCCAAGCCAATGGTTAAGGAACTAGTGTTCTGCAAATGTCTACAGAGATCAGATTTGATCTGGGACATGACCTGCCATGGGATACATCACAGTTTCAATACTTTGCTTCTAGGGGAATCAAACCTCTTTTACTTAAGCAGTGGATTTGACAGTTCCTTGTACACACAGCAGCATGCTTAGTTTCTCTGAGAGTTAAATTATATTTTAAATGTTTCCCTCGCACTTCACAACAATTGTATGACAAAATATCAGAATAAAAATGTTGCAATACAAAAATATTGCTAAAAATATCGGGAACCAAAATACCGTGTTTACATACTGATAAAAATATTGTTGACCACAATATCAAAAAACTGGCAACTATGTTGATTGTACTATATATATATCATTATAGTTAATACAATTTAGATGTTAAAGTAAAAACAAATTAATACAATTAAAAGTAAGTAAATATGAAAAACAAGGGAATCTAAGGTGGCTTTGTTTTGTGTGGCCCACACTTACACATTTTCTACAAAGTAATAATATGCAAATTAGGCATGGAGTGCTAATTAAGGGTTCATGGCTGCCAAAACAGCCCTCGAAGAACAAGGCCAAAATATAAATTTCGCCTTTAAGCATGCAATCAACAGTAAAATAAACAGCATTAACAGTCTTGTGTCAGTCCTTTCAAGGTTTCATTTTCTCCAATAAATCTTCATCGAGCATCTAGCCAAAACGTGTTTTGTCATTGGAGCTATATGTCATCGACTTCTTCAGGGCTAGAACAATTCATAAACTCTTAAAATGTATTTTAGTGAGCTTAGTAGTCCTTCACTAAGGTTAATCAACCATGTGGCTCCTATGAGGGGAAACTGTAAGAGCAACCATTAAAGTCTTTGATACATGCATAGTGTTGTGTGCTCGACAGTAAAGACGATATTCAAAGTCCATTACAAGGTTACATATATTTTGTCACAGCACCAGTTACACTTCTGTAAAAGTAAAACATTTTTTTGAACTTTATAGACCTTGATTAACATTGGCAAAATGTATTTTGACATTAGAAAACGTGTTTTAGCCTTCCCGTAGAAAGGTTGCATAGACAAATTAAACATAGGAAATGTGCTTCTTTGAGTTTGCAAAGCAAACATGTAGCTTTAAATGTAGGAAAATGTGCTATCTTAAATGTGTAGAACAAAATGTGCAGTTATTTAATACAGTAACCTCCCATTCTTAGTATGCTTTCACAACTAGGGTTTACATTTTCTATTCCACCTTTGTTTGCCTTGAACTAAAATGCATTTTTAGAAAATGTGACCCAATACCATGATTTGAAGGCAAAATCGTACATCATTTAAAAATGTGCTGCTCTAAAAGAAATATATTTCTCTACATCTCCACCCCATATGATTTCATTGTCTTCTAAAGCGATGTGTTTTGCAGTATTTTTCCATAATGAATAAAGTATTAGTAATGTTAAGCTTACCGCAAGATTTTACAGATAGAAACTTTAGACTAGCCCTTTGTCAACACAATGGGACACTGACAGCAGTTAACAGAATAGGCCTGCGAAGGTTCTCATTAGAACCTTCTTTCATGTATCTAGTGTATAACATTTACAACCTTTTTGATACCTGCTCATTGGCGTGAATGTTTACAGAGGGAATCGGGAGGCAAGACGACAGACTATCGGAAGAGCATTTCTCATTGGATGATGATGATGATGACCCACCCTGCAGGATTATTGCAACATGATTTATGTTTTCATATGTACGTGTTCCTAGTTAGAGAAAGATTAATGCCTTCATGCTTTCCCGTCCCAGATGCTCATCCTTGGCTTTTCCCATGCCCGAATTGCTGTGAGCTACTGCCAATGGTGGTTTTCCTTCTCTGACTCTTTTAAAACAGGGAGACTTTTTTCTTGTGCTGATCATAGCTACTGCTGTGATTATTTTCTTTTAATTTATTCATGGTTGTTACTGCAACCGTTGGGGAACTCGGCTAAGCTTCCAAGACTGCTCTTTGTGGGGAGTTCGTTTCTGTTGATGAATTAGATGCTTAAAAAATCCCGCTCTTTTCCAAAGGGACTCTTTCTAGGTTCTCATTAGGATAGGTCCTTTTAGACTAAGACAGGGATTATATCCTTATGGAACATGCTGTCAATTTTTATGCGGTCTCTATTCAAATTTTCTTGATATTTCTGTTATTTAACTAATCTGAATAAAAAAGATTAAAAACAATAACTAATCTCTTAAAGAAAAATTAAGCTTTCATAACAATTCTAAAACCTCTCAACATTGACTGAACATTTAAGTACTAAAAGTTGATGATTTATATTTAAAATGCATTTGATTGCAGCTCCATTTTAAAATCAGTGGAAAATATTAATTGGCCTGGAGACGGAGAGTCACAGGAATTTGAGGCCTCTACTGTAAATGATTTGAGTTAAATTGATTGTCCCTTGGCCCCAAATGTTAGGCTCTATCACTTCCATAACCCACACTAAAAAAAAAAAATTAAATATCCAGGAGACATTGACGATGTAGGTGCGCTAAAAGGTCTCCCAAGTCATGAGACTGGAAGCTCACCTATATATAATGTTGAATCAGTGATAAGAGCCAAAATTGATTGCTTTTTGATTCGCTCTAGTGTGTCTGAAATAAAGTACAGTTTACCTAGCTATTCACCATAACATCTAAAAGCAAAGACTATTTCTACTTTATAAATCAAACCCACCCTTTAGGCTTACTACATAATTTAGATTTTTTTTTTGCGGTGACGTTGGGGTAAAAGTGCCCAATGTCAAAATATAAAGAAAACTCAAATAATCCATGTCAAATAATACAATCTCAATTGCTGTTTTTGATAATTCTTGCTAATAGGAATGTATACTGATGGCTGATCACGAATGCTGATGGGCAGTCCATTTAGCCAATGCCTAAAGTCAGCTGACTCACAGAAGTCAATGGCTGGATAAGCCTGCCAAAAACACTTTCTGTATATATATATTTATATGTATGATTATGTGCATGTTAAATGATGACAATAGCAGTCGCTTAAGCAAAACCTTAAAATTAGTCATTTTGTCTGCCACCAGCAACCACTGGTTAAGCATCGGAAATCCTCGAGTGCTGCACATATTCCACAGTAAAGGGTTTAGAGATGGGGATGGGAACAAGCCTGATCCAAGGGAAAGAACAGACTTGTTTATTGGGAAGGCTGTGTGCACCTGCAAAGTCACACGTTTATGGAAAGTCACAATCATTTCCAAGGTTTTTAGCACCAAATTGCACATGAAAATCTAATCTAAAAATAGTAGGCAAAAGTATGTAAATGGGGCAGAAATTTGTTCCAAAAACCCATATTTTTCTCAAGTTGCTGCATTGCCTCACATTGCAATGGGAAGGCATGCCATGGGCGTTATGGTGGGTGTTCCCACATAATACCCATGGAAGTTGACACATTCCCAGATTTACAGCGTTCTGTAAACCTGGGAATGCATCAAAAGCCTGCGCCTCCCCAGGTTAGGTGTATGAGAGGCGCAACAAAGAGATTTTTCCTTTTTCTATTTGTGCTGCATTCAACAGCACACATAGAAGGAGGAAATTGCCTCCATTGATGTACCTTCCTGCACAAAAACTATTATTCCCATAACGCAGACACCCTTATGCAAGGGTGCCTGCATTGACATATGGCAGCCAATTGTGCACCAGCGCTGGGCAAGAGGACAGGAGAATGTCATATCTCATAGATGCAGTACATTCCTGCCCTTTTCTTTTGACCTAGGGCAGGGCAGAAAGAAGGCTTGTGGCACTGCCCTGCACTAAAACCTTGTAAATGAGGCCCCCAGTCCTTATCCCATCTAGATATGAATGCCAGCAACAAATTGCTGTTTTGAGAAGTCTCGGGTCTTATCAGTGAGCAGCGGCTTAAGTCCTGGGGCACAGCGAGGACATAACCCACTTCTGGGCACAGGGCCGGACTCGGACCCGAAACCAGCCCTGTAATCTGCTCGGCTGGCCCCCTGGGGGAAAGAGTGGGTGCGGCCGAGCTGTTTGCTGGTGCCGGTTTCAGCTGATTTTGTTACAGGGGGCTGATATTGCCGACCCCGGGTAGCAAAAAGTGGCCCCTACCCTTGCGGCCCAACAGGGAAACGCCTGGTGCTCGCTACGCCCAGTCCGGCCCTGTCTGGGCATACTTGTTACACTGGAACACAAAGTGATGGGGAAAATGCATACACAAGTCTCAGCCGCTGGCATTCTCTCAGACCTCATGCCAGTAGTAATGTAGTGATTGTCAGTGTCGAGCATTTCGATCATGACCTTTGGCTTTTAGCTATAATTAGTAGTCCCAGAGCGGCTATAGATTGAAGTGCAGATGATCACAACAGGTGTAACCTTGGGTCCAGATAGTTAACCTAGCAGTTGTCATGACAGTCATGACGCCTGCTAACGCAACATTTGCTTAAGGTCCGAATTTTTTATTTCTTTTAGATGTACAGGCATGGGTGATCTCAAGTGAGTATCAGGTGACACTGGTCAGTCACATGCAATGTGAATGGGACGAGCATCTCCCGTGATACAACTTTGTAAGTATTCACAAAAATACTGGCCTTGGGCGATGTTACAAGGTGCCTTCATTCGGTACGGTATTGGCCTCGGGCTGTGCTACAGGGTGCCCTCATTGGTACGGCAACCCTGGATACGCGTGCCGCGCTTGCTGACACGCGCCCAAGATGAGACGCACAATCTCGTTCACATTGTGGGAAGACATCGTGTGGGCTCCGACCCTTTTATTTATAGCCTGTGGCCACGCCTTGCCAGAGGATGTACAGGGTGCATATCAGAACAGTGACCCACATTAGTACAGTCGGGGTGGCTCACTGCAGGCTGAATGGTGGGGCCACCTTAAAGGTTGGGGCCACCCCTGCGCCGCAGGGGTCTGTGTAGCGCCATTGCTCAATAGTTCATCAAACCATCGAGGTTCCGATTCATTGCTTCGAATAACACTGGGAGGAGGGATGGGGTGGCAATACCGGGCCAACTTCTGGCCATCATGTAATAGGCTATTTAATTCTTTTGTGCGGTTAGACGGTCCTTCACCAGGCTATGGTATCTATATCTTTGTTACTTATCTACAAGATAGCAACCAAAGAGTTTCATCTCTCTTGTACCATACAATCACATAATCTACATTTTCTTAATGTCTACCTTGGCAAGTTTTGCCTATTTTTCATAATTTACCATATGTCCTCCTATTTTACAAAATAATGGGTGATGTGTGGTATTGACCCAGGCATGGGATGAACATTGTCACCATTGTAATGAAGAAACTGAACACATTTCCCATTTCTTGTTTTGTTGTCCACTGTATTTGTCCCCCAGACGCAAGTGGTTAAAACCGGTGTGCTCAAAGTTGGGAACCCGAAGCCAATCCGAAGCCCTTAGGATACTTGAAACAGACTGTACAACATTATATGTGGTTGGTGTAGCAAAATTTTTGGCCTGGTCGTGGCTAATCCGTACCCGATCACTAACGGCTATTGTATTACAATGAAATTATGTATATCCTTAATCTGTCTTTTTGCGACATAGATTATTGTCCTTTGTTTTTTAACTTACGGAATGTGACTTTTTAAACTGTAATAATATGTTGTAATTTCTATGTACTCTTTACTATGTATCATTCGACATTCAATGTTTAATATGTATTTTTAGAAGTATTTTTATAAGTAGTATTTATTGTATAGGGCTAGGTGAATGCTTTTATGACAAATGTCGAATAAAGCTTTATAAATTGAAATAAATTGGTATTGACCTTATGCGTGAACTGATCTTTTTTTTGCCATTTCCGCTTTTTTGTGTATTATTTCACAGGCTTCTCAACATGATGGTTCTGCACCTCTTTCGGTAAATTTCTGCAGGTACTTCTGACCAGAAAGGGTGGTTTCTTGGAGGTTGGGTTCATCCCATGTATGGTTACACTTTAATCTGTTTCTACAGTAGAAACTCGAAGGCAGGAGCACCTCTCTACTACTTCTTTGTAAAAAGTTTCACAGACACCTGTATCATTTTTCAGTCTATATCATGGTTCCTTTCACTCTTCCGATGCCACATTGTTTTCAAAGCTACACACGCGGAGGTCAAGTGGTGTCAGTTGAAGCCTTACTATTGCTTTGTGCATATTCTCAAATTTTAATAACTGTGATAAAAAGAGAGAATGAAGTGGTAAAGCTTCGATTACTTGTCAGCAATAATTGACCTGAATAATTTTTCTACTCTGCACAGGGCTGCTGTTCTTGCTTCCCCTCTCTAAGTCTCCACCAATGTGATGTCACTCAGCTACAATTAACAGAAAGGCAGAGATTCCAGCATGTCTGTGACAAGGAGGAGAGGGCTAAATATGTTGATCGTTTCAAACAGTGGTGTTTACCCACTAGGGTGTTTCGGCATGGACCTACATTTTTCCCTGTAAATCTGAGTCTCTGTGGCTGTCAGAGATACCGTAGAAAAATATCCACAAGCTGCGTATGTTGTGACTGGCGAAGCACAGTCAACCAGCCAGACATTCACAATGTCTACATTAGAGAGTTGAGAGCATTGTGTGCTCCTTCCTGCACAAAAACAATCCTGCCTTCGTTGGTGCTAGGCTGCCAAAACGGCAACACCGCAGGGGGAAAGGACAGGAATGACATAGATATGGCGCATTCCTGCCCTTTCACTTTGACACAGGGCAGTGCAGCAAAGTGACTTGTTGCACTGCCATGCGCCAAATCCCCATAATATGCCGCTCAGCATTTAAAATACAGTCACAAGAATTGAGAGTTCAGCTGTTCCCAGTTCTTACTAAAGATGACCTGCCTCTTGATTTAAGACATATGGTGAAAGAAGAGGTATGGGATTTCACGGGGAATAAAGTAGGATTCACAAAGAATGCAGAGCCAGTTAAAAACCAGGTCAAGTCAAATCTTGCTTACCCTACAACCTGACAATACAAACTTTCACAAGAGGCAGAAGAGGAATTTAAGCCTTTCATAAAATTATGTTAAAGCATGACCTTTTTGCAGGAGGTTTTTGCAACTCACCCTTGATGGACCAAATCCTTCTGTGATTTTGTTTCAAATTCCTGCGGATGCAGATTTGAATATAGTAATTGTCTAATGCCAAGCATTCTTTTCCATTCCTCTTCATGGTGTTAGCCAATACCTTTTCACATTTTGAATCCTTAATAAAGTTGTCATTTGGTTTTATATGCTACAGGGGTATGCACAGAGTGCCTCAATCTTTAGGCAGGATTTGGAGAATGTGTAGCTGCCCTGTACATTATTGCTGATGCAATATATTGATGACCTACTAGTGGCATCCAATATAAAAGAAGATCACAGGTTGGATATACCTGCACTCTTGAACCATATTGCTGACAATGTTCATAAGGTTTCACTTACAAAGATGCAGTACCGTAAAAAGGAAGTCACTTATCTTGGCCACCATATTGAGAAAGGAGCAAGGAAAGTTTCTAAACAATACGTTTCTGCAATCCAGAGGACAAAGAGGGAAGAGAGACTGTTTTTGTGAATAGATGGCTACTGTCATCAGTGGATTCCACATTTTTCCCTGATTGTGAAGCCTTTACAGAGGCTCACTCGCAGTGACACAGAGAATCTGTGCCATTAAATGGTGAATGCATGAAAACGTTCCAATAGTTCAGAGAAAGTCTTTGTAGCGAACCCACTCTCTGAATACCTGAATATGACAAGAAGTTCTATCTCTTTTGTCATGAAAAATAGTGTGCACTATCGCTATTGGTTCCAAAGCATGGCAAACTAATGCAGCCTGTCGCTTACTTCTCTGCTACATTAGTTGTCCCTGGTTATTTGAAATCTGTTGCAGCTGTTTGCTTGCACTTGAACAAAGTGAGGGAATTGTGGTGGATCATACAATCATTGTGTTTGTCTCTCATTCAGTTGAGATTCTGCTGACTTTTACTCAAACTGACCATTTGACAAAAAGTATTCAGTACTGGCAGCGAAGAATGTTTCAATCAGTGCACAATACCTTAAATCCTGCAATGCTACTGCTGAATCCAAACAATGATGAACATGATGATGAAGACCCTGATCATGATTGTATTAATGTGACAGAGTTGGGTACCTGACGAAGACTAGATAACAAAGATTCACCCCTTTAAATGGCTGATCTGACTTTATTTGTGGATGGTTCTTGTCTGAGAGATCATTAACCCCTTGTGTGCTTCGCTAGTGCTGCCGTCGGCCAACAGCAGACGCGGCCCCGCCCATTTTGCGGAACTGCCGCACTGCCGTGAAATCGCGGCCGCGGCAAAGGGGTTAAGGAAAATTGAATTTCTGAAATTGTCGAAGCATCATACTTCTTGGACATATCTCAGAACAAGTGGCAGAACTAATGGCTCTTATGAGAGCTTGCTGTCTAGTCAATGGACTGAGTGTGGCGATTTACACAGACACATAGGGGCCGATTATGATTGCGGTTTTTCCGCATCCTCGGGGCCGGCGGAAGCCACCGCTGGCCCAGAGGATGCGGAAAAACCGCAGCGGACTGACCAAGGACCCACCGCCACATTAGGATGGCTGGTGGGTCCTGGTTTCCGTCCGCAGCTTTTCCGCCGCGGTCGGCTTACAACCGCGGCGGAAAAGCTCTGATATGGTGACGGTGTCTCTCAGACACCGTCCGCCATATCAGGATGGGCTTTAAAAAGTGCTTTTCCGCGGCGGGTTTTCCGCCGTGGAAAAGCATACGGATCTTCACTGCGGGGGCCCGTTGCGGGCCCCCTAGGTGAAGGGGGAGGTGGGGGGTGCACATGGAGGGTACCCCCCTGCATTTGCCTGCAGAAAGCGGCAGGCACCGCGCGGTGCCTGCCTCTTTCTGCATGCAAATGCAATGCGTGCATTTTTAACATTGCCACGGGTGCAGCTTGAAGCTGCACCCGCTGCAATGTTAAAAATAAAGGATGTGACCGCCAGGGTGGCGGTCACATCCTAATTGCACAGGAGGGAACTCCGCATGCCATGCGGAGGTTCCCTCCTGCTCTGGGGTCGCGGACGGACGCAAGTCCGTCCGCGATCCTAATTGACCTGATAATATGGTTTTGGAGTAGTACATGACTGTGGAGTATTGTGGTCACAAAAAGGCTTCATGACATCAGCTGGTGCTGTGAACCACAATGGATCATACATTTTAGATTTACTTAAACCTAGAGAGATATCAATTGTTAACTACATTGCCTTTAAGTCTTGTGATGACATGATCACCATGGGAAATGCTTATGACAATTTAACTGTGATATCCAATAAGCAGAAACAGATGCAAGACTCAGAACAATATGAAGCTGATGTGAAACCTGATGATGCAAATAATATGAATAGTTTTTATTGAATCCAATACAGGCTACACTAAGTTAACTCAGAAAACAGGTGGAGGAAGTACCAGAGAGTGAAAAGAAAAGATGGGAGTTAGCCAGCGGTAAGGGGGATTATAACAGTAATTTCAGATCATCAATATGTTCTTCCAGATTCAAAGCTACAGGAAATGGCAAGATACTTTTAAAGGTAAACACATGTAGGGAGAAATGGTATCGTTAGGACATTTAAAAATTCTGGCACAACACGGATTTCAGAAGTATAGAAGCAGATTTATGTTAATGTTGTATTATTTGTCAGAGAATTAATCAGTGCAAACACACATTAGCCACTATCAGTGATATAGGCAAATCAGAGGGATCATTTACTAGACTTCAGGCAGGCTTCAGAGAGATGCAGATCAAGTAATTCATTTAAAAATGTGTTCTTGAAATATTCTTCACTGGTTTACAAATTGATCAAAAGCTCTTCTACAGTTACCAGCATGAGGCTTCTGGTGTAGTTGGGTAGATGAATACAACCATAAGTCCAACTTGCCAAGGTGTGACCTCTGACAAATTCAAAGTGGCGAGATGCTCTTCATCTTGCTCTCAAGATTTAGAAGTCTTCCTAACAGAAAAGCTGGTTTGTCTCCATATGAAGTTGTTATGAGCAGAGCTGTGTGGACCCCATATGTCCCCTCACCAGCACCTGTATCAATAACTAATGGATTTCATAAAGGTATGGCTGATGTGGTAAAATCTGTCTCTCATCCATTAAATTTGGCAAAAGAATCGACAAAGCAAGCCCAGTGTCACACATTTCAACCAAGAGACTGAATCCTGAGCAGGAAGCAGTTGTTTAAAGCCAAGGTGGAAGGGGCCTCGTCAAATTGTCCCAGCGACTGTAGTGAAAAAGTCAAGAATCCTACAGTGGATACAAGCAGCTCACACAAACAAAGTAAAGACTGCAGATGAAGAAGTGGTGACAAAAAACTTTGATTCACATAACATAGTCAAGCTCAAGTTCGCTGTGTGGATGGAGAGGGGAGAGAAAAAGATCCTGGTGAAGGTACAAGTAGGCAGTTTGAAAATCAGCACATTGAAATTCAAAAAGAAACTTTGCAAAGTCATGGGCAATATAAGACTGTTTCAGGTCCTGAAAAAGTCAAACTGAAAATTTGAGTCTCGAGAACACCCTTTAGAAAGCGGTTAACAGTGAGCCAAGTTTCTGATCAAAGCACAAGTCAAGCTATGAATTGAGAAGATTCAGCAGTTATCACAAGTGAAGGCACAGAGGTTGAGAGTGCATCACGGAGATGAATAGCCAGAATTAGTGAAAAGAAGAAATAAAAGACTACAATGAAAGCTGCAGAGACCAGGATCAGTCAGAGAGAAACCAGAGACAATGCAAATTGATTCTGAAAATAGTGAAAGTGCATCACCTATGCCCAAAAGACCCAAAAGAGAAAGAGGGACAAACAGAAAGTATACATCACCTGAGTGGACCTACCTAGCATTTGTGTATGAAGAAGAGTGAGATGTGGAAATCTATGATTTGCCAAATTATTGCCAAATTATCTTTGAAGACGAACCAGAAGAAGAAGAGTAACCTTGAACTTTTGCTAAATCCCGATGCTTTCTTGAAGCTAGAATTTTCAATTGTACAATAATTTATTGATTTTTTTTGTACCTTAGGTATCTAGATTAAGATATTAGGGTTCCTGAATCCTATGAACTGAATGAATAAACTGAGAGGAAAAGAAAAGAGTTTGATTGCCGATTTTGTTCCTTTAGAATTTTGGTTTTGTAAACTTTTTCACATTTTTTCCTAATAGAGGATGGCATACAGTAAATTATGTCAATTTTGTGATATTGTTTCTTTGATAATTATATTATTTATTTTGTTTAATGTAATGCCTGAATTCTCCGGCTGGATATGTCTTACCTTCACATAGCGAATTAACTACTATACTTAATGACACTTAACACATGAGGCATAGGGATAGAACTGGAGATAGTTATCAAGATAATGTTTATTCTGATTTGTTGGAAGAGTATATAAATATCATGGATATCAAAGATTGTTATGTGTGTATGATTCTTTCCTACTCAGCTGAAGAAGGTGCTACTTATTGTGAGTTATTGTTGTCAAACAATCTGTTATGCAATATATTGTTAGTATTTTCCATAATCCAGAGTTTTTGTGGTTTCCCTTGGAATTATATGACTTTTTGTAAATATTTAACAATGATTGAACATAAGTAAGTAGAAAGCTAACAACACTAACAAGCATTAGCAAAGCTAATAGGTCTCACCTATGCGAAAACTATTGACTTTGCAATGTCTTTTTTAACCATGTTGTGCAGCAGCATTGCTCTGCAACATGCCTAAAAGTAAAGTTATTAAAAAAGTATTATCTGTGTCATAGTGCTTTTTTCTTACCTTACTTTTAACCTCACAGCTGCACAGCATGGATAAAAGACATTGGCAATTACAGTAGCTTTCAGATAGCGAGACCTAAAGTCTTTATCAATGCTTGCAGCTAATCTGATTTTTGTGCTGTTTTTTCATTTGCCTTGTATGTATGTCTTTTACCTGCCGCCGTATGATTCTTTTTTTTATATTTATTGATTTTATTTCAGCAATCAGTTATATATTGATTAAAGAAAACAAAATAAGTTTTATTTATACAGAGGTCCAAGATAATCAATCATGATATACATATACATAGACATAACATACAAACAAAATAGTATGGCAAAAGTCAATCAATAAAAAAAGTACAAGATTAAATCCATTTAGAGATAGAAGCCCTTACATTTTGACCAAATGTTTTCCTTTTTAACCCCTTTGATCTTTAAACCGCCATTTCTAATTGATATATAGATAATAGTTTCAATTGCCAATGGTAAAAGACTGGTGGCTCAGGATCTAGCCAACGAGAGGTAATACAGAATCGATACATTGACATACAAATAAATAAGAACCCTTCTTCTGTTACTGATCTTTTCCCTATTTGAATTGTTTGAAGTCCAAAAATAACCAAATCAGCGGACAATTGTACGTCTATCCCCAGACTTTTATTTAAAAAAAATTGAACATCCATGATAAATTGAGATAATTTTGAACAATTAAAAACATATGAATAGAGTCAGCAGCAAAATAACCACATCGATTACATTTATCAACATTTCTAGCTTTCCATTTTGGCAGTTTGGCTGGAGAATAATATAAATCAAAGATAGACATAACATGTTGACTTTGTAATGAGCCATTAAATAGCATTTTAATTGATAACTCAATTGCTCTAGGTATATCTATATTGTCTATTTCAAGTTTCCTTTGCCATTTATTTTCAAACAAACATAAATCATCTTCAAATTTATTTATCATCATTTGATATACTGCACCAATTTTCTTCTCTCTTCTGCTAATTTCCAAAACATCCATTTTAGTCATCGAGGAGTGAACTAAAAGACCCTTAGATTCCAGAAATCTTCGTATTTAAGGTATTTAAAAAAAATCTGTTCTAGGAAGATTATATTTGTGTTGTAAAAAAGAAAAAGAAGCAACATGGTCCACCTGGTAAAGATCTCCCAACAAACGGATTCCAGCTGAATACCATCTTGTCATTACTTGATCCTTAAAGATCTCAGGTAAAATGCGATTATTCACAACCGGGGAATAGTAATTTAGATCAGCACAAAGAAGATTTTTTTTTAATTTGCCTCCATATTTGGAAAGCAGTTATCATAATTTTAAATTTGGTCTTTTTATAGTAGCAAGGTTCAATTATTCTTACTAGGCATTGCCGAGTTTCCTCCCCTAATCACATTTCATATATCGAAGGACTAACAGATTCTTCCAATCTAATGTCTTGAAAAATAAGGATGCCCATATGTCTCAGTAAAATCGCACAATAGTATTGCCGAAAATTGGGAATCCCCCAGCCGCCCTTCATTCTTGGGAGAGTACACCATTTCAAAGCTCTTCTGGACCGATGATAGCCCCAGAAAAATCTAGAGGACATTCTTTCGATCTTAGAAAAATAAAAAGATGATTCTTTGTTGCCCTTCCTTCTCATATTATCAAATGCTACTATTGCTACCTCATACAGTTCACTGAAAGCTATCCATTACTCTTGACGCTATATAACACAATGTATAAATAGTTACAAGTAGCATAGCAATATTGAATTTACACTATACCCTAATGGGGCACGGTTGCCAACCAGTAATAAATGCAGGTGCCTTTCCAATTTCCAGTAGTTCCAGCTTCTTAATTCGTGCTGCATGTTCTCTGGTATGTGGGTATATTTTGTTCTACTTCGAGCTCTTGGAATGACAGTAAAGCCCATCAGCCCGGAAGAGCGGCCTGACCGTACTGGTATGGAGCGTTATACGTGTGCTGTGGAAGCTGCTCGTATCCTAAAAGCAATAATGAAGACACCAGCTTTTGTTAGAACATGGTCACTGCAAAATCTTTCAAGTTTTGATTTAGCAGCTGTTCAGTTGCTGTGCTTTAAGTACACGTTGTATTATTATTTTTTTTTTTTGTAGAGCACCTGAATAAACCCCGGAGTGGTATCTCTGCGTTATGGAAGTGCTGCAGTAGGCCATGAAGGGGGCATGTTAAAATACTGCAGTTTTGACGAGCCTTCTGTATTGAAGATGGTCAGGGCATTGCCGCAGATGGGTAGGAAGCTGGTCCCAATAGAGAGTGGCTAGGTAAAAGAAAGCTTTCCCACCTAGCTGTGATTTTTTTAACCGAGGTACAAGAAGCAAAGAGTTAGTTCCTGAACGAAGCGACCTAGTTAGTATGTAGTGGTTGAATTTCCTTGCAAGATAGCTGGGGCCTTTGCCATTCAAGTCCTTGTGAACAATATAACACTTTTTAAACTTGATTTGTTTGCGTACCAGGAGCCAGAGGAGCTGTTGTAGGAGAGGACAAGAGGCCCATCTAGGGGGATAGTTCGAGACGAGGCGCACCACAGTATTTTGGACCACTTGTACTCTGCTCAGTAAGGACTCATTGGCTGAGACCAGGAGGGCGTTGCAGTAGTCTAGGTGGCTTAGTACTAATGCCTGAATGAGAGTTTTCTGTGTGGACAAGGAGAGGAAAGGAAAACTTGCTGTAATAGTCCAAGTACATGAAAACGGGAGCCAGCAGTGTTGGCAGCGTGCTCTTTCATGGTCAATGCCAGGTCTAGGCGTATGCCGAGGTTCTTGACTAAGGTCTTACGCTCCGGGGGATCACCTTGATCCATCGGCCACCAATCTGGTGACCACAGCAGTGGTACATCTCCAAACAGCATAATCTTGGTCTTCCCCGCGTTGAGCTGAGGAAATTGCTCCTCATCCAGCTGGCTATGGCTATCATACCTTCCGGGAAGGTGGACTGGGCCTTAGGGGTGGATTTATTAAACAAGAATAAAAGCTGAGTATCATCAGCATATGAGATAGGTGTAAAACCTAATGTCCTGAGTTGGTCTGCTAGGGGACCAACATAAATGTTGAACAAAGTCGGGCTGAGACAGGAGGGGCTACTCCCTTGGTCAGTTCCATTGTCTTTGATCGAAAAGGGCCTAGGATGATAGTCTGGGGGCGGAGGGAGAGAAAGCTTGCCATCCACTGGAATGCATATCCCCGGAGTCTATTTTCTTCAGTCTCCTGAGCAAGATCTGATGGGATACCGTGTCGAATGCGGCCGATAGGTCAAGCAGCACGAGTAGTACTGATTGTTCGCTGTCCAGGGATTGCCTGATGTTGTCAGTGACAGCAATCAGGGCTGACTCGGTGCTGGGCCTGGGCCTAAGGATCGAGGCATCCCATAGACTCGATGTGGTCAGATAGGTGTTTATTGATGTGTTTTTCCAGTAACTTACTCAGGAAGGGTAGCAGAGAATTAGACCGAAAGTTGGATAAGTCATCCATGGGGCCTGTATATTCTTGCGGATAGGAATGACTTGTGACACCTTCCATTCAGTGGGGAGATGCCCCTCTCTCATTGAGAGATTGAGGAGTGTGCAAATGGGAGGGTAAAGTTGTTTGGAGAGTAAAGTAGAGACTTTAGCTGGGATGATGTCCAAGGGGAGCCTGATTTTACTGTGTATAACAGAGATTCCACTTCATCATAGGTGGGGGGGGGATTTTCCAACAGCTAAACCTTAGCAGGGGTGGGTGGGCTATCGGATGTAAGAGCCGGCTGAGGGCTCCCAGCTGAGGTGATTTTATCATAAATTAGCTCCATTGTCATAAAATGCATTGCTATTTTGTCACAGAGTGCTTGAGAGGGAGCCTCCTTGTTTTGGCAAAACTGCTGCAATGACACATTATCAGTATGGCAGCAAAGAAATCTTCAGTTTTGTTTGTATTTTGAGCAGGAGCAAACTTTAGCAATCTCTTCAGAAGCAGGCTTAGACTGGAAAATGCCAAAGAAACATAGGTATTATCTGAACCCTGAGCGTACCCGAACTGGCTAGCGGATATGCGAGCTGCTTATTGACAAATGCAAAAACAACAGTTGATGGACAGAATGCAGAACAATGTCAGCAGGACGAGCTGTATGCAAATATACAAGACAGAGCTGCAGCTCCAAAACAGCAATATGGGGCTCGGCCGTCTCATCCTCTCTCCCACCCAATGCCTGCCCAGTGGTTGCAGAGAATGCATCTCCATAAGTACAGGCGCCCCTTTATGGATGCCATGCAGCATGTGTCTCCACCAATGTGTGGCTTCAGAGATGAGGGATGGGGACAGGAGGTTGCCAATCACTAGCAGCCAGTAGGAAATTATTTGTATTCCTGGGGAACTATTATAGATAGGGTGCACCTTCTCTGTTTGCGTCACGGCACACCTTAAACCTTAAAACAGGTGTGCCAGGCACAAACAGAGAAAGTGTGCCCTATTCCATTGAATGTGCTGCCCTCAGGTCAGCCACAAACTCTTGATGTCCTGGGGGCAGCACATTCAAGTGAAAAATTGATCCGCTTTGAAGAAACCTCACAGTGTTTCTCTGTGCAAGCAGCAACCGGTCTGTGTTTTTCAGGGGAAATAGAGATCCCCTTGCAGGTGGGTGCTGTGATTGACTGCACCTGCCTGCAAAGGGATGACTGGGGGGTTCATAGGGCCCTCCTTCCTCCCTCCAGAGGGCTGCTATTAGGGGGTGCACTCTCATGGCGCTTCCTGACAGCTTCTTAGCCTCTGCGCCAGCGTCTACAATACATTGCAGATGCAAAGGGATTCCCTCATTTGAAAGGGACAACGCCCCATGCAAATGAGGGAACACGCTCTGGTAATAGCGCTCTGTATTACAGAAAGGACGACACAAGTGTATGCAGCTTTTTTCGTAATGCTATGCAGCTTTTTCTGTAATACTGAAGTGCCCCTGGAGCGCACAAAGCAGGTTCGCACATGCCCATTGCACCCCTGGGGCACCCCCCATAATACGGTCCCAGGTGACCCTTTACCCCCCCAGCCGAGCAAGATCCCCAACTCCTATGCTGGATCTGTTCAAATAAAGATGGGGATAGGTGTGGAAGGAGAGGTTATTTGATACCAGAAGGAAATTACGTAGATGCTGCTTCAATCCCCACCCCTCATCAGCCTGCCACTCATGTACTGCCCTCTGGCCTGTCTTACTGCATTCTTTTCAAAGGCTTCCCAGCTAGTTCCAGTGGCGTAGCTAGACCTTTGGCCGCCAGTGGAGGTGCCTGCATTTGCTGCCCCACAGTGGATGCATGTATGAGCGGAGGTGCTGGCGATTCCTGTGTTTGCTGGCCCGCAACAGCAACAGGTAAGAGCGAGGGGAGGCCACCACCCCCAAAACTCGTGCCACGCAGGATGTACCGCGAGCCCCTTGCTCTGCCACTGGCAAGTTCCCTTGGCACCACTCCAATCCCAGTCTGATCACCAATGCTGCATTATTGTGTTCCTAGACCACTCCACCTCTCAGCTTTGATACCCAACGGACATCACTGCAGTAATGACTTCGTACGCATTTAGGGCCAAATTACAAGACTTTGGCCGAGCAGTTGTGTGGCATGCAAACCGCCATTCCACCACTCCGTCAAAGCTAATGCTGCCCACCCACTAGATTATGACTTATTCGTAGTCTGGTGGGCAGGCGGCATGGCAGTTCCCCCTGCTGTGTCCTTTAAAAGGTTGCAGTGCCTTTTAAAAAGCACCGCAATGGGAACGCTTCACAAGTTCCTGAACATCAGTTCCCTGGCGGAGCCGGTGGTCCTAGGGCAGTCCGACTGCCCAAGTCATAATTGGGCGGTGGGATCGCGCATGCAGCTGTGGCTGGATCCGCCACCACCACGCCACCATGAGTCTGCCGGTCCGAGGACCGCCAGACTTGTAATCTAGCCCTAAATGGTTACAAGTTTGACTATCTTTTATTGCAGCCCCAGACACGTCCAGACAGCATTAGAGTCTCCATATCAATCCCCTACCAACCGACAACCAGCAAATCCTCAGTTAACCCCAGATTCCGTTCTGGAACCTAAACATGTCAAAGCTCTGACACCATACCATATACAACATGCATTGCATTACAGCAATCACAAATCTTTCTTTCCCATCACAGTGATGGCCACAATCCTGCTGTAGGCAGAGCATTTGTATGCAGAAGGAGGATTGTCAACGGAGTTTAGAATATTGATGGCGTGTTCACAGTGGATTCAAAGGCTTTCTCTTTGCCAATGTTGCTGATAATAGACGGATGGAAGGGGTTATTTAACAGAGGATGATGAGTTCAAGTCCTGTAAGCCATGTTGCTGACCATGCCCCTCAATATTACCAGTTAAATATGATGTTCATATACTGCAGTAAATAACAGAAACACCTATTTGTTTCTCAGCAAAAAGTATGCTTATTTTTTTTAAATAGAAAGAGAACTGAATATAACCTTTCTTTGCTTTAGTGAAATAATCTAAAAATTACGGTTATATCAATTATTAGTAAGAAACACTCCCCAAAAACATACATTTATTAGCATAAGTGGTTATTAGAATCACTAACAAGCTTGAAAAGGTAGGTCGGATATCAAGATCTTTGTTTTCTTCACCTGATTTATATGATATCCCTGATGACTAATTACAGGGAGATTCTACAGGGTTTTGGACTCCTATGTAGCTGCTATGGCGAGAAAGTTAGTTTACTTCAGCACCCTGTGTATCCTGCTGCTCATGGAATTCAATGTGTAAAACCCCATGGGTCACAACTGGATCCAATAGAAAAAATGTGTAACTTTTCTCCTGGAATTTCCACCAGGGTAGAAGAAGAACAAGTAGTACAGTTGTAAGACAAGTTTGTGGTATTCAGAAATGCCAAAAATAAAATGTGAGAAATCGCTACAGGTGTGCGGTGCACCATAGGACTGGAGAATGGCTCATATGTTCAAATACGTTGGGACACCCAATCTTGAATTAATTCAGTGACATTCATTTAAATTCCAAATGAAATGCTGGAAGAAGTCATAAGTGAAATTAGGTGATTGAAGGTTAGGTAATACACACAGAAGAAATTGGGCTTATTTATAGCAATGTGCCAGCAAAGTCTTGGAAGGAGTTCATTAGGAAAGGATACATCATTGAGCAGGAACAATTTTCCCCCTCGAAGAGCTCCCCCCGCCCCAGCCTTTTGTGTGTGTAACACACAAGAGTATGAACATTAGCCTGTGAAAAATTGAACATAACAATGTGATCTAGTTTCATTTTGTTAGAAGATTAATATCATATTGGACAATAGAGATGCAGTTGATGTGATCTAATTTATCTCAATTAAGCGTTTGATAGTGCTGTAAGCTTTATTTTTTCATTGTATTTGAGTTGAGGCTTTTGTAGTGATATTAGACAGTGAGGCAAAGCAAACACATAGCTAAAAATAACACACAGTAACAAAACTAAAAGGAGGAAAAAGAATCTAGGGCCAGATGTAGGTAAAATAGATTTACCGATTTTTAATTACCGAATTTTACCGATTCGGTAATTAAAAATCGGTAAATCTAAGGGGTGGATATGTAGGTATTCCAGATGAGCTGGAATACCGATTCGGAAGAATTCGGTATTTACCGATTTGGTAAATACCGAATCGGTAATGCCCATTCATTCCTATGGGCTTTGAAGCCCATAGGAATGAATGGGCTTTACCGATTCGGTATTTACCGAATCGGTAAATACCGATTTTCACAAGGGTGCAGGGGGTGTCACTTTGACACCCTCTGGCACCCCCAAAACAGGCTCGGGTGCCAGGTGGCAGGCATACATGCCCTAAGGGCAGGTCTGCCTGTCACATGGCATAGGTGTGCATGCACACATTTGCATGCACACCGGAATCGCTATTTTACCATCAAATTGGACTTGATGGTAAAATACCGATTCGGTAAGGCCTCTGGGACTCTGAAGAGTCCCACCTACATCTGGGTGCCTCAGAATCGGTAATATTACCAAATTTTTATTTTACCGAATCTGTAAAATTACCGATTCAGTAATTTTACCGATTCGGTAAAATAATGCCCCCTACATACCTGTCACCCATTTACCGATCGGTAACGGCCAAAATCGGCTGTTACCGCTCGGTAAATGGCCTCAAACGGCCACCTACATCTGGCCCCAAATCTGTAGGGTGTCTAAATGCTATTGCGGGTGTGGAAAACTCCTTAAATTGTACACCCAATAATGATACCTCAAAAGCACGCCCTCAGGTGGATAAATTGGAGATGATGTTAAACCTCTTTCATGAGGCAATGTATCCCTGAGATAAGGCCCCATACAACATATCAAACATACAGTTAATTAAGTGAGGAGAGTCTCAATAATTGAGTTCTAACATAAGAACAAAAAGTTAAAAGGTGTGGTACAGAAATTGTAAATGCAAATACATGGAGCTATTGCCATTAAGGCTCTCGTCAATCACAGCAATCCACAATAAGTTGCAAAGTCCCAAATGAGCATCAACATTTTTTTCTTCAAGAACAGCAAAAACAACGTCAATGGAAATAATGAGAAATTATGGTGATTCATCTGTGTGCGGCAGAAATTATGAACAGTGTGCATGCAGAGGATGCATCCATTTTGAACAAGAATGGGTTGAGGCCTAACTGACACCTAGTTAGCATAAGCGAGAAAAAAGCACTTAAAAAAGTTATAGAAAATGTATTTCAAATATAATAGCACCATGCCAGTCTGTACTCATGCAAATTCAAGAGAAAATCCATATTCCGCACATTGTTAATAATGCATGAAAATATAAATGCACAAAAACGTTTAAACTACCTTTCTGTTTATAGACGAAAATAATGCACTGTCTCTAAGAAGGTATAATAGTATGCAGCATATTGTGAGGAAGACATGCAGTATCTTAGCCTTAATATACACTGAGTCAGTCAGTCAGTCAGGATATCTTTATTCGACTTATTCCAAGTCATACAAAGAAAATTAAACAATAAAACATAGCATAAGATACATATATGACATTACATGATTAAAAAACAATCTACGTACACTTTAAAAAATGCTATATACAATATTAATATTAAGAAGGCAAGATTTGACCAGCAGCTTTCGCCCTGGCTGCGGCCACTAAAAAATTAGCGATACAGAAGGTTGTGCGTGGATTTGACGCGAGCTGTAAATAGAGCAGTGCCGGGCGTACCTGTGTGAAACCTGCTTCTTTCAGAATGGGGAGCAGATATTTTTTCCTCTGCTCGTGATATAAGCTACAGAACATAACACAATGCATTGTGTCCTGTACCGAAAAGTCATCACACCTACAGGGTGGGGCTAGCTCTGGCTTCTGCCAACGCTTGAAAGAGCCTAAATAAAAATGTATCAGGTTAAACCTGAATTTTGTCAATAAAAACCTGTGATAGGGGTATGTAACAAAGCTGAGATAAGGGGCAAGGGAGGGAGCGCTGACCAAAAGGTTATGTGACCTAACTGAGGGCTTCAATAATTCAACATCCTCACGGCACGCTGCCTTTTTCCCCAAGAACGCTTTTTTTGTATAGGCTATGTCTGAGGCCTTGATTTTTTCTGGACTTAGAAAGAGTTCTGGTCGGCCTAAATCAATAAATGATTTGTTTAAATAGGCCAACCATGGAATACTCCTATGTTTGTCTAGGGAAAGAACGTCTTTTAATATTATGTGGTTCAGTGGTAGGTCTTCGTTCAGCCATATTTTCAGCCAAAGAATCAGAGGTGCTAAGCTTAGTAAATCCGTCAGGTAGGGCAAGCCCACCTCCTGGTGAATCGAATAAGTTGGGGCTGACTGAGGTAGAGAGAGGAGAGATCTAATAAATTTATTTTCTGCTCTCTGGATAGGATCAAGATTTACATAACCCCATACTGAAGATCCATAGAGTGCAATGGCCACAGGCTTACATTTGTAGATCTTAAGAAGTGCTTCCATAGGCCTTGCCCCCAACTTGCCCGCAAAGCCTAGGATCGCTGAGGAGGACCTAGTTACTGCCAACCTTTTTGCTGTTATCTGTGGCCCCCAAGTTCCCTTCTGGTCAAACAAAATGCCCAAATAGGGGAATGTAGATACATTCGAGACAGGGACCCCACTACAGAAGAATGACTTATGACTTTTTTTGATGCACTCGCGCCCCGTAACCATCGTATGTGATTTTGATACGTTCACCTTTAGGTCCAAGTTTTCCATAAAAGAGCCGAAGGCGTCCAATAGGAGCTGCAATCCAACTCCTGTGCGGGCTATCAGCACCGCGTCGTCCGCGTACAGGAGGGCCGGGATGAGCACATCTCCTGCTCGCGGGACGTCCGCGGCCTGACTGCGTAGGTGTTCCCCTAGGCCGTTGATATACAAAGTGAAAAGCGTAGGGGCTAAAATGCACCCTTGCCGTACTCCCTTTAGTGATTTAAACGGAGGGGTACATCTGCCATTATTTGACACTCGTACAGCTGGAAAAAGTTCCTGGTGCAACGCTGCCATAAATGTGACCAGAGCTTTGTCAATGCCCATTTCTAACAGGATCGCCCACAATTTTGACCTATTTACGAGATCAAATGCCGACGAAAGGTCCATAAAAGCAAGAAACACGGAACCCTCCTTGGCAACCGTGTACTTAGAGATGAGTAGGTGTAAATTACTGCATTGTTCAATGGTGCCTTTCCTCTCTCTGAAGCCGTATTGCAGTTCGGACAGCCCACCGCAACCTTCGACGTTCTCCTTCAGTCTGGATAAGAGGACTCTGCCCAAGATTTTTACAGTTGAATCCAGGAGGGATATTGGTCTGTAAAATGCGGGGTCGTCCCGCCGACCTTTGTTTTTAAAAATAGGGACGATGATAGATTTGGCCCATGAAGCAGGAGCAGGGTTTCCAGTAACTGCATTAAATACATTTGACAGGACCTCAGCCCAAAGTTTGGGTGAAAACATGAAAAAGTCAGCGGGTACTCCGTCTGGCCCAGGCGCCTTATGTCTAGAGGTTTCCAACAAGGCTTTTTCCACTTCTTGAGCGTTAAAGTTGATGTGGTGGGCGTCTATGTTATGCAGTTTACCTATCTTTGAACCTTCAACAACGCCCCCGTATACTTTTTCAAAGAAAGACAACCAAGACTCGTCTGCAATCACGCAGTCCATGGGATCGTTGCTGTCGTCACGAAATATGGGCTGTTTGATGATATCCCAAAATCTCCTACTGTCCTTCAGTACAGCCGCTGAAAGGAGATTGTCCCATGTTTCACGTTTGATGTTGTCTTTACGGATCTTTATGGCTGCTTTATAGGCTTTTCTTAATCTCGAGATGTCCTCTTTGACCCTGGGCACTGATTTAAGTGCCGCCAATAGTTCTCTGTGGGCTTTAGAGCATGTAGGGTCGAACCATCGCTTGTGGCCCTGGGCTCCCCGGATAGGTTTGGCGAGTAGATCCTTCGAGACCTGGTCACAGATTGCCTCATAGGCGGCTATAATTTTAGTCCTTTGGGTACCCGGATCTCTACATAACTCCACCTGGGCTTTAATTTTTGGGTAGCATTTTCCATAAAAGTTTTCAGGGATAACTTTAGCCCACTTTACACGTCTATCTTGATCAGAGATCCTCAGGGTATGGGCAGGTTTAGGCGTTGCTGGTGGTAACCCCAGGTGAGCTCCCCAAGCTGCTTCAAGTAGGACCGGATTGTGATCACTGTAATGCGTGGGGACTGTGCGATAGGCCATTGTCCGATTTAGGATGCCTAAAGAGACAAAGATATAATCAATCACTGTGCCATGTTGGGCCCCAGTAAAGGTTGGACTTCTCAGCCCGCAGTCAGGTTCATGCAAGTCGTAGTAGGCCAATAGCTCTTCTAATTCCTGCCCCTCTACAGAATGTTCAAAGTGAGGTCCCCGTGTGGCTGCATCATCAGCCGCGTCGAGTTCTCTGCCCTTACAGGCTAAACCACATGGGTGGATGTTAAAATCACCTAATAAAATAAACTCAAAAGTAAGATTGATATCCTGTGATACTGTGTTTAAAATGTTTTCCAGGTTAGTGATATTGCGCCCGCTATAATCGCTGTTCCCAGAATTATAGAAATTGACAAACAATGTCCTGCTATCTTTATTAATCACCCTCTCGACTATAAGGATGTTGTCAGAGTCAACGCTGATCGGCCTGTAAGTGCCTTTTAGGGCTAATGAAAACAGTAACACCAAGCCGCCTTTGGCTCTGCCCGCTCTGCTGGATCTTGCAGGTTTAGTAAAGCTGGTGAACCCATCCAGCCAGAAACTGTTAGATGTGTCCCAAGTTTCTTGCAGGGCAATGATATGATAATCTGAAACAAATCTCAACCATGCTTTATCCTGGCGTTTTGAATTTGTGCCTGCTACGTTCCAGCTAATGATCTTACAAGAATCGGAGGGTGGTTGCTTTAAGTTGTTAGGACATGCTGGCGCTGAATTGACTGATTGTTGTGTTGCCAAAGGAGCACTTGCTAATGGTGGGTCATTCGGTTCCTCCCTGGCGTGCGAGAATCCTTGTTCAAGTCAATCACAGGAATTTAAGTCAGAAAGAGGGGCAAACCTATTGCCTGTGCTAAAGCCCCACTCAAGCGGAGTAGCTACTTGCCCGTGGCCATATAGTCCTGGGTTCCACATAAATTGAGGTGTGTTTGGATAATGCGGGAACTGGTCGTTTCTCGGCCATTGTACTGACCTGACGCCCCGGGCGTTGCGATCCTCACGCGGCAGGCCCCCTCCCCAGGTGTTAACTCTTGGCTCTTGTGCCAAGACAGGTCTGAAGTTCAGATCAAACGGACGATAAGATCTTCCTGGATCCTGATGAGCTATAGGCTGAAGCCAGTCATTTGGATGTCGAGGTCTGGTGGCAGCTCTCCAGTTACTCTTATTGGTGTGACTGTTGTAGCCGCTAGAATTTGGTAAAGTGCGAAACTTAGACTCATCAAAAAAGAACTTAAGGTGAGAGGGACAATGGAGCCTCTACGGCGTTGAGGTGGAAAGACATTGTTCAGAATATCTGGAAGGACCTCCGCGTTTGCGAAGTTTAAAATAACGCAATCCCCTTGGAACTTTTTGGGCTTGCTTCCTATCCAAGGAACCCTCCTAGACATGACAATGTCCCCTGCCAGCTTATCGTATCGTTGATCTGTCATAAGCATGTTGTTGGTGAGCCAATACAGCGCTTTGTCTTTCAGATCCTGATTGGACTCTGCTTTGCCTGGTGCTAGGACAGGGACATTTGCCAACACCAAAACTACCGGTGAGGCTTCCAGAATAAATTGGGCTGAAAGGTCCTCCTGCTGTATTCCCCCAGGGGCAACAGTTATGTTAGCACTGTGATCTACTGCTTCAGCATCCTGCCCAGGGACAGGCAATAAGGTTGGTGGTAGTGGCGGCGGCGGGAGCGAAGGCCCCTGCTGAGTGAGTTGCCCCTGCTGAGTAAGTTGCGAGTTACTTGTACTAGGGGTGTCCTCCGTATTAGTAGGAATTAGATTTGTAACAAGGGAGGACAGGTTTTCGACCTCTTCGGCCAGCTTGCTGTGGGCCGCACCCAGCTTTTTGACCTCCGCTGTTAATTTATCAAGCTTCCCTATCATGGGTTTGATTATGGTCTTGATTTTAATGTCTATCATTTCTTGAATCCTATTAAAGAGGTCGTCATTATTATTACTACTAGGCTCGCTCTCAGTGTCAGGATCCGCCAAATTCTCTGGCCGTCTGGAAGATAGAGCGGTGGCCTTTTTTTTGCCTGGGTGTTTCCCCCCCCGTTTGGCTACGGATTTACGGCAGGCTCTGACCGCCCGTGTAATGGGCCGCGGGGACTGTGAAGCTACTTCCGTGATGGAAATCTGATGGTTAGAGTCGTTGTTGGTATTTAATGATAGGTTTATCGGATCTGATCCGTCAAATCGTGGTTCAGAGTCAACATCGGTATTGGCCTCGACTCCATTGTGGTATGGGTTCTGTTCTGTGGGATGTATTGTGAGGTTTACCAGCGGTGGGTCAGTTGTCTCAGTACTAAGTGTGCTTGTGGAAGGACTTACCGAAGGCATAATGGGTGATTGACTTAGGCCTAAGGATTGCCTTCGCTTGTTATTAATGTCATTAACCACTTGTACCAAATAAGAGTCTAAGGTGTTCACAGGCTCGTCCGGCGCAGGTACCCGTTTTCTCACCATAGTCGAAGCTGTTGATTGAACACCCTACAGAAAGCTTGGCCCCCGATTTGATCTAAACAATTGCCAATAGGGGAGAGTAATTATGGCTGGCAATGGATCAATGTCTGGTTGAGTACGGTCCAAACACAGACCTATAGCTTAGTTAACACAGTAATAGGGTAGAAACAGTACCTTAGTGATCCGCCGAAATGTTAAGGATATGGCCTAGCCTGGCCTTTTCGTGCCTCTGAGGGCCACAGAGGGCCCGCCCTTTGCCCGGGCTTCGCCCCGGGCGTCCCGCTCGCGTCCCGCGACGCTGAGGGCTTACAAATTTGTAGCGCCCCTCCCGGCGCTTTTGCCGCGTCGGGGAACGCGCCGCCGCTAAGCCCGATGGGAAGTGTAGTCCCTAGGCGGCGGCGCGACTGGTGGCGGGATTCCGGTGATTTTGGCTGGCTGGTCCGCTGTTCCGCTGTAGTGAAGCTCTCCGAGCGCTCTCCTCTCCTAGCGCTACAAGGTAGGGCTCTGGTCGTCTTTTGTCAGTGTGCTTTCGCCTACACTGAGTCAAATTAACTACGGATGTTTAAGCAACATTGATGCCAACATTTTAAAATTGGAAAGTGGGAAATTTTGGAAAACAAATCAGAGGAATGTATTTTTCCATGGACTTGTATTGAAGCAGAGACAATCTTAGAGGAGAGACAGCTGAAATAAAGTCATTTTTGTTTTTATCTAAAGAATTGTGTGTCTCCCCCCAGATTTGGGTCTACTGGCATGTATGAAGTAAGACGATAGTCAATGAGAAGGCTACATATATGAAGCAATAGTTTAAGAGGAGGCTTAGGGCCAGAGTCATGACCCTTTTTTGCAGCCGCCAACTGGTGATCCCCCCGTTTGCGACCGCAAAAAAGGGTTCTGGCATGTGCAAATGCTATTTTGTGAGTCACTGACTCGCAAAATAGCAGGTGCGACTCCCGCTATTAAGAAGGGGCGTCCCTTCCTGATAGCGAGTCACCATGCCATGTTCAATTGTTTTGCGACCGCATTTGCGGCCACAAAGCACCCACAGTTTACCACTGCCCTTTGTGAGTATGTGTGAAAATATTTTTAGGACCGAAAAGTTTCATTTTTCTTTTTTAAATGCATCCTGTTTTCCTTTAAGGAAAATGGGCGGGATTTATTTTAAAAAAGATTGCTTTATTTAAAAGCAGTCCCAGCAGGCCACCATCCCTGGGAGTGTTAGCCATTCCTAATGGGGTTGCAAATTGCGACAGCCTCATTAATATTCATGAGGCATGCAATTTGCGACCCCATTAGGAATCGCTAACAGTGTCTGAGATACTGTTATTCATCCCAGTACATCTAGCCCTTAGAGAGAAGAGAGAAACATAAAGAGGCAAATTGAGTTGACAATTTAGGACACATTGCATGGTAAGGAAAAGCTGAGGTTAAAATAGCTGAATGGGTGGGCTGAGTGTTCCACAAGAAGCTATTTCACAACCATCTTTGACATAGCATTAGTCTGTAATCAGTGCAGTGACGTTTTTTGACTCCGCACTTCAGCAGCTTGAGCGCAGGAATGGAGAGCATTACAGGGCACACAGAGCATTAGAGCATAACCGAGAGGAGCTTGTCACAAGGACAGACAGCACTTGTTCGGGTCGCTCGTCACAGTGACTGAGCTTTATGGGAATTGTAGTCCACAGCTCGGTTCCTCATGCTGAGACCTGACAATTTAGAACTACAGCCTCCAGAGGGCCTCCAAGGGATAATACCTCAGAGAGACAGCAAGATGGAGTCCAGGACGGTCTGTGTCAGTCTGAGCTTGCATAGCTGGACGGAATTACTTTCTTTTGACAGAGGCTGTGTGTTACTATAGAGGAAGGCCATAGCTACCTTTCTCTCTTTTCACTTGATGGGCAACAGCTGGAGTGTTTTAACCACGTGGGGAGCATGGTCTGAGTCCTTTAAAACTTTGTTTCCTATATGCTGATAACAGCTCTTTGCTGTTTAAGTGCATTTGTGTAATTCAGACTTGAAAGTAAGAACTGAAAATGAAACCAAAAAATGCTTTCTCTACAAGATGTTAAGATTGCAAAATCTACTTAAATCACGTTTTTAAACCATCAATGTATATAGGTTAATTAAGAAGCTTTAGGACAGGATTTTAAGCTGCCAATCATTTTCAGGACGTCATTTTTTTATATTACTCTTGGCCCACATGTATGAAGAACACCAAATGTACCTTTGTGGTGTCTGAATTACAGATTTCTTTTATCAGCTGCAATACTTGTTTGTCCATACTTGTAAACAGTGGCACAATTTAAGGATAGTGTTTACCCAAATGATTTATTGTCTCACTCCAAACTAGTAACACCTGGCCAGAACAAGTTTATACTTGTTAAGTTAACTGCCTTGAAAGGAGGAGCGAGAGAGGGGGAGAGAAAAGGGAAAGAAAAAAGTGAGAGGAAATAACAGGGAGAAAAAAGGGGTGAGGCGAGGATAAGAAACAATTGGGTAGTGGAGTTGAAGGGGAGTAAAGATAGGGAGAGAAAAATGGAGTTGGGAGATGGACGAGAGATGAGGAGACAGAGGGAAGGTATGATTGCAGGTGATAGGAAGAGACAAAAGAAGCGGCAGAGATGAGAAACAGGGAGAAAAGAAAAAGGGTGAACAGAGACAGGAAATAGGTGAGGCAAAAAGGAGGGAAAGACAAAAGGAGGAGGGGTGGTGCATTTGGGGGGAGAGACAGAAGGAGACGGAAGACACAAGAAAGGGGAGGGGAGAGAAAAGGGAAGTGAGAAGGAGCGGTAATAGAAGGGAGGGAAAACAGGAAAGATAAAAAAATATGGAAGGATAGCCCATGTAGGGAAAACAACTACCCCCCCCTGCTTCAGAGTCAAAGCTGATCAAAGGTGGAAAACGAATACATTTGAGACAAAACTGGTGTACAGGTTTAAAGATGATCATACAGTGCCAGTGTTATGGGGAGGAATACGGTATGGTAATAACAGATGGCATATGTAGCAGAATAAATGTAATCTGAGCACAGCTGATAAAGAGAAGGAAACTGTAAAAAGTGACATTAGAGAGACATTATATAGTACATGACAGATAACAGTAGCTATCTTGGGGCCGGGTTTCAGGTCACTGTGCAAGTTTAACAGACCGTGCAGATGTAAACATAGAAGCAGGGTAAACTACAGAGACGTATGATGGGGGCTAGAGATGTGATAAGCTTGCCCAAGACAGGACTTTTGATTGGATTCACAACGAGAGTTAAAATGTATTTTGGAACATTCTGTTGTCATTTGGTGGGCACAATATTCATATTCTCTGTGGAAAGTGACTGTATGACAGCATTGATCAGGAGGAAACTAGGTGCATTAGGTATGTATAGTAGACTATGAGCTCAGAATGGTCATTGGTTTGGTGGACAAGATCTACAGACTTACAAAATGTGTGACTGTAAGTGCTGTCCGTCATAGGAGGTGACGGGATGTTAAGAGCAAAGTAGAGGAAACCTGGAGAGTATATTTGACGAGGCATAGAAGGAGATGCGGTTTACTTTGTAAACAATACCCCCATGGAACTGTACAGAGCAGAGGCACTTGCCCTTGACCCTTCTTGTGATTGGCCTTTGATGGAGGGGGCAGTTCTCAGGAGGAACCTGTCACTGCCACTAGCAACCATGGTACAGGGTATAAGGAGAGAATCAGTTTCAGGAATCTGTTGGCAAACTCCAGTGTCTTGAGATTTTTCAAAAAGCTATTGGTGGATAGCGAAGCCTCAAGGTTTCTAAACTGTGTTAGGATGAAATCCTAGGTAGTGATAGAAGGTGGGCAAGGGAAGCAAAAAATAGGACACTGGTCTTGAAAAAAGGCATTTTCTGTAGTACAATTGAAACTTGGTCCCCCTATCCCAGTAAACTAGCTCTCAGAGAATCTGTGGGAAACATTGCCGGATCTCTAGACCTGGCCTGTTTGAAGAAGAAGGATTTGTGGTAAGGGTAAATAAGTCCATTGAAGCCGAGGTGTAGATGAAGAAGATGGTACTTTATTGTTATAGTCCTTAGATCATAATGCAAACCCCACCAGGAGCAGCTCCCTTGAAATTTGAGGAAGATCTCAAATGCCAGGCTAGCCATGCACAATAATATAGCGCAAAAGTAGAACAGAACCTGACAAAATTTGAAGAAAAAAATCGTTGCAAAGATCTCAAAAACTGAGACTATGCCAAACAAATACTATAAAGAAGAACATGATGCATAGGTGACAAAGAAACGCACAAAGCAAAATGCGCCAAAAGTTACATAGCTGCAAAGCTCTCACATCACTACCTCAACCATAGGTAAATTCCCAACAATGGAAACTTGATTATGGAATTACATTTTAATGGTGAGAGTGGGTATGATCCAATCTTTTGGGCCCGTAAATAGTGTAATGTGATCCTGGATGGTAATGAATTTCGTACATGCCCCCTGCATGTAAAATGCTCCTGGTCTCATGTACTTATGGATTGTGTTTTCTATATTCATGCTCGTGGTATATTTTTAAGTCCCCTGTGTTTGAAATACAGAACATTACAAAGGTTGGAGTCAATGGAGCTCTTGTCTGAAATTTGCTATCTTGATATGGCAGTGGGAATTGCACACGTCATACCTCCTGTCAAACAGAGTTTCAAGGACATGTTTGAAAAGGATGTGCTGTTCTTGGCAGGGGCAGTGAGTTTTAAGTCAATTGACATATTTTACAGTTGTTTTATTGTTTTAGAATGTTTTGTGGATAATTGTCCCAATAAACATAGTTTTACTACTACTGAGAGCTAAGCTGAGGAAAACTTCAAAAGTTTGTTTTACAAGGCACAGGAGATGTGGTTTACTTTGAGAATGAGCCAAAGAAGGCCTGGTATGAGAGCCAGATGAAAACTTCAGGTGTTTCAGATATTTTGAATCCCAGCAGAGGTGGGTAAAGTGGGTGCGAAGAGGGGGGCTGAGAGCCCAGTTTAAGCATTAACCCAGTACATTTTGCCTTCATGTTTGATGTAGTGCAGGTGGTGGGAGCCCAATTTTGTCATTACTCCCACTGTTGTGTCTCTCATGATAGGTAAAAAGGGTGCGAGCGATACTATGAGGAAAGAAGTATGATGAAATGAAATGGCAAACTCTAGCACTATGGCAGTGCTTAATTTGCAAAATATGAAGTGCAGGTGCTCACAGTTTTTAAACAAGCCACACCCACTTCTGCAGCTCCGCCCACTCCCTCCAGTGGAGGCACTTCCCTTTATTGGCTCAACCCACATCCACAAGCCTCAACACATCAGGGCCTCCTCCTCACTTCTTGAGTTCCCCAAGAAGCTGAAGGCCCAGCTCTTCACAAAAACACCCTATGGGAAATCACATATATTATTATTTTAGGCTGTTGTTGAAGAGGAAGGTCTTCTGCTCTTTGTTGTGGAAGGTGAAAAAGGAGGCCAAGCAAAGTTCAGTTGACAGTGAATTCCAGATTTCAAGAGCGCAGCCCAAGAAGGAGCGGATTCAAGTTTTTTATGAGGGACTAATAACTTATTGAATACAAATTATATTCACAATGGTACAGGGGAATGAATGTGATAAAACAGAAGTGATAAATGTCAATATAGCATTTGACCCTTTGAAATCCAGCTTTGACAAAGTATATAAAGAAACAAAAGTTGTAGATCCAGTGTTAATAAGAAATATAAATGGATAATAATATTGGTATGGTTTTTAATAAAATCATCTACATTGAAACTAAAGGGTGGAACAGATGTAAATGAACTCAACCATGCCACTTACACTTTTAGATATTTTTCATATCCCTTAGGAGAGATGGTTGGTACAGTGAATTTTACAAGACACTGAAAGAGATCACTTTTAGAGAGATGCTATTTCAAAGGGTATCTACCATCGCCGAACAAACAATAAAACATTGTATTAATTTAAGAAACCAGACTGAGATTTATTGAAGTACATGTCATCATACTCATTTGTTTGAACAATTAGAAACATGTATTAGTATATTGAACAACAACAATTAAAACAATTAAAATAGATTTACAGATGCTTAACCTCAAACAATTATGAATAGTGTTTTACGTCATGTTGAGCAAACTGGGATAATGAATTCCCAATTTTATCAATTGATGTGGCAAATTGTGTGATTTATTTAATGTGACTATAGTTAGGGTAAATTAAAAGTTCTAAGAGTGGAAAAAGCATGTATTACCATGGTTAAATTACTGTTTAAAAATTCTACTTCCAAGATTGTGATAAACTGCCAAATGTCTTCATGGTTATAATTGCAACACACAGCCTAAAACGGTACACTGTATTTACTTGAATATTTGTTATGACAATTGAGGCTTTAACAATAAAGTAGGATATTTAGTGCACTTCATGATAGTCAAACTGATTTTCTCTTTGTGTGGCAGACTAGGGGCGTTTGACATAAAGTGAGCACAAAACATGCTAATTTAAGACAAGCCTCTACCACAGATTTGAGCTTCTCAGTGGCTTAAATAGTTGAGGAGCTCCAGAAGCTACATGTTCCCACATTATACAATAGTAAATGTTTGTGTTTCATTTGAATCTCAAAGGAATGTGCTGTTTTTGACTAGAAATCCAGAAGCATTTGTATCTCTAATGTCAACAATGGAACACAGCACAACACCGTAACATAAAGCAAAATAAAACAACACAATGAAACATAATAGGGTACACAACAACAAAGTAGTACAAACAGAATGCATCCCAACAATCGTAGCACAATACAACATAACACAATGCAGCCTTAAAACACAACAGTACAAAAATAATGCAATACATGACCACCACAATAAAATGCAACACAACAAATTTTTGGGCGAAACATTACCACTGCCATATCTTAATATGCTGGTAAGAGGTGTTTGCATCAAGCATTGCCTTACTTTCCACAAAATACATTTGTTAGTGCCTGTTAGATCGTGCATCTTTTGCATGGTCTCCCCTGACCTTTTTGGCTGCCAACCGCAAGTTTGGACCTTGTTGTGCTGGCTTAGGACTTTGAGCGTGTTTGACACTGCCATTCAGTGTCAAAGCACTGTGATTGTCTTATACATACTGGTGATTGGTGTATCCATGATTGGCAGATTCGAGTTAGCTGTAAGTCACTTGTCTAGAGGTAAGACATATATATACTCAAGGCATGTACCTCAAATGCTCCTCCGTGGGCCTGTTGCATGGGTTGTGCCATCCACAGAGGTAGCTCATCAATCATGCCACAGGTTTTCCCTATTGGGGCTTGTATGTGCAGGTTACTGTTACTCAGCTATAAATTTATAAAGCTATGTGCCAAGGCTCTGCATATCTCTTGCTATGTCGGTGTTCTCCCTGGTGACAGGGTGTGGTGTTGGGAAAAGGTAGAGCATATGCGTGTATGCATTACATGGTACCAGATGGTGGGTTCAGTACGATGGGTCCTGCTTCGCGCATTGGATTAGCATGGCGAAACGTAGGGAAATGCTATTGAGCAGTATTTCCTTCGGGCCGAATAGTAGCAACATAGAGTTTGATATCACTGAGTTTGTAATGGTGAATCCTCTCGGGTAGCGCAAGTGGATCCAACATTACGTATGTGCAAATGCCACTTTGGATAAAATAGGCATTTCGATGCTCGTGGCTCTGTGTGCCTGTCCGCCTGATTCCAATTCACCATTGGGTGCTGGGGGGACAGCTACATTTGTGCATTTCTGATAGAACGCTATAAACTAGGTGCTCAAGGTCAACTGCAGACCTCTCACTCTGGGGGGCCTTTCTAAGATGGTTAAATGGGGGTGGAATTGGTACCGGCATTCCAAGGGGCAATTCTTGGCTGCCTTAAAGATAGTGATAAAAGCTCCCAGAGTAGGACAGGACACAATTTAGAGAGGGCCTGTGAATTTCAAATGTGGTCATTTGAACTGATCGCATCTTCAAATGCTATTGTGGGTATACCTACTGGGGCTCTAGCCCCCGAAAGTAGAGATGCTTTTGGATTTGAAAACATACTTTGCTGGTTCGATGCTGGGACAGCGAAAAGAGGAATCATTAGGGCAGGAGGGACTGCAACTGGATTATCCGCAGACTGGTGGCGGCCTGGAGCTTGTCGCGCTTCAGAAAGGGGACTACCAGTTGGTGGATTTTGCCTGGACTTTGCTGGCCTGCAGCTAGGTACCAACTGTTGTTGCCCGGGTCCATAAGTACCCTTCAAGGGCCAGTTGGCAGGCCTCCTATACACGAGATCCCAGGGACACAAAGGATCTCCCCGTTTCCACGAAATCGTAAGGACCAAGCAGTGTATGGCAGGCCGGAGTGGAAATGATCGTCGGTTGTGACAAGGACTGTACTGACGTATGCCGTCATCACACTGTGCACAGGAGTGTGCTTGTAAAGATCAGCAGCCACCTGAGGTGCCAGGATGTGAGGAGTTTGAGGAGTGTGAGGTGAGCTTACAGAGTCCGAGGGATCCATGCTTGCAACCAGGAGACCTGTGCTAGCTTACACTCTGGAGCATGTGGTGTCTGAGGGGTGTTGGGGGATCTGAGTTGGGATCTGAGACTGTCTTCAACCCATATGTTGGCAGGCCGACATAGCCTGACATCGCAGCCTCTCTCCAAGGTCGCTGGCTCACTTTCCCTGGACCCACACCACAAGGTATTTTGTTGTGGAGAACATCGTGACGGGGCCCAAGGGGTTTTGTTGAGCCTTTTGGTCACCTACAGCTGGCTGTCAGGTGTTACGGCAGCTCGCACTGCCGCCTGAGGGGAAAAGGTTTTCCAGACTTGGAAGTCCGCCAGCTTCCTGGGTCCCAACCTTTTGTCTACAGGAGATTAGTGATCCCGCACTCGTGTAGGTGCCGCTGGGCACCTGGAGGTCTAATCTGGATGGACAAAACTAAGTAACTGTTTCTTTTCATGTTAGGTGGTTCCGACAATCTAATCAATGTGGCGCCAGCAGAGGCAATGTGTATTGTTGACTGGTGTAGTTGAGAGCTTGAGGTCCTGGGTTACGAGGGTTACGAGGCATAGTCAAAGACCTGTGATTGCTTAACCTTTGCAACTGTTCAGGGTATGCAATATTGGGGAATGTTGTGTTGGATAAATATCTCAGATTAGGGCATATATGTTCATGCCGCTTGGCTGCTAATGGGAAAGTTCAACAAGTGCATATAACTGTAAAGCGTATATACAATGTGTATTTCGTTTTGATTACAATGTGTGTGTGTAATACAAAGACCAGTGTTTTATACATACAGTGTGGAGTCTCTTTGTGGCATACGCAGTGTATTGCGAGGGTAATAATGTGCCAATCTTTACACTTCAGCCTTGAGGATCAGCCTGACTGCTCAGTGCCAAGCTTCCCAAGGGTGAGCGCAGGTTATCAAAAATGTGCATTTTACTCAACCTATCTAGAATGGTGGATTCTGACCGGCCTCAATGCTTCCCAGCCGTCCCGAAACCGTAGGGTATAACAGCGCCAGTAAATGATTTTGTAATACTGTGATGTCTCATACAGGTGCCCGATATAGGCTCAGGTAGCAAGCAGACCTTTCACGTATATTTCCCCTGACATTACACTGCATAACGGTTCTTAGTACTGACCTTTTACGTAGTTAGGGTAATGCCTACATGACATGGGGATTTCTCCGAATACTAGTCTCATTCATTATGCATGAGGATTCTTGGAATCTCAGCAGGACAACCATCTCCTGCATAACCACTATGTATGAGGGTCATTCCTTACATCATCCTAGCCCGACATGACACAGCAAGGTATCTCCCGTGAGGGTACCGCTTTGGGTATATAAACACCATATATTTGCTGAGACAAGCAGAGGAGAAAAGTGACACGCAGTGGTCCGACATCCTTCACGGGGTGTACATCTCGAGGCCAAGATGTGGTCCTACAGTCTCAATTCAGGTAATGGGGTTGGCTTTATCCTAGGGAGATTCTTTGCTCTAACCCTACAGGCATGCTAGGTACATTTAGGTTCGTCTAGTTAGGGTTGCACTGTAGGAGTACTCAGTATTACTGTCATGTATTTTAATACTTGCATGTCTTCATTGTTTTAGCACTTTTTACTCTATCGGTGCTTACAATCATCTATATGTGTTTCTGTCTTATGGTTGTTTCAGCACACCAATTTTACATTAGAATGACGCTGGTTCAATAAATACTTACTGAAAAAGTCCCCACTCTTTATTCAGTGTATTTCTCTGCGATGCAGTGAGAATTAGTACCTGAGCAAAAAGTACTGTACTGTTTCCACAATCCCTGACCAGACAAATTTGTCATGTTCGATAGTTGTCAAGAACTATTCTTTCCTTGGTAAGAGGGGTTTATAGTGTCACTGTGAGGTAGCTGGTATACAGGCGAACATACCTGGTGGGGGTGTCTGGAATCAGTCTGGACACCAATCCCGCAGTGTATGTTGTCTAAACATGTAGATCCTACACAGGTTTTTAGGAACTACACAACAATACGAACCATTACATAGGTATGTTTAGATATTTGACATTAAGATTTCTATAAAGAAGCAAAGCACTGCCCGATATCAAGGGTATACAGAAGAAGGTTGACTAAAACCTGTGTTGTACTTTATAAGACTCCTCTGTAGATGCAGTATGGGTGAAAAGGTCCAAGTTTATTCCATACAGAAGATCTTACCCATCACAGATTTCAGCAAGGAACCAACTGTCACAACTCCCACAAAATTCCACCCTTTATGAAATCTTATGGCATACCTAAATTCCAATGACATACACAACGTTCCACTTGGCTGAGGAATACATAGTGCCAATTCGCTGAAGTTACAACAGGTGTTATGCTGTCCTTGGTGCATGCCGCACACCTCCCTTTCTCCATGGAAATGAAGAATTATATACACAGCAAGGAACAAAGAGAGAGGGCACAATTTGTCAGAAGATGGTTTAACCGACATGTCTAAGTGTAACTGATAGGATTGTGCAAGTATGCTTTAAGCATAATCCTTCAGATACGTAGGTCGTCTCACCATCCTGCCTGATTGTCTTCTTGCAATCTAATTTCCCACATGCCGATTTTGTTCCATCACAACCTCCTTTTCACCATCCCCAGATACAGCGCTGGGTTCCCCAAAGAGACAGGCACACCAGACTCCCGTTTGAAGATCGCAACTCTTTTGAGATTCCAAATATTATGATGGTGCATTTTCACTGCATTATGAAAGGTTTTAATTACACTCCTAGGACTTAAAAACTTAGAAAGATTCCCAGACACACCAGGACGTTTTATCACCACAAAGTCTCCCACTTTGACTTCTCTTTTCTTCACAGCTTTCCTGTTATCAAAACACTTGTTCCTGCTTGCAGCTTTAAATTCTTCTCTAACATGTACATCACTCTCTTTTTTTTTTTGCATGTTGACTGTCTTCTTTATTCACTGCACACCTTATTCCATTTGGAAAGTTTCAATATTTTACAGCAAAAATTGAACAAAGGTAGACAAAAAACGTTACAATGCACATACTAAACACCTTATCTGAGAAGTCATTCAGCAAAATGGCAGGTGGGTATTATTCTCTAATATACAAATATGATTAATTGAAGAGACCTGCAGATTCACAGTAAAATATTTAATAAGAAAACTGTTGGTTAAATCAGACATTTTAGATACACTGATTTTATCTCGACACTCTTTAGTATGAAAAACATTTCCATCATAGTTTTAAAACAAATTTAAAAAATGCAACTGTACATAGGGTTATTTCGATTAAAAAAACAAAGCAAAAGGTTCAGGAGCAACAAGTATATATTTAAAGTGAAATCACTCCTCTATTTCCTAACGTCTACTTTTATTTATTCAGTGTTTCTTCTAGTCTATGAAACATGCATGTGTTACTAAAATACAAATAGTCTGTCACAAAAGTAATTGTAAAAAACAAAAAGTGGTGCTTGAGTTCTTTCCTCCTGGCCATGGTCATGATGTAGTGGGCAGACAGTGCCTGGGCTGCCCTCCTACACATTTGTATTGCGCAAGTATCAGAAGGAACAGGAGGCAGGTGTTTAAGCTCACCTTAGGGCACACGCTAGGTTCATTAAAAAGGATCTAAGCTCTTGTTCCTTTTTCAGGAAAAACTTGCATGCTTCTAAATGTCCAGAGCACCGGTGTCACCCCAGCATGTGCCTTCACTCGTTTGAGTACTGGTGTCACCCCGGCATGTCACCTTCACTCGGTGTGGCCAGCGTAGGGTCTGTTTGTATGTCTTGCGTATTGTAGCATCGAAAGATCAAGAACCCTTTCAATCAGTGCTTCCTCCACTATACTAAAATCCACAAGTCTTTTCTCTGTGCCATGATTGGAGAGACAGTGCTGCACAAGCCCATCTTCATCCTGCTCTACCACGGGCTGACCGTAGGGGCATGCGTAGAAACACTCACTTGCTAGGCAGTTGCCAAGCTCCTGCAGGGGTCCATACTTCTTTAAATAGTCCTCACACATGTTTAGATGGTCCCTCATGTCACTCAGGCATACCTTTTGTTTAGACTCCTCACAGTTCTGGAATACGGTCTTCATCTTCTTGATGATGTCGGCAGCGGGTGCTCCCTCAGCAGACAAATGAGCTCAGCAGTAGGGACAGGCATAAGAATTGCTTTGAACAATTGCAGCGAGACAGGACCAGCAAAATATGTGTCCGCAGCGGGTCCTCACAGGTCGGCACAGCACCTTCAGGCACACGGAACAGTAGAAGTCAGAGATCTTGGGTTCCCCGGAGTCCCCCTGTGGCGGGAAGGAGAGGACACACATTTTTTCCCTAGAGACCTCTCATACTTTTTCACCCCAGGCAGCTCAAGAGAGGTGTTGAGGAGCCTCCCATGTAACAGTTGGAAAGGAGTCTTCCCGGTTGTGCTGTGTGGTATAAACCTATACTTCTCAACTTTTCTAAGTTCCTCTCTCTTCCAGTCTAAAGCATTAGATTTTGCCATGCTGATCGGTTCTTTGAGCACTTTGATAAACCTCTCAACCATACCATTGCTTTCTAGGTGATAAAGTGCACGTCTTATGTTGTACACCTCTTTTGAACAAGAATTCTTCCATCTCTTTGGAAACTAATTGCACACCATTGCCTATCAGAATTGTTTCTAGGGCCCCTTATCTAGATATTAGGTCATCCAGACACTTAATGATATGTACTGTATCAATGGCAGAAGTGAAGAAATCTTCAAGCCAACATGAGTATGTATCTTGTGCTATCTCTGCTACCATGGTTAGTTACTCCATAGTAACCATTACTGTATATCACTATGTAGTCTAGAACTTAGTTCAGACAGTTTAACTATGAGCTACTTGCCGTGTGGATGTACCTGCTTGCCTACAATAAATGTTACTTGAATCTACTATTTATCCAGAACATCTTTACATTTTGGCGACGATCTGGGATCTTTTACTACTTAAAACTACAGAAGAATTCACTACCCAGAATCTCCGCATTTCGAGATCATTTTTACACGACGGAGCAGTTTAAAGGCAGGAAGAGTACAACTGCTCATCATCTTCAATAATTACTACTGACGGGCCTTGGTGGGAGAGTTACGGAGAGTTACCCAAACAGAGACTGGTAAAGTTTTGGGAAATGACCTTCTCTATACTGGAAAACCTCCCTTTAACTGAACTTCAAGTTTCATATGAAGAAATCTCCAAAGTAGACACAGAGGAGCATCAATACTTCTGCAACTACACAATTTTCGTTAAAAAAAAGGTATGTGACACCATACCTACAATTTGTAATCAACCATTGATTGTTTTTCTTCAGCCGCATTTTTCGAGCTTTGGAGAACGTTCTGTGGTGTTCTCGCTGAGTCTTCTGCATCTCTGATGTTCTGATTTACCAGACGCATCACTGTGTGACGTCTACATGGTTGCAGGCAATAGAACAGCGATACCTCACTGTGTTTACATGTCATTAAGCAAGGTAACGCAACGTGACCTTGCGTGGCAGCCATTTTGGAAATTGGTTGTCATGTAGCAACGAGCAACATCAACTTACGTGTTTATCAATGCTGGATTACAGAGTATAACTACGTTTTAACAAACGGAAATTACATAGTAAACCTGTGGTGATATGCACACCATAATAATTGCGTGCATATTTAATCTTTCCACAATTTAAGAACCTATTATTGACTAAAAGAATTCTACAAAGATGTATGCACCCCTGTCTATTTAGTTATAATTCATTCAACAGTATTGTAATTAAAATAGTATTTTTACTGCAGTTAATACTGACATGTCTTTTCAGGGTTCGGGGTTTGTTCCTCCTGTACCATTTCTTTCTCGTCCAGGTGAACCAGTACTAAAATGGATAGATTGGAAAGAATATTTTTTAATGATATTGCTGCACTAGAAGAAAAAAACGAGAATGAGTTTTCTGCTTCTAGGAAAAAGAAAATGTTACTACACAGTTTAGGCCCTGAAGGTAACCGAGTTTATAATCAAATAGAGAAAAAGACTAGAGCAAATTAGAATTCTAATGTATTCTTAGACACCTTAGCTGATCTTGATGCCTACTATCAGCCCACTGTATGTGTTGGCAATAGTAGATATGATTTTTTTCAAAGAAAACAACAAAAGTCAGAATCTGTAGAAGATTATGGATTAATTGTCAATTTGGTATTAGAGACCAACTAGTAATGCATTCAAACAATTTGGCAATTCAAGAAAAATTATGGGCGTGTGGTGACGCACCTTTAAATGAAATCATGGCAATTGTTAAAAAGGCTGAGATGTCTAAAAGATGCACACAAGTTGCATTAAAGAAAAGTGAAGAAAACAACATTGTTGCCAAAGTATATCTAAAAGAAAATGAGGGTAAGAAAATTGACAATCGCCCTTACAAAGAAAAAAGCAAAAAAAGCTGCTAACTTCACTCGTAATGATCAAGATGACAAACGTCCTGTCTGTTATAGATGTGGTTATAAAGGCCACAATGCCACAGAAAAATGGTGTCCGCAACTAAATCTAGATGCACTTTTTGTGGAATTGTCAGTCATTTTTCAAAAGTTTGTAAAGAAGATCAAATAGAAATTAAAAGAAAGTGGTTGGTTTCATAGGAGAATTTATTTTGAAAATGTTGAAAATGGTTCATCCTCTGATGACAGCATATTATGCATTGATGAAGTAGATAATGATGGCAATGTCATTTTAAATATCAACACTGCCGGGAAGAAGAAAACCAATTTGTTAAATAAGCATAGGTGGAGTAACCTTACAAATTGTACCTGACTCAGGTTCTCCTTACACTATTGTCCAGCGTTCTGTATGGGAAGATAAATTGCTTCTGTTATTAAACAGAAATTAAAACCTTCAGACATTCAACCAGTAACTTTTACCGGTGAAAAAATTCCTATGGTAGGCTATGTTGAAGAAACAGTTAAGTTCAAAGACAGGTCTACTAAAGGCAAACTATATGTTGCTGAAAAGGGACCCTCCGTTCTAGGGAGGATTATCAAGGTGAATTTGGAATCATCTTAAACCCTAAACTAGATGACCAAGCCATGCTATTAGAAGAGGGATACAAGAGTTTCATTGATGATATGACCAAACAATTTCCAAGAGTTTTTTCAGGAGAAGTAGGGAACTCTATGGGTTTACACATAAGATAGTTCTTAAAGAAAATGCAGTTCCTGTAAGCCATAAAGCTAGAAACATTCCCTTAAGTGTTAGAGAAGGTGTCATGACAGAATTGGATGCTTTATAAAAAAAGGAATTAGAGAACCAGTAGAAATAGCGGAGTGGTTGGCCCCCTTAGTCGTAGCAAGCAAACCTGATGGCCGTTTGTGCTTATGCATAGACTTGAGGGATCTCAACAAAAATATTATAGTAGACAAATTCCCTCTTCCCAGAATAGATGAATTACTAGCACCAACAAAGGGTATTAAATGTTTTTCTACAATAGACTTAACATGTGCCTACCATCAGATCCAATTACACGACAGCAGCAGAATTTTAACAGCATTTATTACACCCTTTGGATGTTACCGTTTTGTAAGGATGCCATTTGGTCTTGCTTCGGCTGCTGCCATATTCCAAAGATTAATGCAGGAACTGTTTAAAGGAATTAAAGGTATAACCTATATCCAAGACGACATCTTCATAATGGGTCGTAACATGAATGAACATGATGAAAAGCTAAAAATAGTGTTGACATTTTTTGCAGAGAAAGGGTTAACTGCTGAACTTAAAAAATGCTAATTTAGAATGAAATCGCTAACATTTCTAGGTCATGAAGTAGGTGGTGATGGTATCTCTCCAAAGAAATGTTTCATTAAGGCTATTGAAAAAGCGTCTTCACCCAAATCCAAGGATAAAGTATGATCATTCCTTGGATTTGCGGAATTTTATTCCAAATTTATAAAAAAACTTTTACACAAAAACGTACAATTTAAGACAATTACTGAAAGTAAAACAAGAATTTATCTGGAATGATGAACTTGAATGTGATTTTAGGAAAATTAAATCCGATCTCATTGCTGCTTTTCCACTTCAGGCTTTTGACAACCTTGCACATAGCATCATCACAACAGATGCTAGTGGCAAGGGACTAGGAGGTGAAGTCTGGCAAATAAATGATGATGGTGAAGAAGTAACCATAGCATTTGCTTCTCGTTCGCTATCTCCACCTGAGGAAAATTATTCTGTAATAGATAAAGAAATGTTAGCTACTGTATGGTCCATGGAAAAGCTTAGACAACTTGTTTGGGGCACCAGATTTACTCTCCGTACGGACCATAAACCATTACTTAAAGTATTACCATCAGAAGACATACTAAAAGCCATCCCGAGGATTGCAACAATGAACTTGAGGTTATTGGATTTCTCCTATGATGTTGAACACTTACCTGGAAAGAGAAATCAGGTAGCGGACTACCTTAGTAGATATCCATTATCGTATGAATCTAATTTATGTCCAGATTGGGATGATTTTAATGTGGCTGTTGTCTTTGATGACACTTGTGCAATTACTAAAGAAGAGTGAGACAGTGGTTATTCACAGGATGAAGTGCTCTGTAAAGCTGCAAATCTCATCACCAAAGGTTGGTCAAACAAAAATGATTTACAAGGAGTTCTAAGGGCCATGTGGAAAATCCAGGATGAACTTTCTATAGACAAGTCAGGCTACATCTGTAGGTGTGAAAGAATTATTGTTCCTACTACGCTACGCCAAAAAGTACTAGAAATAAATCACGAGGGTCACCTTGGTATCACAAATTTAAAGTCTAGAATTAGACTGCTATATTGGTGGCCAGGAATGGACAGAGATATTGAAACCTTTGTTAAGCATTATTACATTTGTGCAGATGCAGATAAATCCCAAAAAGTACTTAGACCCACACTAGGCACCAGAGCTCTTCCTGATTGTCCATGGGAAAATCTCAGCATTGATTGGTTAGGTCCTATTGAGGATGAAGAAGGAAATCTTAAACACATTCTAGTAGTTATAGATAATTACTCTAAATGGCCAGACATTGAAATTACTGAAAGTTTTTATACTAATCATGTCATCAGTTTCAGTTTCAGTTTCAATCTTTATTTCGGCATGAATACCATAAAAGAACAGATACATTAATACAATAAAACATTTCTTTTTAAAAATGCACAACATACTATATAAATACATTCGATTTTCATGTCGATTTTAAAGTTGAGTCAAGATATTTAAAACATCCACAATACTTGGTGAGAACACTTATAGGCAGCAGGGATAACATTTCATTAATTAACCCTCAATTAATACTAACGGCAATTTTGACATAACAACATTTTACAATTTGTAACCCAACTTTCTTCTTTGGAAAAAGATACTGTGCAAAAATCTGCTTACACTAAATACAATGGGTTGACAATATTAGACAAAAGAATCCTTAAAGCCTGGGAACATGATCTTACACCTAATGTTAAACATATTGGTTTAATCCATCTTTTTCTAGCCTGGACATATGCTGGGCAGAAGAAGAGGATATGTAATTCATTTTCTTTTTGGTTACATCCACATATGGTACACAGTTCATCTTCTACAAGATTCTCTGAGTTTGCACCACCAGACCATCGGGCTAATGTTGAACCGATCTGAAGATTTCCGTATCTGAATTTCAGAAATAGGGTCTTTGCTAAGGGTGGTTCTATTTCATCAAGAAAGGTCTCGAAGAATGGATCATCTTTAAAGGTAAGAAACCTTGTTACAAGTGACCCACTAGAAGAAGCGTTTTTGATCATATCCATAATATACGACCAAAAGCACTTTTTTACCATAGTTTTTGCTTGGGACGGAAGTGAATCAGGATGTTCCCAATAATGCGACAAACCTAGTAGGGTAAGCCAGAATTTAATATGTTTGAACCAGGGTATCACCTTAAAGATGTCAAGCTCCATGATTTCTATTAACCCATCCTTGTATACTTGCAGCTCAGGTACACGCCACAACCTAATCCATAATAATAAAGGACGTAGAATAACATGGTGGTCCGAAATTTAGGTCGAGCTGAAGTGGGACCAACGGAGTACTTCTCGGGACTCTGACCAGACTTCGCAAGAAGTTATTGTCCAAGACCCTAAAGGTATCTTTAGACCCTGGGCCCCAGATTTCTGAGCCGTATAGTACTGCAGGTTGGACCTTAAATTTGAAAAGTTCAACTGCAGGAGACACGGCCTTACTTGTACTTTGACCTTGCTTTCTAAGGATGGGTTTTGTGTTCTGGTTAAACATCATCTTGCATTTTTCCAGTTGGGCTTTCCAGGTAAAATTAGAGTCCAAGGTTACACCTAGATATCCAAAGTGTGGAACTGATTCCAATTTTAGTCCATTCAAAGTTAGACAGCCCTTGTCAGTCTTGGTTGGATTTAGGACCATACATTTTGTTTTTTTCCCATTTATCTCCAATCCTTTCTTAATGCAGTAATCGTTAAAGGAGTTTAAAAGAGCTTGGAGACCTTTTTTTGTCTGGGAGATCAAAATAGTATCATCCGCAAACAATAGGGAAGTAACTTTTTCGCCATTCAACTTAGGAGAGTCATTTTTACATCCCTCCAAGTATGTAGGGATGTCATTCACAAATAGCGAAAACAATGTGGGGGCCAGTACACACCCCTGGCGCACACCACGTTCGATTGGGATTTTTGGAGTTAATTCACCTTTAGGGCCCCATCGTACTCTGGCAAAGTTGCCTCTATGGAGTTCTTTTATTTGCGCTATCAGGGTGGGTGGCATCCCTACTAGGCTTAATGTTTCCCACAATAAATTACGTGGGACTAAATTGAACGCCGCCCTTAAGTCGACGAATGCGACATATAGTTGTCCCTTTTTAATCTTGATGTACTTCCAATATAGGCAACAAAAGCGGAAAATTTGATCAATGGTACTAACTTTGGATCTAAATCCCGCTTGATATCTTGACAAAATTGCCTTTTCCTCCAACCAATCATTAACTCGAAATAGGATATGTCTTGAATAGATTTTTTGTAAGATATCCATAAGGCTTATTGGGCGATAGTTTGAGGGGTCCATCCTGTCACCTTTCTTATATATTAAAACTATTTCAGCCCCCTTCCAGCTCTCTGGGAAGTCCAGACTCCGGGATAACTCGTTACACAGATGATTAATGTAGGGAGCCCAAATTTTTGGTTCGTGCTTGTACAAGTCTCCCGGAATCTTATCTAACCCAGGGGCTTTACCAGACTTAATCTGGATTATTGCCAATTCTGTCTCACCTAGAGTAAAATCCAGGGTATCCCCCGGAATAACATTACTTGGGGTTCTATCTAAAATTGGTGCCTCATATTCCTTATAGAGGTTAGAAAAATGGTTTACCCATGTCTGTTCGTCTAAGTAGACGTCCTTGACCACTCTGCCTTGATGGTTCCCATTCGCTATCAACCTCCAGAAGGCTATGTTATCTCTAGTTTTTGCTGCGTGCAGCAGATCTGCCCATTTTGCTTCCTCCCATGCCATTTTACATGTCTTTTGGACCAGTTTATAGTTATTCCTGGCTGACAAAATGTCTGTTCGAACCTTTGATTTTATCGCGGTTAAAAGTGCCCTCTTGGACTCCCTGCAGTCCTTGTTATACCAGGGTTTGCTATGGGGCAAATTTTGTGTTTTCTGCTGCCCTTTCTTCTGCATCTTAGTAACTAGGGGCTTTAGGGCATCAAAAATTTTTTGATGTAATTTCATAAAAAGACCACCACTCCCCTCCTTTGGGTTGTCATTTAAATAACCTCCAAAGATGCTAGCAAAAAGCTTATAGATTTCTACTATAATTTCACCATTATCCAATATTAGTGGCCATTTGAGGGAACGTCTGTTATTGCTGATATGTATCTCATTTTGGTCACTATTGGTTACTTCTCCAGTCAAAGGGAAAACTGAATCTCCTAATAGGGAGTCCTTGATTTGGAGGACTAGAGGGAAATGATCGCTTTCTAATCTTTCTATTACCTCCATGTCAAGAAGGAATTCCCAAGATGACACTGAGGCAATAATGAAATCTATGTTACTTTTATAGTTCCCTCTATAGAAGGTAGGCTTTTTCTTAACATCTGATGGTAACCGTCCATTGCACGCTCTAGTGCAGTGTTCGGCACATAGTCTGTTCATTTGGAGGGCCTGGGGGCAGCATTTAACTGTTTTAATATTATCTAAAACAGGGATACCATTTGCCTCATCTTCTTCTAAGAAGATGTCACTGAACCCCACAACGGGCTCAAAATTGCAATTGAATCCCCTGCCATGATCACATAGTTCTCTCTAGTGTCCAAGTTACCCAATAGGAGATCTAGATGGGTCAGTAAAGAAGATTCTTTTGCCATGGGTGTTGGTCTGTTGTAAACGTTGACCAAATAAAGTTTTTTCCCTTTGAAAACATTAATTTTCAAGATCAGTATGTCAGGGGAGTTGGTATCCACCACTTCTATATTCACTTTTAGGTTGACCCTTACCCAAATCAACAACCCTCCCGAGGGTCTTCCACTCCTAGAGGGAATCGCACTGATACCATAGGATTTGTAACCTAGCCTGTGTGTGGTTTCAACCGACCAGGTCTCTTGCATCATACAGAAATCAAAGGTATCGATAAAGCTTGACCATTCCGGGTCCCTTAGGTTTTTTGAAACCCCAGCTATATTCCAGGAAACCAGTTTTATGAGTTGCCATGGTTCCTGAATTTTTTGCGTCAGTACATCTCCCACCACCTCAGGCACTATGATATGGCATTCTTGGCTGGTTACATCAGATTCTAAAAACACCAAATCATTTTGGAGTACAACACTTCCCCTTATTGTTGGACTATCCCCAATTATAGGGACCAACACAGGTAACACGATTACATCCTCCAAAGATGTGGTTCCGTTAGTAATAACACCAGCTCTTTGTAAACAAGGTTCACTCCCTATTCCCCCCCCCCAACAATTCAAATCATGTCATCAACTTTTTAGAAAGTTTTTTCTCCGGGCTGGAATTCCCAAAGGAATTCTAAGTGATAATGGGCCACAATTTACACCAGGAAAATACATACATTTTTTTTTAGAAAGAAACAGCATTTGCAGAAAGAACACACCAGTTTACAATCCTGCTGGGAATGGAATTGTTGAAAGGTTCAACAGAGTTATTATGGGCAGTATTCAAGCATCTGTGAACGTAGGGAAAAATTGGGGAAAAGGACTTATGAGTACACTTTGGGCTTACAGGATCACTCCTACAGGCACAGGTTATAGTCCTTTAAGGATTTTAAGAGGCAGAGAACCTTTTAACAAAGATAATGTAGCCTGGAACACGAAGAAAGTTTACAGCAAATGGTCACCGGCTTTAGTCAGACCTAATGACATTAAATTAAAGACAGGAGATTGGGTTAAAGTAAAACTTACTTCTAAAGTCAAAAAAGGTCAAAGCAAATATTCTGCACCGTTACAAGTCATTTCTCCTTATTCCAAATCTATCAAACTAAGTGATGGGAATGTTTGGTATTACAACAGAATGGCTTTGTGTGGTGAATCTTGCTCAAGGAAAAAGCCAATTAAACATGGTTCTTCCATGAATTGGATGTGGGATGAAGTAATAAGCTCGCCTTCTACTCATGATGTGTCATCCTGTTCTCAACCAACCTCCGGTATGCAATCACCAGAAGTCATTCCTAATGATTGTACTAGAGTCATCTCGAAAGATTTTGCTCAGTCTTCAAGCTGCACCAGTAGATTAACACAAGCTGGGAGAACAATAGGCTTACCAGCAAAATACAGAAGTTATGTAATGTTATTGTTAATGTTAGCAAAATAAGTGGTTAGAGGTTACTTTGTAATCTTGTCTTGCAATTTTATTGTTATTAGTTATTATTTGAATTATATGTTTGTGCTTATTTTGTTTTATTACTATTTAATATTATCATTTCTTTTTATTGCTATTAGTTATTATTGGATTGTATTCTTGTGCTTATTTTGACTTATTCATATTCAATGTTATTATCTTCATGTAAAGAGAGGAGATGTGGGATCTTTGCTACTATGGTTACTTACTCCATAGTAACCATTACTGTACATCACTATGTATTCTAGAACTTAGTTCAGACAGTTGAACTAGGAGCTACTTGCCATGTGGATGTACCTGCTTGGCTGCAATAAAGCTTACTTGAATCTACTATTTATCCAGAACCTCTTTACATATCTATGACCACAACTACATTAGCTTGAAGACCATTACCATAAATGGGCCCCAAAATGTCAAGAGCAATATCTTGCCAAGGCCGTGTGGGGCCGCTTTCTTACAACCATAGATTTAACTCTCAGACTTTCCGATTTCTCACTCATGGCACAACAAAGGCAATCACGCACAATTCTCTCCACCTGCTTATCCATGTTTGGCCACCAATAAGAGGTACCCAACCTCTCTTTGGTTTTTGTGACACCCAGAGGAGTCACATGAGCTGCATCAATCAGTCCCCTACTGAGACCACCAAGAGGACCCAATCTCTTCCCCCGAAACAGTAAGACCTTGTACACATCAACTTCTTCTCTCACACCCCAGAAAGATTTGGAGAATCCAGACCCTTGTTTTCTGCTATTTCAACCCTTCTGGATGAGCAACATCACCTCACTCACACCCGGATCAGCAGACGTCTTTTGCCGACACCTTTGCTCAGAAATGACTTCACTTTCCAATAAGCGTACCCATTCTGACTCATCTTCTGCCATGTCATCATCCATTGTAGGAGACACTTCCTTTGGAATGAGGCGAGACAACATATCATCTACCCCATTGTCTACTCCTGGAATATACTTTGTTGAGAAACTATACTCTTGTAGGGCAATAACCAACGTAGTGATCCTGCTCGAGATTAAGTCCAAAACTTTCTTGTTAAATATTTCAACAAGATGTTTATGATCCTTGTGGATCTCAAAGTCAACACCCCCCAAAAATGTCTTTCCTTTCCAACAACCCATGAGACAGCAAGTGCTTCCCTTTCCACTACTGAGAATCTGGATTCAGCGCCCCTCAAGCTCCATGACAAGAACATAATGGTATTCATTCCATCAGAGCCATGCTGTTGCAACACAGCCCCCAGTCCTCTTACACTTGCATCTGTCATCAATATAGGTTTCTTTCTTGGGCCAACGTTTTTTAGACTGGGCGCAGCACTCAGACTCTCTTTGATAGAAATGAATTCATTCTCACAACTCTTAGTCCATGCAAAGTCCACATCTCTTCTTAAAAGATTACTCACGTTAACACTCAGCGCAGCAATTTTCTTTTCACAAATTTCCCATAATATTCCACCATTCCAAAGAACTTCATCAACTCCTCTTTGGAGGAAGGAGCACTCATACCTTGAATGTTGGGAACTAGATCATGTTTAGGGTTGACCCCCTCTCCGGTAATATTGTGACCAAGATAGTTAATTGAACCAGTGTGAAAGCTGCACTTTTCAACCTTAATCGTGAGATTACATGCACTCAATTTTTCAAGCACTTCTCTCAGCTGTACATCGTGTTAAGGCTCAGCCCTTCCAAAAAATCAGGATGTCATCCTGATATATACACACCCCTTCCATATCCTTCAGCACCCTCTCCATAACATGCTGAAAAACTGAAGAAGCTAAAACCAATCTAACGGGTAGCCTAATGAATCTATATGTGCCAAATGGAATGATAAATGTAGTATAAATCCTGCACAACTCCTCCAATTCAACTTGATGGTATGCAGAAGTGAGGTTGATAGTGCTAAATAATTTAGCTCCCTCCCCCCCCCCCAGCAACACCAGCAGCTCCATAATGTTAGGTAGGGGGTACCCATCCAAAGTAAGATTCTTGTTTAGTTGCCACAAATCAATACATAGGTGTAAGTCGCCATTGTCTTTCTTGGCAGTTACCACCGGATCAAGCTGCTTCATGCCCTTCACCTCTTAAATAATCCCATTCCATTTTAATTTCATAATCTCACACCACATTACTTCTCTAATGGAAATGGGTACATTCCTGAGTCTACAACAAACAGGTTGAGCATCCTGCCTCAATCTTATTTTATGCTTATAATTTCTTTAACATCCTAGTTCTTCTTTAAATACGTTAGGAAAATCCCTTTTCTAGATGTTCACAAAAAACCATGCCCAGAGTCCACCTCCACTGTGCACATCTTGACTAGCTCCTTAAGTTGAATAGGAGGATTACCATTAGGATCAAGCATAGTTCCCAAATCGCCCTGATGGAACCGATGGAGCTAACTAATAATGCTGTCACCTTTCTTCGAAACATATATTTTTCCAGAGACCCATCTGTCCTTATACTCAATTAACCCAATAAAATACCCATGCGACTTTACAGGTTCACCATCATAACCACTGGGCTTGATGTCAGGCTTGTTTAACACTACCATACCTTTCAATTTTGTGTTGGATAAAACGTTGGAAGCAATGGTGATTTTAGCACCTGAATTAAACAGGATGAGGGTGGCTTCACATTCCACCAAAATGGTGTCAAGTGGACTAGGTTTACTGCTGCCAAATTCTGCTACATGTAGATTTATTTGGCAACACTCAAAATCATCTGTATCATTATCACCACTATCATGTTCCACTTTCACATCAACCTTTTTAACTTTGGGTGCCCCTTTTTTATTGCACTTGGTACATGCTTGTTTCAATGCAGGACATCTTTTGTCATTGGCTAGATGGCCCCTCTTCCTACACCTATAACACTTGCGTTCAACCACCATATCTTTTTGCACTTCTTTATCAACATGACTCTTCACCTGTACTTTTTTGAATTTCTCTTTCACAACCTGTACCTTAAGATCCTTTTCACTCTCGTTTTTAATTACCCCCACACACTGCAAGGAGTGCTCAATTCCTTTAACCACCCACAGAACCTTCTTAAGGGTAAGCTCATCTCGTAGCCACAGTTCTTCTCTTTCTTTTTTCATGTTGCACCCAAACACGAATTGCTTATGTATGCGTTCCTCAACCAAGTTTGCAAACTTACATGATGTTGCGAGTTTCCTTAAATCAGTTACATAACTTTTAACAGTTTCTTCATCCCTTTGAGTCCTCTTTGCAAAATTATACCTTTTCAATATTGTGCTCTCTTTTGGCAAAAAATGTTTGTCCAACATTTTTAACACAAACTTCATACCCATTAAGGTCCTCTGCTTCCCATAGATGACAGTTCTGGATAATGATCGGAAACTTCCTGCTATCTTGAGCCCAGACAGTGAAGAAGTAGGGAAATCTTTCTTTCTGCACTTAAAGAAGCTCCACACACCTTGGCATACCTCTCAAATATTTCCCTCCACTTCCGCCATTTAATGGGAAGAATGCCAGTACATGACATGAAGAACGGTGGTGCTGTAATATTCTGCATGACTAAGGAAGATACACTTGCTCACAACCACAGATTCAACAAACCCACCAATTGGACAGTGACAACTCACAAATAATAATAATAATGTGCTCAATATAAACAGGGGAGAAATAAACTCTTGTAACTGTAATTAGGCACATCACAGATGTCACTGAAATATTGAGCACTATATTAAACACTAGAACCATGAGAGCATGTTTAAAATGGGAACAAAGTGCGGGTCACTAAAATGACAAGCACTTTAAGAAGCAAATAGTGTGTGCGTCACAGAAAGATATGCCCTCATCACAGCGAATAGTGCAACAAGCACAACATCAAACATAAATAGTGTGCGTGTCACTGAGACTGACAAGCATGGGTATTTATGTCACTGAAATGTCAAGCACTTTAATATGCAAACAGTGTGAAGAACACGCACCTGATCACAGCGAATAGTTCCATAAACTGGTCATCAAATACAAATAGTGTGAGTGTCACTGAGATCTACAAGTACTTTTAAAAAAGCAAATCTGATGTGAACAGTGTGCCTGTCACTGAAATGACAAGCACTTTAAAATGCGAACAGTATGCATGTCACAGAAACGACAGGCACCTCATCACAGCAAATAGCGTGACAATAGGTCATCAAATGCAAATAGTGTGTGTGTCACTCAGATCGACAAGCACTTTTGAAGAATCAAATCTGATTAGAAGTGTGCATAGCAATGAAATGACAAGCACTCTATAATGTTAGAAAAGTGTGCGTTTCTCTGAAATTGACAAGCACTATCAAAGGAGAACTTCAAGAGCAGTGTGTGCCTCAGTGAAATGGCAAGTGTTGTGCGGGTGGGTGTGGGCCTAGCCAGGCATGTATGGCCGCTTGCGCAGGGGTGTTGACGCGCAGCGACAGCCAGTTAACCACACACTCGTCTTGGTCGGAAGTGACCTGCCCGAGCGCGCGCCTTCCTTTTATTGACCCCCACAGGCCACGCCTGGCCTGCGGATGCATGGATGCGTGCGTGCGTCCACTAGAATGCTAACCGCACTACATCTCTATCCAACTATACACAAGTTCGAGAATGTTCAAACCAAACTGTTCACAATGAACTCCATTAGGCGCTCTGTACTTGCGTGTCCCTTAGATGACGGCTTCAGGGTCTCAGCTGACAGGCGTAGTCGTTGAGTCTTTGACTTGGGCGGGGATTGGGTCTCAAGCTGTATCTGGGGGTGCGACCTGGCCCTCGTTCCCCGCTGCGCAATGGATTCCGGATGGGGGTGGATGTGGTCGATGTTCCCCCTCCCTGTTCTAGCCCCAGCCCTCGGGTGTCGTTTGCTGAGCTGCCCCCTTCTTCTTGTGTCGCTGCTCGGGGTGGCTCGTTGGTTCCATCTGTGGCTTCGGTGTTCGTGCTCGAGCTGGAAGGGACCACCTTGAACCAGGAGGTGTTTCTCGACACTTCTTCTCCCTCCTTGCTGGCAGTCACCATGGTCCCCTTCGTGTTGGTTACAGTCCACGGTCCCGGTTCATAGAATGTTTGAAATTTCCCCCCAGGGCGTCTGTTCCTGATGACGACCCGATCTCCTCGGTGTAGCTGTTTTGGTGTCGCTCTGCGTCGGTGGCTCGCTCGCATGTTATTCCTTTGCCGGCGTTCCTGAACCTCCCTCATGTCGTCCCTCGCCGGCGTCGGTCTCGTGGACATGGGGAGGAGGTCTCTGCATTGACCTTGAAACATTAAGGACCACGGGCTTTTCTGAGTGGTGCAGTGGGGCGTACCGCGATATTCTCTCAGAAATTCATGTAGTCTCTGCTCCGGGTCGGCCTCCTCTACCACTGCAATCCTGAACATTTTATTGAGGGTCGGCATAAATCTTTCTGCCTCCCCATTGGCTTGTGGCCACTGGGGAGTGATGCGCCGGTGGATGATGCCTCTGGTTTTCAGGAACGTGGCGAAGTCCGTTCCCTGGAATGGTGGCCCGTTGTCGCTTTTGATTTCGCCAGGCAGTCCAAACAGGGAGAATATTTTTTCTAACGCTGGCCCCACGTGTGTGAATGCCGTGGATGGCACTCTTTCTACGATGGGGTATTTGGAGTAAGAGTCAATGACTACCAGGGTGTGACCCTCTCCGGGGAAGCTTCCGAAGTCCACGCTGACTTTTGACCACAGGGTTGTGCATGCTTCTTCAGTGATTATGGGGACCGGCCTTTCAGGATCGCTGGTCAATTGGCAGGACATGCAGTTCTTAACATACTCATCCACGGTGTTTTCTAGTTCGGGGAACCATACCTTCTCGCGCATGCGTGCCTTCATTTTCGTGGCACCCTGGTGGCCCCCGTGTGCCAGCTGGGTAGCTCGATGTCTGAGGCGTTTTGGTATCACTAGGCGTGCCCCTCTCAGCAGTATGCCCTCTTCCGTGGCGCTGAGCTCGTGACGAATGTGCCAGAATTTTGTGAGTGCTTCCTTATCCGATGCTGTCCAGGTGTTGGGGGGGTGTAGGTAGTCGGTCCAGGATCCCTCCTGTACCGCTTGCAGTGTCCGCGTGTACGGGTTGTCGTCCACTGTCGCCTCCTTGATTTCCTCGATGGTCATGCATTGGGGGCAGGATGTGAGCGCTACCCACTGGACATATTCTTCGCAATTTTCATCAGCAGTCGCTGGTTCTTGAGGTAGTGGGTGGCGCGATAGGTAGTCGGCGGGGTTTTTGGCTCCCGGTCTGTAGACCACTTCCATGTCGTACGTTTGCAGCTGGATCACCCACCTCTCAATGCGCGGTGGCGGATGGGGAGCAGTGCACTTGAAGAGCGGCACTAAGGGTTGATGATCGGTGACCATCACAAACGATTGTCCTTGTAAATAGAGGTGAAAGTGGATGCAGGCCCACTTGATGGCTAAGGCCTCTCGCTCTATTTGTGCATATCTAGTCTCGGTCGGGGTTAGCGCCTTGCTAGCAAACGCCAGAGCCGTCCATTTTCCTGGTTCGTGTTCTTGTGTCAGGACCGCCCCTAGGCCCACTGGGCTCGCGTCCACGATGACCTCGGTCCGCTTGGTCGGGTCAAAGTATGAAAGTGTTGCGTTCTCCAGGAGTGCGTCTTTTATGCCCTGAAATGCGTCGTGCTCCTTTGGGCCCCATGTCCAAGTGGCATCCGTCTTCGTTAGTGCTCGGAGGGGCTACCGCGGGTGGCCAGTCCTGGAATGAAGCGGCCACAGTACGTGGCCATTCCGAGGAAACTCCTCACCTCCGTTTGGGATTTCGGTGCTGGGGCATCTTTGATGGATTTTGACTTCCGTGGGTCGATTTGGACCCCTTCCTGGTTGAACACATAACCAAAGAACTCGATCGATGATTGGAAAAATTGGCATTTCTCCTTATGGAGGGTTGCTCCATAGGTGCTTAGTCTTTTTAACACATCCCGTAGCTGTTTGTAATGCTCAGATGCAGTGGCGGAATGGATGAGGATATCGTCGCTTACGTTGATGACCCCCGGCAATCCTGACAGCAGCTCCCTGATGGTGTTCTGGAATACCTCCGCTGCCGAGGATATTCCGAAGTTGAGGCGTTTGTACCGCCGGAGGCCAAGGTGGGTGCTGAATGTGGTAATGAAGCGGCTTTCTTCAGCAAGGGGCAGTTGGTGGTAGCCCGCATTGAGGTCGATTTTCGAGAACCATCTCGATCCATTCACGTCAGCTGTGATGTCGTCCATCGTGGGTGTTAAGTGTCTCTCCCTTCTGATTGCGGTGTTCGGCAGCCTCATATCGATGCATAGTCGGATCTCGCCCGGTTGCTTGGGTTTTTCGACTATGACCATGGGGGAGACCCAGGGGGTGGGTCCCGTTACCTTCTCGATGACCCCCATATTTTCTAGTTTTTCGAGTTCTTTTTCCACCAGCGGCCGCAGGTGGAATGGTATTCGCCGATGGCGTAGGGCTGTAGGGGTGACGGATTTGTCGATGTGGAGCTTTATCGGATCACATTTGATGCACCCCAGACCCTTGAACAGCTCAGGGAAACGCTCCAGTAGTTCCTCTACCTGGTGGTTCCGGATGCGGTTAGCGAAGGCGATCAACTTCAAGTCCTCCGCCGTGTGGCTGCTCAACAACGTGTCGGCCTCCCGGTCGATGATGTGTATTGTTGCGGTCACTTCAGTCTCGTCAGCTCGTATGGGTATTACGATTTTTCCCTTCAGAGGGAGGGGAGTGTCTGCTCCGTAGGCGAAGATTCTGGTCTTGGAGCGCAGGACCTCCGGACGAGGGCGTAGCTTGTTAAATTCTTGCAGTCCCATGACATTGACGGTGGCGCCAGTGTCAATGACGGCTTTCACCTCGTTCTCTCCCACCTGTACTACACACGTTGGCTGTGGTCGACGTCTGAGCTTTAGTTCTCTGGCAAAAGAGATTACATACGCCTCCTCGTCTTCCGAATCCGACTCGTCATAGGTCGTTGGCAGGAACTTGTCTGTTCTCTCCGGGGGTGGATCTGTGAGTGATAGTTGGCGGACAGCTTTGGTGGGTGTCCATGACTTCTTGGCATTCCGGGGTTGGCTCTTTCTGCGGCAGACTGACGCGAAGTGGTTGGGAATTCCACAGTTTCCGCAGGTTTGCCCTTGTGCTGGGCAGTCTTTAGCTGCATGTGGTTCATGTCCGCAGTATCCACAGCTGCTTTGCGGTGTGTCTCTTCGGAATCCCTTCTTTACTTGGCCACGTGGTCGTGGGCGTACCGCGTCAGCACGCTCAACCTTGACGGTTTCCGGTTTGGCTGGAGTTTTGTGTAAAGCCTGCTCCATGGCCGTTGCTCTGGCATCAGAGAGTTCATGTGCTCTAGCCAGAATGAGGATGTCTTCCAGTGAGATTCCTGGTTTTCTCAGGATATGGCCCCTCAAAGTCTTATCTCGGCACCCCTGTATTAGCTGGCGTCTTATGGCCTTTGGCTGGTCTTCATCCGTGGAGCTAGCCAGCTCCCGGACTCGGGTGTGGAATTGGTCCATGGACTCACCCTCGCGTTGACGGGCTTGCCCTAGCTTGAAGACGTCAAAGTCCACATTTAATTGGGGGTCAAAATGGTTGTTCAGGGCGGTAACAGCGGCAGCATAGGTGGTCACCCCTGTCGGGTTGGGTAGGTGTTTGAAGAGCCTGAAGACCTCGTCCCCAGCGTAGTGGAGAAGTAACGATCTTTTTACTGCGTCGTCCGTTTCCCTTGTGACCACAAAGTAGTTCTCGAGCCGTTCCAACCAAATTTTCCAGCGAGGCGAGGCAGTAGAGGGGTCGCTCGCTTCACTGAAGGGCGGCAGCACCCCGGCGGCAGCGTGCTGGAAAGGGATGTTGATGACAGGGGCCACCGCGTCTCCATCCCCCATAGTGGTAGTACACAGGGGCTATTAATGCAATGTTCTGAATCCCCCAGCTCTCGCACAGGCTTGTAGCAAGGTGTACCTTGGCAGTGGCGTTGCTCCACTCGCTGTGCTGCGTGGTTTCTGGGTGAGGGGTGGTCACTGAGGCCGTAGGGAGCTTCAATCAGGCAGGTACCAGATGCAGGGACAGCCCTAGGCAGCAGCCGGCTCACACGTGCAGCAGAGATGAGGTAGGGCAGGGAAAATCCTCCTCTTGCAGAGATCCGTCGATTTCTCACCCCAAATGCGTGAGATGTGGCATGGGGCGGCTCTCTCGCGTACCACGCGAGATGCGTGTAATTTGGCACCAAGTGTGCCGTGTCGGACTGCTCCGCTTCGCTCCCTCGGTGGTCGCCGGTGCAGGCACACGCACAGAGCACCGTCCCCAGGGCAGGGCAGTGGGGGCGGATGATCAGCGCCCTCCAGCAGGCACGGGCAGGCAGGAAGGAGCACGCTGGCTTGCAGGACGCAGGGGAGTGCGTCGGAATACACGCGCTATGCACCGCGGGGGTGAGCGGACAGCTCCGCTCACAGCACGGTGTACGGGCGAGGGTTGGGCCCCCTCCGCTCGTCGCCAATGTTGTGCGGGTGGGTGTGGGCCTAGCCAGGCATGTATGGCCGCTTGCGCAGGGGTGTTGACGCGCAGCGACAGCCAGTTAACCACACACTCGTCTTGGTCGGAAGTGACGTGCCCGAGCGCGCGCCTTCCTTTTATTGACCCCCGCAGGCAACGCCTGGCCTGCGGATGCATGGATGCGTGCGTGCGTCCACTAGAATGCTAACCGCACTACATCAAGCACCTTACAAATATGAATAATGTGTGTGTCACTGAGAAGCAAAAGAAAACCCTTCCTGTTAGACTAGAGGCCTACATTGGCCCGTCACAATGAAGTTAGTGCACCATCCAATGACACAGCACATGCAAATCTTGGAGATGCACCCAGAAGGACAACAGGAAAAGAAGTGCAATACGCACACTGCCGGCAGTTTAAATCTGCAGCTGCACAGCACAGCAGAAGAAAGACTGCCACCACGCTGCTCGTTAAGACGAGAGCAAACATGAAGAGGGAAATGTTATGGCCGGTTCGTGCAACACCGGGACACAATGAGTCACGCTGGCTGCTCGTAATTTCAGAAAATGAGCACGCGAGACTGAGTGCTCGTACCGATGTGCCTGTGCAGCTCTGGGACACGGTGACCCATGCAGGCTGCTCGTGCCATTTCGCCACACTGTCTCTACATTCCTCGCTCCTCACCCAGTTGTGCGATCGAGCCAGGTCTGTCATACAGGACACTTCTCAACGAACAAATCGACACAGTCAGGTTTCACAGTCTAATTGTAGACAGAGTAAGGGTTAAATGATGCAAGTTTATTCCAAACAGAAGATCTCACCCATCACAGCCTGCAGCAGGGAACCAACTGTCACAATTCCCACAATACTTCCACCCCTTATGACATCTTATGCATACCTACATTCCAATGACACTTGCGACGTTCCGCTTGGCCGAGGAAGTCACAGTGACATCGCTCTTCTACTAAAGACAAGCTATAACAGGGATCATGCTGTCCTAGGCGCATGCCACAACTTGCTGTCAAATGGAAGGGTCCTTTTATTTTGTTTCCATATTTGGTAAGCAATCAAAGTGGTTACTTCTAGATCAGGTACTACCCAAAGAAGGTCTTTGAATTCTCACTTTTGTGATAGAACAAAAATCTGTCTTGGGAAGGACTTAAGGATCATTTTTGCTCATCAAGAGAGGGCCTTTTTCTTCTTGCATGTGTTTATTTCAAGTCTGCTGCGTTCAAATTCTTAGCACTGGTGATGAGTTGGTGGTAATCATCCAGTCTCTGTCGAAGCAAGCCATTATTATATTCGAGCTTGTTTCCTATCTATGATGATTAAGACAAACTCTATTTTCAAAGCGCTAAACTTCAAGTAGGCCGTTGACATGCAGGTTTGCAGGGTTAAGATGCAATTCCTTAGGTTATGCCAGAAGGTTCCACATAGAGAAGCCAAGTTTGCAGGTGATAGGATGGAGGTGTGGGGTGTGCAGATCACAAGAATACAACTTTATCTTGAGGAGTTGATTGGGTGAACTGGTAGCTGGTAGCCAAATAATAAGAAAGCCATTTTGGGACTGTCATTCAGGTAGGTGCGGAGATGACACAGGCAATCTCTCTCATGTTATGTATATATTCCATTTTGCAGGATAATTACTGTAAAAATAATTGACTAAACGTAGTTGAAGACCTGCCATTAGGTATGGGAGAAAAACTGTTTAATAATCAACTCTTAGGGCCCGATTCACAGAATGAACTTACTACTTTTGGCATTCACAGAATGAACTTACTACTTTTGGCATTCACAGAATGAACTTACTACTTTTGGTATTCACAGAAGTTAGGATTTTGTCTTAAGTTTGTCTTAAGTCAGACTTAAGACAGACTTAAGACAGACTTAAGACAAACTTAAGACAAAATCCTAACTTCTGTGAATACCAAAAGTAGTAAGTTCATTCTGTGAATGCCAAAAGTAGTAAGTTCATTCTGTGAATGCCAAAAGTAGTAAGTTCATTCTGTGAATCGGGCCCTTAATCACAGCGTGAAAAACAAAATTACAGGTTCGGATAAGCGTTGATACTGATATATTAATGCAGTGAGACTGTTTATTATGTTATGACATCATGACTGTGATATAAGACCACCTACTGATAAGAATTTGTACATGATATGACAAGTGCTAATTGTGTTTGTTGACTAAGAAAATGGGTCTCAGACCCCTGGCAGTTCCTAGCCCTCTTGAATGCCTGTGTCCATGGATGGTATGAATGGTGGAACTGTAGGTGTGAAGACTTTTTAGAGGTGGGCTAACAAAATGAAAGCAAATGGTAAAGAAACAAGAAGAAGCAAATAAATGGTTTAATAAGAATTGATGGGCACTTCGCTGACGTCCCAAAATTCTGAAGTGAGGTACGAACGAAAAATTAATGAACTTAAGTATGAACATGTTTTCTGTAGTACATGGTACTAATATCCATGTGCCAGTTTTAGGATGTATATTTGAACTGAATGTTTATTAATTAGGAATAGTGAGGCCCGGCACGTACCGAGAAAGCGTGACCAAAAAGCAGGGAATAACAGTCAGGGTATGTTATCCAAAGTTCACTTGATCCCCTTCCAGTCTCATCGAAAGCAAAGAGAAAATGGCACTTTCAAGGAGGTACATTCTGGATGAGGCGCGCGTGCTCAAGAGTAGTTAATTCTGTCATGTCTATCACCTCCCTGGCTAATTTATACATCGGAACAAATATGGCAATAATCTTGAACCAATGCAAAGTTTGTGAAACAGTATATCTAGCTGCCCTAAGCCAGTCATGTGTTGTGGTAGAATGAGGCACCGGTTCCTGGAAAGGGTATTTTTAAATTAGCTTTTTTGTGCCTTCCAGAACGAAATAAGAGTTAAAACCACAAGGACAGAATCAGCAAAAAATGCCGACCTGCTAGTCCTTGACGTTTGCACTTCCTCCTTTCGCCCACTGCCACCTCCTTGGTTAAACACGGGGTTTGTGTATAGTTTATGTTTCAAATAAAGGTCACTGCAGTGAAGAAATACTTTCTTGTACTAGGAAACTCTCGCTCTTGCTTGCAGCCATATATATTCATTTAGGAAGTTGGCTACTGCTTTTAGCAACACTGCAGCCAGGTTTCTGAATGATTCTACTGCTTTTGGGAAGATTTGAATTTATGCATTTATGCTATTTACAGCTAAATTACAGATTCATGAAGTGAAAAACGACACAGTCTTCTATAAAGCACAATACCCCCCATGAACATCAAGCATTGACAAAGGCAATGGCTCTGGCAGGCCTGCATTTTTTTAAACTTAGACCCTAGCCATTAAAAGCAATAAAAGAATTACAGTAAATAATAATTTTAAATTGCCTGAAGGTGATATGCATATTTTTGTTAAAAAAAGTAATAATAAAGTAAGTGCAAAATGACCCATCGCAATATTTTATTTTTGTTAAAACGTAAAGTGAATGTGGAAATCAAAGCAGATATTGTCCTCCCAGTCTGCTTCTATGTGGCTGAACACATGGACAAGAGAAACATGGCGTCACTCAACAGAACCAATGGCAGCAGTGAACTGATGCACTTCACTTCACCTGGTTGTAGGCTGTGGTGCGTGGAAGAAAAATGCACAATTGTAATTGAACAGACTAATGGATGAAGAGGATGACTAGAAACACTTCGTGTGTAAAAACCACTGTGTATTTTTATTATGATTTAGTCGGAAAACTTGAGGCTGGCGAGACCGGTAAAACTGTTTCAAGTCTAGACCACAAAATATCAAACAGTGTTTGGAAAAATATACCTCACTTCCTCACAGCTGCTGCTGGACTTACTGACACTGTGTAACTGAAGAGGTTCAGAATGGCCACACTGGCCGATTGTAATTGTAATGTCTTGTGTATCTCATGATGTCATCCAATTCCGCTTTTTGAGAGAGAGATTCACGCATTTGCTGGTTGAGCTGAGATCTAAAAAAAAAATGAGCTGAATGTCACATCTGAACTCTAAATGTGATTCTGGTCAGAGTGTACTTTTGTGCCCAGCATCTTTTTTGAACCATGGAGGTTAAGGATTCTACAAGCCGTTTTAGTTCATTAAGAAATACTGCCTTCAGTATTAGCTTCGCTACAATTATAAATCAATCAATCAATCAATCATATTATTTGTAAAGCGCACTACTCACCCGTGAGGGTCTCAAGACGCCCGGGTGGGGAATGCTGCTACTGCTCGAAAAGCCAGGTCTTGAGGAGTTTTCTGAAGGTCAGCAGGTCTTGGGTCTGCCGTAGGTGGATGGGGAGGGTGTTCCAGGTCTTTGCGGCGAGGTGGGAGAACGATCTGCCGCCTGAGGTCGCTCTTCGGAAGCGGGGGACTGTAGCGAGGGCGAGGTCGGCGGAGTGGAGCTGGCGGGTGGGGGTGTAGAAGCTGAGTCGTCTGTTGAGGTACGTTGGTCCGGTGTTGTGGAGTGCCTTGTGTGCGTGGGTGAGGAGCTTGAAGGTTATCCTCTTGTTGACCGGGAGCCAGTGCAGGTCTCTCAGGTGGGGTGTGATGTGGCTGTGGCGAGGGATGTCGAGGATCAGGCGTGTAGAGGCGTTCTGGATGCGTTGGAGCCGTCTCATGAGTTTGGCCGAGGCTCCTGCGTAGAGGGCGTTTTCATAGTCCAACCTACTGCTGACAAGGGCCTGGGTGACTGTTCTTCCCGTTTCAGTGGGGATCCACTTGTAGATCCTACGGAGCATGCAGAGAGTGTTGAAGAAGGAGGAGGAGATGGCGTTGACCTGTTTAGTCATGGAGAGGGTGGAGTCGAGGATGACCCTTAGGTTGCGTGCCTGGTCGGTGGGTGTTGGAGCGGTTCCCAGTGCGGTCGGCCACATGGAGTCGTCCCAGGACGAAGGGTTGGATCCGAGGATGAGGACCTCCGTCTTGTCCGAGTTCAGCTTCAGTCGGCTGTTCCTCATCCATTCAGCAACGGCCTTCATTCCTTCCTGAAGGTTGGTTTTGGCAGTGTGGGGGTCCTTGGTGAGGGAGAGTATCAGCTGGGTGTGATCGGCGTGGGAGAGGATGTTGAGGTTGTGCCGATGGGCGACGTGGGCGAGCGGTGCCATGTAGATGTTAAACAGATTTGGTCTGAGGGATGAGCCCTGAGGTACGCCGCAGATGATCTCGGTGGTTTCGGAGCGGAAGGGGGGAAGGCGGACGCTCTGTGTTCTGCCGGAGAGGAAGGAGGTGGTCCAGTCCAGGGCCTTCTCTTGGATCCCAGCGTTGTGGAGGCGTGTTCGTAGTGTGTGGTGACAGACCGTGTCAAAGGTGGCTGACAGGTCTAGGAGGATGAGGGCCGCCGTTAATCCGTTGTCCAGCAGGGACTTGATGTCATCGGTGGCGGCGATGAGGGCAGTCTCTGTGCTGTGGCTGCTGCGGAACCCGGACTGGGAAGGGTCCAGGATGTTGTTCTCCTCGAGGTAGCAGGTCAGTTGTTCGTTGACGGTCTTCTCGATGACCTTTGCCGGGAACGAGAGCAGGGAGATGGGCCGGAAGTTCTTGAGGTCCTTGGGGGCCACCTTGGGTTTCTTGAGTAAGGCGTTGATCTCGTCGTTCTTCCAGCTCTCCGGGAAAGTTGCTGTCTCGAAGGAGGTGTTGATGACTTTCCGGAGATGGGGCAATGGATGTGCTGGCTTTGTTGAAGATGTGGTGTGGGCATGGATCTGACGGAGATCCGGAGTGGATGGTGTTCATGATTTTGATGGTGTCATCGTCGTTGATGTTGGTCCAGTAGAGCAGGCGGTTGGTGCAGATGGTGGTCGTGGGGGCGGAGGTCTCAGTGGTTGTCGGGATGGTCATGGCGTTGAAACTGTCGTGGATGTCTGTGATCTTGCGGTGGAAGAAGGTGGCCAGCGAGTCACACAGGTCTTGCGAGGGTGGGACGTCGTTGGTGTTGGAGCTGGGGTTGGAGAGTTCCTTCACGATGTTGAGGAGCTCTTTGCTGTTGTGCGCGTTGTTGTCTAGGCGGTCTTTGAAGGATGCCCTTTGGGTGGATCTGATGAGGTGATGGTGTCTGCGGAACGCATTCTTGTGGGCGGCGTGGCTGTCTGGTGTTCATTCACGAAGCCAGATCTTCTCCAGCTTTCGGCAGGTTTGCTTGGAGGCCCGGAGGTCTTCAGTGAACCAGCAGGCTTTCTTGTTGGCATGATTGTTGGAAGGTTTCTTGATCGGGGCGAGGGTGTTGACGCAGTCGTTGATCCACTGTCTGAGGTTGCGGGCGGCGGTGTCGGGGTCGGTATGGTCGGCGGGTGGGCTCTGGGCGAGGGTGGTGGTTAGCTGGTTTTCGGTGACTTTGCTCCAGCAGCAGTGAGGCATCTGTTGGGTACGGTGGTGCGTGGTGGGTTTCTTGAAGGTGAAGTGGATGCAGTGGTGGTCGGTCCAGTGTAGTTCGGTGGTATGGTTGAAGGAGACGTGGGGGCTTGCGGAGAAGATGGGGTCAAGCGTGTGACCGGCGAAGTGGGTGGGTGTTGTGACGAGTTGTCTGAGTCCGAGGTTGGATAGGTTGTCGATCAGGGTGGTGGAGTTGGTATCGTCATTGTTCTCGAGGTGGAAGTTCAGGTCCCCGAGGAGGATGTAGTCCGTGGAGGCGAGGGCGTGTGTGCTGACGAAGTCGGCGATGGAGTCGCTGAACTGTGGTCGGGGTCCGGGTGGTCTGTAGATGAGGGTTCCTCTGAGGGTGGTGTTGGGGTCGGTGTGGATCTGGAAGTGCAGGTGTTCGGCGGTGCTGAGGGTGTCGTCGGTGTTGGTCGAGATTCTGAGAGTGTTCCTGTGGACGATGGCGATTCCTCCTCCCGCTCTGTTGGTGCGGTCCTTGCTGGTGATCTTGTAGCCTACTGGGACAGCTATGGCTATGTCGGGTGCCGAGACAGGGTTCAGCCAGGTCTCCGCCAGGAAGGCGACGTCTGGGGAGGTTGAGTCGAGTAGGTCCCAGAGTTTAACGGCATGTTTTCGGGCGGAGCAGGAGTTGAGAGGGATGCATCTGAGGTGGTTGGGTTCTTTCCTGGTCAGCAGCATGGTGGGGCGGATGCTTGTGAAGCACCAGTTCCGGCAGGTGAAAGCTCTGTGGGTGCGCTTCAGGGCAGCCAGGAAGCAGGTCTGTGATCGTCCGGTGTTGAGTGCGTGGAAGGTTCTGGTATCGTAGCGGTGTCAGGCGTCGTGGCATTCGTGGTGTCCAGGGGTCCTGGCGCTGGGTGGGGTCCAGGCACGGACGGGCACAGACGGGCTTGCCTTAGGTGCGCCAGCAGCGCGCCCGCTGAGCGTGGCCACGCAGCGGCCACGTAGCAGCTTCCATATGAGGGGATGTGGGAGGGAGGAGCAGCTGGGGGGCGGGAGCGGGGCGGCGAATGGGATTGCAGGTGGGCGGGCCGCAGGGACGCAGCGGCGGGAAAAACAGGCGGGGGACGCGGAAGAACTGGGCACAGGAAGGAAAAACAAGTTTAGGCAAGAAAACAAGTACAGGCACAGAGGAATAAAAACAAGTCTGGGCAAGAAAGCAAGTTAGGCACAGGGGAATAAAAACAATCTGGGCAATAAAGCAAGTACAGGCACAGAGGAATAAAAACAAGTCTGGGCAAGAAAGCGAGTACAGGCACAGGGGAATGAAAACAAGTCTGGGCAAGAAAGCAAGTACAGGCACAGGGGAATAAAAACAAGTCTGAGCAAGAAAGCAAGTTAGGCACAGGGAAAAAATACAAGATTAGGCAAAAACAATGCAGGCAGAGCCGTGCAGCAGCGTGGGGACCAACCTGCCTGCGACATCTGACTACTTTACTGAGTTTTTAGTTTTATTATATTTATTTGGATTTTTTTAACTCATTTTATCCATGTCACGTCTAATTTGGTCATTGATGTCAGGGGCTGTGTAGCACGTTGTCAGATGTCACATATATTTTAGTTTGTCATTTCGCCTAACAATTTTCAAAACGTTTGAGCTCCGATCCAGGACAAATGTTACATAATCATGTAATCTTATGTGGCTCCGACTTCATGTCAATGCAGTTTTGTGAATACTGAAAAAGCATAAACTTACACAAACGTGCAAGCTTAGTTTACCTTTGTGAATCAGGCCCTTAGTTTTCACAAACATTTACACAATGTACAACAACTGGCATTCAAAATAAATGCAACTCATTTGGAGAACATTTGCATTAAAACCAACTTTGTTGCAAATTATTCACAGCAAGCTGATTGTCACCTAGGCAGACAAGAAATAGACAGCTAGGTGGTTAGACACTGTTTTCCCAGGTGGCTCTCCTTAGGGCTTTCAAAGGGAGTTTATTTAAAAACACACATTTCCAACTGCTGGTTGTATATGATGTATATTACAATGCTTATCACATACACTACTATGTTCATCATTATTCCCATTATCGAATTCAATAAAAATGTTCGGAATTCCTGCCATAAGATGTGTTACAGTTGCAATACACAGTCAGGGAAACACAGGGACTGGCAGGTTCAGCCAGTCTGATGTGTATGTGGCATCCCGCTTGACATTTACCTGGAGAGATATGATAGGTATGGCGTTAGGCCAATATGACACCTGTAAATGCTGGCCAAACATATTTAGCACACTAAATTAGCAAACCTCCACCATGGAATGTTGTGGTTGAGACACATCTGCTGCCCGTGCTTAGTGTCTGACACCTTATTTGTGCCTCATGCACAATGCACCTTAGAACATGTCTTTTCTAAATTTGTTCAGCTATTGTTTGAGCATCACGAGTTCAGCTGGAGTAGGCCAGACAAGTGCAAGAGACTCCCAAGTGCCACTATATATAATATATTAATGCATTGCATTACTCAGTGCTGAGAGGGCTTTCTTGAGCTTTGCATGTGGGTAGGTATTCACATCAGATGGTAATATGTGCATTTACTGACCTATGCCCAGGCAAACATGCTAAGCGTGAGTGAATACTACCTTCACAAAAGTGGTATGACATGTAATTGAACCTTGACATCTTATCTTTCCTTTGAGTTCCTTTGTGTCCTGTGTACAGCAGCAGACATAGATGGAGCACTAGGGCTACCAGCATTTTTGGGTTAACAGTAAGAGGCACCATCAGGGTCACATCCATTTCCGCATGTAACAATTGCATCCTTGCCTCATGGGGCAAGTGTGCTTGGAAACATTGCTGTGGCATACGGAGACTATAAGTGTCCCACTGTGTGGCCATGCCTATTATATGCCCCTCTGTTTACACTCATAGGGCAACATATAAAGCATGCTGTGATTGCCATATTTAAGACAGCAACATACAGCATGAGGTGCATAACCGCCACTCAGTCATTGCACACTGTTTGGTACTACACTCACTTTGGACAGTGGCAGAAGGTTTGTAGCTGAACACCCGTAGAAGCACACACAGTCTCTGCATGTACAGACTGTTACACATTGCAAACTTTCAGTTGTGAATGTCTTACACAGGCACAGGTGTTCTGCACATGGTGTTATCATGCCCACATATATCAGTACAGATGATGTAGATCTGGGATAGGTGGGTCACACAGCAACAGACCTTTCGAATAGTGAGTGAGCCATCAGTTACTACTGCAGTGAAACATGGTTAAATAGTCAATTGTATTTGTATTGTTCAATTAACAAGGTGCTGCCATTTACCCATGATCTGTAGCTTAACCCTGTCAACGTTAGTAGCACAACATAGACTTTGAGAGTAGGCCTTTGTGTGTGCCCCCTGGTCTAAGGATAATGCAATTTCCTGACACAGGCATATCTAACGGCACACACTCAACTAACATTTTGCCTTTGAGTGGATAGTACATTTATGATCTGCTGAACTATGCCGTTGTCCACTTAGGCCAGAGGTAAACAATTATTGCCATGCTAAGGTAAGTTCATATCTAAATCGCGCCATCTGACCATGGCAATGAGTTGTGTGCATGCACATGTATTTTTGTCTTTTGATCCATGTGAAATCACACTCTTGACATCTCAGTATCCTTCAGGTGTTTAGATGTTTGCATATAACCTATCCAATTTCATAGTGCTTTAGTAATTTACGCACTGTACATTGCCATCTGAGCATGTTGTCTTTTTAAAGGCAATCGGTGCTCATTGCATTGCTGACCAAAGCATAGCAAGAGAGTCTTTTATTGACTGTACCATGATGAGGTATACATGACATTGTAGGTAATACTTCACATGAGCTTTGTTTTGTGGTAAGCTGCACATGCAAGTATGAGTTCTTTCCAAGTAAATGCTTTTGCATGTTTTCATGACAGTGGACCTTTGTCTATGGAAAATGCCACTCATGATCTCTGATGGTATCTGCAACGACATGAGTTCCAGAAAAACACCGTTAATCAGCATGGGAACACGCTGGCCCATACATGCCCAAATGCACCCAGTGTAAGGAATCCTGGATCCTCACCCACCCACAGCTACGCCAGCGCCAAGATATCAGCCCTCAACCCGGACCCCACAACGACAACTGCAACCATGTATCTCCATGCTCAATTGTAGGACCGTTCTCATGCCATCACCGTCCTTTCTCCTGCGACATCAGAAGTCCCGCTAAGGACCACTTACGACCACGGTGGCAGGACATCTCCAATGCCTCCTCATCAATGGCCAATAACTTGACAAATACGCCACAGAGACATGGGACTCCATCATTTCCTTCACAACTGACATCATCTTCTTTACCGAGACCTTGCTCAACCCGCCATCAGCACACAACATTGCCACAGCCACACCGAACGAATACAAGAACATACAATCATACATCAGTACAGCATCAACAAACACATCATCCACAAAGAATTCATCCAGTGCATAGTCGCCACTGATGTCACATCTCCATTCATGGAACACCCTAACCTCCAACTCAACAAAGACGGCAACACCACCATCACAGACTCCCTAGCATAAAGACTGTGATGGCCATGCCCCGCCTTCTGTGAGGTCATCTCCAACTTCATTACCCCTCTGGCCATCAACTCCAAGAATTTCATCTTCCTCGGAGATCCCAACTTCCACATCAATGACCCCAACAACACCAACGCAGCCAACCTACTTAAGAGCATGAACAACTTCGGCCTCACCCAATTGGTCACCGACCCTATGCACATCACCAGACACGCACTGGAGCCAATATATACATCCAGCAACAGAATCAGATACAGCCATGCCCCCAAAATCACATGGTCATACATTTGATCGTCCGCTTCTCCATCACAGCCACCCGACACCCCACCATCCAGACCAATGCATCTCACAGGAGATAGAGGAAGGTAGCTGAAAACCTTTGGACCAACACCCTCTGCTCCTTTCCTCCTGACACCATGTCCAACCTTGAGGAGGCCGTCAAAAACTTTAACTCATGGATCACCAAAACACAAACATAGTCGCCCCCTCAACCCACCAAACCAGCAGACCCACCAAACACATCAACTGGTTCACACAGTAAATGAAATTCACCAAACACAACTGCAAGCGACTGGAAAGAATCTGGGGTGCCAGCAAGGAGCCAAACAACAGAGCCTCCTTCAAACTAGCCCTCAACAACTGCCACGTACGCCTGAAAGATGCTAATAAAGACACCCTGACAGCGCGCCTCAAAGGCAGCTGCATCCATAGCAAAGACCTCTTCCGGATCATCAAAGAGTTCTCCAACTCTCAGCAACCAAGAACACCGTCACCCCCTCTCAAGAGCTCTGTGACACCCTAGCAGACTTCTTTCACAGCAAAATCTGCGAGCACTTGGACCCCAAACACCTATCGCCAGCATCTGTATCCTCCTGAACCTCACCGCCCCCCTCTCAAACCCTAGTATTACAACCTGGGACCAACTCACCACCACACAGATCACCTCCACCATCATTAGCTCCAATCACTCAGGAGCACCCAGGGACCTGTACCTTCACCACGGTTAACCTGAGGAACAGCACTATCAGCAAGGAACTCACCACCGTCTTCAACTCCTCTATCACCTCTGCCACATTTCCAAAGGAATTGAAACACACAGAAGTTAAACCACTCCTCAAAAAAACATCTGCAGACCCAGAATTGCTCAAGAGCTACCGGCCCATCTCCCTGCTCCCTTTTCCTGTCAAAGTTTTGGAAAAAGCTATCAACTGCCAACTCAACAACCAGCTAGAGAACATTAGCTTACTGGACCCATCCGATCTGGATTCCATGCAAGTCACAGCACAAAAACTGCCCTAATCACAGCCATGGGCGGCATCGGGACTCTTTTAGACCAAGGAAAAAACGCAGCCCTGATCCTCCTCGACCTCTCTGCTGTCTTCAGCACTGTATCACACTAAACTCTCCAAAAAAGACTCCACCAGATGGAGATGCAGGAGGACACCCTCAAATGGGTTCATCTGCAGCATCCCCCAAGGATCCTCACTAAGCCCCATCCTGTTTAACACCTATATGGCCCCTCTGGCCAAACTAGTCTGGACTCATCTCATCACCCTGCTTACACCAAGGCAAACTTCCACCTGTGCATGACCAGCAATGCCAGCTGGATACAAAACAACTTAAACTCAACTTCAACAAAACTGATATACTCATCTTCGGGAGCAACACAAGCCAGTGGGATGACTTTTGGTGGCTGGCAGAGCTGGAGCCTTCACCCACACTCACAGAACACACCAGGAACCTAGGCATCATAATACAGAGCAACTTCACCTTGAAAAAACAGATAAATGCGGTATCATTAGCCTGCTTTCTCATTCTCAGCATGTTCTGGAAAATCTTTGAGTGGCTCCCCACCGACATCAGATGCACTGTCACCCAAACCCTCATCACTAGCTGCCTGGAGTACGGCAACACCCTCTATGTGGGCATCGCCACATAGCTGCTAAATAGACTTCAGACCATTCAGAACTCAGCTGCCAGGCTCTTCCCCGACCTCTCGAGGTGGGCCCACATTACTGCTCACCTCAGAGCACTTCACTGGCTCCCTGTTCACAAAAGGCGCCATTTTAAGATGCTAACTTACACCTACAGGCTTCTGCACAACCAAGAACCAGCCTTCATCAACCACAGGTTGAACTTCCCCTAACCCCTCAGACAACTGTGCTCCGCCTCCCTCTTCTTTGCCCACACTCTCCGCCTCCACGGAAGGGATGGCCACTCCTTCTCCTACATGGTCATCAAGACCTGGCATGGCCTCCCCGCAACCTCTGAACCTCCCCCACCCTCTAGGAATTCAGAAAAGGTCTGAAAACCTGGCTTTTTGACTAACCATCACCCAGCAGCATCATCCCCGAGTGACTGGTACCCTCACAGATGATAAGCAGTGCTTTGCAAATCCATCTTGATTGATTGTTTGATGAGGGACAATGCAATGTGAGGTTATTCTCAAGTATTGTAGTTTGTATTCCTGACTTCACTGAGTACCATATGTTATGTAACACAGCAAGACTGATAGCTGTGCTGCCCTCTGCTGCTCTAGGACAAGGGGAGAGTAATGATCAATTTGGATCTTGAAATGTGGTATGGCTGGCCTGTCCCTTTAATGCAGTACACTGCTGCAAATTGCAGTTCTGTATGTGTGCAAATGATAGATGTGAGGCATGGTACAATGTTGGTCAACAGGTCTGATGACACAATAGTTACATTTTGAGGCCTACTTCTAGACGTGGGTGAGTTGATGTTTACTGGGACTGTGACATACACACCAACTCAAATAATGTATTCAAGCTTTCATTTCCATGTTGAACCTTCCTATTTTGTTTGGACATTCTGTCCATCAAAGTACATGTAAATCAAGTGAATACATTTTGCACAACATGAGTGCATCACCTATTCCCAGCCACTGTAATTTTTATCTCTCCTCCATCCTCATCCTCCATTGCGTCCTGCTCATCAGGGTCCCTGTCCCATGGAACATTTGTCCCGATGCAAATGTTGTGGAAAGTGACACAAACTAGTATGATCTTGAAGACCATAGGGGGCGAATTTAGCAATCTCCCCACTGACATATCCAAGTATCTGAAACTGTTCTTCAGCGCTCCAAAGATTCTCTCGACAATGTGCCGGATCTTGGTCAGTGGCTGATTGTAGTGTCGGTCCGCATCAGTCTGGGGATGAGCTATAGGGGTCATGACCCATGACTGGAGACCATATCCTTATTCAGCTGAAAGTTAAACAGTAATTAAAAGTGTCAATGCATTTGCTCTCTGTTACAGCTACATTCATGTCCATGTGTGTTATGTGTACTGAATGACTGAAACAAATTTCTCACTGCAATTCACAAAATGTGTTACTTGTACACAATGTTACGGGGCGTGGCTTGGACGCCGATCGGGATGGCGGCGTGAGCTTGCAGCTCCGCACAGGGTCCCGCTAATTCTCCTGAAATCAGCACCCGGAGCGACCCCTGGTCGGTGCGACTGGCCTACGAAGAGTTGGGGAGCCACTGGGGAGCAACGGATAGCGCTTTGGGGTTCGCTGGCCCCGTGGAGACCTCGTACGACGGCGGCTGAGGTGTTGCCTGGAGTGTGAAGAAAATGGCGGCGGTGCGGGCCGATGGCCTCGGAAACCGAAACTGAATGGAACTGGCGTCGACTGGCGGGGTGGACCGCTTCTGCGAGATCGGAGCTGTGGGGGCTGTAGATGCGGTCCCGATGACGGGGAGATTGGTGCCCAGCATTTGATCGGGTATTGTCCGTCTCTGCTCCTTCTCCCCCTCCCCCTCCTCCCCGGACCCGGCGGCAGTGAGGTGGACGGCGCTGGTCCTTTTGATCCTTGGAGCTGCGGGCATTGTGATGGCACTCTGTCGTGATCATTGCTGAGACGCACGTCCCACTGGACAGTGGTTGTTGGGACATGGCGAGGCCCTCTGCCCGTGACGGAGCTACCTAAGATGGCGGCTGCAGGGGGAGCGACCTCCATGGAGCAGGGCCGGGAGGATGTGGCTGCACTATCCCAGGTTGGCGAGGCCCCCCGCCGCTGATGGACCAGGAACAGAGGCTGCATCGGCGCTTGGATGCCATACTGGATGTCATCACCTCGACCAAGGAGGCTTTGCAGCAGGACATTGCGCAGGTCGCCACGGGGTTGGGGCTCCTGCGAGCAGATCATTCCAAACTGGCTGACAAGGTTAAGGACCATGATCAGCTTTTATTGGACCTGAAGCCGGCGGTGGTGACTGCGGAACACAAAATAACGGACATCCTGACCCGGTTGGACATGCTGGAACGGCGGGCGGAGGATGCCGAAAGCCGCAACAGAAGGAACAACGTGAGGGTCGTAGGCCCGCCGGAACGAATTGAGGGGGAGGATGCGGTGGCCTACATGGAGGACTGGTTCCGGACTGTGGTGGCGCCGGAGGGCCTTACTTCTTTCTTTACGCTGGAGCGAGCTCACAGAGTGCCGGCTCGCCCGCCAGCGCTTGGCCGCCCCCCCCGACCGATGGTGGTGAGGCTCCTTCATTATAAGGACCCGGACCTCCTAATCCAACGCGCCCGGGCTGCGGGCCCATTTGAGGTGGAAAACAGCAGGGTCACGATCTTTCCGGACTACACTCAGGCGGTCCAGAAGAATAGGGCATCGTTTCTGGCAATAAAAAAGGAACTGAGGGAGGAGGGCATCCAGTACTCCTTGCTCTTTCCGGCCAAGCTGCAGATAATCCTGGATGGGACCACGCACTTTTTTCAGACCCCGGATGACGCATGGCTGTGGTTGGAATCGTATCGAGCTGGCACGGACAGGAGTCACAAAAGTCGGCGAGATCAGCCTAAACCGCCTCGGGTCCGGCAGTCGCAAAGGATCCGCTCCCGCAATAGGCGTCAGCGGGAGAAACGGGAGGCCCAGATGGCTGCTGACAAGAGAGAGGCGCTGGCGGCAACGGCGGCCATTACGGGCTCGCAGCCGGAGAGTGAACTGGTGGAGACGGACTCTGGCGACGAAGGCGGCAGGACCGGAGAGGAACTTTCGGAGGCGGAGAGCATGAAGGGGCCAGTGGTCACCCCCCAGACATCCGATGGGATTTTCCACGGCTGATCCTTCATTGGGACTTGGACACGGTTCTTGGTAGGGTGGCATCCTGTTGAAGCTGGGTGGGTCACCGGGTAGGGTGCCGTATCGGCATGATGGGATGGAGGGCGCGGGGCGTGAGCTCCGCTTGCTGGGGTCGGCAATAACTCTAACCCCCACCCGGGCCCTTAAGGCCTTCTGTGGTGGCGACCACAGGTTAGAGTGATGTGTGTTTGGTTTCAGGTTTGGATCGGGGCTGACACTGGGTTTGTGGGCTCTGTCCTGGGGAGAGGGGTTTGGGGTGTTTTCTTTTCTAAAGTATGTTTTGGGGGGGGCAACTGCAATGGTGTGGGTATTGACTGGCTGCATTCGAACTGGATAGCTTTATGCTGGCATGGGGACGTTACCTAATTTGAAATGCCTGACGTGGAATGTCCGAGGGCTGCGAACTATGGTCAAGCGCCACAAAGTACATGCGTATCTGGTGAGGAGGGGGGTTCAGGTTGCCATGTTGCAGGAGACTCATCTAACGAAAAAGGAATGTACCGCACTACAGAAAAGATGGCGGGGGCAGGTTTTTGGCACCACTTACTCAGCGTTTGCTAGAGGGGTACTGGTTTGGGTGAGAGCGGGGATACCGTTTCAGGTGCTGAATCAATTGGTGGATCCTGAGGGCAGGTATGTGGCGGTGGAGGGGAGGCTGTATGGTCGGGATGTGGTTCTCTGCTGTGTATATGCCCCAAATGTTGATCAGGCCCGCTTTTTCGATGGTTTATCCGGATCCTTGGCCTACTTCCTAGCGGGTCCGGTGATACTGGGGGGGGACTTTAATTCGATCACGGATGTGGCCTTAGACAGATCTCACCCTCCCCTTGTTGATTCCCCGGTCCGTAAGCTAGCCATGCATAGGAAGGATTGGCAGGATAGGTGGGGGCTATTGGATGTATGGCGGGAACAGCACAGGGATGCTAGGGACTATTCCTTTTTCTCAGCACTCCACGCTCTACATGTGAGAATTGATTCGGTACTGTGCAGCGGGTCGCTGGCCCCACTGGTTTCCCACTCGGAGTATCTGGCCAGAACCATCTCGGACCACAATCCCCTGCTGGTGCATATCCAATGGCAGCAAGAGCGTTCTGCGATTCCAACATGGCGGCTCCGGCCCGACACGCTGGAGGATTCAGTGTTCAGTGAGGCGGTCCAACAAGGGGTTGATCAGTATTTCAATGAGAATGAGGGTACAGCTACATGTAGGTCCGCTGAATGGGATGCGATGAAAGTGGTGGTGAGAGGTGTGTGCCTGGGTAGGTTTTCGAATGCCCGTGTGTCAGTGCTGAATGCGCTTGCCAGTGCGGAAGAAAAACTGAGGGAGCTGGAGCGGCGCAGGCCGACCCGACCGGACTTGCAGGCCCGGTTGTTGGAGGCAAAGGAGGTGGTGGCCACCGAAACGGAACGGTTACTGTGCTATGATTACAGGCAATACGCCATTAGAGCGCATGCCGAAAGGGACAAGGTGGGTACGCTACTGGCCAGGCTTGCTAATCCTGAACTTCGGGGCTGCCCGGTCCTTAGCGTCACCAATGCACTGGGGGAAACGGTATACTCCCAATCAGCGGTGCTGGAGTGCTTTCGGGCTTATTACGCGGAACTGTACGAGAGTCAGCTGGGAGTAGAGGCCCACGAAATCGCGGCATATCTGGAGGTGAGGCGGCTTCCGGTCCTCGATGATGACGATGCGAAAACTTTAGGCGGACCGATCACGCTGGCCGAGGTCAGGACGGCCATTAAGCACATGGCGCGGAATAAAACGCCCGGGGTGGATGGTTTACCGATAGAGTTCTATCAGAAGTAGGTGGAAAGCTTGGCGCCCAGGCTGTTGGTGGTGTATGCTGAGGCTTTCAGGTTGGGGACTTTGCCCGGATCGATGAGGGAAGCACTGATAGTGCCATTGCTTAAACCCGGCAGAGAAGCGACGGATGTGCGGTCCTATAGACCATTGTCCATGCTGACGGTGGACTATAAGATATTGAGCCGGATCTTGGCCACCAGGTTGGCCCCACATATGACTGGCCTGGTGCACAGGGACCAGGCGGGGTTTATCCCCACGAGGAGCACGGCGTTAAATATTCGTCGCCTGGTAGGGATACTGGACGGTGTGTTGGATGCGGACGGTGCCCAGGCGGTGTTGTCAGTAGACATCGAGAAGGCTTTTGACAGTTTGGAGTGGGTCTATCTGGATGAAGTGCTAGTGAGGTTTGGGATTGGTGAGGGGTTCCGCAGGTGGACGAAGGTGCTGTATTCCTCGGCAACGGCGTGAGTACGCCTGGGCAGTTTGGTGTCCGCGGCTTATCCGGTCGGTAGGGGAACGCGACAGGGGTGCCCCCTTTCCCCCCTTTTGTTCGCACTGGCGATGGAACCCCTGGCGGTGAGTGCCAGGTCGGGAGACGAGTATGCAGGGATTGCAAGCGGGGGGCGGCTGCACCACATTTCGCTGTACGCGAACGATCTGCTGCTGTACATGGAGGACACGGAGCGGGCTTTGGAAGGGGCGATGGGAATGCTGTCCGAGTTTGGCCGGTTGTCGGGCCTCAGGGTTAACTGGGCGAAGACCTGTGTCTTTCCGCTCCGAGCGGATGCACCCTGCCCCGCACGTGACTTGGGGGTGGTCTGGGAGCCATCTTGCTTTACTTATTTGGGTGTCCGAGTCTACCACGAGGCGGCGGACCTATTAGAGGGCAATATTGGTCGGTGCGTGCGGTCGCTGAGAGGCTGTATGTCCTTCTGGGCATCCCTTCCCCTGACGGTGCTGGGTAGGATCGCTCTGCTGAAAATGGTAGCGCTTCCACGACTCCTGTACTATTTCCGGACGCTGCCCATCTGGATCCTGCAAAGGATCTTTAGGGACCTGCGGACGATGGTCATTGATTTCCTATGGGGACATGGCCGCCGAAGAGTGGCACTGACTACGTTGCTACGCCCTAAAGTTGAGGGGGGCATGGCTGTCCCCGACTTTGAGTTGTATTACTTGGCGGCGCAGCTTCCGGTTCTTACACAGCATGTAGCTAGAGTGTTCAGGGGGCCGGAATGCGACCGAGAGGTGGGGATACAACGCCATGTGCTGGCATATATAGTTATTGAGAGGAAGGGGTCCCAGTAAGAAGGACGTATGAATGAAAGGAATTTAAGACAAAGTGAAAAGGAATAAATACATCTATAATGTTTTATTCACATTATAGGAAAGAAGTTGTCAAAATCAAATGTACAATACAAAATAGTATCAGTGCCCCTGGGGGTAAGGAGGACGTGCAAACGTGAGGGTAGTGTGAGGAGGGAATTAGTGACAATAAAAGCACGTATTATTCAGACATTCTCGTAGGTTAAATGTCAATTAGACAGCATATAGACATCAAATCAGATTGAAAGTTCAAAATACACATGCCCCTAAATCCGTACTATACACAATTTGGGGTAGGAGGAGGCTGTGTAGGAGTTGAAAAAGTCGACGTTTCGACCCAAGGGTGGCAGGAAATCTTAAGATCCTTGCAAGTGGGTCTTCATCAGGACGGGAAGAGAGTGGCGGGGCAAGCAACCTGTATTGATCAGTGTTGCTGATTTAATTTGATTTGCTGGGGTCGATATAAGCGATCAGTTTTGAAAAGTATAATACATATCCCACAAGGGTAGTTTAGGAACGAAACGATCCGGGTGCTGGACTGGGGACCACTCCAAAACTCGATTCCAGGGTAGTCAGTCATATGTCCCCGTAGAGAGAATTGATCAATCCGAGTCTTTGACCCGTTTAACGTAGCTTAGTCAGAGCGTAGCGTAGCGTCTGCCTCGGCTCCTCGAGGCAGCCGAGGCAGACGCTAAGCTCTGACTAAGCTACGTTAAACGGGTCAAAGACTCGGATTGATCAATTCTCTCTACGGGGACATATGACTGACTACCCTGGAATCGAGTTTTGGAGTGGTCCCCAGTCCAGCACCCGGATCGTTTCGTTCCTAAACTACCCTTGTGGGATATGTATTATACTTTTCAAAACTGATCGCTTATATCGACCCCAGCAAATCAAATTAAATCAGCAACACTGATCAATACAGGTTGCTTGCCCCGCCACTCTCTTCCCGTCCTGATGAAGACCCACTTGCAAGGATCTTAAGATTTCCTGCCACCCTTGGGTCGAAACGTCGACTTTTTCAACTCCTACACAGCCTCCTCCTACCCCAAATTGTGTATAGTACGGATTTAGGGGCATGTGTATTTTGAACTTTCAATCTGATTTGATGTCTATATGCTGTCTAATTGACATTTAACCTACGAGAATGTCTGAATAATACGTGCTTTTATTGTCACTAATTCCCTCCTCACACTACCCTCACGTTTGCACGTCCTCCTTACCCCCAGGGGCACTGATACTATTTTGTATTGTACATTTGATTTTGACAACTTCTTTCCTATAATGTGAATAAAACATTATAGATGTATTTATTCCTTTTCACTTTGTCTTAAATTCCTTTCATTCATACGTCCTTCTTACTGGGACCCCTTCCTCTCAACGCCTAATACCCAGGTCCCAGTGACTCCTTTGGGTTAACCCTTTTTCCCCGGCATATATAGTTATGCAGCAAAAACTGGAGTTGCGAGGCCTCACTATGGAGGAGCGGACGCTCAGGTTATGCTGGCAGAGGAGTCTGAGGAGGGCGAAGGCGACCCGACCGTATGCACCGGAGATACCGATCGGCATGCTGACGCCTCTGCCGCATGGGGGCGATTGGTCCCCTCTGTTGGAGTGGGAGGACTCGGGACTGCAAGTGGTGGGGGACCTATATGTTGATGGGACCTTGGTGCCCTTCGAGGTACTACGGGAACAGTTTGGGCTGCCGGAGGGGGGCTTCCTCTTACATGCGGCTGTGGTGGCGGCCATTCATAAACACTGGAAGGGGGGGCTCATTGAACCGGACACGACCATGGCGTGCCAGTACATAGTAATGGCCGCTGGCACGTTTAAGGCAGTGACCTGTCTCCATAATAGGATGCTGCACGAGGGGCTGGCACCGCTCCTGGGGCTGAAAACGACCTGGGAGGCGAGCATAGGCAGGCCCATCCCGGACGCGGTGTGGGGCCACATACTTAAGCGTACGTGGAAGGGCACGAGGAATGCGCGCTTCCAGCAGGTGCACTTCTTAGTATTACACAGGGCCTACTTGACTCCGGAGAAGATCAGACGGTACTTCCAGGTGCAGGACGCGCTGTGCCCGAGGTGCTTGGCGCAGGTGGCGGACACGGATCACCTTTTCTGGGGCTGTCCGAAACTGGAGGCATACTGGGCGGAAGTAGGGGACCTTCTCAATGTGGTGACCGACAGGGAGGTGGAATTTGATATGGCGGCGTGTCTGCTGCTCTGGTTCCCTCACACCAAGCACACTAAGGTGACAAGTAAGTTTATCGACCTAGGGCTGATACTGGCACAGCGAGAGATCACCTGGCACTGGAAGTCCAGGGAGGGACCGTCTGTGAGGAGGTGGACGAATGACTTGCTGAGGTGATCCGAGTGTGAGAGTGTGCTCCGAATGAGGCAGGCCGTCAAGCTTGACAACGAGAAGACTTTGGAATCAGCGCGCGCATGGGAATTGATAGTGCAGGCCTTACGTGATTCATTAGTGGAGGATAAAGACTGAATGGACAGGGCTCGAGGACACCGCGAGGCTTATGAGTATAAGGATGTCATTAGATCTGTGGCGGGACCCATGCGAGAGTCAGGGACAGGGCTCCCACCATTGGCGGTTGCAGGGGGGGGGGGGGAACCAGGGGTTGTTTAGGGGTTGTTTAGGGGTGGGATAGGAGCCGGGAGGTAGATTGGTCACTGTAGCGCTACTGGAATGGAATGATGGCTGGGCATGTGGAGCATGGGTGGACGGCGGGAGGCGGCGGGGACGCCTGGGACAGACATGATGAGGGACTCGTAGGCATGGGGAACGGGATAATAGCGGCTCTGTGGCACCGGAATGTGAGCATAGGAAGGCCAATGTTGGGGTCAGGTTATGGTTGGGGGGATAAAATGCGGATACGTAAAAAGATCTCGACCATTGTCCCTCAGGGACGCTCACCATGATGCCTTGCTATTAATTGGGACGCAGTGCCGCCCGGCCTCCGGGATGCGGGCTGAATGGCTGTGTATGATATACGCTCTTACGATTGATGCGGGGGGACACCATGTGTGGATTGGTTGTGCAATTGTATGCTATGGTTTCTAATTCTGCAATAAAAACAAATTTAAAAAAAAAAAATTGTACACAATGTTACACATGTCTCTTCCAGTTATCTGTGTAATAGCTTATGTTGAGCAAAGACTGATACATTATATACTTCTACATCCTGACTTTCATGTCTCTCCAGTTGCTTACTGTGATGGGTTTTTAGAGATATTCCTGATCATTCAATGTTAGATGCACTCACTACATGTGCGAAGTGACAGCTTATTGATCAGAAATTTGCTATTGTATATTGGAATTGTTAACCTGAGTACACTTGTGCAGGTTGGCATTTATTCTATGTTGATGACTCATGTATGTGTTTGGCTGCAATGTTTTAGAATTTGTACGTTTCTGTGTGCTGGATTAATATTCTTTTCTTTTGGGCTACTTATTCCAAAGAATAGGTGAGGCATCACATTGGTTACATCTGTCAATGCGGTGGTGAATCTATGTGTATGTGTATACCTAGACTATCAGTTTTGCTAAGACATACGTCTTCATATTTTTTACTGCTGGTGTCACAATGTTATCCAGAATTGACATTTACACATCTGGGGCCTACATTGACCTGCCATTCCACACATGGCCTTTCCCAACAACTTTGATCACTGATCTCAGGCTTATCTCTTGTGTTGCCTTTGTACTCATGTTGGCTTGTCTGTCATGCCACGTGGTTTCATTGGTGATTCATTACACAGACTAGTTGAAGTGGTTCCATTCATCAACACAGAGTGAACTGACAAATTGCTCATCAGTGATGTTCTGTCGCTACTGCCATTGACCGATTAGTAAGTGCATGACAATGTGGGACATCATTGTCTACACGTTGCAGTGCGTTGTTCCCACTATGTGCACATTACACTGTGGCCTGATATTTGGGAAAGTGACACTGTGCTGTGCTGTACCTCACATGTCTGCACTGTACTGCATCACTGAGTAAGGGCAATGGTGCATAGTATTTAGGTCATACCACATTTTCCTCACATTTCAGACTACACTGGCACACAGTTGCTGCCTAAGACTAACACAGGCACCCTTGCACCATGGTGCAAGGATGACTGCATTGACACTAGTAGGCCCAAATTGCTCCAGTGAATGTGCAGCTGATTGCCGAACAGAGCAGTGCCTGTTCCCGAACGCTCAATTAAGTGATTGGCCACGTTGGAATTTAAAACATTACCTTTATGGTGGACCACTGGAGGAGCAATTGCCCCGTGTGCTTCTTATATCTCCGAAACGAATTCAACGTAGCAGACTACATCTAACAGCCCTCCAATCAACCATATATAATCACCTGTGTAGGTTCCCTTGGGCCATTCAACATATGAAAATACCGTCCTGAAGATGGTCTAGCAGATACCTTGACTACATAGACCGAAACGTTGACAACTGCATTCATTTTCTTTGTGATTTTTTTCCCTAGAGGGTTTGTTTTCTGTATAATTAGTTCCAATTCCCTCGTGTATACAGTGTATGGAATGGGTGACCACATAGGTGTCAATGATATAAGAGCAGCTACAAAAAACTTCTACATCTTGAACACTGTGTGTTTATATGTGCAGTATTTTATGTACTCTTTAACGTGTTTATTCTTTCAACATAAATTTGTGTTTCAAGAAGTATACACCCATCTGTATTGTTCCTATTGTCTTTCATAGATCTGTTCATGTCAAAATAAGTAATTCATTTTTCAAAAGAATTCAATGTAAGCTACTGCTCAAAGCTTACTGCAGATGATTTCTAAAAGAAAATTAGAACAAGTAGAAGAAAGAATCCCTTGTAGGCACGCTTACCTGTTGATACACTAATTACCCAAGCCTCCAAGGGGTTATTAGGTTCCCTATTCCCCCCTTTTACTAAGACTAACACAGCCACCCTTGCACCATGGTACAAGGATGGCTGCTTTGGCACTAGAAAGCCCAAATTGCGCCAGTGCAGGAAGAAAGGGCAGGTATGAATCATATTGCATTAATAAGGTGCCTTCCTGCGCTTTCAGTTAGGTGTAGGGCAGCGTGCAAAGCTGACTTGCTGCGCTGCCCTACGACAAACTACAAATTATGAGGGCCTCAGAGTGCTACTCGTAGATGTATTCGTGCCACAGAATCCAGCACACATGGGTAGCTGGAGTGAATTGGATGATTTAAATTGTTTTTCCTTGGTACATATCACCTGGGGAGACCATTTTATTTACTACATTTAAAGGTTTACTTGGTATGAAATACATGTCATGCCTCATGAACCATGATAGTTGCATGGAGACACCCCTACAACACCCATGGAAACCCTTCCTTGCAAACAGTGAGGGTACACTGCATTTTGCCCAATGTTGCATTGATTGATGCCAATACGAAATTTACCGGCACAGAAAGTGGCTTTGTGTTTCATAACATGTGTGATTTGGGGATTTGCTTTACACGTGTACCATGATGTATGGTGCATGTATGAGGCAGACACCTCATACATATGGCCCTAGCCCCATTAACAGACACAGAGAAGGCTAATTTATCATACATTTTTATGACATTGATGGAGTAGGTGTGCTACAGGTTCTGGTACAGGTGTAATGTTGCTACATGAGGTACCAGTTGCACGTGTGCAAGCCATGGCCTCTAGCACATATGAGATTCCAGAAATGGCATAGAAACTCTGCTGTTGTGTCTTGGTGAAGAGGAGGAACGGGGGTTGTTTGGTGGATGATGGCATCCAGGATAGAGGGTAGGAAGGCAGAAAAAGATTGCAGCCACTCTAGCTGTTATGATCTGGAATAAACCAGATGACCTGATGCTAGCATGTTGAGGGCAGCCATCAGCTTGACGTGCTGTGGGATGTTGGTGGGCCTGAAAATTGGTGGCTGGAGCAAATGCGTCCTTTCTTATGCCTAGGTTGCCGATGTGCAGTAATTTTGACTAATTTCAGGCTCTGCCCAGAGCTTGACAACGATTTGACACACATTGACAGAATCATAAATATCACTGCATCTGCAACAGAGACTAAAAGAATTTAAAAATCTCTGTATAAATTACACAGAGGACCAGAAAAGATTGTACACAACTGTTATTGTTTGCTGCAAATACCCTCCAAATTCACACACAGCAGTACACAGGTTACGGAATATTCCTAGGAATTTACTTTGATCATATGCTGAAAATATTTGAATTAACTCATTTAAACACTATAAAGCCTGCCTTCAGTGAAGTGTTGTACAAGTTTAGTGAATAAAAAAAAAATGCATCCAAAACATCTTGTAAGGGACCATGACTTATCTGTTTCTCCCAATTTTCCAACCCTGTGCTAAAGGTTTTCTTCTCCTATCCCATGATTAACACCATTTCCAATGACATAATGAACATCATTGTGGTCCTCACCATGAGAGAGGCAGAAAAGAATATCATCTTCCAGTCCTCTAAACAATGGAAATGAAAATAAGAAACAGGATGGCCCGGATTGCCTTTCTTGACACATGTCCCAATAAACACATCAGACTCTGGAAAACAGAACTCCATGTGATATGAATTACAGCTTTCAGTAGGCAATTCGAAATTGTATTCTAAAAATACTACAGTCTTTCATAAAACATAGATACAAAAACCTAGTTAATGTGCAACAAGTGGCTTCGGGTGGGGGTTAGGGGGGGGGGGCTTTACACCCTCCCCCAATATTTTTCAGATGAATAGTTGGGCACAGGTGCTCTCAGTCGCATTCGGTGAGATGCCTGTCGGATTTCTCCTGGGGTTTTTGCATACATACACTCACAAAAAACACACACACACTCTCATCACTGTTTTGAAAGCACTAAAAATATTGTATTTCTCTCATATGGCACCTCTTTCAATTAATATTCCTCTCACTTTCCACTGCCTCTTAAGCCTCGCTCATGCACCCTGCTTGTCATATAATGTATTTTAACATTATATGCCAGCTTGATGGTCGAGAAATCTGCCTCTCTCTCCCCCCCCCCCCCCCCCCCCACCTAATCTTACTGATCAAGCTACAGCCCTGGCAACAAGCTTTGATATTAACTAAACCTTGATATTAACCAATGACTCCTTGGGCTTGCAACCAAGCGCTAACATAGATCCGCTGTTCAATAAATGGATCGATGATTTTGTTTATCAAAGTGCCACGGTTAGGAGTTTCCCAGGTTTTATGATCACAGAACAAACTGTCGGCAAGTGATATTAGAGATGTAAGAAGGCTGAAAGGGATTGTAAAGTTAGTAAACGTTATAGAATGTAAGAAGAAAAGTGCCTTCTTTGGCCTCCCTGCAGGTGTAGAGTACATATAGACACATGCCAAGACCAGGCGTGGCCCACATTATACATTAGAGATTGCTTTCAGTTGCTGTAAAACGTGTCTCAGGTAATTACAGCTGTGATTACTTTTGAGTTGAGGTGTTGGGAAGGTGAACATCTCGTTAGTCACACAATAATTTATGGGCAATGTTCCCTGTTTTCTCTTTCCCTGGAGGACTCTTTAAACGCGTAAACCCTATGCGAAGGTACATTCTAGCTGCATGAGGTTTTTTAATCTCGTGAGAGTGACACTGGGTGTGTTAAATTTGAGAACTAAGGGAGGGACATTGCATATTTTGGGAAAGGCCTTTACATCAGTAAAGACTGAGAGAGACATTTACTAAAATGTTTCACAACACAGCACAGCGACCAAGGTTTCTTCGCTGCAGTGCACCAAAAGAAGAGTGAAAATTGATCTCTCATGCTAAGATATGGCGGTGTTTTTCTCTGCTCCTGCTCTGGAGCACTCTGGGCTGCCATAAGCCAACACAAACACCCATACACCATCGTTCAAGGGTATGTGCATTCTGTCAAGCATACATTTTGTACTGGAAGGAGACCTTTCCAGTACAAAAAACTATGCTTTAATTTTTTCCCGTGATCCAAAAATTCTGTACAGTGCAGTACACATGCAAAGTTTGAAAAGTATGCTGAAATAAAAAATGTCTCCTCTGTTACGTCTCTCCTGATAAAGAATAACGTTTTGGTTCAATTGTTAGAACATGGGGATTTGTGGCAAAACCCATGGGTATTTACATTGGAAAGCCCATGTATCCCTCAAGGAACACCCCCATGATTTTGCATTACTGTAGCCATTTTTCCAAAACAAATCCTGATTTGCCTTGGAAAGTAAAGACCACCACAACCGTTTGCGCAGGGTCTACGCTAGAAAACGAATGCAAACCCAGCACAAAATGTTAGTAAATCTGGACATGAATATGGAGGAGTAGTCTGATGGCTCAGTGGACTAATGCATCCAGTACGGACATCTATGAAAAACACTTGCCCTTTCATCGTCCACAGGATGATAAAATTAGAACCATCGAGTTGGTTAACAAGATGTATGTCATTCAACACAAATACACCCAACTGTGAATGCAGGCTTTACACATGTTCTGTTTTTACCAACAAACGCTAAATCGATCCCATCTTGATTCTCATAAGGAATCTAAGAGGGCTGGAAAGTTGCAAAGCAATTATCCCTTTAGCATGGCTCCTAAAGAGAGTGTTATCGTGTGGAATCCTTGACTTTGAACACTGAGAACATGACTTAAAAATGTATGAAAATGTTAACTTTGGTTGGGTCCTGTTTCTTCTGATGCCGTAGGTTTATTAGAGGGAGGGATTGTATCTCTGATTAATCTATTACTGCCCACCCATTTTGGTTTTGCTTCATATAAATTGCACCTGGGAGCAAGGCTTTTTGTGCGCAATTGCATATTTGGAGCTAGATTTTGAGTTTCCATGAGGCTGGTGCTATTCTGTTAAAAATAATTCACAAGGTGAGAAACAGGTCAGACTGGGCAATACAAAGGTCCACGGAATTTCCAGCCCAATGTTGCACCAAGCAAGCGCGGACAATGACTGTGACTATTTCAGAGAGTGGAGAATTCTTACCACAAGATTGATTTAAAAAACACAAAGGGGGAAACTTTTTTTTTTGCATTGCAATTTTTCAAATGTATGAGTTCTAAAACAAATAGTTTTCTAAAGTGGTTTAGAAGAGAAATGTGTGAAAGAATGATTTTGGCACAATTAGCAGAAGAATTTTTCTCCCCAGACGAAAAATCAGGTATTAGCCTGTAGGAAACGTTTCTGTCACTACCTCATGACATCTTTGAGGGTTCTCTGGGTATTAAAGGTGTCAGCCCATTCAGCACTGACTGTAGCCTACAGACCCACCAGCCAACTAAGGGATTTGACATTGCCCAATATAGCTGGACCATACATGGTACGGGCTCACGCAGCTGATTATAGAGATAACGTTGTTATGCTTTAAGAAGTGTCCTTGTACATTAAAGAAGTTTAAGCTAGCCGGATTGGCTATCATGGGCCCAATGTAGATGCAAGATGTTTCTACCCTTGCTGTCATCTGGTGACCATATAAATCCTGAAAAATCACCTTTTTATTCATGAAATAAGTGAGGGGTGGCAAGTTGTGCATTTGCGGAGGGTTGCAGAGGGATCACAGAAGCTCCAAATTTAACAATCATTTACCAAGCCAATAGGCAGTGAAATATATTTGCTTTGCCAATGATTGATTCGATTTAAATAACCATGAATGCCTATGCATTTGTGCTGGCCCTCTTGGAATGGGGCAAAAAGCATTATAAATGTGTTGAAAAATGGCTGCTACTAATCCCATCTTTAAATACATTTGGAATATTTTAATAAATGTCAATCAAATATGACTGCTGTGGATGTGTGCACATCTGTTAAAGTGATCTTTGAATGCATTTTGATTTAGTTTAATACATTCTGTTCAACGATAGCCACTGCAGATTTGCACACACTTCCCATGTGGCCAAATTTGAGCAGCATTTGGTAAAATAAAACAAACCCTTTTGTAGGCCTAACAGCACATTCATGGACACGTGCTCTCGTGGAAGGAAGAAAGGCAGAGGAGTGACAAGGAAGAGAGAATAGACCCTTTCAGCCTCGGCAAAGCAAGGTCTGAAGTCAGCAGGGGAAGTATGCATCATCCAGTTATACCAGTATGAGACTGAAATGCTCCTGAATGGGACAAACAACTAAATAGGGAAAGCCACCAAATAATGAGCAAGGAAGTGAGAGACACAACAACACAATCCAATCATGAGAAAGGAGCTGATCCAAAGGCCACTTTAAGTATATGAAATGTACTGGAGACCATAGGTCTTGTCAAAAGACTGCTACAGCTGTTTGTATTTGAGTCCTAAAAATCATTGCCACATTGTTTACAATAATTTCTGTCGGGAAAGCTTTTCTGCTACCCCTGTGGAGATCAGGAAGTTGGACCAGCATGGAAGCAGGGGGGAGTGCATTGGGGTTATTAAATTTGGAAAAAGGGGTGAGGCAGGGCTGTCTCCTGGCCCAATTTTATGATTTTTACATATTAATAACATAGGGGAATACTTAGTGGATAAAGCACCTGATTTTCCTCAGGCTGGGTCTCCTCACCTGCCAATCTTGTTATATGCAGATGACACCGTCTTGATGGCCAGCACGAGGAATGCCATACAATCACTGCTTGATCACTTTGTGTTGTTTATGAAGGACTAAGAGCTGAGTGTGAATCAAGCAAAATCTTCCAGAATGGCGACAGAGGCAGCTAAGAAAAAACAAATGCAGTCAGTCAGTCAAGGCAATGTTTATTTAGACCTTGGTCTTTAAACAATAGTAAAACCAAATACAGTTAAAACATTCTACAGCACAATTTATACAATCTGAACATTAGAAAAAATTAGTTAAAATGGAGTAACATTAGAGACAAATCTTCACTGGGCAACACTGCTCTTATAAAAGTTATTTATAAATTAAAACCAACTTTAGGAGCTATACAGTTCATCTATTTTTGGAGGAAATTTTATATTAACTTTCCTTTTCTTTTAAAAGTACACCATTATAAAAACTCTAAAAATTATGGCTCATAAGCTCTAAGGAAACTTTGGATTACCTTCATATAGTTCCCTAATGCAATTGCGATCTCAATAGTAGGCACTTCTGTGAGTAAGTTTACCGCCTTTCCCTTAGCCTTATATCGTATTTTTTAAAGTATTGGTCGAAGGTATAATTTACGCTGCTCTAATATTGTTGCACAGTCTAACAAGATGTGCAATATATCGCCTTTTGTTCGCAACATGCATTTACAATAACCTTCGTGATCCAACATTTTTGTTTTTAATTCTTCATTTACCAACCAAGGATTTATACCGATTCGCAATCTTAAGATCTCCTGTCTGTAACAATGGTTTGGTAAAGTATCCAGATAGGGAAACCAATTTTCATTTGACTATGACTCCCTCATAAACTGTACAAATGTTTTCTTAGCCAGACATTGCATGTCTGTACTTCTAGAGACTTCTTGTCCATGATTCTTCAGGTCACTTTTAGAGCATTCTACATGAATGGATTCATGACAAATTTCAACCTTTAGATTCTCACAGGCCAATAAGATTTTCTTCCTAATCACTTTTGCCCATTTTAGGTTGCTAGATTGGATCTCTTTTCTGCACCATTGGGACACCTTCTGACCTTTCTCTATGTCCAAGTGTTTCCAAAATCTAGTTAAAGATATTTGTGACTGAACCCCCCAAGTTGTTGTTCCTATCTCGTTTCTTATTGCTTGGATCATTGATGAACGTGGCAGAGTCAACAAGGTTTTCAGGCATTTCCCTTCCTCCAAGCCGCAGTCACTTTTACCGCTTAAATAAAGTATTTACTCCATATAGTGCTTGTGAGGGTATCATTGCACTGAAAGCCTTTAACAGCGGTCTGTGAGACATATCTCCGTAATCACGGTTAAATAATTTCAGCCCACAGATCGATGTAAAGGCTTTCCCTTTCTGATCCTCTAGATGCGTGTGCCACTTTAGAAACCTATCAAACCACATCCCAAGGTAGCGATATTCATTCACTGTTTCCAATTTCAGGTCTCTTAAAAAACAATTAAACGTAATATCTTTTTTTCCAAAACATAACATTTTTGTCTTTTCCAAATTTACAATTAAGATTTTCCTTTCACAATATTGTCTAAAAGAATTTAGCTTTCTTTGGAGGCCTAATTCAGTCTGGTCTTGGATTAACAAGCCATCTGCGTACAGTAGAAAGGACACTTTATTACCATCCATTCTTGGGCTTGTACGTCTTTCAACCTCTAGGGATGCTGGAAGATCTGCTAAAAATATGGAAAAGAACAGAGGGGCCAATACACAGCCCTGTCTAAGGCCGTTTTCAATTGGCATTTTTGGCGTTAGTGACCTTTCTGTATCTTTAATTACTTGTGCCCAGTTTCCACTATGTAGCTCTTTTATTATCGCCAGCAAGCCTTCTGGAATATTTTTATTTGCAAGAGTTTCCCAAAGGCAATTCCAGTCCACTGAGTCGAACGCTGCTCGAAAATCGACAAAACAGCAGCACAACTTACCGTTTTGTTCTGTTGACTTGCGTGCTATTGCCCACAAAGCAAAACAGTGATCGACCGTGGAGTGCCCTTCTTTAGAGCCCCCCTGTTCGACAGGAACAATTGAGAACTCCTCCACACAATCTTTTAGTCTACTCAAAATTATTTTTGAGAAGACTTTTTCTCCTATATCTAGCAGATTAATCAAACTGTAATTTTGTGGTGCATTCATACTGCCTTCTTTATCGATTGGCCTTATTACTGCCCCCTTCCAATTCTTTCGGATTTTCCCAGCAGCTAATATTACCTGGAACAATTGGGAGAAGAATCTCGCCCACCACTTTATCTGTGTCTTTAGTATTATTGCTGGGAGATTATCTGGTCCTGCAGCTTGTGTTAATTTCAATTTCATTATTGTGTTTTCTACATTCTGTTCTGTAAAGTCTGATTTTAGTTCATCCATTTGATCTTGCCATGGCTGGGGCTCTGCGACTACTAATTCCCTTCGGGGGCCATACAGCTCCTTCAGGTACTTCTCCCAAGTTAACTTGTCAACGACGCAGTTCATTGCCCCAGCAGGATGAGTGGCTGCTGCTTTTACCAGCTTTCAGAACTGTCTTATATTTTTTGATTCAATAGATACTAGCAGGTTTTCCCAGCATTTGTCTTTATACGCCCTTTTTGCATCTGTGATCATATTTTTATACTCTCTTTTCAATTTATTAAGGTAGATTTGTCTCTCCCGGTTATACTTTTTCCTAATACTTATTGTTACTTTCCTTATCTCACTTTTTTTATTTCGGCAGTCTACGGAGAACCATTTAGGACGCCTAACCGGGTTTATTTTTTGTTTTATTTGATCTTTTTTTTATTCAATTCGGAGGCATTGTACCACTTTGTCTATTTTTTCCTCATACCATTCCAAGTCTTTACTTCCTATATCCTCCAATTCTACCTTAAGCTGAAATTTCCTTAATTTTTCCAAGTATTCTTCCGTCAACCTAGTTGACTCTCTCTTGGGGTATTCAACTTGTTGTGAGATTACTTTGTCTCTGTGTTCCCCGATTCCCCTTGTGTCTTCAGCTGCAGTGGATTATGATCACTGCCTTCTTTATGCAGTATATTAAATTCCCTTATAAGAGGAAAGTTTCAAGCAAACATGAAAACATAATCTATTGGGCAGTTTTGTGTGCTTATTTTGAATGTTTTCCTTGCTGGGCAGTTTGCCGTTCAGGCAGAAAAGACCCTTTGTCCTTAGATAGTTTGCCAGTTCTATATCCTGTCATGAAGGTTCACAGGCTGGGAAACTTGCTTGATTTATTTTGTATGCATCCAGTATTTCCCTATGACAGAGGTCAACCCTCTTTGGTTCAACTTGTGGTTAAAATCCCCCATGATAAGTAATACATCTGAACCATACTTTTCACATAAAGAGTCTATATCATCTTTCCCCAACTCTGTTCCGTACTCTGTAGCATTATCCCATTGCATATACACATTTATAACAATTATATTTTCATATTTTTTGTCCAAGATCAGCAGAGATAGTCTACAAGCCAATAGCCATTTACATTTTACTTTTAGCAAAAGCACATTTCTTGTTACTTTTGTAGAGAGAAGCGTCATAAGCCTCCCTGCCGGGCGCCGGAACCTTTTTTTCATGGCCGGCCAATTTAATTGGAGGTAACCTTCGAAAATTGGGGATTCATCACATAGCCAGGTCTCTTGTAAACAAGCACTTTCCACATTATTGACTAGGTTATTTATACATTCTTGTTTTATTACGTCTCCAAGACCATTTATAGTCCACAATAGGAAATTTAGGCTATGCTACACCCCTACATCCTATTCACCCTCACTTAATCCACTGTTTTCATACATTTTATACCTCAGGGAGGATCCTGCTAGGCTACTTCTCTGGCTCCAGTTACCCCAAGAGTTATCATTTACTGAGGTATTGACCACTACATTCAAAATGCTACCCCCTCTTCATTTTCCTCCAGTAGCCTCACCTGTCTCCTACCAAGACCTGCATGGCACTTTAGGAAGCTACTTCCTAGTTGGCCGTTTCCCTTTAGTTCTCTCTCTGGGATTAGCCTTATACCTTCCTGAAGTATCTCACTCGCCGCTTTCCAGATAGCCATTTTTACCAAGTCAGAGTAGATTAACACTCTTGTGATTTCCTTTCCATTTATATTTTCTATGAAGCCCTCCTGTCTCAGATCTTTTGATCCTATTCCCCTCAAACTAGGATATTAAGAAAATGAGAATAGGATTTGTTTTCTTCCACTTATGTCCAAATTGCTCCGGTTCTAGGTACAACTATTTGTTACTACTTACCTTTCGTGGGGGCTTCTAAATCTGCCTGCCTGCAGTTTACCCAACCAGCGTACCCCGCTTTACTTTTTACTTCTTTTTTACCTCGTTGCTGGGCTGCTTCTTCTGGATTATGATACTTCTGAGGATTTATGTTATGTCCAGCATACGTTAAGTTTGCTATCGGTTTTGGAATTATGGTTTTAATTTTTGGTTGCTCCTTTCTAGGTCCCTTACTACTCTGATTCTTTGCTTGGTTATTGAGATCGTTCCGCTTACCCTCCGCTCTAGGAGTCTTGACGGTACCAAAAGTTTACCTTTTTCTCCCTTTCCTTTATTTTTCCCTTAGTTTCTACCTTGTTTTCCCTCTTTCTACGTGACTTTCTTTTCAATTGGCCCCTATTATTCAGGAAACTATATCTTAGGTTTTCCCCTCTTCTTTTTCTCAGCATCAGGCACTTGGATATATATACATTGTGTGGGAGTTTTACTGTTTGACTGCCTACGTTCTGTTCTGTAGGTTGGGGGTCAGCTACTGGTCTCATCATATGTGGCATTTGCATTCTAATTCCTTCCCACTCCTCTTCAATCTTTTTTAAATAAAGCTTTTGCATTTTCAGGACCCCATTGTTTAACATTGTAACTTCTAGGATACCCTGCAGAGTTTTATGCAGCATAAACAATACGTCCATCATTGAAGAGGAAGGAGTAGCGGAAATGTCTAAGTCTTGAAGACTATTTCTCTCAGGGCCATCAGATCTCACACTTCTCGATGTTTCCTGCTGGGTTTGAATTCTTGTCCCATTTGATTGTTGTACCGATAGATTTGGTAAGTCACCCCAATCATTTCTTGGCCCTTGACTGATATTTTCAATTGGGCCTGTATCTCTAGTTTGGATGCTTGCATTGAGAATAATTTGGGGGATGATGACAGATGCAGGGCTATTATTTGCTCATTTTGGCTCAGAAGGGAGTGGTTTATTAAGAATGATACCTCCAATAATTCCTCAGGAGATTCTCCCGGGCCATTCCCATTCTGGCTCTCTTCTTCAATTTCCAAGCACTTCGTAGTTAGATCTAATCTTTTGTAATGTTTCCCTAGGAAGTCCTTTATGGATTTTGTTGCTAAAGTACTGCCTTTAGATTTAATTGCTGAGGTGCTTCTATTAGATTCTTGCAGTGTCTTCCTGATGGCTTTTTTATTTTTTAAAAGGAGCCGCTTTACTTTTTTCTCCGGGGCTAGCCTGACTCTCCTGGCTCTCTTCTAAGGTCCAGAATCTCCCAGGAAGCTTGCTCCTCCTGGGCTATCCTCCATAGGTTCCTTGCGGGTTTTTTGCTTCCTCTTCGGTCCCATTGTCCCTCGATTCGGGTCTGTTCCTTTTTATTGAACACTATGACTCCAATAATACAATACGTTCTACTTTTAGAGTGCTTCCTTGCGCGATCCTTGCTTTTCCCCCCTCCACTTGCCCCCTAATCAACTAAGGTTAACAATTAGTGGATACTTAGGGGGGCGATGGGGTACACTAATCATTCACACAATGGTTCTTGCACTCACCTTTATCCCACCATACCTGCCAAATTGCATTGAAAGTTCTCCTATTTGACACTGCGCAATGACCTGGTGGACCCCCTTGCCTCTTTACTTCCATTGGGGAGTGGCACACCGGTCAATCCTTGTGAAACTACCCCAAGCTTTAATCTTCTGAGTGTGCCTGGGTCAAATGCCACTCAATCTTCCCCACCTATCCCTCGCCTGAGGGCTCTTTCCGCTTACTTCAGCGTTCTACTGCTGGCTATTTCCCTCCAGGCAGTCTGGTCACGTTTTGGGCATCAGCTGTGGCTCCTCTACTGCAGGTCCCGCAAGTTCCTGCTGGATCCAGTCTTCACCTGGGTCCGCCGGGATCAGGGGCTCGTGGAGGCATCTGAAGTGCTGGTTCGCGGCACTTTCCCCTCCCAGGATCCTCACCGTGGGTCCCACGAATTCCGGAAGGACCCAGCACCCCCCTGGGTCCGCAGAGAAAAAATGTTCACACAAAACTGCTGGTCCGCTGCGCGACTCTCTCCTCGCACCCGCGGCGCGGCTCAGGCGGCACCGGGTGGGCGGTGCAGCTCCTGTGCTGACTCAGCCCGAGTTACATCCCTACGGTGTGACGTTCTCGACATTTGCAATCAGGCAGGCAGGGCGGCAACAACAGGTAAGCAGTAGCGTTTTTTAACGTTGTCCTCCTTTCCTTCGCAGTGTTCGATGTTGCATTTTCTTACCTGGGTCTTTTATTTAATTTTCGCAATAATTGGAAATCACTGCTGATGGCAAGTAGCATGTTGGTCAAAAGACATTTTGAAGCTATCTATAAAGAGCACCTTAAACTGGATATTCTAGATAAGAAATGCTGCAAACAATTGGAAATTATGATCTACAGAATCACTTTCCCTAACAGAAAGACCAGTAAGGGAGCACTCATTTATCGCCCACCAGTAACATGTCCTAGTTTCTCCCTATCCCTCCTAGAAATACTTGGCCCACATATACAGGCTAAAGAGGATTTCCTACTTCTAGGGGATTTTAACATACATACTGATCAGCCTAAACTATCTGACACTAAGAGCCTGTCCGCTGATCTGGCGACCATAGGCCTTACACAAAAAAACGAGGGTCCCACACATGAAGGCGGACACTGCATTGACCTGATATATACAAATTTCGACAACATATCTTGCAATAAACCGACACAACTAGATTGGACTGACCACTTTCTATTAGAGTTTAACATACTCAAAATCAACAAAGGTTCCTGCAAGAAATCCCTACCCCCTATAACGCGCAGACAGTGGCATAAACTTACAATGGAGGCACTACAAAAGGTCTGTGAAAAACCCGACATCAAGGACACAGATGAAGTGGAACACAGTCTAACAACATTTCAGGATTCACTCACTGTAGCCATTGACAAAATTGCCCCCCTGAAAGCATTTAGGCAATTTCCCGTGGCTAAACAGGAAAAATGGTACACAGAGGCTCTTAGAATGGAGAAGCAAGAATGTAGGAGGATAGAGAAGAGGTGGAGAAAAATCCACTCGGAGGAAAACAGGAAGGCCCACCGTGTAGCACAAACAAACTATTATAAACATGTTAAAGCCGCTCGTAAAAATAGCATAGCCCAACAACTTACGGAAGCTGGCAATTCGCCTAAAGAGCTATATAGGATTCTTGAGACATTTGTCAAGCCTATGGCCTGTGTAAGCCCGGATGACTTCTCACAAAGTCTGTGTGAGGAAGTCTCCTTATATTTTGAAAACAAAATTGACTCCATTTACGGTAAGATCCTAGCGTCCCAAACAGAAAAAGGCACCCTGAATGCTCCTCTCCCCACTGAGAATACAAATTTCTCACTGACCACCTTTCCCCCTATTAATAGCAGAGAGCTTCAAATATTAATGACCCACGTAAAATCTGGGTCTCCGGAGGACCTTATTCCTGCCAAAATCTTAGTCCCCCTGAGTACTTTGTTGGGCCCTCACATTCAAGACGTAATCAATCAGTCCTTAAAGAAGGGACACGTGCCAACTGAGTGGAAGAGAGCGGTGGTGAACCCCATCCATAAGAATGCTGCTCTCCCCTGGACGGAGCTTTCCAACCTCCGGCCCATCTCCCTCCTACCCTATCTTAGTAAGCTTGCCGAGAAACACGTCAACGCGCACCTGTCCAATTACATCGAGGCAGCGGGCGGCCTAGACCACTCTCAATCTGGTTTTAGGCCAAACCCTAGCACAGAATCAGCTCTCCTGTCAGTGACTGATAACATCAGGATGTCACTTGACGGGGGGGAGCTCAGTGATTCTGGTGCTATTGGATTTATCCGCTGCCTTCGACACGGTGTCGCATAAAATTCTTCTCGGCCGCTTGAGGGAGGTGGGAATAAGAGGGACCGCCATGGCATGGCTAGAAAGCTTTCTTGCGGACCGTCAACAAGGTGTCAAATTAGGCTCCCACAAATCCATCTGTAGTGAGCTCACCAAGGGAGTGCCACAGGGCTCATGTTTAAGCCCCACGCTATTTAACGTGTACGTGGCCCCCTTGGCGGACATTATAAGATCTCACGGGTTCTCCCCAATCTCCTACGCTGATGACACCCAGTTGCTGTATCCCTTCCAAACCCTCACACCGACAGTTATACAATCTTTTCAAAATGGTATGAGAGCCATGGCAGATTGGATGGCCCAGAACTTCCTCCAATGCAATGTGACCAAAACTGAAGTCATGTTGTTTGGAGGGGCCACCCTGCTATGGTCCCCCGACTGGTGGCCACTTGAGCTGGGACCTGTCCCCGTACCAAAACAGATTGTCAAAAACCTGGGAGTGCGCCTTGACCAAGCACTGATATTAAAAGATCATGTCAATCAAGTTACTGGAACTTGTTTCCGAGTAATTGGGCTATTACGACGCATTTTCCCCTTCCTGCCTGACATCCACAGGAAGACGTTGGTACAAGCATTGGTCATCGGTCGGATAGACTATTGCAATGGACTCCTCATTTCTGCCAATCAAGAACAACTGGGCAGACTGCAGGTAGTACAAAATACCGCAGCTAGACTCATCTTGAATGCTTTTCCCCGAACTCCTTCACGCCCACTCCTCTCTCACCTTCACTGGCTCCCGATGAGACAACGTGTCAACTTTAAAGTATGCTGTATAATGCATAAGTGTATTTATGGGTCTGGCCCTAAATACCTAAGAGACATATTTGTCCCTTACTCACCGGGACGTGTCCTGCGTTCCAGCAGCACTATGTTGCTGCAGGTGCCCAGAGTGACGAGAGCAAGACAGGGAGGACGGGCCCTCTCACTTAAAGGCCCCATGTTATGGAACTCTCTGCCTCCACAGCTGAGACACACCCCTAATCTCCTCTCCTTTAGAAAGAAATTAAAAACATACCTCTTCACACAAGATCAATAATTTCTCCTGTTATCTGCGCAGTCTCATGTCCCAGGCTGTTTCCTAATACCTTACCAGAAGCTACGCGCAGAGATACCCCTTCGGGGCTGATTCAGGCGCGATACAAATACATAAATAAATAAATAAAATAAATAAGCAGTTTTTAAGTTTGCGATAAAGCAAGGATGTAAACCACTGAATGCCATGTCTTCTATGTATAACTGCAAATGTGTATCGGGTGTAACTTATGGGGCAGAACTAAGGGGATAGTCAGAGGTGAAAAGTCTCTAACACATAGAAAACAAATGCTTCAGATGGATGCTGGCAGTTCCCCCCCCCAGCAGTGCTCACTTTATATGCCAAGAAGAGCTAGGCATCCGAATCATCGAGGACAGGATTCATCTTGCACCCTTACTTTTGCAGCAAACGATATGGAGTATGCCGGCCACTTCTCTGACAAGATAAATCATTCTGGAATTTTTAGGTTTAGATTGGGTGGACAAAATACCCTGGTGAAAATATATCAGGGATGTACTAGGGTAAATCGACAAGAGCAATTGCTTCCTAGATCCAGAAGAAATCACTGGTGTGAGCAAAAGGGAATTTAAAACAGACTTTCTCGACCTGGTTAGGAGGGAAAGGAGACTGAAGACACCCTAAACGTATTCTGCCAGGCATTCAACCCTATATTATAATTGTCACAAATATAGATCATAAGCTTTTATTAACGAGATTCCGTTTGAATAATATACATCTTTCATTTGCTTTTACTGAACCAGATGGAATGGGATGGTTTCTCCTAATCTGACCCTGCAATAACTTCTTAGAACAAAGCCCTTTACACCTATGTTTCTTTTGTAGTTTTAATATTAAAACCTGGGAAAAAGTGGATAATTCTTGTAGTAAATCATTTACATTTTGTGCAATGCAGAGTAGCAATTGTTTATCTTCAAAAACTCTATACAAGTGTTATATGTAATCCTATAGCTAGCTTTTTTGTATGAGTTAGGAAAATTAGTAAAAGCCTTTACTAGATAATTTTATTAATCATAGATTTGTATCTGTTTTATTTGTTAACTACCTCAATCATTGGTACAGTAATTCTGAGTCACAAGGTAGGGGGAGGACCTATACTAATGAACAAATCTGTCTTTATGTTTAGGTCGTATCTTAGTATATATTTTTATATGTGATTGTATGATATGGTGTTTATTGTTGGAAAAACATGCATTTTATGGTTACAATATGGATTTTATTATTGCAATTGTGTATGCACTTTTATGGTTCTGAAGAAACTGAATAAAGTACTGAATTAAATTGTAGGCGATGGGGCATGCATGTTTACTGTAGGTGCCCCACATGAGGACCAGAGGTGAGTACTTATGAACATTTCCAACAAGTGACATGCAGGTTAGTTACATTCAGATTTAATAAGATTTTGTAGACTTTAAACAAAGAGTGAAATCTCACAAATGGTTTAAATAATTAATTTACTATTTCATTTGTTTTTTGTCAAGTGGCCAACCATTCCAAGCGGTCTCGACCAGTCGCGGCTGGCATATCTTGCGGTTATCATGCTGGGAGGGGGGACTCATGCGGGGGAGTTGCGCGAGGGGGTTGTTAATTTTATTAATAAAAAAGAAAACATTTAAACCTACCTTTTAGCCGGCTGGGTCCCACGTCTTGAGGAAGCAGGCAGCCTCCCGCCCCTCCCCTAAGCCAATCACAATGCTCCGGTGGAGCGTTGTGAGTGGTCGGGATGCTGCCCTGGAAGGGGCTTACGGGAGGCCATGTTCTCCATGTAGGCTGCGTTGCAGCCTGCATGGAGAACTATAGAGTGCACATGACTGGTTTGGGCGGCCCCAGAGGGCCGTCCAAACAGTCAGCACCCTCAGCAGTGGGCACACCACTCCTCCCCTGCCTCAGAGCAGACCCTCCTTCTGCTTTCTTGCAGTGCGAGAAGCAGAAACATAAAATGGTAGTTAATACCATTTTCTGTTTCTGTTTCTCACACTGCGAGAAAGCAGTGGGCCGGTGTTCCTCTGCCCTAGTGGAGGAGCCATGCCACGTCTCGTCTTCAGGTTGTTTTTTTGTGGGATACTATAGCCTTAGAGCATTCCATAGTGTGCTCTACTGGCTATTAAATGCCTGCTCCAGCATTTTAGGCCCAAGCCGAAGGTGAGTGCCTTTACCAAGGGAGCGGGCCTTTAATGGCCAGTAGAGCCTTTGCAGAGGGCTGTAAGGCTATTAGAACATTCTGCCCCTAGAGGGCAGAATTTTCTAATTTATAAAACAAAAGCCTCACAGAGCCCGAGGGGACTGAACTGCCTCGGGCTCTGTGAGGCCTTTGTGTACAGCAACAGCTGTGAATAAACATTGCAATGTTGGAGCTTCAGGAGTCTATCAACCAGAGCATATCATTGTTTTCAATGGAGCTCCCAGCATTCCATTGTTCTAATTTCCCTTTAACCACCCACTCTCCCTAAAAGTTCCTAGTACAAATGTCAACCAGCAGCCAGCACCTTGCCATGTCTTGTCAACAAGGAGGCGTGCACGGGCCTTCAGTTTTGAGCGTGTTAAATTGGTGAGTGTGTTTGTCATTGGGTAGATGATTATAGTGTTTGCAGCTTTAGAAGGTGCTTCAGACCACACACCTTGTGAATGAAAAGTATCAGACTGTTATCCTCTGCCAGTTACCTCCTATGTACATAAAACCTGGGTACGTGCCATCTGTTCACTTGTAATATGACACAAAGAGGCGTTTAAACAAACTTAAAAAAGGAGCATTAGTTTTGCGCAATAAGTCCTAAAATAACTTACATTATGTTAACTGTTTCTAAAAACTTGGCAGAAATACACTTTCCAGCGGCGCCTTTAGTCACTGTTTGTCTTATTTATTTACTGTATCTTAGCAAGTCTGCCTAATACTTGGCAGGATCTTGAGCCTCACTGGCAGATGACTGTGGGTGGGGCAAAGTGGAAAGAACTGCCAATGAGGGCGAGAGAAGGGCATGGAAAGGAGTCAACTTGTGCCAGGTGAGGGCCCAGACACTACCACAAAGAAAAACAGCCAGCATGAGTCATTTAATTTAGTCACTTGGAGGTATCACTTCCACCCAGCAACAACACTTCGAGAAAGAGAGTGCATGGGGCCATGCAGCAGTTTCACTGATGTTTAATAATGCCGGCATAGCCCTATTAACTCACAGCTTTAAATGTTCAGTGTGTGTACACTAAAAACGAGTGGGGAATTAGAGAAGGATAGGGAAAGTTTGTGCACGACACCCAGATGTTTCTTGAATTAGAGAAATGACCTGGGCACCCTCACACAAACTGCAAACTGCTTGAAGGATGCTAAGAAAATGAGGTATCTCAGGAGGCTCTGCACTAGTGGCCCTAAAACATGCTTCTGAGTCCCGTGGCTCTGGGCCAAGTGACCCCTTCACCACCATACATAGTCTCACCAGCATTGATGGGTCCAGAAAAGTGCATTTCATCAACAACACCTTTGGTGAAACCACACTACATGCAGAATTCCCAATTTCATCTATTTACTGTTGTATTGTATTGTAGCATTCCTGTGCTGCTCACTACCCCACTGAAGCTTGTACTCAGATTCCCAGCAATCTATACCGTGTAGAGTCGGACCCAGGGGGACCTAGGTGCGAGCCGGTGTCCCCCTGGGATGATTCACGCGATGGGACAATCACCTAGAGTGATTGGGCGAGGCAGGGCAAAGGGGCGGGATTAAGGGAGTGTACTTGGGGAGGTGTGTGGGCGGGAAACGTCACTGGGAGGAGGTTCGTTGGGTTGGCGTTTGTTTTGTTGGCGTTGTCTGTGACTTTGTTTGCCTCAGCTGAGGCACCCCTGGAATTCCGGCCACGGCTGTCGTTGGGTTGGCGTTTGTTTTGTTGGCGTTGTCTGTGACTTTGTTTTCCTCAGCTGAGGCACCCCTGGAATTCCGGCCACGGCTGGAGACAGCGTAGTCAGGGACGCGGTTTGAGCACTGGTGGAGACGGGGCGTGACGACCTTCTCAGTCCCAGAGTATCTGAGACTCTGATGGTGGGAGTTAAGCGTCCGCAGCCCTCCGCAGCGAAAAGGGGTGAGTGAAGCTGTGGCAGCGTTTTTACCGGCAAGGAGCTGCGCACAGCTGTTGCCCATGACTTTAACCAATTTACCGGCGGGAGTGAGTAGAGGGCGCTCCTACGGACGGAGCGCTCGTGTCAAAAGTATTCCTCAGCGCTGTGCTTCATTGCCTAACATGCCAGGGAGGCGTTTGGGGGCAACTCCTTCACACCGCTTGGGCAGAGTTATGAGGAGGGGCAGCAGGAGAGGCGTCAAGGAGTGCACCAGTGTACCAGCCCCCTCTCTAGACTAGTTTTGGAGGAGGGAGAAAGCCTAGTGGGGGTCTCTCAATTTTCGGCAGATATAGAATGTGTTTTACCAACCAAGTCTTTTCATGTGAAGGATACTTTGCAGGAAGGCTTCCCTCCTTTGCGCCAGGTGCCCCCATGCATAAATATAGCTCCCCCTGTGCTGGGTTTTGGACGCTCTGCTGCATTAGTGGATTATTCTACAGACAGTAAATGGGAGGAGGAGGGCCAGACCGGGGAGGCTGTTGGTTTGTCGCTACACATTTCCAGGGACAGTATGCAGACTGGGGGGACTTCACATGGTGATGTGGGGATTGAGACTGTGTTGGCCCCACGACCAAGAGGCCCCCCCAGGTCAAAAGCTACTGCAGAAGTTTCTCAGGTGCTTTCTAGTGATGGCAGGGTTTTTTCGAATGCTGTTTCTGAAGGGGAATTTTTGATGGGGCGTGATGGGGAGGAATGGCCTATGATGGTGCCTGTTCCCGAGCATGCTGAACACAGTGGGGATTTGGCAGATGGTGTTTCTATTTTTCCAGTTTCCCCCACCCTCTCACCCTCAGGTGGGTTTTGATTCTTCTTTTGGACCTCAAAGCGGACAATGGGTCTGTGTCGAGCATTCTGCAATTTCGTCGTCGGATTTGGGAGTTTCTGTCGGGGATCCTGGCCAGGGTAAGTTCACAGCGGCTTCTGGTAAGAGCGGTAAGATGTTTATAGCGACTGCAGCTCCTAGGTTGGCGTCTAGTGTCTCCAAAACGGCTCATAAGAAGCCAAGTGCGGCTTCTGGTAGGTTTCAATTGTCAAAAGGCGGATCAAGTGCGGATTTTGAATCATCGGCCGGGCTCTCTTCTCGGAGACCTGTGACCTCTTGGACACATTTTGATGGTGGGGTTGGGGATGGCGAGTTGCCTAGCACAAGCAATGATGTTTGGGATTTATGTATGGTTCGTTCTGATCATGATTATTGGCATGATTCTGCAGTTAATGAGGTTTTTCTGGAAGGTTTGGTTAATAATGCAACTCCTATGGGTTCGGATCAGGAGTTATTGAGTGGGGGCTGGGGCACAATCAATTCTGCTAGTCTGTTGCCGAGGTCAAGAGCGGATTTCTCTTCGGATCAACATCGGCGAGGCGGACATCGTGGTCGCGATGATCCTCAGGAATTTCAGAAGCGTGCTGCCCAGCTAACGTCAGGTAAGCCTCATTGGTGGGCTGCTTGGTCACAACCTTTGGCGGGCAGCAGTACTGTTGTCTCTGAGGATGTTTATGTTGGGTTTACAAATCTTCCTTTGGGCGGGGCTAAGCAACCGGGGGTAGAGTCTGTTACCGATTTGACACATTCTCATAGTAATGTTACGAGGGCTGGTGCTAATTTGTGTGAAGACAGGCAATTGTCGGAGAACAACATTTTTTGTGGCAGTCAGGCATCCAGTCTCGTTACTGACTGGAGAAAACTTCCTTAAATGGGTTTAGCTATGCCGCTGGGTATGCATCTCTCGGAGAAAACTAAACAGAAGATTTGGCAGCATGAGTTTGTAGATGTTTTCAAATTGCTGCATAGAGATATTCAAGCCAGGGAGGGATCCAAGGAGGAAGAATGGGAATTATCTAGACGCCCCAGAGTACCCAAGGATATTGAAAATTGGACTGCTGCCTTTTTAATTTATGCCAGCGTATACTGTGAGAGACATCAGGACAGGGTGGTAGCCATGTTTATATATTTAGATATAATTCGTAGAGCTCAGTTACAATTTGGTGGTTACGCTTGGCTCAATTATGACGAGGAATTTAGGGCCTGAGTTAGTATTTTCAATGATAAACCTTGGGGGGAGGTTGACCAGGAACTTTGGTTGCAGTGGATGTCCTCTACTCAGCCGCCTGCTACGATACACACTGCAAGTGGTTTGCCCATAACTTATCTGCCCTTTCTGCAGCGTCCCGCCCACATGGGGGCGGGTGGGTTGGGTAGGGGGCAAATGCCTGCAGTGGGTGCCTGCTGGAATTTCAACCAAGGCGTCTGCACCAGGCAGTTTTGCAGATTTAAACATGAATGCTCGCAATGTGGAGTGAGGCATGCCCTCACTCAGTGTTTCACAAACCAGAATGTTGGGGACCAGGGGAGGGGACAGAGAGGCAGAGGGAACATTCAACAGTTTACACCAAAAGGCTCATACCCCAATTAATTTGCAGTCAATGTTGGCATGGTTAGAGAGGTATCCTGATGTGGACGCTGCCTCTAAGTTGTTTTGGGGTTTTACGGTTGGTTTTAAAATAGGTTATCAAGGTCCGCGTTACCATTGTTGGGCTGATAACTTAAAATCTGCCAAAGAGTTACCTCATATCGTGCAACAGAAAATTGAAAAGAGTTGCAAGCTGGGCGGATAGCGGGCCCATTTAGACAGTGTCCTTTACAGAACTTGCTTGTGTCCCATTTGGGCGTAGTCCCCAAGAAGATAGCAGGCAAATTCAGGCTAATTCATCATTTATCATGGCCGGAGGGCCAGTCAGTTAATGATTTCATTTCCCCTTCTGACTCTAATGTTTCTTACACTTCTGTGGATGATGCTTTACGTTTGGTACGTTTGGCTGGAACTGGTGCGGAGCTTGCGAAATGTGATGTGCAGTCTGCTTTTCGTTTGTTGCCTATCCACCCATCAGATATTGAGCTCTTAGGCATGTTCTTTGATGGTGCATTTTATGTGGACAGCGTGCTACCTATGGGATGTTCAATATCTTGTGCCTTGTTTGAGACCTTTAGCGCTTTTTTACAATGGTGTTTTGTGCAGAAAAGTGGTCACACTTATGTTTGTCATTATCTAGACGATTTTATGTTCATAGAACAGGGTAAGTTGAATCAATGTGGCAGAGTTTTGGACAGTTTACAAGAGTTGGCAAAGGATTTTGGAGTGCCATTGGCCCCTAAAAAGACAGAGGGCCGCTCTACCAAGCTTACATTTTTGGGCATTGAGATTGACACTGAGGTCATGATGGCTTGTTTACCAGCTTCTAAGGTGGATAAAATCAGGTCCTTTTTGTTGGAAGTCCTGGGCAGAGAAAAAGCGGAACTCAGACAGGTACAATGTTTGCTGGTTTATTTGAATTTCGCATGTAGGGTGGTTAGGTCAAAAAAATCAAAAACTGATCAACTGGGTAAAGGGATATGGATTCATTTGATGGGCAGTGGTGTTTTAAGTTGTTGTCCTTTGGGGGAATGGGAGTCCTTTCTGCCTGCCTTCCCCTGACTTTCGACATGGGGTGATATTTTGTCATAGTACCGGGGACAGTATTACCTGTTCTCAGCTGCTAGCTGTGTTAAGGAAAGCTTTGTCTCTGATGGGTCAAACCCCCTTATTGTTCGGGACCCACTCGTTCAGGATTGGGACAGCTACTGAGTCATCTCGGTTGGGTTGGGGTTGGGAAGAGATCAAAAGAATTGGAATATGGAAATCTGGTTGTTGCTCTCGTTATGTCCGGAAAGGACTGCATGCATTTTTTTTGTACGTTTGCACGCTAATTTTGTTTTTCTCGCCTTGGGTCGAGTTAACTCTCTACCAAGAAAAATGCAGACCTGGATTATAGGACACTCGTTTGTAAAATGGTCAGCTACATTTGCCGAACAACAGATTTGCGGCAGAGCCTTATGCCTTCCCAGCAAGGGTCATGAAGTTTTTTGGAAGGGTGTTGGTGGATGGAAATGGGGGGATTTATTTCCTTTGCTTTGTAAGTTGTCTCGGGAAAGGGGTTTTCCAGACTTATTGATCATTCACTTAGGTGAAAATGATCTTGTTCAGTTATCTGGTTTAACGCTTATAAAGCAAATGAAATTGGATTTAGCTGTCATAAAAGACACCTGGGTGAGTACATCGCTGGTTTGGACAGTATTTATTTATCGTCATCATTGGAGGGGGGCTCGCAGTCATGTTGCTATGGAGAAAGCTCGCAGGAAATTGAATCAGGCGATGAAAACATTTTGTCCTGTTATGAGTATCAAAGTATTGTCTCATGAAAACATTACGGGTGTTGAACAGCATCTCTTTCGGGACGATGGGGTACATTCGTCCTAGATGGGTCAAGCATACTATCTGATGGAATTGAGAGATTTGCTGGCGGGTTTTTGGGGTGAAAACTTATGGTGTGATAGCAATATTAAATAGCTTTCCCTCCCCTTTTTTTTGCCGTTTTGGGTGGGGCCAGGAAAACTCTGTGGTTTTCCTGGGTGGCGCTTTTTTGGAGGATCTGGATAGTCTAGAGCAGGCTTATCCTTTCCCTCTAGGGTGGGGGGGAGGGTAGACGGAAAGATGGTTATGGAAACATAAAAGAGGAGAGAAAGAAAATGTTGGGATTGGACAGTATGTGGGTTACTGATAAGTATTGTTGGGATATTTGAAATATATATATATTTATGATGAAAATGTTTTGGAAATGTGTCAATGTGTTTCTTTCTCTCATAACGAGTTTTGCTTTAAATAAAGGATTATCTGTTTTGCGCGTCTTAATTGACCTTTTTGTGCTAAGTCTATTAAAGGTGTGGATTGTTGTTATTGCGTGATGGGACCCAGGGGGACCTTGGCACGAGCCGGTGTCCCCCTGGGATGATTCGCGCTGTGGGACAATCCTCCTAGCGCGATTGGGCGAGGTAGGGCAAAGGGGCGGGATTAAGGGAGTTTACTTGGGGAGGTGCGTGGGCGGGAAACGTCACTGGGAGGAGGTTCGTTGGGACGGCGTTTGTTTTGTGTCACCCACCCACCCCCTTCTTAGACTTTCTTCAATTTTATTCTTTGTTCAAAAAAAAAATTACGTCACGTTAAAACAGGTGACAGTTTTTATCCTTTCATTGGTTATAGGTTTTAGTCGCTTTTTAGGGGGATCTGGATAGTCTAGAGCGGGCTTATCCTTTCCCTTTGGGGTGGGGGCAGGGTAGACGGAAAGATGGTTATGGAAACATAAAAGAGGAGAGAAAGAAAATGTTGGGATTGTACAGTATGTGGGTTACTGATAGGTATTGTTGGGATGTTTGAAATATATATATATATTTATGATGAAAATGTTTTGGAAATTTGTCAATGTGTTTCTTTCTCTCGTAACGAGTTTTGCTTTAAATAAAGGATTATCTGTTTTGCCTGTCTTAATAAAGTGACCTTTTTTCCTAAGTCTATTAAAGGTGTGGATTGTTATTATTGCGCAATGTGTTGTTGGAAGGGTGTTCTATTGAGTTTAGGTGGGAAGTGTTTTAATGTTGTGCTTCATGACCATCGAGGATATTGTGTTATTAAATGCTGCGCCTGACACTGTGGTGGGTGTGGGCATGTGAGAGACGCATGTGCAAATTATAATTGCAAAAAGGACTAAAAGATGCAGCCAACACAGCACCAGAATAGGTGCCATAAGAGCAGCAAGATGTTCAGTGTGTGTACACTAAATCCAAGTGGGTAATTAGAGAAGGCAATGTAATCCATTTAGCAACATGTACCATTAAGAGTTGGTGTTTAATGAGCAAAAGGATGCCAAAAGGGCAAGAATTGTAGACAGTGACATGAGCAGTAACCATGCACTTTTGTAAAGGCTAGCCTATACTGCAGAACTAATACAGCCAATGAACGAGGAAAGAAGGAAGAGCAATCAAGGTTGGCAGCCTGAACAGTGGCGGCTGCTAGCAGAGGAAATCAGTGGTGAAGGTCTGAGGAAAAAAATAACTGAAAACAAAACTTACCTGCAGCCTGATGTCTTGCGCCTCCTCTACTCTGACGATGTTCACACAGGCTCCCACAGTCCCCATGACCAGTCCAGACGCTACTCTCATGCTGGTATTCCCCAGCATGAGAGATGCATAGGGATTAGGCGAAGCAGGCTCGTTGCACACTCCAGCAGGGACTGGAAGCTTGTGCTCCTGAGCCCTTCTGATATCTCCAAGCAACAGCCTATAGGTATCCAAGAGCGCATGTCGGATTGGCTGTCTTAAGGCGGCCAGCCAAGCCCACATGGGCACTTGCAGTTCCCTGAGTCCACCACTCCTCCTGCTGGCCCCGCCCTCAAGATTCGGTTTTATTAACTGCTTTAGTATCCTTTTATTTTACATGCTTCTGCTGGGTCCAGCAGTAAAGTGATGCTCCTCTACCATAACGGAGGGACCGCCCCTGAACCCGAGCGGAAATTACCCATTTTTTGGGGTTCGAAATATGTTTGTTGAAAGGTTAAACTGGAATAAGGGAATAAAAGGAAACTTAACAAAAGATACAAACATTGTGTCTTAACAGAGTAATTCTTAGATCCTGTATAAAGCGCAAAGATCGAAATTTAAACTAACAAGAAAATAACAATTAGGTCAAGTGAGTTACAACATCATATATACTGAAAGGTAAGGAAATTAATAAAGAAAGTATAATAAGTAAGAAGATGAAGGAGAAAAGAAAAAAGGGGGAATGCATATCATGAAGTTTATTATGCATTAAGAATATCATCGTATATTACGATTTTCAGGAGGTATCAAGAATAGAAGCATTCTAAATAAAATAAGCAAGCATATGGTTGGCAACATTAAACACAATATAATATAAGTATATGATCATAATAGGAAGGATTGCTATAAAGTAGTTAAGTAGGTTTTCTTACTTCATCAGCAGATAAATCAATGTGTTTGGTACGAATACTAAAGTTGGTGAAAAAAGTAGTTAGAGGTAACTGCATTTGCTCATGCTTCATAGTCAGCGTAATAGGGTTAACATATGTTCTGTCCAACCTGTGATGAAAACATCTGCATACCAATGTCTCCAATTAGTAGTAATTTGATGGAATTCCACAGCTAGTAAAATATCTAGTAACTGATCCTTATGAGGTAAAATGTAGCAAACAGAATAAACACTTCCCAAAAGTAGCATAGGTAATGTAAAAGGAATTGTATCCGTAAATATCATATTCATCAAATTACCAACCTTTGTCCAAAAAGTAGAAATACACGGACAGGTGAAATGCATTCCATCACTGTGTTGTGTAGTACAGGACCAACAATTATCATGTGCTATGTTTCATTTTCATTAACTTTGCAGGAGTTAATAATAGTCTGTTATAAATTAAATAAAGTGTACGTGTAATATTAGCTGCTCTAGAGGATTTATGTTCTTTATTCCATATTTTATTCCAGCAAGATATGGATTAAAAACTGTCTATGAGCCTTATTACGAGTTAGGCAGTCTGTGAACCACCATACCCACGATCTGAACTCTGTGAGCTTGGCGGTCTCAACGTCAAAATATTATATGTGCAGATTTGATGGCGAAGACCACAGCTGAACCGCCGACAGCATCAGCACACTGCATATTGCAGGGGTTGCGGTCGGGGAAAAGCAGCTGCCATAGGGCTGTACAGGGAAGTTTCACCCCTGTCGACATTACAAGTTGGCTTTTACACAAGCTGACCGTGGCAGTGAGACAGCCAGCTTCAAGTTGATTGAAACTAAGGATTTGGGGCACATATTCACCCCTTTCGTGTTATTTCCGTCAGAATTTGATTTGGATCCCTATCTCCAGGTCTCCTCTTCACAGCGGCCTCGTCACTCTGAGGATTACGACCCTGTTTGTGGCATTGTACAGGTGAGTACTTTGTGTACCATATACCTATTGCCTGACCTGCCTGCATATGGGCTAGCCTGTGGCAATGTGCAGGTGGTATTTTTACATGTGCATCATGCATATGTGTGCATTTGACACATATGCAGACCAAACACAGGCATTGATACATATGGAAAAGTAATCACCACTGCTGCATAATCTCTGAAGCCACACAGTGGGCCCACTGAAGACTCGTAATATAGCGGTCGAAAGACAGTTGGCGATGCAGGCTCCTAGAGACTGCGGCTGCAGTGTTCTGGGGGTCGGACCGTCAAACTAGTAATAAGGCCCTAAGTCTGTTTCCGATTGTGATCCAAAACGAGATTTAAATCAGACTTCAAGTGAACAAATACGTTGTTTGCATAGGAGAAAAGCTTTGGAATGAGATTGTAACAGAGATATAATTGAAGATTTATGAGTGCAGGTTTTCATTATGTAAATGTGAAATAGATGTGTAGATCATGTACACTAATAAATTAAATGTATCCAAAAAAGAAAGAAGCAAATCGAAAAGTGATTGAACCTCAGAAAAGGGAACAACCACATTGTTAGATGTCAGCTGATTGATACATTTTAGACCACTGAAATCCCAAGACTTCCAATATATAATTACATTTTTAAATGTAATATTTTTATTATGAGAAGAGGAGTTCATAAAATGTGTTTTCTGCTTGGAGTTAGGAAACCGAAAGGATGTAATAGGATGGGTAAAGTAAGTGAAATTGTTTTGGTCGTACAAGACAAAATTTACACAAATGAAAAAGGCAAAATGGAAGAGTGTTCTAGGTTTAACCATAAAGGGTTTGGAACTTTGTTGGCAAAAGTGATCCACAAGGCATTTTATCTTAGACAAAAAGCTGCATGATATTTCTGAAAAGTGTGGAAAAGTTAAACCTCCATCCTGTTTATTTAACATGAGATGAGAGAGAGCTATGCTGGACTTTTTAATATGCCAAAGAAAGCATATAAAAACAGAGCCTATACGTTTGAAATAGATACTCATCATTTGTAGAGGGATTATGCAGAGTAAATATAAGACTAGCGTTGAAAACATCATTATAATGGAACTGGGTGTACCCCAGCAAGATAAGAATAGCGGATTCTATTTTGAACATAAAGTTTCCAATTTCTTTATAATGTCTTCAAAGTTTAATTTAATTGATTCCTTTATAGAATTTGTAAATCAGATAATTTTATTAGGATTCCATCTAAAACCTAATACTTCAAAAGATTCTTCAGTACAAAATGTATTAAGAGGTATTATCTTGTATTTGTCACAATTTTATTTATAACAGGAAAACGTGTGAGCTTCCATTTGGAACTCAAGTATGTAAGTGTTTGGTTTAGAGAGATATAAAAGGATGTAGTTTGCTTAAAAATGATAATTTTAGTTGAGAATTATAATAGGGGAAACCTGTAATGTTTCTTTTTTGTTGAATTATAGAAGTAAAGGTTTCTAGTGGAGGAATAAATACAAGTGGAGCTAAGGGGCAGCCTTGCAGTATGCCTCTATATAGTGAAAAATAGTCTAATATAATTCTGTTCACAAAAATGGCCACTTTAGGTGATAAATATATTAATGAGCTTAGGTTTAATATTTCTGGTCCACAACTAAAGAAATTTAAGCTTTGAAACATAAAATGCCATCAAATGCAATCAATTGCTTTCCCAACATCTAATGCAATAACAGCTAATTAATTATGTTTTTTTCTAATGATATTAAAAAGACATTGGGTATTATCAGATGCAAAGTGACCCTTGACAAATCAAACCTGGTCTAAATCAATTAAGTTAGGAAAGATGATATTAATTCAGAGAGCTAGGATCGTGGCAAAGATTTTATAATCTACACTGACCAAATAGATAGGATGGACATTTTAAAACAACTTTTAATGTCTATTATGCTTAGGTATTAAACTGATAATTGTTTCTTGGAATGGCCTGAATGCTGACTTAGATGCATCAAAAAAGTGGTATAATTTAAGAAGTTCGAGATATAAAAGGGTAGAAAAATGATAGCAGAATTCCATACTAAAACCAAGTTTCAGAAAACATATACATACCTCTTTTCGACGTTGTAAGCAGTTTGTTAACATTTCTTTCACATTTGTGTTTTGATGCACCTAGTAGTCTTTTTAACCAATAGCTGTAAAAAAGGTACATGGGAACTCGTAATTGGTTTCGGCACAATACGTTCAAGAAGAGTAAGGGGAAAACTGCAATACTTCCTTTTGATAGTGGGTCCTTTCATGAACCTTTTCTCCTTACCATTCTTTAAAGCACTCTGTGATAAGACCTGTTAGCCAGCTGAAACCCAACAAGTAAACAAACTGCATCCTGAATGGTCATGGTACCACTTGAGATCAAAGGAGAATACTCAGAACTGTCAATAAAGACCCGATACACAGAGCCCCTGTAAAACAAGAGGTAAGAACCATTAAAGAATGTTCATTTAAAGAGAACCATCCTGACTAACAAAATGAAAGGTTTCATGTTAATGTAAGGTTGATGTGTGTGCATCAGCACCGAAACACAGTGGAATAAACCCTAAGATCACCCTGTGTCCAGGTAATATGAATCCTATCCTTCTTGCTAACAAGATTTAAAATAAAGTGCAGAAAAGCAGATGCTTGGAATTAGACTTGAGGTCTCCACTTTAAGACCAGACCTAAGCAGGAACTTGAAACCATGATGTACCCTACCCTGATGATATCCCACAGGTGACCTATATAGAGTTTTCAAGCACCTGCAGAAAATTAAGGAATATGAAAACATAAGGGGAACCCTAGCCAGGACTGCTGCTGATGTTTGCCAAGCTGTGAGGTGGAGAGAAGCCCAAAGGGGCTTTCCAGTAGCCTATTGGAAGAGATTATGATTGCATTAACATGGAAAGTGGTTATATTTTTGTCTCTGAAATATTTTCTTAAACCTCTCATTAAGCTGTTCTTTGTTCCTGCACACAAAGGCAGGTTTCTGGTTCTTAATAGCCCAATGCAGTAAATCTCTAAACAGCCAATATGTAACTTTTAAACACTTACATAGTAAACACATTATAAGAAGCCCGTAGGTTTGTGCCCATCACACTTCAAGCCTACATGGCAAAGCTCTATAACAATGGAAATTAAAGCTAAAGACAATGAGCTTTAAGATTGTTTTCAATTCTCCAGGCGTCACAATGAGAAACAGTCAGATTCTCTGGGACAATAGTGGAGTGGCCCAACAGGCTCGAGAACATAGGATCCAACACAGGGTATAAAGGGAGCTCCAGCTCTCCCTTAGCAAAGAGATGCTTTTTTGTTACAAAACCTACAGTGAGACCAGTGCCTTCACTATCCTTTCATTCACGTAACAGCTAGACCTTGACCTTATGGCTAACCAGCAGCCTACCATGAGACTTGACATGGAAGTGCCGAAACATGGTGCAGCTGGTGCTTGGCTGGTCATCATTCAGCCAAACACTGAATAATGACAAACCACTAGACAAACCTCCACCTCCACCCTTGATCAGGACTCACCTATGTGTCCACCTCATATTTAATAGAACGCCATGAAGAGAGAGAGACAAGAGGTGACACAGAGAAGGATGCCACAGAAGATGGTTGAGAAGATTACCTGTTTTCCCTTTGTTCGCTACAGCACCAGATTCTGGACATTACAAGGTCACAATGAGAGTTTTGGGAATGATACTGGCCACTAAAGTCAGACAGGATAAGAAAGTTATCTTCCAGCCATCAGCAATGATTCCCATCACTTTCCCTGGCCCCCTTTATGAAGAGGAATGATGTTGCTCTTCATTATCCTTCTTGTGCCTCACGACCACCACAAAAAAGCACATAAAGAAGAGTGATCCAATATATAGTCTCAGACTAATCACCATGGACAAAAAAGGCTGCATCAGAAAATACCTGAAACACGTCACTGCTGTCAAGACAGGCTACGTCGTCCCTTACCTTGTCCTGTAACTGAAGCCTCTTGGAGGACGTAGATGATTTCGCAGAGACGCAAGGGACCAACTTCCCAAACTACTAACTAAAAACTTACTGAACTTTATTCACAGCGAGTTTTAAACTAGAAATAGGGGAGGAGGGCCGGTACTGGACGTTGAGTGGTTGGTTTGTTCTTGCTGTCGACCTGCGAAACAACACGTACCAAAAGTATTACTTTTAAGCTAACCAAAGTATCTCCTAACTATACTATAGACTAAAACATTGGCTTTCCTAACCAACACAGTTTGAGTGTGAGTGTGTTGTTGTTCTCTAAAAGCGCCTACCTGCGATCAGTGTTGTCTTGTCTTCGTCCAGTATTTCTTTGTCTTGTCTTGTCCTGATGGTCAAGGCGTCAGATTACTTCTGGTTGTTTGTCTAGAGGTGTCCTTTCATGGGTCTTGGCTTTGAGGGCTACAAAACAAAGAGACCAATTATAGGCTGTTCTTTCTAAATCTTTTCTCAAAAGTTTCACCCTGTCTTTAACTTACTGTATAGCTTCTTTAAAGTTCTGTAAGGGGTTCCGATTGCTCTTCTTGAGATAGGTTACAGAGTACAGGTGCTTTGACTAAATAACATAACCAAAAGTATCTTTCTTTCACATCACAGACCACTGATATGATTTAAAAGTTTAAACAAAAACCGAAGGTTTACACATTTACACTAGAAACATCAAGTGCTAAATCATTAGTAAAACAGAGATCCCTTTTGACATCACAATAACTTCTTGTAATGCAACGATGTTTAAAAACGACCCTGTCAACAACACTTCCTTAGGAATTTGTTTTTCCCAGCACTAAAGTCTCATCTGTCTTCTTTCCTCTGTTTTCCAAGAACGAATGGTCCAAAAATTATCCTTGACCTTTCTTGCGAAGGGCGCCTTGTAAAATATTAAAAAATGTACTTAGCTTTCCTTTTCTTTTTTCGCAGGATTCGGAAGTGAAGAAGTATCACCGAAAAGATTGCTGACTGCAGGATTTCAGTCTGTTCAGGTAAGTTCCATCAAGAGCTCTCAGACGCGGTCCTTCTCCGAAGCAAGGCGGAAGGCAAAGCGTCTTCTGGAAGGCTGGGTGCGGTTTAAATAGGGGACCGCACCCAGCCGCCCACAAGAAACATGCATGCGTACCAAGCCGAGTTCAGAACAAAGGCACTTTACCTGCATGAAAGCCGGCATCTCCACTCCCAGGCAAAGACTTCTTTAATGATACAGTCTCTTTGGCCTCACAAGGATACACGAAAGGCAAGACAAATAGTAGCATGAAAGAAATGAAAGAAAATTACAAAGAAAAACACACATGTGAAATGAATCAAAGGTTACATCACACAATTCACACTGATGCTTGATGCGTGCTGGGTGCACGGGAAAGGGGTGGGTTTTTTATGGGATTGATGAACGCACATCAGTAATGTGGATCAGAGGGCTCTTTCTTTAGCGATTTGGGGGGATGCATGGGCGATTCATGACAACTGCATACAGGTGGAGCTGGCAGCCAAGCAAGCAATACTAAGATTGAGGGGCAAACCTCAGCATCCTACCCCAAAGACCCTGACAAAACATTTAGCTGGAAACAGTTAGACATGGCACCTGAGGCAGAAGAAGAGGTAAGTGGCATTAAGTAGGCGACAAGAGTAAAACTCCACACAAATGCCCCTTGAGAACCCATTCACCCATCAGGAGATAAACCCACATGTAGGGGATGATGCCAGTGCAGTATTAAGCACAGTATATAATCTGTCTCAGACCCAGATGCAAGGAATGAGCACCAGTTCAAAAACTACCACAGACCTCGAAGAAAGAACCGGAAGAACATATCCTGCAATAAATGGTCACAAATGGTGGTAAATGGGCTCTAAAAGGATTAGTGACTGAAGAATGTAGTGTGCACTTGGAGCCCAGTTTCCGCATGGCCTCTTGAATTCCAAAGTTTGGAAAAGCCCACCAGCAGCATCTTCACATTTCTGCTAGTCCTTTTCTGGAATATTTTTTTTGCCTTTACCTGTTAACATTGTAAGCCACTCCGTTAACCCCTTGTATGCTGATGACGAACCCCAGCCGTCATGCACTACGGTGCTCGTGTGCTGATGACGGCTGGGGTTCGTCATGGCCCGCCCCTGTTCTTTTGTTTACCGCACAGCGGCGGAAACGGGCCAGCAGCGAAGGGGTTAATCTAGGATAAGATATTGTCGTGGGGATGAGCTTTGCATTCACACAGTGTTATATTGACATGAGCTTATTAGAAGTTTAAACGCCATTTTTCCTTTCGGCTGCCTTTTGCACACAGCACACACTTTATTAAATATTTAGAGTTTAGCAGAGTGTTTTGCTTCATACGAGAATAACATGTTTTTCTATATTAATGGCCTTGCATGGTAAGCTTAGTCTGAACAGTGAGTGCTGAGGCCTTCAAGGTCATTTCAACACAGTGGTTGTTGTCGGACTGATCAGCGCACGTTCTAGATATAACACATATGCAGCTGTGGCCATCTCTGAGATTGGCGCGTTTAATAATGCACTGCGTAGGCATGATCACACACACTTGGAGAACATTCGTATGCTGAGAGCTGATGCAGAATCTGATGTGATCCACTTCTGCTAAATACCAGAGGTATGGGTCCGCCTATGTAATCCCAAGAGACCTTCTATAGATATAAAATAACCTACTAGCAAGGGAGGGTGAAATATAGGTATATTTTAAACCTGTTTCCATTTAGCATTATAACATGCTTTCTCCCTTTGTATTTTATGGAATAGTCACTTTTCTGACAATCTTGTTCCTGATAATATGTCTGCTTGTATTAGCTCAGATGCTGTGCATGAGAACATAGCATTAGAAATAAATATTTCAAACTTGCACGTGTCCTCTTTTACTCCCTGTTTTGGACTGGTATGAGAGTATAACGAAAGAGTGTTCATGTGTTCCACATTGCCTGAGGTAATCTAAGTTCCATGTTCTGGGTTGTCTAATCATTGGTATTTTGCAAGAGCCAATGAGACACTGATGCTAGTCTGGTAGGGGATGTTCGGTAATAAGGTAAGTTTTGGTACACCCTAATTAACTGAGGTTCCAAGTCTCTATGCACAGTTCTGTGTAGGAGCAGAATCCCTGCTACAATATTGTATTCAAATCAAATGTGGCTTCAAACACTGACAGGTAAAAAGAGAAACAAAGGAGAAACAGTAGAGTTCTGAACTAAAAGTATTATGATTTTAAAATATGATGTCATATTTAATCGTTGAATCATAGGTTACTCCCTATTTCTAGATGACACATTTGTGTAATAGTTGAATGGCACATATAATCTGAAAATCCAGTGCTCTGTAGAAAACCGCACTAAGCATCTCTAAAGAAAGTGCTTTCATAAACTGCCCTATGTTTACAAACTGTGCAGTCAAAGGCAGAGCACACATAAACCAATATTTAGCATGTGTATCTGCCTGATTTGTTCTAATGGCAAATATACTTTGTCAAATGTATGCTGATTTACACAGTTTAGTGCTTTCCAATCCAGGGGTGGCTGCTACTGAATGGGGGTGGCAGGGCAGGAGAGGGAGTGGGAGGTGGGGGGGGGGATAAATGAAAATAAAATCAGCACTTACCTGCTTGCTGGCCAGCCGCATCCTCTGCGTCCTATACGCTGGAGTCCAGGAGCAGGAAGGAAGCAGGAACCAGAAAGCACCCAGGCTCCCAACCTCTCCCAGCCAATCACAATGCTGCCTTACAGCAACGTTATGATTGGTCTGAGTGCTGTGGTTCGGCGCTCACAGAGGGACTGGGGGCCTGGGCATGTTCTGCACCCAGGCTGTAATGCAGCCTGGGTGGAGAACATTCAAAGAGCGCAGGAATGTTTGGCCGGCCTGAGATGGCCGGCCAAACTTTTATGTTATGTTATGTTATGCTATGTTAATTGGGGTGCTTCTATAGCGCACGGCTACTCCGAGGAGTGTCCCGGCGCTGTCAGAGCCTCACAGGTCTAAAGGGGAAAACAAAACAGGCGGCGCAAGCAGCATGAGGAGAGGACACGGTGAATGGACTTATTGCTGAAACAGCCAGGTTTTCAAATCCTTCCTGAATGCCAAAAGATTGGAACACCTAATAGAGTGCCACCACTGTTCTGGTGACGTGCAGCCCCCCGCCCCAAACGAGGTGAGACAAAGGTGGAAAAATAAAATGATAATAGCGCGTTATCATTTTATTTTTCCTTTTGTAAACTGCCCACAGCCTTAGCGCAGGAGCTGTCCCTGATCCAATCAGAAAACTCAAGAACACCTTTTTAATAGGATTTTTTTTTACAAATTGAAATTTTCCAGCCTGTCATATATTTGACTGAGACACACAAATTCACCTTTTTTCACTTCCCTATTCCTTTACCATTGTTTTGTCAAGAGTGTTTAGGAGATGCAATACTGCTGTTTTTCATCATCCACACACTAAACTAAAACAAAAGTCAGTATTCTTGTTTTGGATGGGGAATCGGGCTAGCCGTGACAGGGACAGGGTACAGGCGGGTTAGGGCAAAGATTGACAGGGAAAACAAGCAACATAAAAAAGTGCTGAGACGGAGCCAGCCCTGACTGTATCATAGCACTTTCCCTCTTGTGGGAGAGGCAGGGTACAGCCCTCGCAACACCTGGGGGTGGGACTGGGCAAGCAACAACACGCAACAACGACAGGGCATGCAATAACAATGGGAATACAACAACGAAACAAGCAACATCAACAAGGCAAGAAACAAGCACGAGCAGAGGAACAACTAAAAGAAAGAACAGTACCTCTGAAAGCACTAGCAGATGAACCACACACACATAAAAAGGAAGTGGTACTAGGCCAAGGTTCAAAAGAAGGACAAACATACAAGAGGAAGTGGAGCCGACATGTTCTTGCCAAAGAGAAGCAAGGAAATGAGAGTGACGATGAAGTCAACCAGTGGTAAACAATGGGTGGGCACTAAGGGCCAGATGTACAACTCTTTTTTTGTGGCCACAAATGGGAGATAGGCCCGTTTGTGCCTGCCAAAAAGGTTCCAGGCATGTGCAAATGCTATTTTGCGAGTGAGTGACTAGCAAAATAGCATTTGCAACTCTCGCTATTAGAAAGGGCGGTCCCTTCCTAATAGTGAGTCACCATGCCATGTACTGTTGTTTTGCAACCGCATTTGCGACTGTAAAACACTTGCAGTTTACCACCTACTTCAAGTAGGTAGTAAACCACTCGGGGATCCCTTCCCCTTTGTGAATGGGTGCGTAAATATTTTTTTAAGGGCAGGCAGTGGTCCCAGGGACCACTGTCTGCCATTAAAAAATGAAACGGAAAAGTTTCATTTTTTTATTTAAATGCATCCAGTTTTTCATAAAACAATAAAACTGCTTTATTTAAAAGCAGTCCTAAACATGGTGGTCTGCTGACCCCAGCAGGCCACCATCTCTGGGAGTGCTAGCCATTCCCAATGGGGTTGCAAATTGCGACAGCTTCATTAATATTCATAAGGCATGGAATTTGCGACCCCATTGGGAATTGTAAACAGTGTCTGAGACAGTTGTACATTAAGTGTAGCAAGTTGCAAATTACGAGTCGCAAATTTGCGCAATTTGCGACTCGCTAAACTTAATGGTCGTACATCTGGCCCTAATCATCCTGTAAGCTAACAAAATGTCTTGCAAGCCACAGTGTATGTGCTGTCGCAGACAAGACCTAAAAAAACTGCTGAAGTCCTACATTCATGGCTTGATGATTGCCAGTCATTTTTCTGTATTCCAACCATAGTGCTATCAACCAAATCCAAGATTTTTCCATTGACATAAGTCTGACTATGTAGATATTTATGGCCTGAAAGGGATTGGGGTGCTGCTGTTAATGCCCAGTGACAGGTTACTGCACAACTTTTGAATGGTGTGTAAGGTGGCTGCCATAAGTTTCCCTTATTCTGTATCCCTAAATATGTATTGATCTAGGCATGCCCCATCAACTTGGATTTAAAGTGAAGTAATATGCTACTAACTCAATGGGACTTGGCTACCTGCTGTTCGTGGCACGGCAGTGAAGCTTGATGCCATCACTGTTAGCAACATGGAGATGCTGGCATTTTGGAGTGCACTACCCACAGAGACAGTATAGTTCATGCAAATAGGAGGGTCTGTGAAAGAGGCATTCCCCACCGAGGTCTGATTCAGGGAGGAATGTATCAGTGGTGTGTGAGTGCTATTGTGATTGGAAACTATTCATGAATTACCAATCCCCTCGCTGGGGTAGTAACTGATTTGCTTATGGGGTTGTGAATCATGTTCGTGGCCTCTGGGGAGTAGTTCATGGTCCAGTGGACCCCTGTTTGCTCCCTTAATGTTTTCCTAAATGAGACTTTTTTTTTAAAGCAGCTGCAGCTCCTTTAAGGACCACAAGCTCCTTTACAAAAATGTTGCCTGATTGGAAATGCAAACTCTGGGATGGTGGTCTGCTGTTCCTTGGGATTAAGGACATAAAATTGATCGAATAAATATCAATACACATAAATATTGGAAATTAAATATAGAGAGCAAAAATATTACTTCCGTATATCTAATTATAAAAATCACAAAAATTTAACACACAAATATCTTTGTCAAAAATGCTGATTTTTACAATAACGATAACACAAAATGTTGGAAGCACAAATTTAGTCACCTATAAATAAACATTTAACATGTCAGTCAGTCAGTCATAATCTTTATTCAATTTTTTTTAGATAAAATTAAAAAAGAGAGGTCATTAAATACAACATACAAAATTTCAGTACAAAAACATTCATGTTTTTAAACCCCATCCGAAAAGGTTCAAGGAAAAAGCAACTGAAAGGAGAGTTTAGGAGTTGTAAAAACAAAAAGCCTGGCCTGACTTGGGTAAAATTCAGAGGTATTAAAATAGGCATATAAACTTGTATCTCAAATAATTATATTTTAGGCATAGCATAACCATGTGTAATGTATCATTAATCGATGTGTTGTCACAATTGCAAAGGGGGAGATTTGAGTACCTAAAAGGACTACAATTAAAAGGGACCAAGTGAGGAAATAAATTCAATCTAAAATTAGTAAGCAATCGCCGTTGGTGACGAGACATATTCCAAGTAAAGTATGGTTCAATATTGCTGACTGTATTCACCAAAATTGCATGTCACATAGAGGATTTCGTTAATGCAACACCCTCACGTTCTCATGTCAGCTTGTCCCTAAAAGCGGTTTCGATCCATTTGCCATCAGCACGAGTTATGTATGAGTTGGTAACAAACATATCTGACCTCCCAAGGCCTGCAGATTGCACGGCATGTACTCCAGTCAAGGAATCTGTAGAGAATTTTCTAGTTGCAAGCAATCCTGTAAGATCCGTCTATTGAAACTCAGTTCCTCCTTTGTCCAGATTGAATTCCAAAGTTTTAATGGCGTAAGACGGAGCCGGTCAGTTAAAAAATCTATACCTAATTCTCCTTGGTCAATTTCGGATGGTATGCTTTGACAAATTCCCAAAAGGCTCCTTAAAAACTTTCAGCAACTTGGAGTGCGGCAACCTGGCCATAACCCCATATTCCACTTCCATAGCACACAACGCGGATACATTTAGCCATATAGACTTCCAAAACCGTTTGAATATGAGAGCGCCCCAATTCCGTGAAAAATCTCCAATGCCGAATATATCCCTATTAAAAGATAACATTCTGATCAATAAATGAGTGCCAATTAAGTTCAGAATCCTGTTGAATACTCAAGTACTTAAACTCATCTACCAGTCTAATATGTTGGCCATCTTTCATAGTTTTCGTGTTTGTTGGTCCAAACTTCATAACGTGTAATTTTGAGAAGTTTGCCGACAGGTCAAGACTATTCATGAAACCAATAAAAAAGGTAAGAAGCTTTTGCAGGCTTTTAGCAGTGCGGGCCATTAAAACTGTGTCATCCGCATAGAGCAAAGCAGAGATACAACAACCTCCTACCCTAGTTACGTCAATACCTGTATTAAAAATAAATAAGAAAGGAGCTAAGATACAACCCTACCACACCCCACGTCGAAGTTCAAAGTGCTCAGCACATTCCCTGTTAAGGCCAAATTGAACACTGGTGGGAAGACTATTGTGCAAATCACGCAAAAAATTGTTTAAATCAACTCCCATATGCTCTAGCATGGACCAAAGCTTAGAGCGATTAACTCTACAAAAGCAGAGCTAAGGTCCATGAAGGCCAGATGGATGTCCCCCTTCTTGTTCTTGGTGTATTTACAAGTTAATAGATAGAGGTTCAAAGTCTGCTCTAAAGTACCCCGACCTAGGCAAAACCCATACTGGAGGTCACATAAAAAGCCTCGCTCTTCGCCCCACTCCATGAGGCGGTTTAATAAAATCCTACTAATATTTTTCATCTCTGGATCTATAAGCGAAAAGTGCCTAAAACATGCCGTATCTGACCTATTACCCTTTTTAAAAACTAGGACTATTATTTATTGAGACCAGGTTGAAGGAAAGTGACCAAAAGCTGCAGAATTTAAATGCAGTGTCAGTAATGGAGCCCACAAATCTATATACGTTTTGTAAAGATCCCCTGGTACCCCATCAGGCCCTGGAGCTTTAGTTAAAGGCAACTGGGAAATGGCAGCTCTGATCTATGACAAATTCAAAATTATGTTATGCTCGGTCGGGGATCTTCTGAAAGTTCCAGCGCCACTTCTATACTATAAATGGCCTTAAAATGTTAAATCCAGGCCTGGAACGAAATAGTGCAGGCCTGATGGGTAAGGTGGCCCTTACAGAGAAGAGGCAAATTGATAACACCCCAGAAGGTAGAGCTATTGCGCTGCTCGCTAGCCAATAATAGCATATTCCAGGTATCTTCTTTGATTTGGGCTTTGCATTCCTTACAGGCCATTTTAAACACCGCCCTGGCTTGTTTGACTGTTTTCTTGGCAGCGGGTATTAGCATGCACAACAAGGTTTCAAAGGTCCTTGTGGGTTTTAGAGTACCGCCTGTCAAACCATCTTGCCCGAAGAGGTGGCTGATTTAAAGAGTGCTGATTTAATAAACCTACTAATATTAGAGAATTACAAACAGGTGTGAAAATCAGTTTGGCACAAGGTGATCAAATTTTGGACAAAATCTGAAGGAACAATTGTGGCCCACCTTACCCTTCAGCCCTGATCAATCAGTGTGATGGGCTCAATGCTTTATTATCCCAATAAAGCAATGCTATTAGCCCGTTATGATCACTCAGGTTATGTTTTAAAACCTTAAAATCTAAAAGTGCAGTATAAAAATAACCAGAAACAAAAATATAGACAATCATAGTACAAAGATCCCCTCCCTTAAAAGGAGGTGTTCTCTCCTCTTGATGATTCTGATTACTATACATTAGATTCACCAAGTTAAACTCAGAAATAATGCTGTTTGCAACATCCCCTTGACCTGTAATTTTTGAAATGTGCCTGATTTACAAATGACCACCTCAGAGTCTGAATCCTTGGTATTTGAACAGTAGTAAAAGGGATGCAATTTAAAATCTTCAGCCAGCATTATTATGGTGACAGGGGGTTCCGAATAAAAGAAATTGTCAATGAATGTTTTAAGACTGACGATACCATCTGTTTCATTTTTCGACATAACAGCATAATAAAAATTAATGAGAAGCAATCTACGTTTACTATAGAATATTAAAAGGGTGCCCAAGATTGTTTTATAATTGGAATTTATAACCTCTACTTTAAAATTATACTCTGGTTTAAGTAGGGTTGGAAGGACACCACTAGCCCGCTCACTCGAGGAGCGGGTAGCTAGGGTTGAATACGAGGAAAAACAATCAAGATACAAGCAACCCTCAGTATCCCACGTTTCCTGTAAAAAGATAACGTTTAAATTCTTCAACAAACCCAACCAATCAACATCTGTGAGCTTACTCTGGACCCAAGCAATATTCCAGCTAAGAACAATAATGGAGTTTTGGCTCATAATAACAGGTTCCTGATTTGGGTCAAAGCCCTGTCACACCAGGGGGCAGGGCCTAAGTAGTAGTGATCGTTGGAGGTTCCCACGCTGCTGGACGCCTCGGTGCAAATTATGGGGCTCCGGTGCCAGGTCAATGCCCTATCACACCAGGGAGCAGGGCTGAAGTAGCAGTGATCATTGGGCGCTTCCACGCTGCCGGACACCTCTGTGCAAATGATGTCACTCCCGCGCTGCATCAATGCCCCATCACACCTGGGGGAAGGTGCAAAGTAGTGGTGATCATTGGCTGTTACATGTCAAAAATTGTTGATTCACACAATATCGACTACAATATTTTTGCCAAAATAACTAATAAATCCTTTAAAAATACACCCAAAAACTATTTTTACATACAACAATTACTTCAACAAAAAAAACAACTTATGATAAACATCTATAATTCAATAAAACTATATTATAGCAACCAAAATATAAGCACGCAACCCAAAAAATCGTACACCTAAAACACATACATTAAAAATACCAAGAGCATTATTATTAACTATAAACATTTAAACACAAACATAAATATAAACTAATATATATATATATATATATATATATATATATATATATATATATATATATATATATATATATATATATATATATATTACAAAAAAAAGTTACAGTTTACCAAACAAGGATACAATTGTCATTCAAACCATAATAAACCGACCAATAAAATAATACTGTAAAAAACTTTAGCCTATAAAATCACAGAAACAATAAAACTGACTAATTAACAACTAAATATTCCAAAAATGGCAAATGCCACAAATGGAGAAAACTCTGCCGAATTCTCACAACAAACAATTAAAAATAATTACTTCCTCACAACAGCTACATATCCAAGTAAGTAATGCTTATATTAAAACTAAAAATTAACTGTTATTATACTGAAAAATATATTTAACAAATAAATAATAACCCATTCTGTAACTTTTTGCTTTTTACATAGACTACCTAAAGGAAAAAAGGCCATTTCCAAACTAACAAACTGCCAAAAAATATCAACCATAACAAAGCACCGAGAATATATAATAAAGAGAGTATGCATATGGAATAAATTAAAAACTCTCTCAAACAAGAAATGAAAACAAATCTGGAAACAAAATACCATTATTAATTAATGTCGCTTTTTTTCGCTTTCAACTGAAAAGTAAGCAACTACTAAAACGAGCTCAAAACAAAAGCTACAAAATCGCTGAAAACATCTCAGCAAAACATAAAAGTAAACAAATAACAAGTAACTTCATTTTTAACATATTAAGAAGAAACATGCAAAAGTTAAATTATAATATATATTTCTACTGTTGACCTACTTAAAATGACAGAAGCTGCCAAATGTATCACTTTACAGAAAGGAAAGCTATTATTGAATCACATGGGCTACACTTACTGCCAACAGAAACTATAAACTGGAAATGTACTAAAAAATATTTGAATGCATGCTTCAAGAGGCCAACAACAAAAGATAATTTGCAATTCTGTAAAAGAGCACAACTAACCCCCCAAATGTAACAGAAATGCAAGTTAGAGAACTCTGTGACAATATATAAGAAAGGCAAGCACTAGCTCCCAGGAACCTTCATTCAAAATCCTTAAGGACATATTACCCAAAGTCCCCATACAGATAATAAGCAAAATATCATCTATCCAAACTTTAAAACATTTAATTGCATGCACTAAAAAAGATACCAGCAATTCCCTAGATGCCTCTATAACACACCACGATATACACACATCTGACCGTTTAACATTTGCACATAATTAGGAACCTTTCCTTTTGCATGACAGTTTAAATAATGAAAAAACGAATACCGATCTTCTCTACAGCAAACAGCTTAATGAAACTTTCCAATTGTCGAATTTGTATGATGGATGGGACCATCAAAATGTGGCTCAAACCATTCACTCAGATATACACCATACATGGTGAATATCAAACTCCAATATCCCTTTCATATATGTTTTACTGCCAAACACACAAAGCAGCACCTACTATGAATTCATAAACCATATAAAACAACAAACAAAAAACTACTGCCCCCCCAAAATAATCATAGACATAGAACAAGTCATGATTTAAACAATCCTAAAAATATACCCACACACAGCCATACAAGGATGTTACTATTACTTTAGTCAAAGTATATACTGACACCTACAAAAATCCACACTAAGGGCCTCATTAAGATGGCAGTCAGACGAGCGTACACCTGCCATCACCGCGGGATGGAGACCGCACGACATGTAGTAGGTGGGTTCACCCACCATATTATGATGAGACCAGTGTATAGGCAGTCTGCAACATGCCTTTTGCTATTCTGGCTTGTGCTGTTGCCTGGAAAAGGGCTGCAGCACAAGCCTCAGTAGTAAAAGGCATGTTGGCAAACATCCACTCACCGAGTGTCCTGGCACATTGTGCATGGATGTTTGGAGGGCACCACATGGACCAAAGTCCCTTTCCAACAGCCTTTTCATGGTGGTCTCATGGAGGTCAGAGACTGGTTGCAAATATTCAATGAACAATTTGCAACCACTTTTTGTGACCTCTCTCTTTATACAAAGCAAACCCAAAGGGGATGATGGACACAGGGGTTGGACATTGCAAGCACTCACCCCCAGTCAACTGATCTGGGTTTAAGTCATCATCATTCTTTAGCTCACTTCGCCACCGCAGTTCAGACATGGCCATATGCAAATCAGTCTGACCCTGTGCCTCATGGGAACATTCCAGCCCGAACCGCCAAGCCATGTCTTCCCTGGACTGGAAACAAGCATCCTGGGACCGGTTTCTGGCTAATCAGTCATCATCAGCCAGGCTAGCTTGAATCCATGGCAAAGTGAGCAAGGGACCCATGTCTGGATATCCCCTGCCAACCTTTGGCGAACAAAGCAAAACCGGTCCTAGGATGCTTGTTTCCAGACCAGGAGGACCTGGCTTGGCAGTTTGGGCTAGGCTGTTTCCATGAGGCACAGAGTCAAGACTGATTTGCATATGGCCAGGTCTAAACTGGGGTAGCATGGTGAGCAAAGGTATGATGGAATTAAACCAGATCTCTTGACTGGGGTGAATGTTTTGATTTGTTCTGTATCCTGTCCATCAATTGTGTGTCTCTTGCTCTCTCTTTATACATCATGCCATAAGTTACAAACTAGATGAGATAAACAGGTATAGGAGAAGAGTAGCTAACAGTATGGTGAGACTTATAGCTCCGTATTGGCTTGAACAACAAAAGCAGATGCTGGGAGAATTTTTATTAGAGCTGTGCTGAACCCTTTAAGTAATGCCACGATCGAAGACAGAGAACAGATTGAAGTTACCTTCCTTGAATACATTAAGAATGCATATAAAGAAGACTTACAGCCTGATAGGATAAAATATTGGCTAGGCACTAAATTTAGCGCATCTTATTTTTGAGCAGCACAAACAACTTAAATTACCCTTTCCATCATAAATGTTTAGGAAAGGTGTCAAGAAAAAATGACAATACACCTGGCCCAGATAGCCGGCCCTCAGAGTAATCTTTACTCTGGAAATCTTGATAATAAACTTAAGGAGGTATTATATTTCATGGCCCTTGCCTTCCACAAGGCCTGCATACCTTCTAGGCAGCAAAATGAACTTGCCTATGGGCTAATTGACTTGATCAACAAGGTTGTAGCTAATTCTGACCCAATTGTGATTTTTACATAGGATGCAACCAAAGATTTCCTTGGAGTAATGGGAACTTTTATTTTGGCCAGATTAAAGTCTTTTAGTTTTGGTGTGAAAATAGTAACGGCAAGACAGGTGCTAAATGAGTCCCCATATGTAAACATATATTTATGGGCAACTAATGGACACATTTATATTAGCTAGGGGTATAAGACAAGGATGTACTGTCTCTCCAGGCCTTTATAATCTTTATATTGAACTGTTGGTTCAAAGGATGAGACAGAACTTGATACAGTCACAGTCAACTGTCTAGAGTATGAAAATAAGCTAGCCTTATTTTTGACAAGCTTATGGCTAATACCTATGACTTGCAAAAAACTAAGCAATTAGCTCAAACAATAGTGAATTAATTTGTTCAATATTCAAGCTATCAGTCTGAGAAATTGATCTGGAATGTAGAGTACTCTTGACCATATGTGGTTGACGAAATGATGTATTGAGGTCACCAATATCACCAAAAATTTCAGCATACAGCCTTTACTTGACCTTAGGGAAATTATACAAAGCCCAGCAACTTTTGAAACATTCAGCCTATCTCCCACTCACTATAAGGTCAAATACATTGATTGAAGATGATAATTCCTCCAAGGTCTACATTTCTCTCTTGGGTATGTTCCTCTCTAATTTAGTAAGGTTACAATGACAAAAGTTCAGGCAAGTCTGAATAGCTTTATTTGGGCCTCTGCTAGAAGCTATCTTTTGAGTCTTTTAAGAAAGCCGGCTTCTGCTACTAGATCTTTACCAGTATTGTTAGGCAAATCAGTTTAGATGTATTTTGGATATATATGGGGTCACTCAGAATAGTACAGTTGATCATCAGGCAGCCTACCCTTTTTAAACTTCTTTGGCAAACCACACTTTCTTTTTAACTATTAAGCCCTAAAATATTGTTAAAATGTCAGGCTATGGACTGCACACGCTGCCAAAAGTTTGTAAAGCAATGTTCGGAGAGTTGTAGGTACCCCCTACTATAATTATGATCAACCAATGTGGGATTCACTGGGCACTTAAGAATGTTCAGGTGATGCTTTGTGCATCTTTATTAGACATGTTGACTTCAAAATTTGGTGGGAGGGGCACCCTTCCTGGCACAGTGCTATATTCATGGAACCAGGTATGCAAAGTTATGGAATGCAAACGTTTCAAGATTGAAATACATTTTGGGTACATTGAGGATTTTAAAGGAACTGACTTAGAGTGAAGTGATCACTTGGCAGCGGGGATAGTGTTTCATGAACAACACAGTAAAAGCAATAGGGCATGTCTTGCCATCGAAGCAACTTATAACCATAGAATATTAGTATCCATTACTGATGAAAGGCTCAAAGAACTTAAAATAGAGTGTGCATGATGTTGAGTGGTACTACTCAGTGATTAAGCAAGTAGAGACTTTCCTGAAAGCTAACCATGTACCTACCCAGTTAGGAAATGGGTGGAAAAGGAATTCCCTAATGGGGGGGTGTTAGAACTGGGGGTCTCTATTTGGCAGAGGTAGGTACCACTGTCCAAATAGGGACCCTTGCTTCTAGTCAGGTAAGGAGGAAACACTCTTAGATAACCCCTGCACACCCCCTTGGTAGCTTGGCACGAGCAGTCAAGGCTTATCAAAGGCAATGTGTAAAGTATTTGTACTAAAGCTCACAGTAACACAGTGAAAACACCACAAACTGACTCCACAACAGTTTAGAAAAATAAAGGTATTTAATCTAAACTACACAAGACCAAAACAACAAAAATCCAACATACACAGTTCAAGAATATGGTTGCAAAGTGTTCTTAAGGTTAGCGATAAAATGATCCACAGTTGCGTCACGTTTTAGCCACAGTACCTTTGTTTGCCATAAAAAGTTCCAAGCACAGAAGCTGTAGTGGTGGAAAACAAGCGATGCGTTACTCCTGAGACTCTGGAGAGGCGTTAGCGACAGCCTGGCTGCAGCAGCGGACGTGTTGCGACAAATCCGGTCTGTATGGAGAGGAAGGCGATGACTTGTATGGATTCCGGTGCGTAGGTTCGGTAGGACGTTTTCTCTCACAAAGGTACGATGCGACGATCTCTGGGGCTTCGCGACGATCTTCTCTCGCAGCCCCTCCAAGCAATGGCTCTGCGCCGATGTTCGCAGCGAACTGAAACAGCTCGCAAAGCGGCGGTGTGACAATCTCACCCAGTGATGACAGGCTCTGCGACAATACTTGCAGCGATGATATTTTTCCCGCTAGCGAAGGGTCTCTGGCTGCCGCAACAGGTGCTGCGACGAGCTCTACCTTAGCGGCGGCGGGAATTTACTCACACTGACGGTGGTGCGCTCCCAAATCGAGCGATGCGATAAATGTTCTGTAGCATAGTCTCTCAAATCTTGATTTCCAGCTTCCCAACACATGTACCACTTCCAGAGGCATCACAACTGGCCCAAGCACTCTAAGAAAGACAGAAGTCTCTCAGCAGAGCTCGGGGAAGCTGGGGGTGAAGGCCTTTTGTTCCTCTGACTTCAAAACAGGGAGCCAGCTCACAGCAGGCTCTTGGAGATTCCTTCAAGTAAGGGGACAAAGCAACAACAAAGTCCTTCCCCTCTCCTAGGCAGCAAAGCAACTGCTGGTCAGTCCAGCATCACACAGCAGGGCAGTCCTTCTTCTTCAGTCTTCCAGCTTTCTCCTTGGCAGAGATTCCTTCTTATTTCCAGGATGATCTAATTTTATGTAGTCTGGGGTCCTGTACTTATACCCCTAAAAGTCTTTGTTCCCTTTGTGCAGGAGGGCTCTGAGCCCGGTCTGAACCAGTTCTGGGTGTTCCTTGAGCACTTTGTTTTTCTGGCCTCTCCTTTCCATTCAGAGAGAGGGGCAGGGTCGTCAGCCGCCCAGCAGGAGGTGGAGCCAGCATTGTGGAGGGAAAGCACAGCCCTGGAGCACTTTGTTGACATGATTCCTTCTCTCCTTTCACAGTGCAGGGCAGAGACATCAGACACACCACAGGGAGTGAAGCCAGCACGGTGGGGGGCATTCACAGTCCTATTCAGTTCCCAGGTGCTATCCCCTCCCACCACTCAAGATGCAGATGCAGTCATTCAGCCTAGGGCTGACTCATCCAGCCCCCTTGGGGATCCCCAGCCCCTGTCACTCTCAAACCAGACAGTCAATTCACAAACAGGCCAAGGAACACAGAAAGGGCAGACAAGAGAACAGCCACAGGATTTAAAAACAAACTTTCCTAAAAGATGTGTTATTAAATTCTGAGTTCAGGAATACTCAAATTTTATGTCCTATATTGCTCCTATGGGAAGATATGCTGGTAGCCACTGTAGCAAGCATTCCCCAGGATAGCCTATGGGGCAAGATAGCCTTACAATAGTGAAAAATGAAAATGGCTGTAATTCACTACCAGAGCATGTCACCTGCACTAGTATATGCTCTACCTTTCACATTTAATTTAATTTAATTTAATAACGATTTCTAAAGCGCCTGGTGACCCAAGGGCATCCCCGCGCTATGTGATTTGTAATCCTGTTGAGAGGGGAGAGAGGGAGGGGAGAGCGACAGGGGGATTTTATTTAGGGAAAAGATGAGTCTTTAGTTTCTTGCGGAACACCAGGTAGTTGGGTTCAAGTCTGAGGGAGCGGGGAAGTGCGTTCCAGCCCTTCGCTGCTTGAACGGAAAATTGTCGTCCTCCTGTACGGGTTCTTTTGAATCTAGGGGTGCTAGCTAGGTTCTCATTCTGGGATCGTAGGGATCTGGTTGCTGTGTAGGGGGCGATCATTTTGCTGGGAATCGCCGGACCAGATCCGTTGAGCAGCTTGTGTGTTGTACACATTGCTTTGAATTGCACCCTTTGGCGCACAGGGAGCCAGTGCAGGGTTTTGAGGGCCGGCTTAGCGGACGTTCTGGAAGGGGTGTTAGTAAGCATGCGTGCCGCCGCATTCTGTGTCCGCTGGAGTTTCGTTAGGGTGGCCTCAGGGGCTCCCAGGTAAACCAGGTTGCTGTAGTCCAGGCGGGACAATACTAGTCCCTGGATAAGTAGCTTCCTGGAGGTAGGTGGCAGTAGGGGCAGGATTTTGCGGGTCGTGCGCATGAGCCCGAAACAGGTGCCCGAGGTTTTGGTTGCTTGAGTTTTCATCGTGAGCTGTGGTTCGAGCCACACCCGAGTGTCTTGATTTCACGTTTCGGGGGCGGAATTTCCCCGAACACAACGGGCCAGAGTGCAGGAGGGATGGTCGTCCATTGTTTTCCTAGTAGCATCACCTCCGTCTTTGTCCCGTTCAGTTTTAATGATGATTTATTCATCCAGTTATGAATTCCTGTGAGGCAGTTGGTCAGATTTTCAGGATGGTCGATCAACTGGGACAGGGAGACGACTAATTGAGTATCGTCAGCATAGCTCACCATTTTTATATTGAATGGTGTTACCACATCCTCAAGAGGGGCCATATAGACATTAAAAAGCGTCGGACTCAGGGAGGAGCCCTGAGGGACGCCGCTCGTGAGTGGGAGGGTGGATGAGTGATGGTTATCGTCCCACACTTGGAAAGTGCGCCCTGTCAGGAAGGATTCAATCCATGTGATTGCTGTCCCGGTCAGTCCTGCATCCGCCAGTCTATGAAGAAGGACACGATGGTTAACTGTGTCGAAGGCTGCACTTAGATCCAGGAGGATCACTGCCAATGATCCTCCTGAATCCAGTATGCCCCTTGCTTCCTCAATGACTGCGAGGAGTGCGGTGTCTGTTCCATGGCCCGGGCGAAATCCAGTTTGGGATTGTCGAAGCAAGTTGTTGGTTTCAAGGAATTGTGATAATTGGATGTTTACCAGTTTCTCAGTGACTTTGCTGATACCAGGGAGTAAAGATATCGGTCTGTAGTTTGACAGGTCTGTTGGGTCTAGCTGAGGTTTTTTTAAGAGTGCTTTTACCACGGCACTCTTCCAGCTGTCGGGGACAGTTCCGTGGGCGAACGAGCTGTTGATGAGATCCGTGACAGTGGGTACGATTACTGAAGCAACGGTCTTGAGGAACCTAATTGGTGCTGGGTCCAAGGGTGACCCACTTTTCATTTTCGTGAGGGTTCGTTCGACCTCTAGACAGGTTACTGGTCGGAATGTCGAAAGAGTGGGGCGTAAGTTACTTTCAGCCTGGTCAGGGAATGAGCGGCTTTCCGTGAGGCTGGGGAGACCGGGGGGTGGGAGGGAGACCAGGATGCGGGTGATTTTGTCGTTAAAAAAGTTCGCTAGCTCATTGCTTCTGTCAACTTTGGGGGTGTTGGAGGGGGGAGTGATGGGGACCTTGAGCAGCTCCTTTACAATTGAGAAAGATTCTCGGGCTGAGTTAGAAGCTTCTTGTATCCGCGTATCATAGTATGAGGCTTTGGCTTGTTTGATGGCCTCTTTATAGAGTTTGACCGTGGACTGGTAGGCTTCTTTGTTGGCATGTTGCCAGTTTTTTCTCCAGAGCCGTTCGGCTTTTTTGCAATTTTTGCAGTGTATTCGGAGGTCCGCGGTATACCATGGAGCTGAGCCAGGTTTACCGTTTTTGTCTTCCCTGGTTCTAAGGGGGAGTACTAAGTCTAGGGAGGAGGTGATCCAGTCCCTGAATCTTCTGTCTGCCGTAGCCGGGTCTTCTGCGTGTGCAGGGGTAGTTCTTTCAAGGATCTTAGCCCATTCTTCTGTGGGGAGTCTGGACCAGGTCCTGTCCTTACTGTAGGTGGGGGGTTTTCGGTGTTTCCTGAAAGATCCAGGTAATTGGAAGGGGACTAGGAAGTGGTCTGTCCAAGGAAGGGGAAGGGCCTCCTTCGCTTGCATCGAGGGGGAGCTAGTGAACACCGGGTCCAAAAGATGACCCTTGATGTGGGTGGCTCCGGAGTTTAGTAGGCGGATGTCAAGAGCTGCTAGGTCTTGGATCAGATCAACGGCTACCGAGTCTACCGGGTCTTCCAGATGGATGTTCAGGTCCCCGACTATCATAAAGTTTGATAGGGAATGGGCCTGGGTTGTGACTAAGTCTAAAAGAGAAGAGGCGAAGGGACCTGGGAGGCCAGGTGGGCGGTACACAAGTAGTCCTGTTAGTGAATTGGTTGGGTTTAGTTTTAAGGTGAAATGCAGACTTTCTGAGTCGGTGATTTGCGCATCGTAGGTTTTACAGTGGAGATGTTCTCGATGAATGATGGCGACACCACCGCCTCTGCCTATAGGGCGGGGTAGGGACTGAATACAGTAGCCTCGTGGTGTTGCTAATACCATGTCTGATTGAGAGTGTGGACCGAGCCACGTTTCCGTGAGGAAGAGTATATCTATCTCCAGATCTTCTAGGACATGGGTAATCTGTGTTGCATGTTTCGGAAGTGAGCGACAGTTCAGTGAGGCAAGTTTGAGAGTGGCGGGTTTTATAGGTTTTGTATGGAGCGTGAGCTGGGCTGGCTTGCATAGAGTGCAGCGAGTGTAAGGTCCATTTAAGTCGTGGACGTAGTCACAGGAGGAGGGGGGTCTGAGGCTTAGTAGTTCTCTACGTGAGTAGCTTACCTTTGGGTAGGATGTTTCAGGCAGGGGTTCTGGCCCTGGGCCCGGCCGTGCGCGGACGGGCGCAGACGGGCTTGCCTTAGGCGCTCCCGCTGCGCTCGTCCGCTGCGCTGGTATGGTCGGCACATTTGAAGGGTGTATTGTGGGCGTGGCCTCGCAGGGGGCGTGGCTCACCTTGTGACCGCGCTGGCGGTGTGGGCGTTTTCCCCTGTGTCAGCGGTGGTCTCGCTGTATCAGGGGGGTCTGGGAGGCTGCCTTAGCGCGTGAGAGGCTGGCGCTTCAGTGCAGGTGAGCTTCGTTTCTTTTTTTAAAAGCAAAATAAGTGACAGTTTTAAAACAATTAGCAGTCCTCCGGCTTCCGCCTCAGAGGATACAATCAAGTGGAATCGTTGCGCTGCTATCAGCGTTTAAGTACTGGCCTGGGTGGGCGTGGCCTCGCAGGGGGCGTGGCTCGCCTTGTGACCGCGCTGGCGGTGTGGGCGTTTTCCCCTGTGTCAGCGGTGGTCTCGCTGTATCAGGGGGGTCTGGGAGGCTGCCTTAGCGCGTGAGAGGCTGGCGCTTCAGTGCAGGTGAGCTTCGTTTCTTTTTTTAAAAGCAAAATAAGTGACAGTTTTAAAACAATTAGCAGTCCTCCGGCTTCCGCCTCAGAGGATACAATCAAGTGGAATCGTTGCGCTGCTATCAGCGTTTAAGTACTGGCCTGGGTGGGCGTGGCCTCGCAGGGGGCGTGGCTCGCCTTGTGACCGCGCTGGCGGTGTGGGCGTTTTCCCCTGTGTCAGCGGTGGTCTCGCTGTATCAGGGGGGTCTGGGAGGCTGCCTTAGCGCGTGAGAGGCTGGCGCTTCAGTGCAGGTGAGCTTCGTTTCTTTTTTAAAAGCAAAATAAGTGACAGTTTTAAAACAATTAGCAGTCCTCCGGCTTCCGCCTCAGAGGATACAATCAAGTGGAATCGTTGCGCTGCTATCAGCGTTTACATACAGTGCACCCTGCCCAAGGGGGTACCTTGGGCCTTCCATAGGGGTGACCAATGTGTACAGAAAGGGAAGGGTTAGGCCTGGTCAGTGGGGACACTGACTAGGAGGACATGGCAGTTCACAGACAGCACACAGGCACTGCGGTGGCAGGCCCAAGACACCATTTTAGGGTCACTCATGTGGGTGGCACAATCAGTGCTGCAGGTCCACTAGTAGCATTTGGATCGCCAGCCCTGGCACACTCAGCGCACTTTACTAGGGACTTTAGGCACTTTACTAGGGACTTCTTGGTAGTTCAGAAAAAACAATTAGCAGACCCAACAACTCTTTCAAATCTCCGGCCCATCTCATTACTCCCGCTATTATGTAAATTAACAGAAGTATTTGTAAATAGGCAACTTGCCAAGTTTCTGGAGGATAACAGTATCCTACATGCTAACCAATCAGGGTTTAGAGCACAGCACTCAACGGAATCTGCTCTCCTGTTCACTGTGGAGACCTTGCGGGCCGCCATGGATCAGGGCAAGAAGGCTGTCCTGATTTTACTGGATTTATCTGCGGCCTTTGATACGGTCTCGCACACCATATTAATAGACCGCCTAGTAACATCAGGTATAGCGGGAGCAGTATTGGAGTGGCTGAAGAACTTTCTAAAACATAGACAGCAAGTGACTACGCTAGGACAGTTCTGTTCAGAAGAGAAGGCTCTGACGACAGGGGTGCCGCAGGGCTCCAGTTTGAGCCCAACACTTTTTAATCTTTATATGGTCCCCCTGATTTAACTAATTTCATCCTATAAAATCAGTAGAATTGCGTACGCGGACGACACTCAGCTGATCTTAGTGCTGGACAATGATGTACCGGGAGCGGAAGAAAATCTCAAAAACTGCCTCTCAGCCACCTTCGACTGGATGAGGAATAGCCATCTTAAATGTAACTCAGGAAAGATGGAAATCCTGCCGTTTGGACAACAAAACTTGTTTGTTCCAAAACAATAGTGGCCGGAGAACGCAGAAGTGCCCCCCAACACTATCGACACTGCCCACATCTTGGGAATCAAGTTTGACGACACTATGTCATTCAAACAACAGGCACTGACGGTGGCAGGCACCTGTTTTAACATCATCAAGGGACTTAGGAATTTTTTTGATCTTCTCCCGTTAGCAGCCAGACGAACGGTGGTGGTTGCACTCATAACATCGAGGTTGGACTATTGTAACAGCCTGTATGCGGGATCGAACAAAGAGGTCCTACACAGACTTCAGAAGGTCCAACATGCAGCCGCCCGCCTAGTGCTGGGATGGCCTAGGAAGTCGTCGGCCTCGGCAGCGCTGAATGCCCTTCACTGGCTGCCAATACATAAGCGCATTCTGTTTAAAATATTGGTCATCACATTTAGGGCCTTTCATTGCCAAGGGCCTAAATACCTTCAGAATGGGTTTAGACGCTACTCCCCATCACGCAATCTTAGATCTTCAAACTTGAATCTGCTGATGATCCCAAAGTTTAGGCTGGTCACCAAGGGAGGAAAATCTCTTGGAGTGATCGGGTCTAGGGCGTGGAATATAAACTCCCGCCCCAAGTTCGTCAAATTCCCTCTGAAAGTCAGTTCAGGAAATCACTCAAAACCTGGATATACAATCTCACGGACTTGATGGTTTAATGTGTTCAGACCCCCGGATGAGAGCAGCAAGACCAGCCTTGGTCTAAGCGCCAAGATGCTCCTTGGAGTGATAGGTGCGCTATAGAAATGTCCATTACATTACATTACATTACAAATATACCAATCATGGATAACCAATAACAATTTACACAGAGAGCATATGCACTTTAGCACTGATCAGCAGTGGTAAAGTGCCAAGAGACCTATTGCCAACAGCCACGGGTCAGGAAAAACAAGGGATGAAGAAGCAAAAAGTTTGGGGATAACCCTGCAAAAAAGGCCATTTCCAACACAACCCCCTTCCAGCCTAAAGCCAGGGTAGACCAAACGATACCTCAATGGGATTCCCTGCTTAAGGCGATAGAAAACGTAAACTCGCCCAAACTGCAGGGCACTATTCCTGTTCTACGCCATCCTGAACCCAGTTGGATCACTCTATCCATACTCTCAAGGTCCACCATGCCAATCCATGTGGAACCCTTTTCCTCACCTGTGGACACCACCTGTGCAGCACCTAACCTTAACTTACTCACAGGTATATCCCAAGAGACAGACAGCAAGCCACAGTGGCCACCAACAGTGGTCAGGGATGAGACCCAGGCCTTATGCCTCTCAGGGCTCTCAACCCCTTTTTGGCGCCAGATGGTGTGGGGCAGTAGGCCCAGGTGCTTGGCACCCTTTGCCCACTCTTCCTCTTGTCAGGTCAGGCCTAACATCCTGGCACTGACCCACTAGTCCCAGACCTGTATCCGGCGGCTGGACAGGAGGCTGGGGTGGGCTTCCCAACACCCAGTCCTTCTCTTCCTTGGGGCTCTGAACCCTCCCACCTGGAGGGGTACCCCCTTCTAGAATAGTCAGGGCACCTGTGGCAGGTGTCCTGCACCATTCACCCATCAGTTCAGGGGTTCTATCCTGCAACTGGGATTCCAGGTCAGGGGGGATACCCAGGACCTGGCCCTCAAACCTAGACTCCAAAGCCTCCAGGTCAGACAACACCTGGACCTGGCTTCCCCACCCAGGGACCAATCCCTGTGGTGGAACACTTGCCCAGTGCACCAGGATTTCATTCACAGATGTGCCCACACTGGTAGACAGTACCCACCTGGCCAACACAACGGTGTGGCCCAGGCCACCCCCAGGGTGTGACTCCTGCCCCCCTTCCAGGGGCAACCCTGTCCACCAGGACAACCAGCCACAGAGGTCGCTGACAGCTGTCAGTGATGAGAGCCAGGCCGCATGCCTGTCAGGCCTCTCTATCTTCTGTGGCGTCAGAGAGTGGGGTGCAGTAGCCCCAGGTGCCTGGCACCTTGCCTCCACTCTCCCTCTTGCAAAGTCAGGTAGGGCATCGTGACACTGGCCCGCCAGCCCAGGGCCTGTACCATCAGACTGACCAGAGGTCACGAATGAGGCTGTCCTCCCCTTACCTCTCCTTTTGGGGTATGGCCCTCTCCTCTCAGGAGAGTCACCCACAGAACACAAATCTCCCACCAGTTCAGGACCTCTCTCCAGCAACTGGTCTCCCAACCTAGGGTCTAAACCCTTGGGTTACACCGGGATCAGAGGATAGGGCTCCCTCCCTCTGCACCCCCTTCCAGAGCGCTGTACCCTCCCTACTGGAGAGGTAACCCTGGAAGCCAAACTGGTGAGGACACTGGTTACAGATGTCCTTCCTTCCAGGTCAGGCAGATCCTGAACCTGGTCTCCCAACCCAGGGACCAATACCTGCGGTTGAGCACTTGCCTGGCACACCAGGACTTCTGGGGAATCACACAGTACCTCCCCCCCCCGAGGGTGACACATGACTCATGTGTCCTGTGACAGACTGCCTGGCGCAGACCTCCCAACCCCTGTCCACCTGACAGTGCGCAAAAGATCCCCCAGGACAGAAGTGGTGTCACCATGGTCACTCCTGGGAGACAGCCAGAGCATGTCACCTGCACTAGTACATGCTCTACCTTTCACATACACTGCACCCTGCCCAAGGGGGGTACCTTGGGCCTTCCATAGGGGTGACTAATGTGTACAGAAAGGGAAAGGTTAGGCCTGGTCAGTAGGAACACTGACGAGGAAGACATGGCAGTTCACAGACTGCACACAGGCACTGCGCTGGCAGCCCTGAGACACCATTTTAGGGCTACTCATGTGGGTGGCAAAATCAGTGCTGCAGGCCCACTAGTAGCATTTGAATCACCAGCCCTGGCACACTCAGCGCATTTTACTAGGGGATTCTTGGTAATACAAATATGCCAATCATGGATAACCAATCAGAATAACAATTTACACAGAGAGCATATGAACTTTAGCACTGATCAGCAGGGGTAAAGTGCCCAGAGTCCTACTGACAACAGCCACGGGTCAGGAAAAACAAGGGATGAAGAAGCAAAAAGTTTGGGGATAACCCTGCAAAAAGGGCCATTTCCAACAGGGGTGGGTTTGACAAAGAGTGTAAAAAACTCAGGAAAGTTTTTACAAAATGTGCTGAAAAAATGGCGAGGGAGAATTCACGAGCAGAGAGTTTAGAGCTTTGAGAAATAAATGCAGAATATTGTTATGTGATTAAAAAAAGATTTTTCAATATTCGTAATTGGAATTTTTAGAAGCTATATATAAGAATAACTTTAAATATTTTTGGTATCTGGTAAACAACAAAATGGTGACTTCAGCTCCAAATCTGGATGTCCAAGTGACTGAAGCCCAATGAATCCCGATGGATTGAGTTTATTTAACATCTATGTCCCATTGACAGGACAACTGATGTGGATCACATTGAAGATCCCTTCTCAGAAAATCAGCTAATATTGTCCCAAGGTGTAGATTTAGGGGCATATTTACAAGCCCCTTTCGCTACCACAAAGTAATTGTTTCAGGCTTTGTTGGGGTGATAGGGGCTTCCCCTTATTTACAAGGCAGCGTAACGCTGCCTTGTAAATAAGGCACCTTTTCACTCTACACTTAGCGTGAAAGGGGAAGGCAATGGATGTTGTGATGGGCATTCCACTGCAACATTCATTGATTTTGATCCTGCACCCTATTTATAAGAGTCGCGTAAATTGGAGGCAATGTCAAAATTAAGACCAGGGGAAACCTGGGGCCATAAGTATCAAGCCTTTTTCGAATCGCAAAGGCCGAAATTCGAAGAATTTCGGCTTTTGCGAATCGCAAACGGCCTTTTTGCATGTTTTGGGATGTATGAAACATTTGCAAAATAAGGAATAGCAAAGATTTGCGATTCCTTATTTTGCCATAGCATTTAAGGAATCGCAATTTTGCGATTCCTTAAATGCTATGTATGTAGCATTTTTGGGCTGCAAATTATGGTTTAGAATTCGCAAATTACCACTAACTTGTAGTTGATGGTAACTTGCGAATTCTTCAAAAAATGCACAATTTGGCATTTTTGAAGGTGGCATGTGATGCACACACATGCCCATAGGGCATGTATGTGCACCATATGCACACTCATGTACATTTCAGGGAGGCAGCAGGGTGTCTTTGAGACACCCCTGCACCCTTGAAATAATTCTCAAATTGCGATTAGCAAATTGCGAATTCGCAATTTGAGAATTATTTCGCAATCATTCCTATGGGCCTCCTGGCCCATAGGAATGCATTGGAAATTATTCCTTAATTGTGAATTCGCAAAATGCGAATTTGCAAATAAGGAAGATTAAGGAATCGCTAAAAAAAAGCGAATTTCTTCATACATACCATTTTGCGATTCCTAAATAGCGATTCCTTAAAAATCGCTATTTAGGAATCGCAAACGGGTTTGTTGATACATATGGCCCTTAGTCTTAAATATGCAAAATGAGGAGAAATGCTTTATATCCCTTCCTGCACATAAACAGTCATTGAAAATAAATGACGTTTTGCAGCTTCTATGTGTGCTGCATTAAGCAGCACACACAAAAGTTACAATGCGCCATTACTGATTGTTAATGTGCAGGAAGGGACATCTTTCTGCACATAGACAATCATTTCCCTGCAACTCAGGCACACTTACACCATGGTGGAAGGGGGGGCCAGCATTGGCGCTAGGCAGCTAAATTAAGGCCATCGCAGGGGGAAATGCAGGGCTGCATAGTATTCTTGTAAATATGACGCAGCCCTGTGTTTCAGAAGTGGTGGAGTGTGGCGTTAAGTCAAGGAGACTAACGCTATGCTCTGCCACTTCTCGTAAATATGCCCCATAGTTTCTGAAATAATCAGTAACATGAAGTCATCACAAACAAAAGGACCAGATAACTTTCTCTCTATGGCTTTTAAGTCTGATCACCAATGGTGGGCTGCTATCCTTAGTTCTTTCTTCAAAAGGATGTTGGCATCAGGGTTTATCCCTAAATCATGGAGAGGGCAATTATCAAGCCGATCCTTAAGAAGGGTTGAGGTGTGGATCCAGCAAATTATAGATTGATGTGCCTCCTGGATATATACTCTAAGATCTATGCCCAAACTCTGCTGAAACATTTTGAGGTATGGGTATTAGAAATTAGCCCAAATAGGGCAAGTGGATTCAGACAAAATCATTACACAATCCATCACTATTTTGTCCTATAGGGAGTAGCCAGTTGATGGAAATAGTTGGCAAACTTTACTGCTGTTTTGTCCACTTCTAGACTGTCTTTGACCGTGTCGATTGAGGCACCATTTAGGACAAATTGCGCAGAGGGAGTATACTATTGGAATTTTATCTATGATCAAAATTACACACCAATAATTGGGTTCAGGTGGATTTAAATTTTGCAGGTGCATCATCTGAAATAATTCTGGTAAAGAATGATCTGAGGTAGGGCTCTGTCATAACTCCTTTAGCCTTTTCATTTCTGGACATGCCATGTGCATTAATAAATACAAACTTTCTCATGAAAAAGTGGGGACTCTGCATGTTAGTTGCCTTATGTATAAGGACAATCTTATAATAATGGACTATACGCCAGTAGGCATATCAAGAACATTATAGGCCCTGCACACCTATTGCCAATGAACAAACTTATTGTAAATGTATAAAAAACACAAGACCCTAATTTTCTCAAATTATGCCCAAAAATTAATGTGGTCTTTAAATAATGTTCCTCTGGAGCAGTTTAGAAAGTATAAATATCTTGAATTCATATTTGCAAATAACTAATCAACTATAAGGACACTGAAAAGGTTTGCTCTATGATTAGGGGGTTATTCATTCAAACCTACTATGAAGGCCTGTAATGTAGTTCCTATTTTCCCTATAGGCCCTGCACATTGGAATAACATAAACAGCAGTGTAGACGTAGGACTGCGGTCTTCTAGGTCTCTACTGACTATGTTAGACTTAATTTAGGTTTGCGCCAGCTAGCTCAGAGGTCACTGGAAACTTTCTTAACTGAATAGGAAGTGATCAGCTTCCCTGGCTCAGACACGAAGGGATTCAGCTTCCGACAACCGCATACACATGACAACTTTGCTCCTCAGAATAAGAGTCAATCTCTAGAGTCGTGTGAAACAATAGACAGCTATTTCACTCAGTCAGTTGTGCAGATTTACTTTCACCAGAGTGCAGAGAAATGGAGAGACGGGCGTTTTCAATAAAAGATATGATTTACTGAGCAGTCTTCCTTCTCATACAAGAGAAATGAATTGCCACAATTGCAAGACTTGTTATTATGAAAAGTGCGTACAGTAAAAGGAGTATTACGAAATAATACTGTAAAAGCATTGATATGGTTTCTTAGCCATAAGATAGTTCAAATGAATAAAATATATACATTCATATATACATTGGCTAACGACCTCAACTGGTGCTTCTAACTACGCCTACCCCGGTGTTCCTGACCTAAGCCTAATACATGGGAGGGAGTAAGTAAGTAGCAATTTAAGTTAAGTTGGTTTTGCCAAGAGTTTGTTTCAAGAATTCTCTCTAAGGTATCCGATATCCCAGTCACCCGCAAGGGTAGGCTGGAAACGCCGGAGCTGGATTTTCTCAGCAGGAGAAAAAGACAGCGTCTTTCTCAGCGCGTCAAGGAGGAGGGGCAGCGTCCGTGGGCTTCTCGCCTCTGCTGGGCTCTCTGCAAGGGGACAGCTGTTCTGCTCCAGTTTTCACCACCACTGTGTGCTTGCTTAAGGCAACGTTGCTATATTTATACCTGAAAGGTGCCGAGTTTGACGTACATTTTTGGACATAAGACGTCAATAAAGATGTCACTAAGAACTGGTCGTTCTTACAGTGCTCGCAGGAGTTCTATTACTAATCAAAACAAAGCGAGCGGGGCTTTCCCAGGTTGCTGGGGGTTTGGTATGTCGAAAGAACTCGGTGTGCTATCTAGGAATCTAAGGAAGTGGCTTCTGCTGTGTCATGGACTGTCATGGACAGCAGAGGCGAGTTACTGAAATATGGCTCTGATTGTTATGCCATTATAGGGATATGTATTGATTATAGCCGTATAGGGGCAAGAGGTCACAATATTGATCGGGGTCCTAGATAAAACACATCAGGCCAACGTGGGTAAACTCATCTCACTAGCACTTTATTGTGCAGAATTACTGACCCTCAATAAGCGTGTGAATTTGGAATCCTTAGAGAATCTTAGTATAAAGATGTTTTTGGGCATTCCAAAAAACATGATTATGTGGGTGTTGGCCTTGGCCCTTTCTGAAGGGTCATCCCGAAACTTTTTGCTTTCTCAGCCTCCTGTTTTCTGAACCAGTTTTTGTTGCCTTTTAGGACGGCATGCACTTTATCACTTCTAACCAGTGCTAAAGTGATTGTGCCCTCTCCTTTAAACATGATAAAACTGTAAAGTGGGGCTACCTGTGCCCAAGGCCTGTAAATTGAATGCTAATATTGGTCCTGCAGTACTGATTGTGCCTCCCACTTACGTAGCCCTGTAAATATGTCTCAGGCCTGCAATTGAAACCTGCATGTGCATTTGTAAACAGTTGTATGTGATTTCATTAAAAACTATTTCATGGAATACTATTACTGATAAATCATTTAATCTAAACTGTTTAAATAGTTTTTTCTTTAATGAATGACATTAACCTTTCCATAGAAACCAAGTTCTTGAATGTCTTTTTGGTCTAAATTCTTTTTTGAATGCTTACTTTTTAAGGATAAATGCAATGGTTAGAGGGTTTACTTTAGAAACAGTTTTTGTAGGAGATATTTATTTCAGTGCTTTACTTTGGGGGACAATATTACATATTTATATCTGTTACACTGTCAAACAATTACTTTGGATGCTTTTAATTCACTGGCCCATCACCACCAATAAACACCATCCATCGCTGACCTCTCACAACCACAAAACACCATCAATCCCTGCACCGTAAAGTCCCTTACCACACCCAAATTACAATCATCCCTGAAGCCTAAAAGCCCTTTCTACCTCAAGATTGCACCATCTCTGAACCATAAAATCAACCACTCTCTCTATTTCCACCCATTACTGAACCTTAAATACTCAGTCCTATTCCTAAACCCCACCCATTCCATACCATTTAAAACACCTCAGCACACTCAATCTCCACCAGTCCCTGTACCACAAAATCCCTCACTGCCCTTAAACCGAGTTACAAGAAAACAGTTAAAAAAAAAGATTTAAAAAACAAGAAAAGGGGGCTGGGTAGAAACCCCCTGGCCCCCTAGGTCTGCTCGGGGGTCCCACAGGGACCATCAGCACCCAAAAAAGCATTTTATTTTTTGGCCGGAGTTGCGCGGAGTGCGCTTATCCGGATTTTGTTTTAAAAAAAATGATGGGCGGGCTCCCGCGCTTTGTTTCTTTAAGCTGGCGGTGGGCCTGGTCCCCAGGGCAATGTCCAATTAATTAGCAGGGGCCTGCAGGGGCCCCCATAGCCCCAAGGACCCCAACACCCTGGGACTTTTAGGGCAGGGGCCTCACGAGACCGCCATACCCCGGGGACCACCACTTCCCAAAGGCTTCACGAAAATATGGGCGGGGGGCCTTGTGGGCCCCCCAAGCCCCGGGGACCACCACCTCCCTGTGGCTTTTAGAAATAATTAGAGTGGGGGCTTGAGCCCCCCACACTGCCCCGGGGACCACCTCCTCCCTGGGCACTCTATAAGGAAATACGGGGTTCTGTTGTGGACCCCCAGCTCTGGTGACCACCACCTTCCTTGGGCAATATGCACACTTGTAGGGGGCCACGAGGCCCCCCTCCTGGAGCCCTCAATGGCTCTGGGGACCGCCACACCCCAGGACCAGCTCCAGCAATGTCCCAGGGTGCCCACCCTGTCATTGCAAACACTGCTTTGCTTCATGGAAGTGAGAGCAGGAAACCTGCTCTCGCTTCAATGAAGCAAAGCAGATTGCTTTTGGACAGGGGGAGCTTTAAAAGCTCCCCTTAAAATGTAAAGAATGTTAAAAAATTTTATATATAGATACGCAAAGGTGTATTGAAGAATGAGTGGGTATATGAATGTCTGAATGGATGATTTACTGGATGTGTGACTGGCTGTGTAAGTGTATGATGCAATGTGTCCTAGTGAATGCATGGGTGAATGACTAATCTGTGTGAATGTCTGTATCAGTCTGTCAGTTGGTGTGTAAGTGGTTGCATGGGTTGGTGTGTAGCTACACAATGTCTACATGGGCTAATGATTGGTTGTCTGAGTACCTGTATTGGTGCCTGAGTGTCTGTGTTGATGAGTCGAGGGTATGTGACTCCCTGCATGGATGTGTGAGTGGGTGATTAACTGGGTGTATGGGCTCATGAGTGTATCTGCGAGGGGCTGTATGGTCGAGTGAGTGTGCATATGGCTATGTTAGTGAGTGAACGGATGTCTTAGTGGTATATGTGTGAGTAATTACATATGTAAAAGGCAGTATATGTAAGTGTTGCAGAATACAAGTGACTATATGTGAGAGTGAGTGATTGTGAGAGTGACTATATGGATGAGTGTGTGTTTAAGTCAGTGATTGTATAAGAGAGTAAGAATGTGTTAGTATCTGTCTGAATAAGTGAGTTTGTGTGTTTATAACTCTTTAGGTGAGTAAATGGCAGTGTGAATGAGTCTTTGGGTGACTGACTAGGTGTGTGAAAAATGTTATGGGTGAGTGGTGGTGCGTGAGTGTTTGTATGGGTGCATGAGTGTATATATCAGAGGCTGTATCCATGAGTAACTGTGTGTGAGTGTCTGTATGGGTGAGTGAGTAGATGTGTGTATAGTCCTATGAATCAGTGAGTGGGTATGTACTATCTGGTATTGGTGTGTCTATGGTTTCGAGAATTTATAGTCTGTATTTTAGAGTGGGTATATGAAAGGTTATATTAGGGTGTGAGGAGATGCATCTGTTATTAAGTGGATGATGTCGTCAGTGATGTCCTTTGAGATGTCATCAGTGATTTCATCAGTGATGTCACTGATCATGTCATAAGTGATGTAATATGTGACGTCATCAACAGCGCATTGCGGGGGGCACAAGTTATAGTTAGCTCAACTAACTATAACAGCTGAATTTCTCTGATTTTGTACGAGTGAAATGTCCAACTAACTATAACGTCCCTGAAACCTGCATTTTGTAGTGAATATCAAGGGTTTTTTAAATGCTAATTTCTAACTATAATGTCCCTGAAACCTGTGGTTTTTTCAGTGAATTGCAAAGGTGTTTTAAATGCTATTTTCTAACCATAACAGCCCTGAAACGTATGTTTTTTTTTTTAGTGAATTTCAAAGGTTTTTTAAATGCTAATTTCTAACTATGATGACCCTGAAACCTATGGTATTTTCAGTGAATTTCAAAGGTTTTTTAAATGCTAATTTCTAACTATAACAACCCTGAAACCTATGTTTTTTTCAGTGAATTTCAAATGTGTTTTAAATGCTAATTTTAAACTATGCCTACATAGGTAGTACATATCCAGAAAGAGGTAGGAGGCACAGAGAGAAGCAAGAAAAATGCTGAAAGAGGCAACTAAAGTCCAGAAAGACAAAGAAAGGTGCAGAAAGAAGCAAGAGATATGCAAAAAGAACCAACAGAGGGGCGGAAAGAGGCCTTGTTGCAAAGTCATCCTGCGCCCACAACGTTTTGCTGACGGGTACTGGTGGTAACTGAGTCTGACAAACCAGGCCTAGAGCCAGTGCTATGCTAAAAGACACTTAGAATACAGTGAAAACACCTACATACACTAGAGTACACTATGGGTTAGGGCACCCCTGTGATTGGCATGACCTCTCCTGTAAGGCCCTAGTACATAATAGGGCAGGGGGATTAAAACTGCCTCTAAGTCAGAGGTGCAGAAAGATGCTTCTTTAACTAGTAGTCGCTTTTGCAGAGTGGTAGAGAAAGGGTGCTGGGCCTCCGAGCAGCGCTTAGAAATCTCACTGCCTAGGACTTACAGGAGGTACCAGAAGGACTTCTTGGCCCCCAAAGTCCCTCAGGAGTAAAGTGAACTTTATCTCCCATTCTGTAGTCTGCCAGTAGGTGTGTTTGCAGAGTGGTGGCGAATGAGGGCGTGGCCTCTGAAGACGTGTTAGCAATCCTACTGTGTGGGACATACTGGAGGTAACAAGAGGGGTAGTTGGTCCCCAAAGACATCCTTGGGCCAACTACCCCTCATATTACCTCCAGTAAGTACCAGACAGCAGGATTGCTACCTTCTATTACCAGACCATGCCCCCTCTGCCCACCACGCTGCAAACAAGCTCCCTGGCATGCTCTTGGATGGGGATTGAGGTCCCCATCATTGCTGGGGGTCCTTAAGGGCCAACTAGCCTACCTCTTTCCTCCAGTAAGCCCCACACACTGGGATTGCTGAGATGTGGACACAGGCCACACCCCCTTTCACCAAAACTCTGCAAACGCAACTCTTGGCTCGCTCTTGGTTGGGAGATGAAGTCACCCTTCCGAAGGTGGGTCCCTGGGGCCAACTAGCCCACCAGGTACCTCCAGTAAGCCCCACACAGCTGGATTGCTGAGAGTGGTCCGAGGCCATGCTCCCTTTTTACACCATTCTGCAAATGCACTTCCTGGCACACTGCTGCTCGAGGAGATGAAGTCCACTTGTGTCCTGAGGTCCTAAGGACACAAGAGGACCTCATCGGCCCACCAGTAGTCCACCAAGAGGCGCATTTGCAGAGTGGTGTAAAAAGGGGCATGGCCTTGGCCCCCCTCTAAGCAAACCAGCTCTGTGGCACTTACTGGAGGTACCTGGTGGGCTAGTTGGCCCCCAGGGGCCCTCATCTTCATGGGAACCTAATTCCCCAACTTAAAACACGCCAGGGGGTGCGTTTGCAGAGTTGTGCAGGGAGGTGGCGGGCCTCCGGCGATATCCCAGCTTTTTAAAAATGTTCTTTTTTGTAGAAGGGGGCTGTGTGATTCCCCCCTTTTTTCAATGTTTTTTGGGCCTTGGGGACCCCATTCCCCAGGGATGACACATTTTAAAAACACGCAGACCCCCTCCCATAGCCAATTTCTCATCGGGGATTCCATCCCCCGGGGCATGTCCTGCCAACCCTCCTCTGTGCTCAGATATCGATATTTTAATTTTTTTAATTTCTCAGGACTACTGAACGGATTTACAGCATTTAAAAAAAGGTGGTTTTCTGAACCAAGAGCTACCTTTCTGCCAAATTTGTTGTAATTCCGTTCAGCAGTTCGGGATGTAGCCTGTTCCAAAATTCTTATTGAAATTGACAAAGGGGAAAATGCTTTTTGTGACCCCCCTTTTTTCTCTGCCCCCGTTTGACATATCACCCCGAAACGTAGTTTTGAAATTACCGCGAAGATTCATCTAAAAGATATTGACAAAAGAAAAAACGCTTTTTGAATATTAACAAGGTCCTAACTATAACTACCTACTGGCGAATATATATGTATATATATATTACCTACTGGCGGTCGCCAGTAGGTAGTTATAGTTAGGACCTAGTTACTATAGGAAAATGGCAACATTCTATTCCCAATAAATTTGGTGCCGATTGACGAATCTTCGCGACATTTTCAAAACGTATTCTTTGTTGATATCAGCTCCTATGTTTCCCTGATCTGTGAAGTGTACTCCATCACTTCTGTATATATCCACCATATCAAAATGTATGTTGTTGTTGTGAATTTGCCCATTTTGTGGTCTCTGAGGTATGCAGATACAGCTCTGTTGACTTTTTTTCAAAGATTTTTCAATCTGAGGACAAAATTGTTTGGACCATTTCCACTTCTGTCTTTGGCATATACTGGAATGTACAAAGACAGTTTGAGGCAAAAGTAACATCCATTGTCCAAAGGTGTCCTTCCTAAGCATTTCCAAACCTACCCAAATAAATGTGCCTAGGTCGTTTCCACCACAGTGCACAATCATGAGGTCAGGGTGTTGGAGTTGCAAACAGGTTTTAACCAAAGGCAACAATTGGAGCCACTTCAATCCTCTCTGTCCAAACCATTTAATGTCCACATTCTGTAAGTCTAGGTCTGAGTCAATACATCTCTGTTCTGCATACCTCTTGCCCCAGAAAACATAGCCATGTCCTACGATCCACACTAGCATTTTGAAGGTATGGCTGGAGGGTATGGAAAGATGTCTGTAGCTCATACTGTTCCTTTGTAGAATAGGAGATATGGTTAAGGATGGAGAACTAGTTTCTTTTCAGATTCAAAACGGTACCTGATTGGGAGATGAAAAGCATTATTTTTAGGTTTTGCCTAAGTGAAAGCTGCGCACTGCGCAGCTTTTCACGAAGGTGAAAACCTAATGAGAATAATATGTTGGTTGGGAATCCGCCCCTCTGTTCCATTGGCTGTAAATGTATTGGCATTTATATAGCGCACTACTTACCCGTAGGGTCCCAAGGCGCTTCGACCGCTGCAAAACCCTTCCTGGTTTCCCTGAGAGATGGTCCCTGGGTATCTCCAGGGTGAGACCAGGCATCCCCGGCGGTCTGGTGGGGCCGTTAGTGAAGATGAGGCAAGCTAATGCCCAGAGTTGCCGAGTGTGATCGCTGATCAGAGTGGGCACCGAGGCGAGAGAATTATCGAGTCCGCTGACCCTGGTCCAGAAACCTGCCGCGCCGGGAATCGAACCCTGGTCCCGGGCCGTCCTCTGCTCTCGGGTCTGCCGCCTCTAACCAGTGAGCCACACTACTTCACTGGCTAGCTCCATAAATGGAGGCTAGCCATTGGAACAGAGATCTGTTCCTAGCACATGCGTCTCTCGCATAGCGGCGATTTTCCCCCACCAGCTAGATGGAGTCGCAATCTGAGTTTTGTCGGACAAGAAGACTTTGTAGGTGGGTTTTATTTTAAGAGTCGTGCATGGCCCAATCATACTCGCAGCATTCACCTGCCAAGACCTACCTTCACACGTTGGCGTAGAGGGACAAACTTGTCCCTCTCCCCACCCCCCGAACCGGCGAATCATCAACATCATCCGCTCGGTTTGGGGGATCACGAGAATGGGACGGGGCATACTTCTCTCCCAAGGTTCGCCAGGCTGTCACGCTCCTGATTGTCTTGTTTTTCTCGCCGTCACCGGCCCTGGGGACCCCCGCACCGTGGTAAGGACCGCTCTCAGACCATCGATCCGTCAGAGTGGAGGAGACGGGCAGAGAAAACTCTTCCTGCGGTCCTGGACTGGCCCTTCAGTGAGCTCCGAGCAGTCTTGGTTCAAATATGGATGGGGTGGCCACGGGGACGAGGATCACTCAAGGAAGGCACAAGAGCACATGCCTGTATGCGTCGGGATATCCAATCTGTGCCCGCATTTGAAAAGACTAATTTCTGCCGCTATTCTGATTAGCGGCCTGAGCTGCCCCAGTTTGCAGCCCATTACTATGCATGGTATGTACTTCCTGGGAGGCAAGAGGGTGTCCGGCCAGCGCAGAGCCATGACAGATCTCGACCTAATACAGCCGCCGACGTGCCAGGGGCTGCGGCTCCCTCGCGATTAGTTCCTGCCCTCGTAGTATTTGTGTTTTTTTTGGCGGAGACTTGTGCGCGTGCAGCAGGACCATGATCAGGAATCCGTGGAATTCCAGCTATGTTGGAATTGTGAAGTTCTCCGATGCGGCAGGTAGGAGTTTCAAGCGTTTGGAGCCGGATTGTCAATTTATTTACGCAGCCTTAAACTTCATTTGTGCGCGCGAGCCTCTTAAACTGTTTGAATGGTTTTCTGTTTTATTATGCTTTGCCACTTCTCTGTTCATGCGTTTTATACTTTACCAAAGGATGTTTTCAGTTGTCCTCGGGCATAAACGGATCTTGTAATTAGCTTACCCTCAAGTGGCATTAGCATCTTTGGCTGTCTGACAGCAGATGAGCTTAAATGAAACATTCCTTTTGCATGGGCCTAAAAAAAGGCGCCTGTCGCGTACTCTTTTTCAATTGCTAATATTTAGTTTATAATAAAATAAAATGCAAATAGAGCAGTGTGAAAAGAATTTTAATGTTTTTTGTTTTGAATGTTCTACATTTTAATGTAGAAATTCTATGTTGAATTTGCCTGAACACCATAAACTTCTTGTGGTGTTGTGCTCCTACATATATGATCAGCTCTAATTGCAATTTGTCTGGATGTAGAGGCATTGGATGTAAAGCGTGCACTCGTTCTATTAGCCCCCCCCGCACATTGACTCTGTATTGATCCTCGCGACGAGGTTTGGCACAGAATGGCTTAAGGCGGTGTTTACTTTCTAGGTCACCGTTTCATCCGATGATGGGCTACACAATCTATCAGTTTGGGAATAATGTGAACAAATGCATGGTCTGCCTCGTTACCCAGTTCCATGGTATTTTGTAATGGCGGCTGCAGTGTTGTCATCCTGTTGCGATTTGCATTTCTGAAAGTGACTGCAGCAGGGGCTACCCTGGACTTTAAAGTCTTCTTGTGTGCCTAGTGTGTAATCTTAATTATACGCATCTGCATATACTTGTTGTTATTTCCGTCCTCTGGCAGAGATGTACGGGCGAACCATTGCGCAATGTCGCAGGTCATTTAACGATTGCCGGGCTCGTTTCAGCCAATCGGCTTGGTCATAAAGTTGTGGTGTTATTTTGTTTGGGTTTTAATTAGCCAAAAGGTTCTGCGCCTGTACAGATGCATTACAAATGGGAGGAAGTGTTCTAGAAGGTGTGAGAAAAAAAAAAAAAAAAAAAACGAAAGGGGTGATATAGTGGTTTCACTCTCAATCCCCAAACACACACTCTTTTCTCTCTCATTGTCCTTCCCCTCCTCTCTGAGTAAAGAGAGCTGCAACACCCATTGGGCTTACGTGGCTTCAGCCAACCCCCCTTGTGTCAGCCCGGGCGGGCGACGATCTAATTGCAGCCGCACCCGAGTACTTAACAGGTCTTTAAAATACCATGTACTTGTAAATTAGGCTTTTGTTGCGTTTTACCTGCTTCTTTCAGTCACTTTCTATGGTTCGAAGATTTAGTCCCCACCCCCCGAAATTTGGCTCGAGTTGCCCGCCTGGTCAACGTAGACGCAAGGATAATAGCTTCTGCCATTAAGCGCAATGTACTAGGTCTTTAGTCTCATGAAACTGTAACTCGTGTTACACGGTAATGTGTACGTGAGCCTCCATTTCTTGGCATGTCCTGCTTATCCAGTACCGTGATGTGTAATGTTCGGAGGTAGAGCAATACCAGTGCTATGTCTTCGGTGCCAGCTGCTCTCATCGGCTAGATCTATCCTCAATCGCTGGGACACTACTTAAACCTTATATCGTGAACAAGAGTCGTAAATGATGAAGTTGCTAATTCTAGTCATTCCACGGGTCAGTCTTTATGCTCTGTGAGAATACTACTTGTACTTACAACCTTTTTCTGACCAAATCCTAATGTGATTTATTTCTTGGTTTCTGCTGATGCGCACGAGTGGACCAGGAGGTGAACAGCCAATACTGTGTAAATTGTGTAAATATAGTCATAGATCAACAAAACTTTGAAATGGACAATAATAAAAGTGCATTTCGATTAATCTATGTCATTGTAAACGCATATCTAAACATTAGGATACCTTCCAGTCAGGGTAACTGGGGTGTACTTTCATATTGCAATATACTTTGCTACGAAATGGCCGGGGAATTAAACTGAACCAGTGCATGTATCTTTCCAAAATTATTTACCTTTTAAAATGTTATAACACTGAAGAGTACACTTGGCTTTACCACATAGTCAAGTTTTACATAAATCTAGGGTTAACATGTAGGTCACTTTATTTGTGCAACTTCAAGATATATTGTGACACCTCGCCCATTTCTTAAAAAGGGCATAAGTGAAGTTTAAAGACTATCTGCTGAGCTCCTCCGTAGGGTACAATAGGTCTCACATTTGCGAGAGATTAAGCTATTGGCAATGTAAATGACAATGCCATTTATTTATCTGTTTTCAAAACCAACACATAAATCCAAATTTTGTCATTTACAATGCCAATAGCTCTAACTTTTCCAAAGGCGAAACCGTTGCATTGTAAATGCTTGTTTAAAAGTAGGGTGCACATTCGTTTTGTGGAAAAGTATGTTTGTGATTGGTTCAGAAAAAGCAGTTTGCACGTGGAGTACATATTATAGGATAACATTTGCTCAACTCAACCACACCTGCTACTTGCATTTGGAAAGCACTGTTCGAACTTAAAACAATTGTGAACCTTTAACCTGCATGTGCCATTAAATGTTTGAGAAAATGTTGCAAAAAAATATTGTTAGGTTTAAAAAAAATTATGAACTTTTAACCTCCACCTGTTGTAGAATGCTCTAGAAAGTGTGTTAATAGAATACGTTGCATTTCTGACTTCGATGTGTACTTGAATATTTAACAAACTATTTATATGGAAAAGTAGAAAGACAGTAATAGAGAGAATTTTCGAAAGCTAAAAGAATCAAGGAACTATTGTAATTTGTTCTTGATTTCCTACTGGCGGTCGCCAGTAGGTAGTTATCACTGTTACCGGTCTGAAAGTGTGGTGTTGCTCAGAGCGGCATGGTGGTGATATGTTATGGTGCTACACTTGGGTATGAAATACAGAGTCTAGAATTCCAATAGAAGCCCATGTTAACACCAGAACATGGGCATCTATTGGAATTCTCTACGCATATTATCAAGCCCATTATCGCAGTTTTAGCAGCAGTTTCCTGCCGCTAAAGCGGCGATGACTTTAGCACCGTTCCTTGATAATATGGCCCTCAGTATATAATGTTAGAATGTAGGGCTGTCATGAGGGGAACCTTGCGGAGTTTGTGCACGGTGCTGGATTAGATGGTTGCTTTGCTGTCTGCTCCTGTTGGTAGTTGTTTCAGGTGTCTTATTTTCTTGTAATAAATCTACTTATTGGATCCACTGCTGTCTGCCTCTTCACTACATAAATTTGGCGACGAGTGGGAGAAGGCAAAAAGAAGGCACCACTCACCAATATTTATAAATTGCTTACGTTGTGCTGAAGATCCGTTTTCTCCGTGTAGATGTTTCTACTCATGCCAGGGTCGTCGGCTCATTGAACTATGTCATCCGACTTCTGGTAGGATTTATATTTTTAGATTTTGCGCTTCCTCTGCTTTTTTACTACAATGTCACATGTAAATTAGGCGCGGGAGGGCACAGCAACCTTTTGCAACCTAGGGGAGCACCACCTTCCCGGGTATTGTTTACTAATTGTTCGTGGGATTTGAGGACAATTGAAGTCCGGGGATTGCCACATTCCGGGTCTTTATTTTAATATGCAGGGTGGGCCTCAGCAGTCCCTGATTCCTCGGTGTCATAGGCAGTGCCTTATTTGTTCTGTAATCCCACGGGCAGTACTTATGGTGTTATAAAGTGATACACTCATATAACTCTTGCAGTTGTACAATTACCCAGGCTTTATTTGTCTAATAGTCAGTTAGATTATGTTTGGTAGGTGCACTATAATATTAAATAATGTTGTCCAGAAAATCTCCTATAAACAGATGATTTTCACAATAAATAATAGACAAGTGTTGTCAGAAAAAGAAGACCTATACACTCAGTTATTTATTTGAAAAAAAAATAACTTTTATTAAAACAGAAATAAATAGAAACGTAACTTTAATAGAACAGTATAATTTAAAAAAAACGTGGTTTGGACTCCAGTGGAAGCAGCGTAGGAAACCTGCAAGACAAAAATGAAACATGAGGATGTGTGCTATGTGGAAGAGGTAAAGAAGGGTAGTCCGAATGTAAGGACCATAGTTAGAATGGAAGGGAGGAGGAGTGGGTGGAAGGGAGAAGGGGGGAGAGTCAAAAGAAGAGAGGGAGGAGGAGACAGAGCTCCGGCCTATTGCACCCAGCCCTTAGTGTTTACCCTCCGTCACCCGTTTGTCTAGGACGCTGGGGTCTGCGAGGAAAAAAGAGTGTGGTTCAGCAAGTCCTTAAAATTAAATACATGAGGCCAGAGATTATGGGCCATATTATGAAGGAAGGGCGATAACATTATCGTCGCTTTAGCGGAAGAAAACTGCCGCTAAAGCGGCGATAAGGGGTTGATAATATGCACATGGTAATTCCCTTAGAAGCCCAGGTTCTGGTGTGAACCTGCGCTTCTATGGGAATTCACAAGTGCATATTATCAACCCCTTATTGTCGCTTTAGCTGCAGTTTCCTGTCGCTAAAGTGGTGATAATGTTATCGCCCTCCTTTGATGATATAGTCCTACATTATTAGCTATGGGATAATTGCTTGCATGCACCTGTGCATCCAGCGTGCTGCACCCAAGCCCCTTCCTTCGAACTGTGCTCAAGGGTAGGTCTTGCGCACCGAGGCTTCACGGCTCACCTGCCACCACTGGGGTGTCCCACAACACCCTTCTTGTGGCAATCAATGGAATGTCTGAAAAGGGAGAAATAATTTAATGGTGGAAACATCTGGAGGTAAATGAAGGTTTATTTCAAGCTTGATAAAAAATAGGAGTTGAGTGCATCTTTCGTTTTTGAAGTACGATCTACCAACTGTTAGTGGTAATTGTGGTTCAAAGAGGAGTTGGAGTGCACGAGAATACACATGGTTAAATAATATGTTATACCAAGGTTGACATAAATGAGGAACAGAGCGCATGCTAGAAGCATGATGTGCGCTTGTGATGCAGTGGCTGGAGCCCGTGTGCATGTACACTTAGTAACGTGCTCACTACAGTTCCCTAAAAGCCAACGCCACAAGTCTCTAGGGCAGCACTACCCGCTGGCTCAGGCCTACAGTAAGGTCCAGCAGGTCCTTAAAATTAGACTGATGTGACTGAATGAGGTCAAAGATGACATCATAACACATGGCAATATTGCTTATTCGCACGTGCGCAGTCTGGCTGATGCATCCCACCCCTCCCACAGCACCGCGCTGAAGAGGTGTCTGTAGGGCAGCGCTGCCCGCTGGCTCAGGCCTACAGTACAGTCCAGCAGGTCTTTAAAATGAGACAGAGATGAGACTGAATGAGGTCAGAGATCACATCATTACGCACGGCAACATCGTTTGTTCCCACCTGTGCAGCCAGGCTAAAGCACCCCGCCCCTCCCCTGCACCACGCTCAATTGGTGGCTCTGTGCACCCAGGCCGCTCGGCTTACCTGTTGTCATTGTTGTGTGTAGTTAAATAAATGATAATGGTTCTGTCGGAAGAGAATACCTAATGACACAGTATTCAAATCTGTGACTACACTGATATGCCCCTGTCCGTGTAAACATATGGTAGCACTTTATAAAAACACACTGACCGAACTGGTAAACAAAGTGAATCTTTAGTCATACACTTTCTCAATATTTCACTTAATTTCAGACATTAGTTCTGCTGTCCAAACGGCAAATGAACATATACAATACAAAACAACGTGGTTTGTGAAAGATAGTGCAGGTTGAAAACATACATACATGGTGGTGTACACCTCATGGATCCATTTCTTTTTTGTTATTGTGCATTGTGATATGCGCGGTGGATGCAATATATCATTTGAGGTAGTGTGGAAGAAGAGGGATGTGTGGCGTCGTGGTTATCCTATTTATACGTACACAAAGTGGGCTGGGCTTGCATACGCCAGGCCAGCGTAGGGGTGTAAATAATTATTTCAGGGACTTGGGTGTTGTTCAATTCCTGCCTGGTCAGGAAGTGTACTTTTGTGTGTTCCTTGTGTAGTTTTGACCTCGCAGAGTATGCAATTTAGATTAGTGTAGCATGTGTCGGGAGGGCGGAAACTATCGTTAATGAGATGGCATGTGATCTAGGATGTGCAGTCTGCCCGTGGCTGATGATGCTCCTTAGAGCCACCAATACCCAGGCCGAAAGGCAGCACAATAATGTTCACACACACACACACCAGGGGCATCGTGTAACACATATTTATTTTTTGATGGGATGTTTGAGATGCATGGCAATCACACGTGGAAGGCTAATGTACAGAACATGAATATTGATCAAGATGATCGTTGCTTGTTGTGTGTAGTGTAATATATGTGTATAGAGGAAAAGACTTTTCAAAAAAGCTTTCTCAGCAGAAGAGGTGTCTCTCATCAAACGCTGTAGAGAGATTGAGTAAAATGGGTGGGTTTGTACAACTGTTACAATGGGAAATGTTATGAACCAATCAAATGCTTTTTTTTAAGGGTCACATGGCAATCGTGCACCGAGCGCGCAAGGAGGCCGCACCCGACACGATTTTGACAAAATATATTTATCATAGTATAAGTTTCTAACAGTTAGAAATATATCAATGTTTGAAATAATTTAGATTTTCGCGTGCTCTCGTATACTGTTTAAAGGTATTTAGATATGCTTTTGGAACCAAAAAAGGGAATAGCGTGCACGGCGCAATACTATATGTCTGTGACATAACACAGGGCCTGGCAGCGTGTACTCGTTGAATACGCAACGCGCAGCAGGCGTGACCCCATACGTACATGACGTAACGTGTGGCTTGGTACTACCAAAGTAGTACCTGGAGTGACTTCATGCGTATATCAGACCCCCCAGGATATAGCGGCATGGATTGGCAAATTTAGCGGCACAAAAATGAAAATTTAGCGGCACAAAGATGGAAATTTAGCGGCATTTAGCGGCATTATATATATATATTTTTTTTACCTCAAACACAGATATCTTATTGTTTGAGTTATTTAACAACATGGAGCTATGTACAATTTGTTTATTTACAATTCAGCCCATTTGTTTTGGTTAAAAGGCATGTTAATCTTGACCATGTACGTTCAGTTCTCTGAGCACTCCAAATCTAGACCAGTATTGTGCTGCTGGTTATAATGTAAAAACAATAATGCCCGGATCGATTGCTCTGAAAGGGACCGTCATCTGGATGAGAGAATAATTTTGTAGATGCTGTTGCTCCTTTCAGCATCTGCAGAACTGGTCACACAGTCCTTGTACACAGCTGCAAGTTGGGAAAGAGCTGGAATGCGGTCAGCCAGCCCACGCCAAAAGAGGTCAGTGTCAATCACTCCAGAAACAGATGCCTGCACTGCTTCTGGGCCTACATTTTCAAAGTAGAGGCGAAGCTCCTGATCGGGAACTTCGCTCAAACCAGGGATGGCTGAATAGGCACTCTTCTCATTAGGCAGGATGCAGAGTCGCGCAGGATTAAAAAGGTGCACTTGTTTCAAGAATTGTATGCCTGGCTGGGCCTCCCCCATGTATTTACCCACCTTTTTTAGTGAATGTTCAAAAGCGTCATTAAGCTAGGCGGTTATCCTTTTTTACTGTGCCAGACTTAATTTTGCCCCTGCAGTGGTCTGTAGAAATGGCTGTAGTGACTCCACAGTGAGGACCGAATTGTTGGTTAGGTTCATGTGGAGGTCCTCCAAATAATCATATACCTTCATGGTCACGGGTGTCTGACTCTGGAATAACTCCATCAGGTTTAAGATGGTTTGGCATTTTTCTGCCACAATGTCCAATTGGACTTTAATGCACTCCCTTTGGTCGCTGTGCAAAATATTCTGTAGATTTTCAAGGGAATCTGGGGGCGACTTGCTGAGTTGCATCTCAGACTCCACAAACCGGCACCGGCAGCAGTACTCTTTGTGAATAGCGAGTTCACAGTCATATGGCGTGCACGTTTTGGCGAGGATTGAAGGTCAGGATCATCTGAACAGAGCTTCAAGTGTTTTTGGGACTGCACATCCACAGTGTGTTTCCGGATGTGGTCCACCGCCACATTGCACACACTGCAAAACAGCACCCCACCGTCAGAGTGCATCACGGTGCTGTAGTCTCTGGCCCGATCTGCTGCGGTTATCTGGGTGGGCAGATGTGATCGGTGCTTCACACCCTTTGCAGGCTGCAGAAACTTCTCCATCCTGCTTTTGTTGAGGTGGCTTGTTGCTCCCTTGGAATACAGAAGATCTCGCTGTTGTGGCGCAGTCAGTTAACTCACCTACAAAGATAGTCGGTATTACTAAATGCATCTCAAAGGGGGGAAAGGCAATTGTTAAATGGGAAGTTCAGAAAGCGCCGGTGCTCAATGATAAGAAATGCATGCAACCCTGAAGCACAAGTAAAGTGACAAACTTGTTGGGCCATAACTGCAATGGTAAATGCCAGTCCCAGAACGGCGTTGAGCAAACAGACAGACAAATTGGACCAAAACGTGCCCGGTCAGCCACGTGCAGAGAAAGTGAAAGAATTGCCCAAAACTAAAACAAACAATTACGAAATTCCCCACAGGCGCCCAGAACCCCAAACTTACCAGTGCGCTGCGGCAGCTGGCCCAGTGGCTCTTGAAACTGCATTTCCTTTCCCCACAGAGAACACAACAATTGCCCAAAACCAAAACAAACAATTATGAAATTCCCCACAGAGGCCCAGAACACCAAACTTACCAGTGCGCTGCGGCAGCTGGCCCAATTGGCTCTTGCAACAGATTCTTTCCTGTGATGCTCTGCAAAAGAACCAAAATAATGAGTTAGGAAACTCACCAGGTGCCCAGAACCCCAAACTTACTAGTGCGCTGCAGCGGGACCGGAGGCCAAACTATTTTTTTTTAAATATGCCCCAGGGCCCGTCGCGTGCCCCATGTGCGGCGGGCCCCCACAGAATGTGGCCCCGGCCCCGCCGCACACCGGACACGCGGCGGGACACGAGGCCAAACCATTTTTTTAAAAATTTGCCCCCGGGGCCCGCCACGTGCCCCATGTGCGGCGTGCCCCCACAGAATGTGGCCCCGGGCCCGCCGCACACTGGGCACACGGCGCGACCCGAGGCCAAACCAGCTTTTAAAAAAAATATGCCACCGGGGCCCGCCGCGTGCCCCATGTGCGGCGGGCCCCCACAGAATGTGGCCCCGGGCCCGCCGCACACCGGAAACGCGGCGGGACCCGAGACCAAACCATTTTTTTAAAAATGTGCCCCCGAGGCCCGTCACGTGCCCCATGTGCGGTTTGCCCCCACAGAATGTGGCCCCGGGCCCGCCGCACACTGGGCACGCGGTGGGACCCGAGGCCAAACCAGCTTTTAAAAAAAATATGCCACCGGGGCCCGCCGCGTGCCCCATGTGCGGTGGGCCCCCACAGAATGTGGCCCCAGGCCCGCCGCACACCGGGCACGCGGCGGGACCCGAGGCCAAACCAGCTTGTAACAAAATATGCCCCCCAGGGCCCGCCGCGTGCCCCATGTGCGGCGGGCCCCCACAGAATGTGGCCCCGGGCCTGCCGCACACCGGGCACGCGGCGGGACCCGAGGCCAAACCAGCTTTTAAAAAAATATTCCCCCGGGGTCCGCTGCGTGCCCCATGTGCGGCGGGCCCCCACAGAATGTCGCCCCGGGCCCGCCGCACACCGGGCACGCGGCGGGACCCGAGGCCAAACCAGCTTTTAAAAAAAATATGCCCCCGCGGCCCGCCGCACACCGGGCACGCGGCGGGACCCGAGGCCAAACCAGCTTGTAACAAAATATGCCCCCCAGGGCCCGCCGCGTGCCCCATGTGCGGCGGGCCCCCACAGAATGTGGCCCCGGGCCTGCCGCACACCGGGCACGCAGCGGGACCCGAGGCCAAACCAGCTTGTAACAAAATATGCCCCCCGGGGCCTGACGCGTGCCGCATGTGCGGCGGGCCCCCACAGAATGTGGCCCCGGGCCCTCCGCACACCGGGCACGAGGCGGAACCCGAGGCCAAACCAGCTTTTAAAAAAATATTCCCCAGGGGTCCGCTGCGTGCCCCATGTGCGGCGGGCCCCCCCAGAATGTGGCCCCGGGCCCGCCGCACACCGGGCACGAGACGGAACCCGAGGCCAAACCAGCTTTTAAAAAAATATTCCCCAGGGGTCCGCTGCGTGCCCCATGTGCGGCGGGCCCCCACAGAATGTCGCCCCGGGCCTGCCGCACACCGGGCACGCGGCGGGACCCGAGGCCAAACCATCTTTTAAAAAAATATTCCCCAGGGGCCCGCCGCGTGCCCCATGTGCGGCGGGCCCCCACAGAATGTGGCCCTGGGCCCGCCGCACACCGGGCACGCGGCGGGACCCGAAGCCAAACCAGCTTGTAACAAAATATGCCCCCGGGGCCCGCCGCATGCCCCTTGTGCGGTGGGCCCCCACAGAATGTGGCCCCGGGCCCACTGCACACTGGGCACACGGCGGGACCCGAGGCCAAACCAGCTTTTTAAAAAATTTGCCCCCGGGGCCCGCCGCGTGCCCCTTGTGCGGCGGGCCCCCACAGAATGTGGCCCCGGGCCCGCCGCACAACGGGCACGCGGTGGGACCCGAGGCCAAACCATTTTTTTTTTAAATATGCCCCCGGGGCCCGCCGCGTGCCCCATGTGTGGTGGGCCTCCACAGTTACTACACACTTACTGATTCTGAAGCGGGCAGGCACAAAAACTATTCTGCAACCCGAGACCCTAGACTTCTGAGACCCGAGACCCGACGAGAGGAGAGCCACCGTGATGCAAAATCCTGGGAGGGAGGCAGCAGCAGGCAGGAGCAGCAGGACAGGAGCAGGTGAGGAGGCGGCACAGGTGGGGGGTAATGCAGGGCGCACGGATGCGAGAGACCCTTTGACCTGACCCCTGAACCCTTTCTATTGGCTCCGTGGTGATGAGAGCCACGGAGCCAATAGAAAGAGCCAGATTTCGCGGGCAGTTTTGTAAAAATTGCGGCATTTTTACAAAACTGCCGATTTCGCGATTTTTTTGCAAATCGCGAAATCGCAATATCCTGGAGGGTCTGGTATATGATGTTAATCGGGACGCGGTGCCAGAAACTCGTCGGATACGAAATGCGCATCATTTACGAGTTTAGCAATATGGCAGATAGGATTCGTGTGGTGATGGAGCTTGGTATGCTACCGGTATGGGAGTGCAGTTTTCTTCCCCCCAAAAAAATATATACATATTTTTTGGGGAAGATATAAAACATTACATTATTTTTAAAGTTAAAAAAAAAGTGTAATAGCGTTTCAAAATATTTAAAAATATAATAGAAAAAATATAGGTTTTATAAACTTTAAAATATGAAATTAACATTTAAAAATCCTTCGAAATTCACTGAAAAACCATAGGTTTTACAAACGTTATAGTTAGGAATTAGCATTTAAAAAACCTTCGAAATTCACTAAAAAAACATAGGTTTCAGGGACGTTTTATTTAGTTGAACATTTGACTCATATAAAACCTGAGAAATTCGCCTGTTATAGTTAGTTGAGCTCACTATAACTTGCGCCCCCGCAATGCCCTGCTGATGATGTCACATATCACATCACTCATGACATGGTCAGTGACATCACTGATGACATCACTGATGACTTCACAAATGACATCACTGATGGCATCACTCATGACATCATCCAGTGAATGTGTGCTTCTATAAAATGTAAATATATTTACAACTCCCACCTCCAGAAAGAACAAAGCTTGTCTTTTATGTATGGTAAATGCATTGTTTTTGTATCTAATCCATTCCACCTCCCAGGACTCCCACCCCCTCTCATTTCATCAAAGAGCTCACCCACCTAGGTGTTGCCAGTATATTAGATGTTTTTCACATGGGTAAAAGAATAACTTTCAAATGTATTTCACTCAGAAATACTGACTGCTTGCACTGATCAATGAAACCAAGGCAGTCAATAGAAAAACATGTCACTCATCCTGGATAACTCTCACAGATAGCACGCATGAGCCCTCTACTCCACCACTGTCCCTCCCACCACCCAGCCTTGCCTAGTCCTGTTTGGGCACACTATCAAAAATACTTTATATGGGTAAATAGCACACAACAAAGCACACTGACTACTGTGATGCCACCACACACACACAAACACACAAAATAGCCATTCATCCTAAAGTAGACCTGGGCGTACAAAACACATGCAGCACCAGGAACTCCCGTTACCAAAACGAGAAGCCCAGAAGTGCTGTCCCCCAATTCCTGTCACAAACCTCCCCTTTCCCTGTTACCTATTCCCAACACCATAAACACTTAACCCAAAACGTTATCCAGGAACCCATCATTTCGTTCCCATCTTCCAAATAATGTAGTTGAAAACTGAGGTGGCAGACCACGTGCAGCACACATGAACACACACACACACACACACACACACACACACACATGAAATACACAGACACAAATACACAAAAGCCACAATGACAACAGTGCTCAGTGCTTCTATCACCATGTCCTTCTTGGAAGCATCCAGTAACCTAACAAAAAATAGACGGTGACACCACCTCACCATGGACCCTAAATACCCCTGCCACCTGTTTGTTACTTACCACATGAATGAACATTAAAGAAAGGAAACATTTTTTTTGTTCCCCAACTGAAGAAATAATCTGCACCAAATCATGTTTGAACAGTGTACCTTACATGCACTTAGGGGCCCCAGAAGGCATAGGCGCTCGAATTAGGGGCTGAAGCACCTCCAAAATAACCATGCTGGGGTTTAGAAGGTGAATGAGCAGTAAAGATGCCTTTTAATTTTTTTAAATTTTTGATCACATTTGATGTGAGTTCAAAGACAGAATATCAAGCAATGTCAAATTGCTGCTTATTCTTTTAACTTGGCTATTAGTGTTTACTTGTATTTCTCTGACTGCATAGTGAGAGTGAAATAAACCACAATCTTGCTGGGATAAAGGGAGTCTAAAATTAAAGGCTGTAGGATGTCATTTTTTCTAGCTTACAACAAAATGTTAATTAAGGTGCAGAGACAGAATATCGAGTAATATCATTGTTCAAAAACATCGACAGCAAGAATATTGTGGTCAAGAATATCGACTTAAGGTAAGCAAAATTGATTTTAAAAATATCTAAGGGGCCCATTAGGATCACGGGCAGATCGCCACCGCCCGCAAGGCGGTGGCGATCTGCCCGTGATCCGACCCCGCCTGCCACCCATTTCCCCCCGCCATATTACTATGGCGGGGGGACCGCGGCAGACAGAAAGACCGTCAACCGCTTTTCCGCCCGGTTAACGAGTTGACCGGGCGGAAAAGGGTTTAATATGGTGGCGGTGTCTGTTAGACATCGCCAGCCATATTAAGATGGGTGCAGAAAGATGCCTTTCCGTGGCGGCAATGCGGGAATTAACTGTGGGGGCCGTTGCAGGCCCCCATGAACGCTGAGGGGTGGGGGAGCACATCGGGGGCATATGGTACTCCCCAGCAGTTCCATGCACAACATGGCTCGCACAGCGCGATGCCTGCCATGTTGTGCATGGAAGTGCACAACATGCCTTCCTGGCATTGTGGCGGGCGGTGCTGAGTGCACCACCCACCACAATACCGGGAATGCAGGATGCACCCGCCACTGTGGCGGGCGCATCCTAATTGCCCCCACGGGACCCCCACCCTTGTGGCGGACGGTCCCTTTCACCGTGAGGATGGCGGGCGGACAAAGTCAGCCAGTCATCCTAATGATGCCATAAGTGTTTAACATCATTTGCAAAAATATAGTTGTGAAGAATATTGTTTTTTGTATTAATGTTATGAATTTTAGTATATATTTTATATGTTTGTATTTTTAATATGTGTTACATTTTTAGTAGTTATTAAAAAAAATAATTTAATTTTGCATTTTTAACTCCGTAGCAAGTTGTGGGTTTATTGGGTAGTAGTGTGGGAAGTAATTAAATTATATTAAATGTATTAATTATTTTGTATTTATTAATATTTGTTTAATTCTACTGCTCGCATATGTCTCGTGATGACCAGGAATGTCGTGACTTCCTGGCCCCACTGCAGCTCCCGGTGCTAGAGGCGGCGGATAGGGACGTGCTGGAAGCAGACATCACGGTCAAGGAAGTGAAGGATGGCATGGGGGATCTGCAGACAGGGAAGGCCCCGGGCCCAATGGGTTTCCGGCGGAAGCATTCGGTTGTGTGGCTAGCCACATAGCACCACATGTGTGCAATATGCTCCTTGAGGCGCGGGAAACGGGACAACTACCGAGGGATCTGCGATTGGCCACGATCGTGGTGATCCATAAAGTGGGGAATGTAGCTCATACAGGCCTATATCCCTCCATAATTAGGAGACAAAGGTCCTGGGGAAGATCCTTGCTACTCGCCTGGGAGCAGTGATCCAATCGCTGGTCCACCCGGACCAGTCAGGCTTCATACCTCACCGAAGCACGAGACTTAATTTGCGCCGTTTGTTTGGGGTTCTACAGACAGTTGCGGTGCCCAATGGGGCTCCAGCATCCTTGCTCTCCCTGGACGCCCATATGGCCTTTGATAGTATCGAATGGAGCTATATTTAGGCTGTACTGGAAAAACTGGGTTTCGGAGAAAATTTCCGCTCCTGGGTGAAACTGCTGTACACAGGGCCGCTGGCGCGAGTCCGAGTTAATGGGGCCATGTCCCGTGAGTTCTGATTGGGGCGTGGCACGAGACAAGGCTGTCCCCTGTCCCTGACCCTCTTTGCCTTGGCACTGGAGCCTCTGGCGCACTGGGTGAGGACGGACCCTGGGGTGTGGGGGATAAAAATGAGAGGCGGCTGGGAAGAACGTATTTCGCTCTATGCTGACGACATACTGATATACACTCAGAGACCGGCGGAATCAATACGACGTCTAATGGCTATATTAAGCACTTTTAGGGAATACTCCGGGTACCCTGTCAACTGGAGCAAATCCTTCGGCTTTGTTCTGGCGGGACCCCAGCCGCCCGCAGTGGTCGGATGCGAGGGCCTGGTTTGGCGGGAGGCGTTTCGCTATCTGGGGATTACGCCGTCTGACTCAGAATTTTTCCGGCTCAATGTGCAGACACAAATTGACCGCCTGCACAGCGACGTGCAACACTGGCGGACCCTTCCGGTCTCCCTCATGGGCAGAGCTGTACTATTTAAAATGATGGCCCTGCCACGATTGTTGTACGTGCTACAGAGCTCCCCCTTTCCGATCCCGGATCAGGTCTTTAAAACGGTGGAGGCAGAGCAGCGTTCCCTTCTGTGGAGCGCCCTTCTGTGGAGCGGGGGCTGTCCGTGGGTTGCCCTTCGTAAACTACAGTTTCCGGAACAGAGATTGCGCTCCATATTTTCAATTAGATTCACTAAAATGATTTAATAGATTAAAAGGCGAGGAATGCAGGGCTATGTATTTAGCATCACCCCATATTGCGAGGCCGTCCAGAAAGTATAGAGCAGTTTCATACTTTACTTGGTGATGGGCACTTCGCTGTAACACAATTTCTGCAGATCATCCTTTGTGAGCTACACATGGTTATCAGTAAAACCGCATGTCTGTGCACATTTAGGGAGCATTTTAATGGAAAATGTGCTGTTTGTAAATAACAGTGCTCTATCACACTATGCTTTAGAAATACATTTGTAATAGTGGGCCTCAAAATGCACCACCGGCCTAATGCCACACATTTAACACCCTTGTGCTGAATTGACATGACTCATTGCTACATTTTGAGTGACGCTTGGATTTTTCCCAATCTCTGTGGCTTTAGTGATTTTACTTTGATGGCAGCACTCCCACTCTGAGAATTGTTCCAGCACCACCGCCAGAAGGCATGACCCTATTGATGCACGCTGCTACAGGACCTTCCAGTTAAAAAAAAAGTATATATAAATCAAAATCTTAGATATGTTACCCTACTGCATTCCTCATTGATGCTTCATGTCACTATCTACATATGTATCTGCTAAAGAATGAAACAAGGAATAGTGGATGCTCACACGCTATCACAGACTCTAACTCACTTGCTGCATGCCCCAAACAGCATAAATTATTATAAAATCAATCACAAAATTTATTGGCTTCCATTCTGCTACTCATCTAATGAACACATACATTGGTAGTCCTTCCCCTTACCAATAGCCGCACTAACCCCACCAATGTCTCCAAATTTATAAATGATCTCACAAAAATCTAACAACAAATTGTGAATGCCGTCGTTCCAGCATAGCCATCCACTTCAGACACTTTATGTAACCAACTGCAGAAAATGACCCCAAAGAAAATATGCACACCTTAATTTCCTCATAAGACCCCAAAGGAGGTTAATTCTGGGATTGCCAAAATTCAGAGGGCCTAGGTTGTACTAATGCTATGGCAATTATCTCACTTTCCTGCCACATCCAAGTTCTCTTCAAAGTCACTGTCAAGCTACGGTTTTACAATGGTCGGGTTTACGAACCAGCCATTTTCCATCCGCTCTCTATGATGCTAATAAACGTTTTATACACTACTGCACTGTTGAACGGTGTGTAATGTGGATAACATGATAACATTTTAGAGAGGGACAAACCTACTTCAGAACTGATACTGAAAAGTCAGTACTTGATGCTACTTGATAATATGCACATAGTGCATTGCACTCACATTGAACATGATGCTTCAACATCATCTTTTGTTTGCTATGTGTTTGGTCTGCTGAAATACATGGGAGGGTTTTTTGACTGTATTTTTTTCTTTCAATATTATCATGGAGACAAGAAAAATGTTTCTTGTGCAGGGCTCAAGGTAAGGGTACATGCAGGTAGACAGCATATATCCACTCTTTTTACAGGGTGGATTCCATGTACCCATATACATAAAGTACAAATCTGTCATATGTGTGTTCCATAATGTGATCTGCATGAGACATGTTAACCCCTTGATTCAAAATTGGGACTAGACAAAACACAGATCTCTCCAGCAACTACCTAAACCTCTAGAGTTATCTCACCATTATTACTATTCCCTCAGATTTACTTGGCACACAAAGATCTCTGCAGCAGGTGTCTTAAACCCCATAAGATATTTTAAGAAGCAGACTGCCACGTGGGTAGAGTAGGCTGGGTTGGAAACCCCACCATTTTAAATGCCCAGGTGTGTAAGTTCCCTCCTTTCTTTATACACAATGACATTTGACAGACATTTGCTTGCGTGTCTGTGCAGTAAAATATCCTCTGAAACTGCATTGCTTACTTTTCCACTTCATAGGCACCGTATCAGAATACCTAAAACATTCAGTATGAGCAATAAAGTTCACTGCCCAAATGTTGTTGTTTTTTTATTGTCCATGAGGGGACAGGGATATCACAATTGAGTAAACAAATGTAGCCAGGCTGGGGCTTCGGCATGGCAATATGGGGGTTGTTTATTAAATAAACAACATCACCAACTTGTTTTGACAGAGGAGCATTTGATAGACACTGCATGGTCACTACATGCCGGAATTCCAGCTCAGCTGATTCCTGTTTACCTCCTCGAAGAGTGTCCACCAAGACGGGCAGCCTGGTGATACTTACCCACAGGTAATGGTGAGTTAGACCACTCTATGGGGATTTGCCAGATCACCCACCCTAGATATCCTAGATTAGGTAGCGCTAGGTAGGCGCACAATATATTACAGTACTCATATGCCAGCATATATTCACTGTTATAGCACAATGGTTGAATTATTCATTTTCTTCTTCATTCTCATAATGCTAATTACTCTATTTTGTTTACCTCTATTGATTATTGCAGTGCATGTCTTTTTTACAAGAATCACAATGCTTCAATAAATATTGAAGTGCCTTGCTCAGAATATCTTGTGTATCTCTTTGGGTATGCATCAGAAACCAAACAAAAAGGTTCTAGACCTGTTACGGTTCCCCGTGGAATCAGGGTTGTCATGTTCTGAGGTTGCCCAATCCATTTGTTGCCTTATCAGGTAAGGTGTACAGATGTTGCACCATGAGCTGTCAGGACTTAGGCCAACATATCCTGATGATGTGCATAGAATCAGTCCCACACAATCCTGATGTTTATGGTGTCCAACAGTTGTCTTAGGAAAATATAAACCGTACGACAAGACTTTGCAACCAATCAAGCAGAACAGATTTACTGCAACGTTTCTCCTTGTTGCCAATTTCATTGTGGCAAGGTCTTAAAAAATAAATGTATAAGTTGAGGCCAGATTTTGCGTCTAGGGCGTCTCACTTTTTTGGCACGACCCCAACAAAAAATCTTATTTGTTGAATATATTAATATGTTCAAATGTACTCATAATAGACCTGCTAAACAGGTGTGTGGTCTTAAGAGATAGTGTCACTTCTTGTGATGTCACGTCCTATGAGGTCATAGGTTGTGATACCACTTCCTATGATGTCATGTCACGTGTTGTGATGCTCTTCAAAATTGGACACAACAATATAAAGTCACCAACATCTTGTCCAAGCCCGTCCCAGTAACCTTGGGAGTCCTGCAAGGGTCCTCACTATCCCCGACATTGTTTAATCTGTTCATGGAACCACTCACCGAAACTCTACACGCATCTAACGTGCAATATCACATGTACGCCGACGATACACAACTATACCTTAAGTTTCACTCCTCAGACAACATCAAACTGCTTAATACAACGCTTAGGAATACTCAAACCTGGCTGGCAGAAAATTATCTCAAACTAAATGCCCTTAAAAACAAATTCCTGCTAATAGCTCCACCCACCCAAGTCCCTAAAATGCAAGAATGGATTAAACATCTTACAGCATTCAACGTTCAACCTACCATCGTGGACTCCGCGAAATCACTAGGAATTACTATGGACAGTAACCTCAATATGCAAAAACACATCAGCAATGCTACAAAGGAACAAACTTCCAGATAAACACACTGAGGAAACGGAAACCCTTCCTGCCACACAATGACTTCAAGCAGGCCGTAGAAGCTCTAGTTATACCAAGAGTGGAATACGGGTGCGTCTCTCTTTGCGGCCTACCCAAAGCATCAACAGCACCGTTAAGAGCATCAATCAATGCAGCAGCGAGACTCATCACTGGTTCTAAAAAAACGCAAACATCTCCCCCGGACCTTCCTTGAATTGAATACCTCTGGAAGCCAAAATTCATCTGAAAATAGCATGTATGACACACAAAGCCATGCATCACAATGCACCTAGCTATCTGGCACAGAAACTGACAAAATCTGGTGGGATCAGATCCTCAAGAAGTGCAGATAACCTACTTCTGAAACCACATAAATTCAACAAGAAAAAAACATATAACCGAACCTTCTCGGGGATGGCACCCAGGATATGGAATGCCTTACCCCCAGAAACCAGACTTGTGGCTCACTGATTAGAGTGGCAGACCCTGATGCAGAGGTCTGGACCGGGACCAGGGTTCAATTCCCAACGCAGCAGGGTCCTGAACCCAAAAATGTCCACGGACTCCATAATTCTCGCCTGTTCTAATCATGGGGTCCCACGCTGCAACTCTGGGCAATAGCTGCTTAATCTCCACTACGGCGGCCCACCCGCTGCGGGATGCCTGGCTTTCACCTTGGGGATGCCCAGTAGGGGTTATCTTTATTTTACTTATTTTATTTTATTTATTATTATCTCACAGGGAAAAGCCAGGACGGGTTCCCAAGGCAAGCGCCTTGATGCCTTCTGGTGATACGTGCGCTATATAAGTCGCAATACATACATACATACATACAACCCCTCCACCGCTTCCTTAAAAAAAGAAGTAAAATCTATCTTCATGGCCAAATTCACCTTAAATAAGGTCTATTGAAATTTCGGGACCAAACGCACACCTGAGTATGATAAAGAAACATCTAAACAACCTATACATCTTAACTTTCGCAGATCGCACTCTACGAGAGAGATTTGGCGTTACACCGAACTATCTTTGCTTTCTACAAAATGTTGTGTATATGTGCCTTGATTTACACTGATGTGATGTATAAGCAACTTCTACTGACTGTACAGCGCTCTGATATCCGCCAGGATCTTGTTCGTGCTATATAAAACTTTCAAAATAAATAAATGTAACTTGCATACTGCCTAATTTGGTTAGTCCTGTCACTTCTTTTTTTTTTTAGGACATGTGCCCTGATCTTGTGTATTTTTATGATTGCATTGATTCTCTAACACTGTTTATTTTTACAGATGTATCTTTGGACTGCCTCCCACTGGAGTTTAGGGTCATACTGGTCAATAAGGCAATCAAGAAGTGTCCGAAGGGCAGCTCTAAGAAAATAGTGCGTGGGTCATTTTGGGGGTGTTTGTGGGTCTGTTTTATGGTCTGGTGGCCCAAATGTATTCTTGATTTCTCTGCTATTACCTCAAACCTTTTCTGAAACAAGCACAAATGAATACACTTTCCCACATCCTGCAAACACCTATATTACATGTCTTAAAAAGTTGAAACCTACCATTCAAAAGTTTTGAGTATTCCAAAGAGTTCCATATGTGTACTCTGTATTGTTGGTCAAGCATGTTAGTGAGCAGATTTTACTAACACCAATGTGGGTTTTCTATGCTCATCTCCCTCTTTAGGGTACACTGTTTAATTATTTCAGTTAACTCCATTTCATTTTAATTCAAACAACTCCAGCAAGGGACTTTATGGTAACAAGTCAGATGGACTTAAGATGGTCCTTGCTTTTTTTAATGTTTTTTTGTCAACTGCTGCTAGTGTCTCTTGGTGATATATAATACACTTTTTATTAAAGTTATTATCTTATTGTTTGCTTTACTTTTCCAAACAATTGCCTAGTTGTCAGCCACACTGTAAGCAAATATGTATGTAGCTTAAAGAGTGGATAGATCCCTGTAAATCAATAGAATCAAAATATCACTGTACAAAGGAGGAATAAAATGGTCCATAAGGGCAGGAATGGAGGGAAGAGATACAGAGGGTGCGGAGGTCAGTTCTGGGTGTTTAGGATGGAGAAGGGATAAAAAGGTTGCACTTGGTTTACCAGACATGGTTTTATAAGAGAAGGAGGTCATATAATGCTGGTTGCTCGACTACATGCTGTTCCAGCAGAAGGGAAAAGGGTAGAGGTACAGGCTTGTTATGGAGTGTGTGAGGTAAGAGCAGAAGGTAAAAGGCAAGATGAGAGCAAAGGGAACATTTCAATCTCTTAGGAAGTCACTGATAACTCCACAGTTATATGCTTACGACATTGCTGAGGAACAGGAGTTGTTGTTGGTTGATCTCAGAGAGGGAGTGCCAGGAGTCTCTTCGGAGGTGCGGGGGATTGTGGAGATGGTCTAGTGAGTGGGGGTTTGCATTCTTTTTTTATTTACATTTCTTTGTTTGTGCATAATTATACAGTTTCCAACAAATACTGTTCTTTTCAGAAAAACAGAAGATAAAAATGAGTATGAGACAAGATAACATTATAGAAAGAAAACATAAATTCAAAAAGAAGCCCAAAAGTAAACTATGCACATTTTATTATATTACGCCCCCCCCCCACCATCCCGTACCCCATCCTCCCTATAAGGGGTTGAACTTATGCCAGTTTGTGATTACAGCATGGAAAAAACAAAAAAACAAAAACCCAATCATTAATGGTTTTCAATCCATCTAGTCAACGGTGCCCAGATTTTTGTAAGCCTTTAGAACTGGCCTGAATACCCCTCTTTGCATAGATAGCTTTCTCAAAAGTGTAGTTTGATAATAAGCGGGAGAGCCATTGATGAAAACTAGGGGCGGTTCGGTCCAGCCACGCCGAGGCCAAGCAAAGGCGCAGTATCGCCATGCCAATAAATACCAGTTGTTCACCTGGCTTCCCCTGAAGTTGCACATCTACCCCAAGCCCCACCAGCGATAAAGTGAGGACATAATCCACCCCTAACACTTTCTTAAAAAAGTTTGAGATTTCTTGTTTCAGACCACTTAATACGTGACACGAATTAAACATGTGATCTAGATCCGCTTGATACAATGAGCAACGGGGACATTGAGTGCCTCTACCCGACCCCCATTTTGATATTTTCTTGTATGTATCGTAGAGTGAGAAACAGGATTTGTAGAATTGAGCCTGAAGCCACGCTGGAATTAGGATTTCCTGCGCTAGCTCAGCTGATTGGAAAAATAGACTTTCCTGAATACCTACCTGCTTTCCATTTTTTTGCTCGAGCCTCCATATCATCCGGCTTTAGTAAATTAAGATAACTATATACATCCCCAATGGAGAGCAATATAGGTATTGCCCCCTTAATCTGTCTATAATATCATTATTGACGAATCCAATAGAGACTTCACCTTTTTTACTCAAGAAATGTCGGACCTGGCAGTATTTATAAAAGTCTCTTCGATCTAAATTATAAGTTTTCTTGAGATTATCAAAACTAACTATGTTGGATAGAAAATAAAAATCGCTAAGTTTAGATAGGCTGCCGTCAGGCCATTTTTGAATTATAGAACCTTTAAAAATTTCTGGCAGGTTCGGGTTTTTATCTAGTATAGTGTTTCAGTTGGCCCAACCGTAGCAATTTCCGAACTGATCTCATAATTCTATGGCAGCCTATTAGGGTTTTAAAATGGACCTTCTTGTAGTGGCTATCGTTAAAAAATCACCAGAGCCACCCATAATAACTTCTATTGGCGTAGGTACTTCCTCCAACAAACTATTTGGTGGCTTTTCTGATATGTGGGGTAAATTGGCTAGTAGGGTAGTAGCCCAATAATATAATATAATATTTCTTGACATCATTAAGACCACAAATATTAATCGTAGCAATATGTGAATTTTTTTCACTCTGAGGAATTATTGTTGCCCTGAAGAAGTCATTGGGTGAATGTCCCGTGACGAAACATGTGTCGGCTTTGTGCATTTTTTGGTTACACCTGAATGACTATTTGAAGCCTTACTGGAAATTTTGACTGTTTGAGAAGAGAAAGAAGAAAAAAAGAAAGAAATGGAACTGATTTTTCTACCACATGATATGTGAAGAATCTGAATCTTTATTTCTTATATAACTGTTATTGGTGCGATCTTTGCTCGGGACATTTCTGCTTGATCTTTTACTCCTTGTGTTTCATATCGGAGAACCATTGGGGATGTTAGTGGCCGAATCCCTGTTGTCCCTTTGAGCAGCTTATTGTGAAATCTACTTCCTCTTGGCCTTGCGCAATTTCATATCCAGCTACTGTTTTTTGTATGTTAAAGCATTGAAAACAATCCTTCAAAAAGCCAAAAGGCTGGGTTTATTGTGACAATGCATACATGCGCAGACATGAAGAAGTAATGTTCCCGCGCAATAGCAGATTAAAGCCAGGGCCATTGTTTTTGCAAGTGCTCGGTGGGGATGATATTTTGGAATAATGGTGGTGGTATCTGTGGGGGTGATATTTAATTGCTGGTGGTGGTGCTAATAATAGTAGTGTAATCAATTCAATTCAAAAAGTGCTTAATTCGAGTTGTTACTCATAAAAGCAGACATACAAACACATAATAAAAAGACAATTAAATTTACAAAAGTCGTATTTGACATAAGCACATGCCTCATTAAAAAACAGTTATCTACCAAGCAAAATATACATAATCACAGGTGTAAAGTTCATTACTATTAAAAAACAGTTAAAAAAGATTACAATATCATTGAGCTAAAGTCGTCAAAATTTCATTCAAAATGACACGTAAATTATACCAATACAGAGAATAGACAATGGTCTAGCAGTCTCTGAACGACTGATCAGAGAGTAGTTACCCTACCAGCAATCTCTGCCTTAATACCCACGCCCACCCCAGGTACTTTGCGGTGGCAATTGTGATCCAAGTCAGAGTAGTAGACCTAACAATACGCAAAGCTACCATACTGCTCTTGGTACCCAAATTCTTACACATAGGTGCCAACCAGACTCGCCTTGGAGCAGAATATACTTTACAGGAGAACAAAAAGTGACCAAGGGTTTCGTTTCCTTCCCCACAGACAGGACAAGTAGCTGAACCTCCTACCCTCCACTTAGATGTTAGATTACGGAGAGGGAGAGAGCCAGCCCTCAGTTGAAAGAACAATTTCCTATCCATAGGGTTGGATATGTAATCCCAATACAATTCATATACAGGGAACAGTTTAACCTCGAGGAAGCTGATGGTCATGGACCCGCTGTTGGTACTGAGCAAACTCCTATTAGCAACCCGTTCCCCAAAAATATTTTTTAGGGTTGTCTTAGTGGGAAATGATGCCCCAGCTGGATCAAACCACAATGGATTTAGCCCTAGTTCAAATAGTGCAAGTTTTAATGATTTGAACCAGCTAATTTTATAAAAGCGATCTGCTTTAATGACATCAATAAACCCATCCGCATAGTGGGAGAGCTCAGGCGTAGTCCAGAGCCTACGCCAGTATAGAATCGGTCGTAGTTTTCCCATTTCCGAGATTTCTTTCCTGCCAAGCTCATATCTCAGAGGTAATAACGGACTACTCTGTGGAGTACCTGTAAGTTTCCTAAAAAACTTGTTCTCTGAAATTTGAAGCTCATGCAGATTTTCATGCCCCCACAACTCAGCCCCGTACAGTACTGACCCAATTGCTTTTGCTTCATATATAATCAGGGGTGGCTTAATCGGTTTGGTCAGCGATTTCCTATGCTCCTTTATAATGGTACCCGCTAGTTGCTTGTGCCTTAATGTTGCAATATTTAAATGTTGATTCCACCTATTATCATTAGAGATATGGATCCCCAGGTAAGTAAATGATTTTACAACCTCAAGAATGCGTCCACTCATGATAATTTTGGATTTAAAATTTCTATGTGAATTAAAAACCATGAGTTTAGATTTAGACGCATTCACCTCCAGACCGTGATCCCCACAAAACTTATCAAAAATGGCCAATGCTTTTTGCAAACCACTTGGGGTTTTAGATAAAATTAACGTGTCATCGGCGAACATTAAAATAGGAACTTTTACACCTGCAAGAGAAGGAGCATCCACTACCTGTGATTGCATGCGGGGGACAATACCGTTAATAAAAAGGGTGAACAATGTTGGTGCCATTGAGCACCCTTGCCGAACCCCACGCTCAACAGGAAATTCGGCAGTGTCATTGCCATACCCACCCGATTGAATTTTGGCATAAGTACCTTCATGTAATCTCATGATCAAGGTCAGCAAGACCTCTGGGACCCCTAAAGCCGCAATCACTTCCCACAGCTTCGCCCTTGGTACCAGGTCGAAGGCAGCCCGCAAATCGACAAATGCCGCATAAAGACTGCCTCCACCTAGCACCACGGTCCTCCACTGGATCAATTGGAATCGAAAGACTTGATCCACAGTACTAGTTGCCCTGCGGAACCCAGCCTGAAAGGGAGATAAAATATTGTGTTCCTCCGCCCAGTCGAGCAATCTGTTTACAATCACTCGTCCCACAATTTTTTGGACAGTATCAATTAAACTGATTGGGCGATAGTTGCAAGGCTGGGCACGATCTCCCTTTTTGTACACAGGAATGATTACAGCCCCCCGCCATGATACCGGGATATCTGCACCCTTAGTAATGTGGTTTATTAGCAAGTAAATATATTTACACCACCTTCCAGTGTCATTTAGAAAAACGTCCGCTGGGACCCCATCTGTGCCGGGAGCACGACCGCTATGTACAGTTTTGAGGGCAGACAGTATTTCACTCTGCGTGAAGACATTGTCTTCTGCAAATAGATGAATAGGGCAAGTACTAGTTACAATCTGGTCCCTAGTAGCATACTGGTCACTGAAGAATTTGACCCAGGCATCCTGTGGGACATTGTTGTTACTTGACTCTTAAGACCTTTCTTGACCCCATTTTACAATGTGGCAAAATAATCTAGAATGTTTTCGATCACTTGCACATTTCAACTTATTCCAATGGGCCTCGTCCCAATCTCTTTTCGCCTTAGCAATGCAGATTTTATAATTCTTCCTGGCAGATCGAATAGCCCCCAAATTTTTACTCTTAATTGCGGCTCCCAGAGAGGTTCGTGCCACCTTGCAATCATGATTATACCACTTAGCAGCTCTATAAGAACATACCCTCTTTCTACTTACAGGTTTTAAAAAGTAAAATTTAATTTCTTTAAAGAAATTCTCATGTACTTTTGTAGTGTCATCTTGACCCGGAGGATCCCCTGCCACACACTCTAAGGCCATGATAGCCTTGTCAGTCGCAACTCCTATTTTTTCTAAGACCTGCTGGTCTGTCCTGACACTTGTCCACCTCAACCTGCGCATGTCATTTGTTGGTACAATCAGTGGGGGTAGAAGATCATCGCGGGGATTAGAAACAATACCATCGGACAACCACCATTTGTGAAAAACACATAGAGGGTTATGGTCACTCTCAAGCCTTTCCATTACAACCATGTCACTAACAGTTGACCAAAGGGACATGTTACAAATAACATAATCAATGCGGCTTTTGTGTCTCCCATTATTGAAAGTCATAGCTGGTACTCTATCAGACTTTGTCCTACCATTCAGAGCTCTTAACCCATGTTCGAGACACATTGCATTTAGACCTAAGATATCCTCAGTCCAGCGAGTTACTGGAGTAGTATCTAATATGGGAATATCCCATTGCTTATCTTCCTCTGTACCTAAGAAAGCCTCGCCGGTATCTAGAGGTTCAAACGTGCGATTTAAGTCGCCTGCAATTATTATGTTCTTACTACTAGAATGTGTCTCAAGAAGATTATACAGGGTAAGAAGGACCTCAGATTTTCCTGTATTTCCACTTCTGGCATATATGTTATAGATATCAAGGGAAATGGATGTATCACTCATGAGCCTAATGAGCTGGATATCTTTTTGATCAAGCGCCACACTTTTTACTACAGCCTTTAGGGACTGTCGGACCCATATAGTAAGGCCCCCCATCGGACGCCCTTTTGGGCCCTTGGTGGCTGGTACATAGAAATTTAAGTACCCCAGAGCAAAAACAGGATCACAGGCCCATGTCTCCTGGAAAATACAAACATCGTATTTGCTAACAAACCCAAACCAGTCTCCGCAGACCAGCTTGGAGCATAGCCCAGCCACATTCCAGGATAATAAGTTCCCAGTACCATATGCCGTTTCAAGTTTAGGGCTAGAGACAAACCCACTCAACACCATGTCGTCAATACCATTGTTATTTACATTTTCATTGATTGGTCCAACCGTGTCCACAGGGTTGACATTCTCAGTTCGAGCGCCTACTAGATCACCAAGTTCCCTTGTAGTGCATGCATCAAATGTAGTTTGCAACAAAGGCTTAGGGTTAAATGGTAGTCAATCACAGGCATTCAGGTTTGAGAGAGCAGAGAATCTATTTTCCAAGCCTAGTCCCCCCTCAGTAAAACCAACATCATTACTACCCCTTTTGGTCACCACGTTCCATTTTGTTCTTAAAGTACTAGGATTCGGGCCTCTTCCTTTCCGAGGGTAGAAAAAATCCAAAGTCAGTGGAACAATCGTAGTTGATCTTCGCTGTGGAGGTAAGATGTTGGGCAAGATGTTTGACAATACCTCAGGGTCAGAAAAGTTAAGGACAACACAATCCCCCTTATATCTCTTGACCCTATTACCAATCCACTCTACCCTTCTGGCATTTACAAGTTCTTCAGATAATTGCTGCCTTCCCCAAGGAGATATTACCATGTTGTTAGTAAGCCACGATAAAGAGTTATGTATTAAAGATGATGTAGTTTCAACCTCCCCAGATACCAATGGGGGGACATTTGCAAGAACGAGAACTAGTGGAGAAGCCTCTACCACAAGCTCAAAAGACCCTTTCCCAGTATTGAAATCAGCAGTGGTAGGAACGGGGGGTACAACACCTAAAGCACTACCATCTGGATTCGTCAGTGGTACCATTAGCGGATTTGGCACAGGGATAGGAGTAGGTCCACAGTTTTCACCAGAGGGTGTTTTGCTCATTAATGACTCTACCTTAGTCACAACTTCTTCAGGGAGTTTTTCTACCTCCACCAGTGTTTTCTCTAATAAGCCACCCAATCTATTAACCTCAGTGGTTAATTTGTCTATTTTACTAACCAGGGGTTTGACTATACCTTTAATTTTTATATCCATCATGCTCCATAGTTTATTAAATTGAGCATTGGAGAGGGTCACATAAGCTTCATTAGTCAGATCATCCTCCTCCTCCTCAAGTATTTTCCTTGGTGGGGTTGCAACTTTATTTCTACCAGACCTTAAACCCCCCCCGTTTAGGCATAACCTTTCTTTTGCCCCCAGTAACCCTCGGGGCTGGAACAGGGGCTGGGGCAGGGAGAGGAGACTCGTTATTGGTGGATATCACTGTCTCCACTTCACTGTCACTACTATCTTCAGTAATAGCCACTATGCCACTAGGCTGGATAGTGTTTATATCATTAAGAGAATCATGTACCACACCAGATGTACTGCTATTATCTAGTGCAAAAGGATCCTCTATCTCTTTATCATTCAAGGAAGATTGATTAGATGAATCCAATCCCAACGAGGATCTCCTGTCGCTATTTATTTTTGCCACAACTTGGAAGAGATAGTTGTCCATGGTGTTATTGACTGGGGTTTGCTTTTTCCCGGGCATAGTTAGAATGGGCAATACACTCAGAACAATATGTTTACTCACAGAACTCAGTAATTGTTTCAGTTACCCAATGTAGTCCAAGCCAGTCTGTGTCCAGGAAGAATTCGCAGGAATTTTCGAGCAGGGTCCCTAGCCCAACCCAACCTAGTCCCGCCTCGGACGGCCACAGACTGCCCGCCCTTCGCCCGGGCTTAGCCCCGGGCGTCCCGCTCGCGTCCCGCGAGGGAGGTGTGGCACTTAATTTATACGCCTCCTGGCGCTGGATGACGTAGCGCCGAGTGCGCTGTCCTGATGGTGGATGGGGGATGAAGTTCCCCGGTGCCCGCACTCCTCAGCGGCAGCCTTACTGTAGGCTCTGGAGACGTGTGGCGGGAGGCGGGAGGCGGAAGGCAAGGCAGCTCCTCTCTCAGCAGTGCAGCAAAGACACGGTAAGCCCTGTTTCAAAAGCGGAAGTTTTCCCCCGCTCTGCAGGTGTGGCACTTAATTTATGCGCCTCCTGGCGCTGGATGACGTAGCGCCGAGTGCGCTGTCCTGATGGTGGATGGGGGATGAAGTTCCCCGGTGCCCGTACTCCTCAGCGGCAGCCTCCCTGTAGGCTCTGGAGACGTGTGGCGGGAGGCGGGAGGTGGGAGGCGGAAGGCAAGGCAGCTCCTCTCTCAGCAGTGCAGCAAAGACACGGTAAGCCCTGTTTCAAAAGCGGAAGTTTTAGTAGTGTAATGTGCTGTTGGTGCTGATGGTGGTATTGGGGTTATTGTTGATGGTACATCTCCGGGCATTTGCAGCGCCTTATAAGTTTTTATTTTGAGTACCCTTCCCAGTCCAGCCCGAACTGCCAAGCCATGCCTTCCCTGGACCGGATTCAAGCTTCCTAGGACCAGTTTCTGGCATAACAGCCGTCTTCAGCCAGGCCCCCTTTTGTACCGCTTTGTCGCCATAAGTTGGTAGGGTATGCTCAGACGTGAGTCCCTTTCTCACTTTGCCACTGGATTCAAGCAAGCCTGGCTGAAGACGGCTGGAATGCCAGAAACCGGTCCTAGGAAATTGATTGCGGTCCAGGGAAGGCATGGCTTGGCAGTTCGGGCTGGACTGTTCCTATGAGGACAGGGTCAGACTGATTTGCATATGGCCATGTCTGAACTGGGGTGGCAGAGTGGGCTAAAGAACGGTGATGGATTAAACTCAGATCTGTTGACTGGGTGTGAGTGTTTGATTGGTTCAGATGCTCCGTCCATCACCACCCCCTTTTGTACCGCTTTGTCGCCATAAGTTGGCAGGGTATGCTCAGACGTGAGTCCCTTGCTCACTTTGCCACTGGATTCAAGCAAGCCTGGCTGTAGACGGCTGGAATGCCAGAAACCGGTCCTAGGACCGGTCCAGAGAAGGCATGGCTTGGCAGTTCGGGATGGACTGTTCCAATGAGGTACAGGGTCAGACTGATTTGCATATAGCCATGTCTGAACTGGGGTGGCAGAGTGGGCTAAAGAACGGTGATGGATTAAACCCAGATATTTTGACTGGGTGTGAGTGTTTGATTGATTCAGATGCTCCGTCCATCACCACCCCCTTTTGTACCGCTTTTGGCCGCCATAAGTGTGGCAGGGTATGCTCAGACTTGAGTAACTTGCTCACTTTGCCACTGGATTCAAGCAAGCCGGGCAGAAGATGGCTGGAATGCCAGAAACCGGTCCTCGGAAGCTTGTTTCCGGTCCAGGGAAGACATGGCTTGGCAGTTCGGGCTGGACTGTTCCCATGAGGCACAGGGTCAGACTGATTTGCATATAGCCATGTCTGAACTGGGGTGGCAGAGTGGGCTAAAGAACGGTGATGGATTAAACCCAGATCTTTTGACTGGGTGTGAGTGTTTGATTGATTCAGATGCTCCGTCCATCACCATCCCCTTTTGAACCACCTAGTTAAACAGGCAGACGACCCACTTCCAATATCAGAGCATTTTGTACCTGAACTTTATATCTACATGTAATCACTTTGAGCTACTTGAAGATCTACCAACCACTGGCTTGAATCTTTCCAAGCCTTCGTGGGACCTCTGAAGGCTCTTTGCTAGTCTCAGTCTTTAAACTGCTTCCTAAGTTCTCTGGCCAAGCAAAGGCAATGCAGAACCTGATTATCACTACATTGACACAGGGTATAGCTTCAATGAATAAAAGAAGGAGGTAGTAAACAACTACTAACAAAGCCATTCCGCACCAAGACATGTCCGGGCATTTGCAGCGCCTTATAAGTTTTTATTTTGAGTACCATTCCCATCCATGTTTACAGAAAGAGATATAAGATGTCAAACAAACATTTTTAGAAAACTGTGACTCAAGTCAGGATAGGATCATACTAGGAAAAGAGACAAAGTTCGTTTTAATTAGTGTCCCTACTACCTGTGCTTTCTGGCAGAACGAGCCAGTGATCTACTATGGTCCTGCTGGACCTACCAGTAATGTTCAATATCATCGCCCATGAGATGTTCCTCACTAGGCAAATGGGATGCCAAAAAACGTTTGGCCTTATAGCTCCTAGAGTGTTTTACTTCCATGTTTGAAATGGAATTCCTGGTTGGCTAAGATATGCACCTAGACCAGGCAGGAACCACCACTCCAGTCATGGTAAGCTAGATACACACTAAAAGATAACCTGTGCCCAACCTCTGTAGCTTGGCACTAGGCAGTCAGGCCTATCTAAAGAGGCAGTGTGTAAAGTATTTGTGCAACACATACACACACAGTAACACAATGAATACACCACAAAAAGACTCCATACAGGTTTAGAAAATTGGAGACTATTTATCTGAGCAATATGAGACCAAAATGACAAAAATCCAATCAGTAGAAGTCGAGATATTAATTTCTAAATATTAAATGCAAAAACAGTGCTGATAAGTCACTAGCGGTCAAAAGGTTATTTGAGGTCAAGAGAGACTGGTGCAAATCTAAAGTTCTGGCCGATCACAATGGAGGGCAGGTCAGCTACAGTACCTACGCAGGGCCCGCTGAGAAAGTACCTTGAATGGAGCAAAGCATTGACGCTGAGGGCATGATGTGTCAATCTTTCCACGCAGACAGTGTTCTGCGTCATCACCGAGCTTCGCTGAGGTAAAGGCAATGCATCGTCCTCGTGGAGCTGCGTAGAGTGTCGCCATCAGGCAGCGGCAGCTGTAGAAGCTGTCGGCGAACAGCCTCTGTGGCGGCAGCGAGAAGCTGTGTCGGTTCTGACGGGCACAAAGACGGGGATTCGTCCCTTTTTGTAGCAAAACAGCTGCAGTACCCACGTCTGAGTTCCAGAACTTGGTTTGGGCACCTCAGTCAAGAGTAGGCCTCACAGGAGGCAGAGTCCAGCAGCACCAGCGGAATTGCAGGAAGTCTTTTGTGTCCCTGAGACATCAGAAAACAGGAGGCTAGCCAGCAAGCCCTTGGAGATCACTTGAAGGGAAGACAGGGGTTACTTCAAAGCAGCTCTCTGAAGCACACAAGGATACTTTTAAACCCAGTCCTGTATGTCAGGCTATCTGTGGGGATACATCAGTGATTTGTGTAAGGACAGTACAGTACCTATTGAAGTGTAAGTGTCAGCCATTCCCATTCTTCCCTGACCAGGAAGACTCATCAGAATGCAGACAAGTGATCAGAATGCAGATGAGCCTTGCCTGCCTGTGTTTGTGGCTCTCTAGAGGAAATACACAAAGTGTAGCTGTCACCAACCTCAAACGTGTATCGGAAACAGTCTATCAGGCACATAGAGCTGTAAGTGCAGAGAAATATCCACTTTCTAAAAGTGGCATTACTAAAACAGTAATGTTATATCCAACTTCACCAGTAAGGAGGAGTTATCATTACCATTCTAAAGATGTGAAACATGAAAAAACTACTCCTCTCTCATCAGGTATTATAGCCTAAAATTGTATTATGGAATTCTCAATGCTGGCCTATGAGAGGGGTATGTCTCACAGTAGTAAAAAACAAGATAGGCTATTTGTCACTACTAGGACATGCAAAACAATAAAGTACATGTCCTACCTTTTACTTACATAGCACCCTACCCTTAGGGTTGCTTAGGGCCTACATAAGGAGTGACTTATATGTAATAAAAGGGGAGTTTATGGCTTGGCTAGTAGTTTTAAATGATGAGTTGAAATGGCAGTAAACTGTATACACAGGCACTGCAGGAGCAGGCCTGAAACATGTTTGAAAGGTGTAGTGAGGAACTACATATTCCAGTTGCATTTAAAGTTACATATGTATTCACCTTTCACATCAATGAGACTCCCTCGCCTACTTCACCTTTCAACTCCTCTTAGCATCACCCGTCGTTCGGCTTACACCGAAAGCACTGCCTGTATATTTCAGGAGTGTTGTGCGGTGTCAATGACTCGAGCTGACCACTATAAGTGGCGTTACAAACTATATAATACATAAGTCACAGCATATCTCCTTTCTTTATATACACAAACCAAAATGAGGAAATGAAAGTAATATACAATAGAACAAAACAAATTAGAAATAAGAAATAACATGCAATTCATATATAGATACGAATAAGATTAACCCTACAATGCAGTGCTGCTAATTAGACAAAAATACAATCACTATTCACAGAACATGACATGTAAAATAACATATATTTCATTATGTGGTCAGTAAACTTGGCATACAATGTAATTGATGTTGTCTACCCGAAGATCTTACCAAATGTTCAATTTGGTTTGTCCCCTCATCGTCTTTCCTTTGACCACAAGAATTCCTCATTCTACCCACATCACTACCTGTACCTATTCTCCTACCACTAGTTACCACATCTTCCATTAACATGAACGAATCATAATGCACATCTGCATCCTCACCTTCCAAATACAATTTCTTTGCTTGTTTTTTTCACAACATAATGCTACCCTTCTTCTGTACTATTTTTGTCCAATTTTCAATACACCATGCCACTCATGCACTTCTATCACTCCAATGGGGTTGAAAAATTGGTTGACACCATCTTCTCTCCTTCCAAAAATTGATTTGAACTACATCGCCCTCTTCTATCTTTCCCGCACTCTCGTTTATTTCTTTCTCCTTGTTCATTTGTTTTTCTCAGGCTAGACATTCTTTTAGTCCTGATGATAATCCCCTTATTAGAGCCCAGTCAGATCCTTGGCTCGCCTCTGGCTCGCCTCTCCCTGTTTACTTGTCGGCTCTCGTCCTCTACTGATTTACCTCGTCTCAGGAAGGGGGTTGTTTCTTAACCTCTTCAGCGCTAATGACAAGGGTAACTCGTCATGGAGTTTCCATTGATTTCAATGGAAATCTCATAAGAGGAGCTGCAATCCCTTAGCAGCCAAGTGGTTAAGGACGCGACATGTGTGAGACAAAATGATCCTGTTACAAGCCGAGAGTAAAAGTCAGTTGGATTCTGACGAAACATTTGCAGAGTTTATCTAAACATAGCATGGAGCCAAGAAAAACAGCATGGTGTGCTTTAAACTACCGACACTGAACTGCAGACCGAACCACGTTATTGTACTATTGTTCTGCCTTTATTTATCTTACCTGCCAACTCATGTTTTCAAACTAAATGCACCTCAGCATTTCACACACAAAAGAAAATCGAGAAAATGCTGCTCACACTCAGCTGAGTTATTTTGCTGTGTTAGATATGCATTAGGAGGACTCAGGGTCAGACTGTAGACCCGGGCACCAAAATTAAGGCAGCCCACATTATTTTATTTATTTATTTTCTTACTTATATAGCGCCCGAATCACCCTTGTAGGGGTATCTCTGCCCTTGCAGGCGAGTAGGAAAAAAGCAAATACTGTGTTAGACATCTAGAATAGAAATGTTTTCAAGGACTTTCTGAAATGGAAATGGTCCGTGCTCTGCCTCAGTGATAGCGGGAGTGAATTCCAGATGCGTGGGGCGTGGTAGGAAAAAGCCTTCCCCCCAGTCCTGGCCTTATTAATGCACGGGACTTTGAGAAGGGATTTAGAACTAGATCGCAGGTCTCTGAGGGGGGCGTATTGACTAAGCTTCTCCGCCAAACATGATGGCCCATTGCCATGCACTGCCTTATGGGTGATGCAGCAGATCTTACTTTTTATTCGTTTGAGCACCGGGAGCCAGTGCAGCTGTCGCAACAGCGGGTTTGACGGAGATCTATAAGGGGCGTTCAGTACCAACCACGCTGCTGTATTTTGCACCACTTACATAGGATTCAGCAAGGCCTCATTAGCTGATATCAGTAGGGCATTGCAGTAATCAAAGCAACTAAGGACTAGTGACTGGATAAGAGTCTTCCGTGTATGGTATGGAAGAAACGGAAACCTATTAGCAAACCTTGTAGGTAAAAAGTGGTAATATCAGGGAAATCATCACTAAAAAACAGCCCACCTGGCCATAAATGCTGACCTAAAAGGCTCAAAAAGCATTCCACACTCTGACCTGTAAGACGAGTCCATTGGGCACTGCCGGATTGTCCTATAGGCAAGCCGGACCCTGAGGCTAATTCACATTCACAAAGCTCACAAAACTCTTTGCATTTGTAAATTTAGCTTACACATACACATCAGTAATGAAATCATTTGTAACACCACCAATGACATCAACAGGAAATACAGGCCATGCTTTATATGCTCAGAGCCCACACAGGTTTCTCACAACTATTCTCAATGCAGACAATTTACAAGGATGACAGCAATATTTTTCGAATCCCTCTGATGAGCCTCTGGCAGTATTTAATTTGAGCCGGTGGTTGCTGGTGGAGGTCACTCATTTTTGGGAACCGGCACTCATGAGGCATTGACTGACAGCAAACAAGGGAATAATAAACACCTAAAGAAGGAGGAAGAGAGGGATGTATGTCGTTACAATGCATACTTTTACAACGCATACCTTTACAACGCATTTTTTACACCGCAACATCCATTACAACGCATTCCATTACAACGCATGCCATTACAACAAATTCTTTGAAACTACCTTTACAACGCATTCCACTACAACGCATACTACATTTACAACGCATACCATTACAAAGCATACCATTACATTGCATGTATGGTAATGGTAAGTATTGGATAGTGTAGGGGTAAAAATTACTATTCTAACTCCTGGGGGTGCAACAGTAGGGTAAGTGTTGGATAGTGTAGGGGTAAAAATTACTATTCTAACTCCAGGGGGTGCAACAGTAGGGTAAGTGTTGGATAGTGTAGGTATGCGTTGTAATGGTATGTGTTGTAATGACTGCGTTGTAATGACATGCGTTGTAGTGGTATGCGTTGTAGTGACATGCGTTGTAATGGTTGCGTTGTAATGGTATGCATTGTAATGGATGTTGCATTGTAAAAGTTTTGTTGTAAAGGTAGTGCGTTGTAAAAGTTGCGTTGTAAGTGTTGGTTCCCGGAAGGGAGAGATGGAAAAACCCTCACAAAAGAAGAAAGCAGGGACGAAAAAGAGCCTGCCAGAGAGAGAAATAAATGGGCAAATAGGACACTTTACCCTGCACACTTTTACTCCTTGTGCCATTACCCCGCAGTTTTTGCACTGCAAAATCTTTCTCAAAGCAGGGATTTACACCACAAACTATTACAACGCATTTGTGGTGTTACTTTGGGGAAAGTGTTGTAATAGTTTGCGATGTAAAGTCCTGGGTTGTAAAAGATTTTGCGGTGTAAAAACTGCGGGGTAATGGCATTGCGGAGTAACGCAGGCGGGGTAAAGGAAGTTTCCCAAAGGGGCAGGGTGTGACTGGTTGTGGGTTAAGGAAGCTTGAGGTGTGCTCAAGACTACGCATTCTTCAGCGCACTCACATTTAACACCGGCCGCAGTCTTGTGACCAGAGCTTCTGGCACCGTCACTCATGCTTCTACAAATTAAACAATGGCTTGTGGCATGGCGTCATCACATTGCTCCAAATATATATTCAAAAGCTGAGGCCACCGCGCTCTAGTTCACTTCAGTGTGCCTGAAAATAACTTGCGGAAGAAAAATGTCAAGCCCCTGGCAGTTAGCTCAAATTCAGCTTTAGGTCTGTGAACGGGTTTGCAGACCAAACTGCGATGCGTATGTTCTTTTTTCTTCGTTTATTTATGGATTATGCAGGAACTGCTGTATGTACATACTTCACAGCAAAATGGGCACTTCCTCTGCATAAGCTCTGTCTTCATGTCAGTGTTGCTGTCATTCATTCTTTCACTCCCAGAACACTCCTGTTACTTCTTGGGCTTGTTTATGCTTAAAATAGTCTTGCGCTATGGCGCAGCTAGATTCTGGAATTTTGGGGGATGCAGAGTTACTCGGCACCTGACCGAAGAGCAGAGCGGTTGTACTTTTATCTTAGTGTTTATATTGCTATTAAACTCATGAAGAAAAGTATTTTTACGTGATTTCTACTTTGTAAAAGTGGCGACGAGGGTGAAACATACCCGTTTTCAACGCCTAACAGTTATTGTGCCATTCTACGAATTTCATGTCAGCGCGCTCCCAGATTGTGACTGGAGGATACTGTTCATTGGAAGATTTTGTTATAGTTTTTTTAATGAGAATATTCGTGAACTGTAATCTCCGCATTTCTCCGTGAGGATTGGTTGGCTGCGTACTGTGTGACTATTGCGCTATCTTTCTCTCATGTACGAGTTGCTGAGTGGATTGTTGTTAAACGCGTTTAGAACAGCAATCCGATGTAATTTCACGTCCGGCATATGTTCGTGTTATTCTTCAAAACTGACTGTGTGCAATGTTAAGGGAGAAAAACATTGCAGAGGCATAACGATGGGCTTACCTGCATCTTTCAAAGCCAGGATTCCATCGGGCACGCCATTATTGTGAGCACCCGACGACTTTCGTTGTTTGGCCGGCGCTGAGCATTCTGGGCACCGAATGGCATTCTGGGATGACGCTATGCATTAGGGGGCGTGTCTCCCAGCAACCCATGATCACGAAATCGTTGGAAGCCTGATTTTATGGTGAACTCGATTTTAACTTTACATCTTCGTTATTCTTCAGGTATTTTTTTATTCTGATTTTATAAAACTCAACAACAAAAAAAAGATGAAGAAGGAAGGGACATTTTAAAGAAAGTTGAAGAACCTTCTGAACTGTGGTGACAACTGTGACTACATCTTTTCCACATCATCGTGACATCGGTGACTACTTTGTTTATGTTAATTTATTTATTTTTTTCTCTTTTCAATCTCTTCTAGTATTTAAACTCTTATATGTAAAGTGTATTTCTATATTTACTTGCAATTACGCGCAAGTTGTAATATGGAGTCAAATTCAGTAGTGGCTCCACCTAAATTTTTGCAGGATCCAGGTGTTCCCCAAATGGTATGGGAAGATTGGCGAGAGTCGGTTGAAACATATTTGGAGGCCATTGGTGATGATATTTTTTCACCTTCTTGCAAATTAGCATTATTAAAACACAATCTTGGGGTAGAGGGCAGGAAAGTTTTAAAGACCTTACCCAAATCTTCTAATGCAAATTATTCCACGTTAAGAGTTACTGATGGGGGTAATAGTGATTCTAGTGACGAGGACATCGTTTTTGATAGTACTAAAACTGAGCAGTGCATATCTGACGAATATCTTGATGCGTTGAAGGCGCTAGAGGAGAATTATGGTAAGAAAACTAGCATTGTGGTGGAAAGACACACATTTTTCTCTAGAGCACAGTTATCGGGTGAAACTGTTGAACAATATATAGCTGTGTTGAGAAGATTGGCAGCTACATGCAAATTCAAGGACTTTGCATGAACAAATTATTAGGGATCAGTTCATTAATAGAACCAGTAATGCAAAAATTCAAGAAAAGCTGTTGGATTTAAAAGACCTGTCTCTTCAAAAACCATTAGTATAGCTAGAAGAGTGGAAAGTAATTCTCGCTATGTAAAAGAACTGGGTGGTGAACACAGTAAAGATCGGAGTGAGGTATGTAGTAAAGATCATAGTGGTGTATGTGCCTTAGTGAATCCAAAACCAAACCCTTATAGCAACAAATATGCACCACGTCATGAGATCAGTAAACCCAAATCTAAGGTTTTTTCAGAAGCCAGTAAAAACAACATATCTCAAACAAAACCTCTCACTAGTAGAATTCCACCAAACTCGAACAAGCGTTTTTGTTTTAGGTGTGGAAATATTAGACATTCTAGTGAAACTCCATGGTGTCCTGCCCTAAATGTCACGTGTTTTAAGTGCAATAAAAGTGGGCATTTTGCTAAAATGTGTAGATCTGACAATCCAGGTGCATGGAAAAGTTCTGTAAATGCAATTAGTGAAATCACTGGACATAGCAGTGACAGTGAAGTTGAAGTCATGGCTATTTGGACCAGTAAAGTTGGTGAAATATCCGGTGGGAGTCAACCACCCAAATGTGAAATCTCGATCAATGATTGTAACATGGTTTTATGGAAGGATTCATGCTCCCCATTCACCATAATTGACAAGAACATGTGGGAATCTCTTGATAAATGTGACCTTTCTCATTCAGACGTGACAACTGTAGGCTATTGCGGCAATAAATTGCCAGTGATTGAATGTTTTGTGGGCAATATCACTTACAAAGGAAGGTGTGCACAGGGTATGGTGTATGTAGTTGAAAAAGGTAGAGCCTTATTAGGCTGGAAGGAACAAAAAAGTTTGGGAATAATTTTAGACCCTAATCATCCTAAACAGGTTCTTTTAACTCAAACTAACCTTGTATCTAAATGGCATGAAAAGTTTCTAGACTTACTTAGTTCCAAGTTAGGATGTTTGAAAAAATTTGAACATCGGATTGTGCTCAAACCGGATTGTGTTCCCATTGTGCACAAGGTCCGTAATGTACCAATTGTATTAAGATCACAATTAAAAGTGGAGTTGGACAGGTTATGTGAGCAAAACATTATTGAGCCCATCGAAGCATCTGATTGGCTTAGTCCAGTGGTTTTGGCACGAAAACCCAACGGAAAATTGCGCATGTGTGTAGATTTAAGGGATTTGAATAAAAATATTTGGATTGATCGCCATCCCCTACCCTGTATCAATGAGATGGTAGCGTCAGTAAAGGATGCCAGGTATTTTTCATCTTTAGATCTGTCAAATGCATATCACCAGATAAAATTACACCCAGAATTTCGGCATTTAACATCTTTCATAACTCCAGTGGGTGCGTATCAATTTTTGAGGATGCCTTTTGGGTTGGCCTAAGCGTCAGCTGTGTTTCAAAGATTAATGTGAAAAATTTTTGAAGGTATATCTAACATGTTGGTGTTTCAAGATGACGTTTTGGTATGGGGTAAATGTGAATCAGATCATGATGAAGTATTGAATGAAGTGATATCTAAGTTACAATTGGCTGGGTTAACTGTTGCTGCTGATAAATGCAAGTTTGCCACTTCTGAAATCGAATATCTTGGCCGCACTTTATCTGCTGATGGTGTCAAACCCAAGCAAAACTTGTTAAATGCTATCAAGAATGCTCCTCCACCTTCTGACAAGGAACAACTTCGCTCTTTTCTAGGGTTGGCGGAATATTATTCCAAGTTTGTGTCCCATTTTGCATCCAAAGTATTTTGTTTAAGGTTGTTGATGAAAAAAGGTGCGAATTTTGTGTGGAGCGTCAGTTAGTTTTTGACAACATAAAACAAGATATTATCAATGCTGTGACCCTTAAACCATTTGATCCTAATAAGAAGTCCATCATTGTGGTGGATGCAAGTGCATATGGGTTAGGCGCGGTTTTGATGCAGAGAACAGACATAATGGAATGGCCAATAGCATTTGCTTCTCGTACCTTGAAAGGAGCGGAGCCTTTGTGTTCTGTTATAGAGAAAGAAGCGTTGGCTTGCTTTTCGAGAGTTAAATATTTCAGAGCCTATGTCTGGGGCACCAATTTTGAGCTAAGAACGGATCACAAACCTCTTGTGGACATATTTTCAACTAAAGGTGCTGGCAGGGCAACTCCCAGAATTGCCAAATGGATATACAAGTTACAAGAATACGATTTTCTGATTATGTATGTACCTGGCATTAAGAATGTTAATGCTGATTGTTTATCTCGCCTTCCCATTAATGATAGTAGTGAAGTGAGTGAGATGGATGAGGAGTGGTCGGTGGCCACCGTTGATGAAGCTTGCAATGGTGCCATCAGTTTCGAGGATTGGAAACAAGCTGTTTCAGATGATTTAGTTTTATAACAAGTAATTTCACAGTTAACTCAGAACAATAATTGTCGTACTTGGAATGACAAAGAACTGTCTGAGTATAAAAGTGTGTGGTTTGAATTGTCTTATGATTCTGTACTTGGCATTGTAAGGAGAGCAGACAAACTCATTGTGCTATCCAATTTGCGTTCCAGATTATTGAAGCTCATACATGAGTGTCATTTGGGTATGTCAGGAATGAAAAGAAGAGCTAGATGTGACTTTTGGTGGCAAGGCATGGACAAGGACATTGAAAGGTGTGTGATAAATTGTGTAGCTGCAGTTGTAGTGACTAGTCTCATCTATCACAAGAATCTGCTATCATTCCTGTTCCGTTTCCGTAGAAACCCTGGCAGAAGTTAGCTATGGATATTTGTGGTCCATTTAGTGTGGGTAATATTACTGGAAAGTTTGCCATTGCTTGAATGGATTATCATAGCAAATGGCCCGAGGTCAGTGGCATAAGGAAACTTGAGGGGGGCCCCCTGCAAAGTATATAGAGGGGGCCCCCCTCCAGCAGCTCGGCCCACCACCTACCACTTTGCCTCACAGCCCAGCTGTATATCGAATTTAGAGATGCGGACAACAACAGTTGTCTATTCATTCAATAAGCAGTAAAAATGACACATCCTTGCCACCCAAGCCATTCTTATAGCACTGGAGCATGGAATATTCTGAAATTTCACACTTGTAGGAGTGTGATGGTTAGTAGGTATATTGGTACTGGCATTTGCAGCACTAGACAGGGAAATAGGTGTTGCAAGCTGCAGTTACCTCCTGACGAGGGACCTAGCACTTATTTTTGTTTACAAATTAAGCACTGCTCTGAGGCTACTATTTACCCACTGCGTGGTGTGAAATATTTGGAGGTACATGCAGTGTGCTTGCACGTGTACCTCGTGTGATTATTGTGCAGCATGGAGTGCAACCCGCTACTGGCAGCCAAATATGATTGTGGGCCAGTAACACAATCATCCTAAGTATAGAGGGAACTCGTAAAGTTGCATGGTACAGGGTGCCACTCCAGATTGTTCCTTAGACTAAACACTGTCCTCACAGCTGATTGGTTTGATTACAGAAGCAGGGATGCTGCTCACGTTGTATTATATGGTCCTCTTCACCAGACCTCATCATCAGATGGAAGATCAGTCTCTGCTGTTATTGACAGCCTGAGCTACGTAATGTCATGTGATGCAGATCTCAGGCCAATGTGGTCACCTGAGCCCTCACACACCAAGGATAGGGGAAGTAATCAGTGGTGACCTTTAGACCGCAATCTGCATGCCAAATACCATGGCATTGTCTTCTGGGGTGCTCTTTTCTAGGCCCTTGGCTTCTTTGTGGGTTTCAGGACATGAACAAGAAGCTAACACTTCGGGGATAGAGATTCCTGGCTGTTCTGAGGGTAACCAGTGACCATAGTGACTTCAGTCCCATCCCCATTTCACCTTGTCATTTACGATTTGCAAAGCTCATTGGGGGAACATTCTAATTTTAGGCTTTTGTGTATTTAAATGTTAGGTTTTACCACCAGTAAACCCCAAGGATGACACGTGCATATTCGAGGCGGCTGGTTTCTTATGCAGGTTGGAGGACTTTAACTTTGTCTGAGGATCATCAGGGTTTATTTGCATTCAGTCCTAGGGCCCTTTACAAATTAAAAAAAGAACTTCAGAGCTCAAAGGAAAGGGGATAGAAAATGGAGGGAGGACAGTGGGAGTTTGGTGAGGGCATAGTATACTATTAAAACAAGCATTTGCAATGCTAATGGCTCTGTCTTTAAAGTGATAAAACGTGCAAACACAAGCTTACACAAGTGTGCAATTATGTAGGCGTGTGTTTGCATGTGCTGGCATGTTAAAGCCAGATCTATTGGCATTGTTAGTGATCATTCCTAGTGTGCATTCCTGCTCCACCAGGTAAACAAAGTAGGTTGGGTTGTCTGTGCAGGATGCAGCACTGGCTATGGGAATTACATTTGATCAGTTACGATCACTTTATGTTTTACTCCTCAATTCGAATTTTAATTTGCTAGATATTAAACATTTAGATAGTAAACTATGGGTATTGTCATTAAAACTATACCTTGTGACATAATGCACAGCAGTCCATGCCGATTACACCTTTTGCAGACTATCCTTTTCAGGGATTTTTCAGTTCTCCAAGGAAATAATTTCGTTCACTATGTGCAAAGCTAATTGAGGCATACACAATACTACAACGAGCAACAAGAACTCTAGATTTCGGTAAGCCACAAGTACACCCCAAACATCCCATCAATATAGCCATGCTAGCCAAGCAAATCATTTATCTGGGCAAATGTGACAAATAATAAAGGCTCCCAGCATGCAGCAGACTGCAGTGTCCAGCACACACAAAGCATAACCACACCTCCTTGGCAAGTGAAAAGAGGCATCAGTGGGTGTAAATGAACCTGAATCTAAAGAAAAACACATGCAGCAAGCCTTTGGAAATAATTATGTAATGTGAAATCTGAAGAAAAGAGTACTGCAAAGAATGGAGCCAGTGAGAGAAAACACAAGGAGGAAAGATAAATAATGGAGAAAAGACAAAAAAAATGTTTTTTTTTTAAAAACACAGGGATGGGGAAAAACGAATTTATAAAGAGAAAAAAGTGAAAGTAAAGAATAAAGGGAGCAGGTCCAAGTTCAGAAAGAAACAGATCAGAAAGAAGAGAGGCAAGCTGAGGAGCATTTGACTTGATGTCACCTGGCCGTGTTTGCTTCAGTTACAAATAACTCATTTTTGCACCCCAAAGGCGCTTCAAGATTACCTTGGACACAGAGCTCACAAGCAGTTAATCCCAAAAAGACAAATATGTACTGCTGTTAATTTAGTGATGAGGTGATGTGGGAGGCTGTGTGAATGCTCATTATATGAGCATGGTCGGATTTGGACCAAAAATTGGCCTGGGCAACCCATAAAAAGGGGCCCACATTCGTGGAGTGCAGCTTTTCACAAAACATTGCTTGGTTAGTATCAGGCATCTCATTTTTGGAGAAATGTGGGGATAAATTAAGCATTGTAAAGCATGTAGGGTCAGGACGGGAAATGCTGCAGAGGTTAAAACTGAATACTCATTGCAGTCTCAGCACTGTGTACAATGTAGTGTGACAACCATTCCCAATCAACTGTGCCTTTGACCAAAATTACCATACAAATCACAAATTGAAAAACAAGCCAAGGGTGAATGGGGCTAGGTCAGGATCTTTGGGAAAAGAACCTACATTGACAAAAAGAAGGGACTCTGAAAACCTCTTCCTGATTATTTACTAGAGGGGTTTCGGAGAATAAACGCTTTCATTTTCAGTGGCAGCTCTCCCTTGTTTCTGCCCTCTTCTTTAGGCATCACATGATACAGTGCATGCGCTGTTGCTTTCAAGGCAATTTGTTAACCTACAGTGGGCTTAGAGCCTGCCCATCGCTTACCTTTGGTTGGCTTAATTGTCATTCGGATTTGCTTGCTTCTCTTTGGTCAGCACATGCAGACTTCCCTTACTCTTTGTTTATTTGTCCCTCTCCTGAAGCATGACTAAGTACATGCATTAGTCCACTGCTTGTGCATTTGGACCTCCTTTTTTTATTTTGTTGAAGTACTCCATAAGAGTGCATGTTTTTGAAGTCTGTCTCCCTCCTGTGCTACTCTCCACCCTTCCTTACCCATGTACCTTTGACCCCCTTGCTGCTGTTGCTTGCACCCACTTACTGTATGTGTTATTGCTTGCTACCACCAACTGCACATGCTGTTGCTTGCCCCCTTCCACCACATACTGCTGCTTGCCTTCAGTTGTTATCTGTGCAGTTGCTTGCCCCATCTTGCTCCGGATTGTTTCTTGCCCTACCCACCCCCCCCCTCACCCCACCACCCCCTCCGAGCTGTTCTTCCAGGCCTCGTGCCATTGTCCATATTCCCTCTTCACTCACATGGCATAACAAAAAATGCAAGGACGTGGCCAGTGCTGGCTGCATCGGAGCTTAAAAAAAAAAAAAATATATATATATATATATATAGATCAATCCCTTCCTCCATCCCTCTTGTTGTTATTTCTTTCCCCCATCCCTGTGGTTACTGCTTGAGCTTGACCCCACCTTGCTATTATACAAAAATGTCCTATGACGAGGACACTAATAGCTTCTTCATGGAGCTTTTCTTTTTTTCAAAGTTAGGCATGCAACACAGCGCAGCGTCGCAATATCACTAAAAGATTGACAAATCTAACAGCTCACGTAGCTGATATCTATTAGCTTTGCCAATGCTTGCTTGCTTTTAATACTAACAGTAGGGTATAACAAGGGGGCTAATAATATTTTAGAGGGAGGGTGCTAATTCTTCCATCAACAGGCAGAGTGGAGATCTGGTCTTTTAAAGACCTGTAAAGTACTCGGATGCGGCTGCAGTAGGATGTATGCCATCAACGCCAGCTTATAGGAGCTCAAAAACCAGTGCTTAGTTTGTTTCAAAAGTTGAATGAGGTGGGCTCCTGAACTCAATTTTGGGACATGGGAATTACTTTCTAATCACCAGACTTAGATCCAAAGTCAACAAGAGAAAGGCAGCAAATCGAAAAGAAGAAGGAAAAGATGGGATAATAGTGACAAATGGTGAAAGGGAAAAGGAAACTGCACGAGTGAAATCACGAGACATAAGTTGGGTGGTGAAAAAGGCAGCGCTTGGTTTTCTGTAACTTCACATTTGAGAGCTATGCTGGTGGTGGGCTCTTAAAAACCACTCTGGCCCCGTCGCTAGCTTCTTTAGTCAATTATTTGCTTCTGTTCTTTGTTATTTTTATACAAATTAAGCCCAATCTTAGGTATCAGAGCTGAAACATTATTTTGAGCGCCTACGCACTAAGAACTATAGCTTCTTTGTCGGTTCAGAGTTTGTTTATGCAATTGCAAACAAGTAGGGTAGATTGTGCAAGTTGGTGGTGCAGAGTGCGCAGCAAGAAGTGCACAGAAAGCATGCAGTATGCCGCTGGCCGCGCGACACGAAGGGGAGATAACGCGAGACAGCGTCCTAGTGACACATGCCGCGCGAGTAGAACGTCAGCAGCGCGCCGGCCAGGGTGCCGCCCCCTTTAGGAAGCGGCCAATGAAGGGTGAGAGCGTAGGGCGGGAGGCGGACCCAGGGCCTTTATCAGGGACAGCGTGGCCTTGCCCGGCCTCTTCTCGCCGCATTTCTTCCGGACTGCTCTTTGCTGTTTGCCGTTGTTGTCTTCCGCGTCGTTTTGAGGTATGTGCCACGCTCTCCTCCCCCCCCGGCCCCGTCCCTGGCTTGAGCCCAGGTTGAACAGGGGCCCTGTGGTAAGGATACCACGGGGGTGGGAGAGGTGGCCCGAGTACGTGGTATCGCGTGCGAGCGTGCGGGTCGCGGGGCGGTCGGGTAGTGGAATAGAATATGCTGCTCTGACTCCTATTTCCACTTGGGCTGCTCTGCGCTGTTCAAGCGCTGCTTGTTCTTCAGGCGCTGTTCCTGGCGCGGCCTTTATGTGGCCGTCCTGCGCCTCCCTGCCTCGCTGGTCTTGCGTTGGTTTGTCTGCCTCGACGGGTGTGCGGTGAGTGCTGGTGATCAGGGCCCGCTTGCCGGGGTTTCGCGGGTCGTTGTTCCGATGCAGAGTGGCGGTTGGCTGGGTCGAGGTGGCCGAGGGAGAGCGGAACGGGCATTGTTTGTTGTGGCGGTGTTCCCTATGCAGCCCTAGTTAGACCTGTGTACGTCCTTTCACTCTGAGGAGTTCCGATTTCAGAGAACTGGTTTTCCTCTGTTTAATGCGTTCGTGTCGGCCAGTCGCTGGGATCGCGAGGATGGTTGCGGGAAGTGGGTGGCCTACCACATGGCGGGAATGAGATGCATTGAGGTGTGCCACTGCGGTGGATAGCTTATCTGCCACCGACCGCAGCTCACAGGCCACGACTTGTTTGCTTTTGTTTATTTATGCTATTGAGTGCGTTTATATGTGGTGTCATATCTAATAAAAGGCAGGTCCAACCGCAGAAGCCCGAATGCGAACAGAGTGCGCCCACCACAAACAAAGGAGCGGTGTAGGCGGCCGAATTGTGGCGCCAACTGCACGTGTTTTTGTATGCGTTTTTGTCACTGTCTGGTGTCTAAGGGGCGGGGAGTGCCCAATGGCGTCGTGGTGGTATGTAGAGTTGGTCCCCGGGGATCTCCGACAGCCGGAACTGGGTCGCAGTGCCATTGCCCGTGCCCTAATGCAACAATCTTTTCGACTCCGAAACGTGAGCCCTCCGTGGCGGGACAGCTTTTAATGATTTATTTGGTTTCTGCCTGGGACGGCGAGCATGTACTTTAACTCCAGGCACATGTAAATTACGATCATTGGCAGGAAGCGGCCCCTTCAGGTGAATATCAGGAGATTCCTTAGTCCAAAGACGACGGAACAAATAGCATATCGCGCCTGCCAGCACCAATCCACATGGGCTTCCTAGTCCTCTATCGAAGATATTTATTTTAGAATTTTCCGGATCCCATCCACTTTCTTTTGTTGTTGGTGGTTAAAATCAGTGGTACCCTGCTGTATGTCCTGCGGGTGGGCGCCTATTGCTGCTACTGGCATGCTCTTGTCTTTGATGTGTTCTGATTTACTGTCAGAAGAGCTCTGTCTAAAGCTTTCATTTGATGGGCGTCCGTGTTTCTATCGTCCTCTGTCCTTTGCGAATTTTAAGACTGGGAGCAGTAATCCTGATAAATGCAGGCGGAATGCGAATCAAGCTTAAATTGAAACTAACCTGGGACGTTTGAAAGGAGCCTGCACTTTGCTGCCGTAGAATATGTCGTGGGTAATGTAAACCAAACACAAAAGGGGGGAAGGAATGAAAAAGAAATGACGGCTTATGCTCACTTTCATTACTGTAAAGCAATTTCAAAGTTTGACGAGCAAGGTCAGGAACTGCCTTCGCTTTCATTGGTCGAAATACGTTCTTCGCAGTGTTTATCGATTCATTGACGTATTTTACTTATATGAAGTAATTTTAAAATCTTTCCAAGACGAAGGGCACGCGCTAGGTATCTATATACGGCTGTGACCGACAACGGGCCCCGTTCTAAGCGTTGTTGTACAGTTAAAAGTTGCACGGGTGTGCCTGGAGATTGCGTGGGGGGACCCTGCGGGAAAACAGTGTATATGTTGAGGCCCTGCCGGTACTTTCAATGAGAGGCGCTGTACTTCAGTGGCCCGGCACCACTCATTCTGCTGTACATCGAACAGGCGCGGATTCTGTCCCCCTGACGGCTTTTTGTGCCATCCATCCCCCATTATTGACGCGCATGTGCACCGCGAAGCATTTTAAAAATGAAGGATGTATGAAATATGCATTGAGCCCAAACAAGAGGGTTTACTCTGTTTACACTTAATACCCTCACACATGGGAGCCCGGCCGCAGGGACCAGGATTAGAACTATATCAACATTGTTTGTATTTTGTAGTAACTTCTATGTCGTTTCCGCTCGGTGCCTTGTAAATACTTATTCGATTTAGTTAAAATATTCGAGGCACGTGGTAGTCAGTAACTGTACACCCCCCCCCCTGCTAAACACTAATTTCAAGCACGATAGGAAGAGCGCAGAGATGCAGTAAGTGTACACCCCCCCCCCCCCCCCCTTCACTGCGTGGGGACACATGCTTGCGGGGGAAAAACATCGGAAAGGAAATCTGAGCTCATGAGATATTTCAATGAGTTAAGGACTTGCTGGCGAGATCTTTCTGCACCCTGTATCTCAGAGGTTTGAAATTATGACAAAGCAAACTTAGCCTTTTGTCGTCCGAATGCCTATATATGGAGTTCTATTGAATATAGAAATACTGACATATGCAACAATTATAAAACTCTTAATATTAAGTGTTGTTTCACAAAATTAGTCATTATCATTCTCATTATTTTAAAGTGGGCTCCATGTCATAAACACTATGTGGTTAGTTGCACTTGAGAAATAGATTACCAAAGGGTGAAGGCAATCTTGGACTCTCAAGTAACCCTCAATTGGTGGGCCAGACACATAGATCACCCTAAAGTTTACTTTAAATGGCTATTTTCTGTTGTGCCCTATAAAATATTCATTTAAATTAAATGAAAGATTCACGTCAACCCAACAGAGGAATATCATAGGACTCTAGAAAACAACTGACAGAATGAGAGCGGTCCAAGTACAGAACATACCCAAATAAAACTTAAATGTAGCAGATACGGAATACGTATAGAGGATATATTTGTACTCTGCCCCTGACAGCATCGGATGAACTTTCCGAATGAGGGGGGTGGTGAGGAAGTCAGGGAATTTGTACCATTCTATTTCATATTCAATGTACTTATTGTATTACTGATATGCATATGCCAATGGAATTTGTATCAAACAAGCAGTAGAAACTTCTCAATTTGTAATCACTTTTTACTATACCCGGACATTAATAAACAGAATTTAAAGAAAATGTAGCAGATACAAAGTTTGAAGAGTCCCCTTCCCCTTGTTCCTCGGGCACCATGGCCTAAAATAAATCAGAAGAAACTTCCAGAAGCAAAATAAAGGAGAAGAGCAGCTCTTTGACCGAAACAGGGAGCTATGCAGAGAGATTCTTGTCTCCAGCACTTGGGAGAGTTAATGCAGTTCATCTAGTTGCAAACAGTGGGTCCTATAATCAGTCCATATATATAACTGGAACATCAGTTCTTTACGGCGGCTGATACAGGTTAATTAGCTCTACTTATTCCTAAATGGACGAGCAGTAGCCTAAGGCTTCAAGCGTAGCCCATAAGAAGGATTTCAGGTTGTTAGGCAAGCCTTTATTGAATTTTCCACATTGCAATTTTGATCTATCCTGTCTTGATGGATGGGCTCCTGTAGACTTACACCTCCTCAACCAGCCTCTGAAGTGAGAGAGTGGTGGGTTATAGGTGTCTTTAAATATGGGGTCCCTTGTTGTAAAAGCCATGGGGCTGCTTGTTGAAAGTTCCTCCACAGTCAAGTCAATGGTTTTGTCAAGAATCTATAGAATAGGTAAAGATGGGTAAAGTGAACCCTCTCCCTTCAGATACTCTGAAAATTAGAGACCCCAGGAACTCCACTGAGATTGTGTGGATCAGGACCCCTTTTTCTAATCCAGAATAACATGCAAACGAGAAACAGTGGCAACATATACAGGGTTTTCTAACATTTCCAAGGCATCAATTACTGGTATATTGGCACCAATATTAAAGATCTTACCATTATACGCTCTCATACGTCTCCTGATCAAAACGATACCCCCCATGAGTGGCTGAGGAACATTTTACAGGAGAGAAGCATTCATGTCAACTAATTTTCAAGGATCCCAAGCAAACATTATCACAGGTTTGGCTTGCTCCTCTCCCACTAAACACTCACTATAATAAGCATTAGCAAAGCCAATAGGCACACATGCATAATCAAGCATGCACACGCTTACAAAATGACCAGACTGTGCAGATGCATCATTGTGGCTTTGTTAAAAAAAAAAATATATATATATATATATATTTTAGCTTGATGGCTTGCTACCCAGCTTGCAGCTATAGTATGGCAGGGTGAAAGGCTTTAGCACACCCAGTAGGACCCAGATCGTGGTATAACGGACAATTTCCGTATAGACACACAATGTATCGTTCCTCGAAAAATATTAGTGCACGCGCTTGGCTACATGCGTCTGTCTCGATTGTTTGTGTGCGTGTTTAAATGCTGTAGCTGGGACTTGCGGAAGAAATGGAAATCTCGATAGAGTGGGGGTTTAGCTTCCTGAGCCAATGGATGGTAGCAATTTAAGGGGTTTAAGTCTGAATGCTGCAATGTTCCGGCCTTCGCTTTGTCCAAGGATGGAGCTGACACTGTCCTCAATTATAATGCTAGGTGCAAGGTCGCTCACCCCATATAAAGCTTATGCACAATGCGATCGCCACATGTACGATGTCACTGATTACACTGACAGTAGAAAGGGCTCAGATGCCGGGCTATAAATACATGATTGCTTTTAGAGAAAACGCAGGGATCACGTGACTGCGCCGGGCGTAAACATGAGGTGAAAGGGCGAACTGAGATCAGGGGGTTAAGATTGAGGTAAGTAAGTATTCATTACAATGAACTCACTGCTATGGCATAGTGATAGCATTGGTTGCGATCTGTTTGGTTAATGAATATTTTACCCAATATGTACATGCCATGTTACGGTGCGATACACTCCTAGCACATGCCAGGACACCTCTCTCAATGGAAGGTACTTCAGATCAGGTGGGATAAACATTGTAAGTTAGAGGCTATGGTAACCTTCTTACCAGATTTAATTTGTCTAACAACCTCTTCCCTGTCAAATTAAAATGTAGCTCCATTCTCAAGTATAATTCTTGAATGCGCAGCCGCTCCTGTGGAAGTATGCACGAAATGTGTGTCCATAGAGGAAATTCACTGGCAATTGCAGCCTCTAATTTAGAAAACCATTGGACCGCACAGCTTGGGGGACCAGACCTGATTATCCATGAAGGGGTGGTTTCAATTTAATCATTACCTTTCCTACCACCACAGCTCGAGAATTGTACGGGCTTGGTGGTCTCAGAGATTGCTGTAGATAATGTGTGAGTAAACACATCAGGACCAGCTTTAGAATTGGTTGTGCCCAGTGTGACAATCTTCGTTGGGTCCTTCCAGACGCAAACCCTCAATTAACCTGTGCTCACCCATCGGTAGCTTGGCCAACCTGGAGGCAACGTGTAGAGTTAACTTACCCATTCGAGGCCTTTTTCGGCGCTCACCATCTTTCCTTCAGTCCTATACAAATGCACTCGATAGAATCATGTTATGGTCAATTGTTGCCTTGCCGACTTCCAGGAATCTTCAGGCAGTCTGCAAAGCGCCACAGTTTGAGAGTTTTCTCTTGCAACGGACAAACGCAGGTATCCGGAAAGGAAACTCCAGTATCGTTGTATTAATCATTATTCAAAAGTACCTACGTATAACTTGGTTTTAAATTACCACAAATGGGGTCCGTTATCCTACTAGATAGGCACAACTGTGATCTCTATTCAGTCTAGAGCGAGGGCAGCAGGGACGAAGGAGTGGGTAATGGGCAGATGGCTGGAACCAATTAATTAAATAAAAGCACTTATCTTGCATTCACCACTAGGCTTGGGCACGAGGTTAAATGCAAGCATAGATCCAAATGTGTCTAAACTCACACATGTAATCCTAAAAGGCACTGCAGTGTTAGGCAGTAACCCACAACACTTCAGGTGTACACTCCGGACGTTTTGACATATTAATGCAATATCATTCAACCATTCGGGTCCAATGCCACTGAAAGCATTACTGCATCCACCAGGTAACGATTATGACGCAATGGTGTCTTCAGGTTTTAAATCGAAGTATATACGACATTTCAGGCTAGCTTAGGTGTCTTCCGTACCGACTACGTCACACACCTGCTGGAGTTTTAAATTTAAACAGTTCCATCGTTAGGTCAGAGCGAGTTTATGTATACATTGAGAATGCATCCATTATACATTGAGAATGCATCAATTGTAGGAGCGAGCGGGTGGTACATGCATGGCAGAGTGTGCGGTAGGTGACATCGAGGCACAGTGATTGATACGTTATGTAACAGTTTATTAGCTAATATAGCTGGTTGTTCCAGCAGTGCACAGACAGGCTCAGGCTCAGTGGTAATTATGGCATATTAAAACTGTCATTAGGACGCCAGTCGAAACCGCCCATGAACTTGTTTCATCATGGGAAGCAATACATTTCCGACAAGGCGGATGAACATCTGCAATGGGTCACTATCGCCACCTTCTGGCCATCAGCCCCTTACGGAGAAGGAATTGGTTTTATGCACATATATTCAAAGATGACAGGACAGAATCTGACACCAAGTAGTGTCAACTTTTGCTATTTACGTCAGTTATGCGTTTTATGTAGCACGGGCGTTACACAGGGAATATCGTACAGAAGCAGACGTTAAGTCACATGAGGTAAAGTGACAAGTGTGCAGCAAACAAAATATATGAGGTAGAAACAGTGCATTGCAGAGGGACAAGTGATAAGTGTGCGGGTTGCAAGAGAGACTAAGTACATTGGGAGGTAAAATACTTATGCAAGCAGCAGAGGCATACGACGGTTACAAGGGAAAATACAGTATAATTGGAGGGAAACACTGCAATACAACAGAGAACTGGGAATGACATTTGACGGCTACGGGCATCTGCTAGTGCGGGCTCTAACCAACCTCGGATAACAACCTTGCAGTGAGTTGCCAGGACATTCACGGTCATGATTATTGCAGCATGGGCGAGGTCTTTCTCAAGCCCTACTTTGCTGGGACAGATATCGGACAAAACAACTGAATGCCAAGGAATCTCTTTAAGAGGTGTGGTCTGGTAACTAGGAGTGTGGCCTAAGAACCGTATCTAAGCAATCCCCACCAGAGGTGCGGCTTATGCAACTAGGGGCGTGTCCTAAGAACCGTCCAAGATCTCCATAGCAGTGGGGTGAAGGGTACTATGATAGAGGTGTACCCAAAGGCTTAGTAAGGAGGGGAGACTAAATCATTCACCCTAATGCAATGGTCACTATCGGGCTTTAGCATCTGCTAAGGGGTAAATTCACAGTGAAGGGTGCCTCTGGAATAGATCCTGAACGTGATGTGCGGGTATAAGTAACGCCATTTGGTGAACAAATACACGAGGTAGCTAACAGTGCATTCAGAAGGAACAGTGACAAGGGGCAGGCTACAAGAGTAACAAAGTACTATTGGAGGCGAACACCGTGGCAACGGTTCCACAGGGTATTAAGAGAGGCTTTCCCGATGGCGTCCTGGTTACACGGCCCCACCATCTGCGGGCTAGACAATTGTGGGTGAACATATCCCTCCCGGAAGTACGAGTGGAGCGAAAGAGAGCGAGAGGAAGTAGCTAAGTGGGTGGGGGGCTCTGTCTTCGACGGGGGCCTCATCCAGAGCTGTGGCGGAGTACAGGGCGATCTGGAAGCAGATGGACAGTAAGGGTACCTCTGCGGCAGAAGGAGACAGCAATACCTCTGCCTGGCACAGTAGGGGTGCCTGAGCCAAGAACCTGGAGCCGAGGGGGTTCCAGGAAACAGCGTCGGCGCCCCGTTAGTCCTTCGGGCGGTCGGGGGGCCTGAACCGACCGGGGGTGTGCCTCATCGCTCCGCCCTGACAGGGGGGGCGGGAGTAACAAGATAAAATATCAACGTATTGCACCGTCAAGAGCATCGACTTACCGTGCAAGATGGCTAATTAGGCATGCGGGTCAGCGAGGGGCTGCCGCATTGGATCGCCTGTAAGATGACCCACCTAATCTGCTACTTGTTATGCAAAATAAACCTGCACCACCGTTTTCCCACAATTATGTCTCATGAGTCTCCTTGGTATGTAAGTGTATGGGGCGCAAGGTGGAGCGAGTGCTGGCGGTGTGGCCACTATGCCGCTGGCCGCGCGACACGAAGGGGAGATAACGCGAGACAGCGTCCTAGTGACACATGCCGCGCGAGTAGAACGTCAGCAGCGCGCCGGCCAGGGTGCCGCCCCCTTTAGGAAGCGGCCAATGAAGGGTGAGAGCGTAGGGCGGGAGGCGGACCCAGGGCCTTTCTCAGGGACAGCGTGGCCTTGCCCGGCCTCTTCTCGCCGCGTTTCTTCCGGACTGCTCTGCGCTGTTCCCACCCTGGCCCTGACCCAGCAGCAGAGCAGCAGGCTGGTGTGAGCAATTAATGGTCTGTTTTGTGCTGCAGGCGGAGTCACAGGGCGATCTGGAAGCAGATGGACAGTAAGGGTACCTCTGCGGCAGAAGGAGACAGCAATACCTCTGCCTGGCACAGTAGGGGTGCCTGAGCCAAGAACCTGGAGCCGAGGGGGTTCCAGGAAACAGCGTTGGCGCCCCGTTAGTCCTTCGGGCGGTCGGGGGGCCTGAACCGACCGGGGGTGTGCCTCATCGCTCCGCCCTGACAGGGGGGGCGGGAGTAACGAGATAAAATATCAACGTATTGCACCGTCAAGAGCATCGACTTACCGTGCAAGATGGCTAATTAGGCATGCGGGTCAGCGAGGGGCTGCCGCATTGGATCGCCTGTAAGATGACCCACCTAATCTGCTACTTGTTATGCAAAATAAACCTGCACCACCGTTTTCCCACAATTATGTCTCATGAGTCTCCTTGGTATGTAAGTGTATGGGGCGCAAGGTGGAGCGAGCGCTGGCGGTGTGGCCACTATAACGTGGACAGTTAAGTAGAGCACGTACATTGCACTAGGCCAAGGTCTCAAGAGTCTGACCCCGGAGTTTGTGAGTGTTCGTTCAAAGTCGTATTCCATGAAAAAGAGACTGCAAAGCCCACTGTAAACTTGTATGTGGCAGTGAGAGTTTCTGCACCGTGTGAAATTTGGCAACCATTAATCACGCAGTGCCTCAGGGAAGCTGGCTCGCTCAGCCCGCAGCAAAGTAAAGTCACCAGAGAAGCAGCAAGGACACAGGACACACACGGACATGATTTGGTGGGGATTATTTTGCAATCATAGCCTGGAACTCGAAGACCCTAGTAACTACCAGGAATGCAATTTTAACTGAGGCCTCACTCACCGTCTCAGTGCCCCGGCTGCGCATGAACTTTCTAGATCAGCTCTGCCTCACCCTGAAGCTTAAGACTAAGAAGCTGCGCTCTGCGCAGCATTTCATTCATTTGATTGGACTGAAGCGTACGTGGCGTAACATTTAAACTATATCTACGTGATGTCCCAGCACTGTGAGCACCCTGCTCTCATTGTCGACTGCATGATTTCGAGTTGCAGTTAAAAAAAAAAGTTGTTTGTTTTATTTAAGTATTTCTGTGTTAGAGTACAAATTAATTCAATTACTACTTTGTGTGCTGACGGGGCCCACAGAGCTCAGGCCCCCCCCCCCCCGCAACGCGTGGGCTGCGGGGGCCTTTGTTACGCCCCTGCCTGAGGTGGCGTTTGTTAGGGAAATGAAGGCTACCAATATGATTTGTTTTTGTGAGGAAATATTTCACAGAGAGCGTTATCCAGAATCTATTACGACAGATAATGGTCCACAATTTGTGGCTGGTGAATTCCAGGATTATTTAAAAACACTTGGTATAAAACATATCACCACTTCTGTTTATTGTCCTAGGGAGAATGGAATGGTGGAAAGATTCAACCGTGTGTTAAAAGAGTGTATCCAATTAGCTGTGTTGGATAACGTGGATTGCAAAGTGGCTGTCAAAGAATTTTTTGGAGTTATCGCAATACTCCACATTCAGCTACTTTGGAGACACCTTTTACTCTTCTCAAAGGACGTTCTGAGTGTAGTAAAGAAACTCCTGCTTGGATGCACAAAACATCTTCTAAGCTTGTTTCCAAACAAAGTCTTAGAAGTAGAATGGATTTTTATCAAGATAAATACATGTGCAGGCAGAACAGTAAGATCAAAAAACATGTTTGTAAATTTAATGTGGGTGATTGGGTGAGAACTTCACAGGTCGGAATGGCAAAGGATAGTTTCTCCAAGTGGTCCAAACCAATTTTTTTTTTTAGAAGTAATGGGTAATTGTGTATTATTGGATGATAGGTGCAAATGGAACTTTAACAAATTAACATTGTGCAATGATTTTGAACGTAGTCACCAGTTGAACAGTGGCAGTGGTACTGGTGTTTCACAGTGGCAGTGGTACTAGTGTTTCTAAGAAGGATGCCACTAGAACAGTTCAACCAGATCCTAGTGTTGTTTCTCCAAGAGTTCCATTAAGGTCATCCGTACCAATCAATCTGGCCTCAAGAAGATTATCCAGCCGGATTATTATCAAACCTGTCATATTAAATGATTATATTATGTATTCTTAAACTGTCACCTTTATATCCTTGTGATTGTATTATTAATGGTACTCTATTCATTTTAGTTTTTTGTTTTTTTTAGGATAGAGGATGTGTTACATCTTGGGCTTGTTTATGCTTAAAATAGTCTTGTGCTGTGGCACAGCTAGATTCTAGAAATGTTGGGGGGTGCGGAGTTACATGGCACCTGACCGATGAGCAGAGCGTTGTACTTTTATCTTAGTGTTTATATTGCTATTAAACTCATGAAGAAAAGTATTTTTGCGTGATTTCCACTTTGTGAAAACTCCAATGGCATTTTTAAAGGGCTCTGCAGCTTTTTGGGAACACCAACTCATATAACCTTACCCGCAACAAATCTCCTCAAAATATAACCTCAAACAAATGTCAAAATCATGCATATAACAAGTACTTTTGCCTTTCCCCATGCAGAATATTATAAAACTGCCTATAAATCACAGTAATGGTGAACATAAAAAAGTGTCCTAGAGAAGGGGATTTGGTTTTCCTAGACACTGTTCTCTTTTTTGCATTTTCTTGTCCCTTGTAGCATTCTAGTTTATGTCACTTCATGGTTTTTTTTTTGCAGATATTTACATTTATTTATTTATTTTATTATGTTTGCAATTTAATATAGCACAGACATGGCCCAAAGGCAACAGTGCACATTATAACAGTAGCATGATACAAGGGTACAGCAAATTACAGTTACAATAATTACGTTCAGACATATTGCATCAGTAGCTGCGACAGGACAAAAGCAGCCATTGTACAAGGATGCACACTGTTCAATCATTGATTAAGATAGTGTGGACACAAAGTAAAGGTACATAGTCTCCTGGATAGCTTACTTGGGTATGGTTGAGTGTGATTAACCCAGGTGTTTGTCAAATAGGAGAAGCTTTAGGTTCTTTTTGAAGGTGATTATGTAGGTTGTGAGAAGAAGGGAAGGTGGTAAGGAGTTCCAGATACTTTTGGCGCTACCAGAGAATGACTGGCTCTTGTACAGTTCCCGAGTGAAGGTGGTTCCAAGAGCAGGGATCGGGCATTTCTGGAACCCCTATTTGCTCCACAGATTTTCACTTTATCGCTTAGATAGGAGGGTAAAGAGGAGTGCACCGCTCTGTGGGTAATGCAGGTGGATTTGAATTGGGCATGAGCTTCAGTAACAAGCCATCCATTTTCTATGAAGCAATGGACAGCTCAAACAACCTACCCATCAAAGAGATGTTCAGAGAGTTGTGTACGGACCGTCAAGGTATTGGCCAGTGGGCATTGTAGTGTTGGTGCTCATGCACTCGAGCCATCTTGTATTGTTCTATGGAAGGCTTGAGTACATGTGCTACGTGACTGTGGGTTGGGAGGTTCTAGAGCGTGGACTGGGTGTGTGGATAAACAGTTGCTGGTGGCTGTGCCCGCATACCTCTGCTGTCTAGGGGTTTAAGAGGGAATAAAGGAGTTCACCTATATCATCTATCTGGTGTCTAAATGGAACTCAACAATGGCGACGATTGATGCTTAAACCCTGTGAACCCACACACATTGTATGAAGATCGTGAATATTTAATATTTCATCATCCTGTTTGAACAGAATAACTACAGCAATCATATAAAAGAGGAACATTTACTTCTGCTACACGTACGATTCTCAAAACGTCTAAAAAGGTATTGTTTAAGTCAAGAAACAGGTGAAAAGGTGGAAGATTACATTGCCTCTCAGAAGGTTAGCTTTGTCATGCAAGTTCGGTGTCATTGAAGAAGAATTCATCCGCGACCAACTAGCCATGCATTGTAACAACCAGAACTTGCAAGACAAACTGTGGATTAATGGTGACGCGACTTTACGCTAAATTTCTGCAATCATTAGTAAGGCAGAATTAACCTCTCGTTGTGCAAAAACAGTCATTGCTAAAGCTAAGTTTGATAGTTATGATGACGCAGTTAAAATTGTCAGGAGTACTAGCCATACTAGTTTGGAAAAAATCAAAATGAAAAATGATTTTCAACCACCAAAAGAAAAATCTAAAAACAGAGAACGCACAGAAATATTGTCTGACATCAAAGGCTTACGTTACCGTTGCGGTAGCACGTCTCATCTTGCCAATGACAAAAGATGTCCTGCTCTAGGGCAAAGATGTGCTTATTGTAAGATGTCTGGGCATTTTGCACGAGCTTGCCGCAAATCCAAGTCTGTAAAGTGTATAGTGGATGAATATGAGCACAATATTGAGAGTGCGAATTTGGATGATGATGCAAACAAAGTGTGTTGTATTAATGACAATTAATGTGAGAGGAAAAATCCTATTTGCGAAATAAAAGCGGGAGGTGTACTAGTAACCTTAATGGCAGACTCAGGTTCTCCCTACAAAATTGTAAATAAAAACAAGTGGGAAGAGTTATTTAGTACAGAAATTGGTAACCACCTTGAAAGCCCCGATATACGTCTTGTGAGTTATACAGATGAACCCATTGACCTTCTGGGTTTCCTTAAACTTAACTTTGAATTCAAAGGGAGATTGGTTGTCTGCAAATAATATGTATCCATAGTTGGACCCTGTGTTTTGGGTTTGTGAGATCAAGGCAGTGGTGGCTGGTGAACTTTGAAAGTGGTGAGGAATAAATGTCCTCCTAAAACTGGAAAAAGAAAACTAGTGGAACAAGCGAGATGTAAGACCTTGAAGAATGTTTGGGGGGCGTGTGCGGTATCTCCCTATGAATTTTGAAAACAAACTGGGGAAAAATGGGGCATTTATAACACAATCTACATATAATTAGTTAGAAACCCAGAAGTTCTGAAGGGGCACCTGTGTTGCGCACAGCAAACGTTACCTTTATTACTGGATCTTGAAACTCCCTGTGAAAACATGACAAAATGGATGCAAAACTGTGGACCTTGTAATGTAATTTTCATTAAACATTGGTTACAGCAATGCGCGTTCCATGCAGTGAAGAAAATCCAGGTAAGCAAAGTCAACTCGGCCTATAGATTTTCAAAAGCATCTTTCTTCACTTCATCATACCATCCAGTCCCTTTAAAAGAGGGTCATATGCTTTGCCTGAGATTCTATATAGAAGGGAAAGTGTGAACAAGTCACAAGTTACACAAATCCCACAATCACACACCACAGATACCAAAGCTTGACAATCTTACAGGCTCACACAGCTGTTAACGCTCATTTACGAAGAAATCCCTTGATTGGAAAGTAGACAGATGACATTAATCTTCCGTGCTCTCGGGTCAGGCTGTACTGATGATAACATTACACACCGTTTACCAATAAAGACAGTAAAATGCCTCCATCCAAAAATGTCACTCACGCATAGCCTCTCAAAGGTGAGATTACTTACCAGTGATTAAACAAATACATGCAAGTGCACATTCAGTCACACCTATGCATTAGCAAACCTAGATTTACACTCATATGAGTTTGAGCAGTATAATGAAAATTATACGGTTAATAAACAAAATAACTTGGGTCATAGACCAAACAGAGGTTGCGCTTACTTTACTCAGTGGTAGCTAGGCAGTCATCTCATAAAAAGTAAAAGGTTGAATACAGTCTGGTGGCATTCCAGCTATGTACTGTACATATTTGTCTGTATCAAATACTCTGTTCCACTGAGCTATCTTATTCTTACCTGGTCCACAGATAAATTACAGCAATTATTGCTTTGTTTTACTTTGCACCATCCAGAACTGTTATAAGTTAAAATTCCACCCAGACACTGTTCATCGAGCAGCTACCCATCAAATTGGCTGTAATTCAGAAATAATCTGCAATCCACCAGAGCTCATTCACACAGAGATCCGGGTCCGAGGTCTGGAATGCAGCTGTTAAGAAAGGTCATCGTAAATTCACACCAAGAGTTTTATCTGAAAATAGAAATAGCATTTGAGTGAAATATGAACTCTGGTAGTTAAGTGATGCGCCACTAAGAGGAGCTGTAAACATGCAAGACTTAAGCCATTCATTTGTGCGCAAAGTTAACTCTTTTTGTAAGATCAAAAGTGTTTCCCTCGAATTTACGCAGTACACACACACGTGTTTTATTCTCGTTTCTCCAGTGACGGCCTAGATAAATTGGGGAAACCTGGAGGTCACGTCCTCCGCATAGCCCCAGCACTTCTTCAACTGCAGAGGATTTCTAGCAGAAAAATACTCTTAATAGAAAAATAGAATTCTGAAACAATTTACAGTTTGGGCGAGTTAACCAGCACCGTGCCCCAGGTTTCTCTGGCGCAGTGATGTCTGCTGCGTCACACGAGCGAGGCAATGGGCACGTGACGTGAACCACTCTTGCGCCACGTAAAGCGAGAAATGCAGGACTAGTGCACGGCCACACTAGCTGAATAAGGCCTTGTACAGTATTGGTCTTCCTTTAACAAACCATCTTAAAAGAGTTCTTCATAGAACCAACCCTCGTCACCAGCCGTCTGGACTACGGCAACTCCCTCTACGCCGGAACCACGCCAAACTCCAGAAGAGACTCCAGCGGATCCAGAACGCCTCAGCACGACTCATCCTGGACATCCCCCGTCGCAGCCACATCTCCGGACACCTGAGAGACCTGCGCTGGCTCCCGGTCAACAAGAGAATCACCTTCCGTCTCCTCACCCACGCACACAAAGCCCTACACAACCAAGGCCCAGGATACCTCAACAGCCGCATCAACTTCTACGCTCCCAAACTCCAGCTTCGATCGACAGGCCACGCCCTCTCCGCCGTCCCCCGCATCCGAAGAGCCACCACAGGGGGACGGTCCTTCTACCTCGCCACCAAAACTTGGAACTCCCTCCCGCCTGACCCAGGACCACCTCGCCATCAGGAAGCAACTCAAGACCTGGCTGTTCGAGCAGTAGCGGACCCCCCCCTAGCCTAGCGCCTTGAGACCCTCTGGGTGAGTAGTGCGCTATATAAATGCTTTGATTGATTGATTGATTAATTGCAACCTCCAGAATGTAGCTGTTCTAATGCAGTCGGCGGTGCTTACAATTAAGGCCCGTATATTTTCTATCATTTTTCCCCCACAGCAATGATTGGGTTCAACGAGCGCTCTGCTGCCAGGCTGATGCCTGTGTAGGTAACTTACAGCCAGGCCTGGCACTGGCAGACAGCAGCAGGAGGTGTCGAGGTCCGTTCTGGCGGCGCCTGATCGCATAGGTGCACTGCGCAGTGCGCACTCGGATTATTCACCCCAAGGAATCGACCTAGGCCCTACCCTAGGCTACCAGGAAAATAATTTATAAACTTCATTAAACGCCCACGCCACCCCCACCCAGCCGGGCGGCGGACTCCCACTCTGTGACTCTCAGTGACTGACTTAATCTACTTCTCAGTTCTTACTTTAACTCTCTCTCTCGTCAAACGATGATCTCATCAATTCAGATCAATGATGTGATGATGATCCGAACTTCTAAGTGCCATGATGAACGTCCCCACCAGCACCGTGCCACACAGGTCTCTCTGGCACAGTGATGTCTGCTGCGTCACACCAGCGAGGCAGTGGGCATGTTACGAACAAAATGGTCAATCACTGTCTGCTTGCATTCACATAAGCCACAGTGATTGGCCATAACAGTTTTAACCAACTGTGTGGCAGTGACACCACCCACGCGCGAACCCGCCACCCAATACTTTTTTTGCCTGTCCTCAGGCTCAAGGCTGAGCGGTGTTTCAGCCAATCCCGGCACTGCATTAGCAGCGCCAGGATTGGCTAGAGCAGGTCTGCTCTCTGCCCCCCTCCCCCCGGGCTGCTGGCCGAGTCCCGGGCTCTGTGGCTCTCCTAAGGGGAGTAGTAGTGGCTGACTGTGCGCATCTTTGAGCTAGGAATAAAAAGGATTAGCCCTAACTCAAGCATGCGCACTACTGCTGCTGCCAGCTGCCTGCTCTTAGTGCCGCTGTTATGTTATGTTATGTTATATGATTGTTAAAGCGCAAACAGCTGCCCCAGCAACGGAGCGTCCCGGCGCTGACCTAACCAGTACCAGAGGGGGGGAGGGGGGTGGCTACAGAGGACTAGATGAGGGAAAAGAGATGAGTTTTTAGTGATTTCCGAAAGGCAGTCAAGTTAGTTAAAGTGCGGATATGTTGGGGTAATGAGTTCCAGAGTCTAGCCCCCAAGACTTTGAAGGAACGTCCACCCATTCTACAGAGCCTGAATCGTGGGATCGACACAAGGTGTTGTCCCAGTGAGCGTAAGTTACGCTGAGGGGTGTAGGGTACAAGGAGCGGGCGTAGGAGTTCAGGGCAGTCAGAATTCAGAATTTTGAATGCGGTGGTAAGAGTTTTGAAGTGAATTCGAGATTCAATTGGCAGCCAATGCAGGTTACGGATGGTAGCTCTGGCAGAGCACCTGCGTGGGAGGCCAACCACCGCTCTGGCGGCCGAGTTCTGAACGCGTTGCAGCCGTGCTAATTCTGCTTTATTTGCCCCCAGGAATAGCACATTGGCATAGTCCAGCCGGGCAAGTATCATGGCTTGGATAATGAGTTGGCGGGTACTGGGGTCGAAGAACCCGAGTATCGGGTTAAGACTCCTCATTAGACCCACACACGTTGCTGCCAATTTCTTTGTGTGGGACTGATAGTTAAGAGAAGAGTCAAGCCAGACACCTAGGTTCTTCACAACCTCTTTTGGCACAGGGGTAGGGCCAAGCGGGGAGGGCCACCAGTGATCGCTCCAGTACCTGGGATTCTTGCCAAGGAAAAGCACCTCCGTTTTCCCGGCGTTCAGCTGCAGGCAGTTGCGTGTCATCCACTGTGCAACTGCCGCTAGCCCATTCCTGAATTTGGTAGCCGAGGTAGAAGGGCCTTCAGAGAGTGAGATGACCAGCTGTGTGTCGTCGGCGTACGACACAAGCGTAAGGTCCCACTCTCTTGCCACTGCAGCAAGAGGCTGGACGTATAGATTAAAAAGAGATGGGCTGAGCGCCGATCCCTGAGGAACTCCTTGGTCGATGGGATGGGGTTGGGAGATGTAGGGAGGGGCTGAAACTTGAAAGGATCTGTCCTTGAGAAAGGACCGGAACCAGTCAAGGGCAAGTTCGTTAATCCCTATGGCCTCGAGTCGGTTCAGCAAGATGTTGTGAGAGACCGTGTCAAAGGCCGCGCTGAGATCCAGCAGAATCAGCGCGGCACTTTGACCAGCGTCCAGGATGCCTCGAAGGTGTTCCGTGGTGGTCAGCAGGGCTGACTCAGTGCTGTGTCCTGGCCTGAAGCCGTTTTGAGAGGGGTCCAGGACGTGATTTAGCAGCATGTGGTGGGATAGCACTTTGTTAACGTGGGCTTCAGACAATTTGGACGTCCAGGGGATATGGGTCTGTAATTTTCTGGTTTAGTGGGATCTAGTGAAGGCTTTTTAATAATGGGGGAAACCCAAGCTGATTTCCAGCAGGTGGGGACCACAGCTGTGGAAAAAGAAAGATTGAGTAGGTTAGAAAGCGAGGGAAGGAAAAAGTCCAGTGCATCCAAGAATTTAGCTGGTCTCATGGGGTCAGTGGGGGAACCAGACTTTTTTTTTTTTTTTTTTTTTTGGTAGACCTTTATTGCACATTAGCACATTTACACAGCGGTGTGCCTACAACCCGCTTATAGGGCCGGCCGCAATCAGAGCACCACATATTAGGCAGGGCAAGCAGTACATCTCTTCATTCCAAACTCACATGCAGTGTACGTTAAGCCCATGAAGCCACCACAAGTGTTCCCGAAGCAATGTCCAATGTACCCGAACAAGTCCGGCCGTCTGCCCTTATGTGATCTCGGTCTGTTTCCTTTTTTTAACACAACCAAAGTCAACCGACAACTAACCCCAACTCCCTCCCAACCCCCTCTATCCTGGTCCTGATGAAGACTTCAATCTAGCATGTGCATATACCGTATGACAGCCGGTTCAGTAGGGAACAGAAAGCGTATAATTGAGTTAGGCCACACCCCTCAGTGTCTCTCACAGCACCCACTGTAGTACAGAGCATCACAGGGTAGTACAGTCTCATCTCCTCCCAGAGCAAGTGCAAGTGTCCCAGAGGGTATCAGTAGTCGCACACCCCGCTTAGCTAGCATGCCCCACACATATTGAGGCCACATTCACGCTGTCTCCTGCCCCCCCCCCGACAAATTCACTATCTCACTCATTTCGCTATCAGAATCGTCCAGAGATAGCACATATAGCGTAAACGGCTCCCATACATCCCGAGGGCGGGAGTTCTCTGGCAGCTCCTCATAATAGCATTGCAGTTGGTCTCTACAGTAGGCCATGTCATTCAGCCACATCTGTACATTAGGTGCCCTCCTCCCCCCCCATCCAATAGCGACCCTCCTCTTAGCCAACTGCAGAGCCAGGACCACAAGTCGTCTTGATTGAGCAGGTACCCCAGAGGCAATGCCCAAAAGGCAGAGACGTACGTCCAGTTTGACCTCGCTGGAGATCATGACAGACAGTCTCTCAGTCACCTCCTTCCAGAAATCATACACTCGCGGACAACCCCAGGCCAAGTGTATAAAATCAGCTTCGTCAGCTCCACATCGGACACATTGGGCACTGGTCCGGAGCCCATATCTAACCAACTGGACCGGTGTGTAGTACCATTGATGCAGATATTTAAAGTGCAGGAGGCGAAAGTTGCCGTTGATCACACATCCCCCAGTCATGTTACAGCATTCCTCCCATTCTTCATCACTCAGAGGTTCTGGCAAACTCCTATCCCAGCGCGCCCTGGCCAAGACCGCCCCCCTCCTTCATCCTCCTGCGCAGCCTTATAAAGTCTAGAGAGCAGTTTAGTTCTATCTTTGGCCGTGTAGAGCAGCTGCAATGCCCCAAGTGTTAATGGCTCCGCCGGATACGTTGGAAACAAATCTCGCACTGCTGCCCTCAAGCGGGTGTACACAAAAGTGGACATAGCCATATTAGTGGAGCTTTCCGTCATGGCCTGTAAAGAGAGAAAGGAGGTCCCCGGGAAAAGATCCCCCATGGTCTGAACTCCCGCCTGCCTCAAGACCTGCAATCCCCCGACCTCACTGGACACTGATATATCTGAGTGATATAGAAGCGGCATAGCCGGAGCATATAACGGCAATCTAGCAGCCCTTCTACCAAGGTCCTCCCAAGCAGATGCCGTGCGCCGTACCGTATCAATCTCCCCCTTCTCGAATACTGAATGTTTGTTGGTTATCATCGCCCTTAGCGGATACGGCAAGACTGCACTAGCCTCAAGCGCCACATGTGGGGTGTATGGCGGAGCAGTGATCCAGTAACTGGCGAATTGAGCTTGCGCGCATAGGTAATAAAGCTTCATGTCCGGCAGGGCGAACCCGCCCAGTGCATGCGGTTTAGTCATGACATCCCAGGTCACCCGCGGTTTCTTGCCAGCCCAGGTGAGCGAGATCAAGAGGGACTTCAGCCGTGCGAAAAAGTACGATTTCAGCGAGACCGGGACATTCACAAAGAGATAAAGAAATTTCGGCAGCACCACCATTTTAATCAAAGAAGTACGATCAGCAAGCGTCAGAGGGAGCCGAATCCATCTCGCCACCTGATCCTCCAGCTTAGAGATGGCTACTCCATAGTTAGCCCTTATAACTTCTTGGCAGTCCCTATGTACCCAGATGCCCAGATAGCGAACCGGGTCCGTCGCCCACTCCAAAGGGAACTCCAGCGGAACCCGACTGGTCGCATCCGTGAGTGGGAGTATCACCGATTTGTCCCAGTTAATAGTCAACCCGGAGTGTCGACCAAACCTAATAAATTCGCGAAGTATATTTTCAAGATGGAGCGACGGATCTCTGACATACAGGACCATGTCGTCCGCATACATCGACACCGCCAGAGATCTGAGGGGGAATTTCAACGCCGCCTCCGAGTACCTCTGCCGCAGAATACAGGCCAGAGGTTCCATCATGATGGCAAATAATAGTGGCGATAGAGGACACCCTTGCCTTGTTCCCCTCTGGATCGGGAATGACGAAGAGACATGCCCGTTGACCCTGACTCTTGCAGTCGGAGCGGTGTACAATAGAGCGATAAGGGAAGTGAAGAAAAAAGGCACCCCCATCCGGTGCAAGACAGCCAGCATATATTTCCATGCCACCGAATCAAAGGCCTTGGCCGCGTCAAGCATGACCGCCGCCGCAGGGAGATCCGGTTTGAGTAGGTGCAATACAGCGAAAAGTGTCCGCAGATTATGCGTCGTGGACCTGAGAGGGATGAAACCTGATTGGTCCGGCAGGACCATAACTGGCAAGAGTAGACGTAGTCTCGTAGCCAACACTTTGGCAATAATTTTGACATCAGTATTCATAAGTGAGAGGGGACGATATGAATCACATTTATTTAGTGGTTTCCCAGGTTTAGGCAGCGCCACTAAGAGTGCCTCTCTCATGGACGCCGGGAGCCGTCCACGCTCAAACGCCTCTTCCAAGACCAGCGCCAGCTGTGGAATCAGGATGTCCGCATATTTTTTATAAAATTCGGAGGGCAGACCATCCGTGCCGGCCGCCTTTCCATTCGGAAGTGCCGCAATGGCGTCCCTGAATTCAGCCTCCGTAATATGGTGCATTAGGAATTCCTGCTGACCTTTAGAAAGCCATACCAAGGCAACACCCTCCAGATATCGGTCCACCTCCTCCTCATCAGCCGTGTCCCTCCGCTCATAGAGTTGCGCATAATGCTTCGAGAAGCAGGCCAAGATACCCTCAGTGGTGGTCACCACTTCCCCCTGATCCTCAATCTCTTGCACCGTGCAGTGGCGTGCCCACGGCTCCTTGATGCGATCCGCCAGTCCCTTTCCTGGACGTCCCCCCTCGCCATAGTATCTAGCAGTAGCATGCTTAGCCAAGAATTTCACCTCCTGCTCCGCCAATTCATTGTATTCCGTGACCTTCACTCTGATGTCTGCAAGTGTCGCGCCCTGCGCGCCCTCTTCCAACCGTCTCTCGAGGGATAGTAACTCCCTTTCCAGCCTGGACATGGAACCCCTGATAGACGTGAGCACCCCTGATTTCAAGCCTATGCATGCACCTCTCACCGTCACCTTGAAGGCCTCCCACACCGTGCTTATATCATCAACAGATCCCACATTATTAACAAAGAACTCCTCAACAATTCGTCCTAGGCGATCAGAAAGCACTTGGTCAGTCAGTATCCCCGGAGATAGTCTCCAAGTGAAAGGGGCTGGGGCATGTGTCGGGATCTGCAATACCAGTGTAGCAGGAGCGTGGTCCGAAATAGTGCGAGGCAAGTGAGCAGCATCTACCACCCAACCACACACATCCCTAGTCGTCAGCCAGAAGTCTAGTCTCGACCATGTATCGTGTGCTGAAGTGTAGCAAGTACCCACTCGCACAGTTGGATTCCGCAGTCTCCACACATCCAGCAGTTGCAGCCCAGTCATACCCTCGCACACTGCTTCCGCCGCCCTCTTGCGCACAACAGGACTGTCGTGTTTCTTGTCAAGCACTGAATCGAGCGTGACATTCCAATCTCCCCCGCATAGGATAGCTGACGGTGCAAGCAAGTAAAGTTTGTTCCAGAGCATTACATAGAAATCAGGATCGTCAATATTTGGACCATACACATTGAGCAAAGTAACCAACATACCACACAACTTGCCCTGCACAATAATAAACCTTCCTTCCTGGTCGATTTCCTCGTGCACCACTTCAAAGGGTAAATTTCTCTTGATCAAAATCATCACCCCCCTAGCATATGAAGAGTACTTAGTGGCCAGTCGCACCCCCGCCCACTGTCTGCCCACCATTTCAGCCGCTCTGCCCTGAAGATGCGTTTCCTGAAGAAACACCACCTGAGCGCCATGTCGATTCAAAAATGCCAGCATCTGTCTCGTCTTTTGCGGCCTATTAAGACCCCGCACATTCCACGTTATGCATGTGACCTTACCCCCCCTGTCCATTACTCTCATTCTGTAAGCCTCCCAAGCGCCAATAGAACCGCCACCTTGCCCATCCCAGAAAGCTCACCCCTGCACCCCACCAACCATATGCGACATGAGCATCCTCGTAGAAGAAACGGACCCTCAACCGGAGGGGCTTCAGCGCCACAGTCCTCACATCCCAGACCAGGACAGTAAACAATCCCTCAACAGTCCTCAATCCCCCTTCCCCCATCCCACCGCCCACTTCAGCGCTCCCAATTAGCCGAAGCCATCCCGAAACCCAACATTGCACAACCCCCAACATTTCAAACAACAGTGTGTGGGGATCTCCCTTATCAGGGGCGTAGCGGCACACTTCTCCCGCCAAGAGATGACGGGAGCGTGGACCACACTCAATTAGAACATCTCCAACCTCACAACCCTAATCTCGTGAACAGGCTCCCAATATTGTGCCAACAGTTTATCATACAGTACTAGAAGAGCCCCAGATGTGCCTACTACCAAGAGCGCCGTAGTTTCAACCGAGGGCCCTGGCATCCATAGGGCAGGCCCAGTACGAGCCCCTCAGAGCTCACCACCTTTCAATCTAGTGTGCTAGGTATAGAGCCAGCCAAACGTAAGTCGATAGCAGATATAGTGACGTCACCCTCCATCTTCCCCCACCCTCCACAATATCCATGTTCTCACTCTCAAGGGCCAGCAGCCCCAGAGTACTCCTCAGTTCGTTAAAGAGAAAGCGAATGAGAGGTCGATGGGGAGTAGTCCGCAGTGTGCATCGCAGCAGCGCTCTCGTCGTAGGTAAACATTCAGAACAGCTTATGCGGCTTCATCCTGCCCCTCTTCTTCCGCCACATTCCTCCCGTCCGGCTCTTTGGCGCGTTTTTTCAATTTTTTGGCGTAGTCCATTGCTGCCTTGGGGGAAGAAAAAATCTTGTTATCCGCCGGTGGCCCTATCCGTAGGCGTGCAGGATACAACATGGCGTACACAACATCATTAGCCCTCAGCATTTGTTTCACCGGGGCAAATTCTTTACGGGCTGTTTGCACTGCCATGGTGAAGTCTGGGTAGAACTCGAGCCTATTGCCTTGATATTCAATGGAGCCCTTCTCCCTTGCGAGCCGAAGAATTGTGTCCCTGTCCCTGTAGTTCAGGATTCTGGCTACTATCGGCCGCGGCGGCGCCCCAGGCGGTGGCCGTTTGGCCAGCGAGCGATGAGCGCGCTCAACTATGAAGACCTTAGAGAGTTGTTCGGAACCAAATATGTCAATAATCATCCTCTCCATATAGTCCTCCATGCGTCCCACGTTCGTGGATTCCGGCAGGCCTGTGACCCTTACGTTGTTCCTTCTGGACCTCCCTTCTAACTCCTCGTTCTTCGCCTGTATGACGGCCAGCACCCTTTCCATGTTGAATACTTTAGACGATACGGTGGCCAACCCGTCCTCCGTGGCAGACACCCTCTGCTCCACTTCCCCCATTCGCTCGTTTTGGCGGTCAAACTGCGTCGCCATGTGGTCGAGTCGGTGATTGACCGATTCCATGGTGCCCTCGATGGATTGTAGGGTCTTCTGCATAGCCACCAACGTGGCTTCTAGGTTCGGGGCGCCCCCCACAGCCCCCTCCCGATCAGTGACATCCGGGGTCTGGGAGTTCATAAGTGCAGTCTTTTTTGCCTCGAAGTTAAGCTTCGGCTGGTTCCTCTCCGCTCGGCCCATGGCGGCAGCTCACGCAGCACAGCCAAATATACAGTTCAGCAGCCCTGACTCGTCCGTCTATGCCAGCCCAGTGGGTCCTATGCAGTAGCCTGGTGTCCCTCGCAGTCTCAGCGCTCTCCTGTGCACCTGTCTGCAGCGCCGCCAAGGCCCCCGCGCCGGTCAGGAGGCAGCACCCCAAAGCGATCCCAGACGGTCTTTACGTTCCCCCCCCCCCGATGCTCGGGGCATGCCAGTCGGTAAGGCCGTGTTCAGCAAGGCCCCCTCAGCAAGCAGACCCCTCCAGCTCCGGGTCCCCGCATTCCACTCGGATTTTGACAGCCACAAGTCCGCGGTGTGGTTTAACAATTTGTCGGGCTGCCGCAGATGTTTAGGCAATCATCACTTCCACCAGTGGCAGCAGTGCAGAGTAGCGCGCCGTCATCGGCTGGGGCATAGGGGCTGCAATTAATGTCTCCGTCTTCCCGCCTTGCCTCCCCGCCGAGCCCCTCTCCCTGCCCCCACCAGAGTCGGCTCACGCGGCGCGGCCTCGGCAGGCCCAGCGCCACCTCCGCAGCCCCGGGCTTGCTTAACGCCCCGCCCCACTCACCAGCTCCGGCGGGGCCGGGTCCGGGCCGTTCCAATCTCCCGCGTCTCACTGGGGATATTTCACAGGGTTTCGTCGTCTCCGCCCCGATGCCGCTAGGCTCCGTCCTCCTCTCCGCAGGGTGGAAGCCGCAGGTTCTAGCGGGCGCCCAAGTTGGCCAGCAGCGGTAGTCCCACGAGGTGCGGGCAGTGCAGGCAGCAATCTCCCGTCACGGAGCTCTCCGTTCCAAAGTGCGCTCCGGACGGCCTCGGAATCCGGACAAAAGCTACGCAGCAGGCCCCCGATGTCAGCGGGGCTCTCACAGCTCGATTGCAGGGTTCAGGCTGCAGAGATTTTAGGATAAATGGATGTATTTTAAGTGGTCCTGACAGAGCCTCACGCAAGTGCGGCCATCTTGTCCGGCGCCCTCTAGCGCCCCCCGGGGGAACCAGACTTAACCTGCCTGCAAAGTTTAGCAAGGTCGTCGAGGGGTATGTCAGGTATTTTTGACAGTTTCGACGTGTGCGTCACAGAGTTGGAGGAGTTGATGGGCACAGGCTCATCTTGGGGGAAGGACGTATAAATTTTCCTCACTTTCTCAGTGAAGAAGGTGGCAAGGTCTTCACACTGTTTCGAGGAGGTAATACAGGAGACCGGGTTGGAGGCCTTTTGGAGGTTTTGAACTAATTTAAAGATCGTTTTGGTGGGGTTGGTGCTATGTTTAATTTCCTTTGCGTAAAAGGAGGCACGGGTGGTACGTATTGCCCTGTGATACGTGCGAAGTTTAGACAAGTAAAGGGCTTTGTCACTGTCTAGGTAGTTTTTTCTCCATTTGCGCTCAGCTTTTTTGCAGTCCTTCCATAAGGTTTTGAGCGTTTCATTGTACCACGGATTAGTGGGAGAGCTGCGAGTTTTAGTCCACTTGGCCGGGATTAAGGCATCAAGCCCTGTAACAATCCAGTCATGAAAAGCAGCGTAAGCTGTATTAATGTCTCTGCTGTCGTCGGGGAGATGGAAATCTCCTAGCTTTTTAATGAGGTCTCCAGAAGAAAGTTTGTGCCATGGTCGTTTGTGGCAGGGATTAGCTGCAGCTTTGGTGGGCGTTTTTTTTGTCATAATGATAAGTTTGACGAGAAAGTGGTCGGTCCAACCCATGGGTTCAGGAGACTCAGCACTAGCTTCCAAAATGTTGGAAAAAATGGGATCTAGTATGTGCCCAGCAGTGTGAGTGGGGGAGTGGAACAGGGAGTTAAGTTGCAGGGCCGTGAGGTCGGCCAACAGATTTTTAATGGTCGTTTCAGTCACAGAATCAAAGTGGAGATTGAGATCGCCCAATATGGTGAAATTGGGGGAGGAAACTGCCAACGTGTGGGATGTTTCAAGAAGTTCGTCAATGAATCTGGCAGATGGGCCAGGTGGTCGGTAGATGTACAGACCAGAGAGGGAGAATTGGGGGCAAATGGAGATCTTAAATCGAGCACATTCACAGCCCCATATGTCTTCCTTCATGAAGGAGCAATTATATATAGTTCGATATATAACGGCTATACCCCCGCCCCTAGAGTCTCTGTTGACCAGTTTTATGGAGAACCCGTTGGGCAACGTGAGGTTTAAAATGCTAGTCTGGTCGTCATGAAGCCAGGTTTCGCATATAAACAGGATGTCAGGGTTTTCGTCCAGTATAAGGGTGTGGACCTCCGCATGGTGCTTCGCGAGAGACCTGACATTTAATTGAAGAACCCGAAGGGGAGAGAGTTGAGATGTCGTCACTAGGTCATTAGCTAGGCTAGGTTTAGGCGTAGTAAATTTACAGGACTCACAGTAAAGCGCTGTTTGTCCGAGGCAACCTCCAAGCCTATCGCATCTGGTGCTGGTATTTAGTGCAAAAAGATGGTCTCTATCATAGCAGACTCTAGGCTGGGGATTTTGTGCAGGGGGTCTGGCATGAGGCGATGTCCTGGCGATGACGGGCGCAGACGGGCTTGCCTTAGGCGCGCCTTCGGCGCGCAAACGGCGCTCCCGCTGCGCTCGTCCGCTGCGCTTCCTCCAGATGCACATTTATGGTAGAGTAAGGGGGTGTGGCCTGAACGGGGGCGTGGTCAGCGCGCACGCCTGCTCTGATGGCGGCCGCTTTAGGGGAGTGAAGAAAGCGCGACAGCTTGTCAATCTGCTGTGCACTACAGGTGAGAGTTTTCCGAGGAGATGTCAGCCGTGTTTAAAAACACAGTACGTGACACCACACTAGAGAAAATGCAATTTTTAAAATATCGTGAGCAAAAGGTTCGAAAGTACCGCCAGCCCCGGCTTCCGCCTCAGGACTGGGTTAGGTTAATCTGTCTACCGCTCTTGATCAGCGGTTATGTAGTCAGCGGAGGGGGCGTGGCCTGAACGGGGGCGTGGTCAGCGCGCACGCCTGCTCTGATGGCGGCCGCTTTAGGGGAGTGAAGAAAGCGCGACAGCTTGTCAATCTGCTGTGCACTACAGGTGAGAGTTTTCCGAGGAGATGTCAGCCGTGTTTAAAAACACAGTACGTGACACCACACTAGAGAAAATGCAATTTTTTAAATATCGTGAGCAAAAGGTTCGAAAGTACCGCCAGCTGTCACACAAACCCTCTGCTGGCGCGGCCCCACCCCCCTCAGCTCCGATTGCCTCGGGCATGTCCCGGTCTAATTTAGCGCCGTGAGCTGATGAACCTTTACATTTAGAAATTGGCCTGTCGCCAAGTGAATGGGGGCATGTGCATTAGTGGGGCAAAGCCCAAGCGCCCCCAATGGACCCACCGCCTTTGAATCAAGGTGAACTTGGTATACGTCTAGATCCCAATTACCAAGATCCTGTGTTAAGTATTGATCCTATACAAGAACACCAATGTGAAGATTTGACTGGTAGATTTCAGAAAGTTTTCTCAGGGGATATCGGTGAACTCAAAGGTTTTTCCCACAAAATTGTGCAAAGGCATGCATCCATAAGGTTAGGAATATTCCCTTAGGTGTCAAAGATTAAGTGGTGGGAGAAATAAAAATATGAGTGGATAAAAACATTATTGAAAGTATAGAATCATCTGATTGGGTTGCTTCCCTTGTCATCGCACGTAATGCCAACTGCAAAATCCGTTTATGTGTGAATTTGAGAACACTAAACAAAAATATCTTCATTGATGTGTTTCCTCTTCCCAAGGCATCTGAATTACTATCAGCGACTAAAAATATGGTATGGTTCTCCACCATAGACTTAACGTCTGCATATCACCAAGTTCCCTTACATGAAGACAGCAGACATCCTACAGTTTTTGTCATTCTGATTGGTATCTTCCAATTTAAACGCGTTCCTTTCGACTGGCATCAGCTGCTGCTATGTTCCAACGCATTATGTAAAATTTGTTCAAAGATATGAAAAACATACTGTTTTTTAAGATGATATTCTTATCATGGGGAAGAATTTAGAGGAACATAACATGATCTTAACCAAAGTCTTACAAATTCTGGAGTAGAAAGGGTTAACAGCTGAAAAATCCAAATGTACAATTGCCACGAAGAGTGTAACATACCTTAGCCATGAAATTAGTGCTTTTGGCATCTGACCTAAATTAGTGCATATTGATGCTATCAAAAAAGCTCCCCCTCCCCAAAAAAAGGAGGAAGTCAGGTCCTTCCTTGGAGTGGCTGAATTTTATTCAAAATGTTTGTATAATTTTGTTGACAAAATGTATTGCATTAGACAATTGTTAATGAAGGGCTTTACATTTTGTTGGTCGAGTGAGTGTCAAAATTGTATGGATGGCATAAAGAAAGATATTTGCTGTGTTGTGGCACTTCAAGGTTTTGATCCCAAACTTAAAAGTTATATCACTACCGATGTCTGCGGGAGAGGCCTGGGAGCAGTACTATCCCAGTTGCAAAGTGATGGCGCCGAATGTGTTGTTGTGTTTGCATCAAGGGCCCTTACCCCGACGGAAGAAAAGTATTCTGTAATAGAAAGGGAAGCTCTTGGGTGATTATGGGGACTTAAACATTTCAGGCAATTTGTTTGGGGTACTTGTCAATCAAGTAGTCATTTGTTAAGTGCACTACATACCCACGAGGGTCTCAAGGCACTGGGGGGGGGAGGTGGAGGCTGCTACTGATCGAACAGCCAGGTATTTAGTATCCTCCTGAAGGTCAGCGGGTCTTGGGTCTGTTGTAGGCTCAGTGGGAGAGTGTTCCATGTCTTGGCGGCAAGGTGGGAAAAGGATCTCCCGCCAGTGCTTGTTCTTTGGATGCGTGGGACGGTGGCAAGTGAGAGGTCGGCGGAGCGTAGCTGGCGGTTGTGGGTGTAGAAGGAGAGCCATCTGTTGAGGTAGGCTGGGCCGCTCTTATCGAGTGCCATGTGTGTGTGGATGAGGAGCTTGAAGGATATCCTCTTGTTGACGGGGAGCCAGTGTAGGTTTCTCAGGTGGGGGGTGATGTGGCCCTGTCGTGGTACATCGAGGATCAGTGGTGCTGAGGCGTTTTGGATGCTTTGAAGTCGATTGATGAGCTTGGTCGGGGCTCCCGCGTAGAGGGCGTTTCTGTAGTCGAGTCTGCTGCTCACGAGGGCCTGGGTGACTGTCTTTCTTGTATCTGTCGGGATCCATCTGTAGATCTTGCGGAGCATGCAGAGGGCGTTGAAGCAGGAGGAGGAGACGCGATTGACTTGATTGGTCATTGAGAGTGTTGAGTCGAGGATGATTCCCAGGTTGCGTGTGTGGTTTGTGGGGGTCGGGGCTGCCCCCAGTGCCGTTGGCCACCAGGAGTCATCCCGGGCTGACGGGTTGGAGCCAAGGATGAGGACCTCCGTCTTGTCCGAGTTCAGCTTCAGACGGCTGATCTTCATCCAGTCGGCAACGGCCTTCATTCCTTCATGGAGGCTGGCTTTGGCGGTGATGGGGTCCTTGGTGAGGGAGAGGATCATTTGAGTGTCGTCCGCATAGGAGATTATGTTGAGGTTGTGCTGTCGGGCGACATGTGCAAGTGGGGCCATGTAAATGTTGAACAGTGGCGGGCTGACGGAGGATCCTTGAGGTACGCCGCAGATGATCTCGGAGGCTTCGGAATGGAACGGGGGAGGCGGACGCTCTGGGTTCTGTCGGAGAGGAAGGAGGTGGTCCATTCCAGAGCCTTGTCTCGGATCCCTGCGGCGTGGAGGCGTGCACCTAGTGTGCGGTGGCAGACAGTGTCGAAGGCGGCGGAGAGGTCTAGGAGGATGAGTGCTGCAGTCTCCCCGTTGTCTAGCAGGGTCCTGATGTCGACGGTGGCGGCGATGAGGGCGGTCTCGGTGCTGTGGTTGCTGCGGAACCCTGACTGGGAAGGATCCAGGATTCTGTTCTCTTCGAGGTATCGGGTTAGCTGTCTGTTAACGATTTTCTCAATGACCTTGGCCGGGAAGAGGAGCAGAGAGATGGGTCGGAAGTTCTTGTGGTCTCTTGAGTCTGCCTTGGATTTTTTGAGTAGGGCGTTGTTCTCGCGGTTTCCAGCTCTCTGGGAAGGTTGCGGTCTCAAGGGAGAGATTGATGATGTTACGTAGGTGGGGTGAGATGGAGCTGCTTGCTTTGTTGAAGACGTGGTGCGGGAATGGGTATGACGGTGAGCCGGAGTGGATTGTGCTCATGGTCTTGATGGTATCATCGACGCTCACGCTAGTCCAGGCTAGCAAGGGGATGTGGTAGATGGTGTGCGGAGGGTCTGTTGTGTTGCTGTCTGTTGGGGTTGTCTGGGTGTTCAAGCTGTCATGGATGTCTGTTTTCTTGCGGTGGAAGAAGGTGTCGAGGGAGTCGCACAGGGCTTGTCAAGGGAGTCGCACAGGGCTTGTGAAGGCCGGATGTCGTTGGTGTTGGAGCTGGGGTTGGAGAGTTCCTTCACGATGTTGAAGAGCTCCTTGCTGTCGTGTGCATTGTTGTCAAGGCGGTCTTTGAAGGAGGTCTTCTTGGCAGCCCTGATGAGGTGGCGGTGGTTGCGGACGGCGTCGTTGTGTGCTGCGTGGCTGTCCGGAGTTTGTTTACTGTGCCATTTCTTCTCTAGTTTCCGGCAGGCTTGCTTGGAATCTAGGAGTCCTGGGGTGAACCAGCTGGCCCTCTTGCTGGTGTCTCTGCGGGGGGGTTTCTACAGCGGGGAGAGGGTGTTGGCGCAGTCCTGGATCCAGCATCTGAGGTTGTGGGCAGCGACGTCGGTGTTGGAGGGTTTGGTCGGTGGGCTGAGAGCAAGGTTTGCATGTAGTTGGTCTTCGGTGATTTTGCTCCAGCAGTGGCGGGGAATCTGTTGGGTGCGGTGGTGTTTGGTGGGTTTCTGGAAGGTGAAGTTGTGCAGCGGTGGTCGGTCCAGAGGAGTTCGGTGGTCACTTTAAGAACAGATCACAAACCCCTCACTAAAGTTCTCACATCACAGGGTCTTAACAATGTTTTCCTCAGAATTTCTCGTTTTTCCTCACAGCTTTTGGATTTTGTTTATGATGTTGTTTACGTCCCTGGCATTGGTAATAGAATTGCGGACTTTTTGAGTGGTTGTCCTTTACCCGTTGGTAAAGATACTGGTGATGATTGGGACCAGTGGTTTGTTGCTAGTGTGTTTAACAATGAATTAGCAAGTATATCTCACGATGATTGGGTGAGTAATATATCTCGAGATGAAGAACTTCATGCAGTTTGCGAATTTGTCCTCAAAGGTTGGCCTAATAAATCTTCCCTACTTAAAACTGTCATCCGATTTTGGGAAATTAGAAACAAATTGCCCTTTGAAAATGACTTATTGCTCAGGGGTGGTGGCTTGTCCCACCTAAGGTTTTTCGTGAAAAAATTATCAATTTATGTCACGAAGGTCATTTAGGAATCGTCAAAACCAAATGCAGAACTAAGCAGTCATATTGGGGGCCAGGTGTCGACAGGGACATTGAAAGGATTGTCTGAGATTGTTTTGAGTGTACTAAATCAGATAAAAGTTTAACCACATTCAAATCAAATTTACATCCTATTGTTGTTTCCGATATGCCTTGGGAAAGGATTGGTGTTGTAATTTGTGGTCCGGCAAAAACACAGAAGGTTCACAGAAGTACATTTTTGTAGTAATTGACCATTTTTCAAAGTGGTCTGAGTACAGATTTGTGGAGAAAGCTGATACTGACAACCTGTTACACTTTCTTGGTGATGTGTTTGCTAGAGAGGGTTTACCTAAGGATTTAATCTCTGATAATGGTGGGAAATATATTGGTGAGAGTTTCAAGAACTTCATAAAAGAGACTGGAATTGCACATAGGACCATATCTAACTATCATCCAAAGGGAATGGAAGCGTTGAGTGCTTTGACAGTTATAAAAGGCATTCTTGAACTTTTTAATAGTAATGTAAAAGATTGGGAGGGTGAGTTGAGAAAAATGGTAGGAGACTACAGAGTTACCAAATTTCAATCTACAGGTCACTCGCCATTTGAACTGATGAGAGGACGTTCTCCCGCACCAAAGATAACATGGGTTGGCTAGGTTGCACCAAAATTGTTCCTTGTTCTTTTGAAAGTGTCAAGCATTCTCTGCAGACCAACCAGGGTCGTTTGGCTGAGAAACACATAGATGTTAGCAAAAGGAAGAAAGTCAGTTTGCAAGTGGGAGACATTGTGAAGGTTAAGAAGGGGAGAATTTGTACGCAAAGTGAGAGCTCATTTTCAGCCCCCTCAAAGTTGTTAAAATTATAAGTAATTCCACACTTTTGAGTGATGGTAAAGTCTGTAACACCTACAGGATAGCTTTATATAAAGGACGGACAAAAGTAGAGCACACTAATGTTAAACAAATGGTCAAGTATGATTGCATTGATGATATCAATGACACCGCTCTTACTGGGTATTCCACCCATATTGAACCTGTGGTGAATAATGATGGTGAACAATGTTCAGAACTCACCACTCCTAGCGCACAAGGTATTAGTGTGTCTGAGGGTGTAGTGGTGATTCCTCGCTCCAAACGTATATGCTCCAAGCCCAAGCGATTGGAGGACTATGTTACACATATTGAGTGTTAATTAAAATGTATTACTTTTATTCTTTTTTTTTTGTTTTGTTTTGTGTAAGGGGGGAAGTGTAGTGTTGGTGCTCAGGCACTCTAGCCATCTTGTAGTGTTCTATGGAAGGCTCGAGTGCATGCGCTACGTGACTGTGGGTTGGGAGGTTCTAGAGCGTGGACTGGGTGTGTAGAGAAACTGTGGCTGGAGGCTGTGCTGCATACCTTTGCTGTCTAGGGGTTTAAGATGGAATAAAGGAGTTCACTTATATCAGCCGTCTGGTGTCTAATTGGAACTCAAAAGGCATCACCCATTTCTCCCAGCAATAATCCAGCAATGACATGGACCGTCTAACAGGCCACCGCGAAGGGTTAGACTAAGTAACATTTTGCAGTTTTTGTTCGTCAATTTAAATGTATTTAAGTATTTATTGGCAGCAGCATATACCTTGTTATATAGTGTGAATTTATAGAGAGTGGAAAATCGCCTGTGAGGGTATCAAGGCGCTGAGTAGGGCAGTCCTGAGGGAGGAGAAGACCATCCCTATTTCGTCTGGAAGAGCCATGTTTTGAGGTTCCTTCGGAAGTCCATTTCGATCAGATATGTTGCACAATGGAAAAAATGTATCGAGTACATCGAAGGTGAACAGATTGACCATACCCAGCAAGTCTGTCAGCAAGGGTAGAGGCACAGACATTTGTCACAAGCCTGTCACTTCATGTAGTGGGCACTAGTAAAAGGGGGGCCCTTTACGAAACCGAGAGGTTTATTGAAGGAACAGTATATTTCTAAACTAAGAACATACTTTACAAAGGATCCTCAAAAATTCTATAAAACCATGACATTACTATCCCGTTGCATTGCTCATGACCTGATACTTGAGTTTAAAAATCCCATTATGAGCAGGACCACAAACTGTCTTCTCCCGGCGCTATTTCATGAACTTGCTGGTAAGTGTTGGCTGCACTTGGTGTTAAGTTTCTGGGCGTGGTCATGCGTGACGAGAATACTTCTGTATTTTTGTTTGGTGGCATGTTGTGTTGCTATGTTTTTGCATTGCAAATGGTCCCACAGCTGGGGATAGATGTTATGTGGGGGAAGGAGGGGAATGGCCACACTGATGACATCAACATATTTAATCCAGTCCGAACGTGCTATTGTTTGTTAAAATATTAGGAGATTTTTAAGCATGAATCCATATTTTGTTGAATTGCTGATGACTGTACTTTAATAAGCACTAAGGACGATTATCCACAATGTGTGCACTTGAATGCACAGTGGGCCAGCAATGTGGCCCAGTACTGAATGCAGATTTGCAGGGTGGTTACTTGCAGCACATGATACATTTTAAAACAAAGTGGTCAAGTAATATTTGTTCAATATACTTAAAATCCCACTTAATTTGGATTTCAGGGTATGCAGCTTTCCTGTCGCGTACCATTCCGCGCAGCGGCGCAGGACATCTCACTGCCTGCCCTCCACTGCTGCAAAAAACAGCACAGCAGGGATTATGGGCGGATGCCCTACATAAATAATTTTAAAAGGCAGCACAAATGGGAGGCAGGTAGCTGAAGCAATAAAAAAAAAAAAAAAGCATCTGGGTCACCTCATTCCCACAACACCGGTGCACAAAATAGGCCGCCCCTTGCAGGACTCTCTGGAGCTATGGCCCTGCCCGATTTCTAAGGGATGTTGTTATACTGTATTGCAGTAGTAGTGCTACATGTTTTGACTGTTTTGTTGTGTTGTGCTCTGTTCATGTGCCTTACAAGCAACCATTCTCCACTTCAACGGTGAATAAATAGCAATACTCCAGATTTTCAACTATTAATGACAAGTCAGCCCCAAATCGCGACTGAGACCACACCTTAACTCACAGCTCTCAGAGCTCAGTTTACATGATGCGGCCCCATGAATAAAATCTTGTGTGACACCACCAGTGACATGAAAGACAAAGTGGGCCATGCACTTTCAGGGAGCTGAAGAGGAAGCTCTTGTGCATGCAGTTCATAGGGCTTGACAGCAATCTTTTTCATCATGTGCCCTGAGGTCTGAGTGCCACAAACTACAGCAGAAATGATTATGAATGCTGAGGTTCACTGAATTTGGTTCAGGTTAATGCATCTCTGAATGGCTGCCAAAGGAAAGATGCATCGCTCCTGGTAGCAATATCAGAATAAGAACCAGTTTGCTGACCAAACTGCCTTGCATATTTATTTGTCTAGCATCATTTTTAAGGACTTACTTGAAAACTTCAAAATCAAAAAGGGCGCTTTCAGTCTCAACTCTGTCTTCATGCCATTTGGTGTAATTTCTAGGCGTCTCCAAAATGAATTACTCACTGCTTGGCTGGTGACTTTATATAAAAAGAATGCATGCTTCATTGACTGGGCTCAGTGTTGGCATGTTCAACTTGGCCAGTGGCCCAGTCTGATTTGAGAATGAATGGGAAGTATTAGAAACTTCACTTGGACATTTTGGGCAACAGGAGATTTCAAAGATGGAGACCTTTAACAGGCAGATGCTCCTAAATTTTGCAAAGAAAAGGGGCTGTCAAGTCTCAATCTTTCATTAGGGAAAGGAGGTTTTAGATTGTGCCTGGATCCTGGACCTGGATGTAAGGCTCCAGGCATTTGCGCAGACTGCATGGCGCTCCCACTGCAGTCTGGCCTGAGCTTGATCAGAAGAGCACAAGGATCCCCCCAGGTCCCACCAGCTTTCACCCCTAGCTTGCTCCTAATGACGACTGGCTTTTGTGAACACCGAGACGCAAAGGAGATGTTAGGAAGAAAATGAAACAGGGTTCTTATGAGCTGGCACGGCTGGCACAGGTAAGAGCGGTGAGGCGGGGGTGGGGCTTGGGGTTCCAGTCAACAGGCAACGGCATAGGTCAAATTAAATGAAAAATAAATAAAACCACTTACCTTACGTTCGCCGCATTGGGAAGTTGGCAATGTGGCGAGTGCAAGGTAGTGGTTTTATTAATTTGTTTACTTAATTTTACCTATCCAGTCGTCTGTTGACTCCCCCGCCCACAGCTCTTAGCCTTGGTTAGTTTTGTTGCTCCACTAGAAACGCAGTTGGAAAATAAATGCTCTCTGAAGTGCAAAGAACAAATAATTAATTAAACTGTTTCATCCTGTAACAGTGTGAAACACGCCTCGGCAGCTTCCCTCAAGGAGTGGGGCTCCATTGTTCACACACACTCACAACTATTGCTTCAAAAGCAAAGGACACTTTAAAATGAAGCAGGATTCTGTTGCTTTACCTGAGCCTGCCAAAGGAGGCTGAATAGGCCCCTGTGCTGCCGAGTATGTCAGCCACTCTGAGGGAAGGCACAATAAACCATTTGCACGGATAGTGAATTTCCGGGCTGTATACCAGATGCAAAGTTTGTTTGACTTTCTCTGATGCAGGCCCCGGCCACAGTGACTAGAGAATAAAATAAATTACAGAGAGACAAGTTTCTTTGGGCCTCATTATTATTCCTGTGGTAGCCACGGTATTATCGGCAACAGTATTTACCAACCCCATCTGGATCACAAGATCCTCAGCAACACCACGTAGCTAGTGCATTTCTCCTGGACTCTTCAGCTACTGAAAACCGCCAAAATGTCTGTGTGAAACTCTGGGGGAAATGGGGATTGACCAGGGGAAGAAGGTGCTGTATTCCTGATTCAACCAGTAATTTATCATTTCTGAGGGTACATTCAGGGTCCACTTCGCAGTACTCAGTAATTCCACCTCCCTGGATTTACTGATACACCAGGACATCAGTAATCCTGGGGAAAGATACCCGACTTAATTTTGGATCACTTGCTAAGTCTGGGGCATGACAGCAATGAGTGCGCAGGTGAATGGAGTATAACAAACACGGGTTCTGTAGCAAAGTGTCCCCAGATTGTGAGGTACCCTAGCATCAGGACCGGACTGGGAACACTGTTATGAGCCTCAATGTACCCCAATAAAGACATAGGTAGCTGCATGAACTTTTACCTACATATGTTCTACCTTGCTCTACATAATGGCTCTGGAACTGACCTTTTACCTAGTTAGTTGGTGAATAAATGTTGTATGGTTTTCTTCGAAAACCAGTCTCATATATTATGCATGAGGATTCTTAGTTTCACACAGCAAAATGACCATCTTCTGTATAATAACTCTATACAAAAGTCATTGCTATCATCATCCTTGGAAGACAGGCCCACAGTATCATGATACTTCTTGGTAGAACCCCTGAGGGAACTTTACGGATATATAAACACCACATCTTCGCTGGGCAAACCAGAGGAGAAGCTTCCATGCTGCACGCAGACACCCCAGCTCGCAGTGTTCTGACATTCTTCACGGGGTGCCCAACTGAAGAACAAGACAGGGTCCTTTGTTCTCTTCAATCAGGGAGTTGGCTCTTTCCTAGGGGGATTCTTGGCTTCACACTTACATACATGCTGGGTACACTCAGGTACACTTAGCTGAGGTTCGCATATTAGGAGTACGCATGATTACTGCCATGCATCTATATCTTGTGACTGGGGGTGAATGGTTGCATTGTCCAGCATTCCGTCCATCAATTGTTTCTTTTGCATATGTTGCCCTAAGTGGGAAGGGTATGCCCAGATGTGGGTCCCATGCTTCCTACACCACTGGATTCAAGCTAGCCTGACTGATGAAGGGTGATGCCCAGAAACCAGTCCCAGGATGCTTGTTTCCGGTCCAGTGAGGACCTGGCCTGGCAGTTCAGGCTGGACTGTTCCCACAAGGAACAGGGTCAAGACTGATTTGCATATGCCTGTGCCCAAACTGGGGTGGTGTGGTGAGAAAAAGAATGATGGATTAAACCCAGATCCTTGTTACTCTGGGTGAATGGTTGCATTGTCCAGGAATCCGTCCATCAAATGTTTCATTTGCACATGTATCTATATGCCTGCATATATTCACTGTTTTAGCACCATATTCAAATTCTACCTTTTATTTACTCTGTTGGTGCTTTTAATTGTATATATCTGTTTCTGTTTAATAGTTGTCGCAGCACATGTATTTTATACTAGAATTACGCTGGTTCAATAAATGCTTATTGAACACGTCCTCTTTGTTTATTCTGTATATCTCTCTGAGAAGAAGTGACTGTGTGAAAAGTACTATACTGTTTCCACAATCTCTGAGGGGTAATGGTTGTCCAGCCGCGGCCTGTGCAGATAAGTGCGGTGGTGGCGGGTGGGGGGATTTCGAAGGAAAATGATGAGGGAAAATGAATTATTTATTTAATTTTCCTTCATTATCGTCCATTGAAATCCCCCCTCACTCAGCCCCACCACCCGACCACTCTTACCTGCACAGGCCCCGGCTGGGGTTGTCATGTTCGATAGTTGCCAGAAACTATTCACTCCTTGATTAGGCTGTGGGGCTTATAGTGGCACTGTGAGCTAGCTTGCCTACAGGCTAACATTTCCTTTCGGGGTGTCTGGGCACCAATCTCTTAGATTAAGTTGTCTAAATGCACAGATCCTATAGAGAATTGTAGGAACTACACAACAACAAACAACCAGCCCTGACAATTCTCCCGGACTGAGGCAATGGGAGCGGGGGATGGGGGATGCTAGAGAGAAAGAGCACTGTTTTCACTTTAGCACTGTTGCTGCTATTGCTTTGTTACAAGAGGCCGATATTGCAGCACTGCTGCACAACTGTATCCCAGTAACCAAACAGCCCCCCACAGCTTGACAACCTGACCCGACCCTTCCGGCCCACTGGGAAATGCCTGGAGCCTGTTACGGCCAGTTTAGCCCTGCCTAGCAAACCTCTCACCCTCTACCGAAGTGCCTTATGGAAACTGTAGACTTTTATTTTCTTACAGGTAAATAACCTGTTTGAGCAAGAGTCAATGGAAAGGATATAGAAATTTAGAGACAAGAAGAGGTAATAATAAGAAATGGATTCCATGAAAGATCAGGCAGCAGGAAAGAGACGCACAGAGCTATCCAGATCCAGTGTAGGATGGGTGAGTAGGTAAGAGGATAAACTAAGATGCCATAGACTGAGTGGTGAGATGGAATGGCAGAGGCAGTGCCTGCGTGAGACAGGGACAAGTATGAAGCATGAAAATAACAGGGGAAGGAAAGAAAAAAAAACGAGTGAGCGAAAAAATCCGGGAAAGGTGAAGAAAAAGAGTGGGTATGCTGCAATTGGAGCCTGACAGCAGAAAATAGAATTTGAGAGATGAATGTAAGCAAATGTGAATGAATATGCAGCAACGATTTGGTCAGATGTATAATGGAGCAAATATATAGGTGAGTTAATTGGAGAGGAAGAGAGAAAAGCTAAAAAGATAGACATAATTAGTAGTAAAAGGTAGGAGTGATGACAGTGAGGATCTGAGCGGAGAGAATTCAAGGTGCCCAGGGGGTGATAATTGGAAAAGTAAATTTGGGAAGAAAAATTAGTGAGCTGCAGGTGAGCAGGGGACAGGTTGAGATAAATGTGAAAGAACAAGAGTGATAAAGTTGGAGGTCGATCCTAGACCAATATGTTATTTTGTTATAAAAGATTTATACCGCGCACTAATACTCTTGACTGTCCTGGCGCGTAGGTGAACAGTAGCAGGCGTGGGCATAGGAACTAGAGCAGCTGCTTGAAGAGGAAAGTTTTGAGGAGTTTTTAAAAAATAGGCAACTCCTTAGTATATCGGAGGTCAGCTGGAAGAGCATTCCACAGTGTTGCAGCTTTTACCACAAAGGACTGACCCCCAATCCGCGAACAACAGAACCTAGGGACCACCAGCCGACGTTGGAGGGCAGAACGAAGAGGTCACCTGGGTAAATAGAAAACGAACCACATTCTGATATAGGCCGGGCCAGAACCATGGAGTGCCTTATGAGTCATGGTCAAGACTTTAAAACGAACTCGCTGAGCGACGTGAAGCCAATGGAGGTCGCTTAGTTGCTGCCGTACACTCACTCTCCTCGGGATGTTAAACAGGAGCCTGGCAACTGCGTTTTGTATAACATGTAGTTTTCCTAAAAGATACCCCGGAATGCCAATGTAGAGAGCATTAGCATAGTCGAGGCGGGAAAGAATGAGCGCCCGAGCAATCGTCTCCCTGGCGGTGCGGGGCAACAGAGGAAAAAATCTTCTCAAGGCTTTGAGAGAGCCCAAGCAGATTTGCTCGTGGAAACCCAGGTCTTCCCCAAACAATATCCCTAGGTTCTTGGCAGCGCCGCCTTCAGACTTAGGGCACGGATAGTCAGGCGGCCAGAGAGATTTTCTAAAGGTGGGGGGAAACTGGCCATAGAGGAGCACCTCAGACTTGTCTTCGTTGCATTTAAGACTGGCATGAGCCAGCCAGGAAAATACCGAGGACAGGCACTGGTGGGCAGTGTCGGATTGGAGATCAGAGCCCTTCCAAGTGAATAGGAGCTGAGTGTCATCGGCGTAAGCTATTATTTTGGCACCCAGCTCCTCTGCGAAATAATTCAAGGGTGTCGGGTAAATATTGAAAAGTAGAGGGCTCAGAGTGGACCCCTGAGGGACCCCAGTGGACAGTTTGCTGATTGCAGATGAAAAAGGCGGCATCCACACCTGTTGGGTGCGTTTATCCAAGAAAGATTTGACCCAATCCTAGGCCAAGCCTGTGATGCCATTGGCGGACAGTCGAGAGAGGAGCTGGTGGTGGGGTACAGTGTCGAAGGTGGCCAAGAGGTCCAATAAAATCAGAGCCGCCCTGCCGCCCGTGTCCAGGCACTCCCCGATGGCCTACGTAATCTCCACCAGCGCTGTCTCGGTGCTGAAGAATGTCCTAAATCCTGATTGGGCCGGGTGGAGAGCACCAGAAGACCCCACAAAACCCTCCAATTGCCTAAAGGCCACCTTTTCACAGCCCTTAGCCAAGGTCGGTAGGAGGGAAATGGGGTGATAATTAGAAAGGATAGAGGGATCAGCAGAAGGCTTCTTGAGGAAAGGGAGGAGTTTGGCATGTTTCCATTGCTGGGGGACTAGACCGGATTGAAGTGAACCGTTAACAAGAGCTGCTACCTCAAGAAAAACTGTCTCAGCTACCCCTCCCAGGACTCTGGCCGGACAGGGGTCCGCGGGGGAGCCTGATTTCAAAGAATTAAGAATGGCTAAAACATCCCTCCCCTCCGCCAGCCTAAACTGTGAAAAGAGCTGGCTAGGTGTTATAGAGCTAGGGAGATGGGGCAAAAACAATGAACAATGTTCGTGGGGAGTGGTCCCTAGACTATATTGGATCCTTTGGATCTTAGTAGTGAAGAAAGTGGATAGATCTTCACACCATTGAGAAGAGATAGGGAGGGTGGTTTGTTCTGCAGCAGGTGACAGAAAGCTACGGACAATAGAGAATATTTCTTTGCTGTTGCAAATTGCCCTTAGCTTCTTTAATGGCTGAATAGTAGTCCCGCTGGGCGGCACAAAGTGCCCCCTTGGCAAGAGGGCAATACCCGCATCGCCAGCACCTCTCACGTTTTTTACATCCCAGCTTAAGTTCTTTGAGGGAGTCCGTGAACCAAGGTCTAGAGGGAGAGCCCCACGGTTGAAATCTGAAGGAGGGCTTAGGTAAAGAGTTAACCCTCTAGCTAATCCAGGCGGAGAAACTCTCCACGCCACCCTCGAGATCGTGGGCTTCTCCCGGATGGGCTGATGATAATGCTTTAGACCAGAGGTCTTCAAACTTTTGGGTGCCGAGACTCCCCTGTCAACATTTTCAGTCATAAGGACCCCCTCCTGACAAACATTTCGAAACCTGTAGGCAGGGCTTCTGGAATTACAAGGCAGATGAGGACCAAATTACACGGAAGGCTTGACTAAATTGTGTGAGAGGAAAATTTAAATGTTATGTGATGCCACGTTATTTTGGGATAGAATTGCTTCATTATTTTGACATTTTTTTGCTCACAATAAAACAGTACCAGTTTACAACCAAAATACAGCAATTAACATCAGAAAGATGTCTAGTCAACCTTTGTGATGGGCCTTCCACTCTATAGGAATACGTGCTGCCACATTAGAAGCTCACCTGGCCCTGTCCGGGAGCAGCAGGGGTCCCTAAAACCCTGCCCTCTGTGGATGAGAAGAATGCCCATGTGAGTGCACGGTGAGCGATGTAACAGTATGAGAGTAGGGAGAGTGAGGGTGAGTGAGGTGGCCATATGAATTCGAGTGTGGATATAAGTGCAAAGTGGGATGAAAGAATGCATGGTTAATGATGGGCTTGTTTGAGCGAGTTGCAAATTGAGCAGTGAGAGGGCAGGTGAATGAGGTGTCACATGAGTGCAGGATGAGTGCAGATGAGTAGCGTGACTGCAGGTTGAGGTACAGGGAGAACAACGCAAGTGCATTGTGATTGCAGAGTGATCACTGCGAGTGCAGGGTGAGAGGGTGAATGATGCGAGTGCATGGTGATCAGTGTGAGTGCATTGTGATCGCTGTGAGTGCAGGGTGAGCATGAAAGTGAAGTGCTAGAATGAGAAGTGAGTTCTCTGATTGCAGGGTGCATTTTCAGACACTTGAAGTAACTCAACATATTATTGACTGCGGCGTAGGGTTTAAGATATAGGTTAAACTATTGCTATTATGACATTAATCAGGGATCGAGGGTGGAGGAAATAAATATTCTGATCTTGCAACATACTTCCAGTCCTATGATTAGGGTTGCCTGCTCAATATTTTGATGTCCCAGACGGTACAAAAATAAGCAGTCACGTAAAGCTGTATATTTTAACACTCATCTGTGCATACTTGGAACAGCAAATATAAATAGAAAGCACTTTTAATTGTGTTCTAGGGCTGCCTCAATGATCCATGACTGATAAAGGGAACAAAGACCGAAAAGTCACATTACGAATTTATTTATTTATGCGTTTTTATATAGCGCGGACTTTACCCGAAGGTGTCAGAGCGCTTCACAATAGGAACAGTAATGTTACATGAGGAGAAAATTAAAAGTGAACAAAGTACAAAAGCAAACGTTAAGTTACATGAGGCAAAAGTGACAATAGCGAGCAAACAAAATACAAGAGATAGCAAACGGTACATTACAGGAGGAAAAAGTGATGTGTGCAGGTTACCAAAGCGTACAAAGTAAAAGTAGAGGTATAATACTGCAATAAATGGCACACAAGAACAAACGTTACGTAGGCAATGGTGGCACTTGTGCAAGTATATAAAGCAAACAAAATGTTAGAGGTAGCAAACAGTGTGTTGAAAAATGGCTGGTATTTTTTTCTTCTGGCAACTCTACTTTTTTTTTTTTTGTAAAATGTTACAACTCTACTTTTTATTATTTCTTTTCATGAAATACATTCTCACACTATTGCAGTAAATGTAAAATGTAAATGTAAAATACAAATGTAAGGGAAAGGCTGAGTTGGGGCCCAGGGGGTACTGGAACTATAAAAAAAAACTAAGCCTCAGTGACCAGTTTTCAAAAGGTATGTAAATATGCAAATGGCCGTTAACGACCTGTGAAACTCAGGGGTGACGGGCTGTGCTGGAGATAAGACTGCAGACACAGCCCAGCGGAGCTCACTGCAGCTCCAGCTGAGACACACTACGGGGGAGGAGGGGGGCTGAATCCCTGTAGTCAGATGGGCCCCGGGCAGAAGTGTGATCGGGAATGCGCGACCCCCTTTCCATCCCTCCACGGCCCCTCTGGGGGTCGCGCCCCACACTTTGAAGACCCATGCTTTAGACAGAGCCGGAATATTAATCTTCTGTAGACGCAGGCCCATTGCCGGGCCGGAGGGTGGAAGAGGTTTGCCAATATCCCAGGAGAACCTGATCAAAAAAGTATCTGACCACATGACAGGCCAGGGGTCCGACCCAGAGAGATCAAAGTTGGAACAGACAATGTCGATCAGATGACCGCATTTGTGTGTAGCGCCCCTGACCCACTGGGTCAGTTGGGTAAGATTACATATATCCAGCAGGTCTCTCGTCCCTGGAGCTTCCGGATTCTCCAAATTAATATTGAAATCACCTAACAACAGAAACTTGGAAAAACGAAGTGCCCGAGAGGCGATAACATTGTCAAGAGATTTAAGGAAAGAGCCCGGTGGGCCCGGGGGTGGTAGACCAAGATGCCGCCCAGCGTAAAATGGGGGGACATAGCCAGTGAAAACTCAAAACCTTCACCATCTACAAGCTCCCTGGAAAGCTCCTTAGAAAAGGACCATACATCCCTGAAAACCACAGCAACGCCCCCTCCTCTGCCTGACAAGCGATCTGCTCTGGCTATTTTGTAACCACTTGGAATGGCTAGTTCAACCACTGGAGAGCAGAAATCGTTCAGCCATGTCTCAGTAATAAACAGGAGATCCAAGGGATGCTTAGTAGAAAAAGAAGAGAAGATTAGTTACACAGGTAAGTGAATCAGAAGTGGATGACTTGGGAAGGATGTGAGGGATTCTAATGAGAGAATGAGACGTGTCAGAGGGAAGGAAATACAAACAACTTTCATAACAGATGTATGTAAGAGAGGCGTGGTTAAAAGGTAAACTCAGCTGGAGGAGAGAGCAGGACAGGGTGTTGACAGGAAAAGGTGGAGGAGGGAGTAAGATGGGGAGGAAAGGCAATAAGAAGACAACAGCTATGGAGGTGAGAGGGATGCAGAGGCAGAACTGGGAAAGGTAGCGATGGTGAAAGTATGAGACATGGTTTGATATGGTAAAGTTAGAAAGAATGCCTGTTCTTTATTAATCTTCCACTTATTGCAAGCCACACACTAGATCCCATTTTCATCTCCAGTGACTGCATCAGATACAGCCACACCATGGAATTCACCTGGATTGACCACTCCATTGTCCACTTCAACATCACCAGCTTGCAGAACTCTGCCCCCAGTCTGCCCCATGCCCCACACCACAGCTGGAGCAAAGTCTCAAAGGACACATGGATCAAAGCTCTGAACACCACCCACCCCATCTCCTCCTACAACCTACATCAGAACATCAGAAACTTCAACATTTGTATCACCAACTGCACCAACAGTGTTGCTTCCATTGGCAACAACACCCACAGAAAGTCCACCAAACATTCTAGCTGTTACACTGAAGACCTTAGACTCTCAAACCAACACTTTAAACAAGTGGAAAGGAGATGGAGCACCTACAAGGACACAACCTACAAGACCACCTTCAAGACATCCCTCAACCTCTACCATAAACAGTTGAAAGAATAAAAGAAAAAGGCCTTAGCCTCACACATTTACTGAAGCTCTGATAGTGGCAAAGAACTCTTCAGCATTGCCAAAGAATTCTCCAACCCCTCAGCTGCAACAAAGAAAATTACGCCCTCACAGGAACTCTGCAAAAACCTTGCAAACTTCTTCCATAACAATATCTCCAACATCTACAGCAACTTTAAACCTCAGCCCAAGACCACTGACTTCTTCAAGCAACACAATGACCTCCCTACCACCAAAGAGATCCAACTAACCAAAAAGAGCCAGTTTTCCCAACAGGAGACTGCCTCCATCATAAACTCAGTCCACTCACGGTCCCCACCGATCCCATACCCTTGTCACTTTCTGTTTTTAACTTAGACAAAGCCAGAATCAATCAAGCACTCACCACTTATTCAACACCTCAATTGCCACAGCCATCTCCCCGAGAACTAGAAACACGCATTAGTCAACACCCTACATCCTACTAAAGAATACCCCGGTAGACCTCAGAAAACTCACCTACTACTGACCGATCTCCCTGGCCAAAGTATTAGAAAAGCCATCAACGAATAACTCCTCCCACGTCTGGAAAGGAACCTCTTACTCAACTCCTCCCAATGCAGATTGAGCAGCAGCCACTGCAACGAGACAGCCCTCATTGCTGCTCCCAATGACATCCACGCCCTAATCAACTGAGAAGAGATTGTGGCTCTGATCCTCCTAGATCTCTTGCCAGTCTTTGATACAGTCTTCCACCACATAATCATCACAAGGCTGCACAACATAGGCTTTCAACAAGCCGTTCTCAGATGGATTGCCTATTTTCTTCCCAGAAGAGCGTGAAAAGTCACCTTCAACTTGGAACCCAAGAAAAACATCTGTGGAGTACCCCAAGGGTCCTCGTTCAGCCCCATCCTCTTCAACACTTAGAAGGCATCTCTGGCCAGTATAAAAAAAACACAGACTCAACATCATATCCTATGCATACGACACAGACTCATCCTCTCCCTCTCTGAAAACACCACCAACATCAAGACCAACTTCCCCAAATGCATGGCAGACTTTGGCAACTGGATGAAGGACGACTGCCTGAAGTTCAACACGGACAAGACAGAGGTACTGATTTTCAGAAAGAAAAGATCCCCATAGGATGCATCTTGGTGGCCCTCAGGGTTTGGACCTACTTTTATCAGCAATGACCATGCTAGGTACCTGGACATTATTCTGGACAACAAGCTTACCATGAAGACTCAGGTCAACTCTGTCTTCTCCTCCCGCTTTTTCATCCTCTGCATGCTTTGTAAGATATTCAAATGACTGCCATGAATCCCAAGACACACCATCTCCCAGGCCCTCATCTTCAGCTGACTGGACGATGACAACCTTCTCTACGTAGGGATCGCAGCTCACCTCCTCCGACTACTACAGACCATACAGAACCCCACAGCAAGACTCATCCTGGATAACACTAGATGAACTCATATCACTCCCTACCTCAGGGAATTCAACGTGCTTCCTGTGCAGAAAAGATGTCAATTAAAGATCCTGACCCATGCATACAAGGACCCCCACAGCTGTGGATCCATCTACTCGAATCTCTGCCTGAACTTCTATCAGCCCATCAACTCACCTGACACCTCTGCTCAGTTCCCTTTCTGTAACCCTCACCCCCTGCATCTGCAGATGCAGAGGTTGCTCCTTCTCCTACCTAGCAGCAAAGATATTGAACAAGCTACCCTGTCATCTACGGACCTCCCAATCTCATTCAGAGTTCTTAAAGTCCCTGAAGACCTGGCTATTCGGCAAATCAACTGGGCCCTGCCATCACCTGGATCTCTCATGGATGACAAGAAGCTCTTTACAAATCTATTGATTAATTGAATTGTCAAATGTTTAGTTTTACTTTTGTACTTCCAGTACTATAACAAGGGTCAAAGTCCCATGAAATCCCATTTCAGAAAGACATCAAAAGTCATATGAAGTCAGTACCCGATGTGATGTTGCCGTGGTTAAAAGGTGTGTGATGTTACTTTCAATACCCCTGGTATTATGGTGAAGTGACATCCATGGACAGAGGGAGCTTTTTAACAGAGGCATTGGACCGAATGATGGCTAGTCTGTGAGAACATTTGAAATGAGCCCTCATTGACACTTGCAGTGCTGCATGGTATACTCCGCTTTGAGTCCCACAGAGGATTTAAGTATTCTTTTTGTACATACAAAACATTTTGTGCACCCCACCTGTGATAGACATCATACAGATATTATTTCTCAAACCACATTATTTCATCCTTCAATTCCAAAAATACATGAATTTAAGTGTTAATTGAAAATGCAGCCATTGGGATCCCCTACTTCTATAATTCGACCATAAACCCAAAGAAATCCCATAATCCTATATAACAAGTGCAATACCCTTTTTCCATACACAATACTACAAAAGTCCCCGCAATGTTATCTTAATTGACAACATAGAAAGCTGTCCTATGGGAAAGGCCAAGGCTGCTGGATTTGTCAGTGACTTTTGTTTTGCATTTCCTCATCACTTGGATCTTTCTTGCTTATATCTACTGAGGGTGATTTGATTGCAGAAAGTCAAATTTGATCTTTGGATTATATGCACTCATGCACAGTTTAGTCAACCAAAGAGCCAAATAGATGTTAATAGAGTCTTCTGTTGACCCTAACTTATGCAGGTGATTAGCTCATGTGTTTCACCCATTTTTTTCTTTAAGCATTAATCCATCAAGGACATGAGCAGGCTAGCCAACGTGCTACCTGCAAAGGTATGAATAAATCCCACTGTGAATTTAAATGTTTTGTATTTATTTGTAGCAACATATAACACTTTGATCAGAAATGTTGTACAATTTGAGAAAGGGACAGTGTGCAATTAACGGACTGGCCATGCCCATCAGTTACTGTTGCATGGTCAAAAGTCAGACACTGTTCCTTGTGAAAACTATGATAAGAGATACCTGGCTATAAGTAATGCCCTTTGTGGCATTTTTAGATGGTATTGTACAAAGTATATTGGCTTAAAGACCGCTCTGTGTTCCACAATGCAGGCAGCAACCCTACTGGACATTACAGAGGGATTAGAGATCCCCCCCTGCAGGCAGAGCAGTGTGTGACTGCACCGGCCTGCAGCAGGTTGACTGGGAGGGGTCCATGGGATCCCCTTATGCCCCTCAAGAGGGCTATGCGAGAGTGTGCCACCTTTTTGTGGTGCACCTCCTAAGTGTTTGTTTGTTTGCATCCAAGATATAGCGCAGGCACAGAGACAAAGAGATTCCATCATTTACATGTCCATGCAAATGAGGGAACGCCCTGTCATGGGAGCGCTGTTGGTACATGTGTGCCAGCACTATCAGTGTTACAGAAGGGGCTTCGCAAGTGTCTGTGAACCCTTCTGTAATACCAATGTGCTCTCGGGGCACAAAAGCAGGCACTCACCTGTTGCATCCCGGGGCACAATGTATGATATGGCCCATGGTAATTTGATAGCATATATTCATGTCTAATCTTATGCAACCAGACCCAGTCTGACAACCTGTCAGACTGATATCAATAGTTTTTGTAGGAACACCACATTCATGGAATTACCCAGTGGGCTTCACTTATTTCTTTACACTTCCATCAAGAAATGAAAAAGGAGTTCAAACAAAAATATTTCCTGAACTGTATAAAAAATAATCACATTGTATAGTTCATTACGTGGTAAATATACACGTATGTATTTATTTGTAGCAGCTTATACCTTTTCTATTACAAGTGTTGTAGTACATGGCAACATTTCACTCAGCACAGACGAGAATAAACAGATGGAGTGGAATAGCAAAAAACAGAATGGCTGTAAATTATACTATTAAGAAAGCTGAACAGCAGTGACAAATAGGCATCTAAGTGCAATGCAGCATAAAGCATATAAAAAAGACAAACATAATAGAATGGCTATTGCCCCTTTAGAAGTGAATATACGAGGTAACACATTTACTCAGTTTGGTGTCACAACCGGTTATTTACAAGTGAATGCCTTCATGTTTCATAAGTGAGAGAAATCCAAGCTACAGAATGTCCCAGTCATTTAGAGCCCGATTCACAAGAGCCCTCTGCACTCGTGGCAGAAGCCCCACAGTGGTGTCGGGCCCCACACTCATGGTGGGATTGCCACAATGAGAAACTGCAATGCGGAGGTACCACCAATAGTATACCACGCCTGCAGGGCCTCCACCACGAATGGGGGCCCTTTGTGAATCGGGTCTTCAGTGCCTTCTCCATAAAAGTATATTATCCACATTAACATTCATTCAAGCAGCACATCTACATACAGTATTAGCAGGTACACAAATTTAAATGTTGGATGACATAATGTTATAAAAAGAGATCCCTGACTTATAGTTATTTTGCTTGATGTGATTGTTTTGCAGAGAGTAAAAAGTACTCCTAAGTTTTTAGAATTATTAGGAGTAATACCTAATTAGTATGTTTGATGACATAATAGGAAGTTTCACATTAAGGGGGGCGCTCAAGACCTGGCTATTCGACTGAACGGAACTGCGGACCCCTCCCCCAGCGCCTTGAGACCCTCATGAGTGAGTAACTCATTTACAATATGCCCTGATTGATTGATTGATAAAGAGGATGTAGCCTTACGGCTAGAGCAGTCGACCTCGAAGCTGGTGAACCGGGTTCGTATCTCTGCAACATCGCTCAACACCCTGTGATGCTGGGCAAATCACTTAATCTCCCCGTGCCTAACAAAAACAAAGGTGTCCTTGTGAAAGGAAACTGGTGCTATGTAAAGCCCCCTGATACCCGATGTCTTCGGGTCTAGTTCGCGCTATATAAAACTCTAAAAAAAATGTATTTTTAAAGATGTCAATAAGAGTAGTGACATCAATGAAATGATAAAAAAAAAAAAAATAATTAAAGTGGCTTCTTCCATCAACTGAACAGGCCCCTAGGAAACGTCTCTCCATTGAGGGATGGTGTCCTGAAACTGCTGCCGCTCCAATTAATCACTTTTTACACAGCCAGCAGTGAACAAATCAGTATTTATAGCTCAGGTTCATATATTTCTGACCAGGTGCGACATTAACTAGTATGAGTGAGACCTCCACTTGACGTCCAACTTGTGTGAGTCTCTTTTGTAGCGAGTCAGATTTGGGTCTTTGAGTAAAAATTATGTATGTATTGTAATATGCTGTATTGCAACATTTATTTAGCACTTACTTTCCTTATGTGGGGCACTGAAGTGATTTCCTACATGAGCAGCAGGTACGCTAAGTAGGGTGAATGGTTGTTGGACACATCGCTTATCAGTGTGGTGGATGAAGAGGTAGGAGAGATAGATGTGCAGTTTATGGTTTTCAGTAAGCTAGCAGTTTCAGCAGCTCTGCAGATCCCTGTATGATATTTCTTAGGATCACAGTCCACTTAGCCAGTTACTTCACTGGGTTGTCCAACCTGATATTTTGGTTAAAGTTGTTGGTCCTGCGCAGGCATGGTTGGAGAGAGAAGTGGTGGGTAGAACTGGAGGATGGGCTTTGTTACTATGATTCCATATATGAATGTTATTGTGTGATGTAAAGAAGCGGTCATAGAGTGTAACTAGTTGAGGCCTGAAGTGATGGACTAGTCTTGAGTCTTTTGATTGGCCAGCAGTATATGGCAGATCTTTTCAGTCACTCCATTTCTTTACTTACTTACCTAACCTAGATTTAGAAAGTAATGTGCTGGGTGGTAGGTCCATATCTGTGGACTGCAAATGGCAGATAATACTTGAAAGTGCAATTATCTTTTCAGGTTGTATCCCAGGGCTGTGGAATAATGTAAATATCTTGTAAATAGCCATGTTTTCAAATGTCTTCTGAACTGTATATGCTCCTGAATTCTTCACCTCTTAACTGGGAGTGAATTCCAGGGCTTGGCAGCTTGTACTGAGACAGCAGTGCCTCTGATAGATTTCTCCCAGAAAGGTGGCTTGATGATCAGTTTTGCCAACCTGGGCAGCAGTGTCCTGTTTTGTTTGTATTGGTTGAGTTCAACTTGTAGGTATAGTGGTCCTTTTCCTCGGGAGGCCATGTGGAAATGCAGAGTGCCTTGAACACTGACCCTCTAGCTAAGGGGTTGCCTGTGGAATGATTGCAGGTCTAGAGCCATGCTCAGATGAAGAAAAAGAGAAAGACTCTGCAGCAGTATTTTGGCATTAGCTGCACTTCCTGCGGGACAAATCTAGGTGCAGCAAGTTCTAGGCTGCTGGCATAGACAAGCTTATGAGTGTGAGGATTGCATCTAGTTTTTTGGTATCCAAGATATGGGAATATGTGACACAGTTTTTTGATCCTGCAGAAGGTGCTCTTTCTTACATTGTTTGAAGAATGGGGGAGTCAGGTCCTGGGACGTGGGACTAGCTGGACCATTAATATAACTAAGTACACAGATTGCCAGCCACACACTTACTTAAATCCTCTATTTTTGAGGGAACAAACCATAAGAGACTTCCTGGTTCGTACGGGTATATCACTCTAACCCTTTTATTATTTATTTATTTTTTTGTCTTTTTTAGTATCGATGTATGAAAGGGACACCTTATCGTTTTGTACACCTTATATACAATTATTTACAATTCGCGATTATTTACAACACAAACACATACACATAACTAGTTGTATTATACAAAGTGAATTGCTCTGATATATATACACTCAAATATTCATACTACGAAGAAAAAATCATCCGTAATTCCATAAAGACCAGAGTCAAAAGTATAAACTTGATGACAATCATAAATCAATGAACTACAGTTAAATGTAGGCAGTTCAAAAAAGGAAAAATAGACTTCAAATTAATTCATTCAGTCCATTCGACCAATAAATGGCTAATCTTTTTACGCCAACGCGTTTCGAATCCGGTATGTCAACTCTACGGATTCTCATCAGGGCTCTGTCTTAATACGGGATATCTGCAAGTGTATAAAATAAAACTTGTTTTAGCTACATTTCTGACAGTTGTTTAGCTTCCAACTACATTTAACTCGTATTCCTCTTATTACCTGTTGAACAAGCAGCCGCCGGTCAAGGGTAGAGTATTAGTTCTGACTGAGTTTCTTTTCTTTTCGGGATCTAAAAACAAATACAGTTATCATGACCTGTTCTTGCTCACTTTCTAAGAACAGAATGGGGCACATGTGTTATCAACATACCTTACTGGATCATTCTCGTGATCCTACGTTTCCACCAAATGGGAGTTAATTTTCAGTCTTGTATTACAGCCTGAAAATAATGAGAATAACATTTTACGCGCTTTTTATGCACAGACGGAGAGAGTATGGCACTCGTTGCTCTACTCGGCATACCTGCTCTGAGGGATTCCTCGCTTGGGCTGTTCGTGTTCTAATCGGTTGCAGCGGTAAACGCTTTCTAACCATGCAGGCACCGCTTTCCTCAGTCCTTTTTACTCGCGCTCGCTTTCCCTAAAGGAAATAACAGCGTTTTATTAGGTTTCTGGGGCTACTGCATTATTGGTAGCAAACCAAACCCATGTTAGCTCTAGACTTACTTGAACAAGCTGTAAATCGGCATCTAGCTCTCATTCACTTAGTTTGGCAGCCATGTTGTAACATGGTTTTGGACCTACTTAAAGCTACTTGCTTGGCGGCCATCTTAGAGTGGGGTCGCTAGTTTGGCAGCCATGTTGTAACATGGTTTTGGACCTACTTAAAGCTACTTGCTTGGTGGCCATCTTAGAGTGGGGTCGTTAGAGAAGGCTATCATTTAGATGTGAAAAAAGGTGAATTTAAACCACATATGAAAACATATGCGCAATTACCATCGACCCTTTCTTTTGGAGGCACTGTACTATATATAGCTCACACTCTAGATATTTCAGATAGCGAGTTGACCCCGCTGAGTGCGCTATTAAACTTAAGTATAAGGTAGGCCTCTTTTTTTAGTAGAAGTTTATCATGGTCAATGGATCTAGACTGTTGCAGAACATATAGAATTGTGTTGTCTTGCCTATGTAAATCTTATTGCATGGGCAGATGACTACATACACAACATTTCGTGTTTTACAATTTGAGAAACTTAAGTGTTTCCACTTAATATTCCCATGTTGGAATTCCTTCCCTTCCACAGTAGTCCCACAGGCCACGCATGTCCCACATTGAGGGACATCATAAACACAACAAGTGAATATGCGCATAACGCAACATAAATCTAGAATCAAGAATAAAGTGCTTACAGCACCCATGGTGGAGCATTTCATTGAAAATAAACACACTGAGAATGACTTGAAGTGGTCAATTCTATATGTTCTGCAACAGTCTAGATCCATTGACCATGATAAACTTCTACTAAAAAAAGAGGCCTACCTTATACTTAAGTTTAATAGCGCACTCAGCGGGCTCAACTCGCTATCTGAAATATCTAGAGTGTGAGCTATATATAGTACAGTGCCTCCAAAAGAAAGGGTCGATGGTAATTGCGCATATGTTTTCATATGTGGTTTAAATTCACCTTTTTTCACATCTAAATGATAGCCTTCTCTAGCGACCCCACTCTAAGATGGCCGCCAAGCAAGTAGCTTTAAGTAGGTCCAAAACCATGTTACAACATGGCTGCCAAACTAGCGACCCCACTCTAAGATGGCCGCCAAGCAAGTAGCTTTAAGTAGGTCCAAAACCATGTTACAACATGGCTGCCAAACTAAGTGAATGAGAGCTAGATACCGAGTCACAGCTTGTTCAAGTAAGTCTAGAGCTAACATGGGTTTGGTTTGCTACCAATAATGCAGTAGCCCCAGAAACCTAATAAAACGCTGTTATTTCCTTTAGGGAAAGCGAGCGCGAGTAAAAAGGACTGAGGAAAGCGGTGCCTGCATGGTTAGAAAGCGTTTACCGCTGCAACCGATTAGAACACGAACAGCCCAAGCGAGGAATCCCTCAGAGCAGGTATGCCGAGTAGAGCAACGAGTGCCATACTCTCTCCGTCTGTGCATAACAAAAACGTTATTCTCATTATTTTCAGGCTGTAATACAAGACTGAAAATTAACTCCCATTTGGTGGAAACGTAGGATCACGAGAATGATCCAGTAAGGTATGTTGATAACACATGTGCCCCATTCTGTTCTTAGAAAGTGAGCAAGAACAGGTCATGATACCTGTATTTGTTTTTAGATCCCGAAAAGAAAAGAAACTCAGTCAGAACTAATACTCTACCCTTGACCGGCGGCTTTCTGGTTCAACAGGTAATAAGAGGAATACGAGTTAAATGTAGTTGGAAGCTAAACAACTGTCAGAAATGTAGCTAAAACAAGTTTTATTTTATACACTTGCAGATATCCCGTATTAAGACAGAGCCCTGATGAGAATCCGTAGAGTTGACATACCGGATTCGAAACGCGTTGGCGTAAAAAGATTAGCCATTTATTGGTCGAATGGACTGAATGAATTAATTTGAAGTCTATTTTTCCTTTTTTGAACTGCCTACATTTAACTGTAGTTCATTGATTTATGATTGTCATCAAGTTTATACTTTTGACTCTGGTCTTTATGGAATTACGGATGATTTTTTCTTCGTAGTATGAATATTTGAGTGTATATATATCAGAGCAATTCACTTTGCATAATACAACTAGTTATGTGTATGTGTTTGTGTTGTAAATAATCACAAATTGTAAATAATTATATATAAGGTGTACAAAACGATAAGGTGTCCCTTTCATACATCGATACTAAAAAAAGACAAAAAAATAAATAAATAATAAAAGGGTTAGAGTGATATACCCGTACGAACCAGGAAGTCTCTTATGGTTTGTTCCCTCAAAAATAGAGGATTTAAGTAAGTGTGTGGCTGGCAATCTGTGTACTTAGCTTTCTTACATTGTTGACATGTGGTATCAAGGATAGGTCTGAACCCATGGTTCCTTGGGCTATTTGACAGGTAGACCGGTACAGTCGCTGATTTTTCCAGGTACAAAATCACACAGAATTCAATATTCCATGGGGTTTTATCCCATATGTTTACCACCTACTCAGGTGGTAAGTATACGCCTGTGGGTGGGGTGTGTTAAAGGATAGGGGAGTTGGGGAGGTAAGGGAAACTTTTTTTTTAATATGAGGCTTTGGCGGCTACTGCAAACCAAAGACTCCTGTGATTTTTCCAGATGGAATTACTAGCCAGATCAATAGTGTACAGTATGATCTTCTCACTCATGTGGTTACCGGCTGTGGCAAAACCAACCAACTCTGCAGAGCAAAATTCAATGTGGTCATTGCGCTCTGCCTGGCTCAGAATCAAGCTCTAAATGTGTGGCCTTCACAGAGAAAATTGATACGAGCTCATAGATGTAGCTGCACACAGGATTGATTGCAACCGAAAGAAAACAGGGCGTCTGCTGCAGTTTTACATTACTTCAGCAAAGAGTAGGCAGCGAGCGGGCTGCGAGGCACGAGGGATTACATGTCTGTGTAACCAAAACCTGGATTTCTGTCTTGGATTCTTCGCGTGAAAGTGAAAGCCAATTCTTTAGACGCATCTGGGAGTTCTCGGAAAGGAACAATGGTCGCTGGCCGATGGGAGGAAAAATATTGAACACACAGTCTTTACCGGCACACAGGCCGCCATTGTAGGAACCCGTTCATGTGGCCGCCATTGTCCCGCGCTAATAGTTCTGGGTGCATTCCAAGTCCCACAGAGGTTTGACAAAAAGGACTGACGGGGCTGGAAATGGCAACTCTGCTGAGACAGAGAAACACTGTGACAAACACAGCACCCAATAACATACTGCCACCTCTGCCCCTCATTCCATTTTTCAGCCTCCATCTCTCAGTATATAGCCACTAAATAAACCCCTAACTAACTATATTCAATTTACTGATTCGACTGTCTCTGTTTGACACACCTTTCCCTTTCTCCTCATCTCTTCCTTTGTCTGAGCCTCCTCTGTCCCATGGTCGAGTAATCCTAGTGTATAGCAGTGTTTACAAAACTTAAACACTACCACTCCCCCAAGCCTAGTCTTAACAAAATTGTATATAATGCTTTTTATTTTTACAGAGATTGGCCTCCATACGTGAGAGAGATTCTGTTTACAGCTTCTCACGTGCACACACGAACATCCAGAAACAAATCTAAATCGACAGCATGTTCTAGATGTGATAAAAATGCAAAGAAACTTGAGCTTTTGAAAATCGAGATCTGACTTTTCTATTGAAGGCCAAGGAAATTGTAAACATAAAGCCAGGCCCGATTCACATAAGAAAATTGTGTTTCCCATGTGAAACCGAGAGCGCAAATGATTATTTGGAAAAATGACCCCCAGTATGAAGGGGTTTTGTGAATGTATTTCTGAGAATACACGCCAATATATGCGGCTAAAGTGTCTGCAGGGGTTAGCTGATGGAATAGTAGTGTATACCTTATTCTGTATAATAGTGCCCCCCACTCGGAGTGCACCAATCAGAATTGGTGTAAGTGAATGTTCAAGGCACACAAGGGCTATTTGAGGGAGATTTTTTGTTCATTGGAGACATTTGACAGAATGATTTCTACACCGCTTGCCTCTAGTATTTATTGCCTTTGAAGTGTCCTGCAATGAACGCAGCTCCTCCCTACTTATTTAGCAGGAAAATATATAATCAGTCTGGAGTTCAATTGCATAACTGACGTTTTCATTTTGTGTTTGATGGAGTGGGTGTTTATTCAAGAATGATAAGATTATGGAATCTGCTGTGATTCTAGACTCCTATAATTTGGTCTAGTATGTCTATTACAAGCACAACACAGGAAATCCTGGTTACTCACTGGTAATCTTAATTACTCCGAGTGCTGGTCTTCCCGTTTTATTCCTTACGCATGAGCAGTTTGCCTGCTCCACAGAAACTATTACCCAGCTGAGGTCAAAATGCTTCCCCCAATATGGCGCTGCCTACCTAGCATTCATAATGGAGGAAGCACGTCACCAGGACATGCTGAGAATACCAGAGGAACTCGTGAGACAGAAAAAACAACCACCATAAAAATCAGGGAGGAGGGACAGGCTCAGGAATGGAATGGGAAGACTAGGACTCAGAGTAATGAAGATTACCAGTGAGTAACCGGGTATTACCTCCTTGTCCATTTTCCCATCTTTTTCCTTACGCATGAGCCCTGACCCAAGAACCAAGGATGATGCAAAATACATGATAGGAAATGCTACAAACCCCACCCCAAAAAAAACATAAAGCACAGATCATGTGCAGGCGATGGAATATGAGGGCCAAAAACTCTGTGGATGCAGTCATCTCCAACATAAGACTCCAGTGGCAAACAAAGGTATGGAAAAAAGCCCACCGAGCAGCATTACAAACGTTACGCAATGACACACCCTGAAACATTGCCAAGAACGAGGAAAAGGTCCCAGGTGACCGCCACTCGACCAAAATAGGAAAGAGGACGGTGAGCAACCACATAAGACAAGAAAACAGAGCACAACATCCCTCGAGGCAGAATGGATAAAGAAGGCCCGAGATTCCTCCCAGAGAGACCATAGGCGACACACAAGGGAGCCACCTGCCGAAAAGCACTGGTAAGTCCCAGGGAGACGTGAAGGGCCCACACCATATTGAGGGAACGGAGAAACTCCAACTCTGGAGAAGGCGTGTCACAAGAAGACACCAGGAGGACAAAAAAACCCAAGGCAAATGGAAACCAGAGGGGTAAAGGAGGACAAGACTGATGCCAGAAGCACAAATGAAAGACCCCAGGCACGGTCCGGAGAGCAGGAGATAGGACACTGAAGCAAAACAAAGTCAGCAAAAGGGAGCCCCCAATAGTGAGAAATAAGACTTAACTGAGACCCCGAAGGCCAGAACAGAGGCCCTTTGAGGATATCGGTAGACCCAACACAAAACCATCCCGCCCAAAAAACGGCTCCCTGACCAAAGGACAGGAAACAGGAGACAGACCGGTACCCTGGCACCAAGAATCAAGGACCCTCCAAAGACGACTGCAAGATGTCAGGGGCAAAGAGCCAACAGGAACAAGCTTACAAGTGCCAATCTCCCAGCTGGAGGCACAGGAGAGAGGGCATGCAGAAAAGAGGAGCAAGCAGTGGAGTTGGGCGTATGGGAATGCACCAATGCAGAAAAACTGGCAAACCTTCAAAAGGGGAAAACACGGCATGAAAACTAATACTGAAAAACCAGAAGAACCCCTGTCTGCACCAGCAGGATCCCTCTAAGGACCCATGAAAGCAAGAGCGAAGGGAGGGAGAAAGCACATGTCGCCCTGTCAAAAACTCGAGGGAGCAGGCCCCAAACCGAGGGAGAAGGACCAACACTGCTGAGTCAAACCTGGGGAGAAAGAGCACATCTAGCACAAGAAAAATATAACCCTTCAACCACCCACGGAAGAGAGACCGCAGAGAGAGAGGAGACTCCCCAAAGCACACAGGCCAATCCCTTAGGGAATGTAGAACACAGAGACCAGCACATCCCTCCTGGCAGTCAACAGAGGCATGAAAAACCTGGCTGGAAGTCCAAATACAGACAGCACGGTGCTGAAGGAGAGGAGGGAAGCAAAGACAGTGCCTGTCACTCAGTCAGCAAGTCCCACCAGTACGAATACTGGGAGCCCAGAAAAGGGGACTATCTCCCCAGGTCCTACGAATCCCCCAGCAGCGCCCGTTCCCCCTGGCACCCGCATTGGCCCTCAAGACCACCGAGGAGAAGGATCGAGACTAACCCCAGAGAGACCTCCAACCTCCGGGGCCCAGGAATTAAAGCCACTGAACAATGAGAAGCTGGAAACCAGTGAAGAAATGGTGATGGGCCCAGGGGAGCACAGGCAGTGCGGGGGCCCTCTCACCCAGACTCTGCAGGCAGAGACAGGCAGATACCTGAGGTCAGGAAGAGCCTAGGATAGAAGGTGGAACAGATGGAAGAGGGTCCTAATGAACACCAGAGACTGAGATGGGAGCAGGGAGGACATCCTGCAGGGGAAAAGAAACCCAACAGAATCCAGAAGATGATAGACCGTGCGCACCTCCTTCGTCACCTATAGAAAGGAGAGACAATCAACCAGTCAACAAGATAAGGGTAGAAACGAATAACCTGAGCCAGAGGGGCCAAGAGGGTTGCAAAAACCCTTGGGCCCGAAGAAAAGAGAAAAAAGAAGCACTTGGAAACGGCGGAGGCGTGAGCCCACAGCAAAACAAAGAAACTGCTAACCAGCTAGATGGAAGGGAACATGCAGGCAGACGCCCATCAGGTCAAGGAATTGAGGAAGCACAACTCAGGAGCAGTGAGTGTGTGTTACTTGGAGACTGAGCAGCCCATGCTGTGTACCTGGGACATAAAAATAAAAGCACGATCATCTTAACTGACCTCGCTAGGCAATATTTCTGCCAAGCTGAAAGAAAAGTACAGGATGTCCTGATGAGGTACTTTCCCCTTTATGCATGCTGGGTAAGCGTATTTTGACCTCATCTAGGTAATAGTTTCTGTGGAGCAGGCAAACTGATCATGCTTAAGGAATGGGATGGGAAGACAGACGAGGAGGTAATAGTGGATTCCCCACATGGTACTGTATTTTGATTAGCAACTGTTATCTGCCGTTCAAATAACCTTAGCGGTAGTGCTGAGTTTTTCCTTTACCACAGAGACAGAGTTGAGTATTCAATCTACACACACTTGTAACTCAACTATTATTATACAACGTTCTATGCCCTGATGATGCAACATTGAGTATTGCAAAACACAAGTTGGCAGAGAAACTTTATGACAAAACATTTCGATGAAAGAAAAATATTATATCTTTGTTTGCTTGGGAAAACTCTGGAATTTCATGAATGAATGCATTTCACCAATATGCTCCTAAAATATATAGTTCCTCAAATAGTCGCTAATGTAATGTTTATACAAGTGCCAACAGTGGCTTGAGCATACCCCAGGTGGCACTATTTTAACTCCGTGCAAATCTGATAAAGGTTTCCTTGAGTGCGCATACATTGAAATCACCATTAAGTACATATAGAGCCACAAACATGACATTGTCTTCAAGTATTTCCATATAAGATGTGATTTTAGTTCAAAAAGAAGTTTATTAGAATAAAAGATTACAATGGTGTAAAGAATATAAGAACATTGAATGTAATAAGATTATACATACTAAATCAGTTGGATTGGAGGAGTATCCAAAGTATAAAAGAATCAATCTAACATTACAAAAACAATCAGTAGAACTATATCATATAACACAGGAAGATAAAAAAGAAAAAATTACATAGTTTATAAAATAGTATAACACACATGAAATATAAATAGATCTATATAATAACATGGAGAAAGTCATGGAGGTTTAGCGACTTCTTACTGTAAAGGTGTAGAGATGGAAGAGCACTTAGCTCTAGTATCAATGAATAATATAACCGGTGCCCACAAATCTAAACATTTGGAAGCCAAATGTGTTGGGTATACAAATGTGGTGTCTAGCCTTTGATTGAAGCAAACCGCATACCACCAAGCTTGATATGAAAGTTTGGTGAAGTCCTTCCAATTCTTAGTTATTTGTTGGAAAGCTACTGCTAATAATAGCTCAATTATTCTTACATTTGCGTCCGATTGTTCCCAAATAGAAGATAAGCTACCCAAAAAAATATGTCAAACAGAGAAGGAATGGTTACATTGAAAAATCAGATTAAGTTGTGACCACACCTTTTCCCAAAAAACTCGGATAAACTTGCATTCAAAAAGTAGATGGAACAGGTCAGCATGTGGTAGCGAACAAGACCAGCATGTATGTGAAGTATCAGAACGATATGTTTTAAGGACAAGGGGAGATAATAAAAGTCTGTTATATATGAAAAAGAGTGTTTGTGTTGTATTTGCGGCTCTAGATGATTTCCTAAGTTTAAGCCAAATTTTGTTCCAAAAATCCACGGTCCAGGATATATCTAAGTCTTTTTCCCAGGATAGTTCTACCTTAGTTTTGTCTCTTGGAGTAGGTGGAGTATGTAAAAATGTATATATAGTAGAGGCTTTAGACACTTGAAGTAATAAAGAGCGTAATGTACCTGCATGGGTAGAAGTAGGGGAGATGTCAGGAGGGGATGCTATGTAACGTGAGTAGGCAGATTGAATAGCATTCGTTAAGAGAGAATATTTAAAGCAAAAGCATGATGGGAAGCCAAAAACAGTGCTAGCTTTTGCAAAGGTCATAATCAAATCTTGACTGTATAATTGGTTCACCCTTATCAACCCCTGTTGTCTCCACGATTTCCAAAAGAAAGGTCTATTATTTATTAAAATGTGTATGCTATGCCATATAGGAAAATTAAGAATGGATGTCAGAGGAGCCAATGGAATGATTTTGGAAGTATGTTTAAGAATAGGAGTGGGAACAGATTGAGGTTTGCGCGTGAAAGAGAAATATTCTTGAAAAGAAAAAGGGGGAATGATAGACCGTTCTAGTGTGGTCCAAAGAGGACATTTTATAGAAGGATCGGAGAGCCAACGTGACGACTGGGTTAATATGAAAGATTTATGTTAAAGAGGAAAATCAGGAAAATGTGTTCCCCTTTCAGATTTTGGAGGAGTCAATTTACGAATGGACATACGTGATTTCTTGTTTCCCCATAAAAAAGAAGATAAAATGGAATTAATTTACTTAAAATATTTGAGAGGAATCGGCAATGGGAAATTGTATATAAAACTATGGGGAGAGCATCATTTTAATGGTGTCCAAACGACCCCACCAAGACAAGTACAAGGGATGCCATTTTGCTGTTAAAGAAGATAATCTATGTATAAAAATGTTCCATACAGCGTGATACCGTCCCTGCTAAAGATGGAGTGAAGTGTAAACCTAAACATTTAATGAATTGGGGGCTCCATGAGAAACCTGAAACAGGAAACTCAGCACTAAAAGTATATTTTGTCAAGGGTAAAATGTCACATATGTCCCTATTCAGTTTGTAACCAGATACAGACGCAAAGGATTCCACCTCTTTTAAAAAGGCAGGAAGGGAAGCTTGGGGTTGTGATAAAAATAACAGTACGTCATCAGCATAAGCTGCCATTTTAATATTGGTCTTATGAAAAATAAAGCTGTGTATGTCATAATTTTGACGGATTCTAAGCAAAAAAGTTTCCAAAGCAATATTAAAAAGAAACGGGGAAAGAGGACTTCCCTGTCTAACTCCTCTTGCAAGGTTAAAGTAAGAAGAGATCCCACCATTTGCAGTCACAACAGCCCTTGGGTTAGAATATAAGTTAGAGATTAAAGCAATAATTTTGGACCAAAACCAAACCACTTAAGTGTACGAAAAAAATAAGACCATTCAACTCTATCGAATGCTTTTTCTGCATCCAAAGCTATGGCAGCTAAAGGGTGAGAGATATGTGAAACCTTTGAAAGAATATAAAAAATAAACAAGTATTATCCGTAATAAGCTTCCCCTTAACAGAGCTGGATTGTTCAGTCCCTAGCAAATCGGGCACCTGAGATTCCAAACGTAATGCTAAAGCTTTCAAAAAGATTTTATAATCATCTTTAGGAATGAGACAAATAAGAGCATCAGAGAAAGAACCAGTAGATTTTCCAGATTGTAAAAATGTAAGTATAAGGGAATGCAGCTTGGGAATCAATAAAGAAGCAAAATGAGTAAAGAATACAACTCTGGTTCCCGGAGCCTTATCTTTTTTAATAATTTTTTCAAAGCGGCAAAGAGTTCTTTCTGTGTGACATCAGATTCTAAAAGAGAAAGATCAGGGCACGAATCAGAGGAGCAATGAATTTTGGAAAGGAATTGAGAGATAGAATGATCAGAAGAAAGGGATTCAGATGTATATACTGTTTTATAAAATTGAAGAAATTCATTCAAAATGTCCTCGTCCTTAAATTTCAATGAATTATCAGTGCCAAAAATAGATTCTATATTAAATTTATTTTGTTTAGTTATTAAATAATTGACCAATAGTTTCCAGGCTTTATTTTGACCACCATAAAATTTTGCGCTAGATTTCAATAGATAATTTGAAGCATTGTTAGTGGTATCCCAATTAAATTGAAATTTGACTTTCAAAAGTTCAGATAAGCAATCATTTGATTTGGAGGAATAATAAGAGTGTTCCAATTTCTTAATTTTGATAGTAAGGCAGTGGTATTCTGCTGTGCTCTTTTACGTTTGTCGGAAACCAAGCGTATAATAAAATCCCTGGCTGAGGCCTTAAAAGTTTCCCAAATTGTATGAAAAGATAAATCATCTGTTTGATTAATAGCAAAATATTAATTGAAAAATGAATTGAAAGATGATGTAAAGACTGGATCTAAGAGAAGGACATTATTAAAATGCCATTTGCGGGGCAAATTGGGTTTATGCAAGACATCAAGGTGTATGGCAACAGGGGCATGATCAGAAATCAGAATGGAACCAATATCTGCCTTCATCAAAGATTGAGAAATATTATGAGAGACAAAAATATAATCTAGGCGTGACTGAGTGTGATGTGCTGGTGAGTAAAAGGAATATTCCTTTTGGGTAGGGTTACAAAGTCTCCAACCATCTATGAGTTTCTGGTGTTTTATGGTCTGTGCAAATAGTCTATGGGATTTGTGAGGTACAAAAGAAGTCGATGATTGTTGATCTAAGAAGGGGTCTAAAACTTCATTACAATCACCAGTAAGAATAAAGTTGTCGTCATAACATTGTGTGATTTGTTGAGTCAAAGAAGTCCAAAAGGAGGGGTCACCAATTGTGGGTGCATAAATATTTAAGAAAGTGACCGGAACACTGTTCAACACAAATTTAACCAATACCCATCTACCTATTTGATCTGTGCAATATGATAATATTTTAACAGAAAGATATTTACGAAAAAGAATAATAACACCATTGCGTTTGCCATCACCCGGGAAAAGAGAACTTCACCCACCCAACCTCTTTTTAGCTTTGTAGATTCTTAGTTTGTTAAATGGGATTCTTGTATGCAAGCGATGTCTGCTTCCAATTTAGCTAAATGGGTCAAAACTCTCTGACATTTAATGGGTGAATATAAACCTCTCACGTTCCATGAAACGATTTTTAAAGGCATAGATTAAAAATTACGAAAATACAAAAACTCCAATTGAATAAACATATTGAACCGATTAGGATATGATAAACAACTAACCAACTGTATAAAGAAGGAAAAAATTGAACAAGGAAACGAAAGCGAGAAGAAAAGAGAGGAGAGCGAAATAACAATCTCTGGAAGGAACAGGAAAATTGCGCTATAGAAAGAAGAAAGGAAAAAAGTAAGGAAGAAGATAAAGCATTCCGAGAAAGAAAGAAAGAAAATGTATACCAGATGAAACAGAATGTTGAACAGATTAAACCATATCTAACAATAAACCAACTGCATATATAATAAAGCAATTGAAAAGGGGAAAAGCAGAGGAAAACGAAAAAAGAAGTACACTGATTATAAAGCAATTGAAAAACAAGAAAATAGTGAGAGAAAGAGAAAAATGTTGAGGTAAGTAGATTATGTAGAATGAGAGAAAAATAGAAAATAGAAAGAAAAGAAGGCAATTGACATAAAAGACAAGGAGAGTAAATGAGATAAAAAACGTACATAAAGTCCAAAACATACGAGAGGTGGAGGGATGTGAGGCCACACAGAACAATGACCTGTCTAAAACCCACGTAGAAATGCGGGAGAGGAGAACAGTACCAACGGACTTTAAAACATAGGGGAGGGAAAAACACACGTAAAACAACCTGTAAGGAGATAAAAGAGGTTAATTATAGAACTAGAACAACAAAAGTAAAAATATAACTGTGTTTACGCATGAAACAGGCTACAAACGATTTAATAGCAAACTGAGAGTCAATTAAAGATGTAGAACCAGCACAATGCCTAAAGCATACTATTTGGAGCTTGATGGAGATGTAGTATCCATTGAGGCAGCTTGGTAAGAATAAAGGAAACTCTTACGTCTGATTGGGTCCTCGTAGGTATCAGTTTTGTTGTTGATGGTCACTTTAAATAGACAAGAATGGAAAATACCGAATCGTGCACCTATTGAACGCAATTTTGACCTGAGCGATAAGAACTCTTTGCGACGATCAGCAGTTGGTTTAGCATAGACTAGATAGAAAAATAAACTCTTACCTGACCAAGTGATACGTTTCAATGCTCTCGCAGCAGACAAGATTTTTAACAAGTCAGTGTATTCAAGAAGGTATAGGATCACTCCTCTTGGTTTTCTTGTTGAGGAGGACGATGTCAAACTTCCCGGAGGACCCAAACAATGAGCTCTCAGAATATTTAGAACAGTACTGTCTGGTAGCTGAAGAAGTTTTGCAATAAAAGATTTGAAGAAAGCAATTAGATCAGAGCCTTCTGATGCTTTAGGTAGGCCATAAATACGGAGATTATTTCTCCTATTCCTGTTTTCCAAATTTTCTAATTGCCTATGCAGCATCGAGACTTGGGTGCAAAGAGAGTCCACTTTGGAAGTAGAAGAAGTTAAAGAGACAACATTCTGTTGTAGTGTAGTGACACGACTCTCAACATTTGACAACTTATCAGAAAGTACCTGAAGTTGATGAGAGTTAGTATCCCCAATAAAAGGACGTAAAGCCCTAATTTCTTCTAACAATAAGTCCTTTGTGACTGAAGTAGACGTTTGGGAGGAGAGGGAGGATCCTTCTTCAACCTTTTAGTCAATGCTGTGGTAGTGCTATGAATCAAATTTGCATTAGATGCCGGCGTACCCTTAGGCGAGTTGCTTGGTGAGACATCCATGTCTAGACACTGGTAACGTGAGCTAGTATGAACCAGGAATGCACTAGATAAGTAAGTAGGCTGCTGTGGACCCTTAGATATTCTATCCATAGATTAAAACAAGTAACCTTTAAAGTGAAATGACAGGAATTACAAAATGTCAAAATGTCAAAATACAATACCCGAAAGCTCAAAACTCTACTGTAATATAAACAGGGAAGCATGTAAGAGAGTGCACACAGAGCATGCAACGAGTAAGGTGCAAAAGAATCGTAATTACATCATGAACAGTAAGTGAAGAATAAAGGGGGAAAGGGATATGATAAACAAACATCAAAAGAGATGTAAGAAAGTCAGAAAAAAGAACCACACAGCATGAAAACTATTCAATAATAAATAACCTGAAAAAACATGTCATGGGTTAGTTAGAATTCACATGAGAATAACAAATGCACAAAAAATACATATTATTTAAACCAAGCCACTTCTAAAACAAACAAAAATAAGGTATTCATAAAACAGGGAATGAGCATACAGTATATTTAGGGCAAATTGTCTGAAAGAAACATATAAAGACAATATATATGCAGGCTGCAATATCAGGAAACCAATGAGAGGTTGTAAGAGGCGCTAATGAGAAAGTCCATTCAAAGTAATGATCGAAACGCACATATCATATCCTTAAGCGCTCGTTTGGAAATTAGGCAGGGCTGTAGAGGTCGCATTGGAGTGAAAGCTCCGTCGGCGAAGAGAGAAAGACAAAATGGTGGTCGAGAGTCTAACAAAGCCTTGACATACCGCGTTAGCGAGCCAATAAAGCTGATAAGTGCTGAAAAAGCCCAAAGCAAAGAAGAGTACCTGGAGAAATGAGGAAAACACTCCGGTTGACAAGTCTAGCGCGATAACCAAACTGCTAGGAACCCGCGTTGGAGTGAAACTCCGTCAGCGGTCAGCACAAGATGGCGGACGTATATTCAGCAAAGCCGCGCCGGAATACAATTATGAGTTTTGACTGGCAAAAATCATTAAAGCGGCACAAAATGGGTTTCCCTTGATTCCTCTGGGTTTCCAACGCATCATCCCTCAATTTACCGGCTGGTCATGACAGGAATGTCACGGTTGGTCCATCTCCCCTCTCGGCGTCCCAAGAGAGCTACGGAAGCACTGCCATCTCCTGCGGGCGCTAGCCACCCCCCCCCCCAAATAAGATGTGATAATATCATAATTGCAGCAGTAAAAGCAGTCAACGTGCACTTTTGAAATTAATAAATCATAATCTAGAAGAATGCCCAATGTCAGTTTGCATCATTCCATAACATGCTCACAGTTATGGTTACTGCTTGTTTTAAAGATCACCATACCCCTAGTTTTTGACTACTCCTGAGTAGCACTGTGTTTGGGCAAAGGTTCACTTCATGTTTTGACATGTATGTGCCTTGAATACCTATTGTTCAGCCCAAGGTACTTTTACGTTCTGCTTGAACAGCCTTCTTTTTCTGAAAGCATTGATGTTGCTACCATTGATAACATTCCATGAAATGCTTCGAAGAGAAATCTTTGCCTTCTACTTATACTTTCTGTAATAGACTCTCATATGCCCCATTGATTTTTAGTTTCTCAATTTTAGTCATGCACAAATGTGCTGCCAAATATTAGAAATGGTAAACATAAGGGTGTTTATGTTCCTGTGGCTTGCCAATATTTTAATTGCTTACACTGTCCTCCCCCCTCAACTTTCCTTTCCTAGGCTGCCCCTTCTTAATAGGGTTAATCGAATACATCTAATAGCAAGAGGGAGCCATGCCCCTGTAAAGGTATGGCTTGACAGTGTTGCTTTCCGCAAGTCCTATTGATGACAGGTCTTAAAATTTACAAAGAGTGGGCTTTGGATCTGCCAAAGGAGTTTTCTCCTTCGCGACATGCTATTGGCTGTTTGGTGTATAAATACACCTCCTATACTATAGGGTACTTTCATTGCAGTGCATACTGGGCTATTTTACATCTCAAAAGTACACCGCATCCTCACACCTTAAATTCCTTATCTTATATGTACATTGGATGTGGAAATCAAAAGCTTACTTTTTTCACTTCCACTGGCTGTTTTAATGGTTTAGCCAGCAGGCCAAAAAGTAAGCCATCCCTATTGGTTTTGCCAAAGTCTGTTTATCTAACAGTTGTAATAACAGTGCCAGTCACACCTCTTTTACTACATAGGCTGAAGTTATAGAGGCCATGTTTCAGGCTTTCAGCAGAATATCTACTATATCTTCTGATCGTGTGTACTTAACATCTTAATTCATCAATACTTTAGGTTTGGCAGCGAGTGACAAGGAGGTTGTCTCTGCAGTTATTGGGCTAACATTTGGTTTAGTAGTATATTATAAACTTCAGCTAATATTAAAAAACTACAAAAAGAAGTCCTCTGGTCGACCGCATCGAAGCAAGCTGCAACCGCAGCAAGGAGCTCTTCCACATCATCAGAGAGTTCTCCCGTCCCTCAGCAAATGGAAATGTCATCACTTCCTCACAAGAACTATGCAACTCGCTGGCGGAGGTCTTCCACAACAACATCTCCATCATCTACAGAAACTTCAATTTCCAAGATAGCAACCTCCTCAGCCATCTTGGCCCCACGAGTGAAGAACACAACCACCTGCCCACCACATGGGACCAGCTCACCACGCAATTCACCACAGCCATTATGACCTTCATCCTCTTAGGGGTATTCATTGACACTTGCACCCACCACATCTTCAACCTCAGGAGCAAAGCGATCAGCAGCGAGCTCATCACCATCCTCAATGCATCGATCGCCACAGCCACTTTCTCAGACTAATAGAAGCACGCAGAAGTCAAGCTCCTACTCAAGAAACCATCTGCTGACCCTAACGATCTCAAAAACTACCATCCCATCTCTCTGCTCACCTTCCACGCCGAAGTCCTCAAGAAGACCATTAACCACCAACTTACAGAACACCTGGAGTACTGCAATCTTCTGAACACTTTCCAATTGACTGAAACCACCCAAATTCCAGCCACAAACGACATCACATCCATCCTCGACCAGGGTAAAATGGTGGCCATGATCGTCCTTGACCTGTCAGCAGAGTTCAACGCAGTATCCCACCACACCCTGATCAGAAGGCTTCACAACATCGGAATCCAAGGAGATGCCCTCAAGTGGATCGCCTCCTTCCTCACATGCAGAACACAGAGAATCTGCCTCCCACCCCTCACCTTACAACCTAAGAACAACACCTGCAGCATACTTCAAGGCTCATCCCTCAGCCCGACCCTTTTTAACACCTACATGATGCCACTGGCCAACGTCGTAAAATCACATGGACTCAACATCATAACATACATCGACGAAACCCAGCTCATCGTCTCCTTATCAGAAACGCTAACAAAATTTCGCAGATGCATGACGAACAATGCCAAATGGATGAGGAACAGCTACCTACAACTCAATACAGACAAGACAGAAGTGCTGATCTTTAGAAGCACCTCTCTGTGGAATGACTCATGGTGGCCCCGGGAACTAGGATCTGCGCCAACACTGACTGACCATGCCCGCAACTTCGGCATCATTCTAGACTGCAAGCTCACCATCAAAAAAACAAAACAAGGCAGTCTCATTCACCTGCTTCCTCACCGTCCGCAAGATTCTCAGATGGCTCCCCATTGACACAAGGTGTATCTTCACACAGGCCTTGGTCACCAGCCGACTGGACAATGGCAATGCACTCTATGCAGGAATCACCGTGCACCTCTTCAAGAGACTCCATATGCTACAGAACACAGGGACCAGACTCGTTCTAGACCTCCCCAAGATGTTCCACATCACTTCCTACCTCAGGAAGCTCCATTCAGAAGAGATACAAGTTCAAGATGCCGGGGCACGCCTTCAAAACCTTCCCTAACCAAGGACCAGTGTACATCAACCACCGGCTGAACTTCCATGATCCCTCCAGATACATGCACTCTACCTCCCTCGGCATCATCCACATCCCTTTCATCTGCTGCAGCAATAGTGGAGGATGCTCCTTCTCCTACCGTGCGGCAAAGTACTAGAACAACCTCCATCTTCATCTACAGACCTCATCCCCTCTTCTGGAATTTGGAAAAGGACTCAAGCCCTAGATTTCCGACTAAGCCTCTGCAGCAGCACTCTCAGCGCCTGGATACCCTCACAGGTGATTAGCCGCGCTTTACAAATCCAGGCTGATTAATTATTTTTCACTCCTTGTCAAGCCTGAAAAGGAGTTGCTGTGTCAATCATTGGCCTGAGCTTAGTAGGAAGTAGAGCTGAGTAGGAACAATGAGTTTTTTTTCATTTTGATCACCAGTCGCCATGAGGGATCTCCAGGAATGTACTCAGGGAGAAATAAACAGAAGCTCCACACTAACAGGTAATTTGTACAGGTTATGGTATTCATAGGGGGCTAGCAATTCTCGAAAATTTATCGACACTGTGTATAAAAAAAGAGTATGTTAGTTGGCTGTTCTAACAGTAGTCTGGTGTGCAGAGGAAAGGCAAATCTTAAGGTCTTTCTGAAATTTGAGATAACTGACTTTTAGTTTCAGGCTTTTCTGAAATGAGAACCATTGCATGGCTGCTTGGACTGAGAAGAAGCATCCACTGATATGGGGCCGGGTAAACTGAACAACTTGCTTGGGGTAATCTCAAAGTGAAGAATCCGCCTGAGAGAGTAAAAGTTGAACTTGGAGAAGACACTGAGTGGCCATAATTATGAGTTGCTCGGAGGATAGTGTGATGTGCTAATGCAAAGGTCCGATGGCTAGTGTCAAATTTCCATATCAGCAAGACTGTATACGATACATTCTGCAACATTTTTAAATGTGCCATAAGGAATCCCAAGCTCGCAGTTAAAAGCAAACCTAGATGCCATTCCTGTAACAGAGGTGGGAAGATTCCATTACATTCACCTTATGAGCAAAAAACAAGTAGTGCAAACTATGTGCTAGCAAACGTACCTGTTAGAAGCAGCCTCTAGAGACTACATGTTGCAGAGTTTGAGAGTCAATCCTTGGCATCTACGCTGTATGGATTGGTGAGAAGGATCTCAGATTTTGCAAAACTTATCTTCATCAAGACTGCCACCACTCATCGACAAAGATCTAGCACACTTTAAGAACATTGGAATGTTGTGAGCTCCAATGAAGACAATGAAGTGGCTCAGAATGACAAATGGTTTGCATAAGTCTTTCCCTCCAATATTCCAGTGTTTGTGTTTTTCCCTTTTTAATTTAAAGCATTTTATCCTCAGTAGGTGGTATGTTCTAATGGCCATTCTGCATCAGCCTATACCCATTGTTAAAGGCTATCTTCCGCATTAAAGGCCCGAGCTGGAGGCTTGGGCCTATCAGAACTGGGCAAGCCCTGTGTGGCGGCCAGTAAGTCTATATCAGAGTGAGACAGTCACAATGTGCTGCAAAGAAGCCAGTGTTGTTGGGGTGGGCAATATCAGGGCAAAATAAACATATTCCACATACAGAGCAGTATATAGATGACAACTCCTCCTCAAAAAAGTAATTGGCTAATGAATGCATATTCACTGTAGTTAGCTATAACTTTGCTGCAGAAGTGTTTTGTTTTTTTCCACAGCTATTACACATTTGAATTCCGACCCTACCAGTGACTCAGACATTTTTAACAAGACCCAGAGCTCTCTGACTCTGCCTCCATCTGGGCTCCATTCATTGTCTTGCTGCCCTAAGCAGGCGAAACTTTGAGGTAAGATTGTGTTAACAAAGGTGTATGGGGGGGCGTGGTGTAAATCTAATAAAGCTTCAGGAGCGGCTGGAAACATATAAAAGCGCTGGGAGAAGCGAAGTGCTCCACCGCACCCCAGAACATATTTACATTAAACAGGAACATAAATTAAAAGACTTGCATGCATTAAAATCACATTAAGAATTACATTAATTTTCTTACCTGGGCTGCGTTCTTTGTGTCCTCGCAGGACGGGATAAGAATATTAGGATGGAGAACTGTGAGATGTCATGACAGTAATCTGTGAGAGGGATCAACAAGGACTCTACTAGTACCAAGGGATTGTAAAATAATGGTATTTTTTTTTCTCTGTGGCCCTCATGACCCGTTTTGAGAAATATGTTTAAGATGCTTACGGCAATTTGTCTCTTTTTTAATTAAGCCTATCCCTTATCGGCAATCACAGAAAGAAGACAGCACTAGAGACTAACAAAGAGCAAAATGCAAAAGAGCAACAAAGAAAAGAGACACAATCAAGATGGAGATGTTGAAAATGCTGATGACAGCTAACAATAAAATTAATGTTTACCTCAGTATTGACTTTAGTAAACACATTCTATTCCTTGGGAAACAAACTAGTTTGTCAAAAAGTTTTTTTACAGTTCGCCTTTCTCTGGTCTTTTATGAACAACTGGTTTTGTTTATGTTCATAAGCAATCCTGTTTGAACAGTCAGCGTGTGACTGATGCATGTTTCATTCCATATTTTAAAGTTTTGCTTTAATTCCGATATTATCAGGTGTGGTATTCACGTTTAAGTTAACCATAACTAATTTAAGCCTCATTTTAAGATGGATACCATTGAGTCGCCATGCTGGATTATTGTTGTGTATCTTCTTTTTATTTTCAGGGGACAGCTGTACCAACAACTTTGAATGATGTATAATTTATTTTCTTTCTCGTGTTATTGTTTGAGTTTACGCCATCCGTGGAGCACCAAGTAATGAAAACCTGTGATAGAACATCTTGTAACTAATGTGGCTTTTTATATTGCAGTTAACTGAAGTTTGATGGACGCTTAGAGACATTTTATGGTGCTCAAGCTTGTGAAACTAATGAATAAGTTTATCGATATTTACATTAACCTAATTGGCCCGCTTCAGGGGAACCGTGTGTACCTTAATGAAATGTTGAAACATTTCATGTTTAAGCTAATGCAGATCTGGACGAAGATTCAGAGGCCTTTCCCGCTATCTCGAAGCAGCTTTATCTGATTCATAGGTATTGTGTTTCAGAGACTTTTCATGCTCACACCTTCTTCTTGACGACTTCTTTCACTTTCCCTGTTTTCCCCTTAGCTTAGCAGTGCAGAGACAAGAGCACGCCCAAGTTTTCTTTGATAAGTCTCTCTCTGGTTTTACTGTTCTGGGCACATTGAAGGTGTAGATGAAGACTTTCAGGAGGTAGTGAGACTTGTAGCATTAGCAGTCTTGCTCTCTGGAGGGTAAGACCGGATGTAGACACTGTACATCCTCAGGCCAGGCGTGGCCTGAGGGGTACAAATAAAAGGGAGTGGACAGCTCACGGTGGCACTCCGACACAGTACCACAGTGTGCCGCTGTCATTTGTATGATACGCTGGGAGCGGGGCAGAAAGAGTGTACAGGGCACGCTAAAGTTCCGCACCCCACACCCCCAGACTCGCGGTAATCTGAAAAGTGGGTCACAGTGAACCTTTGGAAGAGGAAGTGAGGCCAGTAAGCCCCAAACTCAGCCAAGGATTCAGGATATGTCTGAGTAGGGAAAAGGGTTGGGAGAAGCACAATCTGACTACATAGCCACAGCTGACTCCAAAGAGTGAGGTGAGCATAACAGGGGGAAAGAATCAGATTCATACAGCTCGATCCACAGTAAAACACCAGAGCCAAAAGAGAATCCAAGGAGCAAGGTCAGGACAAGCAGGCAAGGGGTCAAAAAGCATAAGAGAAGTAAAGACAAAGCCAAAGAGAATCCAAAGAGCAAGGTCAGTGTAAACAGGCAAGGAGGTCAAGGGAACCAAGGAACCATATGTGAGAAAACAGCAAAAGTGGGGGAGGAGAACAGTAGGCGAACTAGCAACAGCAAACAGCCAATACGAAGCGAACGTGTCAGACAGCTTCCTAGTGCTAGCCAAATTCTGCCTCTACCTGTCATGACCCCGAAGTTCTGAACCTAACACGGGCTGGCTAGCGATTCATAATGACCCAGTTGCCATAGACCAATAGGCCAGCGCCTTAAATGGAAAACGTCTCACTGCTGTTCTCATAATCTTTCCAGAACCTCCGAAGCACTGCTGATTCCTGACTATTGGCTGGAGAATGGGTCCAGCCTGCCTAAGCAAAAGATATCTAAAACATGTTATGGGTCACAAACCCTCCAATTCAGTCAATCAGAGGGTGTGCCATTGGTAAAAACCTTTTTCTAATGCATTAAACAGTTCACAATTCAGAAAACATTTTCCTCATCATGAAATGGGTTTAGAAATAGTTATCAATTCAGTATTTGGAAGGAGGTTGTTTTTTTGGAGTCCCTTCTAAATACAGGGGGCCTTCTTTATGGGGGTCTTATGCTGCTATTGCCTAACTTTTTGTGACGCTGCAGTGGCGTAAAAAGTTTGCCACACTGCGCCATACTTACAAAGCAAAGCATCTAGACAGATGCGTCACTTTACAAACTTCTGCACTACATTATATCTGCGACAGGTATGTATGCAGGGTGAGCGAGCCGGCGAAGAAAGGCTCGCCGAAGTGTCTCAGTGAAATCTATGATATTTTACTATAACACTTCTATGGCCTCACTGCATCAAATCCTTATGCCGGCTTGAAGCAGGCGTAAGGGGTGACGCAGGACTTTTTACATGGGGCTTGCCCCATGGGAAATGACACATTGCTGGAGTTGCATCTGTTTCCACACACACTCCGACACTGTGTCATTTTTGCGCGTACCGATTCTTGGTACGTCAGGATTCCTGACGTATCTGTCAATGCTTGCGACATGGAGCACCATACAGTAAGTACGGCGCATCCATGGTGTCCCAATGAGGGTGCCTGGAAAAGTGTTGCTTTGCTGTTTTACGGCAGTGATGGAACACTTTTTATAGATGAGGCCCCTGAATTGGAACCTATGTGTCAATGGTTTACAACTGCAATTCCAGCCACAACCATTTTTAAGTTAATGACTCTCAACTCTCTGAATCAGGTTTTAACTGGGGGAGGGGCAACTTTTGGACCCCTGCCCCTTCAGAAATCAGGGTGGCAGCTTCAGGGAGAGACAGCAGTGGTTAGGTGAACCAATGGCAATGCACAGTGGAGTTTTTCAAAATTAAAAACTTGTTTTAAAAAAAAAGGTTATTTTAAGGAAGCAAGACCTCTTAAAGAAAAGCTTTCAGTTGTGAAAGCCATCAGAAGGATGGGGATCTGCTATGAATTCCAGGCCATGCCTCCATTTCTCTTAATATAGCCAGCTGTAATGGATAGTAAATTAGGATGTGACAAATTAATATTCATTAGGGAGATAATTAGACAGAATCCGTATTTTGCAACCAGACCTACTACTACATAGGTTGACTCGCAAAATATACATAGCAAAATGGTAGGTCATAATTTTCAATCACTTTTCCAACCAGTATCTTAGTACTTCTGTCTCTAAATGCGCTAGAGCCTGCTTGAGTCACACAACCTCTTCTGAAAATGAATAATATGTCACCTTTGAAGTCCCTACGGCTCTTGTTTGCTTGGCTTGCTATAAAACATTTATGTACTATCACCCCACCTATGTCTACTGATCTCAGGAATGGTTTCACAATTATGAAGGTTGCAATCAAGTGTTGTTTATGCTGAATGGTTGTCGTAAGCCATACTTCATGGTTATAAAATCCATTTAGCAAAACCTCAGTCTTAGATAAATCTTTAATTCGTTAAATAAACAGAGTTTATTTCGACTACATTGGCCCACAGATTAGACAAAGCCAAGATCTACATAAAAATGTCCTATTTGGAAATATTAGCATTATTTAAGTGGGAAACGTGATGGCAACAAAGGTTCATTTTGACTGTACTGTGCCAGGGATAAGCAGATGAATTTGACAGTGGCAACATGCAGCTATCACTTGATATTCGTAGTAAAAACGTGTCATATCTCTATGAGTATTACCAGTGCTTAGTTTGTAAAAAGTGTAAGTGGCACTCACCAAAGTCTTGCTCAGAAGCCCTCTGCTGGTGCTATCAAATGTGGGGAGAGCCCAATACTAAGGTTGTTAAGTCATGATTTCACCTCATGCCTCTGTCATCTACCATTAGAAACACCATGCCCCATCTCATTCTTTCAGGTTCTTTTTCATGATAGCTTCCTTTCTTTGTCACCTTTGTTCTGTCTTTTTTTTACCTCCTACTTTCATGTTTTTGGGTTTTTCTCTTTCTTGCGCAAAATCAAAGTCTAATGAAATATAATAACTTCCGCACCAAGAAAATAGGTGCTGGTGGGCACACCTGCAACTACTGGGTCAAACTAAGCATGCAGTATAATATGACTAATATTTAAAGGCCAATCATATGATAACATTTGTATTTCTGTAATGCTCTGTTTATTAGTTTGTTCTTTGAAAATATTCAATGAATCAATCAATCAAGTGACTTGTAAAGTGCGACTACTCACCTGTAAGGGTCTCAAGGCACTGGGGGGAAGGGGGGACTGCTGCTCCATCGAAAGTACTGTGGTTCAGTTGAAGAGCCAGATCTTGAGTTCTTCCTAAATTGAGGATTTGACAGGGATGCATGAGGTTCAGAGGCAGGTCTTTGCTGCAAGGTAGGAGAAGGAGCTTCCTCTGCCTGTGGCCTTGCGAGTATGAGGGATGGCGGCCAGGACCAGTTGGGTTGAGCAGAGGTCTCTGGTGGGTGCGTGGAATGCGAGGCGGTGGCTGAAGTACACAGGTTCACATCCTGTAGGACTTTGTAGGTATGTGTGAGGAGCTTGAAGTTGATTCTTTTGTTGAATGGGAGCCAGTGGAGGTCACTCAGGTGGCCCGTGATGTGGCTGTAGCAGGATATTAAGGATGAGTCTGGCACAGGCTTTCTGAATGGCCTGCAGTTTCTTGAGGAGTTCCTGGGGGATGCTGGCATAGAGTATGTTGCCATAGTTGAGTCTGCTAAGGATGAGTGTGTGGGTGGTCATCTTTATGGCCTCTGTGGGTATCCACTTGAAGATCTTGCAGAGCAAGTGCAGTGTGTGGAAGCAGGATGATTAGACAGCGTTGATCTGGCGGTTCATGGTTAGTGAGGACTCCAGAATGATGCTGAGATTTTGTGTGTGGTCTGTGGGTGTGGAGGGGATCCATGATCTGCAAGCCACCAGGAGTTTTATCCCAGAAGGAGGGGGTGGAGCCTTCTCCTGTCCTTCATCCTGTGGCAACAGCCTTCATTACACCATGAAAGTTGTTCATGGCGACTGTGGGTTCGTTGGTGAGTGAGGGGATCAGCTGGGTTTCGTTGGCGTACAAAACAATATTGAGTCCTTGGTTCCTGATGATTCTGCAAGTGGGGCAATGTAGATGTTGAAGAGATTGGCACTCATGGTGTTGTGAAGCATTTTAGATTCATGCCCTTATATAGCTACAATTCACATTGCCCTTATATAGGCATAGAAATCATACCCATATTTAGACATAACCCATCCAGGCCAAATACAGGCATGGCTACTTCCACTAATTCCAAAAAGCCACTACGATTTCTTGAAAAACTTGGCTTCAACAGTCAGGGACAGTACCTTACTTGAATATTGATTTGTCCTAAAAATCATGGCGTTTTCAAAGAACTACCATTCCCTTGGGGTTCTTTGGTGACGTTATTATGTCCGACTTTACGTCAAATTAGGCACCTTCAAGGTATAAATATGGCTACACTTGCACTAGCAAACACACAGTGGTTCGGAGCAGCTCGACTATCTACTTGCCCGACGCAGCTCGCTACAGCAAGTGCCGAAGGAAGACGACCCTCCAGCTGATGCACTGACAGAGAGGCTGCCTTTCTATCGCTGAGAATCCAGCTCCAGTGTTTCCAAGCTCCGTTTGCGGGGTGTTGGAAAATCGAATCTGGAGACATAGATTCCAGACCTCCTTCATTCTAAAACCAAGGTACGGAGCTGATTAGACCCTAAGAGAAACTAAACCTATGCTACACCACACTTACTTCTTCGCTCGTACAAGACTTAGGTTTGGTACATTGGGGTAGGCATATTTTAGAAGCACCAGTTGAGTACTTTTAGTCTTTGTTATTTATGTATGTATTTTATGGCTTAGAAACCATACCATGCTTTTACAGTATTATTTTATAATACTCTCCTTACTGTACGCATCATACTTTGCAACCAGTATTACGATTGTAGCAGTTCATTTCCTCTGCATGAGAAAGAAGACTGTTCAATAAACCCTTTTATTGAAAGCGCCCGTCTCTCTATTTCTCTGCACCTCTGTTGAAACGAAGCATGCACGATTGACTGAGTAAAATATCTATCTATTATTTCCATGGCTCTAAAGATACGTTTTATCTTGGGGAAACAAAGTTGTCATGTTTATGCGGTTTTTAGAAACTAATCCCTTCTTGTGTATTCAAGAAAGTTTCTAGTGACCTCTGAGATAGCTGGCACTCACAATTAAGTCTAATATATTCGATAGAGACCTAGTCGACCTAAATCCTACTTCAAATCTATAGGATATATTATTCGAATGCGCAGAGCCTATTGGGAATATAGGAACTACACTACAATGAAGGAGCCATGAGGCACTCTGCAGCTGATCTCTGTAGGTTCAGAGAGGAACGGTGGTAGTCTGACTCCCTGTGTTCGGCCTAAAAGGAACAAGTGGATCCAATCCAGGGCTTTGTCATGGATGCCGGCGTCATGGAGTCTTGCACATACAGCTCGGTGGGAGATGCTGTGGAAGGTGGCTGAGGGATCCAGGTGGATGAGCGCTGCAGTTTCGCCTCGGCCAACGAGGGTGCGTACATTGTCTGTGGCAGTCAGGAAGGCGGTCTCTGTGCTCTGGTTGCTTCAGAAGCCAGAAGATTGGGAGAGGTTCTGAATGTTGTTCGCTTTGATGAAATCAGAAAGTTGGGCGTTTATGGCCTTCTCAATGACCTTGGCTGGGAAGGGGATTAGAGAAGAAGGTTCTGATGTTCTTGAGGTTCTTCGTGTCGGTAGAGGGATCTTCAGCAAGGGGTTGATCTCTGTGTGTTTCCTGTCTATGGGGCAGAGTTGATGGAGCAGTTGATGGTGCAGCAGAGTTCTAGGGCAATAGATTTTGCGGTGGAAGAAGGTGCTGAGGTTGTTGCAGAAGTCTTGGGAGGGTAGGATGCCTGCTGTCTCTGTGCTGGGTTTGGAAAATTCTTTGACCACAGTGAAAAGTTCTTTGCTATTGAGTGCGTTGGCGTTGATCCTTTCTAGTAAGGCCATGTTCTTTGTTGTTCTAATGAGGTGGCGGGTACGGCGACAGTGATTTTGAAGGCTGACCGGTCTTCTGGGGGTTTGATGCTCCTCCGTCTCTTCTCGAGCCATCTACAGGAGCATCTGGACTCATGATGGGTGAGAGGGAACCGGCTGGCTTTTTTGGAGTGTCTCTTGCCTGGCTCTTTTTGAGGGGATCCAGTGTGTCGGCGCAGTTGGAGATCCATCAGTGGAGGTTGCTTGCTGAGGTATTGCCATCCGTGGAAGTCAGAAATGGGGGAATTTTGCTTAGGGAGGTGAGGAGCTAATCTTGGGTGACCTTGTTCCAACTTCTGCAAGGGTAGCAATGGGTGTGGTGGTTTACAGTGGGTTTGATGAAGGAGATGTGGATAAAATGTCTGTCTGCCTTTTCATGGCAGTGTGAGAACCATGAAAAGGCATTCAGAAATGGACATACTAATCCCTACGGCAGTGCCTTCATTATAGCGATTAGAGTCATACCACTGCCCCTACGGGCTCCTTCGCCTGTCGGAGGTGGCAGTCTTTCCCCCTGACATTATCACTCCTACCGCCTGCATCGTAATGCAGTGGTCGAACTGATGCCCTGTATGTCGGGCAGATCAGCACCGACGGCCTGTCGGTGGCGGTCTGCCCAATGTCATAATGAGGGCCTAAATTTCTATTTAAACTCATTTGTTTCAACAATCTAACATTAACACTTCAGTTGAAACATAATACACAATTCAGCATACATTTATTGAGCTTTGCTAATCTATTTATTGTTCTTATTACTGACGCATTTTTAAAGTGCCCTTGATAGCAGTAAGGCATACATTTTTCTTTCAAGGGAATAAGATTTGCAGTCCTAAATCATATCCAACTATATCGCTATATCAAGGTGTGACATTCCCCAACAGCCTACGATGAAACCATAAAATTTCACAGTGAAACAGTTTGTAAGAGTTTTGATTTCTTGAGTTAGTTCCCTACAAATTACTTTTTTTTCACATGCTTCTTCAAGGGAATTCTGTGAGTTTTTGTAATGGATTGAACCATCAATCACCACAGCAGTACCACCTTTGGTGAACACTGCATTAGATTTTCGTAATTCACCTTGACTATTATTTGAATACGTTCTCTGTATGTTAGTCAACCGCACCATTTTGCTTTATCTATGGGTCTCCCCAGAATGTTGCTGTGTCTTTTAATTCTTATGTCCTTTGTTTTAGGACAGGCATCTGACACATGCACAATTGTTTCACATATATTTTTGCAATGTTTACAATAAGCAAATGATCAATCTCTTTCTCCGGATAGTGTTGGTTACATTTGGTCTGAGCATAAGTGCAGCTTTGTGTTGATTTTCCTTTAGTTTAAAGCCCTTCAGAATCCAAAAGATTGGATTCTTTTTTAAGTGTTTTTTAGTGTCTACTTGTACCTGGAAATTTTTCAAATTTGTCTTTGCTGCAACCATAAGATGATAATAATTGCAAAGAGCTGTAAGAATGTAAGTTTCTATTATGTTTTCAATTCTATTGTTTAGTATATCTCCTGCATACATGTTCATGGAATCAATATAGAAGTCTAGAGTTTCTGTGAGATACAATAGATTGCTCACGTTGTTGATTCCTATACTTATACCATTTGAGCTTCTTGAGTACAACAGACCATATCATGTGTAAGAAGGTAGTTGGAGAGAGTTCTTGACCTTTTTTTTATTATCTGTGATGTTGGTACAAAATATTTTAAAAAAATATAGTGATAGAAAAATAAATTGAACAGGAATATCAAAGGCAAAAATTTAATTTTGTTATTTTTATTATTGTCAAAAAATATTGATGTAGAAAATATTGTGGTATGTAATATCATTTGTAAGTGTTACTGAGGGCCTGATTACGAGTTTGGTGGTCAGGGAACCCAGGGAACCGCTGTATCCATGGTTCCCGTCCAGCCGATGCAAGCTTGGTGGTCTGACTGCAGTATTACCAGATTGTCGGATTACCTTTGCAAAGACTGCCGGCGAACCAGAGACACTGCCAGCCATCTGCAGAGTGTGGCCGCTACTGTCAGGGCAAAACAGCTGCCATAGGGCATTAGAGAGAAGTTCCACCACTGAACGTATTATGAGTTGGCTTTCGAATGAACTTGCTGGCAGTGGTGGATTCGCCATCTTAAAGTCAGCAGAAAGGAAGGACGTTCGGTGCATACTCATCCCTTTCCTGTTATTCTTGTCGGAGTTCAATGTGGATCCCTTGTCCAGGTCCCCCCTTCCTAGAAGCGCCTTCACCCCGAAGAATACAACCCTGTTTGTGCCAAAATACAAGTAAGTCCTTTTTGTACCAGATACCCATTGCCTGGACTGCCCACATATGGGCCAGACTCTGGCAATGGGTAGGTGGGATATTTCTACATGCATTATGCATATGTGTGCATTTGACACATGTGCAGTCAAAATGCTCACACAACCATTGCTATATATGGAAAGCCATTCACCACCACCACAAGGCTGCCACAGACACACCACGGGCACCGCAATCAGCTCGTAATACGGCGGTCGGAAGACATACATACATATATATATATGTGATCAAGGTCCAGGTGGGACAGAAACACGTCATGGCGGCTTTGATGCAGGGTGTTTGGAAATAAACTGGCACGAAGAACTTTGGGTCTGCGTGTTCATCTACTTGCATTGAAAAGCTTTTTGGTGAGGTACGAAAAGATATATATATATATATATATAAATATATATATATATATATATATATATATATATATACATATATATATATACATATATATATATATATATATATATATATATATATATATATATATATATATATATATATATATATATATATATATATAGACCTTAATTGTATCTTCAACCGAAGTCTCTGCCCTTGTTTGTCCTGCTGCGGTCGTTCACTGGGATTCTGGTTTCGTATTTATATATATAAATATATACCCGGATGGCATTCGGCTGTCCGGGTGGGACCCCGATGCTGAAGCATGTCACCAACCAGGTTGGTGAGTGAGGGGTCTTTTAACAAAAGATAAACTCCTTCTTTTGTTATTTCCCCATCTCCCTTCTTCCCATTTGAGACCATGGATTTGGTCCAATGGTGATGCTCTTTTTGTTGGTTATGCTGTTTTGCATGTCAACATTTTTCCAGTCTTGCATTCTTTGTCACTGAAGGGTGTTGTGTATGCAGTCTTATTAACCCCAAACTTACATGCTCGACAGACTGTGCATTCGAAAAAACCTTTTCTTAATAAGAGCCACGTAGTTCCTTCTGTTGTCTCTGGACTGCTCCTCACCAAGGCATTTCTCATGGAAGGAGATTTTCTGTAGGTAAAGGAGGGGTTATTAGGGAACAAATGGCCAATGATAGAATCAATAAGCACTACTGCCCAATTACGTCTCATGATACTTCTCAGCTGTTTGTTTTGTTTATTAAATGTAAGTATCAATCTGATTTGATCTCTCTTTTCTTTTTTCTCAATAAAGACAACTTTGGAATTTGTCTCCCTATTTCTGTTTTCTCTGATAATAGCGCTTGTATTGGTTATGGTCAATAAATCTGATCTCTTTAACTTCATTGTTTTCCGGATGGCCTGATTTACTGTTTTTTCTTAGTAGCCACGTGCTATAAATCTAAGTTGGTCCACTTCAAGTTCTTTATTATTAATGCAAATTCTCTTCAGCCTGAGCATTTCCCCTTAAGGTATACTTTCTATTAAATGCCAGGGATGAAAGCTCGTAGCGTGCAGCAAGATGTTACAGGCTGTTTCTTTGCAATGTACTTTTGTTTCAATTCTATTATTTGCAATATAGACCTGAATATACAAAAAGTTATCTGTAGTGTCACTCACTGTGGCTGTAAACCTTAAGTTGATGTCATTGTTGTTAAATATTGACACAAATTCCAAAGCACTTTGCTCCGTTCTATTCCACACCACAAAAAATCATCTATAAATCTTAACCAGATCATTAAATGCTCATTAAACAATGCCCCATATATCTTCTTGAGAACCAGCACCTGCCACCAGCCCATGTGTAAACAGGCATAGCTGTGGGAGAAGTTGGCTCCCATAGCAACTCCATGTATTTGTTGATAGATTTGATTCTGGAACATAAACAAATTGTTGTTAAGGCAAAATTTCACCATGTTGAGTAGCATGTTGCTATTTTGCATCAACCAGATCGATCTGTTACTGAGGAAGTGTTCTAGTGCTCTCATGCCCTGTTGGGCAACATGCTTACCCCCTACGTTCCATCTCGTCCACTCCGCTCTGCCGAGCAACATCTGGCGGTTGTGTCTAGAGTTAGGCTTTCCCGGGTGGGTGGACGTTCTTTTGGCTACCTCGCGCCCAAGCTTTGGAATTCTCTGCCCGCAGATATTCGTGCTATTGACTGCCTACTTGTTTTTAGGAAAGCTATCAACACTTTTCTCTTCCCTTCATTATAGTCGGTTATAGGTTTTATCGCTACTTTTCAGTTTGGTATATGTTGTTTGTGCCCTCGTGCCCTCGTCGTGGCCAGCGCCGGGACGCCCCTTTGCTGGGGCAGCTGTGTGCTTTATAAAACTATTAACATAACATAACATGCCATCCTTGTGATGAATGCTTGTATAGGGCGATGTTCCATCCAGAGCCATAAGGAAGTATTCCTCTTGCCAAGTAAATTCATTAATCGTCCAAAGAAAGTCTCCCATATCTTGAAAAAACTATGGTAACCTTTGTACATGAAGAGTATTCGCAAACCCCTTTGATAAGGGAGAGAGTAATTCACAAAGCTACAAGTTCGGTACTTTGTGTTCCAATTAGGTACTCGCCACCATAAAAGAGCTCCACAGTAAAGTTTATGTAGTGAAGTCCATAGTCATTTAAACCCGCAATTAGGGGACACCAAATCAATATGATATGATATGTCTGTGATCCAAACAAGTGTGTAGGGGGGGTTGACACCATACGTAGGGCGGCCGTGATAAGCTGCTAAAGTGTCATGGTCTCGGACCACGGAATCTACGACAGCCTCCCCCGCACCTCGAAGAACGTCAGTCATGATGTGAAGAGAGCATTAAGAAGAGAGAAGATAGAATAAAAGGATGTAGAGGACAGGACAGAGGAAAAAAGTAGACAAATGATAAAATAGAGACACAGCTAATCACTGCTAGAAGAGTGATCGTAAAGAGCCAAGATCGAGGGGAGAGAGAGCAGAGCATGGATAAGAATTACGAGGAAAAAGGGAAGGGGTAGAATGAACAGAGGGCAAATCAGAAATGCAGGGAATAAGGTAACACACCAGGTGTGACAAAGATGATAGAAAACAATAAGAGAGGTTAGAAGATAGACTCTTAGAGCAAAGATGTAGGGGACAGACAAGATATCAAGGTTAGAAAATAGAGACTGAGGCAGTGAGAGTGTTGAAAGTGGGGCTCACCGGAGGAAGAAGTGAGCTGTGGCCTCCTTGGCAAAATTTTCAGCACCTGCACTTCTTTTTTTCCAAATTAAGCACTGGGAATATGGTTTCACAATTATGAAGGTTACAATCAAGTATTGTTTATGCTGAATGGTTGTCGTAAGCCATACTTCATGGTTATGAAATCCATTTAGAAAAACCTCAGTCTTAGATAAATCTTGAATTAGTTAAATAAACAGAGTTTATTTCAACTACATTGGCCCACAGATTAGACAAAGCCAAGATCTACATAAAAATGTCCAATTTGGAAATATTAGCATTATTTAAGTGGAAAACGTGATGGCAACAAAGGTTCATTTTGACTGTACTGTGCCAGGGATAAGCAGATGAATTTGACAGTGGCAACATGCAGCTATCACTTGATATTCGTAGTAAAAACGTGTCATATCTCTATGAGTATTACCAGTGCTTAGTTTGTAAAAAGTGTAAGTGGCACTCACCAAAGTCTTGCTCAGAAGCCCTCTGCTGATGCTATCAAATGTGGGGAGAGCCCAATACTAAGGTTGTTAAGTCATGATTTCACCTCATGCCTCTGTCATCTACCATTAGAAACACCATGCCCCATCTCATTCTTTCAGGTTCTTTTTCATGATAGCTTCCTTTCTTTGTCACTATTGTTCTGTCTTTTTTTACCTCCTACTTTCATGCTTTTGGGTCTCAAGGCACTGGGGGGAAGGGGGGACTGCTGATCCATCGAAAGTACTGTGGTTCAGTCGAAGAGCCAGATCTTGAGTTCTTCCTCAGTCAGTCAGTCAAAAAATCTTTATTTCGATTAATTAAAATCATAAAATAAGCAGCAATACATACATCCGTTGTGCATAAAATGGGTAAAATAGATACAAATATATAAATATGCGTTCATTTACAAACATTCATGTATATGCACTATTTACAATTCATGATTTATGCGAAACAGTTAATAAGCAAATGTCTCCGCCTAACCTGTGGGACCGCAATGTAAACTACAATATAAAAAATCTAAAAACATCTTTTATATTTCCATGATTAAAAGAACAAAAGTGCCCCCTCTCGACCTGCTGAACTTAATACATACAAATGCTTCTTTTGTTCTTCACTCTAGCTGCGGCCACCAAGAAGCTTGCTACGCTGAAAATAATGCGCACGCTACTCAGCAGGTGCATATGTAAGAGTGCAGGCCTTACCTGCAGAAACCCAGCTTCACGTAATATGGGATATAGGAATTTTTCACGTGCCTTGGAAAAATTTTCACAAAACATGGTCTTGTGTCGAGAAATTATCACAAGAGCATGGTGCAGACTCTTCTGGTTTACCCCATTGCGAGAAAGTTCCTAGAATGAAGTGAATTAAGTTGAACCTAAATCTTGTCAACAGGAATAGATAGAAAGGCTTAGTGACGATCTTCAGGTAAGGTTCAATGGATGGGGAGGTCTGTAAAACATAAATACTTCTTGCTCCTGGTTGTTTAAGCTCCGCCTCCTCCCTATCTGCCTCCAACATGATCCGGAAATTATATTTAATCCATACCAAATCCTCTTTCTTGATTCCTTCTGGGGCTGTATATAGTTCAGGACGTCCCAGTCTGACACACGCCGCTCTAACGTATGCCAGCCATGGAATTTTATCTGCCTTGTCGAAGGCCAAGCAGTCTTTTAGGATAAGGTGGTTGAGAGTGATATCCTCATTGAGCCACGTCTTTGCCCAAAAGATCAGTGGGGCTGCTTTTAGATAGTCTGTGATGTAACCCAAACCTAATTCGGAATGTACAGACAAAGTCGGAGACAACTGAGGTATCGCCAACAGGGATCTGAGGAACCTGTTTTCTGCCAATTGTATTTTACCCACAGGCGCGTAACCCCATATAGATGCCCCATAGGAGGCAATCGCACAGCACTTAGACTTGCATATTTTGAGCATGGCCTCCATGGGCCTAGCTCCCAGCCTTTTGGCAAAACTAAGGAGGGCTGCTGTAGATCTTACAACGGCATTACTTTTATGCTTCTGCTGGGGGCCCCAAATGCCCTTCTCATCGAAGAGTACTCCCAAGTAGGTGAACACTGGGACCGTAGAAACTTCCGCATCCAAGCATCTAAATGTTTTAACCTTACTGATCTTCCTGCGGGCCCCAACGATCATTACATGGGATTTGTTACTATTTACTTTTAGATCGAGGAACTCCATGAAGGCGCCAAAGTTATCCAGCAGCCTCTGTAAACCCAGGCCTGTGCGAGCAATGAGTACGGCATCATCCGCGTACAGGAGGACCGGGATGCCCGATCCCCCTGCACGCGGAATGTCCGCACTGGCCCCAGTCATAGATTTTTCCAGGCCGTTAATATAGATCGTAAAAAGAAGAGGGGCCAGGATGCAGCCTTGTCTGACCCCCGGCCTGGAGCTGAATTGGCCCGTACACCTACCGTCCTGCGTGACCCTAACGGCTGCCGCTAGGTCCTGGTGGAGGTCGCTGAGAAAGTAAACCAGGGGTGCTTCTACGCCCATTTCCAGCAGAATACGCCATAATTTGGAGCGGTTCACCAGATCGAAGGCTGATGATAAATCCATGAACCCGAGGTATCAAAAACCCTCTTTTACTATTGTATATTTATTAATCAAAAGATGTAAATTTGGAGCGTGGCCAAGATGGCGACAGAGTGAGACGTGTAGTGAAGTCCCTCCGGCGCCGAAATCTGCTTAGCTTTGTTTTAGCCCCCGGAGCAGCGAGCTATCGGCGCCCCACCTACCTGTTGTGAGTCCTGCTGCCAGGGAGCACTTTCCGGTTGTGAAATTTTGGCCCCCGGAGGCATAGAGACGGTGATATCTTGCCGTGTGAGCTGCGGCAAAGTGAGGCCTAGAGATCCCCGGCCTCGAGTGAGAGAAGGAGCCAGGCTTCCAGCGCTGCGGCACGAAGTACGGGCGCCGGGGGAAGGCCGTGTGTAGAAGTGGCCCGGCTCGACTGGAGCTGTGCTGCCCTTCTCCCGGCGATTTCCGCGGAAGCCCCTAGACCCGAGGAACATTGCCGATCGGCCACATCGATGCCTGCAGGGGGAGGCCAGGCGCGCCGCCTTACAGAGACGATCGATGCCGCTGCCGCGCCGCACCTCCCCCCACCCTCGGTCAGTGAACTGAACAGAACTTGCAACTGGAACTGCCTTGCTGTTGTGGGCTAACGGGACTTTGGAGGCCTGCTGGGGACGCCCGGGGGTACAGATGTGCCGCCCCTCCCTCGTCCCCGGCTGGTGGGTCACACTGCTGCGGGGAGCAGCCATTAGAGTGCACAGGCTTGTGATTGCGCGGAGCACCTGCGGGACGACGGGGAACCCTTCCTGATATTACGGTTCTGCGGTGGGCCCTCTGGTGCCGAGGGAGTTACCTGGGGGCCTGTGCCTCGGAGCCACCTTGCCTGTCGGGGAGCCTGGACTGGCGCAATCCTGAGGAGTGAAGGCCGCAGAGTTATCGCCGGCGGTTGTTGGGGTGAGTGACTGTAGCGCGCGGTGCCCCGGACCTCTGAGGAGTCTGGATAGCATGGTGGCTCCCACCGACTGGTCACATCCTGGGCGGCACGTTCCCCGGATTCTCCCACAGTGCCATTCCAGGCCAGTTCCGATATAGTGATCTGGCAGCTCATGTGGCGCGGTGGACTTGCATAGGCGCTCGGATGGTGTGAGAGGTGACGGGCGCCATATACCACGTGGGGAGCATGATACCTGCCAGAGGACCGCTGAGGCATGCCTCTTGCTCCTGGGCCAGGATCTGGACAGTGACGGTGTAAAGTCGAGCCTGTGGTGCTATGGAGGTGGCGGAAGGAGATCCCTCGCCCTGAATACCCGAGCGAGCAGAGGCGACGCAATGTCCTCCACACAGCGTAAAGGGAAGCCTGGTAAAGATGGCCCTTCAAAGGGATCCCAGCAGCTGGCGTCCCCTGGGCCTAGTGTTTTGCCTAAACCGAAGGATGATGAAGCCCCTGCAACCAAAGCCTTTATGATGGAGCTTTTCGCTTCCATTAAGGAGGACATCTCTGAACTCCGTTCTCAACTGGCTTCGGACCTCCGCGAGGTGAGGAGAGACGTGGATGGTATCGGAGAGCGGGTAGCTACTTTGGAAGATCATGACCTAAGTGTGGGGAACGATGTACACCAATTGCAGCAAGATGTGATTCGGCTCACGGAGCAGAACTTGGACCTTCAAGCACATGCGGAGGACTTGGAGAATCGTTCCCGCCGGAACAACATCCGCATACGTGCAGTGCCCTGGGACGGGGAATAAGGTGATCTACGGGGCTATGTTCTAGCACTCTTCTTGCAGATCCTGGATGATGAGGACCTACATGAAATCAAGATGGACAGGGTCCACAGGGTCGGTCTCCCCAGACCTGGAGGGGGTCCTCCACCCGACATTTTGGTCTGCGTTCACGACTTCCAGCATTCTTTGAAAGGCATGGGAGATCATGTCGTTACAGTTCCGAGATCACCACCCCCAATTATACCAGGACTTGGCGGCATCGACACTCCAAAAGAGGCGTGAGTTTTGTCCTGTGCCTGCCTTTTTGCGGGAACACAATGTATCCTACTCCTGGGGCCACCCCTTCTGCATTATTTTCAGATGGCAGAATAGACTGGCACAGATCCAATCTCTTCAGGTGGCGAGGGACCTCCTGGGCCTTGATGACACGGCCCCCTCCCCAGATGGCGGAAGCTCCCCGTCACGGAGAAGACGGCGGTCCTCCTCATGGCAGAGAGCGGGCTGAGAGACGGATCGGAGAAGACCTGGTCGTACAACCAGCCTACAGGAAAGGGGGGCTGCGGTGGCTTCTGTGGCCTCGGCAACGGTGGCGACATCACAGCAAAGCTCCGGGGCGGCTTGAGTCCTGAGACGACAGTCGCTTGGCGCCGGAGGGACATGTATCTTCAGGTACCGTGGGTAAATTTGTACTTTTTGGGAAGACACCCCGGTCCGTGGCCCTTGGGGCACACCCTTTGGTGCCCCGTCCTCACCCCCTGGAGGAATCTACAGACTTCTATGCACTGGGAATGTTCAGAACATTGTTTCTCCTTGTTTTTCTTTCTCCTGTTGCTGCTTCCTATTGTTCTACTGGTTTGGGGGCGGAACTAGGAGTCCTTTGGGGGGGGTGGTAGTATTAAAGGGGTTTGTTGGGGGTATGGGGAGGGAGGGTGCGGGGGGTAGTGGTGGTGACAGGATTGTATAGATGGCTGTGCTTTTTGATTTATGGTATGTAAGTGAGGTGTCTTCGGACGGTGTGAGTTTGGCTTCTGGGACTCCAGGTATTTACTCTTTGACTGTGGGGTATTGGGGTGGATATCTGGGAGGACCTCAGCTTTGCCGGAAGTTGGGGAGGTGGGATGGAGTTTGGGGTTGCATAGCAGGGGGATCCGGGTACAATGGTGGATTACGGGGAAATGGAATGACCAGTATCCTCTTGTCCTTGGACGTTTCTGAGAGTCCCTACTGCGTTAACTATGGTCACCAATGATGGATGTGGAGGGGAGGGGAAGGGTGGTACGGAAGTAGTGGGAGTGGGATTGTTGCCTAATGATGCCTCTTAGTATTAGGACATGGAATGCCAAAGGCCTGAACTCCCCGCAAAAACGTCAGAAGGTGTGGAAGTATGTGATTGATCACCAGCTTGATATCGTTGTTCTCCAGGAGACTAACTTGGCGCGTAGGGATGAGCTTCGCCTCCGGCACAAACTTTTCCCCCTCATATATAGGTCGTCTGCTTCCACGAAACATAGGGGGGTGGCTCTTTTCTTTCGTGCGGCCCTGCACTTTCAACCTATGGATGTACGCAGTGATAAGAAAGGCCGCTGGCTGATGGTGAAGGGTCTGGTCCATGGTAGACTGAGCACCTTCGTGGTGGTGTATGCCCCCAATACGGGACAGAATAGCTTTCTTCAGGGCCTGCTGCGGAAGATAGGAGACTTTGTTGAGGGACACCTGTTTCTGTTGGGGGAATTTAATTTAGTGTGGAGTAGAGCGGTGGATAGCTTTGGTACCCAAAGGGCTGATGCAGGTGTGTTCTCTGCTGAGACACAACGGCTTCTTGGTCAACTGGGCTTAATCGATGGCTGGCGTTCCATGCACCCCCTGTCCCAAGATTACACCTTTTTCTCCCATGTCCACCACTCCTACTCCCGCCTGGACCACATTTTTCTGAGTCAAGCCCTCAGGGGAGATGTCCTCGACTCTAGTATATTCCCGCTATCTGTTTCTGACCATAGTCTACTCGTGATCGGACTGCACTGAACACCGTTAGGTGACGGACAACGAAAGTGGAACTTCCCGGCTGCAGTAGTCAGGGACGACACCTCAAGCAAGGAATTACGGAAGGCTATCAGGGAATTTTTTGTTCTCAACCCTGTGTCCGATACGTCAATATCCACCACCTGGGACGCCTTTAAGGCGTCAGTTAGGGGCACTTGCCTAGCTCTCAATGCTAACCTCAATAAGATGCGATGAAGGGAACGAGAGGAGTTGGAGATAGAACTTGCAGCCCTTGAGCAAGCGCACAAACTCAATCCTTCTAGATTGACCCTTCGCCCCTTGACGGCGGTTAGGGGAAAACTGAGGGCCCACTACAACAATAGAGCGGAGTTAACCTTGTTGAGACTACGGCACCTCTCGTACTCCCAAGGGAATAAGGTAGGGAGACACCTGGCTCGCCAACTTCGAGACAAAAGGGAAAGGGATTACATAGGAGGGGTTCAAGATTCGATGGGAGAGCTGCAGCACCGTGATGAGATTAAGGCTGATCTCTTTGGCCGCTTCTATGCGGAGCTCTATGCGGGGGACACGATCGATTCCGATGACCAGCGGGAATATCTACGGGGTCTGCCCATACCGCAGGTTTCTAAGGAATGGAACGAGCTGCTAGCTGCCCCGTTCACTAGCAGCGAAGTGCTTGATGCCATTAAAAACTTGAAACTCTATAAAGCTCCAGGACCAGATGGCTATACCGCCCTTTTTTTATAAGACTTATGCCACCGAAGTGTGCAACTTTCTGGTCTCCCATTTTAATGACATGGCTGAATCCGGCGTCACATCTGGCTCGCTAGCGGAAGCCGTAATTTCAATTATACCTAAACCAGGGAAAGACCCCACTCAGTGCTCTTCATTTCGCCTGATAGCCCTCCTCAATATCGACGCCAAGCTATACTCCTCGATCATTGCGAGTAGGCTCCTAGATCTGATGCCGGCACTCATACCACCGGACCAATCTGGATTTATTAAGGGCCGTCAGACCCATGATAATACAAGGCGGGTTGTCCACTTGATAGAAAAAGCTAATAGGTTCCAGATCCCAGCGGTACTGGTAGGCCTCGATGCTGAAAAAGCTTTCGACCGTGTGAACTGGGGCTTCCTGTTCCACACTTTAGCGGCCTTTGGCTTCTCGGATAAATTCATCTCGATGGTGAAAGCGAACTACAGCAACCCCCGCTCTAGAGTGGCGGTGAACGGCCATCTGTCTGCATTTTTCTCGCATTCCCGTGGCACCAGGCAGGGCTGTCCTCTTTCCCCCCTGCTCTTTGCCCTGAGCATGAATCATTGGCGTTAGCAGTGCAGGAGCACGAGGAGATACGGGGTCTTCCCTTTACTGGAGAACAGCACAAAATTTCCTTATTTGCGGATGATGTGCTGCTCTCTATTATGGACCCCGCACGCTCTCTACCACATGTCCGGGGGGTGTTATTGCGCTTTGAGGAGGTGGCCGGCTTCAAGGTCAATTATGAAAAATCTTATGTTTTAAATCTCAGGCTTTCACCTGCAGAGGTGAATCAAGTGCGGCCTCTCACCCCGTTAGCCTGGGCCTCCAGCTCCATCGTATATCATGGGGTCCGTTTGACGTCCACGATTGGGAAGTTATATTCCGCGAACTTTCCACCGCTGCTGGCAAAGACCCGGGCGGACTTGGATCGGTGGAAGCCCAAATACATATTGTGGCTGGGCAGAATTCACGCCATTAAGATGGTCCTCCTCCCCAAATACCTGTACCTCTTTCAGGCACTCCCTATTCCTCAGGACGTAGACTTCTTTTGACGCCTTAAAACCCAGATGCTCCGGTTTGTCGGGCAAGGGGGACGAGCGCGATTCTCTCTCACAACTTTGTGACAGCCACGGGGGGGGGGGGAGGTGTGGGTCTCCTCGATATGCATCTGTATTACAAAGCAGCACAATTACAAGTAATGGTGGAATGGTCCCAGCAAACCTCGGAGAAACACTGGCTACAGATGGACAGGAGTGTCGCAGGTAGATCAATCTGGGACCTTGCCTGGAAACCCAAGAAAGACAGGCCCCAGAACGCCTACATTAGTACTCCCACCAGTACCACCCTGAAGGTCTGGGATACGTTGGCCACTGATGACCGTTGGACTACATTTCCATCTCCGTTCACGCCTATACACTTTAATCCGGCATTTCCGCCGGCACTACAGGAAGGCCCCTTCAGGGTATGGAGGGAGGGGGGATGTAGAGCTTTAACCCACCTATTTCAGGCTATACTCCACTTTCCTTTGATAATTGTATGAGGAACTATGAAGCCCCACCGTCAGAGCGATTCCACCATGTCCAGCTGCTCCATTGGGCCATGTCACCTGGGGTCCTCAATGCGGCTACGAGACCTCCCTCGCCCTTTGAGGCTTTCATCCTCCGGACTTCTGCCATGAAAGGTGTTGTTTCCTTTCTTTACCAGCTACTACTTACCTCGGCAGTGTCGCCTCATCCCCGCTATATGGGGCAATGGGAGGAGCTCCTGGGGCGGGACATTTCAAACAAGGAATGGTTGGCACTGTGCGCGATATTGCTACGCACAATCATTTGTTGGACTTGAGGGAAGCCCACCTTAAGACGCTTATGGACTGGTACTTGTACCCGGCCAGACTCCATCGTATATTCCCGGCTACTTCTGACAGATGCTGGAGGGGCTGTGGTCTGCTTGGGGATTTCCGCCACATTTGGTGGGATTGCCCGATTATTCGCCCGTACTGGGAAGAGATCCTTTCCCATATTAAAGAGATCCTTGGTTACCCGGTGGCGGACTCTATGGCCTATGTACTACTGGGCCTCCGAGACCCCATTCTTGAACATCAGACGCATGCGGACAAACAAATCCTGTGGCTCTGTCTTGGAGCTGCCAAACTTACTCTAGCTGCAGCCTGGAAAAAGCCGGAGGCACGCAAGGCTATGGAAACTGCTTAGCATGGAACGAGTGGCGGACATCTTCCTGGGCAACTTCAAAAACTTTAAGTACTGCTGGGGCCCCTTGGTCCGCTTTCTTTCAAAGGTTTACCATCTGCAGTTTGCCCATCCTCCATACCAGCGCTCCACCTATTTCAGGTCTAATAGAGGAGCCACATTGAATGACTGATGAGTGTTGTTGTCACCACCACTAGGGGGGGTGGGAGGGGTGGGGGTGGGGGGTTTGCTTTTTGTTACTTACTTGTTTGAGGCACCCACATAGATGAACGAGGCCTTTCAGATATGGACACGATAACTATGTGTGCACAAGCGGCTACTCCACCTGCTGCTGCGCTTCCAAATGGATGGATTTCTGGTATTGTGCTCACGTCAAGACTGCTCCTTTGCCCTATGGCATTGCCCTTCTGCTCTGTCCGGTGGCAGATTGCTATTGCTTAACACCATTGCTAATTGACTATGCTTATGCCCCCTGCGTGGGACGATGTGCAGGATTGTCGCTGTTTTCTTTCTCTGTTCTTTCTAATAAACTAAAAATACATTTTAAAAAAAAGATGTAAATTTAGGCATTGGTCCATGGTACTTCAGTGTTGCCTGAAGCCGTACTGGAGATTCGAGAGCACCCCCTACCATTCATCCAATCTCCCAGTTTCTGAAGAATGACTCTGCCCAGTCTAACAGGGAGATTGGCCTATAGCAGGCGGGGTCCCCTCTGCTCCCCTTTTTAAAAATGGGCACAATAATGGAAGAGGCCCAAGAAGAGGGGAAACCTACTAGGGATGCTGCATTGAACACATTGGTTAAAATCTTTGCCCAGAAGTTAGGATACAAGATGTAGAGGTCAGCAGGAACCCCATCAGGTCCTGGAGCCTTATTTTTAGATGTATCTCGGATGGCCTTTTCTACTTCAGCCAGGACAAATTTAACAGGGTTTGTGGGACAACCCGTAATGGCTATTCCTGATGTTGACTCATGATGCTCCTTATCGCCATAAATGTTCTTAAAGTGCTGGAGCCAGATGTTATCCGGAATTACGTATTCCGTATCTAAATTATCGCTTTCTGAGAAGAATGGCTGATTTATTGTGGCCCAAAACTTACTGCTGTCCCTTAATACATCAATAGACTGCAAATTATCCCAGGCCTCCTCTTTAATTTTATGTTTCCGCATGGAGGTTGCTTGCTTATAATACTTGCGGAGAGAGGAGACTGGAGCCCTGTCCCTCGGGGTCCACTTAAGGGCCTTAAGAAGAGCCTCATGGGCCTTTGTGCATGAGGAATCGAACCATTTCTGTGCCTTCTTAGAATGTGGCCTACTCCCCTTGTGTGGGTTTTCAGCGATTTGCTTGCAGATTGCTGTAAAGGAGGTTATAGTTCCCGCACCCACGGCATGATCATCCAGGCAGATGCCAATATTGGTCTCTGCCTTGGCAACCAGATCCTCAAAAAAGGCCTCCGGGACTACAGCGTCCCACTTTATCCGTCTGCCTTGATCTTTTGTAGATAAGTTCCGTGGTGCCTCCCTTCCTTGGTCAGTAATGGCAATCTTAGCCCCCAGTTCAGCTTCTAATACAAGGGGGTTATGATCGCTGAAGGTTGACGTCACTACTCTATAGTCCAAGGTATTAATCAGAACTAGAGGGGATAAGAAAATGTAGTCAATAACAGACTTAGCTCCCCGTCCTATGAAGGTGGGGACAATCTCACTACCACTTTCCTTGCCCGGTTCAAGTAGATTTAAATTGGAAAGTAGTTCCTCCAGGGCCTCACCCTGTTTACTATGTTGAAAGTGGGGTACCCTCCCATTTGTGTGCCCAGCAAAATCACCACCATAACAATCCCACGGGCAAGAGTGTATATTAAAATCTCCCATAAAAAAAATTGTTAAGCTTATAGACTGACAAAAATGAATCTAACACGCTAAAATGCTCCTTCTGTACGGAGCCTTCAATGGCATTATACAAATTTATTAAAAGATAATACTGGTCAGAGACAAACCATTCTAATATGAGGAAATTATCTGACTCCCCATTAAGTTTTCTAAATGTTCCAGCAAGGTTTAGAGAAATAAGGAAAAGTAAACCCCCCTTAGGCCTCCCCACAGTCCCTCGAACCACAGGAATAGTGAAGCTATGGTAGCCATCCAAAATAAAGCTAGACTCTGAATCCCAGGTTTCCTGGAAGGCCAGGATATCAAACTCGTTTATAAATTTCAACCAAATGGGGTCAGTGCTTTTGGGTCTAATACCTGCCACGTTCCAGCTTAGGATTTTACATGAGGCTGTCCAATTTTTTGCTATATAGGTTACATCACCTATCCCAAATCCCTGCCCTATGGTTTCAGGACCCAGGCAATCGTTGGACTCCATCTGGGACAGGGGCGAGAATCGATTACAAAGCTCTACCTCCCCCCTATGTTGAATATGTACCGGGGATGCTGATGGTATAGTTATGGGTGCAGGATCCCCCCACCCGTGGCGGCCCCTGGGCAGATCTCATCTGTTCGCTCATCATGGCCTGGTATGTTGGGGTACATTTGTTATTGGGACGGGTATAATTCCGGGTAGGTGGCTGCGGGTATCTGTAGACCCTGGCTGGGGGATAGAAAAACCCCAGGGGGAGTGGTCTGATACCTTTGTTATCAAGGTCTGAGCCGTCCCAAAATAGTTTTTCAGCACTGTTCCTATTGTTAAAATTCACCACCACACAGTACCCCGAAATATTCTTAGGACAGTGCCCAACCCAGCAAACCCTCCTTGCCATGGTGACTGCACATGCAACATCGGCTCCACCCGTGCTAAACTGATCGCACCACTGTCTAGCTTGGTTTATCAAATCAGCGGTTGGTTCACTGGTGCCCCCCCTGACCGGAGGCACCCCAGTAAAGACAGCCACCAGAGGGGCCGCTTCCGGAGGCAGCTCCAGGGTATAGCCAGGGTGTCGAGTGCTTCTACTATTGTCATATGCCTGGCTACCCAAGGTATAGGGTTAGTGTTCCTGGTATCAGCTGTAGTTGTTTCAGCAGCGCATCAATTTTCTCACATTTGGACAGAAACCCCGCTACAAAAGTATTTAAAGTGTCCACAATATCTTTGGCGACGGACACGAGTGCTGTTTCCAGACGTGAGATGAATAAGTCCTCTATGATTTTCCCGATTTGGCCCTTAAGACGATGGTCTATTTGGTTATTCTGAGCCAAGTCTTTTTTCATCCTGCCCGCTAAACTTAGCAACTTTCGCTTCTTGTGCGACTTATGTGGGCGAACAGCAGGCGTTATGGGCATAGGCTGACAAGAAGCGTCTTGTGGGGTGGGTAGTACGGTGTGGGTTGAGTTCACTTCCCGATTAGTTATCACAATGTTTGGCTCCAACGGTATCACCCTGCTATGATCTGAAGGTAGGACTGGGTCAACCTCCCCTTCATTCAAGCCCAGCTCTTTCTCCGCATTAGCGATCTCTTTAGTCAGCACCCCCACTGCAGAGGTTAGATATGAGATGATAGATTCAGACTTTCTGGGATGTTTCGCTTTGGACCCATCGCCATCCCTAGAACATACCTGTTTCCTCTTGCCCATTGTGGATGTTAGGGGGGTGCCCCGGACCGGCCTCTTCCGACCCCTGACGGCCACAGACGGCCCGCCCTTTGCCCGGGCTTAGCACGGCGGCGCCTGCGCGCATCCCGTGGGGCAGTAGCAGGGGCTGTTGCTTTGTAGCGCCTTCGGGCACAGTGCTCGAGTCACTGATGGAGCGCCGGGCCACGGGGCAGCTGGGATGTGTAGTTTTCCCGCTATCACCCGGTCCCGGTCTGGCGAGAGGAAGAGGATGCTGCCGCTGCCAACGCGGTGCTGATCAAGAGCTGTGGTAACCCCCTCGCACGGACAGGTGAGTTAAAGCTGGCCGTTGCCCTCACGGCGTATGTCCGACTGTGTCCGGCCCCCAGAGCACTCTCAGCGGGGCTGCTGCTTTGTAGCGCCTCCAGGCGCAGTGCTCGCGTCACCGATGGAGCGCCGGGCCCCGGGGCAGCTGGGATGTGTAGTTTTCCCGCTATCACCGGGTCCGGTCTGGCGAGAGGAAGAGGCTGCTGCCGCTGCCCACGCGGCGCTGATCAAGAGCTGTGGCAACCCCATCGCAGGGACAGGTGAGTTAAAGCTGGCCGTTGCCCTCACTGTGAATGTCCGACTGTGTCTGGTCCTAAATTGAGGCATTGACAGGGATTGCATGAGGTGGAGAGGCAGGTCTTTGCTGCAAGGTAGGAGAAGGATCTTCCTCTGCCCGTGGCCTTGCGAGTATGAGGGATGGCGGTCAGGACCAGTTGGGTTGAGCAGAGGTCTCTGGTGGGTGCGTGGAATGCGAGCAGGTGGTTGAAGTACACAGGTTCACATCCTGTAGGACTTTGTAGGTATGTGTGAGGAGCTTGAAGTTGATTCTTTTGTTGGATGGGAGCCAGTGGAGGTCACTCAGGGGGCCGGTGATGTGGCTGTGGCAGGATATTAAGGATGAGTCTGGCAGAGGCTTTCTGAATGGCCTGCAGTTTCTTGAGGAGTTCCTGGGTGATGCTGGCATAGAGTACGTTGCCATAGTTGAGTCTGCTAAGGATGAGTGTGTGGGTGGTCATCTTTCTGGCCTCTGTGGGTATCCACTTGAAGATCTTTCAGAGCAAGTGTAGTGTGTGGAAGCAGGATGATGAGACAGTGTTGATCTGGCGGTTCATGGTTAGTGAGGACTCCAGAATGATGCTGAGATTTTGTGTGTGGTCCGTGGGTGTGGAGGGGATCCACGATCTGCAAACCACCAGGGGTTTTGTCCCAGAAGGAGGAGGTGGAGCCTTCTCCAGTCTTCTCTGAGTTTAGCTTAAGGCAACTGTCCTTCATCCTGTGGCAACAGCCTTCATTACACCATGAAAGTTGTTCGTGGCGACTGTGGGTTCGTTGGTGAGGGAGGGGATCAGCTGGGTTTTGTTGGCGTACAAGACAATATTGAGTCCTTGTTTCCTGATGATTCTGCAAGTGGGGCAATGTAGATGTTGAAGAGATTGGCGCTTATGGTGTTGTGAAGCATTTTAGAATCATGCGTAAGTTACTGATTTATGCCCTTATATAGCTACAATTCACATTGCCCTTATATAGGCATAGAAATCATACCCATATTTAGACATAACCCATCCAGTCCAAATACAGGCATGGCTACTTCCACTAATTCCAAAAAGCCACGACGATTTCTTGAAAAACTCGACTTCAGCAGTCAGGGACATCCCCTTACTTGAATATTGATTTGTCCTAGAAATCATGGCGTTTTCAAAGAGCTACCATTCCCTTGGGGTTCTTTGGTGATGTTATTATGTCCGCCTTACGTCAAACTAGGCACCTTCAAGGTATAAATATGGCTACACTTGCACTAGCAAACACGCAGTGGTTCGGAGCAGCTCGACTATCTACTTGCCCGACGCAGCTCGCTGCAGCAAGTGCCGAAGGAAGACGACCCTCCAGCTGACGCACTGACAGAGAGGCTGCCTTTCTCTCGCTGAGAATCCAGCTCCAGTTTTTCCAAGCTCCCCTTGCGGGGTGTTGGAAAATCGAATCTGGAGACAGAGATTCCAGACCTCCTTCATTCTAAAACCAAGGTACAGAGCTGATTAGACCCTAAGAGAAATCTTGGTTAGATTCTTGGCAAAGAAACTAAACCTATGCTACACCACACTTACTTCTTCCCTCGTACAAGACTTAGGTTTGGTACATTGGGGTAGGCATATTTTAGAAGCACCAGTTGAGTACTTTTAGTCTTTGTTATTTATGTATGTATTTTATGGCTTAGAAACCATACCATGCTTTTACAGTATTATTTTATAATACTCTCCTTACTGTACGCATTATACTTTGCAACCAGTGTTACGATTGCAGCAGTTCATTTCCTCTGCATGAGAAAGAAGACTGTTCAATAAACCCTTTTATTGAAAGCGCCCGTCTCTCTATTTCTCTGCACCTCTGTTGAAACGAAGCATGCACGATTGACTGAGTAAAATATCTATGTATTGTTTCCATGACTCTAAAGATACATTTTATTTTGGGGAAACAAAGTTGTCATGTTTATGCGGTTTTCAGAAACTAATCCCTTCTAGTGTATTTAAGAAAGTTTCTAGAGACCTCTGAGCTAGCTGGCACTCACAATTAAGTCTAATATATTCTATAGAGACCTAGTCGACCTAAATCCTACTTCAAATCTATAGGATATATTATTTGAATGCGCAAAGCCTATTGGGAATATAGGAACTTCACTACAATGAAGGAGCCATGAGGCACTCTGCAGCTGATCTCTGTAGGTTCAGAGTGGAACGGTGGTAGTCTGACTCCCTGTGTTCGGCCTAAAAGGAACAAGTGGATCCATTCCAGGACTTTGTCATGATGCTGGCGCCATGGAGTCTTGCACATACAGCTTGGTGGGAGATGGTGTTGAAGGTGGCTGAGGGGTCCAGGTGGATGAGCGCTGCAGTTTCGCCTCGGCCAAAGAGGGTGCATACGTTGTCTGTGGCAGTCAGGAAGGCGGTCTCTGTGCTCTGGTTGCTTCAGAACCCAGAAGATTGGGAGAGGTTCAGAATGTTGTTCGTTTCGATGAACTCAGAAAGTTGAGCGTTTATGGCCTTCTCAATGACCTTGGCTGTGAAGGGGATTAGAGAAGAAGGTTCAGATGTTCTGAGGTTCTTCGGGTCGGTAGAGGGATCTTCAGCAAGGGGTTGATCTCTGTGTGTTTCCTGTCTACGGGGCAGATTTGATGGAGCAGTTGATGGTGCAGCAGAGTTCTAGGGCAGTAGAGGGGCTGGCTTTGTTGAAAATGGTTATCGTGGCTGTTGAAGCTGTCATACATCTCCTTAATTTTGCGGCGGAAGAAGGTGCTGAGGTTGTTGCAGAAGTCTGGGAGGGTAGGATGCCTACTGTGCTGGGTTTGGAAAATTCTTTGACCACAGTGAAAAACTCTTTGCTTTTGAGTGCGTTGGTGTTGATCCTTTCTTGTAGGGCCATGTTCTTTGTTGTTCTAATGAGGTGGGGGTACGGTGACAGTGATTTTGAAGGCTGGTCGGTCTTCTGGGGGTTTGCTGCTCCTCATCTCTTCTCGAGCCATCTACAGGAGCGTCTGGACTCATGATGGGTGAGAGGGAACCAGCTGGCTTTTTTGAAGTGTCGCTTGCCTGGCTCTTTTTTAGTGGATTCAGTGTGTCAGCGCAGTTGGAGATCCATCGGTGGAGGTTGCTTGCTGAGGTATTGACATCCGTGGAAGTCAGAAATGGGGAAATTTTGCTGAGGGAGGTGGGGAGCTGATCTTCGGTGACCTTGTTCCAACTTCTGCAAGGGTAGCAATGGGTGTGGTGGTTTACAGTGGGTTTGGTGAAGGAGAAGTTGATGCAATTTCTGTCTGCCTTTTCATGGTAGTGTGAGAACCATGAAAAGGCATTCATAAATGGACATACTATTCCCTAAGGCAGTGCCTCCATTATAGGGATTAGAGTCATACCACTGCCCCTACGGGCTCCTTCGCCTGTCGGAGGTGGCAGTCTTTCCCCCTGACATTATCACTCCTACCGCCTGCATCGTAATGCAGTGGTTGGACTGATGCCCTGTATGTCGGGCAGATCGGCACCGACGGCCTGTCAGTGGCAGTCTGCCCAATGTCATAAAGAGGGCCTAAATTTCAATTTAAACTAATTTGTTTCAACAATCTAACATTACCACTTCAGTTGAAACATAATACACAATTCAGCATACATTTATTGAGCTTTGCTAATCTATTAATTGTTCTTATTACTGACACATTTTTAAAGTGTCCTTGATAGCAGTAAGGCATACATTTTTCTTGAAAGGGAATGAGATTTGCAGTCCTAAATCATATACAACTATATCGCTATATCAAAGTGTGACATTCCCCAACAGCCTATGATGAAACCATAAAATTTCACAGTGAAACAGTTTGTAAGAGTTTTGATTTCTTGAGTTAGTTCCCTACAAATAACTTTTTTTCACATGCTTCTTCAAGGGAATTCTGTGAGTTTTTGTAATGGATTGAACCATCAATCACCACAGCATTACCACCTTTGGTGAACACTGCATTAGATTTTCGTAATTCACCTTGACTATTATTTGAATACGTTCTCTGTATGTTAGTCAACTGCACCATTTTGCTCTATCAATGAGTCTCCCCAGAATGTTGTTGTGTCTTTTAATTCTTATGTCCTTTGTTTTAGGACAGGCATCTGACACATGCACAATTGTTTCACATATATTTTTGCAATGTTTACAATAAGCAAATGATCAATCTCCTTCTCCGGATAGTGTTTGTTACATTTGCTCTGAGCATAAGTTCAGCTTTGTATTGATTTTCCTTTAGTTTAAAGCCCTTCATAATCCAGAAGATTGGATTCTTTTTTTTTTTTTTTTTATCAAATATATTTTATTGAGTTCCACAAAGCGAGAACGTACATACAACATTCAGAGAAACAAAAGGCTACGCTGAGGCACCCTTCCCCAACCCTGGTGAGTACCCCACTGTGCTTCCGGGAAGTGAGGTGAGTCCGGGTGCCCAAGTATGTTCGCTTAGTGGGGGGTATGCCCCCCGGTGATCGCTTGAACTCTTTTCCACCAACCCCCCAAAAGGCCCACCCCCCCAACCTACCCCAACTGTGCCCTACCCCCCCTTATCAACCCCCCATCCCCCCGACCTCCCCCCTCCCGCCCGGTGTCTTCCTAGTAGCGCTTAAAGGTGGTTGTGCGGGGTTTAGACTAGACTTTGTGTTCCACTCTAGCCGTATTATCTCTGAACCCTTCCGCCAGTCTCAGGACCCTGAGATACCTCGGGCATGTAAGCTCCGTAAATTCTTGGGAAAGTAGAGAGATGAGTGGCTGCCAAGTTTCTCTGAAGGAGTCGGATGACTGAGTGAGCGAGGCCTGTATCCTCTCCATCCCCATGATGTACCATAACCTGTGTAACCACCCCGTGTGCGTGGGCTGCCTAGTGGACCCCCATAGGGACAGGATATGCTGAGTTGCTGCCCCCATCGCCAATCCCATCTGTCTTCCCTGCAGTGACTTGAGTGGGAGGCTGTTCGGCAGTCCAAGGACAGCATAGGCCGGGAATCGTGGAAAATCGTGGAATGTCGGTGTCGAAGTGAGTGTCTATGTCCTTGAGTACCGCCTCCCAATAGTCCCGTAACGCGGTGCAGTCCCATAGAATGTGTAGCATGGTCCCCGTGTGCCCGCACCCTCTCCAACATTTAGGGTCTCTGCTCGGGTTTCCCTGGTGTAGGCGTTCAGGGGTCAAGTGCCAGTAGTAGGCGATCTTGACCGCTGCCTCCCTGCTAGCGGTATTCCTGGCCGTGTGGTGAGCTCGGTAGTATACTTCCCGCCATTCTTTTGCAGAAAGAGTGCGCCCCAGTTCCCTCTCCCAGCGCCTCTGTCCAGCAGATTTCTCCGTAGGGAGGGGTTGGGATAGCATCTGATATAATTCAGTGATGGACCTCGTGTCCGACGTTTTGGTCATGATCCATCGCTCATATGGGGTGAGGGAGCGGCCAGCCAAAGGCGCGACGTCGGCATGCAGCAGCCAGTGCCTAAGCTGAAAGTACTGGTAGCGGAGTGGCTTATCCAGTGTGTAGTTCGCCGTCACTACGTCCCAGGTCATAAAGCCCTCCGTGTCGCATAGGTGGCCTGCAGAGCGGCATTCTGATTGTCGCCATTGAGGGAATGAGCTCGGGGATCTGCCTGGGGGGAACGCCGGATTGTCCAGCAGAGGCGTCATGGGGGATGGAAAGGTCGTCAGGCCTCTCGGGACCGCGGTTGCATCCCACACTTGCAAAAGAGTCCTGGTGATAGGGGATCTCTTGAGGTACGGTGGTCTGTCCGGACGCGCCAGGAAGGGAACTTTCCAGAGGGGCAGGCCCGCCATGGCCCTGTCCTGGAACAACCAGTGCTTCTCCGAAGTCAGCCGGGACCACTCCAGGAGGAATCGAAGTTGAGCCGCCTGGAAGTAACGCCTCAGGTCCGGGACCCCCAAACCCCCTTCCGCCGTCGTCCTCGTGGCCAGGTCGCGCCGCAGCCTGGACCTTTTATTCTCCCAAACATAGTGGTGCAGGGCGTCTTGTAGCTTCTTCAGCATCCCCAGTGGGGGGGTGACCGGGATGGTCTGGAATACGTAGAGGATCTTGGGGAGCAGGGACATTTTAATGGCCGCCACTCGACCTAGCCACGAAAGCGGTTGTTGCCTCCACCTCGCAATGTCTCCCTGAACGCGCGACAGCAGCTTGGAGTAGTTAAGGTCGACCGTTTGGACGGTCGCCGGTGTCAAGTCTATCCCCAGGTACTGCACGGTGGTGCTGACCTCAAGCCCCCCTATGTGCAGCGATGCCCTGTTAGCTGGTCGAGTATTGCTACCTAGTGGTAGGACGACGGACTTCTGGACGTTCATTTTGAAGCCCGACACAGCTCCGAACGCGGTCATTTCCGACAGGAAGGCCGGCAAAGAGACCCGTGGGTTATCCACCACCACCAGAATGTCGTCCGCGTAGAGTCTGATGGTTTGCTCCACGCCCCCGAACTTGATCCAGGCTATGGCTTTATTGTCCCGGACACGCTGGGCAAATGGTTCAATGTAGAGGGCGAAGAGGAGCGGCGAGAGGGGGCAACCCTGTTGCGTGCCTCTCTGGATGTCGAACGGCTTAGAGCTAACCCCGTTGACTTTGATGGTCGCTTTCGGGGATGTGTAGCATCCCGCCACCCATGAGCGGAAGCGTGGGCCCACGCCGAACTTAACCAGCGTCTGTTCCAGGAACCTTCAGTCTACCCTATCGAACGCCTTCTCGGCGTCCACCGATAGCAGTGCTGCGTCTGAGGCGTTTGCGTGAGCTTTATCGATGACATGCATAATGCGCTTTGTGTTATCTGCGCATTGCCGGGAGGGGACGAAGCCCGCTTGGTCAGGGTCGATAATGCCTGGAAGACACGGGCCCAGTCGGGAGGCCAGAATGCCCGTGAAGAGTTTAAGGTCCACGTTGAGGAGCGAGATCGGCCTGTACGCAGCGCAGCGCGAGGGGTCTTTGCCCGGTTTCGGAAGGACTACGTCTTCCGCCTCCAACATCTCCCTCGGGATAGAGCCCTGGCCCTCGAACGAGTTGAACAGTTTTGTGAGGACCAGCGCCAGGAGGGGGCAAAAGGTTTTGTAAAAACCCGCGGAGAAGCCGTCCGGGCCCGGAACCTTCAAGGGTTTGAGGCGGGCGATGGCCGCTATGACTTCTTCCAGGCGGAAAGGGGCGTCTAACGCTGCGGAGTTCACGTCGTTAAGAGCAGTGACCTCCATAGTCTCCAGGTAGGTCCTACCCGCTTCCTCCCCTACTGTCCGGTCGGCGGCATACAGCTGCTCATAAAAGGTTCGGAATGCCTCCGCTACGTGGCCATCCTCCCGGACCTCGCCGCCATCGTCTCCGCGTATCACTGGGATCTGGGAGAGGACGGTTTTGGCCTTAAGTTTGCTAGCCAGCAAGCGGCCTGTTTTGTCTCCCCCCACGTAGTACGTATGGCGGAGACGGAGCGCCGCGTATTCCGCCCTGTCGAGGTCCAAACTCTCCAGTTGTGCCCCGACCGCTTTCAGCTTGCGCCAAATCCGGGGGGCTTCCGTCCGGCTGTGAACCCGTTCTAGTTCTAGCACTTGCGTCTCCAGGTCCCGCCTCCGATCTTTCCGCTCCCTATTTTCTGCAGCGGCGATTGCCATGATTTCGCCCCTAACGACCGCCTTGAGTGCCCCCCACAATGTCGCCTGGGTCACCTCGCCCGTGTCGGTATGATCCAAGTAGGCGGTAATGCTTTGGGACAGTTGCTGCACCACTCCCTTGCGGGATAGTAAACTTTCCCTCAGTCGCCACTTGCCCCTATGTGGAGGAGTACGCGGGACAGTCAGTTGAAGGATCACCGCGTCGTGGTCTGAAAGTGCCGCAGGTGTGATGTCGATGTCCAGAACCATGGGGATTATGTCCGCCGAACCCAGGAAGTGGTCTATTCTAGCATATGTGTGGTGCACATGAGAATAAAAGGTGTACCCCGGGGCAGTAAGATGTTTGTCCCGCCAAATGTCAGTCAGTCCCCTGTCTACCAGCCACTGCTTCCCGGTCGCCGACAGCGCCCCTGCGTCCCCAAATCTTTTCCCAGACCTATCCTTCTCGTTGTCCATGACCAGGTTCAAGTCCCCTCCCATCAGTACCAGCCTCATATCGCCCGAGAGCGCTTCAGACAGCGCCCCTTTCAAGAAGACCTCCTGTTTGGTGTTGGGTGCATAAATGGAGCCTAACGTGAAGGAAGAAGTACCTACATGTATTGTGTGCGCTAGGAGCCTGCCCCTGATTTCTGCCACTTTATTCCCCACCCGTCCTTTGAAGTGTCTGGCCACTAGTATAGCTACGCCCGCCTTCTTCTCGTTGGTCGTGGAGTAGAATTGGTGGGGGAAGGCCCTCGCTTTCATGCGGTGCCAGTCTTTCGCCAACAGATGCGTTCCCTGCAACAGACATATTTCGGCCCCAGAGCGCTCAAGGAAGGAGATGACTGCCCTTCGTTTGATGGGATTATTGAGTCCCTTAACATTAAGGGAGAGGATACTTATACTGTCAGCAGCCATGAGTGTGCGTGCGTCCCGTCAGCCACGACAGCAACCCCCAGCCAGCCCAACCCCAGGAACCAGATGCTAATCCAGAGTGAACACACCGAGCTCCCCCCCCATCACCCTCCCACGCCCCAACTTCCCCCCCAACATCCCCCCCTGCCCTTCCCCCCCCAACTGGTGAACATAGTCCCAGGCCAATCATGAGACAGTCGAGGCCTGTGGTAGATGAGTCAATGAGTGGGTGCGTGGCAGTGGCGGCTCATGGCCCCCCCAACCTCCTCCCCCGTCCAGGAGCCAAAACTCAGCTGATGACGACCTTCACTAGAATCTACTCAGGAGGCTGCGCCGGTGTCTTTTGATACTTCGTGGATTGCCGCGGCTTGTTCCAGGGCCACCGTGTCCGGGTCGGGCTTGAGAGGCTTCTTCCGCTGCCTGTCTCGACGCACCGTCTGCCATCCGTCCCTCGACATCCCAGGGGAGCCCGGTGCGGCCCCGGACGACCGCTGGCCCGCCATGTCGTCCTGGGGCGGGTCTTCATGGGGGATGCCCAGCACCGCACACGTATCCCGTAGGGAACGCAACTGGTGGAGGGCGCCATTCCACTTAAAGACCAGGCGAAATGGGTGACCCCAGGAATACGGGACCCCCTCCTTACGCAGAAAGGTTGTGGCAACCCTGAATGCCCTCCGCTTTTGTAGGGTGGTCGCAGCCAAGTCCTGAAAGAGTTCCACATTGTGGTCCCGGAAGCGGAGGGGCTGCTTGTGACGAGCCTCCCTCAAGATGCGCTCCTTCAAAGGGTAGTCCGGCAGAAAGGCCAGTATGTCCGGTGGGGGGCCCTGGGTCCGGCGGGCCGGGCCCACTCGGTGGGCTCTGTCGATACGAACCACAAAGTCATCTCCTTCCCCCAGCACCATTCGGAAGAGCGCTCGCAGGTATCCAGCCATATTGTCTCCTTCCGCCTTGAGTGGCACATTCCGGACTCGAATGTTATTCCGCCTGGAGCGGTTCTCCAGGTCCTCCGTATGGGTCTGGAGGTCCATTTGCTGGTCGTGAAGGCGGACGATCTCCTGCAGAAGGAGCTCTATTTCCTCACTTCTGGCCTGGCCCGAGAGCTCGTTGGCCGCTACTCTCTCCCCCAGTTCGTCAACGTCTCGCCGGAGTTCCTTGTACTCCCCTGTCATTTCCTGCCGGAAGGTTTGGATATCTTCTTTCAGGGAGGCGAAGAGGGTTTCCATAAACGCCTTGGTGGCTGGTGTCTCGCCTTCTGGGAGATCTTTCCCCTTGTGGGGGGCATTGGTGCCGGCTTATCCGGGCTTTTGTCAGGCTTGGGGGGTCCCTTGACCAGCATCTCCGGGATGTTGCGGTTCCCCTTGCGGTTCGACATGGTGAACCCAACCGCAGGCCGCAGCCCGGCCGATGCTCTAGGTGCTTCTGCAGGGGGCCCCTGTGTGCTCCGGCCGTAGTGCAGGAAGGCCGATATCGTGTTCCCGGGGCCTATCCCCAAGTCCTCTCTACTGCTGCTCCTCCCAGCTCGCGGTAAGGGGCCTGGCGCCCGCTTGGTAACCCTGGGCCTCAGTCCGCCTGCTCGGGTCTCCACCTCCTGGGGCCTGCCGCCTCCTCGGGCCGTCCCAAAGGTGCAGTTGCGCCGCTGCCCCGTGTGTGTCTCTGTGGGTCGCTAGTAGGGGGGGGGGGGGCCCAGCTGCGTCCCCTGTCGCTCCCTGGCCTCCCCCTGAACACCGCTCACCTCCTTCCTGTGGACGCCGATCGGCCCCACCGGCCCGTAGCACCGAGGGCCGGCGGGCCCGGCACTTCACTGTCTGCAGGGTCGCAGTTGGATGCTGCTGGACTGCGCTTCTTGGCCCCCGCAGACACCGCCGGGGTCTTCACCGGCTCCTGTCCTGTGCTGCGTGGGGTCTCGTCTCGCCCCTCGGCAGCAGCTTGTGTCCCTCCACCAGTTGTCCCAGGGGCTCAGTCGCGCCTCAGGTCGGGGCGTCTTGTGTCTCTGGGATTAGGCCCCCGCCACATGCGGGTCCGCTGGCGGCCTGTGCCTCCACTCCTGCGCTGCGGCGCTGTTCTCGCTGGGGGGAGGGGGAGGTGGGGGCCCCCAGTCGCACCACCGCTACTCCCGGCTGACCACCGTTCTCCCTTCGCCTGCACTCTCGGGCCTCGTGAGCTCTTGCCGCCTCGTGGGGGGGGGGGGACGACCTCACTCCCTACCTCCGGTGCTGTGGCCACTCGTGCTCCCGGGCCCCGCTCCCTGCTGCAGCCGGCCAGTTGTGTGCTCCGGCCGCGCCTTCCGCCTCTAGGCCCACGCCGGGGCCTCGCGTAGATCTGGGGGGGTCGGCGGGCCCGGCGCCGCTCCACTCCCCGTCTGTCCGCCGGGCTCCCTGCCTGGTGCGTCGCTTCCCGGCCCACGCGGGTGTCACCGGGGGTCTCGGTTGTTCCTCCCCCGTGCCTGCGTTGCTATAGTGCGGCTTCGCCGGGCTTCCAGGCGCCCTGGTCCGGGTCGGGGCTGTTCGCGCCTTCCGGCGGCGGCCGGGTATCACTGCTCCTCGGCGCCTCCCTCCGTTCTGAGGCCTCGCCAGCGGCTCCCCGGCCACTGAGGACTGCCAGGTGTCTGCCCGCTCGCTTTGGCCGGCTCGGTCAGGGCTATGGTCCGCAAATATCCCTGGCGGGGGATCGGGTCTGGGGAGCCTCCGCGGGACACGTCCTACCAAGCCGCCATCTTGGCCACGCCCCCGGATTCTTTTTAAAGTGTTTTTTAGTGTCTACTTGTACCTGGAAATTTTTCACATTTGTCTTTGCTGCAAACATAAGATGATAATAATTGCAAAGAGTTGTAAGAATGAAAGTTTTGATTATGTTTTCAATTCTATTGTTTAGTATATATCCTGCATACATGTTCATGGAATCAATATACAAGTCTAGAGTTTCTGTGAGATACAATAGATTGCTCACGTTGTTGGATTCCTATACTTATACCATTTGAGCTTCTTGAGTACAACAGACCATAACATATGTAAGAAGGTAGTTGGAGATAGTTCTTGACCTTCTTTTTTCTGATCTGGGATGTTTGTACAAAATATTTTAAAAAAAATATAGTGATAGAAAAATAAATTGAACAGGAATATCAAAGGTAAAAATTTAATTTTGTGTTGTTTTTAATATTGTAAAAAATATTGATCTAGAAAATATTGTGGTATGTAATATCATTTGTAAGTGTTACTGAGGGCCTGATTACGAGTTTGGTGGTCAGGGAACCGCTGTATCCATGGTTCCCGTCCAGCCGAAGCAAGCTTGGTGGTCCGACTGCAGTATTACCAGATTGTCGGATTACCTTTGCAAAGACGGCCGGCGATCCACAGACACTGCCAGCCATCTGCAGAGCCTGGCGGCTGCGGTCAGGGCAACACAGCTGCCATAGGGCATTAGAGAGGAGTTCCACCACTGAACGTATTATGAGTTTAAGCTGAGTGTCCTGATGTCGTAGTTCACCTGCTTGTGCATACCGACCTCCCGTATAGAGATAGCACCGGTTGGCATGAGAAACAAGATGACTGTTCTCCCTGCGTCTCCTGTTGCAACTGCTTTGAAATTGAAATGGATGCAAATAACCGATCAAGTGGCTACTTCCATCGAGGGCTCAACCTCTACGATTGGATATTCGTAGTCCAGCAGCAGGGAGCAAGCAAGCCGCTTCAGTGCGGACCCGTGATGGCGCCAACCGGTGCTATCTCTATACGGAAGGTCGGTATCCACAAGCAGCTGAACTACGACATCAGGACACTCAGCTTAACAGCACATCAGCCCACTGGGGCTTTATTAATATATTTTAATCTGCTGCCACATTGAAAAACTCACTAGAGGAAATGTTTTTAAAGAATGCACCACAAGATCCACAATGCCGTTTTTTGCGGACAAGCCCACTGGGGCAGGCTCTTAATAAAGGAATGCATGAACTAACTTTCACTGTGAGCAGAAGCCATTGAGGAAGGGAAGAGTATCCCGAAACCGGTCTGGCATGAGAAACAAGATGACTGTTCTCCCTGCGTCTCCTGTTGCAACTGCTTTGAAATTGAAATGGATGCAAATAACCAATCAAGTGGCTACTTCCATCGAGGGCTCAACCTCTACGATTGGATATATATCTTAATGAATTTAATGTATCTTAATGTATTTCTTTCTTACTGCATGACTTCGTTTTATGTTTATTCTCAGTCTGATTGCAGCCCCATATTTTTATTCCCACAGGTTGAAACAGTAGGACTGTATCACAGGCTTGTGATTACAGCAACCGAGTACTTTTCAACTCTGGCCTTCTCCTTCCTCCTGACGAAGTATGTCCTTTTATATTCTTTTGTGCACTTTAATATTCATGGATTTTGGAACAGGGTTGTTCCGTGGTTGACCCTCCACTGATTGCTCACTCCAATGCCGTGCATTGACCATATGACTTTGTGAACTGGACTTTCGATATGTCACCATGAATTCCTCCACTAACCAGGGGATATGTATTTACGATGTATGCCTTGCACCCTCCCACTATCCAGGGGGTAGCGTTTCTATATATACAACGTCGTATACACCGTTTGGTGTATTACGTAGGCATGACATGGCCCACAACGTCTCCATAGTAACCCGCAGGGGACGGTCACGTGCTGTGTGCCTAGCTTCGGATAGGAAGACGGCACCTATGTATCTCAGAACTTTGGCACGCTGTGGGTATATCCACTTGGAACACAAACTCAATATTATGAGTTTAGTATATCCAACACATTGGTCTTTTATTTGTGACATTAACATGATATTGTTTGTTAATTATTTTTCACGATATTTTCGGTTGTGATTGTCCAGTATGTTTGTTGGGGCCGCCCGCCAATGAGGGCATTGTGACAATAAGTTCACTAGGCATTATACTAGATATGTTTTGTAATGTAAACCTACTACAATATGGCGCCCGTACAATTTCACTAAGACGTATGAGTCCTTTGTCTATGTTCAGTGCGAACACACGGTAAATACGAAAAACTTCCTGAGCACTTTGTGTGAACAAGCACTCATGGAGTGCGAAACGCGTCACGTAGGGCTTATGGCGTGAATAAACCCTACTCAAGTTGACTAACCTGCTGTCTGGTGTGGATTTCTGTACCTGAGTGCGCGCCTGGCACGCAGTTTTGGAATCATATTGTTACCGGTTACCTCACCGGCAGCGCGCCACCCCCACGAGACGAGGGATACCCCACAGAGGTGCTCTTTGGATTATATATATATATATATATATATATATATATATATATATATATATAATCGTAAAGAAAAAAAACAATGAAACAGGATCTACTATTACCAGTAGATTCATCACCGACTATCACTCTCAATCCAACGAGGTGAGAAAAGCGCTGGGGAAATTTTGGAATGTATTGAAACTAGATAGAGAGCTTGCACCTGGGATCTCTGAGCATCCCCAAATTACTTTCAGGAGACCCAAGTCCCTTAAGGATCTACTCTGTACCACACTTATACCAGGAATTACCAGTCAAAGAAATCCCTTTCAAGGATTCTACGTTTGCAGTAGATGCAAGGCCTGTCGCAATAGTAGTAATCAGAAAGAAGTTCAGTTATCAAGAGAGACTGACAAATTTAAGATCCTTAAACATGTCACGTGTCTTACAGATCACACCATATATGCACTGAAATGCCCATGTCAGCTCTATTACATAGGGAGTACGAAACATCCGGCCAAAAAGAGAGTTCTGGAACACATGCGGGCCATCACAAATCTTGACAATTAATACCCAATAGCAAGGCACTTTGCAACACATCACAAGAGCAATGCCCATTTGCTTTCATTCTGCGTTTTGGAAACTGTTCCTACTAGGGAGAGAGGAGGTGACAGAATTAAAGAAATGAGGAGATTAGAATCTAGACTCATAATCAAGTACAGAACCACACAACCAGGTGGTCATAATTTACATGAAGAGTTAGCCGTATATTTAGGCTAGAATACCATACTATGTCTTGTCAATATTGCCGCAGTCATGCTGTCCAACTTTGTTTATGAGAAACTGTTGTTCAAATGTTTTAATCACAACTCCACTGAGGTCACTTTTTGATAATATCTTTGTCCTTTATGTTTACAGAACTATGGGATGCCACACTGTGGCAATCGGTTCACCACTGATTTGAACGACTGCACATTTGAATGAACCGTATGATTGTGGATTTTACGCCCAATATGAAGTATGACAAAATTACTCTAGAACACTTACGTTTTGGCATCTGGATTGGCCGTCTACCGCCTTGGGTGGTGTTTAATAAACAAACACTGCATTTCGTGTTTTGCCCACTGGGGCTATCCAGACAATACCGCAACTTTATCCGTTGGGTATCCACTAGTATGACATGATCAACAGCAGACACTGCCCCTTGGCCCACATGGGCATGATTTACTTTGTTTCAATTTACTTTGTTTACTCTGCAACACTGGCAGATGTGTTTGTTTCCTCCACTTTGCGGACTTCGGGTGACGGCAAAACTGAACTACACTTAGTGCACTGAGCAGAGCGCCTCACACGGCTTAACTTGAACTTCTTTCTTTTTTGAATAAACCACTTGGAATGCTTTATTGCTCCTCTCTCTAGATGCACATTCCGGATGCACAGGCAACACCGGGTTATCGTATTAATGAAATGCTGTTATGTCTACTTCATTTTGCAGCGCCGAGCCAATTAAGCAATTCAAATGTAATTTATCACAAATGTTATGTTCTTTTCATTATGTTAAATATTGTGAAAGAAGTGAACTCAGCCCACGGCAACATCAGCTAGTCTGTAGTTTATTACCATTGGTATGACGTGAATACCAGGTGACAATGTATTTAATGCACGTAACTTAGTTGACTCGTTCTCGTGAGAAAGCAGGTTCACCTGCGAAACGCGTCGAGAAAAGCCTTTGAAATAAAACACGCTCTTGCAACTTGGAAGTGGCCCGGACATCTTTTCTTTTACGGAGGAGAGTGTATGGTTGGAGCTATATATATATATATATATATATATATATATATTCTGTCCACGAAAGATTGCTCTCTCAGGTGTGCCACACGCAAGGAGATCAGCACACAGTGTCCACCGGTAGCAACAAAACAGCCTCTCACACACCTCTCTCTTAACTGCCATACGCGTTTCAGGCGTCCTATCGCCCTTGGTCACTGGCTGGCCACGGATTACAAAAGGCTTGTTTGCTTGCACTAATTTATTCAATTTAATTTAATTTAATTTAATTTAATTTAATTTAATGTTCACCGCCCCAGTGGGCGTCAACAAAGTGGCATTGTGGTCCTCGTAGTCCGATGTGCTAGTGCATAGAGTAAAACCAAGTGGAAGCCTTTAGTAGATTCGTGAGAACAATGTTAACCCATTTGGGTGGATTGGGGTGTAGAGGAGACCTTCTGCTGCCAATACCTGCCGGCGGTCTAGGCTCACCTTGCTTCTTTCGCTGCTCCAAATTCCTGAGCAGCGTGAAACCGCCATTACAGCGGCAGGGCACTCCCGCGGCCGAGCCAGCCGCATTAGATTCTGTCCACGAAAGATTGCTCTCTCAGGTGTGCCACACGCAAGGAGATCAGCACACAGTGTCCACCGGTAGCAACAAAACAGCCTCTCACACACCTCTCTCTTAACTGCCATACGCGTTTCAGGCGTCCTATCGCCCTTGGTCACTGGCTGGCCACGGATTACAAAAGGCTTGTTTGCTTGCACTAATTTATTCAATTTAATGTTCACCGCCCCAGTGGGCGTCAACAAAGTGGCATTGTGGTCCTCGTAGTCCGATGTGCTAGTGCATAGAGTAAAACCAAGTGGAAGCCTTTAGTAGATTCGTGAGAACAATGTTAACCCGTTTGGGTGGATTGGGGTGTAGAGGAGACCTTCTGCTGCCAATACCTGCCGGCGGTCTAGGCTCACCTTGCTTCTTTCGCTGCTCCAAATTCCTGAGCAGCGTGAAACCGCCATTACAGCGGCAGGGCACTCCCGCGGCCGAGCCAGCCGCATTAGATTCTGTCCATGAAAGATTGCTCTCTCAGGTGTGCCACACGCAAGGAGATCAGCACACAGTGTCCACCGGTAGCAACAAAACAGCCTCTCACACACCTCTCTCTTAACTGCCATACGCGTTTCAGGCGTCCTATCGCCCTTGGTCACTGGCTGGCCACGGATTACAAAAGGCTTGTTTGCTTGCACTAATTTATTCAAATTAATGTTCACCGCCCCAGTGGGCGTCAATGAAGTGGCATTGTGGTCCTCGTAGTCCGATGTGCTAGTGCATAGAGTAAAACCAAGTGGAAGCCTTTAGTAGATTCGTGAGAACAATGTTAACCCGTTTGGGTGGATTGGGGTGTAGAGGAGGCCTTCTGCTGCCAATACCTGGCGGCGCTCTAGGCTCACCTTGCTTCTTTCGCATATATATATATATATATATATATATATATATATATATATATATATATATATATATATATATATATAGACCATAATTGTATCTTCAACTAAAGTCTCTGCCCTTGTTTGTCCTGCTGCAGTCGTTCACTGGGATTCTGGTTTCGTATATATATATATATATATATATATATATATATATATTCACACGTATGGTCCGGCGCAATCCTTTCCCAGTAGATTAAAAGGAATCACACAGGAGCCGTGGCCTCTATTTCAGTGCAGATTTATTGCAGACACAAACGTCCTACGCGTTTCGGAGTGGAACACTCCTTCGTCACGGGCCCTTTTAATCTACTGGGAAAGGATTGCGCCGGACCATACGTGTGAGTAATTTGGGGGTGGCTACCCCAGCCGTGAGCCCGCCGAACCAGTGGCTTGGGTACAGCTACGAACTTTGTGCTTATATATATATATATATATATATATATATATATATATATATATATATATATATATATATATATATATATATATATATATATATATATATATATATATATATATATATATATATAAATACCCGGATAGCATTCGGGACCCCGATGATGAAGCATGTCACCAACCAGGTTGGTGAGTGAGGGGTCTTCTAACAAAAGATGAACTCCTTCTTTTGTTATTTCTCCATCTCCCTTCTGCCCATTTGAGACCATGGATTTGGTCCAATGGTGATGCTCTTTTTGTTGGTTATACTGTTTTGCATGTCAACAATTTTCTAGTCTTGCATTCTTTGTCACTGAAGGGTGTTGTGTGTGCAGTCTTATTAACCCCAAACTTACATGCTCGACAGACTGTGCATTTGTAAAAACCTTTTCTTAATGAGAGCCACGTAGTTCCTTTTGTTGTCTCTGGACTGCTCCTCACCAAGGCATCACTCATGGAAAGAGATTTTCTGTAGGTAAAGGAAGGGTTATTAGGGAACAAATGGCCAATGATAGAATCATTAAGCACTACTGCCCAATTACGTCTCATGATACTTCTCAGTTGTTTGTTTTGTTTATTAAATGTAAGTATCAATCTGATTTGATCTCTCTTTTCTTTTTTCTAAATAAAGACAACTTTGAAAATTGTCTCCTTATTTCTGTTTTCTCTGATAATAGCTCTTGTATTGGTTTTGGTCAATAAATCTGATCTCTTTAACTTCATTGTTTTCCTGATGGCCTGATTTACTGTTTTTTCTTAGTAGCCACGTGCTATAAATCTAAGTTGGGCCACTTCAAGTTCTTTATTAATAATTCAAATTCTCTTCAGCCTGAGCATTTCCCCTTAAGGTATACTTTCTAATAAATGCCAGGGATGAAAGCTCGTAGCGTGCAGCAAGATGTTACAGGCTGTTTCTTTGCAATGTACTTTTGTTTCAATTCTATTATTTGCAATATAGACCTGAATATACAAAAAGTTATCTGTAGTGTCACTCACTGTGGCTGTAAACCTTAAGTTGATGTCATTGTTGTTAAATATTTACACAAATTCCAAAGCACTTTGCTTCGTTCCCTTCCACACCACAAAAAATCATCTATAAATCTTAACCAGTTCATCAAATGCTCATTAAACAATGCCCCATATATCTTCTTGAGAACCAGCACCTCCCACCAGCCCATGTGTAAACAGGCATAGCTGTGGGAGAAGCTGGCTCCCATAGCAACTCCATGTATTTGTTGATAGATTTGATTCTGGAACATAAACAAATTGTTGTTAAGGCAAAATTTCACCATGTTGAGTAGCATGCTGCTATTTTGCATAAACCAGATCTATCTGTTACTGAGGAAGTGTTCAAGTGCTCTCATGCCCTGTTGGGCAACATGCTTACCCACTACATTTCCATCTCGTCCACTTCGCTCTGCCGAGCAACATCTGGCGGTTGTGCCTAGAGTTAGGCTTTCCCGGGTGGGTGGACGTTCTTTTGGCTACCTTGCGCCCAAGCTTTAGAATTCCCTGCCCGCACATATTCGTGCTATTGACTGCCTACTTGTTTTTAGGAAAGCTATCAAGACTTTTCTCTTCCCTTCATTATAGTCGGTTATAGGTTTTATCGCTACTTTTCAGTTTGGTATATGTTGTTTGTGCCCTCTTCGTGGCCAGCGCCGGGACGCCACTTTGCTGGGGCAGCTGTGCGCTTTATAAAACTGTTAACATAACATAACATAACATGCCATCCTTGTGATGAATGCTTGTGTAGAGCGATGTTCCATCCAGAGCCATAAAGAAGTATTCCTCTTGCCAAGTAAATTCACTTATCTTCCGAAGAAAGTCTCCCATATCTTGAATAAACTATGGCAACCTTTGTACATGTCTTTGTAAAAATTAATCTATGTGCTGGGAGGTCTTTTCCAGGAGACTTTTTTCGTGTTGATATTATTGGTCTACATGGAGGTTTTACAGGATGTTTGTGAATTTTTGGTATGACGTATATCATTGGCATTACTGGATTATCATTTTTGAGAAATTTATACTCTGCGCTATTGATTAGACCTGCGCTTTTCCAGGCCAATAACTTCGCATAATACATCGTTTATCAAACGAGCTGTTGGAACATTGCTTTTTCTGAAACAGACTTTGTCCACTCGTAATACAGCGGTGAGAATATATATATATTTATATATATATATATATATATATATATATATATATATATATATATATATATATATATATATTACCTACTGGCGGTCGCCAGTAGGTATATATAGTTAGGATTTTTTCCCTATGGCATTTCTGAAAATTCTATGTCTAATAACTTTGACGTTTGTGGACGGAATCGGCTGAAATTTTCAGGAAAATGGCACATTTTGTTTCTGAGCAGCCCTTGAAAATTTGGGGGGGTTTCGTCAAGGGGGGGCCGAGAAAAAAGGGGGGTCCCAAAACGCGTTTTTCCCATGTTAATTTCCATAGGGCCTTTGGCCTCACTTTTAGCTCGAACGGCTGAATGGATTTGCACGAAACTTGGCAAAATTGTAGGGACTGTTAGCCCGATGTGCCTTTGCTAGGTCTCAATATATGTGCTTCAGTGGATTTTGAGAAATTAACGTTCAAAACAAGATATATATCTGTAACAGCGCTCTGGGCAGCGATCCGGTCCGCTTACTTTTCGCGAAACGGAACTTTGCGCGCAGAAAGCTGATTGGCTCTCCGGTGTCTGTCAACATTCTAAACAGTCCGGAGCGGCCGCCATCTTGTCTCTCGGTAGGATCGAGAGAGAAGAAGAGGTGAAAAACGAAGGGGGAATTTAATGAAAGGGGGCAAGGTATCCCCCTCTTGACCCCCTAGGAATGTTGTTGGGGTTATTAAAGGGTCCCGTGGGGAAAAGAAAAAAAAATGATTTTTCACGGTAGAAGCGCTTCACGGGCCGCGAACTGGGCCGCAAACTGGTAGCGAAACGGGAATTCGCCATTTTGTGCTTCGTTAATTAAATTATTAGGTATAAGGGGGTGCGGGAGACGTATCCTAATCCCCTATGTTTCCTGAGGGTGGCTGAGGAGGCTGATATATGTTGATACATCTCTTCCAGCGGCTGTGCGTGAGCTTTTTTTTTTTTTGCTGCGTGACAGTCCGGAGCGGCCGCCATCTTGTCTCTCGGTAGGATCGAGAGAGAAGAAGAGGTGAAAAACGAAAGGAAATTTAATGAAAGGGGGCAAGGTATCCCCCTCTTGACCCCCTAGGAATGTTGTTGGGGTTATTAAAGGGTCCCGTGGGGAAAAGAAAAAAAAAATGATTTTTCACGGTAGAAGCGCTTCACGGGCCGCGAACTGGGCCGCAAACTGGTAGCGAAACGGGAATTCGCCATTTTGTGCTTCGTTTTAATTGTTTAGAGATAAAAATTATCGCCGCACATCGGCCACAATGCATGAGTATCGTTGAAAAGTCAGCGATATTCATGCATTATCCAGCAAATGCTCTTAGCCGTGTTATCCACCTTCCATTGGATAACATGGTTAAAAACTGCTCTGTGCGTGAGCTTTTTTTTTTTTTTTTTTTTTTTTTGCTGCGTGACGTTTGTTAACGTTCGATTCGATGGAAATCAGGAAGTGTTGACCACCATTTTGTCACTGCGAGTAAATATTTTGTTATAAATGAATCCTTATTGAAAAACATTGTCTGCGCCATCTTGCCTTTTTGTCCAATGCCACAATTTTGTCGTGCACGGCAGCCATTTTAGATGCCTTGACCAGGCCCACTCTCTGCACGCCGCCGATCCTCAGCATGGCTTCCCACCCTCGCAAGCATCTCCCCCACGCACTGGTCATCCCCGCTCTGTCTCTCATGCATGGGCCATATACTTCCCCCCATCTGCGCTGCTCTTCTCTGAGAATCACACCCTGTGCCCTCCCGACACCTCTCTTTCACCCTATTCACTACCGCACCCTCTGACACTCCTCTTCCTCTGTGTCCGATTGTCCAGGCCGGACCTAGGCTATCACCTACCCCTGCGGATGTAGTTTATGGCCCCAGCTGTAGAGAATTCAGACATGCCAACCCTCCCGATTCAGGCGTGTGACTACTGATTTCAGTGCTAGTCTCCCGCCTCCCGATTTCTGCAAGCAAAAACTCGGGGGCATATTACGAACAACTAGCGATAATTTTTGTCTCTTATTTGTTTAGAGACAAAAATTATCGCCGCACATCGGCGATTTTTATCGCAGATAAACCTTGCTATTATCGCAGAAAAGTCAGCGATATTCATGTATTATCGAGCAAATGCTCTTAGCCATGTTATCCACCTCCCATTGGATAACATGGCTAAGAACTGCTCAGGGCAGGTGTTAGATTTTGGAGATATTCGCGCTTAGCGCGAATATCTCCAAAAGTTGGTAATAGGAGATAGCGATGTTAGGGACTGTTTCCAGTCGCTAACATCTTGGCACGCCCGCTTTGCATGTCATTAGTGATAAGTATCACTGACATGCAAAGCGGGGCCCAAGATGGTCGCTATCTCCTTTTAGCTGTCACTAACTGGTGTTAGCGACAGCTTGGTAATAGGGAGATATTTTTATCTCCGCTTTCTTGGCTTTTAAAGCCAAAAAAGCGGAGATAAACCCCCTTGATAATATGCCCCACGATTCCTTGGGGGTTTCAGCTGACAGGGCTTGGTATTATGTTACATGGTAATTTTTCCAGGAAACGTCAGAGGGTCGATGCAGGGGTTCTAGAAGAGATGATAAACCATTTAAGCCTCATGAACAAGCGCATGGTCTTTTAAAGATTTGTGAAGTACTCGGGGCGGCGGTGTGTGTGTGCCCTCTTTCAGGAGCGGGCGGGGGGGCACTGCCAGCAACTTGCCAGGTCAGGTAGTGTTCAACACGTGCATCACCCTTTCTCTGCCTGCTATTGCGCTCCATGCTTCGGAAAGGTAAGAAAAAGAACGTGCATTTGAGTTTGAAATGTCCGATCCTGCAGCAGCACACTTCCAAAGCCCACACATGACAATAACCCGATTCAAGGCCCCATTCACCCGTTTTAAAAAAAATAGATAACACTCCAACAAAGTAAGATTATAAAACTTTATTAACTATTAACTATAACGAACGGAACAAAAACTAAAAACATTTAAACATTTTTCAACACAAAAAGCAACAATGGTTAGAAGCTGTCTTTTGTGCGAATAGTCCCAAGGCAGCACAACGTGCAGAGTTCTGGACGGCACCCAGGTGATGTCGCCTGGGTGCCGCACTGGTTTTGGGATCCTACAATGCAGCACAGAAAAACAGCGTGGGGCGTCCCGGGTGGTGCGGGGGGAGGCCTCGTCAGTAGCGGTCTGTTGTGCGAATAGTCCCAAGGCAGCAGAACGCGTTGAGATGTTGATGGGACTGTGTCCAGTGTCACATGGCTGACACAACATGTACGACAGGCACCCAGGTGATGTCCAGTAAACTGCCGCACTGGTTTTGGTATCCTACAATGCTGCTCCGAAAATTGGCGTGCGGCGGCCCGGGGGTGGGGGAGGCGGCGTGAACGGGCCTCCCCAGGTGGCGGCCATCTAGCTGAGTTGCGCTCGCTTTTGCGGCTACAGCGTCTCGCTCACCATGTTGTTGAGTTGCTTCCACTCTTGCAGTGCAGCGATAGGCGGCTGCCACATGGCTCTTAAAATGGCGGACGGCTCCTCGGTTTTGGGCCTGGTCCACTGAAATGGCCCTGGGACACCTTGGAACTCGGACGCTTGCCTGCTAGGGCTTGGGCTCCATTCTCGAAAAGCGTCCCCTCAGCCGTGAAGATTCTACAAAAGTTTTGGGGGCCCCCGACTCCCGCAGGCTTCCGGTGGGGAGCGGCTGCCATGATTGCTCGCGGAATGACCACGACGGAGCCACGAGATGGTGGTGCTCTCATGCTGACGCCAGCTTCAGTCTGAATGATCCAGAAACAAGGTGGGGCTTTCATCGTTTGGGAAAAAAAAATGTTCTAAACCAATGAAAAGTGTTATTTTTAGGTCATATGACCAAGCCTTCCATCTTTAGGAAACCAAAAGTAAAATGAACCAATGAAAAGTTTTATAAACAAGTCACATGACCTGTTATGCGGCATAGGGCTACAAAAAGCGTAGAAAATCCGTTGGCACGTGAGGCGGCGTCAGTAGCGGACCGATGTGCGAATAGGCCGAAGGCAGCACAACGCGCCGAGATCCGGATGGCACCGAGGTGGTGTCCAGCAAATTGCCGCACTGGTGTGGCCATCCTACAATGCTGCGCCGAAAGACGGTGTGTCCAGCTGAGTTGCGGTCACTGTTGCGGTACAGTGACTCGAACGCGCCGAGATCCGGATGGCACCGAGGTGGTGTCCAGCAAATTGCCGCACTGGTGTGGCCATCCTACAATGCTGCACCGAAAGACGGCGTGTCCAGCTGAATTGCGGTCACTGTTGCGGTACAGTGACTCGAACGCGCCGAGATCCGGGTGGCACCGAGGTGGTGTCCAGCAAATTGCCGCACTGGTGTGGCCATCCTACAATGCTGCGCCGAAAGACGGCGTGTCCAGCTGAGTTGCGGTCACTGTTGCGGTACAGTGAGTCGAACGCGCCGAGATCTGGATGGCCCCGATGTTGTGTCCAGCAAGTTGCCGCACTGGTGTGGCCATCCTACAATGCTGCGCCGAAAGTCGGCGTGGGGTGCCCCGTTGGTTTATGAGGTGATGTCAGTAGTGGACCGATGTGTGAATAGGTCGGAACCAGCACAAGGCGCCAAGATCCGAACGGCAAGTCCTGGATGTTGAGTGCCTCAGTTGAGAGTTCTGAGCAGTGCTTGTAAGACTATCTGAAGTTTATTATAAGAATCAGAGTAAGTTGAAGACTGTCTGAAGCTTATTTGCACCTTTTGCAGCTTCACTATTGCCCAAGGTGGTGTTCAGCGGAACTTTTTTCCTTTTCCTTTCTGCTTCTTTTCCTACAATCCGTTTCATCTGAAGACACGACCAGGTCCCTGAATGTGTGTAGGGGGACGCTATTGAGTGAATGAAAATGGCGGCTTGTCCAGCTGAATTGCGGTCACTGTTGCGGTACAGTGAGTCGAACGCGCCGAGATCCAGGACCGATGTGTGAATAGGTCGGAACCAGCACAAGGCGCCAAGATTCGAATGGCAAGTCCTGGATGTTGAGTGCCTCAGTTGAGATTTCTGAGCAGTGCTTGTAAGATTGTCTGAAGCTTATTTGCATCTGCTGCAGCTTCACTATTGCCCTTGTGTGGCCAAAGGTCGCACATGACATAGGCGGCCGGCTCCCGAGGTCCGGCGGAACTTTTTGCCTTTTCCTTTCTGCTTCTTTTCCTACAATCCGTTTCGTCTGAAGACACGACCAGGTCCCTGAATGTGTGCAGGGGGACGCTATTGATTGAATGAAAATGGCGGCTTGACACAAAGCTGACTCAAGCGTTACTGTTGATGCTATACAGACAAAAATTGGTTTTCAGTTTGTACATTCTTCATGTTTTTTTTTCCATCCAAGTCTGATTAAGAGTTTGTAGAAAAATGGCTTCAGATTTTCCACATACTACTCTTCAACATTCTTCCTAAATGTAACAATGTGAAACTCACTAGGAGAACGGCTGTTTCTGTTTCCTTTCAAAATGCTGCCAACAATATTTTCTGAATGGAAGACACCATCTTGTAGCATAAAGGGCCGAAAGGGGTTCTGGTCTGGCCGATGGTTGGTGGAGACATTTTGACTATATCTTGGACCTGCCCGGCCTCGCCCAAAATGGCGCCGGTATAAATGGGACTCGTAACTCCTTGCCCGCAAATGTATATCTAGAAAATGTTATTGTAAGTGGCCCTGTCCTATTTTAATTACAAAATGTATGTCCACCGATTCCGCAACTGTTAGACACCTTAGTTCTTGCAACCTAATGGCCCGCTCGTTACGTTCCTCTACAGTGTAAATGTCTCCTCATCATATACGATTTCAGTTTGCTCCGTGGCCGGCCTACGTGGTTATAGGCCCGTATTTGTATACTGACATTTTCACAATAAAGGTTTTTAAAACAAAACACGGTAGTAGTATTTACATTGGTAAAGTTTTTACTTTTAGTCACTGTTTTCGAATCAGTAAAAGGCAAGTGAAATAAAGCAGTCCAATTACATGACGGATAAAAGGTATAATATGTAGGAACGCAGTAAAGATAAATGGTCAAGGGCAGTTGTGTTTTTCATGTCTGCAACATAAAGTGATCGATAAGAATCTGATAATCAGGCGTATCGGCGACTAAGACAGCAGGCCGAATCTCTTTTACTCAACGGTTCCGTCATGGAAGGAAGAAACGCCCTTTTTCTCGAAAAAGGAATATATTTTACTTGCAAGACAGTTGTAAATTTTCCGGGAAAGTACATTAGCCTGGAATATTATAACATATGTTTGAAAAAAAAATATTCGAAAACAATAAAAAGCGTAATTTTTAGGTCATATGACCAAGCTTTTCATCATTAAATTAACAAAAGTAAAATGAACCAATGAAAAGTTTTATTAACAAGTCACATGACCTGTTATGCTTACGTTACGCGCTGCGCGCCGCGCCTCGGATCACTTCCGGGTGTGCTAACGCGGCGTGTCATATAACGCATTACGCGACAACGTAGGTCAAGAATATAGTCAAAATGTCTCCACCAACCAGCGTTCAGAACACAACCCCTTTCAGCAGTCCAAAAAGTTCTGTTAAATGACAACAGAGGGGACAGGCAACAAGAACCATCAGTCAAAGAGGGGAGGGCAAGTTCTTCTCTTCCGGGTCATGTTGGGGCGCTACCGGAACTGATCGAATTGGTAGTCTACAGTGTTTCTGGATGTTTCAGACTAAAGCTGGCGTCAGCATGAGACCACTACCATCTCGTAGCTCCGTCGTGGCCATTCCACGAGCAATCATGGCAGCCGCTCCCCACCAGAAGCCTGCGGGAGTCGGAGGCCCCCAAGACTTTTGTAGAATCTTCACGGCTGAGGGGACGCTTTTCGAGAATGGGACCCAAGCCCTATCAGGGAAGCGTCCGAGTTCCAATGTGTCCCAGGGCCATTTTAGTGGACCAGGCCCAAAACCGAAGAGCCGGCCGCCATTTTGAGAGCCATGTGGCAGCCGCCTATCGCTGCACCACAAGAGCGGGAGCAACTCAACTACATGGTGAGCGAGACGCTGTAGTCGCAAGAGCGGGCGGTAAACAGCTGAATGGCGGAAGAGGCACAGTGTAGCAAAAGCGGGCGGAATGGCAACTAAAACGGTAAAGGGGCGCCCCACTACAGCTTGTCTTCAGGTGAAACGGATTGTGGGACAAGGTCCAGAATTGAAGAGTCATCAAAAGGCAAAAAGTTCCGCCGGACCCCGGGAGCCGGCCGCCTATGTCGGGGGCGATCTCAGGCTACACCAGTGCTATAAGACTTGGGGAGGGTGTCGGAGCCAAGCGTCTTCTCCGAGTCCATGGCCATCACACCGCCCAAGTTTTCTAATGCAGTCAGGTCCACAAACGACACTCACTTACTTTGAGAATAGTGAAGCTGCAGTAGGTGGAAATAAGCTTCAGACAGTGTTACAAGCGCTGCTCAGAACTCTGAACTATGGCACCCAACATCCAGAACTTATGCTATTTGAGAATGGCAGTGACATCGAAGCATCTCAGGGACCAAAACCATTAACGTACTTTCACGTATGAAAATCTTACTTGGGGAGGGGGCAGGAGCGAAGCGCCCCCTCCCAGTCAGCGCCACCACACCGTATGTTGAAAATTTGCAGCCATCGTTCTACAAAGTCAACCAAACTTGGATTGAAAAATCTAGAAAAATGTACAAACTGAAAACCAGTTTTGGTCTGCATAGCATCAGTAGCAACGCTTGAGTCAGCTTTGTGTCAAGCCGCCATTTTGATTCAACAAAGCACAGGCATTGAAAAAGGCTCAAATTCAGAACTCTAAACTATGGCACCCAACATCCAGGAGCTTGCCATCCGGATCTTGGAGCCTTGTGCTGCTTTCGATCTATTCACACATCGGTCCACTACTGATATCATCTTATAAACCAACGTTATGTAAATAGTTTTTTAATAAAATGTTTTACCCTGTTTCTTTGCTGGTGTGTTGTCTATATTTTTAATATTTGCATAGGGTTTGTCGTTATTTTGTGCGGGATGGGTGATGGAGCCGAGCTCTCTTGCAGCCCTCATGGTGTGGAGCTCAGTTCATCTCACTATTTTCGTATTTCTCATGTATGGTTGTTCCTAATATTTCTATTTTAGCGAGGTCAAAAAGAGATCCAATTAGTGGCCTACTGATTTTGCTCGATTACTTTTATTTTTTTTACACGATTTTTCACTATCTGCAAAGACTAAACAGAGTATTGCGACTTTGTGCTTGTTTGTAAATAGAGAATGATCCAAAGAGAACCAATTCTAAAACAGTAAATGCTTGGACAACAATCAATCAAATGGAGAGACAAGCAGGCACGACGGATTAAAAAGGGGGGAAAGGCTTGCGTTAACTACCGTTCACTATCTGCAAAGAGAGAGTACTACTAAGACAAAAGAGGGGAGGGGGGGGGGTGCAGCGTTCAAAGCACATCAGCGTGCATAAATACGAAAATGTTTTCATCTATCACGTACTTGACATTTTAAAGCTTTTCATATTTGCTATTAAAAAACCAATGAAATTCATAGAAAAAACCATAGGTTATAGTGGATATATAGTTAGGAATTTGCATTTACAAAACCTTGAAAATTCAATGAAAAAACCATTGGTTTTAGGCCATATATAGTTAGGGATTTGCATTTACAAAACCTTATTTTACTCGCATAAAACCATTGAAATTCCATATATAGTTATAAGCGCTAACTATATATCGCGCACCCGCAATCCACTGCTGATGATGTCACATATTACATCATTCATGACATGGTTAGTGACATCACTGATGACATCACTGATGACATCTCAAATGACATCACTGATGACATCACTGATGACAACATCCAGTGACTGTATGTTTCTGTAAAGTTAAAATATGTCTTACATATTGAAGAATGAGTGGATGTATAAGTGTCTGGATGAAGGATTTAGTAGGTGCATGACTGACTGTATGAGTGAGTGATTAAATGTGTCTCACTGAGTGCATGGGTTAGTGACTAAACTGTCTTAATTTGTGCATCATTATGTCTGTTGTTCTGTAAACTGTTGCATGTGTTGATAAGTAGCTATATGAGTAACTATATGGGTTATTGATTGGTTGCCCAAGTATTTGTATGGGATACTGAGTGTGTGTGTAGGTGGCTGGGAGGTGTATGACTCTGTGCATAGATGTGTGAGCAGTTGATTCACTAGATGTATGGTTTCAAAAGTGCATGTGGAAACAGCTGTATGGGCGGTTGACTGTGTGCATGAGTGCATTGGAGAGTGAATGGATATCTCAGTGCTACATGTCAAAGTAAGTACACATGTAAAACACAGTACATGTGAGAGTTGACATATATAAATAACTGTGCATAAGAGCCAGTGAATGTGTGAGTGGCTGTATGGATCATGGTGAACTTGTATCAGGGATTGTATAATAGAGTAAATATGTGTTAGTATATGTTTGAATAAGTAAATTTTGTATAACTGTATAGTTGAGGAAATGGAGGTGTGATTGATTCTTTGCATGACTGACTAGGTGTGTGAGTAACTCCATGGATGAGTGACAGTCTGTGAGTGTCTGTTTACACTGATTGTATCTAAGGTTATATTAGAGTCTGAAGAGGTTCATCGTATTATCACATGAATGATATCATCAGTGATGTTATCAGTCATGTCAAATGAGATGTTTTCAGTGATGTCATCAGTGATGTCATTTGAGATGTCATCAGTGATGTCATCAGTGATGTCACTAACCATGTCATGAATGATGTAATATGTGACATCATCAGCAGTGGATTGCGGGTGCGCGATATATAGTTAGCGCTTATAACTATATATGGAATTTCAATGGTTTTATGCGAGTAAAATAAGGTTTTGTAAATGCAAATCCCTAACTATATATGGCCTAAAACCAATGGTTTTTTCATTGAATTTTCAAGGTTTTGTAAATGCAAATTCCTAACTATATATCCACTATAACCTATGGTTTTTTCTGTGAATATATATATATATACATATATATGCTGCACACTCTGTCCACACCAACAAACTCCCAGTTGCTCGGAGCTTACCGACGATGTAGGAAAGAGGAGCCGACCCAAGGTTGCAAGTGAGCAATTAGTAATTTATTGTTAGTGAAGCTCGCCCTGCCAGCATAACGTTTCGGTCACAAGACGCCAGCTTGGGAGGGGTTACTATTTAAAGTGCAAATACTGATTTGACATGGTTTACAATTGGTTAAACAAATAGAATGTAATTGTAAATCTCTTTTTATGTGCCCTGTAAAATATGCTGCTAAAGTTTTAAAGCTGCCCTCGCAAAACTACCAATTTTGTGCACATGTAAAACACCTCACATTAGAAGTCTATTTTCTATGTCTATCACTAGATCACGTGGTGTCATCGTGAAAGAAAAAAATGAGTGTGTGCTCTATTTAAAGTGAACAATACTGCATGTCCGTCATGTGATCAAGGGCAGTTCCTGCCCGAAACGCGTCATGCCTACTTGAACTGCAAAATGGTTAATAAACGCCTGCTGTAACACTCTGCAAGCCGTGTGGTGGTCCGTATTTTCTGTGGTTTCAACCTGGGAAAACAGAAATTGATCCATATATATATATATATATATATATATATATATATATATATATATATATATATATATATATGCTGCACACTCTGTCCACACCAACGAACTCCCAGTTGCTCGGAGCTTACCGACGATGTAGGAAAGAGGAGCCGACCCAAGGTTGCAAGTGAGCAATTAGTAATTTATTGTTAGTGAAGCTCGCCCTGCCAGCATAACGTTTCGGTCACATGACGCCAGCTTGGGAGGGGTTACTATTTAAAGTGCAAATACTGATTTGACATGGTTTACAATTGGTTAAACAAATAGAGGTCAAATACCACTGACAACAGACTATGTACACATAAAAATATCGCTATTGTGGATTTAAAAAAGGTTTTTTGCGTAAAGTTCTTTTACCACTACATAATGACCATTGATAAAATCATTTCATTGTTGTTGATACCAAAGATGCTCGTAAAAACTGTAATAAAAGCACACAATATCATAAATATAAGTGACTCAGGTCATGTGCAAATGTACAAATACGTATAATAATATGTTACAACCTTCAATCATGTATATGACGGGCATAACTAGCAGCAATATTCAATCAATATCATCAGCATGGATTACTTTTTCAGCCACTGATCCGGTCATAAATCCTTCGATCTACTATTCTGTGTAATAAGCCTATGTTGGCTAAACTAAAGTTAGCTGAATACTGCCCAAGTGGGCGTTTTGTTCAGGTGGACATTTCAGCTGTTGAAAATCTGTATGTAACCATGTTGGTGCAACAAGTGAATTGTGTGACTGTGAAAATAAAACCATTTTTTTCCTCTCTTTTTATATGATGTTAAATCTGTGACTGCGGTCAACTGACAAGCAGTGAATAGCACTTTACATGATTAAGCAGCAACCAGCCTTAAGTGTAAAAATTGGTCTCATTTGACTTGACAGCCTTTTAACAAAAAGGGACTTAGAAGTGTTACTTACATATAGTCAAGTCAAGCTGAGGATGAAAGATATTTACAAGTTTACAACACCTTACAAACACATGTAAAAAACCTCTGAAGCATTGAGCCCAGTTGGAGTCTTGCTATCTAGTTCAAGGATGTATCTGGTTTCGGTCGCTCGTAGGATAGCCTCTCTATTCCCCCCTTTTCTAAGTGGACCAATAGCATCAATCACGTAATATTGCAGTAATTTGCTTCTATTATTGTGATGCTCTTTGAAATGACGCGCGACCGGGTATGCAGCATCACTGGTGTTGATGGCTCTTATGTGCTGGAGTATTCGTTTGTGGACCTGCAACTTAGTGCTGCCAACGTAGCGCAGGCCACACGGACACTCCAGCACATATATTGCAAACTCGGTCTTGCATGTGAGCTGTTTGGTTATTTTTAGAGGTATCTCAGAAAAGGGGGTAGCGACCTTGGTCTTGTTGACTCCGTGCTTGCATGCTTTACAGCTTGCACACTTGCGAAAGCCTCTGCTGGTATGCAGCCAGATGACAGGGGTGATAACTTCCGGGCTGGACTTGACCAGGGCATCACTCATTAAGCGTGCTTTCCTGAAGGTGATTAAAGGTCTAGGTGGCATGTGCTCTCCGATTACTGGATCATTGCGAATCAGACTCCAATGTCTGTTGACAATTCTCCTAAGAGCTCCATGTTGTTTGTTAAATGTCCAAATTAGCTTGGTAGGCTATTTGGAATCACTTTCGACCTTTTTCCTGTCTTTTTTTATAAGTTAGAACCTCCTGTCTGGGGAATGCATTGGCTTTTTTTATGGCCTTACTGATGTCACTCTCCTTGTAGCCTCTAGCTAAAAACCTGATTTTACTGGCTTGCTGAGCTGCGAGGCATTCCTGTTCTGTGCTGCATATACGCCTGATACGCAACATCTCCCCATAGTGGATGCTGCGTATTTGATGGGCTGGGTGGTGGCTAGAGGCGTGCAACACAGTGTTGCCAGCCGCGGGTTTTCTGAAGAACTTGGTTTCTATTTTACCATTTACAATCATGATTTCTACGTCCAAGAAGTGTGCTACAGTTTGGCTAATGGTGGAAGTAAATGCCATATTAAAAATATATCATCGATATATCTAACCCACTGTAAAATGTGATTACCACAGATCTCGTGGAAGTCGCCCCGGAGTACTTGCCTCTCCCAGTAACCCATATGGAGATAGGCATAACTGGGAGAGAAGCAGGCACCCATGGTGACCCCCCGGATCTGTTGATAGTATTGATTGTTGAACATGAAATAATTGTTGTTAAAACAGTGGTTAATCATGGCTACTAGCATTCTGTTGTGGTTTAACATTGCAGCCGATCTGTAATCCAGATAATACTGAATTGCCCTGACACCATCCTGATTGCGAATACTGGTGTACAGTGATGTAACATCTAGGGTGATAAGCCAAGAGTAAGCATCCCAAATCATGTTGTTAATTTTTCTCAGGAAATCTCCAGAGTCTTGGATATAGGATATTAGCTTACTCACAAAAAAAAATATATATATATATATAAAAAAACAAGATGCCCTTGAAAAGAAGACACACTGCAAGTTGAACTTGAAAAATCTATTTAATATTCATAACAGGAAAACGGAATTGGCGCTGGAATTCTTCTAATTCCTGACACATTTTGAGCCCTTGCGGTCCTTGTTAACAGGCTGCCCTGAAACTTTGCACAAATGATGCAGAAGTACCCTTATGTTCACATGCTAATTGATACCAGTCATGCCTTCCAGTGGGCCTCTCAGATGAGCGAACTTCAATTTGCATGCTGGAACATGTAGTACCTCCAATGCTTTGAACCTTTCAGTGGGTGTGCACAGCTTTACCCATTGATGACATAATATTTTCAGCCCTTCAGTGGGCCTCCCAGTGCAACACAGTTTTCCAATTTTATGTTCCTGCAAATGCCACTTGCTTGAAAGAAAGTTCAATTCAGTGACCCCAAATTCCATGCCTATGGCAGTCTTCACGGCAGGACTGGTGTAATATATAAACCCAAGTTGCCCTTGAAACGAAGACGCACTCACTTGCAGGTTGAACTTTGAGCTTGAAAAAGCTCTTTAATATTCGTCACAGGAAGCCGGTATTGGCACTGGAATTCTTCTAATGTCTAATGCAATTCGGGCCATCAACCTGCAAGTGAGTGCGTCTTCGTTTCAAGGGCAACTTGGGTTCACATGTCGGAAAGGCCCGCACGGAAATCCTGCATCGCGATCCCAGGGGCAGAAGTACTGCCTTTTGAGATTATAGGCCGGCCCTTGACTGGCCGACGTGATCCTTGAGCCTGTCGGAAGCCAGACAGAATGACCGTCCGGTTTAGTTTCTGACTGACAGCATTGTAATACAGCAGCCGAAAAGTAAACCGAGATGTGGCCTGGAAAGGCTCCAACCGTCAGTTGGAGCCTTTCCGGGCCGCATCGTAATCGGCCCCTAAGTGTGATGTATATGTATTTTTGGAAATGTAATGTGTTTTGTGGGTGAGCTTTCATATTTACTTGAAAGTGTCCTATGGGCGTTGGTAGTTTCTGTAATTTTTTTTAAAGGAAATCAATTGTGGCTTAGAATAAACAAATACTTTTTACTTTGCTTTCCTTCTTTTAGGTTTCCTGGAGGGGTCTCTTTTAAACACTTTTTTGTTTTTTTGATGGTTCCTAGATACTTTATATTGCTTTGAGAAATCTCTATAGGATACATTTTTATTTTTCCATTTTTGGGGGCTTTAACGATAATATTTTCCCATTTTTGGTGGATTAATTGTTTTGACTATATGGATATGGAGGAAGAGCTGCAGCTACATAATAATACGTTGTATTTCTTTAATTTCCTTTGAGTGGGAAATGTGATATTTTATTGTTTGTGTAAATATTATGTGATTGTTATTTTGGATTGTGTGATTCTTGTGTTGTAATTAATGTATATGATGGAGTCAGTGGTTTATTTAGTTTCTTATTTGGTAACTGTTGTATTTTTTGTTTAAATAATCTGTATATCATTTTATTATCCGAGTTTTCATTAATATTGGAATTTTATTAAATTTTAGAGACTGATGTAATACAATGTTATATTTATTCTTTGTTAAAAAATGTATTTGTCATTTTGGGTTAGATTTTGTGATAGATTTTGGGGCCTTTGTTAGATTACTATTTATTTAATAATATGTTTTTGGCTATAATATCTTAGTAAGCAACTTCTCTGTTATTTATGAAGAGTTTGAATTTCAATATGTAGCCTGTCGTACATTCTTTTAGTTTGTTTTCTAAGTTGAGGGACAATTTGTCTAACAGATTCCTGAATCCATAGTTGTTGGTAGCCTTGCTCTTTTTGCATTGCTTCTATACATTTATAGAGTGTAGTTTGGGTTCTGCCTAGTGTGGATTAGAAGACATTGTGCCATCCTTCTAGTGTGTTGTTTCTTTTGACTTCCTGTGCCAAGGTGCTGTCATAAAAATTCCACAATGGTATTTGTAATTTGGGTTGGCGTCCAGAGCAATATAGTCTGCCAACCCAAGTGTCTTCAAAATAATCCATTACGAGGCTTAGTTTGGCTTTATTGTATTGGTAGAATGGGCTTCCTATTAGTAAATTGTGGTAGTTAGCTACCTCTGTGTCAGGGACATTAGGTAGTGCTATCAAATGTTTTAATTTCTAAGGCAAATTGGCTGTTTGTAGAATATTCTCCTCTTAGCACAGATTGTTGGAAGTGTTTCCATCTGCTTTTATGGAAACAATAGTAACAACCTTGTTTGGATGTGTAGGGGTACATTTTTCAAATGCTTTAAATCAATCAATCAAATTGCATTTGTATAGTGCAGCTTTTCAGCTGCAAGGGTATTCTGGTGCTGAGAATCATGGCTAGCTCAAAGTCTATCATTATTTTGTGGCGGTAGTAGTTAATTGTTTCATTTTTAATGTGTTTTAGACGTCATAGTAAGTACTGCTTTGCTTATTTGGTAGTAATGCATATATAAAAGCAATATTTGTTTTATGATAGTCACCGTGTGTGGTGTACATCTGAGTGAATGGTTTGGGACACATTTTGAAGTTCCCATCCAACATCCAGGTTTGACAATGGCTTTGTTTTAGTAAGTTATTTACTATATAGAATATAAGGATTTGATTCTCACTGTCTAGATCATGGGTACTCACAAACTTTCTCTCAGGGGCCGAATTCACAGTGTGGTTTTTGGCCGAGGGCTGCACCAGTGGAGGCGGGGTCAGTGGGGGAGGAGGGAGGGGCTAGAAAAAAAAAACTGTGACCATGAAGTTGAACACAGGTCCCTGCAGAGGACGCGTTCATCCACTGAGCCAACAGACCAGCATACACACACATCTCTCTTTCTATATCTCTCTCTCTCCTTCCCTCTCTCTGTCTCCCTACTTCTATCTCTCTCTATCTCCCTCCTTCCATCACTCTCTGTCTCCCTCTGTCTCTCTCTGTCTCACCTCTCTTTCTCTCTCTGTCTCTCTCCGTCTCCCTCGATCTGTCTCCCTCTATCTGTGTCCCACTGTCCATCTCCCTCTGTCTCCCTCCCTCCGCTGCCCTCTGTCTGTCTCCCTCCCTCTGTCTCCATCCCTCCCTCTGTCTCCCTCCCTCCCTCTGTCTCCCTCTCTCCCTCTGTCTGTCTCCCTTCCTCCCTCTGTCTGTCTCCCTCCCTCCCTCTGTCTGTCTCCCTTCCTCCCTCTGTCTGTTGCCCTCCCTCTGTCTCCCTCTCTGTCTCCCTCCCTCTGTCTGTCTCTGTCTGTCTCCCTCCCTCCCTCTGTCTGTCTGTCTGTCTCCCTCCCTCTGTCTGTCTGTCTCTTCCTCTGTCTCCCTCTGCCTGTCTCTATCCCTCCCTCTGTCTGTCTCCCTCCCTCTGTCTGTCTCCCTCCCTCTGTCTGTCTGTCTCCCTCCCTCTGTCTGTTTGTCTGTCTCCCTCCCTCTGTCTGTTTGTCTGTCTCCCTCCCTCTGTCTCTCGCCCTCCCTCCCTCGGTCTGTCTCCCTCCCTCTGTATGTCTCCCTACCTCTGTCTATCTCCCTCTCTCTATCTGTCTCCCTCCCTCCCGCTGTCTGTCTCCCTCCCTCTGTCTGTCTCCCTCCCTCTGTCTGTCTCCCTCCCTCTGTCTGTCTCCCTTCCTCTGTCTGTCTCCCTCCCTCTGTCTGTCTCCCTCCCTCTGTCTGTCTCCCTCCCTCCCTCCCTCTGTCTGTCTCCCTCCCTCTGTCTGTCTGTCTCCCTCTGTCTGTCTGTCTCCTTCCCTCTGTCTTTCTCCCTCCCTCCCTCTTTCTGTCTTCCTCTGTCTATCTCCCTCTCTCCCTCTGTCTGTCTCCCTCTCTCCCTCTGTCTGTCTCTCTGTCTCTCTCTCTCTCTATGTCTGTCTTCCTCTCTCTCTGTCTCTCTCTCTGTCTGTCTTCCTCTCTCCCTCTGTATTTCTCCCTCTCTCCCTCTGTCACCCTCTGTCTCCCTCTGTCTGTATCCCTCCCTCTGTCTGTCTCCCTCCCTCTGTCTGTCTCCCTCCCTCTGTCTGTCTCCCTCTCTCTCTCTCTGTCTCCCTCTGTCTGTCTCCCTCTGTCTGTCTCCCTCTCTCCTTCCGTCACCTTCTGTCTCCCTCTGTCTGTCTCCCTCCCTCTGTCTCCCTCCCTCTGCCTGTCTCTCTCCCTCTGTCTGTCTCCCTTCCTCTGTCCGTCTCCTTCTCTCTGTATGTCTGCCTCCCTCCCTCTTCTCTGTCTGTCTCCCTCCCTCCCTCTGTCTATCTCGCTTCGTTTCCCTCCCTCCCTCTGTCTGTCTCCCTCCCTCTGTCTGTCTGTCTCCCTCTGTCTGTCTGTCTCCTTCCCTCTGTCTGTCTCCCTCCCTCCCTCTGTCTGTCTTCCTCTGTCTGTCTCCCTCTCTCCCTTTGTCGGTCTCCCTCTGTCTGTCTCTCTCTCTCTCTCTCTCTCTCTGTCTCTCTCTATGTCTGTCTTCCATTCTCTCTGTCTCTCCGTCTGTCTTCTTCTCTCCCTCTGTTTTTCTCCCTCTCTCCCTCTGTCACCCTCTGTCTCCCTCTGTCTGTATCCCTCCCTCTGTCTGTCTCCCTCCCTAAGTCTGTCTCCCTCCCTCTGTCTGTCTCTCTCTCTCCCTCTGTCTGTCTCCCTCTGTCTGTCTCCCTCTCTCCTTCTGTCACCCTCTGTCTCCCTCTGTCTGGCTCCCTCCCTCTGTCTGTCTCCCTCCCTCTGTCTGTCTCCCTCCCTCCCTCTGTCTGTCTGTCTCCCTCCCTCTGTCTGTCTCCCTCTGTCTCCTTCTGTCTGTCTCCCTCTCTCCCTTTGTCTCCCTCTCTCCCTCTGTCTGTCTCCCTCTCTCCCTCTGCCTGTCTCCCTCTCTCCCGGTGTCTGTCTCCCTCTGTCTGTCTCCATCTGTCTTTCTACCTCTGTCTCCCTCTCTGTCTCCATCCCTCCCTCTGTCTGTCTCCCTCTCTGTCTCTCTCTGTCTCTCTCTCTCTGTCTGTCTCTCTCTCTCTGTTGCTTTCTCTGTCTCTCTCTCTCTGTCTCTCTCTCTGTCTCTCTCTGTGTCTCTAAAGCTGTCTGCCTCTACCTCTATCTGTCTCTGTCCCTTTCCCTGACCCTATCTAGCTCTGCCTGCCCCTGTCTCTATCTGTCTCTGCCTCTATCTGTCTCCATCTCTATTTGTCTCACTCCCTGCTGCCCTCTGTCACCTCACCCAGTTCTCACTCACTGCTGCCCTCCCACCTCACCTGGCTCTCACTCCCTGCTGCCCTCTGTCACCTCACCCGGCTCTCACTCACTGCAGCCCTCCCACCTCCCCGGCTCTCACTCCCTGCTGCCCTCCCACCTCGCCGGGCTCTCACTCCCTGCTCTACCCTCCCACCTCATCGGGCTCTCACTCCCTGCTCCACCCTCCCACCTCACAGGGCTCTCACTCCCTTCTCTGCCCTCCCACCTCACCCGCCTCTCACTCCCTGCTCTGCTCTCCCAATTCACCCGGCGCTCACTCCCTGCTCTGCCCTCCTTCCTCACTCTGACTCTCACTCCCTGCTCAGCCCTCCCACCTCACCGGGCTCTCACTCCCTACTCTGCACTCCCACCTCACCGGGCTCTCACTCCCTGCTCTGCCCTCCCACCTCACAGGGCTCTCACTCCCTGCTCTGCCCTCCCACCTCACCGGGCTCTCACTCCCTGCTCTGCCCTCCTACCTCACCGGGCTCTCACTCCCTGCTGCCCTACCACCTCACAGGGCTCTCACTCCCTGCTCTGTCCTCCCACCTCACCTGGCTCTCACTCCCTGCTCTGCCCTCCCACCTCACAGGGCTCTCACTCCCTGCTCTGCCCTCCCACCTCACCCGGCTCTCACTCCCTGCTGCCCTCCCACCTCAATGGGCTCTCACTCCCTGCACCGCCCTCCCACCTCACCCGGCTCACTCCCTGCTGCCCTCCCACCTCACTGGGCTCTCCCTCCCTGCTCTGCCCTCCCACCTCACCGGCTCTCACTCCCTGGTACCCTCCCACCTCATCCGGCTCTCACTCCCTGCTCTGCCCTCCCACCTCACCCAGCTCTCACTCCCTACTCTGCCCTCCCACCTCACTGAGCTCTCACTCCCTGCTCTGCCCTCCCACCTCACTGGGCTCTCACCCCCTGCTCCACCCTCCCACCTCACCCGGCGCTCACTCCCTGCTGCCCTCCCACCTCACCCGGCCAGCCACTCCCTGCTCCGCCCTCCCACCTCACAGGGCTCTCACTCCCTGCTCTGCCCTCCCACCTCACCCTGCTCTCACTCCCTGCTGCCCTCCCACCTCACCAGGCTCTCACTCCCTGCTCTGCCCTCCCACCTCACCGACTCTCACTCCCTGCTGCCCTCCCACCTCATCGGGCTCTCACTCCCTGCTCTGCCCTCCCACCACACCGGGCTCTCAGTCCCTGGTGTCCTCACCCCACCTCTCCCCCACCCGCATGTGTGACAGCCTGGGCACACACACAACCGCACCCCAGTACTTCACAGGTCTTTAAAAGACCATTTGTTTGTTAATGAGGCTTTGTTCACCTCTTAGTGCCCCTGTAGCTCCACTCTTGACTGTGGCTGGATCACCCAGCCCCCACAGAGCAGTGTCTCCGACTACGCACTGCGGCTACCAGAGGTGTTTGCTGAAGTTGTAGATGTACCGTGTAACTTGCAAATACCAATAAAAAGACTTAAAAAAAAAATAAAGTACTTACTACGAAGAAAAAAAAAAGAACACAGGTGCAATGTCTCAAGGTCCGCGGGCCGCCACTGAAGGCTTGCCGGGCCGCTACTGGCCCACGGGCCGTACTTTGGATACCCTTGGTCTAGAGTGTCGTAAAAGCACATGTTTTCATTATGTGTTATTGTTAGATATTAAGTTATTTTTATGTTTTGGTATCTTCTAGGGGCAGGGGAGTATCCCTTGCAACTTTTTTAGATCGTGCTAGTAAACATTTTATAGTGAATATAGGTGTTAGTTGACCTGTGTTGTGTTCAGGAACTTTAGGCAGTATATCTTTAAGGATTTTTGTTGTGGGTACTTGAGAGCTAGTGCTTGCCCATCATATAGCCTGCAATACCTCAATTACTTCTATTTCTGTTACGCTTGGGGGTGGGTGTACTTTCTTACATGAATTACAACATCATCTTTTGTAGTTGGCCTCGCACAGCAAGCATTAGAATTTTACTTGGTACTTTTCCATTTTTATATTTTATTTTGATACACTTTCCGGCTATAAGTGTAGCCCTGTGATTTAGGAGCTGATTACGAGTATGGCGTTCTTGAGACCACCTTTGTGTCAGTCCAACCGCCAAAATACAAGTAGAGCGGTTTGACTGCCACAAGACTGCCACAACTGTCAGGATCTTGGATCCGATGGCGGTGGAGAAAGCGGTGATCTAAGGTGCTGGTGCTGATGCTGGCACCGCCATGATGATCACAACCTGCCTTTCTTTCAACCTTTTCATGGCGGAGAACCTGTCATGAAGAGGTCTGCAAAAAGGCAAGGAAGGGGCCCCAAACAGGAAGATTTTTCCTATTGGGGACTGTGTATGTTGTTTGCACTGTTGCCCTTTCATTGTGTGCCATGCATGACATGGTGCATGGTACACAGTGCACCAGATGTCAAGTGGTGCTGCACTGCAGCGCCATGTGTTTCAGGCTCTTTGTATAAGCAGAGGTATACTGCTGCCACAACACTGCCTGTCCAGTGGTGATGTCATAATGCGGCAGTCAGGATGCTGCTGGGTTTGTGGCGTTCTCCCGAATGCCGCAATGACGGTCGCCAGTCGGACTGCCAATCTCCTAATCAGGTCCTTAGTAACTGCTTTCATGCCTGGGATGTTATGTATTTTTATGCCTATGTCATTGTACCTGAAAGTAGTGTAAGAATATAAATATATACAACATTTTAAAGTTTGTACATTTGTTATTTAAATGAAAAATTATACTACCACTTCTATTTTGTATACTTACGTATATGTACGGTTTAGATGTTTCACACTGTTTTGCGGCTTTTCTGTTGAGGATGTTCTAATGTGGAGCAGGAGCTTTCTTTTCTGTTGGATGAAAAACACATCAGTTTCATTTCAAATATTAAATTGTTGGTAGTATGTAGAGGCTGAGGTAATTTGGTTTATTTTTACTTTCTATTTGGGTGAGTTTATGATTTTTTAATCAATTTGCATATACTTACTTTCTTGTATCGTCTTGCTGGTTTGTGGTCGTTGTTTTGTTCTGGCAGTTTATAATTTTCCCAAGTCTCAGTTTTTTCTTTTAGAACATCTATGTAAAGAGATAGAAGTTGGAGAGTATTTTATTAATTATTTGCTATTTAACATTTTTAAGTTTATTAACAAGGACGTTTTAGGTTAAACATAAGTTTTGATTACTTGGTTAGGTAGTTTTTCATATTGATCAATTTCTTCATTAATGGTATTGTCAGAGATTCCAGGAGAGTTTGCTCATCTTGCAGCGTTTGTCATTTTTCAAGTAATTAGTTGCTTAGATTAGTCTGACTTTTATATTGCTGATTAAATTGTTTGTCTGATTTTAATGGTTAAAGTTGTTTATACTTTAATGGTATTGGTTGGTTTAGTTTTTGTTTGAATGCCCTTCTATGGTAAACACTAATTTAGGATTTATGTATGATATGTTTTTCGATTGTTTCGAATATAAATGAATTTATACATATATGTATTCATGTTCTGGTTGTTGTTTAAATGTTTGTAGTTAATGATAATATTATTTTGGGTTGTATTGTTATGATTTTAGTTATACAATTTATTGGTGTGAATTGTAAATATTTTGGTGATCTAATTTTTTTATTCAATTGAAACATGTTCATAAAATGTTTTAGGCTTATTTCAAATAATTGTTTTACGTAAAAAGTGATTTTTGAAATAGTTATCAATGATAATCTAATTATTTTGGCAATATTATTATAGTCAATATTGTGTGAATCAATATTTTTGACATATATGTTTATTTCAAGGTAACAATATTTTTTGCTTCCAATATTTGTGGTTTCGAAATCAGTAAAAATGTATATTTAAAAAAATTATATTTGTGTTCTTGATAAGTGTGGATTTACTAGTCAAGAATAGGAAGTCAATATTTTTTTATCACTATTTAAGTTCCGATATGTTTGCGTTTCGATATTGGATGCATCAATATTATGGCAGTGATGCAAAGGTAATGGCACAGTATTTCAACCTTTTGCTTGAGAGCGAATGGTAGATTGTCAAGTGTTTAAGCGCATTTTGTTAGGTGTATGAGGATCAAAGTTCAATCCAAGGTCTTGCAGGTGAAAATGGGGATGTACTTGTGTGATTGGTGTTATTTGTAACAATTTCTTCATTTTTCTGAACATATGCAATGAACATATGCAATGATACATTTTTCCAGAGTTTGCTAGTGAAATATGCAGGGCAGAAGGGAGAGCATGAGATAAATCTCACCAAATTCAGTATTCCAGTCCCGCCACGTACTCTTGTGTATACTTTAACTGAGAATCAGAACTTTAATGAAAAACATCTGGCCGTCTTTTCTCTAAAAGGCACACCATTTACTCTGGCCTATGAAGCCAGTCTGCTCTCATCCTCCAAAAAGCTAGTGGTGGCTGGTGACATTTCAAAGTGGGTGGAAAAGTATATGCTGGGTTTTATGGAGCAAGCACGATTAGAATACGTGGCGTTCTTGATGGAATTACCCCCCCCAAGATATATTTTGAAAAAAAGGTGGACAAATTACACATTCTATAGCTAATTTTAATAAAATTCGAATGTGTATGCTTGTAATATTTACAAACATTAAAGACTATTCTATATCTTACTGAATTATATATGCTCAGTTTAGTAACTATAGAGTGCAAATTGTGCAGTGTCACAAGTAAAGCTTTCAATTATCTTACCTGCACACACAGCTGTCTTTGCACTTTGTCTGGTTTGTGAAACTGAAAAATCTTCAGTCAAATTAATGATCACATAACAAGTGTGATCATTACAAAATTAAAATGTTAGGTAAGTATTAGACTACGACGCAACTGGCCACAACATTGAGCAAAGTATGTTATGACCATAAATCCGATATACTGACAGATCACTGCATTAGCTAGAAAAGCTGATCAGCTTAGGGACTGGGAGTGTAAAGTTTTTGCTCCTGCACATATAGTGAAATATTTGAGGTATAGGCTACACTTAAAGGCAGCAGTAACCCCATGATTATAGCAACAAGAGAACGTATAAGGCTATATACTGCAAACATTGAAAAGGAGATTCTGAAAATGCTGGTGTGAAAGTCTTCTGATGTTCACCTGTAAAGTTTGGCTCAGAGTATTCATTATAAAAACGAATTGAGATCCATTTTTTAAGCTTCTGGTTGTTGCATGGCACAAGGTAGGGGTGAACAAAGCTTCCCACACAGTGGACGTGTATCGCATGCATTCCTGTGCCTTGAGTGTGGAAACCCAGAAAATGAAGCGAGGAGGATGTAGGGCTATTTTTAGCAACTCCATTGACTTTGCTAGCAAGGTGCTGCTAAATAGTTTCCTTCTGAACACTACTTATTGTATGGTAGGTGCCAGGGGAGAGTCGTGGGACTGCAAAATCTGTTGTTCAAGATGAGGACATTTCTAAGCCTGGCCTTTGTCTGTCCCTAATTTCTGCCATGAAGGGTTAATGAGAGTCAGGTACAGAGACCTCACACTTCATTGTGCCCTTATTTTATGACTGTATCAGGCCTGTGGCTAGGGACCCCACATGTCATGGCCTAACTATTTCATTTTCTCCTATCCCTTCCAAGTAAGCCTCTATCTACTGCTCCAATCTCTGCATCCACCCAGAAGAGAGGAGTCCTTGGGGTGCCACACCACTTGCTCAGACAAAGCCAGGCAGAGAGGCAGCTTCCTGAACTGTATACAAAGTCTACAGAGTTTTGGTGGCAGCCTCACCTGGGTTCAAACTCAAAGCACAGACCTTTTGGTGATGAAAATGGGTATGTTTTGTAATCTGCACCCTGTCTAGGTTTAGGGAGAAAACAACTTTATGCCAAGCCTAGTTTGTGTATCAGGCATTTAGCCTCTGCCCAAAGGCACTTGTATAAGACAAAATAGCTGAGGGAGTTAAAGTGATTTATTAAGAATCACACAATGTTGTAAAGACGAACTCTCTCATGCTTCCTTTTGACAACTTTGAACTTATCTTTCTATTCTTCTCACTCTCCATCTTCTGTATCATCTCTCCCAGACCTCTATCACTCCGTTATTGGTGTGTGCCCATATTTTTCCCTCCTCTCCCTTCTCTCCTCCCTCTGTCTTCTTTTCTGTTTCAATCAATCAATCAAATATTTGTACTATTTGGGGGGTGCTGCTACTGCTCGAACAGCCAGGTTTTGAGAAGTCTCCTGAAGGTAAGCAGGTCCTGGGTTTGCCGGAGGTGGATGGGGATGGTGTTCCAAGTCTTGGTGGCGAGGTGGGAGAATGATCTGCCGTCAGTGGTCGCTCTTCGGAGGCGGGGGATGCGGGGGATGCGGGGGATGCAGGGGATACAGGGGATGGTGGCGAGGGCGAGGTCAGCGGAGAGGAGCTGGCAGTTCGGGGTGTAGAATGTGAGTCGTCTGTTGAGGTATGCTGGTCTGGTGTTGTGTAGTGCCTTGTGAGCATGGGTGAGGAGTTTGAAGGTGACCCTCTTGTTGACGGAGAGCCAGTGTAGGTCTCACAGTTGAGGTGTGATGTGGCTGTGGCGAAGGATGTTGAGGATGAGGCGTGCAGAGGCATTCTGTATGCGTTGTAGTTGTTTCAGGAATTTGGTTGTTGCTCCTGTGTAGAGGGCGTTGCCGTAGTCCAGCCTGCTGCTGACGAGAGCCTGGATTACCTTCCTTCGGGTTTCGATGGGGATCCATCTGTAGAGTTTGGGGAGCATGTGGAGGGTGTTGAAGCAAGAGGTTGAGACGGCGTTGACTTGCTTGGTCATGGATAGCAATGAGTCGAGGATGAACCCCAGGTTGCGTGCATGGTCGGTGGGCGTCGGTGCAGATCCCAGTGTGGCTGGCCACCAGGCGGAGGGGGTGGAGCCGAGGACGAGGACCTCCATCTTGTCTGAGTTTAGTTTCAGTCAGCTGTTCTTTATCCATTCGGCGACTGCCTTCATTCCTTCGTGGAGGTTGGTTTTGGCATTGGAGGGGTCCTTGGTGAGGCAGAGGATCAGCTGGGTGTCACCGGCGTAGGAGGTGATGTTGAGGTAGTGATATCAGGCTATGTGGGCGAGCAGTGCCATGTAGACGTTGAAGAGTGTCAGGCAGAGGGATGATCCTTGGGGTACCCCTTAGATGATCTTTGAGGCATTGGATTGTAAAGGTGGGAGGCGGACACTCTGGGTTCTGCCGGAGAGGAAGGAGGTGGTCCATTCCACGGCCTTTTCGCGGATCCCTGTGTTGTGGAGGCGTGTGCGTAGGGTGTGGGGGCAGACAGTATCGAAGACGGCTGGGAGGTCCAAGAGGATAGGGCTGTTGTTTCTCCGTTGTCCAGCAGGGACCTGATGTCGTCAGTGGCGGCTATGAGGGCAGTTTTGGTGCTGTGGTTGTTGCAGAACCCGGACTGGGACGGGTCCAGGATGTTGTTCTCCTCGAGGTAGTGGGTTAGTTGCCCTTTGACGATCTTCTCGATGACCTTTGCCGGGAACGGGAGTAGGGAGATGGGCCGGAAGTTCTTGAGGTCTCTCGTGACCACCTTGGGTTTCTTGAGTGAGGAGGTGATCTTGGCGTGCTTCCAGCTCTCCGGGAAGGTGGTGACTCGAAGGAGATGTTGATGATCTTGCGGAGATGAGGTGATGATGTCTGTGGATGGCGCTCTTGTGGGCTGCATAGCTGTCTGGTGTCTGGTCGTGGTGCCACTTCTTCTCGAGCTTTCGGCAGGTCTGCTTGGATGCCTTGAGGTCGGTGGTGACCCAGATGGCCTTTCTGCCGGTGCGTCTATTGGAGGGTTTCTTGATCAGGGTGAGCGTGTTGGTGCAGTTGTCGATCCATTGTCTGAGGTTGCAGGCGGCAATGTCGGTGGGGTCAGTTGGTGGGCTTCGGTGAGGGTGGTGAGTAACTGTTGTTCGGTGACTTTGCTCCAGCTGCGGTAGGGGGTCCATTGTGTGGTGGTGCGTGGTGGGTTTCTGGAAGGTGAAGTGGATGCAGTGATGGTCGGTCCAGTGGAGTTTGGTGGTGTGGCTGAAGGTGACATGGTTGCTTGCGGAAAAGATGGGGTTGAGCATAGGTCCGGCGGAGTGGGTGGGCATTGTGACGAGCTGTCTGAGTCCGAGGTAGGCGAGGTTGGCGATCATGGTGGTGGAGTTGCTGTCGTTGTTGTTCTAGAGGCGGAAGTTCAGGTCTCTGAGGAGGATGTAGTCTGTGAAGGCTAGGGCGTATGTGCTGATGAAGTTGTGATGGTGTCGCTGAACTGAGGCGGGAGTCCGGGGGTGTCTGTAGACAAGAGTTCCTCTGAGGGTGGGGTTAAGGTCGATGTGGATCTGGAAGTGCAGGTGTTGAGCTGTGCTGAGGGTGCCGTCAGTGCTGGTTGAGATCCTGAGGGTGTTCCTGTGGATGATGGTGATTCCTCCTCCTGCTCCGTTGGTGCGGTCTCTGCGGGAGATCTTGTAGCTGTCCGGGATGGCTATGGCAATGTTGTGTGCCAAGTAGACGTTCAACCTTAGCCTTTCCACCCCTTCATCCCCCTCTCATGGTCCCCTCTCCCACTCTCTGCCTCTATATGATTATTCTTTCTTACTCTGCCTTTTCATTTCATAAACCCCCTCCCACAAATATGCCTTCGCTGTCCCTTCCCTTTGCCCCTGTCTTGCAACCCTTCACAGCTATCCCACCTGCAGACTGCATCTGCACCACATGAGGGATATACTGGTGCTTAACGAATCCCAAAGAAAAGGAAACCCTCAATGCACAGGGGCTCTGTTTAAATCTCTTTTTAGTTTTATAATGCGCAAACTCAGCCCAAGGGCATTTGAGCGCTTTACATGCGCACCACATTACATCAGGGAAGATCAGATTAATCTTTTAGATGACGGGAGCTTAATTAGCTTGCTCAGAATCACAGGCTGATGAGCCAATGCCACGACCTGAACCCTATCTCATAGTGTCAAAGTCAGTAGCTATGTCTGCTAGGCCACATCCCTGCCTTCCTACAGCTTGGAGCTTACCTGTTAAATAATACAGCTTGTAAGCAACATAGCAAACAGAGAAACACATTAGCGGAAACAAATATTAATCAAGTTTCCCCTCCGTTTTAAATTTTACTGCCATAAAGGAGAAGGCGTAAGCACCAAGAACAAAGGAGATAGATGAGGAGAAAGTGTAAGTGTGATCTGCCGGGTCACAATGGGAAACGTAACAATCAGCCAAGTCCAGGAGGAAAGATCTAGAGAGGCCAGGCCTAAAAGGCAAGCTCAAGAAGACGCGAGCAGCTGATGGAATACATCTAGATAAACAAGCAGCAAGCTATTGAGGTGAAACAAGGAAGACCTGGTGAAAGCACAGAAGGAGAACCGAGAGTAAGCCAGAAGTATGCATAATCGGGTCTCTGCCTCACTCTTCCAGCGTTTTTATCCAGACACAGCAACTGACGGATCAACAACCCAAAACATCAAGGCATAAGGATGCAGATGCCTCCACAAAGGAAGAATGGTAACACCTGGCTACCATCACTCTCAGTTGTTGATGACCCAACAAAGAAGGCCTGTGACCATTAAGGCAAGTCGTCTCTAAAGGCTGTGCAGGTTTACCCCATGACGGGCAACCCCATTATGCCAGCCCCTGCCCAGTGCCCCATCACTAACACCCGTGGAGCATCAAACAACCAGACTAGAGCCCCACACCATTAATATACCCACAGACAAGAAGCACCAGTCGCACTTTGAAGAACCAGTGACTACCTGTTCACCCTGCATGCATCCGGGTCCCAGTGGCGAGAATGTGTATTGACCAGTACCAATCTACCCCTCTGGTTGCACGAGCGACAAGGCAGTGGCTCCTCAGCGATTTAGCAGTGGCCCAGACCTGGCACACAAGCATCCCTGGTGCAGCCCACAAGCAATCCTGGGACAAACTAATCAAGGGGATTCCCGAAACGTGAGAGATGGACCGGACAGTGCCCACTAACAGATTCCAGGATGTAGGAAGGCCGTGTGATGGAGATTCCAACAGGTCTCCACATGAGTTTAAGCAACACCATAGTTAAACTTCACAATGAACTCCGACAAGGTTCCTGGCGCACCCTGATTTTTTTGTTTAGATTTTTTTTTATTATTATTATTATTATTATCATTATCATTAGTATTATTTGCATGACAATTATTACATTGCAACAGTTCGCATTACATCTGAAACATCAGCCGTCCAATACAAGTTACATATCAACTTTGTAGAATGCAGACAGATACAGTTGTACACATTATAGTCAATTTCTGTTGTCATAGAGCTAGTATGTTGTTAGCTGAAGTAATCGTTTATATGTTTAACATCTAACATAACTAAGTAAATTCACAAACACTGAAACATAACATTTGTACCCACCTCTGCAAGCCGTTGAATAACATATCTGCACATGTCTAGAATCAGCACCATTTCTGCTATCTCGCCATGTTGAATGTGCCCAGCCGCCCACCCTACTTTCACAAGATATAAATTCAGGGCTATGTGTCTGTCAGTGTTCGTAATTTATATTTCACTGGCCCATTCCTGGGATTTTGAGAATTATGCGCAGATGTGAATGTGAATATTGGGTCCACAGGTTACAATAAGATGTTGTTATTTAGAAGCAAGACATCTTTCCTAGTCCCTGCACCCAATGTACCCCTATACCTCCCCCTCGCCGCTCACAGTCTCTGATGTCTCTCTGATCGCTCCTGCCAGGCCGTACGGAAATCTAATAGAATCGCATCCCAAGCCGCTGCTATTGGTTGCTTGTGCAGACCTATCGCATCTTTGCGGTGGAGCGCTGTGCTTTCCACCGGCGCCCAGCACAGCAGCGACTGGTACCAGGCTTTCGCCACGGGCGGACAGGGGATTTCCAGCATCGAGTAAGCAGGCTCTTGTCCACTATGAGGCCTGAATCAATATATCTGGACGTTACTTTGTGTTCTTTTGGGTATGTGGTATAACCCCAAAATGGAAACCCCCTACCCCCGGTCATCTGACAGAAACCGCTGTCTGCCCCCCACGCACAACACCGCCAGGCCAGGCGGGCTCAGGGACCGAATGACCCCGAAACCCTGCCCAGTGCCACCTGGCTCTAACACCCGGTCACCCGAGACATACAGTGCACGAGAGAGATAGCCCCTCCAGATACCACAAACAAGAAGGTGCCGCAAGAGGCAAAGAAGCACTGAACCCTGACTCACCAAATAAACCCCGACGGACAAACGGCTCCACGACCCCGTCGTAACCGGACATCGCGCCCAGACCGCATGGCTGCGCGACAGTACCAAACGGCGTCAGGGTGAGGGGACAGCGGACAAAGAGGCCGCTAGGTGGGCGGGGGAGGAATATATACTCCCCCCCGCCCACACCAGGCTGGAAGTGACGCGCGGGACCCTCCGGGGTCTCATAGAGCTGGGCTGCCCTGTGTGCCATCTTGTGGCACTACGGGGGCCGCCCTCTTACTAGTGTCCCCTGCGGGGACGTGTCGGTCGGCCTGCATAGTTCCCACAACCAATCTAAGGTGCGCTCCGTGCACTGTGCCAAGCAGCTAGTGACCGTGCCCCAGTATGTCCGCCGAGTTGTGCATGACCATAGCAAATGATGTAGGTCTGCACCTGCTTCGCCACACCTTGCACACTTGGCGTCCGTCCGATCAAAATATTTATTTATACAGTCCGGCATCAGGTAGGCCCTATGGGCTATGTAATATTTGTGGCACTCCGGTAAGGCCCAGCACGTGGTCAAGCAATGCACTGAAGTCAAGACACGTACACAGGATAACGGTCAGTCGGAAAGACCCTGAGCGGTCTTCCGCATGTTTATTTTATACCCCGGCCCTCGTGCGTGCGTGCAAGAAAGAGATACATTGTAGGAGAGAGCCCGGGTGGCTCTCTACATCCCTCCCTTGATTTAGTTCTGTCCATACTGCATGCCCCGGACTTCACTGTTACGGTGATGTCCAGGCAAAGTCTCTCATCCGCTGGCTAGGCCTTGGGTTGGGCCTCAGACTATATCTGGGATTCCGGGTCCCTGATGATTCGACAACCCCAGCCGGGGTTGCCTCTGTGCTTTCGCTCACATCAGTCACCTTTGGTTGACCTTGCTCTGCACCCGGGTCCTGTGGTGTCGGCCGGGACTGATTCTCGCCTCGTTGTTGTACCACAGTTGGCCTCGGGGAGCTCCTGCTGACGTCCAGATCTTCACACTCCCCCGCTTCCACTTCTTCTTCCACTCTTTGTCCTCCAGTGGTCTCTGTTACTTTTCTGAAGCATGACACATTCCGTGTCACGACTTGTCCATTCCTCTTCGCGGTGACCATTGTCCCTTGGACCTTGACCACTCTCCACACATCCGACTCGAAGGGAGTTCGAAATTTCCATCTTGGATGGCGGTCTTTGACGACTACCAAGTCCCCTTCCTTAATGTTCGGTTCTCTGGCGTAGCGATACACGCTCGCCTTGATGTTGGTGTTCTGTCTTCTCGCTTGAGTGGCCTCGGCATTTCTCTCCTCTGGCACCCATGTGCTAGCAGTTGGGATGCTGTCCCGGGGTGCACGCTTGAACAGCACATGGGCAGGAGCACATTTGGTTGTTGAGTGAGGCGTTTGCCGGTACGCTCCTAGGAATTGGTCAAGGGCGGCCTCCGGGTATTCCCCATTGTCCACCGCGATCCGGAGGGCCCTATTCAGTGTCCGCATTAGTCTCTCCACTTCCCCATTTGCCTGGGGCCACAGCGGGGTGATTTTTCTATGCTTGATCCGGAGGGCCTCCAAGTATGACTGAAATTCTCTCCCTTGAAAAGGGGGTCCGTTGTCGGACTTGATTTCTTCGGGGAGCCCCATCGTAGCAAAAACGCGGCTCAGCACCTTTTTAACTTGCGGGAAGGCTGTTGACGATATGACTTCAACTATAGGGAATTTGGAGAACGAGTCAACTAGCACCAGCATGTGTCTTCCATCCGGAAAACTGCCAAAGTCTATGCTGAGGTGTGTCCAGGGTGTCTGAGGTGCGTCCTCTGTGATAACCGGTGCCGGGGCGGGTTCTCCGCCCGTGATCGTGCAGGCATGGCAGGATCGTATCATGGCGTCCACTTGGCTGTCCATTGCAGGAAACCACACTTTGCTCCTTAGCTGTGCTTTTGTCTTGGCCATGCCTTGGTGCCCCACATGTGCTAGACTCAAAGCTCTTTGTTGGAGGCTTTCTGGTATGATGATTAGGTGTCCTCGTAGGATGATTCCTTCGTCTCCTACACTTAATTTGCTGCGCACCTGCCACAGTTGCTGTCTTGTGTGGCTCACCTCCGGCCGGAGGCTTGACGCACCATCAAGGAAGTGGGCCCACCGATTTTCCTCCAGGGCTCGGCGAACTTTCGTCAGAGTCTCGTCCACCGCGGTGGCTTCTCCAATTTCCCTGAGCGACATGTTCTCCGGACACGCGGCCTGCGTGACCATGTGGACGATTTCCTCCACCTCTTCTCCTTCTTCATTAGGCGGACGCTGGGTGATGACATCCGGGTGCCGGGACAGGTAATCGGCCGGGTTGTGGGCCCCTGGGCGGAATACGATGTTGAAGCGGTAACCCTGCAGCTGGACTGCCCATCGTTCAATGCGTGGGGGTGCTAGCCGTGATGACCCCGCAAAGAGGGGTAGAAGTGGCTTGTGGTCGGTTACCACCGTGAACTCCTGCCCACAGAGGTAGAGGTGAAAGTGCTGGCATGCCCACTTGATGGCCAGGGCTTCTCTTTTTATTTGTGCGTATCTGGTCTCGGTGTCAGACTGTGCCTTGCTGGCGTAGGCAACCGGTTTCCACTCTTCGGGCCCGTATTCTTGCAGGAGGACTGCTCCCAGGCCTACGGGACTGGCGTCTACGATTAACTCGGTCCGGCGCCGTGGCTGGAAGTAGGCCATCGTGGTGTCATCCAGAAGGCTGGCCTTGATTGTTTGGAACGCCTTGTTTGCGGCTCCTGTCCAGTCCCACTTCTGGTCGGCTCTGGTGAGGGCTCTGAGAGGTTCCGCGGTGGCGGCTAAGTTGGGTATGAACCGACCGCAGTAGGTGGCCATGCCCAAGAAGCTGCGTACTTCGGTCGGGTTTCGGGGGGTGCTGGCTGTCTTGATCGCCTCCGCTTTCTTGGGGTCTACTTTCAGGCCCTCCCTCGTGAAGATGTACCCAAAAACGTCTATCGACTCCTGGTAGAAGGAGCATTTGGCTCTGTGCAGGGTCAGGCCGCTGTCCACAAGTCTTTGTAGGGCTGCCCTCAAGTTTACGTGATGTTCTTCTAGAGTTGCAGATTACACCAAAATATCATCGCTGAGGTTGATCACCCCCCTCAGTCCCGACAGTACCTCTCGAATGGCATTTTGGAAGACCTCCGCCGCGGAGGAGACACCGAAACTGAGCCGGGTGTAGCGTCGTAACCCCACGTGGGTCGAAAAGGTGGTGATGTATCTGCTGGCTGGTTCCAGCTCGAGCTGATGATAACCCGAGTTAAGGTCTAGCTTTGAAAACCATTTCGCCCCGTTGAGGTCTGCTACTATATCATCCATGGTGGGAGTGATATGTCTTTCACGTTTGACGGCTGTATTGGGGAGCCTCATGTCTACGCATAGACGGATGGCCCCTGGCTGCTTCGGCTTTGGTGCGACGACCAGCGGGGAGACCCAGGGTGTCGGGCCCGACACTTTCTCGATTACGCCTAGGTCTTCAAGCTTCCGGAGCTCCTCTTCGACCTGTGGCCTGAGGTTGAAGGGCACCCGCCGGTGTCGGAGTGCTACAGGCCTGACTGACGTGTCTATGTGCAGCTTGAATCTTCGCCCCTTTAGTTTTCCTAGGCCCTTGAATAGCTCCGGAAAGTCCTTCAGCATGAAATCCGCGTGCGCCTGATGCACTTGATTGGTGAAGAAAACTAGGCCGAGGTCTTCTGCCGTGTGGCAGCTCAGAAGAGTGCCTTTCTTACCCTCGGTGATGTGAAATTTTTTTTCCGTGGAATACTCTCCGTTAATTACGGTCGCTTGGATTACTCCTCGAAGAGGTAGCGGTTCTGTTCCCCCGTAGGTGTAGATTCTCGCTGCGGAGGGTGTCAGTACGGGCTTTGGGGACATCCACTCATACTGGTCCGAGTCCATGACATTCATGGACGCTCCCGTGTCTATCAGGGCGCTGACTTTGTTGCCATTTACAGCTATGGAACACATGGGCGGCGGTCTCCTCCTCGTGGATGCCCTGCTTACATAGGAGACGACGTACACCTCGTCGTCCTCGTCGTCCTCGTACCTGGGTCGTCTTTCCTGGGTTTGAGTGTCCGGAGGAGGTGGGTCCTGGTCGAGGGACAGTTGACGGATGCGCTGCGTCACTGCCCTGGCACGTGGGCCTGCAGATCTGAACTTCCCGCCCGACAGACGGCAGCAAAGTGATTCAGGCGCCCGCACTTGAGGCACGTCTTTCCTTTTGCGCCACACGTGGCCGTGGCAGAGTGATCTTCCCCGCAATATCCGCATTGGTTTCCTCTTGGCGGGCGTTTCGCTGTCTCGTTGGTGGGAATCTCCTCTGAATCGCGTCGACCCTTTCTTCCTTGATCAGCGTTGTTCTCGCAGCAGGCGGGGCAATCACCGGTGTGCGTAGTGCTACCTCCATTTCCTCTGCCCTGGCGTCGGACAGTTCGTGCGACCTGGCTAGGATTAGTATTTCGTCGAGTGATATGCCTGGTTGTCTCAGGATTAGCTTCCTCAGTAGCTTTGATTTGTACCCCACTATGATCTGGTCCCTTATTTCTTCCCGTGGGTTAGTGAACTGGCACGTGCTCGCCAGCCGGCGGAGTCGGGCATAGTACATATCAACAGACTCGGAGTCAGTCTGCCAGGCGCGTTTAAACTTGAACTTTTCAAAGTCATTATTGAGCTGGGGATCAAAGTGCGCATTTAAGGCCGCGACTGCGGCATCGTACTCATGTTCAGGCCCTGTGTTGGGGAGCGATTCAAACTGATCGTAGATTTCAGGTCCCCCGTATAAAATGAGGAGCGACCTCTTCACTGTACCGTCCGTTTCTCTGGTGCCCTTAAAGTAGAGGTTGAGTCTCCCCACCCACGCCTTCCACCGGAGCGCCGCTGTCGCCGGATCCGCCGTCTCGCTGAAGGGCGGGATGGGCGCTGCGCCGGAGTGGAGGTGGGCAGGCACCGCTGGCATGGGGGCTCCCGCCTGGGCTTGGGCCGGCGGAGGTGGCACTGGCACCGCTGGAGGCGGAGCCTGACCTGCCCCGTCCTGGGCCGCCCCTGTCGCGTCCTGATTCATGGTGTGACCTAAAGTAAGCAGTCTTGGAGCTTTCCGGTGTCGTGTGGTGACAGGGCCTAGTCACAGCAGTGGGATGTGCCCTCAATGGCTCAGCAGGAAACTCACTTGGTTTTGCCAGTGGTTGTTGGTTGGGAGACACTATGCAAGTGAGGGCAGCTGATTGTGTGCACCTTCCGTATGCCTGTAGGCCAAGAGCGAGGCAGGAGGAGTGCCTGGGAAGCCTGGTGATGGCCGTTGCTAATTTGCATTAACCAGTGCTTGATTCCGCCGAGCAGGGCGATCTGGAGCGGAGCGCGCTGAGGCTTGACACGCTGACTTGGGCGCACACGTGGGCTGGGGCGCGGGACGCGCGCTTGCAGCCGAGGAGAGGCGGGGTCCGCTGTAGGCCTCGACCACGTGGTGCGGCCGCAGAGATCTTCCCTCGCGGCGGGCGGGGCGCACTTCCTCCGCACAGGCCGGGGGAGAGACACACACGGGTGTCGCGCAAGCGGGGCAGATGGCTGACTCACCCGCAGGACCTTCTGGCGGCACACTGACCCCCTCGAGCCCCGCCAGCTGAAGGCGCCCCCTCACGGGAGACGCGTGGGCGGGTCTCGGGGTGAAAGGGGCTCGGCACAGCAACGCGGGTGGGCACCGCAGCTGGAGGCAGGCGACGCGGTGCCACAGGGAACAGCGGGGCACGCGTGGATACAGACCGGCCTCGTCGCTAATGTGGCACTCCGGTAAGGCCCAGCACTTGGTCAAGTAATGCACTGAAGTCAAGACACGTACACAGGATAACGGTCAGGCGGAAAGACCCCGAACGGTCTTCCGCATGTTTATTTTATATCCCGGCGCGAGCCCGCCCGGGGTGTGCGTGCGTGCGTGCAAGAAAGAGATACATTGTAGGAGAGAGCCCGGGTGGCTCTCTACAATATTGAATGAGACGAAAATGAACATTGGGGGGTATTCTCATGGGGCTCCCAAGTATATCTTCCCACTCACGCTTCGTAGTGGGTCTCTGCAAATCTGCATCCCAGTGAAAGAAGTTTCGGTGCAGTGTGGGTCCTGAGGGCGTCTGCAAACCACCAGGTAAGATGGCGGCCTGAGCCCAGTTCATGCAAGTACTGAATAGTTAGATGAGTGATAGGTTCTTGTGCCGTGTTGCCCCACAGTGAGCTCAGGGTACGTATCTCTGCAGCGTGCACCAGGAACTGACCATGCTGTAGTCCTGTGCTGTCAGCCAGCTCCTTAAATGGTACGAGCTGCACATCACTATACAAGTCACCGAGTGTAAGTACGCCCATTTCCTCCCAGCTGGCGAGTTCTGCACCCAATACCGCCCGACACCTCCTGGGCATGCCCTGTATAGGAAGAGATGGTTCGTATGGTGCCACCGGGCGCGTAATGCGAAGACTCTGCCTGTAACAGCGATATGCCACCTCCACCAACAACTGCGTGGGCATGCTACCAGTCCTGTGTGGATGGAACAGCATCACAATCTGGGCTTGTGTGAGCCCGGGCAATTGTGTTACTGTGTCATCTAATTGGCGCGAACCCAGCCATTGCGCCACCTATTGAAGCTGAGTAGTAGTGCTCCATTTTGGGCAGCGAGAGTCCCCCGCGGACAGTCGACGGATACATTTTGGTCAGGGACACTCTACTGCACGTCCTGGTCCAAATAAACTGGTGCATGTCGGACTCCATGCTTTTGAAAAACGGCGGTCAAACGTGTAGGGGCAAGTTGGTAAAATAATAAAGACGATGTGGCAGGACCACCATTTTCAACAACGCTATCCTGCTGATAACCGCAAACGGCAAGGTGGTTCCCGATGCACCCTATTTTTGAAATATTGACAACAACCATGAATCATCACCAGCGTCAGCAGAGCCGACCAACTCCAGATGAGGGACATGATTATACCTGGTATGCTGCCAGGCTGTCCCTGATGACTCTAAGCCAGCGTTCTTGTCCTGAACCACCCAGGTTAAATTATGAAAACGAGAGTTGTCCTGGGGCCACCAGCATCATCAGTCCATGTACTCATTGCTATATTGCTGATTGATTATAGAGACTAACGGACTACGTGGTATCCAGTTTGTTTCGCATTGTTTTTCACAGTTTGGACTTGTTGTTTTGTTTGCATTTTGGGAGGAATGTAGTGTCCTGCTAGACACATAATGATGCACCCCCTCTCCAGGTGCTATGCAAACACCTACCCCACACCCATCCATAACAGACATCACCAATCAGGTGGCCCTTCCAATAAAAGGGTCGGGCGCACATGCCTGGGGCCAGTTTTCCTACCCAAGCACTAACTGTCTGTGTCACCTTTGTACCCAGTTTGTGGCCCAGATCTCTGTACTGGGGTGAATGTATGACATTGTCCTGCATTCTGTCCATCAACTGTGATTTTTGCATTTGTCACCCCGAGTGGGATGGGTATGCTCAGACGTGAGTCCCATGCTCTCCACACCACTGGATTCAAGCAAGCCGGGCTGAAGACGGCTGGAATGCCAGAAACCGGTCCTCGGAAGCTTGTTTCCGGTCCAGGGAAGGCATGGCTTGGCAGTTCGGGCTGTACTGTTCCCATGAGGCACAGGGTCAGACTGATTTGCATTTGGCCATGTCTGAACTGGGGTGGTGTGGAGTGCAAAAAAACGATGGATTTAGGCCCAGATCTCTGTACTGGGGTGAATGTATGACATTGTTCTGCATTCTGTCCATCAACTGTGGTTTTTGCATTTGTCACCCCGAGTGGGATGGGTATGCTCAATCGTGAGTCCCATGCTCTCCACACCACTGGATTCAAGCAAGCCGGGCTGAAGACGGCTGGAATGCCAGAAACCGGTCCTCGGAAGCTTGTTTCCGGTCCAGGGAAGGCATGGCTTGGCAGTTTGGGCTGGACTGTTCCCATGAGGCACAGGGTCAGACTGATTTGCATATGGCCATATCTGAACTGGGGTGGTGTGGAGTGCAAAAAAACGATGGATTTAGGCCCAGATCTCTGTACTGGGGTGAATGTATGACATTGTTCTGCATTCTGTCCATCAACTGTGGTTTTTGCATTTGTCACCCCGAGTGGGATGGGTATGCTCAGACGTGAGTCCCATGCTCTCCACACCACTGGATTCAAGAAAGCCGGGATGAAGACGGCTGGAATCCCAGAAACCGGTCCTCGGAAGCTTGTTTCCGGTCCAGGGAAGGCATGGCTTGGCAGTTCGAGCTGGACTGTTCCCATGAGGCACAGGGTCAGACTGATTTGCATAAGGCCATGTCTCAACTGGGGTGGTGTAGAGTGCCACAAAACGATGGATTAAGGCCCAGATCTCTGTACTGGGGTGAATGTATGACATTGTTCTGCATTCTGTCCATCAACTGTGGTTTTTGCATTTGTCACCCCGAGTGGGATGGGTATGCTCAGACGTGAGACCCATGCTCTCCACACCACTGGATTCAAGCAAGACGGGCAGAAGACGGCTGGAAAACCAGAAACTGGTCCTCGGAAGCTTGTTTCCGGTCCAGGGAAGGCATGGCTTGGCAGTTCGGGCTGGACTGTTCCCATGATGCACAGGGTCAGACTAATTTGCATATGGCCATGTCTGAACTGGGGTGGTGTGGAGTGCAAAAAACGATGGATTTAGGCCCAGATATCTGTACTGAGGTGAATGTATGACATATTTCTGCATTCTGTCCATCAACTGTGGTTTTTGCATTTGTCACCCGAGTGGAATGGGTATGCTCAGACGTGAGTCCCATGCTCTCCACACCACTGGATTCAAGCAAGCCGGGCTGAAGACAGCTGGAATGCCAGAAACCGGTCCTCGGAAGCTTGTTTCCGGTCCAGGGAAGGCATGGCTTGGCAGTTCGGGCTGGACTTTTCCCATGAGGCACAGGGTCAGACTGATTTGCATATGGCCATGTCTGAACTGGGGTGGTGTGGAGTGCAAAAAAACGATGGATTTAGGCCCAGATCTCTGTACTGGGGTGAATGTATGACATTGTTCTGCATTCTGTCCATCTACTGTGGTTTTTGCATTTGTCACCCCGAGTGGGATGGGTATGCTCAGATGTGAGTCCCATGCTCTCCACACCACTGGTTCAAGCAAGGCGGGCTGAAGACGGCTGGAATGCCAGAAACCGGTCCTCGGAAGCTTGTTTCCGGTCCAGGGAAGGCATGGCTTGGCAGTTCGGGCTGGACTGTTCCCATGAGGCACAGGGTCAGACTGGTTTGCATATGGCCATGTCTGAACTGGGGTGGTGTGGAGTACAAAAAAACGATGGATTTAGGCCCAGATCTCTGTACTGGGGTGAATGTATGACATTGTTCTGCATTCTGCCCATGACCTGTGGTTTTTGCAACTGCTTCTGGCCAGGCAGGCCCCATGAGACAGGGTGCCTATGCGAGAAGGCCCTAAAGGACGGAGCAACATCGGGCCCCCAGTCTCAATTTACAGCAGGTCTAGAGAGTGCCCGTGATGCTGGCGCTACATTACAGTGGCCAGGCGGAGGCAGGGGAAGACAGTCTATTAGGACAGTTTACAGAGGCCCCCCAAAAAAAGGCCCACAGGTGCCCCTGAAGCACTGGTCCATTGGCTAGTGCCCGACTGTCTGCCTTCCCAATCCGACCCTGCATACTGGCACTTACATAAAGCGCTCAGCCTTTGGGTTGAGGTTGCATTGTATCCCATCTCCTGGCTATTTTTCGTTCAAAGTGAAACCACAGAAGGGGATAAAGTGTGGTTTCCCCACTTGCATAGTGTGATCTTAAGCAAATACTTACAGCCTGCAGTTGTGTGCCACCATGATTAGTCAAGCCAGTATGTGCATACTGGGGTTGGGTTCCGCTGAGTGGGTTGTTACTGGAAGCGTGATGGGTGGTGATGATGGACAAGGGGAGAGTGAGGTTGTGAAAAATGCTGTGGTCGGAAGGGGCTTCTATGGAATACCTTAGAAGGTTTCCAGAGGTAGGAATGCGAGGGGCAATGTCCAGGACTATGGTCACGAATGCAGGTCAAGAAAGGCAACCGGGGTTGTGCGAGTAGAACCAGGAGCTGAAGTTCAGCGGCATGGGCTTCTGAAATGGGCATCACCGGCCCCTCTAAGGCAAGGGGTCAGTCATGTCCCAGCAATGGTAGCAATGTCATTCTTTACAGTCAAAATCTATAGGAATTGTTTACCTAAAGCAGGGGTGATTGAGCGCTGGTCTCCGAGCCAGCTTGCAGTGCATGCAGGGGTCTGGCTGTTGGGGGACTTTAATTGTAGGGGCTTCAACCATTCTGTTTTTTTGCAGTGTTAGAATAGTTAAACGCCAACGTGCAATGGTAGACAACTAGACCACGCAAAAGGAACTTCGGGGTGTATTATCAAGAACAGTGTTAAAATTATCGCCGCTTTAGCGGCAGGAAACTGCCACTAAAGAGGCGATAATTGGCTTGATAATATGCCCTTGAGAATTCCAATAGAAGCCCATGTTCACACCAGAACATGGGCTTCTGTGGGAATTCACAAGGGCATATTCATTATCGGTGCTTTAGCAGCAGTTTCCTGCCGCTAAAGCAGCGATATTTTTAACGCTGATTCTTGATATTATGCCCCCAAATTCTTTAAGGGAGTTTTGGAAAGTGGCCCAAATACTCGCCATTGATTGGGCACCAAGTATCGTTTCAGGGGCCTGGGAAAGGTCCAGCAGCCTAAGTCAACGTGTGCCAAATGGCAGAGGAGCATCCCAGCACAATACAAGGATGCTCTAGCAGTCTCAGCAGCTGGAGCTGGGAGCCAGCCCCAGACTGTACCCACAAAGGAGGGTGAGTTCACAGCGCAATTGCAAGCCTCTGGGCCAAGGTAGCACCGGCCAGTTTAAAGTGCTAATGTAGGGGTGGTGAGGCACAGGAACATAGTAAAATTCCCGATGCCACAGGGGGATGCTACCCCCTTGACTGTGTCGCCTCTGCTGCTGTGCAGCTTCCCATAATTGTTTCCCCCATGCCTCTCGAATGCAGCAACTAAGTAGGTGGCCCTACTCCCCAGGCAGTTGTCGCCACCAGTATCTGGGGTAGCGAAAGCTTTGTCGGGTCTTGGGTCTCCAGTGGGTAGGGGGTCCTAACACCTCAGCTGCACAGGTTTGGGACAATGGCAGCCCCAGCTGGTGGTAGTACAGGCTAAACCACCTTCAACTTCAATCTCATTCTCTTTGGCATGGCCTCGCCCACTCTAGCCCCTCCATTAGCAATATCTTGGAACGTACCGGCGATAACTAGGGAGAATATTCAAAAGGGAGAATTCTGTGATGTATTCTGCCGAACTGCAGAAATGCAAATCAGGGTCCCCTCGGGATTCCTGTCCTGCTCGACAGTTTAGGCTGCGGGACGAGTGGCTCAACCCGGTCCTAAATCATATCTGAAACACCTCACTTAGGTCTGGAATCTTCCCTGCCTTGTGAAACATGCTTATCTACTACCTCTTCTGAAGAAAGCCAACGCCGACCCGGAAGTTCTCAGCAACTTCAGGCCTTTTCCCTGCTGTCAGCACTGGCCAAGGTACTAGAGAAGTTGGCCCATTTACATCTAGCCAACAATGTGGAAGGCAACCAGCTGTGCTACATGACTCTCAATCAGGCTTCCAGGCATGGTACAGCACAGAAACTGCACAGCTGGAAGCAGCAGACTCCATCCGTCTGTCTGTGGATGGCGGCTCATCTGTCATTCTTTTGTTATTAGACCTTTCGGCAGCGCTCATTACGGTACAGATACAGATAGGTGTACAGGGAATGGCATTTGAGTAGATTGCCTCCTATCTCAATGGCCGTGGCCAGCAAGTCATTCTTCGCCGGTACACCTCATCAGGGAAAGTGCTCAGAGGTGGAGTGCCGCAGGGCTCAGCCTTAAGCCTGCTGCTTTTTAATATCTATATGGCTGCACTGGCAGCTCTCATTGCTGGGAGAGGGGTCAAGGTGATCTCATATGTGGATGACACCCAGCTGGTGTTTTACTTCAAAGATCACTCTGCTGCAGCTTTTGATTCTTTCAAAGACTGTTTAGAAGACATAGCAGGCTGGATGAACAGAAACTGCTTAAAACTAAATACCAATATTCTTAAATCTAGCTCACCCCACTCCTGCAGGCCAATGGTGGACCGGGGAACTCGGCCCCCACCTGTACCTAAGGAATCAGTCAAAAACCTTGGAGTCAGGTGGGACAAAGACATGGCCCTTTCGGCTCAAGCCCAGCAAGTTTCGGCAGCATGTTTCAGAAAGATAAGAACCATCAGAACATGTCTGGGCTTCCTGCCAGAAGAAAGCCGCAAGGCCATGGTTCATGCCCTGGTGACCTTCCACCTCGACTATGCCAACGGCCTTTGTCTGGGATTACCAGGGTTCTTGATCAAAAGGCTGCAAATTGTGCAGAATGCAGCAGCTAGGTTAGTCCACAAGGTCCGCTGTGCCAGCACATTTCCCCCACCTCAAACAACTCCATTGGCTCCCAGTAGCCAGGAGGATTGAATACAAGGCCCTGACCATTGCTTTCCGTGTCTATCAGGATAGGGGCCCGGCTACCTGAGGAAGAGACTTTGCCCGTACTGCCAAGAGCGGACCTTAAGATCTAACCTCCGACGCTACCTTGCTGTCCCCAGCCTCTCCAAAGTTAGGCAGGGGGGTAAGTCTTTCTTGGTGGGGACTGTCAAGCTGTGGAATGAGTTGCCTCCCTAGTTATGCATGCTGAACTCAGAGCAGGATTTCAGAAAGGTGCTGAAAATCTGGCTCTTTAAGCAAAAGGAATAGCTGCTTGGGTTTTACTTCTCTGTTGCCTGCCGCGTTAGCGTCGGGACACCTCGGCCGAGGTAGCTGTGCACTTTATAAATACTTATTATTATTATTATTATTATTATTATTATTCAACCTAATGAATGCAGGCATTGTCCCTGAGAAGAGAAAGGCAGGGAAAGATGGACAACAAAAACCTAAGAAGGTGTGGGTGGAATGGTCCCTGAAGAACTGGGTGATCGGGCTATCCTTCTATGCCGCTATACTCACTTAGAAGTTCCTCGCCTTAGCACCGCAGATATTTGGGTATGTCATTGATTCATAGTGCAGTGTCTGAATTTCGGGGCACCGCCTGGTTGCAGTATGATAAAGAATTCAGACGATGAAGCAAATCAAGCAGGATGTGTTATAGGACCAGAGGGAGATACATTCTTGACATGCAGAATTAACCATGGGATCCCCCAGGGTAGGCTTCACCAGTTGAAGCCCTTTATGGGGGAGAGAGGTGTTGGGGATAAGAAGTCAGCAGCCTGCTTGCAATACAATAAGAAGGAATGTCTTGGGGAATCCACTTGTAAGTTCAAGCACTTGTGCTCATTTTTTGGCTCCCAAGGTCATCCAGATATCAAGTGTTTTAAAAAACACTGTAGGCCTGAGGATCAGCCCGCCAAAGAATACTAACACCCACACTCCGTTAGCTAAGGCCCACTCCCCTATTCGCTTGAACATACAGGCACACCTACTGAGTAAACACAAACATAGTCATCAAGCACAATTGCTTTATTACAGCTTCAGGGACAGATTCCAGATCCTGTCCTGCGCTGCACCACCTATGATCCCTCCTAGCAACCAATAGTCAATGGCACGGCAGCCACAGATATCCAGGGAGAAGATTCTGAAAGAGGTGGGGGCTGGGAGGGTGGTAGGCTTGTTTGTTACCCCGCCAGTAGAGGGACTAGTCTACTTCCCATTAGGGATGGCTCCAAAGAAGGAGCAGGGGAAGTTCCACTTAATTCACAATCTAGCCTTCCTTGATGGGCTATTGGTGAATGATGGATTGGAACAGGAGCAGTGCACTGTGAGGTTCTTTCCGCATTATCTAAGGTAAAAAAAGAGGGCACCAAAAGCCACCTTACGATGATCAGAGCTGATTCCTTGGTCAGTTATGCTGGGGGGAGGGGCACCCACTAGGGCAATGAATGACTCAGTGAAGAAGTTTAACCATTCAGTGCAAAAGATGCCGGAGGGCTCTTCTATGGACACGGTTTGGCGTAATTTGCTTCAGCTCACAGGGAGTCAGCTGTTCCACAGGGAAGAGTTGCATCTGTCAGCCAGGGGTCATGAGTTGTTCCTATGTACAATCTTAAAGGCAACAGAAGAGGTGAGTCCGCAGCTAGAGAGGAGGGGAAGTTCACCATTAGCCTCATCGTCATGTGGCGAAACTCCTAACTACAGGGAAAAGGGGGAGATCCCAAGACTTGGAATGTTTTCATGGAATGACCCCTTGGCATGGTGTTGTTTGAGGGGGCTGGCAGGAGGGGGGACTGACCTGCTGGTGGTCCTGGACCTTTCTGCCCTAACCTTGAGTTGCCTAGATACTGAAGTTTCAGGGGGCTGTGCCTAGTGCCAGGTACCATGGAAGGGTCGGAACGCTATGCGGTACCCTGGTGTTGTGGGTTTGCAGCAAACTGCAGGTCACTCCTATTTGCATCGAAACCCTGGTCTTAAACAGGCGAAATGAGGAGAAATGCTTTACTTCTCCTAGTTTTTGCTGTTTCCATGTGTGCTGCCTTGTGCAGCATACATATAAACTGCAAAAGGCCAATGATTGTTTATGTGCAGGAGATGCCCCTTCCTGCACATGAACAATCATTAAAAAAAATATCTGTTTTGCAACTTCTATGTGTGCTGCATTAAGCAGCACACAGAAGCCTTTGCGATTGTTGCCTGACCAGCCCTGGGGGAAGGGTGGAGGGGGGTTGCTAGTGAAATGCATCACTTCCGCTTTTGTTACAGGGGGCCGATACTGCAGCACTGCTGCAAAACCACCCCCCTGTAACAAAACCGGCCCCTGTAACAAAACCGTCCCCACCCCTCCGGGAAAATGCCCGGTGCCTCCTATGGCCAGTCCAGCCCTGGACGGCAGGGGTGATGTATCTCTACTACATACAACTGGGACCTTCTGGCACAACGCTTGCTGTAAAAAGTTGTGCTGCAATGTTTAAGTCAAAGATGGTGTGGGTATATGATGTACAATCTGTGTGCTCTCCATCTGTCCTCTCATTCTTTGGAGCAGTGTTCAACAATCACAGTAGAGTCAAATGTCTGTATAGCTACGGTGGTCATTCTTTGCTGGGGCTGTGTAAATAAAAGGCTACGTCATGGTGAACCACTACAACTGGGTTGTCTCGCTCCTTGGTCGCGCCAGTGGGAGTGTGCATGGCAGCCACTTGAAAGTTGGAGGGCACTGAATGTGCCTGCATTTTCCCCAGCAATATCTGTGATGCAGTTTTTGGACTGCCTCGCGCTGCCCTTACACCAATTTTGTTTCCTTTCGTTTGATCTATAGAATGTGATTTTCACAAAACCCCGATGGTCTTCTATTGCCGATATATTTCCCGTCACACTTTATTGTTTCCTGGTATTTTTCTTGTTTTCATTTGTGACGGCATTTATTACTTTACAAGGTGGCGACTAGTACATTCCGGGTTGTTTTTACCGAGGACAGAAAAGACACCCACACACTTCTTGTGCCTAAGATATGTCCAGCATTTCTGTTCCAAAGTGGTAATAAGATTAATACAAAATCAAATCGATGAATGAGACTTGGCATCTATAAGGACACAATAAAAGTTAATTTTATAGAAACAGTTTACGTTCTCATATCTTAGCATGTGCAATGGCGCTCATAAAATATTGGATCGTTTCCCATTTGGAAGGGAGACAATTTAATATGGCTTTATGGAAGGGACCGGAGTGCATGTCTTCCGTGGGCATGGCTCTACCGAGATAGTTCAAACAAACAAGGAGTGCATGACTCAGAAATGTCAGGTGAAGAATGCGACCTTTGCGCCACCGTTTTATGCAAATTCATTTTCTTTTGCAGAAGTTCCTTGCGATAACCAAGACAATAATCAGTAGTTGTTGAACTATATAGAAGGGAAAACATCCACCGTCGTTTCACTTATGGATACCAAAAGTGAAGGATGGTATGCAAACGAAAAATACTTATTACAAAAGAATGAGTTTTTTAGGCAAATATAAAAAGATTCGGGGCCGGCAAAAGATGCAAAGAATGTTTTTTTATTCGGCCACTCATATTGGTTATTTAATGTTTTTCAGCGTTATCCTTGTCATGGTGATGAACTGAATGTTGTATGACTCGACATGGAAAATCTGTGGAGTGTGTCAGTCGGAGCCACAGTCATTCTGCATCAGCTTTGTGCTGTTTGTCTATATTAAACAACAATTGGTTCTGTCGGGTCGAAAATACGTTATTTAGTGGTGCTCTCAATGCACTCCATAAAAATGGGGTAGCAACCTTTTTACAAACGCCTGTGAAGAAAAACAGTTTTCCTTGAAAAATTGGAAACCGACATCTTGATGCTTTGTACTGTTTCTATTTTATCTGAATTAAATCCAGGGCCGGACAGGGAACTGAAAGCAGCCCTGGCAAATTTTCCCAGACCAGCCCCCGTCCGGCGCGCAGCGAGCGAGCGCAGTGAGCGAGCGCAGCGAGCGAGCCCGACTGCTACAAGGGGGGTTTGGGGGGTTCTCCCCCCAAGAAAATTTTGGAAAAACGACAGGCCAAAATGGTGAATTTTACAGCACATTTTTGATTACATATTCAAATTGTATCAACTTTCAAAGCACAGAAAATAGTAGATGATGACCTTAAAGAACATCAGGTTACCCACCTAGTCATATGTACCCATAGGACATTCTTTCAGAAAGCACCAAAAATAGACACAAGTAGTGAATCAGAGAGAACAAAGTGAGACCAGCCCCCACACAGTGGGTAGCGAGCAAGCACAGTGAGCAACCACTGCTAGGGGGAGTTTGGGGAGTTGAACTTCTCCCCCCAAGAAAATTTGGGAGACAGGCCAAAACAAAGCATTTTTCAACACATTTCTCATTACATATTAGATTGTATTAACTTTTAAAGCATAGTAAATGATTACCTTGTAGAGCACCAGGATACCCAGTCATAAATCACAGACATTCCTACAGAGAACATTAAATGAAATGTCGAGCATGAAAGTGCCCCAGGAACTAGTTTGAACCGGGCTATGCATGTCTCATTTCATTCAACCCACCCTGCCCCACTTACACTAATGGCTGTCTGGGGAGGTGCAAGCACCTGACAGGAAACCTATTGTCCAGGCCTCCCTTGCTGGAAGGGCTCCCAGCTGCAGGAGGTCAGACTCGTGTCTGTGGCAGCAGCATCCATTTTGTGATGCTGAGGCTCTGGTTAACTTTAACCAGGTACAGTAGTTACAACATGTCTTCACCCTGTAAAAGGGTGGAATGCTACCCCGTCGCCAGAACTGGCGAGGGGGTAGTATTCCAAAGCGTATGACGCCTTACACGACATGTTTCGATAAAGCCAAACCAAAGTTAGCAATAACCGCGAGGATTATAATGCACTTGAGTATATGTTATGGCAATATCATAGAACAGCTATAAGGACATGGTTCCGCAAGCTGCAGAGGGGCTCAGCTCATGCTAGGGCACCCTCTCACACAAAACCAAGCACTCTGCCTCCAGGATTGTTAAGGTCTGCCATAGGAGTGACTTACAGGTTACTATGTGTCTATATATAAGTCAGATATAGGTATACTATATCTAAGCAAAGAGTGATTACACCACCTTGCCCCAGCTGAGTGATCAGCCAGTTCTGTCAATTTAGGAAGGCCAGCCAGGGGTGGCATAATACATGCTGCAGCCCCTGGTAGGCCTTGGTGCACCTATGCCCTGGGTGCCCAGGGTACACTGTACAGTGACTGACAAGGTTGACCCGATATCCAATGTGGCATGTACCTAAAGTCCATGGTATCAATTTAGAGAGAGCACAGCTGGGCTGCGGGTCTGATTAGCAGGCCCACAGCCACACTAAAGTCGAAAACCAGTGGAGCAAAAAGTGGGGGTGACCATAGGAAGCAGACCCTACTCTCCTACAATAGAGATAGAGATAGAGATAGAGAGAGTGGAGAAAGGGAGGAGAGGGAGAGAGAGGTGGTGACAAATACAGGGATAGAAAAGAGAGAGAGGGAGGGATAGAATGAGGGATAGAGAGAGAAAAGGATAGAGAGAAAGGGATAGAGAGTGAGAGAGGAACCAAGAGAGATGTGGGGATAGAGAGGGAGAGAGGGGGATAGAGGGAGGGAGAGAGAGGAGGAGGAGAGTGAGAGAGGGATAGGTATAGAGAGAGTGAGAGGGATAAATAGACAGCGTGTGAGGGAGCGAGAGAGAGGGATAGAGAAATAGAGAGAGAGGGAGGGAGCAAGAAAGTGAGAGAGAGGGAGCGAGAGAAAGAAAGAGTGGGAGGGACGGAGGGAGACAGGAGAGAATAGAGATAGAGAGGGGAGGGAGGGGAGAGAGAGGGAGAGAGAGGGGGGAGAGAAATGCAGGGATAGAAAAGAGAGGGATAGAGAGAGAAAAGGATAGAGAGAAAGGGATAGAGAGTGAGAGAGGAACTGACAGAGATATGGGGATAGAGGGAGAGAGGAGGAGAGTGGGAGGGAGAGAGAGGGGAGAGAGACTGAGAGGGGGATAGGAATAGAGAGATTGAGAGGGATAAAAAGAGTGTGTGATGGAGTGAGAGCAAGGAATAGAGGAATAGAGAGGGAGAGAGAGAGAGAAAGAGAGAGAGGGAGGGAGCAAGAGAGGGAGAGAGAGAAAGGGAGAGAGAGGGGGCGAGTGTGACCAGAGAACATGGGCAGTTCTGGCAGGTTACTTGCAGTTTAGTTGCATCTCAGTCCTGGTAGAATAGACATAGATACAGGCCAAGTATTGCAAGCAGTTAAATACATTTCCGTTCCAGTTGTTTTGAGAGGGGAGGTAGGAGCTGGATTACACTGCACTTCCATAGCTGGGAGTGCCAGTTGAGACAGAACTAAGCATGGGCGAATTTTGCGGATCTCGCGTTGGCGAATTTTGCGGATTTGCGAACTCGCAATCTGCAAAATCCGCGAATTCCCGCGAATTTGTGGATTTTTTTTTTTTGTGTTCGCAAGGTTTTCTGCCAGTTCGCGGGGATTTGGTACTAGTTCGCAATTGCGAACTTACTTGTCGGCTCGCAACGGTCGCGACTATGTTGTTTCTACGTCTGGTTCATCATCACAGCCTCCCAGCACCCTCTGTTTCACCACTGGCACCCTCTCTTTGACCCATGCCACCCTCTGTTACATCAATGCCACCCTCTGGTTCATCATCACTGTAGAAGATGGGGGGGGAAAAGCAAGCCCACCTGCCCTGCTTGAACTGACATGAATTAATTTGGGGTTAGTTTATTAACAACACCTGCCCTGCCCCAACTGACAATAATGAATTAGGGGCTAATTAATGTGTCACTGAAAGAATTTCAAGTTCCAGCCTGGCACCTGCTTGTCTGCTCCTTTAGCTGTAAATCAGGACCTTTGTGGCATACAGTTAAGGTCAGAGCAGGGTCACACAATAGTTGCAAGCAGGCAACCGAATTCTGGAGGGCCCCCTCAGGAAGCACTACAGAGAATCGTTACAAATCATGAGGTTGACCTTTTGCACCTGCTCATTGCTTTTGCTTTTGCTGAAATCGTTTTTCGTTTTTTTCGCGCTATTCGCGTCGTGCGAAACCGACCGCGGAAGCCGCCAATTCGTGCGAATGAGCATTTTATTTTTTTGTGGCTTGTTGTTTCGCGAGTTTTTTTGCAGTATTCGCGAGCCGCTTGCAGCGCAACACGCGAATTTACCCCAAGGTCGAGTACGGGCGCGGCCATTTTGTTTGCGTGACGTATTTCCGTTTCCGCCCGCTATGTATAATCTCGCGCAGTAAGCGCATTGCGAGTAGAGGTTCGCACGAGATCGCGCGGGAAATCTAGAGGTTCGCACGAGATCGCGAGGAAAATCTCGCGCGAACTTACTTTCGCGCTCGTGAACGGGCGCCGGCCATCTTGTTTTTCATTCATTTCCTGTGTCTGGGCATGGTGTTTAATCCTCTTGGTATCTTTGCCATCCTTTGCTTGTTTTCAGTTTTTTTTTTAACGATTTTGCTTCTTATCTATCCCTCTCTTTTCCTAGCTGTATATTTTTGTCTTTTCTGCTATTTTTCTTTACTTTTAAACTACTTTTTTAAACTCTTTTATTTTCTTCTTCCCTATCCTATTCTTTCTTAATTTTCTACTTCTTCCTACCTTACCTGCCCAGACCATGGTCAAGCCAGGCGCCGTGAAGCTGCCCAGGCACTTGAGGGCCGCAGCGGCGGCGGGGAGTAGTGCTGGACCCAGTGCCAGGACAGCATGCGGGAGATTGAGGGGGGAGCAGGTGACGCGACGGGAGATATTCAGCCCGGAGGAAGTGGGCGCGCTGGTCTACTTCGTCCAGCGCCGCCTGCCCAGGACCATCGCGGGAGGCGGCAGGATCGCGGCCGGCGGCTACAACATGCGGGAGCGCCGGAAGCGGTGGGAGAAGGTGTGCTGGGCCATATCCCACCTCTACGGTGTCCAGCGCACCTACAGCCAGGTCACCCATCGCTGGACGGACCTCCTGGACCGCGAGCGCGACCTGCTGGACCAGCTCGGCTTGGAGATCCCCGGGCTTGGTGAGTAGTAGTAGCCATTTAATCACTCACTACTATGATGTTTTCTCCTGCTCTGTGTTGTTGTATTGCAAATATTTGTTTTTTACATGGAGTAAGCCAATAATGCCGCTGATGACTATTACATTGTAGTTAAATTATATTTCAAAATCTTCTGTGCATTTCAGGTGCACTGCTCTCCTTCTCAGTGGCGTTGCTACTATGCTTATTTGTTTTCTATTTCGTGGTCTCATTGGCCTGAGTAACTATTATGTATGAGTGTACTTTACAGAACTGCGTAATGCTAGACACTAAGGGGCAGATTACATTTACAAGCCCCTTGCGCCACGTTTACGTTGCCTTGCGTGACGCAACAGCGGCGTAAACGTGCCGCATCCCTGCGAGTCATTTACAGCATGACGCATCTAGGGAGATGCGTCACGTTATAAAGCCATGGGCCTGCACCACAATGGGTGCGTTCCTAGTACGCAGGGTGGGCGGTCCGGCGGCTGTGCGCCTCGCAAAATTGCCTGCGTGAAATCTACAAGATTTAACGCAGGCACTTCTGCGACGCTGCTACGTCAATTCAATTCCTTATGTCTGCTCGAAGCAGGCGAAAGGACTGACACAGCATGTTAAGTATTGGGTGGCCCTGAGCATTACTGGAGTTGCATTGCGTTGGCGACGTGACTCCAGCGATGCGCCGCTCTTACGTGACGAGATGCGTCACGCAAGTGCCTACCCTTGCGCCAGGGGGCGCCGCATTGTAAATGAGGCGCATCTGCCGTGTCGCAAGGGTAGTTTTGCGTGACGCATTTTATCTGGCGCATCTCTGGAGATGCGCCAGAACGCGTAAGTAAGTATGCCCCTAAGGGGCAGAATTGCAATTACCGTCGTATCCCTGCAAAGTAGCAGGGATGCGCCATTAATTCTGCGGCCCGCTACCACCACCAAACATGGTGCGCCGTATTTGCAATGCGGCGCACCATGGGCCCAAAACGTCACCGAAGCTTTACTGCTGGAGTTGCGTCGCAACGATGGCGCAGCTCCAGCAATCCTCTGGGGTACCCTATCTCCCCAATGCTGGGTCAAGCCGTACGTCTGCTTCAAGCAGGTGCAGGGTTTGTGTGACGCATCATTGTCCTAAAGGTGACTGATTGAAATTTTGTAGATTTCCCTCAGCCACTATTAGGATGTGTTCCAGCGCAGGAATGCCCTCCCTTGCGCCGGAACGCCCCCTGATGGCGCAGGGCTTTATAACGGGATGCATCTCCCAAATGCGTCACGTTGTTATAATATTATACGCCGCACCATGGCGCCCTTTTTTGTTTAGCTGCTGCGTCACAAAAGTCACGCAAGAACGGCGCAAAAGAGCAGCAAGGGGCTTAAATCTGCCCCTTCCTTTGTACCCCTGACAATAAGAAAAATAGTGGCGGTGGATTGATAGTTAGACTATTTAAATGACTGGTAATGTAGCAGGCAACTGTTAGTGTTGTCACTGATCTGACTGAAATCCCAATGGAGTTTGTCTGTCACTTTGCGTCTTGCCTGCGGACTGCTGCCTGCCAGTCCTAGGTGAACGTTTCAGTACTTTGTTTAGTGAGTTACGTGACTTTCGAAGTCACAGGTCCGCAAATAAATGAAAACTAACCCTAATCAATATAATTTCGCGGTAATATTTTGTTATTGTTCTTTTGAAATGTTTGATTTGGTTGACATTGACAAGCAACAATCATCCATGTTTTCTGTTCTTTCTTTCATGTTGTACGTCAGCTCCCCCCAGGGGCGAGAGGAGGACACAGGAGCAGCAGGCGGCGGATGCTGTTCAACAGGGCCAGGATCGGGCAGGCTCCTCTGCTGGCCCCAGTAAGTTTTCATTTTAGACTAGTACCTATTTTTCCTAGCGTTCCTCATTTGACTTTTTTCAAAATTGTCTTTGCTCTTCTTGTAGACTGTATCTAAATTCTTATCCTGCCTCTACTATGACTCCCTGTGGTATTACTAGATTATTCTTATTAGTCCCGTCTGTGTAGCTAACTAAGATTGCACGGTTGGCGAAACTCCCATGATTCTAGTCAGCAATAGCTCTATCAACTTAGTGCAGTCCTCTGGGATTGTCCATAATGTCTTTTGAAGTGTTCTATCTGGACTCATGCTTGCAAAAATTGCAAAACCTTTCGCTCAGTCACTCTAGTCTGGACCAAAATACATAGATTGTATTTAAGTTTAAAAGCTTTATTAAAAGTAAACACATTTATTAAAATGAAGTCATAATAAAACTAAACGTTTAACTGATAATGGAAAAGTGGTTAGTGCTGATGATTAATTGAAGACATTTCTTGTGGTCGAGCCGAGCTCTCACCTGGTTTCAACTTGATCTTGTTGTTAGAACTCCATCTTCTGTCTGTGTGGAGAAAAATGGTGCGTGTTAAAAAAACAGCCTTCATCAGTTGTGCCAAAAAGTGCAGCAAGACAACCTTCCCTGGAAAAAGGGACATTTTTTTTAACTTTAACGTAGACAGTCACAAATTACATTGTTTTCACATGTCTTCATTCCTAGACCAAAGACTAGTGAGTGCTTTATTCTAACATTCTTAAATGTACTTTGTAGGTGGAACATCTGGTGGCGGGGCCAGTGTGGAGGTGGTGGTGCTCGACACGGAGGCGGAGGGCGATTCTTCAGGGGAGGAGGCGGCGGCTGTGAGAGTTGAGACGGTGGTGGTGGCGGCCAGAGGTAAGCTCTTATATATTCCTTACTTATTGAGATTGAAGACTAGCTGGGAAGGCAAGAATATGAGATGCATGGCTGGGTGAATGATGAAGCAATGATGGGTGGAAGGACAACAGCCTGGGTGGGTGACACAGAAACTGTATGTGTCCATATACCTGGATCATGCTACTATCTAACTCTTAGATAGCATATGTGTATCTAGAGCAGGGGTACTCATAGTACGGCCCGCGGGCCGGTGGTGGCCCGGCAAGCCTTCCTTGGCGGTGCGCAGACCTTGCAGACAATCACTGCTCCCCCGGCCCCCACAGAGCAGAGGCTTTTTTGTATTTCACCTGTTAGCGCCCCTGCATCTCCACTCTGACAATCACTGCTCCCCCGGCCCCCACAGAGCAGAGTGGAGATGCAAGGCCACAAAGAGGTGAAATAGAACAAAGCCTCTGCTCTGTGGGGCCGGGCAAGCAGTGATTGTCAGGGTGGAGAAGCAGGGGCGCTACAACAAACAAAGCCTCAATAATATGTTAATGGTCTTTTAAAGACCTGTTAAGTACTTTGGTGTTGTTGTCTGTGTGTGCGCGTTGAGGAAGCGGTCTCAACCCGGGCTGAAGGCTGACACAGATAGACACACACACAGTGAGATGACAGAGGGGGAGGGAGAGGGAGGGCAGGAGGGAGAGAGAGATGGAGAGGGAGGGCAGGAGGGAGAGCAGGAGGGAGAGAGATGTATGTAAATGCTGGGTCTGGTGGCTCAGTGGATGAGGGCATCTGCTGCAGGGACCTGTGTGCAACCTCATGGTCACAAGTTATCGTTTTGCTTTAGCCCCGCCCCCTCTGACTCCGCCCCCACCAGTGCGGCCCTCGGCCCCAAACTACACTGTAAATGTAGCCCCTGAGAGAAAGTTTGTGAGTACCCATGATCTAGAGAGAGTAGACGGTCAGTGGATGAACTAAGTGTAACTTTGAAGAGCATGTAACACTGCACCCGCACGTCCGTTCCAGTGTAGGAAAGGCAAGGAAAAGAACTTTTAATTTTGTCCAAATACTACCATCATAAGTAGCAGTAGTTTGTATTGCAAGCACTGCATAGATCCGGTTATTACGGTGGCCACTCCCTACCTCTCTTAATAAGTTTAGTAGTACTCAGTCATTCATGTGTGGATGTATCACTGGTCACTCAATAAAAAGCAAAGCACCTAAAGTCATCCCATATATAAGCAAAAACATCCCATGTGAAGTGATAGATAATCAGATTATTTATCTTCTTCAATTTTCCATTTCTAGTACTCATTTCCACTGTAGGGTGAAAGTTAAATTAATTAAGCAGTAGCCCTTGAGTTGTAACAGAGTATTCTCAGTGCCACCCGTAATAGAAAAGTAAGAGCTTCACCACCTGCATGTACTGGACGGGTACAGTAACGCAACGCAAGTCTAGGTCACTCCTCATGGCGTGCGTCTCTTTTTCTCGGGTGCAAGTTTACTGCGCTGGCATTATGCCGGCTTGCAGAAGATAACGTACCAATTTTCCAAAACAAGAGACAAGAAGAAGAATAAGACTGGTGTACTTTCATAGTCGACTCCAATGGAAGTCCATAGTGCTCGTAGAATTTGTTCCTTAAACTCCCACTAATGTTAGAGCAAGGATGAAGAAGTGTGAGGTTAGATAGATACTGGCCTCAATAGTTATGTAATGCGTTTGCAAGTTGCTAGTTGTAGTGCAACACAAATTTCTGCTGAATGATTGAGTTAATCTTAAAGAGCATTGGTTACAGACTATGTCTTTCTTTCTTCATATAGGTTCTCCTTCCAAACGAACAAGGAGGAAGGAGCTGGCTAGAGCGGCCCGGCAACGGAGGATCGATGCCACTGTGGCCGAATATCGGCGGCTGGTGGCCCTGGAGGACGAAGAAAGTGTGCAGTCGACCACAACAACTACGTCGTCTGCATCGGCCTCCGTTCCCCCACGGGCTGCCAGTGCCACCCAGCACAGTGGTCCACCCAGACTGAGCCGGGCTGCCAAAGCCAAACGCCACCGCCGAGTAGCAAGGACAACAGCTACAGCTTCCTCTCACAGCCGTTGCACCTACAAGGCATTGAAGGCACGCCTGCGCCGCAGTACCCTGATGGTGTCCCGCCTCCAGCAGGAGCTCCACCACTTTTCCAACCAGTTGGAGGGGCTCCGCGTAGAGCACGCCTTGCTCCGCCAGGAGCATGATGCCCTGGCCCAAAAAGTTGACAGCATCCACCCATAGTGTCCCTTGCCCCTTTTTTAGAGACTTTTGGGGGGTGGGAATTGGGAGTTGGGTTTTTGGGGACTTTTGAAGGACAATCGTTGGGGTTAGGGAGGGTCTTGCGGGAGATTATTTTGTTAGGGATATAAATATACTTTTTCAAACTTTATCTGAGCATACCCGTTTCTTACTGCTTGCCTGGTGGGTGGGGGTTTAACGTTGACTTTGTTTTCCTGAAAGTTTAGTTCCATTTTCTTCCTTTAAGTGTAAATGCCCAAATGGTTTCAACACTAAGTGCCTCTCACAGACTAAGTGAAGTGAATCCAAGAGTCCTAGGACTTTAGTAGTACTACCTTCAGTCTCTCGTCTCTCGTACTAATACTCCATTATACCCCCAAACCACCAAACGCTTATCTTACCTGTAATTTGTGTTTGAAAGTAGGGCTAGACCCAGGGCTGGCTCCACGGGAAACAGCGAATAAGGTTGGCAATCTTGGTCGGATAAAATTTCCTCATAGCGGTGGTACTAGTGGTGTGACACAGTGGCAGTTGCATGCCTATGAAAAAAAAGAAAATGAAATCTGGTTTGTCCTCCTGAGCAATTCAACGGTACAACTGAGAATATAGCAGGTGACAGAAGTACAGTAGAACAGTGCCACATTGTAGCCTAACAAATGGTAAAGTATAACTACTAATTCGGTTGAAGTTCTTTCACATTAGCAATGGTTCTTTGTCAAGCAGAGTAAGAAAATATCCTCGGATTTCTTCACCAGCCTGTTGCTATCACCTTATCCTCCCCAGCAAGTGTGTGGATTTATTGCTGTCATTTAGTCACACATCAATCAAAACCACACAGCCCGGGGGAAGAGGGTTAGGGTTTGAAAAATGGATGGGTACGGGGGTTTTTGGGAAAGGTTTTGGGAGACAAGAAAAAATAGCACAGCATAGACAAACAATTGTGAACATAAACAAATCTTTGGGTACAAACCTATCCATCAATCTTTGAAAGTGCATGCACTACTGCATACATGTCAGTGAAAAGTAAGTAGTACATTCGACAACTGTGGAAGAAAGATTGCGACAGTACAGGGCCTGTGTGGAATAAATTATTGATAACGATATTCAACATAAGGTCTCTGTAGCCAGATACCCGAGAGCCTTGCTGGTCACTATAAATCCATTCACAACAACACTCAGTGGGGTTGGTCTGGAAGGTATAGTAGATAGAAAAGGAGAAATTGCTTTTTTTCTAGGTGTCCCCTCACTCACCAGGGTTGCCCCTTGGTGACATGCTTCATCATTGGGGCCATCCCAGTCCTCTACGGCCTGGGGCGTGCTGCGACTTGCGAATTACGTAGGAGCACTTACAAATGACTATGTGTGGTGCAGATGTGATAGTGGAGTGGACTAAGTGATGTGTTAAGGGATCAATTTAGAAGCAGAGAGAGATCCAAGAAATGCAGTCACAGTCAGAGAAAAAGGCAAGGGATACTGTATCTATGTGGTTGTAGTGGTCCTGTTGGAAGTGGTAAGTAAGTTGCCTGCAGAAAAAAAATCCTCCTATTAGCGGCACTCCTCCATTGCAGCCGACGCTTCGTCCATCGATGTTGGTCACCAGAAGACACCCTGTAAAAAAAAGCACAGCATAGACAAACAATTGAACATAAACAATTCTTTGGGTACAAACCTATCCATCAATCTTTGAAAGTGCATGCACTACTGCATGCATGTCAGTGAAAAGTAAGTAGTACATTCGACAACTGTGGAAGAAAGAATGCGACAGTACAGGGCCTGTGTGGAATAAATTATTGATAACGATATTCAACATAAGGTCTCTGTAGCCAGATACCCGAGAGCCTTGCTGGTCACTATAAATCCATTCACAACAACACTCAGTGGGGTTGGTCTGGAAGGTATAGTAGATAGAAAAGAAGAAATTGCTTTTTTTCTAGGTGTCCCCTCACTCACCAGGGTTGCCCCTTGGTGACATGCTTCATCATTGGGGCCATCCCAGTCCTCTACGGCCTGGGGCGTGCTGCGACTTGCGAATTACGTAGGAGCACTTACAAATGACTATGTGTGGTGCAGATGTGATAGTGGAGTGGACTAAGTGATGTGTTAAGGGATCAATTTAGAAGCAGAGAGAGATCCAAGAAATGCAGTCACAGTCAGAGAAAAAGGCAAGGGATACTGTATCTATGTAGTTGTAGTGGTCCTGTTGGAAGTGGTAAGTAAGTTGCCTGCAGAAAAAAAATCCTCTTATTAGCGGCACTCCTCCATTGCAGCCGACGCTTCGTCCATCGATGTTGGTCACCAGAAGACACCCTGTCCACTGCCTGCCTGATGCTGAATTGTGGCGCGCTACTGTGAAGCCTGACTCCATCCTTTTTTCCCCATTGCAGAGACTGAAACCCGGCCTGTAATTATTCAACGAAAAACAGGAAGTGATATAATATTACAACACCACTGATAAATAAATATAAGGTATGTAGGCTGTGGAGTGCAAAAAGTCACAATTTGATTTTCCTAGTAGACAGTACAATATTTTTGAAAGTGCGTACTCTGAGTCACCTTTTGAAGGATAAATAAGTATGGGCAAATTAATGTAGCGGATCTTGCCCCTCAAGCTAGGTGTACTGTAAACTGTGTTTTAGAACAAAATTAGATCTTCCTAGCAGTGCTCCCACCTAGACCCTTACTAAAGCCAGTCGCAAAAATGTAGAAGACCCCCAATCAAATCTCAAAAAACGAGGCCTAGCAGAAAACTGGTGACAAAACTTACTTTGGAAGTAAAAGTAGGCCGAAGTACCCCCTTCCTAATTACCCCTTACCCACCGTGGATTGCATTCAAACCACTTGCAAGCAACCAAGCAAAAGTAGCCATAGCCAGCATCGCTCCAAGACTCGAAATCCCCCCCACTCAAACACATGCAATAGAAATACTGCTAACCCTAACGAACCCTAAGTTAAGAATAGTGGCAAAGGCTTTCTTTAACTATGCCAAATCCCCCCTTTCCCACCATGGATTTTCTTCAAATGACTTGCAACCAAAATTACACATTCTCATGAGTGCTCTAAGACCCCAGAACTCAGTTGCAAAAATCTAGAACACCCCGAAACACATGCAATCCTGCTGCTAGGGCTAACCCTAACGAACCCTAAGTTACAAAAAGTGCCAAAAGGCTTTTCCGCGAGGATTTTGTCCCAACCACTTCTACCCGGTATTAGACCTTCCCAGGAATGCCCCAAGACACGCCAACCCACCCGCCAAGAAGCATAACACCCCCAAACAGGCCAAAAGCATAATCTCATACTTGCAATATTTCTCGGCCTTCGGTCCAAACGCGCTGCGTAGCTAGGCCATAAGTCGGGGTTGCCACGACGGATTTCCTGAAAAGCAAATGCAATCAAGATTAGAGTGTCCCAGCAGTGCTCCCAGACCACGAAACTCACCCACAAACAGACGGAACCCCCCCTAAGAGCACCTCAAAGGCAAGCAAGTCATCAAAAACACAAAAAAAATTCCGCCTGGGATTTGGTCCAAAACACTTTTATCCGGTATTAGAGCTTCCCAGCAATGGCCCCAGAGCCGTCAACCCAGGAGAAAACGAGTAGAAGACCCCCAAACAGCCAAAGAGCAAAAGTACAAAAATGGGGACTTAGTCAATTTTTCACAAATTTCCCAAATCACTCCGCGCGCGCTCTGCAGCTAGGCCCTAACTCCCCTCTGCCACCATGGATTTGCTTCAAACCTCTTGCAAAGTAAAGTATATATAGCCAGCAGTGCGCCCAGACCCCGAAACCCACCCACAAACACCAGGAAGCCCCCCAAACAGGCCCCCGAAAACGCTACATTGAGCAAAATGTCAGAAATAGCCAAAAAAAAAATCGGCCTGAATTTTGTCCCAACCACTTCTACCCGGTATTAGACCTTCCCAGGAATGCCCCAAGACCCGACAACCCACCCGCCAAGAAGCATAACACCCCCAAACAGGCCAAAAGCAAAATCTCATACTTGCAATATTTCTCGGCCTTCGGTCCAAACGCGCTGCGTAGCTAGGCCATAAGTCGGGGTTGCCACGACGGATTTCCTGAAAAGCAAATGCAATCAAGATTAGAGTGTCCCAGCAGTGCTCCCAGACCACGAAACTCACCCACAAACACCAGGGAGCCCCCCAAACAGGCCCCCGAAAACGCTACATTGAGCAAAATGTCAGAAATAGCCCAAAAAAAAATCGGCCTGGATTTTGTCCCAACCACTTCTACCCGGTATAAGACCTTCCCAGGAATGCCCCAAGACACGCCAACCCACCCGCCAAGAAGCATAACACCCCCAAACAGGCCAAAAGCAAAATCTCATACTTGCAATATTTCTCGGCCTTCGGTCCAAACGCACTGCGTAGCTAGGCCATAAGTCGGGGTTGCCACGACGGATTTCCTGAAAAGCAAATGCAATCAAGATTAGAGTGTCCCAGCAGTGCTCCCAGACCACGAAACTCACCCACAAACAGACGGAACCCCCCCTAAGAGCACCTCAAAGGCAAGCAAGTCATCAAAAACACAAAACAATTTCCGCCTGGGATTTGGTCCAAAACACTTTTATCCGGTATTAGAGCTTCCCAACAATGGTCCCAGAGCCGTCAACTCACCTGCAAAGAGGTACAACAACACCCCCACAAGTGCTGAGTCTTTCTTCATTGGGCGTAAACCAGCCCTCTGGTTTGATGGAAATAGGAGTCTGGAGGAGGAGGATAGAGGAGCATGTTCTTCTGAACTTGTGAACCTGAGGAATGCAGACTGCGGCAACTTCAAATCAATTAGCAAACCAGCGAAGACAGTTCTGCTGATGGGCTTGATTTTGTGATTATCTGATTAAAGTTTGAAATATATTAACTGTGCACAACAAAGAAAGACAGACACACAGGAATAAAAGTGAATAGGGACGAAAAAGAAAGTTATTGATTCGTTGTCTCATTTTCAGGGCTCGGTATCACGGTCCAGGAATAAGAATAAGGCTTCGTCATCATACTCTGCGAATTCAGGCAGGGTGAGCTCAGTGTCACCTGACAGAGTAGAAATTCCCTCATCTATGTTGCTGGCCACCTCCTCTTCATCCGGCACGCTCTCTCGTACTCTGAAATCTGGTGGTATGAGGTGCTGATTCATCTTGATCATTGTTAACCTCTCCACATTTTTGGGCGAGAGGCGGCTCCGTTTGGGAGTTACAATGCCACCAGCAGCACTGAAAACGCGTTCAGAAGACACGCTTGCGAGTGGGCAAGACAAGTAGTTTAAAGCCAGGTTGGTGAGCTGTGGCCACAATTCTTTTTTCCCATGCCAATACGCCAATGGGTCAGAATTAACATAGACCTCTGTTGAGTCATTCAGATAGTCCTTCACCATCGACTCAAGGTCCTCATCCAAGGTTCCTCCACTTTGCTTAGCTCTTGCTGTGCCTCTGACCTTTTGAGAACCAAACCCACGCAGAGCTAGCCAATCCTCTTCAGCCTCCAATGTTTCTGTTGTGTTTCGTGCAGATGATCCGGTTGCCGGTGTCTTTAACGGCTGAGAGGTCACTTGTGCCACAGCCACAGGTGCAGAAGTGGATTGTTTTGACTGGGGATGGCCTGCTGATGTACTGCCATTTCCTTCAATTTCCAGCCGTTCTGTTTCAAACCACTTGGCTGACAAGGCTAGCCAACGTTTGTACTTTGGAACATGTTCATCATCAAAAGGAAAGAATGCTTGGCCTGCCAGCGCCTTTTTGTAGCGTGGATCCAGAATAGTAGCACAAATGTAATGCTGTTCTGAGTGGATCTTTTTAAGACGTTCATCACCTTGTAGGAGCTCTAATAATTGCTCAGCCAGAAGCAAAGAGTCTTGGTTTTTGTCATCTTTTTCAAACACAGAACACACCTCCTTCAGTTGGTCCTCCAGCATGTACAACAATGGGATAGCTTTTCCCAAATTAGAGTCCTCCTTGCTGACTGCACGCGTGAAGAACTCAAAAGGATGAAGCATGCGTGTCAGGCTTTGAACTATGTTCCATTGCGGCCCACCCATCCTCAGCTCCTCTGTACCCTCTGTAAGGAAATATTGATCGAGTTCGGTATACTGCTCATACAGACGCTCAAGCATGTAGAAGGTTGAGTTCCAACGTGTTACCACCTCCTGGATGAGTGCTTTCACTGGCATTTGACGTTGATATAGCAGGCTCCTCAGCTGCTTCCGGGCCTTAAAAGAATGGCTGAAATGCTTGCACATTTTTCGGCAGGTGTCCAATACACTGTACGCTGCACTGCCTTTATTACCCAAGAATTTTTGGACAACCAGGTTTATACAGTGCGCCAAACACGGCACTCTGAAATAGTAACCGTCCCTCATGGCCTTAACTATATTGGCGCCATTGTCCGTGGAAACATAACCAACCTTGCGTTTTAGTGGGGACAGCCAGTTAAGGACCTTTGTGTTAAAGACATCCAAAATGTTTTCTGCTGTGTGACGTTTCTCCAAACCAAACATGGCTAGTGTTGCATGTTTCCGAGCAGCTTTAAAAACAATGTCCGTGTCAACACCTGTGTTTAGCTTTGCTTTAGCCCCTGAAAAAGAGACCCAGTGTGCAGTGATGCACATGTAATCAGCGCCTGCGCCACTGGTCCACATGTCTGTTGTCAGATGTATAGTGTGAACAGCACTCTTCTGCAAAGCTGCCCCAATCACCTTCAGAACATCTTCATGTAGTGCTGGAACCGCAACTCGGGCAAAATAGAACCGGCTAGGAACCTTCCATTTAGGGCAGAGCGCTGCCACTAATTCTAGAAAACCAACCCCTTCTACAAAAGAAAAAGGGAGAAGGTCCAGAGCTAGCATTTTAGCCAGCTTAGTGTTATACAGATGCGTCATTGGGTGGTTGCGTTCATATTGCGCTTCTGTAAACAACATCTTTTTAATGTTGCCCTGGACCAAGGATTTACGGGATGATGATGATATCTTCGACCCACTTACGCTCGCTGATGAACTTTTCCGCATTGATGTCTCACTCTCTCCCACACTCTTAGTGTGGCTCACATGGGGTGTGCTGCTGACAGGGGTACTGGGTGTAAGTGAAGTGTTTGAATCGTCTTCTTCCTCCTCGTCATCATCAGATGAAAAATCAACGTTTTGATTATTTGCAATTCTGGCTTGCATAAACGCCTCTAGGTGCGGAAGCCATTGGACAGGGTGCGCTCTCTTAAGATGACCTCTCTGGCCTCCGGTACCATAGTTAGAACCAAGCTTACCACGACCAACTCGAACCTTACAAAGGCTACAAATGGCTACGTTTTCCATTTTTGGGCAAACACTAAAGAAGTCCCAAACTGGAGACTTGAAATGTCTTTGGGGGCCGGAGGAGGCGGCGATACTGGTGGTGGTGGTCCTGCTGCTAATGCCAGATGAAGTGGAGGATGTGGATTGCCGATCTTCAGTACGTTTTGCACTTTCACCACCACGAATTGAGGTCGAGGACGAGGTGGGTACCTTCTTGCGAGGAAGAAATATGGAAGCGGTAGATTTTGGTGTACTACTTAACTCCAAATCTAATGATTCCATTTCCATTGCCTCCTCGCCGACATCATCATCATGCTCAGCAGCTTCTCGGGATAGGGTCAAAATGTCTCTTTGCTGCATGACCGGTGGGGCTGCAGTGACCTTTGTGATGACTGGCTCGTCGTCATCGTGAGAGGCTTCATCACCAGCAGTATCTGTCACTTCTTGTTGAGCCTCATCACACTCCATAGGTATGAGTTTTTTGACGACCTTCCTTTTACGCTTAGGTACCTGTGTCAGATCATGGTGTGCCTCACTGTCAGACCGCAGTTGTGGTTCCCAAGACAGATCACTTGCATCAGAACGAGGTGGGCTTGAAGAAGATGTAGACACCCCCCTTGATCTTTTCCTTGCTAGGGATGTGGAAGACAATGAATGATCATCAGGAGGAGTGGCTTCCAATGATACCTCGGCTTCATTGTCGATTTCCTGATGTGCCCCTACTTCGGGAGGAACAACTATTGTGGGCACTTGTGAACCTCCATGCACCTTTGCTTGCGCATCTCCTTTTGCTGCCTCTCCTTCCACATGTACTTGGGCGTGTACTTGCACATGGTGTTGTTGTTGCGGCTGTGGTTGTTCAACACTTGTCAGATGAGTTACAACAACCTGTGTTGATTCAGGGACATTGCTGCTACTTTCTTGCGATGAGCCAACATCACTGGTCGATGGTGATTGGAGAAGTACACTGACTGCCTCTGAAGCACTCAAGGGCTTTGACTTAAGTTGGCGTGGTGGTGGAGGCACTGAACCCAATGGAGCAGGGGTGCTGCTCCCAGCTTGGTCCCCAGCAGATCCTGCTGCTGCAGGCGTACTTTTTTTTTTCTCCCAAAAAACGTGGCGGGTGGCACACCAGCCTCCTTGGTAACTTGCTTCTTCTGCTCCTTACTAGCAACTTTCTTGCTAGAGGAGCTACGGAGACCTTTTTTTGGGGCCATCTTCTTCAGAGCAGGTCAGACAGCAGGCCGCAGTTGCACGAATTGTAGAGTTGTCTGAGGCCAGACGTGACGTCGCGTGACGTTATGCTGCACACACACACCTCTGCAGGACTTCTTCCTGGCACTGGTGGTTCTCTTGAGTCTTGTGCACCTAAAAAAAATGGAAGACAGAGGAACATCAGTTCAGTTATACAGCACAAAAAAATCGAAAAACACTGCAAAATCAGCACAATCCCAATCCATCCATGCCCTCCATAATGTTTAAATTCAAGACAACCCACAGAAAGACTAGGCCCATGCAAGACTCACTACCCCTGGGCATAAATAAAGGTTGAAAAGTAGGCAAAATGGTTGCAGGCCTAACAACAAAGCCTGCATTCAAAATGGCCACTTGCCTGCCAGCACATGGCCAGTGCCTGTAGCTGCACTCAAATGGCCACCAGCCACATGGCCTGTCCCTCCCCATGAACACCCCCAAAAATCGAAAAACACTGCAAAATCAGCACAATCCCATTCCATCCATGCCCTCCATGATGTTTAAGTTCAAGACAACCCACAGAAAGACTAGGCCCATGCAAGACTCACTACCCCTGGGCATAAATAAAGGTTGAAAAGTAGGCAAAATGGTTGCAGGCCTAACAACAAAGCCTGCATTCAAAATGGCCACTTGCCTGCCAGCACATGGCCAGTGCCTGTAGCTGCACTCAAAATGGCCACCAGCCACATGGCCTGTCCCTCCCCATGAACACCCCCAAAAATCGAAAAACACTGCAAAATCAGCACAATCCCATTCCATCCATGGCCTCCATGATGTTTAAGTTCAAGACAGCCCACAGAAAGACTAGGCCCATGCTAGACTCAAATACCCCTGGTGAAAAGGCCACAAGTACAGGCCCAAAAAACGAAAATCACTGAAAAATCAGCACAATCCCATTCCATCCATGGCCTCCATGATGTTTAAATTCAAGACAACCCACAGAAAGACTAGGCCCATGCAAGACTCACTACCCCTGGGCATAAATAAAGGTTGAAAAGTAGGCAAAATGATTGCAGGCCTAACAACAAAGCCTGCATTCAAAATGGCCACTTGCCTGCCAGCACATGGCCAGTGCCTGTAGCTGCACTCAGAATGGCCACCAGCCACATGGCCTGTCCCTCCCCATGAACACCCCCAAAAATCGAAAAACACTGCAAAATCAGCACAATCCCATTCCATCCATGGCCTCCATGTTGTTTAAGTTCAAGACAGCCCACAGAAAGACTAGGCCCATGCTAGACTCAAATACCCCTGGTGAAAAGGCCACAAGTACAGGCCCAAAAAACGAAAATCACTGAAAAATCAGCACAATCCCATTCCATCCATGGCCTCCATGAAGTTTAAATTCAAGACAACCCACAGAAAGACTAGGCCCATGCAAGACTCACTACCCCTGGGCATAAATAAAGGTTGAAAAGTAGGCAAAATGGTTGCAGGCCTAACAACAAAGCCTGCATTCAAAATGGCCACTTGCCTGCCAGCACATGGCCAGTGCCTGTAGCTGCACTCAAAATGGCCACCAGCCACATGGCCTGTCCCTCCCCATGAACACCCCCAAAAATCGAAAAACACTGCAAAATCAGCACAATCCCATTCCATCCATGGCCTCAATGATATTTAAATTCAAGACAGCCCACAGAAAGACTAGGCCCATGCTAGACTCAAATACCCCTGGTGAAAAGGCCACAAGTACAGGCCCAAAAAACGAAAATCACTGAAAAATCAGCACAATCCCATTCCATCCATGGCCTCCATGATGTTTAAATTCAAGACAACCCACAGAAAGACTTAGCCCATGCAAGACTCACTACCCCTGGGCATAAATAAAGGTTGAAAAGTAGGCAAAATGGTTGCAGGCCTAACAACAAAGCCTGCATTCAAAATGGCCACTTGCCTGCCAGCACATGGCCAGTGCCTGTAGCTGCACTCAAAATGGCCACCAGCCACATGGCCTGTCCCTCCCCATGAACACCCCCAAAAATCGAAAAACACTGCAAAATCAGCACAATCCCATTCCATCCATGGCCTCAATGATGTTTAAATTCAAGACAGCCCACAGAAAGACTAGGCCCATGCTAGACTCAAATACCCCTGGTGAAAAGGCCACAAGTACAGGCCCAAAAAACGAAAATCACTGAAAAATCAGCACAATCCCATTCCATCCATGGCCTCCATGATGTTTAAATTCAAGACAACCCACAGAAAGACTAGGCCCATGCAAGACTCACTACCCCTGGGCATAAATAAAGGTTGAAAAGTAGGCAAAATGGTTGCAGGCCTAACAACAAAGCCTGCATTCAAAATGGCCACTTGCCTGCCAGCACATGGCCAGTGCCTGTAGCTGCACTCAAAATGGCCACCAGCCACATGGCCTGTCCCTCCCCATGAACACCCCCCAAAATCGAAAAACACTGCAAAATCAGCACAATCCCATTCCATCCATGGCCTCCATGATGTTTAAGTTCAAGACAGCCCACAGAAAGACTAGACCCATGCTAGACTCAAATACCCCTGGTGAAAAGGCCACAAGTACAGGCCCAAAAAACGAAAATCACAGAAAAATCAGCACAATCCCATTCCATCCATGGCCTCCATGATGTTTAAATTCAAGACAACCCACAGAAAGACTAGGCCCATGCTAGACTCAAATACCCCTGGTGAAAAGGCCACAAGTACAGCCCCAAAAAACGAAAATCACTGAAAAATCAGCACAATCCCAATCCATCCATGGCCTCCATGATGTTTAAGTTCAAGACAACCCACAGAAAGACTCAGTCCACCCACCACTGAGTACCCCTGGGCAAAAGGCCCCAAAACAGCCCAAAAATCGAAAATTCCAAAATTTTAGTTGCAGCAACTGTAATGCCCCAAACAAACTTACTTGTAAAATTTCTAATCCAACAGTGATCCAAAGAAAGTCAAAAAGGCCTCAAATCCAAATATCCAGCAGCATCCACAAAAAGTAATCCTTCCAGCTCCAGATCCAAATGAAAAGTGACCAGGAGATGGACAAAGCACTGGGAGGAGCCTGCTGAACAGGAACAGGAAGTTGAAGACTGTGGGGCACTTCCTTCCTCCCACCCCCCTCCCCCCTCCCCAAAATGGACTCCTCGCTAAAAAAGTGCAGGCAAATGTCAACCTAAGGAGTTATTCAGATAAAAATCATCATTTCTAGAAGGTTTATGCTGCTTGCTGGTGGTGTCTTGTGCAGAATTGCAAATTTTATATTTTCGCTCGCCGCATCTCAAATCTCGCAATTGCGAAGTACCGCGAGACGTGATCTCGCCGTACTCGCGTTGACAAACTCTCGCTGGCAATCCGCGATGACGTTGCGCGCTCGCCAATTCCCGCGGGATCTCACAGCAAGATCCAAAATGGCGCAGCACTCGCAAACTATCGAGAAAAACAACCCGGCAAACGATGATAAACGCCGCGCGCCGCAAAAATTGTATCACCAACGCCGCGCGCCGCAAAAAAAATCCGCTGCGTGCGAATTTGCGGATTTTGCAGGAAATTCGCAAATCTCACGGATTGCGAATTTCCCAAAAATCCGCAAAATCCGCAAGCGAAACGGATTTTCCGCCCATGCTTAGACAGAACATGGGCAGTTAATGACATTTCAGTTCTAGAGGACTTTTAAAATGGTTGTGATAGACAGTGACTGTGGGTGCAAAATAATCTCTGATAAATCAACAAACACCATAAGGCAGTATTACAGAAAATCTAGGAAGTTGCACTAAGAAAAAAAAACACGGGTCAAATAAATTTGCACACAATTTGATGCTGGTCCAAACAGAATATAAACAAAATTGTCTCCGGTTTACAACACAGAAAAACACTGTTCAAGCAAAACCATCGAAGAAACCGATTCTGAAACACAATTACCACATCCAGAGAGTTTAAGTGCCATGATACCCCACTGGTAAAAACTATGTTCTATTGGAATCCTAGGTAACATAATATGGCATCATTTTAACACATTTCAACAAATGGAGTTAATATTTCCGAACTCACTGTTAGTCAGTTGACTTCATACAGATGAAAGGCGGACTCACTACTTAAATGCTTCAACTTTAAAGGGACACGCTAAATGCGGAACTATATTACCCAGTGGGATAAAAATGAAGTCAGCTAGGCTAGTTCCTCTGACTGTCAGGCTTGTTGTGGTTGAGGCTGGACTTTGAAAAGGCTAGCAAGGACTTGAAAAAGTAGGTCACAGGCCCGTGCAGTTGAAACGCCAATTGTGTGTCATAATAACTCATTCCTCTTGCCCTCCCCTTGCTATATTCAGTGTCCGTGCCCCTTGGGTCAGATCCTTTATTTAAAAACAAAACCTAAAATAAAGAATAAAATGTGAAATAAATATCAACCCGTCCCTTCAGTTTCCCGCATGGGCGTGACTCACTCAAATCTATGTCTATTTTCATATAGAGCCAAGATTTCCCAGGCATTGCTAGTGCACGTTACACAGGCATGTTACAGGCAGAGGTGACCTCCTACAGGGTACAAGTTACAGGCAGAGGCGGCCTCCTACAGGACAAGAAGGCAGTCGGCAGAGGCGGGCTCCTACAGGGCAGGCGGCGGCCTGTCAGCGCGCTCCAGCTATAGGCCTGGCTCCAATTTTCACAGAAAGAGAAGTATTCTTTCTTTTTCATATTTTTTCCACTGGATGAGGCTTCCACAACATTTATATTATTCCTCCTCTGTTGCTGCTAATTAGGTCTTAAAAATAGCTCGACCAGTAACGGGTGCACAGAAGTCAGTCTTTCTGGGGGGAAGGCTACGTGATAGGGCCACTGTTTAAATATCACAATGAGGGAATGCCTTAACTTTTAAGTTTCATGTATTTAAAGGTTTGTGGCATTGCTGCTTTCCAAGTATTAGACAATTTGTTTGCATTTGAGTTTATTTGGTTTTGCGTGTTGGAGTATGATAGTTGGTTTGTGGGTATACAATTTGTGGGTATATGTTGGATGAAGACAAGTGCTGCAAACATCACAGTGCACATCCCTGATCCGAGGGAGTCTCCGACCCCCCGGCTCGCACTAACCATAAAATCTAGCCAGCTCGCCTTTGAATGGCAGAGTAATGGAGCCCCCGGGATTTGATGAAGAGTGGATCTGCTGGCCTCTGGACCAGCGAACACATGCTGCAGGCCATGAAGTAGACGACATGGTAATGATCACTACTTGGACTGAAAATAGAGGATCATGGGGGCTGGGAAGATGCATAGCTGCCAAGGTTTCAGATTGCTATGTGTGACATTTGTGACACTTTCTTGTGAGCACAATTAAGCAACGACGCCAAGGGAATCATATAAATATCAGAAATTACAACCATTTGAGCAACAAGAAACCCTTACATGGTTTTAAAACTACTGCAAAGCACCAGAAATTGAAGAGCACTTGAGCCCTTGTAACCAGTTCATCCTGTTAAACGAATGTGTAAGCATGATATTAAACACGTTTTTCAGAGGCAGTACTTTATTAAGTTCTGTGCACATAAAATAGACATACACCTGGGTTCGACAGGAGCACAGGCTGAGGCAGGAAGACATAGGACTGCGCTACCTGAGCCTGGTTGGACTTATTGATGTGTTGCCTGACGGATCGACAGAAAAGCCAATTAACAACCGATTGCCATAGTCAGGCTTTTGAGTGAGCCCTCATACTCCTCCCAGGTCCCTGGCTATTAATGATGCGCAGATGCAGACCTTCACAGTGTGGACTCCAGTGCCTCTCTGTCCCACGTGGGACCCGGCCCAAACAGGATGCGAGGCCCCAACAACATTCTCATCTCAGCCTTTAGTAGTATTGCAGGGTGGGCGGCAGAAAAACAACTTTATTCTTACCTCAGCCAGCTTTGCCCGCTGGGCCCCCAGGATCCCCGTCTAGGGTTCAATCAAATTCAATAGGTCTTGTCTTTGAGCACTATTGGCTCTACCAATCCATTATGCTGTACTCTTTACAGCAACAAAGAGAAAAGAAAAGGTGCAATAGCGCTTATGTGATGTAATATATGTGTCATTATGCAAGCGCCTTGTGCATGACCATGCATGCACGCTTCCAAATTGACGCAAGTGCCTCTTTTTTTTTTTTTAAGAAAAGGAATCGGTAAAGTATAACATAAAAAAACAAATAATTAAAAAACATAAGACTGAGTGGTGGGGGAATTGGAGGTGCAGTTCTGGGAGGAATGAGATGGGGAGGGGAAAAGCAGCACACAAGGAAGAGGAATACTGTGGGATCCAAAGGAGCATACAAACGAATGAGAACACGGAGCGTGGGAGAGAGGAAGAGAAGCACTCAGGTGAGAGAGAGCAACATGGAGCTGCTCCCATGCTATAGATTATTTGTGTGCACAAGGATTATTAGTGCACGCTACAAAATTGTGATACTTCCCTCAAGGAAGCTGGTGCGCCTACTGCTCATAATACCGCTATTTTATGCAAGGAAGCTTAAATGGCACCTTAAGATGTAGCACCTCTTCTATTTGAAAGAGGGTATTCAATTCCATTAATTTGTGCATAGCTCACCCATTTGAGGTTTGTTTTTTGGTTCTTCTAGTTCTGAATTTACACAAGGTAAAATATAGAACTAAAATACAAGGAATGGAGAGAAAAAAAGGATTGGTGATGTGAGGCCCTCAACAACGCAAAATTCGTAATTTTAATTACGCACAGTCAGCAGCTGAGAAGATGGAGAGCCTTCTCAGCTGCATTGCGTAATTAAAATTAGGAGTCAACAGTCTGCTGACTCCACACACTTCCGTGGTCTGGCACTGGGCAAGGCAGAGGCACACATAGTGAGATAGGTGGGTTGGGCGCTGTAGAGTAGTTATTTAAAAACTATTACTACTCTCAGGCCAAATCAAATCATGACCCGAAGCTGTCACAATCGGTGCGCCACTACCTTCCCAGCCTCACAGGCACTGCAGCCAGGGGCACACAGTTTAGCTCTCAGCTGCTTAATTTATAGTACAGAATCAACACCCAACAGTCAGTACTAAACTCGCTGACTCGAGAGCAGCACTTCCGGGCATTGATTAGGCAAGCCTCAGACTGAGTGAGGCACTACAGCAGGCGCTGTAATTATTTCAAAAAGCGCTGGGCAGCTCATCGCTACATATCCAAGTCCTGAAAAGTCTCTTACTGTGTGTGTGTCTGTGACCGACATTAGAACTTTACTTAGATGTGGCAGAACTCGACTAACCGGCCCATGGCAACTTTCATTGATGAGTACACCTATCCTATCTCGCATGTGGAGGTTGGAGCAGCAAGGCACCCGGGATCTGGTCTGCTGATTATCAGATAATTCTCCATCGGCAATCTGAAAAGAGTTGCCAATATGGTGCGACCGTACCTGAGCAGGACACTGAGCCCCATCATTGCTGTAGCATGGAAAGCATTTTGCACTCAACTGGGCAGAGTGACATGGGCCTGTAAATACTCCTACTGTGCTCCCTCGATACGTGTAAGACCGTTGCTTCGCTTTTGAGGCACTGGACTCGAAATTCACCATTGCTAATTATTGACTGCCATCTACCACAAAAACACGCTAGAGAACTTAGAGTGGCGGCCACACGGCACAATTGCTCTTCGCATACAAAGACAGTAGTGGGAGTTTCATAAGTGCTTTTCTTTTACCTCACCAACTCTAAGTATTGATAATTGTCACAGTACCGCGGAGAGTTACATGCCTTTCTCTCACCGACCCCTAAAGAGCTTAAGATCATGCTTACCAATATACTTGCTAGGGGGTGCACGCAAACACTTTTCAAAGAGGATGCTTATAATCACTGTGCATTAAAGTCCCCAACGAGTGAAAAGAACACACATTTGTGTCACTGCTATGAAAACAATTGTTTATCAGAACAATCAAGAGCAAGATATTTTGTGTGTTACTGACTACTTTGATGTTTAAAGTACAATTTCTCAAAGAATGTGGTTAAAAAGGAAGGAGGTACACAAGCAGTACATTTGACATGGCCTCCTAAATATATATTTTAAATATAAAGCTTCCCCTTTTCATTTTTGTACTTTCTACTTTATTTAATTTACTTGGAATTCTGTCTCTTCCAAGGATGATATGACTCTTATAATATATCAATGAGCATCTCCATTAAAGGAGCAGGATGGGACTTTGAAGAATCACATCGATCTTACAGGCTCAGACCTTAAACAGCAGAGCTATCACACATGTTAGACGGGCCTTGCAGTTACCACTCAGGTACTTCTTACAGCTGTATACATCGCATTGTCAGACCTTTGCTCACTCACCCATTCTGACTTAAGGTAACAGAGGGAAGCGCCTGCTTGTCACGTTGAATAAAACCACGCTGCGGTTGCGGAACCGGGCCGGGGCCTAAGCTAACCAGGCTTTAATTGCTTTTAATTCCGTCCCGGTCACGACACGACGCCCCGAGACAGTCACAGTGCCTGCAAATGATAAGGGTAATCACTCACCTGTGGGCACTGGGTGGCAGACGGCAGACACGGCCCGGGGCCGGGGGCCGGGGGCCGGGGGCCGAGGCAGGCTACAAATAATTTAATTGTGGGGCCTCTCGCTCACTCTCTGGCCTCCTCTACGTAGCAGTCACGCGCACTTTCGATTGCGCGACCCCAATGCGCTTGCGCATGATATCCTCTGAGCACTGACTCCAGACCCACGCCCCCACCATAAGAGTTAATGATGCGCCACGCCCACGCAGACGTGAAGGCGGATACTACGCCGCGCATGGTGCCGACCGTCAGACCACCCAGTGGATTTTTAAATAAATAATATTCTGCAGTGCTGGACACGGATGGACAAGTGCGTGCAGCACCACAAGGCAGCAGCTGCATGTTATGCAATAGTTGCAGGTATGCTTGTTTGCTGCTCGGTCACACCAGGGTCCAAACCGGCCCCCTCTCAAAAAACCGCCCCCCTGTCACGAAACCGGCCCCCACCCCATCCAGCCTACCGGGGGATTGCCCGGTGCCCGGAATTGCCAGTCCGGCCCTGATTAAATCATTCATAGATAATCACAGTAAAAAGTTGTCAACATGAATACAATATTTACAACAATGTGGGGTGATCGTGTGATATGGGTGCTCAATGCTCAATTGGTGTACCGTATATACAAAGGTGGTTGAGGTTTTTATATACAAGTGGGGTATAGGCCAGATGGTGCATTAGCATCAATGACTCTTTTCACTAGTAGTGTCCTTTTGTTATGTGTAATGTCTTGGTTGGTCAGGGCCTTGAGGAGTCGTCAACGTTTCAACCCTAGATGTGCCCCAGTCGGTGGTCACGCAGGGTCTTCATCAGGATAAGGTGTCAGGAAGGGGACGGTGACAGTCCTAGAGGGGCCGGATAAGTCTCGGCCGGGGTAAAGGGACACTCGCGAAAAGGTCTGCAGGTGAGTCCAAGCGGAGGTTTCTCTTGTGGTGACGGAGATCTAATCAGGAATAGAAGTGAGGCAGGCAAGCGTTAGTCTTGTCCTGCCACTGCATTCACTTACGCTGTTTGTCAACATAAATGTCAAAGTCTCGGTCACAGTCCAATGGTAAATTATTACCTTAATATTCTGCATGTTCATACGTGTAAGACCGTTGCTTCGCTTTTGAGGCACTGGACTCGAAATTCACCATTGCTAATTATTGACTGCCATCTACCACAAAAACACGCTAGAGAACTTAGAGTGGCGGCCACACGGCACAATTGCTCTTCGCATACAAAGACAGTAGTGGGAGTTTCATAAGTGCTTTTCTTTTACCTCACCAACTCTAAGTATTGATAATTGTCACAGTACCGCGGAGAGTTACATGCCTTTCTCTCACCGACCCCTAAAGAGCTTAAGATCATGCTTACCAATATACTTGCTAGGGGGTGCACGCAAACACTTTTCAAAGAGGATGCTTATAATCACTGTGCATTAAAGTCCCCAACGAGTGAAAAGAACACACATTTGTGTCACTGCTATGAAAACAATTGTTTATCAGAACAATCAAGAGCAAGATATTTTGTGTGTTACTGACTACTTTGATGTTTAAAGTACAATTTCTCAAAGAATGTGGTTAAAAAGGAAGGAGGTACACAAGCAGTACATTTGACATGGCCTCCTAAATATATATTTTAAATATAAAGCTTCCCCTTTTCATTTTTGTACTTTCTACTTTATTTAATTTACTTGGAATTCTGTCTCTTCCAAGGATGATATGACTCTTATAATATATCAATGAGCATCTCCATTAAAGGAGCAGGATGGGACTTTGAAGAATCACATCGATCTTACAGGCTCAGACCTTAAACAGCAGAGCTATCACACATGTTAGACGGGCCTTGCAGTTACCACTCAGGTACTTCTTACAGCTGTATACATCGCATTGTCAGACCTTTGCTCACTCACCCATTCTGACTTAAGGTAACAGAGGGAAGCGCCTGCTTGTCACGTTGAATAAAACCACGCTGCGGTTGCGGAACCGGGCCGGGGCCTAAGCTAACCAGGCTTTAATTGCTTTTAATTCCGTCCCGGTCACGACACGACGCCCCGAGACAGTCACAGTGCCTGCAAATGATAAGGGTAATCACTCACCTGTGGGCACTGGGTGGCAGACGGCAGACACGGCCCGGGGCCGGGGGCCGGGGGCCGGGGGCCGAGGCAGGCTACAAATAATTTAATTGTGGGGCCTCTCGCTCACTCTCTGGCCTCCTCTACGTAGCAGTCACGCGCACTTTCGATTGCGCGACCCCAATGCGCTTGCGCATGATATCCTCTGAGCACTGACTCCAGACCCACGCCCCCACCATAAGAGTTAATGATGCGCCACGCCCACGCAGACGTGAAGGCGGATACTACGCCGCGCATGGTGCCGACCGTCAGACCACCCAGTGGATTTTTAAATAAATAATATTCTGCAGTGCTGGACACGGATGGACAAGTGCGTGCAGCACCACAAGGCAGCAGCTGCATGTTATGCAATAGTTGCAGGTATGCTTGTTTGCTGCTCGGTCACACCAGGGTCCAAACCGGCCCCCTCTCAAAAAACCGCCCCCCTGTCACGAAACCGGCCCCCACCCCATCCAGCCTACCGGGGGATTGCCCGGTGCCCGGAATTGCCAGTCCGGCCCTGATTAAATCATTCATAGATAATCACAGTAAAAAGTTGTCAACATGAATACAATATTTACAACAATGTGGGGTGATCGTGTGATATGGGTGCTCAATGCTCAATTGGTGTACCGTATATACAAAGGTGGTTGAGGTTTTTATATACAAGTGGGGTATAGGCCAGATGGTGCATTAGCATCAATGACTCTTTTCACTAGTAGTGTCCTTTTGTTATGTGTAATGTCTTGGTTGGTCAGGGCCTTGAGGAGTCGTCAACGTTTCAACCCTAGATGTGCCCCAGTCGGTGGTCACGCAGGGTCTTCATCAGGATAAGGTGTCAGGAAGGGGACGGTGACAGTCCTAGAGGGGCCGGATAAGTCTCGGCCGGGGTAAAGGGACACTCGCGAAAAGGTCTGCAGGTGAGTCCAAGCGGAGGTTTCTCTTGTGGTGACGGAGATCTAATCAGGAATAGAAGTGAGGCAGGCAAGCGTTAGTCTTGTCCTGCCACTGCATTCACTTACGCTGTTTGTCAACATAAATGTCAAAGTCTCGGTCACAGTCCAATGGTAAATTATTACCTTAATATTCTGCATGTTCACTTTTTCCTTGTAATGCTACTGTCGCTGGATAACATTCACAGTGCAATAGTGTGTGAGGCAAAGGTTAACCCTGCAATACTGTTTCTTTTTCTTGTTCAGCATATCAATAAAACCCAGAGAGGAATCCCTGTGAGTACTGGGTCCAAGACTTTTGAAAGCTTAGCACCCTGTTGTAATGTACATATGCTTGTTTCCTTTTGGTTCATCTTATGATATGGTGCCATTCCTTTCCTTGTACATTCTGTTCTACTCCTGGTGATTCCATGCTCACTTGAGTCTTGGAGCCTGGAGGAGCTGGCAGAGTTATTGAGAACTGTTGGTGATGTATTCACATTAAAACTTACTAATTGAACTTATCCAGTGTCATCGAGTCCTTTGAACACTGGCGACGATTGGCAGCTTGGAAGGGACAAGCCACATCACCACTTAACCCTGAACCCACCTGTTTGGATTTTCGTTTTTGGATTTTCAATTTTTGGATATATCCTTCTATTGGATTTATGGATTAATTCCACTTGGATTTGTTTTGAACGTTTTCCTGGATTTAAGACTTTCTGACTTTTAAGACTTTCTGACTTTTTGTTACCAATTTGGATAGTTTTTTCCTTGTTTGATTTTAATTGGATCTGCAGACTCGTCGGACTACCACTGACTTTGGACTTTTTGTTGCTACATGCATTGCCTTTAAGTTTCCCACTCCAGGTAACAGTGTTTTTACTGTTTTCCCCTGACGTTTCCTTTCTCTCGGAAACGCTGCCCCTGTTTACTTTTGCTTGCCAGCGGTCTTACCTGCCGTTAGGCGCGCTCCGGCCATTGCCTCGTTCTCCCTCCTCGTTCGGCTCCTTCCTGAACGCGCTGGTGTCGCGCTGACATCTCGCGCACACGCCATTGCGCTCTTGCCTCCCCTGCATTCTTCGCCTGGAATTCCCGGCTGCCTTTGCGTGACGTGGAGCCGCAGTGACGTCACACGCATACGTGCCGCCATCTTGCCCTCACTGGTTGCCTAGTTACACTGTTTACCAGAGATCTAATCTTCAGCGTTTTCGCCGGACTGTGGGAAATTTGCATTTTGACTTTAGATTTTTGTTTTTACGACTTACTTCGACATTTCTACATTGTTTTCTTCAGATTTGACCGAATTTTTTGACTGTGTATCATCTTTACTTCTGTGATACACACACATTTTTTTTTCTACTTTATTCTTTTTGGATTATCAATTGTTGTGTTTCTTATTACTTAACCACCACAAAATGACTTCTTCTTCTTCCATGACACAGCCCCCTGCTTTTCTTTGCGAAAAGGGTGAACCCATTCTCCCTTGGAAAAGGTGGAAAAATCTTTTTGACTCGTATCTACTAGCTATTGGTGGTGAAACATTTTCAGCTGTAAGAAAACAAGCAATTTTACTGCACAACTTAGGAGTTGAAGGTCGTAATATATATGACAGTATTGATGAAATACCCATCAATGATGGTTCTGGTGATTCACCTACAGATGTTTTTCACATGTCTTTAAAAATGTTAGAAGATTATTTTGGTCCCAGAATTAATGTCGTTTTAGAACGTCATAAGTTCTTTATGAGAGCACAAGAACCCAAGGAAAAAGTTGGTAATTACGTAGCTTCTTTAAAAACTTTAGCACGTACTTGTGAATTTGGCGAACTTACTGACTCCTTGATTCGTGATCAATTGGTCAGATGCACCAATAGCACAAGAGTACAAGAGAAACTCTTGTCTAAGAATCCTTCTTTGAGGGAAGCATTAGCCATTGTGGAAGGTATAAAAACACTTCTGGTTGGGCTAAAGAGATGAAGGAGCACAAGGTTTCATCTGATAATACCACCTCCAGTAGTATTCATGAGGTTGCTCAATCCTCAACCCCTACGCAATCTTCCTCTTCTGATGATAATGTTTGTAAGGTTATGCAAAGCACTAAGCCTAAGATTGCTTTTGATCGTAGTAGGATTAAATGTTACAGATGTGGCAGTTCCAATCATTCTTCCTCTTTCCCCAACTGCTATGCCAAATCTTCCACTTGCCTTAAATGTGGTATAAAGGGACATTATGCCAGAGTTTGCAAATCTTCAACTAAAATACACTCTATTGAATCTCCTACTTCTTCTTTAGATGCTCCCAGATTGATAATTTCAAGTGTCACAAGTGACGGCAGCATTGATGCTGATCCAATCTTCATGCCTGAGTGTAATGTAATAATTGGAGGAGAAGATTTCATTGTTTTAGCAGACTCTGGTTCTCCCTTCACCCTAATTGGAAACGAGAATTGGAACAAAACGTTCCCTAAAGTTGACTTACTTAAGCCTGATATTAATGCTGTTAGCTACAATGGTTCCCATATTGAAGTATCAGGTTATACTGTTATGAGAATTCATTTCAAAGGGCGTGAAACTGTTGGTAAAATTTATGTGGCTTACAGAGGTGACAATCTCTTGGGCTGGAGGCACCAGAGGGATTTAGGAATGATTCTTAATCCTAATGCCCTCAAACCCTCTGACCAGGTCATGCTTATTGATCAGATCTCTATTTCCAACATTTTCTTTGATGAATTTCCCCATGTTTTCTCTGACAAATTGGGTTTACTGAAAGATTTTGAACATCGGATTATTTAAAAAAATAAATGCTGTTCCATGTGTATATAAGGTTAGAAAAGTTCCTAACATGATGCTTGCTCCTCTCAAACAAGAACTTTCTAGACTTATAGATTTGAATGTTATAGAAGAAATTGAGTCTTCAGAGTGGTTGGCCCCAGTGGTTTTGGCCCCCAAGGATGGTGGGAAGAACATTCGCATGTGTGTGAACCTTAGGGGGTTGAATAAATGTATTTGAGTGGATCGACAACCCCTGCCTAATATCCCTGAGTCCATCACTATGCTTGCTGGGGCTAAAATATTCTCTGTTCTTGATTTGTCCTCAGCTTACCACCAGGTCCCACTTCATCATGATTCTAAACGCCTTACCTCCTTTGTCACTCCTCTTGGAGCGTTTCGTTTTGTCAGGATGCCTTTTGGTTTGGCATCGGCTGCGGCTTGCTTTCAAAGAATTATGAAATTGGTTGTGGGTGATGTTTCTAATGTCATTTTTTTCCAAGATGATATTTTGGTTTTTGGCAAGGACAATATTGAACATGAAAATGTTTTGAGGGCAGTCTTATTGAGATTGGCTGATAAAGGTTTAACGGTTAACAAAGCTAAGTGTAAGATTGGTGTAACTTCTGTTACCTATCTGGGTCATGTAATTTCTGGTGAAGGAATACAACCTAAGTTGGAATTAGCAAAGAGTATTGCTGAGGCTCCCACTCCATCGGATAAGGATCAAGTCAGATCATTTATTGGCCTAGCTGAGTTTTATTCTAAGTTCATAAAAAATGTTGCCTCTGTTGTGGAGCCTATTAGGAACCTTCTTAAAAAAGGTGTTCATTTTGAGTGGAATGATGATTGCAATGGTGCGTTTCATGTTGTAAAAAAACTATCAGTCAGCTACCTAGTTTGGGTCATTTTGATACCAAGAAAAATACATTTCTTTCCACTGATGCTAGTCTATCCGGTTTGGGTGCTGTTCTTTCTCAAGTGGACAATGGTGAGGAAAGAGTTGTGGCATTTGCTTCTAGAGCCCTGAAAAAGGCTGAGGGGCATTATTCTTGCATTGAAAGAGAAGCTCTTGCTGTGGTTTGGGCTGTTAAACACTTTAAGTTTTATTTGTGGGGAATTCCTTTTATTGTAAAGTCGGATCATAAACCCTTAATTCAAGTGTTCTCTTGCATGGAAAGTGAGAGATTAACTCCTAGGCTTAAACGCTGGAGTGAGGGGTTAGAAGAGTTCAATTTCATTGTGCAATATGTTCCTGGGTCCTTGAATAAGACTGCGGATTGTCTCTCACGTTTACCCTTACAGGATCAGGATGAACACTTTGACTTAGGTACTGTTAAGGTGTCTTGGATTTGTGAAAGTGCTATTTCTTTGGAAGATTGGGTGCTTGCTCAATCTAGTGATCAAGTTTTTCTTTTGGTCAAGGATTTGGAGGTTAAAGGTTGGCCTTGTAACAGTAGAGATATTAGCTGTGAGCTTTTGCCATTTTGGTCGGTTCGAGATGAACTTACTATCGTTGATGATATTGTGATGCGTGGTGAGAGGTTAATTCCTCCTTCTGTAATGAGATCGAAACTTATCAACCTTGCTCATGATGGACACATGGGTAGGAGTTTTACCAAAGCTCGCCTTAGGGAAAGGTACTGGTGGCCCAATATGGACAGTGAAGTTGAGTTGGTAGTTAAGGATTGTTATCAGTGCGCCATTAATGATAAGTCTAAGGTTGTAAGTAAGGCCCCACTATCACCTGTAATGGTTCCTGACCAACCTTGGTCCAAGTTGGGTTTGGACATCATGGGTCCTTTTGATTTATTAACACCTTCAGAAAGATTTGTGATTCTTCTTGTTGACTATACTTCAAAATGGGTGTCCACTAAGTGTGTAGCCTCGGTCACTTCTAAAGTGGTCATTGATTTCTTGCGTGATGAATTTGTATCTGAAGGCATTCCTAAGTGCATTATTACAGATAATGGTGTGCAGTTTATCTCCACGGATATGGAGCTTTTCTTGAATGACCATGGTATATCTCATCTAAAAACTGCACTCTATGCACCCCAGGCAAATGGTCTTGCGGAGCGAATGAATCGTGTTGTCAAGGGGTGCGTGCAGAGGACTATTGAAATGAAATGTTCTCTCAAGGATGTCTTACGTGATACTTGGTGGGCACATCGCACCACCATCAATTATATTTCCAAGTCTTCCCCATTTTTTTTGTTACGGGGTAGACAAGCTTGTTGTAAATTGAATCCTCCTTGGCTTCCTTTTCAATCCCTTCTCCCTTTGGATAAGGGGAATGTGGAGGACAGAATTCTTTCTTATCAACACAAATATAAAGAGCGTTATGATCTGAAGAATTCTACCAAACCTGTGTTGTGGAGTGTGGGAGAATGGGTCCTGGTTAAAAAAACAAGATTTTCTAAAAAAGGTTCTTCTGAGTTCATGGGTCCTTTTAAGATTACCAAGATTCACAGAAATGTGGTTACTTTGCAAAATGGCTGTAAATGGAGCATGTCCAGGTTTGTTAAGTTCTCTCCTGTGTTTCCTTCTTCTTCTTCCAGTTTGGATTGTTCCCTTCCTTCCTCCCCTCCTGATGGTCAAAGTGCCATTTCCTCTGGAAGGTTTCCTCAGAGAACTCATCAAGCTCCTGTACGCTACAGAGACTACGTCTAGGTTTTTCTTTATCATTATCCTGTTGGGTGTGTTTTCTTTGGGTGTGATGAAATATTGTGTTTTTGTTTTTTTTCTTTTATTGCTCTTTTTCATTTCTTTTAGTATAGGGGATGTGTTGTAATGTACATATGCTTGTTTCCTTTTGGTTCATCTTATGACATGGTGCCATTCATTTCCTTGTACATTCTGTTCTACTCCTGGTGATTCCATGCTCACTTGAGTCTTGGAGCCTGGAGGAGCTGGCAGAGTCATTGAGAACTGTTGGTGATGTATTCACATTAAAACTTACTAATTGAACTTATCCAGTGTCATCGAGTCCTTTTAACACACCCCAACTCAGAGTAGAACTTAATTGGCTCAGATTCAGAAAACTGCTAAAAACTCAAAAGAAAATGTAAGAAAACATTTGGCTAAGACGTATCCACGTGCCTGCGACTGAAGTCTGATGTAAGTGAATTCTAACTACCCAGACCATTGAACTGGTTATTTCCCATTACAATGAAAAAAATGTTATTCCTTTATTTTATACAGATGGCATTGTCAGATGACAATCAACACTTTACCTCACGTGTAATGAAATAGGTATATTTGTTGCCTGCTGGGTCATTTGGCATCCCTTTCATTCCATTCTTCTGCCTTATGCTAAATGACCTCACTACAAGTAATGAATCATAGTCATATTAAACAATCGATTTGAATACGATTAAACAAACTCAAACAGGTTCTACGTGCTATAAACGTGCTAGATAGTATTTCAGTCAGTGCCTCGTTTTCTGACATCACACTGACAAATGAGACCAAGGTGATAACTTTTGATACTTGCGGTTGAGACACCAAGTGAAATATTTCCAATTCTCATCCATGATTAATCATTTGGCTCCTCAATTCAATTCATTAAATCAAACCAAAAATCCAAAAAAATCTTTATTTCGGCCTCTAGGGCCATAAACGCACATACAAACAATACATTATATCCAATTTATAGCAGCGTCCTTTGAAATATATATAATTAGATAGCACTTTTTTGGATAGATATACAAGTCTATCTAGGATCTTAGATTACCAAGACATCTCTTCTAGACTACCTTGGACAAAGGGGTGTGCAGTATACATGCAGTACATAGCCTCTACATTTGCCGCAAATTAAAGGACAACAAAGTGCATGTGCATAAACAAGAAACTAATTTTGGGTGAAAAATTAATTTCGTTCAGACATGATATCTCAGAGAGACACATAAGTAATACATTATATTGAGCTTTATTCGATTTTTACAGAAAATCATAAAAGCACATACAATAAAAAATCATTTGTATTTGTCATTGATTTTCCACAATCAACAAAGAACATATATTCACATTATTATAACAAGCAATGCAAATGCAATAGGTCTCGCATTAGAAAAGTTGGAGCTATTGGTCTTGTAAATGTAATCATTTTTTAAAGTTATGTTTATGTTTTTATAATAGCAAATGTATTAATTTTGTTATTGAAAATTCCAATATTTATACAATTTACAAATGTGACACCTATAGCATTATTTAACATCTTTTTGTGACATTTGTAATAAAGCTTGAAACATTGAGAGAACATATTTGAACAAGTGGTGCTGTGTTGGTGCTGAGTGATATCGGGTGGTGCTGAGTGATGCTGTGGTGATGCTGAGTGGTGCTGTGGTGATGCTGAGTGGTGCTGTTGTGGTGCTGTGTGATGCTGGGGTTGCGCTGAGTGATGCTGTGGTGGTGCTGAGTGATGCTGTGGTGGTGCTGAGTGGTGCTGTGGTGGCACTGAGTGATGCTGTGGTGGTGCTGAGTGGTGCTGTGGTGGTGCTGAGTGATGCTGTGGTTGTGCTGAGTGATGCTGTGGTTGCGCTTATTGATGCTGTGGTGGTGCTGAGTGGTGCTGAGTGATGCTGGGGTTGTGCTGAGTGATGCTGTGGTGGTGCTGAGTGGTGCTGTGGTGGTGCTGAGTGATGCTGTACTGGTGCTGAGTGATGCTGTGCTGGTGCTGAGTGGTGCTGTGGTGGTGCTGAGTGATGCTGTGGTGGTGCTGTGATGGTGCTGAGTGATAATGTGGTGGTGCTGAGTGATAATGTGGTGGTGCTGAGTGGTGCTGGGGTGGCGCTGAGTGATGCTGTGGTGGTGCTGAGTGGTGCCGTGGTGGTGCTGAGTGGTGCTGTGGTGGTGCTGAGTGGTGCTGTGGTGGTGCTGGGTGTTGCTGTGGTTGTGCTGAGTGATGCTGTGGTTGCGCTGAGTAATGATGTGGTGATGCAGAGGGCAGAAAGGCACAAAAACGAGTCTAACAGAGGGCAGAAGGGCAGAAAAACAAGGGAAAATGAGTCTAACAGAGGGCAGAAGGGCACAAAAAACGAGTCTAACAGGGGGCAGAAAGGCACAAAAAACGAGTCTAACGGAGGGCATGGAAATTCAATGAGGACTTTCCAGGTGGCATATGGACTCAGAAGTACAGCACACAGAAAGTTAACAACACAAAAGGGTTCCAGGGGCCAGAACTCACAATATGGCACGAACGAGATACAAAAGTAGAGAAAAAGCACCCAACCACTTTGATGAAAGCAAATAGGGTATATGAATTAAATACACATGGGACATGGAAATGGGAGGAATAGAAGTAAGAAAGCAAGCCCAAGTGGAGTATGTTTGTCTTGAAAGGTTAAGGGAGTGGACAGAATTGTGATCCTTGTCCGCTGCCAAATTGCATGTTTCGTGGTTGGGCTTCACTATGAGCACACAAGCGAATCGACAAGCAAACCGGATCACCCCCATGTCAACAGCCAGGTTAAAAGGAAAAATGAATACTCTACTCAGAAGCCAGCTTTGTAGGGCTAAAATAGAATCCCTGGCAAGGTGCACAGTGATGTAAGCAGATGGTAAAAAGACAAGCAAGTGTAAGTACAGGCTGATATCAGCTGGTAAATCCCTAGATGTTAATTACTCTTGCGTGCTGCTACTAGAGAACATGCTCAATGCTGTGGATGTCTGTTAACACGTCATCTGATGTTTGCAAGGCAAGCGTGGAGGCATAGAGAGAGGCTTTACACAAGGAGAGCCCTTTCCCCCATTAAAAGGTGCGGGATTCACAGGAATCCAACCATGGCAAGGTGCCTGAACAATATGACGGGGGCATAATACCACGTGCTCTGAGTTGCATTAAACAAATCAATGAATTCTGGGACTTTCAGTTTTTGTTGGCTTAAATTGAACCAACTTAACTAAGAAATATTATAACAATGATTTATACAAAAGGCGAGCGCTGCAACCGATGTCTTCCGAACAACGAGTGATTTGAAAATGCAGAACAAGGAATTATTTTAGTATCCAGTCAGGAGGGGGGTCATTTCAAACGAGCAAAGCCGAGAGGTTTGGCTTTTGTTGAAGAGATTGGTACAGTGCAAACATGTAGAAAGGATACAATTTGGGAAAATTTTTACTTTATATCCTTGATGCAGTACATTGCAGAATATGAGAAGCAGTGTACGTAAAATGGTGTAAATATTTTAAAGAAACGTTAAGGCCAAAGATGCATGGCTTGGATTTCGGGAACAAACTTCTCTATGTTCATCCTTCATTACTGATATGGACATATTATTGGACAACCAAGAAACAGCCTTGAGAACAAGCGTTCATGTGAAGCAGGGGGGGGGGGGGGGGGGGAGAAATGCGAGACAGAAAGTACCGCTGGCCGGCCGTGGGCAGTGAATAATTAGGGGAGGAGAAATGCCCGAGGCTGAGCGAGCGCATGCTGGGGAAAGCTTCAGAAGCCAGTGGGAGGGAGGCTGATTGCTTTGATGTGGACGCAGATGGTGCCTGTGGGGGGGAACGCGCGTGCGTACAGCACACAGAAAGTTAACAACACAAAAGGGTTCCAGGGACCAGAACTCTCAATATGGCACGAATGAGATACAAAAGTAGAGAAAAAGCACCCAACCACTTTGATGAAAGCAAATAGAGTATATGAATGAAATACACACGGGACATAAAAATGGGAGGAATAGAAGTAAGAAAGCAACCCCAAGTGAAGTATGTTTGTCTTGAAAGGTTAAGGGAATGGACAGAATTGTGATCCTTGTCCGCTGCCAAATTGCATGTTTCGTGGATGGGCTTGACTATGAGCACACAAGCGAATCGACAAGCAAACCGGATCACCCCCATGTCAACAGCCAGGTTAATAGGAACAAGTTAAAAAAATAAAAGGAGAAACGCGAGACACAGCCTGGCAGCCGTGAAAGTGTAAGTTGGGAGGGAGGAGGAGAAACGCGAAATGAAGTGAATAATTAGGGGAGGAGAAATGCCTTCCTGAGGCCGAGCGCACGCTGGGGGAGGCGCGCACTGGACAGGGAGAGGGTGGGAGGACTTAAAGTGAAGAGCCAATGAAAGAACTTAAAAAAAGTGCATGTGGCGAGAATGCGCGTCCTTGTGTTCACGTGAACTGCATGAAATTGCCCGATGGTTAAGCTCTGGTTAAGCCTCAATATCTCTCGCAAGCTCAATGTGCACGCGCATTGACAGGCGAGTCCTAAAAATTATCTAGGCAGCACGCCGATCTTATAGCGCCTAAAAGTTATCATTGTTAAAAAATTTATAATTTCATGTTTTTTCTGCATCTGATTACATTTCTTAAGAAACATGCTATAGTAAAATATTCATTGTTTAAGAATTGCTGAAATAAAAATGCAGGAGGGTATTGTCTAAAACCAAGTTTCTTTAAGATTGTCAGGATCCACCTCTTTCTATGTGTAACATAAACTTTACAAGAAAGAACAACATGTATTTTGGATTGTGCTGACACTTCGTCACATGGAGATTTACTTAGCATTTTCAACCAATCATTCATTAATGGGAAGGTTATTAGTCGGTGAAAGATACCAAACCTAAAACGGATAAGGACAAATCTATCCTGTAAACAGTCGATATTTTTAAGACTGAATATTTTTAGGCTTAATGTCATAAGTGGTCAGTATCATTTGATTAGACTGTACTGTTTGCTTCACTATTTCTGCAGCAGATCTGTTTCTCTCTAAAAAAGTTATGATCCCTCTTTTAAAATCTTTCCTAATTATGGAGAGTGTAGAGCTTGGGTCCTCATAATATTCCGGGTGGCCCAAATCATTCATAAAATTCTTTATATATTTCAGCCATGGGGTTTCAAGAACCCGATCAAGCTTAGTTCAGTCTCTTATAATATCCCTTTTTAAATTACTTTTCGTGGTGGGCCAGATCCTATGCCACAAAAGAGCAGGCTGTATTTGTATTAGGTCTTTTATGTAGGGTACCCCCAACTCTTCATGACATATATAAGTGGAAGAACTTCCAGGGACGGCTAAAAGAAATCTTAAAGAGGTGTTCTCCGCTAGCTGAAGGGGCTGAGTATCAGCATAAACCCATACGCCAGCACCATAAATGATGGTAGTTACACATTTTGCCCTATATATGCTTAACAACTCTTCTGGAGGTATTTTTCCCAATTTTCTTTCAAAGTTCACTAGGGGAGCCGGATTTCCGAAATAAAAGCTTCCTAACTCTAGCTGCCTGGGACCATGAGCCCTTGTGGTCGAAGAGGATACCTAGATAGGAGAATGTCTTTTCATGTTCTATCTTATTATTATCTATATGCATGTCCCTACATTTTGTGCTCCCTCACCCGCACTTCTCAATGAATGTCTTTGAGATGTTAACTCAGAGAGCCAGATTCTGCATATACATAGTATAGCTATTTAACACCCGTTTGAGGCCTACTTGTTTAGCTCCTCAGTTCCGGAAGATATTAAAGTATATAGACCGTGGCAAAATAATAATTTCCTCGCAGTTTCCAACAAGGTCAGTTTCTCCCGCATTTAATTTATTCATAATCCCTGTGTATTTTTATTTTCTTTTATCAGTGTCAGCGTTTAGCTCCTTGGTATTTTGTCTGACTTATTCTTGGGCATACTCTTCACCCTGCCATGACAGTTCTCAAGACAGTCAGAGTTCTGCTTCATTGAGTCAGGATCCACTAGGAGGACCAATTATAAAAAATGAAGCTGCCACTGCCATGGATGAAGTTGAAAGAGCCATGGAACAAGCTCAGGAGGATGGAGTTGACTTAGAAGATTTGGAAAAAGAACTAAACGTTCAGCAGAGACAAATATATGATCAAGTCACACAACAAATTGAGCATGGTTTATCTCATGAGAAAAAAGAGTGCTCATGTACATCATTTGTACCTATCCAACTGTATGTGAGTGGAGAAGCAGGAACTGGGAAAAGGTTCCTGATTAAACTGATTGCAACATATTTGAAGAAAACAACAGAATCATCGCTGTCTTGTGTTGTTACTGCTCCACCTGAGTTGGCAGCACACAACATTGAAGGGATTACTTCACATCGCTTATTGATGCTGCCAGTGGAGCATGATAACAAATTACAATACCACAAGCTATCTGGAGAAGCTTGTTGTGAAGTTTCAAGAGTCTTAAAGAAAATGAAACTTCTTATCATTGATGAAGTAAGCATGGTGTCAAATGTAATGCTTGCTTTTGTGCATTTAAGAATGCAAGAAACTCTTAAAACAGACTACGATGTGTTATTTGGAGGCAAACACATCATTGTTTTTGGAGATCTACTGCAACTAACTCCAGTGAAAGGACAGCCAGTGTTTAAAATGCTTACGCATGAAGATACCAGGAAGTGCTTAGGAAGCATTGGAAATGTTAACATATGGCTAAATTTTAAATATGCAGAACTACTTCAAAATATGCGACAGGCAAAGGATGAAGATTATAAAAATATTCTACAAGATGTAACAATTGGAAAAGTAAGTGAGCATGGGAAAGCAGCTTTACATGCACGATTAATTTCAAATTTGTTTCCAAAAGAAAACATTCTCCCAGAGAATATTTTTAAGAAAATTCCTGAAAACAAATCTGTCATATGCTTGATGCCAACTCTGCAAGAATGTTCAATCTTCAACACCAAAATGTTAAAGTTGGAAAATCAAGAAATTGTGAAACTGGAAGCTATTGATAAAATAGAACATGAAGGAGCAACTATTATTTTGTCAGAGAAGTTGAAATCAAAATTAGATTCTTTAGAGAAGACAATATCTAAAACTGCTGGTATGGAAAAGACTCTGTATGCATCTTTAAATTGTCGTATAATTTTACGACGTAATTTAGATGTGGAAAGAGGTTTAGTAAATGGAGCAATGGGCCATGTATGTGGATTTTGTGAATTAAAGAAATAGAGATGGAATTGAAATTATAAAAATTAAATTTGATGGTATTGAAGAAGTACAACGAATCTTTCGTTGTTCTGCTCGTTTTTTGCTAGTGAAAGATTTATATGTACGCAGAAAACAGTTTCCTGTTTGGCATATGCAGTAACTATTCATAAATCTCAAGGTTTAAGTGTTGATAGTGCTTTGGTGAATATTGGAAATTCTGTGTTCAAGGAGGGCATGGCATATGTTGCTTTATCTCGATTCAGAACTTTATCTGGATTGTTCTTGATTGAAGATTATTGCAGATCTAAATTGTGTAAAAGAATATAATAGGTTAAGAAGAGAGTATGCTCCAAATTTACCTCAATATCCTCTGTTTGAAAAGCGTTTGGTAGGCCGAAAAAGAATAAATGAGAAAAATTGTAGTGAAGTTGTAGCAAAAAGAAAAAAAGTAGATGAAACAGTAATTGTAAGCAGAAACGAAATGGATTCAGTTAAAGATGTTGTTGGATTTCAGTTTGAAAATAGTTCTGGTGTCAACTGCTATGCTAATGTAGTGGTTAATGTTTTTTTTCTCCAAACTGTAAAAGAACAGATTGCTGAAAATCGTGATCAAACACTTTGTTGTTTATTAAATTCTGTATTAGAGAAATGTAGCAGTGATAGAACAAAAATACAAAGTGTTTCTGAAATTTGAAAGGTTTTAGACATATGTTCTGGTCTAAATCAATTTACACAGAATATTCAGCAAGATTGTCAGGAATTTCTAATGTATATGTTTGTTGTTTTGCAAGGTGAAGGTGTAGATGTAGAAAATCTTTTTGGCCTTTCTTTTAAATGGCAACATGACTGTGACAATTGCTCCTTTTCAAGTAGTACTACAGTAGACACTGAAAGATTTATATATTTAACTTTACCAGACTGCAAATCAGTGTCTTTTAATAATGTAGTTAGAGCAGCAAATCAAAACATGGTCTGTAGTCAATGTAAATCTGCAATGCTATCAACTTTATTTTTAAGAAGATATGGACAGTATGTTATTTTAATGTTCCAACGATGTAGACCTGATGGAACTAAATTGACAACATTAATTAAAAATGTTGTGGCTTCTCAATTATCAATTTCAGAAAGAACCTTTACAACTGCAGCAATTATTTACCATGATGGTCCTTCAACAACATCAGGACATTACACATGCTACTTAAAATGTCAAAAAGGGTGGAAGCTCTGTAATGATACTCAATTGAGTTTCAAACAACGTTTGCCTTCAGACTTACTAAATTCTTACCTAGTGTTCTTACAACCGAAGTTTTAGGGAAGGCAATCGGCCTATGAAGATTGCAGCAGTTAATATAACTTAATTTGCTCTTCAAAATTACTTTCTGAATGAGAGTGATGAAGATAATAAAAAACATGTATTTTTCATAGAGATAGTATATCATAGATCATATAGTGTGTGCTGTGAGTATTATACAAATTATTTATAAAAAGTAAGGTAGAGGTGGAAGTAAAATTCTTGTTTTATAATGTAAAAGTTGTTGGAGCTTTTCTTTCAGAAAGTCGGGTAAATAAGAAAACAGTGGACTAATTTACATAGAAAAGGACTTTCCATACACTATTTGTCCTCGTGGAAAAGTGGATGGATCAAAAGTGAGTTTAGATATGGTTTTTAAAATTTTACATTATTTAAGAAATTATTCAATGGGTTTTTTAAACACAATCATTTTGATTGTGTTTTTTTTGCCCGCTGTTATATGATGAGTACTATTGAAGTCACTGTTTTAAGTGAAATTCAATATATTCTGAGAACAGCAAAAATAAACGATTTAACATGATGTTGAAATAATTTTGTAATATCAATTATTATTAAATATATATTATTTTTCCATTCTCTTATGCTCACTCACCTATTTCCACCCTCTATCACTCCTCTTAACTCACCCTCACTGGCCTTTTTTCACTCTCCCTCACCTCTCTTCCCATATTCCACTTTCTTCACTTATTCTCATTAACCACTCCTTCACTGCCTTTTCCCTCTCTCCCATTCACTATTTTCGAGCTGTCAGTCAGTCTACTTCACTCCCCTTCCCCTTGTTTTCTTTCTTTGTTTCCTTAATAATTCCCTTTCTCTCACTCACCTTATTACACTTCCCTCACTCCTTCTCTCACTTCCTCTGTCCTCTCACATCCTCACTCCCTTTCTCTCACTTCCTGTCTCTTAGTTTCAGTCTTTCGATCCTGTTATTCTCTCACTCCTCTTTCGTCATCCTTACTCCCTAAAACTCACCCACACTCCCTTATTTATCTTTCTTTAATCTCTTACTCAGTTTCTTTCTGCCAGTGTTTACTTCACTACCTCTATGTTCTCACTCTTTCACTTCCTTTGTCTCAAGCTCATTTGCTTGTATTGTAAAATGTATATTATAAATATTCTAATTTTTTTTGTCTTTCACAGATATTAAATTTAATAGAAATATAATATTAAATTTACATTACTTATAAGGTAAGTTTGATGTACAATATTTATTTTCTCTATACTGTTTTTCATAACCTCACTACTCTTCTTTGATACTCCCACACCTCTGTTCCTTTATTGCGCTTGCCTCACTTATTCTGAATCCCCACATTTACTCTCTTTTTTCACACTCTTCTCTTACACTCACCTTCTTTCAGGCCTTCTCTTTTACTTTCTGTCCTCTCTCTTCTCGTACTTCTTTGTTTTATTTTTTTCCCTTCCTTTACTCTCCTTACTCCACTTCATTAACTCCTTCTCTTACTCCCTCTGTCCTCTTGGTGCAGGTATAATGTGACACAGGGGTTTACAAAGTGACGCATCTACCTACATGCATCACTTTGTAAATATGACTCAACAAGGTGGAATTTTTACACCACTGGTGCGTCACAACAAGTGACGGACCAGCGGCGTAAAAGTGACGCATGGCCTCATAAATGAGGCCCTCAAACGCACCACAGGGCAAAACAGTGTAAAAAATTGTAGTAAAAAAATAATTGCCAGCAAAGCATCCTTTCACATGGGGCAAGCCCATGACCTTACCTTATGTAATGTGAGAGATGTTAACATTGTGAGAGTCTACCTTATAAATACACAGCTATGTCAAAGATTGTGCACGCAGCTTGTAAATATGCCTCTCTTTTTTTGTATATTCTATCTCAATTTATGCCATTTAAAAAAAGCTTTAAACACCTCTCACAGCATTTTATATTCTTGTCTCGGTGCCAATTTTAATATTCTGCATCCTAAACATCACTGCTCTTTTCTTACCCTTCCACACCCCCGTTCCTTTACTACATTTTCTTCACTTATTCTCATTCCCTTTGTGGGGTCTCCTCTGGAAAGTACAGTATGGCAGATCTTGCACTCCACCTTTGGAGCATTACATTTCACTGTCTTCTGAAAGTACACAAAATGGCGGCAATAGTGTACATTAGAGAGAGACAGTGAGAGAAAGAAGGCATGAGATGAAGAAGAGATGTGAAATGCACATTACAGAAAATATAGTGGGAGAACGGAAGTAACTGTGAGTAAACTTACTATGTAACACAGAAATGTTGCACTCTATACTATAAGTCTCACTTTATATCAGGCTCCACCGTTCTATCCTCAGGATGGTTAAGATGTAGCTTAAGAAGCCCACCTCTAGATCGCCCCAAATCTGGCTCGTGAACCAACACAGACTTAGAGGAAATCAAGCGAGGGGCGCGGGGAGGGAAGGGGACAGCGGGGAGGGAGATCTTGTGGGAGACAAAAGAAGGAAACAACCATAAATAACATTCTATATATTATAGCATAAACAATGACAGTGATAATCCGCTTTACTCCTTTCCCTCACCTGTAAAGCAAAATACGTGGTGCTGTAACCATAGAAGAGAGAAGAGGGCAGAATAAGGCGGCTACACACTCTATGAATGCAACACAAGAAACAAAGAATACAGTGTTACCCTTGTTTAAATTGTACATGTATCACGCTTCAGATATGTTATGAGGAGAGCACGCATACCATAATCACATCGGTGCGAGGCTTAACCTTATCTCTCCGTGAGTACTGACCCCCCTACTCTCTCCTGTAATATGAAACAAAGAATCGTTGAAGGCTTGTATCCCAAGACCATAGAGTTTTACACAAAGAAATGAGTTCACAACCAAGAGCACTTTCCTTTGTAATCACATTGGTAAGCATAACGGTTCTGTATGGGTTGATCCCGATTGCAAAGTACCAACCAACAGTTCTGGCTTTATCCCTGTGAGCAAGTTCACTGTACCGCCTCTGTAGCAAATACCTCTTTGCTAGATACCCCTTGAGACTGTAAGGAGAGTCTCGTTCCTTTGAGGTAACAAAGTATCAAACAAAATCCCAGACCCGAATCGCTTCTGCATGAGACCGTTTGGAAGTCACGGTCTCCTCCAACAGAAGACTCGGTCTGGGCTCAACAACAATCAATGAAGCAAAACACCGCTCTCTGAGCCCTCAAAGAACACACCGAGTGGTAACACCCGGCTGGAAGCGGTCGTAGGTGTGGTGAAGGTGCACCCTTACCGCCTCTCCGTGATTCTCTGCAAGAGTCGCTGGCGCAACCACCAACAACACAGGTCTCTTACAAATTATCGGCCCTCTTTTCCTCAAACGCCGTCATGATATTGTGGCCGTGGAGAGGACGCCGCTCATGTGCTGCGTGCCCCGCAATGAGTCTGGGTATTGTAGTTCCGCTTGCTCCCGTACTCCGATGGCAGACAGTGATTGCCGGTACCAGAAGCATGACACTTTATACCACAATCATTTTGCTACTATCTCATAAATTACAAATAGAATAATAAAAAATGTCTCAAACAATTTATAATTTTTAATATAAATTTATTCTTCAGAATTTTCATAATTTAGAAGAACTTCTAACATTAACTGATCAGGAATCTCCACAACAGAAGTCTCCATACATGCGTCCTGAAACTCAATATAGTCCAAACATTGGATTAATTCAGCATCCAAAGTCTCATCATTAAAATACTCCATTCCATCTCCTGTCAAAAAAAGGTCTTCATCATGGATATTGTTATCAACAGGATCATTCAAGACCTCAATACAACTCGCCTCCACAAAAGTCGCAGAAATTTCAAAATTAATATCAACGGTATCCTCATTCAGATCCATATTCTTTTCAAATTTCTTGCTGTAAATTGCAGGAAAAAAATCACTTTCATTTTTCGTTTTTAGTAATAGATATCAAGTATTAAATTCCGCTTACAAATTAACAACTCACCTTTTAGAAGCAGTTGAAGAGTTAGTACTGTGTAAATTTCACTCCAGAAATAGAACACCAAAAATTCCTCACAAATGTATCTCAAAGAGTACTATCACAAAATGGCTGTGTTTCCCTCTCATTTCTCATGTATATTCATGTAGAAAACCAATGAAACTTCATCACACACAAATTCAAATGCAAAGAAACATTTTAATTGGTTCTAAATTTCAAAACCTTATTGGCTCTTGGGTGTCTGTAAACATTCTAAATGGTCTGCATAGTCCGCCATCTTGTGACTCTGAAGGACAGAGACACAAGCGGTGAAAAATAAAGGGGGAAATAATAAAAAGGGGGCAGAGTAGACACCCCCTGACCCCCTAGATTTTCTGAGGGAGGCCTAGAAGGATCCTGAATGTCAAAAAACCTTTTTTTTTTACATTTTCGCGGGGTAAGCGCTGGGTACGCTCCCAGGTACGCGCTCCGGTACGCGCACCCTGAGCGCACCACGGGGAAAAAAAATAATAATTTAAAAAAAAACACTGTAGGTTACAAAGTCAATATACAAAGGAATTTGCTTTTAAAACACCTTTGAAATTCACTGAAAAAACCATAGGTTTCACACTCGTTATAGTTAGGAATTAGCATTTAAAAAACCTTTGAAATTCACTGAAAAAACCATAGGTTTCACACCAATTATAGTTAGCTGAACATTTTACTCATACAAAACCATTGAAATTCCCATGTTATAGTTAGTTGGACTCACTATAACTCACGCGCCCGCAATCCACTGCTGATGATGTCACATATTACATCATTCATGACATGGTCAGTGACATCACTGATGACATCTCAAAGGACATCACTGATGACATCACTGATGACATCATCTATGTGATAATATAATGCACCTCCTCACACTCTAATCTAATATTTGATACATCCAGTATTGAATACAGACTACCATTCCTGAAACCATTAACACACCAATACTAGTTACTACATGCACACTCACTGATTCCTAAGGTTACACACACATCCACTCATTCACCCATACAATCACTCATACATACAGTCACTCATCAATACAACACTATAATATGCACTCATACACCTATACAGACACTGACACACTACCACTCAACCATGGACTTACTCACAAACCTAGTTAGTCATGCAAAGAATCAATCACACTCCTATTTCCTCTTCTATACAGTTATACACACAACACCTTACTTATTCAAACATATACTAACACATACTTACTCTCTTTTACAATTACTCATACAAGTACACATTGATCCATACAGTCACTTACGCAATCACAGACTCTCATGTATAGTCATTGATATATGAACTCTCACATGCACTGTGTTTTACATATGTACTTACTTGGACATGTAACACTGAGATATCCATTCACTCACCAACACATCCATGCACACAGTCAACCGTCCACACAGCTATTTCCACATGCACTCTTGAACCCATACACCAAGTGAATCAACTGCTCACACATCTATGCACAGAGTCACACACCTCCCAGCCACTCCCACACACACTCACCCTCACATACAAATACTTGGGCAACCAATCAATAACCCATATAGCCACTTATATAGCTACTAATCAACACATGCAGCACCTTACACAACTAGAGACATAATGATGCACACATACAGACAGTTTAGTCACTAACCCATGCATTCAGTAAGACACATTTAATCACTCACTCATACAGTCAGTCACGCACCAACTAAATCCTTCATCCAGACACTTATACACCCACTCATTCTTGAATATGTAAAACATATTTAAACTTTACAGCAACACACAAATGATGTATAGAACTTTACAGAAACACACAGACACTGGATGATGTCATCAGTGATGTCATCAGTGATGTCATTTGAGATGTCATCAGTGATGTCACTGACCATGTCATGAATGATGTAATATGTGACATCATCAGCAGTGGATTGCGGGCGCGCGAGTTATAGTGAGTCCAACTAACTATAACGTGGGAATTTCAATGGTTTTGTATGAGTAAAATGTTCAGCTAACTATTCAGTGAATATATATATATATATATATATATATATATATATATATATATATATACACACTGGGGTTGTATTGAAGAACAGACCACATCTACCAGAAACCTTCACAGCACACGCCCACATGGGCGGGACATTCTATTGTGCTCAGGTGGCCTGCTCAAGTTGTGGGGTCTCCTATGCCAGTGATCAAGGGTGCTGTGATGCCCGAAACGCGTTTGGCAATATTTGTGTGCTGAAACCAGGCTGATGTACTCCTTGGATTAAATGAATTAACACGCTGCGTTGTGGCTTCATCTGTTGTGGGCAACTTCTGGTTGGGAATTTATTACGGCTAGCCCGGCCGTGGTGAGGCCCCACTGCGGAACATGCAGGTCCGTAGTGCAGGATACCAAGAGGCACTACATGGAACAGTGTGTTCCATCTGAGGAGGATGTAAATAATATCATGCCTTGCTGCAACACATACCCACTGGGGTAAGACTGTTTTTATTTATTTTTCAGGGGACCCACATCGCCCACTGGGGTTGTATTGAAGAACAGACCACATCTACCAGAAACCTTCACAGCACATGCCCACATGGGCGGGACATTCTATTGTGCTCAGGTGGCCTGCTCAAGTTGTGGGGTCTCCTATGCCAGTGATCAAGGGCGCTGTGACGCCCGAAACGCGTTTGGCAATATTTGTGTGCTGAAACCAGGCTGATGTACTCCTTGGATTAAATGAATTAACACGCTGCGTTGTGGCTTCATCTGTTGTGGGCAACTTCTGGTTGGGAATTTATTACGGCTAGCCCGGCCGTGGTGAGGCCCCACTGCGGAACATGCAGGTCCGTAGTGCAGGATACCAAGAGGCACTACATGGAACAGTGTGTTCCATCTGAGGAGGATGTAAATAATATCATGCCTTGCTGCAACACATACCCACTGGGGTAAGACTGTTTTTATTTATTTTTCAGGGGACCCACATCGCCCACTGGGGTTGTATTGAAGAACAGACCACATCTACCAGAAACCTTCACAGCACATGCCCACATGGGCGGGACATTCTATTGTGCTCAGGTGGCCTGCTCAAGTTGTGGGGTCTCCTATGCCAGTGATCAAGGGCGCTGTGACGCCCGAAACGCGTTTGGCAATATTTGTGTGCTGAAACCAGGCTGATGTACTCCTTGGATTAAATGAATTAACACGCTGCGTTGTGGCTTCATCTGTTGTGGGCAACTCGTGTTTGGAATTTATAACGGCTAGCCCGGCCGTGGTGAGGCCCCACTGCGGAACATGCAGGTCCGTAGTGCAGGATACCGAGAGGCACTACATGGAACAGTGTGTTCGTTCTGAGGAGGATGTAAATAATATCATGCCTTGCTGCAACACATACCCACTGGGGTAAGACTGTTTTTATTTATTTTTCAGGGGACCCACATCGCCCACTGGGGTTGTATTGAAGAACAGACCACATCTACCAGAAACCTTCACAGCACACGCCCACATGGGCGGGACATTCTATTGTGCTCAGGTGGCCTGCTCAAGTTGTGGGGTCTCCTATGCCAGTGATCAAGGGCGCTGTGACGCCCAAAACGCGTTTGGCAATATTTGTGTGCTGAAACCAGGCTGATGTACTACTTGGATTAAATGAATTAACACGCTGCGTTGTGGCTTCATCTGTTGTGGGCAACTCGTGTTTGGAATATATATATATATATATATATATATATATATATATATATATATATATATATATATATATATATATATATATACATATATATATATATATATATATATATATATATATATATATATATTGGAATTGGGCGCTTGTCTATTGAGAGTTAGAATAAAGTATCACTGGGTGTGGGTTGTAGTGACTATGAGTGAGAGGACCATGAATGAAATATAATTTTGTGACGGATTTACAATGTACATTCAGGGCTAGATTATGTGGGATATCAGGCAGAATCTACTGCATCACTAATTGAGATTTGGTAATGTGTGACATTTGGCCCATCTAGGGCGGGATTTATGAAATTGCGTATGTTTGTAAATATATTATTTACAAAAAATGTATGTCATTTTCATGTGTTCCATCAGGATGTAAATTGTACATATATTTTGCTAAAAGAAGAATCTGCTTGTATAGCAATATGCCATAATATGTTATAAAATAATGCTGGTTTTACGTAAAGCAAGTTGGTCCCTTCTCTATGTTGCCATTTGGTACAGGAAATTAGGTTGATTGTATAGAAATGGCCGTTTCAGGCATGCACATGTACCAGCGAGGAAGGCGACTGCCGAAACGCGTCTGGTGCTAAGAGAGTCAAAATAAATGTTGTAGACTCTCCCTGTGAGTGCTGTGTCTTTCTATGTACGAGACAAGATGAGTAGCTGTAATATTGGCGCGTGCACCCCCCGCTGTAAACAGCACCATTCGCGAGTGCGCGAGCCTGGTGCAGGTGGAGCGATAATATATATCCATACTAATATAATAAAGAGAGAGCCCAAACCTTTGAGGCGGGTAATCTCCGGAACCACAGCCCCAATCACAACACCCAATACAGCGTTGGAAAGGGCAGTTGCAGCAGAAGGACTAAGGCTATGCAGGCGCCCACCATATACATTTAAAAGGTAAAAGAACCGTGCCAGCAAAGTAGTCCCTTGTGGGCGTGTCTGCGTTGTGCTGTGGGCGTGTGCTGGGGGCTTGACAAACGCTGGGGGCGTGTGGTACGTTCCGCTCTTCATGCCATGTCTCATATTGTGTGCTAATCCCACCCTGCTCCCTTTAAATACCCCTGCACCCCATAATTATAACCCACCCTTACTCCTTAAAATACCCCAACACCCTTAAACACTAACCCATCTTAACCCTATAAATATACCCTGTACCCCAAAACCCAAACCTATCCCTAAACCCTAAAAATACCCATGTACCCCAAAACCCAAACCTAGCCCTGAACCCTGTAAATACCCCTGTACCTCAAAACCCAAACCTACCCCTGAACACTAAAAATACCCCTGTACCCCAAAACCTAAACCTAGCCCTGATGCCTTAAAATACCACTATACCCCAAACCCAAACCTACCCCTGAACCCTAAAAATACCCTGTTAGAACCGGCTGTCTCTAGTTGGCAGAGGTATGCACTTCTGACAAATAGGGACAGACCTTTTCTAGTCAGGGCAAGGGGACCACACACTTTGATAACCCCTTCTCACCCCCTTGGTAGCTTGGCAGAGCAGACAGGCTTATCCCAGAGGCTGTTGGTTAAGCATTTATGACCACATACAGTAATAAAGTGAATACACTACAAATGGACACGACACAGTAGTATTATAAAAATAAGGATTTTTATATAAGGCTTAGTACAAGACCAAATAACGACAAAAATATACCACAGTCTTAATAAATACTCTTGGAAGGAAAAATAATAGTTCAAATGTAGTTTCTTCTTAGCACAAAGTCTTTAGTATCAAAAGCAACTCTTCTTCTTTAAAACACAGTTCTTGGCAACAATGTAACCCACACGGGAGTCACACAACGTCGAGGCAAAGTTAATCCAAAGGGTTCGGCGTCGACCGCGAGGAGAGCTACGTCGAGCTCAGAGTCACACGGACCCCCACAACACAGTACCTTGGAAAAGCGAAGCACACGATGATCAGCGGCGTTGAGATGTCCGGCGTCGCGTCTTCGGCATCGATCCGACCTCGGAGTCTGGCCGACCTGCAGCGGCGCCGATCGATGTCGGGCACGAGCAGCGCTCACGAGGCAAAGCAGGATACGGCATCGTCGTCGATGTCGATGAAGTTGCAAGAGTGAGCAGCGCTCACGGCGTCGAGAGGGCTCGAAGTCGATGCGATCAGCTGCGGTGCAGACACAGGGTCACTTGGAGCTGGAGCCGAACTCGCTACTCACTGGCGTTGCTGCTGGCATCGATCGGGCCCGGCGGCCGGCATCGAGGAAGCGGGACACTGGAGCCGTTACTCACGATGTCGAGCTGGATTCGGCGGCGTCCGTCGGCGTCGAGGTTGCTGGTTTCTTTCAGAGGTGCTGGATTCACAAGTTCCAGCAACAAGCACTTTTAGCAAATGATGAAGTCCTTTAGCCCTGTGACTTCAACAGGAGACTGGCACTCTTCCAGTCCTTGGAGATTTTCTTAGCAAAGTTTGAGAGTACACACACAGTTCCTCTCTCCTGGTTTCCTTGGCAAAAATAAAGAAGCACATGCAGGATTCCCCCCAGCAAACAGCACACTGGCAGAAGGGGTAGGCAAGTCCTTGGATCAGCAGGCTTCTTGTCCTTGGTTTAATAAGCCAAACATGGAATTCAATCAATACAGTAATTTAACATAGGGAGCACTTGCACTGTGGCACTGATCAGCAGTGGCACAGTGCCCAAAGCAGTATACCAGCAAAAACATCGTAAACAGTGGAGGCAAACAGAAAAAAATGGAGGAGAGACTCAAGCCAATGATGTCAGGTCTAACACGTGTCCCCTCCAGCTGAAATGTGGGGAGAACTACCCTTCCCCTGGGGAGTTCTCATCACTAAGGCGGAAAAATCTGGACAGACCATCAGCATTGGCGTGATCTGTACCAGGGCGGTGTTCCACCGTAAAGTCCATCCCCTGTAGGGAAATGGACCACCTCAACAGTTTCGGATTCTCACCCCTCATCTGCATCAGCCATCTGAGGGGCCTGTGGTCTGTCTGATCCCGGAAGTGAGTCCCAAACAGGTAGGGTCTTAGCTTCTTCAGCGCCCAGACCACAGCAAATGCTTCTCGCTCTATCGCACTCCACCTTGTTTCCCTGGGAGGTAACCTCCTGCTGATGAAGGCTACAGGTAAGTCTCGGCCCTCTTCATTCACCTGAGCTAGAACAGCCCCCACGCCATGCTCTGAAGCGTCCGTCTGGACAATAAATTCTTTAGAAAAGTCGGGTGCCTGGAGTATAGGTGCTGTGCACATTGCAGCTTTCAGGGTGTCAAAGGCCGTTTGACAGGCGTCAGTCCAGATCACATTTCGTGGCTGCTTCCTGGAAGTCAGCGAAGTCAAGGGGTGCACAATGTTACCATAATCCTTGACAAACCTCCTGTAGAAACCCGTGAGACCTAAGAAGGCTCTCACCTGAGTTTGGGTTTTGGGCGGTGCCCAAGCCAGGATGGTATCTATCTTGGGTTGCAGGGGGGCCACCTTGCCGCTCCCTACTTGGTGCCCCAAGTACACCACAGAACCCTGCCCAATCTGGCACTTACTGGCTTTGATTGTGAGGCCTGCTCTGCGCAGGGCCAACAACCCTTCCTGGAGGTGGCGCAAGTGTTCCTCCCAGCTGGCGCTGAACACTGCAATGTCGTCCAGGTAGGCGGCACTGAAATCCTCCAGTCCAGCCAAGACCTGGTTGACCAAGCTCTGGAAGGTTGCAGGGGCATTCTTCACCCCAAAGGGCATCACCCAGAACTAGTAGAGCCCATCTGGTGTGGAGAAGGCTGACCTCTCTTTTGCCCCATCAGTTAAGGCGATCTGCCAGTACCCAGACGTTAAATCAAACGTACTGAGGTACCGGGCAGCCCCCAACCGATCTATGAGCTCATCAGCTCTGGGGATGGGGTGCGCGTCAGTCTTGGTGACTGAATTGAGTCCTCAGTAATCCACACAGAACCGAAGTTCTGGTGAAGCACCAGGCGCCGCAGCCTTCGAGACCAAGACCACTGGGCTGGCCCAAGGACTGCTAGAGGACTCAACCACCCCTAAAGCAAACATTTTGGAGACCTCCTCCTTAATGTATGCTCTGACCTTGTCAGTCACCCTGTAAGCCTTGTGCTTGACAGGAGTGCTGTCTCCGGTGTCCACATCATGGACACACCAATGAGTGACACCAGGAACCAAGGAAAACAGATCAGGGAATTGTCCCAACAGTTGGCGACAATCTTGCTGCTGCTCAAGGGTCAGTGTGTCAGAGAGGACAACACCATCCACTGACCCATCTTGCTCTTTTGCATACAGGAGGTCAGGAAGAGGCTCACTCTCCTCCTCCATTCCAGCATCTGTAGCTAGGAGCATGCCCACTTCGGACCTTTCTAAGTGGGGCTTTAAACGGTTGACATGCAGGACCCTCAAGGGGTTCCTGGGAGATTTCAAGTCCACCAAGTAGGTGACATCGCTCTTCTTCTCCATAACCTTAAACGGTCAAGTCCACCTGTCCTTGAGCGCACAAGGTTCCACAGGTGACATGACCCAAACTTCCTGACCAGGCTGAAGCTCAACCAGAGTGGCATTCCGGTCGTACCACCACTTCATCTCTTCCTGGCTGGCCTCCATATTTGCCTGAGCAAGATCTCTGAAGCGCCTAGTCTGGTTCCTAAAGGCCAGCATGTAACTGTATACATCCTGGGGAGGTTTCCTGGGAGATTGCTCCCAGCCTTCTTTTACCAGACTCCAAGGTCCTCTTACCGGGTGACCATACAAAAGCTCAAAGGGGCTGAACCCTAGAGACTTCTGTGGCACCTCACGGTAAGCAAACAACAGGCATGGCAAGAGGACGTCCCATTTCCGCCTCATTGGTTCTTCAGGACCCATGATCATGCCTTTAAGGGTCCGGTTGAATCTCTCAACCAGCCCATTTCCTTGAGGGTGGTAAGGAGTGGTGAACTTGTAGGTTACCCCACACTCCTTCCACAGAGACTTCATATAGTTGGAAATGAAGTTGGTGCCCCGGTCTGACACCACCTCTCTGGGGAACCCCATCCGGGAGAAAACACCCATCAGTGCCCGTCCCACCACGGGGGCCGTCACTGTTCGGAGAGGGATGGCTTCCGGGTACCGTGTGGCATGGTCCACCAAGACCAGGATGAACCTGTTGCCCAGGGCTGTCTTGGGGTCCAGGGGCCCAACAATGTCAATCCCCACCCGGTCAAAGGGGGTACTGACCACTGGAAAAGGTTGGAGGGGAGCCTTCTGCTTCCTTCCGCTTTTCCCACTTGCCTGGCAAGTGTGACAAGTTTTACAGTGGATGTCTAAATCCCTTCGCATCTGAGGCCAATAAAAATGGGTGACAAGCCTGTCATAGGTCTTGTCCTGCCCCAGATGTCCAGCTAAAGGAACGTCATGAGCCAAACCCTGTAGGAAGGCTCTAAAGTGCTGGGGTACCACCAGCACACGGGCTGACCCAGGCTCAGCAGCCTTAGGCTCGCTATACAGGAGGTCGTTCTCCCAGTAAACAAAATGTGACCCTGACTGATCACCTGAGGTTTATGCTGAGGCCTGCTGCCTCATACCCACAAGAGAAGGGCACACTTTCTGTTCTGTACAAAATTCCTCCCTGGGGGGACCACCATCCTGCTGCCTTTGGGTCAGCTCGGGCAGGTCTCCCAGTTCAGCAACTTGTTCCCCTGTGGGCTCCAGGGCATCCCCCTCAGGGTCTACCTCCTCCTGGGCCACAGGAACTATGGGGGCCGGTTTCCCGCGCCTCCTGCCTCTTCTCTTCACAGCTGGGTCCTGGGCCATACTTTCAGGCTCCGGGACCCCATCAACACCCTTACTTGCTGTCATGGAACGAGTGGTCGCACACACCCACTCTGGCACACCCAACATTTTTAAATGTGTCTCCCTCTCCACCTTAGCCCAAGGGGAGTCTTCTAAATCATTGCCCAGGAGACAATCAACAGGCATGGCGGGCCTCACAGCAACTTGAAGAGTACCTGAAACTCCCCCCCATTCAAAGGGAACCTGAGCTACCTCACACTCTCTCTGGGAGTTGTCAGCAGCTATCACAGGGTAGAATGCGTGGGGAACCACCTGCTCTCTGGACACCAAGTGACACTTGACAGCTGTCACACTCGCTCCGGTGTCTCTGAGAGCTTCCACTCTATGGCCATTAATGGTCACCCACTGCCTATATTTATTAGTGTTACTAGGCAGAGGGGTGGAGGGACCATTTCCATGTCTCCTAGCGAGACCAGGGACATCTCTGCGGGACCCCTCCCACCAGGGACAACCATCTCCTCCCCTCCCAGGGCTACACTCGCCAACTGACGGGGGGGTGCACGAGGTTGTGCATCAGAATTCTTCATGGGACACTGGGGATCATAATACCGGTGTCCCACCTGCCCACAAACGTAGCAGGTCAATGGGCCCCTATGAACAGGTTTACCTGTCGGGCCCCTGGCTTCTTTACAGGGGGAGGCTGGGAACCTTTCCCTTGGTACCCTTGGGGATTACTTTGGGGCCCTTTCTGGAACTCCTTCTGTTTTCCCTTGTCCCCCCCACTCTTCTGCTGGGGACCCTGCCCACCTTTGGCTGAGTCTCCCACTGGACCCTTGTGGACCCTGGTACTGACCCAGCGGTCCGCCTCCTCAGCAAGTTTTCTAGGGTTAGATATCTTGCTATCAATAAGGTGCTGGCGCAGCTCTGGAAAACAGTTATTAGACAAGTGCTCCCAAGCAAACAAATCATAAAGAGCTTCATAACTTTCCACTTTGCTGCCCTTTACCCAACCATCCATGGCTCTGCAAAAAAAAGACACATATTCAACCCACGTAGTACCAGGCAACTTCTTACATTCTCTAAAGGTTTGTCTGTACTTTTCTGGGGTTAGGCCATACCTCAACATTAAAGCATCTTTCATATGAGCATAAGACATCCTATCTTCTACAGGCATGCTTAACAGGGTATCTCTCCCCTCATTCACAAAGCGACCCCACAACCCCGCTCCCCATTTCTTCTCAGGGACCTGGTGGGCCAACAATGCTAACTCATATGCTTTAAACCATTGACCAATATACTCATTCTTCTGAAAATCTTTGATCACATCTTTGGGAAAATAAAACTTACTTTCTGCAGGCACAGATGGGATGCTGCCACCAGAGGGATTCAATTCTAAATTTTTAGCTTGGAACTCCAGCTCCCTCAACCTGGTTTCACGCTCCAAAGCTAACTTCTCTCTCTCAAATTCTAACCTTTTGATCTCCAAATCAGCTTCTCTTCTACCTCTTGCATTTTCTATTTCCAACTGCCCATTTATCTTAAGCCTTGCCATTTCAATGTTGTATTCTCGCTCCTTCGCCCTTTCTTCTCTTTCTTCAGGGGAAAGACCTTTGGAGGAAACACTACTACCGGGAGAGGACACAGGCCCATTCACTGGCGCCTCCTCATCCCCTTCCACTGGCGGTACCACCACCGCATCAGAGGGATCTCTGGACTCCAACCAGGCCTCCAGTGCTTTGAAATATGAATCCTTTCTTGAGAGGCCTGTGGTAGGAACTTTAAACTGCTTGCAAAAGTATTGCAGCTGCTTTTTCCCGTATTCCTTCATCTTCTCCCTATCAAATTCCTCCACAACAACAACAGGGGTTGTGACTCCGGTGTCACTCATGGTTAAAACTGGCAGTGTTCAAAAAATCAAGCTTCAGAAAAGCGGAGAACAAAAATAGAATCCTTCCAAATTAGATTGTGGCTGCGCTATGGTCTGCTTTCACTATGTAGCGCACACTAATCACTGCACATGGGTCATAAATGCAAAGTTCAAATCCTCACCGCTGCGTCCAATGTTAGAACCGGCTGTCTCTAGTTGGCAGAGGTATGCACTTCTGACAAATAGGGACACACCTTTTCTAGTCAGGGCAAGGGGACCACACACTTAGATAACCCCTGCTCACCCCCTTGGTAGCTTGGCAGAGCAGACAGGCTTATCCCAGAGGCTGTTGGTTAAGCATTTATGACCACATACAGTAATAAAGTGAATACACTACAAATGGACAAGACACAGTAGTATTATAAAAATAAGGATTTTTATATAAGGCTTAGCACAAGACCAAATAACGACAACAATATACCACAGTCTTAATAAATACTCTTGGAAGGAAAAATAATAGTTCAAATGTAGTTTCTTCTTAGCATAAAGTCTTTAGTATCAATAGCAACTGTTCTTCTTTAAAACACAGTTTTTGGCAAGAATGTAACCCACACGGGAGTCACACGACGTCGAGGCAAAGTTAATCCAAAGGGTTCGGCATCGACCGCGAGGAGCGCTACGTCGAGCTCGGAGTCACACGGACCCCCACAACACAGTACCTTGGAAAAGCGAAGCACACGATGATCAGCGGCGTCGAGATGTCCGGCGTCGCGTCTTCGACGTCGATCCGACCTCGGAGTCTGGCCGACCTGCAGCGGCGTCGATCGATGTCGGGCAGGAGCAGCGCTCACGAGGCGAAGCAGGATACGGCGTTGTCGTCGATATCGATGAAGTTGCAAGAGTGAGCAGCGCTCACGGCGTCGAGAGGGCTCGAAGTCGATGCGATCAGCAGCGGTGCAGACACAGGGTCACTTGGAGCTGGAGCCGAACTCGCTACTCACTGGCGTTGCTGCTGGCGTCGATCGGCCCGGCGGCCGGCGTCGAGGAAGCGGGACACTGGAGCCGTTACTCACGATGTCGAGCTGGATTCGGCGGCGTCCGTTGGCGTCGAGGTTGCTGGTTTCTTTCAGAGGTGCTGGATTCACAAGTTCCAGCAACAAGCACTTTTAGCAAATGATGAAGTCCTTTAGCCCTGTGACTTCAACAGGAGACTGCCACTCTTCTAGTCCTTGGAGATTTTCTTAGCAAAGTTTGAGAGTACACACACAGTTCCTCTCTCCTGGTTTGCTTGGCAAAAATAAAGAAGCACATGCAGGATTCCCCCCAGCAAACAGCACACTGGCAGAAGGGGTAGACAAGTCCTTGGACAGCAGGCTTCTTGTCCTTGGTTTCAGGGTTCCTTGTCAGAAGTGATCTCTAATCTTGGTTCAGGGGTCCTTCTCTTATACCCCTTTTTGGCTTTGATCCCTTTGTCCATGCAGGGGAATTTCCCAACATCCTGGGTCTGTTGTGGGTGTAGCCAGGCAGAGGCACCTGGCCTATTCACTGAGCAGGGCAGAGTCCTCAGCCACCCAGTAGGAGGTGGAGCCAGTATTGTCACTGGCAGGAGCAGAGCCATCAGTCGCCTGGCAGGAGGTGGAGCCAGCATTGTATCAGGCAGGGCAGGCTATCAGAAGCTACTCTCCCCCTACTCTCAATGCAAATGTCCCACTCATCCCACACTGACTCAGCAGATCTCTGGAGCCACCCAGCTCCTGTCACACACACCAAACCAGAAGAAACCATAAATAGTTAGACAAGAAAATAGCCACTTTCTAAAAGTGCTATTTTCAAACCCAGAGTCCAAAAACCATCCACACAAATGGATGCGTGATTAAACCCCGAGTTCAGGGATACCAAACTCGACCTTGCACCATGCTCCCCGAGCCATCTAGGATTATAGCATTAATAACCCAGGTAGCCCATTCTAACTAATGGAGAGCAGGTTACCTTACAATAGTGAAAAACGAATATGGCTGTAATTCACTATTAGGACATGCCAACCTTGTCAGGCTTGTCCTAACTTATACTTACAATGCACCCTGCCCTCAGGCCTACCATAGGGGTGACTAACATGAAGTTAAGGGAAGGTTTGGGGACTGGCAAGTAGGTGTACTTGCGCAGTCAGCGTGACAGTACCAGACTGCACGTAGGTCTAGCAATGGCAGACCTGTAGACATACTTTTACTAGGCCGCTCTTGTGGGTGGCACAACATGTGCTGCAGGCCCACGAGCAGCATTTGTATTTACAAGCCCTGGCACTCCTGGTGCACTAGACTAGGGACTGATAGTAAACCAAATAAGCCAAACATGGAATTCAATCAATACAGTAATTTAACATAGGGAGCACTTGCACTGTGGCACTGATCAGCAGTGGCACAGTGCCCAAAGCAGTATACCAGCAAAAACATTGTAAACAGTGGAGGCAAACAGAAAAAAATGGAGGAGAGACTCAAGCCAATGATGTCAGGTCTAACACTTGTCCCCTCCAGCTGAAATGTGGGGAGAACTACCCTTCCCCTGGGGAGTTCTCATCACTAAGGCGGAAAAATCTGGACAGACCATAAGCATTGGCGTGATCTGTACCAGGGCGGTGTTCCACCGTAAAGTCCATCCCCTGTAGGGAAATTGACCACCTCAACAGTTTCGGATTCTCACCCCTCATCTGCATCAGCCATCTGAGGGGCCTGTGGTCTGTCTGAACCCGGAAGTGAGTCCAAAACAGGTAGGGTCTTAGCTTCTTCAGCGCCCAGACCACAGCAAATGCTTCTCGCTCTATCGCACTCCACCTTGTTTCCCTGGGAAGTAACCTCCTGCTGATGAAGGCTACAGGTAAGTCTCGGCCCTCTTCATTCACCTGAGCTAGAACAGCCCCCACGCCATGCTCTGAAGCGTCCGTCTGGACAATAAATTCTTTAGAAAAGTCGGGTGCCTGGAGTATAGGTGCTGTGCACATTGCAGCTTTCAGGGTGTCAAAGGCCGTTTGACAGGCGTCAGTCCAGATCACATTTCGTGGCTGCTTCCTGGAAGTCAGCGAAGTCAAGGGGTGCACAATGTTACCATAATCCTTGACAAACCTCTTGTAGTAACCCGTGAGACCTAAGAAGGCTCTCACCTGAGTTTGGGTTTTGGGCGGTGCCCAGGCCAGGATGGTATCTATCTTGGGTTGCAGGGGAGCCACCTTGCCGCTCCCTACTTGGTGCCCCAAGTACACCACAGAACCCTGCCCAATCTGGCACTTACTGGCTTTGATTGTGAGGCCTGCTCTGCGCAGGGCCAACAACCCTTCCTGGAGGTGGCACAAGTGTTCCTCCCAGCTGGCGCTGAACACTGCAATGTCGTCCAGGTAGGCGGCACTGAAATCCTCCAGTCCAGCCAAGACCTGGTTGACCAACCTCTGGAAGGTGGCAGGGGCATTCTTCATCCCAAAGGGCATCACCCGGAACTGGTAGAGCCCATCTGGTGTGGAGAAGGCTGACCTCTCTTTTGCCCCATCAGTTAAGGCGATCTGCCAGTACCCAGACGTTAAATCAAACGTACTGAGGTACCGGGCAGCCCCCAACCGATCTATGAGCTCATCAGCTCTGGGGATGGGGTGCGCGTCAGTCTTGGTGACTGAATTGAGTCCTCAGTAATCCACACAGAACCGAAGTTCTGGTGAAGCACCAGGCGCCGCAGCCTTCGGGACCAAGACCACTGGGCTGGCCCAAGGACTGCTAGAGGACTCAACCACCCCTAAAGCAAACATTTTGGAGACCTCCTCCTTAATGTATGCTCTGACCTTGTCAGTCACCCTGTAAGCCTTGTGCTTGACAGGAGTGCTGTCTCCGGTGTCCACATCATGAACACACCAATGAGTGACACCAGGAACCAAGAAAAACAGATCAGGGAATTGTCCCAACAGTTGGCGACAATCTTGCTGCTGCTCAAGGGTCAGTGTGTCAGAGAGGACAACACCATCCACTGACCCATCTTGCTCTTTTGCATACAGGAGGTCAGGAAGAGGCTCACTCTCCTCCTCCATTCCAGCATCTGTAGCTAGGAGCATGCCCACTTCGGACCTTTCTAAGTGGGGCTTTAAACGGTTGACATGCAGGACCCTCAAGGGGTTCCTGGGAGATTTCAAGTCCACCAAGTAGGTGACATCGCTCTTCTTCTCCACAACGTTAAACGGTCCAGTCCACCTGTCCTTGAGCGCACAAGGTTCCACAGGTGACATGACCCAAACTTCCTGACCAGGCTGAAGCTCAACCAGAGTGGCATTCCGGTCGTACCACCACTTCATCTCTTCCTGGCTGGCCTCCATATTTGCCTGAGCAAGATCTCTGAAGCGCCTAGTCTGGTTCCTAAAGGCCAGCATGTAACTGTATACATCCTGGGGAGGTTTCCTGGGAGATTGCTCCCAGCCTTCTTTGACCAGACTCCAAGGTCCTCTTACCGGGTGACCATACAAAATCTCAAAGGGGCTGAACCCTAGAGACTTCTGTGGCACCTCACGGTAAGCAAACAACAGGCATGGCAAGAGGACGTCCCATTTCCGCCTCATTGGTTCTTCAAGACCCATGTTCATGCCTTTAAGGGTCCGGTTGAATCTCTCAACCAGCCCATTTCCTTGAGGGTGGTAAGGAGTGGTGAACTTGTAGGTTACCCCACACTCCTTCCACAGAGACTTCATATAGTGAAGTCATATAGTTGAAGTTGGTGCCCCGGTCTGACACCACCTCTCTGGGGAACCCCATGCGGGAGAAAACACCCATTAGTGCCCGACTCACCACGGGGGCCGTCACTGTTCGGAGAGGGATGGCTTCCGGGTACCGTGTGGTATGGTCCACTAAGACCAGGATAAACCTGTTGCCCAGGGCTGTCTTGGGGTCCAGGAGCCCAACAATGTCAATCCCCACCCGGTCAAAGGGGGTACTGACCACTGGAAAAGGTTGGAGGGGAGCCTTCTGCTTCCTTCCACTTTTCCCACTTGCCTGGCAAGTGTGACAAGTTTTACAGTGGATGTCTACATCCCTTCGCATCTGAGGCCAATAGAAATGGGTGACAAGCCTGTCATAGGTCTTGTCCTGCCCCAGATGTCCAGCTAAAGGAACGTCATGAGCCAACCCAGTAGGAAGGCTCTAAAGCGCTGGGGTACGACCAGCACATGGGCTGACCCAGGCTCAGCAGCCTTAGGCTCGCTATACAGGAGGTCATTCTCCCAGTAAACAAAATATGACCCTGACTGATCATCTGAGGTTTGGGCTGAGGCCTGCTGCCTCATACCCACAAGAGAAGGGCACACTTTCTGTTCTGTACAAAATTCCTCCCTGGAGGGACACCCATCCTGCTGCCAGTAGGTCTGCTCGGGCAGGTCTCCCAGTTCAGCAACTTGTTCCCCTGTGGGCTCAAGGGCATCCCCCTCAGGGTCTACCTCCTCCTGGACCACAGGAACTATGGGGGCCGGTTTCCCGCGCCTCCTGCCTCTTCTCTTCACAGCTGGGTCCTGGGACATACTTTCAGGCTCCGGGACCCCATCAACACCCTTACTTGCTGTCATGGAACGAGTGGTCGCACACACCCACTCTGGCACACCCAACATTTTCAAATGTGTCTCCCTCTCCACCTTAGCCCAAGGGGAGTCTTCTAAATCATTGCCCAGGAGACAATGAACAGGCATGGCGTGCCTCACCGCAACTTGAAGAGTACCTGAAACTCCCCCCCATTCAAAGGGAACCTGAGCTACCTCACACTCTCTCTGGGAGTTGTCAGCAGCTATCACAGGGTAGAATGCGTGGGGAACCACCTGCTCTCTGGACACCAAGTGACACTTGACAGCTGTCACACTCGCTCCGGTGTCTCTGAGAGCTTCCACTCTATGGCCATTAATGGTCACCCACTGCCTATATTTATTAGTGTTACTAGGCAGAGGGGGTGGAGGGACCATTTCCATGTCTCCTAGCGAGACCAGGGACATCTCTGCGGGACCCCTCCCACCAGGGACAACCATCTCCTCCCCTCCCAGGGCTACACTCGCCAACTGACGGGGGGTGCACGAGGTTGTGCATCAGAATTCTTCATGGGACACTGGGGATCATAATACCGGTTCCCACCTGCCCACAAACGTAGCAGGTCAATAGGCCCCTATGAACAGGTTTACCTATCGGGGCCCCTGGCTTCTTTACAGGGGGAGGCTGAGAACCTTTCCCTTGGTACCCTTGGGGATTACTTTGGGGCCCTTTCTGGAACTCCTTCTGTTTTCCCTTGTCCCTCCCACTCTTCTGCTGGGGACCTTGCCCACCTTTGGCTGAGTCTCACACTGGACTCTTGTGGACCCTGGTACTGACCCAGCGGTCCGCCTCCTCAGCAAGTTTTCCTGGGTTAGATATCTTGCTATCAATAAGGTGCTGGCGCAGCTCTGGAAAACAGTTATTAGACAAGTGCTCCCAATTCAAACAAATCATAAAGAGCTTCATAACTTTCCACTTTGCTGCCCTTTACCCAACCATCCATGGCTCTGCAAAAAAAAGACACATATTCAACCCATGTAGTACCAGGCAACTTCTTACATTCTCTAAAGGTTTGTCTGTACTTTTCTGGGGTTAGGCCATACCTCAACATTAAAGCATCTTTCATATGAGTATAAGACATCCTATCTTCTACAGGCATGCTTAACAGGGTATCTCTCCCCTCATTCACAAAGCGACCCCACAACCCCGCTCCCCAATTCTTTTCAGGGACCTGGTGGGCCAACAATGCTAACTCATATGCTTTAAACCATTGACCAATATCCTCATTCTTCTGAAAATCTTTGATCACATCTTTGGGAAAATAAAACTTACTTTCTGCAGGCACAGATGGGATGCTGCCACCAGAGGGATTCAATTCTAAATTTTTAGCTTGGATCTCCAGCTCCCTCAACCTGGTTTCACGCTCCAAATCTAACTTCTCTCTCAAATTCTAACCTTTTGATCTCCAAATCAGCTTCTCTTCTACCTCTTGCATTTTCTATTTCCAACTGCCCATTTATCTTAAGCCTTGCCATTTCAATGTTGTATTCTCGCTCCTTCGCCCTTTCTTCTCTTTCTTCAGGGGAAAGACCTTTGGAGGAAACACTACTACCGGGAGAGGACACAGGCCCATTCACTGGCGCCTCCTCATCCCCTTCCACTGGCGGTACCACCACCGCATCAGAGGGATCTCTGGACTCCAACCAGGCCTCCAGTGCTTTGAAATATCCATCCTTTCTTGAGAGGCCTGTGGTAGGAACTTTAAACTGCTTGCAAAAGTATTGTAGCTGCTTTTTCCCGTATTCCTTCATCTTCTCCCTATCAAATTCCTCCACAACAACAACAGGGGTAGTGACTCCGGTGTCACTCATGGTTAAAACTGGCAGTGTTCAAAAAATCAAGCTTCAGAAAGCGGAGAACAAAAATAGAATCCTTCCAAATTAGATTGTGGCTGCGCTATGGTCTGCTTTCACTATGTAGCGCACACTAATCACTGCACATGGGTCATAAATGCAAAGTTCAAATCCTCACCGCTGCGTCCAATATTAGAACCGGCTGTCTCTAGTTGGCAGAGGTATGCACTTCTGACAAATAGGGACACACCTTTTCTAGTCAGGGCAAGGGGGCCACACACTTAGTTAACCCCTGCTCACCCCCTTGGCAGCGTGGCAGAGCAGACAGGCTTATCCCAGAGGCTGTTGGTTAAGCATTTATGACCACATACAGTAATAAAGTGAATACACTACAAATGGACACGACACAGTAGTATTATAAAAATAAGGATTTTTATATAAGGCTTAGCACAAGACCAGATAACGACAACAATATACCACAGTCTTAATAAATACTCTTAGAAGGAAAAATAATAGTTCAAATGTAGTTTCTTCTTAGCACAAAGTCTTTAGTATCAAAAGCAACTCTTCTTCTTTAAAACACAGTTCTTGGCAACAATGTAACCCACACGGGAGTCACACGACGTCGAGGCAAAGTTAATCCAAAGGGTTCGGCGTCGACCGCGAGGAGCGCTACGTCGAGCTCGGAGTCACACGGACCCCCACAACACAGTCCCTTGGAAAAGCGAAGCACACGATGATCAGCGGCGTCGAGATGCCCGGCGTCGCGTCTTCGGCGTCGATCCGACCTCGGAGTCTGGGCGACCTGCAGCGGCGTCGATCGATGTCGGGCAGGAGCAGCGCTCACGAGGCAAAGCAGGATACGGCGTCGTCGTCGATGTCGATGAAGTTGCAAGAGTGAGCAGCGCTCACGGCATCGAGAGGGCTCGAAGTCGATGCGATCAGCAGCGGTGCAGACACGGGGTCACTTGGAGCTGGAGCCGAACTCGCTTCTCACTGGCGTTGCTGCTGGCATCGATCGGGCCCGGCGGCCGGCGGCGAGGAAGCGGGACACTGGAGCCGTTACTCACTATGTCGAGCTGGATTCGGCGGCGTCCGTCGGCGTCGAGGTTGCTGGTTTCTTTCAGAGGTGCTGGATTCACAAGTTCCAGCAACAAGCACTTTTAGCAAATGATGCAGTCCTTTAGCCCTGTGACTTCAACAGGAGACTGGCACTCTTCTAGTCCTTGGAGATTTTCTTAGCAAAGTTTGAGAGTACACACACAGTTCCTCTCTCCTGGTTTCCTTGGCAAAAATAAAGAAGCACATGCAGGATTTCCCCCAGCAAACAGCCCACTGGCAGAAGGGGTAGGCAAGTCCTTGGATCAGCAGGCTTCTTGTCCTTGGTTTCAGGGTTCCTTGTCAGAAGTGATCTCTAATCTAGGTTCAGGGGTCCTTCTCTTATACCCCTTTTTGGCTTTGATCCCTTTGTCCATGCAGGGGAATTTCCCAACATCCTGGGTCTGTTGTGGGTGTAGCCAGGCAGAGGCACCTGGCCTATTCACTGAGCAGGGCAGAGTCCTCAGCCGCCCAGTAGGAGGTGGAGCCAGTATTGTCACTGGCAGGAGCAGAGCTATCAGCCTCCCGGCAGGAGGTGGGGCCAGGATCGTCCCTGGCAGGCACAGAGCCATCAGTCGCCTGGCAGGAGGTGGAGCCAGCATTGTATCAGGCAGGGCAGGCTATCAGAAGCTACTCTCCCCCTACTCTCAATGCAAATGTCCCACTCATCCCACACTGACTCAGCAGATCTCTGGAGCCACCCAGCTCCTGTCACACACACACCAAACCAGCAGAAACCATAAATAGTTAGACAAGAAAATAGCCACTTTCTAAAAGTGCTATTTTCAAACCCAGAGTCCAAAAACCATCCACACAAATGGATGCGTGATTAAACCCCGAGTTCAGGGATACCAAACTCGACCTTGCACCATGCTCCCCGAGCCATCTAGGATTATAGCATTAATAACCCAGGTAGCCCATTCTAACTAATGGAGAGCAGGTTACCTTACAATAGTGAAAAACGAATATGGCTGTAATTCACTATTAGGACATGCCAACCTTGTCAGGCTTGTCCTACCTTGTGCTTACAATGTACCCTGCCCTCAGGCCTACCATAGGGGTGACTAACATGAAGTTAAGGGAAGGTTTGGGGACTGGCAAGTAGGTGTACTTGCGCAGTCAGCGTGACAGTACCAGACTGCACGTAGGTCTAGCAATGGCAGACCTGTAGACATACTTTTACTAGGCCGCTCTTGTGGGGGGCACAACATGTGCTGCAGGCCCACGAGCAGCATTTGTATTTACAAGCCCTGGCACTCCTGGTGCACTAGACTAGGGACTGATAGTAAACCAAATAAGCCAAACATGGAATTCAATCAATACAGTAATTTAACATAGGGAGCACTTGCACTGTGGCACTGATCAGCAGTGGCACAGTGCCCAAAGCAGTGTACCAGCAAAAACGTCGTAAACAGAGGAGGCAAACAGAAGAAAATGGAGGAGAGACTCAAGCCAATGATGTCAGGTCTAACATACCCCTGTACCCCAAAACTCAAACCTAGCCCTGAACCCTAAAAAAAACCCTGTACCCCAAAACCCAAACCTACCCCTGAACCCTAAAAAACCCCTGTACCCCAAACCCCAAACCTATTCCTAAACCCTAAAACTACCCCTGTATCCCATAACCCAAAACTATATCTGAACCCTTAAAATACCCAAACACCCCAAAACATATACCTCAGTACCCCAAAACATATACCCCTATACCCATACTTACCTTATCCAAACATTAAAAAAAACATGCTTTTACCATTCATGCATTTACAACGAATTTTGTTGTAAATGTATGCGTGGTAAAAGCATATAAAATGTAATGCCCTGCGTTATAATGGCATTGCGGAGTCATGGTACTTTCGTAATGAAAGTATGCGGAGTGATGGTATGCGGAAAGAAAGTTGCGGAATAATGGGTGTTTACCCTCCCCCGGTAAGTACATTGGTGGCACGGCGGCCCACATCTCCAGCAACATACTCATATTTTTCACCACCCATTTGAAAAATGCACAGGTCTCTCTCATTGATGGCCAGCACCGACATACGCTTTTAGACACACCTCCCGCCACAAGTTCTAGAATTGCGAACTTTAGAGCTGGCGAGCTACGTTTGAATCTCTGCATCAGCTCAACATCCTGTGATTCCAGGCAAATCGCTTTGTCTCCCCGTGCCTACCACAAATGAATGTGTTCTTCTGTAATGTAAATTGTGCTCATGCCATGTTGTCGAGTTTGCGCTATATAATATTGCAAGGAAAAATAAAGTAGGGAAACTCGAGTTCACACACTAATGAACGCGCACTCTTAAGTGCATCAGCAGTGCACTGTGAATCAGAGCGTTTCACAGGCCTGTCACAGATAAGAAATGCTATCAAAACGAAATCCTACAAAACAATATACTACTGGCCGGCAGCAATTCATACCCGGACAACGTCGGGACGGGCTGCTAGTATATATATATATGTTTAAAGCAAAAACGTCCTTTGCGGGGAGTGTCTTAACGCTGCTGCCGGTGGCGAGGTCAGGACAGCCTCGGACTAATTTTGAAACAACAAAAACGAAGACACCGCATTCATCTTGAAGTTTTAATTTCTATTTATTGGCCTGTGATTTTCTCCCACCTACGCTTTTCGAACCCAACAGTTCCTGGTCACTGAATAAATAAATATAAATTAAAACTTCAAGAGGAGTGCGGTGTCTTTGTAAAGAATGTTTTTGTTGTTTCAAAATATATATATATATATATATATATATAGATATATATATATATATTTTTTAATGTAAATAATTGAATTTATTTAAACATTATTTCCTATGGAGTCCTATGCTAAGTCTCCATTATTTTCTATGGAAAAGTGTTGCAGTACCAGTGGTTGGCCGTGTGTGGTGCTGGACTTACTCCAAGTCTGAGCTGGAGTATATTTACTACTGGTTTTCGAGGTTTGTAGCTGTAACAACTTTAGAAGAACAGTTTGTGGATAGCAATAGGCATACTTGTTCATGGGTGGGTACATGTCTCTTCCTAAACTACTCACTAGCCCTCCTTAAACCCCTCCTTAGTACTCTCAAAACACTTCTCATTTAGTAGTTATTTCCCATTTTGCTACTACTCTCGCCCATCCCTTCCACATTTACTACTAAAACATGGGTGTACCTTTGTTGAGATCTTCTCAGTCCGGAGGAGATCTTCATAAAGAAAAGACAGGCGAGGCCGAGGCATAGACCTCCACATGTAAGTTTGTGAATACAGCATTTTGTAGCACATGAGTACTACTATTTTAGTACCACTAAACCTAGTACAAAATGCTGTTTGTAAATAGACCCCCTGTTTTTTTATTCTTGTTGTTCTCTGGTTTTTAAACCTCTGTTGTGATGTGGGACCTCTTAATGTAGTGTCACCCATTGTAATGCTCTGTGTAAACCAGATGTGTGTTCACCTTTCAATATACGATCAGTTGCTGTGTACAGCTGAAGTAAGGGGCGTTAAGCAGGCTTTGCAAGACACGCTCACCCATGGGCGCCTTGAGACCCTCACAGGTGATTTGCCACGCTTTACAAATCCTTGATTGATTGATGTGTGCACACATGCATGCTGAGCAAGGAAGACTGTTGTCTGGTTGAGGCTTGCATCTCTGTACAGGTAGGTAGCATTGCAGTAGATAAGTACCACGCTTAGTTATTACAATTTAACTTGAGACTAAGGAACTGCACCATTTCTAGCTGTAAAGTGAATCAATGTGTAGTGCATGTTTGACTGTGCACTTTATATATAATTTGTGTTTCGATGGCCACTTTACTCCTATGAGGTTGCCTGCCTGTATGGGATGATGCTTCTACCTGTCGCCAGAGAATAGATATATAGGGTACACTGAGCACATTGTACCTGAAATAATCCTTAGGCCCAGAACAGTATGTATGCTGTACCTTCCTGCAGTGTGCTATGTCTCCATGCCTATTAGATGCCTATTAGATGCCAGCTTGTGAGATGCACTGTGGTAGACCCCTATGCTTACATGGAAAAAACTATGAAATCGTATTTAATGATAATCTCATTTATTGGCCCAGGCTTTCTCTGGTTGTCCCTAACAGGAAAAGTATGCCCGAACATCCGACGGTCTGTGGTACTTAGACTGACGGCCCGATGTCCGTGGGGTCATAATTCTAAGGTTTTTGCCAATGAAGCCAGTGGGGACTCAACCTTTAGAAACATGACGGTTTGCCAGACTCTAAATAGACTATGTGAACCAGAATGTGGCAGAACACCCTGTCTGTCAAACACTAAATCACCCCTACAGTTTGGCCAAGAGGTTTGGTCCTCTGTTGAGAAAAAGAAGATATGCAAATATTACATTTATTAGTTGGTCTGACCAAATTGAGTGAGGGTGTCTCCAAATAGAAGTTAATGTATTTGTTGCTCACTTCTAGGTCTGCCTAAAATTTTGATTTAGTGCTCTCTAGGTGGGAACCTCAAGTTGATGTCAAAGCCAGAAGTCTTATACTTTAATTTGTCAAATGAATTGTCAAAGGCCTTTGCCTTTCCATCTAATTGTGAACACTTCTACAAATCAGTAGGGCTAACGTTTTTGATTGTGAGAAGGCATATATATGTGTTGCAATAGGTATGCAGAGGGGAATTGTTGGTTTCCAGGATTAGAGCCTACTGGTGCATTGAGTCACATGGTACCTAGTAAATGGGAACAAGCAAGGATTTGGGGGTTCGTTTTTCTCTATAATAAATGTTTCAGGTACATGAGTTGCACCCTGGTTATTCTGTGAGGCCCGTTTTGAAGGGGTTTGATTTATAAATCTCGCTAAGAACTCGTATGTATTTGTACTTTTATCTGTAACTTTGTGTGCATGGAACTACCCTTTGGAATTAATAAAGTCAGGGGCTACCACAGAATAAAGAACAGGGGCATGACTGGAACAAGGGGGAGGATGTTCAACTTTAAATATGGCGGCAAATAACGAAAACCTGGCTAATGTGCATGATGGCCTTTTTAGAGCAACTGACCATCCGGGAGTGTTTTGTGCTGATCTTCCGGTCATGTGTGAAAACGCAGCTTAACAGCAACGGACACAATTGGTTGAATCGCAGCATGATGGCCCTGCCACGGACGTTCTTTGTTCTGTGAAGTGCTTCACAGAGGCCAAGTCAGTACAGTATAAGTTACTTAGCCAGACGCTTGGACAAGACAATTACCAGGTAATTATGTCGTATTCATGCTTCTTATATTTTCGAGAGCATACTAATTTTAGTTTATGTCACTCACGTTTTCTAACGACTCCTTTGTTTCATTAGAGCTGATTCCTTCTTTTCGAACGTGCCAATCATCCATTGGGGCGTTGAGTCGACAGGACTCTCAACGGCAGACATTCTTCCTTCTATTGAGCCAAGATACTTATCTCACACTGCCTGAAGCCCGATCTTGTTACTGGTGACAGCAGGTGCGACAAGAGACTTTGTTAAAAACAGTTTCCATGGCGGTATTCAATGGCGGTTACAAAAGAGAGACAAGGGTTTTGCAATCCCTTTCGATGTGTAATTTGTTCGGTTTAACTTTAATGTTTCTTTCTTGGACCCATGTTGAGAAAGGTTTTAGGGAACAACTAGATCTATATTGTATGAGAATAACTAAGAGCCTTATTTATAAATTGGTGGACAGCATACTTCATCAGTGAGGGAGACTAGGTTGTTAGTTGACTAAGGTGTGATCTCTGGTCAAACAACAGCCACAATCCCTTGCAGGGTGAACCATAAATTAACCTGTGCTTAACTCTGCGTAAGTTGGCACAAAAAGCAGTCAGGCTTAACTTAGAGTCAATGTGTAAAGTATTTATGCAGCACACAAACAGTAATAAAATAAAAACACAGCACAAGAAAAATCCCAAATTAATTTAGAAAAATAAAGTACATTTTATTAAATTATTTGACACCAAAATGACAAAACGTTTAGTAAAAACTAGCATCTAAAATTTCAAAGCTCGAACTGCGAATATCTAGTCGCACGACACCAGATCAAAGTCGAAAAATATGGCCAACCATGATGGGGTGCAGTTCGGATACAAGAAGTAGATTGGGCCCGTTCAGCACTTACCTTCGGATTTAGAAGAAATTCTAAGAAAAAGGGTGTGAGAAGCTAAAGTTCATTGGAGGAATGTGGCTTGACTTGTCTGATGAGGGAGCATTGTTGATGTCGGATGGCCTTGGGATGAAACTGTGGTGAGGATTTCGACATTCAGACTAAGGGCATCATTAGCATGGCGGGCGGACATAGATGTGAAAAGGGACCGCCCGCCATAAGTATGGTGATCCCATGGGGGTGATTAGGATACGCTCGCCACACTGGAGGACTCATCCTGCATTTTCAACATTGCGACTGGTGCTGCTGAAAATGCATGTTGTGCATTTGCATGCAGAAAGTGGCAGGCACTGGGCCGTGCCTGCCGCATTTTGCATGTAAATGCAGGGTGGTACCATAGGTACCCCCCATGTGTACCTCAAAACCCGCCCAACTTCCTGGGGTCCCACAGCGGGCCCCCAATTGTGAAGTTGCCGCTACGGAAAGGCAGCTCTCCACATGCATACTAATACGGACGGCTGTATCTAGCAGACACCGCCACCATATTAAACCAATTTCCGACTGGTCGGCTCTTCGACCGGGCGGAAAAGTGACAGACGGTCTTCCCACCCGCCGAGGTAACCCCGCCATACTACTATGGCAGGGAAAATGGGTGGCGGGCGGGGAAAGATGTAGGGTGGATCGCTACCGCCATGGGGTTTTCAGAGCACTATTAGGTCAACATTTGTCTAAGTCTTCAGTTTTGTTTTTTGGCCACCTGGGCACCTTTAGCACCAAAAATAAGGGTTCAGGACTGGTGGGACACCTCTGCTTTGTTCAGGACTCTCCCAGCTGGATCCAGGTGCAGGTTTGGTATGGTGGGAGCCTTTTATGTCCATGTGGCTCTGAAAAGGAGGCAAGCAAACTAGCCCCTGGAGTCACGTTTGTCGGCCTTGGGTGCAGGTGAAGATACAAGGCTCAACAGCAGGGCTGACCTCTAAGGGTTCAAGGCAGGCTCCAGACAGCAAAGCAGTCCTTTCATTTATAGCAGCAGTGAACTGAAGAGTGGGTTTTAAGGCCCTATTCTTATAACCTAATTCCCTTCTTCTGGACGGTGGAAGAGGTTTCTAGAAAAGATCTTTCAAGTGCATGGAATTTCCTGACTCCCCTGTCTTTTGCTTGAAGCTGGCTGCAGTGGCAATACATGGTAATTAGACCCTTTGTGTGAAGGCAGAGCACAGGCTATTCAGGAGTAAGTGGGGTTTTGCTCAACTCCACCACCCATCCTGCCAGCATATGACCATTGAGGCACACCTAGTGCCTCTATTGTGTGACTTGGATGAATTCATAAAGTCTGTAACATACACCCAGTCATGTGACCCAAGACAGTATGCAAACACAAAGGGCAACGGGCAGGAAAATGGCAACTTCCTAAAAGCAGTGTTTTCAAAATTATAATGAAAAATCCATCTTTATCATTGATAGGTACCAAACATGATATATCAACCTGCTCCCAATTAGGAAATACAGCTTATTTAATGTGATAAGGAATCCCCAATGTTATCCTGTTGGAGCGTTAGGCCTCACAGTAGGGACAAATTAATTTAGGAGTTTTTCACTACCAAGACATGTAAAATGTAAAAGAACATGTCCAACTGTTTAATTACGCAGCATTCTGCCCTAGGGCTACATAGGGCCTTCCTTAGGGGTGACATATGAAATAAAAAGGGGAGCTTAAGGCTTGACAAGGGGGTTCCAATGCCAAGTCAACATGGCAGTTTAAAACTGCTTTCAGGATACAATGGCAGGACTGGGACATGTTTTGAGGTGCTACTTAAGTAGTTGGCACAATAAGTGCTGAAGGCCCACTGGTAGCATTTCATTTTCAGACACTGGGTATATGGTATACCACTCTAGAAGGGACTTTTAAGTACACTAAGTATGCCATTTAGGTATATTCCAATCAAACCATGTATAAGGGAGTGAGAACAAGCATTTTAGCATTGGTTAGCAGTGGTAAACAAAACAGCCAACAAAAATTAATTTCAGCAAAATATTGGAGGTAAGTAGACAAAAGGTTTGAGGGACGACCACCCCTAGGCTGACAGGTCTAACAATCATAAATGCAGTAATACAAGTGAATTACACCCTATGACAGTTGTAATATGGCAGATGGGACATCCCCCACATTTTTCACAGATTATCCCATCTGCCAAACTCTAAATAAGGGCATACGTTTATGTGTGATTACTACAAATATACTGCTACATGCTGGCAAATTCTAACTAGCAGGCAAGCTAAACAGGCAATGTCCAAAGGAATATAATGTGAAGAAGAGATGAACTATTCCACCATCCAACAGTTTAAATCTTGTGATAACCCGTGAACTAATAGATTCAAAGTAGTAAGGTGAGTCCTCGGTTCATTTCACCAAGTTGTTAAAGTACAAATGATCTCTCTGTATCTTACACTTAGCACACATCTCAGAAAGACTCGCAATATTGTCTGTTTAACTCTGATATGACTTTTGTTTATTTTTATCTGAAGTGTTGTCATATTTTTTCAAGGGTATTTTAAATAAAAATAAACTTTCACATCATTTGATGTTTGAAGCATCCTTTTACTATCTGGTGGAAGGTGTGAATTGTTTTGAAGTAGGTAATTAGGTTGTTTGTTTGAAAATGGTCCTGAAAATATTGCTTAGGTATTTGTGTTTGTTTGCTGTTTTTTCAAGCACTAACTGTTCACTATATGTTGATATATGATTATTTTCACACATGCTTTCAGTTGCTATTCGGATTGGTGGTAACCGCTGCCTTCTCCCAGATGTAATTAGCCATTGTTTTCAAGTACAAGGTGATGGCACGGGATTACCAGCTTGGGTTATTTCTAAAACATCATACTCACCTGGGCCCATAAACATACATTCAATAAGCTGATAATCACACTCTGCCGATCAGGAATTATTTTACCTTATACCAATACCTTAACTGATGGCTCTATATTTCCTCTGGTTGATATATCAGGTTTTTAGCATAATGGGCATAAATTAGATTTACCTTTATTTCATTGAATGACCACAGACTCGGGACAGTTTTAAAAAAAACTTTATCTATCCAAATTGTGTGAGACACTTCAATATCAAGTAAGGCCTCTGGGCCTTTTACATGCTGCATCACCAGTGAACTGGCCACCCGGTTACAGCTCACAGCAGCGCTTTTGTCTCATTTTCATTTCCAGATTGGTCATGCCTAGTGCCTCCTCCCCGAGTCCCGTATACTGCCATTCAACCATGTAGCATTGTAAATATTGGTGCATTTTTAAAAAAAAAATTCTCTTATTTTACTATTTATCTTCGTGGTAGCACTATAATTGTACCGCACACATCAAGCGGTCGCCTCATGGTAAATTACCCTAAACAGCTTGGGGTGTTATCTGCATGCCTATAATACAATACACTTTAGGTAGGGTCAGAGGCAAAAAGTTTAAAGACTCAACAGGATAATAAGCCCCACTCTAAACAAATAAACACAATATATATCCCGGGGTCTACCAACAAGAAACACAGATACTGTGGCTGCCCAAGACTATCTCTCAAAATAAATCCTAAAGGAATATACAAAAATTGTATGGATTCCCATCACTCACCGTTCCAGGTGACATGCTTCATCATCTGGGTCTCCTTTAATAGGGCTGCAACTCCACCCTATTGAGGGAGAACCCAAGGATGTTTTAATATTCTCAAATCAGTGATATACGGATGTGAGCTAACGTATTCTAGAGTGTATGGGAAAAATGCAGTGCAAATATAAATGTGAAGTTAAAATTGAAGCGTGAGAGGTCTGATAACACCTAGCGAGGCAAAATTCCTCACCACCTCAAAAATCAAAATTCCCTACTTCTACAACTCACAAGAACAAAACACCCCCTCCTGGACGACCCATTGTATCGGGCATCGGGTCCTTGTTAGAACCATTATCTCGCTACTGCGACTTCTTCCTCCAACCCACGGTTAAATCCACCAATACCTACTTACAGGACACAAAAGATCTCTTCAGGCTCCTTGAAGAGCAACCCTATAATCCAGAAACATCACTTCCAGTTAACCTCGACGTAGAAAGCCTCTACACAAGTCTTCCCCAGGACGATACCCTGAGTGTCCTTGAAATCGCTTTAGCTCAAACAGAATGGCAATACCAAACTTCAACAAAATTCATTTGGGATTGTGCAAAACTTGCTCTAAAGGACAATTTTTTCGAATTTGAGGGCCAACTTTATCTCCAAAAATATGGCACATCCATGGGGAGCGTTTTCGTTCCCAGCATAGCGGGCCTTTACGTACACCATTTTGAAACACAATTCATCTTTGCCAACAATGAGTCAAAAATCCTAGATTTTTTTTTTTATAAACGCTACATTGATGACATCTTACTCATCTGGAAAGGCAACACTGAGTCACTTACCAACTTCTGTCAATGGCTCAATACTTGTGACCATAACCTCAAATTCACTCACACCTTTTATCAGCAAAAAACTACGTTCCTGGATCTTGACATTGAGGCTGAAGGTAGCTATTTGAAAAGACCAATGGGTCTCCTCCCCATCGGCCCTCCAGCACGCTCCAGTGATACATAACTTAGTGCACTCACCAGCGCACTACGGGATGTATATAGCATACCTCTGCCACAGCACCTCACTGTTCCATAATTGTACCGCTATTAGTAATTCAGCCATGGCATGCAACACAGTATTTCATGCATGCAGCTCTGCCTGAGCCTGTTCTTAGTCACCTCCATGGTCGGTAAAATGACTACTGCATGACATTCATACAAGTGATTCCAGTGGTTCACTGGAACCATCCCTGAGGGAACACACAATTCTCCTCTCTGTTCACAAGAGGATTCCCACACAGTTTTGTCGTTTTCAAAAAAGATTTCAGATGTTTATTTCTTTGGTATTTTCAAAGATAATCATTCCATTCATTTAACTTTCAAAAAATGAGGCATTATCAATTTTACTTAATATCCAATGCATTTCGGGCATTCGTGATGCCCTTCATCAGGGAATGAAACTGCTCATAAAACAGTCCGTCCTCATCTTTGTGAAAAAAGGAAGTGTTTTCACAAAGATGAGGACGGACTGTTTTATGAGCAGTATCATTCCCTGATGAAGGGCATCACGAATGCCCGAAATGCATTGGATATGAAGTAAAATTGATAATGCCTCATTTTTTGAAAGTTAAGTGAATGGAATGATTATCTTTGAAAATACCAAAGAAATAAACATCAGAAATCTTTTTTGAAAACAACAAAACTGTGTGGGAATCCTCTTGTGAACAGAGAGGAGAATTGTGTGTTCCCTCAGGGATGGTTCCAGTGAACCACTGGAATCACTTGTATGATTGATTTATGGGCGCCTAAGGGGTTATGACGTCACCTGTGGAGAACCTAAAAATGTATCAAACAAAAAAGACAACATAAAAGCTGTGCACCCTTCCAATCCAAGTTTACTGCATGACATTGCCACAATGCTCAAAGATAGCATTTTATGTTGCTAAAAAATACATGTTGTGTACTGTCTATTTCTTCCATACAGGATTTTTTGCTACTTGCAAGTGTCCATAAGTACGTCAACACTTTTCCTCCTTTTTTGACCACACACCTTAGCAAGTGTGTAGGAAAACACCCTTTTTCACGTGGCATCAAACTCTTTTCTCCACACACTCTTCGCTTCTGGTCCTGAAGAAAGCCCCGTTAAACGCTTAGAGTGGGCTGAAACATGTAGACCGCCGCACATAAGATCACTCATAGGGAAATTCCCCCTTTAGTAGTTGCATTACACATATTTTTAACCTATACCCTGGGCCGCCAATAATAAAAACATAGGTAAGGATTCCCAGAGGTATTTTTAATCCACATCACACTCTTGCACCAACACCCGCTCCGCCGTAGTCAGGCGTTGAAGCACAACCAGGTGGCATTCGGCCGCCTGGTTGAGACCCCAATGATGAAGCATGACACCAACCAGGTTGGTGTGTGAGGGGTCTTTTAATAACACCTAATGGGTCCATAATCCAGGCCACTAAACACTGACTAAGATAATCGCACACACATAGTGGGCTAGTCCACATTGTTTTCATCAGTCAAATACCAATACCTGTCAATCACCAACTATCCAAGGATAAGAATAATGATCAAAACAAAAATCTTTAAAGACTTAGTAAAATCTCTAGACATTGGTACCTGGAAATGGTGGAAAACGAAAAAGGTACAAGGACATACCACATCGATTTATATTTGCCTAGAATGGTGCGAAGACCAACCCCTGGCCAAGTGCTGGGAAGAAAGGGCTCCCGACAAATCAGGATCCGGCAGTTCAGAACAGGTACAGGACAGGACAGGTAACCTCTTCTAAGTGCAACACCAGCGTTACACCCCTCTCTGGTGCTACTCTCTTCCCCTTCTAGTTGGATCGATTCTAATTCATCAGCAATCTCCTGACTCTTCTTTCAAAGTGCTCAACCAGCCCTCTGAACTCTGTGGCAACCACAATCTTCTCACACAATGTTGGGTCAGTGACAGGTCAGTGATAAGTCGGACAATCTAACTATCTGAGCCTACCTTAGTTATACTATTCTCGGTGTATGTACCGACCCCCGATGTTTCAAAATTCGTGTCTTCCCTTAATTCGATTTGTCAGTGGGATGGGGAGAGGTCTTCACACCACACTAATGTGAAGTCATCTTCTGTGGTTTAATTGTTCTAAATTCCCACCCCTAAATGCGTGTTGATTAATTTATTACATGTTATTTCGAGAGGATTGAATCCGAGCAAGTTTTCTTTACGTATGAAACCTTCCTAAATCAAAGGTGACTGACCTAGCCTGAGAAGTCAAGACGTCATCTTTCCCAGACAAAAACACAGGTCATCTGTTCATTTTAGCTTTCTGTAAAGGCCCAGACATGATTCTGAAGTAGAGTTTTGTTAGAATTGTCTATATTCATTGTTTACTTGCCCGTTCAGTCCTTGTTTACTGTACTTACCAGCCATGGGTCATTAAGGCAGCCATAGAACACATTTTAAAGTGTTTTATTTTCACATTTATTGTTTAACCCCTTCGCTGTTCATGACGAGCTCAGCTCGTCATGAGGCACGGTTGAGCTGTGCTTATGACGAGCTGAGCTCGTCATGAACAATGGGAAAACTAAAAAGTCAGTATATGAGGAGAATTACTCCAGCAGCAATGGTGTTAAAGATTGTACTGATAAGGGGGAAATCTGGCGATTTTCTTAATTTTTGTAGTGACAGGGACATTAAAATGCTGGTCCTTTGTTATAAACCAGACAGACGGCAAGTCTATCCTCATGGGGCACAATGTTGCTTGGGTAGCTCAGTACAGAAAGAGTCTAAAGCAGTCCAGCAGCAACGAGGCACCTTTTTAGCATTGCACCAGATCTGAACTGCCGAATGAAAGTACTAGTGGGACTTTTATCTATTTCAATTGATTGATTTACAGCAACATTGTACATAGCACATGGGGTGGTACGTCAATGTCTGGATATAACTGCTAAACTCCTGTTATCTTCTGACCATGCCTCCCACCCGCCCAATACTCTGAGGAGGCCTCTGAATCATATTGGTTGCTTAACCCACAGTGCTTCTGCCTAACATAATTATGAAGAATTTTATCAAGACAGTGGGAGTGAGGATTTCACGTGGCAAGAGGCAACTGGTATTGTTCACCATGGATTACTGGGATATGTCCATTATCAAAAAGAGTAACATCTTACTTCTAGAACAGTTCTCCATTAATCATGACTAGCAGAACTCAAACAGTTTCATGAGAATATCTAGGTTGCCTCCACTGAGTACAAACTGATTGCTCTGCTGCTACCTAGAAAGCTGGTTGTTAGCAACACACTCACAGAAATTAGTCTTGTGCCTCATGACCGGGATGCTCACCTATACTCAACTGAGCGGTCACTGGTAACATTCCAAAATCAACCATTTTCCAAGAGAGTACTTGTTCCTTCTTGGACACCAAGTAAGGTTTTAACCTACCCTTTATTCAAGATATACCATGCATTAACTATTGACATGCTGGAGTGAATGTTCTCAGCTTTTCTAGGACTTCTGAATGAATTTGTGCATCAGAATTCTCATTGGTAATGCCTAAAGATAAAGCCAATTTGGATTTTCTTACAAAACACAGGCCCTACTTAATAAATCACCAGAGCATGCTACTGTTCATTCCTTCTTCTCTACATCGTTATTTCGGTAATATGCCCCTATGGCACCTGCCTGATGGGTTACCTTTGACAGACTATCTCCCAAGTCTTGTTGATTACCAACTCCTCAGAGTTTGATTGAATATGCTTATTGTAAGAGACTGGATTATTATTTGGGGTGGGTGACATATCATTTTTCCATGTTAGAGCTTCTCTGTGGGTCTGGGTCTCCCCGCAATATTTAAATACTTCTGACCCATTCTAGAGTAAGGAACGTACATTTGGGCTTCTCTGACTTTGGTGTCCTGGTATTTGCGGTAAGTCCTAAAATGTGAGGAAATTAACCAGCTAGGATATTTGGGACCATACTATGCATTGTCATTGTTTGCACCAGGCGCACCTTTAAAATGATGCGCAGGGCGCAAACAATGACAATATGCCCTATTTCAATGTATGCTCTGTCCCCAGGGCAGCTCCAACTTGCGCTGTCCTGGGGCAGTGCCTTCATGTGAAAACACGGGCAGCCGCTCCGTGTTTTCACAGTAAAGGCGGTTTGCCGCTGGGATTAGAGAGCCACTTGCAGGCAGGTGCAGTCAGTGACTGCACCCGCCTGCAAAGGGATGTCTTGGGGGTCCATAGGACTCCCTTTCTCCCCTCCAGAGGGCTGTTCTCAGGGGGCATTGTGAGTGTGCCCCCTGAGAGCTTCTTTGCCTCTGTGCCCGCGTCTGTAAGATGGCGTGGGCGTAGAGGCAAAGAAATTCCCTCATTTGCAAAGAGCACACCCCTATGCAAATGAGGGAACGCCCCCTGAAGGTAGAGCTGGAGCTTTAAGTGCACCAGCACTATCTGTATTGCTAAAGGAGACGCACAAGAGTCTGCGCCCCCTTCTGTAATATCAAAGTGCCCCGGGGACGCAAAAAGCGGGTGCCCTAGGAGTGCAAGGCATTCCATATTAATAGGGAGCAGCCTTTGATCCCTGCCTCTGTGTTTGTGTGAAATTTCCACACAAAAATTCTAAGCCTTATATTCTCTAAAATGAAATACCTAATTGCTTTCTGAGACATAGAAGACTATATGTAGCCGGTGGCAAGATGCAACAGGATCAGGTTTATTACCAAGGTAGAAGTAACAGGTTACAGGTGATGATGGTAGTAAAGTATAAGCCCCACCAGGAGCAGCATTGCAGCTGCTCAGCCCACTCACTGCAACTGACATTCACTCAACCAGGCACACATAAACGTTCTATGACATCACATTCACTATGGCTGAGCAGCAAAGCACATAAACCTAAGGAAGGAAAAGCATGAAAATACCACAAAACTCCCATGTTAATGAAACAATAACAAATAACATTTCAGATAGGCGGGAAATGCTAAACTATGTGAAAAGGACATGTAAAGGAAGTAGAAATCAAATCACAACAGAATATATTAACACCATCCCAAAAGGTAAAGACCTGAGAAAAACAAAGAAATTAATCACACACATCCTCCCCCTCTGCATAAGCGTGCAATACATGTGCCCCTACGGGAACCATTCTGCTACTACAGGTGCAACACATATGCCCCAGGTTTGGCCTATCATGTTAAAATGTGTTTAAGAATCCGCAAGGTAGGGAACATCCTGAATATATAATTTAATTTAAAAAGAATACTATTTTATTTACTTTAACCTTTAAAACCTACTGGAGCTTTTGGAATTTTACCAACTCTGCCTTTAGCTTTTCTCATATGCACAAAATGTAGCTTGCCTCATGTTCTCCACTCTTTATTCAGTTGAACTTCTATATACTTCTTGCGCTATACAACCACAGAAATGTAACTCTTCCTAATAATGGCTAAGACGTTGTGTTTTGTAACTGAAGGGCTCACACTTACCCCCACTATGTCTCATAACTGGGGAAAGATGCAAAGTTCAGAATGATCTCAATGAGGTTTTGCAATAATGAGTCTGAGTTTGTGTGTACTAATTTCTGAGGTGTCAGCCGACACTCACATCAGGCATTTATATTCTTTACAATCACTAGAAACTTTCAGTACCCGCCGGTGGTATAAATAAAGTGGGGCTCCGCCGTAGCGATCACCAAAAATTGAGTAACATCAAAAGAGAGACGTCCTCGTCCTTCTGAATCTTTCCCTCACTCGGGGAAGCACAGAAGCAATCTACTATACTTCCTGAGTTATTAGGCTGTCATACCCTCCTCTGTCCTGATAAAGGCCCGCCACAGATACTTATGAATCTGCACAAAATTTTAGGGTCGAAACGTCAACGTTGTTAATTCAACTTGTCCACGCAACTCCTCAACTAGAATAAGGAAAGATTATATCCTGTTGTGGCTTATGCATTCAATGGTGGACACTCTTGTAAAATACCGTCCATATTTGTAAATATGTGTTAATCATGCCATTTTTGTATAGCCCCATGTCACTGATCACGACCAGTCACAAATTGTTTCACCGATCACGTGCTTTATTGCTGCATTATGTTTTGGACAGGCAGTTATTTACTTATATATCTAAAAAGTTAAAAAAAACTCATCCTTTGAACTTAGTTGTGTTTGGTGTGTTGTGTGTTTCTTATATTTGATGATTAATGTAACTCCATGAAACATAATGAGTACGGTAAAACTAATTATACGTGATTCCCAACAAAACCATTGTTTGTCTTTTTCGTGTCCAAGATTACTGCCTTGTTTCCAAGAAAGGGTTTGTAGTAATGTTAGAACTTCCACCAGTCAAAACTGGCCTGTTTCTCACCTTAATTAGCAATCATGCTTATGTAGGACATAAATCACCTCTTGTCTCTTATATGGTTTGCCACGATTCAGTAGAAACCACAGTTTCAAGGAGGCTGGAGACTATTGAGAATTATGTCAGTGAAAAATTACAAAGGGTATGGACACTGGACTTTAGTATAACAATCTGCATTGCTGGCTATCCTTTGCTGAGGGATTTTGCAAATGCATCAGGTGGCCCCATATGAACTGGGCTTGATGTGTTTATCTGGGGGTCTCAACTGGGGATTGTAAACTAGATCCAAACTGAGAGGCTGGATACTCCTTGCCACCTGTATCCTTACAAATGAGCTCACACTATGATCTCTGCAAAGGCAATTTGCCTCTTTTCCCCCATGCAGGGTAAACTCTTGACTGATTTCCTTCTCTGGGCATTGACATAGTAGTTGCTCAGGGATGTGTTGAATGTACATACTAACAGGGGCTGCCTGAAAATTAACTTTGGAGTGCAAGGCTCCCCCGGTGACAACAAGATCACGGTGAAACCTTGAGGTTCTAAACTCACAGACCAATTTTATTCCAAATTGATGCCACTGGCTGCTTGGGTGCACTAATAGACCACAAGAACATTCTAGTAAATCTGATTAGATTCTGCAATACTCTTGCATGTCCAAGCCAAATTGAAACCAAAAATGGATGCACTGGCAGTAGATGTGGGACTACCCCACGCAGATCATAGAAAGTCAACTGAAAGAGTGGAAACTAACATATCTGGACTGGCGACAATGTGCCCATCAGTGCAAAACATGCAAATCCAACTCAAAGATTTAAAGGATGAGGTGAAGTTCTTGAAACTGAAAGTGGATGATGCAGAAGGCTGCTCTTGCAGGAAGAATCTATGCATAATAGGTCTACTGAACCGAGCTCAGGGCTGCAGCATGGAGCTGTTCCTTAAACAGTGGTTCGTTGATTCTGTGCTAGACAGAAAAAAGCAGACTTTTTTCTCTGTGGAGCATGTCCACAGGGTCCCGTCCAGGATCCCACCCCAGGGGCACCCCCCCAGGCCAGTGGTAGCACAGCTCTCCAACGGGCCAGGAACCACATTCTACAGGTTGCTCGAAGTAAGGGCCCCTGGAAGGTGGACAGTAGCACAGTCACCTTAAACTAGAGGTTCAAAGGCTCAGAGAATCATTCATGGCAATCAAAAAGTGGCTATGTCAAAAGGGCTTGTGCTACTCCTTAATGTTTCCAGCTAAACTCATAATACAAGACAGAGACAAATCTTTGTTCTTTGGGAAGCCAGTGGAGGCCCTGGCCTGGCTCAGATCCAGAGGTAAAACAAATATCCAGGACCAACATTGAGATGACTGGCATGAGCATAGGAACAGCAGATGTGCTGCTAGGTTCCACCAACTATCTTGTGAGCAAGCAGCCAGGGAGAGGGTGATGGTCATGGAGGAGATCAAGTCAAAGACCATACCCGCGAACAACCAGCTGAAAATAGAATTGGACCTGCACAGTGATCACGGGAGCGAGGATCTCAGATATCTTAACTGTAACTGAGAAAGGGACCTGCTATCACCCTACTGACTGCAGATACAGTCTTTGAATGGATTATGATTACATCCTTTTTTGAATTAGAATGTGTGCTTGGCTGCAGCACAGCACACTGCCGCAGAGCAGGAGGGAGGCACTAGTGTCTGCTGGATGGGTAGCAGTCCTCTCCAGGAGCACGTCCTCACTTAATTTTCTCTTGGTTCATGGCCTCCCTTATGTTAGGAATGGGGTTTCTGGTTGTCTAGTGTATGCACCTAAGAAATCCACCACTCTAGCCAGGGCAAGTAAGTTACACACCAAAGATAACATGTGCTCACCTCTGGTAGCTTGGCGCAGAGCAGTAAGGCTTATCATCAGAGGCAATGTGTAAAGCGTTTGCGCAACACACTCACACAGAAACACAATGAATACAACATAAAAGAGAGACCACACAGGTTCACATAAAAATGTATATAGTATATATTACATAAACCAAAATGGCATGAATCATATATACTGGCACATTATGCAGGAATCGTAACTACTGTGAATCCAATGCAACTGCTCAGATAGTATTTGTTATCCTCGATAATGCAAGGCAAAAACAATATACTTCACTAAATACCTAGGACATGTAATGAGACAGCAAAAAACATTAGTAACAGTCGGAAACCTTTGTCGCAGAATCTCCTGCACTCCTACTAGTAGGGTTACAGTAATTAGTATGGCCTGACTTAAATGAGTCTAGTTATGTAGGGTAAAAAGGTCAGCTTAAATGCAGGGAGTTACCATTGTATAAACACTACTTTCTATGCATGCATTTTAGAGAGGGGCTTTTGCACCTATAGCAAATCTACAGAAAGAAGATATCACAGTTAGTATGACCTGTGGCAATATGGCATTGATCCACCTGTGCGTCTATCAGACTTCATGCAGTGATTTCAGTGAGCTCCCACGAGGGAAGTCACCTCAGGCAGTGCAGTTCTTGGAGGTGGAAGCATCAATGCCCCCAAAACACAGCAGGTCCAAAGCCCTATGGGGCCACGTAGACTGCTAATCCCGCCACAAACCGAAGCCGCTCGGGCACGGTTCTCTATGCAAACTCCAAGTACTGGGAGGCAGAAATGTAGGTCTGGGGCAAGCCGCTACCTGAACCGCTCAGGTCAGATGCACTCACAGGATATTCCTCAGAGTCTGCTGACAGCGCTACTCACGGGCCTCTAGTGTCATGCTCAAGCCTCTTGATTTGTGGCTGCACATAGGCACCTCCAACATCATTCAACCAGCACTCTTGATAGGAAGTGTCGCATTGAGGGATTCCCTCAGTGCGGTGTGGAATCCGGCCCACCTGCTCGGCTGACAGGGCTGCACCAAGGAGCGGCCCTGCAGTGCGGCAGGCAAACCCAGGTGCCGAGCAGGGAATTCCTCCTGAAGCCATGCGCCCCGTTACCAACCGCCAGCAGGGGACTGAGAGCACGGGCATGCCATCAGTGAATCAGCCCAAACTAGAGGCACATAAACCAGGCTGCAAGTGTACATGGGACAAGCACATCCTTGGGAGAATAATATGCTCACCATGCACTGATTGGAGCAATACGCAGCGCTCACCATACCCTGATGTTGCTACAAATGGTGAGGAGTAGTGGATCCCAGCTCCTCAGTTAACCCACGACTGCCGGACTCCTAAAAGGCAGAGTCCCAAAGCAGAGGGGCTTAAAGGTAATCTTTTCTGGCCCTGAGATTGCAGGAAATAAGGGGCAAGCCAACATGCCTTGGATGCACAAAGTAAGGTTGCAGACAGCATGCCAGCACATACAGTCTAGTTGCAATGTAGCAGTCCCTTCAGCAGCCCAGCAGTCAGGAGGCCAGCACAACAAAGCAGAAAGTCAAAGGGCGGTCCTTACTTGCAGCACAGCAGTCCTCTGGCAATGTGCAATGTATAGTGCCAGCAGCCTCTGGTTGTAAGTCCCACGCAGTGTCAAAAAACATTTATCACCAATATTCTAATCATACCAAACATGGCAACGCTACTTGTCTCTGATCAGGAATTACCACTTTAAAGTATATAAAGGGAATTCCCAATGCTAGCCTATGAAACGAGTAGGCTTCACAGTAGTGAGAAACAAAATAGGCTGTTTGTCACAACCAGGACATGCCACACATAAAGGCACAGGTTCCTACCTTTTACTTTCACAGCACCCTGTCCATAGGGCTACCTAGGAGCTACCTTAGGAGTGACCTATGTGTAATGAAAGGGGAGCTTAAGGTTTGACAGTAGTTTTAAATGCCAAGTCAAAGTGGGAGTAAACTGTGCACGCAGGCCCCGCACTGGCAGGGCTGAGATAGGTTTGAAAGGCTACGTTTATTGGTGACACCAGCAGTGCTTCAGGCCTGCTTGTAACATTTAATTCACAGGCCCTAAGTATATGGATACCACTTTAAAAGTGACTTACAAGTAAATGAAATATGTCAAACAGGTGTGAACCAATCGCACCATGTTTAGAGGGGAGAGCACATGCACTTTAGCACTGATTAGCAGAGGTAAAGTTCCCAGAGTCCTAAACCCAACAAGAGAAGGTCAGAAATATATGTGGTAGAAGGTAAAACTTTGGGATAGGCCTGCAAATAGGGCCAGATCCTACACCTTCACAGACCAATAAGGTCACAAAGTTGTTACTTGTTACTAGTACTATTTTTAGCAGGGAAGTTCCAAAAACCGTGACTAGGGAATGGGAGGTGGGCTGTTAATAGTTAATGAGCTGTGTTTTATTGCAGCTGTACTGTGCTTTTGTGTGAGAAAGGGGACTTGCTGGCAGTGGGAGTGGGTGGCAATTTCTGCAAGTGCAACAGAGTTATTGGATACATGGCTGGGCTTGATATGGGCACAGACCTACATACAGTACCTGGAATGTGAGGGGCCTGGCCACTGCCACATAAAGATACAGAGAATGTGCTTACCTGTGATATAACAATGTCCAGTTTGTACTCTTGCCAGAGACACACATAACAGATCAGGAGTCAGTCAAGTTGCATAAGAAATGGTGAGGTATAGTGGTGGGAATTGCTTATACAAGTTACACCAGAGGACCTCTTATCACCCCATTTATGCTAAAACACACTAAGGTGGATTCAGAGGGTAGATATGTAGTGGTAGAAGGGTTGAGAGACAGCAAACCACTATCCCTAGTGGCAATACACACCCTGAATGCCAACATTGCTATGTTCCTGACTGCGGTCACTCCATTCCTACTCAAAAACAGACACATGCCTTTTGATGATGGGGAGGATCTTTAAATTGCATTCCAGACCTAATTGTGGCCACTCGATCCCCCAAGTGTCAGAGACTTACTCACAAGTCGCCTCACGCCACTTGGCATAATGGGCATGCGATCTTGTGGTAATAGATACCTGGAGGGTGCTGCACCCAATAGGCAGGGAATACTCCTCTGTTCCGAGCTACATGCACTACATACTCAGATAAATCTCTTTTATTGCAATCTTCAGGCGGCCACGAGGGTGACAGATGCAGAATATTTGGAGCGAACCATGTCTGATTACAACCTCCTTATGGCTTACACTTAGCTGGGCCAGAACGTACCCAGCCATACCTACATGGAGACTCAAGCCAGGGGAGCTACATGACCCACTGCTTAGGTCTATCATTGAGGAGCACGTAGTCCATTACTTTGCAGAGAATAATGGATGGGTTCTGATACAACAATAGAATGGAATGTGTTTAAAATTATGTTACAGGGCCTATAGATTAGGATGACATATGTGAGTGAAGCAGGCTTTGCAGGCAGAGTTGACGGCTGTGGCAGACCGCATTAGAGTGCTGGAAATTGACTTGGCCAGAAATGATCAGGCTGCACAGGCCTTGGCTGAGACCAAGTTGGAACATGGGGCATAATTGGATAGACGGAGCAGGGTAGAGCACAGAAAATGCATGGCTCAATAGCATGCTGAGGGTGACAAGGGGGGTCACATGCTGGCTTGGCTCCTTCACTCATAGACCCCCCACGACCCTGATAGGCATCACTGCGACTGTCAGGACCTGATTGTGAATTCTCAAATGGGTATCATTGACAGTTTGAGGAATATAAAAACATTCTCTATGCTCTGTCCTCAGACATGGGAGGTGTGGACAGTGCCCAATATCTGTCTGAGATTCCCTTGCCCTCCGTTAACATGCTTCAGCGTGTTGAATTAGATGAACCCATTCAGCCACAGGAGATAAAATTGCATGTATCTCAGATTGGCAGGAGAAAAACTCTGGCTCAGCATGGTTTCTCAGTGGAATTCTATGCAACTTACTTGACAAGCTTGGCTCCCCCACTTCCAAAGGTTTACGAAGAGACCAAAACATAGGTACGCCTACCCACATCCTTGGGAGAGGCATCGATTGTGATCATCATGAAGGTTGGCAGACAACTCCTGCTGTTGAGCTCTTATCGCCCACTCTCATTGCTGAATTTGAATTATAAAATTCCGTGGAAGGGGCTGGCTAATTGGTTGACACCAATAGTCCGGACTATCATGTATTGTGATGAAACTGGGTTTATACCTGACTGGATCATTTTCCTTAATTTGTAATACCTGTTCCAGGTTATGAGCTGGTTGTGGCGACATGGCGCTGAACAGTGGGTGGACTCACTAGACTTCGAAAAGCTTTTGATATACTGAGTTGGCTAATCCTCCTGGAGGTGCTCAGGCATTGGTCAGGAATGTTTACAATGGGTGCAATTGCTATATAACGAACAAGTGGCACAGCTGCGCACCAGTAGGGTGATTTCAGAAGCAGTGCAAATCTGCAGAGGAACCAGGCAAGGTTGTCCTCTGTCCTACTATTTCCGCATTGGCGATGGAACCTATTGCATGGCTGCTATGAACGCGGGAACCTGATTGGTGGATACCTATTGAGAATGATTTGCACATTGTCTCGCTGTATAAGGATGTTAAGCTAATATATCCTAGTGAGCAGTCTGCTAATACCAAATATGCCAATTTAGGGTAAGAAATTAAGTCAAACCAGCAGTCAGTACCTTTTAGGGCACTTTGCCATTGTCAACAATGAACCGGGTGGTGGTCTCCAAGATGCTGAAACTGACTGGTCTGTTTTTGGCACTCTCTGTGATACTCACGGCCCTTCTTTTGAGAGTTGTTAGTGTCAGGTATTGGAGGGGAGTAGGCAGAGAGTGGAGATTGGGAAGACATTTGCCCTACTCGTGGGGGGTAAACTGGGCGCCCCTGCTACTAATTATAATATGCAGCGGCCCAGTTATAATGGCCAATATGTTTGCTAGCAATACCCTTGGATCTCGATACACAGGATGTTGCAGAGCACTTGCAACAGGTTCCAATACTAGAATACTTAATGGGAACATTCACTTTTTAACATCGTACCATTGATACTGGAAGTGCAGGTGAAAATTGGCCAACCTCCATTTCCCCCTGGGCTCCCATTATGGGTCCTACCAAATTGTTGGCGATTGGCACTGACCTATGACACATGCATGTGGTCAGAAAAGGGCCTACGGGTGTGAGAGGATGTGTTCGAAGAAGGACACTGAAAACACTGGATAATCTAAGAGAGGCTTATGGGATACACCTGGGCCAATTCCTAATATATAATGTGCTAGTAGGAAAGGTAGCGGAGACATGGGATGATCTGTTAAAGAAACCTGCATCCAACGAACACGTTGCACTTTTTTGACACATGGAGCACATAGGAAGGCAGTCACTGGATTGTACGCAACACTGCTACATTGTTCTGGGGTAAAAGAAGGTCGGTTGGAGCAATGGTGGGAACAGCACTTAAGGATGGAACTGCTGCAGAACGAAGGAGCAAAATGTTTGTACACTGAAATCTACTCCAGAAATTGCAGGTTCAATTTTATGATATTCATCACACATATTTGAGCCCAATACGAATAGGACAAATGTATTCAGGAGCATCGTCTCCCTTCTCCAGATGCCCCGAGGGTGAGGCAGATTTCATACACATGGTTTGGCAGTACTGGAATGAGGTGCTCCCTGCTCAAATTCTGGAATGACAAGGTGGCAATGTTAACCCCGAAAGAAATTGAAGCTTGCCTTCTGGACTCGATGCCCTGAATCAAACTATCTAAACATGTGATGATTTATAGATCTGGCCCATTACACTTGTTAGAACATGCATTGCCATGTCATGGAAGTCAGCCTCAGCACCAATAATTAAAGATTAGCTGCAGGATTTTAGGAAATTTGCATACGCTAAGGTTGAACCTCTCTCCAACCCTCAGATGGTCGGAAGATCAGGATGACAGTATGCATTGTGGATAGAAATACCGTAAAAAGTTATAGACAGAATCTGATACCGACTCCCCGTGATACCACTGAATGCGCACATTTTAGAATCTGGATTATAGAGAGGCCCCTGTGTGTGTCCCCCTTCCCTCCTCCTGTGTACAAAACGTGGAAGATAACACCCCCACCATGTTCACATGTTGGGTACTGTAATTGCAGTGTTACCATTTGTCCTCCTGTTAATGTTTGATTTTCTTTCTGTTAACAGTCAAAATTTAATATAAAATCTCTGGATGCATGTAATGTTGGACTGTAAAATAGAATTTACCGGCATGTTGCACACCGATGAGGTGAAATGGGTTGTTATCAATGATGATCTATAGTATTTAATTGTGAAAAAATATTTAAAGATCTACTGGAAAAAAAACTTTAGAATAACAATAGGTACTCACTTCCTGAGTTGGGAACACTTCAGAGTGAAGTGAGACAGAGCACCAATTAGACAAGGGGTCGGCAGTAAGCTCTGCTCTGCCAGCCGAGTTCATGGAGTTTTGCCACTCCATGCTCTGCTTGGAGCACAGAGTTCAGCAAACTCTGCCACCCGCCGGGGGAGCGGTGTTCAATGGTGTGCTCTCTCACCCTATGATGCAAATGACGGGCTGCTTCCAACTTAGCTCCTGCTGACCAAAGGGGGCGGGCCATTACCACCATCATATTGGAGGTTGGCCCGCCCCCTCAGCATGAGGAAATGCTGGTCAAGTGCCACTGGTTGGCTCGTGTTTGGAGGGATTAGCTCTAGCAGTGGTGGACGGCTCTTTGGCTGCAGGTTGGCTTGCGTTACCACTCCTCGCGCCTTTCCCTGTGTCATCGGCCTAGTCTTTGACTGTAAACAGTAGCGTGAACCCACCCCCTCTGCTTGCCTCCCTTGTACAAAGCAGACACAAGAAGGTGATGGATGGAGCGCTGAAACTTTGCAGACACTCTCCTCCAATCACAGATTGGGGTTAAAACCATCATAATTCTTTAGCTCACTTTGCCACCTCAGTTCAGACCCAGCTTAATGCAAATCAGTCTTGACGCTGTGCCTCATGGAACAGTCCAGCCCGAACTGCTAAGCCAGGTCTTCCTTGGACCGGAAACAAGCACCTGCTGGGGCCCGACCCAACAACCAGGTCCCTGGAGGCAGGACCCGCACCAGTCCCAGGGAAGATGAGGAACCCATGCGGTGCCGTGCTGCTGCTCTGCCTGTTGATCAGGTAAGGTCCATCTGATTTGACCCTCTTCTTGTATATTTAAACTGGAAAAGTCATCTGTATAGTGTCTTTGAGAAATATGTTTTTAATCTTTGGGGTGGGTGGGAGAGTGGGGGTAATGTATGTCGACAGAGGGTTCCCAACTTCTCTTACAGATACTAGCACCTCTGGGTTAAATTTGTGTATGATGTAGCCATTTGACCCAACTAAGGATTAAGGGCCATATTTAAGATCCGTTTTGTGTCACGTTTGCACCACGCAATGTGGTATTTGCATGACACAAACCTTAAATGAGATTTATGAAGCCACGCGCGACAACTTTGAGTGACCCTGAGTGGCTCCATAATTCTAGAGTAAAGCAACACAGCACAAATCGTTGACTCATTCCCAAATTTACCAGAATTGGGAAACCTTGGAAGGCGCTAAAAAAATCTTTATTTCTCCTTGTTACTTCCTCTTTCTATGTGTGCTACATTTTGCGGCGCATATAAATGTCTCACAGGATTTTTGCCCCTTTCCGCACAAAACAATCCTTCATGCAACAGAGGCACCCTTGCGCCATTGTGCAAGGATACCTGCATTTGTGCTAGGCGTCAGTGCAGGGGAAGAGGCAGGAATAAGCAATATTGACTTAAATACTGTGCATTCCTGCCCTTTCCCTGTCACCCAGTGCAGCACAGCAAGTCATCTTCCTGTGCTGCACTGGGCGACAGGGCCTCTCCAAATCTGATATACTCCAAGACCGATTTACTATTCTATCATGCAACAAAATGGAGCAGGGATCCTACTGCACTGTGTTGTGTGAAAGGGAGATAAAAGATAAGTGCCAAATCTTTTTTTTATTATTAGTATTTTTCAGATAGTATCACACGGTTTCAGAATTGAATATCAAGCATTAAATCAAATTAACTTTGTACATCATCTCAATTAAAAAAAACACCGTAATATGATATATGTCCCGCTTGCGGTTTTACACAGTGTATCTTATCACATAACACAGCTGCAAAAATAGCAATAAAGTTATGTGCCTCAGGATGACAAAAGTGAGGTCTCCCCCATCATGTCCCCAATTCTTCATAACAAAACCCACACTGGAGAGGGAGAAATTCATCACACAACCAAGGCTCCCGATCCTCGTGCAGCCCTCACCACATTTATCGTGCTGCAAACTGCGGCACCCCGAGTGAGCATATACTGAGGTTGATTGAGGGACAGACTCACCGCAGGGCTAGGGATATGCGCCATCTGGTAGGATTGAAGGGGTCCCATATGTCCCACGGCCGGGAGCTCGGGGGCAGCAGCTCTGCATAAGTGGTCATCTGGTCTTTACAATAGATTAGATCCTGCAGGCACTGCTCACATTTGGGAGCTCGGCCCCTCCCCCATTTACATGCAACCTTGCGTTTCTAACAGGAGGCCAGGTACCACATACCTTCCTAAGGATACTTCTATGTCCTCTGTGTAACCCAGCAATGCGACTAATGGTGTAAGAGTCAAGGGTCTGCCCACCATCAGGGTCAAAGCATCAACCCCTTCCCCCCAATACTCTATCAATGCACCATACTCCCAGGCCGGGTGGAGAAAGTCAGTCCCTGCCTCCCCACAACTTGCACATCTGTCAGCAGAGTGCAAGTTGTTCCTATGTAGTCTAGCAGGGTGTGTAGTACATCCTATGTAAGAATTTTAAGTGAATGATGCGTAGTCTTCCGCTATGTGTTGTTAGACCAGTTTGCTGGCAACAGTATTACCATTTCTTGCCACTAAGCGGTGTCTCCATCTTACAGTCCCATCTGGAACATGCATTCCCGGGCACCTCAGTTGCTTCCAGTAGTAAACTATCACACCGTCTAATGAGTGAGTTGAGATAGGGAATGATAATGTAGATGGATGAGAGGAGAGTAAATTATAGGTCTGTTGAGTCGATTAGCCAGTTTATCTCATGCTGCTGTCATGCAGGCTACAGTGGATTCCGCCCTATCTGCCGCCTGGGCCCTTTCACTCAGATACGCAGTTGTGGCGATAGGGGCCATGTATCCCTGCTCTATGGCCAGATGTGGGATGAAAGGGAGTGGTCGATACCAATATGTAGAGTAGTGGGCCAGGGCACACAGGAAATAGAGCTCCATGTCAGATGTCTCAAAGCCTCCTTTTGCGAATAGTTGTATAATTCCTCCCATTTCAGTCTTGACTGTTTCCCTCCCCATGCCAATCTTTTCAGCTGTGCTTTTATGGTCTTGAAAAAAATGGCGACCGGGTGAGTAAGGAATATTAAAAAACAGATAAAGAAATGTTGGTAAAAAAATAATTTGCATTAGGGAGATTGGGCGCTCCAAGGAGAGAGGGATGGATATCCAATGTGTGATGCTATCTGTCACTGCGTCTAAGGCTTTGTCATACTTTGCTTGTAACAGTTTGCCCCTGTCTCTTGTGACTGTCATTCCCAGGTAATTGAGCTCCGACTCACACCACACCAGTGGGTAGTCTGGGCAGTACCGTTGTGTGGTGGGGTAAGGGGTAACATCTGGGATTTCTCCCAGTTGATGTGTATACCTGATGGTCCTCCGAAGACGATAAATTCACACAGAATGCCATTTAGGTTCTCTCAGGGGTCCCTGGCGTACAGTGTGATGTAATCCGCATTTACCGATATTGTTGGACTTGGCCCTTTTTACAGGGTCATCCTTGAACTTTTTGCCTTCCTTCTATATTTTGTCTGACCTGTTTTTGGTGGTTTTATAACTCTGGACACTTTACCACTGCTGATCAGTGCTAAACTGCATATGCTCTCTATTGTAAATTGTTTTAATGGATTAGTAACTCCATGATTGGCTACTTGCTTTACTTGTCAGCCCTAGTACAGTGCACCATGTATGCCCAGGGCCTGTAAATCAAATGCTACTGGTGGGCTTGCAGCACTGGTTGTGCCATCCGCAGAAGCAGCTTGTAAATTATGGCTCAGTCCTGCCATTGCAGAGCCTTTGTGCAGCCTGGGGCTGCCATGTCGACTTGGCAAGTGCACTCACTTGCCAGTCCCTAAAACTCCCCTTTTCTACACGTTAGTCACCCCTAGGGTAGACCCAATGTACCCCAAGTGCTTGTATGTAAAAGGTAGGCTACCTGTTCCCATAGGCCAGAATGGGCATTTTGATTATAACATCTTATAATTCTAACTGACTAAGGGAACTAAGTAAAAATTCGAGTTTAGTATGCCTGAACTCAGAATGTTAAAATACATCTTTTAGTGAAGGAGGTTTTTACATTCTGTGTTTGAAAATACCACTTGTAGAAAGTAGGTATTTTCTTGCCTAACTATCCAGCATGCCTCTGCTAGGTTTGTGTATTCCATGTCTGGTTTGTGAGTGACAGGGGGCTGGAGAGGTCCTTGGCTCCAGCAGTCTGATGGGTCAGGGCTGGGCTGAATAGGACCTGCATTGAATAGAGATTAGGGGGGCAGAGATTTCCTTTTACTGACCTGAATAGAGAGTAGGGGCAGGAGATTTCCTTTCAGCTACTTGGGCTAGGTCCGCTCTCACACAATGCCGTCTCCCCCTCCTGCCAGGAAGCTGCACAGAACTGTTTTTGGCTGGGCACAGGCACCCTCTGCCTTCAGAGGACAAAGGATTTACTGGTATAAATATTGGGGCCCAGACCCCAGAACTTTAGGTCACTTCTGGGAATCAAGACAAACCTTTGCTGTGGAGAAGAAACAAGGAAGCTGAAGGAGGAGACTGCCCCTGTGCTGTTTTGCTATTTCTGGGGTTGGCCTGCAATGGTTACTTTATTGCCAAGGAAAGGGGAAACAGACTTTTGTGAACTTTTCATATTCTTGAGGAAGAATCTCCAAGGGCTTGAAGTGTGCTTGCTTCCTGCCTGCAGTCTCAAGGATACAAGACTTCACCACCAGCTCCCCTGAATTCCCTTGCTGGGAAATCTACCTGCAGAGAGGTACCTACTGTTGTTTGAGCCCTCTGAGAAGACTGCGTGTCGCATCACCAGACAAGTGTGTCGCCGCCGCAGAGGTTGCCGTTGCATCAATGGAGAAGCATGTCGCAGGGCCTGTCGCGGCTCAGAAGTTACAGAGTTTCCCGCATGGCCGTTAGGCATGCACGCATCGCATCCAACGTTGTCGCATTTGCTCAAAGACCCCATTTTGTCGCATCGCACCAGATCATCGCATCGCGGCGCCATTTTGTCACATCGTAACCGGAACGCAGTAAGAAACCGAAGCATCACCTCCTCTCCGGTAAGGGACCAAGACATCACCTCACCTGCAGTAAGGAACCGACGCATCACCTTCCCTGCTACCCTTTTGTTTGTATTCCGTGAAGCATTCAAGGTACTTTGTCGCATTTACCATCTACATTGAACTAAGCTATTTCTACCATTTTAAAGTCTATTTTTGATTACAGTATTGTGGATTTTTGTCCTTATTTATTTTTCTAAACTGGTCTGGTGTCCATTTGTAGTGTTTTCACTGTATTACTGTGTGTGTTCACAAATGCTTTACACACTGCCTCTGAGATAAGCCTGCCTGCTCATGCCAAGCTACCAATGGGGTGAGCAGGGGTTATTTTAGAATTGTAGACCCTTACCCTGACTTGAAGCAAGATTCCTTATTTGGACAAAGGTACCTACCTCTGCCAACTAGAGACCCCCATTTCTAACAGACACGAATAAGTGTATGGCAGAATATCAGAGGGCGCAGTAGTGGTGATGCTGTCTTAGTTTAGCAGCAAGTGGCTCCACTGCCAGCACAAAAAGCAGGAGTGAGAAAGGACACCCCTGCCTGATGCCCCGTGAAATGGAAAAAAGGGGTGAGCAAGTTCCGTTTATTTGCACTTTTGCCATTGGTCTGCAATACAACAGAGTGAGCCTCAACAGGAAGGAGGGAGTGAAGCCCAAGTGCTTCAGCCTTCCATCAGGTAATCCCACTCAAGGGAGTCAAATGACTTGGTGATATCAAGGAATACCGCCAACGCAGCTAACTCAGGGTCTATGTCCTGTAGCAGCGAGAAACGTGTGCGCAAATTATGCGATGTGATGTGCCCTGTTATAAAACCTGACTGGTTAAGTCTGACTAGGATCTCCATCAGCAGGCTCAGGTGATTAGCTAATATCTTCAGGAGTATTTTGGCATCACAGTTGGTGAGTGTAGGAAGGTAAGATTCTTCTAGCATGGTTATCCTCACTTTTTGCATGGTGTCAGTGTGTTTTTGACCTAGTCTGCTAGAATCCTGCTAATCAAGACCCCAGCAACTGTGTTCTGCCCCCTTAACTGGTTCTGATAAGTACTTTGGTTCCTCTATAATTGTCTACTGGTGTACCCTAATAGGTCCCTAGTAAATAGTACTGAGGTATAGAGGGCATAGGTGCACCAGGGTCTCCCATGTGGTGCAGCATGTAGCATGTATTGTGCCACCCTTGGGAGTCCACTTAAACTATGACTAGCGGCCTGCCATTGCAGCCTTTGTGTGTTGGTGCTTGCACCTCTCATGACGGATATACGTTTCCTTGAATCTGATGTCACTGCACTTTAAACCTATAACTTACCCCTATGGCAGGCTCTTCAGTCCTGAGGGCAGGGTGCTTGAATACAAGTGTGAGGGTGCCCTACAAACCCCAGAGTCAATTCTCCAGACTTTAAACACATATAGTGGACATCAGTCATTACAAGATGTCTAAATATATAGTGGTTGAACCAAACCTGGTCATGTTTGGTATCCAGGCGAGCAGACATAAGGGTAGGGGACTATACAGACTGCTGCAGACATAACTATCTCCTACAGTGAGCGCCAACTTTGACCCAAGGGGCTATATCCTTTACGAAAGAGGGTTGGATATATATATTTTTAGGTGACTGACCATCTATGTTTTTTCTTGCACCTAATTTACTACTTGCACGCAGACCAGTATACAGGTGGGTAATACATAGATGCCCACACCTTTACTTCCCCATTCCTGAATCTGGGTAGGGACAGATATTCACTTTTATTACACTATCACTCGGTCGTGATGAAGCGCCGTGGATCCCTCCTGGACCAATAAGGCGTGAAAGATGTCGCCCCGACCCACATCCCTTGCACTCAAGACAAAACTGTGTTTCCTCATTGCTGGGAAGTAACAGTTTGGCTTTTGTTTTTTAACCTTACCAGGGGGACCCAGGAATACATTTCTCCCTCTGGGTACCACCGTGGTATTTCTAATCCACAGTCTCACCCTCTCCACACACTTTCACTCACCACACTTGCACTCACCACAGCGTTTTTTACTTTAAAAGATCTCCCCCAAAGTGCCCTCTCATGGGGCCCCTGGGGTATTGCAGCTCCAACCCCACGAGGAGGAAAACGCCCAATGATGAAACATGACACCCTCATGGGTGTGTGAGGGCAACACTACCGAGCAAGGAAACCCCACACTTCTCAAGCATCCTTCCTGTATTATCCGCTCACATCTCTCTTTCTTAGGAATTGCTACCCCCCTGTGCATTGCATACCTGCCCTTGGGAGCTAGGGTACTGGACCTCCTTAGGTTCCCTGTCCCCATTTCTAGTGATTCATGTTTGGTATCAAACATGTTGGAATCATAGCTTCAACACTGATTCTGGTGCTTGAAGTATGATCCCATGTGCTGGGGGGGGGGGGGTGGGGGTGGGGGGGGGGGGGGGGGTGGTGCTTCCGGTAACAGCCTTTCAGGGTCTGCAAGCAAGCTAGTGCTGCTGCCGACCACAGACATGATTCTGATCTCCTGCTGTTGAGCCAAGCTAGAGCAGGGTAAGGTAGAACAATAGGTTTTCTGTTGCAAGAAGGTGTGACCACCTCCCAGACAGGACTTACAGGGGCAGATTTACAACAGAATGGTGAAGCGTGGCATTAAGCCAAAATTGCTAACGCCACGCCCTGCCGTCCTGAAAATGTGGGGATGTGCTGTATTCAGCGGTGCACCCCTGCTTTTCCCCTAGTGCTGGTGCTAAATCTGGCTGCCTAGCCCCAAAGCAGACACACTTGCACCATAGTACAGGGTTGTCTGCACTGGGGGAAAGATTGTGTATGTGCAGGAAGCGTTCTCTTTCTGCACATAAACTATTGAGAATGCCGATTTATAACTCCTATGTGTGCTGCATTGTGCACCACCATAGAAGTTGCAAATCATCATTTGTTTTATGATTGTTTATGTGCAGGAAGGGACACCTTCCTGTGCATGCACAGTGCAGCACACATCAAAACAGCTAAAACTAGGAGAAATTAAGACATGTCAAACTCCCTTAGAGAGCACAAAAAGGAAACAGTGTGGTGATTGGCTTCTCGTACCCCTGCAACAGATGGAATGAATCATACTTTTTGACAGAATGTTTCCTTCCTTAAGGCGATGAGGGCTCCACACCTGTGCGCACTGGTGAATGTTTCAGACAATTTACCAAAACCAAAGTCCTGTGTCTGTAACCCTCTACTCTCCCATGTCTCACCGCCACTCAGACCTGGTCATAAAACATTATTAACTCTTGGAAAGGAGCGTTGTGTACATACTGAAGCCATCAATCAATTATTGTATTAGCTAAAGCAAAGTCCACAGGCAAGCTTGTTTGTCGTAATGATCCTTTTTTATCCCACAATTCAAAATTATTCAGAAACAATTAGTCCAAGATGTCCCACAACATGTGATCATCAGCCTACACATTTCGTCCACACTTGGACGTCATCAGGGCTGAAAATAAGGAAAAAATACACATGTCAATGTTGACATATCTTAATATTTCTAAACAAACTTGTACTGTACTCTCAGTCTATACTCTATTAGCTCCATCCCTTCTGTTATTACACTCCAGTGATCCACTTCAAGTCTGCCTATATACAATCTTGCACCCTTCCCCTGGCCTGGGATGCGTTGTACTGTTTGTATTTGGTATAAACAAGTTTTTTCATCCTATATAGCCCGACTGACTTCATTTTAACACCTTGCATGAATCACATAATTTCACTTATTCCTCATATTCTATTGACAATGATTAAATTCTCTTCTTATTCATATCCATCAACTCCCATATTGCTGGGTATAACTTAATTGATTTGTTCTTCTCACAGACAGTTTTCAATCAATCTGAATATCAACTGTACATTAATGTACCTCCAAATGTTCTTCTTAAAATGAATTCCCTCTTCTGCAAGTTGATGAAGTTCATATCCTCATCCCATTAATTGGCAAATTATTTTCTACACAAAAGAAATTAATTTAAATTATAACACCCCTGTGTTAATTTTTTGTTTCATTATATGTGTACCTCACCCATTATGCCTTAATGTATTTATTTGCGTCCTTTATGTCCCTGATCCGATTGGTCCGTGCTTTACAACTCTACATTACCAATTTTCAAAAACGTATACTCCTCCTTAGGCTCCAAATCTCACTAAATAACTTTCACTTCTACCACTTATTGATTGTTGCATATTGCCTGTTTTCAACTAGGTTTTCTGCTAGTATCTGTCCAGAACTCAGCTCACCAAAGTGCATCAGTCACTGTGTTGTAAAGTCATTATGCTCGCTACTGGCACCCAAGTACCCCGGCTAAATAAGAGACATTCCAATACAACCATTAGTTAACTTTCTCCAACCCAACGAACCGGAACCATAAGCCCCTTATCTACGAAGGCCACGACTGCCTCCAAAGAGTTGTTCTCTCACCTGTTTAGACGGAGCACGTCCTTCTGACGCATCCACAACTCGGCAGGTCCAATAAATCCCACTGTGGAACTGAAACCCAGATTAGGCCCTCTTTAAAAACCCACGGGGACCAATGGGATACTATTATTTCAATCCTCATTATTCACGTAGCCCAAATGCGGTTCCTACTTCAGTCCTCTCTTTTCTCAACCAATCCTTAACCTCGTTGGAGTAACCTGTCCTCTGGGACGGTCTTGTTAATAACGCATGCTCCGTACAGAGTATCCAACCTGGCCTTGCCTGGATCTGGGTGTGGCCACCATTCTATCCTGACTCCTATAGCAGAGCATGGCCACCTTTCTTTGCCTCCTCCATATTTCATATCACTTCAAAAAAATCCAAAACTTTTTAACATAGCAGTGTCATCCTATCTACCTGCAATATTACAAACATAAATTCCTCGTTCCTCATTATACTGATGTTTTTTTATTGGGTTTTAGGCATGAACGACAAGCATTAAGAGATACACTTTTACCACTTAGTGTCTTTGTCATTACAGGTTGACCATTCTGATGGCTTGAAAGTATTATGAGCGGCATAAATTAAACGTAAACAATCCCATTGTCACTATCCCCCTAGGTCTTGTCCCCTGGCAAAAGTGAGACCGTACATATTACAAGTCACGCCTCCCCTCATGTGTGAGTTCTATTACCTTCAAGCCGAGGCTCGGAGTCTGTATCGTCGGAAACAGTCTGGTCTAGAAGGTATATCTGGAGGGGAGACCATATGTTGCGTGGGCAGGAGGAAGGCGGCAAAAGCTCGGCATACATGTGTAATTGGTCTTGAAAATATATACGGTCTTGCAATAAGTCTTTGAATTTGGGAGCTCTCCCTCTACCCATTCTGCAGGTGATTCACCTCTTAGGGAGGAGGAGGGCCAGGGAGATGTATCTCTGCACTGAAGCAGCCAGTGCCTCAGTGTATCCCAGAAGCGTAACCAGGGGGTCTTCGGGAACATGTAAGCCAGTCATTTGATCGAGTTCCACCAACACCTCTCACCATTAGCGTCGGATGGGAGGGCAATCCCAAGCCAAGTGTTGAAAGTCTGCTCCTTCTTATCCGCAACGTTGACATCGGTCAGTGTCGCGGAGACGGAGGCGCTTCAATTGTGCAGGCATGTAATATAGGCGGTGAATGCATTTGTAGTGAATGATGTGTAATCTGCTACTTGCAGAAATGTTGCCAGTCTGATGGCAGCAGAAGGACCACTGGTCGTTGGTAAGAGGGAGCCGAGTTCTTCTTCCGATCGGGACCTAGTCAGGGTGGACCGTGCATACTGCCTATTTGGGTAGTGTGGCAAAGCAGCGAAACAATGTGGGTGGGGGTGGTTGGCTGCAGGAGGAGATGCAGTGGTGCCATTGTGGTGGGTTCTTGTGGGAAGCACGGGGCTTTGATATCTTGTTGCAGCCTAATGTGGAAAAATTGCTCCAGGGGCGTGGGTAGGGTAGTACCAAAAAATTCCTCACTGGTGCAGAATGTTCCATTGACATAGAGTTTGCCCCAGGTCTGGATGGAGAGTTTCTGGAGGAGTTTGCGGTATCCTCCCTCTTGTGTGACAGGGAGGTCCAGCCTACCTGAGAGGGGTAGTAGGGGGGAGTATAAGATATTTGCATGGAGGCGGCAGGCCAGATCTCTCCAAGCGCTGGTGGTGCAGTGTACTGTGGTGGAGGCTAAGCGTCTCAGGATGGCGGGTGTGCTTAGGTAGGCGGAGCAGGGGGTTGCTGCCAAATGAGGCATATAAGGAGGGGGGTTTATCCAGTATGCTACGAAGTGGGCCTGAGCACAGCTGAAGTATATCTCCAGGTCTGGTATTTCAAACCCCCCGGCACTGAAGGGCCTAGTGAGAGTTTCCCAGCGCAGTCTAGCTTGTTTACCTCCCCAGGGGACACAGATGAGTTGGGTTTTTAGGGCATTATAGAAGTGTCTGCTAGGGGCGTAGGAAATGTTGATGAAAAGATAAAGCAATTTGGGTAAGATCACCATTTTAATAAGGGAGGCTCTACTGCCCAGGGAGATTGGCATGGCAATCCACCTGTTGATTTTGTCCGTAAGAAGGTCCAGTGCTCGCCCATAATTGGCTGCCATCAAAACATTACGATTACAAGTAATGACTATTCCGAGATTCCTGATGTTACCTTCACACCAGGTGAGGGGGTAGTCTGGTATGAACTGCGTAGTGGCATCAGTGAGGGGGAAAAGCTGAGATTTTTCACCGTTGACGTTGACCCCAGAGAGATGACCGAAGAGAATGAGCAGCCTGATAAAGGAGTTGAGACTGTTCTCCAGATCGCGGAGGTAGGGCATGAGGTCGTCCGCGTATAAGGAGATTAGTATATGTCTCTCAGGGTATATGAGAGCATGGTCCCAGAAGTGCTGGCATACTTTTGCGGCCAAGGGCTCAATAGCCAGGGCAAAGAGAAGGGGTGAAAGGGGGCATCCCTGTCTAGTGCCTCTGGCTATTGCGAAGGGGGAGGATCTAGCGCCATTAACCACCATGTTAGCCTGCAGTCCTGTAAATAGCAGATTGATCCAAGCTAAGAAGGGAGCAGGAAATCCCATGTGCTGTAGGACAAACATGAGGTAATCCCATTCAAGGAAATCAAATGCTTTGGTGGCGTCAAGGAAGACAGCCAACACGTTCATGTCAGGGTCAATGTCCCGCAGGACAGCGAATAGAGTGCTCAAGTTGTGAGATGTGCCTATGGTTGGTAAAAACCCCGACTGGTCAGGGAGGACCAGGGTGGTCATGAGGGGGCTAATGCGATTGGTGATCAGCTTTGCGGGGATTTTAGCATCTACGTTTATGAGGGAGAAGGGACTGTATGAATCGCATTGTGTAGTCGGTTTAACCGGCTTTGGTAAGGATGTTATCAGCGCCTCTCGCATTTTTTGGGCAGTATGCCAGTTTCGCTGGCCTCCTCAAAGACATGCCATAGTACATGGATAAGTATTTGGCGGTAAGTTTTATCAAATTTAGCCGGGAGGCCATCTGGGCCAGGGGCCATGCCAGATTGTAGCGGCATTATAGCAGTTATGCTCTCTCCGTCCTCGTGATGTGCAAGGAGGAATCCCTCTCGTTGTCCCTAAGCCAAGCGATCGCAGTGTCCTCAAATAAGGGGGTGAAATCAATGGTTTGCGTTCTATGTGAGGTGTACAGGGCTTTATAAAAGCGCTTGAAGATGGCGAGTACATCCTGTGTGTTTCTATGCAGCTGGCCGTGCTCATCTACAATTTCAGGGACAGTGTTAGAGAATCTAGGCGGGCGGATCAAGGCTGCAAACCCTTACCTGGTCTTTCTCCCTCCCCAGAGTAGTGAGCCTGGTGGTATTTCCCCCTGAACTTGCACTCCCTCTCTGCCGTCTCTTGGTAATCATTGAGCAGGTCCATCAGATGCGCTTGTAATTCAGACGTGGTTGTGGATTACAGCTGTGCTTCAGTTTGTTTGAGCTCTGTCTCTAACTTATAGAGTGTGGAGTGAATGTCCTTCAGGACCCCTCCGCTTTTGGCAATTCACAATCTGCTTACAGTGACTTTGAAGGCCTCCTTTACCGTGGAGTATTGCGTGACTCAGTTTTCGTTGCAAGGGAAGAAATCAGTGATCTCTTGTTCAAGTTTAGTTTTGAAAGCAGGGTGCAGCAGGGCCTGCGGAGGCAAGCGCCATGACAGGTAGGGCAATTCTTTATGAGGGGGTGCAAGTGTGATAAGCACTGGTGAATGATCGGACTATGTGTGAGGGAGGTGAGAAGCGTGTGAAAGCCACAGGGTTAACCCTCTGGTGAGAAGCCAATTATCAATGCGCGACCAGGAGGTAGCGACCTGGAGGAGTGGACAGTGGAGAAGCAGGAGCCTTCTCTTTCGTGTGGTTGAAGAGTACACAAGGCTTTTATAAGGCTGTGGTCTTTGATGATGTGATTAAGGGTGTGATGTGCTTTAGAATAGTGATGGGTTACGGATGCGAGTGGTCTAGTGACGTGTCGAGGGTGGCATTAAAGTCCCCTCCCCACACCATATGCTTTGAGCCAGAGTCCAGTATCTTACCCCAGAGGACCCGAACAAATTCAGGATCATCAGTGATTGATACAGCAGAAAACAAGCATTGTGTATTGGGCAGCTAGCCTGCCCCATATGATGCTGTATGGGCCCTGCAGGTCGACGTAAGAACCGATGGAATTGGAATTGGAATTGGAATCGGTATTTATAAAGCGCGACTGTCGCTTCGGAAGAAGCATCCTGGCGCTAACTGGTAGGTGTGCGGAGGAGGGAGAATTTAAGGCAGTATTAGATGGCGTCCCGCGCATACTCGTCTGATAAGCTGAAGATCCATGTTTTGAGTTGTTTCCTGAATTGGCTTTCCTTTGTCAGGGATCTCAGATGCTGGGGCATGGCGTTCCATGCTTTGGAGGATAAGTGGGTAAGAGTTTTACCCCCTTTCGTTTTTAGGTTGAACCTGACTAGTGTTAGAAGGTTGTTGTTGGAGGATCTCAGGGTCCTGTGGGGGTTATAGTGGGGATAGCGTTTGACTAGGTACTTGGGACCAATATGGTTGAATGCCCGGAAAGCCACGGTTAGGATCTTGAACAGGATCCTTTTGTGCAAGGGTAACCAGTGGAGGGTTTTCAGGGCGGACGAGGCTGAAGATCTTCTGGGGAGTTTGAGCACGAGCCTCGCCGCCGAGTGTTGGACACTCTGGAGTTTTTTGAGTGTGGATTTCTTCACACCTGCCAGGAGGCCGTTGCAGTAGTCTATGCGAGATAGGATTAGTGCCACGGTGACCGTCTTTCTGGCTTCAATTGGAAGGAAATCAAAAATGTTTTTGAGAGATTTGATGATTCCGAAGCAGCTTCCTGCGACAGTCCTGACATGCTGGTCAAAGGACAGGTTAGTGTCGAAGGTAACACCAAGGTTTCTTGCAGTGGTGACGGTCTGTGGGGGGGCTGTGGAGTCCTTTGGCCACCAGAGATGGGGACAGAAGTTGACGTTTTTCCCTATGGGGAGGATTTCTGTCTTCCCTGTGTTACATTTGAGGTGGTTGGTTTCCATCCACAGGAAGACGTCTTTCAGGCAGTTTGTTAGATTTTGTTCGGCACTTGTGGAGTTCTCCTCTAGCGGGACTATAAGTTGGGTATCGTCGGCATAGGCTGTAACAGTGATACCGTATGATTCGATCAGGGAGATGAGGGGTATGAAATAGACGTTAAAAAGCAGGGGGCTTAAAATGGAGCCCTGTGGGACTCCTGATCCAATCTTTTTCTCTGTGGAGTTGAAGGGTCCTAGTTTCACGGATTGTGATCTTTCGGAAAGGAAGGATATTATCCAATCCAATGCCCGGTCGGCGATGCCAATGTCCTTAAGTCGGTCTAGGAGTATTTGGTGGGAGATAGTGTTGAACGCTGCCGTGAGGTCCAACAAAATCAATACGGCGTTTTTCCTTTGGTCTTAGAGGGTTTTTATGGAGTCAGTCAACTCGATCAGGGCTGTTTCTGTTGAGTGCTGAGGACGGAATCCTGATTGTTGGGGGTGGAGGATATTGTTTGCTTCCAGGTGGGCTTTGAGTTCCCTGTAGACTATTTGTTCTGTGATTTTACCCAAAACTGGGAGGAGAGAGATAGGGCGTAGGTTGGTCAGATCGGAAGGGGGTTTGTTAGGTTTCTTCGTTAGAGGTTTAACAGTGCCATGTTTCCATGCACTAGGGACGATACCAGTACTGAGGGAAGTGTTAACTATTTCATTGATGATGGGATTGACAGTGTCGATAAGAAGATGTAGGATGCTAGGAGGGCAGGAGTCGGAGGGAGAACCTGATTTGCATGCTAAGATGACTTCCTTGGATTGGGCAAGAGTGACCTGTGAAAAGGTCCTTAGGAGAGCCGGTGTATAGTCTTCTGGTTCCTGTCTAGCTGGGGGCTGGGATCGTTGGTATGTGGGGAAGTCCTTCTGAATCAGATGGATTTTCTCTTCAAAGAAATCTGCTATTTTGTCGCAGAGATCCTGAGAGGGGGGTATTTCAGACTGTAAAGCTGCAGGATGGGTAAAGGATCTCACTATTGCAAACAGAGCAATGGGATATAGGGGAGTGTGCGTTTGACTAAAATAACTGTGAAATGGGTGTAAGTGGAGTATGAGGAAAAGCACCGGTAGGTCTCCCAACGAGATACAAAGGAAGCGGGGGCAGTGGGGCCTATATGTGTCTCCTGGAGCATAGCACAGCACGCTTTGTGTTGGTCCAGGTTTTGCGAGGGTCACCCAGTCCCGTACGTCCCATGTCAAGAAGTTGTAGGGGGGGTAGGTCGGGATTTCATGGTGAGACATTAGAATTGCAATAGTGGATACTAGGCGCATGTCATATAGGTCAACTGAACAGGTTGTACATTTGCTCAGCAAGTGAGCGGTAAGTGGTGTAAAACAAACATCTCCACCTCACCCCTTCCACAGCAGCAGCCCAAACCTGCTGTGTCGTGTATCCCTCCATCCCTCCATCCCATTCCCAATTCCTCATGCTCCATGCTCACAACAGGGGAGGGTGGATGCAGGGCAATGAACATACTAAACCAGAACAGTGTAGGGGTTCCCTGAGTGGGTAACGGCTAGAGGGTTTACCAAATTCTTCTTGTGTCAGTGAGGGCACTCAGGGAGATTTCAAAAGAGAGTCTCATCCGTCCAAGAGTTCGGCAATGAAATCTGTATGAGGGCGGGCGGGGGCACTTAGTACATTAGCGGGGGAGACCCAATGAGAGTTGTGCAGCAGTCTGTAATGTGGGGCGTAGTGTCCCACGCTATGGTCGTAAAGGGACCATCGTCCATGTAGGTAACCAATCGAAGATGGTAGCAGAGAGCTCAGGGTAGAGTAGCTTCATCACTCTACAGCTGATGTGCCGACTTCATCCATGGATCGTGTGGAGGGGGAAGCTCGATCCGCAGGGCCCTTAGGCAGGGTTTTGATGAAGTCATAGACATGTTGCGGGTTAGTGAAAAAGTGATGCTTCCCTTGATGAGTGTCTTTAAGGCATGCTGGTAAGAGCATAGCATAGGCAATGTTCATTTGTTGAAGTTTCTTCTTCACAAGGAGGAAATTCCTCCACCCCTCCTGGACAGTCATAGTGAAGTCAGGGTATAGTGACACTTCAACGCCCTCAAAGAGCACCTTTGCACGCTCCCTGGCCAGTCGTAGTGCGGCATAACGATCTCTATAATTAAGGAGCCTCGCGATGATGGGGCAAGGAGGGGCGCCAGGCACAGGGCAGGGTGCCAGAGAGCGATGTGCACTCTCGGCGATGAAGACCGACAAAAATGCTTCTCTCCCAAAGGCCGTGGTGAGCATACACTCCACATACTCGGCACTCCAAGGATCTGCAGATTATTTCGTCTCGAGCGGGATTCTAGGTTCCCATTTTTGGCGGCTATGACCTTCAGAACCCTCACTATGTCTAACATTTTGTCCACAGTCGTAGTGGAGGTATCCTCCAGATCGGAAATGCAGCGCTCCATTTCCTTGATGCATTCATCAGGTCGCTCGCTTTTGTGCGCCAGAGTGTCTATTCGAGAGTTCATAGCGTCCATCTAGGCTTCTATGGAGGACAGACTGGATTGAATGACAAGGAGAAGTGCCTTCAGATCGTCCGTGAATGTGGGTTGATCAGGAGGGGGGGGGGGTTGCCGACCTGCTCTCCCTCCATGTCTGCCTGCGTTCTGGCGGACTTGCGGGCCTCGAAGTTAAGCTTGGGTTGCTTTCCGTCAGTTCGGCCCATAGCAACGCCAGCGGTGTAGTGGGAAGCGGGTGGCAAGTTCACCACTAGGGCAAGAGCCCGAGGCAGCAATAGGACAGGCATGGATCGACCAAGTTGGTTGTGGGCCGGAGAAGGTCGACAGTCTTTCACAGCTCGTCCAATTGGCCTGGCGGGGCACCCGCTCAGGGGGCTGAAACGCCGAGAACCTCGGGCAGCAGCTGAATGGTTCTGCCAGGTTTTCCGGAGTTGATTCGTATAGTAATAAATATGGAAAGAATATTTGTGTAATGAGTAATAATGAATTAAAATTGGTCCCAATGCCGACTTGTAGAATGATACTGCCGGGATGATAGGAGTTGTTGTGTGCAGCGAAATAGATTTAAACAACATCAGTATAATGAGGAACGAGGAATTTATGTTTGTAACATTGCGGGTAGATTTGATGACACTGCCATGTTAAAATGTGTCACATTTTTTTTGAGTAATGTGAAATATGGAGGAGGCAAAGAGAGGTGGCCACGCTCTGCTATAGGCGTCAGGATAGAATGGTGGCCACGTCCAGATCCAGGCATGGCCAGGCGGGATATTCTGTATGGAGCTTGCGTTATTAACAAGACTGTGCCGGAGGACTGGTGACGTGGTTAAGGATTGGTTGAGAAAAGAGAGGACTGAAGTGGGAACCGCATTTGGGCTATGTGAATAATGAGGATTGAAATAATAGTATCCCATTGGTCCCCGTGAATTTTTATAGAGGGCCTAATCTGGGTTTCAGTTCCACGGCAGGATTTATTGGGTTGGCCGAGGTGTGGAGGCGTCAAAAGGACACGCTCCGTCTAAACAGGTAAGAGAAAAAGTCTTTGGATGCAGTTGCGGCCTTCGTAGATGGGGGCATCTGGTTCTGCATCACGGAGTTGGAGAAAGTTAACTAATGGATTGTAATGGAATGTCTCTTATTTAGTCGGGGTACTTGGGTGCCAGTAGCAAGCATAATGAATTTACAACACAGTGAATTCTGCACTTTGGTGAGCTGAGTTCTGGACCGATAATAGCATAAAACCTAGTTGAAAACAGGCAATATGCAGCAATCAATAAGTGGTAGAAGTGAATGTTATTTAGTTTGTTTGGAGCCTAAGGAGGAGTATACTTTGGTACTTTGGTATATTTGGTAATATACAGTTGTAAAGAACGGACCAATGGGTTCAGGAACATACAGGTTGAAAATAAATACATTAAGGCTTAGTGGGTGAGGTACACATATAATGACATTTTATTTTAACACAGGGGTGTTATAATTTAGATTAATTTATTTTGTGTATGAAAGAATTTGCCAAATAATTAGGATGAGGATATGAACTTCATGAGCTCAGAGAAGAGGGAATTCATTTTAAGAAGAAAATGTGAAGGTACGTCAAAGTTCAGTTGATATTCAAATTGATTGAGAACTGTCTGTGGGAAGAACAAATCAATCAGGTTATACCCAGCAATATATGAGTTGATGGATATGAATAATAAGAGAATGTAATCATTGTCAATAGAATATGCGGAATAAGTGAAATGATGTGATTCATGCAAGGTGTTAAAATGAAGTCAGTCGGGCTACATAGGATGAAAACAACGTGTTTCTACTGAATACAAACAGTACAACACATCCTAGGCCAGGGGAAGGGTGCAAGATTGTATATAGGCAGGCTTGAAGGGGATCACTGGAGTGTAATAACAGAAGGGATGGAGTTAATAGAGGATACGCTGAGGGTACAGTACAATTTTGTTTAGAAATATTAAGATATGTCAACACTGACGTGTATTTTTTCTTTTTTTTCAGCCCTGATGGAGTCCAAGTGTGGACGAAACCCGTAGGCTGATGATCACATGTTATATGAGTTTTTGGACTAATTGTTTCTGAATAATATTGAATTGGGGAATAAAAAAAAATCATTACAACAAACAAGCTTGCCTGTGGGCTTGGTTTTTAGCTAATGCAATAATTGATTGATGACTTCACTATGTACAACAATGCTCCTTTCCAAGAGTTGATAATACTTTTTGACAGATTAGTGAACATTTAAATATTTCAGTATCAGGATGCAAGGAGGAGGCTGAAGGGATACAGGAAGGAGGGTGATGGGAGACAGGAAGACATGTGTCTGGTTACAGGAAAGAAGTTCAAAAAGTGCTGGGGATCCTGGGATTGGGCGCGGCTAGTGATATATGGAGTGCAGGCTGCGGAGATGCAAGGTGCAATCTCTGGATATATGGCGAGGAGGCAAGGGTGCCAGAAAGATGCAGGGAATTAATGGGGAGGCTGGAAGGGCAGGGATGGATTCTAAGGGTGTAGGGGAAGGGTGAAGGTAATAATTCTAGAGGCAGTGGAAGCATCTATAGCACAATGCCATACAGCTATTGTTGTAAAAATGGGAGCCTAGCAACAGGAAACGCGAAGCGTTCCTACTGTGCTTGCATGGACAAACTGTGCAATGGCCTCAGGCATTCAGAATGTGACAGACACATTCGAAGTAAACACTGCTGTCCTTAATGCATCCACTGCTTTCTTTCTCCATCTGTCTTCTAGCTGACACATTCTGGCACCTTTCTCGCCAATGCTCACATTCTCCTTCGTGACCAGTCATCTAAAATTCCTGTGATAACAGACCGCACTGGAGACTCAGTTAGTGTTAGAGCAGAAAGGGGCTGGGTAGATTTAGGCCTTCAGGGCTATTCATCTCATGTTAATCTAAGTTAGGGGTGGCCGAGCAATAATCCTCTCACAAGCAGAACTTTGTGGAATTCAGTGGAGTATTCCTGTAACTCCAGGGAATTCTGCGGAGAGAAACTCTGCTAACCCTAAATTAGACCCACTCACTTGAACTATTAGGCTTCACCTGACAACAAATTGCACAGTTGCATTGGATTTCTGGTCACGTAGTAGGTTGCATCTATTTTTGAGTTCCCCCACATTTATTGTTTTCCTTCCGTATTCGGTAGTGCTCTTTTCCCCGCTAGTTTCTTTATTGCCTTGGTGTGTGTTGTGCTGTCTTCATCCCATTGCAATCCTACTGGTGTATTGCTGCAATGTCCCAAGGCCTTCCACATGTCTTCTGGTCCTCTGGGACTCTTCACAAATAGCTCTAACCAATGCTTGAACTGCTAAGCATAATTCGAGCTGCGCTATATTGCTGGATGCTAGTTAAATCTTCACTTACCATCCTTCCGCTGTCTTTTAACTTACATGTATCTGTCTGTTCAGCAACATCGAGACAGAGTAGTGCCAGCCCTTGAGATTGGATAACCTGGAAAGAGTGTTGACGCAAGTCTGTGATTTTTCTTACTCCCTTCCCTGCTTCTCCTGACTTCCTAAGTTGAGTAGTGAGTTCATCTACCTTCACCAGCGTAGGTGTTCAGGGATATCAGGGGCTTTCCACTGGTCTTCAATCTTAAAACCTGACAGGGGATACATATACCCAGGAATCAATGTCTTGCCAAAAATATGATTTATTGCTTAAATCATATTGACCTCCCATGTTTTGGATACTCCACAACCTACTTATAAGTGGACTAGGGTGATTATTCTGCAATTCCTCTTGCTGGAGACATAGCTTTAGTTAGTCATCCTAATCAAATCTGGTTTCAGCTTCATTTCTTGAGATATCAGGTTATTTTATAGCAATTGGTTGTTGTAGCAGGAAATCCATGCGGATACTCTTTAGGTTAGCAGAAAGATTTATTCAGCATTAAGCAAGTAGGTAAAAGTTTAAGCTGAAGATGTCAAATAGACCCCAGCCCAGATCTAAATGCCTAGTCTCCGCTCCTAAATAGCCCCCATAATAAATGTTATATGAGAACATAGTAAAGCTGCACTGCAAGACAGCACACTATCTCTTGTATATGAGCTTTATCTGTTTTTTGAGAATCCTGATATGTGGGTACCCAATACCTAACAGTGCAGAAGACACTTCTTGGACAGCGTTCCACATCCATCTTTTTGTCTACTTTTTGGATTAGCATCTCACCCAGAACTATGATAAGACCGATAATATTGTAGTTTCAAAATTTAAACTTCTTGGATGGACATCTTACCCAGAACTGAGATAAGTGTGATAATGTTGCAGTTTTAAAATTTAAACTCTACCAGCTGCAGACATATTGACCAATAAAACTCCAGTATTAACAGCTCTGTGATGAGCACAGAAGAGGGTGGTTAGTCCACTCCAATCCAGGTCTGCTACTGTTGTAGGATTTTAACTATATCATTATGAATTTGTGTCCCTAAGATGTTAGCAACTCTGGGGTAAATTTGCTACTGATGTAGCCATATGATCAACTAAGGATTAAGGGCCATATTTATGACCCTGTTTGTGTCGCTTTTGCACACATAGGTAAAGGAATATGATTCTCAGGATTGTTGCCCCTTCCTGCACAAAAACAATCCTGCATGCAACTGAGGCACCCTTGCACCATGGTTCAAGGTTGACTGCGTTTTCGCTAGACTACCAAAAGGGTGCCAGTGAAAGGGAAAAGGCTGAAATAGCCATATTGACTTGAATACGGTCAGTGCAGCACAGCAAGGATGTGTAACAAGATTTACGATTCTTTTATGCAACAAAATGGAGTAAGGGAAGTTACTGCACTGTGTTGCATGAAAGGGAGATAGAAGATATGTGCCATATCTAATCAAATATGGCACACTTCTACTCCCTCCCAGTGCTGGCGAACTTGTGTGCTGGAGCACTGTAGGCAACCATGCAAGGTTGCCTAGTTTGTTGGCAGGATTGTTTTTGTGTAGGAAGGTATACTTTCGTACACAAAAACAATCGTTAGTGGTTGCAGTATGCAGCAACTGTAAAGTGAAACTATTTTTCCCTTGGCACAAACTCGCAACAAGGATACCATCATTCATCCAACTTACACATCAAAATCGTAATAGTGTGTCAACAATGGGGAACCCAGCATAAATTATAAACAAACAATACACTAATTAGTATAAAAATATTGCACAAATGTATTACAAATTGATATAAACATTCGTGAAAGATGCAAAAAAAAAATTTTTTTTAAAACAATATCATGAAACATACATATAATAAAGAAATCAGAAAGAGGCAACAAGTGACATCTTAAAAAATCATCATAAAAACATTAATTCGATTGAATCTATTCTCAAACAAAAGTCACGACCACATAGATGATTTCAGATTGAATAGTTCCTCGAATTTAAAACACAGGCATCGACGCGTTTCGGTGTGCTGCCAGATTTGCACCACCTTTTTCAAGACTTTTCAGGATACTTGTCTCTTTCATAAAAATAGCACAAAGTCATATTTTTCTGCATTAAAAACAAAATGCATATATCAACCATCAACAAGTTTGTATCTTTACCTAGTAGATTACTATACATATACAAACAACAATTTGTTAAGAACCAACCTCTTTAAAACAAAAGAAGCATCATAATATGTATTTTTATACAAAAACGGCTTCCCTAATATAAAACTGTTTCCTAAGTAACATCAATCATCCCACCCTGTTTTCAAAATTTCATAATTGATGTTGGGCTCCCCTACAGTGACACAAATACATACATCCACTTCAACCATTCCACCAGTTGTTTCTTCCTTAAAACAATAGCCTATATAGGAGTGGTCAGATAATCCTTCTCTCATGGGCCAGATATATTCACCACAAGGTTGCTATGGCATATTAGTCCACTAGGGTATTCTGTATCTAATAAAGCTGTACATCTTTTTTAAGGTGAATCATGTAGCTCTAATCTTTTATGTCACATACCTTCCTAAGATAGTCGACAACCCGGAGCACAAGCAGGTCTGTATGATCACCACTTATTTCCTTTGAAACCTGGGGTTCTGTTATAAACATCAAGAACCAAAACAAAAACCAAAAGAACGCCAATAAATTAACATTCACTTTTTGTCAATTATTCCATATAATAACCCAAGGATATAATAATATAGTCCCACCTGTTTAAACGAGACACCGTAGCTCTTATTGAACTCAAAGAAGTGCTTGAGAGAATGTTTGCATTTTCATAATCATCGAAATGTTTTTCAACAACTCCAACAGGTGTGTTCTATCCCTATAGGGAATATAAAGAAGAAGGAGAAGAAAACTGTGATATTTAACACTGCAGCTTTAATAGAATCTTAAGGACATCACTAGCTATGTCACCTTATGTGACATGGAAATGTTTTAATTGGTGTAAGTTGATGTCTGCTGGCATTGTATGTGGATAGGATCTTTCATTCCTGGATTAAACTTCATTTTATGAACCATAATCTATCCTGGATTTATTGAGAATACTTCACTGGCGTAGTCGGCTTGAAACTCTTTGGAATCAGCAGGAGAAGATCCCAACATAAATCTTCGTGAGGAGAAGAATCAATTTTTATTCTTTCTTGACTTGAAAAATGTCAACCCTCACTTAACTGCCTAGTAACATCAATCAAGACTAAAGGCTCTTACTATTCTCACCAATCAACTTGTGAAAAGAATGACTCTATTCCTGTGAGCTGTAAGGTCCGGGGTGTACCTTTAGCTGTAAAAGAAGATATGAAAATAGAATTGGGAAACTCATTGAAAATGGCATAATTGAAGAAATAGAGGGTTGTGAATGGATGGCTCCGGTCGTCGCAGCGCGAAAACCTAATGGCGATATGCGCTTATGCATTGATCTCAGGAAACTGAACAAATGTGTAATTGTTGACAGATATCCTCTACCTAATATTGTAGAGTTATTGGTATTGTTAGGAAATGCCAAAGTTTTTAGTACAGTAGATCTTACCTCTGCCTATCACCAGATTGAATTAGAGGAGTCTTGCAGAGATCTTACGTCCTTTATTACACCTTTTGGCACGTATAGATTCAAGAGGATGCCATTTGGGTTAGTATCTGCTTCTTCTGTGTTTCAGCGGGTTATGGAAAAAGTATTAAAAGATGTTCCTGGGGTTTGTATATATCAAGATGATGTATTAATCTTTGCAGATAATGTGTCTGATCATGATATAACATTTAGGGGCCGATTAGGATGGCGGACGGAAATGTGCTCCGTCCGCCGCGGAAGGTGGCAAGATACTCCGGACCTTGCCGCGGAAAAACATCATTAGCGATTAGGATCAAATGTGACCGAAACGCCGACCGCGGTGGACGGAGAACAACAATCCCCGTCCGCGGCGGTCGAAGTACACCCGATTCCGCGCCATGCGGACGGAACCCACAAAACACCGACTGCCGCGTACGCACATGACCAGGAGAACAACATCCTCCCCCGCGATACCTGCGTACTTTCCGTGTCCGCAATTAGGATAACTCCGCAAGTACCTCGGTAGCCACCGCGATCCACGTCCGCGGCGGGAGCAATGCAATGAGAAACGGGGCACCACTGCGGAAGTCCAACATCCCTACAGTCAATCCAATGGCATACATACCGACAGAATCCATCACCAAACACAGCAAAATGGCTGACAACCCACCTGACACATCTAAACCAAACACAAGACACATTTACCCACCCCCAAAAACTGCATAGACCACACCTGACAACACACCCACCTATCACCTGACTGCCAATCAACATTCACACAGGGCCAACACACAGACTATAAATTGACTCCCACCCACTCCCGAAATCCTCTGCATCCCAGCATAGCTGACAGCAGGAGACAATACTTGAATTGACTAACAGCAAACTATTTGATTCAGACACATTACCCACACCCAAACACACCCTGCACACAAACACCCATCCACACCATACCCAAACAGCACACACCAGCACCTCCGCACCCCACACATACACACCCCCCGAGCACCATGGCTCCCAAAAAGAATCCCAAATTCTCCGACACCGAGCTCAAGGTAATGGTGGAAGAGATCCTTCGTGTGGAACCCCACATCTTCGGGTCCCTCGTGCAGCAGACGAGCATAGCTCGGAAGAACAGCCTGTGGGACCGTATCGTGACCAGGGTCAATGCCTCCGGGAGCGTTCCGAGAACCAAGGCTGACATCCAGAGGCGGTGGCACGACCTGAAGACCCGGGTGAAGTCTATTAGAGCCAGGAACTTCCTCCGGGCCAACCACACCGGCGGTGGAACCCCCCCGGAGCCCCTACCATACACCGAGTGGGAGGAGAAGGTGCTGACCATCCTGCACCCTGACACCCTCGATGGACTTCCTGATGGAGAAGAGGCTGGTAAGTACCAACCAACCACCACAAACACAACAACACGGTGTGGGCCACACAACTCTGAAGACACATCCCGCATACCCCAGCCTTGCATGCAGTCCACATACTCACCAACCTCAAAAGCACTCCCACAGGCCCCCATGTCCATAGAGAGGGTGGTGGTGGTGGTGGGTGTGGTGTGTGAGGGGTCACTACTCCGACTTCCAACAGGCCCCCAGGTCCATAGAGAGGGTGGTGGTGGTGGGTGTGGTGTGTGAGGGGTCACTACTCCGACTTCCAACAGGCCCCCAGGCCCATAGAGAGGGTGGTGGTGGTGGGTGGGGTGTGTGAGGGGTCGGAACTACAACTTCCAACAGGCCCCCATGTCCATAGAGAGGGTGGTGGTGGTGGGTGTGGTGTGTGAGGGGTCACTACTCCGACTTCCAACAGGCCCCCAGGTCCATAGAGAGGGTGGTGGTGGTGGGTGGGGTGTGTGAGGGGTCGGAACTACAACTTCCAACAGGCCCCCATGTCCATAGAGAGGGTGGTGGGGGTGGGTGTGGTGTGTGAGGGGTCACTACTCCGACTTCCAACAGGCCCCCAGGTCCATAGAGAGGGTGGTGGTGGTGGGTGGGGTGTGTGAGGGGTCGGAACTACAACTTCCAACAGGCCCCCATGTCCATAGAGAGGGTGGTGGTGGTGGGTGTGGTGTGTGAGGGGTCACTACTCCGACTTCCAACAGGCCCCCAGGTCCATAGAGAGGGTGGTGGTGGTGGGTGGGGTGTGTGAGGGGTCGGAACTACAACTTCCAACAGGCCCCCATGTCCATAGAGAGGGTGGTGGTGGTGGGTGTGGTGTGTGAGGGGTCACTACTCCGACTTCCAACAGGCCCCCAGGTCCATAGAGAGGGTGGTGGTGGTGGGTGTGGTGTGTGAGGGGTCGGAACTACAACTTCCAACAGGCCCCCATGTCCATAGAGAGGGTGGTGGTGGTGGGTGTGGTGTGTGAGGGGTCACTACTCCGACTTCCAACAGGCCCCCAGGTCCATATAGAGGGTGGTGGTGGTGGGTGTGGTGTGTGAGGGGTCACTACTCCGACTTCCAACAGGCCCCCATGTCCATAGAGAGGGTGCTGGTGGTGGGTGTGGTGTGTGAGGGGTCACTACTCCGACTTCCAACAGGCCCCCAGGTCCATATAGAGGGTGGTGGTGGTGGTGTGGTGTGTGAGGGGTCACTACTCCGACTTCCAACAGGCCCCCAGGTCCATATAGAGGGTGGTGGTGGTGGGTGTGGTGTGTGAGGGGTCACTACTCCGACTTCCAACAGGCCCCCAGGTCCATATAGAGGGTGGTGGTGGTGGGTGGGGTGTGTGCCAATGCCGACTGAATGTCAACCACTAATACATGTACACGTCTAGGCAACATTACTCATCATCACATTCTTCTTTTGCAGGAGATCCCAATCTGACTGCCGCCATTGACACCAGTCCTCCAGCATCCCCAAACTCCGAGCACTCATGGGACGATTGTGCAGCCACCTCCGGGGCAGAGGATGGTGCCGGACCAAGCACCCAGCCAGGGACCTCTGGCACGCAGGTCACACCTGCAACTACAACCACAACGGGCACTGGCATCACAACAACACCGGCGACTCGGACCTGCACAGCTGCCTCCAGCACCACCTCCACCACCACCACTACTACCACCACTTCTGCCCCTGCCACCCTGCCCAACCCCGCCGCCAACGCTGGGCCTGCGCCATCCCAGCCACGCAGGGAGACAGTCAGGCAACCCACCACTGCAAGGGCAGATCCTGCAGGCAGGAGCAGGGTGGAAAGAAGGGCTGAGGACACAACACTGAATGCTGTGCAACAGTGCCATGAAGCACTAGTCCGGGTGGAGGCGGGCTATGCACGTAGCCAGGAACATGCAGACCGGGCCCACCAGGACTTTGTGGAAAACACCGCCATGTTGGGGGCCATCGAGAGGCGGCTTGGCCAACTGGTCGACATTTTCAGCGCCAGGGCATCCGCCAACCCCCCCCCCCCACTCAAACAACGGCACCGGCCACAACACCGCCACCGCCGACTGCGCCCCTGGCGGCGGATGTGGTACCGGATCAGCCTGCGCCCCTAGCTGACCCCGTCCCGGCACAAAGACGGAGGGGCCGTCCGAGGAACGAAGTGGCCGAGAGCAGTGTTGGAGCACATGGCACACGCTCCAAGAGGAGCCGACAGTGACTCATTGGACTACCTGAGGCTCCGATACAACCTGGAAAGTATCCGGTCACACCTCCCACAGGCCTGCTGCAGTAGGCACACACCACCCTATGTGGTGTCTGCACGGCCATTTCATCTACCATTACCTTGGACTGTCACTCCCCCACCCCTTCACTCCTTTGTAAATATGCACCTACCCCAATGCACAATCTGTAAATAAATACCACTTACTCACTCAATGATGTGTTGTCTCCATGTTTATTCACATGATTGCATCAGAAACAGACGTAACCAGGTTCAGGGATCCAACAGGTACAGAATCATGCCGCAACGGAGTGACCTAGGGAAACGTAGAACCCGCAAACAGACGTTAGTAAACAGCATCACACTCATCCCAACTCACTGCAGTGCAACTTACAACAAACCACACACATCACTACACGAATGGCTGACACTACACACATCATGGAGGAGTGCATGTACTCATAAATGAAGACACACACACACATGCATACATCACATAACAAAACACATAGATGATCCCCAACACAATGACACTAGAGCAGCACACCGACACAGGGCATACACAAGCAGCACAAGAGGGGCACACTCACAGTCAAGGGAAGTAGCGTTCAATGAGCTGGCGCCTCTGGTCCACACCTTCCTCCTCACCACTATCCTCATCAGTCGACATGGGTGGGTCGGGAGGGCGAGGAACTTGCTGTTCATCTGGGTCCAAGATCAGTTCTATGTTATTCCGCACAGCCAGGTTGTGGAGCATGCAGCAGGCCATCACAATCATGCATACTTTGCCAGGTGCGTAAGGCAGGGCCCCTCCAGTCTTATCTAGGCACCGAAACCTAGACTTAAGCAGGCCAAAAGTTCGTTCCACCACTCGACGTGTCCTACCATGGGCATCGTTGTATCGCATTTCTCCTGCTGTGGTGGGATTGCGAATTGGACTCAGAAGCCAAGGCCTGTTTGGGTAAGCCGAGTCGCCTGTGTATGTGGGAATTAGAGAGAGAGACACATCAGTACCTGAACATGTGGCCACACCAAGCCACCCAGATATCACTCCAGTCACCACAGCATACTCACCAACAAGCCAGGCTTGTGCCGGACGCAGATTTGCCATCAGTCGTGGGACTATGCTGCTCCGCATGATGTGGGCGTCATGTGCAGAGCCAGGAAATCTTGCACACACTTGTGAGATAATGTTGTCGGCCTGGCACACCACCTGCACGTTAAGGGAGTGGAAGTGCTTCCGATTCCGAAACACCTGCTCACGTGCCCGTGGCGGAATTATCGCAATATGCGTGCCATCAATTGAACCCACAACGTGTGGAATGCGACCCAGTGCATAAAAGTCTGCCTTGACCGCTGCCAACTCTGCCGCCTGTGGAAAATGTATGTACTCATGCTTGTACAGCATCATGGCTGTCAGTACATCCTTGAGTACCGTGCTGAACATGGCCTGTGACATTCCCCCGGCATGTCCTATAGTGTACTGGAATGTGCCTGTCGCAAAAAAATGGAGTGCCGCCATCACCTTTTGGGTGGGTGAAATTGAGCCTGGATAAGTTCTCCGCGGCTGCAGGTGACGAGACAACTTGTTCACAAGCTCCAGCAATCTACGTCGATCAAGCCTGAATTTCCGGATCACCTCCTCGTCCACCATGTCCTCCAGCACAGTATATGGGCGATGGACATTTTGAGCCCTCCTGTGTGGGAGTAAATGGAATGGAAGTCAATTGACATACAACGCATGTCTGTGCAACTCACACACATGTCACCGCACTCTATCCAACATGTAATAGGCAGTGTACGCTTTGCTCATGTGTGACACCTCTGATTGTCACAACAACATGGATTGACGTAGCAATGTGCACCCACCAGCTACATGATGTGTTGCAACATGTCCAATGCACTCTGTTGCACCTCAACATCACTGCCAACAAGGCATGTGACATGACCCAAAAGTGACGGTCATTAGTGGCACACCGATGGGCATGGCATGGAAAACATGGGATAGAGCCTGAAGTGTGGAGTCACGCAATCACGCACACAACCCTCATCATGCAGCTGCAGACAATTAAACATAGTGCATCGTGCATCGTCAGCTGACATGCACTCATTGACGCCGCCATGGCGGTGCACTGCTTCCGCTGTTGACGTCTGGCCATACGCGGCCCGCGTTCAACATTCCAATTGTCTGCACGTGCTAGACACCGGGACGGATGCTTCATTTGCAACAAAGTTGTAACAGTGGCGCCACCATGGCGGGGCACGTATTCGGCGGGGGAGGTGGAGGCCAATACAGCCATAAGCTGATGTCCATGCACATGACAGGTCATGACCCCCTTACAGTGACATTGCATCAGCCAGCCTACACCGGCCGGCCCAGCTCTACCCACTACCGCCGTGCCAGACCTAGGCCATGACCGCCGTTGCGGGCGTGCCAACTACCGCCGCTTCAGGCCCCTCCACTACCGCCGTGCCAGACCTAGGCCATGACCGCCGTTGTGGCCGTGCCAACTACCGCCGCTTCAGGCCCCTCCACTACCGCCGTGCCAGACCTAGGCCATGACCGCCGTTGCGGCCGTGCCAACTACCGCCGCTTCAGGCCCCCTCCACTACCGCCGTGCCCTGGCGGCCCTGGCACGGCGGTCATGGCCTAGGTCTGGCACGGCGGTAGTGGAGGGGCCTGAAGCGGCGGTAGTTGGCACGCCCGCAACGGCGGTCATGGCCTAGGTCTGGCACGGCGGTAGTGGAGGGGCCTGAAGCGGCGGTAGTTGGCACGGCCGCAACGGCGGTCATGGCCTAGGTCTGGCACGGCGGTAGTGGAGGGGCCTGAAGCGGCGGTAGTTGGCACGGCCGCAACGGCGGTCATGGCCTAGGTCTGGCACGGCGGTAGTGGGTAGAGCTGGGCCGGCCGGTGTAGGCTGGCTGATGCAATGTCACTGTAAGGGGGTCATGACCTGTCATGTGCATGGACATCACCTAATGGCTGTATTGGCCTCCACCTCCCCCGCCGAATACGTGCCCCGCCATGGTGGCGCCACAGTTACAACTTTGTTGCAAATGATGCATCCGTCCCGGTCTCTAGCACGTGCAGTTGCCGGTGTGTGAGCATGACGGTCTGTGCAAGTGCAGCCAATGGGAGGTGTGGACATGGGCCACGGTTGGCCAATTGCAAGTACCGTATGGTGTTCACCGCAACACCAGGGCCAATCATTGGCCCAATTCCAAACACGCTCTCACGGCGGACCAATGGCTGGCGCCGTATGCCACTGACAGGGCCACAGGGCCCTATATATGTGTGATGTGCAAAAGCAAACTTTCTACGATGACCACCGACTGCTGCCTGTGACCATCACCACCACCTGCTGCTGATGCGGAGCTGAGCACCGACTGCTGCCTGTGACCATCACCGCCACCTGCTGCTGATGCGGAGCTGAGCACCGACTGCTGCCTGTGACCATCACCGCCACCTGCTGCTGATGCGGAGCTGAGCACCGACTGCTGCCTGTGACCATCACCGCCACCTGCTGCTGATGCGGAGCTGAGCACCGACTGCTGCCTGTGACCATCACCTCCACCTGCTGCTGCGGAGCTGACCACCGACTGCCGCTCTAGTGCCATACTCCGTGACCTTGCCATGTCTGGAGTCAAAGAGGTCCGGTCTCGTCCCTTCACCACCGCGGAGCTGGATGTCCTCGTGGACGCTGTGCTACGCAACTACAGACGCCTGTATGGCGCACCCGGACAGGCGGTAAGTGTCGTGGGGGATGAGTTGTGGTGCATGAGGTGTGATATGGCACCTGGTCTCTGGGAAACTTGGCGGTGTGATGTGTGAACAACAAAAAAATCGATATGTGCATGGCTGCTGAGAGTAATGTGTTGCTCCTATCTGTGTGACTGGCCAACTGTCCCCTGACTTCCACCCTTTTGTCTCCCATCATGGTAGGTAAAGCTGCACCTTCGCAAGGACGTGTGGAGGAGCATTGCACGTGAAGTACGAGCAGCGGGGGTGTCCAATAGACGACATACACACTGCCACAAACGCTGGGACGACATTTCCAGACTGAGCAAGAATGTAGCGGAAGTGACACTAGGGCTGATTCCACGGACGGCACGTCTGGCCCGACGCTCAATGACCCCTCTCATGCACCGTATCATAGCTGTGACGCATCCTGACCTGTCCGAGCGGTTGCGTGTGGATGAACAGCAACGTGGCGGTAAGCTTACTGTCAGTGTATGTTGCTTGTGAGTGCAATGCATGTATGGTTGCCCACACACGTTAGGGTCTTCCGTCTATCGTGAGTCTATTTCCAATGGCATGTTGGTGAGATTGCCACAGTTAACTTTTCACTTGCACATGCGGAATGTTGAGACGCCACCTGCTAAGCTGTTCAGTTGTCATGCACATGCTGTAGTGCTCCGTCACCCCTTGGCAACACTTGTGTGCTGATGTAGTTCCTCATGCCCAGTGTGCATGCTGTACATGTATTACGGCCAACGCCACAGAATTCCTGTGAGGATGACTGCTTGGGGTGGGCTGTGTGCAGGTTGGGGGATCGATGGACAGTGTCATCAGTGGCTATAGGGATTCCGCAGCAGTACTGTACGTGTGTGTGCCCATTACTTACACCCATTTTCTGTGCTTTTCAGCTTTGGCAGAGGGCACTCAGCCACAGACGGCGGGGGTTACAGAAGGCAATGCATCCGGATCAGACGTCGCGCACACGCAGACTGACACCGAAGGGGCCAGCGGCGGAGAGGGGGACAGGACCGTCCCGGAGGACTCGCATGTGGAGACAACATCGTCATCAACTTCCGACAGTGTTGGTGAGTCAGCACTGTTGTCACAGACTGGGAGTGGACAACCTACACCTTCGGTCGGGACACAGCACACAGGGCCCACCCTGCCGTCAACTGCACCATGTACTGTTCGTGCACGCAGGAGTAGGGGGAGCAGAGTGGCGTTCAGTGTCGGCACCGCTGCCCCAGCCTCGGTGACCCAAAATTCACTTTGTGCAGAGGCTGTAGATCAAGTCAAGTCAAGTCAAGTCAAAGAATTTATATAGCGCACTACCTACCCAGAGGGTCTCAAGGCGCTTAGGGAGGGGAGGAGGATTATTTGTCAAATATCCACGTTTTAAGTTGCTTTCTGAATGCTAGGTGGTTCTGGGTAAGGCGAAGGTAAGTAGGGAGTGAGTTCCATGTTTTAGCAGCCAGGTATGAGAAGGATCTGCCTCCCATGGTGGTCTTGTTGATGCGAGGTACAGTGGCGAGGGCTTGGCTGGAAGAACGTAGTTGGCGGGATGGGGTGTAGAAGGACAGTCGTGAGTTGAGGCATTCTGGTCCGATGTCGTAGAGTGATTTGTGTGCGTGGGTTAGCAGTCGGAAAGTGATTCTCTTATTGACGGGTAGCCAGTGGAGGTCTTTTAGGTGACCAGAGATGTGTTCGTTGCGCGGGATGTCTAATATGATCCTGGCTGAGGCGTTTTGGATTCGTTGGAGTTTCTTCTGGAGTTTAGCGGTAGTACCTGCGTAGAGGGTGTTTCCGTAGTCCAGTCGGCTCGTTACCAGAGCATGGGTGACTGTTTTCCTGGTTTCGGTGGGGATCCAGCGAAATGTTTTTTTGAGCATGCGAAGAATGTTGAAGCAGGATGAGGATACGGCGCTGACTTGTCTGTTCATTGAGAGTGAAGAATCCAGGATGACGCCTAGGTTCCGTGCGTGGTCTGTCGGGATGGGTGCTTTTCCAAGGGCTTCCGGCCACCAAGAGTCGTCCCATGCAGAGGGGGATGTACCTAATATGAGGACTTCTGTTTTATCTGAGTTCAGTTTCAGACGGCTGTGTTTCATCCATTCGGCAACTTCTTTCATTCCTTCGTGTAGGTTAGTTTTGGCGGTGCTGGGGTCATTGGTGAGAGAAAGGATTAGTTGAGTGTCATCCGCGTAAGAGATGATGTTGAGGTTGTGTTGGCGGGCGATGGTCGCGAGGGGGCTCATGTATACGTTGAAGAGGGTGGGGCTGAGTGAGGATCCTTGTGGTACGCCACAGATGACTTCAGTGGCCTCGGACTTGAATGGTGGAAGGCGGACTCTCTGGGTTCTTCCGGTGAGGAACGAGGTGATCCATTCAAGTGCTTTTCCTTGTATTCCGATGTTATTGAGGCGTTGTAAAAGGGTGCTGTGGCAGACTGTGTCGAATGCTGCAGAGAGGTCGAGGAGGATGAGGGCGACTGTGTCTCCATTGTCCAGTAGAGTTCGAATGTCGTCTGTTGCTGCGATGAGGGCGGTCTCAGTGCTGTGTTTTGCTCGGAAGCCAGATTGTGAGGAGTCGAGGGATTTGTTGGCTTCGAGGAAAGCGGCGAGCTGGATGTTGACAGCTTTCTCGATTACTTTGGCCGGGAATGGAAGGAGCGAGATGGGGCGGTAATTTTTGAGTTCGGTGGGGTCCGCTGTGGGTTTTTTCAGAAGGGCGGTGAGTTCAGCGTGTTTCCAGCTTTCCGGGAAGGTTGCGGAGTTGAAGGAGCAGTTGATGACGTCTCGGAGGTGCGGTGCTATGACGGAGTCTGCTTTGTTGAAGATGTGGTGAGGACATGGGTCTGTGGGGGATCCTGAGTGGATGGAGTTCATCAGGCGGATGGTGTCTTCAGTGGAGATTGGGTTCCAGTCGTTAAGGGTGTTCACGGGGGGAGAATGTTCAGCATATGGTTGGGTGGGTTGGTCTCCGGGTTGGTTGTCGAAGCTGTTGTGGATGTCTGCAATCTTGTTGTGGAAGAATGAGGCTAGGGAGTCGCAGAGGGTTTGAGAGGGGGTGATGTCGTTGGAGTTGGCCGAGGGATTGGAGAATTCCTTGACGATGTTGAAAAGTTCCTTGCTGTTGTGGGCGTTGTTGTCAAGTCGATCCTTGAGTGCTGTTTTCTTGGCCTTTCGGATTAGTTGGTGGTGTGTGCGGGTGGCGTTTTTGAAGGCGTCCTTGGTGCTAGTGGTTGGGTCTTTTTTCCAGGCCTTTTCAAGGGAGCGGCAGAGTTTCTTGGACTTCTTAAGATCATCGTTGAACCATGAGGTCTTCTTGTTGCCAGGTTTGCTTTGACGTTTTTTCAGTGGTGCTAAGGTGTCGGCGGTGTTGGATAACCATAGGGTGAAGTTGGCGGCGGCTTGGTCTGGGTTAGAAGAGTGGGCTGGGGTGTTTAGAAGGAGCGATGAGGAGATCTGGTCGATGGTGATTTTGTTCCAGTTTCTTTGCAGAGTTGGTTGGAGGTGGTTGATGGGTTTTGGCTTGTTGTAGGTGAAGTGAACGCAGCTGTGGTCAGTCCAGAGGAGATCCGTAGTGTGGCTGAAGGATACATGATTGCTGGAGGTGAAGATGGGGTCGAGTGTGTGACCTGCGATGTGGGTGGGGGAAGTGACCAGTTGTTTAAGTCCAAGGTTGGCGAGGTTGTCCAAGAGGGTGGTGGTGTTGCGGTCGTTGATCTTTTCAAGGTGAAAGTTGAGGTCTCCCAGAAGGATGTAGTCTTTGGAGGGGAGCGCGTGTGGAGTGATGAAGTCCGTGATGTCTTCACTGAATCTGCTGCGACAGCTGTGTGTGGGCCAGACCAATATGATTAATGCATTCCAAGACCACGATAGGAAGTTAGGGCAGGTGGTGGCATTCATGGAAGGTATGCATGGTGATCTGGCTGGTGTACACAGGACACTGCAGTCATTGTCTAACAGTGTGTCGTCTGCCATTGCACAGTCGCATGGACTGGGTGGTACTTCTGTTCCACCATCTACAACTCAGGATGTGTCAGGGGGGAGTGAATTTTCTGATCTGGACTCTAATAGAGGTTATTGCACTAGAAGCAGCGTCAGCCAGCACGTCAAGGCACGGAGGCCTCAGACCCCATCCCCTAGGTCAGGTAACTGTGTTCACAAGGACAACGTCAGATGTAGTGGAGTACACACACGTGAGGCAAAAGAGGGGTTGGGTGCAATGGCTACACATGCTGCACAGCCATCCCACACACAAGGTACTACCAGGCCAAGACTCACTCCCGCTTCCATTGACACTACCCTGTACGAGGACAGTGAGAAGACGAATACATCTCTTGAGGGCTCGCATACTCCCAGTGCCAGGGACACTAGGAAGGAAGGTGCCACTCCCAAGGGCAGGGAAAGCAGGAAGGATGTAGGCACTCCCAAGGGCAGGGAAAGCAGGAAGGATGTAGGCACTCCCAAGGGCAGGGAAAGCAGGAAGGATGTAGGCACTCCCAAGGGCAGGGAAACTACGAAGGAAGGTGCCACTCCCAAGGCCAGGGACAGCAGGAAGGATGTAGTCACTCCCAAGGGCAGGGATACTACGAAGGAAGGTGCCACTCCCAAGGGCAGGGACAGCAGGAAGGATGTAGGCACTCCCAAGGGCAGGGATACTACGAAGGAAGGTGCCACTCCCAAGGGCAGGGACAAGAATAGTCACAAGACAAACGCACCTAAGAGGAGCACGGACAGTCCCAGGGGCAGGGACACACACGGGCAGAAGGGGTGTCCTGCTGATATGTACACCACAGACGACAAGTCTGCTGCCTGGAAGAGGGCACCATCCAGGGAACAGGGCAAGTCCACAGACTACAGTACTCCGACGGAAATGGAACATCCAAGGCCCAAGGACTCGCCCATGAACAGTGGCGCTGTCAGGGACAGGCATACATCACCCATAGTTGCTCTGAGACAGCTGTTTTCTGGCAAACGGAATACAGAAGACTCAGCAGTGGAGTCACCCCTTACCTCCACTCCCATCATGGCCCGTCAGGGACGGATGCAGGTGGACCCTGTCGTGGCATCCCCCATGACACATGTTGCAGAGCCCACAAGGCAGCCACACAGCAAACGACAAGCAGGCTCCAGCACGTCCCCAGAGACCATTCCCCCCCCAGCACATGCACCTCCCATGGTGGGTGACATTGCTTCTCAGTCCGGTCGACTTGTGAGTCCTGTCCTGTCCAGGGTGCAGGCACATGTCCAAAAGAAGCGTAGACACACAGCATTGACACATGCACAATCCGATATCGGCCAATTGCAACTATCCCCCGCTCCCAGAGCCACCCTGCCTCCTGGACCATACAGCCCTGTGGCTCATCATTTCAGTGGTCACAGTGGCGCTGGTGCAGTTGACTCGCATGTGTCTGTTAGTGGCAGGGTATCAGTCGAGACATGTCCTGTATCAGGTGCTGGCAGTGTATCTGGGTCTATGGGCCATGTGTCAGTAACTCGGGCTGTGTCGGTGTGTCACACTCCTGCATCAGGTGCTGGCAGTGTATCTGGGTCTATGGGCCATGTGTCAGTAACTCGGGCTGTGTCGGTGTGTCACACTCCTGCATCAGGTGCTGGCAATGTATCTGGGTCTATGGGCCATGTGTCAGTAACTCGGGCTGTGTCGGTGTGTCACACTCCTGCATCAGGTGCAGGCAGTGTATCTGGGTCTATGGGCCATGTGTCAGTAACTCGGGCTGTGTCGGTGTGTCACACTCCTGCATCAGGTGCTGGCAGTGTATCTGGGTCTATGGGCCATGTCTCAGTAACTCGGACTGTGTCGGTGTGTCACACTCCTGCATCAGGTGCTGGCAGTGTATCTGGGTCTGTGGCTCACGTGTCAGTCACTACATCTGTGGCTGTGTGTCACACTCCGGTTTCTGGTGCTGCCAGTGTGTCCGATGCGGGTACTTCACGCAATCCACCTGATAGTGTGCTGTAAGTTGCTGTACTGTGCCCTCTGATGTACCTGTTCTGGTGTCCACACTGCCCTGTTGCTGCCCTGTTGCTGTTCTGATACTGATGTACTGCATCTGATGTACCTGCTCTGGTGTCCACACTGCCCTGTTGCTATCCTCATACTGATGTACTGCATCTGATGCACCTGCTCTGGTGTCCACACTGCCCTGTTGCTGCCCTGTTGCTGTTCTGATACTGATGTACTGCATCTGATGTTCCTGCTCTGGTGTCCACACTGCCCTGTTGCTGTTCTCATACTGATGTACTGCATCTGATGTACCTGCTCTGGTGTCCACACTGCCCTGTTGCTATCCTCATACTGATGTACTGCATCTGATGTACCTGCTCTGGTGTCCACACTGCCCTGTTGCTATCCTCATACTGATGTACTGCATCTGATGTACCTGCTCTGGTGTCCACACTGCCCTGTTGCTATCCTCATACTGATGTACTGCATCTGATGTACCTGCTCTGGTGTCCACACTGCCCTGTTGCTGCCCTGTTGCTGTTCTGATACTGATGTACTGCATCTGATGTACCTGCTCTGGTGTCCACACTGCCCTGTTGCTATCCTCATACTGATGTACTGCATCTGATGTACCTGCTCTGGTGTCCACACTGCCCTGTTGCTGTTCTGATACTGATGTACTGCATCTGATGTACCTGCTCAGGTGTCCACACTGCCCTGTTGCTATCCTCATACTGATGTACTGCATCTGATGTACCTGCTCTGGTGTCCACACTGCCCTGTTGCTGTTCTGATACTGATGTACTGCATCTGATGTACCTGCTCTGGTGTCCACACTGCCCTGTTGCTATCCTCATACTGATGTACTGCATCTGATGTACCTGCTCTGGTGTCCACACTGCCCTGTTGCTGCCCTGTTGCTGTTCTGATACTGATGTACTGCATCTGATGTACCTGCTCTGGTGTCCACACTGCCCTGTTGCTGTTCTCATACTGATGTACTGCATCTGATGTACCTGCTCTGGTGTCCACACTGCCCTGTTGCTATCCTCATACTGATGTACTGCATCTGATGTACCTGCTCTGGTGTCCACACTGCCCTGTTGCTATCCTCATACTGATGTACTGCATCTGATGTACCTGCTCTGGTGTCTACACTGCCCTGTTGCTGTTCTGATACTGATGTACTGCATCTGATGTACCTGCTCTGGTGTCCACACTGCCCTGTTGCTATCCTCATACTGATGTACTGCATCTGATGTACCTGCTCTGGTGTCCACACTGCCCTGTTGCTGTTCTGATACTGATGTACTGCATCTGATGTACCTGCTCTGGTGTCCACACTGCCCTGTTGCTATCCTCATACTGATGTACTGCATCTGATGTACCTGCTCTGGTGTCCACACTGCCCTGTTGCTGCCCTGTTGCTGTTCTGATACTGATGTACTGCATCTGATGTACCTGCTCTGGTGTCCACACTGCCCTGTTGCTGTTCTCATACTGATGTACTGCATCTGATGTACCTGCTCTGGTGTCCACACTGCCCTGTTGCTGTTCTGATACTGATGTACTGCATCTGATGTACCTGCTCTGGTGTCCACACTGCCCTGTTGCTGTTCTGATACTGATGTACTGCATCTGATGTACCTGCTCTGGTGTCCACACTGCCCTGTTGCTGTTCTGATACTGATGTACTGCATCTGAAGTACCTGCTCTGGTGTCCACACTGCCCTGTTGCTATCCTCATACTGATGTACTGCATCTGATATACCTTCTCTGGTGTCCACACTGCCCTGTTGCTGCCCTGTTGCTGTTCTGATACTGATGTACTGCATCTGATGTACCTGCTCTGGTGTCCACACTGCCCTGTTGCTATCCTCATACTGATGTACTGCATCTGATGTACCTGCTCTGGTGTCCACAATGCCCTGTTGCTATCCTCATACTGATGTACTGCATCTGATATACCTGCTCTGGTGTCCACACTGCCCTGTTGCTGCCTTGTTGCTGTTCTGATACTGATGTACTGCATCTGATGTACCTGCTCTGGTGTCCACACTGCCCTGTTGCTATCCTCATACTGATGTACTGCATCTGATGTACCTGCTCTGGTGTCCACACTGCCCTGTTGCTGTTCTGATACTGATGTACTGCATCTGATGTACCTGCTCTGGTGTCCACACTGCCCGGTTGCTATCCTCATACTGATGTACTGCATCTGATGTACCTGCTCTGGTGTCCACACTGCCCTGTTGCTATCCTCATACTGATGTACTGCATCTGATGTACCTGCTCTGGTGTCCACACTGCCCTGTTGCTGCCCTGTTGCTGTTCTGATACTGATGTACTGCATCTGATGTTCCTGCTCTGGTGTCCACTATGGCCATGCTCCATCCTAGACTGTGACTTTGCTCCGAATCTGCTTAAATAAATGGGGATTAATGTGTCGTGCTTTGTCAGAGTCATTCTTGCGTGTGTGATGCTGGTGTGGATTGGTATTTTCTTGGGGGCGGTGGGTTCTGCTCAGGACCCAAGTCCTGCAAAAAGAAGTGGGGGGACGCTGACATCACGACAGGAAGTGACGACACAAAAGGTGGCTTCCACTCAGTTGCAGTTTATGGTTATCATGCTCCCTGTTAAATTGGTGGGGGGACGCCGTCCACCCGCGTGGTACCCCGACTTGTGCCCTGCTTCTGCTACGTGTCACTCTCCCCTACCTGGGTCACGGCCCTTGGAGGCGTAGCCGTACACAGGCATTTGTGCATTTTGGGACTTGTCACTCCCCCCTCCCTACGTCACCGCCCTTGCCGGTACTCCTCTCCAGACAGCGAATGCTTAGGTGCCTACCTGCGTCGTCGTCGATGGTGGGCCAAGACGAGGACGTACTGGATCGCGTAGAGTATCGGGTAAGCCTGTAGTGCAGGGTCCATGTCGGCGTGCGGCTCGTGGTGGGTATGGTCGCTGTGGAGCATCCGCCGTGTTCAGGCAGGTTGTTTATCCGCAGCGCTTTTATGTGTGTTTTCCGCCATCTTGATTTGGAGGTCGGTCCTAGTCGTCAGTCCGTACGGCGGAGTCTCTGGTAAGGTTACGTCCGCCGCGTAGTTGGGTGTGGTGGTGCGGCGGACCTTGTTCTACCGCCGCGGACGGATTTTGGCACGTATTTCGTATCCTGATTTGGCGGTCGGAGTGTCCGCGACGGGCGCACGGAAAATAGGCCTGTTCCGCATACCCAGGTCTGCGGAGGCACTTCCGTCCGCCATCCTAATGACCCCCTAAATATGGTATTGGAAAGATTCAGCAAACACAACCTCACTGTGAAAGCAAGCAAGTGTAAATTCAGGTCTGATTCTATTAATTACTTAGGACATAACATTTCAGGTGATGGTGTGAAACCTAAATCCGAATTGGTAGACACCATAAACAAAATGGTGGCTCCGGAAAATAAAACTGAACTCATGAAGCTTTTAGGCATGATAGAATATTATGCAAAATTTGTCAAAGGCTTTGCCGAATTAACAGTAAACATGAGGTGTTTGTTGAGGAAAGGTGTAGAATTTCAGTGGTCTGATCAATGTGAGAATGAGTTTGTTGTAATTAAACAAAGGTTAAACACTGCTCCTGCGCTAAAAAGCTTAAATCATAAGCTTAAGTCTATTCTAGTCACTGATGCAAGTGAGAAAGGGTTAGGTGCCGTATTGAAGCAGAATGGTCCTGAAGGCATGCAAACCATAATGTTTCTGTCCAGAAGTTTGAGAGATTCTGAAACTCATTATTCCGTCGTAGAGAGGGAAGCATTGGCTGTGTTTTGGGCAGTGAGAAAGCTAAAGAAATTTCTTTGGGGTCTGGTCTTTGATGTTCATACTGATCATAAACTCTTAGTGGAAATTTTTAGCAAAAAAGGTTTGGATCTGGTATCTGGTATCTGGTAGGATATCAAAATGGGTTATTGGCCTACAAGAATATAGCTTTGGTATTCAATACATTCCGGGTGTTGATAATGGAATTGCAGATGTTCTCTCACATTTAGTTTCTAATAGAGATTTGGAAGACGATTATTTGGACTTAGATGATGAACTGGTTTGTGCTGTGGATTATGAATTTCTATCTGAGAAGAAATGGTCTGAAGAATTGGGAAAGGATGTTATTTTATGTGGGGTTATGTCTTTGTTGAAAAATGGTTGGGTCAATTGCAAAGTAGGTTCTGCTTTGACCAAGCCTTTTTGGACGGTACGCAGTGAATTATCGGTTGATAATAATTTATTGTTTCGTGGGACAAGGTTGATTCCTCCATCTAGTCTTAGGAAAGATTTGATAGATTTGGTTCATGTTGCCCATTCAGGTTTATCCAAAAGTAAGGAGAGGCTTCGCATGTCATATTGGTGGCCGGGCATGGATAAAATGGTTGAAAGGGTGATTAGAGATTGTATACACTGTAATGTTATCGACAAGTCTTATAGTACGCACACACAACCTATGCTTTTAAGAAGAAGACCTAATGGTCCTTGGCAGGACATAGCTCTGGATTTAGTGGGTCCCATACATCATAGAGATTCTCAGGTTTTTATACTGGTGGTTATTGACATGTACTCAAGATGGCCATAGGTATTTGTTTTGTCAGGAATTGATTCGAGTAAGATTATCCAATGTTTGAGTGAGTAATTTTGTAGAGAAGGTCTTCCTGCAACCATTTTTATCAGATAATGGTGTTCAATTTGTTTCCAAGGAAATGGAACATTATTTATCTTCTAAGGGTATTACATATAAGACCTGTTCTCTTTACCACCCTGATGCCAATGGCATGGTCGAGAGATTTGATAAAGTGATCAAGGACACTATTAGTTTAGCTAAAAACTTGTCATCTGATTGGAGAAAATGTGTATTGGCAAAAATAGAAGAGTACCGTTATACTCCTCATGCTACAACTGGAAAGACTCCATTTTTGTTATTTCGTGGGAGAATTCCGAACACGCAGGTTGAACCTTTTTGGGTTGATAAGTATAAAGTGTCAAAGGGTAAAGAATGTGTGTGCAACAAAGATGAAATTGTTGAAAATGAGAAGGATAAAGCTGAACGTAGAAAAGCATATTTTGATGTTAAAAAAAATGTCAAAAAAACTGTTGTCTGTGTTGGCGATATGGTCATGGTGAGACGACCTGGCATGGTGGGCTGTTCTGAAACAAAGTTCATGAAGCCTATCAAAGTAATCAAAATTTTCAACAATGCAGTGCAAACTCAAGATCATCGCATTTGGAACTTAAATAGAGTTGTCATTGTTAGAAGGAAATTGCAAGAAGGACTGACTTTTGATTCCAAGGAAAAGGATTTGGAAAATAGTAAAGCAATTGTTTCTGGAAATATTAGGTCTTCTACACGTGTGTCCAAAAGGCCTAGTTATCTTACTGATTTTGTATAATCTGTGTATCTTGATAATTGTGTGTATTTTGCATAACTTATTTTTTTTCTCTTCTTTGTTTGTTTTGGAGGGAAGAGGATGTGTGATATTTAACACTGCAGCTTTAATAGAATCTTAAGGACATCACTAGCTATGTCACCTTATGTGACATGTAAATGTTCTAATTGGTGTCAGTTGATGTCTGCTGGCATTGTATGTGGATGGGATCTTTCATTCCTGGATTAAACTTCATTTTATGAACCATAATCTATCCTGGATTTATTGAGAATACTTAAAAAACCTATTGGGTTACCAGTTTTCTATCGTAGGTACCATGGGATACCCAGATACTTAATGCCCCTAATAGCACTTGAAGTATTTTTAATATTTTTAACAGCTTGACCAACCCAGATTGCTCCAAAAATTAGATTCCCCCTTCTCAAGTTCTTTGTGATGACCGTGCCAGCTTTTTTCATAACAAAGTTAATGACATTATTAATGATTTGGGGGTGGTCTCTCATCCTCCTGTGGTGGCGAATGCTCTACTGCTTGCCACGGAGGATATTAGCGCTGTGGCAGTAGGTGTCAACTTGGAGGGGTTCCCAATGGCTCTCACCTTTGGAGCTTGAGGATTTCTGTAGATTAGCTGATGGTATTGCATGGGGATCTCCTCTGGATCCGTTGCCTTGTAGGATCTGGAAGGAATTTGGGGCAGAGCTGTTCCCTTCGCTTCGTCTGATTTGTAATCAGTCCCTCACTGATGGAGTGGTGCCCTCTCAGTGGAAGCAAGCATTGGTGACACCCCTGCTTAAGAAGCCCTCCCTCGATCCAGAGTGTCCTAAAGTTTTTAGACCTATTTCCCTCCTACCTTTTCTTGCTAAAATAGTAGAACGGGTGGGGAGTGACACACTGTCCAAATATATAGAGCAAGCTCCCATTCCTGTGCTATTTGCCGTTTGTGGAGACTGTGTCAGGCGCTGGAGGACAGTGGAAGTGCGCCGAGGCTCATCAGAAGCGCTTTGTAACGCGCCACCTTTCGCCGGACCCGCTCCGCGGGTCCCGCTTCACGGAGAAGTACCTTGCTGTTAACTGACCTCTAAGCACCAAGGGCTTCTGGCTGACAGGGCTGCGAGCGAGCACACTGCTGGACTCCAACTCCCAAGAGTCCCAGCAGTTTCTATCACCGATCCCACCTGGTGACGCTCTCCCTGTAGGCCACGCCTCTTGCTACCTGGTGAAAAGGCTTCGGATTTGCATCAGCTGCGGATACCATTCCTGTGCTATTTGCCGTTTGTGGAGACTGTCAGGCGCTGGAGGACAGTGGAAGTGCGCCGAGGCTCATCAGAAGCGCTTTGTAACGCGCCACCTTTCGCCGGAACCGCTCCGCGGGTCCCGCTTCACGGAGCAGTACCTTGCTGTTAACTGACCTCTAAGCACCAAGGGCTTCTGTCTGACAGGGCTGCGAGCGAGCACACTGCTGGACTCCAACTCCCAAGAGTCCCAGCAGTTTCTATCACCGATCCCACCTGGTGACGCTCTCCCTGTAGGCCACGCCCCTTGCTACCTGGTGAAAAGGCTTCGGATTTGCATCAGCTGCGGATACCATTCCTGTGCTATTTGCCGTTTGTGGAGACTGTGTCAGGCGCTGGAGGACAGTGGAAGTGCGCCGAGGCTCATCAGAAGCGCTTTGTAACGCACCACCTTTCGCCGGACCCGCTCCGCGGGTCCCGCTTCACGGAGCAGTACCTTGCTGTTAACTGACCTCTAAGCACCAAGGGCTTCTGGCTGACAGGGCTGCGAGCGAGCACACTGCTGGACTCCAACTCCCAAGAGTCCCAGCAGTTTCTATCACCGATCCCACCTGGTGACGCTCTCCCTGTAGGCCACACCCCTTCCCTTGCAACCTATAAATAGAGTGCTAGTATACCGCTGCGCGGGAAGCGCCCGGGAGAAGCCCGGGACAAGGGCGGGCCCTCTGAGGCCCTCAGAGGCACGAGAAGGCCAGGCTAGGCCAGTCCGCTAACACTTAGTAATATAAATATGGTTATGCCCTCTATGTCTTACTTGTGGAATGTTATTGAATGAATGTACTGTTCCCACTGAATCTGTAGATATAGTCTATCTGACATAGGCTCAGTTCTCGATCCCTAGATCTTAGTAAATCCACCAAGCAGTTCAATTTAGGTGCACTAATAACAATTTGTTTTACACTGTTTAACTGTTTAACTGCTCTCATTCTCTGCCTGTGATGATGACAAGGAAACTAAGGTCTGGGAAAATACTGTTAGGAAGATCAGGCACAAAAACCAGATAGAATCCTCTCCGCAATAAACTTAGTCAGGCTTCTAATTTGAAAAGTACCTGTCAGCTTTTCAACCTGTGGGAAAGGGGTAAGAATAAAGTTTCAGGAACGGACAATAAGCCAGAGGACATTAAGGACTCTGAAGCTATTCATTTAGACACTGTCCCCAATAACCCGCAGGAGTTGCCTGAAATTAATAAGGTACTTGTGGAAAAGAGTTCAGGGGCAACAAGAGCAGTACCATTATCCCCCAAGTGCGGTTTTTCTCCTCCCCTATTTTCCACAATGAAAAACAACATTGACCTTGTACCAGAGGTAGTCATAAAAACAAAAAATGATATAAAACAAGATAATTCACATATTGGGATAATTCCACTTGATGAAGCCCCTCAGACAATAAACATATCACCAACAAAAGGGTCTTTTAACAATGGGTTGTCTCCAATGATCTTAGACAAAGATTTATGTCAACGGTATTTGGAGACTGTTCCGACAAAAGCCGAGATACACCAGAGTACCCCGGTAATGCCGAACCATGCTGGTTTACATCTATACAGCAGCACCCCCTCTAAGTCCTCACACTCAAATTTTTCCACGAGTCCCAATTTAAACCTGACCGGGATAAATACATTTCAATGTAAGGGAACTGATAAACCTTTCTCTGATTCCCTTCACATATTAGAACATTTATTGTCATCCATTCTACAATTATTGGAAAAATTCGTGGGGGGATCTGACTGCGTACTTGACACAGTGACCCAAATTTTAAAAGTCTTGTTGGGGACCCAAAAAGAGAAGGATGTGGACCTGAAGGTCCCCTCTTTTCTATCTTTAGCTCCTGATAAGGTAGGAATAAAAGACCAATCATTAGCAGTTAACATTACTACAAAAAAAGCACATGAGGACGAAAAAATAAGTGTCATCCTACCCTCACCCTCCCTAAACGGCTCTCTAGTTAATGATTCTGAAATTAAAACTTATGGGGAACTCCCGCTAAAAACTGGGAATGACCTTTTCCCTATCTTTAAGAAGCAACAGGGAGATAGGGATATAGAGGCGGAAGCTATCCTGGAAGAGAACAGTAATAAAGGGAAAACTGAGACAATAAAAAAGAACGGAAAGAATAAGAGGAAATTATTGAGACGAATAGAAAAAAATAGGCGGAGGAAAGTTCTCTTTAGAAAGCACCTAAATTCCCCCTTACAGAACGAGATATATCAAGTTCAGGTGGCAGCTGAAAAAGATAAAAATCTCGAAAAAAAGACTACTAACGAAAATATCGCCCCCCCGCCCCTGGCTACACCAGCATTATTACCTATCTCTACATCTCCTCCATTATTAACAACCGATATAAATACCCTTGGTCAGCAAGTCTTTAACAATAGGGATATAATTGTGGCACATAATTCAACATCTTTAGGACATGAGCAAAATCCCCCTGCCCAAGTAGCTCTATCACTTAACCCCTTTGCAACTGCTTCGTTGGGAGCAGCTGCAGGAGGTGTCTCTTCAAAAGAATCCATGGGGGCACATAAATCAACTTCCTTAAGACATGAGCAAAACCCCCCTGCCCAAGTAGTTCCATCACTTAATCCCTTTGCAACTGATTTTCTGGGAGCACCCGCAAGAGGTGCCTCTCCAAAAGATTCTAAGGAGAAAAATATAGACACTGTATGGGTAGAATTTTCTCCCCTCTTCGATGCTGAATGCATCTTGAATAGATCCCTCTTGCTAAAATACTTTCAAGAATCTGCCAACCTGAAGCTCATACAATCAGCCGATCTAGAGAGAGTCCAATTATTAAAATCAGAAGTGGGGATGATAACTAGGGTGAAGTTTCATTCCAAACTAGTAGCTAATCTTATTCTGCAACGCGCAGAAGATCTGCAGAGTAGAGGAATAGATGTAATCCCAGTGTTAACGCAAACTAGACAAATTAATGTTCCTAAAGTTCAAAATCAACAGAAACCCCCTTTCTCTTTGCTGCAAGCCGCCACTGGTAATATAAATAAGGTGGGTGAAATCACAGAATTAAAAAAAAGGAAGTCTAAGGATTCTCGGGTAGTATCCTACGTTAATCCTACCCTGTTTTCTTATCAAATTACTACCGGAGAAGAAAATGACCAATGGAACTGGCTCCCTAGGGTACTCACCGAAAAGTCCTCAAGCAAACAATTATCTAACCCGTATCTTTAGCAAAGAACTATCCATAATATCTTGGAATGCGGCGGGTTTAAAAAATAGTTCGGAGAAAACAGCATTCCTTTTGTCCCTAGAGGCAAACATAATATGCCTCCAGGAGACTTGGTGCAGTGATAATATCCAAATAGGGAAGGATTATTATGTACTGGAAGGTAGTGCCACAGCAAATAAAAAAGGACACGCCAGCGGGGGTATAGCTTGCCTTTTATCAAACCGTATAAATTGGGACTACGAGCATCTTATGGACCCAAGTAACCTTTTTCAGGTAGTAACTCTATTCGGGTCAGGTAATCCTTTAGCTGGTAACCGTCTGGCTTTGATAAATGCCTACATACCTCCTGAAGCTGGTTTTAATGTAATTTTAAAAAAGATCTTCCTCCTCATCCAGAGTATAAAAGAGAAAGATCCAAGAACGGCTATCATTCTAGTTGGGGACTTGAATTGTAAGATCTCCAACTTTAGCTTAAACCTATTCTGCGACAAAATGAGAGAAGAGACCTTCCATATTCCTCGAGCAACGTTCCCAGAAAATATAAAAACAAATAAACGGGGCAAACTACTATTAAATGAGTTGGCAGAAACGGACGGGATTATTGCAAACGGGAGACTCCCTTCGGATTCCCCAGCTAATTTCACACACAAATCCTATCAAGGGGAATCAATTCTTGATTATGTAATATTAGGGACCCAATCATTCGAGTTGTTAAAGGATATCGTTGTGATCGACACGCCATTAAGTGATCACAGAATCCTCTCCATCTCGATGAATGTAAACCCTCCCAAATGTGATCAATGGACTTTGAATAGCGATCAAACAAATTTTGGTACCAAGTCAGGAAGGTGCTACTGGAACGCAAGGGCACATCGAAATCTGGAAGCAATGCTCGATGTAGCAATATCGGAGCTTCCCTCCTGGCATGGTTGTGAAATTGAAAATTTCTCCCTGTTTTTGAAGTCAGTGATAACAGGGGCAAAAAAGCTGAATAAGAAAAGTCCATTGGCATATTCCCCTGCCCTCTGAGACTGCTCAACATAGAACTTAATAAACTAATAAGGGCCCAATATTTAAATAGAACAAGAGCTATAACACGGCAAATAACAACGCTAAAAAGGAAAAGGAGAAGGCTCTTAGTCTCACTACGCAAAGAAAAAGAGGACGCCATCTGGGTAAAAATAAGAGAAGCTGCTTGTAACGGGGAAATGAGGCAATTTTGGTCCCTTATAGGTGAGGGGTGTGGACTGAGAATTAGCCCGCTACCCATCCCTATCGAGGAACAAATATGGAGGGACTTTGTCTCTAACCTTTATGCAAGCAATAATACTGTGACTCCCCAAGTATGGCACATGGAAATGAATTTGACTATAGAGCCTTTCTCAGAAAAGGAGATAGATCTAGCTATTGGGGAAATGAGACGTTCAGGGGCTATGGGTCCAGATGAATTGCCCATTAATGTATTAAAACAGAACAGGACCAAATGGAGCATGCTCCTCTGTCCAATTTTTAACATTTGTCTGTTAAGAGGTAAGGTCTTACCCTCCTGGAAGGGAAGTATCCTGGTGCCATTGTTTAAAAAGGGGGATCGTCTATCCCCTCAGAACTACCGCCAGATTGCATTGCTGGATGCAATCGGCAAAGTTTTCACAAGATGTCTGCTCAAACGAATAAATGTATGGGTGGAGTCTTCAAATATTCTTCCACTCGAGCAGACAGGCTTTAGAAAAAAACATGGGACCTTGGACAATTTAACCGCCCTCCAGGTAATAATCGACAAATACATAGGAGCTAGAAAGGGGAGAGTCTATGCGGCATTCATAGATTTCTCCACGGCCTTTGATAAGGTCGACTGTTAGAAACGGGACCCCGGCCGGCCAAGACTCGCGTCGAGGTCAGTCAGGGATCACCATTTCCAAAGTCAGGGCAGGGGAGTCACACACCAAGGCAACCCCCACTCGCCCTCTAGGTAGCGTGGCGCGAGCAGTCTAGGCTAAACTTGGAGGCGGTATGAGTTAAGTATTTGCGCACGCACCCCAGCAACAACACCCAAGGCCCACCACAAAGAAAGACTCCACACAAGGATATATATAAAAAATAGCCTTTGTATTATAATAAACAAAATACATTAGATAACACACGCAAACTGTACAATGTGCCAGGGGCACGGGCAGAATTTACAAGGGGAATTATGTACAGGACAGGGCCACATGGACCACTGTCAGGGGTAGGCACTTGTTAGATAATAATACTGGTAGATATACACTTATGTCGTAAACATAGAATGAGTAGCACCAAAATTACCAATGCAACACAGATCCAGTAATCACTGGCAAAGTAAGGACCTCCTACGCAACCCTAACACACTGTAGGTAAATCACACAGGTAACTAGGACCTAAGGAAGGAATACCAACACCTAAGCAGTTCACTCTTAGCAAAGGGAAGGAAACCTAAACATAAAATGCAACATCACTAATCCTCTATGCAGGTCACATTTAGCAAAAGGGGATAAACATAAAATACCTAATCAGGTCACTTTTAGAAAAGGTAAGCGGACATAAACAATTGCACATGAGATATTAACCACAGAGGTGCAGATTAGAACATTTGCGCAAGAATCATATCAACAACAAATTACAATGCGCAGGGTGCACATAGCACAACACTCAAAATGTCCCTCAGGCCAACTGGCCTCGAAAGGGGCGGAATGCCCTGAGTCTCAGTGTCAGGGGGTCTGTGCAGGCAGCACAGAACACAAAGCCTAAACGTGGCAACTGTCCACTAAGTGCTGGACAGTTGTAAATATGATGCACAACGTTGGAGCCAGGAGGGCTCAAGAACAAAGTGGGCAAGGAGCCTCTCAGGGCTCACCAAGCAATTGCGCAACTTAGAGCTTCAGCGCTCTAAACATAAGGAAAGTGCCCCCAGAGCCTCTCTCAGGGCTCTCGATCGATGTGGGCAATGAGCCTCGTGGCTCGGCAACAACTGCGGCTCTGGAGCCTCTCGGGGCTCGAACAGAACCAATGCGGGCGGAGCCTCTCGGGCTCAAGAACAAAGGTGCCCCGGGTCGTTGGAGTCCCTCACGGGGGACTCAAAAACAAGTAATGCCCCCAGGAGCCTATCGAGGCTCCACGCAGCAGTGCGTGCGAGATCGCCCTACGGGGGAGGGGCGGACACCGACAATGTGTCCCGACGCCCCTCTCCCTTTCCAGGCACTCACCGGGTGTCTGCTGGCTGGAGGCGTCTCCTCGGCGGCCGGCGCGGGGCTCTCCTCCACTCGGGGAGCCTCGAGGACAGAGCCGGCTGCTCCTCTCGCCTCCCGCCTGGCCTTGTCTCCTCTCCCTCCGCCTGACTTCCGCCGGGGCCGCCAATGACAGCGCGGCCCTGGGGGTCAGGAGGCGGGACTTCCGGGTCGCTGCAGGCAGCGCGGCTGCCCGGCAACAGCTTTCACTCCCCCTCGGCTGCGGCGGTGATCACGGGCAATGCCGGGTGGGCACCGGCTCGAAAATAGAATGAACACCACGGGGCAATGCCGGGTGGCACCGGCCTTCAGTTAATAAGATAAAGCGAGGTGGCACTCGCTATTCACAAAAATCGGCAATATCGGTCCCAATGCCGGGTGGCACCGGCAATGCAAATAAAGCGCTCCCAAGCGTTCAGGGGCTCAAGAGGAAGCGCGCTCAGCGCTGAAAAGACAAGCAAAGCGCTATTGAGCGCTGGGGCACCAGGAAAGCGCTCCTAATGAAATGAAATGAAATGAAATGAATGAAATGAAATGAAATGAAATGAAAACGGGATTTCTAGAGCGCATGGCTGCCCGGGGGCGTCCCAGCGCTGGGATTGTACTCGCCATTGAGGGGGGAAGCAAAAAAACGGGAAGGGAATAGGCAAATTATTGTGGGAACAGGTGGGTTTTGAGAAGCTTGCGAAATTTGTTGTGATTCGTTTCTGCTCGAAGATGGATGGGTAGGGCGTTCCACAGTATTGCTGCTGCAACTGAGAAACGACGTCCTCCAGTACGGGCTTTCCTAATTTTATGTACTGTGGCCAAGTTGCCATGGGAGGAACGCAGAGATCTGTTGGGTTTATATGGGAAGAGCCTAGTTTTATGCAACGGGGGACCCTGATCTTGTAGAGCTTTGTGTGTTATACATAATGCCTTGAATTTGACCCTTTCACGGATTGGGAGCCAGTGAAGGGTCTTCAATGCAGGTTTAGCTGATGTTCTGCGGGAGGTGCCTGTCAGGAGCCTAGCAGCGGCATTTTGAGTTCTCTGCAAGATGTTCAGGGTTGCTTCAGGGGCTGCCAGGAAAAGGGCATTGCCATAGTCTAGCCTCGATGATATCAGCCCATGTATTAGGAGCTTTTGAGAGGGGGCAGGGAGCAGGGGGAGAATTTTCCTGGCAGAGCGAAGTAGGCCTACGCAGGTACCTGCGTTTTTTTTTGCCTGGGTTTTAAGAGAAAGGTCCTGTTCTAACCAGAAACCCAGACTTTTGAGCTCCGGCTTGGGTTGGGGAAGGGTCCCTAGGCAAGAGGGCCACATTGCGCTGGGGAGGAGTGATGTTTGTGGTCCCAGTAGCATGAGCTCGGTTTTAGAGCCGTTCAGTTTCAGTCTTGAATCACACATCCACTGATAGATCCCTTCAAGGCAGTCATGAAGGTTTTTGATTTGAGCACTCTCTAGCGAAAAAGAGACCACCATTTGGGTGTCATCAGCGTATGTGATGGTTTTTATCCCAAATGGGGAGACCACTTCATCCAGGGGGGCCATGTAGGTGTTAAATAGTGTAGGGCTCAATGAAGAGCCCTGGGGGACCCCACACTGGAGGGGGAAAAAATCGGATCGCTCAGTACCTTCACAGACCTGAAAGGTTCTGTTTTTAAGGAAGGAAGTGAGCCAGCGAAGTGCGGTGTTTCTTATTCCTAAGTTGGACAGTCGCTGTATCAGGATCTCGTGGTCCACCGTATCAAATGCAGCGCTTAGATCCAGGAGGATCAGTAGCACCGTTCCCCCTGAATCCAAGATGCATCTGGCTTCCTCCATCACTTGAAGAAGGGCGGTCTCGGTCCCCTGCCCAGGACGGAACCCAGTTTGAGAAGGGCGAAGAAGGTTGTTGGCTTCTAAGAAAGCCGATAGTTGTTGATTAACAACCTTCTCTGTGATCTTACTTATCCCTGGTAGTAGGGAGATAGGGCGAAGATTGGAGAGATCAAGTGGGTCGAGACCTGTTTTTTTCTGAATGGCTTTTACTACTGCATGTTTCCAGCTATGGGGGACCACTCCTTGGCTGAGGGAGGCGTTGATGAGATCGGTGGCCTGGTGTGAGATAGTGGGTCCCACTTGTTTGAGGATATGAATGGGGGCAGAATCGTTTGGAGAGCCACTTTTCATCCCTGAGAGAGTTTTAAGGAATTCTTCCTTGGTCATCTGATGGAAGCTGTCGAGGATAGGACCATTTAATGAACGAGTCAAGGTTTCAGCAGGGATTTTGTCAGATTTGGGGGGGAGGGTTTGTAGAATAGTAGTTATTTTGTTCTGAAAATAAGATGCTATTTGATTGCATCTAGCAACAGAGGGTAACTGGGTTGGGGAGGGATTTGGAATTTTTAATAAGTTTTTGAAAATTTTATAGGTCTCGCGGGACGAATTAGAGGCAGATTTAATTTTTTCCTCATAGAAGGAGGCCTGAGCTGACTTTCGGGCTAGTTTATAGATGTTCATTGATTTTTTATATTCTTCTTTAATAAGTGGGTCCCAGTTTTTCCTCCATTTGCGTTCTAGCGCTACAAATCCAAGAAAAGCGCTTCCAGGCACAGCAGCAGCTCCAGCAGGGTCTGGAGGCAGGCAGAGGGGCAAGGCAGGGCCAGAGCCAGCACACTGGGTCTCCAGGCAGGGAGACAGCCAAGTGGCGGTCCTCTTGGCCCCTGCAGCAGCAGCAGCCTCTCTGGCAAGGTCCTAGGCAGAACCAAGAACAGGACAAATTGCATGGGGACACAGCCCCTTCTTATACAGAAAAACCCCTTTGTCTCAGGGTGCAGGGTGGGGGAAAAACCAGTCGCAGCTGGTTCTGAAGTACTCTGTTTACCCCAACCACCCTCTCTATTCAGTGGCAGGGTTAGGGCCATCAGTCGCACTACAGGGGGTGGAGCCAGCATTGTCTGGGGAAAGTCCAGGCCCATCAGGGACCAGGGGAACTCCTCCCAAGCCATCAAGCAATGCTGATCTCACACTCACCACCGGGCAGACCCATCCAGCCTTCCTGGAGCCAGGCTCACCAGCCAGCTCCAGCCAATCACACTGCAGGCATATTTTACAGTAATATGCCAAGTCCTAGAAATGACATTTCTACACATGGCACACACATGCCACATACACCATTGCAAAGCATTCATTCCCACGAACACGCACATACCAAACTTGAACATGCACTCCCCACACATCAGGAACTACTAGGGACACAGACATTCCCCATGCATCCCTATGGGAGAGCAGGCCAGTCTAACTACATGCACGCACTTTACTCTGGGACACAGAGAAAAAGCGCGCACAGACCAGAAAATCATCCACGCATATCACAGATTAAAAGCAAAAAGATTAGGGGTGAACCTGCCTTAAGGGCCAAGTCCAACACAACCCCCTTCCAGCCAAAACGCAGGGCAGACCAATCACCACCGTGATGGACTTCCCTGCTTGGGGCGATAAAACACGGACGCGGGCCCGCAACTGCAGGGACACCCTCCTGTTTTATGCCACTGTGAACCCCTGGGGTTCGTTCTAAAGCTACTGTAGGGACTCACTGGATTACCCCACTGGTACTCTCCAGCTGCCCTCGGCGAAGACCAGGCCCTAGGCCACCCAGGTGCCACTGGATCCTGCCAACTCACCAAGTGGGGGGTAGTAACCCCTGGCACATAACAGCCATGCTCCACTTTTCCTGTCTGCAAGACAGGGCTAGACTGCCACTGGTTCTCCAGCCTAGGGTCTACAACCTTAGGTGGACCAGGAGTCTCAGGGAAGGCTCTCCTCCCCTTACCTCTTCTCCTAGGGTTCCTCCTCCTCCTGCGAGGGGTACCCTCTAAACACCACTCTCCCAACCTAGGGTTTAACCCCTCAGGAGGTACCGGGGTCAGAGGTGGGCTCTCCCACCCTCTGCACCCCCTTCCCGAGTCCTGCTCCCTCCCAACCGGGGCGGTACCTCTGGAGAAAGAACTGGAAAGGATACTGGTTACAGTACTCCCACCCTTCAGGTTAGGCAAACCCTGAACCTGGACCTCCAACCTGCGGTCTAGAACCTTCGGTGGAATCACTGCCTGGCACTCCAGGACTTCTGAGGACTCACCGGTCACTCCCAAATCACTCCTTTCACTGGACTTCTGTACTCTCCCTACTGGAGCAGTACTGCCAGACTCCACAACGATAGAAGCTCCGCTCACCGATGCTCCAGGTCCCCCACACACTAGGAGATCTCCCTCAAGTGGACTAACAGGAAAGCATAGGTCTCCACCCTGGTGTTCCCTAAAGAAACCATTCAGGCTCTGAGGCAGGGCTTCGGGCATCTGGGGACTCTCGGTCTCACACTTACTTCCGCTCCACTGAGACAGACAGCAAGCCCCTACACCCTCCTCACTATCCTGAGACCTAGCTGGGCTACTCTCACCCTCCTCCACCACGCTGGGTTGGAGAAAACCTGACCCACTATTATTGGAATTACTCACTAGCGGCGCTAAGGAACCTCTTGCACTCTCCCATCAGTCTGCTTCTCTTGCAAGCTCACAAGGCTTAATCAATCCACACCCTAACAGGTGTTGGCGCAACTCTGGACAAACAACACTGAGCAACTGCTCTTTGACAACTAGGTTAAACAGCCTATAATACTCAGGTTCCCCGTGAACCCTTAACCAATCGATCAGTGCATCCTCACAAGCATCTGAATACTCCTCCCAATATTGGTGAGGCAGTCTCCTAAGGTTCCTAAACCTCAACCTATTCTCCTTCTCTGGAGAAACAGGAACCATACTCGGGGAACTGGGAGTGGGACTGTCAACACCAACACTTAAAAAGCTGCCACCACTGGACTCCACCCTCCCTGGGGAATCCAGACAATTACACATGCACTCAGGGGGTAACCTACTCTCTTGGGCTACCTTCTCCCTGAACAAGGCCCTCTCAGCCTCTAGCTTGGCATGCTCCAACCTGAGCTGTTCCAACGCTAGCTGATACTCCCTCTCTTCCTTCCTATCCAACCACTCCTCTGGGGACAGGGAAAGGGATGGGGCGCTGGTACTGACACTGGACCCAGCAAGGGACTCCCTATCTATGGGGTCATCACTCTCTGCTGACATCCATCCACTGTCATCACCATCCAACTCACATTCATCATCAGAATCTTCAGGGCTCCCCACAGACTCACCACCCTCATGGCGTGCGGCCCAGGCCCTATCTCTCTCTCTGTGCTCGAGATCCCACTGATCCTTTTGCCACAGGATCAGGCTGTCCCTAAGCTGGGACTGAGTAACCAACTCACTCACCTCTATGCCTCCCTTTTCGCAGAATCTGACCAGCTCTAACCTACTGTACCTAAACAGACTACAGAGATCAAAAACTGGCTCCATTTTGGCGGACGTTCTCGGGAAAAGTTTGACACAGGGAACCTGGGGGTCTGAGCTAAACAGGAGAATACAATCACAATTCAGCAATATTCCTATCAGAGAACTTGCACTCCACTGTCCAGTTAAACACACACTCATTCACACACAACCCTCCCCTCGGACTGGTAAGGCAGTTTCTACCACCCCTGATTCTCTCAACCTGACCACTAGTGACACAGGTACCAAACTCTGGGAGCAGGGCGGGGAACAAGGTACTGGACACAATACAAATGACACCTTTCAGGAGAAGCAAAACTGAACTTCCCTAAAAAACAATAATCCCCAAAATGCGGTTATCTAAAATGCAGAGCTTTGAAGTGTGGCCTGTCGCCACTGTGGTACAGCGCAAACACAAATCCTTATCCTCACCGCTTGCCGCCAATGTTAGAAACGGGACCCCGGCCGGCCAAGACTCGCGTCGAGGTCAGTCAGGGATCACCATTTCCAAAGTCGGGGCAGGGGAGTCACACACCAAGGCAACCCCCACTCGCCCTCTAGGGAGCGTGGCGCGAGCAGTCTAGGCTAAACTTGGAGGCGGTATGAGTTAAGTATTTGCGCACGCACCCCAGCAACAACACCCAAGGCCCACCACAAAGAAAGACTCCACACAAGGATATATATAAAAAATAGCCTTTGTATTATAATAAACAAAATACATTAGATAACACACGCAAACTGTACAATGTGCCAGGGGCACGGGCAGAATTTACAAGGGGAATTATGTACAGGACAGGGCCACATGGACCACTGTCAGGGGTAGGCACTTGTTAGATAATAATACTGGTAGATATACACTTATGTCGTAAACATAGAATGAGTAGCACCAAAATTACCAATGCAACACAGATCCAGTAATCACTGGCAAAGTAAGGACCTCCTACGCAACCCTAACACACTGTAGGTAAATCACGCAGGTAACTAGGACCTAAGGAAGGAATACCAACACCTAAGCAGTTCACTCTTAGCAAAGGGAAGGAAACCTAAACATAAAATGCAACATCATTAATCCTCTATGCAGGTCACATTTAGCAAAAGGGGATAAACATAAAATACCTAATCAGGTCACTTTTAGAAAAGGTAAGCGGACATAAACAATTGCACATGAGATATTAACCACAGAGGTGCAGATTAGAACATTTGCGCAAGAATCATATCAACAACAAATTACAATGCGTAGGGTGCACATAGCACAACACTCAAAATGTCCCTCAGGCCAACTGGCCTCGAAAGGGGCGGAATGCCCTGAGTCTCAGTGTCAGGGGGTCTGTGCAGGCAGCACAGAACACAAAGCCTAAACGTGGCAACTGTCCACTAAGTGCTGGACAGTTGTAAATATGATGCACAACGTTGGAGCCAGGAGGGCTCAAGAACAAAGTGGGCAAAGAGCCTCTCAGGGCTCACCAAGCAATTGCGCAACTTAGAGCTTCAGCGCTCTAAACATAAGGAAAGTGCCCCCAGAGCCTCTCTCAGGGCTCTCGATCGATGTGGGCAATGAGCCTCGTGGCTCGGCAACAACTGCGGCTCTGGAGCCTCTCGGGGCTCGAACAGAACCAATGCGGGCGGAGCCTCTCGGGCTCAAGAACAAAGGTGCCCCGGGTCGTTGGAGTCCCTCACGGGGGACTCAAAAACAAGTAATGCCCCCAGGAACCTATTGAGGCTCCACGCAGCAGTGCGCGCGAGATCGCGCTACGGGGGAGGGGCGGACACCGACAATGTGTCACGACGCCCCTCTCCCTTTCCAGGCACTCACGGGTGTCTGCTGGCTGGAGGCGTCTCCTCGGCGGCCGGCGCGGGGCTCTCCTCCACTCGGGGAGCCTCGAGGACAGAGCCGGCTGCTCCTCTCGCCTCCCGCCTGGCCTTGTCTCCTCTCCCTCCGCCTGACTTCCGCCGGGGCTGCCAATGACAGCGCGGCCCTGGGGGTCAGGAGGCGGGACTTCCGGGTCGCTGCAGGCAGCGCGGCTGCCCGGCAACAGCTTTCACTCCCCCTCGGCTGCGGCGGTGATCACGGGCAATGCCGGGTGGGCACCGGCTCGAAAATAGAATGAACACCACGGGGCAATGCCGGGTGGCACCGGCCTTCAGTTAATAAGATAAAGCGAGGTGGCACTCGCTATTCACAAAAATCGGCAATATCGGTCCCAATGCCGGGTGGCACCGGCAATGCAAATAAAGCGCTCCCAAGCGCTCAGGGGCTCAAGAGGAAGCGCGCTCAGTGCTGAAAAGACAAGCAAAGCGCTATTGAGCGCTGGGGCACCAGGAAAGCGCTCCTAGCGCTACAAATCCAAGAAAAGCGCTTCCAGGCACAGCAACAGCTCCAGCAGGGTCTGGAGGCAGGCAGAGGGGCAAGGCAGGGCCAGAGCCAGCACACTGGGTCTCCAGGCAGGGAGACAGCCAAGTGGCGGTCCTCTTGGCCCCTGCAGCAGCAGCATCCCCCTCTGGCAAGGTCCTAGGCAGAACCAAGAACAGGACAAATTGCATGGGGACACAGCCCCTTCTTATACAGAAAAACCCCTTTGTCTCAGGGTGCAGGGTGGGGGAAAAACCAGTCGCAGCTGGTTCTGAAGTACTCTGTTTACCCCAACCACCCTCTCTATTCAGTGGCAGGGTTAGGGCCATCAGTCGCACTACAGGGGGTGGAGCCAGCATTGTCTGGGGAAAGTCCAGGCCCATCAGGGACCAGGGGAACTCCTCCCAAGCCATCAAGCAATGCTGATCTCACACTCACCACCGGGCAGACCCATCCAGCCTTCCTGGAGCCAGGCTCACCAGCCAGCTCCAGCCAATCACACTGCAGGCATATTTTACAGTAATATGCCAAGTCCTAGAAATGACATTTCTACACATGACACACACATGCCACATACACCATTGCAAAGCATTCATTCCCACGAACACGCACATACCAAACTTGAACATGCACTCCCCACACATCAGGAACTACTAGGGACACAGACATTCCCCATGCATCCCTATGGGAGAGCAGGCCAGTCTAACTACATGCACGCACTTTACTCTGGGACACAGAGAAAAAGCGCGCACAGACCAGAAAATCATCCACGCATATCACAGATTAAAAGCAAAAAGATTAGGGGTGAACCTGCCTTAAGGGCCAAGTCCAACATCGACCGACAGGTATTGTGGAGAAAACTACATACCTTGGGAATGCCTCATAGACTCTTATGTCTGGTTCAGGATCTGCATGATAATACGTGGTGCAAAGTGCTGTTGGGGGGAGAAAGGGGCCTATCCCAGCTGATTCCTTCGGCGAACGGCCTTAAACAGGGCTGTCTTTTAGCTCCCCTTTTATTCTCCCTTTATGTTAGCGACCTTCCCCTTATTTTATCTGCATGTGAAGGAATTGCGCCACGCCTGGGAGATAGATATATCTCTTGTCTAATATATGCGGACGACATTTTAATCCTAGACCTTACTCCAAAAGGTCTTAATAACCGCCTGCATTCATTACACAATTTTTCCGAAGAGCACTTCCTGAAAATAAACATCTCCAAAAGCAAGATAATGTGTTTGGAGGGACGAAATAAATTGAAGTTGGAACACATTAGCTGGGAACTGGGAGGCCAAAAATTAGAAAGAGTAAAAACATATGTTTTCCTGGGCAAGGTTGTCAATAGCAACTTGAGCAACAAATCCCACATAGAAAACAGTTCCCGTAAGGCAAAGTCTCAGGGAAACGGCCTAAGAGCATTGTATAATTCTACAGGCAAGAGACATTTTGTTCACCTGCTGGAGGCTTTTCGGGCAAAAGTCCCCCCGACTTGTTGTTGGCCAAATGGCATGGCATATCCAATGTATGTAATTTCTGCAATCTCTCAGTTCAAGACTCTATACACGTCTTGCTGGTCTGTCCAGCATTAATGGCTTACCGTCGCCTCTGGGTAAAACCAGTATGCGCTCAGTTTAGTATTTTATCTGCAAAATCTCTGATAGATGCTATCTTTAGTCCTCCTAATGGAATCTTTTGTAACAGAATTTTCAACTTTTTTAAATGCTTCTTAGATTTGTATTAGATGAATGGTATGTAATCTTTATCTATTTGTACTGTGTATTTTTTAAAAAAATTTTCTGCCCGCATGAGATGTTTACATATGGTTTCATTTTATCACATTTTGCTTGTTATTGTATAATATGTGGATCTCTACGGAGTTCCAAAATCATATTTAAATAAAATTGAATACAAGGAAAAAATTGAATAGAGCAAGCTAAGCTTCTGGGAAGGGAGCAGTTTTGGTTTCTTCTGGCACATGGCACCGAGACGGCCTTGGTGACCGTGATGGACGAACTTCGGGGGCGGGCAGACAGGGGTCAGGCAGCTGTACTTATTCTGTTTGACCTGTCTGCCGCCTTCGATACGGTTAACCTCGAAATACTACTGAGACGATTGAACGAGGTGGGAATGACGGGCTGTGGCCTCAAGTGGTTCCATTCTTTTCTGTCAGGTAGGCAGCAGGCAGTGTCCCTCTCTCCATACCAATCTGCTTTTACTAGTGTCTCGCATGGCATGCCACAGGGCTCGGCCATTAGTCCTATCCTTTTTAATATTTACATGAGACCCCTGATGGCGGTCATCAAGCGTTATAACATTAAGATCGTTAATTACGCGGATGATACACAATTAATTCTCTCCCTGGAGGGAGCACAGTTAACTTCTTCAGAGGGGTTTCACAGTTGCCTGCGAGACACGTCACTGTAAAAACTGTAAACTTTGTACTTGTATAGCGCACTTATATCCTGAGGCCTCTAGGCGCTGTACGCATACCGCTGTGGAACCCTTCCTGGCTTTTCCCTGTGAAGTGCCCACTCCTGGGCACCCCCAAGGTGAAGCCAGGCATCCCAGCGTTGTTGGGGCCGTTGTGGAGATTAAGCAAGCTGTTGCCCAGAGTTGCAGAGTGGGACCCATGATTAGATTAGGCACCGAGGCGAGAATTATCAGGTCCAAGGAAATTGAGCCCAAGACCCGCCAAGGTGGGAATTGAACCCTGGTCCCGGGCCAGACCTCTGCCTCAGGGTCTGCCGCTCTAACCATTAAGCCACACTTCTCCACCACTGTGGCTGAGGGATAACTCGCTACAATTTAATGTATCTAAAACGGAGGTGCTTTACTGTGCCATGGGAAGGATCCCCTCCGTGTTGCCCAGTAACTTTTGGCCTTCAGATTCCCCTAATCTTGGCCAGCCTGTTAAGACAGTTCGCAACCTGGGCGTGACATTTGATTGTAATCTTACCTTGGATGCGCATGTCACAAAAGTGGTGGGTTGCTGCCTGGCCATCCTTCGCTCTCTACGGAAGATCTTTCTGTTGCTCCCCGCTCTGGCGCATTCACTGATAGCACAGAGTACCGTACTTAGCCGAGTTGACTACTGTAATGCTCTGCTCCTTGAATCTCCAAAGTTTCTATTGGACAGGATGCCGAGGCTGCAGTCAACCGCAGCTAAGCTGGTACTAGGCTGGTCGAGACGGTCCTCCGCTTCATTGGCCCAGGCGGAGTTGCACTGGCTCCCCGTGAAACAAAGAATCAAGTTCAAATCACTTTGCCTAGTATTTAGGGCCCTGCATGGAATGGGTCCTACCTCTCTTCAACACAAATTTGAGTGGTACGTTCCTGCCCGAACTTTGCGTTCATCTGGGGCAAAACTGATAAAAAGTCCCCGATTCTTAAAAGTTAGAGCAGGGGGTAGATCCTTTGGGATCGCTGCTGCAAAGCTCTGGAACACCTTATTTTTCGAGCTGAGACAAATCAGTGACCTCCTTCCATTTAGAAGGAATTTAAAAACATGGCTATTTCCCAAGACTTAGGGGTTGGCTACAGTAAGGTCCCACGGAGGTTGTCAGAATGAGTTACTAGCGCCAAGATTCCTGTTAGGTGATAGTGCGCTTTAGAAATGCAATAAATAAATAATAATAATAAATAAATGGTCTATGGTTATCAAAATACTACTATTAATAAGACATATCAGCCTACCTTAATCTGTCCATGTATATGCCATAAACAAAAGAGCTCAAATATCTTCTGGTTCAAACTTAATAATGGTGCAATCCCATCTGAAGTGGCAAACCCTTAGCTATAAAGAAACAGAATGGATATGTTCGTGGGTGCCAAGATTCATGCATATAATTTTAAATCTGCTTAAATGGACATGCCGTAATTATATAAAATCGTGGTCTGCGTGCCGCAGTTGTTTCCTTAAAATGTATATAGTCCGTTTAAAAACCAATTCCCAAAGTTTCACGTTTTGCATCCTAGGCCAGGACTATTGCAAAATGTTAAAACTGTACTATCCTTTTTTATTCACTGTACTGATGATCATATATCTCTGCTACTGTCTAATGGTTGGTGCAGCACATATATTATACACTAGAAGAACAACTGTGCAATAAATACTTATTGCAAACATGCCTGACTGTTTCTTCTGTGTAACTCTCTGAGATGAAGTAAGTGAGCACGAGTGACTGAGCGAAAAGTAGTACATTGTTTCCACAATCCTGGGGATCAGGGTTGTCATGTTCTAAGGTTGCCAGAAACAATTCTCTCCCCCATAAGAGTAGATTCTAGTGGCACTAAGAGATAGCTAATGCAAACAGGCTAACATATTCGGTGGGGGTGCTCAGACTTAGTCTGCCACCAATACTACAGTTTATGGTATCCAAATGCGCAAGTCCTGCATGGGTATTATAGGAACTACACGTCAAGGTCTTATGGCCTTATGAGAGACCCAGGGTTTCTTGGTTCATTTCCAGTATCACAACATTTCACATAACGCAAGTCAAAGATCACGTTTCCTGACAAACTCCCTATTTTCTTTAAGGCATATCGATGACAGAAATTATGAAACAACAGTGATTATAGTATCTTTAGACTGCACATTACAGCGAGTGTGTTTTATAATGCTGTTTCTACGAAGAAATTTTGGGGCAGATTTACTAGACCCTTGCCCCACTGGTGTGTCACTTTTTGTGACACACTGACAGCGCATTTTACTGCCCCATATTTACAATGACAGGAAAAGCTACCCTCCGTGACTTTTCCTGTCCTTGTAAATATGGCCCCTTTGCACGCAGCACTTTGCGTGAAAGGAGCGATCCATGGGTGTTGCTGTGGGTGTTCCCACGCAACACCAATGTAACCTGACATATTTCCAGATTTACGAGAAATCTGGAAATGTGTCTGAATGCTACGCCTTCGGCATAGGGATTCGCCATGAGGAGAAATGTATTAATTTCTCCTCGTTGTTTTTCTCTTTCTATGCATGCTGCATTCTGCACCACACATAGCAAGAGTACATCAACTCTGGAGTTTCCTTCCTGCACATAAACAATAATTAAAACAATGCTGTTGTGCAAGTTCCATGTGTGCTAATGCAGCACACATAGAAGTTGTAAAACACCATTTCTGATTGTTTATGTGCAGGAAGGGAACCCTTCCGGCACGTAAACAATCATCCCTGTGATGCAGGTATCCTTGCACCATGGTGCGTCTGCGCATGGTAGAAGTTTGTGCATCAGCGCATCAGGTAGCACAGAGATGCGTCATATTGTTGTAAATATGTTGCATCCCTGTGCTTTGAAAGTGATTCAGAGTGGTGCAGCCAAATGGCTTGTGGCATGCACTGAGTCACTTTCCTTGTAAATCTGCCCCTTCGTATTTCCCTGTGCCAAAATGTTCTCTTGTGTCAAGACTTGTCACACTTTATTTTAGATAGAACTGAAATATATCCACCTCAGTAGCCAGGAATGATGACTTACAGTCATCATCTGAAGCAGATTTTCCCTGAATGAAGAGCTTACTCAACCAGGTGCCTAGTAACAGTGCTGGATACATACTACACTTCAATACAATAATCCCAGCTTCCTGCCTCCTAGATACTTTGTGGTGTTGAATCAAGCAGCACTGTGTTAATAATAAGCCCCTTTTTAAAGCTCGTTGTTTAGAAATGGGGGTCTCTAGTTCGGAGAGGTAGGTATATTTGTCCAAATAGGGACCCTTCTTCCTAGTCAGGATAAGCGAGTTGCACTCCTAAAATAACCCCTGCTCACCCCCTTGGTAGCTCGGCACGAGCAGTCAGGCTTATTCTAGAGGCAGTGTGTTAAGCATTTGCACATAACCAACAGTAATACAGTGTAAGCACTACAAAAGGACACCACCAGCTTAGAAAAATATCCAATATTTTGATATACTCAATACAAGACCAAAAATGATACAAAATCCACATACAGTACTTAGAAATCTTCAGTTATCAAAATGACCTTGAAAAACAGTCACTTGAAGCCGATAGCTCCCTCTGGGGCTATCACGGCGTCGTGAACAAACAAATCCAAACAGTTCTGCCTGACCATAGTGTCGCAGGCCAGCTACGATGTCGGGAAGAACCACACAACAGTACCTTTTAGAAATGCAGGGCGTCTGCGACCTCTCTTTGAGTTTCCGAAAGCATGACGTTAGCAGGCGGTGGTTCCAGGGGTCATGCAGGACTGGCCGGCCCTCGAGGTCACACGCGTTGCAGAACGAACTCCTCGCGGTTGAAGTGAAGAACGCTGGCGTCGGTAGGCGTCAGGTGCTGCGGTGCAAACTGCAGAGGTGCGGTGCGGCATGCAATGCCCTCAGGTTGCGGTGCAAAGCAGCGGCTTGGTGGTGGAATCAGATGACGTTGTCTGTGAGGCCAGGGTTGCGGTGCAAAGTGATGCCATGCTCATCGCGGTGCTGGCAGGCCACGGTGCAGGAAGCGGTGTCAACGTTGCTGAAGCGTTGTCGCCGGCAGACGAACTGGAGTTGATGGCACCTGCGGAGCTGATACAGTAGCCGTGACCATATACCATAAACTCACCTCCCCTTATCATTAACTGGACTTTTCCCTTTCCCCTCAACTGACCTTTCCAGGCACAATTAGTTGCATCTTCCTGCATATTCCCATTTCCAATAGAAAGAGAACCGAGTTTTACCCAATTCCAGTTTGTTCAAACTACTTGCTTTCTACACTCAGCAGAGATAGTAACGAGTGTCACTTAATCTGAGTCTGTGCACATCATTCGCTTTAGAAATTAGCACCCGCTGTGCGCAATAACATAGCAAATGACTTAGATCACCGTACCCCTGACCGCACAGCAGGATGTGCCCCCACAGCATGCGGGTGGTGGAGGTTTGCCACTAAGACAAAAAGCGCCATATTATATGCGTTAACATATGTAAACACATTCAGAATGGAAATAAAGATGTAATATGAAAAGTCAGTCTTATGGATTAAATTTCTGCATGTAATTTCATGTATTTGTTATGAGCTCATCCATAAACATCTGGAACGGTTCTTGCCTTTTCTTAAAATACGAACAATAAAAGCTAAAGTAATAAGAATCTATTCAAAGATGGCACCTACCGACGAGTTCACGCCCAGTGCTTCGACACCACTGTGATGATAACTGAAGCAAGATCCGCAAACCAAGGAAGATGCGTAATGGCGCATCCCGCACACAGATTCAGGCGGGGAGAGTGGCGAAGGTGCAGTAAGCCATAGAGCAGAGGTGAGAAGACTTCCAGACTATATGGCATAATTGTGTCCATTTAGGACACACAAGAGTTGTGAGTGTAAAATTAAGAATTTATCCACAGGTGGCTACTTTTTACCCGCATTTTCAGTTGTGCACGAGTTAACATAGCATTTCCGTTTTTGTATTATAAAGAGAGGGAAGAGTGTAGTATGCTTCCCAAGCAAATAATCCAGGAACGAGGTTTCAAAATGCGATTCCTTAAATGCAATCGCAATTTGAGAATTCGCAAATATTTGCGAATTCTCAAATTGCGAGGGCCTTCGCCCTTCATGCATTCCAAACGCAGATTTTGCAATCGCATACGGATGATTTTTGTGATTCGCACCGTTTGCGATCTCAAAATCCTTTGATGCATGTGCCTGCATGAGTTTTGATTTGCAAGGCAGTTTGTTGCGGGAAATTGATGAATGTATTGTGATGTGTGTATGAGTTTGTTTGGTATGCTTTGATTGTATGTGAGGTTGGTACGAATGTGATTCTGATAAGGAGATATTTATGCACTGTTTGGATATTTTGTTAATACTTGTTTTTTATTGAGTGTTTTTTAATATCATACAGTGTATACACATTCCAAGAATACAATGTAATGACGCTTATCAGTATAAGGAACAACATAACCATAACAAATAATAATAAGCCGCAAATACCAGGTACCTTCCAGTGATCAGTGTACAACGTACATGCACATGACACTTGCTACTATTACCCCATAGATGCATTTTCCGGGTATTATACGTCTCTGGGAGGAGCCCTTCCAGTAATAGCATATTCAGAGTCCAGTTTGCGCTGAGCCACAAAATATTCCCTCAAGGGAGTCCAGATATCCTTGGGTCTTGAGGATACCGGTAATTCCTCAGCATATAGCTCCAGCTGTTCACTGCAGTATACCATGTCCTTGATCCACAAATCATCTTTTGGGCTCATTTGACTATCCCACATAAATAAAACCAGCCTTTTTGCCAGCAACAGTGCCACTCTTACAAACCTTCCCATCACAGCCTTTATTTGCGGGGACATACCCTAATAGGCACTCCAGTGGTGTGCACTGCAGCACCTGGCCTGTCATGGTGTGTATGAGAGTAATGACCTTTTACCAGTATTGGAACACAAGCTCACATTGCCATGCAAGATGAAAGAAATCAGCACCACCCTGCCCACATCTCTTACAACAGTCTGAATCTCTAAGCCCCATCCTATGTAGCTTTTTGGGAGTGCAATATACTTGAATCAGAAACTTCAGATGATTGATCCGCAAATTGCTATTTGATGTCAGTCGTCCTGTCAACATGCAAATCTACTCCCACTCTTTGTCAGTGATCGGGGGGCCACCGCAGTATTCCACCGTTCTAAGCTCTTATCCAACCCAGGGGCTGTTTCTCCCTGTAGTCCCTTATAGAGCTTAGTTATCAGCTTCTTCCTATTTGGAGCTACTATCACCAATTGTAATGCCTGCAGCGTTTCCGGCTCGTCAGGAAAATGAGTGTAATGGTCCTTTACTGCCTGTTGTAGTCTATAACAGATGTACTGGAATAGTGGCGTGGGATTTTGTATATAATCTAACTCATCACCTGTAATGTACTGTTCTTCAGGGTACAGATCTCTCATAAATGCAATTCCCGCCTCTCTGAGTGCTGTGACAGGGCCACGTTCTTGGGCCACAGATAAGGCGGCATGTCCCACTATGGGCAATGCTGCTGCATATAGGGAAAGTTTGTGTGCACACCTTCCAATCTCCTGCCATTCTGCAACAGTGACATCTCACGTAATGATCTCATTCTTGGGCGTCTGCCTATTGGTATGGGTAATGATACTACTCAAATGCACAGGATGGACGTCTCCTTCCTCTACAGCCACATGTGGGATGAAATCATGGGGCTTAAACCAGAAATACGCATATTGCGCCTGCCAACATAGGTAGTATGCATAGAAGTCCGGAGCATTAAACCACCCTCTCGTATTTCAGTGTCAACGTGTGCCAACTAATTCTCAGTTGTTTATTTCCCCAAACTAACTTCAGTAGCTGAATTTGGACTGTTTTAAAAAAATGTTTGGTCAGCTGGATTGGAATGTTGCAAAATAGGTATAAAAACTTAGGAAGGATGACCCTCTTTATTACTGCTATGCGATCCGCGAGGGACAACGGCAAACAGGCCCAGCGATCAATCTGCTGCACTAGCGCAGTGTATGACCGACCATAATTCTCACTGATCACGACCTCAGGGTCGTGGTGTATCCACACCCCTAAATATTTAACTGGTTACTCAGACCACACCAACGGGTATTTTATCTGCGGCGAGGCTGTAACTAGCGTTAAGGGAATGATGACAGATTTCTCCCAATTGATTTGGAGTCCTAAAAATAGACCAAATTTGATATATTCACGTATAACCTGTGACAAATAGCGCTGCGGTTCACAAACATAGAGGATCATATCATCCGCAAATAGGGAAACTGGCCGGTTATTTAAAATTTAGTGTAGCAGCCCTGTGGCTTTGCCGGATTTTGCACGCTAGATGCTCCAAAACGATGGCGAAAAGAAGAGGGGACAAGGGTCAACCCTGTCCGGTGCCACGTTTTATTAAATGGCTCTGATGTTAACCCGCCCACCCTAACTCTCGCTGAGGCTTTGGCGTACAGAACCTGTATCCAACTAATAAAAACAGGGGGAAATCCTATTCTATGTAGTATATGCATCATATATCTCCACTCTATAGAGTCAAACGCTTTTGCAGCGTCCAGAAGCACTGAAACAGACGACAGATCGGGATTGGGAACTTGGCAAAAATAGTACGTAGGTTGAGGGAGGTAGAATGCTCCGGGATAAACCCAGATTGGTCCAGAAGCACTAGCAGTGGCATCAGGGGCTGCATTTTAGTGGCCAGAATCTTCGCTAAAATCTTTGAATCCAGATTTATCAAAGATAATGGGCGATATGAGTCACATCGCGTAGGAGATTTATCCTTCTTTAGCAGGGTGATGATTAGGGCCTAACGCAAGGATGGAGGGAGATTACCTGTCTCATGAGCCTCCGCGTACATTTCTAGTAGGTGTGGTATAAGTAGGTCTGCATAAGCCTTATAAAACTCTGCCGTTAAGCCATCCGGCCCAGGAGCCTTGTTGTTTGGCAGAGAGAAGATAGCCTCTTTAACGTCTTCTTCATCAATGGACAGGCTTAAGTATTTTCTGTGGACATCTGATAACCATGCACAGGCTGTATCTTCTAAATAGTCATTCATAGCAGCCTCGTCCATCCCCCCATGAGTGATATACATAGAGGCATAACATTTCTGAAATTGCTCCACTATATCGTGTTGGGTACAATGCGCCTCCTCATCTGCATCAATAATATGATCAATCAGCGGGCTATCAGTCCTATCGCGCAGTCTATTGGCTGAAATCCTGCCCGGCCTCCCACCCTCGCCATAAGCCCTGGCCACATGTTTTTGGATAGATACTTCACTTCCGTATCTGCTAGAGAGTTATAATATTCTACTTGCTCGTGAATTTGGACCAATATCTCCCTAGATGGTGCGTGTTTGTTAGGCATGGGCGAATTTTGCGAATTCGCAATTCGCAAATTTGCAAATTTGCGAATTTGCGATCCGAAAAATCCGCAAATTTGCAGATTCGCGGATTTTGCGGATTGTGTGGGTAAAGGCCGGGCGGGAAAACGGTGCACATCGCTAGTGTGAGGGGCAGGGCCAAACGGGCGAGGCTTATATGCGAGTTCACACATGCCTCTTGTGTGTATAAAAGGACAGGCACGGATCAGAGAAGCTCGTGGTCACAGGAACTGCACAGGGATTGAGCTCGTGAAAGTCAATAATGCAAAGGCCTCCATCAAGCATCAAAGCTAATTTTCGACGATAGATATGGGGAGAACGCACACCTACCCAGCCTCGACAAAACACACATTTTTTGGGGGCTGATTAACTTTGGCATCACACCAAAGAGCGCCGGGGTCCCTCGAGTAAGCTGTCCATCAAGTGGGTAAAGGGCGCGAAGATGGTGCACAACGCTAGTGTGTGGGGAGGGGCCTAACGGTCGGGGCTTATATGCGAGTTCACATGCCTCTTGTGTGCATAAAAGGACAGGCATGGATCAGAGAAGCTCGTGGTCACAGGAACTGCACAGGGATTCAGCTCATGAAAGTCAATAATGCAAAGGCCTCCATCAAGCATCATAGCTAATTTTCGACGATAGATATGGGGAGAACGCACACCTGCCCAGCCTCGACAAAACTCACATTTTTGGGCTGTAACTATTTTAGGATGGCGCCGGCAAGCTGCCAGCGCCATCCTAAAATAGTTACTAAATTAGCTTTATCAGGAAGCACTAATAGATAAAATAAAGCAGGTGCTCGAGCACCTGCTTTATTTTATCTATTAGTGCTTCCTGATGAAGCTAACTTAGTAACTATTTTAGGATGGCGCTGGCAGCTAGCCGGCGCCATCCTAAAATAGTTACAAGTTCAACAGGCTTGAACTTTTGGCCCCCAAATCCGCCGCTCGCGGATTTCGCGGATTTTCAGTAAATTCCCGGGAGTTCGCGGATCGCGGATTTACCGAAAATCCCCGAAATCCGCGAGCGGAACGGATTTTGCGCTCACCCTTAGTGTTTGTATTGGGTCTCAAGAGCCCCCATCTTTTTCTCAATCTTCTGCAATTGTCCTCTAATGTCGTATACATACCCTCCTAATCGTCACCTTAAAGGCTTCCCATAGGGTTGCCTGGCTTTCAACGGAACCCACATTTAATTCAAAATATTGTACAATAGCAGTCCTGATAATGTCGACGTAGAGCGGATCTAATAGCGTGCCTGCTCTAAAGCGCCACGTGAAAGGTCTGTGTGGGTTAGCAGGTATAGACATTTCAAGGACAACAGTATACAGATAAAGTCTGTGGGAGTGTGTGAACCCTTTACACCCACGCATTGGCTTCCTCACTGAGCAGCCAGTAGTCCAGCCAAGACCAACTGTTAAATGCTGGGGTCATATGTGTACCTTCCAAAACTCCCTCATTCCGCAGGTGCCAAGCGTCCACCAACCCCATCTCCAACATGACATCCCTTATGCACTGCGCAACTTTAATCGTGCGCACTCCCGCCGGTTTGGATTTATCCACTAGTGGATTGAGATGGGTGTTGAGATCTCCCCCCCATATAAGTGCAGCTTCTGGCCAAGTGCGTAGCACATTAAACATTTGCAAGAAAGGCGTTATATCGTCCACCACAGAACCGTACATATTTACTATTGTTACCAACACCATCCCCAGTTTGCCCTGCACCAAAGCCCAGCAACCCTCCGTGTCCACGCAGGTGTGTACAGCCTTCACCAGCACACCCTTCTTAATGAGAACAAGGACCCTCCTCACATAAGTGGAGGACGACAAGGCCATCCGGTAGGCCGCCCATCTGCATGCCACCTTGCCTTCTGTGCGTTTACTCAGGTGGGTCTCTTGCAAAAGAGCAATCTTCACATTGTGTCTATCCAGCTGTGCCAACACCTGCCTGGTCTTTTTAGGTGTATTTAAACCGCGGACATTCCAAGTTATACAGTTGAACATTTCCCCTTTCATCTATAATCGTAATCAGAACAGTAGGTACGATGTACTGCACTTTATTTTGTAAATATTATGTTGTTCCCAGGAAAAAGTGTTTGCTGCCCATACTAAAAAGCTGGAATTTGAAGCAATGTAAAATAGCTTTTTTTTAAATGCAAATGCTGGAAAATGAATATGCAATCTGGCTGTGTAGGCTTTTTTAAAACTCGTTATAAGGTTTCGTAACACCATGTGATACTATTATAAAGTTTTGGTGTTTGCGTATTTTTATTTTTATTAATGGATAACCTTTTAAAATAATGTATTACTGCTTGTTTATATGAATTGCTTCTTTTGTATTTTACACTACCTTTGTATTCTTTTTAAATTGTTTTTTATTATTGTCCTTTTATGATTTTATGACTTAAAATCGAATAAAGTTGATGTGATTTTGATTTGAGTAGGTACAGCTTACCATTCCTGAGCACATGTACATATTTCCATACAGATCATAGGTGTCATTGTAATCCCAATCACACTACCTTCGACTTAAAAAAGTAGAACATTCCCTCCCTCCCCCCACCCACTTCAGCATCCCCAATTTTCCAAAGGCCTGACCCTCATGTAACTCCCAACCCAACAAAAACAACAGGAAACGATATTTCAGGTAGGGAATACCCATTGGGGGTCGTAGCGGCAAAATCCATTCCCAGTCTAGTAGGGAGGGGGCCGCTGATGTATCAATGTGTCCCACTACCATAGCCAATCCATCAGTCACATACGAAAAGACATAAGGCTAGATGTAGGTAAACTACATTTACCAAATCTAAAATACAGAATTTTACCGATTCTGTATTTTAGAATGGGTAAGTGCTATGTAGGTAATTACTCGGTAAGTATTACCGAATCGATAGGATTCGATATTTACTGAATCGGTAAATACTGATTCGGTAATTCCCATTCATTCCTATGGGCCTGTAAGCCCATGGGAATGAATGGGAATTACTGAATCGTATTTACCGATTCGGTAAAAGGGGGGGAAACATTCAAGGGTGGCAGGGTGTCACTTTGACACCCTGTTGCACCCCTGAATTGTGCATGGGTGCACATGTGGCAGACATACATGCCCTAAGGGCATGTATGTCTGCCACATGGCACCGTTATTAAATGCACAAAGTTGCTTTTTTAGGGTTTTCGTAATTTACCACCAACTTGTAGTTGGTGGTAAATAACAAATCCTTACAGGTGAAAAGCACTCACTTGAGTGCTTCCTACATTTCAGATTCGGTAATTTACAGAATCGGTATTTGAGAATTCGTAATTTACCGAATTCTTAAATACATATTCGGTAAATTACCGAATCTGAAATGTAGCCACCTACATCCCAAATGCCTACTGACTGGTATTAGGGTTCCTACATCTGGCCCATAGTATCGGACATCTGATGGAAAGCCTGTGATCACCTGAGATTCGTGATAAGGCAAAGTACAGTAAATCAATACTCTGGCTCTCCAGACAACTAATATTTTTCAACCCAGCAACGTCACCTACACGTGTCTGGCTTTCTTATGCATATATGGCACACCAGGTGCCATTCCCATCAAATACATTGCGCTGGATGTAACACCCCTCGAATTCGCTGGGCTTGCTCAACTCAAGTTTGCGCAATAAACCCTTCAATCCCACAGTGCAACTTCGAACCCCCCTTGACACACTTGAGTACAAACATGGTGAACAAAGTGACTGAGCTGCGAGCTCCTTACTACTCATTTGTCCACATCCGAAGTGTGACCCGGAGGGCTCCTCTGCTGGCGCAGGGATCTGGCATGTTCCATTGCCTGCTTAGGATTTGTGAATAACTTGGCAGCGTCCGCTTCTCCAATGTGCAGCCGCGCAGGGTAGAGCATGGCATACAGAATTTGTTCCTTCATGAGCAACTTTTGCACACCTTGAAACTCTTTTCGCGCTGCCTGTACTGTAGTGGTAAAGTCTGGGTAGAACGTGAGTACGTTGCCTTTATAGTTGATTGAGCCCTGTTGACGAGTGACTCACAGAACAGTGTCTCGAACCCTAAAATTTAGCAATCTGATGATGATCGGTCTTGAAGGGGCCAGGGATCTGTGCGCCCGCTCCACCACGAACATGGACGACAGGTTGTCTGCTCTACAGATGTTACGGAGCAGAGTCTCTACATAGTCTTTGAGGCGCCCCACATTGGTGGACTCCGGCAGGCCCAAAATGCGCACGTTATTGCACCATGAGCGCGCTTCAATGTTCTCATTTTTCACCTAGATGACAGCTAGAAGTTTTGTGATGTTGGACGTCTTCGTGGCGACTTGCTGTAGGCCATCTTCAGCGTCAGATATACGCTGTTCCGCCTCCCCGATTCTCGCCGCTTGTTTGTCCAGCTTGGAGGAGAAATGGTCCATCCTGCCGTTAAGAGCCTCTATTTTCCCATCAATGGCCTGCAGATGGACCAGGATGGCGGCCAACGATTTCTCGAGCACCGTGGGGGCTTGCGCCGTCGAGTTCCGCTCCCGTTCTGAGGCCGCGTTTTGTGATGATTTGTCGCCTTTGCGGAACTCAAGCATGAGCCGCACCTGGTTTTTCTCAGGTTTGCCCATGTTATCCGTACCAGCTAAAACCCTGGTCACGCGTGAAACGGGTGCGGCTCTCTGCCAAAGTTTGTCCTGCGTGTATAAACACAGCTCGTGTTGTGAGTTTTCTACAACTCTGGTGCCTTTCTTTACAAAGAGACAACATGCTCCTTATCCCGTTGGCACTGTCACTGTATATAAATAGCGCTGTCCTCTGTGCCTCCTCGCCGCTGTAAGGCTATTAGCCCCTGAGCCACTATCCGCTTTCAAAACTTCTAGGCCCCAGCCCTCCAGTATTCGTTGTCCAGCACCCGCAGCGGCACGACCCAGGCAAGTATATCCTAGTGCGAGGGATGCAGTCCAACAGTACCTCCAATGCGCACGTACCAGTCTCTCCAACTCCACCCCCCTGGATTGATAGCAATGTTCGCCCTCACCGTCTCGCAACTTGCTGTCTCCTGTATGCCACATGTGTCTCCATAGCACATTAAACACTCCACAGTCTAGACACCCTCGCACCCCGGGAGCGATGGTAGCAGAACGGGGCAGTCTCTGCAAAGGTTATAAACGGTGCTCCATTAGGCACGCAGGGGAGTCCCCTCAATATTGTGCGGTCTATTTGCAGCCTACCGTCTTCGCTGGAGCCGGACGCTGCGTATCTCCTGATGCTGAATAGGTCGCGGGGGCCACACAGACAGTCGCCGCACCATCTGGCGCAGACCTCACTGCGCGCCCAGCAACACACTCAGCGGCAGCTAGGCTGCCCTCGTCTTGATCGCTGCTTGTCCATTTCTCCGGCGCCTCACTCCGGGACCGACAATGCAGCCTCACGTATTTCACAGACTGTCTAGCCGAGCTCACCCGGCCGCCATTACAGAGCGGTCCGCATGAACCGCCAATTATTCGTCCTCTCCGGCAAACCACAACGCCAACAGGGGCCTCGCCAGACAGCCCTCGATGTCGCCAATGCAGCCGCACACATCAGAGCGATGGATGGCGAAGTAGGGGAAGGATTAATGCAGGATTTTTTATGGCAGCCGGCAGAGCTACACTACGGTGCGGCCATCTTGCCGAGCGCCAAGCCACGCCCCATATTTTGTTAATACTTACTGTATTATTTATCTTAGATCTGTAAATTGGTCACAGGTATCATCGTGCCTTTTTAAATTTTTGTATATACAGATTGTAAAAGAGATAATGACTGTTTTACTATTCATGAAATGTTTTTACAAGAACAAATGAAAAAAAGAGATTAAAGAAAGAAAATAAAAATATTTTTTCTAAGAAGAAAGTAAAGTACACATCTTTTGTAAGGCCATTTGTTGTATTTCACACTACAGAGGGATAGCCCAATAGAGCCAGGTTTGGCTGAAGTAAATCAGTAGGTGGTCGAGTGGGAGGTTCGTATATTTGCAGTGTTTGTTTCCCCTTTTCTCCCAGCCCACGTAATCTTGATCAAGGGGTTCCTTTGTTCTAGAATTGCAGACAACTAAACAAGCCTTTTTGCCATGGCGCCCGCTTGCCTGAATAAATGTAAGTGTGCGCAACTGATCAATCTGCAAATGTAAAGGGTGCTTGAAAGCCTGTATTGGCTTTAATTGGGGGAATCACGTGAGATTTCCTGTTAGCACAGATAGTTTTTTTCATTTTGAGTGCTATTGCAAGGAAATTACCAGCTGAGCTGTGAAGTGTGTGCATATAAAGGATAGTTATAAAAATAAAAACTACATAAAGTCTTGATGTTACCAATCTATGTTTTGGAAGTTCTTTTTTATCTTAAACATTTTTGCTAAATTTGCAGCAGCCTATCTTCTACTGTGTGCAAAGCAAGTTTAAAATAATGATTTGCATATTCGCAGTGCTGTCCATCACAGACTGGGACCTCATAGTGCTCAACATACACAAGTCATTATTCTCCACTGCATCAACTAGGATTCAATTCTGTGGCTCTCTGGTTATATTCACAGACCTCTGCAGTGCATTAATTAATAGAGGTGTAATGTACATTCTGTATTTCCCAATGATTACCTAACTTGCATGTGTTTTTCATTTAATCTGTGCATTATTTTATATGCAGTTACCTGAAGGTGAAAGACTGAAAAAAGTTACAGAATATTTTGTCTTTTAGCCACGCCTTTGACCCGCTTCCAAGCTCACTCACCTGTCCCCATATGAGCACAGCACCAGAGTTACCATACTTTATTTAATGCACTTCGACCGCTGCTTCTAAAGTGGTATACAAGACCTGTAAATTAAACTTATTCTGCCACCCACTTGTATAGCCCCTTAAAACAAGTCCCAGGCCAGCTGACTGAAAGCAGTTTCAAACTGCCAATTTGACTTTGACAATATGATCCCCTTTCCAAGCCTTAAACACCCCTTTTATTGCATATAAATGACCCCCTATGGTAGGCTCTGGGTAGTCCATAGAACAGGGTGCATTGCAAATAAAAGGTTGGGCATGTACTTTTAAGTTTTACATGTCCTGGTAGTGAAAAATGCCTAATTGGATTTTTGTTGTTTTGGTGTCAAATAATGTATTAAAAACTCTGGGGTATATTTACAAGAAAATGTCAGAGTGCTGAGCTGCAACAAATTTGGCAGCGCAGTGCTCCAACATGTTCAAAATGCAGGGATGCACCGTATTTACAATATGGAGCACCTCTTTGTTTTCCCTAGCACTGGTGCTAAATGTAGCTGCCTAGCGCCAGTGCAGGCGCCCTTGCACCATACTGGCTATTTGTTATTTCTATGTGTGGTGCATTGTGCAGCGCACATAGAAGTATGTATGTGTGTGTTCTTATATAGCGCTCGACTTACCCTTGGGCATCTCGGCGCTTGCATTGGGAACCCATCCTGGCTTTTTCCCCTGTGAGATAACCCATAATGGGCATCCCCAGGGTGAAAGCCAGGCATCCCGCCACAGGGGGGCCGTAGTGGAGATTAAGCAAGCTATTGCCCAGAGTTGCAGAGTGTGAACCCGTGATTCGAGTAAGCACCGAAGTGAGAATTATCGAGTCCGTGGACACTTGGGCTCAGACCCCGCTGCGTCGGGAATTGAACCCTGGTCCCGGGTCTGACCTCTGCTTCAGGGTATGCCTCCTCTAACCAGTGAGCTACACTTCTCCACACCAGTGCGCCACACTTCTCCACAAGTAGCAGCTCATCATTATTTAATGATTGTTTATGTGCAGGATTGGACACCTTCCTGCTCATAAACAATCATTAATGGCTTTTTGCTCCATCTATGTGTGCTGCAGAATGCAGCACACATGGAAAAAGCTAAATCGAGGAGAAATAAAAGCAATTCTCCCTGTGCACCATTCTTTTGCCTGTTCTTGCATGACACTGTCACAGATTTACACCTCTTTGCAAATCTGAGGCAGCATCAAAAAGCAATGGGTGTTGTGGTGGAATGCCCGCAGCAACACTCATTGCACTCCCCTCTCACGCATATAATTGTGTGAAAGGATAGCATATTTACAAAGCAGAATTACCACAAAAGTGGCTTAACAGCACTTTTTAAATATGGTGGCGGGCATACCGCCACCAGAGCGTCAAAAAAAGTGACACTCTGGTGGCGACAGGGGCTTGAACGTGTGCCCCTCTATTTTTCTAAATTGGTGTGGGATTTTTCTTGTGTTCTGTTTTCATTTTATTACTGTTTGTATGCTGCATAAATACTTTACACGCTGTCCCTAAGTTAAACCTGTCTGCTTTTTGTGCCAAGCTACCAGAGGGTTGAGCACAAATTAATTTTGTGACTTTTTGTGGTACACCGTGCCAGGGATTGTGGCTGTTGCTTGACCAGGGCTCACACCCAAGTCAACATTCAACCTGATTTTTCACAATATGTTATACTATTCAGTTGCAACTAAGAAAACAAAGCTGAAAGGTCAGGACAGCTTATTCATGCGGAGGACGTCATGTTCACAACACTTTTGTGTATGCTTAACGCAGCAGAACCTGCCACCGCTTTTATGCACAGGACAATAGAAGGATCATTTTTAATAACCACAATTGCTTTTGGTAACACCCGTTGTTTGTTTTTGCCTCTTTGGCAGCTCAGTAGCCTTGTGCTCTGGAGGGCGTGAAATGTATTTTCACAATGATAGCAAATATTCTATTAATTAAGGAACTCACTGACTCTAGATGTTGCATAACTTTTTTCGCAAGTTTTCTTTTTTTGTGTACACTGAATTTGTGGGCACAGACTTATATTTATTCTGGTTACCGAGTTTTCTTTTCAAAATAAAACACAATGGCGTTACAAATGTGGAAATATTACATCACGACACATAAATATATGCTTGTCGCCACTAGCTTTTTGACGTGGGTAGCTCTTCACAATTGAATGAGAGTAGATTTGCTCAAACTAGTTGCACAGGTGGCTGTATCCACGGGAAGACAACACAATCTGTACCTAGTAACGTAATTATAAAAAGCTTTTTCATCTGCTCACGGAGTCCTGTTTGCAATGTGGCGATGTACAACGCAGAAACATTTCAGCACAATGCTTCCAGGGAGCATAGAGAAGAGTGAACTTTTGAACTTTTTTTCAGGAGGCTACTACACGCTCACCTGCCAGTGAAACATACTCGGACCTACACTACATGGGCCCTACCAACCGTAGGCCTTGGTGCAGAAGCTGAACGGTAATGTTTCCATGTGAGTATATATCATCAGAAACACCACATTTGGTACAAATGGGCTTTAGGATCTGGCCTAATGCTGGATTCCTAAGAGGGCCACGAGGAGCACACCCGTGTTGGGTAGACCCACTGGCTAAGGGACTTGAGTTTCTGATGTCTGATGCCTGCATTCCCCTCTTTTTAGCTCCTATGATGAGCTTCTTAAGTACAGCTGTGGCCCGTGCAGGTAACAGCGGTGGAGCGGTGGGACCTGGTTGGGGGGGGGGGGCAGGGTGGGGGGGGGATTTCGAGGGACGATGCAGAGGTAAAATTACATAAATAGTTATTTTTCCCTCCTAATAATACGCTGAAATCCCCCCTTCCCGACCCCACCACTCTCACCTGCACGGTCTGCGGCTGCCTAAGTATCTGTTCAAGTGATCCTTCACATTTTGCTGAGAAAGTTTCCGGGAGCCCAATTGACCTTGGCAAGCAGCGCATATATCGATCTATACGTTCTGCCAAGCAGCGCATATATCGATCTATACGTTCAAACGCAGAACTCTTCAACCAGGTGCAAGGATTGCTAAGGGAAGAAATGTGAGGGGTCCTGGTCACCTTGTCAACTTAAGTGCAGCAGAGCAGTGAAAGACATCAGCTTCATGGAATATGTTTGTGCAAAGCCTCCACAAATAATTGATATCTGGCATTTGCGGCACGCCTTTTAGTTTTTTAAACTGCTTTCCCATTAATTTTCTGGGGCCTTCCCTTTCATAACTGCTTAGTATGAATTACACATTTCATACAATCACTTCCACATTTTGTTATTTATTAAACATGAATGTTTGATTCTACACCTGGCCGGCGGGGGTAAGTGCATCAGATGAGCTGAGCTGAGCTTTGGGCCTCAACTCTTGATGCTCATTACCCATAGCTCCGTTTGAATCATATTTGGTTAGGAAGACAAAGGGGCATATTATCAAGGACGGGCGATAAACCTATCGCCGCTTTAGCGTCGGTTTTCGGGCGTAAAGCGGCGATAACTTTATCGCCTATTCAACAAGGACATGCTAGCGCGTGTTTTGCTGACTTAGCACCCATTTCCAGCACGCCCTAACTTTGCATCGCTATTGAGATGCAAAGTAGGCGTGGCTGTGAAAACAACCAGGGAAAATATCGCAAAGGCAGCTTCGCGATACTATCAAGGAAGGGTAGCGATATTTAAAATTGCGTTAAGTATGCCTTAATGCAGGAATTTAACGTCTGTGAAATTCCTGACTAAGGCATACTTAACATAGGGGTGGATTGTGTGGCTAAGACCACAGGCCACTATCATCAAGGGTATCGCTGTTTTCCAAGGAACATCGCTGGAAAACCAATGATGTTCCATGGAAAACATCGCTATTGCTAGGACAATGAGCTCCATTGCGCTGCGTGTTGTTAATACAGCTCTTGCATGGCGATAATTATCTGCGATAGCCGGCGTTAAACATTTTAACGCTAACAGCGGCCAGCGATAATTATCGATGGCCGTTGATCATATGCCCCAAAAATTTCAATGCAAGGCTTTCAAAGAAATCTGTTCCTACTAAATGATATAGATGAAGGTGAGAGCCCAAGGATTACTGAATCAGGCAGGAGAGTCTTCTAGACATGAAGCCTCAACCAACAATAAAATGTGTTTCTGGATAAGAAATCAGTGACAAACTCTAATCTGGCTTTAAAGGCGTTTGCTAAATTGAAAACTGGTTTGGACCGGCGGTACACTAAATTTAAGAGCAATCCTTAGCCTTGGAAACCAAAGCTTTTACTCAGAGCTTAGCTAAAGAACACCGGTCATTCTCTAAACAGGACAATTGGCTCTGAGGAGCAATGTTTGAATGTTTGGGCTTTGGCAAGAGGGAAGTCAAATGTATTGTTTAAGGAAGTTTTTCTATAAGTCTCAAAGGTTGCAAAAGGCCTTTCATTGGAATTTGAAATATCTTGCATATTGTGGTGCAGAAACAACCCTTAAAAAACAGATCATTTATGTTGGGTATTTTCTGCTTTCAAAATAAAGAAACTACTTTGAAGATAGGAAGGCGAGAAAGATGTGATGTGGAAGCATAACATCAATGATACCAATGATATTTTGTTCAACGATCTCAGCAAAAACATACTTGACAAGAGAATTTGTTCCCCACACCTAATAATAGACTAGAAATTGGGTGTTATTTTTTCCTATACACGCATTTTGAAAACTCACTTTGGGGATAAAATATGCATCTTTATATAGGATTAAAAGTTATTGAGATAATTTGCTTTCTAGGTGTAGATTATTGTGACCAGCAAAGAAATGTGTCTGCTTGTAGTATATCCTTCTTACTATGTTAATTGTTTTTGGTATGTTTTACTTTTGTTCATAATATTTGCTTTTCAATAATTCAATTATTTTGCTTATGCCAACTAAATTATATACCGGTGCACTTAACACATTTTCAAGCAGATAGTCCTAAGGATGTATTTGATGCTCCATAAACATAGTAGAATTGTAGAATTGATCCATACCATGTGGTTCAGTAGAGATACATATATTCTGTCAGGGACAAAATCTGCAGACATGATATGAAGCCAGATCCATGCATTGACTTGCTGGGACACCATCCTAGATGGATGGTAAATGTAGTTTTTTTGGGCGCTTGGATATCACACACTGTTTGCATAAAATGATGCTTATCTCAAGTCTCCACTGCTGCAGCTTGGTTTGTTAAACTGAAGTATGTCAGAGGTAAGAGGTGATGTTTTATATATGAAAAGGTCAGTTTATAACAATATACAGAATTTTAATGGAAGTTAAAGTGGATTGGTAGTCCAGATTTAAATGGGGAGGGTGAAAGGCCATCAAGATTATGATAAATTATACTTTCAAAGAACATCGTAATTAAGGAGTAAATTCATTATTTGTTTAGACATTAGGTATGTTTTTAATTTCTCTAGATTGATGATTACTTCTAGAATTCTTTGGGTTTTGTCCTTTCCATTCACTGTTTTCTAGGTAGACTGCTTATTACTATCTCAATAAAAAAATTAACTTGTGTAATGTCAATTGTTGATAGAATTTTCTTTTCAGCCTCTATGGTGAATTTTGAAACATCACCTCTAATGATACTGCCCATTTTACCAATGAAGGTTTCTCGAAGTATAACAACAACAGCTGAATAATAAACTCGAATGTTTGCTCTTTTTTACTCCCATTCATGAACACGGTGAAACATTGCGCCTGGTATCATTTTTTAAAGGTCTCCGATTACCTCCTAGCGGCCTTCACAACTTCACAAGTGCCAGTGGGGCAGGGTGCTGCTGGGACATATATTGATATGTGAGCCTCACTTTCAGGAGTTCCTGCTGGTGTCACTACTAAAAGTGTTGGTAGGATGGGCATGGTAATGTCGTGCTTACACATTCTAGTGTTCCACAGGAAGTTGGACTACCAGCCACTCCTTTGACGGCTGGACACACTACACCCACACACCCATCCATCACGGGTGTCGCGAGTGACGTGACCCCGCAAATAAAAGGGCCCGGGTGCACGTGCTCGTGGCAAATTACTACCATAAATCTCCTGGTGTCTGGTCCGACGTTACTGTAATGTGGGCCTGAGGCCCAACACCACACTGGCCATGAGCGGGACCGACCCTGTGTGTGCGCCGTCTGCTTCTCGGTTGTGCCCCGGGACGATCAGTAGCCAGAGGCACCTGCACTGATGTGCCTGTACGGCATGAACCTACTGCTGCCAGCCTACTCACATTTGGGCCTGAGAGGGGAAGCAGAGGTGCCACCAGACCATTGAGTGACACTCTCAGCCACTGCCCGCACATCCAGCCACACGGATGTATTCGTAGTGGGCGCGACTGAAGCAGGCAGAGAAGGGCGAAGCCCCTCCGGCAGGGAAAGCGCGCCCGGCCTGCGGTGACACTCACAGTAAGCACCAGCACCATATAACCCTTAAGTGGCAGCCGAACTCGGGTGGTGAGAGAAGGAGAGTGTCGGAGGTACAACTGCAAACCCTGCCCCTCTCGTGAGCGAACTGTGGCACCGCTATGCTCTGTTGCTGAGGCCCCTGCAACCCTCGCGCTATGCCTTGAGAGAGCGAACGACCCAGCCTAGCAGCGACACAGCCACTGTCATGCCTCGCCCCTCCACTCGCACCCACCTGTTGAAACGCCAGTGAGAGGCCCACTCAAGTTGTTCTTTGGACGACAAAGACTGACTCTAGTGCATTTGGCAGCTCCTGCCTGTCATACCGTAGGTTAGTGAGGAACTGCCGCCTGTCGTCTCGCTGCCCCCAGGGGAGGTATGACGGTAGATACAACCACCCTTTGAAGACTCTGCACAGCATGCAGCAAGAAGGGAGAGCTGCCGCTACCCCAAGCGCAACACATGCGAGTCGCACTACGGTCCGTCAGCCGGCCGGACACAAGCGTTGGCTGCAGCGCCACTTAGCGTCCCTTTTGCCCGCGCCGTAAGCCCCGGTATCATCCTCTGCACCAGCGCATTCGGTGGCTGCTGAAAGACTGCCACCGTACCATAAAAATAAATAAAACAAGCATTTGCAATGCAATAGGTCTCGCATTTATACAAGTTTGAGCTATTGGCATTGTAAATGACAATGCCTTTTATTTAGGTTTTGTTTTTTAAAACATGAATAAAAGGCACTGTCATTTACAATGCTAACAGCTCAAACTCTCTCAAATGCGAGACCTATTGCATTGCAAATGCTTGTTTTACAATGTGCTGAGCTCTGTTTTCAGGTCAAGCCTTGTCAGTGTGCATGTGCTATATGTAAGACCTGCTGTAATTAATAAAACCACTATATTACCGCCTCCTGCTTACTACTAGTTCATTTCAGCGTCACTCTTCTTGGCTGCCTCCGGTCTTGTACCCGCAGCCGATAGCTCATTTCCTTTGAAGGATCAGAGGCACTGCTAGGGTACAATGCACTTATGCTTGTCTTCGCTATCTCCTGTGTGTGGAAACGTTTTTAGGTCTCGCCTTTTCCATTCCGAAGGAATGGAAAATGGAGAGAATTCAAGTGCTCAAAATACTCGTCAAACCAAGGGGTTTTTTTGTGTGGTTTTCTTCGAGTTCACGTGGCCACAGGCACGCGCTTTTGGGCCATAAACTTTCACGGCCATCTGTTCCCCAGCTCCAGCACCTCCCCTCTCTCTCCCCGCACACAGCCTTACTTGCATTTCTCCTCCTCCTCCCCAGCCAGCTTCCCCCAGGCCGTGTTCCCTCCCACCTTTCCTCCTCACTGTCCCTTCTTTCATTCACAACTTTACTCAGTGGTACCAGAACCATTTCTTGTTATAATGTTTGGCTCTTTAAATTTTGCATCTGTGTTTTCTCTGCTGTCACTTCAGCTCACCAGGCTGCACACCCCCTCACCCCTCGCTCGCCAATGTCCCTCCCACCCTTTCTTTGATCTTGCAGCAAGTTCTTACAGGCTAATGGCCCTCCCCCTCCCCCTCCCCCAGCACAGAGCGCGCATCGCTTGTTTACTCTCCCCATTTGTCTTACTGGCTCGCATTCTTTCTCCCTTTCGCTCTCTTTGTCTCTGCCTCCTATTTCTCCTCTTTTCTTTCATCATCGTCGTTATTTCCGCCTCCATATCCCCCTTTCTCTTCTTGTTTTTATTTCCTTTTTGCGCGTGGGCACGCACACACAATTTCCGGTTGCGATCACTTTCGCGCGCACCATTTTCTTGTTACATTAGATCATTGAATGACATGCAACAATATGTTCTTTCTCCGGAGCTATGCTGCCATCTGCTGGTTGGATGAGCAGCTCCCTGCCCTCACTCCTGGAAGCCGTGACAAGCATGAATAATGCAGCAGGCGGTTACACTGAAATGTGCATGTGTGACTGACTTTGAAACGGACTCGTCGTCATTGGTGATTCATTTAAGCCACACGCAGTTCTCGCAAAGCATTCACGCCAGCCAGCATTATAATGCCAAAACACACGGTTGTGAGTAATGTCTCACGCTGCCACTTAGAATCCATTTTCTATTTATCCAGCTGAGTGGAAGGCTGAAGAATGCGTGAATTCATAATGGACACGCTTGGTGGGTGGGGGAAAAGCAGCTACACAACCCACTTGTCATTTGCACCTGGGTGGTCTTCAATTCACGCTGCATCCTTAATATCTATGCTGCCTGAAAATAGTATTTTCCTGCCCAAACGTGCCCCACCCTTAGTAAAGTATTTTGGTTGCCCTCCCCTCTCCTCTAGTAAAATGGCAATACACCCCATTACCAGCCCCCTCCCCAAACAATGATTTGCTTAAAACACATGAAAGCCCTGGCGATGACCATCTCCAAGTGACTGCAGTAGCAGTATATTGCGAAATTCGCCTCAAGAAAGTCAAGACCCAGGTCTGTGAGTACCGTCGTTTTTTTCATTGGACTGTACGAATTTTTTATTTTGGTTACTTTCTCTACCACACTGTTCCTCTACTCCAGGGGGGAAGTTGTCTCCACCCATGCAGGTCCATGTGATTTTCTGCCCCTCTACCCTCACTACCTGTCTAGCTCTCAAACAGAAATAAGCAGTGTCGTCCAGTGTCCTTGCTGGTGGCCTAGGCAGAGCTACAGGGTCTGAGTGTCCACTTCACAACACAAAATCCTTGAAACTGTTTGCCCATGCCTTCTGATTTGGCAACTGTAGTCAGGTCCAGTTTAATACAAATAATTATGTCTCCGGGGGCGTGGAGGGTAAGTTCTTTCCTAAAGTATGGAACAGGTCTCAGATAAATAGAGATGTTTTCCAAGCTAGCCAGCTGGCATCAAAGAATCAAAATCAAACCTCCTGGTTTTCGGAATGGTACTTTAAACAAGCATTGGCAAAGCAAATAGGTCTCACCTTTGGGACCTTTTAAGTGTTTAGCCTTGCAATACTTGATGTTTTTGAACCAAGGATATTGTGCTGGATAACTAAACACTTGTAAGGTCCCAAAGGCGAGGCCTATTGGCTATGCCAATGCTTGTTACCCTTATTGATGCTTTTGGCCCATCACTGCTTCTGCCCGTTTTGAGTCCCCTTTAGCTTCCCGTTATAAGAAGCCCTCTCCCCATCCACCGAGTGCACATAGGCCCAACATTTTTTTGGCCTTTTGCTGCTTGTTTTTAAAGCCAAGTACCGAACTCTTTCGGGTAGATGGTTGTAAACAAATAACAAGCCGTCATGTCCACGCGCCCACCACTGTGCCTTCTTTTTAGTGATCCTAGGTGCAATTATGCCCGCCAGGCAGAAACCAGATTGTTTATCAGCCTTGAAGTGGAGATTTTGCATCAGATTTGCTGTTTCAGCGACATAGTGCGGTGTGTTTTCCTGGTTATCATTGTTAATGCAGGTAATGAGGTAGCAACTGCTCCGTCATCAGGTTTGGGTTTAACTAAGGTGGAGTCTCACACAGATATTTCTGCATAATGTAGTGAAAAAAGAATAGATAAAAAAAGAAAGCGTGCTAACATCTATCTTAGGTAAGCAGGGCTCAGGTTAACGCTCCTTCATGCACACATAATCCCTCCGTCCTGACTTCTGTGCGAGGCCTTGCATCCCACACTCAGGTAAAGAAGCCCCCAACCACTAGTATTCCCCGGCTGTAATCGGGACACATCTGTAAGCAGAAAACAAAGGCAAGGAATGCAGCTGAACTGGCACTACAGCTAGATCAGATTACGGCAGGCCAGAGATGTGTCCAGGGGACAAATAGCGGAAGCGCTGGTTATAAAAAATAAGTTTTGTTTCTTCCTTTGAGTGAATCGCCATTCGTTCTTCTTTAACAACCCTTGAATTCGGGGGTTTGGACAGCACTGCACAGGAAAGCAGTAACAGCAACATCGCAGCTCTGGGAGGAGTGGGAGGGCGGGGGCTGCCTGCGCATGCGCAACATTTTAAAGGTTCGTTTTGAGGTAGGAGCGCGAGCCCGGAGCGACAACGAAGTGCCGTACCGTACCTGAAGTCCCGGGACCCAGGAGAGGGCCCGGGCGAAGACCAGCGGGGAGACTGCCGGACCCCCAAGCCTAAGGGCAGAGCCCCGCTTCTTGCTGGAATGACAAAGGAGCTTGAGTGCTCTGCAAGGCTCCCGAGAAGCCCGAAACCCTGGTAGGTAGGAGAGGGGAGGGGAGAGGGGGTTGCCTGTATGTGTGTGCTTGCGTCTGGGTGCCTGCGTGTGTGTGCATGTGTGTGTGTGTGTGTGTGTGTGGGTGTGTGTGTGTGTGTGTGTGTGTCTGTGTACATGCACGTGCGTTAGGCTGACTTGCTGGGAATGTGGACGGAGCCGACGTGCGCGTTCACGCAGGCAAATCCAGCAGCAGAAGCGCGTGGCACCCTCCTGTCCCTAATTCCCCCGAGACGGACGACTAAAGTTGTCTAACTGGAGCATTCTTCAGATGCAACTCCAGCTCGACCTAATAAAAAGAAGAAAGGAGTCTTGTCCTGATGTAGCCCGGCTGACTGATGCACCGGCACAAGCACCGCACAACACTGCCCACAATAGAAAGCAGCTGCTGCGGCCTCAAAGCTGACCAGGCTGTAAGGACACCGGCAAAGCGCCAGCACTGCAGCACCACCTGGTGGCTGTACAGCCACGTCACCTCCACACCACGAACCTCTGCGTGCGGCAGTCCTATCCGGGAATGAGCTTGCAATGAGGACTATCAGCCGCAACTCCACTAACGTAGGAGACGCTGTCCTGCCAGGAAAGTACCCGAGACAGCCAGAACGGCCCGCAGTGCCACGAAGCATCTGCCCACTGTACCGCATGCCAGCCACAGCCCAGGGAACAAGCACGTGACCTGCCTGAGACTGTCACTCCCAAACCAGGGTGGTAGCAGAGAAAGCCCTGCCCCCCTTCCCCTGACAATCACCTGCGGTCACTACAGCAGCAAGGAAACAGGAAGAATACCACAGAAGCTGGCATTTCTCCAGAGGCCCTTGGGGTCAGAATCACTAGAGAGTTGGCAGTCCGCAGGCAGGAACAAGAGCAGCCACGCTCCCCACCAATGACTGAGCACCCCCACCTCGGCTCTGCTCCTATGTCGGTGTGGAAACTGCTTCACGCGCTGCCTTCACCACACTCATGATGCAACCCCACAACCGCACCAGAAGCAGCTCATGCAGAGCACCCTGCAACAGGCCCTGCGACGCCAACACTCAGCCCCAGTAGAAGAGTCGCTGTAACCTGGCCGGCAAGAAGTGACTGCTGGGGTATCCTGATGAAGGAGGAAGCACGCATAACCACGGCGCACAACAACCCAGAGGTCACCACAGCTGCTGCCGCCTACCACAGCATCCACACAGCAAACTCTCCTGGCAATGCAATTGACACACTCTAACACACAAGGAAACCTGTCATCAAGCGCGCACCAATGGTGGATGCCTGACTCCACCTCAACCAGGACCACTGCGACACAAGCCCCTACTAGCAAAACTGGAAGCCCAGCCACAACAGGGAGCCCAAAGACCCAAAGCAGCACAGCCTGAGAGCGCGGCGCTCAGGAAGAAGATAGGAAGCACGCCAAAAGAGGAGAGTACCCAACCCCACCTAAACTAACGGTTGAGAACAGGGACATCAGCAACCTTGCACCGTCCTCGCTCAGGGAGAACTGAGGCTACAAAGCACAGCCTGCACAAGAACTGATTGCACCCAGCTGCCCAACAAAATAAAAGCACATGAGAAGCCTACAGTGTCTGTCCCAAGGCAGCAAAGCCCAGTAAGATGGCAAGCCCCAAAAGAAACACACGGGGGGCTGCCTAAACTTTCAAAAGAGAAAGATGGTGGCACATCAGCAAGGGCCCCCTGGAAGCCTGAAGCTCCTCCAGCCTAAGCAAGCGCTGACCAAACTCAAGAGCAACACCAAAGACAACCCCCACCAGGAAGGGTGGAAGACCAGCCAGACAACAATGTCTCAAGGTAGCCATCCCCACCAAAAGCACAAGAAAGACTGGTGCAGAACAGCACCTAAAGTGGGAACTCAACGCCACCACCGACATCGCAGACATCCTGGAGTACAGGCACCCCACGTGCCAGGAAAGCATCCAAGAAGAAAACCGAGCACACAAAGAGGACGCAAAGCTAGAAGCATGCAGAAAGCCGCGCCAGTGAACCTGACTGCACAGACAGCACCCAGGAGACCTCTCCACACAGAAGCACTGCTGAATGCAGGTAGGAGAGAGCCCACCTCTCCACCGCCCAAGCGAAGCTCCGCAATAGGCCAACGACCACACACGGTGTCCTCCCTCACACTTCCTCAAGACAGAGTCGGCTGTGACCCAAGACTGGCAAGAGTGGAGTTGCACACCCCACATGGCAGGCCGCCACAGCACCATCCACTCCAACAAGCAGTGACACGAGACCGGACGTCACGTCGCCCAGCAAGCAAGGAGCACGTCACAAAGTGACCAGTGCAGACAAGCACACCGGAGAGAAGGCAGAAGCCGGCGCCATGACAGCCTCGCCTCGAGGTCCAAGCTCAACGCCCTCGAAGAAAAGAAGAAGAGTGACAGCCCTATCACCCCGAAGACCGGATGAGCACAGGTGGGCCGAACAAACCAACAAAGAGAGAAGACTGAGGACTCACAGCCAGCCAAGAACACACCCAGACACACCAGACAGCCACCAAGATGGACCGACGTCCCTGGATACAGCCTCATGGGTGAACCGAACGTAAGCCGCAGCAAGGACCAACCGTGTTTCATCCTAACGCTTCCCCAGGCGACCGTCCGTCCTGAGCGTCGGCAGTCTAAGTCAAGTGGCATCCCTGCTCCTGTCCACAGATGCCACGGGTGAAGATCAGCACAGAGTGTCCATCCTCACACCGCCTCAAGATGGAGTCGGCAGTGGCCCCAAGCCAGGTAAGAGAGGATCTCCACACTCTACGTGTCAAGCCACTACAGACACTCCAGCTCAGCAAGGCGGAGGCACATGGCTGCCAAGTCCCTCCAGACATCCAGCACTCCCAGCAAGTCACCACCACCTGTCATCCCGAGTCACCACATAGCTGGCAACCACCATCACACCAGCCATCAGCACCTGCGTCAAACAACACCACTCCCAGAAGATCGGCAGACTGGAGTCCTGCACCGTCGCCACACCAGCCGACAAAAGAAACCAGAGGCCACCTGTGAACCTGGCCTATACCGTAACTGCAGCAGCGAGCGCAAGTCTTGGCCAAGACTCATCCACCCATGAGAGTTGCGTGTGCGACCAAGTAACGGCTCCTCAGCCGTCCTGCAGCTGCCTCCAGACGGCACACAAGCGGCCTCCGGCACAGCTCTCCTACAGTCCCGCAGCAACCCCAACAACGGGCCTCCCCCGGCGGGAGAGCGAGAAGAGACTCTGCCCCATTGACAGGTTTCCGGTCACAGCCAAGTAGTTCAACAGGGACAATCGGTCCAGCAACACCTCTGTGAATTTTCATTTGGGACTCCATCCATATTCAACACACAACCTATTACAAGGAACTGTTGGAACCCACCACAGACCATCACTAATGTCAGTAAAGTAGAAGCCAGGCAAGACAGCACGACATGTCATCGTCAGCGAACTGACGGTATGCAGCGGACGTCTCCAAGCCAGCGGTCGTGTCCTGAGCCGCTCAGGTTAAACTACAGGTGCCCGTCAAGAAGGTTCTGCTGCAAGCAAAGTCACCAGCCCAGGTTTTGCCACCTGACTCTAGAGACAGATGGACCCTGTGGTATTTAAATAACTGTTTGTTTTGTCCCCACAGGTTGGACTAACATTTTGTTTGTTCCTCAATAAAGTTGGGGAGGAATGTAATGTCCTGCAGGACACATTCTAGTGTTCCACAGGAAGTTGAACTTACAGCCTCTCCTTTGAGGGCTGGACACACTACACCCACACACCCATCCCTCATGGGTGTCACGAGTGACGTGACCCCGCAAATAAAAGAACCCGGGTGCACGTGCTCGTGGCCAAATACTACCATACATCTCCTGGTGTATGTGTCCGACGTTATTGTAATGGGGGCCTGAGGCCCAACACCACATGCATCAGCAAGTGTGCGCACCTGGTAGCACGCATAGAGGGGCAGGGGCAGTCACAGACTAATGGTTCCTTCTTTGGTGATGAATGGGATTGTGTATATGGCTTAATATGCTCCACGAGGTGTTTCAATTCACAAATATATCATCTAGGGGTGTACTTAGGTCTAAAACTGCTCCACAGACTGGCTTAGATCTCAAGTAAATATAATTGTGGGAATCGGCTGGTTTCATGTTGTGACATGTTCTTGCTACTTTCATGCTCTCCGCCTCTTAAATATCTATTGTGTTTTCCCTTTTTGTTGGTACTAGTTGACCTCATCGTTTATCTAGGTTTGCCTTGTCTTTTATTCTCAAAGGTTTGATGGAAGATCAAAGGAGGTATAATGCAAACATTTTCCTTTTAATACATGCCTAGAATTATATTCTTCATATATGAGACATTTTAAAAAATATATATATATATATTGGCATTTAATACTTAAGCAAGAGAGCAGACAGATAATCAACATCATACAAGCCTCGCTTCACATTTATATTTAGAATAAAACATTGCATGATTCGTTTCAGTCTGAACTTGTTTCCATAAACTCAAGATATGCATGTTATGCAGAGTCATTTGTTATTCGGTTTATCCAACATTTTTGGCACATATGGAGGCTTTGCAATATTGATACAGTATTTATACAATCAAGTCGTTATCAAGATGAATATATTCAGCTCGGAAAGGGTGATATGAAATGCCATCTGTGCACAGTAATCTAGAACGTAAAGCAAACATTTAACTTAACTAATGCAAGAGAGCGTTAGATGCTGGGATTCGTATTCTTAATCTGGGGGTGTCAGTTCGCGGGCAGGGTATGGCAAAGAGGTGTTCCAGTCTTATCCAGGTATGTCTTTGGCCAACATATTGTGTATTGTTAACAGGCATTCGCACAAGGGGGCTTCAGCAGTATTCCCGGCATGCAGTGGGGCACCATATCCACCTTTCCGCCCTGGTCTGTCCAGCCCCATTCACCTATTATCAAATTCCAGAGTCTACCCAGCATTGTGGCGTTACCCCGGGAGGTAGTGTATTTTGGGGGTTTTATTTATTTATTTAGATTTTCGATAGCGCGAACATTACCCGAAGGTGTCAGAGCGCTTTACAAAAGAACCAGTTGCGATACATAAGGATTTAGGATTACATGAGTTACATGAAAGAAACAAACAGAAAAACAAAATTGCAAATGTACAAGTTGTAAAGTCACACAGGGAAGAGATGCAAGTAGAAAAAATTGCAAATGTACAAGTTGTACAGTCACTCAAGGAAGAGATACAAATGGATAAACTCCAAGAATCACATAGGAATGGAAGTGAGTACAAAGGTCTACTACATATACTAGTGGTTAGATTTATCTCTATATACATATATGTACAAATAGTAGATTTTCTCAGGATTCTATTTTACCAGCGATTCGGCTTGGACAAGTATATATCGCATATTTACAGAGTGAAAAGAGAAATAAAAGTTTAAATAAAAAGGAGTAGAGAGCGGTATGTGGGGGAGAAGAGTTGGAGGCTGACATTGATGAGAGGAGAGAGGGGGACCTGAGGGGAGAAAAAGATAAGGCAGTCCAGCGTAAGTGAAATGTCTGAAGGTCAGCAGTATGGAATCCAAGGGACCAAAGGAAAGGACAGGAATCCTCAAAATGACGGACCCGGGTCGTGGGCATCGATGGAAACCATCTCAACATGGCAAGATGCACCCAGGGCAAGAGCGACAACAGGAGAGGGTCCCAAAATGGCGGGGCGCACACGAGTTCCAGTCCAAAAGTTACTAGGGCCAAGTCCAAAGAAAACCAGGGAGCCGACCCAACGGAGGAAGAACAGGAGGGGAAAGGGAGCCAGACAGTCAAAAAGAGGAGCATCTTAAGAATTTGCACCTCCTTTCACCACTGCTGCACACACATGATCTCTGGTCAAAATGCTCCCTTGCTCCTGCACAGAATCAACATCTCAAGAGCATCATGTTTGCCCCCCCAGCGTCCTGTGCAGGCGAAGTCACTCGGAGCCCTCCCTCTCCTTCCCTCACCCACTGTACCCGGACCACCTACCAAGGACTCCAGCAATTCCCTTAATCCTATTCCTATGCAGGCCACATCCTACTCCCCCCCCAATATTCCTGACCCCAGGATACAACTCCTCCTTATGGATGCCACACCTACCAGTGTCAGGCACCGCAACCCAAAGCCTCCCCTGAAAGCTGTAAATCGTCTCTGTCCCGTCGCCGAAATACGCCCCTTGAATCCCACAGCGCCCCTCCATATGCAGCCCCCTTCGTGCGCACTTCCACTTCCCCTTTAGCAGCCGCTATTATTTAAAGCCACAAACCCTGTGTTTGCTTCGAACCCTTTCCTCGGCTGACATAGCAATAATAGGCAGGCATTTCGGAATCTCAGAGACCCATCTTCTTCTGCTCTGAAGTAACAACCTGTTCCTAATCACCTCACTTCCCGGGCGGCACATTAGTTCAGATATCTTTACCAACCGCTTTTCTAGTAACAACCTTCTCATTTCCCCCCCCCCCACACTCCTCCTCCTCATTTTCCCAACATGGCCACCACTCTAGTTAAGGCTGGAATTAATTGCTACAAAATAATTTATCCTCCTGACCAGACTAAAGCTTCAGTAAAACGATTGAAGCATAACACTATTGAACGTTTCCCTGATTCCATTTTTGTTGATCAATTTTGCAATGGTCATTTTGGGAGGCTCAAAAATGATTTCATTTTCTTGACTCACGACACCCCTTCTTGGTCCACCAGCTTATATAATTCCCTTAACGTCACCTCCTTTTCCTCTATTCCTCATGGGAAACAACTACAAATTTCCCCCTTTGCGTGTTTCAACAACACCCTCACTATCTCACTCTATAACAACAGTACTGTCAAGATCCAAGGCAAAGACATCTGTCTCTCTCTCTCTCTTTGACCAACTCTTATCCTCCCTACTCCCCTCCTCTGCGACCGGGTTATCCCCTGACTCTTAATCTAGCTCCACCCATTACTCCCTTTCTCCTCCCCTGACCCTCCTACACTCCAACAGGCTGCACCCCGAAAAGCACAGGTTGGCCATCTTCCCTCCCCCTCCCCTGTGCCCTCCTCTCCCATTCATCCCCCCCACAGCATGCCCCCCCACATCTCTTTAGCCTTACCTCTAGCTAATACGCTCCTCGTCCAATCTGCACCGGTTCCTAGGTTACCTGTAACTGTACATTTTATTCTCACGTACTCGTATCCCTGCTCTTCTCTTCTTCGCTGCAGGTCTGTGTCAGATGTTCCCAAGCAACAAGTAGTTCCTCCACTGTTCAGCTATGCGCGGTGTCTTAATACCTTTGATTCCTCTCTGCCAAGGGTTTCAACCTCTGCTCCAACCCAGCTGACTACATCTCGTTTCCAGGCTCCTATCCATTACTATCCTCCTTTTGGTTAATACCATAGCCAGATCTACAAATCTATTCCCCACCTTCCGCTTGTGAGGTCGGGTTAAAGCCTCAACAAACATACCACGACCGTGGTGTTTAATGTGTGCCTCAATGTATCATTGATAATACTTAATTCCAAAAAGGATGCAACACTGTGCAGGCCCAGGTAATATGTAGGAAGTCTGCGTCCCTATGATTCCACCTCCGGCAACTATGCATTTCCCCATTCTGGAGACGTTTGGGGAGTCATATAAGTCATATGCACAAAGTTAAATTGCATATATTTCAACCTCGTGTTGCAAGAAATTCTCTTGAGGGATGACAAGATTCTGCCTCATTTCAAGTCAGTAAGTTCTCTATCTAAGGTCGACTCCCATTGTCTCAGTATCGCATGTAGCGGAGTAAGGGATGCTCCTATGAATAAGGCATTAAAACATTTTACCTAATGCCCAGCTGTGCCTAACGTAAGTAGTGAGTGCAGTACTACATCTGTCTCAGGTTCCTCCCGGCCCTTTACCCACAACTTTCCGAAAGTGCAGGTCAGGGCTTCATACTGCAGGATCTGTCCAGGAAAAAGACCACAGCCTTTAACTAGTTCCTCAAAAGGGATTAACACTTTCTCACGGTAGCAGTCACCTACTGTCTCCAGCCCCACCTCTGTCCAGGCTGTCATTTGTTCGGGTGTGAATATCGACCGTGGATCAACATCAGGCAAACCAACCAAAGGCAACACGGATGCTAAACATTGTGCCAACCATTGCATTTTGGAAGCCAGGAGATAAAGCTCGAAATTTGGCCTCCCTAGGACCCTCTCCGTTATGGGGCGTTGTAGTGTCTTCAATGAAACTTTCTGCCTCCCATTTCTGCAGCAGGGAATCCAATTGTCTAAATCACCCCGTGGGCATTAAGATCGGGAGGTTGACCGAAAAATAGAGTAGATGTGGTAACATGACCATTCTGGTCAGGGAAACCCTGGCCATGATAGGTAATCGCAAAGAGGACCAAAAGGGCACGCAGGATAGAGGGATTGGAGTGCCCTATCTAAGTTGCACTCTCTCAGACCATGTAGAGAGTCGAAAATATGAATACCCAAGATTTTGAATGTGTTAGGTGCCCAATTAAGGTCTGCAGGTTGGGCTGGGGGTTGGGGCAGGGCGCCAGTCACAGGAAACGGGTAGTTTTTTTTTTTTTTTACCCGTAAGCCTGACAGGAGTTCAAATCAACCCAGAAGGCCCACAGAAACTATTTCACTCATCTTAACCCCTGCTGTGGGACATACATATAGGACTCACACTCATTTCACCCAACCCTCCCAGAGACCCATACGTGTCATGGACTTAAATATATAGTCTCAGCCTACTGTATCAAAAGCCTTTTCCAGGTTGATCAATAAAATAGCCACCTTTGTAACAGATCATGCCTCTGAGTGATACAACACATGATAGAGTCTATGCAGATAAAAGAAGGTATTACGGGACGGAATAAAACCATTTTGGTCAGTGTGTATTAGGTTCCGCATGTAGGGGAGCAATCAGAGCACCACAATCTTGATAAGTATCTTGAAATCCTTGTTAAGCATGGAAAAAGATATATAATGTACTACCCAGGCTCCTGAAACGGTCACTTAGGAGAGCGGGATCGCAAGTGCATTCCGCGTGGTTTCAGGAAGACTTCAGAGTCTCAGGGACACGGCATAAAGAGTCAACAAGTGGGGAGCCAATTTGGAAGCGCACACCGAGTAAAATTCTGCAGGGAGACCATCCGGTCCTGGCGTTTTACCCGTGGTCACAGTTGTGATACCCTCACAAATCACCTGTAGCGTCACCGGGCCTCGGAGTTGTAGTTGTGGGGGAGGCAAGAAGTCTCTGATCTCCATCCCTAAGACCGGAGGAGGAGTGGTGTATGATGTCTCATAATATTCCCAGAATAAAGCGTTAATCGCTTCTGGGTCATAGACGGATACGCCCGTCTCAGACTGGACATGTGTGATCAGTGTCCCTCGGGTCTCTGGTCTGATCAGCAATGCGAGTAGGTGGCCAGCTTTTCCCTCCTCTTCCTGTACCCTAGTAAGGTATCTCCTATAGTTGTGGCATCTTAACGTTTCTAGTGTGTAGTTGTAAAGTGTCGGCATTTCCTGCAAGCGTATCAAGGCTAAGGTGTACGCCCCATGTGCATTGTCTAGTCTGCGCAGTCGGTCCCCTAATTCTTCCAGCTCCCTATGGAGTTCTCTCTGCGCCCCAACTGACTGGCCCAGGCAGTGTCCCCGTACCACCACTTTAAACACTTCCCATTCCACCAATGCACATTCATGGGGAAGAAGGTTTCAATAAAGGTGCCCAGGGACTCCCTAAAGGGGACATCCTTCAACCTCAAGGGATTGAGTCTCCATAATGGAATCAGGGGGCACGTTCCTAGGAGCTGGTGGATCATCCATAATAGACAGCGGTTTGAGAAAGTACACCCTCGGTATTCAGTATGTTTGATGGAAACACTGAAGTCTTGGGAGCACACGAAGGCATTCAATATTGTGTGTAATTGATGTATGAGGGAGAAAAATGAATATTCTCTATCTTCAGTGTGCTGTACCCTCCGTGAGTGGTTCCTCAGATCTATAAGCCTCAATCCAGTCCCGTGCCATCTTGGGGTCTTCACAAAAATGAGTATTCCAACCTAATACTATACGGAGGTGGGCAGGGAACATTAAGGAGTACTGTAGGACTTCTTCTCGCAGGGTTTTCTTGATTTCAAAAAAGGCTATAAGGAATATATAAACAGCCTCGTACAAGATATATTGTTTATTTAATTCTATAGTATGTTTTATGCCCCACCTAGTCACATCTATTCCTCACTACACCTACTATCTTCCAGTCTCTAAATCATCTTCAGAGGGTGAAAGGCAAATGCTATTCTCAGGTGGTCACAGATGTTTATTTATTCATGTACTATGCCCCTAGGATTTTGAACATGAAAGGAAGGTGCTTCTACCTTAATTAGTGTGTTTGCAAAGATTGTTTCTTCCTCTTATTTGAGAGATTTCCTTACGACCACTCATATTTTTTTCTGGGTCCAACAGCATCCAGGCTAGGGAGGCCACGGAGGTCTAGACACCATCGAAAGGTCAACAGGTTTAAACACCTAACAATTATCTATTTATGCTAAAAGAATTACGCTGTTATGTTTGTCACTAAGTTACATTGTAAAATGAATGACAAAATTATGTAAAAAAGGACGGTATGTGGACTTTGGGGTATCTTTACAAGGGAAGTGGCGGAGCGCGGCGTTAGTCTTCTTGGCTTAATACCGCACTCCTCCTGTTTGGAAACATAGGGCTGTACCGTGTTTACGATACAGTGCAGCCCTGTGTTTCCCCCTGCGAAGGCTCTTATTTCAGCTGCCTAGCGCCAATGTAGGCCCCCTTTCACCATAGTGCAAGGGTGCTTGTGTGGTGGGATTGATTGTTTATGTGAAGGAAGGTGTCCCTTCCTGTACATAAACAATCCTAAATGGCGATTTGTAACTTCTAGTGTGCTGCTTTGTGCAGCACACATAGAAATTGAAACTCCTCATTTTTAAAGTGATTGTATATGTGCAGGAAGGGATACCTTCCTGCACATAAACAATCATGCAAGGCGTTTTGCTGATTCTAAGTGTGCTACACAATGCAGCATACATAGAAACAACAAAACTAAGGAGAAAGGAAGCATTTCTCCTTGTTACGTCATGTTAAGACCAGGTTTTTTTTGGTCTTAATTTCGGCATTGCACCAAATTTATGCCACCCTTGTAAATATGGGGCAGTGTCAAAGTCAATGAGTTTTGCGGCATAACGCACACCGCAACACCCATTGCCCACCCCTTTCAAGCTAAGTATAGAGTGATAGGAGGCCTTATTTACAAGGCGAAGCCCGTATTGCTACAGGAACGTCTTTGAAAGCGATGTTCCTGTGGCGATAGAGGCTTGTAAATATGCCCTTTTGTGCCATGTCATTCTTGCCGACAGGCATTTCGCCTGCTGCACTGCAGTGACCAACTAAACAGAACTACAGTTGTAGGTGTTAAAATGCTTGTCGGCAGGGTGATAGAGGGGAGTGGGGACATAACCTGCACTAAAAAAACACATAAAAATAAATAAATAAAACATCAATCACCCTGGGGCAAACACCAGTGTTGAGAGTGAAGCAGTGTTTGCCCCACAATTAAAGACTGCCAATCAACAAAGGCCTCTTGATTGATGAATCTACAAACCAAAGCCCTTGATTTATTGACAAACAAAACATCCAAGATATTTTCAGTCAGCAGGTTTGAACCCTTTCCATGCGGCCGCGATTCCCCTAGTGTGCTGTAAACAGCACGAACAGGGGCGGGCCGTGACGAACCCCAGCCGTCATCAGCACACGAGCACCGTAGTGCATGACGGCTGGGGTTCGTAATCAGCATGGAAGGGGTTAATAGAGCTTCTCTCTGTGTAGATCACATGTAAAATATAAGCCCCACCCCCACAGGACTTCCCATCTACAACCCCAAATTTGAAACCAATCTCCTAAACTATGTCTCATCAAGTTACAATAACACCTAAATGTATGCAAAAAAGATTCTCCTTCTCATATTTTCAGTAATAGAACACTTTAGCTTTTCTATAATGAGTCCACAGTGAGATGTATGCGTTCCTTAGTTTATTTAAAATGCATACCAGTATGAGTAGTTCGAAGATCCATGTATGTGAGTTTTTTAGTTATTTTTGTTCTGCTTTTAATATAGAATAATCCATAATACAGAAATGGTGGATTTGTTAGCCTGGGCATATGAGCATCCACTGCTTTACCTAATAACATTGGTAAGGAAACTAATTTATTCAAAGTAACACCAATAACTGAACTTACAACCTCACACTCGCTGGATCCCATCGTCCTTCATGGAGGGATAAAAGCAGTCTCACTGTGTTGGCCACTCACTCCCGCCCTCCTCAGCATTCATTTTCTCAGAAGGCTCCCCCCTTTCCCTCACATTTCACACCCAGAATATGTATCTGTCCTTTGGAAAGCAAAGAAGAAATCTGTAGTCTTTCTTCAGTGCCAGCTCAGAGCTGATTTCAAACAACGGATGAAGGAATATTAACTTGCTTGTTTCACGCCTCTGCTTTGGTATTTTTGTGAGTGTTGGGCAGTCTTTATGGAAAATAAAATCACACACTAAAATTTAAAACCCCTATTCCTTGAATAACTCAGTTTCATGTACCCACCTCTGTCTATTTTTGAGAAGTACAGGGCACACAGTTGAATCCCTTTCTCTGGCCAGCACATGTCTGCTTTTCACTCAGCATCTTCAGTGACCCAAAAAGCCCTCCGTGAAGCCTGTCCATCCGAAACATAACTTCATTAACCCGGGGCTCACGCTGCCAGCAAACAAGATAAAAGCCGCTAATTTTTCTCCGTTGGAGTTGAGGATTCATTTCTTCATGGTCGGGCAGTTTTGGCTTGCCCGTGTGAGTGGGTGGCAAAAAATTATGTTAGAAATGACAGGGAGGGCATGGTAAGCTGTTAAACCTTTATATTGTTTTTTTTTAATAAGCTTTGCCTGCCGCTCCTGTCATGTCAGGAGGTACAGCCGCCATTTTGAGTGGTCCTCAGTCCACCTCGAGAATTTAAATGGAATACATTTTTGCTCACAATTTTTTTTTCTCCAGTGGCATACACAGCTATTATATTTTACTCTTTTTTTTCTCTGAGAGGTACCTCATCTTCCTACCCCCTGTGAAGATTTGACTGTCTTGCCATTATTTACGGATACTTCCTGTACTAGCTGCATCTTGGGTCACCTGATAAATTAATCCTCTCTGGGCGAAACTATACCACCGAGTATCATGATGGATACTGTGCACTGCTCTAAGTCTTTGGCCTCTTCTGTTTCCAATTCTATGACTCGTAAAGAGTCTGGAGTCGGCACAAATAAAAGAGTAAAGTAATATCCCTCTTCACCTACGAAATCACCATTACCCTTGACACTGGAAGATATCCTAGAGGAGTTGAAAAATATGAAACCTTTCATGGTAGAGACAAGTGGGATCTTACAACGGATTGAGGAGAAGTGCTCCATTCTAGATTCAAAACTTACTGAGGTGGAACAACGGGTTAGTGGTGCTCAAGATGTTGCTGCCAAAGTTTCTTCTTTAACCAAGGAAGTTACACAACTCAAAGGACTGGCTGAAGATTTGGAGAATCGTAACCATTGCAACAACCTACGCATCTATGATATTCTGGAAGGTTCAGAAGGTCAGGACATGACTAATTTTTTAAATTGCGGGTGTGTCTTGACCGCGGACCAAGAGCTCCAGTCTGACTCGAACCTTCCGACCATATTCTGGTCCCTAATGAACACATATTCTGCCCTAGGATCTGGGAGAGACGAGGGGGCAACCCTGTGCTCTTTTCCACCATTATGGCCTTGCTGCAAGGCGACAGCCCCAGAGCTTGCCAGGGGCCTTGAAAAGCGGCTTAAATGGCCTCAGTATAATCTGTCGGCCCAGCACCCCCGGACTTCGCCTGGAGCTCTGGCTGGAGGCTGGTGTGGCTGCACAACCTATCGATAGACGACTTGCCCAAGGACCCTGGCGGCACAGTGGGCGGAGGCGAACATAGGGCTGTGTCCGTTGCCCTGCGGTGGTGAGCCACATGATGAAGCAGAGAACTGGGCTGCTGCAGGGGCCTGTGATGAATTGCAGAAATCTGTGGGGTGACTTGGGGCCCGGCACTGGAACCTGGAGACTCGTCAGGGGGCAGCCGACCAGGAACTAAGGCGGAAGCATTGTGGGACTGCCGAGTTAATGGGGGCATATCTGTACAGGCCCTGGCTCAAAGGACGGTGCGTTGCCCATGCTTGCAGATCCTTCGACCTGTGTAAAGGCAGTGTGGGTCCAGGGAGTGGCTTTTACAATTTGGCTGAATGGCGGAGGGGTAATGCTGCTGACCTGAGCTGGACCGGCCAGGGGGAGAAGAGAAGAAGGCTCCCCCGGGCTTGGATTGTCCTGCTTAGCACGCCGCCCATCCAGTGAAGGGGAGCTCACCGGAGTTGAAGTAAGTGTAGAGGTTCCCAGACCCTTAAACTAACTCCTTGCTTGAACTATGTTGCTCCGGGGAAAGGAGGGTTTTGAGCTTCGGTCCTGGAGTTGCACCGGAACACCATAGGATTGTGGTGGGCTGATGGGGCTGGGGCAAAACTGTGAGGAAGTCAGAGGCTGAGCCCAGAGAAGCTGGCCAGCAGATCAATAGCGGGGGTGTGTGCAGCACCCAAGCTTGTGGACACCCTGTGATGGTCTGTCTGTGGAGAACAGAAATGAAAATCCACCAAAGATGTGGCTCCAGACTGGCATCCCAGTTGCGGAGTTTTCGGTCAACAGACCCTGTTCCACAGATCAATCTGAATAAGACCAGGCAGTATTCGGGGAGAGGATAGTAAAACCTAAGGGCGCGTGCCCCACCCAAGCCAACAAGATTAATAATTATGCCTTCCCGAAGGCCACTTAAACTGTGGAGGGGGGCCGAGGAGCTCTTGTTGGCAGCTATAATGGCGGCGATCAGAAATGCAAAGGGCTTGCTAGAACCGAAAATAAACTCAGTGTTGATCGAAGTCACGCTAATCAGAGCGGACCTCTCCAAACTGAGTGGGAAATTCTCTGTTGCTGAGACCCACATTGCCTAGCTCCAGTCCACAATGAAATGCCTGAAGGCACAGGTACTCAGGCTAACACAGCAGGCTACACACATGGCTGCGAGACTGGGGACCAGGAGGGCAGGAGGGCAGGGAGAGAAGAAACAACATGAGGATGGTGGGGGTTCCCGAGGGGGTTGAGTGCCCCAGCGTCGGTCAATTTGGGAAGACTTCATTGTAAACAAACTGCAGCCAAAAAGATTATCAAAGTTTTACTCCATCGAGAGGGTGCATGGAGCTTCATTGCCCCCCCCCCCAATCTCGGGCACCACCTCCCATGATCATTACAAGTATACTCAACCATAATGACAGAGACCCAATCCTTCAAGTGGCCAGAGCGATTGGGGAGATAAACTTCGAGAATAACCTGATCAGATTTTTTCCGGACTTTAGTCTGCAAAGGCAGCGACAGATGAGAAGCTTTGAACCTGTGAAAAAAGAACTAAGAGCCAGGGACTTGAAATACATGATGCTCTTTCCCGCACGGCTCTGGGTAATAGCGGAAGGGAAAACCTGGCACTTGAGGAAGCCTAGGAGTGGCTGGAGGGCTGGCGCACAGTCGGTCAAGACAGAGATTCAGGTCGCAAACAAGGGTGGCAAGGAAGCCGGAGCCACGCAAAGCCAACAACTTACAGAGCCACAATCCAAAAGCTCACACACAGCTGCTGCCGCCTACCACAGCATCCACACAGCAAACTCTCCTGGCAATGCAATTGACACACTCTAACACACAAGGAAACCTGTCATCAAGCGCGCACCAATGGTGGATGCCTGACTCCACCTCAACCAGGACCACTGCGACACAAGCCCCTACTAGCAAGACTGGAAGCCCAGCCACAACAGGGAGCCCAAAGACCCAAAGCAGCACAGCCTGAGAGCGCGGCGCTCAGGAAGAAGATAGGAAGCACGCCAAAAGAGGAGAGTACCCAACCCCACCTAAACTAACGGTTGAGAACAGGGACATCAGCAACCTTGCACCGTCCTCGCTCAGGGAGAACTGAGGCTACAAAGCACAGCCTGCACAAGAACTGATTGCACCCAGCTGCCCAACAAAATAAAAGCACATGAGAAGCCTACAGTGTCTGTCCCAAGGCAGCAAAGCCCAGTAAGATGGCAAGCCCCAAAAGAAACACACGGGGGGCTGCCTAAACTTTCAAAAGAGAAAGATGGTGGCACATCAGCAAGGGCCCCCTGGAAGCCTGAAGCTCCTCCAGCCTAAGCAAGCGCTGACCAAACTCAAGAGCAACACCAAAGGCAACCCCCACCAGGAAGGGTGGAAGACCAGCCAGACAACAATGTCTCAAGGTAGCCATCCCCACCAAAAGCACAAGAAAGACTGGTGCAGAACAGCACCTAAAGTGGGAACTCAACGCCACCACCGACATCGCAGACATCCTGGAGTACAGGCACCCCACGTGCCAGGAAAGCATCCAAGAAGAAAACCGAGCACACAAAGAGGACGCAAAGCTAGAAGCATGCAGAAAGCCGCGCCAGTGAACCTGACTGCACAGACAGCACCCAGGAGACCTCTCCACACAGAAGCACTGCTGAATGCAGGTAGGAGAGAGCCCACCTCTCCACCGCCCAAGCGAAGCTCCGCAATAGGCCAACGACCACACACGGTGTCCTCCCTCACACTTCCTCAAGACAGAGTCGGCTGTGACCCAAGACTGGCAAGAGTGGAGTTGCACACCCCACATGGCAGGCCGCCACAGCACCATCCACTCCAACAAGCAGTGACACGAGACCGGACGTCACGTCGCCCAGCAAGCAAGGAGCACGTCACAAAGTGACCAGTGCAGACAAGCACACCGGAGAGAAGGCAGAAGCCGGCGCCATGACAGCCTCGCCTCGAGGTCCAAGCTCAACGCCCTCGAAGAAAAGAAGAAGAGTGACAGCCCTATCACCCCGAAGACCGGATGAGCACAGGTGGGCCGAACAAACCAACAAAGAGAGAAGACTGAGGACTCACAGCCAGCCAAGAACACACCCAGACACACCAGACAGCCACCAAGATGGACCGACGTCCCTGGATACAGCCTCATGGGTGAACCGAACGTAAGCCGCAGCAAGGACCAACCGTGTCTCATCCTAACGCTTCCCCAGGCGACCGTCCGTCCTGAGCGTCGGCAGTCTAAGTCAAGTGGCATCCCTGCTCCTGTCCACAGATGCCACGGGTGAAGATCAGCACAGAGTGTCCATCCTCACACCGCCTCAAGATGGAGTCGGCAGTGGCCCCAAGCCAGGTAAGAGAGGATCTCCACACTCTACGTGTCAAGCCACTACAGACACTCCAGCTCAGCAAGGCGGAGGCACATGGCTGCCAAGTCCCTCCAGACATCCAGCACTCCCAGCAAGTCACCACCACCTGTCATCCCGAGTCACCACATAGCTGGCAACCACCATCACACCAGCCATCAGCACCTGCGTCAAACAACACCACTCCCAGAAGATCGGCAGACTGGAGTCCTGCACCGTCGCCACACCAGCCGACAAAAGAAACCAGAGGCCACCTGTGAACCTGGCCTATACCGTAACTGCAGCAGCGAGCGCAAGTCTTGGCCAAGACTCATCCACCCATGAGAGTTGCGTGTGCGACCAAGTAACGGCTCCTCAGCCGTCCTGCAGCTGCCTCCAGATGGCACACAAGCGGCCTCCGGCACAGCTCTCCTACAGTCCCGCAGCAACCCCAACAACGGGCCTCCCCCGGCGGGAGAGCGAGAAGAGACTCTGCCCCATTGACAGGTTTCCGGTCACAGCCAAGTAGTTCAACAGGGACAATCGGTCCAGCAACACCTCTGTGAATTTTCATTTGGGACTCCATCCATATTCAACACGCAACCTATTACAAGGAACTGTTGGAACCCACCACAGACCATCACTAATGTCAGTAAAGTAGAAGCCAGGCAAGACAGCACGGCATGTCATCGTCAGCGAACTGACGGTATGCAGCGGACGTCTCCAAGCCAGCGGTCGTGTCCTGAGCCGCTCAGGTTAAACTACAGGTGCCCGTCAAGAAGGTTCTGCTGCAAGCAAAGTCACCAGCCCAGGTTTTGCCACCTGACTCTAGAGACAGATGGACCCTGTGGTATTTAAATAACTGTTTGTTTTGTCCCCACAGGTTGGACTAACATTTTGTTTGTTCCTCAATAAAGTTGGGGAGGAATGTAATGTCCTGCAGGACACATTCTAGTGTTCCACAGGAAGTTGAACTTACAGCCTCTCCTTTGAGGGCTGGACACACTACACCCACACACCCATCCCTCACGGGTGTCACGAGTGACGTGACCCCGCAAATAAAAGAACCCGGGTGCACGTGCTCGTGGCCAAATACTACCATACATCTCCTGGTGTATGTGTCCGACGTTATTGTAATGGGGGCCTGAGGCCCAACACCACATGCATCAGCAAGTGTGCGCACCTGGTAGCACGCATAGAGGGGCAGGGGCAGTCACAGACTAATGGTTCCTTCTTTGGTGATGAATGGGATTGTGTATATGGCTTAATATGCTCCACGAGGTGTTTCAATTCACAAATATATCATCTAGGGGTGTACTTAGGTCTAAAACTGCTCCACAGACTGGCTTAGATCTCAAGTAAATATAATTGTGGGAATCGGCTGGTTTCATGTTGTGACATGTTCTTGCTACAAATGATTACTTTCATGCTCTCCGCCTCTTAAATATCTATTGTGTTTTCCCTTTTTGTTGGTACTAGTTGACCTCATCGTTTATCTAGGTTTGCCTTGTCTTTTATTCTCAAAGGTTTGATGGAAGATCAAAGGAGGTATAATGCAAACATTTTCCTTTTAATACATGCCTAGAATTATATTCTTCATATATGAGACATTTTAAAAAATATATATATATTTATTGGCATTTAATACTTAAGCAAGAGAGCAGACAGATAATCAACATCATACAAGCCTCGCTTCACATTTATATTTAGAATAAAACATTGCATGATTCGTTTCAGTCTGAACTTGTTTCCATAAACTCAAGATATGCATGTTATGCAGAGTCATTTGTTATTCGGTTTATCCAACATTTTTGGCACATATGGAGGCTTTGCAATATTGATACAGTATTTATACAATCAAGTCGTTATCAAGATTAATATATTCAGCTCGGAAAGGGTGATATGAAATGCCATCTGTGCACAGTAATCTAGAACGTAAAGCAAACATTTAACTTAACTAATGCAAGAGAGCGTTAGATGCTGGGATTCGTATTCTTAATCTGGGGGTGTCAGTTCGCGGGCAGGGTATGGCAAAGAGGTGTTCCAGCCTTATCCAGGTATGTCTTTGGCCAACATATTGTGTATTGTTAACAGGCATTCGCACAAGGGGGCTTCAGCAGTATTCCCGGCATGCAGTGGGGCACCATATCCACCTTTCCGCCCTGGTCTGTCCAGCCCCATTCACCTATTATCAAATTCCAGAGTCTACCCAGCATTGTGGCGTTACCCCGGGAGGTAGTGTATTTTGGGGGTTTTATTTATTTATTTAGATTTTCGATAGCGCGAACATTACCCGAAGGTGTCAGAGCGCTTTACAAAAGAACCAGTTGCGATACATAAGGATTTAGGATTACATGAGTTACATGAAAGAAACAAACAGAAAAACAAAATTGCAAATGTACAAGTTGTAAAGTCACACAGGGAAGAGATGCAAGTAGAAAAAATTGCAAATGTACAAGTTGTACAGTCACTCAAGGAAGAGATACAAATGGATAAACTCCAAGAATCACATAGGAATGGAAGTGAGTACAAAGGTCTACTACATATACTAGTGGTTAGATTTATCTCTATATACATATATGTACAAATAGTAGATTTTCTCAGGATTCTATTTTACCAGCGATTCGGCTTGGACAAGTATATATCGCATATTTACAGAGTGAAAAGAGAAATAAAAGTTTAAATAAAAAGGAGTAGAGAGCGGTATGTGGGGGAGAAGAGTTGGAGGCTGACATTGGTGAGAGGAGAGAGGGGGACCTGAGGGGAGAAAAAGATAAGGCAGTCCAGCGTAAGTGAAATGTCTGAAGGTCAGCAGGATGGAATCCAAGGGACCAAAGGAAAGGACAGGAATCCTCAAAATGACGGACCCGGGTCGTGGGCATCGATGGAAACCATCTCAACATGGCAAGATGCACCCAGGGCAAGAGCGACAACAGGAGAGGGTCCCAAAATGGCGGGGCGCACACGAGTTCCAGTCCAAAAGTTACTAGGGCCAAGTCCAAAGAAAACCAGGGAGCCGACCCAACGGAGGAAGAACAGGAGGGGAAAGGGAGCCAGACAGTCAAAAAGAGGAGCATCTTAAGAATTTTCACCTCCTTTCACCACTGCTGCACACACATGATCTATGGTCAAAATGCTCCCTTGCTCCTGCACAGAATCAACACCTCAAGAGCATCATGTTTGCCCCCCCAGCGTCCTGTGCAGGCGAAGTCACTCGGAGCCCTCCCTCTCCTTCCCTCACCCACTGTACCCGGACCACCTACCAAGGACTCCAGCAATTCCCTTAATCCTATTCCTATGCAGGCCACATCCTACTCCCCCCCCAATATTCCTGACCCCAGGATACAACTCCTCCTTATGGATGCCACACCTACCAGTGTCAGGCACCGCAACCCAAAGCCTCCCCTGAAAGCTGTAAATCGTCTCTGTCCCGTCGCCGAAATACGCCCCTTGAATCCCACAGCGCCCCTCCATATGCAGCCCCCTTCGTGCGCACTTCCACTTCCCCTTTAGCAGCCGCTATTATTTAAAGCCACAAACCCTGTGTTTGCTTTGAACCCTTTCCTCGGCTGACATAGCAATAATAGGCAGGCATTTCGGAATCTCAGAGACCCATCTTCTTCTGCTCTGAAGTAACAACCTGTTCCTAATCACCTCACTTCCCGGGCGGCACATTAGTTCAGATATCTTTACCCACCGCTTTTCTAGTAACAACCTTCTCATTTCCCCCCCCCCCACACTCCTCCTCCTCATTTTCCCAACATGGCCACCACTCTAGTTAAGGCTGGAATTAATTGCTACAAAATAATTTATCCTCCTGACCAGACTAAAGCTTCAGTAAAACGATTGAAGCATAACACTATTGAACGTTTCCCTGATTCCATTTTTGTTGATCAATTTTGCAATGGTCATTTTGGGAGGCTCAAAAATGATTTCATTTTCTTGACTCACGACACCCCTTCTTGGTCCACCAGCTTATATAATTCCCTTAACGTCACCTCCTTTTCCTCTATTCCTCATGGGAAACAACTACAAATTTCCCCCTTTGCGTGTTTCAACAACACCCTCACTATCTCACTCTATAACAACAGTACTGTCAAGATCCAAGGCAAAGACATCTGTCTCTCTCTCTCTTTAACCAACTCTTACCCTCCCTACTCCCCTCCTCTGCGACCGGGTTATCCCCTGACTCTTAATCTAGCTCCACCCATTACTCCCTTTCTCCTCCCCTGACCCTCCTACACTCCAACAGGCTGCACCCCGAAAAGCACAGGTTGGTCATCTTCCCTCCCCCTCCCCTGTGCCCTCCTCTCCCATTCATCCCCCCCACAGCATGCCCCCCCACATCTCTTTAGCCTTACTTCTAGCTAATACGCTCCTCGTCCAATCTGCACCGGTTCCTAGGTTACCTGTAACTGTACATTTTATTCTCACGTACTCGTATCCCTGCTCTTCTCTTCTTCGCTGCAGGTCTGTGTCAGATGTTCCCAAGCAACAAGTAGTTCCTCCACTGTTCAGCTATGCGCGGTGTCTTAATACCATTGATTCCTCTCTGCCAAGGGTTTCAACCTCTGCTCCAACCCAGCTGACTACATCTCGTTTCCAGGCTCCTATCCATTACTATCCTCCTTTTGGTTAATACCATAGCCAGATCTACAAATCTATTCCCCACCTTCCGCTTGTGAGGTCGGGTTAAAGCCTCAACAAACATACCACGACCGTGGTGTTTAATGTGTGCCTCAATGTATCATTGATAATACTTAATTCCAAAAAGGATGCAACACTGTGCAGGCCCAGGTAATATGTAGGAAGTCTGCGTCCCTATGATTCCACCTCCGGCAACTATGCATTTCCCCATTCTGGAGACGTTTGGGGAGTCATATAAGTCATATGCACAAAGTTAAATTGCATATATTTCAACCTCGTGTTGCAAGAAATTCTCTTGAGGGATGACAAGATTCTGCCTCATTTCAAGTCAGTAAGTTCTCTATCTAAGATCGACTCCCATTGTCTCAGTATCGCATGTAGCGGAGTAAGGGATGCTCCTATGAATAAGGCATTAAAACATTTTACCTAATGCCCAGCTGTGCCTAACGTAAGTAGTGAGTGCAGTACTACATCTGTCTCAGGTTCCTCCCGGCCCTTTACCCACAACTTTCCGAAAGTGCAGGTCAGGGCTTCATACTGCAGGATCTGTCCAGGAAAAAGACCACAGCCTTTAACTAGTTCCTCAAAAGGGATTAACACTTTCTCGCGGTAGCAGTCACCTACTGTCTCCAGCCCCACCTCTGTCCAGGCTGTCATTTGTTCGGGTGTGAATATCGACCGTGGATCAACATCAGGCAAACCAACCAAAGGCAACACGGATGCTAAACATTGTGCCAACCATTGCATTTTGGAAGCCAGGAGATAAAGCTCGAAATTTGGCCTCCCTAGGACCCTCTCCGTTATGGGGCGTTGTAGTGTCTTCAATGAAACTTTCTGCCTCCCATTTCTGCAGCAGGGAATCCAATTGTCTAAATCACCCCGTGGGCATTAAGATCGGGAGGTTGACCGAAAAATAGAGTAGATGTGGTAACATGACCATTCTGGTCAGGGAAACCCTGGCCATGATAGGTAATCGCAAAGAGGACCAAAAGGGCACGCAGGATAGAGGGATTGGAGTGCCCTATCTAAGTTGCACTCTCTCAGACCATGTAGAGAGTCGAAAATATGAATACCCAAGATTTTGAATGTGTTAGGTGCCCAATTAAGGTCTGCAGGTTGGGCTGGGGGTTGGGGCAGGGCGCCAGTCACAGGAAACAGGTAGGTTTTTTTTTTTTTTACCCGTAAGCCTGACAGGAGTTCAAATCAACCCAGAAGGCCCACAGAAACTATTTCACTCATCTTAACCCCTGCTGTGGGACATACATATAGGACTCACACTCATTTCACCCAACCCTCCCAGAGACCCATACGTGTCATGGACTTAAATATATAGTCTCAGCCTACTGTATCAAAAGCCTTTTCCAGGTTGATCAATTAAATAGTCACCTTTGTAACAGATCATGCCTCTGAGTGATACAACACATGATAGAGTCTATGCAGATAAAAGAAGGTATTACGGGACGGAATAAAACCATTTTGGTCAGTGTGTATTAGGTTCCGCATGTAGGGGAGCAATCAGAGCACCACAATCTTGATAAGTATCTTGAAATCCTTGTTAAGTATGGAAAAAGATATATAATGTACTACCCAGGCTCCTGAAACGGTCACTTAGGAGAGCGGGATCGCAAGTGCATTCCGCGTGGTTTCAGGAAGACTTCAGAGTCTCAGGGACACGGCATAAAGAGTCAACAAGTGGGGAGCCAATTTGGAAGCGCACACAGAGTAAAATTCTGCAGGGAGACCATCCGGTCCTGGCGTTTTACCCGTGGTCACAGTTGTGATACCCTCACAAATCACCTGTAGCGTCACCGGGCCTCGGAGTTGTAGTTGTGGGGGAGGCAAGAAGTCTCTGATCTCCATCCCTAAGACCGGAGGAGGAGTGGTGTATGATGTCTCATAATATTCCCAGAATAAAGCGTTAATCGCTTCTGGGTCATAGACGGATACGCCTGTCTCAGACTGGACATGTGTGATCAGTGTCCCTCGGGTCTCTGGTCTGATCAGCAATGCGAGTAGGTGGCCAGCTTTTCCCTCCTCTTCCTGTACCCTAGTAAGGTATCTCCTATAGTTGTGGCATCTTAACGTTTCTAGTGTGTAGTTGTAAAGTGTCGGCATTTCCTGCAAGCGTATCAAGGCTAAGGTGTACGCCCCATGTGCATTGTCTAGTCTGCGCAGTCGGTCCCCTAATTCTTCCAGCTCCCTATGGAGTTCTCTCTGCGCCCCAACTGACTGGCCCAGGCAGTGTCCCCGTACCACCACTTTAAACACTTCCCATTCCACCAATGCACATTCATGGGGAAGAAGGTTTCAATAAAGGTGCCCAGGGACTCCCTAAAGGGGACATCCTTCAACCTCAAGGGATTGAGTCTCCATAATGGAATCAGGGGGCACGTTCCTAGGAGCTGGTGGATCATCCATAATAGACAGCGGTTTGAGAAAGTACACCCTCGGTATTCAGTATGTTTGATGGAAACACTGAAGTCTTGGGAGCACACGAAGGCATTCAATATTGTGTGTAATTGATGTATGAGGGAGAAAAATGAATATTCTCTATCTTCAGTGTGCTGTACCCTCCGTGAGTGGTTCCTCAGATCTATAAGCCTCAATCCAGTCCCGTGCCATCTTGGGGTCTTCACAAAAATGAGTATTCCAACCTAATACTATACGGAGGTGGGCAGGGAACATTAAGGAGTACTGTAGGACTTCTTCTCGCAGGGTTTTCTTGATTTCAAAAAAGGCTATAAGGAATATATAAACAGCCTCGTACAAGATATATTGTTTATTTAATTCTATAGTATGTTTTATGCCCCACCTAGTCACATCTATTCCTCACTACACCTACTATCTTCCAGTCTCTAAATCATCTTCAGAGGGTGAAAGGCAAATGCTATTCTCTGGTGGTCACAGATGTTTATTTATTCATGTACTATGCCCCTAGGATTTTGAACATGAAAGGAAGGTGCTTCTACCTTAATTAGTGTGTTTGCAAAGATTGTTTCTTCCTCTTATTTGAGAGATTTCCTTACGACCTACTTGAAGCCAATCCACTCATATTTTTTTCTGGGTCCAACAACATCCAGGCTAGGGAGGCCACGGAGGTCTAGACACCATCGAAAGGTCAACAGGTTTAAACACCTAACAATTATCTATTTATGCTAAAAGAATTACGCTGTTATGTTTGTCACTAAGTTACATTTTAAAATGAATGACAAAATTATGTAAAAAAGGACGGTATGTGGACTTTGGGGTATCTTTACAAGGGAAGTGGCGGAGCGCGGCGTTAGTCTTCTTGGCTTAATACCGCACTCCTCCTGTTTGGAAACATAGGGCTGTACCGTGTTTACGATACAGTGCAGCCCTGTGTTTCCCCCTGCGAAGGCTCTTATTTCAGCTGCCTAGCGCCAATGTAGGCCCCCTTTCACCATAGTGCAAGGGTGCTTGTGTGGTGGGATTGATTGTTTATGTGAAGGAAGGTGTCCCTTCCTGTACATAAACAATCCTAAATGGCGATTTGTAACTTCTAGTGTGCTGCTTTGTGCAGCACACATAGAAATTGAAACTCCTCATTTTTAAAGTGATTGTATATGTGCAGGAAGGGATACCTTCCATTGCAACAACCTACGCATCTATGATATTCTGGAAGGTTCAGAAGGTCAGGACATGACAAATTTTTTTAATTGCGGGTGTGTCTTGACCGCGGACCAAGAGCTCCAGTCTGACTCGAACCTTCCGACCATATTCTGGTCCCTAACGAACACATATTCTGCCCTAGGAGCTGGGAGAGACGAGGGGGCAACCCTGTGCTCTTTTCCACCATTATGGCCTTGCTGCAAGGCGACAGCCCCAGAGCTTGCCAGGGGCCTTGAAAAGCGGCTTAAATGGCCTCAGTATAATCTGTCGGCCCAGCACCCCCGGACTTCGCCTGGAGCTCTGGCTGGAGGCTGGTGTGGCTGCAAAACCTATCGATAGACGACTTGCCCAAGGACCCTGGCGGCACAGTGGGCGGAGGCGAACATAGGGCTTTGTCCGTTGCCCTGCGGTGGTGAGCCACATGATGAAGCAGAGAACTGGGCTGCTGCAGGGGCCTGTGATGAATTGCAGAAATCTGTGGGGTGACTTGGGGCCCGGCACTGGAACCTGGAGACTCGTCAGGGGGCAGCCGACCAGGAACTAAGGCGGAAGCATTGTGGGACTGCCAGGTTAATGGGGGCATATCTGTACAGGCCCTGGCTCAAAGGACGGTGCGTTGCCCATGCTTGCAGATCCTTCGACCTGTGTAAAGGCAGTGTGGGTCCAGGGAGTGGCTTTTACAATTTGGCTGAATGGCGGAGGGGTAATGCTGCTGACCTGAGCTGGACCGGCCAGGGGGAGAAGAGAAGAAGGCTCCCCCGGGCTTGGATTGTCCTGCTTAGCACGCCGCCCATCCAGTGAAGGGGAGCTCACCGGAGTTGAAGTAAGTGTAGAGGTTCCCAGACCCTTAAACTAACTCCTTGCTTGAACTATGTTGCTCCGGGGAAAGGAGGGTTTTGAGCTTCGGTCCTGGAGTTGCACCGGAACACCATAGGATTGTGGTGGGCTGATGGGGCTGGGGCAAAACTGTGAGGAAGTCAGAGGCTGAGCCCAGAGAAGCTGGCCAGCAGATCAATAGCGGGGGTGTGTGCAGCACCCAAGCTTGTGGACACCCTGTGATGGTCTGTCTGTGGAGAACAGATATGCAAATCCACCAAAGATGTGGCTCCAGACTGGCATCCCAGTTGCGGAGTTTTCGGTCAACAGACCCTGTTCCACAGATCAATCTGAATAAGACCAGGCAGTATTCGGGGAGAGGATAGTAAAACCTAAGGGCGCGTGCCCCACCCAAGCCAACAAGATTAATAATTATGCCTTCCCGAAGGCCACTTAAACTGTGGAGGGGGGCCGAGGAGCTCTCGTTGGCAGCTATAATGGCGGCGATCAGAAATGCAAAGGGCTTGCTAGAACCAAAAATAAACTCAGTGTTGATCGAAGTCACGCTAATCAGAGCGGACCTCTCCAAACTGAGTGGGAAATTCTCTGTTGCTGAGACCCACATTGCCTAGCTCCAGTCCACAATGAAATGCCTGAAGGCACAGGTACTCAGGCTAACACAGCAGGCTACACACATGGCTGCGAGACTGGGGACCAGGAGGGCAGGAGGGCAGGGAGAGAAGAAACAACATGAGGATGGTGGGGGTTCCCGAGGGGGTTGAGTGCCCCAGTTTCGGTCAATTTGGGAAGACTTCATTGTAAACAAACTGCAGCCAAAAAGATTATCAAAGTTTTACTCCATCGAGAGGGTGCATGGAGCTTCATTGCCCCCCCCCCAATCTCGGGCACCACCTCCCATGATCATTACAAGTATACTCAACCATAATAACAGAGACCCAATCCTTCAAGTGGCCAGAGCGATTGGGGAGATAAACTTCGAGAATAACCTGATCAGATTTTTTCCGGACTTTAGTCTGCAAAGGCAGCGACAGATGAGAAGCTTTCAACCTGTGAAAAAAGAACTAAGAGCCAGGGACTTGAAATACATGATGCTCTTTCCCGCACGGCTCCGGGTAATAGCGGAAGGGAAAACCTGGCACTTGAGGAAGCCTAGGAGTGGCTGGAGGGCTGGCGCACAGTCGGTCAAGACAGAGATTCAGGTCGCAAACAAGGGTGGCAAGGAAGCCGGAGCCACGCAAAGCCAACAACTTACAGAGCCACAATCCAAAAGCTCACACACGGACGATGGGGCTCAAAAAATATAAAAGAGTGGGGACACTAAAGAGGTAAGAATAAGTCCGTCTGATGATGGACCCGACTCAGTCCGTAGTTGAGGGCAGTAAAACTGAGACATTGAGGAAGAACTTGATGGAACTGCTGGCCAAGGGGCACTCCTATGGGGCACACAGAGACTCCCATTGGTTGATGGGCTTGGGGGCTTGGCGGGGGGGTAGTGAAATTGTGTTTGTTTTTCAAATATCTAAGTGGGGCGGGACTTCCCAGTTGAAGTTTTGAAATGTTAGCTATTGGGCGACGGGCGCTAGGGAAGCTGGGTTGTTGGGGACTTTGCATCCAGGTTTGCAGGGTCGGGAGAGGAGAGGGGGAGCAGGGATAGTTAAGTACTTGTTTTATGCAGACAATTCAGTGATAAACCACCAAGTGAAGTGAGGGCCAGGACAGAGGGGGGTGTTGGGGATTGTAGCCTACAATCCCCTACAGCTAAGCGTACCCATCAGGAAGGGAATCCACAACTTTTCTACCAAGGCCTAATAGCCTAACTCAATTAATGACAATATGGTCCTGGAACGTGAATGGTTTAAACGGCAGACTGAAATGCACAGTTACCTTACTGTTCATTAAGAAACATACCCCAGACATTATTCTACTGCAGGAAACGCATCTAAGAGGAAATCAATGTAAGGTATTGGATAGGTATGGTTACACTCTGCTGGTGCATTCAGGATAAACCATGGGCTCCAGGATGGGGGAGGAGGGAGGGGTTTTGTTTTGAAAAACATTCCCATTCTTACCCAGGAGAGTATGGACAGACCCCCTAGGAAGATATGTGGTACTGAATAGCCAAGGGGAGGATGAGTCTATGCTCGCTGTATGCCCTGCCTAGACTCCATCCTTTTTTTCGGATGAACGAGCTACCAGACACCAGAGACCCTGCTGAATATCCAGTCTCTAGGAGGTTCAAGAGACCTCTTCTCTGTGTATGAAGATCTTACTACGCCATCAAGTAATTGTAGGACTTCAGAGTACATGATATATTTAAAAGGCGTTTTTCATCAAGCCAGGGATAAAAAAAAGAACCCTTTCACCTGACCTGTTTCTTCTGGTGCTTGTAGCCATTTTCCATCAGCTTATCCTATCAAACGTGGAGTACTCGAGTGCAGTATTTCGTAAATACGAAATGGTTTTAAATCTAAAAAGAACACGCTAGGACTGCGGCATTGAACAAAAGAATTGGTGTGTTCGACTTCGTACATAGAAGCAAATAAGACGAAGTTTACATCTCTACAACCCAGAACCTTTTAACTTCAGAAAATTCCCTGTTTTTGCATGTCTAAAGAATCTTGCTGAATTTGTCCTGATGAAGACACAAAGCATGTGTTGAAATGAGTTGACAGGAATCAGCTTCTTCAATTAATTTTGGGAATCAACAATGTTTCAATACTTCCCTGATTACTGTATAACCTTTGAATTGAAGATTTGTTTTTTTAAACAAACTCCCCCCTTGTTTAAATTATGTATATTATTGAATATGTTCATATCAATTTTTATAAGTGTAATTAAATTTCTCATGTTATCATACAATATTTCTCTTTGAGTCTCATTCTCCTTATGCTGTGTTCTCCTTCATTAACATCTTTTTTTGCCAGACATTTTGTTTCTTGCTTGCCTGGGCTTTTACCTTTGCACATGACTGCCTAGACTCCAAGCCACTATGTTGGATGCATTGGGATCACTCCTACTACAGATCCAGCATGGGAATTTGATCTTGGGGGTCAACATAAATGATGTGCTTTCAGTGGAATTAGATGTCCTGGGAGATGTATCCTCGGGGGAGGAAGGCCGGGCATTGAGAGTCTTTCTTTTGACCATGGGTCTGGCGCTATCATCAACCTGATCTTCGATGTTTCACTCACCAGTCCTCGATGCCCTGTAGCATTACATGACTAGATTACCTGATTACACACACGGACGCCATAGGCCAGTTCAAGGAGGCAAGGCACGCTGCCCGAGGTGTATCTTATCACTTTCCAGTGGCGGCCACATTAGAGGGTCTCACACAAGACTGCATTGCACCACCGCAAATTGACCCATGGTACCTTCATGATTTAAAGCTTTAAGGACAGTGTTAGAACATGTGCCAACCATTTCTCTTCCGAGAATTTGGAATAAGTTGATTCAGGGGTGACACTATGGGAGGCATTTGAAAAAGTGCACAGGGACCATGTCCAGGCACAGGTGGCGCCCTCCAAAAAAGGACAGAAGCTGAAAAGTATGACTTTGGAGAAAGAGCTACTGGACTTAGAGACCCGGGTGGTAGGTCAGGAGGGGACGCCTGGAGAGCTGGCACACCGCCATAATCTAAGACAGAGAGAATTGAGATAGTTGCTAGAAGAGGAGGCCAGGGCTCTTGCCAGGGTCTGAAGATATAGGATTTATGAGATAGGAAACAGACCAGTAAATTGTTAGCATGGCTGGACAGGCGGGAGACATAAGGGAGGTGGGTCCCTGATATTCTAGGTGGCTTGGGGAAAGACATGTGACCATACGTGAGATTGCAGCGGTGTTTGCATCATATTACGAAAGCATATATACACCTACTGTGAGGAACACAGAGTCAGACTGCTCAAATTTCCTATGGGATATTAATCTACAGTGCCTGTATGTGGCTGACAGGGACAGTTTAGAGTACAAACTAATGTTGGAAGAAAGAACCACGGCTGCCCGTGCCCTACAGTTCAGAAAAGCTTCTGGGACAAACGGTCTCCTACTGGAGCTGTTTAAATGTATGCTTGATATGACTGTGCCACACCTTCTCTCAGCATTTCAAGAGGCTAATCAGACAGGGATACTACCACATGACCAGCGGACTGCAATGATAGCAGTCATATCTACCAATATCCCTCCTCAACTTCGATGTGAAGGTACTGGCGAAGGTGCTTGCAACGCAGCTGACCACGGTAATTACATCCCCGATACATACAGACCAATCAGGCTTCATGCTGCACAGGGTAACCAGACTCAACTTGCGTATACTATTCGGAATCCTACATGTTATTGATCTAAACTCTTCGGTGCCTGTGGCTTTTCTATACCTAAATGCAAGAATGGCTTTGATAGCGTGGAATGGAACTACTTGTGGGTGGTGCTGGGATGCATGGGGTTTAGGCAGAGGTTTATCAGTTGAATAAAGTTGCTATTTGCACAACCACTTACCAGGGTGAGAGTCAAGTCGACAGTTTCCTGTGAGTTTCCCCTACAGAAGGGGACGAGGCAGGGGTGCCCCCTGTCACCTATTTTATTTGCCCTGGACCTTGAACCTTAGGCTGCTTGGGTCCATCCGGACCCTTTGATATGGGGTCTTTCTGTGGGTGATGAGTGGGAAGACCGCATATCCTTATACGCAGATGACATCCTGTTATATGTACAATGCCCAAAGCAATACATGTATTGAATTCTGCAAATATTTCCCATATTTGGAGACTTCTCAGGGTATCGCATCAACAGGGATAAATCTCTATTGTTTCCACTAGCAGGGGTGGTCCCCAGATTAACATCTAGATGTGAGGTCCCATTAGAGTTTGAAGGGTTTAAATACCTGGGGATAAATATAATGAGAAACCCCCCAAACTTATTATATTAGGATCAGATCCTATTGCCCCAGTTAGACAGATTCAAGAAAGATGCCCAGAGGTAAAGGGTGCTACCTTTTACTTTGATGAGCCGAGCGGCATTATTTAAAATTATGACACACTCTTGCTTACTATATGTTTTGAGGAATGCCCTGTATCAAATGCCAACACAATTCTTCTGCTTGATAGCGGTGGAGTTGTGCCCCCTGCTGTGAAGTAAGGGGGACTGCATGTATAGCTCTACATAAATTACAAAGGGGTGTCTATGAAGGGGGGCTGGCGATCCCGGATGAAAAATTGAACTATTGGGTCTCCCAGTTGGTCACAGTGAACGACTCGGCCTTTTGGCGATGGGCAGAACCAGTTTATAGAGTTGACAGGTTATATATGGGGGCCAGAGGATACTGCTCTTTGCTCGACAAAGAGAAGGGTACTTGGGGTCTACTGGCACATACACAAACGGTGGTCAAAATTTGGAGGGAAGTGGCAAAATACCTAGGCTGGAAAGGCAGGCTGATGGCAAGCACTCCCTTGTTGGGCCAGTAACCAACATGGGGAAGTTCACAGGTTGCGGGGTTTCAGTAAATAGGAACTTCCCAGGCTTGAAAAAGTGGGGGATATAAAAGTGGGGGATATCTGGGGGGATCAGGCATTTGTGACGTTTCCAACCCTTCAACAAGAGTATGGAATGGGCTATGCATTGCGGAGCCAGGACCTGGTGGTGGCATCTTCCCTAGAAGACAGGGTGCTTACAGACCCCTGGAAAGGAAGGAACTCTCATTATTATAGGGCATATATATTATATGCCCTATATTGGGATATGAGTACAATGGACCACACAGATTCGGCAGAGGCCCTCCATGGTCCCAGAGAAGTTGCAATAAGCTCCCATTTCCATCTGATTCAGTTGAAGGCCCTTCATAGAGCATACTGTTCCTGTAGGTTGCTGTGCCAGCTGGGCAGAACAGAATCATCCCTCTGCCACAGGGGGTGTGGACAAGAAGGTACATTTTCCCACCTACTGTGGGAGAGCCTGGAAACAGAAATACTGGGGTAAAATCAAGGATGTCATGTCACAGGTAACTGGGCAGAAGGTCCCTCTGATGCCGCAGTGGTTCTTAATAATGATTGCCAGAGAGGAGGACTGGCCCAGGTACACTAAAATATGCCTAGCACTGGCGGGGGTGGTGGTAAGGCACAACCTGGCCAGGTGTTGTGGAGCTAGGGCACTGCCAGGAGTGAGGGATAGTCAAACGGATTTGGATTGGTGTTGGCTAGCAGAAACAACAATTTATCAAAATGGGGGACATTTTGGGGACAGTGACAGGCATTCTGAAGGCTGTGATGGGGCTCTAAACGGGTGGGAATGGTAGTCCATCCTTAGTGTGATATTATCTCTGAGGACTAAATGTTAAATGTAAACAGACTGGTCAAAATAATATTTGTGCTACTTGTGTCACTGATGTACTGCTGGTTGTGCTGTTGTAATAAAAAGATTAACAAAAATAAATGTCTTAAGTTACACATCCCCAAAATTGTTAGGTTGAAATCTTCGGCGGCGTTGAACAGCCAAAGAGCCCACGGGATTGGCCCTTCTTTTTCTGCAACTTCTGTTTTTTTAAATATGTTTTTATTGTGTTCCAAATAATAAAATGCAATTATACAACATTATTCCTTCCGTCTACACATTCCAGCCGCCCCTTGCGCTCCTCCCCTGAATTCTAACAGCTCAAAACTCCTAAAGTATCGTATTAACTATCATGTGATCCTTACTTCTCGTACCCCTTGTGCCTTTCTTAGACTGACTAATGGAGTAACCCCGGCTAGCTTTCAATAATCAACACCATTTTAGAACAGAAGTTACCTAAGAAACTCGACCTCAAACCAAATTCCCCTTGTCTCCCTCCCCTACCACCGGTGTGCCCTAACCAGGCGTAACACAGCAACATCAGGACCTCCAGCCCTGCTGTCGTGATTGTCTCAATAATATCAATACCGAACAGGTTAACATGTTATATTTGATGTTCAATATTCATTTTGAATACACATATAGTGTTACTTCGCCCCCCCCTGCTGATCCCGGCGAATCCACTGGGACTTCCAAAAGCGAACCGTCCTCCAAATCCATCTCAGGCACCTACAGTGCAATCACCAATGCCTCCCATACCCTTGCTGCCACTAGTGATTTTTCATGATTAGTCCGCATAGCTTGTCTAAGCCTAAGCGCGCCTTGGCTCTGCGCCCATTTGAGTAGTTCTGCCTTCCACCTCCCCAGGGTGGGCCCTCTTACTGCCTTCCAGTGCACCGTGATCTCCCTCTTCGCTTTGACCAGCCCTAAATCAATAGACTTACTCATAACCTTCGTTTTAGAAGTATGCGTGAACCAGTGCAATAAACAAGTTCTTCCCTGGTCAGGTTCCACACTACGATCCGTGACTCCACAAAGCAGACCCACCACTTCCTCCCAATAATTCCCCAGTCATGGACACCCCCACATCATATGCTGAAAATTAGCCCCTTTCAGGCTGCAGCGCGGACACCAAGCAGAGGCCGTCCTAAAATACTGGTTAATCTTATTGGGCGTTAAATATGCCCTATGCAGAATGTAAAAGTGTATCAATTGAAATCAAGCGTTCCTTGTGCTTTTCCAAGCCCTTTTGATTAACTAGGACCATGTCTTTTCCGGAATCTCCTTGCCTAAGTCTGCCTCCCATTTCCCCCACAGCTCCCGCAGTGGTTCCAACCCCTCAGTCAGCATGCGCCTGTAAAGAAACGTAATGGCCTTAACGGTTCCCGCAGCCATCACCACGTACTGACATGCCATTGTTGGCTGTGGTTCCGACAATCCTGCCTTCCAATACCGTTGTATTGATGATATTAGGGCTGAGTGAAATTTATAATCTCCCCTAGGTAGGCCGTATCTGTCCTGCAGGGCCTGAAATGGCAATAAGGCTCCGTCTTCGTAACGGTCTCCCAGTATCTGTACTCCTAATTCCTCCCATTCTGCCATCGCCGTCCAATCCCCGCCATGTGGGAGGGCGGTACACATGCCCAGCGGAATCTCCGGAACATACGGACAAGCAAACCCAGCCCGGCGCTGACTCCGGTTCCAGCACAGTCTCAGTGTCCTCTCCTCACTGGTAAGCAGTTCGAGACGAAGCCGTTGCTGGAGTACTATGAAGAACAAGATAATCCATCGGCCCTCGGGACCTTCCGGCCCCCGAAACTCCTGATCTACCGCTTGGGTAAGCCACTGTAGCTGAGCTGCTAGATAGTACAGCTCGAGGTCCAGCACTGCCAAACCCCCGTCAGGTCTCAGGCGCTTCATCGTGGACAGTGCAACCATCCTCCTGCCAGACCCCCATATAAATCCCCCAGCCATGGACCGGAGCAATTTAAAGGTGGAGCCTGACGCCCAAATCGGCAGCGTCCGAAAATAATACAATAGTCCTGGGAGCGCTACCATTTTCAGGAGTGCCACCCTGCCCGCCACCGCGAGCAGCAATGTACTCCAATATGTGAAACTACTCCTAAGGCTCCGTACTGCCTTACCCACATTTCCCTCCAACAAGTCCTCGGAGCTGTGATAAATGTTATTGCCAAGATAGGGCAAAAAGCTGGGCTCCCCGCGAATGCATGCAACCTGGGAAGGGCCCGCCTCAGACTGTGCCACTGGGAACAAGCAAGTCTTCGCCTAGTTCACACCCAGCCCCGAGAACCTACCAAAAGTGTGGAGTAAATGCTTCGCGCCTTCCAACGCCATATCCGTATTTGCCAAGAAAATTAAGAGGTCATCTGCATACAGAGAAATGGACTGCATATCCCCACGGAGATCCAACCCAGGATAATATCTCCCTAGTCTGGCATGGGCAGCCAGAGGTTCATGGCTAAAGCAAACAGCAATGGAGAAAGCGGGCACCCCTGCCGTGTCCCCCGCCCAAATAAACAGGAGATGAAGACTGTCCCGCCCGTCCTTACCCGGGCTGTCGTCGCCGACCTATAGAGAATCTCCATCCACCCACAAAGGATTCTCCTAGACCGAATGTTCACAGGACCCTAAACAAGTAGGCTGTCAAACGCCTTTTCTATATCTACTGAGAGAACCGCTGCAGTGGGGAATGCACTATGATCTTTCCCTAAAATTCGGAGGAGACGCCTCACATTAGTTGCCGTGGTGCGCTTTGGGATAAAACCCGCTTGGTCGCTATGGACCAACTGCTCCATATGCTGGAGGAGGCGAGTCGCAAGAATCCACCAACAACAGTGGATTATGGTCCGATATCGTCCTTGCTAAATACTCACTGTGTCTGACCGATGCTTGAATGTCTGGAGTGCATAGGATGGCATCCAGCCGTACATGTAAATCATGTAGTGCAGAAAAATAAGAGTAGTCCCGCTCCCCTAGGTGTTGCGCGCGTTATGTGTCTATAAGCCCCCATTTATCTTTCCAATGCCGTTGAACCTTCGAGAGCCGGTGAACGGGAGCCTCAGGCAACGGAGGGTGAGATCTATCCATCACTGTATCTGTAATGGAGTTGAAGTCACCACCCAGTATCACCGAGCCAGTCAGTAGGGCGCTAGTTTCCCCGATAGTTGAGTGAATAAGGTCGCCTGTTCCACATTAGGGGCATATGCATTACATAATGCTACATTCTTCCCATTCAATCGCCCCATGACAGCTACAAATCTCCCCTCCGGGTCACTAACTGCTGTAGCGGCTGAAAAGGAACCCCTGCTCTGACCCATATCAGTGTACCCCTAGCATAGGCAGAGTATGTTGTATAAAAAAACTGTCCCCTCCACCTACGTTGCAATGCCTGCCCTTCTGTGCGATCTACATGTGTTTCCTGGAGAAAAGCACCCTGTACTCCCCTACACACTAAATAGGCATGCACCTTGTGGCATTTTAACATTGCATGCAACCCCCGTACATTCCACGTAATACACTTCAGTTCAGGTGATGCCCCCATGAAACTGATCTTTCCTTATCCTGAACTGCACAACCTCAGTCGGCACACCGGTGGTTCTAACTACCCCAACAAAACCCCTCAAATTCCCCCAACCACCCCTCCCCACAACAGGTTCTAAACAGCTAGTACCCATCCAAACTAATATTTAACTATCCCTCTGGTCTCTACCAGGGGTCCACTCAAGAATCGGAAACGAGAAGGGAGCCCTAGTGCCGCGAAGATCTGATCTACAACTCCAGAGAGTCCTAACACTGTATCCCAGTATAAAACAAAGCTTCCTCACCTCCGAAAGGGCCGTAGGCGGAGGCAGCCGCACAATTCTATTGCCCTCTTGGCCCGATCGTCTCTAACATCTCTCCCTCCAACCGACCCCTGTGAAGAGAAGGGAGCAACAACCATCCACCCCTCTCCCAAGTCTCTGAATCCAACTACTTAAGTTCAAGCGTCGACAATCTCATCGGCTGTCCCAGGCGTGATATGCGGCAGAGGGACACTACCTATATCTGTTCCTTCAGATTCAGTGCCATCCGACCCTTTTTCTGACTCCGTCATCCCCATTGTCCCTGATCCCTTTGCCTGGGATATCTCCGTCACGGCCTGCAGCGCGGCCGATCTCTCCCTCTCCATCTGTGTCACAGTGGGTTTCCGGGTTCCAGTGCGGTTCCACCTGGTGCCTGTCTTCTTCCTCCTCACAGCTGTCCACACTCAGGGCCTCGCAGCTCTTGTTGCCGCACTAATCCCCGCTTCACCCGGCCGTATTGGCTGCCATGCTAGGCTCACTCAGACCGGATTCTTTACTCCTACGGGTCACTAGAAGGCACTGGGGACCAAATGAGAAACCATCTGTCTCTCCCCAGCCCCCGCTGCTGCCAGGCCGCTTCCTCAGTTCCAGTAGGGGAAGCGATCAACAGCTCCGGCCGCCATTTTGGGCAATCGCAGATCGGGCTTCACACTCCTCCAGGTCAGCAAGTGGGACCGGGGGCCAGATGGCCACCAATCTCGGTCTCTCCTGGTCCCGCCGCCTCTGGACTCCTTCCCTGGTTCGCTGGAAGTCTATTTCGGCTCCCCTTCCAGGATAAACAGTGGGGTTGGCGCGGAGCTCTCAGCTCACGCGACCGTCCTCATCGGCTCATAAGCCACGCCCTCTTCTACAACTTCTAATAGACCCAGAGGGATTATCACTTTGGTTTTATAATATTCAGATCTTATAGAAGTCCTTAGGATGTCCAAACAAAGTAAGCAGGACATTTTTTTTTCCGTCAGGATATGTCCAAGTCCACTGCCGCGGGGCAAAAAGAGTTTTGGGACTTGATAATTCACAATCCAGAATAGATTACTTATTTGTCACACAAAATGTTCTCCAGTCGGTTTCAAATGTTGAGGTCAGTTCCATTCTGATTTCAGACCACGCCCCTGTTATTTTAGACTTAGATACTCCTAACAACATTTCCCAGTCTAATAAGTGCAAACAGGGTACAAATGCATTTACAGATTTGATAACTATTTTTATGCTGTCAATCTTATTGTTGATTCCCAGATGAATTATATATGGGATGCTTATAAAGCGACTACTACGGGTTTTTTTATAGACTATGTTGCAACAAAGAAAAATAAATCACTTAACGATTCTTCACAATTGCTTAAACAATTATTGATTTCCCCCTAAAAAAACTGATACTCCGCCTAAATTCATTCAAGCTAAATACAACAAACAATTTCGTAATGATGCTTGTGGTATTTTACTTAAAAGAATACAAAAATGTTCGCTGGCCGTAATAAAGCTGGGAAAAGGTTGGCCAACTATTTAAAAATAAAGACACAAAAATCTAAAATATATGTCATCATAGATAAATATGGAGTTAATCCCATTAACAACACAAACATTTTAAAATGCTTGACAAAATATTATACTAACCTATATTAAGAAAAGTTCTCTCCCATGGCTGATCAATTAGATACCTTTTTTAATCTGTCCCTAAGTCGACAGATCATACATTAGACCACTCCATACTGGACGCCGATATTACTGAGGCGGAGCTTAAAAGGGCTGTTCTTCAACTTCCCAGAGATAATGCTCCTGGTTCTGATGGTTTTTCGGTTCAATTTTACTCTCATTTTGCACATCTCCTACTTCCAAAACTAGTTCTTTTCATTTCCCACTTTGTCACTCAAGACTGCACACAAGGTAGGGGCGGAACTTGCCTGACGACAAGATGGCCACAACTTGAGAGTGCTCCGGAGACTGCCCGTACTATCCTGTAGGAAATGCTCACATCCAGGAAAGATAAAGTCCAGGTGAGATGTTGCTAGTTTAGAGTAAGCCAGGCGTGCAATCTGGTAGCTATGAGAGCTGAGACCGTCCTGACGCTTTCAGAAGCGGTCGCTCCCTTCTCCCCCAGCTCTTGCCTGGTATTGTTGGCTGCGCTCTTGTTGATTTGCTGATCGCAATACTGCTGCCTCCTACATAGCATAGCGCTGTAGTGCGATTGCCAATTTGGATTATTAAAGACATTTGTAGCGCTTTTGGGATATTTTAACACGGTGCTTTGGTTCGCGCTTTCATAGCTGTAGCGCTATTTGTGCTGCTTTGTTTAATGTGCATTGCCTGTTTTTGACTCGATCATTGTCGCGCTTGCAAGACACATTGTCTCAGCCGTTGTTGATTCTCTGTGCCCCAGCCTACCTCTAGTTTCGTTTTCGCTGCCATTTTAGTTGTTGTTGTGCCTCAGAGCCCGTCCTCCACAGCCCGCCCCGCCTCCCAGCTGACCCTCCCTCCCACGGACTGCATAGCCCGCTCCCACACCCGTAAGCGCTGTGACCGTCCTGACTCTTTCAGAAGCGGTCGCTCCCTTCGCCCCCAGCTCTTGCCTGGTGTCATTGGCTGCGCTCTTGTTGATTTGCTGATCGCAATACTGCTGCCTCCTACATAGCATAGCGCTGTAGTGCGATTGCCATTGTGGATTATTAAAGACATTTGTAGCGCTTTTGGGATATTTTAATACGGTGCTTTGATTCGCGCTTTCATAGCTGTAGCGCTATTTGTGCTGCTTTGTTTAATGTGCATTGCCTGTTTTTGACTCGATCATTGTCGCGCTTGCAAGACACATTGTCTCAGCCATTGTTGATTCTCTGTGCCCCAGCCTACCTCTAGTTTCGTTTTCGCTGCCATTTTAGTTGTTGTTGTGCCTCAGAGCCCGTCCTCCACAGCCCACCCCGCCTCCCAGCTGACCCTCCCTCGCCCCTCCCTCTATCCACATATGACAGATGCTTTCGCACGCAGCGTTCACGCGCAGCGATCGCGCCCCATGCGCGCCGAAGGTGCGCCAAAGGTAAACCCGTCTGCGCCTGTCCGCGCCTGGACTGTGCCCAGCGCCAGACCCCTGGCCCCCACAAACCGCAATCCTCCCGCATAACGTATGACGCCGCCACCCTCCTAGCCCTTAACCCCAGAGGCACACCACAATGCTTCGCAGCTGCCCCAGGACGTACCCACGGTCCTTTCGCCTGCCACTCCTGCAAGTTTGCCTGCATCAAGACACACACCAAATCCACTAACTCCAAACATAGCTCCGACTCTAACCACCTGAAGTGCATCCTGCTGAACACCCGCTCGGTCCACAGACACGCCACTGAACTCTGGGACCTACTCGATACCACATCACCGGACGTCGCCTTCCTTACAGAAACCTGGATGAACGCATCATCAACACCCGACATCGCCATAGCCATCCCGGACGCTTACAAGATCATCAGAAAAGACCGCACCAACCAAACAGGAGGAGGCATCGCCATCGTCCACAAGAACACCATCAGAACACCCGCTCGGTCCACAGACACGCCACTGAACTCTGGGACCTACTCGATACCACATCACCGGACGTCGCCTTCCTTACAGAAACCTGGATGAACGCATCATCAACACCCGACATCGCCATAGCCATCCCGGACGCTTACAAGATCATCAGAAAAGACCGCACCAACCAAACAGGAGGAGGCATCGCCATCGTCCACAAGAACACCATCAGAATCACGACCAGCTTCGACGATAACCTTACACCCGCCGAACACCTCCACTTCCAGATTCACACCAACCCCAGGACCACACTTAGAGGCACCCTCATCTACAGACCACCAGGAACCCGTACACAATTCAACGAAGACATCACTGACTTCATCAGCCCACATACCCTCGCCTCCGAGAACTACATTCTACTGGGAGACCTCAACTTCCACCTGGAAAAGAAAAACGACAGCAACACCACCACCCTTCTGGACAATCTGGCCAATCTCGGACTCAAACAACTTGTTGACATCCCCACCCATGTCGCCGGACATACGCTCGACCCAATCTTCACCTCCAGCAAACACATCTCCTTCGATCGCACCACAGCTCTCCATTGGACGGACCATAGTTGTGTTCACTTCAGCTATAAAACTACCTCGACCCACAACCCCCCACAACCTATTCCGCAAAGAAACTGGAACAAAATCACCACTGACCAACTCATCACATCGCTCAACCAAAACCCTCCCGCCCTCTCATCGGACCCAAACCAATCTGCCACCAAACTCAAACAATGGATCACTCACAGTGCTGAAGAACTAGCACCCATGAAAAACGACCAAACCAAACAGGGTAGCAAAAAGGCCCCCTGGTTCAACGATGACCTTAAGAAATCCAAGAAACTATGCCGTACTCTCGAGAAAACATGGAGAAAAAATCCAACCACTGACAACCTGACCTCCTGCAAGACAGCCACCCGCAAACACAACCAATTGATCCGATCCACCAAGAAATCAGCATTCAAGGATCGAATCGACAACAACGCCCATAACAGCAAGGAACTATTCAACATCGTCAAAGAATTTACTAACCCCACCGCAGCCTCAAACGACATTACTCCCTCCCAAGACCTCTGCGATTCGTTATCATCCTTCTTCTACAACAAAATCGCCGACATACATAATAGCTTTGAGGACATTTCTAAAGAACAGTACACTCCACCCACCTCCGAACCTAAACTGCCCTCTAACAACCTTAGCGCCTGGAACCCAATTACCACTGAAGACACCATCCGCCTAATGAACTCCATCCATTCAGGTTCGCCAACCAACCCCTGTCCCCACCACATCTTCAACAAAGCAGACTCCATCATCGCACCTCATCTCCGGGATGTCATCAACTGCTCCTTCAACTCCGCTACCTTCCCAGACAGCTGGAAACACGCCGAACTCAGCGCCCTCCTGAAGAAACCCACAGCTGACCCCTCTGAACTTAAGAACTACCGCCCCATCTCCCTCCTCCCATTCCCTGCCAAAGTCATTGAGAAAGCTGTCAATAGCCAGCTCGCCGCCTTCCTCGAATCCAACAACTCCCTCGACACCTCACAGTCCGGCTTTCGAGCCAAACACAGCACCGAAACCACCCTCATTGCAATGACAGACGACATCCGGACACTACTAGACAACGGAGAAACAGTTGCCCTCATCCTACTCGACCTCTCCGCCGCCTTCGACACAGTCTGTCATAGCACCCTCATACAACGCCTCAGCAACATCGGCATACAAGGAAAAACCTTGAACTGGATCATCTCGTTCCTCACCGGGAGAACCCAGAGAGTCCGACTTCCCCCATTCAAATCAGAGGCCACCGAAGTCATCTGCAGAGTAACACAAGCATCATCACTCAATCCCACCCTCTTCAACGTTTACATGAGCCCACACGCATCCAACGCGCGACAACACAACCTCAACATCATCTCTTACGCTGTCGACACCCAGCTGATCCTTTCCCTCACCAAAGACCCTAACACCGCCATAAGCAATCTTCACGAAGGCATGAAAGAAGTAGCCGAATGGATGACGAACAGCCGCCTAAAACTTAACTCAGACAAAACGGAAGTCCTCATCCTAGGATCATCCCCCTCTGCCTGGGACGACTCATGGTGGCCATCAACCCTGGGCACAGCACCCATTCCCACAGACCACGCATGGAACCTGGGCTTCATCCTAGACTCCTCCCTCTCGATGACCAGAGAAGTCAACGCCGTCTCTTCCTCCTGCTTCAACGTACTTCGTATGCTCAAAAAAATCTTCCGTTGGATCCCCTCCGAGACAAGAAAGACTGTCACCCACGCAGTGGTCACTAGCCGACTGGACTATGGAAACACCCTCTATGCCGGAATCACAGCCAAATTACAGAAAAAACTCCAACGCATCCAAAACGCATCAGCCAGACTCATATTGGATATCCCTCGCCAAGATCACATTACCGGTCACCTGAAAGACCTCCACTGGCTTCCCGTCAACAAGAGAATAACATTCCGTCTCCTCACCCACGCACACAAGGCCCTCTACAAACTAGGACCCGAATGCCTCAACACACGACTGTCCTTCTACACACCCACCCGCCAACTAAGATCCTCCAATCAAGCCCTCGCTGCAGTCCCGCGCATCCATAGATCCACCATGGGAGGAAGATCCTTCTCCTACTTGGCGGCTAAGACCTGGAATTCTCTCCCCACTCACCTCCGCCTTACACAGAACCACATATCCTTCAGAAAGGAACTTAAAACCTGGCTATTCGATAAATAATGCATCCCCTCCCCAAAGCGCCTTGAGACCCTCTGGGTGAGTAGTGCGCTATACAAATTCCTGAACTTGAACTTGAACTGCTACGACCATTGTCAGTGATAAGACAGGGTGCAGCCTACTGGTCTGTGGATGTGGTGACTCGCACAGCGTGGTAGCTGCGGATGCGGGCTCAGGAGCTGATCCTTGCGTGCTTGATCCACAGCATTAAGGACTCATGCACCGGGTGCCACATCGATCCCAGTGTGCATGCTGGTGATGGAATGTCATGATCCTGCATCAACTGACTGAGGTGAGTCTGGGCATCGGAGGCCGGAGTGCTAGTCCTGTTACCGCGCGCAAAGGAAACTGGGCAGGGTCATGGCTGAGATCGACACAGGCAGCGACCGATTGCGAGGGGTCAGTGGAATGATGCCGGCCCCATCAATGAAAGCAACAAGACATGGCTAAGGAAGACACCCTGTGGTGCCACGCGGTGCTGTGGAGCTGTTTGTCTGCAAATCATTGACGTGGTGAGCGAACACTTGACGTACCGCACTCCTCTCCTGGCAGTTAGTGGTAGAACATAACGCGTGGTTGGGGCCAGTGTACTAGAGCCCATGCCTTCACAGAGCGGTCAGTGGGGGCAGTGAGTGTGTGCTGCTGCAGCAGACAGACATCACAATACAAAAGTGCACCAGGAGCTCAATAGTGATAGATATAGCATGGCCTGGTGGCCCTGAGGGGCAGAAATAGACTGCCATACGTATGCCCATTGGGATAGCCCACAGGCACAGAGTTTGCATTCAAGGCAGAGTATCGCAGCACAAAACACTATGGGGAAGGCCGACAAGACACAGCCAAAACTTACTTTCGAGTGATGCAAGACACTTGGGGCCCGGGAGGATGATGCAGACTCCATATCGTCTGTACAGGGGAATGTGGCTGCCGGATCAGGTGATGACGTACAACACATATTAGCGGCAATGTGGCAAAGCCTGGTTACTCTAGATGGTACAATAGACTCATTATCATACAGAATGGATCGTATGTCTTAACACGTGGACAAACATGCCAAACGGCTAGATATCGTGGAGTGCACACTCTCAGAGGATGCACAAGCTAAAGCTGGGTCTGCTCAGAAGAAATTGGGAAAAATAATGACATAATTGCGTGACAAAGTGGAGGACTTGGAGGCGCGCTCTAGGCACAATAATGTGGGCATATTAGGCCTACCTGAGTCCACAGTAACTGGAAATATGGAACTAATAACAGATCAGCTCCTGGTGTCCTTGCTGGGACAGGAAACATTCTTGTCAGTGTTTGTTGTGGAGCGAGCTCACCACTTGCTGGCCCCCAGGCCACCTCCGGGAGCTCCCTCTCGACCTCTGGTAGCAAGACTACTGAATTACAGAAACAGGGATGCAGCACACCGACATGCCAGGAAGTTACGAGTGCTCAAGTATGAGGGATCTGGGCTAGCTCTCTTCCCGGACTTCACATCGCAGGTGCAAGAGATATGCAGACAACTTGCACCCATGAAACGTAAACTAAGAGAGCTACAGCTAGAATACGCCATGCTTAATCCGGCTAGATTGAGAGTTAACTTTGATGGCAAGGCTAAGATATATAATGATCCTCAACTATTGCAGCAAGAACTTAAAAAGAACAGCAAAGACAATAAGAGGAAACTCTCACAGAAGCTCACAGAAAAGATGGCAGTGCGTAAGAAGACCTAGAAGAACAGGTTTGGCAGCAATTGACCATTCTCAAGATTTCCTAAACAAGTCGAAAAGGCGCATATGGACACCACACATATGACGGATAAATATCCCATCTGAAACATTTATTGAGATAAGTTGCTATATAGTGAAACAGGTAGATTGAATGGGGAGCATAATTATTAATAAAGTAGGACATGTTGCCCTATAGCAGTCGAAAGATTAATATCTCTATGCTCCCTAAAGCTGTCAATAATAGTAACTAACTGTATGGTACTTTAATAGGAGGGTGGGCATAGGCCATCAGGTGGCACCTGGAGGCAGGCAACCACCATTTTCGAAGTATACTACTTCACCGGGGAGCATTGTTTGGACAAGTTTTTGTTTCTGGGGAGGGGGTTAATTAGATGTTCCAGTGAGGCCATGTTGGTTTTTTTGGGCTATGGCGTGGGTGGGGGGCCGGGGTTAACTCAGACAGTACTAGTTTAATTGTGTTTAGCAGGAACCGCTTAGATAATTGGTCGTGAATTGTGTGTATTTTGTATCAATATAAATGTGCATGATATGTTCACGCAAGGTAGTGACCTATTTGCAAAGAAATTGCCTTGATGTGGCTATACCTCAAGAGACCCGTTTGGCCCCAGGCACACCAAGAAGGATGAAAGGCACATGTGTTGCGTCGGGGTTTACCTCACTTGCCAGAGGGGTACTGTTCTTGGTGCAAGAATTCGGGACTTTAGGTACATGAGGTGTAAGTAGACAAGGGGGGTAGCTATGTGTTAACCAAATGTCACAAAGATAATTTTAATGTGTTACTGGTTGAAGTTTACTGACCCAATCACGATGACCCATAGTTTTTTTACATGTTATATAACAAAATCTTGCAATATTCGCATTTACCACATTTACCACAACTATGGGGGGGGGTTGACTTTAATTGTATACAGGACCTAGACTTAGACAGATCTAAGGGCCCCCCCAGGTGCCCTTCTCTGGTGGCGAGAGTGGTGGCTGACATTGCAGAAGCAGAGGGACTCACTGACATCTGGCGACATCGCTCACCTCAGGGTAGAGAATACACGCACTATCCTTCAGTTCATGACACTCATACCAAAATAGATTATTGATTTGCATCGCGGGAATCGCTTCCCCTCATAGGTGAATGCATACTTGGCTCGCACGTTCTCTGACCACTCTCCTGTCATGTTGAAGTTGTGTATTGGCGATTCCCACAGTACTCTTTGCTAGACCCAGTTTTTGAGACAAACTGGGAAAGGTAATAGATGAGTTTTTTGCCACCAATTTGGGAAGCATACCCAAGATGAGCACCATTTGGGAAACATTTAGGGTGTTCATTAGAGGGATGACAATCTCAAAACAAGATGGGGTCTTTAAATTGATCAGAACACAACTACAAAAAGCGGAAACAGCATTGAAAATATTAGATAGCCAATTCCTAGAAAGTGGAAACCCTAAACTACTTTCACAGATCAGGTTGCAAATAGATGAATTTAATGAGTTAGCGCACACTGAGATCAAACATCTGGGTAAATATGCCACTGCTTGGGCTTCTGCTGAGGGGGACAGGCCCAGCTCTGTACTGGCTAGGCTAACGCGACCCCCTAGAAATGAAAATGACACCTTGCAACTATATACCGAAAATGATGAATTAGTTGGGAGTGCGCCCAAGATAGTGGAGGCCTTTAGCTGTTATTATAAAAACCTATATACCTAAAACCTAAACCTATATACACAGATATACACAGATAGGGAATGACTTATGGCCCCTCTCCGCTCAACGGAAATCATAGAAGCACTGAAAGGCATGCCTAATTATAAAGTGCCAGGGTCGGATGGCCTGACCGTGGCCTTTTAGAAAGCATATCAAGATCGTTTTATGTCCCACTTGATGACTCTAATTGCGGAAATGGCAAATGCCACCCTCGATGTGCGAAGCCATCTTGATCACATTATTATAAGCCAGGGAAGCAGCCTGATCAATGCTCCTCTTATAGACCTCTATCACTGCTCAATACTGATGCTAAGCTGTATGTCAAGATTCTGACGAACAGGTTGGCACCCCTCCTGCCAAAACTGGTTGGGCAAGAGCAGACTGGTTTTGTTCTGGGCCATTCCCTCATGTGTAATTTGAGAACACTCTTCGGCACCATCGCATGAATCGACTCGAATGTTAGAGCTGTGACCCTTTTCATAGATATCGAGAAGGCATTTTATTCAGTTGAATGGGGATTTCTGTATGCTGTTTTTAGAAAGGTTGGAGTGGGTGAGGTACTCCTGAAACTTGTTGAGTGCTATACACTAAGCCGTCAGCGTGTGTAAGGGTCAATGGGTTACTTTCACTACTGTTAACAATCACAAGAGGTTCTAGGCAGGGTTGCTCTCTTTCCCCACTATTGTACGCCCTGGTGGTGGAACCTCTTGCATGCTCTATGCACGAGTACCATTATAATCTGGTATTTGCAGCGTATACAGATGACACGTTGCTATATATTCGCAACCCGAACATAATTTAAAGCCTATGATCCAAGAGGTCAACATTCGGGGCTAAACATCAACTGGCATAAATCAATGATATTTCCACTCACAAGCGTAACTCCCCCGTTCACACAGATTATCTTAAAAAATTGACCACATACCCAGTGCACTACCTGGGAATTCAGATACATACAGACCAAGAAGTGGTACTGCTGGAAAACTATGGGCTTGCAATGCAGAAATTAAAAGATTCAATTGAAAAATGGATAAGACTCCCACTGTCCCTTATAGGTTGCATTGCTCTAATGAAAATGATTCTACTTCCCCGCTTCCTTGTCTTATTTGCGAATATAGCAATCATACTGCCTAAATCATTTTTTCAGAGTCTTCGCACCCTCATGATATGGCTTGCTTGGGCCGGGAAGCATCCCCGGATTAAATGGGATACGTTAACAAAAACATACACAGAGGGTGGTTTAAACGCCCCAGACTTTGAAAAAACTACAGGGACACAAAGTTGTTGCATGCGTATTATTGGATACAAGGACCCCATGATTTAATAACAATATACATAGAAGGAAAGTGGTCAGCCCTACTCCAATGCTGAAAATACAATTAAGTGGGTGCAAGGGACCATAAACCCGATTGGATGCATAAGAACTCAAATGAAGAACACAGCAGTGGCTCAGCAGCTCACGCTCATATACTCTCCCAAATTGCCTAACAAATGGTGTGACTGATCCCGATGTGTGGAGATAGGGCAGCCATGAAAAAAATGAGTGTGTTACAAATTTTACAGATGGGGGATTTTTCTTCCTAGACGGTGTAGTGAAAACATGGGATCATACACAAGCCCCTGCACCTCGTACATTTCAGCTTGATGTATACTAATTCTACAGGGCTAGCCAAGCGTTGCGTGCCATACTAGGTGAGGACATGGCAGAACCACAAGAGAAGAAGTCACTGACATACCTCCTTCATAACAATTCTCCGCAGCATGGAATCCCGATGTTATCTACGCCCCTGTAGCCGACGGGGGACTCGCAGTCCCAAACCTAGAACTCTACTACCTGGCGGCGCAGTTGCAGTGGGTGACAGCCTGGCTGGCGGGCAGGCACCTGCCTGACACGGCCACGGCCGGGGACATGCTAACACACGCCCAGATTCACTCCCTCTTCCACCCCTTGGCGCCCAGCAGGAGGGCGACACAACTGCACATGGCAGTCGCGGTCAAATTCTACAACAGGAGCCTGAAACTCACTAAACATGTAAAGCCATACGCCCCAGCCCTGCCGCTTCTCGGCACACCCACGGCCTCCACTAACGTCTCAGACGCAGCGCTTGAGCATTGGTCACGTACAGGAATAGACACCATGGCAGATCTGTATGCCGACGGCGCACTGCTTCCGTTTGCAACACTAGCGGAAGACACTGGCCTACCAGCGGGGCAATTTCTGCTGTACACCTCCATAGTACTGACTTACTCACGTAGGTGGGGATCAATAGCGGAAGAACCACCCACACACCAATTAATACAACACCTACATGTTATGGGGAACGGCACGCACGTGGTGCATTGGCTGACATACGCATTGCTATCGCACACACAACACAGCCTACAGCCATTGAAAGACAAGTGGGTAGCAGACAGGGGCAGGGATTGGACGGAGAAGGAGTGGGAAATGGCGCTAGCGGGCCCGAGGAACATTCCACGCAACGCGCGATTCAAGATCATACAATTCTACATCCTGCATCGCGCGTACCTATCCCCAGACGAAATCAACTCATACTTCCCGGGGGCCAGGGCTAACTGCCCGAGATGCACACTGGCAGGAGCAGATATCCTACACATGCTCTGGAGCTGTCCACACCTCCAGACTTACTGGCAGGCACTGATACAAACACTGGAACACTGCACCGATCAGAAAATTCCGCACACATGGGAGGCGTGCATCCTGGGTGTTTACAAGAGAACCAAACACAACAAAGTCCCCTCACGCTTCTGGGACCTGGGCCTAATCACAGCTAAACGGCTAATCACAAAAAATTGGAAGCGGTCCACCCTCCCTCAGTTGACGCACTGGCGAGCCTCCCTAGACAACTGGGCGAAAGCAGAGAGCGCCGTATTGCGCAATGAGGAGACTGCGGGTCTGCGGAAATTACCGATCGCAGACCTGTGGGACGCGATGCTGGGCTCCCTGCACAAAAACACCCGGTCGGACCCTACTGCGTCACCGACTACGCACCGTGCCGTCACCACTCATGGCAGCGACCCACCCACCCAGGCCCCTGGCGTCTCCGCAGCGCCCACTGACACAGGCACGACATAACTGACACGGGGCGAACCCGCATGGAGCCACACTCCCACCATGCGCCCCACACCACAGGCCCCCTCCGGACCCACACCCCCCCAATGCTGGCGAAACCTCACCAACAATGCTTCGAGACGCCCGAGTTCGGGCGGCACACTGGTTAGCGCCGACCTGCGGCCACACACACACCAAGAGCGAAGAACACGACAGGACGCACACCCAAACTCCCGACCACTAGCACTCCTTCCCTTTTCTTTTCTCCTCTTTTCTCTCTTTTCCATGTATATATATATTTTTTTGCACCCCTGTTCTGCATTGTTTAATTGTAAACTCCGCATGTTTCTTTATTGTGCAAAAATGCCGCTGTACTGAATCGAAGGGAATGGTCACCACACGCAATTGCCGAACTACATGTTACGACCCAACTCGCTAATTGTGATGCACCTGCTACTATGACAGACATCCTCAGGATGTGATCGAAACCACGATGTACTAATGTCATTGTATTTTCTCCTGTGATTTCAATAAAGGACATATATTTAAAAAAAAAAAATGGAATCCCGATGTTATATGCACTCAGCAAGGGGCGAGACACTCAGATACCACACAAAGCCCTATTGGAGTGGCAGGAAGAACTGGGTGTAGAAATCACTTAGGCATGGTGGGCGTGTTGCTTTGTAAACACCAAGACCATCTCACTGAATGGGTGACATAGGTGTGATATCCTTGACAATTCCTGGTTTACCTTCTGTATGTTCTAGTTACATCATTAATTGGAATGGCAAAAGGTCATAGTGTTGTTGCTAAGGTGACTGGCGGAATGCTACGTTGGTGCTTACTTCTTCAGCTGATGGATGGGATCCTTTGATGTGAATAAACTTCATCAACAACTTTCATGAGTTTCTTCATTTTTACAGTAAATACCACATTGGCGTAGTCGGCAGCTTCAGAGGATCCTAACTCCGAAAAAAGCTTCTCACATTATTTGGATTAAGGTGAGATCTTTCATCTATATTACCTGATTTATTGGGGAAAAAAGAAGAGGAAAATCTTCCATACTAATTCAATTTAAGACTTTCAAGATTTTTTTGTTGAATTTCGTTTCTGCTAAGAAGAAAACATCCTCTATCAAAAAACGATTTTGAAACTCTTGCTAACTGACACTCATTAACATCTTTCTAATTTATAATTAGATTGGGAGCTTCGCCACATAGTCCTTTATAAGTAGATTTTATAAAGTGATAGATTGATCGATGTGGGCTCTTCCTAAAGTTATGGATATTAAGATGTTAAGCTTGAACTGATCCCTTAAAGCATTTCTACTCATGTGTATTATGCTGTAAATCGTTTTTAATAATCCTGCGCTAAGTGTATTTAAACAAAAATATTTCTAGCATTTTTTACATGAGTAGTTTCATGTGTCTATATGATCGCAAACCGTTTCTGATCATCTTGAATTAGCTGGATTCGAACATAACAGTCCTGGCATTTTCATGTGCTGTTTTACCAACTGTTTTTATGTACTGGCACGAAGAAGACTTTGAATATAAACATTCATCTCTTCTTACGGCCGATTGCTTTGTCCGCAGTCTTCCATCTATTCCATGTTCGGAACTGTTTTGTGGAGTCTTCGTCATCGAGTACAATCGCTGTGACATTCTCGTCAGCATGCACACCAAACACAGAGGAATCTTTAACGTCCTCGTCATCACGCAATGTATTGTCATTGCGCAACGTAAAGAAAACGTGGGAGCCATCTTTGTTTCTTGCATTGTTCCCTAGCAATGGAGAATTTCTTCCTTGTGTATCCAATTTATTTATCCTTCAGCGATTCGCAAACCACTCAGGTACGTTTGATCGCGAAGTACTTGTTTTGCGAATCGCTTACTTTCTGTGATTTGCACACAATCTAAAACTCAATATTGACACTGGTATCATCATTCGCATGACTGGATGGTTGGTTTGATTACTCTCCAGCGATTCGTACTCTACTCAGCTGTTCATGGTAAATCCAAGAGCATTTAATTGCGGATATTTCATCTAATGTGATTCGCACACAAGTTATAAAACCTAATCTTAAAACTCATTGTTTCATCAACCCATGGTTTTGTTGGCCTTTCAAGGTGCCATTGGGTGCTGACTTTCTAAGAACAAGTACAATTTTTATACATACCAAAACATTGTTCAAGTGTGACATACATTTATTTCAGAAGGTGATATGTAAGTTTATTTCTATTCATTTACATTATAATATCAAATTCCAGTAATGATGTTCCAAGCTTTATATATTTAGGTATTTTAACACAATTTCTTTATATTTTAGTTTTGATAGTGTTTCTCATCTCATGTTTGGCGCTATGCACAACGTAACGGCAGCTCCGTTCTTCCTTTCTCCCCCTGGGGATCCTTCCATTAGGTGGAAGAAATGGAAAAAAGTTTTTGAAAGATATGCAAGAGTTTGTGGGGATTCTCTGAGCGCGGAAAGAAAAACATCACGTCTCCTTCATTGTCTTGGGTCTGAAGGACAAGATGTTTTTGACCATTTACCAGACTAATCTTCTTTGGAAGCTGATGGATTAAATGATTATGGGATTTGTATCTACAAATTAGATAAGCATTATCTTCCTAAAATAAGCACAATATTAGAACGAAATCATTTTGTTAAAAGGTCACAAAAAGATGGTGAAACTGTAGAGGCTTATGTAACTGTGTTAAGAAAACTTGCCTCGTCATGTAAGTTTGAGGATCTAACAGATGAGCATATTCGCGACCAATTTATGTTGGGTTGCAACATGGACAAGGTAAGAGAGGAACTATGGCTACGTGACAAACCTACTCTTGAGGAGGTTCTCAATGTTGCTAAAAGAATAGAACATTCTTTAAAGTGTGTGGCTGTTATAAAGAAAAATTATATTATGGAAGATAAAGTTCAAACTGTTAAAGACAAAAGTTTTAAATCTCAGATAAAGAACAAAGATAAAAGAGGATACAAGAGTGAGAGGTCCAGAAATAATGATAAGTTGACAGTATTGAAATGTTATAGGTGTGATAAGGCAGGTCACTTAGCAAATGATAAAAGATGTCCTGCGTTTAACCATGTTTGTTCTAGATGTAAAAAAAGGACATTTTTCTAGTGTGTGTAAAAGTAAACTTGCACCTAGAGTGAAAAAGGTGGAGGTGTATGAAGAGAATAATTCTGACTTTACTCCTGATGATTTTGAATGTGGACAAATTGTTCAAATTCAAGATTCCACTAAAAAAGAAACTGTCCCTTTGATGAAATCATCATTGATGGTGAATCTACAAGAGTCCTTTTTGATTCTGGTGCGAAAATAAACATTGTTTCAAATGAGTTTTACAATTCCAAACTTAAAAACAATATTAAGCTTTTCAAACCAGATATCATTCCCTTAGCTTATGGTGTTGAGCCCATTATATTGCATGGGTATTTTTTAGGAACAATTGAATACAAGAATCGCTTGATTGCGGGAAAGTTTTACTTATAAAAAAAAGGGGACATTATTATTAGTTGGCTACGCCAAGGGGATTCAGGAGTATATCTTGATCCCAATTCTGATCCTCCTATACTTGTTAAGGATAACTTATCCGTCGTTGAGAAGTCTAATAACTTGTCCGTCATTGAGAAGTCTAATAATGATGAATTTGTGCAAACTCTCACAAAGGAATTTTCTAATGTCTTTAAACAAAGCTTAGGTTGTTTAAAAGGATACCAGCACAAAATTAAATTAAAAAATAATTCTATTCCTGTTTGTTGCAAGGCTAGAAATGTTCCATTATCAGTTAGGGACGATATGGAAAAGGAGATAGATAAACTAAAGAAAAATGGCATAATAGAAGAAGTTGAGGGCACAGACTGGTTGGCTCCGGTGGTGGCCAAGCGTAAACCTAATGGTGACTTACGTCTATGCATAGACTTGCGCCAACTAAATAAGAAAGTCATCGTGGATAGATATTCCCTTCTGAACATAAATGAACTTCTAGTCTTAATGGGTGGTGCTAAGGTTTTTTGTACCATCAACTTGACATCTGTCTATCATCAAATAGAATTGGAACAATCTTGCAGAGACCTAACGGCCTTAAGTCAGCTTCCTCAGTGTTCCAGCAAGTCATGGAAAATGTTTTGAAAGACTTGCTTGGTGTTTGCATCTACCAAGATGATATACATATATTTGCCAATAATATGTGTGATCATAATTCTCGTTTCAAATCTGTCCTTCATTGCTTAAGTGAGTGTAATCTTACTATAAAAAGGGAGAAATGTAAATTTCAATCAGATTCTATCAATTATTTAGGTCACAAAATAGATGAGAATGGGGTGAAACCAAAAGATGATCTGGTGGATGCAATTCACAAAATGAGCTCTCCTTCTAACAAGGAAGAATTTATGAATTTTTTGGGCATGGTAGAGTACTATGCGAAATTTGTGAAAAACTTTGCTGAAGTGACATCAAATATAAGATCTTTATTGAGGAAAGGTGTGTGTTATAATTGGTCTTGTGAGTGTGAAAATACATTTTTAGGTGTCAAAGAAAGTTTAAATAGTGCCCCTTCTCTGCAGAGTTTCGATACAAGACTCAAGCCAATACTTGCCACAGATGCTAGTGAGAAGGGCCTAGATTCAGTATTACAACAACAAGATTCCTCAGGTATGAAAACCATTATGTTTTTGTCTCGCAGTTTGAGAGTATTCTGTAGTGGAAACAGAATCCTTGGCCGTCATTTCGGCGATAAAAAAACTAAAGACACTTTTATGGTGTAGACTTTGAAGTTAGGACAGATCATAAACATTTGGTTGAGATTTTTGAAAAAAAGGTTTAGACTTAATTTCGGGTCGCATTACAAAGTGGATCATGGGTTTACAAGAATACTCATTTTCTCTTAAGCATATTCCAGGGGTAGAGAACAGAATAGCAGATGCCCTTTCACATTTTGTCTCACTTGAAAATTGAGAGGGTGATGATGTAGGAAATGATAATGATTGTGTGTGTGTGTTGGATCAGATACAAGTAACTGAAAATAGATGTTGTAGTGAAGTTGCGTAAGATATCACTTTGACCGAAGTGATGTCTTTGCTGCATAGTAACTGGAAAAGTGCTAAATTGCGATCAAAATCCACAAGTCCGTTTTGGTATGCAAGACATGAGTTGTCAGTCGATAAGAGGTTATTATTTTGTGGTGCCAGATTGATTCCCCCCGATAGTCTCAGGAAGGAACTGTAGTGTAGTTCCTATATTCCCAATAGGCTCCGCGCATTAGAATAATATATCCTATAGACTTGCCTTAGGACTTAGGTCGACTAGGTCTCTATCGAATATATTGGACTTAATTGTGAGTGGCAGCTACCTCAGAGGTCACTAGAAACTTTCTCGAATTACCAAGAAGGGATTAGTTTCTGACAACCGCATAAACATGACAACTTTGTTTCCCCAAGAATAAAACGTATCTTCAGAGTCGTGGAAACAATAGATATTTTACTTAGTCAATCATGCATGCTTCGTTTCATCAGAGGTGCAGAGAAATAGAGAGACAGGCATTTTCAATAAAAGGGTTTATTGAACAGTCTTCTTTCTCATGCAAGTAAAGTGAACTGCTACAATCGTAAAACTGGTTGCAAAGTATAATGCGTACAGTAAGAAGAGTATTATGAAATAATACTGTAAAAGCATTGTATTGTTTCTTAGACCATAGATAAATACATACATAAATAACAAAGGCTAAAAAGTACTCAACTGGTGCTTCTAAAATACACCTACCCCAATGTACCTAACCTAAGTCTAGTACAAGGGAAGAAGTAAGTGAGGTGTAGCATAGGTTTCGTTTTTCTTTGCCAAGAATATATCCAAGATTTCTCTTAGGGTCTAATCAGCTCCATACCTTGGTTTTAGAATGAAGGAGGTCTGGTATCTCTGTCTCGGGACTCGATTTCCCAACACCCAGCGAGGGGAGCTTGGAAACACTGGAGCTGGATTCTCGCCGGGAGAAAGAACAGCTTCTCGATCAGTGAGTCAGCTGGAAGGTTGGCTTCCTTCGGCACTTGCTCTAGAGAGTTGCGTCGGGTAAGCAGATAGTCAAGCTGCTTCGAACCACCGTGTGTTTGCTTGGGCGAGTGTAGGCATATTTATACCTTGAAGGTGCCTAGTTTGACATAAAGTCAAACATAATAACGTCATCAAAGAACCCCAAGGGAATGGTAGTTCTTTGAAAACTCCATGAATTCTTGGACACATCAATATTCAAGCAAAGGGATGTCTCTGACTGCTGAAGCCGAGTTTCCCAAGAAATCGTTGTGGCTTTTTGGAACGAGTGGAAGTAGCAATGCCTGTATTTGGACTGCATGGGTTATGTCTAAATATGGTTATGATTTCTATGCCTATATCAGGGCAATGTGAATTGTACCTATATATGGGCATGAATCTGTAAATTACGCTTGGATCCTAAAATGCTGCACAACACCTACTCCACTTTATTATGTTCGATATTACTACATTCTAAGCATTTTTAAACACATCTAAAGCATGATGTGTAAAAATCCCTCCCAAAATACATAAAATGCATTCGAAATGGTTGTACACGAAAGATGAGCATATGTGTTGTTTGCATTTTAAAAAGCAATATTTTCATTCAAAGCATGTAATGTGAAATTGGAAAAAATGCTTATCAGAATGAGTCATGAAATAACATTTATGAAATGGTTCTTAAATACAGAAGAAAGGTTGAGACCATTCCATGACAGAATATATAAACTGTTTAGGTTGTGGACAAGGTCAAATATTGTCACTTGGAAGTTTGTCAAAGAATTCTTGTTCTCTAGGAATAGTTCTCATTTAAGCAGATTACTTTGTGCCCCAAAAAAAGTTCAATTTTGGAAAAAGTCAAATCGCAGAAAAATAGAGTTTTTAAAGTTGAAAGTTTTGTTTTGAAAAGGGAAGGTCGAATACAGAGTCCCATAGAACGCTGTGTGCTAACTTTAAAAGTCATTCTCGTTGTTTGGAGAAAACAGTAAATCCTCTTAGCTGGCAAAGAAATCGTCTACCACAGTAGGTGAAAGTTGGACCACTTCATTAAGTAAACCGATAGCACAAAAATGTGAAGCATCGCCGTCAGCGTTAGCCGCATTAGCAATGTTCGTCATAGAAGGAGATGGTACCTGTGTGCCTGTCGATCCACGTATCTCACCGTCAGCAGATTGCGTCTGTGAGACCTCAATGAATTCCGTCATCAGGTTGGGTAGCCGCTGGGGACAACACGATGCATGGGCCGTTACTGAACCAAGCAAAGTATCAACATCCGTTGGCAGTGCTGATGGAAGTGTTAGACAGACGTCCAAAACGCATTCTTCTCCACATAGCAGGCATCGTAGAACAGGTAAATGCAATCTTGACAGATTGGTCGGAATGATAGAAACCACGTGGTATTCAGGTCTCTTAAACGAGCCAGGCCCAGAATCTGTATCATGCGCTCACAACACTTCATTGACAGGAGGGTGTTCTCTGTGGTAATCTGGGTGTCGCTGCTGACCGGACTTGCCATATTGGAGCAGAAGGAACAAGTATAGTATTCCTGCTACGAGTCCCAAAATGAGAGGCAGGCCGCCGAACACAGAGTGCACAAAGTTTGGAAATATGCCGAGGACTGCTTCAAAGGGTGCTAACAGTCCTGAAAAAACTGTTTTAAAAACAGTTACAATACCACTGGTATCAGACATGTTTAAGATACAACCTAACATTTCTACAAAATGTATGGGGCAGTTTGTGGATAAAAGGGCATGTATCTCTGCAGAGGACCTTGCAACGTGTCGTTTATACTTCTCTTTGGACGAGGTCAGTGGCACAGCACAGTTTTTTGTAAAAGAATGGCTTTCATTTTGCTTAAAGTATCAATTCGAATAGAAGAGATGTTCAGTGAAGGCCATAACGGTGACTCCCCGTCTGTCTTAGCTTTAGGAAACAATACTTGCATACAACAAGTGACCCTGGCTGACACAGTTACGAGATAGGCTGTTCCTGGCAACATGCCACAACAGCTGTGATAATTCAATATTATATAACTCCCGTTAGAAAGCTGCCTAAAAATTGGATCTTTCACTGCTGCTGGAGAACCTTGCAGGTGGCAGGATAAATTGGTCGAAGAACCATCACAGGCTTCATGTAAATTAATGCCATGACATAAAAGTGTACAGCTTAGTACGCTTTTATATTGTATACCACTAAGAAATACGTCTTTTTCCCCACTCCAACATCTATGTGTGTATGGTAATTCCCAGGTTGACTTTATCTATTCCTTAGCCAACCTTTCATACACGGCAACTGGTATATGTTTCAAACAGTATTGAAAATTGAAAATTGTGACAGACAGAGTGATTATCCCATGTATTGCCTATTCTGTTGCAGGTTTTTCTGAAACAGTTAATGGTAATCTTTCCAGTTTCTCAATGCTCAGCACCATATAGTCTGCTCCTCTCTGTGCCAAAGTGATTTTTTTATCTGTAAGGTTAAATACAGATAACAATGACGTGGTGTTGATTAGACGCCATGGCACATATCCAGAACAAAGATTTTGCAACGTCAAGCCTAGAAGCATTATAGAACGTAATTGCAACTGTCCATGCTGTAGCATGAGCAAGTCCTGTTTCATTAAGTCTATGGCAGAGGATAATATGCTGTCCTAAGAATACATTCTGGATGGCAGAGTCGTTAACCCATTGTCAACTACAGAGAGTGCTTTCTCTAAATTAATACGATCAATTTCTCGTATTCTTTCTGCAGTCTCTGCCTGTGTTGCTTTCCGAGCTTCATTATAAATGGCGTATATACCTGCGTATATGAAACGTTTATGACGTCATTTTGCAGGACCTTGGAAGATGTCCCTCAAATCAACGCCATTTTTAAGAAAAGATAAGTGTTGTTTAACCTCTGTAAGTGTAGATTTTTGTAGCCACTCAAGGCACAGTTTTCCTACACTGTTTGTTGTTACTATCCCTGGATGTTGTCTCTGGACATATCTTAGATCTGGCCTAGTTACTGTAAACCCTTTTGTCTTGTTCAGGAATCTATCTTGACAGTTATTCGTATCTGTGGGCCAGATTAACCCTTTTTTCCAATCAGAATCAGTTACGTTTTTTTAGAAAAATAAATTTTACGTCGACCCCTCCCTCTGAAGTGTTTTTACTATCAGGTGTAGGTGTAGGTATGGACGGTTTGTTCAAATCTTTTATCTTGGCCAGGCCAAGGCAGGATGTCTGTTGAACAGTGTCGTTTAAAATCATTATTTGTTCAGGGATAAGGCAGGCTCAAAAGAAAGCTTCTATTCCCTGCACCTGCTAGTCTTTTGAGCCCTAGACAGTTTTTGTTTCTATGCTGTCACTCCAAAAGTTGAAACCTAACGAGGACAGCTGGGCATAAAAGACTGCAGAATAAATTTGCTTTGTATTTGTTAACATACTCTTCATACTTGTCTTATTAACAGTTTTTTAAGTAAAACGTTTCCGGATTTGTGGTATTGAAACCTGAGAAGTATACAAATTTATCATAGAATGTTTTGAGCTACTTTTTGGTGGCGTTGGACATTGTTCCCATTGATTAAAAGTATAAACATTTCTAGGGTTTGCAGATTTGTACAAATAATGATGACCATAGTGTTTATAACAGTACATTTGAGCAAAATCTGGTGAACCTTCTAAGTATTCATGTTTTGTAAATTTTGCAGATATCTCTAAGTCTGACATCATATTATTAACAGTCTCAAAGTACCAATCATCAGAAAATGTGCTGGGTGAAACAAAGTCACTCAAGGAAACCTTGAATTGAAGTGGAATCTTCAACAGCTCTGCAGGACCAAAGATGTCATAATCAGTTCTGTCCCATGCTATACCACCAGGTATAGGAATGGCTATGATGTTCACTGATGTCAAATCTCTTTGTTCACGATGAGATGATTTGTGTGGCTTGAGGAGCAAGTTGATGTTCTTACTTGCTGTGTCCATTTTACTATTTCTTCCATTTATCAGCATTCCCAAACTTAATACCAGGATTAGCTAAAGTAAGAGAAAAAGTACGCTTAGCACAATCCAAAATTCAACCATTGGTGAAACCAGATAAGTTTTGTCAAGTTGTTGAAAAAGTTCTGTGACTTGTTCTTTGAATGTTTTATTTGCTGGCGTCATTTCAGGCTCACTGGGATCCTCGGAAAACGTATCAAAGTTAATAAAATAGCTAGAGGCCGTTCTGTCAATTGTAGGAATTGCATCAAGATTATTTTAAACCACTGGGGCTACCGGATCCTTTGTCATATTAGTGTAGTCAGATGCTACATCATTGTAGACAGCAATGTCTTGATGAACTGTTATTTGGGTCTCAACAGGCACAAGTTCCATTGCTTTATTGCTTAGACCTTTGTTTTGTGCTGCAGAGTCTTCAAATGTTATCAGTCTCTCAATCTGAACCTCTTGGATAGTAGCAAGATTGCTACATCTTTGGAGTCCACAGGGCCTACTACTTATTATTGGCCACATGATGTGGTTTTACCAGTTAGATAGATACATACCTATTCTCCTTTCTTCCAGCAAGGGGCAGCAGTAACACTGTTCTTGATCCGTGGATTGCTAGCACAGGTACTGGTTATCTGTAAGAAGGCCCAAATTCTTTCTTATCCGCGATCTTTTCTCTGACTAGATACCCAATCTTTGGAATCCTGACAGGCCTTGCTGGGACGGGTGGTTCTCCTTCAGTGGTCGTTGGCTTTTGTATTGTGTTGCTTTGACTTCTCCTTTTCTCATTTAGGTCCTGCGAAACGGCCAAACGGTCTTTGATATCAAAGGGTTTTTGTTCCACCACTGAGGTGTGATGATCAAGATCCTGGACAAGCATTCTAGTACCAAAAAGGATTTCATATGGAGTGATTCCACCCAGAGAATTTCTTGGCAGATTATTTAAACCACGTTGGACACTTATTAGATGTTTAACCCACCCGTCACCCGAGCCTAATACCCTAGCTGTTATAGATTGCTTTATGTCTCGGTTTTTTCTTTCCACTACAGAATTTCCCTCAGGATGGAATGGACTTGAATACCGCAATGGAACGCCCAGATTGGCCATGGCCTCCTTGTAAGCTTTGGAGCTAAATGCACCTGGTCGGAATGTAGCGTGCCGACTGCGTATGTGCCGATAAAGACTCGGAAATCTTTTATAGCAGTTCGGGCGTCAGCCGAGCGCTGAGGCCACATCCAATGAATCGCGAGCATGAATCCACCGCAACCATGATATATTTGTAGTTACCATCTCTCTGTAAGGGACCGCAGTGGTCCAGGTAAATGCATGCTAATGGTTTACCTGAAATTAAAAGAGGGGTCTGCGCCGGCATTTCACTGTTGGAACCTTCATTTTTTGGCAGATTTTACATTCCAAAACATAGTTTCTGGTCTGTTTCGTCATGCGTGGCCACCAGTATCTCCGTTTTAATAATGACACTGTGCCTGAAACACCTGCATGCACCTCTGTGCAGTTGGTTGGGTTTTTAGCTGGATTTTATGGTGAGGGGAATCCTCATCCCATCCCACATGATTTTTATATTATGTTGGAGCCTGGGCTACAGCCCATTTTCTGGCATAGGTATAATTTAAGTGAATAGGAATATGATTCGAGAAGGCTGGCATAATGATGTCTTCGCCATGTGAGCACTCCCTGACAAAGTTTGGTGGCCAGTCTTTTTCAGCTAGAAGAATGTCATAACCCTTACAGAGCTTCTCCCAAAAGAGTGCTCTTATTTTCCTAGTTATCCCTTCTCCATCCGGAGCGTTAATTCATATAATTTATGGGGTACACTAACCCTGGTATCAGCTGTTTCAACTTGAATGTACTCATTCAAGTCCACTGTCTCCAGATGATCCTTCAAGATCTTGCGAGCTATGGTGACTTCTGCTGCGCTGTCCAGCATTGTCTGGGCCCACTCCCCATTCTTGAGTTGTGTCCTCAAGATCCTCGGCATGTGTGATCATTAGACCTGCTACCTTCTTATTGGTAAGTTGGGTTTTCTTATTTTCTGGAACATGTTTATCGTCTTTGGACTTCACCTGTTCTTCCTTGGTTCTGACCGTCCAATTTCTGTGGGGAAGTCTGAAAGGTAAGAGATTTTCGTGTATCAGTATCTTGATATCTATCAGGTTTTCTCAAATTATCCCTGTTCCTGAGGTTATACCTCTTTTCAGAGGGCTCCTTTTGAAGAGACCTTCCTCTGGACTGAGAACGCTTCTCATTAGAAGTTTGTTTAGTATTTTTCCACTTCTTTTTAGGAGTAGTGAGAGTGTTCTTAATAAAGACCTTTTCAGGACTTTCTGTTAGTTAGGGCTTGACTGGTTTCCCACCCAAACTATCTCTACCTAGTTCTTTATAGGATTTTTCAATTATTCTGGCCAGTTCATATGGTTGCTCAGTTATATCAATTTCTCTTATTTTTTGGCGAATCGCCACTGATGCTGCTTCACCTTTAATATTAGCTAATATTATAGCTGAGACCTGTTTGAAATCTTTCAGTAATTTCATACCCAGATTCAAAGCAAGCTCTGCCCATATTCATTTTTAATCGGTTTCAGGACATCTTGTACTACTGCCATAGACAGAACACCATGTGTTTTTGTGTCGATTGCAGCAAAGACTGTACACCAAGTGTCGCAGTCTTCCAGGTGTGGTGCGATCCCCATTGGTAAACAGTTTGTTAAAATTATGTGTTTCTCATGAGGTGTACTGTCAGGAAATACTGCCTCGATTTGAGTAATTTTTTGAGCTATCTAGAATGGAATTTGTTCCCTTTTTTCAAGTAATTTACCAATGACTGATTGTATAGTCTGTGGTGCAATTTTATTTGTGTTCCCCTGGTGGGGGGTTTGTTGTGGAATCCTTATAGGAGGTTGGACTGTTAGAGTCCGCATGGCATATTGAACCAATTGTCTATGTATTTTTATTAGTTGTTTTAGTTGAACTAATAGTTCTTCACTTGACATTTCTTCAATGTCAGGATGTGGTGTATAGCTGGCTAGTACTGGCCATGTTGCTACTTGTCTACCTAATGGACCGAGCCTGGTAATGTGATTTTGATGTTGTTGGGCGCCTTTAAACCAGAGCTGATGCTCTTTGTAAGCTAATGGAATTTCAATGTCCTCAAAAAGAACGTATACCGTTGGATTATCCTCTACTTTGTAGAAGTAAAACACATGTAATACTGCATTTGCTTCAGGGAATACTATCCATGAATAGAATACCTCTGTCTGCCGATATTCATGTGCCTCTATGACAAAAATTATCCTACCACCTCTTGGTGATAGGCCATTTGTTATAAGTTTTATAGTGATGGTTTTCCTTACGCTTTCCGGGATGATTATAGCATCCGGGTCATTTTGTTGGTAACCTGTAACGTCTAAACCCGGTTGGTTTGCAGTTGCTGCAGCTCCACTGGTTGTGTTATTGCCGTCAAGCAACATTGTTTAATGAAAGTTTGCAGAGCAAGTTTCAAGGAAACAAAGATAAGGTGCAGAATATTTTGGAACACTGTATCCTTCAACGTTGAATCAAACCAAAAACTAATACATGGGATTTTCTTCCTACTCAGTAATGGCGGATATTTTATCCTTTTACCCACTCCAGACGTCTATTGGAGTATTTTAAGGGAAAAAGTGGTCCCTGTGAAAAGCACGACTGAGTTACTCTAGCATCTAGCGTTAAATTAGTTCCTTACCAAATGTTGGGCGCCATGTAGTGTAGTTCCGATATTCCCAATAGGCTCTGTGCATTGGAATAATATATCCTATAGATTTGACGTAGGACTTAGGTCGACTAGGTCTCTATCGAATATATTAGACTTAATTGTGAGTGCCAGCTAGCTCAGAGGTCACTAGAAACTTTCTTGAATAAACAAGAAGGGATTAGTTTCTGACAACCACATAAACATGGCAACTTTGTTTCCCCAAGAATAAAAACTATCTTCAGAGTCGTGGAAACAATAGATAGATATTTTACTCAGAAGAGTATTATCAAATAAACATTCCTGGGATGATGTTGCTTTTGATATTTTGGGTCTGATTCATAACAATGGATCTCAAACTTTTCTTTTGGTAATTATAGATATGTACTCTCGTTGGCCAGAAGTATTTTTCTTATCTAACATTGAAACTGGAAGTGTCATTAAATGTTTAAAAGAGTTGTTTTCCAGGGAAGGAAAGCCTGGATCAATCTTAACTGATAATGGTGTTCAGTTAGTTTCCAAAGAAATGGAGGAGTTTCTTCTTTCTAATGGCATTTTCCACAAGACTAGTGCTCCATATCATCCCGAGGAAAATGGGATGATTGAGAGGTTCAACAGAGTATTGAAAGAGACCATTACGTTAGCAAAACCTATGTTTCTTGATTGGAAATGTGAAGTGCTCCAAAAAATGGAAGAATACAGATTAACTCCTCATTCCACAACTGGAAAGACTCCTTTCTTACTTTTTCGTGATGGAATTCCAAATACATGTCTTGAACCACAATGGGTCAATAATTATTGCAGATCAAAAGGTAGGGATGAAGGTGTTAATTGAGAAGAACTACAGTCGAGAGAGGACTTCAAAGCTCTGCAAAGGAAAAAGTATTTTGATTTTAAAAAATCTGTGAAAAAAAACTGTGATAAAGGTGGGAGATTGGGTGGCCATGAAGTGTCCTGGTGTATTTGGTGGTAATAATGCTAAGTATCTAAAGCCAATGCTGGTCATCAAGGTTTTTAATAATGCTGTGAAGACACAAGATCACCGCATATGGAACCTTCATAGGGTGGTTGTTGTGAAGGGAAAAAACAGGGATGTATGTGAGAAGAAAGGTGATGGTGGTTCAAATTCTCTTGATCCTGCTTCTTGCAGTGACTACGGTTCTCATAAGAAGAATGAGAGGGAGCAAGGTTGTCGTTCTTCAAGGTCCATCAAACGTCCAAAATATCTTGATGATTATTCATAATTTTTGCAAGACTGTCTGTATGTTCCAAAAGTCTGGAACATTATCTCAATTTGTTGTTATTTGTTAATGTGATATGTGTATATAGTTTGTCAAAGGAGGGAGATGTGTGATATCCTTGACGATTCCTGGTTTACCTTCCGTATGTTCTAGTTAAATCATTATAAATTCCTCCACAGAGCATACTACACCCCAGCTCGTTTGTACAAATATGGCCTGAGTAAAGATGATAGATGCCTGAGGTGTAGGGCTTTTTAATGTGAATTTCACCCACTTGGCATGGGAGTGCCCCGGGGTACGCATGTTCTTGAGGGAAGTGTTGACGGCTCTCACACAGATGTTGGATTTGCCAATCCCAGAGACCCCATTGGTTGCACTCCTAGGTTATGACAAATAAATACACCAATCAGGACGCAAACTGGTGGTAATTAGCCTACTACTATCCACCTAAACCTCAATTGGAAAAGCAAGAATTTTATTATGTCTACTGCTTGATGAAGAAATACTTACATGTGCATCTGACAAAAAAACATGCTGGCCTTGGAAGCTATGCCTAGTGGAATGTCTTAAATGAACACTGTAAACCAGATACATGTTTTGTATAAGACAACACTTAAAGCACAAAGCAAATAACCACATTAACCTCCATGAAGAATTATAGGAGACAATTGCATGTACTGTGTAGACCACTGTGTCATCCTCCCCTTTATCACTTTATTTTCTGACCTGACCTATTGATTTCTGTCAGCAGACTGAACAATTGTGTGGACTCACTGATATTGCCCCTTGTTTTTCTGTGTCTGTGAGCAGGGAAAGAAGGCTCTGCAGGGCAGATGGGTGCCTCCACAGATTACACATCATCCATGCTGGAAAGTGGCTACTACTATCTCATCAGGCTTTGGAGAGACTGAAAATTGGTGGTGGGATACGCCTTTTTACCCCTGCCTCAGAGACAGTCTATGGACCCTCTCTTCTAAAAAAAGTTCAGTTCACCATCGCTGGGGCCCTTCTTTACTCCTTGTGTGAATGTGGTGTGTTGTGTGATGTGTATAAGGCATTGTAGTTGCCTGACACATCTTTGACTCATCATTCCTCATGGTACATTTTTGGAGGCCATCCTTGGTCTCCCCTTTTGCCTGTGCTGGCAGCTGTCTGAAAACATGTTAGACCCACTTATGATGTCTGGCTGTATTCTACTGCAGTAGATATTCCTTTAACCATGTGGTACCTAATTGGGCCGTTTTAGGGATTTTGAACTCAGTACCTTTAACTAGATAAGAGCAGCTCCATCCCCAACTAGACCAGTAATCTTCCTTCTCTGGACCAAAGGAGATGCTTGGAACCATTACCGAAAGCAAAGTCTCATCTGGATCAGGACTTTTTAAACTATTGTTTTTCTACAAATCTTGGTCCAAGCCTAAAGTACTAGAGTGGCTCTGCTGTGGTGGCCGGATGGGAAAAGTGAACTGTTGTTGCATGTAGAGATGAGCAACTGCCAGACCCTGAAGGACAAGAGTATGTGCATCAGGTACATCTGTCGCCAGCAAACCATGACCACATCTAAAGATAGCTGAGGATCTACAAGATGAATTTCAGGAATGTGAGTGTAGTGTGTTTTCATCACCTAGAACTCCCCAATACTTTTTTGACGTAGGAGCCAGAATCATCTGCTATCTACCAAAGAGGGACATCAACATTTTCCCTTTAGCTTTGGATTAGAGTATACAGTATAGTATTGTATAGCACAGTGACTGGTCACCATGATTCTAGAACCATTTGATCCATCTCTAACTCCACTGGTTCTGGATACATTTCAGGTTAGAAAATGTAGGATCCTTGAAGAGAATCTCAATTCCCTAATTGCTTATGGGAATCAGTGGGTCTACTGTGAGACCCAGGTGCCCTGAGTGTTCCTACCACCCAGATATTCTACCACAACCAGTCATTCAGTGGATACCACCCCTGAAGTTGGCTACTATACAAAGAACATATCCTGTGTGCTATTTCCAGCACCAGTACCAGCAGCCACCCTGTTTGAGCATTGACTTTAAAGACTAGTTGAAGCTGTAACTGGTCTCCACTAGAACAGTGTTGAGCTCCCGTTTGGGCATTTACTCATATATTGGCTTTCAACACTTTTCGGCGAATTTTCAGTAGCCTGGGCTCTAACCCAGTGACTTATTCTCGTTTGCACCCAGGGCCGTTAACAGAGTAAGGCATATCACAACAAGTTTTATACACTCCTAAAAACACACATACACATATTTCTAAGGAAAAAGCCCAGACTGGACATTAGGTTTATTTTAATTTTTGTGTCAGATTATGCCTTAGTTCCAAATCGACTACCATTTCCTGCAATAACCCTTCACTGCTTGACCTAGCTGCCACTGGACAGTCAAGAGAACAAACAGTGTAAAGTGGGAATCCAATCGGAGAGAAACCCTGGCCTGCCCCAGGATATGGAGGAAGTATTAACAGGAACACACATGAAAACAAATAACAGTAGGAGCACTTGTATTGTGAAATTAAACAATAAATGTCTGACTATGTTAGGAGTAACACATTATTAAAGACAGAACCATGACTGTGAGAAATAAGCGCTTAGAATAGATAGAAGGTTTTTATTTTTAAATTAAATGTACATACATCAAGGTTACAGATTATACATTTTTCAGTCTGAATAACGAAACTTGAATAGTTATTGTTTACCAAAACAAGTCATTTGTATTTTACGTTTGTGCATTTGATACATAGTAAAAAACGCATTGGGATATAAAATATACTATGTGTAATTCTAATCTACATATTGAGGTTTTACACGTTTTACTACGATTCTAATACTCTAATGATTCCTACTGCAATATATATTTATACATGAAAATCATAAAACAGATACCAAATATTTTTAATTCCAGCAGTTATTAATCATCCTAATGCTCTTTTTATACAGATATGTGTCCGCTCTTTTAAAGTTTTCTCCTTTGGCAGACCCACAGCATTAACCTTACATACAGCAGCCATTCAAAGCATTTGCTCAGTATATATTTAATTGCCCAAATCTGTAGCTATGTTTGCCGTGGTTTACATCCATTAAGAAATAATCCTGAAAAATTGTGTGTCTTTACATTCTCTTTATCGCACATTTGCACGTAAACCCCCTGGCTGCTTTTCTCTCACTGTGGACTAATTAGTTCCTTCAGAATTGTTTTGTAACAATTAGACCTGGGCGAAAAAAACCAGAGAGAGTAATTCACCTAATTTCAGGAATTTCACATTACCCTTGTCATGTAAAATTCCTGACATAACCTCATTGCACCCTCTTTAGTCATTAAGACACACTTAGGACAAAATTCCAACTGTGGAACAAGCAAGTTACAAAGTGCAAGCGTCTGGCAGCTGCTGTTCTCTTTCTGCTGCAAATAGTGCTATTTTCGTACAGAAACCTGCACCTTCAAGTCCATTTTGGACATGAGGGTATATTTAAACTAAGAAAATGCAGCTTAATGCCAGATTATGCCTCTTGCCTAAAAGAATTAGGTGAATTTTTTCGCACCCTAAGTAACCATTACATCACATTTCTCACAACAACTTAGTAGAAATCTGCTAGGACACAACAGTGTCTGAAAAAGTACGTATCCGACAGAGAACCCAACAAATCCCCAAAATATGTTGATTCTGTCAAAAAACTGTTCTTTCTGATCAAAATAACAGGAACTTTACCTTTAACTAACAGTCATTCATGTTTCTCTGGTCACATTCTGTGGCCAGAGAAACACGGATTACTGTTCAATTTTCCTGTGATAAACAAACAAGTATGTTATGGTTCCATGCACAAAAATTGTAGTAGCAACTTCACAAATGAATTTAAAAAATCTAGGCTTGAGCAGAATGATGAACTGCTGGAAGATAAAAAATAAAATATGTCTGTAACCTTGGCACATTTTACAAACAAAGAAGTGAGAACATTCACGCCAGAGCAAAATGTTCGTAGGCATGTGAACCCTATGCTACTCTGCAGAGTGCAGGGTCATTTCATTCAGTCCAATTTACAAAGTAACAATGGCTCACTAAAGGCAGTAATACAAGATGGATGGGCACAGGCTTTAATACAAAGAAAATATTTGCCATGCTAAAGGGAACAATAATATTAGAAATTATTTTTGTTTGGAAAGAATGTTTATGATATTTTAATAAAAACTCAACTGTTTTATTAACTGTATATTGCAAAGGTCATATTAAGTTTTTTTTAAATAAAAATAACCCCGGACTTTCAATGATAATCTACCAGCCAGTCATTGATAGGGTAAGATTTCCATAATGACAGCCAGTAAAACAGCCCTTAGGCTGATGAAACTTACGCAGCAATCTATGGTCACAGATTTGTTTAAATGCTGGTCTGCTCTCCCTTTTATCTTTTTGATCTTAACTAATGAATTGAGTGCCATGCGTATATGTAACACTATAGGTTTTTTTGTATAGTGTCACAAAACTGAAAATTTCAGTGATAGCAAACACTGCAGAAATTAAAATTAGTTAACACTGCCACAGGTATTGCTAAGTTTCATCTTTTGACACATAAGGACACTTTTGCAGTGTAACTTCATTTTTGTCAGAAGCCATATTCCAGCACTCTCACTTTTTCATGTATGCAAATATAATAGTTTGTGAGAAGTCTTATCTAGTTAAGAAATATGATTTTTGAATAATGAACGATACATACTAGCTGCTTTTCATACATATAGCTCTTCCTCAAATATGCAAGGATGTACTGAATATAAACAAATAAACATTTACCCTTTGATGTTTGTGAAGGTGCCAAGTTATTGCAACTTTTCCCTGGTTCACTGCTTACATTTTGTAAAGACAGTGAGCAGGGGTTTGTCGGCATGTCAACAGATTTAACAAACTTATGTCCCGCTTCACACCTTAAATGTCTTCCTATTTGAAACTCAACTTGTTGACTGACAATGAAAGAGTAGTTCAGTTGTTGTGCCTGCCATTTCCTTGTGTTGATTATCTTTAGACAATCTGCCACGTTACTAGGTTGTGCCCCTTACAAAACATGAACGGAGAATAATGAAGTCATCAGATCTCCAGATACAAATAGCCATTGTTATGCTGAAGGTAACACTATAGAAAGGAGAGACAGACATATAATTAGGGAGCAGACCAAACAGAGAGGTAGGTATTTTAAAATCATTAGATGTGATTAAATCACTTATGAGAAAACAATTGAGTAGTCGCCAAGCAATACAACCTTTGTGTTGCTCAATAATTTTGGGCAATCAGTCACTTTTCACATATTTACTAGTGCTACAGATGTATACATTTAGGAGTGCGTGTCTCAAAGAATCATACATTGGAGCCAATGCAGTCATGACCTGTAGTGCTATGCGGACACAAACATATTTATAAGTACATTTGAATCCCAGAAGATGACAGGTTAAATATTCCAGAAAACCACCCAAATTGGAAGCAAAATATACCAACCCACAAGTCCTCAGCATCCCTAATAAATACATATTTAAATGTTTTAAATACATTTAGTTTTGAGGACGCTCTTTACCCAAAATGTATTGACATGCACAAATGAGATCAACCAATGCCGCTGTTTAGTATCAGTTCCAGGTGTTGACATTGTAGGGAGAGTATTGTTTAGCCAATTTAGATGCTTTGCATACATCTGTTGGTGATAATGGAAGTTTATTTGAAAATGTAAAGAAATGGCTTGTCTACTAGGCCCAATTTCTTTGACTGGTATTCATTCTGTTTTCTCATTACTATGCATTACTTTTACACATAGTGGTGAGGGAATAAGATGCACAGTTTTTACTATCAACATACACTGCCACTGTGCCTCTGTACCGCTATATTAAATCAAGCAGTATTGTCAGTGCCACCTAAAGGAACAGTAGCCTGTGGAGAGGCCTAGAGGACTTCATGGTGTGGTGGGGATCTAGAGAAGAAGCACTCTGTTGGGTCGAAAAGGCCAAATTGCCACCAAGTGTTCCTGCAGTGCCTTCCACAAGTATGCTCCATGCTTCAAGTGAGGTGGGGCCTGTGTTGTGTGCATCACTCCCTTTGCCTGATACTTTCACCAAAGGGATGACGGAAAAGGCCACACAATCAGGAGCAAAATGGTGACAAAATGATGCACTCATTCATGGCAGGACTGGCCGTAGCAGGCACCGAGTGTTTCCCCGGTGTGCCGCTAGGGTGGGAGGCAGGTTTTGGGTCCCTGGGGTGCAGTTTTTTGTCACTGGGGGCCAGCAATATCAGCCCCCTGTAACAAAATTGGCCCAAACCGGCCCAAGCAAACACCTCTGCCGCACCCCCCTACACCCCCAGGGGTACTGGCTGAGCAGTTTGCCAGGGCCAGTTTCGGTTCCTAGTCCGGCCTTGCACTCATTCATATCTCACAACCCACCTTTTTGCACAGTGATACTATTATCTGTCTACCAGGATCTTACCTGGAATGTCCAAACTATAAAGCAACTTTTTAAGGCAAGTAATCGTAATTGTTGAAGTGCTTTTCAGTGAGAGGCACACTACTTTGGAACCCAAGCAGGATTATTGGAAATTAGTATAGGGAACTAAGCAATTAATTTCAGTGGTGGACATGTTAGTCTTTTATTTGGATTGAAAAGGAATAGTGGAGGGATAAAAGAAGGAAGGGTCTAGAAATGTGGTTTTTATGGAGTTTATAGCCATAGAAGGGGGTTTGGGGTGAATAAAGGGGAGGTGGAGGGGAGTTAGTATAGGGAAGTATGAAATTCATTTGAGTGGTGGACATGTTAGTCTGTTATTTGGATTGACAGTGAATAATGGAGGGATAGAAGAGGGAAGGGGGATAGAAGAGGGAAGGGTCTAGATTTTTGGGGGGAGTTCATAGCAGTAGGAGGGGGTGTAGGATGAGTTAAAGTAAGTGGCATGTTACTGAGTCGTGGACATTTTTCATGCATTAATATCATGGCTGCTTTTAATCAGACAGTGGTCTTGCATTCTGAACAGTTACAATCAATGTACATCAAATATACCAGTCGCCCCACAAATGACTGTCTTGCTTGACGAATGCCCTACTAATTTAGTGTGTGGCATTCTCTTAGCACCCATGCATACATGTACATCTGCAACATCTTGAAGGGAGCAGATCTATGGGATTAGGGTTATGAGACCTCTGGAGTTCGCTTGAACTTTCTGCATAGTTCTATGATAGCTATGTGCAGAGCCATAGACTAACCCGACGTGCCACTGCAGTGCAAGGCTTCACCTCCCTGCTTAAGGTACCAGCAAAGGTCACTGTGATACATCTGTAGCCACGGAGAGGGTATTGAGTACTGGGTTTCAAAGCTATGCAGGGAGGCACCTGGTACTTCCTGGAAAACCTTAATATCAATGTGACTAGCGCCCACAGATGTAGCTTAAGAAAACAGTTGAAAATTAAACTGAAGTGTAGAAAAACAGCCCCAGGTAGCATTCAAAATGCGCACCCCGTCAGACTTGTTGTGGCGATCCTCATTAGCCTGGGTTGAAAGTGAGGACAAAAAAGGTTCTTATTAGATGGAGTGCTCATACTTAAACCCCAACTATGGGCCCACATCCAGCAGATCAGATAGAAACACCTGTCTCCTGGAAAAATTTGGAACTACAACCTCGCCTAGAAAAGGAAAGAGAAGCCCAACAGTACCAATTGCATACTAATATGTAGTAATACTTTATTTTGTAAATAATGCTAGACTGCCAAGAAAGTTCAGCTTTTCTCTAATTTGTATTAAAACCATGCTACCAAGGGAGATATACCCAGAGTAACTACTTAAAACACAGATAAAGAACACTCCTCTTGTTTGCAGGTGTGGTGGTGTGGTCTGCAGAGGCAAGCATGTTTGTCATCAAACTTCATGTTTCATTGTCAAATCCCTTAAAAAGCCAACATGTGTTCTGTGAGGAGCCATGGTTAACATTAGAGATTATCGACAATAATTCCAAGCATTATCATCAAATGCAGTATGCAAGGCAGAGAACATCTTTCCTAATGTTGCCAATTACGAAGCGAGCATTATTCAAGCTTCTATGTCTGGTATTTAAAAATCTACAGGGGCATGACCTGGTCTATCCCAAGCAAGAAGTTAATACCGAATACCCCTTGTTGGCAACTAAGGTCGAGCAATCGGAGGTTGTTGTGTCCAAGGAGGATCAACAAAATCAGAATGGGAGGTCGCTCAACTCATTTTCCTACCTTGCGCCTTCCCACAGGAACAAGCTACCAGACGACATTCGAGCTAGCCCCACCTTTGGCCTGTTCAATAAATGTCTTAAAACCTGGCTGTTTAGTCACTAATCAGTTGTTTCTCCCTTTCCCTCTTCTGATATGGTGGCGCTGAGAGATCCCTGTGGGGATGATTAGTTATGCACCTAACAAATGCAAAAAAATAAAATAAATAAATAAAATAATGAATACTTTCAATTAGTATAAGATATGTGGGTACAAATCAGATACCCCCAATAAAAGTTCACAACTAACAGTTTGCAACATAGTATAACCAAAGTCAATGCAGAATAAGTTGTAGGATATGGCAACATTGTTTCTTGGTAAGAATATGAATATTGTGTCCTAAATAGCGTTAGAAAAATACCACCTCATTGGAGTAACTAAGATAAAATCTACATCCATGTCAGACGATATTTCTTTAGACAATACATATTCAGACACAGGAGAGTGAAAGCACCTTTCTGCTGAGGAAATCTCTTGTGATGGCTTTACTCATTTGCAGCTTTGCTCAGTTAGATCTTCATTGAAACCCTCAGTTCACTGTGAGTTGCCTGAAATGTTATGGATAATGTTAAGTAGGTTGAACTCAAGGTCAAATGTGAGGTAAAAGGTGTCAACATTGCCAGGGACCACTCACTATATACCAATAACTTCGCTGACAAAGCCTGCATGATTTAACACTTGTATCCAGAATCTTAAGCAGGCAGACTTTTGGTAAATACAGCCGAACAAGTGAATTTTGGGTTGTTAATTAAAATTATTGTTACACAGAGGGAGTAAATAAAGATCAGAGCATGAAAGAACATAATCGAAGAGGCTCTACTTCCTTACCAAAGTGCATGCTCGAGGCACATAATTGGCAAAATAATTTTACTTTAAAAAAATACACACGATTACGGACAAAGTTTCTTTTTTTCCAATATTCACTTCCAAATGTTCATTCCCCAATTCACATCTCTAGGCGGGTAACACAGCCGCTTCCCCTCCATGTCCTCATGGCACATGACAGCAGCAAATCAAAAACAACGAAGAGCTGCCCATTCGTGCCCTGGTATCTTCAACTTCTTCCAGGCTGCAGTGCTTCCTCTTCTAGGTCGGACACGTGGTTATGACTTTTCCTCTGGTTTCTTGTCGTAGCTTTAAAACAAAGTAAACAGAGCACTATTACTCAGCATTCTGTCAAACTTACGTCATCAATAAATATTCAAATAGAGGTACTATACAAACACAAAAGGTCACTATGAGGTAAAATGGAATGCACTAAGGTTGTTTTCACATGCACAGTGGACCAGAAGGGTCTCACCACATGGTGGACATTGGAATTTGGAAAAGCAATGGCTAGGGCGTATCACAGATGATGTCGGTGGCTCTTTGGCCATCACGTCACTGTCCAAGTCCGCATGAGCACCAGCTGCATAGGTAGACCTTTAGCAGCCCGTGTCAGTCCCTGCGTTTGCTGCCCCTGACGTCCGCCGGCAAGAGAGGGGTTGGGGGGGATATTGGAGGGTACCGCACCCCTCCACCTCCCCCCCCCTGTTATGCCACTGATGAGCCTGAGAGAATATTATCTCAATCCCTTGGTGAATACAATGAAGGCGTGGCTGGGAGAAGAGGTGGAGAAAACCATAGCCTTATTAAGGGCAGCAAAGAGGTTTCCACCGCAGCATAAACAGAAAAAGATGTAGACCACAAAGGGTGGCATCTGTTGGGTCTCTGCAGCAACACTGACATATAGATCCCCCCACCCCCAAGGCAGGGAAGCAGTGGTGGGCCCCACAAGGAGGAGACAGGGGGCGTGCTGATGCAATAGACAGTCAGGTCAGGGCCCTCTACAAGGGGGTGCCATGCAGTTATTGAGGGTGACAAATGCATGAAAACCCCAGAAAAAGGAGGCTGCGCCCCGAACAAAAAGGTCCATGGGTCTCAGATGACAATAGCCCAGCAGCAGTGGACCAAATGTCAGGGAGGGCCCGGGGATAGGCCCCCTGTTAGGCAATGCAACAGAGAAGTTGGATGCGTTGGTGAGGTGACATGTGGTGGCCCAAGCAGAAAGATGCAGGAGACATTGAATCCAAATTCGTTGAGTAACAGTGCTGGTTTGGAGCAGGCCCAGAAGAGGAGGGGTGAAATGGATTGGAGTGACAGCGGTGATCTAATGGGCCAGAGGGCGCGTGGTTCCAGGCAGGACCGACAGCTCTGAAATGGAGAGGAATTTCTTCAAATCTAGGATTCCTGTTTGAAGGGGCACATAAAGACGCAAACGCCACTATAACGATGGCAACAGATGCACGGCCTGGGGTGTCCTCTCAGGGCAGCATAGAGAGGGTGGAGGCTATTGGAAGACCCCTCACCTCAAGCAGATGAGCAACAGAACCACAGAGAGAAGTGAGGAGACTGGAAGTAGGGGTGAACATGATAACAAAAAGAGGAAGTTGAGAGATTAACTAGAGAAGTGAGACTGGGGCAGAGGGGCAAATGAGAGGGGCCAAGGCCCAGATATGGAGGCATATAGCCCGCTCTTCACAACCTAGTCATGGGTCAGTAGAACGGGTGTGTGGCAGCCATTGTGGGTGGCACTGAAGGAATAGAGGGCATGGCATGGGGCTTGCTACTGCCCATGCTTTGGGAGTTAAGTATGAAGGGTCCCTGGCTGCATCTGATACTGTTCCACTTAAGAGAGAACAATGTGGTTCACCAGACAGTCGATGGTCATATTAGGGCACGGATAGAAGTAAACGGAGAGGTATCAGGTTTCTGTAACACCAGAAATGCTGGTGTAATGTGTGTCATGAATTGTGATTCAGTAGAAATGACCAATGTTGTTTAGGCATGGTGTGCCTGAACAAGGAGATTGAGGTGCTGGAGAGTTGATTGGAATGGAAGATATAAGCTGGGATAAAGAGGGGTGGGGTGTAGAAAGAACACATAAGGGGAGGGCTTATCTGGTGGCAGATGAGAGAGATCATGTGAAGGCAAGGGGAAAGCATTGAAGGTTGACGAGCTGAGAAATCGAGAAAAAAACAGAATCATGGAAGAAGAAGACCTGCTGGCCTAGAATGGGTAGGCTGGAAAGAAAGTTATTTGAGATTATGTCTGCAGAACCACAGTTCACTAAATATAACAGTCATGGTGGGTTGGGCGTTAAGGAAGAGAACAGATGTTATTTGGGTAGGGCAATGTTTGCGAGTGGGGAATGGGTTAGACTTCACTATTTTGTGGAACTTAGGGAGACTAGCTTGGACCAAGGATGCGTGATTGGAGGTTTGCTTGCTTCTGAGTTAAGCGGTCTTTTCCACAAAATGAAACAATGTTGGGAGTTGGTAAGGCAAGTCCCTTGCAGTGGTATGGAAAAAGCTCACAGCTCAGGAGACAGTGAGAAACAAGCATTTACAATGCAATGGTTTTGCCTTTGTTAAAGTTAGAGCTATTGGCATTGCTCTTGACATTATTTTTATTTATATTTTTTTTAACATAAATGGCATTGTCATTTACAATAGCAAATTCAACCACTCATCTAACCCATCTGAACACCCAGCCACTGATCCACCCGCTCATCTATCTACGCATGCGCTTGCCAATCTCTTCATTCACCCACCCAGCTGCCCACTTGTCCATTCCGGTACCCACTCATCTATCAAAGCAGGCGCCCGCCGACCTCATCATACATCCGCTCCCTCGTCCCTCCCTCCAGCTGCCCACCTACTCATCCATCCACTCATCCTTCCACCTATTCATCCATCCGCTCACACATCCATCCGCCCACTCATCAATCTGCTCATCCTTCCACCTGCTCATCCATCCTCTCACTCATCCATCTGCTCATCCTTCCACTCATCCATCTGCTCATCCTTCCACCCACCCATCCGCCCGCTCATCCTTCCACCTACTCATCCATCCACTCATCCTTCCACCTACTCATCCATCCACTCATCCTTCCACCTACTCATCCATCCATCCACCCACTCATCCATCCGCTCATCCTTCCACCTACTCATCCATCCATCCACCCACTCATCCATCCACCCACTCATCCATCCGCTCACTCATCCATCCGCTCACTCATCCATCCGCCCACTCATCCATCCGCCCACTCATCCATCCGCCCACTCATCCATCCGCCCACTCATCCATCTGCCCACTCATCCATTCGCCCACTCATCCATCCGCTCATCCTTCCACACTACTCCATGACACTAAGCCACTCCCCTCTAGGACACTCTACTCAACTCTGACACTGTACTCCTCTCCACGTCACTCAACTCTACTGTGCACCGCTCCATAACAATACTTCACCTTACAACACTTCACCTTACAACACTCCACTCCACTTCACACCACTCCACCATCCACCACTCCACCTTACAACACTTCACACCACTCCACCTTACACCACTCCACCTTACACCACTCCACCTTACACCACTCCACCTTACACCACTTCACCTTACAACACTCCACCTTACAACACTCCACCTTACAACACTCCACCTTACAACACTCCACCTTACAACACTCCACCTTACACCACTCCACCTTACACCACTCCACCTTACACCACTCCACCTTACACCACTCCACCTTACAACACTCCACCTTACAACACTCCACCTTACAGAAGGTACTCTGGTGTACAACATGGCTAAAACATATTGGCAAACCTAATGGCTCTTGCACATGCGAAAACTTCTGACTTTGCCAATGCTTGTTTAAATGCACATCAACCGCTGACCACACTACCACTGCTTGCCGTACGTGAAATCACCTGACCATGTACAGTCGGCACATGTACCACAGGCTGAACGCTGCATACTCTTTCTTGCACATTAATTACCGGGCCCGACAACACTGGACCTCGCAACAGATGGTGACTTTATTTCTATAGTACTGTTCGGTCCACAGAGAGCAGACAAATGCACGTGTGTGTGTGTCAGATGGCTGTTGATAACCTGGTCACAACAGCATCTCTGGGTCTCAGCAGCCCTTTAATACTCTAGTGTGCAATGTATCGATGCAGCGCCTGCTCACGCCCTGTGCACTGACGATGATTCAATGCAGTGCCTGCCCACGTTGCTGTGCACATGCAGGGCCTGTCTAGCCCCTGACCTTACATGCCATTGTGTACAGCTTTACAATGTATCAATGCATTGCCTGCCCACACCCCTGTGCACTACCTTCGCATGCTATTGTGCTCTGCCTGACAATGTATCATTGCAGTGCCTCCTCACGGCCCTGTGTACTGCCTTTCCATGCCAATGCAGTGCCTGACATGTATCAATGCAGTGCCTGTCTATCCCCCTGTACCCTGGCTTTACATGCCACTGTGCACTGCCTGATAATGAATCCATCCAGCGCCTGCCTACGCCCCTGTGCACTGTCTTTCTATGCCCCATGCTCTGCCAGTCCGTGCCTCCGTGCCGTACCTGGCCATGCCCCATGCTGTGCCAGTCTGTGCCCCCATGCTGTGCGTGTCCCGTGTTGTGCCAGTGCGTGGCCGAATGCTGTGTCAGTCCGTGCCCCGTGCAGTATCCTGCCATGCCCCCATGCTGTGCCTGTCTGTGCTCCCATGCTGTACCGGTCTGTGCCCCGTGCAGTATCCGGTCATGCCCCTTGCTGTGCCTGTCCGTGCCCCCTGCGTGCCCCCATGCTGTACCGGTCCGTGCCCCCATGCTGTACCGGTCCGTGCCCCCTGCGGTGCCAGTCCGTGCCCCCGTGTTGTGCCAGTCCGTGCCCCCATGCTGACAGTTCGTGCCCCGTGCAGTATCCGGTCATGCCCCCATGCCGTGCCTGTCTGTGCCCCCATGCCGTGCCTGTCTGTGCCCCCATGCCGTGCCAGTCCGTGCCCCAAGCGGTGCTCGGGCACGCAGGGCACAGTGCAGCCGTTGGACAGCACATTCCTGAGGCCTGGCATCACCCGCGTGAAGCCATTTAGTTGAACCGCCTCATTCAGCAAATCCGTGGCGGGTTTTGGCTGAAGTCCCGCGGCGCCCGGGCCTGAAAGAGCCGCCTTCAGCCGAGGGGGCCCTGGGCCACCGAGGGAGAAGGCAGCGGCGGCGACGGGGCAGGAGGGAAGCGCTCTCCCTCACACCCCCTGGGAGTGAGGGACAGGCACTGGGAGTGAGGGACAGGCACTGAGAGCGAGGAAGAGAGGGAGGGACAGGCTCTTAGATCAAGGAAGAGAATGAGGGACAGGCACTGAGAACAAGAAAGAGAGACAGGGAGGGACAGGCACTGAGAGCAAGGGAGAGAGTGAGGGACAGGCCCTGAGAGTGAGGGAAAGGCACTGAGAGCAAGAAAGAGAGTGAGGGAAAGGCACTGACTGAGAGCAATAAAGAGAGTGCTGGACAGGCACTGAGAGCAATAAAGAGTGAGAGACATGTACTGAGAGCTAGGAAGAGAGTGAGGGACAGGTACTGAGAGCGAGGAAGAGAGTGAGGGACAGGCGCTCAGAGCGAGGAATAGAGTGAGGGACAGGCACCGAGAGCTAGGAAGAGAGTGAGGGACAGGCACTGTGAGCAAGGAGAGGCTGAGAGTGAGGGACAAGCACTGAGAGCGAGGAAGAAAGTGAGGGACAGGCACTGAGAGCAAGGAAGAGAGTGAGGGACAGGCACCAAGAGCAAGGAAAGGCTGAGACTGAGTGAGGAATTATACGCACTGAGAGCAAGAAAGAGAGTGAGGGGCAGGCACCGAGAACTAGGAAGAGAGTGAGGGACAGGCACCGAGAGCAAGGAAGAGAGTGAGGGACAGTGAGAAGGAGGTTGGTCGGGGCGAAGGAGGGGAGAGAGTGCAGAGCGCCAGGATTGACAGTGAGGAAGGGACAGACAGGCGGCAGCGAGCAAGAAGGGAGAGCGAGCAACAAGTAGAGAAGGAAAACGACAGCGCAAGGGTGAGAGGGGCGGGCAGAGAGGGAGTGGCGGAGGGTGGGGAAAGAGAGAGAGGGGCACCGAGGGGAGAAAGAGACAGATAAGAAAAGCATCAAAAAAGAGGAGTGGGAGGGCCTTGGCGAAGGAGAGGAGCGGAGAGGGGCGCCACAGAGAGACAGGGTGAGGGAAGGGTTAAGACTAAGAGAGTGCGAGGGGACGAGTGAGCCACAGAGAAACACCGAGGCAGACAGAGAAGAGAGAGCACGGCGTGTGTATGAGAGAGACAGAGAGACTCGGAGAGCTGCTCTCAGACGGGGGAGTGCGGGGGTCGCACAGCCCCCATCCCTGCGGCCCGGGGCGGAGCTGAAGCCAGCGCCGGAGGAGGAGGACAGATGGAGGAGTATTTCGAAATGTGGTGTTGATTTAAAGACTTCTCTGTTCCCATTCTCCGGCGAGCCCTGCCAATTACAGAAATCTAACTTGGCCAGAGCTCAACTCCCAAGCAGTGCCCCGGAGGCACGGGCCAGGAATGCGCTTGGAGGAATGTGATGTCACGCACCACATCTGAGGCGCAGTGGCGGGGGTGAAGATCGGAGGTTGCATGTCCCATGTGGGGAAGGCGAAGGAGGCTGAGTTTGAAAGTTGGGACTTGGGGGTGCGGGGGGGACTCGCGCGGGGGTTAAAAAGTACATTTTTTAAAAATAAGAAAACTTACCTGACTGCCCGTGTCCGCGTCAGAGCAGAGGAAGCAGCTCTAGTGTTGAAGCGGCGGAGGCTCGGCCGGCTGGGCCAATCCCAGCGCGGCCCTGGCTGGAGGCGGACAGCTGCTTCCTTCGGCTGGGGAACTCGGCTTCGGGGGCCGCGGCGGGGAAACAAAGGGACAATGCCGGGTGGGCACCGGCTTTAGAGGTCAGCAAAAGCGCTCCACGCCATGTAAGTGAGGCTCCTTCTCCTTCAGGCGGGTGCCGGCAATGCCGGACCAGATTCGGGGGCGTTCCCGAGAACAGGCTTTCGGCTGACGTCGCCAAAAGCCAAAAATTCTCGGGAACGCCCCCGAATCTGGTCCTGCATTGACGGACAAACGTGTCTTCCAATGGCTAGCCTCCATTTATGGAGCTAGCCAATGAAAGAGGGGGGCGGATTCCCAGTCCCCATACTATACTCATTAGCTTTTTCCTAGCACATGCGTACTTCGTACGCATTGGCTAGGCAAAACCTAAAAAATGACAAGGGCGTGTCGGCAGATGATGTCGGTGACCAGTGTCACCGTCAAATCTCCCACGGGAGCCGGGGCATTATCTCAATCCCTTGGTACGTGAGAACCCCACCTTTTTAAAAAGATGAAGGTCCATATTAGAAGGCAGAGCCTGGAAAGGTGTCAGAGTTTTCATTCTTGTATATGATTTATCAGCGGAACTAAGCGGTTAAAAGAGCTCAGGTAATGGCACGGGAGAACAGGTAAGGTTTACAAGCTGAGAAAGAAGGAGAAAGATGAGCAACAAGGAAGAAAATAGAGCCGGCCTGGGCCTGGGGCAGATAGGACGTCGATTGAATTTATATTTGAAGAATATGATTTTTTTTTGCTTTACATGAGCACAAGTTAAGAAAACATTCATTTTTTTGATAGGCACGGTTAGACTAAAATTTGGGAGGGCATTATTAGGGGTGGAGGAATGAATCAGAGTGCATTTGTTAGTACACTTTTAGGGACCTTAGTGTGAGTATATATGGCTCGGCCGAATAATGTTTTTTTTTTCAGTTCTGCCAGCTTCTGAAGAAATTGTCACTTTCCACAAACCTAAACAGTATCAGGAGATGGTCATTTCCAAGTTGTAGCTACGTAGCTTAGATTTTCAGAACATAAAACACATATTAGAAATAGAGGCAGACCGCATTTAGAGTAGGAGTTAGACACATCTATAGCTCGAGGCACTCTGCAGATGATGTATGTATGCATCCGCATATTGCATTGAGCTATATTTAATTAGACACATCGACATTCACTAGTAAAATAGCCTACTAAGTACCTGTGCCGATTGATGACAAGGACACGCCATTATATTTTATACAGGATTCAGTTCATAGAAATACACATTTTTCCCAGGCCAGAACTGATCACTTGCAGTACGTGACCATGAAGGCTTCCATCACGTGCCTGCAAGGTCCGCAAGCAACAGAAGACCGTACTGTCCCAGGAAGGTCTTGCCCTGCCTCACAGAATGTTTGCTTCCTTACACTGCTAAAGCTGGCAAGAAAAGCAGAACGTGCATAATCACTGATGCAAAATATGGGAAGGGCTACTATTCGGATAAGAGCAATATACCATGTTTGCTCGCTATAACACACACATCTGTAGTAGACAATATTACTCTAGAGACCGAGAAAGAACTCGATCTACCCTTCTCTTGGATACACAGAAAACAAGCATTGGCAAAACCAATAGGCTTGGCTTTTATGTACTCTCACATACAAAGCAGGCATCTACAAATTGGTACAGACTATTTCTTCCATGCCTCTGTGACACCTTTCTCCTTCTGTGTTTCATATATGTGCCACCTATTTTGGCTGCTGTTTTTTAATTCCAAACCTTGCATTGTGAACTCAATGTTTTTCAAGCGGGTCTTATGGAAGTCTTCCAGACAGGTAGAGATGATCTCCCGCCTTTCAAGAGCAGTCCGGCTCTATGTCTTCTGCACTAGTCGCAGCAACAAGTTCCAGACTGATGGGAAGGCGACCATCATTAACGGTTACATTCCTAGCAATCTACCTTCCCATCACTGGTGTGCAGTGTTTCCTCAATGTCCAGACCATGTACAACTTATTGGCAGAAGACCTGTTTTATCTAAAATTGGAGGCACTGGTGGGTGTTTGAAGCAACATATGGTCTGCTTTGACAGAATGTAGAGGTCTGTCTTAACTTGGGAGAAACGCATCTTGCCCTTTTTTCCTTTCTTTCGTTGGCTACTTATGCAGGTAAACTCAGTGAAGGCCAGTTTGAACTGGTCAAGATGTGTATGTACATTGGTTCCACAATGGGCCAATCAAAAGACCACCATTGTGAGACAACAGCTAACAACTTAGGAAAAGGGGATAGAGGTAAGCTTCACTGCTGACTGCGCTTCACAAAGGACTCATAACCCTCTGTCTCTACCCAACCAGGACATGTAGGGTGTTATGCATAATGCTATCTATCTTGATACGCACCATTCATTCCATAGGATAAATGACTCACACAAAGACAATGTACCCATATATGCTCCATGATGGTAAGTAAGGGAACCTCTTCCATACGGGGCAGGATGGATCCTTGCACAGAATAGCTGACAGGCAGTCTCCCTCACAGTGGTGCATATTAACCCCTTCGCTGCGGCGGCTATTCCGCCGCAGCGCTAAGGGGGTAGGGCGGCCGCGCGGCAGTCCCGTGCTTGCGGCGGAACCGCTCCGTCACGGCTCGCGGGTGAGCTGTGCTTGTGACGGAACGGTTCCGTCACGAACCCGCCCGCCCATTAATTTGTCAGCGCAGGCGCGGAATTCGCGCCGCACAGGCGCGGCGAGCGGGCCGTGACGGAACCGTTCCGTCACAAGCACAGCTCACCCGAGGCTTGTGACGGAACGGTTCCGTCACAAGCATGCAAGGGGTTAAGAGGCGTGTATCCCTGGACTATAGTTGTTCCCACCAACAAATGTCTCCTCATAATCTGAGATGAGGGGTGCTAACTGTTCTCACTCAGGTTGGGGAGACATTTTGAGTCTACCATGACAGATGAACCTATCTCTGCTGAACAACAACAATGTTAACAAGCAGACCACCATGACTGTTTTGGATGGAGTAAAAACATAGTAATATCCACAACAAATGAAGGGGCATATTACCAAGCAATAGTGATAATTATCGCTATTGCTTGGTTAGAGACAAAAATTTACCGCTGAGCTGCGGCGATTTTTATCGCAGATAAACCTTGGTATTACCAAGGTTTATCGCAAATGCGATAAAAAACGGCTGCAATGCATGAATATCGCTGAAAAGTCAGCGATATTAATGCATTACCGAGCTAATGCTCTTAGCCATGTTATCCACCTCCCATTGGATAACATGGCTAAGAACTGCTCAGGGCAGGTGTTAGCTTTTGGAGATATTCGTGCTTAGCGCAAATATCTCCAAAAGTTGGTAATAGGAGATAGCGATGTTAGCGACTGTTTCCAGTCGCTAACATCTTGGCACGCCCACTTTGCATGTCATTAGTGATAAATATCACTGACATGCAAAGTGGGGCCCAAGATGGTCGCTATCTCCTACTAGCTGTCGCTAACTGGTGTTAGCGACAGCTAGGTAATAGGGAGATAATTTTATCTCCGCTTTCTTGGCTTTTAAAGCCAAAAAAATGGAGATAAACCCCCTTGATAATATGCCCCGAAGTGAACAAAGGAGAGTAGCACAGCGTTTCTAAGACATGCAGGGGAAGCTCTTAACAACAGAAAATAACTACAGATTCATAACAACTGTAACAGGGAAAAGTGCATACAAACAAGGATGGGAGATACTGGGAGAAGCTTTAATACAGCCTATTGATAACAAGCCTTTGTGGATATTATATGCTGACAGTCATTTGAGCATAATATCTATACCTATTGGGCAGTGGGATTTCAATATAACTGAAGATGAAATTTGCTTTGGGAGTACGAGATTGGATTTTGAATCTAGAATCGATGCCCAACAGTATGAGCGCCTATATGACCAGAAAAGTGACAGTAGGGGGAGGATGGACCCAATCGTGCATTCCTGCAACACCACCATCCTAAAATTTCACAGTTGTGCTATACAAATGCCACGTACATACATGCAAATGCTACGTACATACATATGCACAAACATATATACTGACTGAAGTTGTTCAAAATCAATGAAAACATTAAAAAATGGATGAAGACAGTGCTCTTGATCAAGCATCTTATTTTGTATTCTAGTTTTGGGGAAGGGCGTTTTGTGACAGGTCTGTTGTAGCAGAAGCAAAAACACAATTTGCAGTGACACTCAGATTCAGCAACAGCTTCTCCACAATGCCGGAGGAGCGTTGCCCCACTGCTTGGCTCAGAGCCAGCAAATGAAAAATAAAATTATGTTCTTTCATCATTTTGTTTTGCATATACTGGCTCTGAGCCAGCACTGTAGGGAGGGTCAGAGCCGAGGCGTGGGAGAGGTGAGGAGTAGTTCTACGAGCGATCCCTAAGTGCTCCTGCGTGTTTGGCCGGCCGTCTTAGGTTGACCAAAACACACATGCGCACTTAGGTTTCTCTAAACCGGCCGGGCTGGAGAAACCCTCACAGACTCCCTGGACTGGGCAGAGCATCTTTCTAGCCCGCTCAGGCCAATACTCGCGCTGCTCTTCAACACGGGGAGTGGATGGGAGTCTGTCCCCGGGGCTGCTGCGACTAGGAAGAGGAGATACGGCATGAATCGAGGCTGGAGGCGGCCGGAAGCTGAAGGTAAGTTAAAAAATATATATTTTTTCTAACATCCCACCCCCTGACCGACCTCCCCTCCCACGGTCCTCCGCCCGTGTTCCTTCAACCATCCCCACCACCCTTTATTTGTGGTTGGCCACTCCTGCTCAGAATGTTGGCAATAAACTATTTCTACTCGTAAACATAGCAATAAAATACAGTGAGTGGGGTGTTGGGACAGTGGGATGGGGTGAAAGATTAAAAAAAGAGCTGTATGAGGCACTTAATATGTGATATATATGGGGGATAAAAAAGGAGAGTGGCAGAAGGAGGTAGGCACATGGGCCCACATGTATGAAGTCATTTAGCATTTCTTAATGGACCGAATCAATGCTAAATAGTTTTCATATCTACAAAAGGGGAGATGCGGCCCAAAATGCGATTTCTACCAAGTAGAAATCGCATTTTGCAATTCCCAAAATAGGAAATCGCAAATAGGGATTTCCTATTTGCGATTTCTTAACCCCATGTACATCATAGCATTTCCTAAAAGTGAAATTTGCATTTAGAAAATGCTATTGCCATCGGTTCGAATCCGATGGTAACTAGGCGCAATTTGTAAATATGCACTTAAAATGCATTTTTACCAGTGCCACAGAGCGCCCACTCGCCTCAAGGGCATTTGAGCACTCTATACAAGCACCAGATACAAATACTTTTGCATTTCCTAATTTGCAATTTCCTGTTAGGAAATCCCAAATTGGAAATACAAAACCATTTGTACCATTGGGCCAAAGGCCCATAGGAAGGAATGGGTTTGCATTTCTTAAACATCGATTTCTTAATAGTGATTGTGACTCTGAAGGTATCGATATTTGGTAATGACTATTTTAGTACATTCCATTTTGCATTTCCTAAATTTATTTTCTTAGGGTTCACTATTTAGGAAATGCAAAATGGAAGTTTCGTACACAAGGGCCATTGGTGTGGTAGTTGAATATGGATACAAGTGGGAAATAGAAGCATGGATCAGAAGATAAAGAAATGATAAACTTAATTTTGACTGGTCCCAAAAGTATGAGAGAGAAAATGTTAGAGGCAGGATTGTTTTTGAAGAGGAAGGAACACCTTCCTTCACAAAAACAATCCTTAGAGACATGTTCACCTTTTTGTGTGTGGTGCATAATGCAGCATGCGTAGCAAGACAATATAATGAGGAGAAATAAACATATTTCTCCCCGTTATGTCTCTGTTGGGATGTCGTAGTATTTTGACGCATTGTCAAGTTTACTATCCTTTGTAAATCTGGAAATGCTCCATAATCCATAGGTGGATGTGTGGGAATGCCCATGGAATACCATCCCAAAGCAGAATAACATAAGGCAGCGATTTGCACTGCCTTGTGTCACTCTGAATATGCTAATCCACGCAAGGTGGTTTTGCGCGGCTAAGTAAATATCACTTTAGCCCTTGTGATGCCTTGCATTGGCTTGCGTGACACAATGTCAGCGTAAGGGCTTTGTAAATCTGGGCCTAAGTAGCTAATGAGAAAGGAGTTTAATGATTGATAATGTATTGGGCACTGGTATTTATGAGGCAGCATGGGAATTTACTCTGTGTGTTCCATACAATACATTCCTGAATACCATCCTTTACCTGACCAAACTAGCAATCTATCTACTATTCTATTTTTCAGACATTGAGGTGTGCAGAACAGATATTCTCTGGATGTACTCTGAATGGTGGGAATTCCAACTGAATGTAGGGTCATGCCCTTTGTATGAGTATAGTGGACAATGTGTTTATTGCCTTGTCAGGTTTTCTTTTTTCTATGTCTCAACCTGGGAACTCATTTTTTGAAGGCTATAGGAGTCAGTTTTTCCCACTTAAGGTAAGCCTCCCTCACAGAGGATGCACAAATATACAGTTTAAGCTATTAAGCAATTACATTCATCATATTGCACCTCTCAGCCCAATTTGACATCACTGAACATAATGTATTGAATGCCTTACCTAATTCAAAGGAATTGGGGGTACTGCTCAGTCACGGTTTACATTATTTACCAACCATCGCACTCCAACTGTCAACTCAAGATTATCCCTTTCTCAAGCCTCTTCAACTTGCATATGGTCCCTCAGACTTGTACTCTGGATGTCCATCATACTAGCAATCACCTATACATTCAGATGCCCAGATCTACTTCAAACTTGATAAGGTATCTGGAACTCACAACTAAGGGCCTCATTACGATATCGGAAAGGCTCCGAATGGCATTCGGTTTGACTGAACCCGTGCCGGAAGCCATGTTTCCGACCGATTCGGAAAGATTTCTGACTGACCGACTATGATACAAGGTAGTCGGTTGATCATTCCGAATCGGGTATTACCGGCATTCGGAGAGTCCGAATTGGTCGGAGCCGAATAGTAGAGCTCAACAGGCAGCTTTTCTGACCGACCGATTACGATGTCGGATTCTGACAACCATTTCGACTCGGTCTGTCTGACACAGATCGGCTGTCGGAAACTGATTTTGGGAGCCCGTAGCAGTCTCCCCTTCACCCAGAGGCCTCCAGGTGGGGCATGTGGGGCTCCCCTCTTTCCAACCATGCACAGTGTGGCAGGAACCATGGGGTGCCCGCCACAGGGTGCAAGGTTTTCCGCAACCACCCCTTTTTTCAATGGGAGCCTATGTTGTCGGTTGGAACACAGGCACCTATTGAAGTCAATGGGAGTCTGACCGAACGGTGTTCGGAACCTTTGCTATCGGTCGGTCGGACTCCCCGAACCTGAGTTGGTTAGAAACGATTGCGACAAGGAGTCAGTCGGAATGGTTTCCCACCGACATCGTAATGAGGCCCTAAGTGGCAAACTTCCTGAAGGAATTTCAGTTATGTGAGCAGTTTACTGGTTTCTGTATTAATGGTTAAAAGACTAAGAGACTGCTCTTGGGCCCTCTAGATTCTTCATTACTTCCATTATCCTGGCTTGAATCCCTATGGAATCTGCTGCAACTAGCAGAGGAAGAACATAAGTTGGGTGCAAATGTGCTGCCTGCATCTTACCTCTGTCAGGGAATTTTCGAGCATATATTCACAGTACTATTAGATCGTCTCGACATATCATAATCATTTAGTTTATAATTACACCTGGACCATCCCCTAACTGATCAATTTTCAAAACACCTGCCTTACATTGGTAGCCGTGGAGCCACAAAAGCTCCAGACACATACGTTGTGGTCCTGTATGCCAACATGCCTCAATACATCCACATTCAACCCCTCCGCTACAAAACATTCTCAGACACCAGCTTTCAGTAGCAAAAATATAACAAACAAACGATCTGTAACGAGTAAACAACAGTGGAATGGCTGGGCCTCATAATCCAATTTCTCTCTAGCATTAGTTGGAGAAAAAACTAGATAACTTGGTAAAATGACCTTTTTTCCTGTGTGGAAAGAACCAATCACACCCTACTGATTGTTAATACATTATGCATAATGCAACTGCGCATGATGTTTTTCAGGTCTCAACAAGTGTAATTTTTAGCCCAAATTATTCTCCTGCTGGCAGCTCATAAGACTTTTTAAAATGAAGTGTGCACTCATGTCAAAATATCAAGTTAGAAACCAGCCTGCCACATTTTGCTATAAAAGCATAATTGTGGACATTTTTACTGAACTGTATGAAATTTCGCTAGTAAAAAAGGAGGCAATTTTTTACACCTCTAGCTATTAGTGGAGGCGTACAAGGTTATGTCTTGGTCCTCACTTCAATGTTATTCAAGATTTTCAATGTTATTCTCTGCTAAAATCTTAACTTGACGTTACAGAATTATGAATATATTTTAATTGCTTTCATGATAAGGACACTATTTCCTGTTTCCATGACTAAACAATTAACACGTTTTTTGCTTTTTATACGCTTTTAATCATTTTATATTGATACCTTATTTGTAGTAAGACATTGTTATGGTTTTAATTAACTTAAGCAATAAAGAATTTAATTGAATTGGATTGGTCCTCACTTGTTGGCTGCAGTAATATTTTCTTGGAAAATGACTGACCTCATTCTCAACATATGCTCCAACTATAGGAGAAGGATTGGCAATAGCTCTCTTTTTTTGTGGCTGATGCACCCCTTTTTCCAAAGACCCAAAGGGACATCATACTTTTGGTAGTGATTTTTTGTAACGAAAAGTGCCTAACCATCAATAAGAGCAAAGCAGAAAACATGCAAATTATAGAGATAATTTAGGCAAACCTTTTAGTATAAATCAAGTTTCCATAAATAAAGGTGCAGAATTTGTTTTGTGGAAAACGATGTTTCCATTAGAAAGATAATGCTTAATATAGGTTTGGTTCAGTTACAATAACCACACCACATTTCTGAAAGTGCATGTTTAAATGTTGCACAAGAGAATTTATTTTCATTTGTTTTTCAGAAAATCATCAAAATTCAGATGTAGCTATTGTGTGTCTGCATGTACAGAGAGGAGATGTAATTGAAATAGATTGAAGGATATTGTGTTAAACCGCCATTGCTATGTTCGTTGTCATGAATGTGCGAAACACACCATTGTATTAAGTTGCATTTCTAATGTTTCTGTCCAATGAACATCTTTTGCAAGTAGGTGTTTTTAAAATTAACAGTTTGGTTTGCTGTTAATGTTTCAGGAGGCTGAGAACTCTCAAACTTTTAGCAACAAAGTAGCCGACTGATTTAAAGAAAAAATCATGACGATCTATGCGGAGTTTTAAGCTCCTGCCCACAGTCCCTGTTATTCCAGTTTGCAGTCGCTCTATGGTGAGGAGGGGTCAACCTTAGAACAACCTGCTCCCAATTGTTTAGCTAAATTCTCCCCGTTGCTTGCGCTTGCATCTAAGATCAATACCCTTTTAGCTGGTATTACCTCGTGCTCTCCGGATATTCCTTGTCCGCCTAGGGTCCTGCAGTTGGTTCTGGACCTTCTGGCTGAGGCTGTGGAGAAGATCTACTCTGAAGTTCTGGAGACTGGGATGTACCCGCAAGACTGGACGGAGGCAGTTGTCATCCCTCTGAAAAAGAAGCCTGATGGCGATTCCAGAGACTTGAAAAACCGGCACCCGATATCTCTGCTGCAAGCCCCTATGAAGATCTTGGAGAAGCGTATAAACCAGGAACTTGCCAAATACCTTCTTGATCAAGAACTTCTGAACTCTTCACAGAATAGGTTCTGGAATAATCATAGCACTGAATCGGCGCCTACTACCACAATGGATTCTATTTGCAGGCAAGTGGATCAAGGAGGTCCGGCAATCCTGGTTTTGCTAGACCTGTCAGTGGCCTATGACACCATATCTCCATTATTGTTAGGGCAAGGGCTGCGGCAGGCCTGGCTGAAGGATGTCGCACAAAAGTTGTTAGAGTCCTTCTTGTGTGATAGAATGATCGCAGTTAGTTGTGGAGACTTCAGAGCAGCCCTGTTCAGCTTCCCTGTGGAGTTCCCCAAGAATCGTCCCTGAGCCCTACCCAATTTACCTGTAAGTCACTCCCTTGGTGAAACAAGTATTCTCTTTTGGTTTCTAGGTTTTGTCTTATATGGAGAACATCCAGATCATCATTCTCATCTACAATGACTGGGAAGAAGCGGATAGGTTTAGGGCGTGTATGCAGGAGATTTGCAGGTGGATGAGGGAGAACTGGCTCAAAATGAACGGGGAGAAAACCAAGAATGTGGTGTTTGAAATGAACAGTTCAATCTGGACTGACCACTGGTGGCCACATACCCTACCCATACCATTAGCCAAAACTATGAGTGTGATGTTTGACAACACTGAGACCTTCAACACCCAGGTCAACAGAACAGTGAATTCTTGGTTTTGGATAATCAAGATCTTGAAGAAACTATTGCCCCGGCTTCCAAAAGAGCTCTGGGTATTAGTGGTCATTGCACTTATCACTCCCTCCATAGACTACTGCAATGCCCTGTATTTAAACATCAACCAACTTTCGTTAAACAAGGTCCAAGTCATTCAGAATGGGTCTTCATGCTTAGTTCTTAGTTCAAACACTCCTTAATCAGGGAAGGCTTGATATCTCTTCACTGACTGCCACTAAAGAAATGGGTGACTTTTTAAGCTCTTTGCTTGACGCATAAAGCCATCCACTCTCAGGGATTGGGCTATCTTAGAACAACCCTGAATTGGTATGTTCTCAGGAGATTTTTGAGATCTACAGGATGCCATAAGGTAGCAGTTCCATGATGTAAGAAAGCCAGATCGGGGGAACCTGCTTTCACAGTGGTGGCTGCCAGGCTATGAAACTACCTTCCTGGACAGAGCAGGAGCCAGAGTTCACACCTGATGTTCCACAAGCAAATTAAAACGTGGCTTTTTGTGGATTATGTTTGGTTAGGTGACTCATTACAGTTGGTTTGTTGCCTTCAGGTTATCACTGTTTTTTTTCCTTTGCTCATAGCGCTTTGATGCCTTCTGGTCTAATGCGATCTAGAAATATCACAAATACAAATACAATTGCTGTGACCCTAACATTTTAGTACAACGTCTCTATGACAAGTCATGAAACTGTCTTTGTCTAAAACATTATAATTGATCTGCAAACATTATGTTATTATGATTTTTTTTCCTTTAGACATTTGCTTTAGACATTTATATATTTTAGACTTTAGATATTTCTACATTTTGCATTGCACATTTTAGAAGTGCTGTTTATTTCTTTAGAGAAGCCTTGCTCACATTATTATTCTATTTGGTTAGCTCCATTCAGAATAGACAGAACTTGCTGTATATTTTTTAGTTGAGAGGGTTAGTAACATGTGGATCTTTGGTATTATTATGATTTCTTTTATGCCAATTATCTTTTTTTGATCAACGTTTGCTTTCTATAATGAAAACTTTTATATTATAATAAATATACAAATTCTGGTAAATGGAGAAACCTAGATGTGCAACATTTTTCTTTATTGGTATTGGCCGAGTTTCTAATCAGTAGATTTTCCCTTTCCTGCAGGTGGCGTCTGACAGTGGGTCGCCGGTTCTGCCCACCCTATTAGGATACGACCGACTTGCAGGCGGTTGTAAATTGTCGTTTTCTACTGTGGCTTCTGCTGCGGCCCAGAAAAGGTTCTCAGCACAAGCTGCTGTAGAAAAAGGTTCTTTACAAACATCCATGCACCACGTGTCAGGCACCATTTGGTGCTTTGCACGTGGTGCATGGATGTGTGATGGGGGCACCACATGTGCCCCATAGACACACAGCAGTGGCCCACGAGGAACTGGGGCCCTGCTTGGGGCCCCAAAGTCAGTTTCTGACTGCTTTCTCATGGAGGAGGGACTGCCATGAAATGACAGTCGGAAAGGGACATCCTAATCTCTACAGCACGGCCTGTGCAGGCACCACCTCCATTGTAGGGATTAGAATCTTACAGCCGCCCCCCCGTCGGAGATGGCCATCTTTCCCCCCCCCGACATCATCGCTCTGACTGCCGGTATTGCAATCTGGCGGTTGAACCGATGACCTCAATGTCATACACACCGTCACCGAAGCCCTGTCAGTGTCAGTCAGCCTGTCATCAAAATGAAGGCCTTAATGTTAAATGGGTTAACACGTCAAAATGTTTGCTTCAGTAATGTCATCTGCACAAACAGCTGTCAAAAAGTGCTGCCAATCTATTGAACAAGAAAGCTGCCCTGCAGGTTTCCCGTAAAAATTGGTGGGATGGCTACGCTACCTACACCTAATGTGTATTGCACCAAAGTTTTAACCATAGACACCCACTGTACTGAATTGTGGGCACTATGTTCCCTGATCAAGACTCACCATATCAGAAAACTCAAAGTCAAATCTATTCTGCATTAGAGTTTGATCCTTCCCTGTGCACAATCTCCAAGGGACAGCTCTGTAAGAGCTGCTGGAGAGCCATTGTATTACCTATCCCACCTTATTTAAACATATTAGTGCATGGGGGTGCATTACCTGCACGATGGCTGACAACACGATTCAGAGGCTGGTTCCTGGACCATTGCTCATTATCCTGTATCATCCTGTGCCCCGGAGTGCACCTGGGTGCACTGATCATGCAGAACTCAATATATGGTGGCCCCACATGATAGCATCTGTGCTTCTTTTTGCACAAGTGGGCCCTTCGGCCTGGCAAAATAGTGGGCCAATGTGAGTGATGGGCCGGGGGCCTAAGACTTTTGCTGCGTAGCCCCAGTGTGATGCCTGCATTCGAGGCAATGGTGAGGATGGAGTGCGAGAACCCTGAATTTGCAGCATGCTGGAGCCTGGATCCCAGAGGGGTTTCTGTGTCAGGCCATGACCATGAGGTTGCTGCTTGCGGCAACCTGAATGGTGGATTTGCTCCTGTCAAAGCCCACGGTGCAGCCCAGGAGGTTCTGGCTTCTCCCTTTGTCTACCTGGTAGCCAAAAAGTTGGCGGAGTGGGTGGATTGCCTCCAGTGGCCCTGCGGTAGGTTCAAGGCAGGTGAACCACCCACTGAGGCCTGGCTGCTGTGGGGCCAACTGGGGGAGTTCTGGTTGGCCCAGTGGACATCCGAGGGAAGAGTGGTGACCCGACCTTCTGCTGGGAGGAAATGTAGTGACCGTGCTTGAGCACTGTGGCCCATCAGGGTAAAAGTAGGTACGCAGCTGGATGGGCAGAAGTCTATGGAGATTCCTCCCCCCTATGGACTAATAGAGTGGTGGTGCTAGGCGGTCCCATGAAACAGGACTCGTTGCTTCCTTGGAGGTGGAATAATGGGCTTGGGTGTGGCAATCCCCCCGTGGCCTACTAGCTATAGGAACTTCTGCTGGCCCTTTTCCCCCCTTGAGGGACTGCTGAGGGTGGACGCTGTGTGGAGAAAATTGAAGACAACAAGCCCTTGCTTGAGAAGCCACATCGCTGTTGACATGGACTAATAGACCATCCCCTGCTTGCTGCACAGTACGGACTTGAAGAGACTGAATTCCATGACAGGGAAGAGAGCTACTAGATGGCTGCACCTCTCTAGCCCTTGAGGCGTGGGTTCAGGCCTGATTTGCATATGGCTAGATCTGAACTAGGGTGGCGAAGTGAGCTAAAAAACGATGATGGATTTAACCCATATCTGTGACTGGGGATGAGTGTCTGAAAATGTCAGCGCTCTGTCCATCATCATCTTCTATTTGCTTTGTTCACCCTAAGATGGCAGGGTATGACCAGATGTGGGTCCTTGGCTCCCTTTGCCACTGGATTCAAGGTAGCCTGGCTGATGAGGGGTGTTACCCCGAAACCGGTCCAAGGATGTTTGTTTCTGGTCCAGGATAGACCTGGCTAGGCAGTTTGGCCTGGACTGTACCCATGAGGAACAGGGTCAAGACTGATTTGCATATGGCTGGGTCTGAACTGGGGTGGTGAAGTGAGCTAAAGAAGGATGATGGATTCAACCCTGGTCTGTGACTGGGAATAAGTGTATGAAAAGATTCAGCGCCCTGTCCATTGTCTCCTTGTGTTTGCTTTGGGGTGTTCAGGCCCCCTGTCATACACTGCCTTGCTAGTGAGGAGATATGCAGTGCGGACGCTGAGGGATAACAAAGCTAGTAAGCTATGGGCCTTCACATGCAACTGCTGCGACCCCTGCCCTTGGTATTTTTATACAGTAACTAGAACTTGAGAACATTGTTTGACACACTTGTTGTCCTTCCTTGCTTTATTGTTCTCTTGTGTATTGTACATTGCGCACATTGCAGCTATTACAGGTCAATGACGTTAATTAAAGTGGCTACCGGGGTGGCCAGAACCCTGCCATTGCTTGCTTAATGGTTGCAGGCATGGACCCGGAGCAGAACCCTACACATTAAGTGAACAGGAGTCACTTGTATGCCACACTCCAGTTTAGGCTACAGCTGAGAATGTTGGGAAAGAAATGGGTGGGATTCAAATACACATATATGACTGGGAAGACAGAGTTGGGTGCAATGAGAATTTACCTGGGGGAGGGGGAGGGGTGGGGTTTTATTGTCACTTGGCAATGAGGTGCAACAGGGGCTGTATTGAGGTGACTGGGTGGGGAGGCGGAGGGCAGTGGGGTGTGGCAAGAGGAGGGCCCACCTGGGAAATACAAAGGGAAACTTCTTAACTTTGTTAAGGTATTGAGTGGTATTGAGAAGTGTGGCTCACTGGTTAGAGCAGGCAGACCCTGAAGCAGAGGTCAGACCCGGGACCAGGGTTCATTTCCCGACGCGGCAGGGTTTGAGCTCAAATGTCCATGGACTCGATAATTCTCGCTTCGGTGCCTGACCTAATCATGGGTTCACACTCTGCAACTCTGGGCATTAAGCTTGCTTAATCTCCACAACACCCCCCCCCCGCGGCAGGATGCCTGGCTTTCACCTTGGGGATGCCCTGTAGGGGCTATCTCACAGGGAAAAGCCAGGACGGGTTCCCAAGGCAAGCGCGGAGATACCCCTTCGGGGGCCGATTCAGGCGCTATATAAGAAACATGATAATAATAGTGCTTCATCTTGAAATAGATTCCCTGGCCAGAGAACCCTGATATAAAAAAACGGGGGCTCTATTTATGAAAAGTGGCACAGCACAGCAAGTCACCTTGCTGCGCTGCGTGACAGGGAAAGGGCAGGAATACACCATATTTAACACTGTATGGGGCATTCCTTTCTTTTCCCAGCGCTAGCGTATAATGTGAGGTTGGCTCCAACACAGGCACTCTTGCAATATGATGCAAGGGTGCCTGCATTGCAAGCAGGATTATTTATATGCAGGAAAGAATACCTTCCTGCACAAAAACAATTCTGAGAGACATTTTTCTCTTTCTATGTGTGCTGCAAAATGCACACACAGAAAGATGATAAAACAAGGAGAAATACGCATATTTCTCCTTGTAACGCTTTCCCTGGGAAAACGCAGTATTTTGGCACATTCCCAGATCTACCAATAATGGTAAACCTGGGAATCGGTCAAAATCCATGGGTTTTATGTGGGAACACCCATGCTGCCCCCTGGAATGCCTCACTGCGGACAGTACCACAACGCAAGGATTTACGTTGTGTTGCGGTACTCTGAATTCATCAAGCCACTCGGGGACATGCAAGGGAGCCTTGCGTGGCATGATAAATCGCATCTTAGGGTTTGCATCGCTTTTGCACCACGTTGCGTGTTGCAAAAGTGATGCAACCACTTGATAAATATGGCTCACAATAAATACTATTGCATGAAAGCTACTGTCCACATGCTTTTGCCAGAAACAACTGATGTTTATTGAAGAACTGTGCCATGATAAATGGTTTCAAGCTTAGCAGACATGACCAAAACATTTTCTTTGCGTTGCTTGCTGAAACAATTCTTTCAACGTAAACAAAATTCGTAATTGTGACTGATGTTTTTGCAGGCTGATGCTGCTGTTGTCAATTGTTGGTTTTTGCATATCTGATTCTAACCTTAACACTTTATTTCTCTCATAATACATTCCATGATTTGCAATTCTAATTCATGAACACCAAGTTGTCCCACGAAACAAAATGTAATGTTGTACAATTTGCTGAGATTTGCTGAGATTTTATGGAAATTATATATATGAAATATTCTTTAGTGATTGAAAAAGTTTAAGATTAAGTAGTTCTTGTCAATTTAAAATTACAGTTACCAGGTCTACAATCGAATTCAAGTCTGGTATGCAACCGAAGTATAACAGAGCAAGGGGGACGAAAGGCATGTGGGTGAATCAGAATAACAACCAGCAAACGCTACTATTGGGAACTAAGAAAATGCAAACTCACAAATGTAGGCAGTACTTCATACTAAAACTGTAAACGAAAGAAAGAAACTGTCCTGGTTGGCCTAAGAAGGAGAAATTGAATCTATCCCAACGAATGTCTGACTAAATATCGAAATCAAAAATATCGACATACAAAAATATCGGGACAAAAATATCGAAGTCAAAAATATCGGAATCCTATCCCTAACAAGGTAAGTACAAAAATATCGAAAAAATAATATCGTAGTACAAAAATATCGAAATTAAAAATATCGTTTTTTTAAATGTATTAATAATAATGTTAAAATAATTATAAAATACATATAATGTTACAAATATTAAATAAAAATATTAAAACATAATTAAAAAATTAAAACTAATACATATACATTTAAAATAAATTAAAAACTTAATAATTTAATGTAATTTTATATTTTGTAATTTCATTTAATTGATTTAATTTAAATTTATTTAATTTTTACCCTGTACGACTGTACCCCAAAAACCCAAAACTGACCCAGAACCCTAAAAATACCCCTTTACCCATGAACTGAAAACTGACCCTGAACCCTAAAAATACCCCTTTACCCAAAAACTGAAAACTGACCCTGAACCCTAAAAATACCCCTTTACCCAAAAACTGAAAACTGACCCTGAACCCTAAAAATACCCCTTTACCCAAAAACTGAAAACTGAGCCTGAACCCTAAAAATACCCCTTTACCCATGAACTGAAAACTGACCCTGAACCCTAAAAATACCCCTGTACCCATGAACTGAAAACTGACCCTGAACCCTAAAAATACCCCTTTACCCATGAACTGAAAACTGACCCTGAACCCTAAAAATACCCCTTTACCCATGAACTGAAAACTGACCCTGAACCCTAAAAATACCCCTGTACCCATGAACTGAAAACTGACCCTGAACCCTAAAAATACCCCTGTACCCAAAAATAATTAATATTATTTAATTACCAATTAATTATTAATTAACAATAACAATAAAGTAAATATATTAGCACATTTGCTGTAATTAATTTAATTTAAAAATTAATATTATTCTGCACAATTAATTAATTAAGAATAACAATAAATTATATATATAAATTACTATAATTAATTTAATTAAATAATTAATAATAATTAATAACCAACTAATTAATCATTATAAATATGAAAAACAATTATAATAATTAATTAAGTAATTAATAGAAATTAATTACCAATTAATTATTAATTAAAATATGTACAAACATATATCAATTAATTAATTATTATTACATTACTTCCCACCCTATTCCCCTATAAACCCATAACCCGCTACAGAACATATTTATCAATTAATAAATTAATTAAAAATAATTTAAAATTAATTCTCAATTAATTAATTAATAATTCCTAATAATTAATAATTAATTTAACATAATTAAATTACTTCCCACCCTATTCCCCTATAAACCCACAACCCGCTACAGTAGTAAAAGACAATATTTAATAACATAACATTAAAAATAAATAATAAAACATAATAAATACAATATAATATACAGTAAATTTATTTAAAAATTGATATTAGTAACATCAAAGTTATTAATTTCGATATTATTAACATCGATATTTACAACTTCGATATTACTGATATCATACCAATATCGATATTTAGACTGTCGATATTACTTACCTTCGATATTTTTGTATATCGATATTTAAAAATCGATATTTTGTCTGTGTACCATCCCAACATTGTGTAGGTAAAAAAGTAAGACTCCAGGATGGCTTAATCAGTTTCAAGATTCAGATAGCCCTTCACATTGATACCTCAATATTTAACTAGAGCAGTTCTCTTTTGATGATTCACAACTGGCTCTGCCAGCACTGCATGGCATGACTGTAGTCCAGGAAGATCAGGATTCTTTGCTTCTTATGGTAGTCCAGATCTGCTTTTTCTCCAAAGGATCACCTCTCGCTTTAACAGACTATGCAACTCCACAGTAACGGTACATTTAAACTCCACATTTCTCTCACAACTGGTTGTAATCCTGTAAGCGCTACGTACTGTAGCCCCCTTAGAGGCCACATCTCACAAAATCTCTCTGTCAAGAAAGCTCTGAATAAAATTCAGAAAGAGCCATTTGATTCAAAGATGCCAAACACTCCCAAAAGATGAACATTGGAAGCTCTCAAGGTGTCTTCCACAAAGTCCAGACATGTTTCCATCAGAATTAATGAGGGTATCTCTACAGTTTTGAAACTGCCCTGGCCAGCCGCCGGGGATTCACATTCATGCACTGAAGTTTACATCTGAGCAACTCGTGCTGACACCTTTCGTAGTCTTCCTTCAGTCTTCATTAACTCTTTTCTATGTATGTCAGGGTCGAATCATTGCTGTCATATGTGCAGGTCTGCCAGTTCCATCAGTTTAGGGAGTGATTATCAATGCCTTTTAACTCCTGTACTACAGGGTTCATGTTTTCCTCTCTTAGCTGTTGTTGAGGCTGTCTATAGAAAAAAAAGTATTTTAATTCTCCCTTTTCCCTTTTCTGTTTACCATTATTTCATTTGGGGTACATCGTTACCTGTGAAACTGCACCCTGACTGGCCAACCAATCCATTGGGCGGCATCCTTCACTGTGCAGGAGTAAGTTAGGACACGTTGCCAATGAGCTTTCTCAGATCTACACTTCATCTGCTACACCAGATGTCTCCTCCCTTCTACTCTCTAAAGTCATGTTTCAACAGCCAGGGGTTTTCAGTAGCAGCTCTGGCAGCCTACCTTTACTTGAGCTCAACTCTAGTACTCCCCTTTTAGAGCTCACTCAGACTTAATATCTTACTGTGTTGCAGCAGGTGTCATTGTTTGTCTTTCTGGTCGTGTGCACTAGCGGCAGAACACACCATCTCGTCCTCAAGAATTGTTGGAAATTGCTTTTTTGCAGTGTTATTCCCAAGGTTTTTTGTTTCTTCCTCCTAGTTTTCCTGACCTGTTTTAGTTGGCTTTAGGAGTCTGGGCACTTTACCATTGCTGATCAGTGCTAAAGTGCATATGCATATGCTAAATTATGACTATGATTGGCGTCCATGACTGGCATAATTGATTTACTGGTAAGTCCCTAGTCAAGTGCACTAAGTGTACCAGGGCCTGTAAATCAAATGCTACTGCTGGGCTTGCAGCACTGGTTGTGCCACCCACATGAGTAGCCCTGTAAATGTGTCTCAGACATACCACTGTAATGTCTGCACGTGCAGTTGTTAACTATCATGTTTACCTGGCAAGTGTACCCACTTGCCAGGCCCCACCTTCCCTTTTCTACATGTAAGGCACCCCACAGATAGGCCCACGGTACCACCATGGGCAGGGTGCAGTGTATGAGAAAGGTAGGGAATGTGCTGGTGTGCTTTACAAGTCCTGATAGTGAAATACTGCCAAATTTGTTTTTCATTATTGAAAGGCTATTTGTGCAATAGGATAGCATGGGAGAAACTTTGTATGACTTCCTTTAGATAAAGGAATAAAGTTTAGGTTCTCTGAACTCAGAATGTAAAAACACATATTTTAGTAAAGGTAGTTTTTAGGTCTCGCGACCTATCAATGCGCGCAAGCGCATTGAGCGGAGCGAGAATTCAAGTGCTCAAAATGCTCGTGAAACCAAGGGTTTTTGTTTGTGCGGTTTTCTTTAAATTCACATGCATCACGTGACCAAACAAGCACACGCATCAGCCTCACTCCCTCCTAATTGCATTTTTTCACGGCCGCACAGCACATCAAAGGGCTTCTCCCAGCGTGTGCTGTGCGGCTTCTCCTCCCCTAATTATTCATGGCTGGCCGCTGGCCGGCCGTACTTTCAGTTTCCCGGCCCACATTTGCCAGCTTCTTGCCTCCTTCTCTAGCTTTCGCTCTCCACCTAACTCGCCCATCTATCTTTCTCCTCCAATCTACTTGCTCCCTGCTGCTAGTCTTCCGCGTCACTCTCTCTTCCCACTCGAGCCCACCTCCCACCCCTTCTGCCGCTCTCTCTCTTCCTCCTGTCACCTCTCGATCCTCTGGCACTGTCTTCTCTCGCCCCATACTTCCCCCTCTCTCCTCCTTTGAGCTGCAAAAGCCATAAAACCTGCGCGCAAACAACAAAAACATCCTGAGTGTGAAGGCACCAAAGTGTCAGCCAGCAAATGAGAACTTCAATCGGCCTGAAGCCAGGACGGAGGATACATCATGTTTGTCAATAACAAGCGCGGACACCGTCTTACACGTGACAGCGCAGACTTTTAAAATGTATATGACTTTTTAATACAGACTTATTTACAGGCACTCAGATGTGACGTAATTTACAAATATTTCCAGGTATTCGTAAACATACGAAGTTTCGCGCATCGTTTGTTTTTGAATATTGTGATACGCTCTTTTTACCACCTCAAGTAATTTTGCATCAGAAGTTAAGTGGTAGAAATTATATAGCACGCGTTCTGCCATTGGTATGGCCTGGTAGAACTGTCTAGAGTATATTGCGACATGTCCATCACAGAAAACATTTAATGTGGTTTCTAATTGTGTGTTTTGCTTCTGCATCGTCAAGGCCGGTTAAGTCATGCTCATTGATGGTGATGTGTTATATGTATTATCACTGCGTCTGCACAGGTGCGGCTAACTCCCATTCTTCACAGGAGCTACTTGTTTATTATTACTGTGGTTGTGCTTTTTTATCCATGAACAGTGTTCAAGTCCTGTGAAAGTTTGAAAGAGCGCCTGCAAAAGGAATCACGTCTAATATACTTCTATGGCTGCACATGTGCTATTTTTTTTTTTTACCGTAGCTACCAACTTTTTTTATTTTATTTTATATTGTACCTTTACGTAGTGCGAACACGGCCCAATAGTACTGGAGCGCTTCACATGAGCACTAGCTGCCTTACACAAGGACACATTCTTCTTTTGTAGGCACAGGGAAAGTGATGTGCCCAAAATCACAGGATATTGAGCCGACGCCATCATTTAAAAAACACCAAAATTAGCGGGGCTTTAGGTTTAGCCACTTTACATGTAATTAATTGTGTTTAGTGAGGAAAGCCTTTTAAAATGCAAAATAAACAGCGTGATTGTTGCTGCTCTCTCATTGGAAACAAACACTACATTTCCCAGCGTGCATTAGGCTGTTCCTCAGAGCTTGGGTTTTGTTTTATATGCAACCTCAGATGTCCAATAAGACTCGATGATCTCTTAAGGGACTAAATGAGTGATCAACAAATTGTACGTGCTTTCTATTGTTGAACGTTTTTAATCGCCCTCAGATGATTTTATTTTAATGAATTTACAATTACTGCCTTAAAGACTAGGACTTCATTTCATCTCACCTCTGTCCTAAACTCAGACGTAAAATTTAGACTTTGCCACAGATTATGACTTGAACCTGTACTTTGCAATTGCTGCCCCAAGGTTAACTTCACTGTACCACACGAGGCTGCTCTAGTTTCGTACCAGGAAACAAAAAAAACGGGTTCAAGAAGTAAAATGGAAACAGCAACTCAATTAACTTGCTGTTCAATAAAACACCCACGTGCGATTCTTGCGGTTTTAAGCATATATTCTTTAAGTAAAACATTCTAAACTAACGATGTACGATAAGCCCTTTCCCGCCCTTTGAGGTGTGTTTACTGTTATAGTTCTGACGCACTTTCAGGCGGTTCCATTCACGGTCTGACCATTCAGGCGCTTAAACACATCACAAAGCGTGCTCAATTTCAATCACAAAATGTGAAAAAAAAATAATCAAACCATAGCTCATTCCAACAGCTTCTTCAAACGATAGGTTTTCGAGCACAAAAAAATAGGTTTCATTCATTGACAGAAGTGCAAAACTAACAACGAAAAATAGATGCGTTTTCAGGATACTGTTCTAGAGCTCCTAATGAAACCCGATTGAAAAACACAGCCTCGACAAAATATATATCACCCACAGTGAAAACAAGCACTGGCGTTGCCAATAGGTCTCGCAGTAGGAAAGTTGGAGCTATTACAATTGCAAATAACAATGCCTTTTAGTTTTGTTTTCATTTTAAAAACATAAAGGGCTTTGTCATTTACAAAACCAATAGCTCCAACTTTCCTACTGCGAGACCTATTGGCAATGCCAGTGCTTGTTATATTGAGTGTTTGAAAATGCCACATTTAGAAGGACTCCAGCTCTTGGGAAAAGGCACTCAGGGTGTTCCATGAGGGAATATCTACACCAACACTTCCCCATATGGACATCACCTTTTAAAATCAAATATTCTCACAGCGATTGACACTGGCAGGACCGTTGTCAAAAACTCTCTGTTGATGAACTATTATTGTCCGCCTAGTGTTTCCGAACAAAATAAGGGACTGGTAATATAACCTCCAAGACGTTTTACCATAATTTTAAATGTTATACACGTTTAATGTGTTACTGTATCGTTTTGCACTGTGTTGTATTATAGTGTGTTTTTATATGAATGCTTTATAGTGTTGATCACATACAAATGTCAATTGAAAACAAGTGTTGCCTGACAAGATGACATGAAACCAATGGTATAATCTTGTTTTTTCTAAACATTTAAAAAGAAAAGTGAAATAAATCACTACGGGATTTGGAATTCAAGTCTAAGGTTCAGTTTCATTAATTCATCACAAATGATCTACCTGGATATCCTGTCTGTTGAAAACTACTAAAGGGGTCTACTCCAGGTAGTACAAGGACCAACGCCTCTTTTTCTTGAACACTTTTAGAAAGTAGGGATTTTCTTGTTTAACCATTCTGTGTGTCTCTGCCTGTTTGTGGATTGATTGTCTGGTTTTTGAGGGACAAAGGGGCTGGGGAAATGTATTCACTGTAGACAGCCTCTGGGAGGGGGTTGAGGTGTGCCTGGCTCTTACTGGACTCAGAGCTGAGCTTAATAGACCATGGATGTATTTAGAGTAGTGGGAGAAGTTTTCCTTGCATCTGAATGGGCCCTATCTCCCTTGCACAATGCGGTCTCCCCTCCCTGTGGTCATACTGCACCAGTGAGGACAGAACTGGTTTGGACGGGGCTCAGAGACCATGAAGAACAAAGACAAAATGCGGTATAAGTAGTGGACCTTAAAACCCCAGAACTTTAGATTACTTCTGGAATCAAGTTGAAACTCTGCCAAGGAGAAGAGCTGGAGAGCTGTGAGGAGTGGTACTGCCCCTTTGCTGTGTGTGCTTTGCTGGGTTGGCCTGCAGTTGCTGCTCTGCCAATGAAAGGACAAAGGGCTGGGCTTTGCTGTGTATCCTACTTGTGAAGTTTCTCCAAGGGGTTGTGTGTGCTTGCCTCCTGTTAAGAAGTCTTAGGGACACAAAAGACTTCCTGCTCAACTCTGCTGGCGCTGCTGCAACTCTGCTGGTGCCTTCTTCCCGTTACAGGGCCTCAGAGGTGGCTTTTGCAGCTAATCTCTGCAAGAACTGGCGCAAAGCATAGCAAAACCATGCAAAGCTTCTCGGAAGCGACGCCAGATGACGCAAAGCCACGCCGAGCCCTGCCGGACGACACAAAGCCTTGCCGTGCAGCCCCCAGCACCGAAGCCGGATGGTGCAAAGCCTTGCAAAGCGATGCATCACCTTCAGTGTGCCACATATTGCACCTGTGGCCCAGTTTTTCCAGGCTTCACCTACAGACCAGTACCGTCTTGGATTTCGACGCCTCACTTCTCCCTACAGTCCGGATTCAATGCATCACTTCTCCTGCGTGCAAAAGAACTGTCGCTTCACCTTCACAAGGCTTCAGTAACTGATGCATCCCTGTGTTTTCCAATGCTTCCTTTCTCTGCGGCTGTTTGGCCTTGTGAACTTTGACTTATCTGCAGGTACTTTGGTGTAAAATCACCATCCAAACTTTTAAAGTCATATTTTGAATTATATAAGTTGGGTTTTTGTCATTTTGGTCCTGTTTGGTTTAGATAAAGATACTTTATTTTTCTAACTGGTGTGGTGTCCATTTGTGGTGTTTTCACTGTTTTACTGTGTGTTTCAGCAGTGGCGGCTGATGATCTTTGAAAAAGGTAGGGTGTAATACCTGGCCCGAATTTCATCGACATACTCCAGAGTGGTGTGACGGCAGTTATCCCTCAGTACATTTTCTTCTTCAAAAAAAATAATGCAAATCATGCATTTTCCTGTACAGTTATCATAGAAAAAGCTAAAAGGCGCAATAGGTTTTACAACAGTACATGAACTAGGGGCCAGCACATACTAATGCTAAAGTAGAATGAGGGATATTGTCTTTAGTAGAAGTCCTTAACCCTTTCGATGCTGATGACGAGCTCAGCTCGTCATCACCCACGGGTGTCGTGTGCTGATGACGAGCTGAGCTCGTCATGTAAACAGCAAAATTATCATTTGCAGCACAGCGCAAAAATCACCGCAGCAGCGATGCGGCTAATGCATGGTTCCAAGATGGAAAAAGTTCCCCAACTTAATAGGTGGCAGTAATGTGTAATTATGACCATAGAGGTGTCACATTATTGGTCACAGTGTGTTTCCTTAAATATTAGTTCTCTCTCTTGCACCCTCTTTCTCTCACATCGTCTTTCTTTCTCTCGCCCTCACCCTGCCTCCTACTCCCTCTCTCACCTGTTCTTCACCTATAGCTTTCGTTTCATCCATGCTGCATCAAAGCATTAATGCTACGTATTCAGTAGAATGAATGACCATGCCACACAAAGTCTTGAATGGGCCAAATGCTGCACTCGCTTCTACTGTGACTGATTAATAAAAAACTCAGCATCTACTTTATCAGGACTTAATTGCACAGAGAGTTTGATCTTGCCTTGTTTTTTAACCATAGCCTTTCATACCTGTTTCTGGATGAATTTTCCTATGGAAAGATTAGAAACTTTTCATGTACTTTCCTTAAATTCTGCTGACCTCGGCTGATAATTCGGTAACGTGTTATCTCCCTAATCTCTTCTGCCACGTGCAGTGAAAGGAGAAAAACAATAGAGCGGAAGAGGCCTGCCTGCCTCAGACATCATCTCAGCCTAGACAAGGACAGGGTGAAAGTTTTACCTCCTATAATAGCAGGAAGTGATCTTATCATTCCACCCCCTACTATTCTACTCTGAACTTAATTGGTAATAGGGGCTTTTTTGATGCCCACCCATTGACATTCCTATGTAGCGCACGCTGTATGCTGTTGTAAGCATGCGCAGGGCAGTCTGCTTTTTAAAAACCCTTCCATGTTAAAAAAAAAACGAAAAACTCTACTGTTTGCCTAAGAACACTCTTCCTCAATTCCATTCTGTTTCTTTCTAACTGGTTCTCGCACCGGGACACTCATGAGTAGCCGTGCGTGATTCGCACCCTACCGGTTTGGATCGCTAGAGCCCTGTTTACACAACTGAAGTCCCTGATGACCTCCTTCATATGGGGGACGGGCAGACGTAGGATCGCCCTAGCGACCCTCTCCCGCCCGAAGGACGAGGGTGGGTTAGCGGCACCCGACTTTGAACTTTACTACTTAGCAGCGCAACTACAGATCTTTACGCAGGAGGTAGCGAGAGTATATCACGGGCCGGAAGATGAGAGGGATAGGGGCACCCCGCGCCACGTGTTAGCTTATATAGCTCTACAGCAGAGGATAGCAAGAGGAGATATGACGCCCGAGGAACAAACGTTTAAGCTTTGTTGGGAACGCTCTCAGCGCCGAGCGGGAGTATCCCACCCGTACGCCCCGGAGATTCCCCTAGGTATGTTGACAGCCCTGCCTCACGGGGGGGGATTGGTCCCAGCTACAGGACTGGGAGGATGCAGGAGTGCAAGTGGTGGGAGACCTCTATGAGGAAGGGGCACTGGTACCGTTTTAGGACTTACAAGCAAAGTATGAACTACCCAGGGGAGGCTACTTACTACACGCCGCGGTGACTAGAGCCATTCAAGCGCACTGGAGGGAGGGGCTTATAGAGCCAATGACAACTATGGCCTGTCAATATACCATGATGGCGGCCGGAACCTATAAGGCGGTGACCTGCTTGTACTCGAGAATGCTCCGGGAGAACTTGCCTCCGCTGGCGAAGTTGAAGGCCAAGTGGGAAGCAGACCTGGATAGAGAGATACCGGACACGGTTTGGGCAGGGTTGGTGCGGAGAGCCAGGAATAGCACAAGGAATGCGCGTTTTCAACAGATCCATTTTTATGTGTTGCACAGAGCATATTTGACTCCGGGGAAAATCAAGAAATACTTTGGGGCGGATACTGCAGCATGCCCGAGATGTACTTCCGAGGGAGCGGAACTGGTACACATGCTATGGTCTTGTCCTGCTTTCCGGGAATACTGGCGGGAGGTGGGAGACACTTTGACGGAGGTGACCGAGAGAATGATCCAATATGACATGGCAGTTTGCTTGCTACACTGGTTCCCCCACACGCCTAAAAATAAAACAACGAGCAAATTCATTGACATGGGCTTACTGGTAGCCAAGCGGGAAATTACGAGAAACTGGAAGGCGAGAGTGGGCCCCACACACAAGAGATGGGCCGCGGAATTCTTGAAATGGGCCGCGTGTGATAGTACGCCGTACACCAACGGAAAGGGCACTGAACACGGCGGTGGCTAGGGAGGTGATGGTTCAAGCCTTGAGAGATAGCGGGCAGCAGGAGGAGGAGGCGGGCTTGGACGACACAGAGGTAGACCCTAGAGCAGACCCAGGGACATCGCAATACTAGACCACTCCTGAACACGGCTACTATTGGCACCCATAGGTGGGAAGGAGTACATAATCCGAAGTGGGAGGTGGATCCGGAGGGAGGGGGGAGGGGAGGGAGTTGGCGGGACTTTGGGAGGGGGGTTTTTGACAGGGTAGATCTTCAGAAAAGCAGAAAGGATCATACTTCAGGAGAGAGGGACACACAGACCACACGGGAGTAGACAAAGGACAATCTCCTATGTATCGCTGCCCGACCTCCGGGTTGTGGGCCGAAAGGCTGTGTACAGAAACTGAAGGGAAATGAACGAAAAGAGAAATGATCGAAGTGACCCAATGTAACTCATGTGTCAATGTAAATCTGCAATAAAAATTATGTTTTAAAAAAAATGAGTAGCCGTGCGCGTTATAAATTTTGTTAACATAACATACCATAACATGGATTGTGCCTATGTGACGGGACATTTCTAAATTACGCTCTCATATGCACAATCCAGTGAAGATTTACAGAGTGATGTCTGTTTACTCTGTACTGTGATCGCATTTAAAGAGACAGCTCTCCCTGCCGTTCAACATTGGAAGAATGGGCTCAGCATTTACTAGCGCACAGTGAGTTTGATTTTTAAAAGACACAATACAAAGAGCATATTATCATGCACCACTTTTGGAGGCAGGCTTCTATTGAGCTTCCAGTGCACCAAATGCAGCTCACAGAATATGGGGGGGGCATGGTCCAAAGCCCCTATGGTGTAGTGTGGTATTTTGCAGAAGATTGGACTAAGGCGCTTGTGCCAGCTTTGTACCATACCCACTGTGGGTGGGACAAATTTTCCCCCATACAAGAGATTCTCTTATGGGCTATGCCACAGCCTCAACTCCAATACCCCATGCAACGTGAAGTGAAAGCTTCAGTTGCAGATATCCTTGGACAATTGGAATATCAAGGTGTAATTGAAACATGTGTGTCTCCGATGAATATCCCTCTTTTTACTGTGACCAAGCCGGATGGCTCATACCGTTTGGTATTGGACTACTGCCGCTTGAACTCTCATTGTCATACATGCGCGGTGCAGAATACTCACAGTTCTGCTCTTGTGGATAGTCTTGTGCTCAAAAGGTTTAAAACCACACTTGACATATCCAATGGCTACTTTGCCCACAATCTGTCCTCTATTAGTAGTCAATGGACAGCTTTTACTAGTGGTGGCAAGCAACGCCAACTCTGTCGTTTGATTTGGGCTATAGAAACAGTCCAGGCGACTTTGCAGCTCGCATAGACTCTCTTTTGGAGGGACTCGACGCAGATGCATGTTCGTATGTGGATGACATTTATCTCACAGACAATGAATTATGGCCGCATCTGTGTCGTGTTGACTGCATAAATTGCAATTTTGCGGATTTTGGCTATAAATTCAACTTTGCAAAATCTCACATTGCAGAGTACACAGTGTTGTTTCTGGGCTATGAGCTCAACAATGAAGGTCGAGGTTTACCTCCTCACTTCCGTGAGAAATGCGCACAGCTGCGCGCTCCCACAACACTGAAAAAACTACAATCTTTACTGGGCTTTTTAGATTTTTCGTGCCTACTAATATTCCCGATTATGCCCAGCGTATCAAGCCTCTTTACACTTTGGTACAACCTACTTTCTCCAAATCGTGCTGGCTGCCTGAACATTCAGCCATCTTGCAATCTTTGCAGGCTGATCTTCTAGAATCTAAATTCTTGTTGACTTGTGATAACCACACCAACCTGGTGATAAGAATCGCACCAGGGGCGGTGGGTTTCACGTACCTCACTTTTAATGAGGGTGGCACAGTTTTGCCAGCAGTGCAAATGGTGATTCTTAAGGAACGTGTACTGTCGCAGGGAAATCGCATTTTGGTTATAACTCCGTATCCTGTCTTGGAGGCAGTGACGAAAGCCAGTGTACCAAATTCAAAGGGTTTGCACCCGCGGTGGATACAGTGGGCCACGTCCTTGACCACCTCGGATGTCACGTTCATTTTTGATTCCTCTCTGCAGACTCAGTAGTTTTTGCAGTATGAATTTGTTCATCCTGCTCCTCTGACCATGCAGCCCTTAGAGGATTTCCATTGTATAATTTATACTGACGGTTCCGCGCAACCGGCTACGAGTTCAAGACACGCCTATGTTTCGGCCTGCGCAATTGTGGTTGGTACTATGGTAAATGGTGAATTCAAGTCCGATGTCGTGCATACACAGACATTAGGGGACTGTACCGCCCAATACGAAGAGCTTCGTACTCTGATGCTTGCATTGGAGTACGCAGATCCCAGTGTGACTACTCTTATCTTAAGTGACTCTTACTACTGTGTTCAATCATACAATGACAATTTATCCTTTTGGACTCAAAATGACTATTGTGATTCCAAAGGTTGCACAATGAAACATAAAATGATCTGGGTTAGAGTGGATGAACTTAAAGAACGGCTTCCACTCACTTTTGTAATTCATACTCAAGCGTTTCGGAGTTCACGCTGTTGGCAACAGTTGGCAACAGTCTTGCCGATGAAGCCGCCAAGACAGCGGATGCAACATATTCAGCAGCAGCAGTTACACGTTGCAAAAGTAGGATTGATGATGACATCTTGGCAGCTATTGCCGCAACAGAGAAGGGAAGTAATTACCCGAAAGGTTTCCCTTCTAAATACTCTTATCATTTAAATCCTGATAAAGTTCCTTATGTGAAAAGTAACGACGTATGTGACAGGTTGATTCCCAACGTAGACCGCAGGCAGACTTTGATTACAGCAGCTCACGAGGGTATGGCCGCAGCACATGCCGGCCTGTCAGCTACTGTATCTCTCTTACAGCAGCGTTACTGGTGGCAGGGATTGCACAAACAAACGTGTGATTATGTCCTTGTGACATTTGCCAGCAGATTAAACCTTCTAATGCTGCACGTCCCCCCAGACGCAGTTGTACATATCTAATAAACCACTTGCATGTGCTTATTTGAATCTCTGTGGTCCTTTCTCCTCTGATACTGCGTATAAGTACATCTTAGTTGCAGTGGATTCGTGCACAAGCTTTGTGTGGTTGTGGCCACAAAGGAGTGCTGATTCTCGAACTGTTGTAAGGGATTTGCGTGCCTTTGTGGGAATTTTTGCATGTGGTACCTTCCATTCGGACCAGGGTCCAGCGTTTGCCTCTAAGGCATACAAGGATGCCATGCGTTCATTGGGGGTCCAAGTCAAATTTTCATCCCCATATCGGCCTGAGGGCAATAGTGTTGTGGAGCGGATGAACCATGGCTTAAAGCAGGGGTCTCCAAACCGGTCGTGGAGGCCAGATCCATACCAGATTTTTTGGATATCCCCATTGAGATACATGTAGTTATTTTAAAAATCTGGCATGGATCCGGCCCTCCAGGACCGGTTTGGAGACCCCTGGCTTAAAGCAATCCTTGACAGCTACAGTTTTAGGTACAGGCCGGAACTGGCTAACCCACCTCAATAGCATTCAGCGTGCACTTAATAATCTCCCTAGAAGGACTCTGGGTTAGCGGACCCCATACGTAATGCTCTTTGGTATCAAAATGTTTGTTCCGGACCTTGAGGGTCTAGACATTTGCCCTCCACATTTGATACTGCGTTGCAGATTCCGGTAGTTGGCTGGCTACCCCAAGTTGGTGAACTGGTGCGAGAGAAGATTGAGAACAAGAAGGAATTCGGCCACTCATATTGTGCTCCAGTTCTTGTGCTTGGAGTGAAGGGTACAAGAAAAGTCATTTTACCACCACTACCTGGTCGAAAGGAAAACAGGTACATCTCTATTGACAATGTCAAACTACTCAGAGTGGCCGATTCTTCTTCGCATGACACCTGCGGTCTCTTGTCCAGCTATGCTGCGAAACTCTGTTTTGGCTCCGACACCTGCTCCCGGACCCGGATCCCATTAATGAAACTGAGTACACATATTCCACGGATTTGTTCATGCCCGATTTAGAGACCTGTGTGGCTAATCATTCACGTTTTTCATTTGACACTAACTCCAACACATCATGGGCTCCGTCTAAAGTTTCGATTTTTGTTGTATGGTTTAAAAAACATTTTTTAATTCCTTCATGGACTTACGTTTGGCTAGTGCTTTTTTCAATTTTTTAATTCAGGTCTCCTGGATTTGTGGTGTATTTTTTTCGTCTTGTGAATGGACACTATGTTAAAGAAAGAACTACAATTAGACTAATTGATGGTACTTTGGCTCCCCACTCCTCATCACACAGAATGAAGAGGGACCAGACTTTTGTGAATATCACTGCTTGGCCTGTCTTAGATGGGATAGTATGGGATGCTGTAAAATTTCAAATCCCCAGACCCACAGAGGTTATTAATGTCCCTCCCTAATGTACTTCGTGTTTCAATGGGGGATGTGGTTAAACAAAATATTTGCTCTGATGATTGGGATGTCTAAGCCATAGAGACTCTGTTTTCTGATTTGAAATATTATGCTGCCTTTGATGCTGAAGATTTGTACTTAGATTCTGCTAATTATTGTGATTTGTACTGTTATCAACACTATGGCAATCACTTTCTGCTCAAAACAAACACGTTTAGGAATGTGGTTAATTACACACAATGGGAACATTGTCCAACTCCTGTTGAAGGCAGTTCTAAAACGCTTTTGAAAAAGTTTTCATACTTTACTGATTTTAATCAATCGAATCCTGATGCATTTTATTTTAAGATGACTGAGAAGTCCTTTCCCAAGGTTAGACTTACCCACACCAAATTATTGTATTTTAAGTCCTTTATTGACCAATTGGCTGTAGGGGGCTATGAGCTGTGGAAGGATACTATAGATCTTAAATCTGTTTGGGGTTCTAAAAATGTGCAAGTGCAAAGCACTGAGGCTTTGCATTGTGCATGTCTCATCCCGAACCATATGTTGTTTCTGAATTTGTCTATTTCACAAACCACCTGCTTTGGATTGGCTACTTCTAAAAAAATTAAATGCTCCTGCTATTATTGATTTAGGAGAATACTCCACTTGGGCTAATTACATCAGTATGTCCCTCAGTGATGTTCAAACTTTTATGGCAAAAGAGTGCCGATTTATGCCAGCATCGTTTTCTGGGTTTGACCCCTGGTTATACACAAGTTCGTGTTGACCCCCGTTTTACAAATGACCATTCTGTCACTACTTACTCTGCAGGAAAGCTATGTCAGTCCTGGCTCAAGCATTCCACCTTAGCGTCTGTTAAGCTCCATTTATCCAACTTAACTGACGCCGTTGACTTGAATGACTTTGTGAAAGGTCCTGCAAAAGGCAGGTCCAAACGATGGATTTATGCAGTTTACAATGAAGTTTGGAAGCTGTCCCAAATTGAAGCTGCTTCTAGGTTACGTGCTATTGATCAAGCTAATTTAGAAAAAGTGCTTGCAGTTGTGGATAATAGCATTAACACACTTTCTTCCAGAATTTACACATTAGATAATATTGTTTCTTCTGTTGTTGATATTGTGCACAATGAAGTTTCGGTTTTGTACAATGGCAAAAATCAATTGCGTTCTATTATGCAGTTTGCATGTACTTTACAAACGTTAAAGGTTGGGAAAGTGCCTTGGGACTTTTTGAACACTTCATCGCTATTTTTACTATTTAATTTGACTTTTAAACAACAATTTATGTCCATGAAAGATGCCACGTTTTTGCTTTTGCATATTGAAAGGTTAGAACCCTTACCATTTTCTGTGGCCGAGACAAATTCTGCTGTGTGGCTTATCCACGGGTTAATAACGCTACCTTTTCCACTGTTTAAATTTAAAGCATGCATGAAACACTATGCCATAGGCAGATATGACCCATTAGGTAGCGCATATCTCCATGAGGTTTGGTCTCTTCCGTTCACCTATAGGTGTCTGAGGGAGGGTAAAGAAGTTTATTTAAAAGGGGAAGATTGTACATCCACACCCGATCACTCATTGGTCTGTAGGAGTATACAATTGCACGGTTCTTGAAAGCAGGAAGCACCGAATTTGGCCTGTATTTTAAAAGGTACACCCGCCCCAGCAATTACACCTACTTTCACGTTATTAGCAAGGGGTAGTTATTTACTTCTAAGTAATGAAGATTGCTGTGGTATACAGGGAGGAATTCCGTACATCGTGACTGTTTCCCAATGTGTTGTCTGCTGTAAGAATGTCCCGTTTCCTCCTCCACATGGGAAGCTCGATGTGCCATCTGGCCTTCTATTCCGACCCTGAAAGCAGAGTTCAACAAGATGAGTAGAATAAGAGCCCTTTTGTCTCAAAAAGAAGTCGCTCTTACATCTGTGCGTGAAACATTTGTCCTTCACTTAGCTAATACTCGTACTGAGGTACATGCCTTATTAAACACAGATCTCCCACTGCATTTTGAGGCGTTGATTCATACTATCTTTAATGCCTCTTCGACCACAGGCTTGGCACACTTTTTTAAAGTAGTAAGTTCTGGCCTTGTCACTTCATTCCAGACTATATTTGGTGTGATACCGGCATTTTCTAATTCTATTTTTTGCAGAGTCTTTGGCTGTTTACCTTTAATTATCACCTTAGCTGCTGGCGTTCTGCTGTTAATTTGCTTGCTGCAAAATGGTAGCACATTCTGTGCCACACGACGGTCTGCCCTGGCTGCTTCAACTTCGTAACCGGATGCTTGAATACTATGGATCGCTACCTCTGGCGACTCTGAGTGTGGCGTATGGTTTATCTTTTCGGTTCTCGTATTTCACATGCGTGCAGCCAGTTTTCAATTGCCTGGATTCTGGATTTCAATGGGCTCTGGATTTGTGTCTCTGCAAAATGGTGTCTTTCACCCGGATTATGATCTACTAATGAGTCCCTTAGTTGCTCATGAACTAGATTGTTCTGGAGTCAGGATTATGGCCTGTGCAGCGGCTCATGGGGTCCTAGGCAATTGGAACATATGGTCTGCAGCCCAAGACTTTCTGGCACGTAGTTATCTCGAAGAACACCCGAGTTGTCCTCTGATGGTGCCAGAGGCTCCGGCTGCTGAGGAACATGTGTGTCCTTTTCCATTGCTAAATTGGATGGCTAAAATGTTCACTGATGAAAACAACGACTTCCTGTTGGAGGCGGTTGCAACGTAGTGCCTATACGCTGTTGGATTGAAGTTACAACTTTTTTAGGCTTCATGGCTTATGTCAATCCACCTAGTTGCTGTCTGGCTTACAATTGCTAGGGTTTGGGTCTCTACTAAACCCCCTTCTATAAGCAAATGGTGGGCTACAGTAAGGGAAAAGTATGATGGAAAAAGCTCTGGCTAGGGCAAAGGGAATTCGCTCTCTGATGAAACTAAAGGCTATATGGGAGTATTTGGCATTGGACAAATAAGATTAAAAGACTAGAATGGGGGATTATATAATATGCATGCCGAAGAGGCGCCTCCCATAAACAGTAATTGGTCCTTAGTCTTAATTTTATAATTACTATTTCTTTTCTGTCTTAACCATATTATTATATTAAGAATGCTTGTATATGTGCGGGTATGTATCTTTAAGATATGTTTTCTTCTATGGAAAATATAAGATACTTTAAATATAATTTGTAAATGTAGCTCTCTTATTGACATAAACAAATATTAAAACACAAAGGGCCCCCCATTTCTAACAAGAATCATGTAACTCAGGACACACGCAGCGGAGCTCCACCACACCCACAATACGTTCCCGGCTTCATCCCTCCATCACCAGCTGCTGAACTAAGCCCCAAAAGATATAATTGTGTACCCTCTCCGAGAGGAACGTAGAAAACCCTGTCCTTCAAAAAATGTTTACAACTTTAAGTAATTATTATCCAATGCTTTCTACCGGTTGTTTACATGCCAGTCATTTTCTGTCATTGACAACAGAGGTACTGTCTTGCAAGTGCATTTTCCATGGTGGCCAGAATGCTGTCAGTTGAAGGTCCCTACCTGTTGATTCATATCAGTCTCTCTTGCGTGTGGGAAATCATTTCACACACGCGGACAGGCATGTTTTTATTTTGACTCCCACCTAGCAAACTTACGGCAAGGCTCAAAAATATTTTCTATAAATATTCAATGCTGGAGTTACAATATTAAATCATTCTCTTCTCAGATATCAGGGGTTGTTTCTCAGACTGAAGAACCTAAGGCTACATAAGAAGCTAGGAGGGCTTAACCTGGCAGACTTCAAAACGTTTCAAAATGCCTTCCTGGCAAAACAAGGGGCATACTGGGTTCTCCCCAAACAAGACTACACGCCAGTATGGCTCAAGGTAGAGAGGAGCCTATTAGACAACCTGGAACCTATAACCCTCCCCACAGCCAACAAACACACACAACCCAAGGACCCAATACTCAAAAACACACGCAATGCCCTGCTCAAGGTAGATCAGAAAATGGACATCAGCATAAAAAAACACAAGATGGGAATCATTATGGGGAAACAGTAAGATAAAGTATAAGGGAAACCCTTTATCTATAGAGACATGGAAAAGAATGGGCATCTCCTACCCAAGACAGCTAGATGTGGAAGAAAACATGTCCACCTTTAACATGCTAAGAGGAAAACTTAACCTCCCTGAACTAGAATTTTACAACTTCCTTAAGATTAGAAGCGTCCTGTCAAAAGCGAAACTCAATAAGCACAAATCCTCTATCATCCAATACATGACTAACATTAACAAAACAGGACACCAAGTGTCACACCTATACCGCACACTACTATCAGGCTCCACAAAACTAAACAACAAAGCAACCACATACTGGGAGAAAGAAATGGGGGCCACACTTAGCGATAGGGAACTACAACTTTTATGGTCTTCCCCCACATAGAACAAAATCTCCCCAGTACTAGCACAGACAAAATTCTGGATACTGCACATTATCTATTGGACACCAGCTCGACTGGCGACTTTAGGGCTCAGAGAAAATGACCTTTGCTGGGATTGCGACAAGGAGAAGGGTGACCTTGCACATCTAATATACAAATGCCCCAAGGACAGAAAATTCTGGGATAAGATATTCAAGTTCATAAACAAAACACTAGGATGCACACTCAAACCAGAATTTGCCTCCCTCACAAATGCAATTCTAACTACAGAGCTAGACTCACAACATAACAGAATACTGTTGGACCTGCTTTTGACAGCGGCAGTAAATATAGTCCTCGCCAAACGGAAAGACACCTCTAAGGCAACCTTCAAGGACTGGCTCAACTGGGTGACATACCTAAGGGGGGGCTGACACAATCGCCCTCAAGCAATCACCGTATAAATAACCAAGCAGGGGAATGTGGGAGGCCCTAGACAAATATCTGGACGCATATGACCCGCCCTAAACTGAGCAATACTGAGCACGGCATAACCCCACCAAGAAGCCGAGCCAGCAGAAAGAATAGCAAGCTCCTTGTAGTTTTCTTCTCCTTTCTTTTATTTTTCCTCCTTCCTTCTCACACCCCCCATCTACCCTTTAAGGGGGGACAAATGGATAAGGGGATCAGCCAGCAAGGAAAAACGACAAACTGGCTCCACAAAAACAGCGAACCTTGGTTTAAAACCCTGTAACCAGAACTCCGCGATGACTATGTTTTATGTTTTATGTGTATGTAAAAAACAATAAAACTTGTTGAAATAAAAAAAAAACATCACTCTATAGTATTCTTACATGATGTTTTATTCTTTGCAGCCATCTTAATTGGTCAATACAGCTGGAGCGTAATTTCTGATGCTTGCTGTAGAGCAGGGACCAAGTACAGACTGATTCAACTTTATCAGTCCCCGTCGGCTGCTCGTGATGTGATTCAAGTACTACCTCTTTTCCCTCTCCACTCCTCCTGCCTGCTTTTCTTTCTCATTTATTCCCACTGAGTCTGCCATGTCTGTTCATTCGGAATCACTTAACATGCTGACATTACCCCCAAAAAAATTGTAATTGAATTCCCATAGAGGAGATTCACTGTCACTGGTTTGAGCAGCTAAAGTGTTCTCAGAAAGTTTAATTGACTAAAATGGTTTGCCTTTTGAACAAGAGGCCAGCAGCTAGCAGAAATATAGCATCCATTTATACCCTGATGTTAACAAACTGTTTAGAAAATGTTATGTTATGTTATGTTAAACGATCTTGTAAAGCGCTCAGCTGCCCTAGCAAAGAGGCGTCCCGGCGCTGCATCCAGTTTCAAAGAGAAAGATAGGAAATCAGCAGGCAGACATAAAGGAAGGCTAGTTCAGGGGAAATAGATACGTTTTAATAACTTTACTGAACTCTAGTAGATCTTCCACTTCACGAATGTGGGCTGGTAAGGCATTCCAGAGTTTAGCTGCTAGGAAGCGGAATGAACGTCCGCCCGCTCTACTCCGTTTGATCCGAGGTACTTTGACTAGGTTTTGACCAGCCGAGCGTAAAGCAAGGGTAGGCACATACATGTTCAGCAGAGTACCCAGCATTCTGGGGTGTCAAGTCTCAAGATTTTAAACGAGATGCACAAGGTCTTAAAGTGTATCCGCTGCACCACTGGGAGCCAATGAAGCCTCCGGATGGTAGCAGAAATGGGGCTGAACCGGGGCAGGCCTACTAAAGCTCGAGCCGCCGCATTTTGAATGCGTTGCATTCGGGCAACTTCCGCTTGGTTGGCACCCAGTAGCAGGGTACAGGCGTAGTCCAATCTGGACAACACCGTGGACTGAACAATAAGCTGCCTTGTGGCGGGGTCTTCAATAAAATACTTTGAAATTAAAAAAAATGTAGGACTGGTTTCAAGCTACGTATTATGCCAAAACACGTGGCAGCAACTTTTTTTCATGTGAGTGCAGAAGCTGAGCGCTGAGTCTAACCAGACCCCCAGGTTTTTCACTTCAGTCTTAGGCGTAGGGGCTTTACCCAAGTTAGTTGGCCACCCATGATCTCTCCACAGGTGAGTGTTCTTTCCGACCAACAAAACTTCTGTTTTAGCAGCATTCAGCTGTAGACAGTTAGCTGTCATCCATTTTGCCACAGCAGCCAAGCCATCCTTAAATCTAACAGGGTCAGGGGTAATACCTTCCGTAAGGGCGACCACTAGCTGCGTGTCGTCAGCGTATGAGACGATGTTAAGGTCCCATATTTTGGCGACCGCAGCCAGTGGCTGGACGTAAAGGTTGAACAGGGTGGGGCTCAATGCCGAGCCCTGAGGAAAACCCTGTTCAATAGCATGCGCCCTGGAAAGAAAGGGAGGGGTAGAAACACGGAATCACCTCTCAGTCAGGAAAGATCTAAACCAGGCAAGAGCCATGTGTGTGATCCCTGCTTCTTCAAGCCGGTGGAGCAAGATCTGATGGGAAACAGTGTCAAAGGCGGCACTCAGATCCAATAGGATCAGTGCCGCCGTTTTACCTTGATCAAGAGTGGAACGAAGGTGCTCCGTCATAGCCAAGAGAGCAGTCTCTGTACTATGCCCGGCGCGAAACCCATGTTGCGTATCGTCCAGAATGTTATTGGTATTCAATAGGTTAGTAAGGATTGAATTGACATGGGACTCGGCGATCTTCGCAGCCCAGGGAAGCAAAATGGAGTTGTCACTGGTATTTATTTTTTTAACTCCGATGCGGATTCTTATTTTCGGGATAAATCATTAAAAGGGCCAGTTCTGCCTTTCGGAAGGGTGATAACGTCATAATTACCAGCGATTGCCTTGGTGCGGCACTGTACGTTATCTCCCATGACGTCAACACATATGTTTGAGACGTTTCTGAATTTTAAACTACAGCAATGGTTTCCTGAGTAGCAAATTATGAGTGTGTTAAGTCTAAGACACCAGACCCTATGTAACCGATTGGAGGAGCGCCGAGAGCTTCGTCAATCATCACGGGGCACCCATATCCTTAAAGCAAGACAATGTTCAGGTTTAAAGCACGCCTTGCCTTAAGATGCCCCAGCTATGAAGAAATATTCTATCCAGAGCACTCTCCCAGCTCTTGCGCGTCGTTTTGTCTTAAATGCCTGAAATAAAAATAGCTTTTAAATGACTTTGTCAGATAAAGAGTTCAACAATCACAGATGTATTTAACCATACTTGGGGATCTTTGGTGTGACGCAGTTTATATGTTATTATGAAATAATAAAGCGTGGGAACTGTGGTGACAAAATAAATGTTAGACGAAATAAAGAAGGCGCACCCACCAACCGACGTCGGGATCTGAGAGACATATTATATTTTGGTCTATTTTAACTTCCTGTTTCCTATGTTGCAACGGTAAGGCGATTTCATCATCGTGTGTCCTCCTTTGAGGAACAAACAAAAATTGTTAGTGATCTCTCAATGTATATGTTATTGTGAACCTCATTTTGACCCCCACAACCTCATTTCTTTTTTATATTTACCAGCCTGAACGCACATGTTTGGATGAAGTTGAGGTGCGCCTTAATTTAGCATGACCAACCCCCAAATGATTTGAGGGTCACAGACAGGCGACCTTGAAGAGCAGTTTCCAACTAAAGGACAACATTGTTGCCTTATTTGGAGGGAAGACACAAATCCAAAATCACATATTGAAAAGGAAAAGGGGGTGAAAGATGGGGACACTTGGCAAGCTAAATACGCTGTACTATGGTAGAGAAACAGATAGCGAAAAACATGAGCCTATTAAATTTAGGTCCTAAAATAAAATGCCTTTGTGGGATTGTAAACCAAATGTTATTGGAAGCAGCAGTGTTCCTGACTGTGCCCCCTCCCTGCTGGCATCTGTGCCTCAATGACCAATGACACAAGCCTCTAATTTGGTGGTTTCTCTTGGTCAAGCCTCATTAGTGGTCCGGCTTCTCAGAGATGCTGGTCCTCTGTCGGGATGCCGTGCAGCGCGCATGCCAGAGTGTGCAGTGCCTCCAAAAAACAGTGCCCTTACCATGGCATGCCCCCTGATCCCTTTTATCGCCCCTGACTGTGCAGTGGTGAAAGGTTTCATGATCAGCAACAGCTCTGTGATGCCAGCTGTGAACCTTCGGCAGTTTCCAAACATTCTCCATGCAGTGCACATGGAGTGATCTTTAAAGTGTTGTAGATAGCTAGATAGCGGGGGCGGAGTCAAGATGGCGGGCTGAAGCCGCCAGGTGAAGGAGGTTGCATGGAGTAGCTCCGTACCGTTTTCCAAGAAAATTACAAGGAAAGCAGAGAAAGTGTTTATGTGGTACCGCTTTCTAGCAGCCATCTATCGTGAGCCACGAGTCGCTGATCTAAAAAGCACTCTTTAAAAAAAAAATCGTATCGTAATACCTGTTGCTGCTACCGTGGTTGGTTCCGGATGCTGCAGCTTATCTGTCGGCTGAGCAGAGGGGTGTTGCCGGTTTGGAAGCTCCGGAATACCGGCTCCCTCCGAGCGCTCGGTCGGGCTTGCAACAGGGCGGGCCTTGGATTATTCTCATCGCAGCTGTGCGCACTGAGTGAAGACCGGACGGCGCGTTCACTACCAGAACTGACAGAGTCAAGCCCTGCTATTGCTGCTGTGTCGATGGCATCGAGGCAAGCCACCCGATCTACTAGAATCGGCAGGACAGGGAGGACAGCGACACTGGACAACACAGGTATGTCCGCCAGCGAGATCAAGATGATATCGGGGGGGGGGGGGTCTGCCACAAAGACTAAGACTGTTGTGGGAGCTTTGGTGGGAGCTTCAATTGTCGGCACTGGAGGCAAGAGCACAGCGGGGGTCACGGTAGAAGGGCGGACACCCTGTTTAGTCATGTTTGATGGAGGTGCCAGTGGTGATGTCGAGGCGCTGGCCTCTCGAGAGGGGACTCCAAACTGTCAGACTTTCTCTTCTCAAAACGAACTTGTTAAGACAGGCAACAAGGATAAAACCAGCGTTACATTTGCCCCTCCCACTAACATAGATACAAGCCGAGTGATTTCAAAAGGAAAAGATAAAGGTAAAAATAAGACTGAAAGTATAGACAAAACCAACAAATCCAGTATTCACGCAAATGATGATTCTATCCCTGAACCCGAGGCTGCATTCGCAAAGGGGAGGGAAAAGGAAAGCGCTACCATATATCTCGATACTGATGCAGTAGACGGGGGTGCTAATGCTAATGCTCATGCTCATGTCGCTAATGTTCATTTGGATAGTGTATCTGTAATACCAAATGCTAATTTAGACACTGAGGCGGAAACAAGCGGCCATATCGATAACATGCAGATCATACCAGCGACTGAATCAAATGTAGCTGGATCTACAATCGAGAAGCAAGTGGCTGAAAATACACCTGGAATGAATGTCCGCTTACCAAACGATGAAATATAAAGAGCAGAAGAAAGCTCCAACCCTGAATATGAAGAAATATCTGAAGAGGGCGAGATATAAATGGAAACATCTGCTGACAGAAATAATACTGGCCTAATCACAGGTACAAGAAAAACAAAATTAAAAGCCAAAACTGAACAAAAATCTACAACTCGCAAACTATTGAGTAAAGACCCTATTGCAAACAAGAAGGGGCGCAAGGCTATAGTCGACGATAGCCCATTGAGGAAATGGATCGAGGCAAAAGGAGGAGTGAAGGGTATGGCCTTAAGACTATCTGGAGCAAGCTTTTAGGAAGACCTGAACGCACGCGATAAAAATATATTCCCTAGAACAGAAAATACAAAAACCGATCCAGATGTAATAACAGCAACAACTTCACCAACTTTACCGACTGAAAATGGATTGGTCAATGCCGGCTCCACTGCAGCAATACAGCTAGATACTCTAACTACTTCCTTAACTACCAATTTGATGAGCAGTCCGGTAACAAATGTACCCACCAATTTGCTCATTGCTTCAACAAATCCCAAGACAAGGTTAATGTCGATTGAAATCGATTCCGATAATTATCCACTGGGAATATCAAACGCCGACCATACTGAAAGAGCGACTGCTAATACGACCCCAAGCTTCTTGGTTGCTAATAATTTGGACCACAACATCAGAACATAGCAAAACAACAAGCCAATCGCAAATTCCAACGGCTAAACCAGGGGAAGAAATGCAAAACCACCCAGATATTACATCTATGGACCTAATTATGCAAACTCTTATGGCACAAAGACAAGAAAGCCAACAACAACACTTACAACTAAGAGAGGATAATACTAAACTACAGGCTTTCATGAGTGAAGTGTGCCAATAACTTGGTGGGGTCACACAAGAGATAGAAGACCTGAAGCAACGAGTAGTGAGAATCGAAGAAGGTACCACACGATCAGAGTCAACCACGAGAATTCACTCAACACGCATCTCTAAACTAGAGGCTAAAGTCGAAGATATGGAGAATAGGGCATGCAGACATAACCTAAGATTGTTTGGAATTCCTGAGGGCATCGAGGGGGCTGACCCCCGAACTTTTGTTGTGAAACTCCTCCAAAAAGCTTTTAGTGATTTATCAGATTGGGACTGGGACTCTCAACTACAACGGGTACATAGATTGCCCCTCTTCCAAAGGAATCAAAAATAACAAATTTCCCAGTCCTTTATTGATATATTTCGGGAACTTCCTATTGAGACAAGCTGTAGCTCTTAAAGCTAAAGCCAACAGCCCAGTCACTATCGATAATATTACTTTCTTTGTACGCTCTGATCTGAGTAAGGCCACAATGGATCGACGTTGGGAGCTTCGCAAACTGATAGACTCTTTCAGAGCTATCGGCTGTATGGTGTATCTACAAGAACCTGCCCACCTCAAAGTCATCAGGAATGGCCAATCATTCTTTTTCACTGATCCAGAAGAGGCGATTAAAAATTTAGAGAAACTCACGAGAGAGAAAGACTAATGACTTAAGACGCAATTTTGATTATTTGAGTAATTTGGAAATTAATTGAAGATAAATCGCTGAAGGAGATATGTTCTGATTAGACTATATTCACTCTCTTCTTTTTCTTCTTTTTTCTAGCTCTCTTCTCTTTAATCTATATTGTCCTCCTCTATTACTCTAAAGCTTTCCTTCTCAATTGATGTATATGTATTCTGAGCTGATAGCGGAAGTAGCAGACTCCATGCTCACAACTTTACCCTGTTGCCCTATCAGTGGCAGCAAGGGATAGAGGGGTGCTCCCCCCTGAGGGATCTGAGGGCGAGGGGGTGGTGGGGTGGGATTGAGACTTCTGGGTGGGTAGGGATTAAAAACGGGAATAACTTGTATTGCAAGAATGGAACATGTATAGAAATGGGCAACAAGGTTATCGAATTTGTTTTCAAGCAATATATTTTACAGAGGAGATCGAGCGATACAAACATAAGATATGTCTTCTCTTAGATGTTTGGTCTGGAACGTTGCTGGTCTCAATAATAAATGTAAAAGAAAATTGGTACAAGAAGAAATGAACATGTACAAACCCCATATGGCATTCATCTCTGAAACTCATATTAGATATCAAGATCGTAAGCTCTTATCACAAATGGGTTATGACCTTGTTGTCTGTTCTACCCTAGGGGCATCAATCCGAGGGGTAGCTATCTTGAAACAAAAATGGCTAAGAATGAATATTATCAAAACTGCCGCTGATGCCAAAGGCAGGTGGGAAATAGTACAATTGCAATTTAATCAAAATTGTTACGTATTTTGTATCATCTACGGACCCAACTTCGATAAACCCAAACTGTACGAGCAATTGAATATTGAATTACTGGATTGGGATGGTGAATTGTTGATAATGGGGGATTTTAATTGCGTCATGAACTATACAATTGATTCTACAAGTAAAGGAAACAGAAATAGGATGGGTAAAGTGAGATCAGCTATAGTGGAGTTGGCTAGGATACATAATCTGAAAGATGTCTGGCGCATCGAACATCCTACTGTAGCCGGTTTCACATATTACTCAGCTCCACACAAAACTTTGTCTAGAATCGACATGATATACGCAACAGACAATATTTTAGAGAATTGTGAAATAGAAATTTGCCCCAAAATTACCTCAGATCACAATCCGTTATTGTTTGAATGTAAAATTTTGGACTCTCAACAAACAGCCCGGCAGTTTACATTCCCTAGATATTTACTAATCGATCCTAAATTCATCCTTGGTATTAAAAGTCATATACAGGAATATATATCACTGAATATTAATTCAACCACTGTTAATTATGCATGGGATTCATGTAAATGTAGCATTAGAGGCTACGCTCAACAATACATTTTTCGGGACAATGCTGAAAACCGAGGGGTAGAAAAATTGACTACATCCAATATTCTACTAGCTGAACAACAACTCTCAGATGCTATAATACAAGGCAAAACCAACATTGAAGAGCTAAGCTTAGGATAAGTGTCATTAAGGGCGGCTTTAAAGAAAACTCTTAGGGAAAAATATAGATCTAAGATACAAAAATATAAACTTGAACAGTATGAAGGGGGAGACAGAATTGGGAACATTTTGGCTTACAAGGTAGCTGATAAAAAGGCCAAAAATACTATAAAAACAATAAAAGGGCTACACTCTAAAGTGAGTGTATAGAAAATCAGAGCAGATTTTGGAACAATTTGCCAAATACTATTGTCACCTTTATACCCCAGAAAACATACCTACTTCAGAAGCAATTGAATCATATCTAGAGAAACATACACCTGAGAGATTAGATCCAGAAATAACTAGGCCACTTGGCTCTAAAATCACAATTGAGGAAATAAGGAAAGCTATACAAGCACTCCCCCCAGGCAAGGCTGCTGGTGAATACTGTTTGCCTATAGAGATCTATAAGATTTGTGAACAGGAATTACTCCCTCTACTCCAGCAGGTGATAGACTCTATGGGGGAAACAGGAAATGCTCCTACTTCATGGCGTACTGCCAAAATAGTTTTCTTTTTAAAAAAGAATAAACCACAGGAGGAACAGGGATCATATAGGCCAATTTCACTAATCAATACTGATGCAAAAATCTTTGCCAAAGTATTAGCAAATCGTTTAGCTCCTATAATGCCAGACTTGGTCAACTGTCAACAACATAGATTTGTGGTGGGGAGAGACACCACTACCCATGTCAATATTGCTGTAACAGCTTTCGATGTTGCTGCGGTTACTCTCAAATGCTAGATGCAGAGAAAGCATTTGACCGAGTGGGGTGGGAGTACCTCTGGGCAACACTGAAGGCGTATGGTATTCAGGGGCAATATCTGGGGCAATATCTGGGTTGGGTTCAATCTCTATATGAATCACCAACAGCAATACTTAGCTACCTAGGAGATAACTTGGCTAACTTCCCAATCAAAAGGGGGACTAGACAGGGGTGTCCTCTATCACCCCTGTTATTCGCCATAGCTCTGGAACCATTTTTAAATGCGCTAACAGCTCAAGAGAATATAATCCCAATAGAACATGAAGGCAAGTGCCTAAAAATCACAGCTTTTGCTGATGATATAGCCATATATACTACTGATTTGGTACTGGCCACACCTAAAATAATCGAGGAAGCTAGCAAGTTTGGCGACATCTAGGGGTATAGGCTAAATGTCAATAAAACGCAAGTGATAGCGAACTATAAACCTATACATCCGATAATAGGGCTTTGTCCTAACGCCACTTACTTAGGAGTCAAACTTACTTCCAACATTGAGAAAATCATTGCACTAAACTATGACCCTCTACTTAAAGAGATTGCTACCACTCTCAAAAAACTGGAATAAAATACCACTCAGTCTGATAAGATGTATAAATATAATTAAAATGAAGATTGTACCGAAAATACTACATCTATTCAGGTCTATTCCGTTACAACAGAACAATTCATACATCAAGAAAATAGAAAGTATTTGTAGCAGCTACATTTGGGGATACAAAAAAGCCTGCAGGTCGATGACTGCATTGAAACTATCAATCGAAAAGGGGGGACTAAACTTCCCAGATCTAAAAATCTACTTTTTTGCCACTTTCATTCAACGTATACACAGCCTTTTGTCCAAAGAAGCTCCCCTATTTTATCATCAATTTATGTTAGGATTACAAAGCAATCAGTTCCTATTTTGGGTACATGATCCAAACTACTACAAGAGAGTTAAATTTAAGACCGCAAAAGCTGTCAAAAGAATTTGGGATCAAATTATGAGCACTGACAAAATCTCATTTTTTAATGCTGAACTTCCAATATGGGGGAATCCAGGGATGCCAAACATTTTCTCTGATGGTGCCTGTGCCCAATGGATAGACCAGGGTATAAATACTTTAGGAGATCTATATGGATCGGATGGCCTTCTAAATTTTTAACACACTAAAAACACTGTATAAAATTAAAGATACTATGTATTTTAAATACATACAGATACAAGATTTCTTGACCAATAAAATGAAAATTGAGAGAGTAGAACACTCAGACATTTTACAATGTATCTACTCTAACTATACTAAATCTCTCATCAGTAAGAGCTATATTTGTCTTAACAAAGGCCGAGTAGGTGACTGTGAGAAAATGGCGGTCAAATGGACCAATAGATAAGGAATTAATATTAACTCTAACCAGATTGCGGGATCACTTAAACAAATAAATCGGGTGGTTCAGTCTTCAAATTTAAGGCTACAATTTTACAGGACAATCACTCAAATATACTATACGCCTCAAAGAATTTCTAGTAAGACCTCTGGCAACATCTCCAATGAACGCACTAAATGCTTAAAATGCAATATGGAAGCCGCTGGCATAGAACATAGGCTTTTTCTGTGCCCGAAACTCACAACCTTTTGGTTGGGAATAATTGAGGTTCTTAACAAAAGACACATAATAACACCTGCTATCTCCGCACACTTAGTACTGCTAGACATACAAGACATCAATAGTAATTTCAAAGATGTGGTATCAATTGCTTTTGCTTGTGCCAGGCTGGTCATCGTGCGAACTTGGATATCAAAAGAACCTCCAAGTGTTATGGAATGGTGGCATCTCATTCATGAAATATATCCCATGGAGTTCTCGTTGGCTAAATTTAGGGGCCCAAAGGCACTAAAAGGAAGGGAAAAAATATGGGGAACGTTTATCAGCTAAGTGGATAATTGTTCTGAGAGACCGGCATGTCAATTCTTTCTGTTATGCTTTAGATACTTGTGAATATTCGTATTCTAATCCTCTGTTTTCTTTCTTTTTTTTCATTATAATGATAACTCTATGTATAGATATTTATGTAAGGATATATGTATAACAAATGTGATTTCATTTTTAATCTATGTCTTCTCTTGCAATAAATAAAAAGATTTAAAAAAAAAAGAAGAAAAAAAAAAGAAAAAAAGAAGGAGTGATCTTTAAAGAAAGAAGTGTGCACTGGTGCTACTGTGCATTGTGTGTTCAAGGTGCTGCTAGACACATGTTCGGACAGGCTGTGTCCACTGCCTGCCAGCTTACACGTGTTCTTCTCCTGAAGGCTAACTTTTTGCCATTACTGTGGGCATCAAAACATCCTCAAGCTGCACATTTCCCATCTCACTCCACAACCTAAAATGTAAATTTGTATTAGCTCAGCCCAGATTATGTGCCTGCTTGCTAAAAAAAAGCTAGCCTTCTGGAGCCCATTGAGCCCACCTACCTAATAGTCGGAGCCTACGCCATTTTGAGTGAGCGCAGCAGACTATTTCTCCAAATCAGAAAGCACTATGGTGTTTTTTGGGAAATATAAAGAGCTAAAGAAGTTAAGCAGCTCTACAGAGCTCACTCCTACCATAGGGCTGAACCACATGAGTGGTATTACAGAAGTAATCTGTATTGATGCACACCCCTGTAGTGAGGGAGACTTACAACTAAACATTGTTACTCCGTGAAGAATTACATGAAATGGTAAAAGGGACCAATGCCGCTGTTTTACTTCATCTCAGGCATGGAGAGGGAGTATCCTGTCGGTAACTAACCTATGAATAACTTGTCCTTGGTGTCTGGACTTGGGCTTGGCTTCAGTCACTCGGTGGTGTCTGAGCTGTGGTTTGGCTGCTCGTACTCCAAGTTTGTTAATCGTTCCTTCAACTCTACTGTGGCTCTTAATTGATGCTCACGAGGCTGTCTCTTCACAGAATTTAGCTCTTTAAAATTATTCAATTATTCAAAGTATACCTGGATTTCAGCCAGAAATCCAGTGTGATTATCCAGGCACGAGAACAGCGTATGATGCCCAAGTTTACCTAACATTTTGTGGTACTTTATAAGGCAGCAATTTGACAGTAATTTTCACACATTTCAAAATAGTTAACAGTTGCACAGTAATTTTCTTTTTTTAGAAATAATGATACAGTAATTAGGCTTGCCTCTTCTTCTGTTGATTATGGGGGCTTTGTTGAACTATCGAAAACTCAGTTTTCATACACAGCCACATATTACCAAAGTTGCTAAGTAAGCAGTCCTTGATAGAGATATCATAGAAACAAATATGTTTCTCTATTTCCTCTAAGGCTCTGGGAATTGATTGACAGTCTCCCAATGTTTCTCAAGCACTCATGCATTAATTTTTGAGTTTTTTCTTAACTGTTCTACTAGCATTTGGCGGAATGCAGTGAAAACCATCCCTCTCCCTGCCTTTCTTACTCTGACTCTTTTTCATTTCTCAGTATTGTTAATTTTCTGAGTACACATTTCTAATCAAACATCCTCCCTCTCTCCCACCGGCCAACTAGACAGCACCATACAGCTATCCAGGTAAGAACGCCTCTACTAATAACTATAGACCCTCTGTTGTCTCCCTCCTAGTGAAACTCCAGGAGCGACTCCCAGTCCCTGTTGATGCCTTATAACTCAATCAAAAAAGGTAAACTCTAATGATTAATTGGGTATCATTCGGATACGTGTATGACAAACACTAACTGCTGGATGTATGATGTGGTCTTAAGAGCAGAGATGTGAATCATGATCATTAATCCATGTTCTGCTCCCACCTGGTCACCATGTAAAGACTTCTGCATGATACCCGTCTCTAAGACATTGATAACCTGACGGCGATTTGGCTGTTCCCACTCCCCGTACTTATCTTGGACCTGTTATTTTCTCCCCTTTTAAACTTTTTTCGAGATTATTTCTACAATTAGAATAATCTGTTATAGCATTAATTATGCATTGTACATAATGTGTGCCCGATAGTGCCGTACCTCACACACTACCCAACTCACGAACTGTTGGTGTTTTCTCTCTTTTTCTTTGAATACAGCTTGGAAATTCCATGCCATCAGCATCCGTACCACACAAATAGTGTGTGTAATTCCATGTATGTTTGTTTCTTGTCCTTGTCCTGACGAAAGCTCCCCTGACCCTGTAGGGCCCCGAGAGCTGAAACATGTCGACACTTTTTTGAAAACGATATGGTAGTTCAATAACTCGACTACCAATATATCATAATGGTTTTTAAGCTTAGTGATTAGACTTTGTAAATAAAGTTCACTTTTTTGATCTATTCATTAATTTTAACAGTTTTTCTACCCACTCTTTATTTCTGGACACTTCTGTAAATACCAGAAGTAGCCTCTGGTGAGGCAGGCACCCTGCACGTTAATCGTTAACCCAATGACTATGCCATGACTCCTGAGGGGGCGGAAAAAAGATATACCGCTACGACACGATTCCAGGAAGTCTATGAGGGTTCTCGATAAAAAACTATTTGGTTTTTGCAGATACCAGTGTCCATTCTCTTTTTGATTACCAATTACTCGCGTAGGGGAACTGAATGGACTCCATTTCCTCTTCCCTCCCTCTTTGATATTGAAAGCACCAAATTGACATCAGCGTGTTGCCTTCCCGCTACCTAACTGACGTAGTAAAATATATTCATTTGTTTGTTCCACCTCTGTGATTATTTATTCACTAGTATGGTGTCATATGGTTCTGCTCAGATGAAAAGTCAAATAAATGAACATAAGACATAATATTGCTAATATATTTCTTGAGGGATTTGAACAGCACCACCAAAGCTTGTGTCCTTCTCTCTTAGACTCATTCTGAAGTCGCTGGTCAAGCAGGTTTGGGGTCTGGAGTTCTTATCCATTCCTAATCTGGGAAGAGTCTGTAGTAGGAAGAGAGGGATTCTCCCCAAGAGCACAACCTTTTTTTTCATACATCCTCTGAACTAGTGTGAAAGAAAGTATCTGATGGGGTTCCAGACCATGAATGGATGGACCACACCTGTTCCTCACTATCTGGAAACATGGATTTCTCCTTTCTGGGATCTTCACGGTCACCATGAGGTAGATTTAGCTGTAATTCTGGGCACACAAAGACAATTTGCTCGAAAGCATCAGCGCATGAAGTGCAGCGTGAAGTGCATGTGCTCTTGTTTGCGAGCGATATTGCATAAAACAACGTAACATTTTTTAGCTTCACTGTCACTCTTATTTGCTGCCTTCAAATTTGTCAGCGTGTTCTGGCTTGGCTTCCTCTGCTTTTGGCTGGAGTATAAACCAAGTACTGATTGGTTCAGTTTGATTGCTGTCCTCCTGCTGATTGCGCTCTGATTGAGGTACTACTTTAATTTCTTTCTACCCTGTCCTCCTTGTTAAAACTCTTGCCATTTGAATCTGTTTTACTATGTGACGCGCACTTTAAAGAATCCTGTTTCTCCTTTGAAATGGATGTTTACTGTGACAACCGATGTTATCTGCTTCCAAATGTAATTTTACTAAGACATGGGAATGGTGCAATATTTTTCTTTATGTGATAAGACTTTTTGCTAAATATATTTTTTTTCTTTTTCACGCATGGGGAGATTAAATGAATTCCTAGATTAACACGGGTGTTGAGCTGATATCTAGCAAGCATTGGAAAAGTAAATAAGTCTTGACTTTAAAACTACTGGCTCAGCCATTGCCTTTTGTTCATGTTGTACAGCATGGGCGTTGTCGATTTCAGCAATGATTTGTAGCTGTCGTATAGCAGCGTAGCTGGTGCAGGATAGATAATAATAATCATAATAAAGGATTATACAGCATTCAGCTCTAATGCATTTTTTAAAAAGTGCATTAGCCCCGTCTGTGTCATAGCACTTTTTAAAATTAGTTTTAACCACACCGAAACACAATCGCACTGCTGTACAGCATGGCTACAAAACATTGCCAAAGCCAGTAGCTCTCGCAGGCGAGAAATATTGGTTTTGCCAGTGCTTGTTTTCACAGTATTTCATCTGCACTAAATGCACCATTTACTTCCTACAGTATACGAAATGTAAGCGATGAGACTGGACATACTCATTATCGTGAAATATAAAACCCTGAACTTAGGTCTTTTCTGATCGTTCTCCGGCATCATGACATTCTCTTGCTTGATTACAGTTTCTTTCATCCTAGCCACAGTGTACCTGTGACAATCTTCCGATCTGCAGGCTGTCGCTTTAAGTTCAGGAAAAAAAAATTGCAATTTTTATCAACCACAACAGTGCTAAGCATTTTCTTAAGAAAGATCCTACTAGTAGCTCCTAAGAGTTTCAAGTGTGGCCTTGCGATTAACAAGCCACAACTTTGTAAATGCAAGAAGAGTTTGTAAAAACAACACTACTAGGAATCTAGAGTGACTAACTGAAGTCATTTCAAACATTCTGCCTCAGATTAGAAAGTAAATACTGTAAGCTAGGATATACGGTTCCCTTCGGAATGTTTAACATTCTGTGCATATGCTGTTTCAGTCAGCCTGTTAATAAAGGAGTGTTGTATGATGGTGGAGCAAAGCAGAGGTTTACACTTCCATTATAGGTTTTATCCAGTGAGCGCCACTCTCAAGAATTCCAACCAGGAACACCACCACCTCTGTTACACAGTGCCTCAACTGAGCTCACATTCAAACTCTTAAAGCGTCTATAATGACAATCGGCACAATAATAATAGAATGTTGTTTCTGCTTTTCTAATCTTAATTGTGCTTGCACTCATTAATGCGTTGTTTTCAATCACTGATGTATATCAACAGTATGAAATATTCAGCTGCTTTGGCACAAGTACATCTGGCAATAATTTCATCAGATGTCACAGCCATGGCCGTATGGCTGATTTTTTTTGGCAACCAAAACATTCCACTCATGGATTTTATTTGGGTTTATTTTGGCTCTAAAAATACAGCGCCGAGGGCCCTGGGTTTGAGCAGCATGTTCTGTGGCATTACTCCTGTATCTAACTCCTTTCAATTCACTTGAATGCAGCTCTTGTGGGACATTCTCTAGGTCTGGATTACAGACAGCTTTCATGTCCTGCTATCCGCATGTAATAAAAAGAATGTCTAAATAAATAAATTACATAATTTATATACATACATAGAGGGGCTTAGGGCCAGGCATCTTACTCCGCATCCATGTATTCAACTGTCAATCATAATTTGCTTTTTCCCACTGATTCGCACAGTATGAGCAATAAGTCAGCCCACTGCAGACTCTGGCTCTCTGGCACTATGAGTTATAGCATTTTGGGCCAATACTTTGCTCTGCCAATGTTTTTTGTCCCTTTATCCTTTTCATTTTTATTCATACTTTCGTGTTTTAACTATGCCCCCAGGTTACAGTAATTCAATGGCAATATTACCTTTTCTTGTGCAAGTAAGAATCACATTTTACTGTTATGTGCATTAAAACAAACAATAGTTTCAATAGCTGTTCTAAGTAAACGTGCTTACTTTGAAGTGTCTGTATTATTCCATTAAAATTATGTGCACTGATTATTTTTTGGTTATCTACAATGTTAAAAAAAAAAAAATCTTTAGTGCAAGGATTTTTCCGCCACATTTAAGCAGAGGCATTTTTTCCTTCTTTTTATTTTTCTGGTATATGTTTGCAAGAAATAAAAATATAACTTTAGCACCAGTTCACCATTGACTAAATTCCTCTGCAGTATCAAAGGTAACAAAATATTTCAAAATGAATGTGTCCTCATGTAATGCAACTGGTGCTATGTAAAGCGCTCGGATACCCGATTCGGGTCAAGTTCGTGCTATATTAAACTCAGTTAAAAAAAAAACCCAGAACGATTGGCTCTGCCAATGCTTGTGCTTTCGAAGGAAGCTTTTTAGATGAGCACCAGTGCATTGTGAGGTTTCACAGCTATTTTTAGTATTCAGCTAAGCAGCAGAGATGATGTACCATTTGGCCAGCAGCGATGCAAAGGAAAATTACTCTGTCCTGGTGAGTGGCTAAATAGTAGATTGCTTACTAATTACTCAGAAGGGGGCAAGAAGCAAGCACAAGACCATGTACCTGTCTGTCAATCAAATAGCAGAGATTATCTACTGTTTGACTGGGAGTCAGGCAATCTGCAAAGAATCCTTACTATTTGCCTGACATTCTAAATAAAAAATGACCTACTGTTTGACTGGCAATCCCGCACATTAAAAGGAACCAACATTTTTTTCTTGACTGACCATAACATAGCAGAGGAATCAATGCCCTAATATTGTTTAAAACAATATTGAATCATAAAAATAGTGCCAAAAACATAAATTACCAATATATCGCCATCCTATACTTAATTAACATAAACATGAACATTGACGAGCAAAATATGGTTATTAAAAATATATATTTCTACTAATATCAGAACCCCAAATATTTAAAACAAAAATAATGCTACCTTTAAAACCCTATATAACATGTTAAAAATATTGAAATTCAGAGGCGTGGCCAGCAGCATGGTGGACTAGGCGTGCCTGACCAGTGGTCCGATGGCCCATCGATAATCCTGTCGGCATCCTCCGCTCCACGAGTAGTCCTGCCTCCAGACGCCAACGACTGGGACCTGGCTGCTAATGCTGAGAGTAATAGCCGTCTGTAAGCCGTATCGCCCATCATAATATGAGAACAAAGAGGAGAGGGGGAGAAATACAGCGAGGTAACATGCCCGCGTATCGTAACCCCAAGCAGCTACACTGAACAGCGGAGACCTGCAGGGCCGTGGGCGGCCAAGAAAGCCCACAGAAGTGACAAAGATTGAGGGGGAGACGCTCGAGCCTCCCCACCCCCTCGCGGATGACGAGCACACGACTTGCCCGAAATGTCAGAGAAGAGTCGTGAAGCTAGAGACTCGGCCCGCCCAAGGCCCGGAGGTGAGAGTGAGCAGAGGCCGGGGATTTGAATGGGACACACTGAGCTCCGGTGCAGAGGTGCTCTGGCCGAGGGAGTGTCTTCTAACTTCGCCCTCCTCACAGATAGCAGATACCTGAGGGGGCACCCCGGCCGTGATCAGGGTCTGCGGCACATCGTGTACAGGACGGACATCCGATCAAGCCGCAATGGACTCAGCACAGAAATAACACAGCGGCCCCAGCATAAGGCACCACAGCCTAGAACTTCACCTAGAGGCTGGGTGGCTGCGGGTTCTGATCGATCGAGGAACTCGCCGCGGGCTTGGAGAGGGAGGCGTGCAGAAGCCGATGATTTGACCAAGTAATAGAGAGCCCGGGTGGAGGACAGGCATCCGCCGGTGCCCTGACCCCCGCTGGTGGCTGGGGCTGCGGGAGGCAGTGAGAGGGCCCTAGGTTCGCCAGGGCCTGGAGGTGGGGTCAGGAGTTGCTGCGGACCCCAGCCCATTGGAGAAACTCTTTCCCCTGCAAAAGACAACCACCCTGCAGGGCCCCCAAACCATTGAACAGCCAGACCGCCGAAAACTTGGACTGATCTGGGGCCAGCTCGGGCCTAGAGGGTGAGGTGAGGCCAAGATTGGACAGGGCCTGCCCTTCTCCTTCCCTTCTTCCGGCGAAGGAGACAACATGGGCCAGCCCGCGAATCAGAGCAAGTGGGGTGAGTGGGCTGGTGGAAGTGAAGAGAGGAGCCAGCGAAGCGGTGCAGAAGACCCTCAAAAGCCTCAAGAAACCCCGCATCGGTATGAGGGAAAGTCCTGAACTGATCCGGTAAAGAGGAAGACCCAGGGTAAAACCCAGGGTAAAATTAGCACCCCTCCATTGGAGAGGCATTGAATCCTGGTTGGGTTTCTCAGAGGCACTGCCAAGCATATTGGTGGCCTCAGCCCATGGCCAGGGGATGCAGCGGTCCTTTGGCGGTAAGAATGCCAAACTCGTAATAGGGTGGTTGGACCGCTGGTGTGGGGGTGCCCGCACTGCCACCAATCAATCAATCAATCAATCAATCAATAAGTGAATTTGTAGAGCGCACTACTCGAAGAGCCAGGTCTTGAGGAGCCTCCTGAAGGTGATCAGGTCCTGGGTCTGCCGCAGGTGGGTGGGGAGGGTGTTCCAAGTCTTAGCGGCGAAAAAGGAGAAGGATCTGCCGCCGGAGGTTGTTCGTTGGATGCGAGGGACGGCGGCGAGGGCGAATTGGTGGAGTGGAGCTGGCGGGCGGGGGTGTAGAAGTTGAGTCTGCTGTTCCGGTAGGCTGGTCTGGTGTTGTAGAGTGCTTTGTGTGCGTGGGTGAGGATCTTGAAGGCGATCCTCTTGTTGACGGATAGCCAGTGCAGGTCTCTCAGGTGGGGGGTGATGTGGCTGCGACGAGGGATGTTGAGGATCAGGCGATCGGAGGCGTTTTGGATGCGTTGCAGTCACCGTAGGTGTTTGGCAGGGATTCCTGCGTAGAGTGCGTTGCCGTAGTCCAGCCTGCTGCTGACGAGGGGCTTGGGTCACAGTTCTTCTGGTTTCGGTCAGTATCCACTTGAAGATCCTGCAAAGCATGCGGAGGGTATTGTAGCAGGAGGAGGAGACGGCGTTGACCTGCTTCGACATGGAGAGGGAGGAGTCAAGGATGAATCCTAGGTTTCGTGCGTGGTCTGAGGGTGTCGGCGCTGTTCCTAGTGTGGTCGATCACCAGGTGTCGTCCCAGGCAGAGGGGGTCGGGCCGAGGATGAGGACTTCTGTCTTGTCCGAGTTCAGTTTCAGGTGGCTGCTTCTCATCCACTTGGCGACAGCTTTCATTCCCTCGTGGAGGTTGGTTTTGGCGGTGTGAGGGTCCTTGGTGAGGGAGAGGATGAGCTGGGTGTTGTCGGCGTAGGAGATGATGTTCAGGTCTTGCTGGCGGGCCACTTGTGCGAGGGGGGGCATGTAGACGTTGAACAGGGTCGGGCTGAGGGATGAGCCCTGGGGTCCGCCGCAGATGAGGTCTGTGGCTTCGGATCGGAAGGGTGGGAGGCGGACTCTCTGGGTTCTGCCAGAGAGGAAGGACGTGGTCTAGTCCAGGGCTTTCTTTTGGATTCCGGCTTCTTGGAGGCGTGTTCTTAGTGTGCGGTGGCAGACCGTGTTGAATGCGGCTGACAGGTCCAGGAGGATGAGGGCTGAAGTTTCGCCATTGTCTAGCTGGCGCCTGATATCGTCTGTGGTGGCGATGAGGGCTGTCTTGGTGCTGCGGTTTCGTCTGAATCCGGATTGGGATGGGTCCAGGATTTTGTTGTCCTCGAAGTGGCGGGTCAGCTGTATGTTGACGATTTTCTCGATGACCTTCGCCAGGAAGGGGAGCAGTGAGATGGGCCGGATGTTCTTGAGGTCCTTGGGGTCCGCCTTTGGCTTCTTGAGGAGGGCGTTGATTTCGGCGTGCTTCCAGCTTTCCGGGAACGTCGCTGTGTTGAAGGAGGTGTTGATGATCTTCCTTAGCTGGGGTGCAATGGTTGTGTCTGCTTTGTTGAAAACATGGTGAGGGCAGGGGTCTGACGGAGATCCTGAGTGGATGGAGTTCATGACCTTGCATGTCTCGTTGTCATTGGTATGGAACCAGGAGGTCAGCTGGTTGGTGCAGGTGGTGTTCGGGGTGGGGTCTGTTATGGCTATGACAGTCCATAGGACTGCCATATTTGTAATCAGTCTCTAAGAAAGCTACAGGTATTCATCACAGGGAAGTACAAAATATGATTGCATACAGCAGATATTATATTATAGATAGACTACTCTGATGTCGCCTTCAGTTAGTACCAGTCACTGGTGGGGTTGTGTCATATTGAGTGAGGTGATACATATATAGTACCACTATCTGAAATTGCAAACATTTTGGAAGAAGGTATTCAGTGCATTAGAAGACATATGAGGGTTTCTGAATCAGATCAATTTAGTCTTTGACGTCTTAGGTCTGAGGCCTAGTGACCTACTGAAAATTACCAAAATTGATTCCATCTTTATGTGCTGCCAATTTGGCCTTAGAATTGCAATGGAACAAATCTAACTAACCGATGATCCAGTGGCCTGGGTATTTATAGAATATTTTGGCCATGAAATGCCTGCTAAGTAATGTGAAGGTGACACATTTGTCTTTTAATGCAATAGGGCAGCACCTGATGGAATGCATATTAAAGAGACCTCTGACACTAAGCTACCAACCATAGGTTAGGGCTCTTAATGTTTTCACAGAGATAATTCTGAAGAGATGCCTCTAGATATCAGCATTGAAATTCCTGATATAGCCTTCGTATTCAAATTGCTGAGTCGATACCCTGCAGATCTTTTGGAGAACGTTCTACGACACTGAGGTATAAAAAGATGGGTATCCCTAAGTTTAAGGTTCAACAGCAAGAAGGTGGGGGTAGAAAGAGGTTGGGGCAAGACATAAGTAGAACTATTGCTATTGTGAAAAAGAGTGAACTACTGTTGCACGGACAGTGTGATGGGCTGTATTCCTGATAGTTTTTGGAAATTTTTCAAAACGAATGAAAGGTGTTAGATAAATATAAAATTCATAACTCCTGCTCCCCTTTACCACATTATATTGTTTCAATGTCATTTTAATCATGACACGTTTCTTCTTCTTGTTAAATTGGTTTGGGAGTTTTGCTGTTAATGTTTTTGCCTTTAATTATGTTTTGGTGATGCTTAAATAATTTTACTTCCATTTCACTGAAATCATGTAGGCTTTTTAGCCAGAGCTACCAGAGATGAGCCCAAGATTCCTCATTCACACATATTTTTTACAAACAGGGCACTGGTTTACAATTGTTGTGGGAGCCCATAAGCCTGTTCTCACCCAGTTAGTAATCCAGGTTCTCAAAAGGTATAAAATAGTAGGTATAGTGACTTAGTTGTGTTACCAGAAACCACAATTGTGTGAGAATAGTATCTGATAGAATGTGATGGAAAATGTGCAGGGGGCTGCATTGAAGCTTCTCCATGCTGAACGTAAAATGCTTATTGCAAAATAACATCAAGGTGATAAAGGAATACAGTAAGTATATATGTGGTAAAGGGAGGTAAGGGTTATTTTAAGGATCAAGGATGGATAGTGGTAAAGGGTGGCTGAAGATATCTGGATGACCATAATATCTCTAGAAATATGTGCATTGCTGATTGCATTGTTGCCCTCTATGCCTTAGCCTTCACTTTCCTACTCCCAGCTCCTGGTCTACCTGTGCCCTCACCCACAATTTCTACCTCTTCATCCATTCATGTACTCAACCATTCATCTAGCCATACATTCATGCACTTGCTCTTCCATCCACACACCCACTCATCCATCCATCTAACCATCCATCAATGCACTCACTCACCTATCCATTCACCCAACCACTGAATCATTCTCACATTAGTTCACAATCATTTACTCACATATCCATAGATGACAATACTCAATGAAGAAGCATACTCACTTATGAGCTAAACGTATTGGTTCTGCATTAGTCATGTCTCCTGATTTTACAACCAACAAAACCTCTTCATATCGCTAAAGCAGATCATTATTGCACATTGTAAATGAGTCCTAATATTACAAATCCTCCAGGTATATGCTTAAAAAAAACCAAGTTATTTACCTTCAGTATTAAACTCCAGATTCGCCACATGTTTAATAGTCCCAGGATTCAGACTAGATCCAGAAACATTTGAGCAAAACCTCTGGGCGCCGGTAGGTGGCACCATGTGGCACCACACTGAGGCCGTTCCACTCTGGAAATTACATACAGACCTCTAGAGGCACCACTCCTTCTTGCTGATGTAAGTTGCTTTAAAGGCTTTCCGCACCCCAGATGTAGAGCCACAACAGCAAATTGGCTTTGATCAGTGTGCAGATTCCTAGGCTTGAGATCTGTGGTTAAATAGAGTCTCTATCTGAAAGAGCATTTGTTCGTTTGATAGAGACTTCTAACAGCAGATTCCTCAACCTTTGGAGAGATATCAGAGCTATACCTTTTAGAAGAAGGTGGGGTAAAACACACACAGCTTGTAGCTCACTCACTCGTCGAGGTGATGGCTAAAAGGAACACCGTCTTGAGGATGAGGAGCCACAAGGCACAGTGATAAAGTGGGTCAAAGAGAGTGCACATTAACTATGTGAGGACCAAGTTAAGGTCCCCCTGAAGTATGACAAAAGGAGATGGGGAAACAAGTGTTGGAGACATTTAAAAAAAACAACTTCCCAACCGACGACTTAAATATCCGGGGCTGTTCCAGCAACTGTGAAAAGGCAGAAGTAGCTGAAAGGGGCCCCTTAACTGTACCCAACACAATGTGTTGGCAGGAAAGTGAGAAAACAAACAACAGGAAGCCAGGTAACTTGGTCTGAAGAGTTCAATCTGGCACGTGCTGCACTAGACCACAAATTTGTCCTAACCAGTGTATACAGTATTTGTCAAGGGACACCCAGCAGCCAAGGTGAGATCAATCACCTCAGGAGGAAGGTTGAAGATGTTCAGGTGTCACTGCTCAATCTTAAATCATAAAGGTTGTGACTTTCAAGGAGCTGGTGCAGAAACCTGCAATGTTGTTGCAACAGTACGTCCTCCTGAAGGGGCAGCCTAATTGGGGACAGATACTCAAGCTCAGGAGTTCTGGATAAGATACTCAGTATGGGGCCACTAGGATGACTTGTGCCCTTTAGTTCATTTTCTTCTTCAGTACTCGGGGCAGGAGTTGCATTGGTTGAAAGGGGTATAAAAGGCCCAAGTTCCACTCTAGGCAGAATGCATCCCTTAGCACGATGCACCCTAGAAAACTCCAATGTGCAGGACTGCTGAGATTGAGTGTTCTTAGCGGTGCTGGATAGATTTAGTCAAGGTTCTGAAAGAGACCTTGCACCACCTATGGGTGTAACTGCCACTGGTGGTCTGCCATGCATCAGCAGCTGAGCTCATATGCCCTGGCGTTCAAAGGCCCTGCCAGGTGTTTCTCCACCAGGAAGATTCCCTGATGGTCCAGCAATTTCTAAAGGCATAGAACCTCCTGGCATAGGTGTCCAGGACCTCAAACCACCCTGCTTGCTACAATCCCACATGGTGGTAGTGTTGTCCATAATCACCTTTCACTAGCCTCCCTTTGATGATGGCTTGAAAGAAGGCTTTCAATGCCAAGCATTCCACAGCTCCAGAAGGTCGATATGGAGCCATCTAAGAGAAGTCCTGTCTCAGGGGACGTTTCAAGGCAACCGGACAATTGAAGGTCATCATGCCAATTCTCTTTGTGGTGTGATTGCCTTAATCATTATCCAAATCCAAAAAGGGAAAGCAATGTATGCTTACTTTCGTTCGAGTGGGGTAGCAAGGCCACAGGGGGAGGCAAAGCTTCTATGAAAGCCAAGCACTGTCCCAATAGTAATGGTGATGACTCGGAGTCAGAGAGCACAATGGTAGCCTCTTCCTCCAGCATGGATGGAGTGCGCATCAGCGTAGAGGCTCCATGGACTGGTTTGTGCAGGAGTCAAAACAGGAGCTGTGGCAGACCCAGAGGTGAATTTGGGTGGTCTAACTGGCACAGAGGGTCAACCCTCCAGTGGTGCCCAAGATGGAAGGCCTGTCAGCTCTTCAGAGCTCGAAGGCACACCACACGGAGTTGGTAAGTATCCTGAGGAAGTTGGTATGGATCCTAAAAGTCAAAGCACTCCTTGATCTGTTCAGAGACATGGTGACACCATCAACCCTTCTCTGGAGTGAGTGGTGGGAAGGGGCTGATATATGGGATAGGCTCCCAGGTTAATTGACTTCGAGAGCAAGGTTGGAAGGCATGGTGATGCCTTCGTGCCATCTCAGGAGTATGTGAGTGGGAGGAACAGGGCGAGTCCCACTTTTAATTTATTTTTTGTTTTTTTTCATTGACTTACCTGAATGTGACAATGATTGACCTGGGGAATGACTGCTTGGACTTCTGAATAGGAAATGGGATTGGGACTGGCCCTTCGACTTGGACCAGTATTGTTGTGTTCTGGTGTTTGCCGACATACAGAGTACACTTGCGGTCTTGTATGGCATTCTGGTTCATCGACAGGCAGTTACTGCAGGCCTTCAAGTATTGGCTTGACCCCAGGTCTGTTGCAGACATTTGCTTGCCCCATTTCTTGCAGTGTTTGAATCCGGTCGATTTTGTAGGTGACATTTCCCTTGCACACTGAATATCATTTTGATGGACAACGGTCTCCAGAAGAAAAGGGGTAGCTCTGGTTTGCACCTGGTGGCACGGAAAAAGTCAGCACATGGGAGTTGAGCATATATAGGCCCTGCTCATCATTTTTAGAGAGGAACAGCATCAGTGTGGAGCTGTATCCTGCCACCTATCAGAGGTACTGCTCAAAAGTTTCTAGATTGAGTCTGATGCCTTGAGAATATTCAGAAGGTGAGGAATCTGTGGTTAGAATTTTCTATAAAAATAGTGTTAATTTGAAGCTGAATTGCCTTTTATGTGGCTTATGGATACTTCTTCATGAAAATTCAACAACATTCCTCTCAAGTGTCCACTACTTTTGCCTCACCAGTCAACTCTACAGCAATTACCTTCTCTCAAGTGTCATGTACAGTTAGCAGGATGGCGGCACCTCACTGGGTGCTACAGTGTTTTGGCTGACATAGCTGATGACCACCTCAAATGACAAGAACAGACAACACAGAGTGCGCATCAGCGGGCACCATGATGGTGTTAACACGGCCACCTGCAAAGCATGAAGATGACTAGTGATATATAGGCACCTACTATGTTGCTTTGCTTGCATACGAATCCAGCATGCAGAAAGATGAATTGTGTGGAAATATAGTAATTTATTAAACATAATTTTAGATGGCTCTGTATTATGCACAATATTGGTACTAAATGACTTTCTGAAATGAGGGTGGACTGTGCAGGCAAGTATAGCACTGACAGGATTGTAGTCGGAAAACAATGTGTCACCACACGGCATTGTACATGAGCAAAGAAAGGAACCTGCACTGAGTTGCTGAACAGTAATGCAATATTCAAATAGGAGCTAGTGTCAGCTGACTCAAATCCTACTTGGAGAGTAAATGAATGTGCCACCACCTATTCCAATTTACTCGAATATGCCTACCCTTTTTGCGATCTGCCATCCAAAAAGTGCATGCAATAACGTTGCGTGCTGGCAAATGATCTTATTTGGAACATGATGCATGCCTGACTCCTACAAGGGGACTCCCAATCAGTAGTTGTCTGAGGAAAGGTTGTCTGTGTCTGCTGGAGCCATGAAGCCAGTTACTTCAACACTGTTGGACATGTCCATTGTAAAGTGGACATTACTGGGTTCTGACAGGTCGTTCACACTGCCATAACTTCCTGCTGCTGATGATACTACTCCGGACTAAGGTACTTGTAGTAAACCTGGTCACAGCACTGGTGGTGATGTTGATTACATTTTATGACATAATAATGTGAATCTAAATCAGCGTGCTGATACCCTTTTACTTCTGATTCTGCTGCATACGGTGTGTGCAAGTTCAGACACTAAGGGCCAGATTCACAAAGGTAAACTTACACTTTTATATTATTAGCAAGTTTACGCCTGTGGGGACTCTGAAGTCAGCGTGGGGAACTCCTCACATAAAAATATAGGCCTGTGCTCTTTATTATGTGCAGAGTGCTCTGCCCTGAGTGCGGACACTCCAGTGTTGTATACTTACTATTAACTTGTACTTTGAAAATACTAAAAAATCTGAAACTTATGAAAACAGAAAGCGTTTTCATTTGTGAATCAGGCCCAAAGTATATGGGCATGATTGCCTCAACTGAGTATGCATAGATCAACTTTGAGACTAATATCCCACAGTGGACAGGCTGGGATCTCACAGTAGAGGTGATCAAATGTCCGATGCAAACAATGTGCCTAGTCATATGTACAATGAGCTTATGATAAGGTGATCATATGCCTGTTGCACATGAAAAGCCTACTCTTGATAATATTCAGCTGGCACTAAGATATTATATTAAGGTAAAGGAAGAATTGTGATTGTCTGATATATTTCACAATTTTCAATATTTGGATTTGGCCTGAAAGGCAATGTTCAAGCAATAAGTACTAGGCTGCATAGTTGGCATTATTCCTACCTGTTGTTGAGGTTCCATGTTTGGTTCGTTATCTCTTTTTAACGATTGTTTAAAAATGTTTTCCTGCTTGTGTCAACTCTTTTGGAGCCAACACTACTGCAAGTGGTGCCACACATGACCTCCAGCCTAGTCTTAGGAAATGGAAGAATGTTTAGTTCTCCACCATCATCAGGTTGGAAGAGTTGGGATGGTCAGATCTGCAATTTTCAGTTGGTCTCCAAGGGTGAAAATTGTCTGTCGCCTTAAATTGTATGGAGATGATGTGCATTCCTTGCTGCCCTAGGTTTAGTGGACTGGTGTCCTTCTCTGTCCTTAGAGCAGAACTGACTCTCAAACACCAAATCATGTTTATTTGGGCCTGCGAAAAAAAACTGGGTAATGGGTGGAATGTCTAAATTATTCCCAGCCATGATTTTTTTCGGCTACATTCCAGTCTATTAATTTGTATCCACGTTCCCTCTTGCCACAAGAAACACCCTCATGCAAATCTAGCACAATGCTGTTATTGACCTAAGGTGCTATTTTCAGCATACTGTGGGTATGATTTACAGTGGAAGTTCCTTTTATAAGGGGGGCATCAATCCTATCTGGGGATTACCCCTGGCAGATGATGGGCATATGTAACATTCAATTGAGATCCATGTGCATGTGAGAGCGACTCTGCTTATGTCAGGCCAGTGTACTTGATTGAAATTAAGAAAGGACAAAATATGTGAATTCACCCAAAAAATTAATGTTGATATTCAGGGACAAAAAGTATTTTCTGAAAAATGCAAATTTTATATAGGGCAATTGAGCTAATGCAATAAAAATATAAGATGGTATATGGGAACAAAATATGAGTGTTTTCAGGAAACACCAAGTGGAAGACTATTTATGCTGTAATGGAATTTCAAACTATATATCAAGCAGATATTTGAGTGACAAAGTATGCTGAATTTGCAAGACTTATTTTTGATGCTGTTCATACAAGATGTCACTTTTTTGCTTTGTTGTTGTTTTATGACTTCCATTGAAGCATCGCAAACTCTTTATTGATAAACTTTTTTGGCCAGATTTAATAAGGGTGTGCGCTCGTGCGACACTATGGGCTGAGAATCATTGAAACGCGCTGATTGTTCTACTTCTGCATGCAAAAAAATGTTTGCTTTAAATGCTGATCCTCTCAGTGTGCCAAGACCGCTTTGTACCACCCCCTGCTAATGTATGTGGGGGAAGGGAAGTGTCTGGGGTGTTGCTGGTAAAAAATCATAGGTTTTGGGCAAAGCCAGACTTACTAAAACAGCATCATCTGGCAAAAAAGCAGATGCAAGAATGGGGTCAAGAGGAAGATCTCCTGAGAAAGCTGCATGTTACATGTGTGCATTACCCTAAATCACAAATCCTATGTCTGACCCTCTACTGGTTTATCTAGCTAGGGATTGGTACTGGAGTGTTCACCTCCAGTACTAATGTTAGGCCCAGATTTACACATTTTTCATGCAAAGCGATGCATCATTCAGAATTGCTGTGCCACGTTACACAAATGTGAAAACACATGTCACAGCCATATCTGTTCAAATTGGCCTGCTGCTGGTGTCATCACATGCAGTAGCGCACAAACAGGCTGTCTTCCTGGAAAACAGCTTTGCACCATGGTGCAAAGTGAGTGTGGACTGAGCACTGTAGCATAGAAGAAGTCCTGGCACCAGTGCTTAATTTGAGCTGGTGGGTTCCGGTGCTCAGCAACAGCACTTAGGGCCAGATGACAATTGCGGTGAGACTGAAAGCCTGTCAGTGGCGGTCTCACTCCCATGGTAAGTAGGTTTTACGCTTGCCATATTGCAACTGCGGACATTTTGTGGACGGTCAGAAAAACTGAGCTCAAGCAGCCTGTCAAACTGTTGGTGGGGGATCATATCCCTACAACAGTGGCGGTGCCTGCCAGGCACAGCCGTAGGGATTAGGTGTCCCTTTCCGCCCACCTGTTCATGGCAGTTAACACAGGCAGGCAGAAAGGGACTTTGGGGGCCCGTAGTGTGCCGCCCTTTCCCATGGCCCCAAGATGAGGGACCTTGGGGACACCTATGGTGCCCCTCTACATATCCCTGCACCATTTGGCAGGCACCGCATGGTGCCTACCATGTAGTGCAAAGATATGTCAGGTGTACCTATTTTGTATTGCGGCGGGTGCTGCAGCCAACAGCTCCCGCCGCAAAGCAAAAATAGGTATTGCAACCACCGTGGTGGTGGATTCATTGTAATGCCTCTTATGGGACCGCCAACAGTATGTCGGATGGTCCAGTTTCCAAAACGATGGCGGGCGGGAAGGCTGACGTAAGTCAGACCGTCATTGTAATCAGCCCCTAAATCATCACCACACGATTTTCATGAGCACCAGTTAAAGACATATTCATTTAAGGGGAGATTATGTGATTGGCTCAGAATCAAATGATGTTGAGCCGATGCCGGGACTCAAATCTGGTTCCCCAACTCCAAATCAGGCAGCTCTGGTGATTACGCCACATCCTCTACCCCCTTTCATGGTTTGTAGTTGGTTCTGTTTTAGGGGGCGCTAACAAGAGAAATGGGCTGGAGCAAGCTGACTCCTGACAAGACCCACACTGATTTTTAGGTCTCGCCTAGGCAGCGCTTGCGCTGTCTCGTTGAGACATGCAGTAAACACTACAGTGTGGAAGCTCCGCCCACTCTCCACCCAGCTTGTTTCATTGTGTTGTGACCTAAATGCTGCCTTCTGATTAGTTGTAGGTGTGTTAGTCCCTCCTTCTGAGGAACATGTCGTCATTTATGTCCACGGCTACTGCACAGACTACTTTTTTTCCTGGCCCCCTCCCTCCCCCCCATCCCTCCCACACATCGATGCCTTCTCGTCCCCCCACCCCCCTTCATGCCCATTCACTAATTTTCTGTGTGCCTAAATCCCTTGCAGGTAATAAACAGTAACAAAAGACATGCACTGCTAACTCGGGAGCTCGATCTGTTTTTACCTCTGTAACAAAGAAACTAGTGATTTTCTAATATGTCCAGGTACATTATGGGTTGGCACTTAGCAATACAAAATCATCTCTAATTTTATTTAACAAAAATGTGATCTATAGGCCTTCATGTAAAATATGTGAAGCAGCTTAAATTATAATTTAAATATTTTGTACAAGTTGTATTTATTTCCTTAATTAATCTTGGATTTGTACATATTACTATATGTTCATGCAGCTACTTGTATCGTTTTCAGGCGGTGCCCCCATTCTCCTTGACTCAAAGCACCATTTCAAGATTTCTGCTGTATTAACACTAGTCCTTTCTCTCTTCCGGTTGGACTCGGGATTGGTGGAAGGCGGGCAAACTAGAGCAGCTTTAGGATGAGAACCAAGCATTTATATGTTACGTTGTATTAGGATAAACAAGCTGGGAAAATATCTGCTTCAAATTTGAGGCAAACGCGAAGCATGAACTGTTGAAGCGCCCCCCGGGTGAACCCATGGGTTAGGCACTCACGCCCCTCCCGAAGGAGCCCCCGCCTGCAGCCGCCCGCCGTGTCTGACTGCTTATGTCCTGGGTCAAAACTTTGATGAAGGCCGATTCGGATGCGACTATGGCTAGCCAGGAGGCCGTGCTGCTGACCGCCAGGGCCACGGTGAGGGCGAGATGGGGTTCATCTCATTGAGAGGAATAAATAGGAGTGGAGTCAGGGGAGTCAGGAAAGAGTGGTGATAGTTTAATATCTGGGAGGTAAATGGTATTGCTGTTCTGCCTAGAACATTAGTATGTCACTGTAGAAAGATTTTGGTGATGCATGTGTTTAAATCAGAAATGTAAGTGTCAGGCATTTTCTGTAGAGGGCAAGTCCATCCTTGGTGTTGCACGTTTATGTATCGGAGGTGCACACATTGTTAGTTTCCGGAAGAGAGGACTGGTCTCTTACTCAATGGGGTTTTTGGCATTGCAAATGTACATATCCATTGTGTACATCTTCCTACTCTTCTGCAGACACAACTGGTCTGTCCCTGCACACGGTTCGTGATGCTGTACATCTACGAATCTTCATTGTGGACACTTTTTGCAGGCGCCACTAATCTCCAATTATTAAAGGGTCCATGATCTGCTATAATACAGGGATTGCTGCATGGCGTTATGGCCAGAGTTCACGCCCTCACTGAACCGGCGGTGCTGGCCTCCCTTGATGCCACAATGGCTTTTGATTCCTTGGAATGGAATTATTTGTGGGCAGTCTTGACGAAACTTGGTTTTGGGCCGGGCTTCCTGGGCTGGGTGCAACTTCTTTATTCTAGCCCCCTGGCTGCTGTTACGGTGAATGGTCGTATGTCTGCTCCCTTCGCACTTCAGCGAGGCACCAGACAGGGCTGTCCCCTGTCTCCGCTCCTGTTTGCGCTGGCTCTGGAGCCCCTCGCGGCGATGTTGCGCTCGCACCCTGACTTGCATGGGATCTCCTGGTCCCCGGGCTTTGAGGACAGGGTCTCCCTGTACGCGGATGACATCCTGTTGTATCTCACCTCCCCTTGCAAGTCGCTTATCGTGGCGTGCGACGTGCTCAGGCTGTTTGGGCGTTACTCCGGCCTGATTATTAACTGGGCCAAATCCTCCCTTTACATCCTCAAGGGCGACACGCCGCGCCTTCCCAGGGGCTGTAATATCCAACTGGCGGGACAGGGCTTTAAGTACTTGGGGATTTACATTTCGCATAACCCTAAGGCAAGGTATGACCACAACTTGCTCCCCCCGCTCCACCGTTTGCGGCGGGACGTGGAGAGTTGGCGTAAGCTCCCTCTCTCGTTGCTGGGCCGGGCGGCGTTGTTTAAAATGATGTCCCTGCCCAGGTTCCTGTATGCCTTGCAGAATACTCAGGACCTTGTCCCGGCCCGCTACTTCAGGGAGGTCGAGAGTCTGCAGCGTGCCCTTCTTTGGGACGGACGACCCCGTGTCGCTGTTCGGAAGCTCACCATGCCATGGTATGATGGGGGCATTGCGCTACCGGACGTGCGGAGATATTACTGGGCCTCTCAACTTACCGCCATCAATCATGGTTTTTACGGTCCCGTGGACAACCCCGGTTATGCCATGGACCGCTGGCTTTTGCATGGAGGCAATTACTATCGCGCCCTATATTCTAGATCCTTTGAACGTAACCTCACTGGCCCGACCAAGGCGGCGGTCCATACGTGGCGGATGGTCACTAAGATACAGGGCTGGCAGGGCAGACTGACGAGATTTACCCCTCTCTTTGATTCTGACATTTTGGGCAAGCTTTGGCACACCAAGGGCTTCGAGAAGTGGGATCTCATAGGCATCTCGAGGGTTGAGGACATGCTCTCCAGGGGGGTGGTCAAGACTTTCCCGCAGCTGCAGGCGGAGTATAAATTGAGTGCTACGGAGTTTTTCCGCTACGCCCAGCTGCAGCACGCAATAACTGCCGCCAGGCCGGAGGAGGGTGACATCCCCGAAAGTTCCCCCTTGGAGGACAGGGTGTTGGACGGGCATATGCCTGATAGCGCCATCTCTCTGTCCTACAAGAAACTAATCAACGTCCAGGTGGACCTCCTCCAGCGCTTGCGAGAACAGTGGGTGGCCGATGGGCTGGAACTGGACGATGAGGACTGGCAGAGTGCTGTGTCCTCCCCTAAGGAGGTAGCCATTTCCTCGCGTCTGAGATTGGTCCAGTTTAAAATCCTTCACCGAGTGTATGTCACCGGCCCCAGGCTGGTGCACATGGGCTTCTCGCCGGATGGCCTCTGCCGCCGTGGCTGCGGAGCCCTTGCCACCTTTCTTCATATACTGTGGGAGTGCCCCGTTATTGCCCCTTATTGGGAGAGGGTTCATAGAGTGATGCGGGAGGTGACTGGAGTGGAGTTGGCGGCGGAGGCGCGTAGGTGCCTCTTGAATGTTTGGGAGCCCAATGACTATGATACGGCGCAGACCCGGTGGGCCACACTGGGCAATATGGTCGCTAAACGGGACATAGCGCAGAGGTGGGGTTCTAATGTGGCCCCTCTGGTGGTACAATGGAAGGCCAACATGGACTGGTGTATGTTGCGCGAAAAGACTGTGTATACTGCCAGGGGGCGGCCTCAGACGTGGAACAAGGTATGGGGTGCCTGGAATGCCTATAGAGGGGACTTGTGTTTACCACCTGCACCGTTGCCACGAGATGAACGCTTGTCACCATAGACGTTGACGACAGCTATGCTACTCTTGTACTGATTCTCCTGCTCTTCCTTCCCCCCCCCCCCGCTTTTGCTACATTCTGTCTCAGTTCTTTCTACTACTTCTCCAGCTCCTTCCGCCTCCTACCGACTAGTGGTCTTCTTCATTTCCATTGCCTTTTTCGCGCCCTTGGGCGCTTGTTTAAGTTTTGTTTAAAAACAATAAAACAACCTGCATTGTCCTGAAATGAATCGCTAGGCACTATGACCGTTCTATACTATGCTGCCTTGCCTCCGGGATGTTGGGCTGAATAGCTGTGTGCTTTTTACAATAAAGGTTTTAAAAATTTAAAAAAAAAAAAAAAAAAAAAATACAGGGATTGCTGTGTTGTACGTTTACATATGAAACGTTTGTGACGTGTTTTTTTCTGCACAGAGCTCCAATCTGTTCAAGGATCAGAAATAATAGTGTGGTCAGTCTTCTGCAGAGTTCTACTGGGTTCATATACAGGGATTGTAGCTGGATATGACAATTAATGTGGTCATCTTTCTGCAGTCCCAGTCTATTATAGCAATGTTTGACATGACACTGCTGCTCATGTTTGCTCTGGTATTATGCAGGCATTGTGGCGTTCCCTATTTTGACATCTGGAATGCAAGCAAAGACATATTTTTGCTGATAGTGCAGATTGCGCTGCTGCACATATTTACCTCTAGGATGTTAGTGTCATGTTCCTGCACAAAGTTCAATTCAATTGTGGTTTAATACCTTACATCTGATTCCTGGTCTGGGTACCTCCTCCTTAGAGCTCAGCTCGGTTACTATGCGCAGATTGAGGCATTGTACTTGCTTTCATCTGATATACTGGTGTGGCCATCTTTCTCCAACCAGCCTTTCATTTCTGGACAAGGATTGTGGTGTTGCAAGTGTGTACATCTGAAAGAGCAGGGTCTCTGCACTCTGTACTCGGTTACTATGCACAAGCTTTGGTGTTGCATTTACTTGCATCCAAAATAAAGTTGAGGTCATCTTTCTGCTGCCAGCTGTTCTACGTTACTATACAGGGAGTGTGTTGTTGGGTGTATTTAAATCACTATACCTTCTTTCTGCAGAGTCGTACTCGGTTACTCTCCATAGGCTGTGGTGTTGCACATGCTTACATCTGCAACACTGGTGAGGCCATCTTTCTGCAGCCAACTCTTATGTTACTATACACGGATTGTGTTGTTGCACGTGTTTACATCTGAATTATAAGGGTGTCATCTCTCTGTACTCTTTTACTATGCACTGGTTGTGGTGGTGCACATGCTTGCATCTAAAAAAACATTTCAATATTTTGTTTGCATCTGAAATATCAGGGTGTCATCTTTCTGCAGAGAGCTGTACTCGGCTGCTAGGCACGGGCTGTGGTGTTACACATATACACATATTTAGATTTGAAATGTTAGTGCCATCCACCTGCATAGTTCATGTGTTAGTGTGCACGGATTTTGGTTTTGCAAATTTGAAATACCGATGTTGTCATAACTGTTGAGAGCTCTACCCTGTAACTATGCATAGGTTGTGGTGTTGCACAGGTAGAATGCGGCTGTGGCCTTCTTTCTGTTGGCAGCTCGTCCTGCTTACTATAGAGTGAGGGTAGTGCTGCACATCTTTACATCTGAAATGTCACAGTGTTCTCTTTCGGCAAAGATCTCTACTAGATTAATTTAGAGGGAGTTAAGTTTGACACTTGTTTTACAAATTAACCACTACCTGGAAGGATAACCATCCCAAACAAATTCCTACGCATAACCAACCCCAGAAGTTTCCCTGGATATGTCCTGTGCACTGCAGAGCACATGCAATACATAATTGTTTTGCAGAATTAACATATTTCCCTTTATTTGCGCCTGCTTCAAGTAGGTGCTGGTTTCTGAAGCAAAGCTCAAACTGTCTGCCCACTCTTGTTATTGGGCATTGTGGGCGTTGAGCCAAACCTATGGGTTCTGTGTGCGATCTGCCACAGCAATATCTCCTTGATGTGAAGTGCTGTAAAGCAGCATAATGTGAACAGAGACAAGGGCACCATTCCAGCACAAAACACCTTTTGCGCTGGAAAGTAAACAGCATGTGTAGCTTTCACTGCTTCGTGTCGCTTTATGCCTGTGCCAATGTGCTAAAGCCTTAATACATCTGTGGCGTAGGCTAGAAAGTCCTGTGCCTCCCTCGTGCCACAGAGCCACGGCGCCACGCTCTGCATGCCACAGAACAGTCAGACTCAGCAAGAGGGCCACTGATTACCTCATCAAGCGACGTTCACTAAATAGGGAAAAGCTGTATTTTCTTTCCTTCACGCAATGCAGCGCCTATATCTTTCAAGTTGAAGTATACAACAAGCATCTGCAATGCAATAGGTCTCGCATTTATGCGAGTTTGAGCTATTGGAATTGAAAATGACAATGCCTTTCATTTAAGTTTTATTTTTTAAAACATAAATAAAAGGCATTGTCATTTACAATGCCAATAGCTTACATTCTCGCAAATGCGAGACCTATTGTATTTCAAATGCTTTAAGGCATCACTGAGTAGCCCCCTTCTGTCTCCCATGGCCCCTAAAGAGGTCCCCATTTGCTACGAGTTAAATAAACAAGCCGGTGGTCACAACTGCCCACCAGAGACCCTCCTGCGGTAAGAGAAACTCATTAAAGAAAATAGTGCTTACAGAATAAAGAAGACGTACCGTGTAACAACCAAAGTAAAAGGGCCAGTCCTCATTGGAGGTTACAAATGAAGACATGGCGGTACTAAGGAGAGACTAACAAGCCTAAGAACGAATCAGAAAACAGCATTTACAAAGGACAATGACACAAGCCAATGACAAATACGGGCGGAGAGTGGGTGGGGTTTCAGGTACATACTCCAAAACAGCATGGCTCGCAGAGCAGCCCATACTCTGCCCAGGCTCGACCTATAAAAAATGGGCTCAAGAGGACCCACCAGTGAGTGGTGACTGGCGAATGAGAAACACTGCCTTCCAACAATGAAAGATTGACCGAAAACAGAAAGGTAGTAAACCTAAGCATTGCAGAGATTGAAACACTGCGTAAGTTAACTGTCATTCCCCTATACATGAGTCAGGCCCAACCCATGTGACTCTGCCTCATTTCTTCTGCCACAAACTTATAATGTATGCAATCCAATAGCCATTATCAACCAGCAATATACAAACGCCTTCGATGCTATATGGAGCTGGGACTCGTATCTATGCAGTTTTATTTTTGGCTTCCTATCTACGTGCAGGATTTTAGAAACGTGCAATTGCCATGGAAACGTAAACAGTGTAATCTATCACGCGTATGATTGCAGCACACTTATCGAGCTGTACTATTTGGTATATACATATATATATAGCTGACTCCAGGAAATAACCAGAGTTTTATCTTTGACTCTTTGAGGAACCAGAGTTACCACTTCACTCCTGGTTGGGCTAGATTCTTCAAAGCGAATTGCGAAACTGTTGATGGGCGTAGTGAACGTGACCACTGCTTCTTGTAGGACTAGAACTACCTGCAAACCAGAGGCAGAAATTGCATCTTTAAAGTGCCTCAATTTTTTAACAGTGTGGGATTATGCTGTGTTTGTGTGAATTTAGGTAAACCCCCTAAAACAGTTCAGAAAATATCATATTAATCTTTTAGTTGCTCGCTGCATGCAGAGCCAGTAATCCCAAATAAAGGACACAAAAGATTTGTATAACCCCTTCAAATGTTCCTTCAGTGTCTTTGCACTTCGAGCTAAATTGTCATTTTGAAGCAGAGCTGCAAATCCCTGTTTCCGCAAAATAATTTTCAATCCAGCTATATTGACTATAAAAGAACTAGTAAAGCCAGACTGATAACTAATCTTCCTGGCAAATAAGTACGATGTTGTGGAGTCAGTGTAATGCCCCGAGTGCTCCTAAAAGTAAGTTTAAAACCTGCCTACTTACAAGCCTCCACATTGCTCGGAGTATTTTCTTCCTCATAACATGTCTTACTCTGGGCAAAGTCCTATAAAAGCAAGTGGGGGGACTGACCAAGTTAGGCAGTATGCAAGTGGCATCAAGAGGCGTGTCATCACAGCGTATGACGTCATGACACATGACTATACACGTGGCATCACAGTAAGTGATCTCTCTGGAGGTGACATCACAAGAAGTGAGATCAGATATTAGGACCTCACACATGTTTATCAGGTACATCATAAGTTAGCGCCTTTCAAAATTGAAACAAATGAGATTTGGTGACAGGGTTGTGCCAAAAAAGTAAAGTAAAACGTGGTGCAATCCTGACACAAACTCTGGGCCTCAACTAATACGTAAAAAAAAACTGCCACAAAGAAATTAATTGGTTGCAAAGCCTGGATTTTAAAATATGTTATGGGGTTAACACATCTGCTGCAGAGGAGCCCAGTAAATCTCAAGAAATAATATTAATGGTGAGATAACTCTGGAGGTTAAAACATTTGTTAGAGAGATCTGCGTTTTGAGTAGTCCCATATTCAAATCAAAGTAGTATAGAAGGTTAAGGTGTCTCCTGCAAAGCAAATCATGTTACAAAAGAAAAAAAATAGCACTATTTAAATTGTTATTACTGTAAATACCTGGACAGACCAACCAATCTGCAATTCTTACGGTGCATGCACTTATATATACGGACTGAACAATGTCAAAAGCTGCATCTCCTAAGCACCTGTGAAGAGACAAGCTGTGTCCTTTTGTTTTCTGTTGCATTTGCATTGATATGTGAGGTTCCAGGATGCTTCCAGTCAGGATACTCGACCCAAAGGTCGGCGGATGGATGGCCCTTTAACTTCTGCCTTTATCTTTGGTCCAGCTGGAAGGAAAGAAAAAGCCCCGCCGCTGCCTGCACGTTGCTGCTGGGAATGGATAGCAGACAACGTACAGGCACTACTGGAAAGTGTCCTAGTGTCTGAAAATTACACTGGGACAAGTTCAGCATATTACTGTGTGGCCCTACTTCTTGGCAGGTGGGACGGCGTCCTCTCCAAGAAAATAGTGGGGGACACTGTGTACCCACATGTACCCCCGACTCCTGCCCTGGTCTTACTTCATGGAGATCCGCCTCAGGTTTGAAAAAGGAGTCCTTCTTTGATGTCTACACCATGCTACCATAATAAACTGCCTCTCACTGCATGCACACTCTAGTCTCCCAGGGCAAATCCCAGTTCGTATTGGGACACTTGCCCTAAGGTGGTCTTCTACATCTATGTCTGCAATAATATCTCCAATTCCGAGACCCAGGGACATAATTGAAAAAGTAGGGATGCTACTAGGAGCTTCAGAAGTCTAACCCCCAGAATCCCATTCTAGCAGTAATACTTGGGTAAACAGGCACAGACGCAGTTCTGATAGCGGAGGAAATCACATCCGCAGCCATAGCACATTAGCTTCATATGATTATTTTTGATACTCTGTATACATTTTAGGCAAAGCAATTAGTGTGCAGGTGGGTGTGGGCTGCTGTGGTGGGTTTGGGATTGGGTTTGTCAGGGTGTTTGGATGCTGAGGTACTATAAATTACAATATTATCTTTCTTCTGAGAGTTTCCTATTTCGATTTAATCACTTAAACGTCTGTTTCCTATATTAATATTTTAGAATTCTTATACAAAGCACATGCAGGGAATAGTAAAGCTTTCAATTTTGACATTATATTGCAATTTACAATTACTGAATATGGGAGATAAATAAATGATCAAATACTAGTGTGAACAAGACCAGAGACAGCATTCTTCTGGGTATTAAAACAACATTTTGCTGAATTTCAGCAATTCACAGGTTAAATCTCCAGTGAGAATGGAAACCCTCACTACCTAACAGTTGGATGAAAAAAAATTCCAAGGGGCAGATGTACAAAAAGCTGGCAACAAAAAAGTGGCCTCAATTTGCAATCAGAATATTTGCGACCAGAAAAAAAAATTTGAACTCACCAAGATACTAAAAGTTCAGTTTGGTTAATTCCAAATTGTAGTGGGTCATAATCTGACCTTCCTCAATGAATATTATTGAGAGTTGTCGAAAATTGCGACTCACTTCAGTTGCTGGCCATCACAAGATGGTGGCTATAGTCAGCAGACCACCAAGTCTGTGATCGCTTTTAAATAAAGTATACTATTTTTTTTTAAAAGTAGCATGTTTCATGGAAGTAAATGTGGATGCATTTTAAAAAGTTGGGAATTCTCCTCTCCCAAACAATTTTTTTTTATTCACAAATTGGACGGAATTCCAAAAGATTATTTTCCCTCTTGCTAATTCATCGCCTCTTCGCAGGGTTCCACTTGCAAAACATTGATACATACACTGAATTTGTACCTTGAAGAGACGCCTACAACATGCTTCTTTCAAAAACCAATTCGGTATGGGTTGTAACCTATTTTAATAGTCAGCAAAAGTTTACAAACGAATACAAGCATTGGTAAAGCCGATAAGTCTCACTAATGCAGGAGCTATTGGCTTTGCCAATGTGTTTTAGCCATGCTGTACACCAGTTTTGCTGATTATCAGCATGGCTAAAAGTTAATGGTGCAGAGGAGAGTGGTGTGGAGTGTCATAGAGTGGAGTGGTTTAGAGTTTTATGGAGTGGTGTCATGTCTTGTGCAGTGGTTCAGAATGTTGTGGAGTGGTGTAGAGTGGAGTGGAGAAGAGTGGATTATCATGGAGTGGCATAGAGTGTTGTGGAGTGACGAAGAGTGGAGTATTAAGTGTCACGGAGTGGCGCAGAGTGGAGTGGCGTAGAGTGATGAAGAGTGGCATGAAAGGAGTAGAGGGGAGTGGCACAGAGGGAGTTGCGTACAGTGGAGCCAAGTGTTGTGGTGTAGAGTGGAGTGGCTTGACATAGAGTGAAGTGTTGTGTTGGTGAGTGGCATGGAGTGTTGTGTTGTTGAGTGGCGTGGAGTAGAGTGGTGTGATGTGGAGTCTCCTAAAGTGGAGTGGATTGGCATGTCATAGAGTGGAGTGTCATAGAGTGCCAAAGAGTGTTGTGGACTGGAGGGGCGTAGAGTACTGTAGAGCCACGTAGTGTAGAAGGGACTATGTGTCACGGTACACAGTCAAAATATTGAGTTGTAAATATCGACCTACCAAAATATCGTGTTTGAGATTTCGAAGGTGTAGAATATCGATGTCAAGAATATCGTTGGACAGAATATCGACCCTAAGGTAAGTAATATCGAAAAATTTTATATCGATGTAAGTAATATCGAAGTTAGTAATATCAATAGCATATTTATCGATGTCACTAATTTCGATGGCACTAATATCGATATTTGTATAATTTTTTTGTTTTTTATTATGTATGTGTTATATGTTTTACTTAAGTATTTAAAAAAAATAATATTATATGTGTATTAATTTAATATATTAAAACATTTATTTATAAGCAAATTATATGTTTTAGTACCGGAGCGGGTTGTGGGTTTATAGGGGAATAGGGTGTTTAATTAATTATTAATTAGTAGGAATTATAAATTATTTGTAATTATTTGCTAATTAATTTTAATTAATTGGAAATTAAGTTTAATTAATTGATTAATTGATAAAGATGTTATGTAGTGGGTTGTGGGTTTATAGGGGAATAGGGTGGGAAGTAATTTAATTATGTTTAATTAATTATTAATTAGTAGGAATTATAAATTATTTGTAATTAATTGGTAATTAAGTTTAAATAATTGGTAATTAATTTTAATTAATTGGTCATTCATTTTAAATAATTTGTAAATAATTTTAATTAATTAATAAATAGATTAATGTGTTCTGTTGCGGGTAGTGGGTTTATAGGGGAATATGGTGGGAAGTAATTTAAATGTAATTAAGTAATAATGTTTTTAAATAATTGTTTTGTTAATAATATAATTGATAATTAATTATTAATTGGTAATGAAATATTATAAAATGGTATTTTAAAATATTTATTTTTGGTTAAATATATTTTGATAATCATGTCTTTAATAATTATGTATAGGTATTGTGTATGGTTTATATTTATTTAATAGTTTATATTTTTAGTACTAAAAAAGCATTTATTTATAAGTATGTTATTTTAACCCCTACGCTATCCAACACTTTCCCTACTGTTGCAGTCTCTAGAGTTGGAATAGTAATTTTTACCCCTATGCTATCCAACGTTTTCCCTACTGTTGCACTCTCAGGAGTGGGAATAGTAATTTTAACCTCTACGCTATCCAACGCTTTCCCTACTGTTGCACTCTCTGGAGTGGGAATAGTAATTGTTATCCCTACGCTATCCAACGCTTTCCCTACTGTTGCACTCTCTGGAGTGGGAATAGTAATTGTTACCCCTACGCTATCCAACGCTTTCCCTACTGTTGCACTCTCTGGAGTGGGAATAGTAATTTTTACCCCTACGCTATCCAAAGCTTTTCCTACTGTTGCACTCTCTGGAGTGGGAATAGTAATTTTTACTCCTACGCTATCCAACACTTTCCCTACTGTTGCACTCTCTGGAGTGGGAATAGTAATTTTTACCCCTACGCTATCCAACGCTTTCCCTACTGTTGCACTCTCTGGAGTGGGAATAGTAATTTGTACTCCTACGCTATCCAACGCTTTCCCTACTGTTGCACTCTCTGGAGTGGGAATAGTAATTATCACCCTTACGCTATCCAACGTTTTAAGTAATTAATGTTAAAAATATTATAAGTATATTTAATTATTTATATTTTTTACATTTTATGTTATTGTTTTGTTTGTAAATGTATTAGTAAATTAGAATATATTTTATTAATTTATAAATTAGTAAAATAATTATTACTACTTATTGTTCAGTACATATATACTATATATTTACTGTATATATTTAATTAAAGTATTATTATTATATATGTATTATTTATTAATTTTAAACATTATTAGATACTTTTAACTACGTACATTTTATTTATTAGTGTTATTTACTTTATTTTACATTGATATTTTAAAAGAAAAAAAAACGATATTTTTAACATCGATATTTTTAACATCTATATTATTTTTTCGATATTTTTGTACTTACCATGTTGTAGATAGGATGTCGATATTCTTGCCCTCGATATTTTCGCCTCGATATTCCTGTAGGTCGATATTTTTTAGGTCGATATTTTGTCAGTGATCCATGTGTCACGTATTAGTGCACTGCTATTTCAGACAACACATTTCCAATTTAAATAACAATTACATTGTACTAATAAAAGTATGCAGTGCACAATAATAATGTGTGGAAATATCATAGTGTATTGATTTGTTTTCATTGTATTAAAATATTTGCTTCCACCACACATCATAATTAAAATAAATTGTGCTTCATTTGTGCTTTCCTAATTCTGATATATTCTGCAATATCTGCACATTTAATTTATAGACATCAAAAGTGACAAGACAACAACAAGATTTAAGGCCTGTTTACAGAAAGTGAGTATTCGTAGAAGAATATAGTAAACTTGATATGCTCCATGGAAGGGTCAAACTCAAACTGGACAACCTAAAACAAATAAAGCCAAATAAATCCAGCAAATAGGAAGCAAGCAAACATGAATATCAAAACAGAAGGCTAACGGTGAGCAATGGGAGGAATGCATTCAAAGGGAAGGTTTCAGACTGTTCCAAGAAGTTGTTAGCAAACCAGACAGCTGCATTGCCTGGTAGACATAAAAATGGGGTTCAGAAAAGCATTTTAATGGATGCAAATACTGACTCAGATTGTTAAAATGCTTGTTTTGTACATCTGATCCTAAGAGAAGCAACATCACTTTTGAGCAATTAATCACTTGTGAGCAACAAACATATCACCAAGATTGGTGGGGAACAGGGTGAACATGAGGTATGAATACTACTCATATTGTTTGGATCAATCTTTTGCAGTGAATTTTGGCATAGTAACTACAGTAAAACAGTTAGCATTTGCTTTTTACTCAGAGCTTGTTGGTGTAGATTAATCATTGACAGCAATTTACAATTTGAAATGGATAGTTTGTCGTTCTGCTATATTCCAAGAAGGAGGGAGTGAGAAGTGATACATGGTTTCCTCACATTCCCAAACATTTAACCATGCAAAAACAATAGATTAAAATTGGGATCCAAGGAGTACAGCCATGAAAAGATGGGGGAGAATTAATCCTGGTCACCTTCCCACACAATAAAGACATCATCTATGCACAAGTTTTATTTGGTTGACAGAAGGAGTAATGATGCTGAGTATTCGCTCCTGTTCTAACTGGTGTAAGTTCAGGCCTGCCACACTTAGGGCACCCTAGACTATTTTAAATCTAGGAACCCACACAATAACCAAAGAACTTCCTTGGCAACTAAGGTTAAGCCAATTCAGAAACACTAGCTATCTGGGGGAGGACTGTATGATGATGAATGACACTTGGAATCCTAGGGGGTGAGTGTCCTTTTAACTCCATTGTTTGATACCCATGGGCGGGTACAGAGAGGTAGGCTAAGCACAGAAGAGGCACCCTCCTGTTAGTTTTCAATGGATTTCTTTCTGACCGTAACCACAAAGGCTTTGTGAGGAGACTATACACTGTAAATCTCTATATCAGTGCATTTTGTGAATACTAATCCTGCATGCAGTGCTTAATTTTTAAAAACAATTAGTGTGGGGTTCAAGGTTTTGTACAAGGGCACCCATCAGGCTGTACCAAACGGCAGGGGTGCCTAATACCACTGCAAGTCATTTTAATCCACCACCAGAAACTCCCTGACCATTTATCTCACTCTTGCAGGTTCCTGCTTTCTTCTTATCACACATTTCTGCCTTTCCCTTACTTCTTTCTGCCCTTCTGTGTGTTTTTCCAGTCTCTTTCTCTGTGTCAAAGTCTTATGAGGAAAAATAAGTTCCGGCCCCACAAAAAAGTGCCTGCGGGCCACACCTACCCGCTCAAATTATGCACTGTCTGCATGTGCAATAACTTAGGTGCAAGTCAATATATATGTGCAGATTACAAGGGGCCATTGGTAATTTCAGAAAACGTTTTTTTACCACTGTGCAGAACAAGTCTGTTTATGAATAACCCTCTTTGCATTTTGCACATATTTTAAACATTTATCCCCAAATGTTTTATGCACTACGCTTTTTAAATTCCTTTTTGCACAGAATATCATTTTTCCCAAAAAACACAAACAAGTAGTTTTCAATCATGACAGACAAAAAGTACTAACACAGACACAATTATCAATTAAAAAGCTCTTACTCCTGATCCATTGAAGTCATTTCCGGTTCATTTGAAAGGCAGCTACCTCTGAGTGCATAAAAAACGAGATGCAGACACAAGGGTTTCCATGAGTGGACATTATTTCAGCTTAAGTATTGAACTGTTTTTTTTAAGAGGAGACACATGTAATTACACATGCTTCCAAGAACATTAAACAAATATACGCTTCCAATATCACCCATAGCTTAATGAGACACCAGGAAAACTATGGTGGAATATAGGATTTTGGAAGTATGTTTTGAGGCACTGACTACTACTACCATTAAAGTAGGTCAAAGAAACATGCACGTTCCAATGAGCAAGAAAGCTCAAGAAGTAATCTAGAGGTCGGCTCACAGATGAAAGAACTCTTGATTTTGTGTACAAAATATGGATAATGTTCACAAAACTTATATATGTCATGTAAACTAAATCTGCCTATCGTCTGTATGAATATTGTACACAAGGGTATGACTTCCCTACAAAAGTCACACGGGATACAAGCAGGACAATCGTTTGAGTAGAAACTGCATTTCAGCTATGACACGTTAGTCTTAAAAATCTTGCAGGATATTTTCTGCTCGAATCAGCATCCTACAGGTATAAAGTACGTGAAAAACTATGACTGCCAAAGAGAAAAAAAAACACACCACCAAAAAAACCTGAATTACGCAAGCGCAGTAAAAAAAAGAAATGCCCGGATCTAATAACAGATTGGACTAGGTTGAGCAAATCCTTCTTCCTCTGCTGCATTCTCTAGACAAACAAGCATTGGAAATGCAATAGGTCTCGCATTAGAAAAGTTGGAGCTATTGGTCTTGTAAATGACAAATATTTTATTTATTTGTTGATTTTTAAAATAGCTAAATTGATATCTTTGTCATTTACAATGCCAATAGTTATAACTTTCGCGAATGTGACACCTATAGCATTTGGAATGCAACATGTTTTGCATTTATTTGACTTAGATGGCAGCTCTGGTCGTTAGGCCACATCTCTAGAGAGCAGGAGAGTGCAGCAGGGGAGAGAAGCACATCAAGGGGTGTCGGAGGATGGGGGGGGGGGCAGCTGGAGTTCTTTGTGCTGGCTTCACTGGCCCGCTACCGTGGGGGTCGGTCCTGGGCTAGCTTGGGGGTTGGTCATGGGCGGAGTAGGGGCAAGGGGTCTTGTGCTGCACGCAGGCAAGGACATCGCGGGGTGGCAAGTAATTGTGAAAGTTATCGTTTAAAGGGAAGGACGAGGTGGATATTACATGTGTAGCAACATCATATTGTTGGAGGTCACTCGTTGGTGAAGAGGCACGCAAGGTATACTGGAGGGATTAGGCATATATTTGTGAGTACGGAGCTGGTCGGGGCTCCCAGCAGAGGCGACCAGTAAATGGAGCGATTAAGGCATAGAATGTCATTAAGAGCGGTCCCAGTGAAATGTGCGGGTGGTTGGGCTCGGGGTGATAGCAGGGTGCAAAAGATAAACTGTGGTAGAAGGAAATGGCGCCAAAGGGATTGGGGGGATGGGGCACCAATGCAGCCAGCCACAGAAGACCCGGCGTAAGGGGTAAGTGGCAGGAAAAAGGGAGTCGGCAGAGGAAAGGAATTGGTAAGACGAGGAGAACAGGGAGGGCGCATCAGCTGCGGGGTGCGAACGTTAGGGGCTCTGCTGGGAGGGGGGCTCAGGGAGGGACGAAGGGGTGGGGGGCAGGACAGGCGGCGATACGGAAGGAATGGAGGAAAGAGGGGATATTACATGCAGAGCCCATCATGTCGTGTGGATGGCACTAGACGGTGAATAAGCACTAAAGGCATGATGGAATTAAGGATGGATTGTGGATGAACTGGTTGGCTATGAAGGGCGCACAGCAGAGGGTAAGAGGGAAAGTTCACGTTGCAGATTCTTGAAGACAGTAATTGAGCCGGGATGCATAAAACGTCATTAGGCGCTGTCTCGGGGAAGATGACTGGGGATTAGGCTCTGGTGGTATGGCGGGATGCAGAAGCTAATAAGGGGTGGGGGACAGAAATGGCGCCAAAGGAAGTGGGGATGGGTCACTAACGCAGGCGGTCAAGTAAGACACGGCGTAAGGGGTGGATCAAGAACAAGAAAAAAGGGGGTCATTAGAGGAAAGGGAGTGGTAAGAGTAGGAGGAGGCGAGACCTATTGCATTTTGAATGCTTGTTGTTTCTGTTAGTGGGCGGGCATTATCAGTTTCTCCACCCCCTAGTGTCTCCCTCTCCTGTCCTGCGTCTTTGCCCATCGGCGGCGGTGGTGCCGCAGGTTTTACTTTATAGTCATTGTGCACTGATCTGTGATGTAACAGCTGTGTGGCTATGTTTGCGGAAGTGTGGATACAGTTTATTGGTTTATCTGTATCGTTGCATGCCTTTATGCAGTAATTACTGCAGATCGGCCGAGCCTCAGAGAGCCAAGCCCACTGCATTGCTGCATCCACATGTGCGAAGGGCATTTTGGATATTGATGAGCGTATATTATAGTTGACCTTGGTTTCCATAGCCGATTGTTTTGCGTCTGGGCCAGTGGCTGTGCCACCGGATTGATGCCTGTTTTTCCCGGCTTGCGAGGGGAAGAGAGCTCTACAGGTTTGTTGGAGGCCTGGGCGCCTGCCGAAATTCAACTTGAATGGTTCAAGTTGAATTTGAAAGCGAACCAGACAATTGTTTAATATCATGTGTCTGCTGAAGAATAAGAATATGTAGTAATATATCTGTGGCCAACGTGCTTATATCTATTGCCAATATATGGTTGAGGATATTTAATGAAGGTATCCAAAACCTTTTAAAGAAAAAAGATGTGTAACAAACTCATTGTTTATTGACGGTGAAGTATTATGAGCCTCAGGGGTACTGCGGTCAGTGCAGATGCGCTTACATTTTAAGAAAACACGTTTGGACTGTTTATCCGCTGGTGGGGGGACAAAGAGAAACACATAGGGTTGGCCCGTGGGCTTTTGAGCCCGGGCCACCCGCCAGTCGACCACCTGATTCCCAATAGCCCTGGTTCAAGCACAAAAGGGTGCGCGGTCAGGATGTGCTTGCCCACCACCCCCGTGCTAGTGCCGATGCGGCGAGGGCTGGGGCTTGGCAGCAGGGGCCTCTTCTCTGTATTCACGGGCCCCTCTGTGCCGTAGTTCAATAGAGCTGGGTTCAGCTATGCCCCAACCTGGCAGTAGTAAGAGACCCTCTTATCCTGCTGCCCATTCTCACACGGCGACAGTAGCGTAGCAAAGGAGGTTTAATGGAGGTGTGTTTATTGCTTATTGAAAATGTTTCTGCCCTATTCAGAGCCATCGGCGGGATCAGAGGGGGAGGGGTGCCCTGACGTCTACCAGCGCGGTATGGCACACCAAGGCAGGGCTACTGTGGAAGGGAAATCCAGTTTGTATATACGTCTCTCCCCGCACTCTCAGCTGACTACCAACAGCAAGAGGGGGGTTTCAGGGAGCAGTTAGTTACTATAGCTTGCAACAGACGTTGGTCTGAACCCAACCGAATAGTTTGCGGCCATAGCGAAGGGCGGGGTATGGACCCAGTCGGAGAATGCAGTGCTCATGGGGCAGCAGGGAGGAGGACTGGCAGGTGGGGGCGTGGGCATAAGTTATGCAGTCTTGGTGCCTTCGTCCTTCTAGGCCGGTAGGTTGGTGGCAATTCCTACGAGGGCTACGGACAAATGGGCGGGATGGTGACAGGGCACGGTCTGGGAAGGGAGGTGATTGCGGTAAGGAAGGCAGGGAGGACCGGGGTTTCTTGGCGGTGGTGTGGCCTTCAAGGGGGGCAGGGCGTGTAGAGTGGGAAGCTGGGACACTTGGGGATGCAGGTCAGGTTTTGAAAATGCTGGTCAGCGGTTGGGAGATATCAGTATGGCTAATTTGGATGAGTGAGTGATGTGGGGAAGGTCACAGGGCACGGAAGGAGGTGCAGGAGGTATGGGGATATGGGTGAAGCTTGGGGAAGGAGATTGAATCCCGGACTGTGGGAGGCTAACGTTGGAGGGTGCGGATGTCCAGGAGGGAGTAACAGGAGTAAGGTTGGACGGAGAAAATAAGACGGAGGGCATTGCTGTGGGGAGGGGGGAGGAGAAATGCGACACTGCCGCAGCAGGGGGCGGAGCGGGGAGAGCGGCGATGAGGGAGAGACACGGCCTAGCGGCCGTGAATAGTGTGAAGCAGCAGGGGCCTTTGAAGTGAAGCTAAGCTTCACTTCAAAGGTGTGGGAGGAGTGCTGCTGGGGAACAGATGGCGATTTGATGATGTGCACACGTATTTTAGGTCAATGCGCTTGCGCATTGACCTAAAAGCGCACGGGCACAGCATCAAATCGCCAGTCTAGGTAAACTTTGTTTAAGCCCCTATAGTCTCGCTCAATGCGCATGCGCATTGAGAGGCGAGACCTAAAAAGGCATCAGGCTATTTTGCTTATTGGGTATTAGTCCTTCTTACTGTCAATTATTCAGCAAAGAAGCATATTAACTAATTAGTAGAGTGCCATTCACACAACTTTTAGAGTGTCATGCAATAATGCAAACAGGAGGGCACATTGCAAATTAAAATGTATCAGTGTATGTATTCACTACATAAACTGAGAGAAATCCCTACAGTATTTCTTGATCCACACAATCTCAAAAATGTAAATCTCCCATGTGTTACCTGCTAATCTATTAGAATATGGTGTTCAGATGTGTGTTGTAAATGTTCCAAAACTAACGTTGGAAAATGTTGCCATTATATTCAACAGTTAATGACTTCAATTGATACCTCTGACATGAGGTTTACCAGGCACCAGACGATTCCGATTTGCTTAGATTTCCACAGATGTATGGAAATATAAAATCCACAGGTTACGCCCGGAAACTTGCATACGTTTTACATCATCTGACGTTCTTGTGCATCCCTAAAGTTACACCTGTAGATTATCCACAGAAGTATACATTTGCAAATTCAATATGTCATACTTCTTTTGTGCACATGAAAAAATTCTCTATGTGTAGAAAAGTTTGCTCTACAGACACACTGGAAATATGTGGGTGTTTTACAACTATGTTTGCATGCTACGTTTTGTGTGCATCACGGTAGGGAAAACCTTTGAGAATCTTTGTGAATACCCCAGTGTCATCCTAAGGATTTTGAAGGCCTCAGGCAAGACATATTTTGGGGGCCCTTGGTGGACCAAATTAAAATTGTATCACTCATGTTCTGCTAATTCAAGCCGACATGATGCCAAGCAATGCTGAATTATATGTTAAACTTAAATAAGGTCACAAAAACAGTTGAAATATGTCTGGCCCAGGACTACAAAAGTCCTTGCGATGACACTGAGTAGTGAGACAGTGTCAAATGTACATGTAGGCAGAGGGGTGTAGTGGGAGAATTAAAATGGAGAAAGGTTTAATAGAGAGAAAGCTCACTTTCCCAGGGGGCCCCTTGGAAGGTGGACGGCCAAGGCAACTGTCCACTTAACCCATGCCTTAAAACATCTCTGTGATGCCCACAAAGTTATGCGTTCCTGGGTACTGACCAAAATGTTAGCTTTTTGGGTGTTCACCACATTCTTAAACGTCATCCCTGCTACTTCAATCAAATCACCCATGATCCCACCCCATCGCTAAACGTCGACTGTTCAAATTACACAGCAGATTTTATACTGCCAAAGTAGGATTAAAGGTCGGACATGGCCAAGTATCCTGATTCTGTGAATCCGGGCTTAAGATCTGAGACCCTAAATTTAACATTTTTAGCAAATAAGGAAGAATGTCTTCAGCAGTGCTTAATTTGAGCCTGTGGTTTCCACTGCTTGGCCCCAGCACTTATTTGTCAACGAGACCTATGACAGTCTGCCACATGGTGGCACTGCAGAAGTAATTTAGAGAAGAGGACAACAAAAGTTGTCCATTTGTTCAATATACCGTAAAATTACTAATACCTGCCGCCCAAACTATTCTTATACATTGGATGCACAGAATAGTCTGACTTGTCAAACTTGTAGGAGTGTGATGGTTAGTAGTTATGTCGGCACTAACATTGGCAATGCTAGCAGGGGGCAAGAGGTGTCGCAAGTTGCCTCCTGACGAGGGCCCTGGCACTTATGTTTTTTTACAAATCAAGCACTGGTCTTCCGACCTTCTTGAACAGGTTACGATGGATATTAGCATGAAATGTTCATTCATTCAGTATAAACTCTTCTGGGAACAGTGATGGTGTTGTTCTGTTCCTTTTCTGGTATTGATACCTGATCTGATAAGGGAGGAACAAGACTTTGTTGACCACAGGAAAAGAATGAATTATGAAAGCTACAATATGTTACGGTGCGTTTAAATATAACTAGCTTCTGCAACTCTACGTGTTACAATCAGCAAGGGAAATATATAAAAAAACACGTTTTTTAAGACAAATATTAACTGACATACTTTGAATTACAAGTGGAGACAAGTGCTAGAGAGACCTTGATGGATGAAATTCCTCTGAAGGGCAAGTCCCCCCGTGGCTGTTCCGTGTGTATCTTTCAGTTGTCAAGGTTATTGATGTATTAGAACATACTAAACAATGTGATATTTCAGCATGATAAAACAGCTCACCAAACTGATCGCCAATAGCACATAGGGCGCACAATTAATTTGTTCAGGCTAGAGTTTATAGAATAAACCCTTGATGCATTTCTTTTTGTGATTCAAGAGGCTAATTTCACAATTATATGTGTTATTAGGAATCATAGATGAATGCCTAGGAAATATTGATGTGGCTTATTGCATCATTTTTATGGACTGAAATGTAAGATAATCATAGATTTCGATATGTATAACTTTCCCACTTATGAAAAGGTAGCCAGTTTACTGATATTATCAAGGTGCTGGTGCGACATATTATTCTCCTGAAGCAATGATTATAGGTGGAAAAAATGAAATATGGTGGTGTTTGGTTGTCTCTCACGCATTATCAGTCCGGAATTGTTACTGTCCATCTAGCCAGGAAAAGATAAGCATAGAAGGTCAAACTAAACACAAATTACTGACCCTTCCTATTTATAAGGAAATCCCTTGAGGACGGTATTTATCACCTCTGACTCCTGAAGAGAACTTTTTAAAGGGCTCACTGTGGATCTACTTCGGCATTTCTGATGAAAAAGAACAAGATTACCTTGATGTTCTGATAACCGCGGATGCTTTGATGCACGGATAAACATGCTTTATTCTATTTTGTGTCCATTTGTCTGAAAGTATCATTTACTAGCTGGGAAGGAAATCCAACGGCTCCCCCCGACTACAATGTTGGAAGTAGAAGGAGGACTACTACAGTGAAACAAAAATATCCTGGGCTGCTGGCTGAGAAAGACCAACTTCTGTGTCTTTGTCTGAACACAGCAGAAGCCATATCAATGTATCTTTTAAAAAGCAGCTTCTGTGGGAGCCATGGTGTGTGGGCTGAGGCGGAGCGCTTTATCGGTCAAGGAGCTCAAGAGTTTTACAGTACCCATGGGTGTGGGCAAATACAGCTGGGGCAAGTTCTCTTTCCGAGGAGAGCTTCTCCTTTGACCTGCACTTTCAAACTCTGCAGATGCTCTGGTGGTCCAACACTAACCATTCAAGAGAGCCCAAGGGCCTCATGTATTAAGAATTGATTTGCAGAATGCGGTCACAAATTGCGCACCAGTGTTTTGAGAATCTTTTCTGATTTTGTGAACAGACCTATGTACAAATAGGTCGTTCACAAAATACCGGATCACAGGGGGAACTGAAAAATCTGTTCAGCAGACCACCCCTCTGTGATTGTGTTTAGATGAAGAAACCTTTTTTTTCAAATTCAGCCCTTTCTCTTTGCGTATCAGTTACCACCCTAACTTAAAAGTCTGTCACTTTTCAAAGTTTTGCAATCAGAAAATGGTCGCAAAACATTGCTACAGAGTCACTATTTGGAAGAAATGCCAAAAAAATACCCTCCTTCCAAAGAGTGATTGTAAAACCATTTTTAAACCTATTTAGCTATCCGGGAAACCTTTTCCAAATCGCTTAATTGGTTTAGTATATTTGAACAAGGGTTTTAGCATTCGCAAACCCTCTGATTTACTGTTTCAGAGGGTTTGCGAATGCTAAAACCCTTTTTATATGAGGCCCCAAACTCTGTTTCCCAATAGTAAGTGGTAGTGTATCTGTGGTCTAACCTCCTGAGCACCTCGGTCTGAGAATCTAGCTGTTAGCAACAGATCACAGACAAAAGCACGGCAAACCAGAGCCTTTCTATGGAACCTCGAAAAATGATCAATGATATACGCGCTGATAAGAAATCAGATGAAAAGGAGTAGAAGTTTGGATGGGCAAGCGTCTTTTGACCCAAATGAGGAGCAGTGAAATGCAGATTATGAAGGGTTCTACTTGCCCAATGGAACACGTCAAAGAATTCATTCATCTTGGCAATTCGAATCACTGCTGTCGCTAAGCTAAACTGGCACCCGGGCATCACCTCAAGTGGCTCACTATCTCACTCTGGCATTTCTTTACATTCCTACTGACTAGCCTATTCAAGAAGAACAGATGGCCACGCGTAACATATCTACTTATTTTTTAATTTCTTGTGGTATATTTGAAACTCTAATTAGTGTGAGGTCAATGCATTTAGGGGTCAAATAATAAGAGAAGGGTGCAGATAGTACATGCACCCTCCTTACTCCAATGAAAAAAGAAAGTGCTGAGTCCAGTCACATTTTGAATATGGCACCTGCGTTAATAGATTTCAAGCACTTGAAATAGAAACCAGAACGCAGGACCAATTAGAGAGTTTTCTCAGCAAGAAGACTCCACTTACACTAGAAACATAAGAAGAAAAGGAATGTGAGGGAGTGGGGTCTGAGCACGAGGCAGTAAAGGACATCCACTTGGGCTTCCTAGTAGCTGGTATTAACAGTAGGCAATAAAATGATCAAATGCAAAATGCAAAAATTCTGCTATTATGCTAGTTGGCATTCTTTATCACACATGGCCCATTGTGAAGGTTGCTTCCAAGAGAAGGGCTGGTGGAGCAACCGTCAAACAAAGACAACTGACCTAATGCTATCCCATTCAGCATCTAGAGTTGTTTTGTGCACAAGCATCAAACTTTTACCTTTTTGCTTCAATTGACCAGATTTTCTCAGGCAGGGCTCTCCACAGTCTTTCACCTAGACAGTCTAGAGGCAGCCCAGAGTCAGCCACCTGTGCTGACCTTCCCGCTCCTTGTCAGTATGAGCATAAATCCTTGCAAGACCAAAGCGTTATGGCAAATTTTAGTGTAGTATCATGAAATAGTGAGGAACCTTTGCCCCAGTACAGCCCAATGTGTCAGAGACTAAACCCTGATTCCACTAAAACATCACTTGAAGCATGTGTCGTTTCACTAGCATTGGTGGAACATTACTTTAGTTTTTATTACATTTACAAATTGCCCTGACTGCTGGGAATCACACCTCGCTTACACCCTAGTTGATTAACATTGCCTACTGTGGAGTGGGGCCATTTCACACCTGTGTTCAGCTTAAAGCGGGGTGGAATACAGTGATCCACACTTATTGGCAGTTTTTCAATTTTATGATACAAATCTCCATAAATATAGATGGTAAATACATGCATACATGATTTTGTCTCGTTTGACACTCTGCAGTACCTCATGCTTATGAACATATAGAATTATAAGTGTGAGTTACCAAAATGTTTTGCACCAAGAGGTAATGAGTGATATCAAATAAACAAGAGCAAAGCTCAAATTGTCTGTGATGTCACTTAGAATCCCAAAGTGAAAAACATCCCTGTAACTCAGTTAGCCATCTCTAATTTTATGTTATGTATGCCCACCCTCAAAATAATCTGCCCCTGCTTATAACTGCTCAGCTGGGGTAAAGAAGTAATATGGGAGCCATACATAATATAGCCCCTCTTCTAAGTTCGAATTGTGAAAAAATACCCTACCTGCCATCCTTAGCCAACCCACACCACCCTCCCTACTGTCTTTCCCCCTGCATCTGTGCTGTCTGCTTTCAGTCAAAGAAGACAAGCAGAGCTGCACTGACAGGATCTCAGAAAAACCTGCAGCCTAGCCTGGAAGGCCCTTTTGACATAGCATCAGAGGTTAATGAGTTTTGTTATCGGTCGGTACGTCATTACAATGAATTACCAGATTTCATATTTATTATAAAGGAAAGAGTCTCTCTATGGATGCCTCGAATAGCAACAGTGTTCACCACAGTATATTACAGCATGTCCCTATACCTCATAAACCTCCCCACACCCTTCCCATAAAGTCCAATATTTAACCAATACCTTTTCAACCATAGACTAAAAAATGGCACTCGATGTAAATTAAAGTGTTTCACAACCTTATCAGGAGTATGACGCGCTATATAAATTCAACAATACTATACAATATATTCCTAGGAAAGGGTGGCTCTTTCTGGTAATCCATTGTCAGGACCCACAGAAAGTGAAATGAGTGTTCTGTCAAATTCTTGTTGGTATGGCATGAGTTGTCATCTTTGAAAATGGAAGGTCTTCCGAGATGCACGAAGAAAGGGAGCCAATAGTATAACAATACAAGGAATCTACATCGTGAATTTAGAATGTTTGTGATGCCATGAACGACAGCTGAAATTTTGCCCTGATTATGTGAAGCGGTTACTACAAGTATTTGTGGATTTTCTACTGACAGTAGGGATAAATTCATACGAGAAAGTGAAAATAAATATTATCCAATGATAGGTAAGTATATCCCCATTTAATTTTTTGCATTCAATATGTAGTTTAAAAAAAGAATACTTCACATGCTGTCCTTTTTTATGGCTCAAAAGAACAATGTGGCAGAGGTTTTCGAAAAGTAAATCTTACTTGGCGGTTTCATTGGCTTCCTTCAGTTCTTCATCCAGTCTGCAGGGACACAAGTTATTGAAGCAGCAAAGGGAGGCAGAGGAGGAAGGAAGAAGCAGGCATAGCATAAGAAAGAAGCAAAGCAAAGCCAAGCAAAATAATACAATTCAGGTGCATGCTCTAAAACTCTGTCCTCACTCTAGGGTTTTTAAAACTACATTTTCATGCAAATGGGCTGCACTCTTTGAGACTTATGTACGAAGGCATTTTGCCTTGACAAAAGGTCTAATTTGCAAAATTGGGCCTTTTCTGACCTCAAAAAGGCCTTTTTGGTATGTAACAACCCCAAGCTGATATTTCTAATGTGAAGGGGTGTGTTTAGGGCGTCCCTTTCGAATATCAATTTGGAATGGGATGTATTCATGTTTTACAAAAGAAATCCAATCACAAAAGATTAATTCTTTCCTGACTACACAAACGTAGTGGTAATCCATTCACAAACTAGGCGGGGTTCCCAAGGGACGCTTTCTGAATGTTGACAAAAACATTTTTTAAGTGTAGCTACTGGTCCCATGGAACTCTGTATATTCTTAAAATATGGTATTCAAACTTTTCTTTTTAAACATGTCCCGTTTTCTGTTAAGGAAAATAGGCTGCCCCTCGAAAAAATACTGCTTTATTTTAAAGCAATCACAGACATGGTGGTCTGCTGACCCTAGCAGGCCCCTATCCGTGGGATGGCTGTGAATCATTGTGGATCACAATTTGTGAGCTACATCATTAATATTCATGAGGTAGGTTGAATTGCATCCCACTAAAATTCAATATTTTGCAAACTGATCTATTAATACTTAGATCGGTTCACAAAATACCACACTCGTCGGAAAAAACTGGTCACAATTTGCAAACAGTATTTTGCAACCAGTGCTTCTTACATCTGGTCCATGCATGGGCAGTAGAGTTATTCTTTAAACTTTGCGACTTCCTGGTGCGCTGGAGCCTTGTATGCATTTTGTTGCTGTTTTCAAAATTCTACGCGACACGGGGTTTCCTAACTCATGACCGCATTCGTGAAAACATATGGAGCTAACCTCGAACCAGACATCAAATAGAGGCGCTGAGGCGGGGTTACTGGCCCTTGCATGCTGGGCAGAAAACTAAAGACAGTCAGTCGCTTTGTGAGGCACCCGGGAGTTAGTTGCAGCCTGGGCCAAAAAGGTTTCAGTTGCAGGGAGGAGGTCGATCTCAACAGCATTGATAGAGGAAAAAGACACCTAATTACAGACAAGAAAGAAGAACAAACTCTTTCAACGCTGCTGTTGAGGTCACCTCCACAAACGGAGGGGAGTTCTTAGCAAGGATACACGCTATTATGGAGAGGAGCAGGCCTGCAGAACAACTATTTACCTCACGCTTCTTGAAAAGCACCTTTCTTCCTCATACCTTACAATATAAAATGAGTTACATTCTGGTGAGCAGTTGAAAGAGTGACACATCGAAACCACAGAGAGCTGATGCAGTTCTTATACACAATGACAGGGAAGTTAAACCAGCATAACGTTTCACATTAAAACTACGTTTTTCTAAACACATGTTCTTCTGAGATGCTGTTACATTGTTTACACTCCACAGTTCGTGTTTTACAATTGACGTTCTTGGATAGGTCGTGAAAGATTTTTCCTGTGTGCACTCTCCCTTCTCTTAAAGGCTTATAAAAATTTAATTTACTTGTAAAAAAAGATTTAACCATTGTTTGCCATGAAAATGTTCATTATGAATGTTAAAAATGCTCCCTGGACATATAGTCCAAGTTTGTTGATCGTTCGAAATAACATTTCAGCATCAACAGTATTAAATGAATTAAGAATAAGACATTTAAACCAGTAAGTAGTACATTAGTATAGTATACCTGATTCTCACATACATAAAAACAGCAATAAATAATAAGTTAAAATCCTTATATGCAAAAGTGCATCAGATCAGACCGCATAAAATCCCATCCCATCATGTTTCTTAAAAGTTTTTGCCTCGTCATCCAAGTTGCGTATAGAAACTTTGACACGGCTACTACAACTATTGTCGAAGTGTCACTTTTACTGATTCTATAAGCTTCTCCTCTTTTGCCAAGCTCAGAGTGCGACAAAGGGGCGCTATCCACCTGCTTCTGGCTTTGACGTATAAGGAGCAGAAAAATAACAAATGTTCATCTGTTTTTACAACAGTTTTACAACAAAAACAATAACGTGACACCGGCATCGCAGCCACCCATGAGGCGGTAAGGGCTTGAACTGGAAGTATCCCAAATGTTGAAATACTTTACGTGCACATGCCCGGCGCTTGAAATCTTTAAATTCCTCAGGTTTGTTGGTGGATTTGTGGAATAGAAAGAATCTGGTTAAACTACCCATGTGATTGTGTTGCTCCCTGCAAGTGGCAACTTTCTCATATACCTGTTTCTTTCCCATTTGTTTGTCCCTGGGTCGAATAGAACAGGGTTTTTCCCCAAATGTTTCCAGGCCCTGATTGCTCTAAGTCTTTATCACAAAATGCAGTCATTTTATTTTTGAAGCTGGTTTCGTTCTTGAATTTATGCCAGTCCCTCCCTAAAGTGGCAATTTGCTGGTGCTCCAAATACTTATCCGGTATGATAATGGTCTTAAAGCAGCCAACACAGCTACTTCATGGATACCTAGATCCAAGCGTTCTAATGGTGTCCTCCTCCCTAGGTCAGTAGGAACTCTGAGAAAATTACTTTCAGTAACAATCAGAACCTCCATGTTGCATTGACCCCATGCTGCCGCTCCATATAGGGCTGCAACCCCCTAGCTTCGGGTTGTAAATTTCCAAAGCCGGTAGGATTGGCACCCGGTGGCTTTTTATTAGCAAACCTACATATTGCGTAGGCTCTATGTGTGATCGTAATTGAGATTTTTATGATTAGTGGTTCCCAGGATCCCGTTTCAACCAGCCAAATGCTTATTCCCTGCTCTGATGACACTCCTCGCCCTACCTCTCTTTGAGTAGGTCATACATTTTGTTTTGGTTGTGTTAATTTTAAGACCATACTTGAAGCAGAACTGGTTGAACCTGTTGATCAAGTTCTTTAGGCCCCTCCTGGTTTTAGCCAGCAGGAGTGTGTCATCAGCAAAGAAAAGCCCTGAGATTTTGTGGCCAGTCAGGGAAAGGAAATCATTAACATAGTTCAACAGGTAAGTAACATAATTGTTAATGTATAAAAGAAAAAGTGTTGGTGTTAGAACCCAACCTTGGTGCACAACTTGTTCAACTGGGAAAGCATCAGTCAGTTCTCCAGTATTGCCACACCGGCAGGACCTTGGCATAATTTCCCTCGTGGAGGAGCATAGCTATGCGCAATAAGTTAGGAGGGATCCCCATCCCTCAAAGAACCTCCACCCATTTTTCCCTAATCCCCAAATGAAATGCGACTCTGAGGTCAATGAATATCACAAAGAAGTCACCCCTTCTACGTCTTCTGTTTTCCATTTTGAGCCTAAAACCTGCCTGCAGGTTCAAGAGGATATTGTTCCCCTCAATCTAGGAGTCGCCCCAAAACCTGTTAACAAAAAATCACTTGTTTATTGTATAGGAGGTTGATTGGGCTGTTATTAGAGGGGATGCTGGATTCCCTTTCTTAAAGATTAGCACAATCTCAGCACCCTTCCATGATATAGTAATAGCCTCCTTCACTACTATTCTATTGGAGATGCACTGCACAAGCAGTTTCCTCTAAGGAGAAGACTACTGGAGGGGGGGGGGGGGGTGGAATTTGACAGACAGTTAGCGTCCCCAGGCGAAACACCCTTATTTGTTTCATGAGTGCTTGAGTATAGGGTTCCAAAACGGGTGAAACATTCATAGGGTAGGATTGAAGATTCACCTATTTTCCCCACTTTCCAACCTCCTAGACTGACTAGGTACCAGAATTTCTTCTAGTTGTTAGTGGTTGAAGCGTTCATAAGATCTAGCCAAATTTAATTTTCCCATTCAGCTTTGGCTTGCTTTCAGGTGTCCCGATATAGGGCCCTGCTTTCCCCCAAGACCCCAGGTGACGCCCCTTTTTATTGCTTCCAGCAGCTTGGTCTTTGCAATTTTGCACGGCCTATTAAATCACTCCTTTGGAGAAATCGATTTAAGTCACCCCAAGACTCCTTTGGTAAAAACATCTGTCACCTTTAGAAACACAGCCTTGTGCTCACTCAGGATTATTGCGTGGTTCCTCCAATTTGCCAGTATAGTCTTCAAGGTTTAGATATAAGTCTGAAACTGCATTGGGTGAAAAACTACCTTGCACTTAACATTTCTCCTATTGTTCGTGGTTTCTAGCTGGGTCTGGTAACCTCCCACTTCTGAAGAAAAGGGCAATAAAGTTAAATGTTTCAGTTTAAGTATCAAAGGATTGTGATCGCTCTCATCTCACTCCATCGCCAACATATTGCCCATTTGGCGGGGAACAGCCATTACAACGCGGGTTTTACCACACGTTGCTTTTACATCGCATGCATTACAGCGCATGCAATGTTACAACGCGTGGTAAAACCACGCATACCATTACATCGCATGAGCTTTTACAACGCATGCGATGTATTGTGTAATGGTGACGGCTATTCACGTCGTTGTCAGGAAACTCAGGCTGTTTCCTCACAACGACGTGAAGCAAGCAGGAAGGAGGAAGCAGGATCTGACGGCGACGCTGGGTAGGAGAGAGGTAAGGGGGTTTGTACATGGGGTGGGGTTACTTTTGTAGGGTTTAGGGTAGTTTAAAAGTAGTGTGGTAATGTTTGTGTTGTGTGTGTGTGTTTTAAAAACGTTTTAGTGTGTGTTGTGTTGTCGTGTTTGTTTAGTGTAGTGTATTGGGGAGGGTAGTGTAGTGTAGTGATTTAGGTTTTAGGGTAGTGTAGTGTTGTAGTGGTTGTTTTTTGTGGCGTATTAGGGTTTAGGGTAGTGTAAGGATGGGAGTAGTGTGGGTGTTGTAGTAGGGTTTAGGGTAGTGTAGGGGTGGGAGTAGTGTGGGTAGTGTAGTAGTGTTTTAGGGTAGTGTAGGGGTGGGAGTAGTGTGGGTAGCGTAGTAGTGTTTTAGGGTAGTGTAGGGGTGGGAGTAGTGTGGGTAGCGTAGTAGTGTTTTAGGGTTTAGTGTAGTGTAGGGGTGGGAGTAGTGTGGGTAGCGTAGTAGTGTTTTAGGGTTTAGGGTAGTGTAAGGGTGGGATTAGTGTGGGTAGCATAGTAGTGTTTTAGGGTTTAGGGTAGTGTAGGGGTGGGAGTAGTGTGGGTAGTGTAGTAGTGTTTTAGGGTTTAGGGTAGTGTACGGGTGGGAGTAGTGTGGGTAGTGTTGTAGTGTAGTAGTGTTTTAGGGTTTAGGGTAGTGTAAGGGTAGGAGTAGTGTGGGTAGCATAGTAGTGTTTGAGGGTTTATGGTAGTGTAAGGGTGGGAGTAGTGTGGGTAGCGTAGTAGTGTTTTAGGGTTTAGGGTAGTGTAGGGGTGGGAGAAGTGTTGGTAGCGTAGTAGTGGTTTAGGGTAATGTAAGGGTGGGAGTAGTGTGGGTAGCGTAGTAGTGTTTTAGGGTTTAGGGTAGTGTAGGGGTGGGACTAGTGTGAGTAGCATAGTAGTGTTTTAGGGTTTAGGGTAGTGTAGGGGTGGGAGTAGTGTGGGTAGCGTAGTAGTGTTTTAGGGTTTAGGGTAGTGTAGGGGTGGGAGTAGTGTGGGTAGTGTAGTAGTGTTTGAGGGTTTAGGGTAGTGTAAGGGTGGGAGTAGTGTGGGTAGCGTAGTAGTGTTTTAGGGTTATGGGGTGGGAGTAGTGTGGGTAGTGTAGTAGTGGTTTAGGGTAGTGTAAGGGTGGGAGTAGTGTGGGTAGCGTAGTAGTGTTTTAGGGTTTAGGGTAGTGTAGGGGTGGGAGTAGTGTGGGTAGCATAGTAGTGTTTTAGGGTTGAGGGGTGGGAGTAGTGTGGGTAGCGTAGTAGTGGTTTAGGGTAGTGTAAGGGTGGGAGTAGTGTGGGTAGCGTAGTAGTGTTTTAGGGTTTAGGGTAGTGTAGGGGTGTGAGTAGTGTAGGTAGCGTAGTTGTGTTTTAGGGTTTAGGGTAGTGTAGGGGTGGGAGTAGTGTGGGTAGCCTAGTAGTGTTTGAGGGTTTAGGGTAGTGTAAGGGTGGGAGTAGTGTGGGTAGCGTAGTAGTGTTTTAGGGTTAAGGGGTGGGAGTAGTGTGGGTAGCGTAGTAGTGGTTTAGGGTAGTGTAAGGGTGGGAGTAGTGTGGGTAGTGTAGTAGTGTTTTAGGGTTAAGGGTAGTGTAGGGGTGGGAGTAGTGTAGGTAGAGTAGTCGTATTTTAGGGTTTAGGGTAGTGTAGGGGTGGGAGTAGTGAGGGTAGCGTAGTAGTGTTTTAGGGTTTAGGGTAGTGTAGGGGTGGGAGTAGTGTGGGTAGCATAGTAGTGTTTTAGGGTTTAGGTTAGTGTAGGGGTGGGAGTAGTGTGGGTAGCGTAGTAGTGTTTTAGGGTTTAGGGTAGTGTAGGGGTGGGAGTAGTGTGGGTAGTGTTGTAGTGTAGTAGTGTTTTAGGGTTTAGGGTAGGGTAAGGGTGGGAGTAGTGTGGGTAGCATAGTAGTGTTTGAGGGTTTATGGTAGTGTAAGGGTGGGAGTAGTGTGGGTAGCGTAGTAGTGTTTTAGGGTTTAGGGTAGTGTAGGGGTGGGAGAAGTGTTGGTAGCGTAGTGGTGGTTCAGGGTAATGTAAGGGTGAGAGTAGTGTGGGTAGCGTAGTAGTGTTTTAGGGTTTAGGGTAGTGTAGGGGTGGGACTAGTGTGGGTAGCATAGTAGTGTTTTAGGGTTTAGGGTAGTGTAGGGGTGGGAGTAGTGTGGGTAGCGTAGTAGTGTTTTAGGGTTTAGGGTAGTGTAGGGGTGGAAGTAGTGTGGGTAGCGTAGTAGTGTTTGAGGGTTTAGGGTAGTGTAAGGGTGGGAGTAGTGTGGGTAGCATAGTAGTGTTTTAGGGTTAAGGGGTGGGAGTAGTGTGGGTAGCGTAGTAGTGGTTTAGGGTAGTGTAAGGGTGGGAGTAGTGTGGGTAGCGTAGTAGTGTTTTAGGGTTTAGGGTAGTGTAGGGGTGTGAGTAGTGTAGGTAGCGTAGTTGTGTTTTAGGGTTTAGGGTAGTGTAGGGGTGGGAGTAGTGTGGGTAGCCTAGTAGTGTTTGAGGGTTTAGGGTAGTGTAAGGGTGGGAGTAGTGTGGGTAGCGTAGTAGTGTTTTAGGGTTAAGGGGTGGGAGTAGTGTGGGTAGCGTAGTAGTGGTTTAGGGTAGTGTAAGGGTGGGAGTAGTGTGGGTAGTGTAGTAGTGTTTTAGGGTTAAGGGTAGTGTAGGGGTGGGAGTAGTGTAGGTAGAGTAGTCGTATTTTAGGGTTTAGGGTAGTGTAGGGGTGGGAGTAGTGAGGGTAGCGTAGTAGTGTTTTAGGGTTTAGGGTAGTGTAGGGGTGGGAGTAGTGTGGGTAGCATAGTAGTGTTTTAGGGTTTAGGTTAGTGTAGGGGTGGGAGTAGTGTGGGTAGCGTAGTAGTGTTTTAGGGTTTAGGGTAGTGTAGGGGTGGGAGTAGTGTGGGTAGTGTTGTAGTGTAGTAGTGTTTTAGGGTTTAGGGTAGGGTAAGGGTGGGAGTAGTGTGGGTAGCATAGTAGTGTTTGAGGGTTTATGGTAGTGTAAGGGTGGGAGTAGTGTGGGTAGCGTAGTAGTGTTTTAGGGTTTAGGGTAGTGTAGGGGTGGGAGAAGTGTTGGTAGCGTAGTAGTGGTTTAGGGTAATGTAAGGGTGAGAGTAGTGTGGGTAGCGTAGTAGTGTTTTAGGGTTTAGGGTAGTGTAGGGGTGGGACTAGTGTGGGTAGCATAGTAGTGTTTTAGGGTTTAGGGTAGTGTAGGGGTGGGAGTAGTGTGGGTAGCGTAGTAGTGTTTTAGGGTTTAGGGTAGTGTAGGGGTGGAAGTAGTGTGGGTAGCATAGTAGTGTTTGAGGGTTTAGGGTAGTGTAAGGGTGGGAGTAGTGTGGGTAGCATAGTAGTGTTTTAGGGTTAAGGGGTGGGAGTAGTGTGGGTAGCGTAGTAGTGGTTTAGGGTAGTGTAAGGGTGGGAGTAGTGTGGGTAGCGTAGTAGTGTGTTAGGGTTTAGGGTAGTGTAGGGGTGGGAGTAGTGTGGGTAGCCTAGTAGTGTTTTAGGGTTAAGGGGTGGGAGTAGTGTGGGTAGCGTAGTAGTGGTTTAGGGTAGTGCAAGGGTGGGAGTAGTGTGGGTAGCATAGTAGTGTTTTAGGGTTTAGGGTAGTGTAGGGGTGGGAGTAGTGTAGGTAGCGCAGTCGTGTTTTAGGGTTTAGGGTAGTGTAGGGGTGGGAGTAGTGTGGGTAGGGTAGTAGTGTTTAAGGGTTTAGGGTAGTGTAAGGGTGGGAGTAGTGTGGGTAGCGTAGTAGTGTTTTAGGGTTAAGGGGTGGGAGTAGTGTGGGTAGCGTAGTAGTGGTTTAGGGTAGTGTAAGGTTGGGAGTAGTGTGGGTAGCATAGTAGTGTTTTAGGGTTTAGGGTAGTGTAGGGGTGGGAGTAGTGTAGGTAGCGTAGTCGTGTTTTAGGGTTTAGGGTAGTGTAGGGGTGGGAGTAGTGAGGGTAGCGTAGTAGTGTTTTAGGGTTTAGGGTAGTGTAGGGGTGGGAGTAGTGTGGGTAGCGTAGTAGTGTTTTAGGGTTTAGGTTAGTGTAGGGGTGGGAGTAGTGTGGGTAGCGTAGTAGTGTTTTAGGGTTTAGGGTAGTGTAAGGTGGGAGTAGTGTGGGTAGCATAGTAGTGTTTTAGGAATATAAAATTACAACATTCCTTGTCCAACAGCGCCATCCAGCGCAAGTCGTAGTAACGACTTGCGTTGTAATGGCATAGTTGTAAAGGCACTGCGGTGTAACCACCGCGTTGTAAACGATGCTCCCCTTTACCACGCATGCCTTTGCGTTGTAATGGCATGCCTGGTAAAAGCATACTCGTGGTAAAAGTATGCGATGTTATGGCATGCGATGTCATTGACATTGCGTACTAATACCCGCGTTGTAATGGCATGCGTGGTATTAGTATGCGATGTAATGACATACATTCCCATTTGGCTTCAGAGTCTCGCATCCAGTAGGATGTAGTAAATGGAGCTTTAATACAACCCTCTTCTAAATGTGGGAGCAGGAATTTTGTCTGAGGGTGAGTGGCCATTACAGGCACACAAGCCATGCGTCAGAGTAAGTTCCACCACTTGGAGGGTCGCCCAGAGAGGTTTTTTCTCACCCAGGAGGTGAGATCAGGGATCCCTCATTTTGAATCCTCTGAGCTAGACAGATCTTGCGCTATACCACTTGGTTCAAAGGAGAGTTTGAAATCATCAGCCACAAGCACGTGGTGGGATTCTGAGTGAGCTTCCAATATTCTGTCCAGCATTCGATGGGTTTGATATTCCTGAATATAGCCACAACTCCTATTGTATATGTTAATTAGCAGGAAGGGTTTGGACTTTGGGTGAGAAAAAAATAGCCCTTGAATATCTGGGGAACCTGATTTGAATTGAGTGATAGGACAGGATAAGGTGGAGTGCACCAATATAAGCAATCCACTTGAAGGGTGCCCAGCAACAGGTTTAATAGGGGGGCACACTGTAACTCTTAAACCTCCCCCTATACACTTGCACATGTCTCCTGGAACAGGCACATTTCATGTCTGTCAATAAATCGACCCCAATCAGGGTCACCTACCTTACCCCTGATACCTGCAGTATTCCAGCTCAAGATTATTGGCTGTGGAGTTAGGGGACTTAGTCGCACGCACGGCATTGGTATCTGCATCATGCAATTTCATTCCTCACATACAAATCACCTAATGTGCAAACGCTATTAGATAGGGAGCTAGTATCACAGGCTGGGAGCCTGTGCCTTCTCTCCACAGCTCCAGCAATGCAACTGAGGCTGGAGAGAGCTTAACTATGCATGAGGAGTTTGGCCAGCCTGAGACGGCCGGCTAAACACCTCATGCACAGTGAAGGGAGTGCCCACAACTCTCCTACCAGCAGTGTCGTTCCCCGGACCTACCCCGAATACTCGTCAGAGTCCTGAGGGCAGGTCCAGGGGATAAAAATAAATGGAGCGGCCACACCTGGTAGATTACGCAAGACCTTTTTTTCAGTTGGGCGAATGATTCCTCTATACGATCAGCAAGACAGAGTACATTTAACATAACGACTCATAACGTGTATTTGTGAAGTGCACATTTACCCACGGGCATCTTGGCACTGAATAACAGATGTTTATTGTTGCCCAACTCAATGGTACTCATTTGACAACACAATCATATATGGACAAGTGTCCGGCGGTAGGTTAATTGATATTGATTTAAGTCCTGAAGCCTGGCCCACCCTTGTGCCTACCAATGGCCCCCACTCTGTCTTCTACACCCCTCTTCCTGGCACACCTAAGAATGATGTTCTCACTCTCGTCTGCTCGCATAGTCAAATTGGGTCGGTTAGCTGGCATACTGGATAAAAGGTGGCTTCCTGCTGGCTCGCCCGGGATAATCTCTGCCCGCGGGGGCTGGTCTATGTGGATTGTAGTCACAATGTGGCGCTCAACAGATGATGCCCACCGGCTGCTGCGTGGGATAGAGAGAATTTATCTTGCATAACTCTAATTGTGTATCAACCGGGTGTTCATAAATTGGCTCCAGTTTGCCCATCACAGGCTCCTTGAGACTACTGTCTCAATTGATTTGCCCTTGTCAACCACTTCAGAGATCCCATCAAAGGACAGAGTAGAATCACACAACCTCTCTGATGTAATACCTGTAATACCTGTATCAGTTATTCAACTTTTCCTAGTGGGACCCCTAACTGCCCCACTGTTTGGTTGTGGTTGGGATTATGCTGTCTCCGGCTCCACAATATAGACACTAGCTGGTGGGTTTGTGGAACATGCCACTGATCTAAAACAGGCAGCTGTAGCTCTTGTGTCAAGTGGCGATGTTACTGGAGAAGTATGAGCTGCACAAGGAAGAGTGAGGAGACGGATAAAAGACGCTAAACCAGCTAACTGTCTTTACTAATTACTCCGACTGTCCTCTGTAAGCAGCCCTCAAGAGTGGTGCCAAGGAGAGGGGGTCACGCTCATCACCATTCTCAAGGAGGGAAAGCCCAAGACAGACTGTGCCTCTTATAGGCCCATCTCTTTCCTTAATGCAGAACCTAAAGTTCTCGCTAAGCTCCTGGTCAATCGCCTGGTCAAAGTGATCAGCAGACTTGTTCACCCAGACCAGTCAGGCTATATGCCTCAGCGAAATACAGCATTGAATCTGCGGAGGGTACATGGAGTAATGGGAAGATTGGCAACAATACAAGAACCAGTGATCATAGTTTCCTTGGACGCCTCAATGGCATTCAATTATATTGAATGGCCATACCTTTTCGCAGTCCTGGTGAAGCTGGGTTTTGGACCTGGCTTCTTTACTCAGAGCCCTTGGCACAGGTCGTGGTGAACAACAAGAAATCTGAGGTGTTTGCACTGGGTTGGGGTACTCGCCAGGGGTGCCTGTTTTCCCCCTCCTGTTCGCCCTTGCGGCTTGGATTCAGAGGGATCCAATTGTGCGCGGACTACGCTGGACGGAAACATGGGAGGACCGCATCACGCTATACGCGGATGATATCCTTCTGTTTCTCACCTTCCTTAGAGCATCGCTGATAGCGGTGTTTGACATATTTGCGAGCTTTGGTAGATTCTCTGGGTATTCCATAAACTGGGGTAAGTCCACCCTTTACAACCTCCACGGTGAACCCCCAATTATACCCAAGGGCTTCCCTATACAAGACACCATGACAGGCTTTAAATATTTAAGGGTCTTTGTGACATCGGACCAACATCTCCATTATGTTCATAATTTACTTCCTCCTCTACAAAAACTGAAGCGAGACATCTTGACATTGAAGTCGCTCCCGCTCTCACTGTTGGGTAGGGCAGCACTGTTTAAAATTATGTCCCTGCCTCGCTTTCTGTATGCACTGCAGAGCTACCCTGATCCAATACCTACTAGATACTTTAGAGAAATAGAAGGACTGTAGAGAAACTTACTGTGGGAAGGGACGCCCCAAATCGCACTGACAAAACTCACTCTCATTTGGTTTGATGGGGGGATCGGGCTTCCTGATCTCAAGAAATATTATTAGGCTTCCCACCTCGCAGCTATTAATCACGGCACCTATAGACACGCAGACGATCCAGGCTATGCCATGGACTGTTGGCTTCTCCCCGGGGGAAACTACAATAGAGCCTTTTATTCTAGATGCAGTGGTCCCACTCACCAGACCGACCAAACATTCTGTACAGGTCTGGCATGCAGCAAACAAAAGCCGGGATGGGAGCGAAAACTGCCGCTGGAAACACCTCTCTGGGACTCAGAGACACTTGGGGACCTATGGAGGTTGAAGGGTTTTGATAGGTGGGTACTTATCAGGATTTCAAGGGTCGGAGATTTGTGGGCAAAGGGAGATGTAGGGTCATTTGCTTCCCTGCAACAGAAACACATACTCGCAGATACAGAGTACTTTCGGTATCTATAGGTCCGACAGGCATTGCAGTCTCACTTCACAAAAAGGTCCACAACCCCGCAGTACACACCCCTTGAGGATAGATTGCTCGATGGTTACCTGCCAGAGAATACGATCTCTCTCACGTATAAGAAATTGATAAACAACACCGTGACTTCCCTTCAGAACACAAGGATGGAGTGGGAGGGAGATGGCCTCGATCTTGATGATGAGGAATGGTAGGAGGCGCTCGCCTCTACACCGGAGGTAGCGAGTTTGGCTAGACTGCATCTTGTTCAGTTGAAAATATTGCACAGGGTGTATGTGACTGGACCCTGCTTGGTTTGAATGGGAAGGGCACAGGGTGGGGAGTGCAGAAGGAAGTGTGGCAATGAAGGCATGTTAATGCATATCCTATGGGCCTGTCAGCTCATTCGGGAGTACTGGCGAAAAATACATGCTGCTCTTGGTTACGTACTAGAATTGGACATTCGGCCCGAGGCGAAAAAGTGCCTTATGAACGTTTGGAAGGCCATAGACCTGAGCAGAATGGGTAAGATCTGGGCCACTCTGGGCCTTATCGTGGCAAAAAGGAACATAGCTCAATTGTGGGGAGCTACAACCCCGCCAACTGTAACAGAATGGAAGAAGCATATGGACTGGTGCATGTTCCGTGAAAAAACAGTGTACCTCGCTAGGGGCTGCCCGAGTAAATGGCCATTGGTATGGGGGGCATGGAATACATACCGGGAGATCTGTAGTCCACCACGTGACTCTCCTATTGAAGACCTGCCCTCACCATAATTGTAAAGTTTCAGGTGCTATCACAGTTCAGTTCAATCTATACAATAATTATTATTGTGACCCCTTGTTCTAACCTCCCATGTACATCATGTCAATTTGTTATATGCTACCTTGCTGACACGTATTGATTAACAAAAAGATTTATAAAAAAAAGTGGGTGGTGCCAAGAACTGCTTTAGTGCCTACGCTTTCCAATTTTGAGCCAAGACTTAATGGCAAGCTTATGTGTAGAGGTAAAATGTAATCACAGTACCTGAAGCAGTCCGAATGAAACAGGGGTGGCACAGCCCAGCCCAGCCTCCTCCAGGCGATGGCTGCCAAAGACGGGCCAAGTGTTGGCCCGTCCTTTGCTGCATCAATGCCCAGGGGCGTCCTGCACATGTCCCATGCTGAGGGAGAAGTAATGTGCTTAAAGGCGCTCAGCAGCAGTGCCTCCCTGAAGCGATGAGATATAGGGCGTGTAATCTGTTGGACCTGGCATCTTTGGTGTGTTTTTGCCCTGTCTTTTTGCTTGTTTTTGACTGTGTGCTGCATTTCACTTTTGCTGGTTTTAGGACTCTTATCACTTACCCACTGCTGACCAATGCTAAAGTGCAAGTGCTCCCTATGCAAATTGTATCAGTTGTCCATGATTGGCATATGTGATATACTAGTAAATTCCTAGTCAAGTGTACCAGGTGTGCCCAGGGCCTGCAAATCAAATGCTACTAGTGCGCCTGCAGCATTGATTGTGCCACCCACATGAGTAGCCCTGCAAACATGTCTCAGACCTGCCACTGCAGTGTCTGTGTATGCAATTTTAAACAGCTGTGGCAACTTGGCAAGTGCATCCACTTGCCAGGCTCAACCATCCCTTTTATTACATGTAAGGCACCCTTAAGGAAGGACAAAGGTAGCCCCATGGGTAGGGTTGCATTGAATTTAAAAGGTATGATATGTACGACACTGTCAGCGATGCCCCTGCCTGCACTGGGGCAGAGGGCACTGCTTGTGGAGAGCATGATGCACCACCCAACTTACAATGCAGCCCCGACCTCCCCAACAACTGCGCTTCACACCGACTCCGCAACATAGCGACACTGACTTTGTCATAGAGGAAGTGGCCTGCACCGGAGCCAAGGGCACTGCTCGTGAAGTGGATGATTCACTGCCCCAAATTGCACCACAGCCCCGACTTCCCTGACAGCAGGGCTTCGCACCAAAGCTGCACTGTTGCCTCCACCGGAGCCAAGTACACCGCTTGTGAAGAGGACAATGCACCACCCCGACTTACAATGCAGTCCTGACGCCTGTTGACACCACCACCTCGACCACATCATCGCGGAGTCGATAACTGACGTGGGCGACCTTGCAGACTCATCTATACCACACCATCGTAATGAACAGACGCATTTTCGCCGGTGCCGCTACACCCCCCCAATGCCTCACCTCCCCTGTGGCAGTAAGGAATCAACGCTGCCTTCAATCGCATCACTTCCCCGGCATCGTACAACATTTTTGTTTTCATCATTGTAAAGTACTGTTACTTTGGGGGTCCGTGTGACTGCGTGGCCGGCCCATTCCCGCACGGTCGGCGCTGCACTGTGGATTCAGACCTGTCACGACATTGAGATAGCCAGTTGGAGCTATTGTCTTCTAAGAGCTATATTTTTACAGTAGTCTTTCACAAAGTGATATCTTGGTTTGTGTGTGTTGGATTTTTTTCGTTTTGGTCTTGTACATCCAGATAAATATTGGCTTTTTTTCTAAACCTGTGTGGTATCCTTTTGTAGTGTTTTCACTGTGTTACTTTGTGTGTATGCACAAATGGTTTACACATTACCTCTGAGATAAGCCTGCCAGCTCGTGCAAAATGGGTGAGAAGGGGTTATTTTAGCTGTTTGACTCTCTTACCCTGACTAGAATAAGGGTCCCTACTTGAACAGAGTGCTGAACTCTGGCAGATAGAGACCCCAAGTTCTAACATAGTCCCTCAAGCCCCTGCTCTCCAAACACTTGTTTTCCTACGATGCAGGAGCAGTAATGCACTTAAAAGCTCTCAGCGACAGCGCCTCCCAGATGCAATGAGGTGTGAGGCGTGTAGTCCCGTGGGCACCCGCTCTCCCAACACTTGTTTTCCTGTGCTGTGGGAGCAGTAGTTCGCTAAAACGAGGTTAGTGGCAGCTCAGGGCAGCACCTCACTGGCGCGCTGAGGTATGCAACATGTAGTCCCTCTGGACCCCGCTTTCCAAACGCTCATAGATTAGTCAGTAACAATACACATCTGGGAAGAAATTATTCGTCTAAAGTAATGGCGAGAGCACTGCCCAGTTGCAGGAATGAAGGAGGGCCCGCAGTGCGGCACAGCTAAGATGCCACTAGTGGCTTCGGGCGATGCTCACGGATGCCTAGCAGAGGCGGTGCGTCTCCTGGGTCACTTAGTCTCCCTGTGCCACTGTGTGCAGTAATGTAGATTGATTTAATCCAATGTTTGTGTGAATTCCTGAGTGAAACACATAATGCGGACGATGCAGCCTCAGGAATACAAGCATTCCATTTGAACTGCGTTGGGTCTACTCAAGGTAAATTAGGAATCTTCAAAGAGGCATGTGATGCCAAACATGGTCCAAGACCAAGTACACATGAGTCACTCAGAAGAAGTGCGAAACAACACACTACTCGCAATGATGACCTTTCAAAGACTTTTTTTATTAGGTCGAGCTGACCTGCATTCAATGCGAAAGCATTGATTGCTGTCAGCTAGACAACTATTGTCAGCCGTATTTGGGAATGTGGACACGAGTCAGACGCGCGCTTTTGCAGTCTCAGTTTTGACCGCAGGAGCGCGCGTCTGAGCCGCGCTTGCGCAGACGAACTCACAGCCCCTGCTTTCGCTTCCCTTGCAAGCATTAACGGCGCACACACACAGACACAACCAGCCCCCACCCCTCTGCATGCACGCACACAAACACACACACACAGGCGCGCGCGCACATACACACGCTGCCGCCCCCTAACCCCCCTGCACACACACGCATACACACGCCGCCGCCGCCCTCTACCCCCCCCCCCCCATACACACACACACGGTGGTTGGGTGTCACGGGCAGCTGCCCTCTGCCAGGCTCACAATGAGCGAAGGGAAGGGGCTTTGCCGATCCTTAACGGGGCTCTTCAGATTGTAGCGGGCTTCCATGGCTACGGCTGCTGCTCTCACGGATGCTCGTGGTGTGCCGGGTTCATGTCGGTGTTACGCCGCCCCAGCTTTAGCCCTGACGTGGCACCAAGTTCGTGGCCCTGCCCCGGTGCTCGCACTAACGCTTCAAGCTGCGGCGCCCGGGGATGTGAGATCAGATCCAGCCGCTGACTGTGCCCTTCAGTGCAGCGCCGACATAGAAAAGGGACTGGTGCGGCGGAGAAAGTGCAAGCGAAACTGCAGGAAGGGTAGGCGACGCAGTAATGCTCCATTATTCAAAATGTGAATGAAAAAACTAAAATGTGCGAACACCAGATTAACACACATTTCTCTGTTACTGCATCACCCTAATTCAAAGTGGCAATACGTTACACAGTAGCAACTCCATTTGTTACCCGGAGGGCAATGGTAGGATACCTTCCAGGAGCGAAAAAGACTAGTAGGGCACATCAAGCTATACCTTCCAATTATATACAGTTCTTAAAAGCCCACTAGCTGGGCCATGGTGTTTCTCCCTCCCTAAAACTCATAATAAGCTTCTGAATGCGAGTCTGTTATATGAATAAACACATCTCATTCAGCTTCCACAGGTGTTCAATAAGTCGGATGAGATCACCGTGAACCACATCAAACAAACACACTTCAATCTGTATTTAACTCTTTCAAAAAAGATGTGCTTAGATAGCAATAGCATCAGATTTAACAAATATGCCAGCAGTAGTCCACAGAAAACGGTGAAATTTTAGGTTGCACAATTTAGGAGAGGGATGTCTGTCTTTTAACAAGATCGTGGCCAAATTCTTTTCAAATGGGTTCAGACTGAGGCTGACGGAAAACAATTGGATCATGACCGCATTCAGCCCGCCCACCCTTTAGAACGCCCGCACCATGCAACCATTCAAAAACAACTGGTTCAAATATGTTCTCTCAATGTTTCAAGCTTTATTACAAATGTCCCAAAAAGATGTTAATATTTCACTTCTGTTATTCGATTTTCGGAACAATAAAATACACTGAACATAATCTTCACAAAAGTTATTTACAAAAGTTTAAGCTATTCCCATTATAAATTACAATAACTTTAAAGTGGGTTGTTATAATACTGTGCTATTTTGTATAATGGAATCTGGGAGATTACTGTAATAGGCAAGGCTCTTGATTTTGGTTACCCCAAACGACAAGATCTGGTAGTAGACGAGATGCACTGCAGTAATCCCTGGTACATTCTTTTAGAGTGGACAGTATATTAGTATGCCAACTGTGATTTTGTACAAATTTTTAGTTGTATGCCTTTATGCATTATTAGAACTTTGGTATGTTGGGAGCTCCATTGCAGACAATGGAGTGCTTCCTGCTTCTACGGGCCGGTCAAGGCCCGCAGAGCAACATTCCAATGTTCTACAAGGGCTTCTCGAAGCTCGAGGGGATTTATATCCCCTCGAGCTTCGAGAACCCTTTGTTTAATTTGTTAGAACATTCTGCCCTCTAGTGGCAGAATGTTCTTATAGCCTTATAGCCCTTCATAGCAAGTCTATACCGGCAATTAAAGTCCCGAGTCTCGTTAAAGTCCCTCGCCTTCGGCTCGGGCCTTTAACGATTCAGCGGGCCTTTAATAGCCGGTACGGCGGGCTATAAGGCTATATTATTTCCTTGTGTGTAAGGTTACGGTTAATACAATAGATGTGTGTTGGTTATGGTGGCAAGACAACCATAAAGAATGTAGGCCTGACTGGTACAATGACAAAAGTTATGTCAGAATCCTGATCTGTTATGAAACGGTATGACAAAGGAAGTGTGCCTGACTTATTTACTGTGAAAAAAGATATGTCAAAACAAATAGATCTTTAAGAGTGCATTCTTATTACACTGTGCAAATGTCTGTAGACAGGTATTTTTTTTACATGACATCTCATCGCTTACATCAGTAGGCAAGGGGTTTGTTGTTAGTTACTGCTTTCACAAAACCTTGGGGTAGAAGATTAACACAATGAGATTCCTAGCTAAGCCCTCCTGAGGGGGTTGTATTTTGGTTTATCAATTCTAACATATGCATTTGTAAATGTATGACTAAAGTCCTGATGGCTGCCCTGGGGGGAAGCTTATGCTCAATACAGTAAGGCTGGGTTAGTTATTGTAACAAGTGAATATTAATGGTTATAGGTTACTAGGAAGAATTTTGCCACATGCAACAACTGTAATCTGTATATGTTGACAAGTTGCATAACTTATTTATTATGAAACACACAAAGTCAATAGGCCTTTGGGCCTTATGGTATTATACAGTTGTGAGAACCCCTTTAAGTGGGACATGGGACAAGCAGGGGTTACCGGGCCCAAATGTGTGGGTTGTGGCCTTTTTTACTCCAGATCTGCTGTCTCAGGGCTGTCCCTAGGCCCGACCTAATATGGGTCCTGACTAATTGGGTCAACTACTACCCCCTCCAGCTCTTGACTCTCGGTGATCAGCACTTGACTCTCGGTGAGTGCGGGGTTCGAGCAGTCCAAAGCTCTTTGAGGGGAGTCCAAAAGACAAGGTACAAACAGTAACCACAATAAGCTGATTGTCCTAATACTTACCATTATGAAAAACATAGTATTTTAATATAAGCATACAAAGCACAGGCAACATACTAAATAATAACCACATTTTTTTTTATAGTCATCACATTAGAGACATCCTAGGCAGTATTCCAAAGTCCTTTCATCCCTTTCTAGTGAGGCCGATGATTCCCTGCTCAATACTGGTGGCAACTTTCCGATATACACCAAGCTAGTCCCTGCATGACAAAATCTACGTTTGGCATTAATTGTCAACTATTGCTGTGCTAGGTGCTAAATTCGCCCCCACCTGGCAAACAGGGTAGGAAACTTGCTCTGCACCAGGGTGATGGCCCTCACTTCACGGTGGACCCCACCTGGCTTATGGGGGTCACCAACATCATTGGTGCAGGGGTGGCTCCACTGCAACGGCGGAGGAGCGTCGCCCGGCTGGCTCAGAGCCAGCAGCTACACATAAAACGATATTTCATTATCATTTTATTTTTAAGCAGCTGGCTCAGCCAGTGTGTGCAGGTAGGGATGGGGCCTGGACACGGGAGAAGACGTGCTATGTGCACTCTCTAAGTGCCCAATTGTGCTTGGCCAGCAGTCTCAGGCACTTAGGTTTCTCTAACCTGGCTGGTTTGAACACCGGGGCTGGAGAAACCCCACAGACTTACTGTCCTGAGCAGGGCATCTTTTCAGCCTGCTCAGGACAATCCCTGCACTGCTTTAGAGCAGCACGAGGATTGGACAGGTAGTCTGTGACATAGTCACAGTGTCTACTGGGACCAGGAAGAAGCAGCATGGAGGCGTGACGCATTAGGTAGCTGGCAGCAGGTACGTTTAACTTAATTTTGTTTGAATTATTATTAAACTCCTCTCACACTCTCCCCCTCTTGCAGCCCACACCCCTTCCACCCCCCCCCCCCCCCCCCCACCACCACTTTTTCTCTGTGGCGGCTGCCGCTGGGTGCAGCGGTTCCAAAGAATCTTCTGGTTTTAGCAGGCATGCAGAAGGCTAGTGCTCAAGGCGCAGAGCGAGTGATCTTCCCTTCTTGGGTGATGGCCTATTACCCAGCAGGGAGACCAGCAGACCTTGGTTCCGAGTACTGTTTCCAGCAGCTAGGAGTCTTGTGTCCTTCTCTCTGGCTAAACAGCACTGTTGAAAAAAGTGTGGGACTCATGCTACCACCTTTATTGTCCAAATCTAGACACAAATATTTAGTGTCTGGCCCTTTGAAAGTCGGGTCGTGGGTTTTAACTCTTTACAAGTACCCTTTCCTCTGCTTTGCACTTTGTCTGAGGCAGTCTGCCACACCAGGAGTGGCTTTAATTCTGACTTACCCACAGCACATGCAGAGGGAGTAACTGGGGATGAAACTTGGCTCTCAGCCTCCACTGAGAGATGTCTCAACGGTTGAAATGCCTAATACTTCTCTTCATTTATGATTCCTTGGTCTTACAATGCCAACCTTATCCGACCCAGCATCTTCCTGACAATGAGCCCAGAGCCTACTGACCTGTAACTCTTCCTGGAACCAAAGAGACATTTGATGTGCACAGATGCTGTTCTGCTCCCTTTCCTCCAGTGTGTTTGTTCCCATCCCAACCCTCAGGAATGTCAGCAATCCAGATCTGATACCTGGGGGTTGCACTCTATACGTCAATTAGCCTCTCTAGGCCCTGGGGTTCAAAAATGCAACCCAGAGGCCTCCATGTTGTGTACCATGCACAGGCACACATGCATTCTAGAAGGCACATGCAAATATCACATGCTGTCTAGCACCAAAGATGATCACCATGTAGGCCAAGAGCGGTGCTTGGTGAGCCCCTCCTGGTCAAAGCATGAGATATACCTAGGTCATTGCATACACGCATAATCCATGTTTGCGCATGGCCAGAAATCAGTATCAGGGATTCAGATATCCATGCAGGTGGGACACTACTATCCCTATGCAGGGGACTTTTCTATCCCCAAAACTGCATTAAGCTGGTAGACAGGTATTTTGGTACATGGGATCTCACAGATTGCTGCAGTAGACAAGGGGCTTGGTGTTGGTGATCACCTTTGATAAGCCTTGGAGCTGGAAGATTTAAATTGCGATAATCCATGCTAATCCCTTGTAGGATGGATTGTATATTGTTTTGCAAGTCTGATTTTGCAGTGTCTAATTTTGAACGTTTCACCATGCACAGGTTGCAGGTGTATAACTGGGAATGTCATGCAACAATCCCCAAGGGCTTCTGTCCTCCTGCTGCAGAGCTCTACATGACGTAGAAGTCCACTCAGGGAGCGATCTGAACCTCCTCTACCAATGCACTATTTTTCTTCTCAGGTAAAAATGTGTCCTTATGGAATAACAGTTGGTCTACACCCCCAGCAAATCTGGAGATGCTCCGTACCCGTTGCCTTCCTGGAAGAGGTTGGTTACTTCAACCCATCTCTGACCATTTCGAGCATGGAAATTAGTTGAAGAGGAGTTTGAAAATGCCCAGAAAGAATCATCTTACTGGGCATTCCCAAACCTTCAAGGCGCTTGCCTTGTAGGTTTGGGAATGCCCAGAATGATGGAATGCCCACTACCCAGCTCTTGATGGGATTTACTAATGTAGATTTTCCGCATTCATGGTGGATAATTTTGCAATAGTAAAAGCATTCTTAGCAATTAGGAATCATTTACAAATTCCAGCCAGTCGGAAAAGAAGTATTTTCAGGTTTAAATTTATGATGAACACAGAATATCCATTTGTGAATAGAGACCAGTGTGATTCTCCTTTCCTTCACAGGTGGGCTTAGCAATGGTAAAAGTATCATAAGTGAATGCAATTTGTCTACCCAAAAACATGGTCTGCACGAGCCCAGTTGTTTCTACTCTCTCAAGCAACTGCACCTACCGCAATTAGAATGACATCATTCATTTGCTTTCAGTGTAACCAAACAATCTGCAGCACATACAACAAAAAGCAACACTATCTGGAGAAATAATACATGTGCTAAGCTCAGCAGGATCTTCCAGGGGCATTAACTTAATCACCAGGTGCAAAAGACATCAAACTCATTTCCTTGAATCCTCACACCACCTGAATGTAGTGCTGTCCCAGACCCATGTGACCCCTAGCTTACTTTCAACTCTCTGATACTAGAACAAAGATTGCTCTAGCTTGCCTTTTAACAGGCAGCCTAGCAGCCTGGTATTATAAGCCGTGAGCACATTGTAATCTTATAAATGCAGGTAGTGACGGTGCAAGTGCAATACGAGTAGAACTTGACTCAGTCAGAATCACATTAGTGCATTTGAAGCTGGTTCCCCCTCGCGGCAGAGCATTATATCATCAGACCAGGAGGAACCAAGAAGTAATGCAGTAGTGGAGGCCCATTTTAGACCCTAGTAATAGCACAATTTAAAATCTTGGGAATGAAACTAAAATACTTTCCCTGCCCAGAAAAGGAAGAAGAATCAACCACCTGCTCCTATTCATGAAAAATGTAATTTTTTTTTTTTTGAGTTTTAAAAATCGCAAACTAGATCCGAGACATCAGGTATCAGACAGCTTTATATGAGCACCAGTTTCGTTACAGATGGACACATTCATTAGGTCTCGTGGCGATTACCGCGCGAAAACGCGGTCTCGCCAGAGACCTATAGCCACTGGCTCAGCTTCCCAGGAGACAAGAGATGGCCACGTGCATCTTCAAGAATGGGATCGGAGCGGGCCACACGCGCGTGTGCACATCTCCTGTCTCCTGGGAAGCTCCAACACACACAGCCACACCTCCCCCTGATTTTGCACACGCATGCGCGCACACACACACACACGAGCGCGCACACACAGAGACACACACACGAGCGCACATACACGCACGCACACATACAGAGACACTCCCCCCCCCGCCGCCGCTGCACACTGAATGCTCCTGGTTCTGCATAAAGCGTATAAAGGACTCACAGACTCGGAGCTCGGAGTTTCTTCGTTGGCGATCCTCAGCTTGCTTGCGTGCATGCTCACTGCGACGGCGACTCGTGCGCTTCCACCGCTGATTCAGTTTCGCTTGTTTTACTATAGCGATCGCTAAAGCTGATTGTATTTTTTGGGATCCATTTCACGGCAAAACAACTTGATGTGCGCTGAGCCGTGATCTCATAACTCAAGCTCTGCTTTTTTTTGCTTTTTGTCAACTGCCTGGCTCTCAGATTTGCTACCGTCCCCCTCCCTTTTCTTTTTGCCGTTACGTATGTCCTGTGTCTGCCTCTGTGTTGCTCGAGCGTCGAAGGCCCCGGGATTGGAGCCGTCGCTGCTTATAACTCCCACCCCCCAGCAGAAAGCCCTCTTCACCTTTAGCGCTCTCTCTTTTCTGTCTCGCTTAAGAAGGCCATTTGACCCATACACCTCCAGAGTACCCTGACCCTCAGGCGCCCTAATCCTTGCACAGTGGCACACCACGAACACCTCTGTAATCAGCTGTGTTTCCTTGCATCACCAGAAGGGAGAACCCTAGCCGATATATGTATCTTAAAAAAAGGACAGTTGCCCCTCTGCATACCCAGACAAAAAACAACCTGGCTGTTGTGCACCCCCACGAAAGAGCCTGTAGCTCATTTGCTTTTTCCACCAAGAGGAGAGTGCAGTGGTCCTTGTGTGGCCATCACCTTCACATGAGAGCACCTTGGCCCTTATGCGCCCCCAACAGAGAGAACATAACACCATATGACCTTTCGAAAGAGAACTCCTTGGCACTCATCCACTCCCACAAGGGACCATCATTTCCCTTTTGCCTCCCCGGAATATTCGGGAGGAGTTCTTGTGCATGCACCACAAAACAAGCTCCTGTGCATTATGCATCCACTTACGAGTGGACTGTGTGCCTTTGCACCACCTAGAAGCGAGTACACACTGCCCGTGCACCTCCCCCTCCCCCCCCCCCTTCTCGGAGCACACGGATGACTGCGCTCCCTCCCACCGACCTCCGCAGCTGTCTGCTGTGAGAAGAAACAGCCCAGAGCCCGGGCCTGCTGGGCTCTGGCAGCCTTTGTATGGCAAGGAAGATGAAGAGACACTTCTCTACCAGTCGGGACACAAGTTTCCATTCCCATAAATGGGCATAGAGGCTTGTGAGCAGGCCCCGTACTGGTCCTGCCTGCGACAATCATGAAAGACTACGTGGATGTTCAGAGTAGACCTGCATAATTGAACTCACCTAAGGTAAAATTGCAGGTCTTTCAATTTAAGATTGAAGCATAGTGGCTTTTAAGTGTTAATTACAGTCTTTTACTAATCCAGTAATAGCCGATCACTGTGCGAGCTCCTGTTAGTGGCGAGTGGTCAGTAGCAGAGGGTAATTATTAACCACCTTGGATTACCACTCTTAAAACTATAACCCTCGTTATGAATATTGGCGCTAAACTACAAACTGTCATATGTTTCCGCACCTGAAATTATTGGGTCTGAAAGCACCAGATCTTGTTTCACCAGGTTCGCATTCACACCCGGTAAAAACATACCCGGAGAGAGGCAGGGGTTGAGGGCAGTGGTACAACCTGATCCCTGCATCCCCCTTCAGCACCACCTGGGGGCAGAGAACGCTGCCCATACAGGTCACAGGCTCCCCCTTCAGTTCAGATGCTCTTCCTGTAACCACCCGCTGACCTACATTGACCCCCCCACTTGCATTTTAGCCAATGGTAAATGTCAATAGATTTATCAAGCAGCTGCTTCCAGAGCCACAAATATGCCCCATAGCTGACATCTGTATCTGCAGTTTTTCAAGGGGAGCCCGGATTGTATTGTAATTGTATTCATATAGCCCTTACTACAGTTGACGAGGTGTTGAAGTGCTTTTCGGAGAATATCACGTTACTCCGGAATCCAAAAAAGATTAATGGTGAATTAGTATAAGGAAATATGAATTAATTTGAGTGGTGGACATGTGAGTCTGTTAGTTGGATGGAAAAGGAAAATGGAGAGATAGAAGATAACTAACACTCCCTTTAAGTATACTAACATCAACTGCACCGAAATGTAACTCTGTATGCTTTTTTTATTGACTTAGAAACAGCTTTTGATAGCATAGACAAAGGGAGACTATGGCAAAAACTTCTAAAATGGGAAATCTCGTTGCCTTTGCTGTCTGCTATCACTTCATTGTACATGAGAACATGGGTAAGGGTGCTCCTAATCCGAGAAAGGGTGGTATCAGAGAAGCTCTTTACGGACCAGGGCTTTAAACAGGGCTTCATACTTGCTCCCCTGTTGTCTTATCTTTGCTTGGCAAATGTGATGGATGCTCCAAAAAAAAAAAAGCATTTACAATACAACAGGTCTCGCATTATTTACAATGCCAATAGCTCAAACTTTAATAATGCGAGACCTATTGCATTGCAAATGCTTGTTTTTGTTTAGGCACGGGGAGATTAAGTGATTTGCCCAGAATCACATGATGTTGAGCGTTGTTGATGAGACGTGAGCCCGGTTCCCCAGCTTTGAGGGCAACCACTCTAGTCGTGAGGCCACATCCTCTCCCTGACATTGTCAGAGATCTCTAAACTCAACTTCTACCACACCCAGAGACATGCAGACACAAATAGTGATGTCCAAATTGTAAATGGATAGTCTTACATCAGTCACACGAGCAAGAACACAACAAACAACTAGTAAACAACCTGCCCTAGCACTCAATCACAAATAAAATCAACATAAGTCCCCCACACCATTCACGATGGTGAGGGGGATTTTAAGTTGATCCTGCTTGTGATCCACAGATCCACCAAGCATTTTGGGAAATCAGAGCCACTGAATTCTGACGGCTGACCTGCAGTGAGGGTGCAGACTGCAGTCAGTACCATCGAAACACAGTGGATCCCAGCATGGGTGACAGAATTTTTCTCAGTGAATAAAGATACAGCTGAGCCCTTTTCGGTATGGGGTGCATTCAAAGCAGCAGCCCGTTGTCAGATCATTGCGTTTTTCAGTGCTAAGGCAAATGATCGAAAGTTAAAAATATTTGATCTTCAGGCTGCTGCTGAGAAGGAATATGCCCTAAAGCTTCATCAGCAGCCGAATCAATGGGAGCAGTCTAAAGCACTGCTAAGGGATTTTTTCACTCTGGAGGAAATAAATATTTCAAAAGCCTTTCAGCAAAGGGTCTAGGAAGATAGTCAACTGGTGGGAAAGCTTCTGGCTAATTCTACGAGAAAGAAGCAGGAGTCATCCTTCATTTTGAAAATTCAAGATCCTCAAGGTGGTGCTGAGGAAACACAGAGCGAAAAAATTTAAAAGATATTCCTGGATCATTATCAGAGAATCTACTCCACTGAAAATCAGGTTGAGGAAGCAATCATTCAGGAATATTTTGATAATATAGAAATTCCCCAAATCTCTGAAACACAAAGTAATCAAATTGGAAGTGAGATAAGTTTTATTGAAATCCATGATAGCATAAAGGCAACATCGGGAGCAAAGGCTTCTGGACAGGATGGGTTCCCTATCGAATTTTATAAGGTCTTCATTAAAGAACTCGAAGCACCTCTGAAAAAACTATTCAATCATATTAGATTAGGTGGAAAGGTTCCTGCTGAATTCAAAGAAAACCCCGAGGATGTGAATTCTTACAGGCCGATCAGCTTACTGAATTCGGATTATAAAATACTTATGAAAATTTGGGCGCAAAGATTTGCATTTGCAGCTCAGGAGGTAATCTGTCAAGATCAGACGGGGTTTATTGCGGGTCGGCATATGGCAGACAATACTGAATTTTTGATACAGGCACTAGACTATTTTAATATTAATTCGATTTCTGCATGTATATTAATGATCGATGCAGAAAAGGCATTTGATTTGGTTAATTGGTCATTTTTGGTAATTTTTTATCTGGGTCATTTTGGATTCCCTGCTCCAATTATTCAAATGCTACATAATATTTATGAGGGTGCTTCGGCCCAGGTAATTATTAATGCTAAGCAGGCTGGGAAGACTAAACTAATCGTGGAACAAGGCAGGGTTGCCCATTGTCCCCCTTGCTTTTCACTTTTTTTATTGAACCCTTAGTAAGAAGAATACGGGACAACGTTGCTATTTTGCCCCCCATCATCGGTATGTCTAAGTTAAAATTATTTGCTGATGATATTATCCTCTATTTGGCTCCTGAAAAAGAAAACATTGAGCGCCTCATGGGGGAGCTCAAGGACTATGAGAAGATAGGGGGTATAAGATTAATGGAAAAAAACAGAAGTTCTTGCGTTAAACACCAGTCTAGATTTTCTTCCGATTTATCTACAGCCTCAAGCAGTAAAAAGGGATCCGATTAGGTACCTGGCTATCTTTGTGACCGGAGACTATGATGAACTCTATGCCTTAAATTATATTAAAATGAAGTATAAAATAAGGGATCTGTTAGATCAATGGTGTCTACTTCCTTTGTCATTGATTGGCAGGGTGTCACTGGTTAAGATGTCAGTATTGCCACTGCTTATATTTTTGTTCAGCAATATCCCAATCAAAGTTAATGTAGTTTTTTTTAAAGAACTTGAAACTATGTTGAGAGGATTCATTTGGAACAAGAAGGCCTCAAGATTAAAGCTTCCGGTGGTTCAACTATCTGTTGATCAAGGTGGCCTGGCTCTTCCCCATGTTAAGACATATTATGAAGCAGCCTTTTTGACATTGTGGCAGGATTACTAAGGACTAGACAGACAAGAGATAATTACATTAATTAATGGTACAGGAAGCAGGTTCTCAAATTCCTATCTTTCTAAAAACTGCAAAGCTCCCCAAGAAATCAAGATATAAGACACTGAAAGTGTATATATCAAGATTGCTGCTCCTTTTTAAAAAACATGGCTCTGATGGTTCTAATTATTTGAGCTTGATGGAATGTGCCAAAATGGGTCTTAAGATAAGCTCGAATCACCTAAAGAACTGGGAACTTTCCGGGTTTTGTGAACTAAGACATTTGTCTGTAATCAGCTGGTATGAGGTCTTAGCCAGAACGAACAATCCCAGGCGGCCCACGTTCTTTGAATATATGCAGATGGTCTATTTTATTAGAAAGGAGATAGGTGGTTTGCTTAATTCTTCCTCTGCCTTGATAACAGCCTTGTACAGAGATAAAAATAAAGGCATAGAATATTGGTATAAAATGCTTTACTTTTCCAGATCATCCCCAGTAGTAGATAGACATTTAGAGAAAATATGCCTCTCGACACAGTGCATTCTTTCAGTTAAGGATTGGGAGGTATTATGCCACCTGGGAAATAAATCACTTTGGGCGGCTAACTATAAGAGAATGTCCTTTCTATCACGCTGGCTGGCTTACTATACACCGAAGGCCTTGGAGAGAATGTACCCTGAAGTTGAGAATAGGTGTTTTAGATGCAAAGCTATGGGCCAGGGAGGATGGTGCCATATCTTCTTTTCCTGCCCGAAGTTGGAATCTTTTTGGAAGGGGATATTTGCAGATATTGAGCTGGCAACTGGGAAAGCATTTTTGCCAGTAGCTGAGGTGGCCTTGTTTGGTATATGCAAAGAGAGGAGCAGGTTTAACAAAACTGAAGAAGTATTTATTTTTATATCTTGTGTAGTTGCTCGGTCTCTGATACTTCAAAATTGGAAATACAGGGAGATTCCATCACAGCTAAAATGGTTTAATAAAATGAGGAGTATATGTAATTTTGAAAGAGCTTATGCAGGTAGGGTGGGAGCCATCGCACGATTTGAAAGAAATTGGAAACATTTTAAGAATCTGGAATTATTGAAGGAAAGTTGATGGGGAAGGAGAAAATAAAGAGTGAGGTGGGAGGGGGGAGAGAAGGAAGAGAATGGAAGGATAGTAGTGACTGGTTAAGGAAAATCCCCCTTTTTTACAGCCGGCACATTTATGAAAGTATTAGGGTTTTTATTCAGAATATTTGCACTTTATTGTATTACTGCAGATTTGTACTAGCTGTTTTTGCACTATTTCGCACTAGCACTTTAAAATGTGCACTTTATTGGATTATATTCCATTTTGCAGTTGCACTTTATTGCAGTTTTGCATTTTGCAGTGGTATTGTTTACCTAAAATTGCGGTTTTTGCACAATGGCTGTCGAAAGTTTTTATAATGGAACCGGCTGTGCTTCTTCCTCTTTTTTTTAATCTTCTCCTGCTACTCCTTTTTTGTCCCTTGTTAATTGTTAAAAATGTGATGGGAATGATGTTTTTTTTTCTGTACCAATGATTTCCTATTGCTATGTTCAATAAAAAATTTACAAAAAAAAAAAAAAGGATCCCAGCATGGAAGTGAGGCGCAATAAACAACACACAAGATGGACAAAACATCTGATAATTTTTTGTGAATGTCCTACTGTAGACCAACTGCAAATCGAGCATTTGGGAATATGCACATTTTTTTGTCTCATCCATGTTTTCTACAGAAGGTTCCAATACAATGAAGTAATGCGGAAACTGAAATTATGAAATGAACACATTTATTCATCTTACTTCTTTGGATGGTTTTCATCAATTACCTCATTTGTGTCACAATTAAGCTATGCAGAACCCTGGGCAGCCCCAGGGATTTCACATAACACATTTTAATTAGTTAATACAAAATGTACTTACTTAATAATGCTCTCAGGAATGTGCACAAACTCCATAGGTATCAGGTCACTGAGCTCTGCCAGACTGGAGACATATTTTATCTTGCTGCTGAACTTTGAGCTGAAACAATGGAAAATCAAATTTAAATAATGCAACAAACGTGAATAGACCAACCAAAGCACCAACTATTGTTTGACTAGTTGAATGTATTCACATTTTTTTTCAAAGTGGCAACCAAGTCTCCAACGTTGTGCAAACGTGAGTGGTAAGTGGTTGTCAGATTATCCAAACTGAACTACAGAAGCAAGAGTTGTTAAAACCTACAAAATATCTCACAACAAGCATAAGATCAGTTCATTTTACGTACAGTCTGACAATATTTGGTGTTTTTAAAGATTTCATTGCATGGTTTTTATTATTAATATTTATTTATTAAAATGAGTCATTAATATTTGTATTAAAAGACAACAGGAGCGCATTGCACTAATTGACAACACCTTCAAAAATCACGCCTAAACATAATAGTTACAGATAGATCACATCAGACTTCACAACAAAACTTTTCAACAAGAAGTAGAGCATGTTGACATTGAACGTGCCCTGATTTTCAATACTACAACCAATAAATAAAATGAGTGAGAGAAAAGTTCATGATTAAATCAAATTGCCATAAAGTAAAATGCAAATCACAAATTAGGTAGGTATTATTTCATTACACAGTCAAACCTGACCTACTCTACTGCCAATACATAGGCTACCTATTAAGTTCCACCTCTCTCCTAGAAGTGGAATCCCTTTACCAAAGCATACATAACACATTCCAGTAAACTAAATGGCTGAAATGTTTCACAAATATATGACAGTTTGATGTTTTAGCCAGTTAGATCAGCAGAAATGATGACTCAAAAAATATTCTTTCAATATTTCAGCCAATCCAAGCTGGATGGAAAGACAAAAAACATGGAATTTGGGACATGACTGACCTTATTCAGAGGACCATAACGTGTGTATGGGTCCACTACCATCAAGTCCTAAAAGGAGGTGTCCATATTTTGATAAAACAACCAATAGTGTGATGGAAGGAATGTTTTAATTAATAATCCACTGGTTATTGCTTTGGGGTGAAATTCCACTTCATCGTTTTTCACCAACTGTGCCTATCTAGACAGAGATCCACTGTATACAAACCAGCCTTGGTCCTGCTCTGATAGGGACAAGGTAGTCCGAACTACTAGACTTTGGACCCTCTAGATGGGAACATAAGCAGTCCCAGGCCAATTTTGACCTACCTAGGCTTCGTCAGTGAGGCATAGCTTGAGTCTTATGGCAGAGTAATTAAGGGACCTAGATCTGGCCAACCCTTTCGAATTTCAGGAGGTCATGTATAAGAAACAACAAAGTGATGGAATAAATGCTTGAATTAATCCCAGACACTAGCAACACTTAGGCCATATTCCATCCAAATGTTTTGCACTCTGCAGCACTCTAAACTTACACATGTCATGCACAAACGAGTCTTGGTCCTGCTCAAGTAGCAACAGTTCAGGTCAAAGATTTACATGTTTAAATTGCAGTCACTGTGTTAGCATATGAAAATCAGAAGGTATTAAGAAGAATGTGCAAGCCACACAGGTACATTTTTGTTTTATAGAGTTTGATAGATTGCGAACTTGACCCGAATAGGGTATCAGAGCGATTTACATAGCACCAGTTGAATTACATGAGGACACATTCATTGTGAAATATTTTGTTACCTTTGATACTGCAAGATGTATCTAGTCAATAAAATATCTGTGGATTATTGTATATTGGCAACACTATGAGAAAATTAAAAATATGTTTCAATGAGCATCAAAACCATTAACTTAATTGCCACATGGAAGCGCCAACTGTTATTAGTTACTCGTATACTGAAGTAACAAGCATTTGTAATGCAATAGGTCTCGTATTTGCGAGAGTTTAAGCTATGGCATTGTAAATGACAATGCCTTTCATTTATGTTTTAAAAAGCAACACGTAAATTAAAGGCATTGCCATTTACAATGCCAATAGCTCAAACTCTCACAATTGCGAGACCTATTGCATTGCAAATGCTTGTTTTAATCCCCACCCGCTTGTTGTTGTGGTACATGCCAAGGGAAACTATTACAGCATGACAGTTTGTGGTATAGATAACGTAGGTTCCTAATGCCGTTTTGTGGTATTATATCATCTTATGTCGAACACACAATATTTCTTGTAATGCTCCAATGGCTTATGTTAGTACTTTAATATAGGTGCCATCGAAAATAGACATTTTGTCTTTGCTGTTGTAATCATGCAGTTATTTTGGAGATGTCAGTTATTGTGATGCCAGTGGAGTTACGGTCATTTGACATCATATACTGTGAAAATTCAGGGTCAAAGATCATAGAATGTCACTTCCTGGAAAGACATTACGGTGTAAGGTTGGTGTCACTTTGCATTTTGGTCAATATACACCCAAGGTGTTTATAAATGGGTAAAATAACAACCACAATTTTTTTTTTAATGTCGTGTCTCATTTTCTTAAATTTAATATAGAGAGTGAATAAAAAACAACACACGGGCAATGCACTGTTTCTGACTTGGCTGCACCAGACTCTGGAGTGAGTTCAAAGGGACAGAGACCTGCTGGAAGAAGGGGACCCGGCCGAGCGGTGGGTGGGAGCTGGTTGCCTTGGTCCCCCGTGGATAGGGGTTGGCTGGACCCAAAGGGGGAGGGGACTGCTCCGACTCAGGCGTGAGCCTGGCAGTGGGAGAGGGCTGAGTTCCTCGCTCCGGAGAGGTCAGCGCGGGGTAAGCGGGGCAGAAAGGAAGTGGGCGGACCATGGCTCTCATCCTGCCGCACGGGCTGCTCCGGAGTCTCCAGGTGACCTTAAACCGGCCCAGGCCCGGGGGGAGCAGGGGCTGCCCTTCCGCCACCTGGAGGATGCACCGGAGCAGAGGCTACAGCAGCGGTAAGTGTGCCGCGAGGATAGCGGGCGGTGGTATGAAGAGAGGATCCCCAACACCCCCTGGGGAAAAACATGGAAAAACAGCATATTTGCTCCTAGTATCAAAAATCCTCCCCCCCAAAAAGAAACTACAAATCATGGCACTAGTTACCCCACCGTCGTTCAAACTCGGACCTAGAGAGGGTCGTGTGTGTACGTCGTCAGTCAGCGCATCTGGGGATGCAACAAGTTTGTTTCTGTAACCGCTGCCGCCTCACTCACTCTACTCGTGTGGTGGGCTCACCTTCCCCAGCACCCGCGGAAGACGTTCGTATGGTACAGAGCTCCCCTCCAACAGAGCACGGCTTTCCTCACGGATGCTCCCTTCCCCACCGCCATGGCCTGTCTTTAGTCACGGTACTTCCTCGAACCCTCCTCTGCCCGTGGCCACGAGCACAGCGTGGAGCCTCCCTGGCACTGAAAGCGAACGCGAGATCGCTATTGTAAAAAAAAAAGCATCCAGACACACAACCTACCAGAGAAACTGCTATGCGCCAGACGGGCAGAGAAAGACTTTGTTCACTGCGCACGCGCGTCAGCAGTTTTAAGCCTTACGAAGTTTCAGTTTCTCAATGTGCCCGCGCAGTTCTCTGTAGATCTTACTAACGTACATAACGCCTATCACTATGCCCGCGTGCTTTTATCCGGGCAGTGACCGGCTTGCGCGAAATGTCACCCAGATATAGCTGGAGCAGTTGGATGAGACCGGCAGGTTAGTGTTTTTGTGTGCGAGTAACGACGTTGTGAGTATCGCTCAGGGATAAATAACTCTGGGGAAGCTGGACGGTGTTAAAGGGCCAGGGGCCAAGTGGGTAGTGAAGACATCGAAGGAAGGAGTTGGCATTTGAGCCCATTAGATGGGGTGCGTTCACATTGGTGACGTGGTTGAGACTGTGTGTGAGGCCATTTGATCGGTTGTTGAGCGGGAGTGTCTGGACAGCTATAATTATAATGGCGTGGGTCCGGGGAAGAGATGATGGGGCGAAAGTGAAACTGCATGCTGCTTTGAAGAGATGTCCGCGTGCCTGTACGTGCGCGTCCACAGACCCCAATCGCTGCGCATGCCCCGTTCTATCTCCCTTGACAGGCATGTCGCTGACAGAAAGTCTCGCTGGCGACAGCGCTTTCGCGCTGCAACGCCAGGCAAGACCTAAAAAGGAGGGGTATTAAGCGCTTTATACATATTGAAATGCAATACAATACAATATAATGGTGGTGCCACCTCCAGGCTTGTGCTGATGGTCTTTCTTGACAGGTAATCGTGTAGCCAGAGGAAATAGCTGTAGCAATGTTGGGTGCCGAGGTTGGGTTTAGCCATGTTTCTGCGTGGAAGAGCGGATCCGGAGCATGTTTGTGCAATTGGTGGCATGTTTAGTGAGAGAGCATGTGTTGTGGAGCAGCGATGCGAGTGTGGGGTGTTGTTTGGGTGGTGCTTGGTCTGTGTGCGTGGCCAGCTAGTATGTGTGAGAGAGTGGGGTGCTGTTGGTGTGGGTGTGGTGGGTGTAGGCTGTGTGAGCGTGCATGAGAACTTTCAGGAGGTGTATGTGAAATGTAAATCTGTCATTTTGAGCTACATTTATTGTGTGAAATGCATCCATTTTCGGCACCGGGACACATTTAAATAATAGTACTGCAAGCAAGAGCAGTTCACATTCTGTTGTTCCCGTGCGTTATTGGTAATTTTTTTTTTACCAAGTTTGGTTCTCTCTAAAAATGTTTTTACCAAAGATGGTGCATGAATGCGCAAAGTGGAGTAATGGCATACTTTCAGGATTTTGTATAACAAGCATAATGCAAGAGTCCAGAAATGACAAAAAGTGCGCCATGTATATTAAATTTTACCCAGGCTTAACTTTTCCACCTGAAGATATATGAAATGTAACACTGTATTCCAAAGGTTTACTTTGAAACAATAGAACTCAAGGTTGCTAAATTTGTATAAGAATATGAAGTGTAAGGGATCAATGTTTTCCTTAGGGCCCTTTTCCTGTGCTCCTGAATGTCAGGGCAGATTGACACTAAAGCTTTCTTGTCATGACGACATGCAACGTAATGGCATGCGTTGTAATAGTTTCGTTGTAAAGGCTGTATCCCAAAGTTACAGAGATGCGGGTACAGTGATTTACTTGTGCTGATGATTTCAGGTGATGAACCGAGCAGTCATTTTAGGGGCCGAGACTTACTTTCCATCATCAGATTTTCACCCAGAGCATGAGAGAGAAAGGCAAAGGCGGAAAGGGGGAGGAAAAGAAAAATAATACACAAGGACAAAAGAAAATATCAGGTAAGATCCCTGCAAGAGCGAGATGAGGAAACAAAAAGTGCAAGATGATGCAAGAAAGAATCAGGAGATAAAGCACAAGTAAATCACTGTACCCTCATCTCTGTAACTTTGGGATACAGCCTTTACAACGAAACTATTACACCGCATGCCATTACGTTGCATGTGGTTGCAACGCAAAAGGTGTGCAGCAGTGGGTAGACGGTGTTGGATTGAACTCCAGTGCTCCAACAATAACACGGACTTATACTTAAACTATATTAATAACAACATAATGTAAAAATTTATTAGATAGCAATAAGACGAGTTCCTCCCTCAAAACGCTGCAGATCTAAAATATTGGTGTGCACCGAAGTTATTCCTGTGCAAAGTGTTCTTCTGCTGCTGTTCCATAAGTCTTGTACTGTAAGTTAAACTATTGCACAAACTATTACCCTATTTGTACTCACCCAAAGAGTCGTCACATTCTGTGATTGCTCCTTTAATTCAAGTTATAAAAATAAGGCATGAACTCAAGTTAAGATACTTTCTTCTAATATTTGCTGCAATGTGTGCATTAGGTCAATACACATTACATTTTAAATAAATCATGTGGACTGTATTATGTCATCTAATTAAGGCCCTCTGATTGTTTTTTAAAGATATTTGATATTGACAGGGAAATGTGGATTTACTACCACTGCAGTAAATAAAAACCGCTCAGCCACTGCGCACAACTCACGTAGAAAAGCCACAACACGATGAGGGCGCTCCATGTTCCCTTCCGCTGGTATTGTTGAACCGTTTTGGCAAGGAAGTGCAATGGACTACACATAAAAAACAGATTAACTCTGCTCACTTCCACGCCTGACTTTGAAATCGGAAATGCCAACATGTTTTAAGATCTGCATGTATTTGCCCGCGAGGCTTTGATATAGCCAATGAGTCACGGGGTGGGACGTTCGGCGAGCATGATTTCATAAAGTTTGGTGTTATGCCTGTGCCCAGCCAAGGTCAGGAAAGCACGACTGCTGTCTGTCTTGAATGCCAAACAGCACTACCTCAGCAATGCTATTACCGAGCAGTAAAAGTTAGTTTAGACTGAAAGCCTTGAAACGTGTACCCTTTAGGGGCGCTACATGAGATACACATGTATTAATGAAGTACAAAACATTCTAACATTTAAAATGTAACTCCATATTTTGTTCTGCTCTCAGGGGTAGGACAAACTGTATATCTTTGGATGCACCACTCTCTAATATCAGTGTCTGTCCTTGCAGGTCATTCTCTTAATCATTTGTCTGTCACATTATCCGTCAAAATGTTTTGTGGAAATGCTAAAGATGGTGCTTTGGACCCTGCCTATTGGCCACATCATCTTCCTCAGCTCTCAGCAGGGATCACCAGTTATCTCGACCCAAGTCCCGAATCTGGTGTCTTAGAATGTAGCACTGGGGCAATCTACACTCAGTGCCATGATTGGCCATGTCCAGGGGGCTAGAACCGCGGAGTTTGGTTTTGGCTCTGGTGCAACTCCCATAATCACGGAGTCTGCACTTCCCAGCCCCCCTCCACACCGAGGGTTTCATTTTATAAGAGCTTAGTCAACGACACCCTATTCCCGCAGCTGTAAGGCTTTGGGGGCTTGGGCACTAACCCTCCGCCCTCTCCCTCCTCCCCTTCCCCACTGCCACACTGGAAGGTAGGCCTGCAGTAACTGTGCCGCAGAGCCACTCCCTGGAAAGTGAACAAAAGGCACATAGGGTGCCTTCTGTTGACCTGACCAGCTGCCCTGATCTTTCCTCATTCCCTACACTGGAATGATGGTGAACACACAGGGCTGACTGGACAGACTGACGGGTCAGCCTGGAGCTAGGGTCGGACTGCCTACTGAAGGACTGGGTTATTTAGAACCCAGCGGTGCCAGGGCACAACACCTGAAACCTTCGTGGGTAACCTGCTCCGGCGTACGAATCACAGAGACACGGGACACTTCCTTCGGCGTCAAAGATTCAAGGGTTTATTTGCTGCAGGGAAACACAGAAATCACGGAAGTACAACCAGTGTAGTTCAGAGTAACTGCTTCAAATTGGTTCTGCGGATCGCTCCTTTTATACATGATTTTCCCATAGTGTTACATTGAACACAAAAGTTTATGACCCGGTTCCCATAATTATCCCCCAGAGGGGTCGCTTTGGTCACTTTGATACACATAAGGACCGGAACATAAGTGCGGAAACATTTGGCGGTTCCCAACTGTAAAAACCCATCTTCCCAACATTAGTGCATTCCAATCGGCAGTAAAACAGATTGAAATAGGAACAAGGACAGGTGTAGAGGAAGACGGAGACAGTGGGGAGATCGGAAAGGGTGTAAAAGGGGAGGTATCAGGAAACACGAGATACAGGCATCAAAGGGACGTGCCTAATGAGATGCACGGCTGAGACAATAAGTCCGTGCGGCAAGATGAGCCTCGAGCGGCGCCATCTGCTTTACAGTAGCATCCCCCTCATCATAAAGACACTTACAAAGGACATGTGTCTTCCGCAAATATCTTGGGAGTCCCAGGGTCGCGAAGCGGACAGCGTCCGTTCGCTGGCTACTTGAGGGCAAGAGACAAAATGGATGCCGTATCTAAGATGGAACCCGTGGGTACAGATAGAAATACCCACGTAACAGACGAACGGTTTAGGTTAGCACAACGAAACTGCGTACACCCACTAAACTCGTCATTTGCGGTTCATAGATACCAGACTCGACCATATTCGTGCGAGTCGAAAACACCACTTACAATTGTCACGGAACCTCAGACGCTCCTTTTGCCCTCATGTAGGCAAGCACTAGTCGGAATCATACTCAATATTCATCAGACCATCTAGATGCTGCTGTAGCATAGCTCTGTCCAGCCGAGTTCCCTTGGTAACATGCGGCTGTCTCATACACGTTGTAGCACAAAGGCCACACAAGGCAGGACCGCACTGCACACAAAGGCAACACGTGAACAGGAACGCCACAACAACTCCGATGATCATCAGAATCTTCCAACCCCAAGTCGACATCAGGCCCCAAAACCACCCAAGTAGCGTCCAATCCCCTACATCCACGTGTATGGATTCAGAGATTTTATGCAACTTAGAGATGGCTTGATAGACGGTCGGAGCGTTATCTGGAATGAAAATGCAGCAGCTCGAATGGATCACCTTACATACCCCACCACGATCTGCTAAGATGACATCTAAAACCATACGGTTTTGTAACGTCATAAGTCTATCCGCCTGAAGTTCTGTGGTGATATTACCAAGGGCACTGGCAGTAATGTTAGCTGTCGATTCCACCACTCGAGTCAACTGTCTCAGGTTCCTACTATTAACCATAGGTCCCCAAAACGGGAGGAAACCCTTGAAAAAGTCTCCTGCCTCTTGACCGGCAGTGTCCTCTTCGCTAATTACGCCTCTCACAGCTCTGGTCTTGTGATAATCTGCATCTACGGTAAACGTCGGAGGCAACAAATTTGCGATGAAGCATGAGCCCATAAAGTCAGCGGGCAACCATGCGTACGCACGATCATGACAGATAAAGTATGTACCCTTGGCAGCCAGAAACACAGGGGACGAGACCATCGGCAGAATGTAATTTTCAGTGCAAGCACTCTCTCCAAGTCGGGCTTTCGATCTTCGACCACGACCCATGAGACAAAAATTACCAATGTGGGGTACGACCCATATCGGAGGTGAGCTTTTAAGCTGCTTTTCACTAGTGAACACACTATACTCGCCTCTACTCAGGACCCTGTAAGCTTGTACCTCTTCTTCAGGAATAAGCAAAGGATCATAGATATCACTATCTAAATCCTCTATTGCTAGAGACAAAGGTTTTTGATACGAAGTAGGACCAGAGTAGGGAGAGCGTGGTTCTCGAATGGGGTGGAAACCTAGTGCGCTTCGAAACATTGTTTGAAATGCTCGAGCAGACCCTTGGGAACTATACGGCAACACCAGATATGGAATTCCCTTATCCGTAGTATGTGGCATCAACCCACACACCCAACAATTAGTAGTGTTAACCACTAACTGATGCTGATGAAGGAGCTGAATAAAGGAATTATTGCGGAATTCTGCACGTCTAGCCTGCTCGTGTTCGGGTAAGACATGAAAAGAATGAGGGGATGCAGTAGAGGTAAGTTTAGGGTCAGGGTAGGAGTAGGTGTAGCAGAAGGTAAGAAGTAAGATATCATGTAATACACCCCACCCGCCAATAATGCAGAAACAATCAAAAACAATACGAATATTTGAAACATAAAACATTTGGTACGACTAAGTTGCTGCAGCTTGAATCTTTGAGCTTGAGCTTCTTCCAAGTCCATCAGCTTCGAAAATGCCATTCCCTACGACCGTCCGCAACGTTTCTTGACGCACTTCGTTCTGTGTAGCAGTAGTCAATCCCTAGGAGTTCCCAGGAACCAACGGTCTTTAACCTAGCGTCAAGACCTACTAACCAGAAGGAAGTACGCGCGCGGCCCTACGGCCTTTATTGCACATATATATATATATGCATGCAAAAACAATGTTTCTCAACTGTGGAAGCAAAAAGGTATAAGGAACGAAGCTCAATGTATATACACAAGAATAATCACAATAATATGAATGTTCAAAACTGATCACGGAAAACGGGATAATGCAGTTGTCAATACAGCAAAGCAGGATCTTTTATTAGTCTTTAGTGCTAGATCGCAAAAAGTATCGGGTTTTCCCAGGACGTGTCTGCTCGTCAAACAAAGGATCCGTTGAAGAGACAGCGCCCTGCTGATCAGCTGAGTGTTCTGGTCTTGAGTCTTTTGATGACAAATGTTCAACAGTGTCTTTCTGCTGCACTGAGGATTCTCCAACAAGCTGTGCGTCGCTGAAAGGTACAAACGCCGGCAATCCTTCGGTTTCAGTTGATGCAATGCCTCTCCTCACCCACGGGTCTGCCAGCAAAGGGATAGGGACCTTTTTGGTGTGGGTGGCGTGCACCCAGTTTTTCCGTCCCTCAAGACGAACAGCAGTCCTCGTGGCAAGAAGAACCTGGTAGGGTCCAGTAAACCTCGGGTCCAAGTTGTTCTTGCGCGAAAAGTTGCGCGTTACCACCCAATCTCCGGGCTGGAGCTGGTGGCCTGGACCCTCCGTCTGCGTCGGCAGTGCGTCGTAAACCTGTTGGTGAATTAACCTCAGTTTAGCAGTCAAGTCATGAAGGTAATCGATCAACATTGGGTACTCAAGATCACAGAACATTCCTGGCCTAGGAACCCCCCACACATTCGCAGGACGGCCGAACACTATTTCATAGGGACTAAGCCCTACTCGGGAGTGTACAGTCGCCCTAGTTGACAGTAATGCTAAGGGTAAAGCGTCAGGCCACGAAAGACCAGTCGTAGCCTGAACCTTTGCTAGTTTCAGTTTAAGGGTGCCGTTATACCCTTCAACCAAACCAGCTGACTGGGGATGATTGGCACTATGGAATTTCTGATTAATTCCAAGGCCCTTACACACACTCTTCATCACACTTCCCACAAACTCACTTCCGTTATCTGACCACACGACTCTAGGCATTCCGTACCGAGGAAAGTATTCCTTCAGTAGGATTTTCACAGTAGACAAAGCAGTATTGTCTTTGAGAGGATAGGCCTCGATCCATCGGGAGAATGCGCAAACCACTACTAAAACGTATTTCAGGTTATTGCATCGCTCCATATGGATGAAGTCCAATTGAATCACCTCAAAGGGACATGAAGGGGGAGCAAAACTGCCAGGAGGAGTTGGGGTTCCTTTGCCAGGATTGTACATCATACACACCATACAATTTTTGACCAGACGTTCAGCACATTTCGCGATACCGTCATTCTTCCACACAGGGGACAGCAACTTACAAATACCTTTCGCGCTAATATGTGCTAACCCATGCGCCATTGTCACAACGGCCAGCACATACGCATCGGGCAACAACCATCTTTTCTGATCCGACAAATCAATTCAACAACCATTCGCCTCCAACTTTCCCGTGCTTTCTTTCCACTTCGCCTTTTCAGCCTCGGTGGCCTCATTCTGAATTTCTTTCACACTTTCAATAGTGTCTTCACACATGCTCGACTCTGTAGGCCACCTAACCGAACTCGTCACATACATTCGAGTGCTAAGGTTCCGGGCAGTCTCCTTAGCAATCTCGTCCGCAAACGCATTACCACGACCAACATCATCCGTCAACTTACGATGCGCACTACATTTAACAATCGCTACCTGCTTAGGCAACGTCAGCGCATCCAAAAGATTATTCACAAGTTGGCCATGCTGAATCTTCGTACCGTGCGACGTCAAGAAACCTCTCTCTCTCCACAGTCGTCCAAAGCTATGTGCGACACCAAACGCATATTGGCTGTCGGTAAACACATTCACACGTTTCCCTTTCGCTAACACACACGCTCTGGTAAGAGCGATCAGTTCTGCAGCTTGGGCAGAATTTTGATTCAATCTTGCAGTCTCAACAACAGTATTCAACGTTACAACAGCATAAGCAGTAGTCACATCGCCATTCGGCAACTTAAAACATGACCCATCCACATACAGTGTACCATCTGGGTCTTCCAATGGGGTGTTTTTAAGGTCCACTCGACCTTTTGTTTCCTCTTCCGTCCTCAAATAACAATCGTGTTCTGTTATTTCATCTGACTCTGAGCTAATTGGTAACAAAGTTGCCGGGTTCAGGACATTACAACGTTTTATCTGAATATGACTTGCCAGCAACGTCAGCTCGTACCCAGACAATCTCGCACTCGTCAAGTGCTGGGTTTTCGTACGATTCAAAAGAGTATCGACTGCATGCGGAACCATCACCGTAAGCATATTATCCATGACCAATCCTGCTGATTGTCGGATGGAGACCGCAGCTGCCGCTGTCGCTCTCAAGCAGCTCGGCAATGCTCTAGCTACTGGGTCCAAGGTCGAGGAAAAATATGCACATGGACGTTGCTTACCACCAAAAGGTTGCGTTAAGACACTCAACGCACAACCTTCCCTCTCGTGAACATATAATGTAAACGGCTTGCTATAGTCGGGAGTACCCAACACAGGAGCCGAACACAATGAATCACGCAGTTCAGAAAAACTTTTCTGACATTCTTCCGTCCATGGTAAAGGAGTCGAAACATCCTTGCACGTAAGAGCCACCAATGGTTTCGCTAGCAATGAAAAATTAGGAATCCATTGCCTGCAGTACGACGTGATACCTAGAAAGGCACGCACATCTCTTTGGGTTGTTGGCACAGCCATTCGTGCAATTGCTGCAATTCTCTCTGGGGTCAACCTCCTTCCCTCCTTTGACAATAAGTGACCTAGATAGGTTACTTCTTGACAACAATATTGTAGTTTAGAAGGTGACACCTTGTGATTTAACTCACAGAGATGTTGCAGCAACGATACCGTAGCAACTTTGCAAATGTCCTGAGTATCAGCAGCCACCAATAGGTCATCAACGTATTGGATTAAAGCCGCACCAGCCGGCAACGTAAACGCATCCAGCTGACCCTTCAAGGCTTGACTGTAAATTGATGGACTTTCACAGTAGCCCTGAGGAGCGCGTTTAAACCGGAAGCTGCGTCCACCGAGAGAGAAACCGAAAAGGTCTCTGCTCTCCTCGGCAATCGGGATGCTGAAAAACGCATTTTTCAAATCAATCACCGAAAACCACGATGCAGAAGCTGGAATCAGAGTCAGTAGCGCCGTGATGTCAGGCACAACAGGGAATTGAGGAACCACAATTTTATTCACCTCCCGTAAATCAATAACAAAACGATAAACGGGCGGTTTTGAAGGATCAGTACGTTTAAGAATGGGCAGTACAGGGCTGTTGCACACGTTCCCCCGAGTCTCTTCAATAACGTCTTTCTCGATCAGATCATAAATGATCGCTAACAATGCTCGTTCACCATCAAGAGAGATACGATACTGGGGAATACGTGGCAATCGCACATTAGATTTCAGCTGAACAACATAAGTGGAGATGTCAAGCAGGCCCACATCATTGGGACCTGTTGCCCACAAAGACGCTGGAAGAGAACTCAATTCCGGTGGAAGCTTATCGAGAGACAAGTACATAGGAGAGACAACCCTCTCTCCTAACGTAAGCTTTACACCCGCAGGAGAACAATACAAAGTTGCATACAAACGTTTAAGCAAATCCAGGCCCAAAAGATTTTCACCACAACCAGTAGTCAAAATCAACGGTGCTTCTAGCTCACAATGCCCAATTTTAAGGGGCAAAGGGCGCGAAACTGGATTTCTAACAGGGGCGCCAGAGAATCCAACGGAAACATTTGTTAAGCCAGACAAAGGTGCGCCAGGGAGTTTCGAATGCATGATAGAACTTTTCGCTGCACCAGTGTCCAACAGAAAAGGCTCAACGACGCCCGATGTAGCAACTGCGACGTAAGGCCCTCTCTGATCAACCGGAACTGATACCACTCCCTCTCCTTGTCTTTGGCTGTCCTAGTAATTACTATCATCAGTTCCCTGATCGACGTAATAATCGTCTACATTGTACTGCGCAGATCGTCCGTGCGATGATCCGCGTTGATCAAAACAGTTGTTAGAATTAGATGAATTATCTGAACGATCATTCTGAGCACCACGACCCCTACCGCGTGATACCTGATGCGAACCACCGCGACCTCCTTTAGACGAATTACCACTATTACGATCATTCAAAACAGGGCAATTGAATTTAATGTGTCCCTCCTGTCTACAATAAGCACATTGATTGTACCCTAACGATGATCTTTGGGAGGAGGAATCATTACGCGGCTGCGATCGATTCGATTGCGACTGCGATCTATTCTGTTGGGATGCATTCTGGTTTGAACGCGGAGGATATGCTTGCTGAAGCAACACTTTAGTTTTAAGCTCTTTCGTCTTTTTATCAGCGCGGTCGTTCTCTTCTTTCTCTCGGTTCTCATAATATTGTGCTGTGGCCAATATCTGAGCTGAAGTAGAAACGGCCCACTCACTCTCTGAATTTTTTAATTTATTGCTCAAATCGGGCAATAAGTTAGAAACAAATTTATCCACGAACAACCTTTGACCACCCTCAGTGCTCATATCCTGACCACTATGATCAATGAATGCCTCCTCAAACCTCGTAAAGAAGTCGGAGACACTCTCGTCCTTCTTCTGTTTACAAGCTGATAATTTATCCCAATTCACTCTCATAGCTGGCATAAGAGTTTTCATCAACGTTATTATTCTTTGAGGAAGAGCAGTAATGAGCTGTTCAGGCTTAGCCCCGCCAACTTGTCGCGTATCGGCCGCAGTAAGAGCAGCCCAATCGCCACCCAATTCGTTTGCGTGATCTTCGTGCCGAATCTTAGCCCATACCGGTTGCGGTACGACATTGCCGAACAACATATCGATATCAGCAAGATTCATTACCGTAGCATCTACGAGCTGCGATAATTCTTTGTAATACCCTGTAGGATTTTTGCGAGGGTCGGGCAAAGACTGCTTCACCTGCAACACTTCGGAGCGTTTCCATGGGAGATGTATCCACACTCTCTGAAAGAATGGCGGAATCGGGGGGTTTGCCCCAGGATTACCAGGCATCCACACTGGTGGAACCTCTCGCATAGGAAATTGACCAGATTCATCTGGCAGTCTTTCAACATCCTCAACAAACAAGGCTTGAGGTATAGGAGTGGGACGGAAAGATAGCAACCGCTCAACAGCACGTCGAACGTTGGTATCCACTATCAGTCCGTTCGAGAACTGAAGCTGAAGATCAGACAAGGCGGTCAGCACCTCGTCAGGTGCGTCGGCCGATATCTGGTCACGTAGAACCTTACACATTTCCTCGAACACAAATCTCTGAGTTGGTATATTGAATTGACAAAATGTGTCGAGTACAACACGTGGCGGATTTCGAAGAGGATGCATCATCCAACCCATCGCCATATTATATAGCGAAGCGCGTTCTCTGTTACCAGGAAGCTGACTACGTCTCTGTGGACCATCGGAACCAGCAGACCCAAGAACAGGTCCGAGCGAATGAAAGAAACTAGCGGCAAGAGGAGAATTACGACTACGAGTAGAGGGAGAAGTATAAGACACAGGACTAACAAGTGAAGGAGTAGAAACAGAAGCAACAGCAGGAGTTAACAAGACAGGAGCAGTAGCGGGAGCAGGAGTATGTGGAAGCGGAGGAGCAGTAAGGATAGCAATAGGCAAAGGAGCAGGAACAGTCAGAAGAACGGGTGCAGGTTGAGGAATAGGCAAAGGAAGAATAGGCGGAGGAATAGGTACAGCAGGAACCACAGGAGCTGTGGTACCCTGTACATACGGAGGGGGCGACTTCATAAGATAAGACATTAAAGGATCCTCAACTGGTTCTTCCTTCTTATCCAACTCCGTAGGTAAAGCAGGATAACATTTATCTACAGACATACGCTGTAGCCTATCAAACACTTCCTTTTCCTTAACCTCCTTATCACGCTGAAACTGCTCTGCTTTCTTTACAATGGTAGCAACATTATCTCGCTGATTACGTTTAGTCTGTCTGATTTCCTTCTGTCGGGCTTCTTTTCGCCACAACCGAAAGGCATCAAACATGGCCGGCCTTGACTTTTTCGCAAATAATTTAGCCTCTAGGTTATCTAAAATCGGGGTTTCAAAGCTACCATGAGGTGGCCAACGAAGGTCACCGTCCTTCTTCGTATATTTAATCCAGTATTCATTAAAAGTGATCGGGCCTAGCCCATGTTTACTGTACAGTTCATAAGTCGGAGTTCCAACCGGAGGTATCGGACACGAGTCCTCCAGTCGGGAATCCATACCACAAGGTCTAAAACAACTAAACAAAGTACTGCGACCAGGCATCTTGCACACTAGCCGAGTTTCAAAAACTTCAAGGGTTACGGGATTTACCAAGTCCCAGCAAAGAACAAAACCCTCGGTTTTTGGCGGCTGCAGTCGTCAAACAACACAACAAAATACGCTAGCAAAGTGTCAGCGACAAAAACACTCTCACAGCGTCAACAACAAAAACACTCGCTAAAGTGTCAACAACCAAGGACTCTGGGAGCGACCCACAAATACTTAACTCAAAGATCGATGGCGTCACCAGGAAGGCCCGTCAATCGTCTCGCTCTATCAAGGTCTACGCCAGGCGCCAAAACAGGTCTACAGTCAGGGCAGCAGTCCGTCGCAGCCGTCCGGAGGCGGGAATCTTTGCGGGAAAAGTCTTCGGGCCACTTATTTCGACAACAAGATCGATGAAGCGGGGTGCACCTTCCCTCGGAGATTTCACACGAAGTTCCTCACGATCGTCGGGCTTGGACCGGTACCACTGATGCAGCCCCACGTTGGGCGCCAACTGAAGGACTGGGTTATTTAGAACCCAGCGGTGCCAGGGCACAACACCTGAAACCTTCGTGGGTAACCTGCTCCGGCGTACGAATCACAGAGACACGGGACACTTCCTTCGGCGTCAAAGATTCAAGGGTTTATTTGCTGCAGGGAAACACAGAAATCACGGAAGTAAAACCAGTGTAGTTCAGAGTAACTGCTTCAAATTGGTTCTGCGGATCGCTCCTTTTATACATGATTTTCCCATAGAGTTACATTGAACACAAAAGTTTATGACCCGGTTCCCATAATTATCCCCCAGAGGGGTCGCTTTGGTCACTTTGATACACATAAGGACCGGAACATAAGTGCGGAAACATTTGGCGGTTCCCAACTGTAAAAACCCATCTTCCCAACATTAGTGCATTCCAATCGGCAGTAAAACAGATTGAAATAGGAACAAGGACAGGTGTAGAGGAAGACGGAGACAGTGGGGAGATCGGAAAGGGTGTAAAAGGGGAGGTATCAGGAAACACGAGATACAGGCATCAAAGGGACGTGCCTAATGAGATGCACGGCTGAGACAATAAGTCAGTGCGGCAAGATGAGCCTCGAGCGGCGCCATCTGCTTTACAGTAGCATCCCCCTCATCATAAAGACACTTACAAAGGACATGTGTCTTCCGCAAATATCTTGGGAGTCCCAGGGTCGCGAAGCGGACAGCGTCCGTTCGCTGGCTACTTGAGGGCAAGAGACAAAATGGATGCCGTATCTAAGATGGAACCCGTGGGTACAGATAGAAATACCCACGTAACAGACGAACGGTTTAGGTTAGCACAACGAAACTGCGTACACCCACTAAACTCGTCATTTGCGGTTCATAGATACCAGACTCGACCATATTCGTGCGAGTCGAAAACACCACTTACAATTGTCACGGAACCTCACTTCCTGGAGCCTGAGTGACTGTGGAGCCGCAGTGACAAAGGCTGAAAATGATTTGCATTCACATCAGTGTAAAACACTGTCACTCTTCAGTTACGTAGGCTGGACGGCACACTAACTGTCGCCAGTGGCACCATCGGGTGGGGTCACGTTCCAGGCACCTCACGCATCGGGCTCGCCCTCTTCGAGCTCTGGGAGAAGGTAAACAACTGTGTAGTACATTGTTAGTACTTTATTGGTTGCCTTTCTAGTCTTTTTAAGAATACTTATTCCTCATATTCCATATTCCATGTTCTACTCTATGTTCTCTCTGTATGTTCCACATTGTGGCAGTTTACCGGTTGCTGCTGCGGTGGATGGTCTGCTCTTACTCTACCTCCTATCTACAATAAAGAAACCTACTAAAGTCAACTGCTGTCTCTGGATATCCTTTACTACAATATTTTGGCGACGTTTGCTTGAACCCGTCGACTTTACTACCACCTCGTGAGTCAAGAGCAGACCAACTTGAGTTGAATCCGCTTCTATTCTTTCTACACGGTCACAGCCCGCCTAAGAAGATCTGACGGCTTCACACAGGACTTCTTAACGGAATCGGCAAGTTTTTACCTTCTTCCTTCTCCGTTTTTTCACTTTGTCGTCCCACCGTCTCTTCTGTGGCTGTCTCCTGCTCCTGCTGCGTCTCTTCACAAATGATGACGCATTAGAATGTTCGTCAGGAGTTAACGATTGTGCCTGTGATGTCTGCCTGCGCTCCTGTCTCTGCGCGACTCTTCGCACGACGCGCAGCGTCTCTGAGACAATCAACGTATTGGAGCACCTACGTCATTACGCTGGGGGCCATTTTGGGTTACTGTGGTAACCGATTCAACTCCAGCAACGCAACGACGATGCGCTCGTCTTTTGCGCATTCACAACAAGTAAATCTTTATTTCGATTGCCGTTTTTAACGATTGTCTTGGAATACGTTGCTTTGACTTACTGCTGACTTATTTCTTTAAACATTTTGTACTGTTTTTCTTTTGCGCAGTCAATACATTACTGATTCTTTCTGTGTTTCTCACTACAACTTACAACATGTCTGAACAAGTAACCTTGCAGACTGGCTCTGTTGTTCTACCGCCTAGTTTTCTTTCCTCCCCTGGTCAGCCCAGCATATCATGGGAAGACTGGTTTCCCATGTTTGAAAACTATCTGGATGCATTGGATGCCCAGGAGTTCTCCGCTAAGCGCAAGAAGGCACTTCTTTTGGGTTCTCTTGGTAAGGAGGGACAGAGTGTTTTCAGGTTCTTGCCGCAAGTTCTTTTAGCTGGTGCTCAAGCTCCTTTGGACGAGTATAAAGAGGCTGTTTCTCGTCTTGAGGTCAGATACGCCAAGGAGGAAAATCTTGTCATGAACAGATATAAATTTTACACAAAAAGTCAGAAAACTGGGGAGAGCATAGATGATTTTGTTTCTAGATTGCGCGAGATGTCTGTGAAGTGCAAATTTGGCAACATGACTGATGAACTGATTAGAGATCAGCTTATTGTACAATGTAATAACAAAAAAATCCAGGAACGTCTTTGGGCAACGAAGAATCCCAATCTTGAAACGGCAATTGATTTGGCAAAGGTTGTTGAACAATCTGAGGGGTGCATGAAAAAACTAGAAAAGAGAGCTACTTCAAGTGACGTTGGTGAGGTGTCTTGTCATTCGAACATGTTTCCAAATCAGGAAGATGATGACCAAGACGATGTTGTTCTTCTTAAGCAGAGGAAGTTTTTCAACAAAAAAACAGTTAATGTGAAGAGTAATAGCAATGTTAAACCTCTTTCTTCTAGGCAATGTTTGAGATGTGGCAGTTTTGCTCATGCTTCCGATTCTAAATTTTGCTTTGCAGCTAAGCAGGAATGCATGAAATGTGGTAAGTTGGGGCATTATGCTCGTGTCTGCAGAGGTAAAGCTCGTTCCTCTGTCTCATGTGTTGGTGACATCTCAGAAGTTAAGGATGACACAGATAAGATTTTGGTGGTTGGTAATGACTGTGGCCTTCAACGTGAAGACCACAAACGCAAAAACAGACCTAAGGCTCTTTTCATTATAAATGATAAAAATGTTTACTTGATGGTGGACACTGGTTCGCGTTACACCATTATTCCCAACTCACTCTTTGTCGACTTGTGGGGTATGGGTCCTCTCTTTCCTTAGGACATTTCTCCTGGTGGGTATCAGGGTGAACCTTTAAACATATTCGGGTACTTTGAGGCTAACATTGTGTTTTCTACAAGACAAATTTTTGGGAAAGTGTATGTCTCAGAATCTGGTCCAGCTATCCTTGGTTGGATACACCAATATGACCTCTCTATTGTTGTGAATCCCCGAGCTGATCCTCAGGTCATGGTTGTGGAGGACACTGAGTTGTTTTCTTTACTCTCCAAGTATAAGAATGTTTTTGGTGAGAGTCTGGGTCAGCTCAAGGGATATTCACATAAGATAATAATCAAACCCAATTCAATCCCCGTCCAACACAAGGTGAGACGTATTCCTATTATCATTAGGGACGAGGTCAAGGGTCTCCTTGACGACATGTTAGGTTCTGGGGTCATTGAACCTGTAGAGGCCTCTCCTTGGGCTTCACCCATTGTCGTCACCAAGAAATCGGACGGCAAGCTCCGTTTCTGTGTCGACCTCAGGTCCCTTAACCACTGCGTTGTTGCTGACACCTTCCCGCTACCTAACACAGCTGATTTAGTTACCACTCTCAATGGGGCAAAATTTTTCTCTAAATTGAACCTCAGGAGTGCATACCATCAAATTGACTTACATAAGGACTCTAAATGTTTAACAGCTTTCATCACTCCTTGGGGTACCTATCAGTTTACTCGTCTGCCTTTTGGCCTCAAGTCAGCAGCTAGCGTTTTTCAACGCATGGTATCTGGTATCTTCGAAGGTGTGCCGAAGGTGGTCTATTTTCAGGACGACATCCTGATTTATGGCCTTACTGAATGCCAGCACAATTCCACTCTCGGTGTTGTCCTTGAAAAGTTATCTGATGCTGGTCTTACTCTACGCAAGGACAAATGTTTGTTTGGGGTGGATGAAGTGGACTATTTGGGCTACACTATCACTTCCTCTGGCATCAAGCCAAAAAAGGACTTGTGTGAAGCTATTCGTTCTGCGCCTCCACCTTGTGACAAAGATCAGCTACGTTCCTTCATGGGATTAATAGAGTATTATTCTAAGTTCGTAAATAATTTTTCTGATAAGACTGTTTGCATAAGATCTTTGCTTAAACGGGGTGTGGGTTTCTCTTGGGGACCTGAACAGCAAGAGTGTTTTGTAAATATCAAAAATGAGATTTGTGATGCAAAGATGTTATCTCCCTTTGATGTACATAATAAGTCAATTGTCACTGTTGATGCTAGCGCGCATGGTCTGGGGGCTATGCTGTCTCAATTGAAAGGGGGGTCAGAAGTCACCATTGCTTTTGCCTCCAGGACCCTTACTGATACAGAGAAGAATTATTCTGTTATCGAAAGGGAGGCACTAGCTGCCTCTTGGGCGGTTGAATACTTCCGCACATATTTGTGGGGCATGAAGTTCACTCTGCGGTCTGACCACAAGCCCCTTATCAAAGTCCTTTCTCCTGGTGGGGCGGGAAAGGGTTCGGCCCGACTTATGAAGCTGGCGGCCAGGTTACAAGAATTTCAGTACTCCATGGAATACATTCCAGGTTGGAGAAATGTTCAGGCCGATTGTCTTTCGAGACTATCTATGGACTGGCGTTCTCCTCACAATTCAGTTGTGCCTTTAGACTTGGATGATGTTGCTGTAGCTTCAGTTGAAGATGCTGTTTTTGTGGGTGAAGGTGTTTTTTCCTCTAGTGATTGGTCCAGGGAGATGTCTGTTGATGTCACTCTTCAAGAGGTCATCAAACTTATCAGATTGGGGTCTAGACATGAGAGCTCTGTCTCTGTTTCTGTTCGGCCTTACATTAAGGTCTTAGATGAACTTTCCATTGTTGGAGATATTCTCTTTAAAGGTGAGAAATTTATACCCCCCTTTGGGTTGAGGACCCAGTTATTGGCTTTGGCACATGAGGGGCACATGGGCCAGTCCCTCACCCAAAGACGCTTCAAGGATCACTTTTGGTGGCCTGGGGTTGACTCCCAAGTTGTTGATTGGATTGAGAATTGTTCTCTTTGCAGGGAAGGGGAGAAGCGGTTAAAAACTGGTCCTAAAGTGGTTGCTGGTGCGCACATCCTTTCTCCAAATTTGCCCTGGCATACTATATCTCTTGACTTCATTGGTCCAATGGGTGAGTTAGGTGAAAGTGACAGATTTGCCATTGTTGTTGTTGATGTCTTCACCAAGTGGTTGGTTGTTCATTTCACCAATTCATATCACTACTCCCAATACCATCAGGTTTTTGGGAAATCTTTTTAAGGATGAGGGCTTGCCTTCTGTCTTAATTACAGATAATGGTCCACAACTCACGTCCAAGGATATGCAAATTTTCTTGAAAGAGTGTGGTGTCTCCCATCACCGTACGTCCTTATACAACCCTCAGGGCAATGCTGTTTGCGAAAGGGCCAACAATGTTGTCAAGGGCATTATACAGATGGCATCCAGTGGTGGTCATATTGTTAGGAAGATGGTGAACGAAATGTTATGGGCCTATCGTACCACCCCTTTGGCTTGTGGAGATTTGTCTTCATTTCAGTTGATGAGAGGACGTGATCCTGGTTTGAAGTTGTTTCCGTCCTGGGTGAGGGATGTTGTCACTCTACAGGCTCAGGGTAATGTTCCGGATAATGTCCAAACCAGTGTTGCCGAATTTTCTTCCAGGACCATTTCTTCTCCTCCTTTTCTCGTAGGTGATTTGGTCAAGATCAAGTTGGGGAGGTTACAGAAAGGTTTGTCAAAGTTCAAGGGTCCATTTAAGGTCAAGAAGGTGCTCAACCATTGCGTCATTCTCAATAATGGCGAATGCTGGAACTTCAGGAGAGTTGCCCTTTACAAGAGGCAAAAGCCTTCTGTTTCTTTGTCTCCTTTGTCTAGTGATGGTTCCATTTCTCCCACTCCTTGTGCTGATGACTCTGTTACTAGTGGTTACTTGTTGGCTAATGACACTAGTGGTCACTTGGTTTCCAATGGTGCGTCCCCTAATTCTCACGTTCAAGATGAAGTCAATGTTTCTGGTGGGGGTGATGCTCCTGCTCTGTTGCAGAGTCTTGCCCCTGTTCAAAGTACTTCTGGTTCTGCACGTTCTCTTAGGCCTCGGCGGCCTCCTGCTTACCTGCAAGATTTTATTTGTTAAGTTTCATTTGTTTATTTGGTTTTTTTTTCTCAAACAACAGAAAGGGAGAAGATGTGTAGTACATTGTTAGTACTTTGTTGGTTGCCTTTCTAGTCTTTTTAAGAATACTTATTCCTCATATTCCATATTCCATGTTCTACTCTATGTTCTCTCTGTATGTTCCACATTGTGGCAGTTTACCGGTTGCTGCTGCGGTGGATGGTCTGCTCTTACTCTACCTCCTATCTACAATAAAGAAACCTACTAAAGTCAACTGCTGTCTCTGGATATCCTTTACTACAAACTACACCTGCTGTCAAGGACATCCGCAGTACCATCCTTTGACATGATTGAGCACAAGTATTAAATACATAAAAAAAAATCTAATAAGACAAAGAGCTTAAATAAACAAAGAAAAACATAGTGGGAAGAGAAAAATCTTGTGAGGCGCAACCGCAGACGACCTGGGAACTACAATAAAACAGGGAAAATCTAAAAATGGCCGGAAAAAAAAATTCTAAATCATGTTGATGTGGTTCTAGAGCATGGGTACTCACAAACATTCTCTTGGGGGCCAAATTTACAGTGTTCTTTGTGGCCGAGGGCTGTACCGGTGGGGGTGGGGGCGGGGTCAGTGTGGGAGGGGGTGCTAGAGCAACAATAAAAAACTATGACCATGAGGTTGAACACATGCCCCAGCAGCGGACACCTTCGTCCACTGAGCCACCAGACCTGGCATACACACATCTTTCTCTCTCTCTCTCTCTCTCTCTCTCTCTCTCTCTCTCTCTCTCTCTCTCTCTCTCTCTCTTCATCTCTCTCTGTATCCCTCTCTCTATGTCTCCATCCCTCTCTCTATCTCTGTCTCCCTCTCTCTATCTCTGTCCCCCTCTCTCTATCTCTCCCTCTCTCTGTCTCACTCACTCTGTCTGTCTCTCTCTGTCTCCCTCTCTCTTGTCTCCCTCCCTCTCTCTGTCTCTCTGTCTCCCTCCCTCCCTCTGTCTCCCACCCTCTCTCTCCCTTTTCCTCCCTCCTTCTCTCTCCCTCTGTCTCCCACCCTCTCTATCCCTCTGTCTCCCTCCCTCTCTCTCCCTCCCTTTGTCTGTCTCCCTCTGTCTGTCTCCCTCTGTTCTCTCCCTCTCTCTCCCTCCCTCTGTCTCCCTCCTCGTCTCTCTCTCTGTCTCCCTCTCTCTCTGTCTCCCTCCCTCTGTCTCCCTCCCTCTGTCTCCTGCCCTCTGTCTCCCTCCCTATGTCTCCCTCCCTCGGTCTCCCTCCCTCTGTCTCCCTCCCTCGGTCTCCCTCCCTCTGTCTCCCTCTCTCTCTCAGTCTCCCTCTCTCTCCCTCCTCACTCTGTCTGTCACCCTCCCTCTCTCCCTCTGTCTCCCTCTCTGTCTGTCTTAGTCCCTGCCTCTATCTGTCTGTCCCTGTCTCTGCCTCTTTTTGTCTGTCTGTCCCTGTTTCCCTCCCTCTGTCTCCCTCTCCATCTCTCTGTCTGTCTCTGCCTGTCTGCCCCTGCCCTTGTCTCCATCTGTCTCTATCTCTGTCTGTCTCTGTCTCCCTCCCTCTCTGTCTCCCTCCCCCTCTCTCTCCCTCCCTCTCTGTCTCCCCCCCCCCTCTCCCTCTCCCTCTGTCCCCTCTGTCTCCCTCCATCTCCCTCTCTGTCTTCCTCCCTCTCTGTCTCCCTCCATCTCTGTCTCCCTCCCTCTCTCTCCCTCTGTCTCCCTCCCTCTCTTCCTCCCTCTGTCTCCCTCCCTCTCTCCCTCCCTCTGCCACCGTCCCTCTATCACCCCCCTCTGCCTCCATTCCTCTATCTCCCTCCCTCTGTCTGTCTCCCTCCCCGTCTCTCTCTCTGTCTCCCTCTCTCTCTGTCTCCCTCCCTCTGTCTCCCTCCCTCCCTCTGTCTCCCTCCCTCTGTCTCCCCCCTCTGTCTCCCCCCTCTGTCTCCCGCCCTCTGTCTCCCTCCCTCTGTCTCCCTCCCTCTGTCTCCCTCCCTCTCTCCCTCCCTCTCTGTCTCCCTCTCTCTCCCTCCCTCACTCTGTCTGTCACCCTCTCCCTGTCACCCTCCCTCTCCCTCTCCCTCCCTCTGCCACACTCTGTCTCCCTCTGTCTCCCTCTGTCTCCCTCTCCGTCTCCCTCTCCGTCTCCCTCTCTGTCTCTCCGTCTGTCTTAGTCTCTGCCTCTATCTGTCTGTCCCTGTCTCTGCCTCTGCCTCTTTTTGTCTGTCTGTCCCTGTTTCCCTCACTCTGTATACCTCTCCATCTCTCTGTCTGTCTCTGCCTGTCTGCCCCTGCCCCTGTCTCCATCTGTCTCTATCTCTGTCTGTCTATGTCTCCCTCCCTCTCTGTCTCCCTCCCTGTCTCCCCCCCTCTCTCCCCCCTCTCTCCCTCCCTCCCTGTCTCCCTCCCCCTCTCTCTCTCTCTCCCTCTGTCCCCTCTGTCTCCCTCCATCTCCCTCCCTCTCTGTTTCCCTCCCTCTCTCTCCCTCGGTCTCCCTCCCTCTCTCTCCCTCCCTCTCTCTTCCTCCCTCTGTCTCCCTCCCTCTCTCTCCCTTCCTCTGCCACCGTCCCTCTGTCTCCCCCCTCTGCCTCCATTCCTCTATCTCCCTCTCTGTCTCCCTCTATCTTGTCTCCCTCTCTCTCTGTCTCCCTCACCCTCCCTCTGTCTCCCTCCCTCCATCTCCCTCTGCCCCCTCTGTCTCCCTCTCTCTCTCTGTCTCCCACTCTCTTTTCTCCCTCTCTTACCCTCTCCTCCCTCTGTCTCCCTCTATCTGTCTCTCTGTCTGTCTCCCTCCCTCTGTCTGTCACCCTCTGTCTCCCTGTCGGTCTGTCTCCCTCCCTCTGTCTCCCACCCTATCTGTCTCCCTCCCTCCCTGTCTCCCTCCCTCGGTTTCCCTCCCTCTGTCTCCCTCCCTCTCTCTCTCCCTCTGTCTCCCGGCCTATCTGTCTCCCTCTCTCTCTGTCTCCCTCTCTCTGTCTCCCTCTCTCTGTCACCCTCCCTCTGTCTGTCTCTGTCTGTCTGCCTCCCTCTATCTCCCTCTATCAGTCTCCCTGTCTGTTTCCCTCCCTCTGTCGCCCTTTCCCTCTATCTTCCTCTGTCTGTCGCCCTCTTTCTCCCTCCCTCTGTCTCCCTTCCTCTGTCTCCTGCCCTATCTGTCTCCCTCCATCTGTCTCTCTCTCTCTGTCTACCTCCCTCTACCTCCCTCTGTCTCTCTCCCTCTGTCTCTCTTCCTCTGTCTCCCTCTACCTCTAACTCTGTCTCCCTCTCCATCTCCCTCTCTGTCTTAGTGTCAGCCTCTCTGTCCCTGTCTCCCTCCCTCCCTCCCTCTGTCTCCCTCTCTCTCTCTCCCTCCCTCTGTCTCCCTCCCTGTGTCTGCCCTCTGTCGCCCCACTCCCTCTGTCTGTCTCCCTCTGTCTGTCTCCCTCCTTTTCCCGCCATCTGTCTGTTTCTCTACCTCAGTCTGTCTCCCTGTTTCCCTCCCTCTGTCGCCCTTCCCCTCTATCTTCCTCTGTCTGTCGCCCTCTTTCTCCCTCCCTCTGTCTCCCACCCTATCTGTCTCCCTACCTCTGTCACCCTCTGTCTCTCTCCCTCTGTCTCTCTCCCTCTGTCTCTCTCCCTCTGTCTCTCTTCCTCTGTCTCTCTTCCTCTGTCTCTCTTCCTCTGTCTCCCTCTACCTCTACCTCTGTCTCCCTCTCCATCTCCCTCTCTGTCTTAGTCTCAGCCTCTCTGTCCCCGTCTCCCTCCCTCCCTCTGTCTCCCTCTCTCTCTCTCTCTCCCTCCCTCTGTCTCCCTCCCTGTGCCTGCCCTCTGTCACCCCACTCCCTCTGCCTGTCTCCCTCTGTCTGTCTCCCTCTGTCTGTCTCCCCCTGTCTGTCTCCCTCCCTCTGTCGCCATCTGTCTGTTTCTCTCCCTCTGTATGTCTCCCTCTCTCTGTCTCTCTCCCTCAATCTGTCTCTCTCTCTCTGTCTCCTTCTCTCTCTGTCTCCCCCTCTCTCACTCCCTCTCTCTCTGTCTCTCTCTATCTCTGTCTCCCTCTCCCTCTGTCTCCCTCTCTCTGTCTCCATCCTTCTGTCTCCTGCCCTCTGTCTCCCTCCCTCTCTCTCTGCCTCTCCGTCTCCCTCTCTCTCCCTGTCGCACTCTGTCTGTTACCGTCCCTCTGTCACCCTCCCTCTGTCACCCTCCCTGTCACCCTCCCTCTGTCTCCCTCCCTCTGTCTCCCTCCCTCTGTCTCCCTCTCCATCCCTCTGTCTCCCTCTCTCTGCCTCCCTCTCTCTCAGTCTACCTCTATCTCCCTCTCTCTGTCTCCCTCATTCTGTCTCCCTCTCTCTCTCTGTCTCCCTCTGTCTCCCTCCCTCTCCCTCCCAATCCCTCCCTCTGCCACACTCTGTCTCTCTCTCTCTCCCTCTGTCTCCCTCGCCATCTCCCTCTCTGTCTCTCTGTCTGTCTTAGTCTCTACCTCTATCTGTCTGTCCCTGTCTCTGCCTCTATCTGTCTGTCTGTCCCTGTCTGGCCCGGTTTCCCTCCCTCGGTCTCCCTCTCCATCTCTCTGTCTGTCTCTGCCTGTCTGCCCCTGTCCCTGTCTCTGCCTCCATCTGTCTCCCTCCCTTTCTGTCTCCCTCCCTCTCTGTCTCCCTCCCTCTCCGTCTCCCTCCCTCTCTGTCTCTCTCCCTCTGTCTCTCTCTCTCCATCTGTCTCCATATGTCGCCCTCTGTCTCCCTCTCTCTCTCTGTCTCCCTCTCTATGTCTCCCTCCCTCTCTCTCCGCTTCCCTCCCTCTCTGTCTCTCTCTGTCTCTCTCTCTTTCTCTCTCTCTCTCCCTCTCTCCCTCTCTCTCTGTCTCCCTCTCTATGTCTCCCTACCTCTCTCTCCCTCCCTCTGTCACCGTCCCTCTGTCTCCCTCTTCTGTCTCCCCCCTCTGCCTCCATTCCTCTATCTCCCTCTCTGTCTCCCTCTCTCTTGTCTCCCTCTCTCTTTGTCTCCCTCACCCTCCCTCTCCTCTGTCTCCCTCTCTCTCTGTCTCCCTCTCTCTCTGTCTCCCTCTCTTACCCTCTCCCTCCCTCTGTCTCACTCTGTCTCTCTGTCTGTCTCCCTCCCTCTGTCGTCCCCCTCCCTCTGTCTGTCACCCTCTGTCTCCCTGTCTGTCTGTCTCCCTCCGCCTCCCGCCCTATCTGTCTCCCTCTGTCTGTCTCTATCTCCCTCGCTCGGTCTCTCTCCCTCGGTATCCCTCCCTCCCTGTCTCCCTCCCTCAGTTTCCCTTCCTCTGTCTCACTCCCTCTCTCTCTCCCTCTGTCTCCCGCCCTATCTGTTTCCCTCTCTCTCTGTCTCCCTCTCTCTGTCTCCCTCTCTCTCTATCTCCCTCTCTTTCCCTCTCTCTCTGTCTCTCTCCCTCTTGTTGTCTGCCTCCCTCTATCTCCCTCTAGCGGTCTCCCTGTCTGTTTCCCTCCCACTGTCGCCCTTTCCCTCTATCTCCCTCTGTCTGTCGCCCTCTGTCTCTCTCCCTCTGTCTCCCTCCCTCTGTCTCCCACCCTATCTGTCTCCGTCTCTCTCTGTCTACCGCCCTATCTGTCTTCTTCTCTCCCTCTCTCTCTCTGTCTCCCTCCATCTGTCTCTATCTCCCTCCCTCTGTCTCCCTCCCTATGTTTCCCTCCCTGTCCCCCTCCCTCGGTCTCCCTCCCTCTCTCTCTCCCTCTGTGTCCCGCCCTATCTCTCTGTCTCCCGCCCTATCTGTCTCCCTCTCTCTCTCTCTGTCTCCCTCTGTCTGTCTCTAGCTCCGTCCCTCGGTCTCCCTCCCTGTCTCCCTCCCTCTGTCACCCTTTGTCTGTCACCCTCTGTCTGGCACCCTCTGTCTGTCACCCTCTGTCTGTCACCCTCTGTCACCTCACCCCAGCTTCCCAGGCACACACACAGCCGCACCCGAGTACTTCACAGGTCTTTAAAAGACCATTTACTTATTAATGAGGCTTTGTTGTGAATCACCTGGGCCCCATAGAGCAGAGTGTCTGGCTGTGCGCTGCTGCGCCGGCGGTGTTTGCTGACACACTTTTTTTTATTTTGGAAAACAAAGGTAGGACGTCTGCAAGGCACGTTAAAGGCAGACGGCCCATTGTCATTCTTTATGTGATGGTCAGCAGGAGACAGAATGACAATGGGCCTGTCCACAGTCTGCTCGAGGTCGGGGAGGGGCTGCTGCACCCTCTAGAGTTCAAAGAAAAGTGTGAGAGGCCCCAAGTGAGAGAATGTTTAAACTCCTGGTGCTTCTCGCAGGGAAACAGCACAGCCTGCTGTAATTGTGAAAATTAAGGGGACCAAAGGCCTCCGTAAAAGGAATGTTGACGGCCTTCCTGCTCAGAACACATGGGCGTTCACTACAGCAAAGTGCGCTGCCTGAGCGATAATACCACAATGTCACTGGGCAAGCACGGACGGACCGGCGATCCGGGGGGGGGGAGTCGCACCCCCTCTTGCCCCCCCTGCGGACGCCCATGCCTGCTGCTCCTTTTGTATCCTGAACATTCCACCTTCTTATTTGCTGGATTACCAGGCCCTGAATGCCTCAAAAGATTAATTAACTCAAAGCAGAGAAAGAAATCTGAGAATTCAAGATTTCATAATTATCCAGTAGTTATTGCCGAAAATCTATGAGACTTGTCCTTAGATGACATTTATGACATGGTTTTTAGGTAAGATATTACTGTACAGCTGCTGCACAAACCAACTACCCCATGGGAAATGGATAGACCTTTGTTGTTAGGGTTGGGCCAAGGAGAGCAAATGGGGAGATAGACGTAGGATATCTGGGAAGGGAAGTGGGTGTGTGTGGGGCTTGTGCCACTGTGCTTGTCTGGGATGCTCGAGGCTTAGCATTTCTGTGTGCATGTTTTCTGAATATCCGTGTACCTGCCTGTGTTTCTCTGTGTAAACTTGTGTGCGCTTCGGCGTTTTTGGGCTATTGTGAACATGTAGCCAATATGGACACTATAACATTATTGTGGAAAGTAATTTAAGTATGTACATTACTGCTTAACTGTCAACCCTAGGCAACAAAGTGCAGGGCAAATGGCCATGAAATTGTACAAACTAGGCAGAAATGTGCATTGGAACAGGATTGTAGACAAAGAGCACATAAATACCTTAGCTGTTACTGCGTCTTAATGCTGACATTTTCTTTTTAACGTAATTGGTAAGTATTATGGGTTTGTGCAGGGTGGGACTGCTAAAAACACTAAAAGCACAAGGGGTGTGATAAGCTGAAATTGGAATCTGTTTTCTTTGATCTTCAGTGATATTGCAGGGAAACCGGTGCAGAAAACTGTGGAAAAGGCGAAGGAGCAATGGGTGGTGGACGGACTGGGCCACTTGTCTTGAGGGTTTGAGTCTCATTTTACTATTTTGCATTGGAACCCATAGCAACCAGTTTGTCAGAGACTAGTTTTGGGCTGGACTTGTCTTGAGGAGCCAGACTCAGTAGGAGCCAGGAAGTAAACCAGTTGGTGACTCTCCCTTCCATAGTAAATTACACATAACTGATGATCTGTATTGGACAATATTTAAATCTCATAACATTCACAAATTTGTTTTTACCAAATTAAAGTATTTTTATTTACTAGTAGCAGACAGTAAATCAGCTGCGGACCATCCATATGGGTGAAAGGGTCAAGCCCACTCACCTTTTTCCAGAGAAGAAGAGTGCCTGTCAGGCTGAGCAAAGGTCAGCCTGATAGGCACTCTTCTTGTGCAAGTCAGGCAGCCAGGAGATAGACATGCGATAAATGTGCAGGCTCCTGGGTGCCTGAACTGAACTTTACCAGGCTGAGGATTTCACAGTCCTGCATATGTGACCTCCCCAGCCTTCCAAAAAGGCCTCAAGGCCATCCCTTTCGTGACAAGGGGGAGGGTCACCATTTGTCTCAGACCTGGGCACTTCAGTTATAAACCCCCAAGTGCCCAGGGCCGAGTGTCATGATTAACCAACAGGGGTATACCCAATTTACCATTGAATACCTGGGTATGGGACGTACTCTAATACATTCAAAATCTCTCCATATCGGGAACAAAATCTCCCGCAACAACCCTGGCTCGAGGGCGCCGGGGAATAAATCCAAGCTGCGTGCTCAGTCTGCTTCACTGGCGGCTTCTCCTCCGAGTCCAACAGGTGAAGACGCCAGTGAAGCAGACTGCACATGCAGCTTGAATTTATTCCCCGGCGCCCTCGAGCCAGGGTTGCTGCGGGAGATTTTATCCCCAATATAGAGAGATTGTAGAAGTGGACACAATCTCTGGTTGTAAGGAGTTTAACAATTTGGCCGCTGTGAGTGATATGGTTGGATATTTGACCGACCCGGTCTGTGTGAGTGAATAATATATTTAACCCAGTCCTGAAGAAGCCAAAGAAGACCAGGCGCAAACGTAGTCACGTCGACACACCAGTGGAGGAATCTTAGAATATCTGCAATTTTTTGCCATTTTTGTATGTTTCACGTGAGCTTGGCGAATCTATAGCCATCCAGTGTGACATTTTGAGGATTTCCTGTTAGTGGTTCTCCTACAATCTGAGGAAGACACTAGTGTATATATATATATGTGTATATATATATATATATGTGTGTTTGTAGGGTTATTATCATTATTGTGTATTTTCACATTGTTGAATGCTGTATTGTAAATTATTTGGTCATTTGTTGTTACATGTTGCGTTTTAAATAGGCAACCTTGCCCTGTGTATGTAAAAGATAGTTTAAGGTTGATCAAATGAAGTTGAATTGAGAAGGCAATGAAAGTACTCGTCTCAAGAAAAATTAAGTATTGTTTCCTTTAATACCCACTTTTGAATGTATTAGATTACAGGACCGAGTGTCAAACAGTGACATTGAGTCACACAGTGGGGTGGGGTCAGCAATCTCACTTACCCCATCCCACTCTTTGACGAGTGAGGTACTGCTGCCTTCCCTCATTGGCTGACCTTAGGTGAGCCAATGAGGAAAGGCAGCAATCCCCACCCTCCTGGGTCCGCCAAGGCTTTCATCTCCCAGAGCCGCAGTACAAGTTTGTTTTATGTTTCTGGATGTTTGGTGCTTGTATAAATGGATGCATTTGTTGTGAGTGAATGTTGTGAATGGGTGTGTTTGTGTGTGTGTAGCCCACTCGCCTCAATCCCTGCCAAATATACCGGCCACCACTGTAGTGAATAGCTGTTGGTGCTATTTTGGGCTGAATTATAGGCACTGTTTATGTTGCACAAGATGTCTATAGAGATTCCCTCCATGACCAACATACAATATGACTGGCAGCGCAAATACAATTATTACCAAGTGTATGAGCTCTCAAAACATCCACCATGTAACTGCCCAGTAAGCCCAAACATGTCAACTTTTGAAAACCTGTGAGGCAGTCTCATGGATTCTAAATTAACTGAACCCTAAACCTGAGGGATTTGGCAGAGCATACCTCTTAACCTTCTGATTCTCTAAGGAGGGGGCACCATTCAGTCCTTTTACATCAATCAATATACCTCACAGATGATGGTAAAAAAGGGAAGCAGAAAAATAGCCCTGGTCTTGATGCTGAGAAAGCATGTGACAGGACTGACTGAGACTTTATATGCGATACCCTGCATGCCATGGTCATAGGGGAATAGTTTCTCCGATGGGTCTGGTGGGTATCATTCACAGAGAGTTTGTGTGAACAACATCATGTCCCAGTCGATCAATAAAAAAAGAGGGACGAGTCGGAGGTTTAAGTTTTTATTACTCTTGTTTGCACTTACCATGGAACCAATGGTGCAGGGGATCAGGGTCAACAACCTGAGCAAGGGGGTCTGAGAGGGAAAAATGTGTTAAGCTAATTATGGATGGATATAACATCCTACTCTCCCTGGTAGATCCCACAAACTTCAAGCTCCTAGATGGAGAAGCACCTGGAGCAAGTGCTGGGCTTCAGAATCAACCTGAGCAAATTGGAAGGGTTGAGTGTCTAAAGTGGCAATTCAGACACTGATGGGCTAGTTCCTCTTAGATGGGCAGATAATCAATAAGATGTCCGTGGATCAAGATATCAGGGACCCTACCTAAAACCAAGAAGATTAGCTTACAATCAGTGCAAACAGCATCAAAATTAAAATTAGTGAGTTGGAAGAATAATTTGGTCTCTTGGCTAGGACATATAGCAGTAACCTTGAAAGTGACTGTGTTACAAAAAATCGTATACATCTTCCAAACTTCAACTTTAACACTGCACATAAAACGGGTCTGCAATTCAGATCTGAAAAATATATGCTCATATTTTATAAGGTAAGGGAAGAAAGTTAGAATAAGCAAGGTACAGTGCATTCATGGTGATGAGATGGGGGTTTTGGAGTACCCAATCTGCTGTAATACTATAGGGGTCACATTTGTAAAACCTTATCAGTTGGACTCGGAGGGAAAACTAGAAAAGCTGGAACATGATAGACCACACACTAATGCCACCCTGAGAGTCTGGAACAGCATAAGTGATAGTGATTTGAGATGTGCTAAGTGAGGGAGAAATCAAGAACAACTGCTGGAGGATTTTGGTGACACGGAAACCGAATGGCAGATATTTCCAGCGTCCACAATGAATCCCTCCTGGAATTCTACGAAGGAGGGCATGCATTCTCGAGGAGTTATTGACTATTACATAAGGCAATACAGGAAGAGGAACTACCATACCAGAGATCTTTGGAGAGGGAGCTGGGTATAATTTTAGATGTAGAGCAATGGAGAGACATACTTAGAAAAGCCAATCGCGTTGCAAAGCCCACAAGTGGAAAAGAGGCACTCCTAAAGAGCTTATGTAGGTGGCACTATAATCCAGAAAACCTAGGGCAAATGGGGCACCCGGGTGTGGGGGGACTACATTTTGGAGGGATTGTGGGGAGATGTGCTCCATGACACACAAACATTGGTCATTCCCACGAGTGGGGCCATCCTCTGGTGAAAGGGTCATGCAAACAACAAAGTCTCATATAGCGAAATGCTTAGAGGGGATACTTTAGAGAAAGCCCGGTAAAAAGATATTCCCACCTCATTACAGAAAAGAGAAACCTGCATCACATATGCTGCTGACGGCTAAGCAAAAAATACTAGGGCTATATGGGATCATTAGTTGCCCAAAACAAGCGGATGGTGAAACTGTGGTGGATACTGGGATGGAAAAATGGCAAAAGCAGCCAAGGAAAAGAGAAATCCTTTCAGAAAGTGGGGAAGTATGTACACTACCTGGGTAGAGAATTCAAAGAACAACAATGTCCGAAGAGATCATGTGTACTGGGGACTTACTTAGCGTTTTAGCGGTAGCCTGTAGTCCCTCTAGGGGGCAGGAGGTCATGACTTTTGTTATCCTGGTGCCAAGCCACCTATAGCATTTAGATCCCTGCCTTTCTTGCAGGGCCGCACTGCTGTGAAGGGAGCCGCCATCAGGGCAGCTCCTTTGACAGCTATGAAGTTAGCCAAATAGACACCATGTGTACCCGCTCAGCTTTTTGTTCTCAAGAAACAAACTTCTAAAGCAGGCATTGGTTTCTTGAAAACAAAGAACAGATGACCCCGAATTGAAGGTAAAATGAGTGATGGTCTCCCTACTCTAAAAAAGGCAGGGCGGCCATCATTGAGACCCAGCATTCCTGTGGTGGACAGACTGCTGGGTTAAGGTTTACCACTGGCAGAGGCATTGGACGCTCCTTCACCAGTCACCAAATAGTTTTCCTGACTCTAAATAAAGCAGGAAAACTGCAGGTTTAAGTTCTGCTCGCTAAATGAGTTTGATTTATTTCTCTTTGTTTAGTTTGTTTTAATATTTGAATCTGCAACATTCTATCTTTTGAGTCAGGTTTCTGTTGTTTTATTTCACCATTTTCACATTTTCACTAGATCTGATAAAGACTTTACCAACATTAGCACTTGTCCCCCGGAGTATTTACAAAACACTAGGCTGTTGGACCTCTATATCATCAAAGCAGTCCCCTGGTTGGTTATTCCTTTGAAGGTTCTTCACTTACCTTTCCTCAACATGCCTGAAGTGTGAATCCTTCTAATCTGTGGGGCCGATTCACAGAACTAATCTGAGAAAAAATCCTCAACTTACTACTTTTGGTATTCACAGAAGGCATTTAGTAGTAGTAAAGTTAGGATTTTGTCTTAAGTTTGACTTAAGATAGACTTAAGATAGACTTAGGACAGACTTAGGACAGACTTAGGACAGACTTAAGACAGACTTAAGACAGACTTAAGACAGACTTAAGACAGACTTAAGACAAAATCCTAACTTTACTACTACTAAATGCTTTCTGTGAATACCAAAAGTAGTAAATTTAGGATTTTGTCTCGTATTACTTCTGTGAATTGGGCCCCATGTCTGGACACTGCTGAGTACAGAGATTCAGATTAGGATACTTGTATGAGGGCACAGCAAACCACAAAAAGAAATGGTATGTAACTCAGATGAGACTTCCCTAGTAGCTCATAAAGTAGAGTTCCAATTATTCCAATCAGGGGTTCACTTTGTAAAATGTAATCCTTAGCAGGGATCAATGACATAAGATCGAGGAAAACAATATTGATTCTCACAGATATCAGAAATTAAATGTAGTTTACAAATTATATTGCCTTCCTATATTTAACTAATAAAAGCACAAATATTGATAACTAAAATATAGTTGTTAAAACTATCTAGTTCTACTTATATAGATAACATGAATATTAGAAACAAAAATATGGTTAGATTTAAATAAAATGTCAAAAAAATCGAAATACACAATATTGAATACATTAATATCATAATAAACTAAGGAATATATTATAAAACAATACATGACCTTCATTTTAATTCAAATAAAAATAAAATTACACTTTTAAAACATTAATGAATAATGTAACATTATATTTATCTTATAACACTAAAATAAACAGTAAACACGTACAAATACACACTTCAACATATCAACTAATTAAGAAACTAAAAATACTTAATACACAGAATGTAATATAAAGATTAGACAACAATAAATTAAATTAGAAATATTCAATTCAATAATAGTGTAATTTTGGCCAGTTTGACCATAAAAGCATAGATAAAATAGCACACATCTCACATTTCATTCCCTTAAAAATAAATATAAAAAGCCAGATACGTACAATTATAAAAAATAGATAAAAACATAGCCAGTCATGGCCTAAACACATTATAAAATACAATACAAACTATGGTGGCAGCTAAGTGGTAGGAGTTTGCTTCATATGAGTCGCTGTAACGATCAGAAATAGGGGGTAATAGTGAATATTATAAAGTGCATGTGCCACATGTACAGTTTTGACTACTCTGGTATATACATTCGAATTTTAAAGGCATCAATCCGGAATAACAGTAAATTACTGTTGAAAGTAAATAAGTTAAATCATAACAATAATTCGAGATTAGACAGTTAATACCTTTGGAGAATCATTGTTAAACAAGGGGTGAACAGAGATTAGATCATCGTCATTCATTTCTAATTTTACTATTAATTTTTCTGAGTTGACTTTAGGAGTACTCGAGTGCACCACATAGAGATTAGAAAATCTGCTACCGAATAAGCTATAGGGAGGCTAGTATCATTGTTAATTATCCTATAGGCCTCAGAGCATCGCCTAGTTTCCAAGTTTCTGCAGATCTGGACCAACCACCATTTTCTTTCTTTGAGATAACCGGGGCAACAAAAAAAACACATGATAGACTGTTTCTATGATACAGTCACAAGCCAGACACCCCTGGGTTTGTGAGCCAGCCCATTTGTTTGTAAAGGCGCGAAGTGGCAGCACCCCATGTCTGAACTGGAGGTATAGCTTCCTGGCTCTTGCCGGCTTGATATTGTTCAATGCTGGCTCTAGGCTGTACACATCCTTAGTTTCTAAAAAAGCTGCAGTTAACTTGCCTACTAGGGGATTACTCTGTAGTTGTGCCAAATTATGCTCCGAGTAACAGTCCTTTAGTTCTTTCTTGGACAAAATGGCACATGCCTCTTCTGGGTTGTCCCAGAGATTGCCCCGTCTCATATTCGTTAGGGTATGTCGAAAGTGGGCGAGCCAGGGTAATCTCCTTGTCCCTGGTAAACTCATCACCTCTCTAAGTTCGTCCCTATAATCTACAAGTTCTGGGGTAGCCCATAGATGCCTCCAAAATAAAATAGGTTCGAGCTTGACTCCTTCAGCAATGGCCCTTACCTTATGTGGGGAGCTCCGAGGGAGACCAAACAGTTGCCTGAAAAAAGTGTTTTCTATTTTCATAAGGCTGTGAAGACAGCAATGACCCCACATCTCTGCTCCATACAATGCCGCTCCCCTGCCTTGAACCTTATATATATCTATCGGTGGGCTCACAGGCTTGCGACTGGATTTACGAAAAATCTTCACTAGGGCCCCTGTTTGTGCTAGTCTGAGAGTAGATTTATTTATTTGAGCCCCCCAATCCATTGTTTCTGTGATAGTTATGCCGAGGTAGTCAAAAGCGGATACTCTCTCTAGGGGTGTGCCATTAAGGGATGGATTTGAGCGGGAACTTTTGGCTGAGTTAAACACCATAAATTACATTTTTTGAAGGTTAATCTCAAGCCCTTTTTTTATTTACAAAATGCATCAAATCTATTAAGTACCCTATGTATCCTCATAGGAGATTTCGATAGCAATAAAGTATCATCGGCAAACATCATAGCTGGAATTTTGCGTGTTGCCAGCTTAGGGACATCCAAATCTTTCTCAATAAGTAGAAAATCAACTAACCCATTTATAATTAGGCTAAAAAGGGTCGGGCGAGGACACATCCCTGACGGACACCTCTTTCTACAGGGATAGGGTCCGTGAGTTTACCTTCCTTGCTATACCTTTTTTGGCTGTAATTGCCTTCATGCAGCCGCCTCACGATTTGGCAAGGATATACCAGAACCCCCACAGAATTATAAATATACATCATACCCACCAAAAATATAAACATTTATGTATTTTAAAAACAGAAACACTTATTAGCATCCACCATAAAAGAAAATAACTGATGAAAAAAGTCTAACCAAATGATTACTAACCAATAAAAACAACAGTAAAGTAAACTAACCAATAAAAACATACAAATAATTTAAAATACAATATTAAGGGAGCACAACACTTCAACACTTACCACACCAAAAAGATTAAAGCTACATAATGACAAAAAATCTGCCAGAATGCCCACAACAAACCAGAAAATAAAATCGGAAGAAAGAATATACATTCCTTCAGAAGTAAGTAAAACATTTATTCATTCATACTTAATGATATCTGACTTGAAAAACGTAATCATACAAATAACTAGCAAAACATTACTTTTTATGTATATACCAAACTTTAGAAACTACAGAAAAATTGCAGCACCATCGTCAAACTACAGAACCACCAATAAAATCCTGCAGCTCACATAGAAAGAGGAAAACACCTCTAGGGATTGTTTCTGTGCAGGAATGTGCAGGAAGGTGCCCCTTCCTGCATTTAAAGAATTCTTCTGACAACACACGCACCCTTGCACCATGGTGTCAGTGTGCCTGTGTTGGCTCTAGCCTGCCGAAACATCACGAGCGCATGAGGAAAGGACAGGAATGCACCGTTTTGGATAAATACAATGCATTCCTGCCCTTTCACTTTGATAAACGGTAGCGCAGCACGGTGACTTGCTACGATGTGCTGTGCCAAATCCCCATAAATGAGTCCATAGAATGCGACAGATGACCACCTGTGAGGGTCATCTGAGGCGCTAAAAGGAGGGGAAGCTATGCTTGGAATGGGGAGCATTGAGGAGCAGTGTGATAGTGAATATAACTTAGCACGGATTCCGAAGGTGCGATAAAAATGTCATCCAGTACAAACACAATAGAGTAAATACAGGGCGGAAATCTACAATAAACAATTACATGTCAAGTTAAACTTAAACAGTTCTAAACAGACTGCAGAAGCATATTCTGAGTGTAAAAGTTGTTTAAAATTGGAAGCCATTTTACCTGATGAAAGGCCGCGTCACGGTGAGAACAGTTCTGATAAACCATGATGGGTGAACAATTATAAACGACTTCAAGTTTTTTCTTAATCTATGTAAAAAAACAGAAAATAGCACCTTTCAAATTGTCATCTAACATCGATATATCTAAAATGGCAAACAGACAAGTATAATTTCCTAAAACTTATGCATGCTCCTTGACAGTAGCAGGTACAGATTGCAAAGGTCACCATAGAATGCATACATTTAGCCTCCACCCAACTTCACAGGTTTTCCTATTTGCACACAAATAGTAGAAATTATGATAATTCTTTCACTTGTTACACACCATAACACAGACGTTATAGCATTTATTCAGGATTTTACCAACAGAAATATAAGCAAAGAGAAATACTTTCAATTATACAATGGGCCACGAAGTAAGTCTAGCTGATTTTGAACAATCTCGTAATTGACAGTGCTCAATATAAGAAGCCTTGCACAGGTTGTGTTGTGATAGTGCCAGCTTCTCTCAACGAGTTCTGCAGAAACAAACATTGGTAAAGCTAATAAGTCTCACGTGTGAGAGCCATATTGGCTTTGTCAATTTCTTTTAGCCATGTTGTACAGCATTGCAACATGGCTGAAAGTTAGAAAAAAAGCAATATGACATGGCCAGCACGGACAATGAGAGGCAGTGATCCATTTATTTCTTAGGGAATTATTCTCTGCCTGCAAAAAAAAGTTTAATTATCTTATTTTGGGGGGCTGTGGCTTACACGCGTGGCAAGAAGGTGGCGTTTAGCTGAGCTCCGTCTCCTCACGGAGTTCATGAGGGTGATTCCGGCCATCTGGTGACCTCTTCTTGCACCTTTATCACTATATACGCTTTCAGATATATGGCGGCTCCTAATTGCGGCAACAGGTGAGTCTGGTTCGCATAGTACGACCACCTTTACCATGACTACATCCTCCTGTCGCGAGTGGCTGCAATTTTGTTTGCCAGGCGTCCGTTTTATCTGAGAATTATATGAGGGCAGAATGTCTCTCCAACTGTGGCTTCCTGAAGGCATATTTATATTTAGGGAGTGATGGCTCAAAACTACAGGAGACAGGAGAGTTAACACAGGACGGGCTCAAGCTGTGTTTTTTGCAATTTTCACTCAAGCTGTGTATGTTGTCTGCGTGCATCACACTCCAGTTGTGCACACTTCCTCTCATGTGAATGTTTATTGTCTTCTTGCTCCCTGCAGAGCCAATTGTTTATGCCTTCAACTGCACTTGTTGCTTCCCTCTGATGCCTAATTCTAGGAGGTCTTTTCTCTCTACGCCTTGCTCATCTCTTTAACGAGCCTGAATGCCTTGGTGAGCATTCTGTCTAGGAAATCCTCTAGCAAGCATAACTGCTTTATTACTTGAGGCTCGTTGTGGCCTGAAACGTAGACAGCTATTAGTAGGTCCCTTTATGGGAGCGTGTCTTCAATGCTTGACAGGATTATGATTGATAATTGTACTTTATTATTCTATGAAGCTTACAAAGGAGTTTTTTGCGGCCACCTGGTGACCTCCTCCAGCATCTCTCATGCACTTCTTGCTGTATGATGACTCAAGTCTGTGTTGGAGGACTCCTTTACTTCACATCAAATCTCCTGCATTTGTACAAGCTTGCAAACTCTTCAATTAATCTCTACTTTACAATGTACTACATGCCATAGTCCAATCATCTGGTATTTGGCTGTATTATTCATCAGCATTGGGACTCTTTAATTTCCATATCCCTATTGAGATACTTGTCATTGTGCACAGAAGGATCTCTACTTCTCAAAAACGTCATCACCGACAAATACATTTTGATCAAAATGGCTAGTGACACAGTCTCTCTCACGAAGATATCTTCATCTGGCGATAAACCAAAAGGAGTCAAAAATGATTCTCCTTCTCCGGTGCAGTCTTTGTCTAATCCGGTCTTGGATTCAATTCTAGATGAACTGCGTGCACTAAAACCATTCATGAATAGCACAAATGAAAAGCTGCAACTGATTGAGGACTGATGGATCAGTATGGAAGGTAAAAGGTCTGAAATGGAATAACGTATAAGTAATCTTCAAGATGTGGCTACTAAAATACCCTCATTGGAACAAGAAAACAATAAGCTTAAACTTCATACCGAGGATTTGGAGAATTGCAAAAGAAGAAACAACCTATGACTGTATGGACTACCTGAAAATGTTGAAGGTACGGATCTTCTTTCTTTTTAAAAGAAATTCTTATCTGATCTTCTCAACCTTCAATTCTCGACTTCACTCAACATCCAGCAGGCTCATCGTCTTGGTCATCTTCAACCTCACTCCAGCAAACCACGTGGTATTATTATGTTGTTTCTATAATTCATCGACCTGATGCAGGTATTAAAAATTGCCAGAGAAAAGCGTCACCTTGTCAGGCCCTAACATCTTCATATCGCAAGATCTTTCCAACGCTACCAATGCCAGGCGTAAAGAATTTCAAGCTCTCCATCCACAATTGAAATCTATGAACATTCATTATGGCCTCTTACATCTCTGTCTCTGCAAGATAACTCATGAAGGTGTCTCCCGTTCATTTGAGGATCCTTCTAAATTAAGACAGTTTCTGCTTTCCGTTACCAGAATGTCTATGGATACCAATGCTCTATGCTCTTAATTCAGTTAACTTGTTATTGCTTTATATTTCATCATCTTTTTGTTGTGGTCTCTGTTTTATACCCCTACGTTGTCCTATGCCGCCTAATCTTCTTTATAATTCTCTAAATCGCCAACTCCCTTATCTCCCTCAGCTCCATCTTTTCTCATTGTTGCTCTTGTCCTTGAGGGCTGACATGCCCAATTCTTATTTCTTTCTCTTTATATTTCAGAACTAGCTTTTTGTCTTTGATATGTCCCCATATCTCTTTATTTCTTTCACTTCTTTCACTTCTTTTCCATCTTTCCTTTTTCTGTTTTTTCTACCTCTTTCCTCCCTCCTTCTCCTGTCACCCTTTCCCTCCTTTATTTGCTCTATAATTGATTGTTCTGTTTGTTTCCTTTCCTTTCTTATTACTTCTAGTATGTTTCCAGATTTCTATGACCAATGTCTTTCATTTTCTTTGTTGTATCTTGCAGTTCGTCATCACTGTGATTATTCTCCTGTTCTTTAAACATTATTATGTTTAATGTTGTCTTGTGGAATTTCCGTGGTCTGGGTCATCCGTCAAACGTCAAAAGGTACTTTCTCACTTATCAAAACTTGATTGTCGTTTTTACAGGAAACCCACTGTAATGATGTTGAATTTCTTAAACTCAAGCGTCAGTGGGTGGGTCAAGTTGTTTTCTCACCAGCTATAAATCGCAAAGGTGGCGTTGCCATCCTCTGTCATAAATCTTTAAAATTACAAATTGGATCAACTGAGAATGATGTGATTGGACGATGGGTAATGCTACAAGCCATGGTTCATTATAATCTTGTCACCTTCTTTAATATTTATGGACCGGTTAAACCGGACCCAGATTTTTGGCACAATATTAAACTAAACTTATCTTCAATTACTAACCCTAATATTATTGTTGCTGGAGATTTTAATAATTGGCTTGACCCCTTCTCTTTAAATCACTAGGGGTATAGGGGGAAGGTGATCGGTAAGGCTGCCCCGACTCAATTAACAGTTAATCACACAAAGCCTTACCAAATCTACTTCATCCGTATATTAGACCAATACAAGGGGTATAGTATCTCGTTCTCAGTATATATACCCAGGATGTGTGAAATAACACTATTCCTATGGTCAGGATGTATACATAACTCAACACAATAAAAACACAGGCCAACACTTCCTTGGACCAGAAAAAGTGTAGAAAATAGAGTGAGTGCCTCACGGTAGTAACACCCGAGAGGGTTCCCGGCTAACAATCACCGGTTAACCCTCTTCTCATCATTGGTCACTCACTCTATGTGAAGAAACAAAGTGTACACAGACGAAATCAAAAGTGCACACGTGAGAATAGTGACAAAGAAAGACCAGTGAGTACATATAGACACTACTGTAGAATAATCTGTACATACATAGACCCCCACACAAACAAACAAACAAATAAAACCAGGCAAGGTTTTGCTGGCGGCTTATCTTTTATTCTGTTGCTGCAAAACCTCCCATTTAAAATTGGTTAATTATATACCATAGTTGTTCATCCTCAAGCCGACATGTTTCATTGCTCCTATTTCAGCAAATTCATCAGGGCAAATGAGGGTTTACTATTCTCAATCTTCACATATAAATAGTATGCAAGGACCTTATGGCTAACCAGTCAGCACATACTGGTAATCAAATGATGGACCCCGTGTAATGTGATCACGTGTCCGCCAATGGGTCTTCACTGATGTGAGCCACTGCTGCCGAGTCCCTCGGGCCCTCCCGACGATCCTTGTTGCTTCTTGTTCACTCTACGATGCCTGAAGAACTAGTAATCCTGATTGTTCTTCTCTAATGTTCACCATACTATGTCTCGCATTGAATATGTTTTAATTTCAAAATCTTTATTGCCCTCGCTTCAATCTCAGTTTCCCTTGATCTGTCCTTTACCACTCCTAAACAGGCTAGATGGAGATTTAACAATTCTCCATTATCTGATCAAACTTTTATTCTACATGGTACTTCGTTTATGCAAGAATTTTTCCAAATTAACAAATTAAGTGATACCTCTATGCATTATAACTGGGATGCTTTTAAAGCATCATTTAGGGCTTTCACAATCGCCTACACTGCTAGAAAGAAAAAAATATTAAATTCTCAATTCATCTCCTCTCTTAATCATATAAAGACCCTTGAGCACCTCTATTATACTTCCAAATCCCCTACTCACCTTCGGATCTAATTAAGGTTAAGTCTGACCTGAATAAATTGGCAACAACCGATGCTTGTAATATCCTACTTAAGATAAAATCTAACTATCATGGGGGGGTCAAAACAAAGCGGGTAAAATGCTGGCTAATAATTTAAAAGTCAAATCAGAAAAGAAAGCCATTGGTCCTATTCGTAATACCCATACTAACACTATATTGCACTCCGATTCAAATATTGTTAAAGCATTACAGACCTACTATCATGCATTATATATAGACGACACTCACCCCACCATAAATGACACACAGATATTTTCTGATGGCCTGGCATCCCCTCCCCTAACTCTGTTTTCGATGGTGTGGCTCTCTTGGAAAAATACATAACTCTTCAGGAGATATTAGATGCAATTAAATCCTTAAAAAGAGCTAAGGCACCTGGTCCTGATGGCTTCTCTGTTGAACTCAATTCCTCTTTCTCATCTATTTTTTCACTGCATTTGCTTGAGCTTTTTACCACCCTTATACAGCACTCTAAACCTGAAGGCTCTTCTCTTGATGCTCTTATTATAATCCCTAAACCAGACAAAGACCTTTCCCTCTGTCAAAATTATTGCCCAATCCCCTTAATTAATTATGACAGCAAAAATTGTTGCCTACTTATTAATCCTGACTAGTCTGGTTTTACTAAGGGTACACGCTCCTCAGACAATGCTAGAATGCTATCTAACATTCTCATCCTGGGAGGTAATTATTCAGATCCTCCAGAAGCATTATCTCTTGACGCTGAAAAAGCTTTTGATCATATAAATTGGCAATTCATGTTCACAACTCTTTAATGGTTCAGTTTCGGCCCCAAATGTATCTGATTCATTAAGTGATAATACTCCGACCCCTGTGCATGTGTAACTGTTAATGGTCTCTTATCTCCTTATTTCAATTTGCACAAGGGCACATGGTAAGGCTGTCCCCTTTCTCCGCTTTCATTTCTTTTATGTCTTGAACCCTTCCTTGAGCGCATTCATCATAATCCTTTGATAACTGGTTTTTGTCATAATTCCCATGAAATTAAATTGTCTGCTTATGCTGACGATATCTTAATTTATCTTTCGAAACCTCTAACCTCCTTATCCCTTTTTTTACAGGAGATTGATTTATATTCTAGATTATCTAGATATAAACTAAATTTCTCTAAAACTGAAATTTTACCTCTAAATTCTTTATGTTATCAATTCATGTTTTCCAAGACCTACTTTTAATGGTGTCCAACAAAAATGTAATATCTCAGCATATGGTTTTCCCCTACCATTTCCCATACTCTCACCCATAATTTTACTGCTTTGAAAATTAAGATTCAAACTTTACTCTCCTTAAGGTCCCCCTACATCTGTCCTGGTGGGGCAGGTTTGATACCATTAAAATGATGATTGCTCTGCTTACCTTATTTCTACTATCTATGTTACCCTTTAAAATTCACAACTAATATTTTAATCAAATTAATTACATTGGTACCACATTTTTCTGGCACAATAAACCCGCCCACATTGCTCTAACCAAATTAATCAAACCAAAGAATGAAGGGGGTGTTCTATTTCCTAATTTTAAAGTATATCACACTGCTTTTCTAATCAGACAGGTATATGCACTAAATAAGACACTACCATGATGCTCTAATATCTGGTTGGATTAGTTTCAAACGTTCTCTATTACATGATTTTTCTTTACACAACATTTGTTTTATGTCCAACTGTACCTTCATACTAGATATCCTGTTTTAAAATACTTCCAGAACCTGATACACTCACTATTAATGGATGGATCCAACTTTAACCAGGCCTTCCTTGCCTTCTCTATTTGGTACAATTAATTTATTAGGTTTCGCCATAAATCATTCTACGTCAAACACTGGAAAGAGAAGAATATTTTATATGTTCAACTTATTTTTGTATTCAAATAATTTTTATTGAAATATATCAAACAAGCAAGCAAATAAAGAAACAAATGACAGGGGAAATAATTACAATAGTACAGCAAATAATAAGACAGCATCTAAATACCCATATAAGAAAGTTGTTACAATGATGCTAAGGTTACCAACAATGACCATAATAATAATAATCATGATAACAAATATAATAATAATAATAATAATAATAATAATATTAATAATAATAATAATATTAACCCCTTAATTGCTGCCGTCGGTCAACAGATTTCCACAGTTTCTTGTGGGATTTACGCCAAGGGGAGATATGGAGGGATTCGTTATCTGCTCCTCTTAGGGAGGAAAGCCATTCCTGCCACGCTGTAAAAGATACTTCACTAGAGTATTTCCATTTACTCAGGATAACTTTACATGCTAAAGTGTGCATAAGGTCTAATAAGTAGCGATCCTTCAAGTCTTTGATCCTAGGATCCAATACTCCTAGTAGAATATAGGACAATTTTCTTGGAGGGATGGTGTTAAAGCTCTTATTTATGTATTTGTTGATCATATCCCAATATGATTGTAAATTCGGACAATAAAAGAGCATATGGGCAAAGCTGCCAATGTGGGATTTACAATTCCAGCACGTGGGGCTATCGCTGAGCTTAAGTTTTAAAATTGTCTCAGGTGTCCAATATGTCCTATTTATTAACATTAGTTTGGTTTGTGAAAGTATGGGTGATATTTTGCTCGAGAATGGTGTCAAATGAATTTTCTCCCATTCAAATGGGATGTTACTGGAGTTCTTGTGCTGTTTGCGGGAATTGGGAGAAAGAAGTTTGTATATCTGAGAGACACTGTGTCTGGATTTTACTAGCTTGGACATCTTGGGGACTATCAAGGGGGTCACAGGGTTTGATGGAGCACAGTTTGAGAAGAGATTTTAGTTTTAGGAATTTGTAAAAATCTAGCGGTGCATGTTCGTGATGGTTCTGAAGGTCGGAAAAAGGCAACTGCCTGTGTAGAGATCTTTGACTAGATTTATTCAATTTTTAGATCAGTGTTCCCAATATAGTGTCCTCCCATCTATCTTTAGGCTCAGGTTATGCCATAAGGAGGTCAGCTTGGACTTATTGATTTTATTTTTGGAGAATTTGTCCAGACGCAACAGGGCTCTTTTAGTGTTAAGCAAAATATATTTTGAGTGGGGAAAAGCAGAAACCCCATTGTTAATAGAGCGGTTAGAGGCATGCCGTTTGTGAGTGACCTTTCATATGTCCAACCAGACTGGAGTATAGTCTGTTTGGGAGATTAGCCCGTTGGAACCTTATTTACAAAGATACGCCGTTTGGTAGTTCCTAAAGTTCGGTAGACCCAGTCCATCTTTATCTTTGGGTAATTGGAGTTTATTCAACGATATCCGGGTTTCTTGCCTTGCTATAGGAACGTGTTAAAGAGTTTATAGATTTTATTCAAGAAATCATTTGATAGCGTCATTGGAAGCATGCTGGCTAAGTAGTTGTCAAACGTATTTTTGTTAGAATTTTTTGGCAGAGTATAACATAACACGGTACCATCGCATTGTTCACATAGGTAATGTTAAACAATGATTACATAAATTGAAAGTGTGAAAAAGCATATAGGTCACTGGAGGTAAACCCCAGTCCCACCAAATTGAAGTGCACATTTAAAGGAAACAGCTTCTAACAACATAGAGCACAGGGTTCATTGTAGAGCTCGGTGAATAGGTCTAAAGTATTCCCATCAAAGGATGTGTTGTCGTTATCTGAAATTCGTCTGAATTAAGGGAATTGTACAGAAGGTACCATTACAGGTCGAAAATGGCTTCCAACCGAGGAGCACGATGCCTAAAGGTAAGTAAACAACCCTACCCTCCCCCCATTACATGGTGGCGGCTAAAAACAAAAAGATATATAGAAAAAAGAAAAATCAAGGGAACAAAGTGTGCGCTACAGAGGGCTTGGCAGGTGGTAACTCACAACTGGAACATGTGGAGTGCCCTAATGGAAGAAGGACAGACGGCGGACGGGAGACCACGGGAGAGGAAAGTGGCTAGAGGACCCCATTTAAATTCAAAGTTTTTAAAATCATCCGTAAAAATCTCCGACATTCGTTCTAAACTAAGGAGCTTCCATAATCGGGAGTGCCAGAGGGAAATCGCCGGGGCCTCCTTCCTCTTCCATGCCGCTGCTAGCGTAATCTTCGCAGCCCGATACAAAGCCACATGATCTTTTTGTCCGCCCGTGTCTGATGTTCTAAGGAAGGGTCTCGGAGCCCCAACAAAACCCAAGCCATGGTAGTGGGGATGGGATAACCGAGCAGGTCTTTAATATGAGCAAGAATTTCTTCACAGAATGGCCGTATGTGTGGGCAGTCCCACCAGATATGATGAAAAACTCCCAAAAGTCCACATCCCCTCCAACACCTATCAGAGAACCCAGGAAAGATGTGGCGAAGTCTGGAAGGGTGCAGGTACCAGTCCATCATCGTCTTAAGGTGCGCTTCCCTGAGTTTGGCGGAATGATTGAACTTCGTGATGCCAGACCATAAATGGGACCATTCCTCCTCTGTAATATTCCTTTCAAGAATGCCCTTCCACATTGCCATGTATCATGGGCACGGAGCGAGTGTGGTAGTAAGGAGAAATTTATATATAAAGGAAACCGTGCCCTTCACGGAGTTTGCCTTAGTAAGAAAGGATTTGAATTTTGTTAGGGGCTGTGTTGCTGCCTCCCGGACTTGTGGCATGAGGGCCCAGTGCAACAGTTGGATGTGGTGGTATCTCTCTGAATTCTGTAAATTATACTCCCTTTTACAGTGATCGAAAGTGAGGGGGTCAGAGTTATGAAAAAGGTGTGTGAGGGCTAGGCATCCCCCCTCCTGCCAGGCATCAAATGGACCTGGCTGAAGTCCCGGAGGGAATGCAGGATTAAAATGCAGAGGTGTAAAGGGGGAGGGAAAAGAGGTCCATCTCTCATCTCCCGACACAGAGTCCCAGACCTTAAGTGTTGTGCGCGTAGGGGTGCTAATATATGTATTCTTCGGCCTATCACACTTGGGGCGCCACACCAGGTCCCATATGGTTCGACCGGTTACACTACGATCCATATGCAGCCAATGTTTATCGGATTCATATTTTGTCCATTCTGTAAGCTCTCGTAATTGGGCGGCCTTATAGTACAAATGGACATCTGGGAGCCAGACTCCTCCCTTTTCTCTAGGACGGCGGAGGATCGCAAAAGAGAAGCGTGCCCTACTCCCCTGCCAAATAAAATTCAAGATCATAGTCTTGACCCGTGAGAAGAAGTCCCTCCCCATTTCGATAGGCAAGGCCTGAAATAGGTAAAGGAGTTTAGGAAGGAGGGTCATTTTTATAGCGTGGATGCGGCCGAATCACAACAGGAAGAGAGGTTTCCATTTGTGGAGCTCTGCTTGAATGCGTCCCAGTATAGGAGGGAAATTGGCAGCATAGAGACCCCCTACTTTGGATGTGATCTGCACACCCAAATACTGAATGGAAGAGGCAGCCCACAGGAGGGGTGTGAGGGGCTGGAGAGCCTGCAGCGCTGCTGGCGGGAGTGTGAGGTTAAGGATAAAAGATTTACCGAAGTTTACTTTGAAGCCTGCGACTTTCTCGAATTTTGCCAATTCTGCTTGTGAGGGGGGGAGTGATGTCGCCAGGCCGGCAAGGGATAACAAAACATCGTCAGCAAAAAGAGAAATCTTGTGTTGTTCCCCTGTAAAGGGGATCCCCTGGATTGTAGGGTTAACTCTAATCGCTGCAGCTAGAGGTTTGATACTCAGGGCAAAAAGTAGGGGGGAAAGGGGGCATCCCTGTCTAGTACCCCTGGAGTGAAAAAATGATGCCAACTGAGTGCCAATGACCAGTACTCGTGACTGAGGTTGAAGGTAGTTAGCACAAATCATAGTGAGGAACCTGGGGTCGAAGTCAAACGCCGACAGAGTATGGAACAGGAACTTGCAGTCCACCCTGTCGAAGGCCTTCTCCGTATCTAACCCCAACAGAACTTATCGCTGTGGTAACTTCCTCGCATGTTATAGGGGCCGTAAGAAGCTCATTCCACTCCGGGGAGACCTGTGGGAGCTGAAGAGATTGTAGATATTCTTGTTGGGCCTTAGAATCCAAGAGGTCATCCGAGTATAAGGCTTTATAAAAAGATCCAAAGCGTTCTGCTTTAACCTCGTCACTATGGGTAAGATCGCCCTGTGGGCCCCGGATACCCCCAATATATTACCGCACTTGTTTATCCTTGAGCTGCCGAGCAAGGGGTTTGCCAATCTTATTGCCCTGAGAAAAAGCCAATTGGCGCAATTTCAGGAGTGTGAGTTCTGCCCTATTATTATAGATGGCTCGAAGCTTACCCCTTAGAGCTGTAAGATTGCGAAGGGTCTTCCGGGTGGGGTGAAGTTTATGGGATTGTTCTACAGAGGCTAATTCCGATTCTAGATTTACCCTTTCCTTAGCGCGTTGTGAATTCAGTGCAGAATTAAGAGAGATACACTTCCCCCGGACGACAGATTTAAAAGCATCCCAGGTGATAAATTCCGATGTGTTGGAGGGATTGTTGATGACAAAAAATTTGGTGATGGCCTCCCTCAGTTTAGTGCAAGAGTCCTTGTCACGGGCAACAGCAGCTGAAAAGTACCACCTGGTTCACCCTCCAGGACAGACTGATCGCTAGCAAACTATGAGCAGAGATGGAGAGAGGAAATATTTTGGCGTCCTGGCGGTCACCCAGAAGGGAGTAGCTGATAAAAATGTAATCCAATCGGTAGTACGTTCGGTGCACATGGGAATAAAATGTGAAGTCACGAGAAGAGGGGTATAGTGTGCGCCAAGAATCTAGAAGACCTAGATCAAGGAGGCGTTGCTGCGTATCTGCTGAGAAAGAGCCAGCGCCTGTGCACTGTGAATGAGTGCTGTCCAAGTCTTTGCACCAAGTTAGGTTAAAGTCTCCCATGAGAATTAGTTGCCCTTCCGCAAAGTCCAATAGTTTCCCCAGAAGGGTGTGCAGGAAAGCTTTCTGGCCAGTATTGGGGGCATAAATAGCTACAAAGGTGCAAAGTTTCCCCTTTAGCTGACCTTTGACCATAACCCAGCGTCCATCCCTATCCTGTTGCACATCTAAGGGTTGAAATTTGGTGGAGGAGTGAAATAGAAGTGCGACCCCCCCTGTGTTTCGTCAAAGTGGAACACCTCTAGATCAATGGGTACTGTTTGTGGTGAAACCGTGTGTCCTCAGATCTGACAAGGTGGGTTTCCTGGAGAGCTACCACATCCAAATGATGATCTATGATGCATTTTCAGATCTTTTGACGTTTCTGAGTGGAGTTAAGCCCTTTGACGTTCCATGTACCTATTGTAAGTGTCATGACGTTAGTGGGGAAAGAAAGCACTGCGATAGAAGCCCCCGCTGACCCATCTGGCTGTCAGTAGACATAAGATCCAGAAAGTGCGTCCCAACTTTCGTATTAGAATGAGAAAGTGTTGTGCAACTCAGAAAAAATGGTATACTGAACCGCCACCATGACCCTCCCAGCCCTCCCCATCCTCCCCCAACAGAAGGCAACATCCGTTCCCTCCACCTGCATCACCCCTGAAGACATTTCGCACGACAACTCTTGCCACCATTAACCTCCCAAACCCACCCCTCAACCCTCAAACGAAAGTGAACAAACAAAACTAAGTAAGCAATACAGAACATTACTGTCGGTCCCACCGTGGGGTTAGAATACCCCGCAGGAACCAGGGGGGTCATGAGGTCCGAGGACCCAGTCCATGCCTGCCCCAGCGCAACAGCCAAGCCCAAATTATAGTTGTGCAGCTCATTGCAGAGCCCCGAGAGGCCACCTCGGACATGAGACTATATCTTAATAAGCGCAGCGTGAAAGTCTGAGCATGTGTGAAGAAGTCCTGAGATGAGCTTGTGAAAAACGCTACATATCGTGAATCTATACTAGTCTCCCTCAGTAGTGATAACACCCTCATTAGAAAAAAGGGAAGCAACATCAGTCTTACTCATAAAAATCCTTGGAAGTCCGTGATCACTTCCGATGTAAGCCCATGATTGAAGCAAAGTGAGTTCGGGATCTAGGGTGAGCCTCCACTTGCTACCAGAGCTCACGAGTGGTGTAGTCAGAACATAGAGGGTCGTGAAGGCGCCCTTCGTAGGGAAAATCTCTAGTGCTCATCGTCGCCCTCTGCGTGATCCAACAGTCCATGCCGCTGTATCACCTCGAGAAGATTCTCCATTTCCACCTTGTATAGAAATAACCTCTACAGAGGGGAGTCCCAGCAGATCTATACCTTCCTGCAAGTCGGTGATATGACGTCTTTTGTTCTGGTAGTCGAAGGAAACCCCAAATGGATAAGTCCATCTATACCTGATCTTGTCCTCCCGCAATTTAGTGGTGATCGGCCTGAGTAGTTGCCGACGTGCGAGAGTGGAAGGCGATACATCCTGGAAGACTGCGCAGGAATGGCCCTGGAAGGAGACGGAGTCTTTCGTCCTCGACGCCTGCAGAACTGCTTCTTTGATTTGAAAGGAATGAAACTTTGCTAGAACGTCTCGCGGCCTTTTCTTCTCGCCTTGTGATAGCGCTCCCACTCTGTGTGCTCGCTCCAATTTTATTTTAAGAGTCTTTGGGGCTAGAATCACCGAGAATAGACCCACCAGGAAGGCCTCCAGGTACGGTCCCTCTGCGCTCTCCTCCAGATCTCTTATGTGTAGGTTCTCCCTCCGTGCCCTGTTTTCGAGATCCTCCGCCTTGAGTTGCGCCTGTAGTAGCTGGTCTTTGAGCACACGGACATCTTCCCGAAGCTCAGTGAAGAGTTGTGCCTCTTCCTGATGCTGCGTTTCATGGTCTAAAATTTGCGTACCCACGGAGTCAACATCTTGTTGGAGGGAGGTCAAGCGATCCGTCAGGTCCGACCGCAGTTGGTCTATAGAGGATTTGATATCCTGACTGATATCGTTACACAGTTCCGATTTGAAGTCTTTAAACATAGTCAAGAGGTCAGTCTTTGTAAGGTCCATTGTGGACGCACTCGCTTCACCCCGAAGGGTTGAAAGTTTTTCTGCAGCAGTGAAATAATCCGATTGCGTGTTTGATGATTTGCCTGTGGACTTCTTAGGCGGCATAAGGCCAGGACCCTCAGAGCAGTGTAGGCAATTCAAGAGTAGCGTGGACAAAATGGCGTCCGCGGAATGTCATGGGACAGGTGTAGCATTCAGCTAGGTACTGGGGAAGAATTGCTGTTGAGGCCGGCATAGAGTGCACATCCTGAGTCGAGTGCCCCCAGCATCAAGATGCAAGAGGAGAGTCCCTTCGCCAGAGGAAGTCACATACATAAACGCGCTCTGGCAAACCGGTGCGGGAAGGGAACCCCACAGAGCTGCTTGACCCTCCAAAATGGCCTCGGAGGAGTGGATCAATATGGGCAGAGCAGAGTCTACCCGCGGCGCCGGCTGTATGTTGGGAAGGTGCACCCCCAGGGAGTGGATAGTGGGTAGTGCTGAATTGACTTGAGGTGGTGATTGCACAGAGAAGTCTTCAGGAAACTCTTAGGCCTAGTACAAGGTGAGCAGGGCCAAGCACAGCTAGCAGTATTCCAGAGAGGCCTACCGAGAGGGAGACCACCAGTGTCAGTAGGTCCCAGAGATTAGGCACGGATATTCCATTCCGCCGCTCCTGGGGGATAAGCTGCTGCCATCCTATGGTAAGGCAGGTCGGAAAGATGCAGCATCAAGGCAGAAGCGTTACCGCCGCTGTAAGCGCTCCACGCTAAATGCTACCTGAGCTGTGGTCACGATCCGCACTGGGCTGTCCTCTTCTGCTCATCGCAAGGCGTCTGCAAGAGGGACTCATCCTCGCAGACACCGCTCCGTCATTTTGTGTGCCGCTCGTTTCTTCTACGCGACGGCGGATGGAGAGTGAAAACGGCTACTTCCAGCACCACTCAGGGCAGAAACAGTGCCCATGTATGCCTCACATCTTCCCACGTCGGAATTTCCATTTGTGACGCTTCCAAGCACCGTTAGCCGCTATCCACAGCGCAGCAGGCGTGCGCGGACCGGGAGCCAAAACGGATTAGGTCCGATCGGCCATCTTGCCCCTACAGATCCATTGTGATCATCATTTTTGATGTCTCAGCCCTACCCCACCAGGACAAGAATTTTGAGGACCAGCCATCAAGCAGAGTAGAGATTTTCTTATAGAGGGAGTTCTCGTTGGTTTTTAAGGTGGTGATAAGATCTTTTTTTTCCGAAATCGAGGCCCAGGTACTTGAAGCATATAGGTTACCATAGAAGACCCGAGTCGCCAATAATTTCTTTACTGCAATGGTTGTTCAGAAGTTTTACTTCAGTCTTGTCCTTTATTTAGGAAACATTTGCAAAATCTCCTATTGAGGACATTAGAGCCGGTATGACAGACTCCACATTTTCAGAAACCACTAAAACATCCTCAGCTTAGGCTGTGATTTTGACCGTGCAGTCATCAAAACAAATCCCTGTGATCTGATCGTTATTCCTAAGATGGTAGAGAAAGGGTTTGATTGCAAGTAGAAATAGAGAGGGGGAAAGGGGGCAGCCTTGACTAGTTCCCTGTGCCAGCTTGAAGGAGGATGATAGGCAGCCACCCGCTCTAACATTGGCCGAGGGATTGTGATAAAGTGCCATTACCATACGCGTAAAGTTCTCTCCTAAGTTGAATTTGTTTAAAGCAGCTTCCAAATAGGACCAGTCTACTTTATCGAAAGCCTTTTCCGCATCTAAGGTAATAGCAACTGTTGGGGAGTCAGTAAGTTTGGCCTTCTCCAAAACATGAGATAGGATGCGTGTATTGTCACTAGAAAGTCTGTTCTGTAGGAATCCGACTTGTGAGGGGTGGATGAGTTTTGATAAAAAAAATTGAAGTCGTTTAGCAAGGATCATAGCATATATTTTGCAATCTAGGTTAATTAGGGATATTGAATTTCGGTTACCCTAGCACACATAATAAATCAATACAATCTTATTCAGACAAAAGTAAATCAAACACAATTGATGGATCGGGTTTCATGTTTTCTAAGCCAAGCCAACACGTGTTTCGTCGCTTCTTGTACACATTAGAACATGCGACTTGTTCACGGCCACCTTTTGGATTAAACAAATAAAACTCTGGGTGTATGTCGCTGGGGTGCACTATTATCAGCAATGACTCACAATTTGTGCATCAAAACTTTATTCGTTAGATTACATTTTTACAATGTATTTTATATGTTTTAACTTAGCCGTGAACAAGTTGCATGTTCTAATGTGCACAAGAAACGACGAAACACGTGTTGGCTTGGCTTGGAAAACATGAAACCCGAACTTCGGGAAGTCTGATTAAAAAAGAAGAAAATAACTGATACGATCCATCAATTGTGTTGTGATTTACTTTTGTCTGAATAAGATTGTATTGATTTATTACGTGTGCTAGGGTATCCAAATTTTGTACTGTTCTGTTGGTTTTCCAAAAAGAGGTTTAGGGAGGGAGGTGGCTCTCCCCAAACCTTTAGCACCGTCACAAATAGTGCCATTTGCATAAATAATTATTAGTGAATATCCCCATAGCACCTACAGACCTATCACACATACCACCACTTTCTTTTCTAAAAACGAATTAGGGATATTGGTCTGTAATTTTTTGGAAGTGTTGGGCCTTTTCCTTCTTTGGGGATTACTGCTATGATGGCTTCTGCAGGCGTCCCATTGACTTGACCAGAGGTACAGAATTTGGGGTATAAATTTAGTAGAGCGAGGGTTAGGATTGATAAAAAGCATTTGTAAAACTTTGCATTAAACCCATCAGGACCGGGGGCTTTCCCAAGTTTTAGGGTCTTAATTGCGATACCTATTTCAGAGGCAATGATCGGGTTGTTGAACTCTGCATGCTCTTGGTCTGTCAGTACGGAAAGCGTGCATTTGTCTAGGTAGTCATGTGTCTTAGTGCAGTCAAGATCTTGATTCCTGCTGTATAGGGTGCTATAAAAGTCTATAAAAATGTCTGCAATTTTGTCTGGGTCGGAGTGAACTAGCCCTGTAATATTCTGAATTGTATGTTTCTGCAGTTTAAACTTTAAGTACGAAGCAAGGCTCTTCCCTGCCTTATTTGATTCGCATAATTTGGTGCTTTTTTGTTTGTTTAACCATATTCCTGCTCTATCACTGACTATCTTATTATATTCGTATTTCTTTTGCACTATTTCATTTAGGATTGAGGTATCCCTAGAGATTATGTTTCCCTTCAAGCGCGGCAATTTCTTATTCTAGTTTTTCAAGGCTGCTATTGGACTCCCTATTCATCGCCGTTCTGATTCCAATGATTTCTCCTCTGACTGTGCATTTAAGAGCCTCTCAGCGTGCAAGGTCTGATGTTTCTCCTTGTTTGTTGGTCTCAAGATATTCTGCTATTGCGCATTCAATAGTCTGTTCCTGGGATTCTTTCTCTAATACCTCATTATTGAACTTCCAGATATTTTGTTTCTTGGTAGGATTCAATTCAGACAGAGATAAAGTGATGCAAGAGTGATCCGAGATTACTCTCAGTTCAATCGAGGTTTCTTCAATTCTTTAAGTGGCATTGCCTGAGAGAAGTAGGTAGTCAATGCGTGAGTAGGTGTTATGTGGTGTTGAGTAAAACGTGTAATCTCTCCCAGTTGGATTGTGTAGCCTCCAGGAATCTATCAGGTTAAAGCGTGAGCAGTGGTTAACAAGGGCTTTGTGAGAGTTATTGGAGTGAAATGGGCAACAGGAGTCCCTGTCTAATGTTGGGTCCAGGGTAAGTTAATATAGCCTGCGACTTTGGGACAGATGTATCAAGAAACCATTTTGCACTTCTCTAATAGCGATTGTTAAGGAATCTCTATTTGAGAAGTGCAAAATGGTATGTATGTAGAATTTCGCTATTTTTTAGCGATTCCTTAAAATTCCTTAATTGCGATTAGCAAATTGCTAATCGCAATTAAGGAATAATTTTCCCATTCATTTCTATGGGCCAGGAGGGCCATAGGAATGATTGTGCAGTAATTCTCAAATTGCGAATTCGCAATTTGCTAATCGCAATTTGAGAATTATTTCAAGGGTGCAGGGGTGTCTCAAAGACACCCTGCTGCACCCCTCAAATCTACATGTGTGTGCATGTGGCACACATACATGCCCTATGGGCATGTATGAGTGTCACATGCCACCCTTACAAATGCCAATTAGGGCATTTTTGTAAAAAATCGCAATTTACCACCAACTACAAGTTGATGGTAAAATGCGATTTTTTTACACAAATTCGCACACCAAAAATGTGTCATACATATCATTTAAGGAATCGCAAAATTTGCGATTCCTTAAATGCTATGCAAAAGAAGGAATCGCAAATAATTGCGATTAAATAAATTGCGATTATTTCATACATGTGAAATATCGCAAAACGGCCGTTTGCGAGTCGCAAAGGCCGAAAATCTGCGATTTTCAGCCTTTGCGAGTCGCAAAAGCCTTGATACATCTGGCCCTATGTGTATTGCAGTATCTGGAGTCATTTGGAAATGTTTGCTTAGTTCATTCCAGAAATCTGGTCCGTCCTTGTTAGGGGTGTAGATGTTAGTGACATAGAATTCTTTATTGTTCTTGGACATTTTTGATTAAATCCACCTCCCTTTAGTATCTGAAGTGCTAGTCAGTATGTCGATATTGGATTTCCTTGTCACTAAAGTCAGGACCCCATTCTTTTTCCCTAGGGTGTCATATCCGGCAACATCACTGTACGATTTGCTTCTAAGTGAATTAAATTGCTTTGAATCAATCTTCGTCTCTTGAAGAAGAACAATATCCCCCTTTTGTTTATGAAGATAGTCGAGTATCTTCTTCCGCTTAATCGGATGGTTAATGCCTTTCACATTCAGTGAGATTTTCTTACAGCTATTACGTACCAAAGCACCTGATGTAGCTAGCGTTGTCATGAGTGGGTTGTACACTTAATCATGAAATCTCTGTCATGGGCAATGCCATTAAGAGGGTAAGAAAGGCACCTGTCTAAATCAAAGTACATCAACGTTTGCATTAACTTCATAGTATCTCTCATGTCTTTTACAACTATACACTGTTCATGGGTAGTCATACTAGATTCACAGTATGAGGCTGCAGTTAAAAAGGAAAATCGGACACTTGAGCAGAGGAAACAGTGGCATGGAATATGGACAAAATAACAGACAATGAGAAGTAAGAAAAGAAAAATAAGGTTCAAAAACCCACCCCTACCCACCCACATCCCAAACCCTCCCACCCCACTCTGAAAGTATGCAACAGGCATGGCGACAGGGGGAGATTACTCTACTCCCAAGGTAGTCGCTAATGACATCCTGAACGCATGGGACCAGTGCCTGAACAGAGCATAATGAGTTTCAAAATTGTTAATCAAAATTTGAATAAAGAATGTTCGAATGAAGTTAGAACGTACATGAGGCAAAAGCATAGGAATGCAGCATCGTAGAATCCCTAGCGATTTGCGCTTATGAAAACATACTCAATTGAACAGTAACCCAACCCAGACTATTAGCCTGAATATTTGCCTTCATGAACACCGTGTAGAACCTAAAGTATCTCATAGTTGGAACAATAGTTGCAGTAGATCGATGTTATTATATACGAGTAGCATAACACTACATAAGCAAAGTTCCTAAGCTACCCACTAGTTTGAGGGAATGACAGAAAACTTAACTGGACAACTTTGTGTCAAACCTTAACAGGAATAAAGTACGGGTGATAGAACGTCAAGTTAAATAAGGCGCCTAAGAGCCTGCCTTGGGGGGACTCGTCTCGCTGTGTCCATGGAGTTTTCATCTGGGCCTTCGAGGAATCTCTTTAGATGTTGGGGGTCTGTGAAAAAGTGAAGAGAACCTTTGATCATCCCACAGAATCTAGTCAGACATGCAAAGCCAAATTGGTAGTTCAAAGAACGCAGTCTAGGGCGGAGTGCTAGGAACACTTGTCTAGTGTCCACTGTTTCTTTGCTGTAAACCTGAGATATATAGATTCTGTTGTTTTTCCGCAGGATATGGTTGTTCTTACGCATAAAGGTCAGGATCTGTTCCACAAGCTGATAGAGGAGAGGTTTGCAAATGATTGGCCTTGGTACTTTCTGATGTGGTGTAATTCTGGTTGGGCCCTATCAAATTCAAAAAGGTTTGCTAAAGGATAAGTTATTTGCCTGTGCGAACCATGTTTCCAGGAAGGAGATGCATGATCCAGACGAATCTTCCTCCCCCTCCGGAATTCCAAACATTCCTATGTTTCCTCTTCTGTTCCTATCTTCGAGCTCCAACAGCCGTTTTGTAAGAGAGTCCGTTGTGGTCGTCAGACTTTTGAGAGATTTACAAACTTTGATTTCTGCGTCCTCAAGCTGGCTGATTCGGTTTTCTGTTTTGAATAATCTGACGTTAGTGTCTCTAATGTCCTGTCTAATTGCAGAAATGTCTTATTTTGTTGACTTTGCGAGATCGTGGACCTCTGCCAATTTACTTAATATAGTGTCCATTGTTGAATTAATGTCACGTTTACCCTTAGTAGGAGAATCGGGATTTGGAGGATCAGCTTTGAGTCTCTTAAGCTTCTTGGCATCCTTATCACCCATGTTTGCGGTGATGTGGTGGTTGTATTTCTTATGTAGTTCGTAGGCTGTAGACTGTTAAGCTGTGGATTGTAGACCGTATACTGTAGAACGAAGGTTGTAGGAGACCGTATATTTGTACTCTATAAACTGCTGATTTTAAACTGTAGGTTGTTGGTTGTAGGCTGTAAGCAATAGACTGTAAGGAATAGGCTATTTTATCAAGGTTTGAAACAGTACTAGTTTGGTAGAGTTAAGATCTCACTACAGCAGCGGCCATCTTAAAGTCAGGTAAGACTGAGGTTAGGATTATGCATTCCTATGGCGGCAGCCATTTTGAAGTACGGCGTCAGGAAAATAAGATTAAAGTATTACCTCAAGAACATTCTGCAACGTGCACACTTTGGACCAGATAGATGAAGACTGTTATCTATTTTCCCCTAAGCTGCTGACTGTTTTCCCCTCAACTGCGTGGGGCACCTCTTACTCTGGGCAACAATATCCGACACAGTCTGATTTTACTGCCCCTTTCGCCGCCAAGTTTGCAGCCGGTGTACTATTCGGATGAACTGTTTTAACAGTCGCATATGCCTTTTGTGATCTCCCGCTGCGACAGTATACAGCATTTAACATTTGCCCCGAATATATCGGTTTGCTGTTACTCGGTGCCAGTTGCCCCCATTTTGAGTAAGCACCTGATGGACTGTGCATACAATGAGCATACGGTGTCTATATGCCGCTGCCAAACCGCTTCAATCCTGCTTCAGTAAACATATGGCCGAATGTGCCGTTTGGTGCCTTCCGCAGGGACGCCCGCGATTTTGTGTGCAAGGGCGCGCAGCCTTACCGGGGAACAGATGAGCACTCCTGCCGGTGTATGGACCACGCTCTTTTTGCTGCCGGTCAACAGTGTCCACGCATTCCACTGGAAGAATTCCGGTCGCTGAAACTGTAGGACCACAAGCACCCCTTCAGCATTTTTAGCCGCGACTGAGTTCCGGGCTCGATGACGATGCGGTCAGGTAAGAGGCCGGCTATGCTATGTTGGGTAGCAACTTTGTCGAGTCCCATAAACTTCTCAGGCGAGCTTGGTGTATTCACGCCACATTCCGATGCCTTTTACCCACTAAAGGTGGTATCGGTCCCCGCGGATTGCGGGTAAAAATACGATGATTGAGCTACACCATGGGAGGAGGTGAAGACTCACGTCGCCATCTTCGCTGACGTCCAAACCACGCCCACCTATGTTCACCAACTTATATCCCATAACTCTGCTTTGTCTTTTAATAAATTACAAGACCTTTATGACTTACCCTCCTCTTGCTTATCTCAGTACTCTCAATTATCATAGATACTTCAATCATTTCTTTCATCTAAAACTTTTTCATTAACAACACTCCATGTATGCCCTTGACTCCTCCATGCAACATCTCATCTGACTCCGATCCCAAAGCCTCATTTATATATAAACTCCTGTCTACTTCTATCTCTGAAAGACTAAAATCTACCATTGAAATAGCTTGGGAACTTGATTTGTCCATCACCCTCTCTCCTCAAAAGTGGGACAAATTATGGCATAAACTTTTTTCCACCTCCAGAGCTGCTAATGTCAATCAGTCTTTATTTTTTTTTTCAACAGAGCTGTTAGAACACCAATATTTTTGCACAAAATTAACCCATCCTATTCCCCTCTTTGTTGGTCCTGCCTTTCCTCCAATGGTACACTATCCCTTTTGATTTTCTACTGACCCATTATCCCAAAATTTTGGAAATCCATCTGGGCTAAAAGTTCCAGGATTTTTCATCTTGAGATTCCCATATCATTTCAGAGTATTTTTCTTGGATCTATGTCGCTTGGTTTTCCTGATACAGTACGTAAGCCGAAGTTGTTTGATCTGTTTATTGCTCTTGCATTTAAAGTTATTCTTACTTGTTGGAAAGATAATTCCAAAATATGCATGTTAACATGGTGGAACGGTATTTGTGATGAACATAGAATTTCCACTATTTCATCTTCATCTGTATCCCATAGAATTAAGTCTGATTTAGTATGGTAACATTTTACTACTTTTCTATCCACACACTCATTTACATTAATTCTTCCTGTTAATTTTTCTTCCCCTCTTTCCTCTCAGGGTCCCTTTGTCTTTATTTTTATTTTTTTTACTCTCTCTTTTTCCTCAATATTATTCTAAAAATTATCCTGATACCTATTGGTTTGTAAGGTATCAATCGTATTTCCTTTAAACCATTACATCAGGTTGTAGTCACTAATCTCAGTTCCTTTATACTCTGTATTTATGGTTCCATTTATTGTATATTTTACCATGTTACTTCATCCCTTATATTGACTGTGTTCTTGGTACCTGCTTTATTATTCAATAAAAAAATATTTTTTTTACAAAATCTCTTATTTCGAAGCTGAAATTCACTGTTTTGGTACTGCATGAAAAGAGCAACAAAAGGGTAATGCAGAGCAGGGGGCACAGTGTCATTTGCATCTTTATAGCCTCTCGACACCTGTTGTTGTGACTTGTGGGTGCTTTTTTCAGGCATGTCAGAAGGAGCAAGTGGGGGAGAGGTGAGACCTAAATTATAAGGTGTGTGTGGGGGGGTGGGGGGGGGGGGGGCAGGGAGCAAACTGACAAAGAAGCGAAGGTGCCCACTAAATATAGTGAAGGGCATAAAACAACCAACAGTGCCCCCAAAGTATTTGTGTCTTGTCTGATGGGAAACAGCCTTTACCTCGCAGCCTTTACCATGTTGGAACCTTACCATGCAATCTTTACTGCACAGGTAAATACCATGCAGGTAAGTATTTTACACATTTACAACACAGCACTTTACCATGCGGGAAAATATTTTTTATATTTTATTTAAATAACATTTTTTATGTTCTTTTTTTAAAGTGATTTGTAGGGTTTAGGGATGGGTAAAGGGCGGTAAGGGTGACCTTAGGGTTCAGGGTGAGTAGAGGTAAAGAGAGGGGAAGGTGACTAGAGGGTTGAGCAGTGGGTAGAGGTAAAGGGAAGTGGGTGTGACTGGAGTGTCAGGGGTTGGTAAAGATAGAGGGAAGTGAGTGTGACTTGAAGGTTGAGGCATTGATACAGGTAAAGGGAGGTGGGGACTTGAGGGATCAGGAGTGGTAGCGGTAAAGGGAGGTGAGGTTGACTTAGGGTTCAGAGAAGGGTATAGGACGAGGGAAGTGAGGATAACTTGAGGGCTCAGGGTTGGGTAGAGAAAAGGGAGATGAGGGTTACTTGATTGGGTAGGATGATACAGTACAGCCATGCCCCATGTAAATTCTGGGGTGATCACTTCAAAAGTAGAGGAAAAGTTAAAGTCCGCAAAGTTCAGCACCCCAGAGACTCTCAGCAAAAGCCCTAGCTCTAGTACTGCTTGAAAGTGTGACAGGGTGATTTTGAAAAAAACGTTATAGGGTCTCCTCTGGGGATAATTTTATTTCCCCTTTGAAAGGTCTTGTGGGCAATCAAAGTCCCGGGTAATTGGATCCCTGTAAATAAACTATTTTTATTGCTTAAGGGATTCCCTGGTCCCACTTTGGGCACCACAGCATTTACTTTTCGATGAGGGCTACGGTGGAACAGCCAAACCTCCTGCTAGCTCTCTGCATGCTGTGCACACCTGCTGGGTGTCTTACACTGGCATCCTACACTTCTCCTGCCTGTGCTGACTATGGTGGGAGAAGGAACAAAGCACTCTTCCTGTTGTGGTGAGGAGACTCAAGGTTAAGAACTCCTGATCCCTAGACATGGCACGGGGCAATGGGAGCAGGAGGAGTTCCTGGCCGATCTCTTCCCTCTTAGTACCCAGAGAGATGGGGGCTCTTGGAGACACATATGGAAAGAGCATAGCAGCGCTCATTTTGTTTTTCGTTGCTCCCAGGGAGATGGGGTCTACAGACTCATACAGAAGGGGCTCCACACATTCCACGCTCCCAGTATTTATCATGTTTTTTATCTCCTTGGACCAAACTTTGGGAAATTCACCCGACCGGGAGTTCAAGAAGCCCAGGGAGCAAAGAGCTGCTCACACCCATCCCCGGCTGGTCCCCCCAGTAAACTGAGCTTCTTTTAATGTTTTCATATTCCCAGTGGACTATTCTGGATACTTTTGGTGACATTTTGTTCTTAATGCCCCCCCCCCCCGGCCAGCAGGAAGGGGTGTCTTCAGGCCAATAGCCTCATACCCCACCACATGGCTCGGGGGGTCAGGGGATGCCATAAATTACTCTTCATTTTGTGACCAGATAATCAGTATCAGCCCATCTACTTCTTATGGGCCAATCATAGCATATTTGGACCCCAACAGTCCGCATATCTCTTTTAACCCCTCCAGACACATCTGATCACCTTTTTAAATGCTAATTTATAAAACAAGCATTGGAAATGCAATAGGTCTCGCATTAGGAAAGTTTGACCTATTGGTCTTATAAATGACATTTTTTTTATTTATGTGTTGTTTTTTAAAATAGCTCAATTAATAGCTTTGTCATTTACAATGCCAATAGTTATAACTTTCGCAAATGTGACACCTATAGCATTTGTAATGCAACATGTTTTGTATTTACGTGACTTAGATGTATTGATATTACAAATAACAATGGCTTTTAACTTTTTTAAATAATTAATACTTAAATAAAAGTGATTGTAATTTATAATGGCAATAGCTTAAACTTTTGTAAACAACTTTAGTGAAGATTATGTTCAGTGCATTTTATTGTGACGACAATCCAAGAACAGAAGTGAAATATGAACATCTTTTTTGACATTTGTAATAAAGCTTGAAACATTGAGAGAACATATTTGAACCAGTGATGCTGTGGTGATGCTGAGTGATGCTGTGGTTGCGCTGAGTGATGCTGTGGTTGAGCTGAGTGATGCTGTGGTTGCGCTGAGTGATGCTGTGGTTCGCTGAGTGATGCTGTGGTTGCCCTGAGTGGTGCTGTGGTTGCGCTGAGTGGTGCTGTGGTTGCGCTGAGTGGTGCTGTGGTTGCGCTGAGTGGTGCTGTGGTGGTGCTGAGTGGTGCTGTGATGGTGCTCAGTGATGCTGTGGTGGTGCTGAGGTGGAGCTGAGTGGTGCTATGATGGTGCTGGGTTGTGCTGTGCTGGTGTGTGTGGTGGTGCTGAGTGATGCTGTGGTGGTGCCGAGTGGTGCTGTGGTGGTGCCGAGTGGTGCTGTGGTGGTGCCGAGTGGTGCTGTGTTGGTGCCGAGTGATGCTGTGGTGGTGCTGAGTGGTGCTGTGGTGGTGCTGACTGATATTGTGATGGTGCTGAGTGATAATGTGGTGGTGCTGAGTGGTGCTGTGGCAGTGCTGAGTGGTGCTGTGGTGGTGCTGTGGTGGTGCTGTGGTGGTGCAGAGTGGTGCTGTGGTGGTGCTGTGGTGGTGCTGTGGTGGTGCTGGGTGGTGCTGTGGTGGTGCTGAGTGGTGCTGTGGTGGTGCAGAGTGGCACGTGGAATCTGGGAGTACAACGGATCTTCTAAAGGGACGTTTTAGTTGTTTCAAGTGCTCCTCGATGCTTGTTAATTATGACTCGCGGTATCTGTTGATTACAATAGGTAATTAACAGCAAAGTTTCAAACTTTTTTATTTTAACTATGAGGAACGTACATGAGCCAGCATCCAAAGCCTGTATGCTACAACTGGATGTCAGAGACCCTTTGTAACTGGCGAACTGGGCATGTACTTACTTGGGTTAGCGTCATAAGCCTGGTGTGTTTTGGAGCTAACAGCCTGGTGCCTCGTACTCCCTCTAAGTGGTGTTAATTAACTCCCACCATGAAATGTGTGAGGTGCTGCTCGATTTTTTTTTTTAAAAAGACCAGACTGGAAACGAATTCTGAAGTGTTGGGGAGGGCTGTCGACTTTGAAACAAATGAACAAGCCTGGAGTTTAGGCGCCGGCTCAACATTCGGCGATTCTGGGGAAACCATTTAACTTCTCGTGCCTAAATATGAATGTGACTTGTGTGATGTAACTGATGCTCATGTAGAGGCTCTAATACCTCCGGGTTGAGTTTGCGCTATATAAAACTGGGAAAGAAAGTAATTTTGTAATTTCGGTCTAAATGCGCACACAGTTGCAGTAACTCTCATTATGTCAACCCAACATCCTACATTTACTATTCGCGACATTTAAGAATAAAAATATATTAACGCTTTGGTTCTTTATCATTCAAAGGACCATCTGTACTCGTTATGTAGTTTTCAAAATCTTTGATAATGAAATGTATTTACCCCACACCGAGCCAACCTATACTTTATCAACACGTTTGCAGTATTGTTTATTAAGAAAAAACTAAGAAACAAATGCGAAATACACGATGATATTATTACCTAAAACACAGAAATAAAAGATAAACGCATTTCATAAACACCGAGCTGTTCATTCCGAGTCTACTGAAACCCATTACACCGTTTATAGGTTGTATTACATGTATAAACAAAGTGAACTTTCCGAGGTTACTCCAAACAATGTCATTAAACTGTACCGGAAGCCATCATTCTTGGCAGGCCACAGTGCACAGAGCATTAATCCACCGCGGCTAGAAGTTTCTGCTGCAGCTTACAGGGGGTCTCTGTGATATAAAGGGCTGCTTTACATCAAAGTTCTCTGAAACGCATTAGGTCAACCCGGCCAGCTAGTGGCTCTAATATCTAATGTGGACCCCGTACTATCGAAATGAATACCACATGCCGTGTGCGTGCTTACATAAAATACATTATACCGCCCACATATATCGTCATTATTTCCAGAGCGATGACAAACTGGTGTAAACTACAAGACACGCGAAATGTGGCTGGGACTGGATGCTGTACAGAAACAGGTTATCGCGGTTCAAGCTCTAAGTGTGTTTTTCACACCCGTTGATAGTATCAAAGCCGTCGAGTATGTGTTTAGATTGCCCAAACTCGGCCAGGCAGAGTGCCTAAGTGCATTTTTTAGGTTACAAAATATGATTACATGTTGCATCTGTCAGCTGTATAAGTTATGTGCACTTGTGCGGGACACACTTTTTAAACCAAAAGGCGCATTTAAAGTGTGCTGTTTTACAATGCCTCCCAGGCCTTTCCTACCGAGCTTGTACTAACTAGATAATTAAACAACAGGGGGTGGTGATGGACAGAGTTTCTGAATTAAGCAGAATACTCTCACCCAGGCAAGAGATCAGGGCTTAATCCAACACCGTTTTTTCGCTCACTGCACCATCCCAGCTCAGAACCTGGCTATATGCAAATTAGTCTGTCCCTGGCCCAGTGCATCATGGGAACAGGGCAAACCAAACTACCAAGCCAATTCTTTCACTGGGAAGGAAACAAGCTTCCGGGGACCGGTTTCTGGCATTTCAGCCGTCTTCGGCCCGGCTTGCTTGAATCCTGATGGTCCAATGAGCAAGGGACTCACGTCTGAGTATACCCTTCCACGCTTATGGTGGACAAAATAATTAAACAACAGGGGGTGGTGATGGACAGAGTTTCTGAATTAAGCAGAATACTCTCACCCAGTCAAGAGATCAGGGCTTAATCCAACACCGTTTTTTAGCTCACTGCACCATCCCCGCTCAGAACCTTGCTATATGCAAATTAGTCTGTCCCTGGCCCAGTGCATCATGGGAACAGGGAAAACCAAACTACCAAGCCAATTCTTTCACTGGGAAGGAAACAAGCTTCCGGAGACCGGTTTCTGGCATGTCAGCCGTCTTCGGCCCGGCTTGCTTGAATCCTGATGGTGCAATGAGCAAGGGACTCACGTCTGAGTATACCCTTCCACGCTTATGGTGGACAAAATAATTAAACAGGGGGTGGTGATGGACAGACTTTCTGAATTAAGCAGAATACTCTCACCCAGTCAAGAGACCAGGGCTTAATCCAACACCGTTTTTTAGCTCACTGCACCATCCCAGCTCAGAATCTGGCTATATGCAAATTAGTCCGTCCCTGGCCTAGTGCATCAGCGTGGAAGGGTATACTCCACTGGGCCAGGGACGTACTAATTTGCATATAGCCAGGTTCTGAGCTGGGATGGTGCAGTGAGCTAAAAAACGGTGTTGGATTTAGCCTTGATCTCTTGACTGGGTGAGAGTATTCTGCTTAATTCAGAAACTCTGTCCATCACCACCCCCTGTTGTTTAATTATTTTGTCCACCATAAGCGTGGAAGGGTATACTCAGACGTGAGTCCCTTGCTCATTGCACCATCAGGATTCAAGCAAGCCGGGCCGAAGACGGCTGAAATGCCAGAAACCGGTCCCCGGAAGCTTGTTTCCTTCCCAGTGAAAGAATTGGCTTGGTAGTTTGGTTTGCCCTGTTCTCATGATGCACTGGGCCAGGGACGGACTAATTTGCATATAGCCAGGTTCTGAGCTGGGATGGTGCAGTAAGCTAAAAAACGGTGTTGGATTAAGCCCTGATCTCTTGACTGGGTGAGAGTATTCTGCTTAATTCAGAAACTCTGTCCATCACCACCCCCTGTTGTTTAATTATTTTGTCCACCATAAGCGTGGAAGGGTATACTCAAACGTGAGTCCCTTGCTCATTGCACCATCAGGATTCAAGCAAGCAGGGCCGAAGACGGCTGAAATGCCAGAAACCGGTCCCCGGAAGCTTGTTTCCTTCCCAGTAAAAGAATTGGCTTGGTAGTTTGGTTTGCCCTGTTCCCATGATGCACTGGGCCAGGGACGGATTAATTTGCATATAGCCAGGTTCTGAGCTGGGATGGTGCAGTGAGCTAAAAAACGGTGTTGGATTAAGCCCTGATCTCTTGACTGTGTGAGAGTATTCTGCTTAATTCAGAAACTCTGTCCATCACCACCCCCTGTTGTTTAATTATTTTGTCCACCATAAGCGTGGAAGGGTATACTCAGACGTGAGTCCCTTGCTCATTGCACCATCAGGATTCAAGCAAGATGGGCCGAAGACGGCTGAAATGCCAGAAACCAGTCCCCGGAAGCTTGTTTCCTTCCCAGTGAAAGAATTGGCTTGGTAGTTTAGTTTGCCCTGTTCCCATGATGCACTGGGCCAGGGACGGACTAATTTGCATATAGCCAGGTTCTGAGCTGGTATGGTGCAGTGAGCTAAAAAACAGTGTTGGATTAAGCCCTGATCTCTTGACTGGGTGAGAGTATTCTGCTTAATTCAGAAACTCTGTCCATCACCACCCCCTGTTGTTTAATTATTTTGTCCACCATAAGCGTGGAAGGGTATACTCAGACGTGAGTCCCTTGCTCATTGCACCATCAGGATTCAAGCAAGCCGGGCCGAAGACGGCTGAAATGCCAGAAACCGGTCCCCGGAAGCTTGTTTCCTTCCCAGTGAAAGAATTGGCTTGGTAGTTTGGTTTTCCCTGTTCCCATGATGCACTGGGCCAGGGACGGACTAATTTGCATATAGCCAGGTTCTGAGCTGGGGTGGTGCAGTGAGCTAAAAAACGGTGTTGGATTAAGCCCTGATCTCTTGACTTGGTGAGAGTATTCTGCTTAATTCAGAAACTCTGTCCATCACCACCCCCTGTTGTTTAATTGTACTAACTAGAAGCATCACATGGCACATGAAAAGCGTCACACGGTACATGAAAGGAGAGCGAGCTGTGATCTGTGTGTTTCTTGGAAGAACTGAGTTTCAGTAAATTTAAGGGAAATAAACATGGTAATATAGGATAGAAAACATACATGTAGTCTTATTAGTAGCGGCTTCGAGAGACGATAGGGCCTCGTTTACTGTCTTCCTGGCTCGATGTTGTTTGGGAGGGGGGAGTGATAGGGATGTAAGCGCTAGAGGCACGTGGGAGGAGAAGTAGGAGAGTGGTGCAGGCGGGGGGCGGGGAGCGGAGCCTTTGAAGAGACAAATGGTGGTTTGTGACGTAGGAGGCTAAGCTGGGGAACAGATAGCTGGCGATTTGATTTTGTGCACGCGCATTTTAGCTCAATGCGCTTGCGCATTGACCTAAAAGCGCACTGGCACAGCATCAAATTGCCAGTTTGGTTAAACTCTGGATAAGCCCCCATATCTCTCGCCAGCTCGAATGCGCAAGTGCTTCGGCAGGCGAGACCTAATGAACGGATACACCAAATAGCAAAAAATACATTTTCGGCGCAAAGTCCTGTTTTCAAATGCGGCGTAATTTGTTTAGCTGTTTTTCCTGTATTAGACAGCAAAGTTTCCTATAGGAATTAATATGGGAAATTGCACTTTTGTAGCCCCTTACGCCTCCTCCAGTTTCTTTGCCAATCCATGTCTGATCAGCCTGAAACTTTCCATAAAAGAACCAAAGTGGATGAATATATTTTTGAAACTTTTGTGCAAATTTGTCAAACGACACCAAAGTTATTAAAGAAACAAAAAGTGACTTTCCTATGGCAACTGGGACCCAAAAAAAATAAAGAAAATATATATATATATATATATATATATATATATATATATATATATATATATATATATATATATATATATATATATATTCAAATGGCTCGAGCGGGGAAGCGACCCCCAATATTCCATACACCAGCCTTGTTTAGTTCAAAAGAAAGCCAACTCGAGCCCAAATCCTTAAGCGTGTAGTTTATTTAAACACGAGGGCAAACATACACCCGACGCGTTTCAGTGCTATCGCACCTTAGTCATGGGTATTTTTTGTTCGTGCAAAATCAAACTTTAAAGTGAACATAACAATAAAGGTAGGACTGCCTGTCCCAAAACCAAAGACTTTGTTTACACATGGTAGCCATCTTTGACTGTCTTTCTGTTCATTGAAATAAATGGTATTAAAGTATTATTGAATTTGAAAGCGAGGTTTCTAACCAGTTTGCTAAAATTATACACTGTTTCAGATTTATTACTCAATTTAGCCCCAGTGGGCAAATTAATGTTTATAATCAAGCCCCAGTGGACAAAGTATATCCAAAACTAAGTGAAACAAAAAATCAAGGGCCCCATGTAGGTGGCCATTTACCAGCCGGTAACGGCCGATTTCAGCCGTTACCGACCGGTAAATGGGTTTTTGGGATGTAGGGAGCCAATTTTACCGATTCAGTAAATTTACCGAATTGGTAAGTTTACCGAATCGGTAAAATACAGAATCAGTATTTTTACCGATTCGGTAACTTCCAGATGTAGGTGGGACTCTTCTGAGTCCCAAAGGCCTTTCAGATTCGGTATTTTACCACCCAATCTAATTGGGTGGTAAAATACCTAATCCAGGTGTGCATGCACATGTGTGCGTGCACACCTATGCCATGTGACAGACAGACATGCCCTTAGGGCATGTCTGTGTGCCACATGGCACACATGCCTGTATTTGGGGTGCTAGAGGTGTCAAAGTGACACCCCCTGCACCCTTGCTGGAATCGGTATTTAACGAATCGGTAAATACCGATTCGGTAACGCCCATTGATTCCTATGGGCTTCAATGCCCATAGGAATCAATGGGCATTACCGAATCGGTATTTACAGAATCGGTAAATACCGAATCTTAACGATTCTGTATTTACCGATTCTGTAATACCTACACCCCCCCCCTCTATTTTACCACTTCTTAAATACCGAATCGGTAAAATTCGGTATTTAAGAAGTGGTAAAATAAAATTACCTACATCTAGCCCCTAATAATTAAGTACAATCCATATTCCATTTTTCTGACATTAATCCATACAGTCTATCTACTTTTCATATCCATTAGGCTTTCCTGATGTATTTTCTTAATCTTTTCTTGTTTCATATTTTTTGTAGGAGGCGTACTGTCAGCTAGACAAGATTAAGAAAATACATCAGGAAAGCCTAATGGATATGAAAAGTAGACTGTATGGATTAATGTCAGAAAAATGGAATATGGATTGTATTTAATTATATGATTTTTTGTTTCACTCAGTTTTGGATATACTTTGTCCACTGGGGCTTGATTATAAACATTAATTTGCCCACTGGGGCTAAATTGAGTAATAAATCTGAAACAGTGTATAATGTTAGCAAACTGGTTAGAAACCTCGCTTTCAAATTCAATAATACTTTAATACCATTTATTTCAATGAACAGTAAGACAGTCAAAGATGTCTACCATGTGTAAACAAAGTCTTTAGTTTTGGGACAGGCAGTCCTACCTTTATTGTTATGTTCACTTTAAAGTTTGATTTTGCACGAACAAAAAATACCCATGACTAAGGTGCGATAGCACTGAAACGCGTCGGGTGTATGTTTGCCCTTGTGTTTAAATAAACTACACGCTTAAGGATTTGGGCTCGAGTTGGCTTTCTTTTGAACTAAACAAGGCTGGTGTATGGAATATATATATGTGTATATATATATATATATATATATATATATATATATATATATATATATATATATATATATATATATATATATATATATATATATACACACATGTACATACAATACCTTTTCAGGCTTAAGAGTACCATGGACATTATGCAAAAAGGAAATAGGGAACAGGAATTGGTTGATGAGAAAATTTACAATGTAATTAATACGTTATTTTTTGATAATTCTCTTCATTTGTGTGAAAAATGGTTGCTTTTCATCAACAACGTATACCCACAATAATTTAAATATATTACAGCTATGTGCTGATTTGGAAATTATCATATATATTGGCAAAATACTAATTTTAGGTGGGATTAAGCTTGCTTGAATGTGATTTATGGGAAGGTTCTGCTGATTGGTGACTTTAACTACTGGGCCGATGACATTCTTGGCGGCCCACAATCAGCAGAACTGACCGAGCTCCTTTCTGGACTGAATCTAACTCAACAGGTATCCACGGCCACGCATATAAAGGGACACATTCTTGATCAGGTCTGGACTCTTAATCTTTCTACGTCTCCCATTGTAGTCGCACCATGTACCTGGTCCGACAATTATATCATCAAATTTAACGTTCAAATTAATCTCGTGAACAGCCATCCTAGCTTGGTTGGGCGCACTCGAAGGAATTGGCATAAGATTGAAAAGCCTTCATTCCTTGCTTCCCTTGCCAGTTCGATCTCCTCATGCAAACAAACAAGCCTACTTAGATTTTTTGAAAGTTTATAAAAAGTCTATCTTAAAGGCTAAAGCGGTGCACTTCTCCTCCAAAATTTTGTCAGCAACTAATCGCTCAAAGGAGATCTTTCACATTGTGAATGAGCTTTCTAATCCCGACAGTTTTGTGTAAACCTCCCCCCTCACAAACCTTCTGTAATGCACTGAATCTCTTTTTTATTGATAAAATTCACAAAATAAAAATCTAGTATTCCGGTTTGTCAAACCCAAGACCTAAGTCCTCATCCCACTCTTAACCATAGCACTCTCTCGCACTTTCCTGCAATATGTGTGCACACATTCAGAAATCTTCTTTCTAAAGTCAAATTTGGGTCTCCCACCGATTGTTGCCCCCCCCTGTATTCTGAAGGAAATCTTCACTACCTTTTCTAGTCCTGCTCTCAATCTTCTAAATGAGTCTCTGTCTCAGGGTACTGTTCCGGCAACCTTCAAAGAGGCAATTGTTATCCCCCTCTTAAAGAAGGTGGGATCTGATCCACTCACTCTGACTAATTATCGCCCCATTTCCCTTCTCCCTTATCTAGAAAAGATTCTGGAAGCCTATGTCACAGGCTGTCTCACAGACTTCTTGGAGGAATCTGAATTCCTTAATTCCCATCAGACGGGTTTCCACCTGGCACATTCCACTGAGGCAGTAATCTTCACAGTCCTCGATACCTTGAGCAGTGAGGTTCATAGGGGCTTCCCACAGGCCCTTCTTTTGCTCGACCTTTCTGCCTCCTTTGACACAGGCCTTGGTCGGCCGTGTGAGGGAGGGAGGAATCTCTGGCCTCGCCTTGAGTTGGATTAGCTCCTTTCCGGAAAACCGCTCTCAAGCGGTCTGCACTACCCAGTTTACTGCTCCTAAAGTTAAAATCTCACGTGGAGTCCCTCAGGGCTCCTCTCTCTCTCCCTTGTTGTTCAATCTTTACCTCCTCCCTCTTGTCCGAGCTTTGAAGGAGCACAAAGTCTGCACTTTCAATTATGCAGACGATTTCCAACTCATTTTTTCCATCAGTGACTCCCCGGAATCAGTTCATGCTTTTCAATCCACCATGCTGTTCATCAGTGAATGGATGAACAAGAATCATCTAAAACTTAATCCGGACAAGACGGAGCTGGTTTTAACTGGTGGCATTGATAGGAGCCCATGGGGACCCCACTTTTGGCCTAGGGAGTTGGGCCAGCTCCCTGTCCCTTCTAGTTAGGCCAAAAACCTTGGAGTGGTTATCAGCCCGGACCTCACTCTGAAGTCTCAGATCATCTCGGTGATCTCCACCTGGTTTTTTCAACTCTGTAAAATAAAAAAGATTTGTAGATTCCTCACTCATGATGCCCGTATTCAGGTGATCATAGCCATGGTTATGTCCCATGTTGACTATGCCAACTCCTTATACTTTGGCATCCCTCTCTATCTTTCCAAACAACTACAAATAATACAAAATCAGGCTGCTTGCATGATTGTTCATCTTCCCAGGTGTCAGCATATCACCCCTCTTCTGAAGAACCTACACTGGCTTCCGGTTGCCCAGCGGTGTGCTTTCAAGATTGGATGCCTTATTTTTAAGGCACTCCACGGAAGGAGACCGAAGTTTGTTAACAATATGCTAATTAAATATGTTCCAACGCGGAATCTTCGCTCTGCCCACAAATATCTACTACTCACCCCTCACTTCAGATTAAAGCGCACTGGTGGTGCCAGGTTTTCAATCCTGGCCCCCACTTTTTGGAATGCTCTTCCTTCTGAAATCCGTTCCGGCACTAATCCTCTTGGCTTTAGAAGTCTTTTAAAGACTTGGCTCTTTTGACAGGCTTTCTGAATCTTTCTCTTGAGCTTGGATTTCTACCAGATTAGTGCCATGAAACCTCTCCGGTGTACGTGCGCTCTATAAATTCCATTTTAACATTAATTCACTTATTAGTTAGTTTGGTATTAGTAAAATGTGGCTATGTCAACTTGAAAAGCCAAAAATACGGGAGAAACGGTAGTGGATATCTGCTCTCTGCTACTATAAATTAGATCTATTAATATGTTCTTGTTTTTTAACATGAAACATCTATTTGCATTTTTTAAGCGACCTACCAATTGAATTGTGTTGGATGGGGTTTGACAGTGATCACTATTGGGACCAGATGACAGGGATGGCTGGTGACGCGAGACTGGCTTTTATTTAAATGAATATACAGTTCTCGACAATGGTTTTGTACGACAGCTATCGTGACATGGAGCCCGCAACAAAAACATGATGTTCTTTTCTCTGATGCGTCCCCACGCTCGCTGCTAGGGCTGCATAACTAAACCTTAGCTAGCGAGCGAGTCTGCCCTCTCCTCCGGTTACACTTCACGAGAGGGGGCGAAGTGGTCCTCGGGTTTCAAGAGGAACATGAGACGCACAGGAGCCCCAGCAGCAACAGGGAGCCGCCAGGCCGACAACAGAGCACTGTCAAGCTGTACAAATGCGAAAATCTACTTTGGGACTCCAGTTAAATTCAAATTATTTTATAATATGCTTAGTTAATAAAAAAAAATTTTAAGCATTGCACAACATACACTGATAAGAGATATCACAATTCTAGGGAAAAGGTTTCCTTCGCACATGCACATATTTAGTTTCTCCATCCTCTTCACACTTGATTTCTCAGGAAACCTCAAGAAGTAGTATTTTTGAGGAAAGCTCCTTACCGCCTGTCAATCATCTGGTAGCATCGTTTCAGCCACCCGAGGCCGGGCATCTTTCTCCTGGGCGTGGCCCCGTTCAGGTAGACGATCATATAGTCCTCGGCTACCATGAGCTCCAGCGTGCTGATGACGTATCTGTCAAACGTGACAAAACAGAAAGATAATCAAGGAGGGAGACAACGCGAGGAAGGCTTGCTAAAGTGCATCTATGTTTCTGATTTTAGGCGAAGAGTACAGAAAAAAAACGAGCGTATTCAGTCTAACAGCGTCGTTTAGTAAGTGACTTGATCTGAGACAGGAACAGGTGCACATGCATAACTAAAAGCTTTGAAAGATAATCCGTGCAGTGCTTTGAAATACGGCATGGCAAGGGATTACCTGCATCCTGTTAGCTGATTTGTCTGTGCACATCTAAGTCAATGATACCCACCGGCTATCACATGGTTCACTGCCGCATACATATACTTAAACAAGAGGTACTTGACACGGTAATTGGAGAACTTTTAAAGAGTACAGACGGCTGGTAGATTGCACATTTCTCTAATTTAGAGTGCCACTACTATGTGCCACCTCGTCAGAACAGCAAGCGCTATATAAATGCATTTTCAACATGGACAGCTGAAAATGTTCTTCAGAAGTTTGATAAATAAATCGAATATCACAAACGTCTTTCTGCTATTTCATGGTTATGATGTTGGTGTGCTTTGGAAGCACACGTGTCACTGTTTGGGCTAAACGTGGAGTCATGCTAGAAACAATGCCTGAGTCGTCTGGGATAGACGAGTCGTCTGGGATAGACTAGTCTAAGGAACTTGAACGTTTGTAGATTTATATAGTGCGATTTATCACCCGTGACTATTCAGGCGCATCCATGGGCACCGGGAGATTAAGTGATTTAACCAGAATCACAGGATGTCACGCCGAGACTCGAACCCGGATCCCCAGCTCCAGAGTCGGCAGCTCTGGCCACTGCACCATATCCTCTACCAGGCAGAGGAACATACAAAAGGTGATGCGGGAATGCAAATAAGGCCACACCTCTGGCGATTGTTATGCATAACATTCCAACCCATTGTTTCTCCCCACTGTGGCAGCCTAAACAGTGGACAGCCTTATAAAAATCAGTACTGACCCTGCTCCTCATGGGAACAGTCCACCCTGAACTGCTAGGTGAGGCACCCTCCAGATGGTAACACAAGAAACCTCAGAGCCGTTTTGACCTAAATAAGCCAAATAAAATAAAAGGGCACAAGGGGTGAAAAACGATGGCTTGGAATGCTGTCCAGAGCAGCTGCCAGTGGTTGATCATTCCTTCCATCACGTTTTGTGTATTTGAAGAAGTAGCAGCACATCAACAAGGTCTGGGGTGCGTCTGTCTATGGGAGCACTCATGGAGGACGGATCTGTGCTTCGTAAAGAAATACATAAATCTGGTAATAGGGTTCCATTTTCCACATGCATTACTCACAGGAAGAGGTTTTCCATTACATAGTGGTAATCTGCGCGACTGCTGTCTGGTAGGAAGCACGCGGCAAACACAATGATGGCATTCAACCCTTCGCCATAGTATCCTGCAAAACAAACAGAAAGAAAGGCTTTGGGGGTCTGGTGCATGACGTCACAGCACAGAAAAGCTTTCTACTGCCTTATATATATTTTTTCACTGGATTAGGGTTAGAAAGGGAAAGGATTAATATTTATTTTGCTGCTAGAAACAGCACGACAGAAAGGGCCTGTCAGCAATATTTAGTCTACTAGGAAAATTGCATCCAACACCTCTCAAGCTGATTGCACAATTTCTACCACGATACTGATTGCTTTGGGTTTAGTGCTCTAAACCCATAGACCAAGGTCTTATTAGAGAACCTATAAAATCATTTTACATTAAATGAAGCCTTTCAAATCAAAGACTTCTAAATGTGCACTATGTTGCACAGATCATAGTGACATCATACTACACAGGTGTAAACTATGCCTGGGAGAAAATAGCATAATACCAGAGAAATTAGCCTGATTTCGGTAATTTTGTGTTAATCTTTTAAAGTAAAATTCCAGAAATACGCTATAATGTCACACTGTGTAATTACATGCCATTGGTGGTAAAAAAAGACAAATACTGGGAACAACATGAACAACAGAGCACGACTGGCTGTTGTGTGCGGGGCTTTTTTTGTGCAATTTTTGGTTCGCAGAAATTGCATTCTTGTGCCTAAAATGGACACAAGGAATGCCATTTCACTGTGTTATAAAAGCAATAAAATAATATCAGCTCTAGGACAGGCCTATCTTTAACCTCAACCCCACTGTGAAGTTTCTGCAGTCGTACACTTACTATTAACCCATAGTTTGTGAATGGCGAAAAAATAGTAAACTCACACAAAACTAAGTTTACCTTTGTGAATCAGTCCCCTGCGGTCAGTCAAAGCTCGGTAGCTCAGTCCTGATCCATCACTGGGAGATTATGTTCTCCTTTGAGCGGAGAGGTGTGATTTGTATATACCATGTACAGTGCATGTTTTTCCCTTAAAATGGTTGTGTGTGCATCAAGCACAGAACTAGTATCCAAGCTCACTGAGCAAGTTATTCCCCTTGCCAGAGGGAAAGCTATAGACTTAAATGAATGAAAGTAGCATTACTTGCTGAACTCAAAAATACATAAGTAGTATCCCTGTAGTTTAATAAAAGTAAGGCATCAAAGTAGTGAAAGCAAATGAATAAAAGAGGGCATTGGTAAACAGATGCTTAAATTACAGTGATGTGGTAGAAAAGGTTGGCATTAGTTCAACGTGAGATAAACCAATAGCTACATACTCTCCTCCTTGGGAGAATATTATAGCATTATATCCACTGTGATGGGCTATATCATTTGTTAAAGACCCTGTATCTGAGATATAGGCCTGATTCAAGGGCCAATAACGATGGACAGGGCTTTTAACTATAACAGCTCAAGGTAGAAGAGCTATAAACCTATTAGAACATTCCGCCCACTGAGAGTATATTTTTCTAAGTTAAAATTAGTGAAAAGTAAAGACAAACAATTGTATAATAAAGCAAAAGTTCGATACCATTAATTGCCCTGAGCCACTCCATAGGTTTCAAAACATTCCATTTTTCTAAATGGAATTAGAGATTGAAATCCATCAGTAAAGGAATACCTTTCCAGCAAGGGATTGCAAGTGATATCATAGCTGACAAAAGTGAAGATCACGTTGTCTATAAGGCCACTCAGAACACAAGCAGATGCTCATCTGAAATATCCTGTTGTGCATCCCCCACCCCGTAGACCTCTCATGTAAGGAGAGGAGAGGCAAGCTGATGAGTCTAGGGGAGCCATGAGTAAGATGGACTTTTTAACCCTCAGCTATCTGTCTCACCTCAACTCTTAAAAACACATAATGGGCACTGCCACTCTCTCCTGCCACCCTCAGTAGCCCTTCAAATAACAAAACTAAAGGTAAAATCTATCATTACCTACTTTAAGAGTAAAATGACCCTGATGTCTTAAAAACACCCAGTGCATTGTTGCTTATAAACATGCAAAGGTCTCAACATTCCTCCTTACAGAGCGGTTACCAAATACTTGACTCACAAGTTTACCAGAGAGCTGCGGTTCTGTGCTCCACCGGCATTTGTACATGTTTGGGTTAAAACTGTATTACTCCTCTTTGTAAACACCCAGAGACTCCACCACTGCCCACTAACATAGGGTCCTAATACGATGGCGGCAGACTATAATGGAGTGCTGAACCCCCCGCCGATGCTGTGGCGGTCCCGCCATGCATGTAAGGATGCACCCGCCACACTGGTGGGCACATCTTGGGTCTTTTCCATTGCGGGTGGATCTGCTGGCTGCAGACCCGCCCGCAATGTAAAAGGACTGTGCACAGCATTGTAATGCAAAACATGGCAGGCACCATGTGGTGCCTGCTACGTGGTGCATTGCAATGAATACCATAAATACCCCCCAAATGCAACCCATACACCCTGGGGGCCTGAAACGGGCCCCCAACACCAAAGACCGTATGCCTTTCCACGGTGGTAACACCGCTGTGGAAAGGTTATTCACCGCCAGCATTGTAATATGGATGGCAGTGTCTCGCAGTCACCGCCAAAATATGCAGGCACTTTTTCCGCAGTCGACCGGTGGAAAAGCGGGGGATGGTCTTTCTGTCCGCCGCGGACCCCCCAGCCATCATAATATGGCGGAGGGTCTTTGCTGTGTGGATGGCAGAAGGATCGCTCCCGCCGGGCCAGCGGGGACTACAGCCGGCCCGGCGGGGTCGATCCACCCGCCATCCTAATGGGTCCCATCATACATAAGTTAATGATCAAGTACAAGGTATTCATTGAGCCATGTTCACAAAAGCAGACAATTGTGCTACCTAAAGGAGAGTTTTGTAAGCTATTTTCACAATATCCTTTTGAAATATAAAGGAAAGCCTATCAATTTGATGAGTTGTCGAGACATGATACACCTCAACTAGAGTCCACCTCTAGCGTGTTCTGGAGCCCACCTTTGTCCAGTTCTGTTGCCATTTCAAGGTTTTCACTTTAAGTTCTTAGCACCAAGTCCTGTTTTTCATATCAGGCTTCTAAAGACACAACTTAAGAGTTGTGTGAAGGCAGTAGTTAATATGAGTGGATTCAAGCATTTGTGTGTCTGTGTTTGTGTGTGTGCGTAGTTATATCGATGGATAAGTGGGTGGGTGAATGAGTAAATTGATGGGTGGAGAAGATTGATGAGTGAGTGGATGATGTGATGTGTGGATGGGTAAGTGAGTAAGTGGGTAATGGGTTTGTGAGTTGCTGAATGGGTCCGTGGGGGTAAATGTGGTAAGTGATTGAGTCAAAGGGCAAAGTATTATCCTGTGGTTGGCTGTATTTTCGAACTTATCGTTAATTTATGTGTCTGTAGTTGTTTGAAATGGTGAATGAGTGGGCGGATGGATGAGGTTTGAATCGTGATAAGGATAAACAGATATATTAATGAATGGATGGATGAATGACATATGAATATCTTGATTGTGAGGTTTATGGATGAGTGAATAGGTTTATGCGTAGATAGATTGGTGGCCGAGTTAGTAGATTACTGAGCAGACATTAGAATTGGTAGTTGGCTTCATAGATGGATGAGTGTATGACCGTAAGAGTGGGGCAGTGGATGGGTGGGCGAACAGGTCAGTAGATGTATCTGGGCATTGAAGTAAATCGGAGTGGTTATATCAGAGTGTCCAATTTTCCAAGCTGCAAAATGCAAACTTGCTGCTTACTATAGAGAACTGGTTTGCTTTGAAATACACACTGTGCTTTAAAGTTGACATATTGAGTGCATTTGCATTAGCTCATCTATACAAAACTACTTCATTATTATTAGTTAGAAACATCTTTGGAGTTTCTCTGCACGAGGACGTTTATAAATGGTTCAAACTAAATTTTGTTTCACTTGCACTTGCACCGACCTGGAGCGCGAACCTCTTCCTAAATCATTTCCTTTAACATTGCTAGATTATCTTGTAGATAGAACAAAGACAAGTGTTCGAAGGACAACTTCCTGGTGGGAGCAAACAATAGGCATGCATATTCTTAACTGATAAAACAAGCAATGAACTTTAAACAACCCTTAAGTAAACACTACTCAAATGAATTGCGTAAATGCGAAACCTTTGTTTGAAAGTAGTTTCTTTCTACATAGGCTCACACAATCCCACCAATGGAAGACATTTGCTACATAAATACTAAAATGCACAACTTAACAATTATGCACTTGAATTTTGAAATACAACCTGTATTCAATGTGGTACTTCTATTCAGTAAGTACCATAAGCTTAAAAGAGAAAAGCACTGTTAGAAATGTACTATTACACAGAAATCGTTATCAGCAAAATAAAGCTAAAAGGTCTTTGCCAATGGCCTTTACTGTTGCATGCGCATGCGGGCATCAAGAGGCATGCGCAAGCACAGCTGGCAATCTTGGATTGGGTTTTCTGTTAAAGAAAATGACTTCCAAGAAGGCAGTCGATGTGCCTTATGCACGGTGATACACGTTTAAGCATTGCGTGTAGTAGGGCACGTATGGTGACTTTAGTGGCTATGGTATATCGCATGGGTGCTCGCCAACATTTCCCAGGGGGTCTCAAAGTACTGCCTGTGGCATGCCCAAGGGCCGCAGCGGTGCCAGCTTTTTGAGGGTTGGGATGATGAAAGGTGGGCGTAGAGTGAAGCAAAGCAGAAGAATGGTGTAGACAATGAACCGAGCCGTCACATGACTTCTGTCTGCCAACAACGCTCTATTCTCAAGCACCAAGAATTAAAGTCAAATCATTAACTTCTAATGTAAAACATGAGAGGGAAAAATATACTACTCATCTGGTGGCTGAATAGCAAAATGTGAAACCATAAAACCTGGTTCTCAGACCCAGCTTCCCCACTTGACAACAATGTGTGATCCTAGTCAATTGGTTAATTTCACTTTGCCTTCTATTTCTTCATTGCCACATATGAGAGCCCCCTAAAATATAAGAGTTCAGGTTGAGTGCTGTACAAAACCTTCTCTTGCGTTTTATTTAACAAACCATAGTGTTGTTCCAAATATATAACAAATAAGGCTACACACAAAGTGCACCTGACAAAGGACTTGCCTCTTGGTTCACTAATGGCATTGTTTTCAGAATTGGGGCGGCATAAACGTTTCCATGATTATGTTTGAAAACAATCACTGGTAATAAATGCCTCTCAATGCAGTGATATAATCTGATCTACTGTGGTAAAACCTTAATGCATGTTAATAGAATACATTTTTTTGTAGTTTACCAAGAGTTTATTATGTTTTTACATGTTAAGTGCCAGATGTCTTTAACACTAAAGGTGTTCCTGATTTAAGTTGTGTAGGACACCTTCTTTTCTTCTTTACCGTTACTTTAGTTAACGTGTAAATCAAATATGCCTGTTTGTTTAACACAGAATTCGGAACGTACCTGCTCTGTCAAGTGAACAACAGCCAGTGCAGCTGTTCAACAGGTGGCCACAATTAAAGGTCAGGGGGGTCTGCATGGGCCCCCGTGTCGTACTTTGAGTATCCCAGGTATATGGATAAATTAAATTATTAAAAAAGTGAAATCGAGTTGCGCAAAACACAAAAGCGAGAGTGAGAGGCAAAGAAGAGGTTTGCAGCTGACAGACACTTGTAAAAAAGAAATACATAAAAAATAATCAGTGAATATTGATCAATTTGTTAATGAGAGTAAACATAGTTTGTGAATATTGATCAGTTTGTTAATGAGAGTAAAAGTCACCAGAAGGGTGAGGGAATGGATGAGTGAATGGATAAATAAGTGAGAACACAGACAAATGAGAACTTAGTGAATGCATGAAAAAGTGAGTGCCTGAGTGTAAATATTTGTGATTGACCAGGTTAGTGAAATGATGGAAAAATAGGCGATGAAACAATAGGTGAGATGAATGATTGAGTTTATGGATAGCAGATGGCAGACTGTTAGGGGTGTGTGCAGTACCGTTGGCAGCAGGAGGCTGCTCTGCCCTCCCAGCACGTCTCACTCATTCATCCAAACAGTAATTGACGGTAAAGAAACGTATTGCGAGGATTTTGCAATATATATATATATATATATATATATATATATATATATGTATATTACCTACTGACGGTCGCCAGTAGGTAGTTATAGTTAGGACCTATTTTCCATAGGAAATCCGCACCATTCTATTCCCAATAACTTTGGCGCCGGTTGACGAATCTTCATGAAATTTTCAAAACTCGTGGGGCGCTCCGGCCTGCTCCTATCCTGAATGTCTCGGGGTGATTAGTCAAGCGGGGACCGAGAAAAAAGGGGGGTCCCAAAACATGTTTTCCCCATGTAATTTTTCATAAGAAACTTTATCCGCAGCTGCAGCCCGAACTGCTGAACGGAATTACACCAAATTTGGCAAAAAGGTAGCCCTTTGTTCAGAGTCGTGCCTTTTGGTTAAATGGTGTAAATATGTTCAGTAGTTCCTGAGAAAATCAAAAGTACAATCACATATATATCTATGGGCGCGGTGGATCCGCACACCCTGAGCGCACCCTCCCGATCACGAGCTGGATGCTAAATGGCTGTCAACTGGCTGTCAACACTCCAAATCATGAAGAGTTGGCAGCCATTTTGTGCCTCGGTAGAACCGAGGCACAAGAAATCCTTGAAAAAAGTGTGCAAAACGCAAAAAGGGGATAGGGTAGAAACACCCTGACCCCCTAGGCCTGCTTAGCGGGTCCCGCAAGGACACCCTGGGCCCCCAATTTTTTATTTATTTTTTTAAACAGGAAGATGCGCAGGATGCGCGGATCCTGGCGATAAAAAAAAACGGAGCGCAGACTCCCATGCTTCGTTGGTAATTAGCGCCCGGGGGCCAAGTCCCGGGGGCAATATTATTATGTGAATGGGGGGCCCAGAGAGGCCCCCAGCCCTGGGGACCGCCACCACCGGGGCTTTATAAAATTATGCACAGGGAATTCAGAGCCCCCCCAGCCCCGGGGTACGCCACCCCCTGGGTTTCAATATTCATGGGGGACTCAAAGGCCCTCCCTTGCCCCAGGGACCGCCAAACCTGGGGCTTCTTTAGAACATATGTGGGGGGCTTGCGGCCCCCCTCAGCCCTCAGACTTGCAACATATTTTTGTACGTATGTTACATCCCTGTGCTTCGGAAGTACCACAGCATGCTGTAGCTAAACACTTTACAGTGTTATGCTGCAGCCCTTCCTTATAGTTCTGCGCTTATACATTCACCATACACTACTAATGCAGTCTTTCATTTAATTATGCACTAAGCATACATTTAACCAAACTTTCACACACTATCATACACATATAGCTCTTTTTTTAACAAGAGAAGTTAGTTCTGAAAAGAACTGGTTTTTTTTGTTTTATATTTTTGGGGGAATTTTTGGGACGATTTTGTAATTTTTTTTGTTTTGAACAGGAGGAACAAAACAATCAACTCCAGGAGAAAAAAAAAGTCTAGCACCGATGATTTTCCTGTGCTCTGCAGATAAGATCTACAGGCTGCTCTCCGTAACACAATAATTTGTTGCACTTAATACAGTGCACCTTCAGTTGACCAAACTGTGGACGTATGTCCAGATGTTGTGGCGATGACGACGCACCAGAGGCTCTTGCAACTGGAGGTGGAGGTTTTTCACAAAGTCTTCTTCACTCCTCATGAGCCAGGTTCACGGGGTGCAGCGTCTTCAGGTGTTTATACATGCTTGCCGTACCACAGGAGTATTTTTTGATAGGATCTCCTCTGGAAAGCACCCTCTCACAAATCCTGCAGGTCACTTTAGTTGCAGTAACTTTTTTTGGCCTTCTGGTATCGAATTTTTTTTCCAGACAACTGAAGTGTTTCTTTCAATGTGTGGAGGCTCAGGAAGAAATTCATGATCCGAAGAGTGGCCTGAATCTGATGGTGGCTGCTGTCCTGAAGCCATTTGGTGCAGTATTGAGAAAATAGCACAAAGGAATGCAATCAAAAAAGATTCTTCTCAGTTGAGAGATGTCCCTCCAAAGAATGTCTAAGAAGAATGATTGAAATGGTTGGGGTCCTTCAATAGTTAGAATAGGAAGTGTTATGACCCAATCAAATCTCCTTTTTTCAGGTCACATGGGGTCCGCGCACCCTGCGCACAGGCAGCATGCACCCAACGCGACTTCACGAAATTGCATTTTAAAGTAATATAGGTTTATTAAAAGTAAAAGTATATTATTTTTATGATTATCTTAGATAATGTCTTGTCCTAAAATGCATATTAAATATATATATAAATATATATCTTTTTAGACATTAAAAAGTTTCACGGGAGTAGCGCACTGACCGCGTTGAACACGTATATGACGTCACGCAAAGCGCGCGAGCGTCGCGTAACGTAATACGTATACATCACGTATGCGTTTGGAGTCGCGTACCGGTCGCATAGCAATCACACACGAAAATACCTACCCATCGCACACCCTACCTGGTTCATACACAACAATCCTAAAATGGCGGCTAGGTTCCGCGCAGTGATCGAGAAAGGTACGCTTTGGGTGCACGACTCCCAAAAATATTAAAAAAAAAAAAACAATTATGATAATAATATAAATATATTTTAAAAATCAAATAAAAAACCCAATATTAAGAGTTTCGATATTTTAAAAAACGTTTTATTTCAATTTATATTAAAAATACATAATGTAATTTAAAAAATAAAATATGTAAAAATAAATAGTTTAAACAATTTAGAAAATCAGTATCAAAATACGAAATATAGCAATGTCATTCATAGGTTTCAGGGGTGTTATAGTTAGCTGGACATTTCACTCATACAAAACCATTGAAATTCCTCTGTTATAGTTAGTAGTACTAACTATAACCCGCGCGCCCGCAATACACTGCTGATGATGTCACATATTACATCATTCATGACATGGTCAGTGACATCTCTGATGACATCACTGATGACATCTCAAATTACATCACTGATGAGATCATCCACATGACAATCAGATACACCTCATCATACACTAGCATAACCTTTCATCACTCATTATAAAATATGGAGTACCATATTTGAAACCATTGATACACCAATATAAATTTCTAAAAACCTACTCAGTGATTCCTAGATCTACACAGACATCTAAATACTTACCTATAGATTCACTCATACATGCTGACAAAGATCAATACAACACTATCAAATATACTTATACACCTACATCAACATTACCCACCAGCATACATCCTATTCACGTATGCAGTCATCCTACTCACTTATGCAAATAATTGATCATACTTACATTTACTCAGCTACACACTTACACAAACACCACTTCATTTATTCATACAGATAGTAACTCATACTTAGTGTGTTATAAAATCACTATTACAAGTATACAGTTATCCATAAAGTCACTCACAGATTCACTGAATCTTATGTATACGTATTTATATACAACTGTCACATACACTGCCTTTTATATTTCTACTTTGTCAGACATGTATCATTGAGAAATATATTTACTCATCACTACACCCATAAAGACATTCACTCACCCAAACAACTGTTTCCAAATGCACTCTAAACCTCATATACCTACTAAATCAACTATTTACACATCTTTGGACAGTCACACACCTCCCACCCAACCACACACACATTCACTCTCCCATACAAATACCCACTTAACTAATCAATACCTAATATAGACTTTCACATAGCTAGTAACCAACGAATGCAGTAGTTTACACAACAAGAGACAGAGTGATACAGATATTCACACAGTTTAATCACTATCCCATATATTTAGTGAGACACTTTTTGTAATTTCTTTTTTTTTTAGTTTTATATAGCGCAAACTTGACCCGAATCGAGTATCAGAGCGCTTTACATAGAACCAGTTACGTTACATGAGGACGCACATTCATTTTTGTTAGGCACTGTGGAGATTAAGTGATTTGCCCAGAATCACAGGATGTTTGGCCCAGACACTTATACTTCCACTCATTCTTTAATGCAGATTGCTATATATATATAATACATATTTAAATATCGAACCAAACCACATTCACTGGATGATGTCATCAATGATGTAATCAGTGATGTCATTTGAGATGTCATCAGTGATGTCACTGACCATGTCATGAATGATATAATATGTGACATCATCAGCAGTGGATTGTGGGCGTGCGAGTTATAGTTAGTAGAACTAACTATAACAGCGGAATTTCAATGGTTTTGTATGAGTGAAATGCCCAGCTAACTATAACACCCCTGAAACCTATGGTTTTTTTAGTGAAAAAAAAAATATATATATATATATATATTTTTTTTTTGGGGGGGGTTTTTTCCCCGCTCTCTCTTCGTGTTTCTCCCAAGAAGATAGGCACTCACGGGGTTCGTTATCCTAACCGTTTTTATTGCATCTAGCAAAACATGTTATATATATGTTCAGTAATCATATCTTTGCTCATCTTACATTAAAGTGAACAGTCATCCTGAGAGAAAAGATTTTAATTAGGTAATTAATCAAAGTATAGGCACTATTTTAGAAATTTAGATTTCAGTGGTATAGGATAGTGGGTTACTATATAGTGCACTCTTTTTTAAGTGATTCACCTTGCACTAATCCAGACAACCCCAATGGTGATTTTAGTGATCTTTGATAACCATATAAGCTCTAAAAGTTGTAGATGTGGAGAGAAGCCTTCAATCTTATCTTGAAGGAGTGTTAAGCAGCTTGTTTTACCCGGATAATCCTGTAGTGTAGGTTAAATAACCACACACTGTATATATAAAAAAGACAATCCTAAATAATTTTGGACGATCGGAGCTCACTGGAGGGTGTAATTATGCTGCATTGAAACTACAAGGACCAGCATGCTTTGTGTGAATAATGAGGAGTAAAAGGCACACCTGAGGCCAATGCAAAATTTTTAAAAGCATGCAGGAAACTCGTGTTTGGGCATGAAAAAACTTTTTGTCCGAAAGCCTCTGAGGAAGGAGGGAGACGCCCTCTGAAACGCATCAGGCTGGCAGGATTGGAAAACGGGATCGTAAGCTGACTGTTACTGCAAATAAAGGATGTTCCTTACTTGTGTGGTGTGCGGCCTCATCTGCTGGGAAGTTTTGGGAGGAATTCAATACACGGCGTTTTCCAGGACGTGGAGGGATCGCACCATTCAACAGCACGGATCGAATGCTTACAAGGGGAAATCATTTCCCTTTGTGATAAGGCACACAAGGAAAAATTTTGGCAGGCAGAGTACAATCCAGGGGCCCAATGGAGGGCTAAAAAGACAATCCTAAATAATGTTGGACGATCGGAGCCCACTGGAGTGTGTAATTATGCTGGATTTAAACTACAAGGACCAGCATGCTTTGTGTGAACAATGATGAGTAAAAGGCACAAATGATGCCAATGTAAAATGTTTAAAAGCATGCAGGAAACTCGTGTTTAGGCATGAAAAACCCTTTTGTCCTAAAGCCTCTGAGGAAGGAGGGAGACGCCCTCTGAAACGCGTCAGGCTGGCAGGATTGGAAAACTGGATCGTAAGCTGGCTGTTACTGCAAATAAAGGATGTTCCTTACTTGTGTGGTGTGCGGCCTCATCTGCTGGGAAGTTTTGGGAGGAATATATAAAAATATGTTTATTTATTACACAATACTCACAACAGATTGGCATAGCTCCTATCCTGAGATATAAACACAAATACACAATAATACTTCAATTGCAATAAGGTAAGTAGCAAAAAAATACAGTGGTCTCCAGGGGGAGACTAAACCATATAGTAAGAAATTGGACTGCGAACTGCGACTGAAGTGGGGACTTGGACCAGGAGACTCAGGGGAGCTGGGGAACCAAGGAACCACTCAAGGGAAGGTACCCTGGAACCCCACAGAGGGTGTGTGGAGAGTGAAGACACAGCAGGGTGCCCAAAGGAAGTCAACAGGGAAGTTGCGGTTGCAGTTTTTAAGATGGACCCCTCCCAGTGGACCCTGAAGGAACCCTAAAGACATAAGGTTGGAGAGTCACCCCACCCGTGGATACCCCTGGAAACAGGATACCCACACCAGGGAAGCTGGGTGCATAGGTGCACAGTGACATAGGAAACTGCCGTTAACCACAATGGAGGACTTCAGTAATGATGCCGCTGGAGAAGACTGTGCAAATGTCTGGTGGAATCCAAGGATACATTCTTGAATAGGAGAACCTGTAAGCAGAGAGGACAGAGTCTATGCCACTCAGAGGTGACGAGGTGCCGCGGAAGAGCAATGCCCACTGATGTCGGATGGTTCAGAAGTGTTGACCTTGTTGCTGCCGCTATGAGGACCAGGTGATGCTGTGAAAGGCCAGGATCCATGCTCAAGCTGTCTCACATTGGAAGCCAAAGACCAACAGGTTGGTGTCCATCGGAAGCACCAACAAGCCTTGGTAGCTGCAACTGGCATGGGGAGTGAAGAAAAAGCAACGTTGGGGCTAGCAAGGTCCAAAGGACTCACCACAAGCAGGAGAGTCAGAGCAGAAGCCAAGCAAGCAGTGATCCCACTGGAGCAGAAGAAGACCCCCAAGGAGGACCCACAGGCTGAAGGCATCGGAGTAGCAAGAGGACATCGAGCATCTCACCAGGCAGGAAGACCCACGGTGCAGAGGATACAGTGAGGATGCTGTACTTGACAGGAAGAGGTGCTGGAGGCTGGTGCTTCTTATAGCTCAAAGACCTCTGGAGTGCAGAACCAACAAGCCTTGGCAACGGAAAGTCCAAGTGGTGCACAGGGGTTTGGTTCTTGCGGTTCGGACGAGGGATGCTGGTCTCAAAACTACAGAGAGGACAGGCCAGGCTTCGAGGGAGTTGCAGAACCACCATCTGTGTTGCTGAGCCTTTGAAAGTCCATGAGACATCAGGAGCAGCAGACCAGTCAGCTTCATTGCAGTGCCTGCAGGTGCAGGGGAGTGACTCCTTCACTCCAAGGGAGATTACTTCGGGGGTCCTTGGTGCCCACAGGTCTGCTGAAGATCCTGGAAGAAGCACAGACACAGATGAAGAAGAAGACTTGTGAACAGCGAGACCAGGAGCAGCAGGAGTCTTCATTGATGCAGTCTTTGTTCCAGGCTAAGTCCAGCAAAGTCCAAGTGTCCAGAAGACCAAAGAGTGGCGTGGTTTCAGTCTTGAGTATAGTCCCACAATGAATCTGAGTACCCTCCAACATGTAAGCCCTTAAATACCCTAGGAAGCGGATTAGGACGACTCGGGGTCCCTCCCAGAGGAGGGGCTGGACAGAGGGAGGATATTCCCATGTCCTTTGTCCAGTTTCACACCAGATCAGGAGTCAAGGGCTCCCCTGAACTGCTTCAAACTGAAGTATGCAAGTAGGGCACCAAATGTGCTCTTCAAAGTAGTCTGGTGGCGCTGGCAAGTGCTCCAAGCCCAGCTCAATACAATAAGTCCTGTCTGGGAGGTGGTCACACCTCCCTGCAATGGGAAACCTATTGTTCTACCGGGAGTGCAGGGGGTACCACAAGGGAGCCCCTGAGTAAATGGGATCATACTTCCAATACCGGAATCAGTGCTGGGTATGATTCCAACATGACCAGGTTCAGTGCAGCCACTAAATAGTTGGATATCTCGTAATGACTGATTTCCAATATATGTATCAAAATGGCTAGCCGCACTTACAAAGCCTGGAGAATAGATTCTGGGGTTTGTAGGGGTGTCCTGCTCATGCAGGAGCACCCTAACACCTACAGCCAAGCACTCTGCCTTCAGGACTGAAAGGCCTGCCATTGGGGAGACTTATAGATTTTAAATCTGGTAACCTCAGATATAAGCAAACTTATATCTGTCATGAGAGGTGCAAGCATCAACAAGTATGCAATGGCAGGCCTTTAGTCACAGTTTGAGTGGTCTTTCATGGGTGGCACAATACATGCTGCAGCCCATGGGAGACCCCTGGTACCTATGACCTGGGTATCTTAGTACCATATACTATGGACTTACAAGGGTACACCAGCAGCCAATTGTGGATGTACAATAGTACTTACCATTGTCAATTTAGGGATAAAGCACAGTAACTGGGGTCCCGATTAGCAGGCTCCTAATCAGACAAGTCAAACACATAATGACACCAAGCAAAAACTAGGGTAAACAAGAAAGCAGATCCTACTTTACTACAAGGGGCTTTCCATTAAGATGACTGGGTCATTCCCTTCAATGTCTACATGAGAGTATATGGAGCTACCAGAGAGTTCAGTCGTCCGAGACACTGGCATATTTTATAGAAAGTGAGATTCCATCTCCTGTAATGCACCACACAGCACCAAGGCATAACATAGGCTTTGTACTAACATGTTCCTTCTGTAACTCTGTCCTTAGAAAGCACTCCTATAGGTCCTGGAGGCAGTTAGGGAAATAAACTAAGGCATGGCTTCACTTAGACATATTTGATGTTGCAACTTACTTACTTATGCCTACTATCCCTCCTGGGGTATAGGCCATCAACCAGGACTCTCCAATCACATCTGCCCTGGGATTTTATTTCAATCTGACTCCAGGTGAAACCCATCTCCTTATAGTTGGCCTCAGCGCTAGGTGTTTCTTGGCCTTTCTCTTATCCTTTTCCTTTGAAGGTTCCAGGTCAGGGCTTGCCTGGTGGTGTTTGATGCAGGCTTGGGGAGGGTGTGTCCTATACAGCCCCAGCATCTTTTCAGGATTTCTTCATGAGCAGGAGTAGGAAAGCCTGTTGCCATAGGTCATTGTTGCTGATGGTGTTTGGCCAGAAGGACTGATTTTACACTGGTGTTAAAAAGCCTGATCTTGGTTTGCAGTGTTAGGTCCTTGTAGCACCAGATATTATTTTGCTCAATGAAGGCAGCCCTTGCTTGGCTAATTCTTGTCTTGACGTCGGCAACTGTGCCACCCTGCTTGTCTACGTCACTGCCCAGGTAGGTGAAGGCCTCAACCTCTTACAGTGCATCACCTGCAAGAGTGACTACAACTGGCTGGCCTTGTTAGCCTTCAGAATTCTGGTTTATCACTTGTAAATGTTGAGGCCAAGTTCTGCTGATGTAGTTGCCACATTGTCAGTCTTAACTTGCATCTGCAGATGGGAATGGGAGAGTAGGGACAGGTCATCCGCAAAATCCAGGTCATCGAGCTGCGTCCAAGGTATCCATTGGATCCCATTGCTTGCTGTGGATGTCTTCATGGACCAATCTAGGGCCAGCAGGAAGAGCAAAGGCAAGAGGAAACAATCCTTCATACTCCGGTCCTCACTTGGAAGTCTACTGTGCATTGTCTTTCATGGATTATCTGGCATTTCATTCCCTTATAAGAGTTCCTGATGACTCTTTTGAGTTTATCTGGCACACCGTAGTGGTGAAAGAGTTGCCACTTGTTCCTTTATTCTGTTCAGGATGATTTTGTTGAACACTTTGCCTGGGGTTGATAGAAGAGTTATCCCTCTGTAGTTTGCACAGATATGTAACTTTTTCCCATGTAATGACACCCGTTTTTGTGAATTGGGCAGAATCTTTTGAATCACGCTCCCTTCCAATATGTATAATATTAACGTCCTTTATCAAAGTTCAACTCACACAAATAAAGGCCAGTAGGGTTCAGTAGAACATTAGAAGCCATACAGAACTGACCACGCCCACGGAATAGGTCACTGCTAGTATAATAACACTGTTTTGTTTTAGTAACAGCACAATATTATCTACAAAGAAAGGAGTAGCCTTAAAAGCAGGATAGGGCAGTCAGACAATTGACAAAAGCAGGTATTCACGCCCACCTACAAAGGGAGAACGTCAACTGCAGCTGAGGTGATGAGTAATAGTATTTTCCAGAGTTAAGCAATTGTCACTAAAAAACGTACATTGCATGAATGTAGTTATGTAGTTACCTCCGGAAGGCAGATTATTTTCTCATAGTTCTTTGACATGTTATAATTGCAGGTCTAGATTTGAAGCTAAAATCAGCACTGGGGAGTATAATAATAGCTTTATACTGCAGAAAAAATGGGGGTGGAAGTATGCCTCAAGGTGCTCAAGTCTTATTTTCTGAGGTAATTCGGAAACTGCAGAACAGTCAGATCTTATGACACAGGCATATTTTTGTTAAACTCCAGAAAGAGTAGAAGACTTCCTATCCATTCTAAGACCTTGGGATAGCTGGGTAAAATTATATTTTCATTCATGGTATTCCAGTGAGCATAAGTAAAACATGTATCTCATATCAATATTATCTTTGGTCCCAATTGACTAAGAAAGTAGCAAATGCACACCTGCAACTGAGTGTAGATTTACTACTTTCTGGCATTCACAATAATTCCCATGCATGAGAATGGAAGGGTCCACCTGGTGCAGGTTTCCATGCAGAACCCTGGGTGTGTCATGTCACCATCAGGATCCAATTCACAGTCTGCAGAACTCTTGATAGCAGAGAATTCCGCTTAGGGGAGGTTGTACCGTCTGTGGATGACACATGTATTTTCTTTGCAATCAATTATTTTCTCCTTGGAGAAAGCACTTTCCCTGCACTGACACCAAGCCTTGGGATGATTAATTTCCCTTTGCACCATGGAAAGGGATTTACACCAGCACTGTGCTTGCGTAAAAATCATACTGATTCCAGGCTGCAAAGGGGAACAAGAGGAGTTTGTAAATGCCCACAAACATATCTGTTTGTGGGCTTCCTTAAAGTTTCAAGATTAACCCTGCCTGGGAACACCTATATCCCCACTCCTTTGATGGGATTTATTGGTACGCCCAACTCTACACTCTTGGTGGAAATCTCCACACACATAAACAAGCATCAACAGGAATACCTTTGTGAATTCGTGGCAAGCGTAAAAAAGGTAAATTCGGTAGCAAACTTACTTTTACTGCTGAATTTTCTTCTATAAGTAGGACCTACTGTGTCTTGCATCTGTTTTAAAGTTTTGCATATTTAGTCTAAAAGTAGACTTAAAGTTTGCATTACATATCATAGCTCTTTTATTGCATAAAAACTAATAAATATCTCTGGAGAGGGAATCATGTTTTTTTCTTTCTCCTCAATATTTGGTATGCTGCATCATAATAAACTCCCAACAGGGCACTTCTAATTGTTGGCAAAGAATCCAAATGCTTGCCCCAAATTATGTTTAACAAACTACATTTCACGGAGGTGGTTAATGGACTTTAGAAGTACATCAAAAAATCCTTTGACATAGACACATCAGGGAAAAGTCAGAAGGAAAAAAAAAATAGTAAGCTTTTTTGCCCATTTATTTGTTTGCCGTAGTTGAAAATCGACTAAATCGGGACTCAGTGTGCATAGGCCAATTTAGCATAATTTTGGACTACTAGGCAAAATTAGTCAAGGTCGAGTTGTGAAAAATCTCTGCTAGCTTTGATTCATACACAAAAAAAGGCTGAGCATTTCTTTCCTATCCTTGCGGCAATGACGAGAACCATATATCTGATCCTAGTGACATTATTAAGCCATGGAGATATTTTTGGAAATGGTTCAACAGTCGATTAAACTATAATTTGATCTTTTGCTATTAAAATAAGCTTAAACATCAATTTGCTCTATTCGAGTAATATGTTGTTCTCGTTAATGCTTTCAGTTGTAAATATAGAGCAAATCAGGCTCACTTTATACATTTGGTAAGACCTTGCTTACATTATTGATCAAGCGCAGCCAAAGTCAATACGTCTTGATATTTTTAAAGAAGTCATGGCATTCACATTTTTATGTCTATCAAAAGCTGTAATCATCACTTTCCAGGTGTTGACTGCTGTAGCTTGGGCCTTTACTATAGGTACTTTAAGTAAATGCAAGTGCTTTCTATAGCAGGCTGCCATAGGTTTAGCCACTACTAAAAGCCCGATAGACATCACATGCCCCTTGTTAACATAACCACCACCTTAAGGAAGCTCATGATGAAGGCACTGCACAGGTGGAGACAGGTTTGATCTAGTAGGTTAAATGTGGTTGGTTACATATGGTTAACAGGTATGGGAGGTGTGGATGGTATAGCAGGTTAGTTATGTTAGAAATGTTAGTTTTGGCAAAATAGGTTAAATGTGCTAGGCATTGGCAGTATTGTGAGTAGATATTGTACATTGGATTAGTAGGTATGGTAGAAAGGTATGTATTATAACTTATGGACGTAAGTAGGTATGGTAGATAGGTATGGCAAGTTGGGATGGCAAGGTAAGTATGGTAGGTTAGGTATGCTAGGTATAGTAGGTTAGATATGGTAGGTTAGGTATGGTGTTCAAGGCATATTAGGACATAGTATTTTTGTCTCATAGTTTAAGGGTTTGAATAACTAAGCATTTTCTAAACTTATCACTTGCAGATTGTAGCATTCTTAATTAGAAGCACAAACATGCAGTTTTATTGATAAAGCACACATTTTGCTTATAGATTAGTGGTTTATTTTATGCGATGCTGTAATCTGTTTCATTTATGTCTTACAATTAGGATTCCTGTTTTTTCGTATTTATGTTTTTTGCATTTCCGTATGTATTTATCCATACTTATTTTTTGCTCATTTTTCCTGTATTTATCTATTTTTATTTTGTGTTTCTGTATATATAAAGCTGCGCTGGTTTTTTCCAACATTTATTAAACTGATAAATGTATACTCGCAATTGAATGTCCAAAAGGTTTCAAGCAGTGTACAGTGCAATAACTTTATCTACATTTGCTTTATAGAAAAGCATAAATAACTGTAGATCCGCACTTAAGCCTAATTAGGAAATCTACTGTCTTTTTTAACTTCCCCTACCTCTTAATCTGTACCCCTAATAACTTGGCACTCATGATTGACAGTAGAAAAAATCATCCAAAGAAGGCCTATTTTCTGTATTTTTCTGTATTTAAAAATGAATACAGACCGGAAAATAAATAGTTTTCTGTCTGTAAAAATCAGTAAAAACGTAAAACTGGGAGCCCTACTTACAATTCACAGCATAAGAAACTGAAGAAAAAAGTTGTTGTAGTAGTGAAGGGCCCATTTGTTGAACAGAAGGAATTAAGCAGTATCCTCAAACAAGAGTGTTACGAAATCTGTTCAACATTTGCACTATTTGTAGAACTCTTCCCGTCAGCTTGTAGGAATATATTTTTATAGACAATCTCTAACATCAATCAGCAATAATATGCCGAAGTCATTGCCCTCCTCCGCAGTTCTAGAACAAGTTCCATTTCTGAGGAAAAAGACATTCATTCCAGTGTTCTGCCCTGACCCTCAGATGCTCCTGGGTGTCTTCAGTCAGCCTCTTGTGCTATAAATGGCCTTCTCTGCTTTAATACACATTTCTACACCATGCATTATACTTTGGCACTAACAGTGTGCCTCAGGGCCGTAGGATTGCCATTTTAGGACATATCAGTGCCAAATTCAAAACTGCCTTCAGGTATTTCGGGGGTGGGTCATTGCCCTAATTTCCTAGCGATTCAGAAAAGGGGGTGGTGATGAAAAGAGTGTCTGAATTAAGCAGACCACTCCTACCCAGTCCAAAGATCAGGGCTTGATCCATCACCGTTATTTATCTCACTGCACCATCCCAGCTCAGAACCCGGCTATATGCAAATCAGTCTGTCCCTGGCCCAGTGCATCATGGGAACAGGGCAGACTAAACTACCAAGCCAATTCTTCACCAGAAAGGAGACAAGCTACCGGGGACCGGTTTCTGGCATTTCAGCCGTCTTCGGCCCGGCTTGCTTGAATCCTGATGGTGCAGTGAGAAAGGGACTCATGTCTGAGTATACTCTGCCACACCTATAGTGCCCAAAAACGATTCAGAAAAGGGGGTGGTGATGAACAGAGTGTCTGAATTAAGCAGACCACTCTTACCCAGTCCAAAGATCAGGGCTTGATCCATCACCGTTATTTATCTCACTGCACCATCCCAGCTCAGAACCCGGCTATATGCAAATCAGTCTGTCCCTGGCCCAGTGCATCATGGGAACAGGGCAGACTAAACTACCAAGCCAATTCTTCACCAGAAAGGAGACAAGCTACCGGGGACCGGTTTCTGGCATTTCAGCCGTCTTCGGCCCGGCTTGCTTGAATCCTGATGGTGCAGTGAGAAAGGGACTCATGTCTGAGTATACCCTGCCACACCTATAGTGGCCAAAAACGATTCAGAAAAGGGGATGGTGATGAACAGAGTGTCTGAATTAAGCAGACCACTCTTACCCAGTCCAAAGATCAGGGCTTGATCCATCACCGTTATTTATCTCACTGCACCATCCCAGCTCAGAACCCGGCTATATGCAAATCAGTCTGTCCCTGGCCCAGTGCATCATGGGAACAGGGCAGACTAAACTACCAAGCCAATTCTTCACCAGAAAGGAGACAAGCTACCGGGGACCGGTTTCTGGCATTTCAGCCGTCTTCGGCCCGGCTTGCTTGAATCCTGATGGTGCAGTGAGAAAGGGACTCATGTCTGAGTATACCCTGCCACATCTATAGTGGCCAAAAACGATTCAGAAAAGGGGGTGGTGATGAACAGAGTGTCTGAATTAAGCAGACCACTCTTACCCAGTCCAAAGATCAGGGCTTGATCCATCACCGTTATTTATCTCACTGCACCATCCCAGCTCAGAACCCGGCTATATGCAAATCAGTCTGTCCCTGGCCCAGTGCATCATGGGAACAGGGCAGACTAAACTACCAAGCCAATTCTTCACCAGAAAGGAGACAAGCTACCGGGGACCGGTTTCTGGCATTTCAGCCGTCTTCTGCCCGGCTTGCTTGAATCCTGATGGTGCAGTGAGAAAGGGACTCATGTCTGAGTATACCCTGCCACACCTATAGTGGCCAAAAACGATTCAGAAAAGGGGGTGGGGATGCCAGAAACCGGTCCCCGGAAGCTTGTTTCCTTCCCAGTATAAGAATTGGCTTGGTAGTTTGGTCTGCCCTGTTCCCATGATGCACTGGGCCAGGGACAGACTAATTTGCATATAGCCAGGTTCTGAGCTGGGATGGTGCAGTGAGCTAAAAAACGGTGATGGATCAAGCCCTGATCTGTTGACTGGGTATGAGTGTTCTGTTTAATTCAGATACTCTGTCCATCACCACCCCCTTTTCTGAATCGTTTTGTCCACCATAAGCGTGGAAGGGTATACTCAGATGTGAGTCCCTTGCTCATTGCACCATCAGGATTCAAGCAAGCCGGGCCGAAGACGGCTGTAATGCCAGAAACCGGTCCCCGGAAGCTTGTTTCCTTCCCAGTATAAGAATTGGCTTGGTAGATTGGTCTGCCCTGTTCCCATGATGCACTGGGCCAGGGACAGACTAATTTGCATATAGCCAGGTTCTGAGCTGGGATGGTGCAGTGAGCTAAAAAACGGTGATGGATCAAGCCCTGATCTGTTGACTGGGTATGAGTGTTCTGTTTAATTCAGATACTCTGTCCATCACCACCCCCTTTTCTGAATCGTTTTGTCCACCATAAGCGTGGAAGGGTATACTCAGATGTGAGTCCCTTGCTCATTGCACCATCAGGATTCAAGCAAGCCGGGCCGAAGACGGCTGTAATGCCAGAAACCGGTCCCCGGAAGCTTGTTTCCTTCCCAGTATAAGAATTGGCTTGGTAGATTGGTCTGCCCTGTTCCCATGATGCACTGGGCCAGGGACAGACTAATGTGCATATAGCCAGGTTCTGAGCTGGGATGGTGCAGTGAGCTAAAAAACGGTGATGGATCAAGCCCTGATCTGTTGACTGGGTATGAGTGTTCTGTTTAATTCAGATACTCTGTCCATCACCACCCCCTTTTCTGAACTAATTTCCTAGCAGCATAACCTTCCCTTCTACAGAGACAGGTATTTCATTTGCTCCCTTCAAAGTCTCAAGAACTGGCCTCCAGAACAATTCATCTTCGACAGACGACGAGGAGGGAAAATTAATAATTTTTAAAATTTTCCTTTATGGTCGTCTGTCGGAATACCCCCCTATCCACCCACAGGCCCCACCGCTCCTACCTGCACGGGCCACGGCTGTGGCACTTTCTTTGTGATTGTTCTCTATACACTGCCTCTATACACTGTTCACTGCTGACATTTGCTGATATGAGGTGTACAATGGCTCTCCCCTTGTACCTTGCTCTAATATATTTCCCTTGCCCCAGGGCATCCCTAACAATGTTGAGGGAGGGTTTATGGATTGACGCAAACACACACTCATTCACGGTCAGGAGACAGTATGCCTTATAATTTGTTTGTATGTCTGGTAATGATGTTCCTCCATCACACAATCATCTCCTTGGGGTATTTAGGGCCAGACATGGCACCCCCTTCACCCCACAGGTGCAAATACAAGCACACATTCACATCAATCACAAATCAGGCCCCAGCGAGTGTAATAAACACCTTTAAATATTGGAAAACTTTTGGGCTTCTCTTCAATGTGAATTTGTTATCCGGTCATGTCATCCATGAAACAGATAAATGTCAAAAGAGCAGGCCCTTGTGAGTATTACACATGGGGGATGATTACGATGTCAGTCGGAAAACCTTTGACCGCTAGTCTCAAGCTTTCCGACCTCAGTCGGAGGCATTTTGACCGACATTGTCGGTTTGCGGTCCGACTGCCCGATTACGATGTTGGCGGACGGAACGTAAAACGACTATGGGGTGCCTGACACATGGTGCAGGGTCAGGCACACACACACACACACAAGCACACACACAGACACACACACACACACACACTTTTCTGTAGGAGCCTGTATTACGGGCGCTTTGTGGCTGTAACACAAGCTCCAATTGATAAAAGTGAGTATGCGACCGAACAGTGTTCAGTTGCATTGTAATCAGGCGGTCGGAACCTCCACCTGGAGGTAAGTCGGTCCTGAGACGGTGTCAGTCAGAGGCAAATCCAACCGACATCGTAATAAGCCCCATTATGTGTTGTGTAACTACTACATATGCCAGTATCATCCAGAGAAAAGTACTAACTCTATAGGTCCTGCCTTGGATAGTTTGAGAAAACATTTTTGAATTAACAGATGAAACCCCTCACCCACTAATAGTTGCATGCTTCATCATCAGGTTTGCTTCTTTGAGAGCACAAATAAGGGTCCTCGGCACACTCAAAACAAGCTCTATTATATATATTTTATACATTTTATGTTTGTTGTTAATCAGGATAACTAGGGGCCTGAAAAGTTTTCTGTTAAGAATGTGTCAGGTTAGGGAAAAGAATACAGAAATTTATGAACAATGTATTTATAAGCCTTCCCTGCACAAGGTTAAAAACAACAAAGCAGCAAGAGAAAATTAATACTACTCGGAAACCGGCCTCTTATTCCTGAGTGGTCAACATGTTTCAGCACTTCTTGGTGAACAAAATCACTGTGGGCTTGCATCAGGATCTGTAAGAGGCCCCTCAAGTTACCAATCAATTATTTTTACAAACTATTTGGTTGTAGTAATTATGACCTTTCAACTCAATTTAGTAGGACAACTAACACTGTGACCCACCGCCCCCCTGGTAGACTGCTGCCAAGTCAAAGGATTACACCGGTGGAGTCAGCGATCGCCTGCTCCGCTGATGTATATCTAGACCTTCCCCTGACTCTAAATGAAGTGGGGAAAACCAACTTTAGCAGGAAAGGCACTGACCATTTACGGAAGTCCTTCCACACCACCAAAAACTGAATGAGGGGAAGAAATTTGGACTAGGTAACATAGGGCCTGATGTAACAAAACGTTTTACACATTCTGTGTTTATAAGATGTTGAGTAATTCTTTGACCACACCGAAATCCACATTGGAAGGAGTGGACTTCACCAACCATGAGGGGTTCACTTTTGTCCTAGGTACTCTTCCTCTCATGATCTCAAAAGGAGAATATCCAGTCATTGAGTTTGTGGTTGTTCTGTACATCCACACCTTCTTAAAAATTTCTACCTCCCATGTTTTATCCTCATTACTAGTGATCTGTATGGCCCCTTTCAGAACCCTATTGAATCTCTCTATAACCCCATTCCCACTGGGATTGTATAAGGAAGTAGTAGAGTGAACAATGCCAAGTCTAGAAAAATAATCATTGGCTTTCTTGGAGATAAATTGTACACCATTGTCTGATATTATCTTTACGGGAAGCCCTTCTTCAATAAAAACTTTATCTAGAAAACACAGGACAGAGTCCGTATCTATCTTCTGGACAATTTTGATGATGGGCCATTTAGAAAAAATGTCAATAGCTGCTATGACATACTTGGATTCACAGCCAATGGGACCCATAATGTCTATGGCAATGGTTTCCCAAGGATTATTTGGAATACTATGCGTACTCATATTGGGTTTCAAAGTAACCAAAGACTTATCAGAATTGGCACATATTACACAATTTCTGACCAATCTTTCAATAAACATGTCCATTCCTGGCCACCAGAATAAATGTTTAACTTGTTGCTTGGTCCTAACCATGCCACTATGGCCTTCATGACCCTGTAATGCTATAATTTTCCTTACACCCACTGGTGGTATGATGCGCTCACCCCTTTTAATGATGTTCCCACAACATGAAAGTTCCGACCTTACTTCCCAAAAACTCCTCAATTCTGGACTCAAACACTTCTTTTCAGGCCATCTATCAACTATATACCTGGCAACATTTTTCAAAATGTCATCACTCTCAAAATTCTCTTTCCACAAAGTCTGATCAATTGAAATGGGACCCTCATCATGTATCATGGCAATCTGGAAATTGTCCCAATCATTATGCAAATCCTCTTGAATAGGTAAAGGCATCCTGGACAAGAAGTCCGCAGAAACATTCTCTCTTCCTGGTAAATATTGTATGTTATAAATAAAATCCTGCAAACGCATGGACATACGTGCAATTCGTGCTGAAGCCCTTAACATACCTTCTGTAGTAAGTAACCTTACTAACGGTTTGTGATCACTCCTAAGAGTACATTCCTTACCCCAGACAAACACCCTGAAATGTTCTAACGCCCAGATGCATGCTAAAGTCTCTCTCTCTATTGTGGAATACTTTTCCTCAGCAGGAGTAAGTGCCCTTGAAGCATGTGCAATAATAACTTCCTTTCCCTCTTTATTCTTTTGCGAAAACACAGCTCCTAGACCCTTCGCGCTAGCATCCGTGGTAATAATGTTATCTAAACAAGGATCAAAACAAGATAACGCACTTGCAGAACAAATTGCATTCTTTACATCACTGAACTCTTTCTCACATTCATTAGTCCATTCAAAAACAACCCTATTTTTAATTAACTGTCTGATATTATATGTTCTGCACGAGAAATCAGGTACATACCTAGCGTAGAACTCAACTAACCCTAAAAAGGATCTGACGTCATCTTTAGATAACGGATGAGGAGCCGATTTAATAGCTTCCAAAAGTGATGGTTTAGGTTTGATGCCCTCTGCACACAATTCATGGCCTAGATAATTCACAGAATGAACACCAAACTTGCATTTCTCATGCTTAATAGTAAGGCCATGTACATTAAGTGCGCCCAAAACTTCCTCTAAAGCTGTAATATGTTTATCTTTATCATCATTGAACACCAAAATGTCATCTTGAAAGCAGATGGCACTTTTGCACTCTTTCAAAATATCTTGCATGACCCTCTGGAAAATTGCTGCAGCGGATGCTAATCCAAAAGGCATCCTATTGAATCTGAAGCACCCAAATGGTGTAATGAATGCTGTCAAATCCTTACTCTTCTCACTCAACTCAATCTGATGATATGCAGCAGATAGGTCAATTGTTGAAAAAATATTAGATCCCCCAACTACAGATAACATTTCAGAAATGCGAGGAAGGGGAAATTGGTCTACAAGAATATTATTATTAAGATGGCGAAGGTCAATGCATAATCTCACTTTGCCATTGGCCCGCCTGGCAACCACTATGGGCGAAACCCACTCAGAGGACTCTATTCTCTCTATTATTCCTCCTTCTACTAGAGCATTCAATTCATTCTTAACTTCCTCTCTGACAGCAAAGGGAATATTACGAGCCTTATGTATTTTAGGACAAGCGTTGTCCTTTAAACGGATCTCATGTTTAAAGTTGGTTAATCTTCCAATTTCTTTAGAAAAAACATTTGGGAATTTACTTAACATCAAAGAAGCAATACCATTTTGTTCATCAATCAACATCACTGGAGTAGGACTATTTGGATCCAAAACAATATCAAGTTTTCCAAAATCAAACCAGCTAAGAACTGAAGGACCCCTCTTTGATACATATAGTTTTGCAATGCATTTTCTGTTTTTAAATCTGAAAACTAAGGTTCTGAAACCTAAAATGTCTATCCTTCCCCCAGAATATCCTTCAGGATTGATATCACTCTCTTCTAAATGGCTACCAAGTCTAGGTACAAATAATTTTTTCCATACAGATTCGCACACTATGGAATAGGGTGATCCAGAATCTGCATACATGTTAATCTTTACACCACCAATAACCATGTCGCACAATGGTTTTTTCTTTATGGAACGGTCATTTACATTCAAAACAGCGGTATCTTTTATGTTCAAAACAAACAAACAGTCGTTGGGTTCATCTGTAAAATCATCCTCATCACTATTCTCATTCAACTCAATACACTTGACTTTTTGATTTACATTTCCTCTTCTGCAAGCAGAAGTGAAATGTCCTTTTAACCCACATTTTGAACATTTTTGTCTCAAACCAGGACAAGTCTTATCATTTGCTAAATGTGATTTGCTGTTACATCTAAAACACTTCAGATTACTTTTTGAAATTTCAGCATTAGGTTTGGAAGAGAATGTTTGCTTCTTTCTGTAAGTATCCCTATTATTACTGTCATACTTTTGATTGATTTTGGCAACAATATTTTTACTCACGGAAGTTTCCTTCCCTTTAACCTGTAGTGCACTTCTACAGGAAAGTTCAGCTTTTCTGACAATAGACAATACAAAGTCTAAATTCTCATCACCATTAATCCAAAGTCTCTCCTGTATAGTTTCATTTTTAGAGTGCATGACTACTTGGTCCCTAATAAAATCTTCTTGTAGATTACCAAATTTACAATCTAAAGCTAAAGTTTTTAGAGAAGAAACAAAGTTATCCACAGTCTCTTCACTCAATTGTTTTCTCTGAAAAAACTTGAACCTCGAAATTCCTATACACACTTTGGGAGAACAATACTTATCAAAATCATATACTGCCTTGTCAAATACATTCATGTCACCACTTGCTTGTGAAATAGGAAGTTGATTGAAGGCTTTTAATCCTTCTGGTCCTAAACTGTGTAAAAAAATACCTTTCTTTTCAGGAGCTTTCATTTTTCCACTTGCATCTAAAGTCTCAATATAGTTTAAGAAATAGGCTTTCCATTCAATCCATGGCATACAAGGAGAACTACCAGCTGACCAATAACTTTGTGGGGGTGCAAGTGTATAACCTTGAGCACACATTGTAACAGATATAATAATTTGTTAATGGCCAAATAATAATAAAATAGTCCCCTTTTTTTTTTAAATCCAAAAAAAAATAGAATTGCAGAGAAAAAAAACAGTCACATAGGATAACAGAAAAAAATAATAAAAAAAAATTTTCCTGTGTTCATATATCACCATCTAACTGCTTCTCTGCCCTTCAAGTAATTTCACCATTCGTTTGTTGCTGTGTCCTTGACGTTTTTATGCTCTGTTAATCGAAAAGATCTCTTCGTTTTAAATAAAGCGATGAAAACGAAGTCACCTTGTCAGTTGTGCCAAGAATGGTAACCCAATAGCAAGCGGCGTCTTTAATTTCTACAGGAATTGCAGAAATAACCTCCGTTTTAACCAATCAGCCACAGCGTAGTTCCCTTTAGTGAGCAGCCAATACGCGTGCAGGAAGGATTATCCAGCGCGATTAAGGAAATAAGACGCGCACCTTCACACGCGAGCGAAACAAAGTCGGCTTTTCCGATGGAAACTCTGTTCCTCAAGTCGCTCGTCAAATCAGCTCTTCGGGAGACTGTGAACTGCATCCAAAGTAAGTTGAAGCATGAAAGAATGCTTTAGGATGCTTTTTTTATTTTTTTCCAGGAGTCGAAAAAATTTGAAAAATAGTAAATAAGTATAAAAATGTACAGGAAGTGCTTCCTTAAAGAACAGGTTCAGTGCTCCTCGCTCGTCGCCAAGTTTGTTGAGTAAATACCAACAAATTGAAAGTGAAGAATCAAGTTTATTCCAGGAAATGAAGCACTCCCTGCATACAGCTCCGGCAGCAGACACAGAATAGCCAGTAACTCACAATACAGTTAGGGGATGCAGTGTAACAGTAAGCAACTGAAGATGGTCTCGAGTGATGCACAATTAAACAATAATATCACTCGAGGCCAAACTGAATGAAAACAATGGCACGAGTCGGCGCGAGTCCATGTGGTGAACAACCGAGGGAAACCTCGCATCAACATGCCCTCGCGCTGACTCGCGCACAATACAACATAAGACAATGTGTTAGTTCATATGGGCTTAGTTGGCAGTCTGCAAGAGGCGCATCAAGCGGGATGAAAAAAAGAGCATTGGCAGGCCAGCTGCCCAGACATACTTTACTGACAGGACGTGTTGTTTTCCAGCAGGCGTCTCTTGGCATGCCTTGGTGCCCCTGGAGCAATGCTGCCTGGAATTTCCGAAGAACCAAGGTGATTTAACAAAGGCCGGCGATGAGCTTAATTGGAATGGGACCAAAATATTGCTCAAGGGAATATCGTTGTGCAAAACATCTCCAATTGAACAACTGCAGCCTTTAATTTATCTCTAGTACATGCAGGACCATGAAGGGAGGTGATTATAACTCACTCCATCATGAACACTTATGCCAAGCAGACAGATACTTGTGTTTTTTTATCTTTGTTTTCTTTCTGGACTGGCAGATTTTGAAATGTCTGATATTATGACTTAACGCCCATTGTATCTAAGGCAAGTTTTACAGCTCTCAAAAAGCTTGTAAATACGTACTAAACCTTTGAACATATTACGCGCCTCTCTGTTAAAGCAATGGGCAAATATTGCACACACATAATTGGCCTTTTACATGTCGCACAGAAATGAACCCATGTGAAAGGCAACAGTCATCACAACTGTACTGAAAGGAAACTTTGAATTACTTTGTTTGTACAGTTGCCTTCCAAAGAAACGTATCCTTCAGTTTAATGCACACAAAGCAATATGGTCATCAGAGGGAACCTTTTGGCCTTAATTATAAAGTTTAATGGATGCGGTTGCAAAATGTTTTGTAAACACTCAATAGGAAAGAGTGATAAGATTGTGAGATGGAGAGGGTTACTTACAGAGGGAGGGAGGGGTGGAGAAAGAGAGAGAGAAAGAGATGAAGGAGGAGAGAGAGAGAGAGAGAGAGAAAGAGAGAAAGAGAGAGAGAGAGATAGAGAGAGAGAGAGAGAGATAGAGAGAGAGAGATAGAGATAGAGAGAGAGAGAGAGAGAGAGAGAGAGAGAGAGAGAGAGAAAGATGGGGGAGAGAAAAAAGTGACACAGACAGGAAGAGAAAGAAAGTTTGGTCCTTATTAACGGGACTTTGATGTAGGGTGGCGCAGTAAGACGCCTAAATGGAAGGGCAGGAATGCACCGTATTTATCCAATATGGTGCATTACGATCCTTTCCCCCTGCACTGGTGCTATTTCGGCAGCCTAGAACCAACACAGGCACCCTTCGTTGCATCATGGTGAAAGGCTGCATGAGTTGTTGACAGGATTGTTTTTGTGTAGGATGGGGCACCTTCCTGCACAAAAACAATCCTGGGAGGTGGTTTCCTGTATCTATGTGTGGTGCATTGCAGCACACATGGAAAGAGGAAAAACCGAGGAGACATAAAGTTATTCCTCCTCATTACACCTCCCTCCTGGAGGCGTAAGCTGTTGGCACATCCCAGGTTTACACAGTCTTGTAACTCTGGGGAAGCCTCAAATTCCATGAGGAAACACCCACCGCAATCCCATGGAATGACTCTCGAGCTCAGAGTAAGGCAACGCAGCAACTTGCACTGTCTTGCCTTACTTCATGTCTATGAGGCCATTCATAGCCGCATTTTGTAGTTTGCGCTGCCAGAGTGCCACAAAAAGTGACGCTCCGCCAGCGCAAGGAGCTTAGTCTGGAAAGGAGAAAAGAGAGAATTGCAAAAAATTTAACGAAGGGATGAGAGTCACAGAGAAAAATAGTAAAAGAAAACAGCAAGATAAACGGGGAGAGACAGAGAGCGGGAGAGCAAGAGACTAATAAAGAGAAGGAAAAGTAAGAGCCAACGAGAAAAGCAGAGAGGTGTGCAAATTACTGAAATTCCAAGGCCAACATCAGTGGTAGAATTGTATTCATGTATATAGGATTTGCTCACACGGAATATCCACCAGGATGTTGCAAATGGGAGCAAATGTGATCTTAGGGCCGGTTTGTGGGCATTGTAGGGTTGGTTCACCTTTAAAAGATGACAAACACCCACAAACATGCACTGTGTTTGTTAGTCCCCAAACACCAGGCAATTTTCCTCCTGAATACTCTTGGAGTACAGACGTATTATGGGAGGCTAATGTGGAAGAAACAGTCCTAACATTGATGATGTGTAGCACCAGCGCTTTCCCTAAGTGGAAACAGAACTTCCTCATAGAAAAAAAAAATACTCGACAGTTAAAATACATTTAGGCGTTAAATTCGCATTTAAACATGTATAACATAGATTTTCCAAAGTATGCAATCATAGACATCGGCATGAATGTTCAGCTGTTTAAAACAGCTTTTGTTAACCAGTGCTGTAATGACTGAATCCAACTAATTTTTACCACTGACAACTTACACAAGTGAATGATTTTAAATTAACAATATTAATCAAGGTAGGGAGGAGGAATTTTTGTCCATTCAATTCCCCAGTTCAGTATTCCACATAATCAAAAGAGACTGAACACTTGTAACTACGTTACAATAGATTGATTGGTTCACCCTCATTAACGCTATGTATACTTTGCGGTTTATATCGTTTTTCCACCCCACATATGCGTTAAGGCATTATCATTGGGTGTCCCAAATTTGTGCTGTATGCCAGCCTCAAGCCTGAGGCAACATCTGGTGTGGAGTAGTAGTGTTCAGAGATATGTATATATATATATATATAACCCAAGAGAAAAAAGGGATTAATTTTACATTTATATAAAACAAGCCTTCACTTGGTTAACCTTTATTTGCCAAGGGTGAAGTGTTGTTGTTAAAAACAAAGGGTATAATCGCAGATCGAGTTACTGGATCTTTTTATATCGCTTTAGACAAGGTCAACATGTTTCTGCCCCATCTCGCCCAGCCGGGTCTAAGGGGCATTCGTCAGGACAGAGAAACAGGATTTAAAATGTAGCACACAATTTGTGGGGTATGGTGGTATTTGTTACCACTCTGTTTCTAAGTAGGTCTGATGCACCTGTAATCGAAAGAAACATAAGGAAGTGTGTGGGGGTACACGTTCAGCACTTATAACTCTCTATTTGAGGTATTCAAAGACACATATGCATAATTATCGCATTCGTTAAGGATTCATTAGAACAGTCCATATGGAGACCGTCATGTTTTGCTTAAAACGGAGGTGACATTAGTGTTAGCTCTTAGTTCTTTGGCTTCGTTATTTACACTGTTAGGGTTTCGGTCTTATGAGTGTGAGTATAATTACCTTGGGTAGATTATTACCGCATCTCAACAGGAGCGCAGGACTCTCTGGTCCTAAGCTGAAAGGAAAAAGTATGCAGAGCGGATTTTACTTTACCGTACTTTTCACCAACGACCGTGTTTGGATGTTTGTCGCTGATAACCTCACCCGCACTTTGGAACTTTTCCGCGTCTGGTGCTGGCTCTGCCCCTGGATGCAGAGGTGCATTTCCGGCTTTCTTTTAATTTCATCATGTTACACGGTATGGAACTAGAAAGGGGACTACGAGAATTTCTTATGTTGTAACTAGAATTCTACTTAGTCCACAATTGGAACGGCCAACTGTTATTCTTGTTTCATTTACAGCCCATATTTACTAAGAGCATTGTCTAGTCGAGTGATTTGCCAATATGTATTTCTCTCTCTTCTTTGATGAATTCGCATCCTTTGGTCTAATGTGTTCACCTAATGATTTAATAGGAAGGGACATACTTATGTCCATCCGCTATACTTTGTGTTCACATTGTTGTAGTTTTTAAGGACACTAAGGACAGCTTTCTTTCATTTTAATCGCGTCGCGATGGGTAGAGCTAGAAAGGGGACTATGGGTATTTTCTAGAAACGATATCCCAGTTGATATCAAATTCCGTTTTGTTCATCACTAGATTTTAAATGCTTATTTCTTTTGTTGTATCATGAACTACTCAGATCGCATTTTAAGTGAGGTATCACACCAGTATGGGTATTTTTCGCTTTTAGCATCCTTTGGTATGGTGTATTTTTCACAAGGAGCATTATTATGTCTCTTTGCTTAACTTATGTCCATATTAATAAAGTTTTTGAAATATAACAGTTATAATAATAGAATAACAGTTGGCCGTTCCAATTGTGGACTAAGTAGAATTCTAGTTACAACATAAGAAATTCTCGTAGTCAACCTGTTAACACCAGAACCTGGGCTTCTATGGGAATTCACAAGCCCATTATTGCCGCTTTAGCTGCAGTTTCTATTAGCAGACCGCTGCAGTTTGTCCTTGAGGATGGTGCTAACAGGCACGTTTTTAGCTGTCTTTAAGGAAAATCTCAGCTCGGTTCATTCAAACTGCATGTTTTCATTGATTTGAAACAACACACACTTAAAACTGCTGTAGGCTAGTTTTTCTGATGAAAGACGCAAACCCATGCACAGTACCACGTTCTCTTCTGTGAGTATTCCATGTTGCTTTCCTGCATCCTCAACATCTATTGAGGTCTGTGGTGGGTTGGCTGTCAGTGTGGTGTTGGTCATGTGATCTTGCTTTTCCTTGTCTCTCTTTTCCATCCCTTTCTGTGATAATATGTTGTAGAAATGCCCCACATAAGACGCAATAAAGTATAGCACCTATTTATCAAGAGTGTCCCTTCCACCGATTTCCGCAGATACTCGCTGTATTTTCTATGCTGTATTGATCTTGCTAGCTCGTTTTAGTTGACATCTACGGATGATCTACTATACTGGGGTTCAGTAATCAAGAAGCAATAATTGCAGCATGGTTAAACCTCATTGGATAAGATAAAGCCTCTGAGGAAACCAGGAAAATTCCTGCTGAAGCACAGCTCAGCCACTTCCTGCGCAGCGAGTTAACAAGGGAAAGCCAGGAGCGCTCCCTTGCAAACTTAAGAGAAACTCTGATGCATGGAGACTCACTCTATCTTTCATTTAAAAATCTCAATTAGTGAAATAACCAGGCCTGTGATTTAACAGCCCTGTTTGCAGATCGATCTCACTAAATAAATACAGAAAATGTGTGTTTTGGCAGAGTAGGGTGTAGCTAAAACGAAACTCACACAACTGGAGAGTGTCTGGTGCAAATGTTACAACACTAAAGCCAAAGCTGAGTGGAAGCTGCATGCCATGGGTTGTAGGATCCCTATAAAACAGCCAAAGACACATTTTATTCGGATACTTTCTGAATATCCTACCCCTACAAAGAAGCTGTTTTCAATATTAAGTGAAATCTTCGTCCATAGGACCACTATTCAAATGTGTATGTTATGTGCTGACCTTTGTGTGCCACTATTTTTCTTAAAGACAAAACTGGAAAATGTGTTAGACCTGGAGAGGCAAGACTCCACGACTCCTGCCTCACAACAGGAAGAAATTGCAAAAACGGAGGCACAGTTCTCACATCATAACAATGCTTGATCACATTAAATGGTAAACGTGACAGCAACCTGAACCTTTGCTGAGACAAGATTCTTGGGAGTGTAATCAGAGGAAACTATCATAAACTCTTTAATGCATCTTTAACCATTGGAGTAATTAAGGGCCTCATTACGAGTACAGTGGTCTGTAGGACCGCCATATTTACGGTGACGGTCCAAGAACTGTCACTCTGCGGGCCAGCCCGCAGTATTACGAATGTGGTGGTCAGACCACCAGAGACCTACTGCATCTGCCATGGATCCAGGATCCTGCGGCGGTCACGCAGAGGTCAGAGAGCTGCAATACGTTGCAGATGCCACTGCGGCCGCTGAGCATATTACGAGTTACCTGTTTGCTGCTATTTTCATGGTGACGAGCCTGCCATGAAAAGGGTGGCAGAGAGGCCTGCTGCTCCTAGGCTTGTAGGTGCATGCAGGAGGGCACATGTTGTGCCCTCCTGGATTTGCACTTGCAGTTCCTGCATGATGTTCAGGAGCGTACAGTCTGCGTTTTCACAATGGCGGTCTGCATGTTAGGCTCTCCCATGAGCCTAATAGACCACCGTTGTCAGGCCATCTCTGCAATGCCCACCTTCCATGGATTACACTTGTAATCCAGCAGGGGGGCGCACCACGGCCTTGGCAGTCCTCCAGGTGACGGCACAGTGGAGGTGCCGCTGGAGGACCGCCAAAGTCAGAGTAAGCCCTCCACCTCTTTGAAAGAAGCTTTACTCACTCTCCCTTGAAATAACCTATCTTGGATCATATAATCCTGCTGACCATAGGCCCGTCTGCTAACTCCAATGATGAACGTAGTTGCAAAACAGAGAGAGGAACATTGTGAAGACAATGACCGCCTTCACAACTAGTATATTTGTGACCAGGTCACGTTCTTTAACACTGTTGACAACAGCTTCTCCATGGCATACCTGCCTAGTTTGTATTGACCACCACCCGTGTGGGGTTACCCCTCATTTTAAGTCTCCCTGTGAAGTATCCTTCTTCTGAATATCTATATGGCACTGTCAAAGCACCTGTGGGTTCCTTCAGATGCAGTTTGTATTTTAATGTCAGCATCACAAAGGTTGTGCTTCAGGGGAAAGGTGTGAAACAATGTCTGGAGCATTTCCAAGCTTGGAAGCGGTTGACATCTGAATGTGCTTAAATAGATTCCAACTTGATAGGAATAATACTGACATTTTATCCTCATACACTGAACTTCAAGAGGAGTCTGTCAGATTCTGGTCCCGGTTTCATATCTACACTATGAGTTTAAAGCAATAACGTCAGGTTTGGAAACGCCTATTCCCCATTGTATAGGGGTGTCAATATATCTATAAACCTGCCTCTGGAGACTTACCTGAAAAGGCTTTCGATGTCAAGGAAGGCTTTAGAAACACACTGAGTCTGAAAGGAGCTTCTCTTCTTTTACTCGAGTTACCATGACAAAAGGGAAGAGCTTTAGCAAAGGGATTTTTGTAAAGCACCAACATTCAACAATGGCCAACACGCTCAATTGAAGCCTGGAAGGGAAGCTGGAGAGTTTGTGTTACTGACTTATTTCGGAGTAGGCGATAGATGAGACTGGTGAGAGCTTCTGGACATTTGTTTGCATTAAAGGCATTGTTTGAGTTAAATATAACTAAAGTATAGGATCAGCGGCCCCCAAAAATTGGAAATACAGAAAACATTGTGAATGTGTTAATCCTAGCCCTAGATACCAGTTCCTGAGTCTACCCTGGTGATCTGGTTAATCTAGTGAGTGCCCTGTTTCTATAGGTGTGTGTATTTTTCTTTGAAGGTCCTAGGATCATCTGGTTATATGTGTGCTTTCCAATCTGACCTGCCATCCTTTCTAAAATGTTTTTAAAAAAATGCCTATTCAAATTAAAAGTATTATTATGGTGAACTGAGTTCACTGCACTGAGTCACTTGTGCCAGGCAGCATCTAAATTACAATTTCTGTACCACCCGGTGGAGTGAGCCTATTCACTCTTGACTGTGAAGTGGAAGAAATGAGTTATTTGGATATCCACAAGTGCAGACACGAGCAGCAAATACAAGAACCCACAATTGACACTTCCCAATAGAAACTGAATTACCCAGGACGCAGAGAAATGGCTTCTCAGTGCTGCCACATTTTCGTACTCAAATTTCACTTCGGCTCACACATATAGGTTCTCTCAGTTTGATCAGACTACACAGATGAGCCTTGGAAGATTTCGGAGGCTCACCTTTCTATCTCCGAACGCATACCTAGTATTTTAGTCCCTTGGGATCACATGCTGCGGGAAATTGGTGAGTTGGATTTGAACTGAAATCCCATACCGCTGTAATTAAACACAAAAGGCGTGGCAATGGTGTCAGACCATTAGAGTAGCTCTTTTGTAATTTTGAAGATGTTTGAAAAGGATATCCTTGTTGTGAAGGATTGGTCCCATTGTCTATCACGAGCCATTAGGCAGTAAGAAAGAGAAGAAAGGAATCTTGCAACCTTTGTCTGGCAGGATGGCTCATTGAGTTTCCGTCTCCTCATTGAAACATGTGGTGATTGGCAGTTCAAACCCGGCCAGTCCCACTCGGTATTCTAGCTTTCTCAGGGTCGGCCAACTGAGTGCCTTTAATTTGGATGAGACTAACTGATTAAGTGTAACATCTGTTGTTTGCAGAGTTTGAAAACTGCATAAGTGCAGTATGAAGTGCTGTGTAAATTAAAGTTATTATTGGGTATTGCTAGGCAGGGTGATATTCCATAACTCGTTTGCTTTCAAAATACTTGTGATGTTATCCTCAGCTGGGCGGCAGGGCACAGAAAGCCATTTTCAAATAGAGCCAATAAAACACGTTGTATCTTCAGTGAAAGAAACAATGAGCAACAATAGTGGTGCAGACAGACTGGTGTCTGAATGTGCTGCATGGATAATATTTATATGGCCTGGCTTCGGCACGCACAGAACCTGCAAAGTTCTGAGCAGGGTCAGACTGACCTGTAACAGCAGTAATGCCAGACGGGCTAGGGTCCTTTGAAGCTCTTGGGACCACAGCCCTGCTAGCTTCAAGCTGCTTCAGCATTGGTGTCTGCATTCTTCTTTATACACGACTCTAAAAGGGACAGTGCATCTCTACAGATGTGGTAATAATGACGCCTGTGCTGCATTCTCCCCCTCCACTTTATCTCCCATATAAACAAATGCAGAATCCTCACAGGCCCCTTATTCATTTTGTGTAGGACTGAGAGAGGGACATTTGGCTCCTCGGGCCCCCTCACATTTTGCAGAATGACTCACAAAAGCATATCTAAATATAAGGTTCGTTAAGGTGGTGAGGTGTCCATCTGTATATTTACAAGACATACATGTGGCTATCACAAGAATCTTTTCGGTATAACAGTAAGTAAACATATAGAAATAATATTAATCATTTATCCATTTGCCTCCTTGATCTACAGTTCGAGATCTACCCTGTGGTATATTTAAGGGATATCAGCACTGAGGATTGGGCATTTCAGTGACAAGTTAAACTGAATTCAAATTTTGGTCAGAGAGGACACAATTCGTCTGCTCGACAGATATAGTGGCAGGCGGTTAGATCCATGGAAGACATTCTCTGTCACAACTTACTATGAGATTAAAACCCATGGGCACATTTAATACACTCAGCACTGAATTCAAAAACGTTATTTTTGACAGATTGGTCCCACGTCTGACATGATCTTTAGACACACACTATTCAGAAGCCTATCTGTGTGCAAATACAAGAGAAAGTAAGTTTTCAGTGTTTTGTTAGTACAAGCTGATGTGGTCACTACTGAACACTCATAAATGCAGTGGGTCCTGACAACTATGAAGGAAGGCAGACTATACTACCAGGGGCGTGTCAACATGATTTCCTTTCAATGATGAACATATAAACATGAGTGGAAGAAAACTGTGAAGAACCCTGGTGAAATGCATGTTGGCATATACATTGGAGACACTGTTTGACATGTAATACAGCGTTTACGTGAAAGTAAAATTGTCATAAGAAACAAAGACATTTTTTTTTCAAAACATTGAATCTACAGTGCAACTAATGTGCAAATCATTGTACTAAATGAAATACTAGCAAAGGAGTAGTCCTGTAGTTTTAAGTCTATTTGGTGTAGCTTGCTGCCTATGTACATAAGTGCTTCGGTGCCCCACAAAAGGGTAGTTGTCAGGGCTGACTTTAGGACGGTGCAACAGATGCAGTCGCGCCTATGCTTTACTTGGGGGGAGAGGGGGGGGGGGGGGTTCCAGCTGTTTGAAAGCAACTAGAAAAATATAAAAATGGGCAAAATCAGGGTTTTGTCCAGTGCAGTTTTGACCCATCATAAAGTAGCGCCGAGATTAAATATGCAAAGAACGTATACCATGTAGATCACAGAAATGTATTTTAAATGGATAGCTCAGTGGGTAACTGTTTTTGTCACAGAGATCCTTTTGTTACTTGCAGTTCATAAGTTACAATCCTAATATAGCACAGTGAGCTATAATCTGCAGTGGCGGCTCCTCTGCTAAGGCGGAGGAGCGTCACCTCACGTCCTTTTAGCAGTGAAATAAAGAGAAAATAAAATGATAATAACTTGCGTTATTATCATTTTATTTTCTCCTACTTCTGCAGCTTTGTGTTAGGGTGCCGGGGCAGGGGAGGAGTGGCAGCCCCCTCCTAAGTGCACAATGACTGCTTGGCCGGCAAAAACAGCCTTGCGTACTTTGCATGTCCTCCATGAAGGCTTCATTACAGCCTGCATGGAGGACATGCCCAGGCTCCCAGTCACCGTCTGAGCACCGAAACACAGCGTTCAGACCAATGACAATGCTGCTAATGCAGCGCTGTGATTGGCTGACTGGGAACCTGGGTGTGCTTCCTGTTCAGGTCAGAGATGGAGGACTACGAAGGAGAGACACAGTTTTTTATTTAATTTTTTGCTGCCCGCTTCCCCCGCCTTCCTGTCTCTGTCCCGCCCCCTACCTCCGATCCATGCTGGCTGTCGCTGATAAACTATCATCAAAGAGCTTCATGCAAACTGCATAGTACAGGTTAGGATGTTGTATGTTTTCCCTAGTCTTTCGTTATCCTAATGTTGCTAAAAAGGATTCATTTGGTTAGAAGTACATTCTTATTACTGAAGCCACGCCAACCACTGTGGTAATTTTTTTATCATGAATTTATACTGCTCCGGACCACACACTCTTAAAATCAGTGGTAGAAGTGGGCGGGGATGGAAGGGCACGGCGTGCCCCTACTTAAAAAAAAATATTTCAGTCCGTTCCCCTACTTCTTTCTTTCAAAGAAGCATCCCGGGACGGCAAGAATTATTGTACTTTATTAAAACAATAACTTTTTCATTCAGCTTGTGTGGTGGCCCTGGGGCTGCTCGCACTTCTCTGTTGAGCTCCAGAGGCTGCAGCAGCCCCTCCCTGAGCTCTCACAGACTGTGGGCAGGCCATTGTCATTCCGATTGAGGCTGATTATTGCCTTTGGAATGACAATGCGCCCGCCCGCAGACTGTCTTTTTGCATATCATGTGCCAGACAAAGCTGTTAGGTCTCGCCTGTGTGAGCCATTATAAATAGGAATGGTTTTCAGCAATGCTACACAGCATCAGTGATTCAATGCAGGGTGGCTAAAGTAAAAAAATAATATTACGTAAGCCTTCGATATAGCCACCTGTGTATTTTTATAGGCGCATGCACCATACATGTGAGCCCCTACAAAATTACGTGTTGCTTTAAAAACCTTTTTATTACTGATCCAAGTTGTACCAGGTAACTAAAAAAATGAATGTGCAAAGGTGTGGTTTTTTTGTAAGTGAATCGGACGTGGGGGGCACCGCAGCAAGACCGTAGGGAAGAAGGAGCAACAGATGGAGAGAGCTGAAGGGGACACAAAAGCAAGAGTGGAAAGGAAGGAGAAAAAGCAATTCAAGGATTGGTGGAAAGCAACTTGGAGGCCGCTTGTGGGGAAGTAATGGAGAGAAGCACATGGGCGAGCTAAAGAAAGAGGAGGGCATAACAGAGGAGCTTTCCCCAAACAGAGTACTGTGGGGAACTTGCCCCCTTATGTAATTTGTCAATGTTCTACACAGAGTGAACTGGGCAGGAGCAGTGACGGGACAGAAGAGGTGACAGGAAAGGAGCAGTGACAGGCCAGGAGAGGAAACAGGAAAGGAGAGGTGACTGGGCAGGAGAGGTGACTAGGCAGGAGAGGTGACTAGGCAGGAGTGGTGACGGGGCAGGAGTGGTGACGGGGCAGGAGTGGTGACGGGGCAGGAGCGGTGACGGGGCAGGAGCGGTGACGGGGCAGGAGTGGTGACGGGGCAGGAGCAGTGACGAGGCAGGAGCAGTGACAGGCCGGAAAAGTGATGGGGCCGGAGAAGTGACGGGGCAGGAGAAGTAAAGGGGCAGGAGAATTGACTGGGCAGGAGCGGTGACTGGGCAAGAGCAGTGACGGGACAGGAGAGCCGACAGGAAAGGAGAGGTTACGGGGCAGGAGAAGTGACGGGACAGGAGAAGTGACGGGGCAGGAGCGGTGATTAGTCATGAGCAGGAGCGGTAACCGGGCAGGAGCAGTGAACGGATAGGGGCAGTGAATGGATAGGAGCAGTGAACGGGGCAGGAGAAGTGATGAGACAGGAGAAGTGATGGGGCAGGAGCGGTGATCGGGCAGGAGTGCTGAACGGGCAGTAGTGCTGAACGGGCAGTAGTGGTGAACGGGCAGGAGCGGTGAACGGGCAGGAGCGGTGATGGGGCAGGAAAAGTGATGGGGCAGGGGCAGTGACTGGGCAGGAGCAGTGACGGGGCAGGAGCAGTGACAGGCCAGGAGAGGAAACAGGAAAGGAGAGGTGACTGGGCAGGAGAGGTGACTAGGCAGGAGAGGTGACTAGGCAGGAGTGGTGACGGGGCAGGAGTGGTGACGGGGCATGAGTGGTGACGGGGCATGAGTGGTGACGGGGCAGGAGAAGTGACGGGGCAGGAGAAGTGACGGGGCAGGAGAGGTGACAGGGCAGAAGAGGTGACAGGGCAGAAGAAGTGATGGGGCAGGAGAAGGGACGGGGCAGGAGAAGGGAAGGGGCAGGAGAAGGGATGGGGCAGGAGAAGGGAAGGGGCAGGAGAAGTGATGGGGCAGAAGAGGAAACTGGAATGCGTGGTGAGCAAAAAAACAATGGATTTAGGCCCAGAGCTCTGTACTGGGGTGAATGTATGACATTGTTCTACATTCCGCCCATCAGTTGTTCTTTTTGCTTTTGTCACCCTGAGTGGGACGGGTATGCCCAGACGCGGGTCCTGTGCTCTCCATGCCACTGGAATCAAGCTATCCAGGCTGATGAGGGCTGAAAGCCCAAAACGGGTCCTAGGATGCTTGTTTCCAGTCCAGGGAGGACTTGGCCTGGCAGTTCGGCCTGGACTGTTCCCATTAGGCGCAGCTTCAAGACTGATTTGCATATGGCTGGGTCCAAACTGGAATGGCATGGTGAGCAAAAAACTATGGATTTAGGCCCAGATCTCTGTACTGGGGTAAATGTATGACATTATTCTGCATTCTATCCACCAGTTGTTCTTTTTGCTATATTATGATTGAGCAGCTGGCTGGCTGACATCAATATGAAGGAGCCTTTGTGGGTTTCCTTGAGTCTAGATTCTCCAGAACAGTCCCTTTCTTGTCTGAGCCCTCCTTAATACATGTGTACAGGAGGAGCCCTGTATTCATGTCCTTAATGTTTGAAACAAAAAATACTCATGGATTTCCGAACAATGAGAGTAAAGGCATTAAGGTAACATGTTGTTCCTGCTTATATTTTGCACGCTTTACATAAGCCTGTATTCTCTATGAGTGTTTGCTTTTACCTTAATTAAACCTCAAATACACATGTTTATCCATTGTTTGAATTAAATAACGTTATAAGCTGTAACTGGTCAGTGAAATGCTTAAACGTACACAAAATTGGTATGTTTTGCTACTTCTAGCCACACCCCTGACTCCGCCCCCCTGATCCGATCTTCGGTTATTCCCGCCCCCTGATTCTCCACCCACAGTTCCCCTACTTTTCTTTCCCCACTTCGACCACTGCTTAAAATACAGTGCTTACTGGCTTGGATGGCATGTGATGCCTACACCTTTTAATCCTATTTTATGTTACATTTCCTCAATATACTGATTTACACACATGTGATTCATTATCTCTGTGTAATGTGAATGTGATGTAAAGTGCCCTGACACATTACACAGTGGTATGAGTAGCACTAACTATAAAACCAAACTGAATACGCATGAGAGAGGGGCTGTGGGGAGACGAAGGGCATTGTAGGAGGGTGGTAGTAAGGGAATCCGTGGAAAAGGAGGTCATTTGAGTGGTGCCATAAAAAGATTGTCTCAGCGGGCGCCAGCAGCTAGCTCTAAAGCTCGCCTGGTAGTTAGCGCTATGTAAATGTTCAAGACCATTGCCAGTGACCAACACGAGCTTCCAATCGGGTATGCATGCATAATTCTAGGAGGGGATGAAAACGTTTTTTAAATGGCACTTTTGTGTCAAGCAATACATAAAATAAGGCGCTGTATCTAAGGTACCTACGTGAAAAGCACTGTTTATTAGTGACAAGGCTAGAAGGAAAGAAAATACATTTTTTCACACGAACGTAATAGTAAAATCCATTGCAATAGCGACATCTACTGTCCACTGATCATTGATACAAGAAAAACATGCATTCTAAGCACCTGACACCAAAGATAGCGCTGCGTACTTGAGCTTTAATCGTAACAAAAATAAGTGCCAGGGCCCAAGGCAATTTTCGCGAAGTCACTGTGACTGGCACCTCCCAATCGCTGTATCAGTGCTACCTACGTACAATCTTACTCATCCAGGTGGGACATTCTGGACTATTGCAGGTCATTTTATGGTAGAATGATGAAATTAATTTACTGTTATTATGTTTTTTAAATATGTTGGAAATGTTAAATGCACTCTCTGTTTAAAAATGGAAAGACAGTGCCACCGTGTGGTGGACTGTCATAAGTACGAACTGAGTCATTTATTAGTGGACTTAAAACATCGCATAAAAAACAAGCATTGGAAATGCAATAGGTCTCGCATTAGGAAAGTTTGAGCTATTGGTCTTATAAATGACATTTATTTTATTTATGTGTTGTTTTTTAAAATAGCTAAATTAATAGCTTTGTCATTTACAATGCTAATAGTTATAACTTTCGCAAATGTGGCACCTATAGTATTTGTAATGCAACATGTTTTGTATTTACGTGACTTTGATGTATTGATATTACAAATAACAATGGCTTTTAATTATTTTAAATAATTAATACTTAAATAATTTATTTGATTTGTAATGTCAATAGCTTAAACTTTTGTAAATAACTTTTGTGAAGATTATGTTCAGTGTTTTTTAGTGTGACGAAAATCCAAGAACAGAAGTGAAATATTAACATCTCTTTGTGATTTGTAATAAAGCTTGAAAGCTTGAAAACAGCTTGAAACATTGAAAGAACATATTTGAACCAGTGATGCTGTGGTGGTGCTGAGTGATGCTGTAGTTGCGTTGAGTAATGCTGTGGTTGCGCTGAGTGATGCTGTGGTTGCGCTGAGTGATGCTGTGGTTGCGCTGAGTGATGCTGTGGTGGTGCTGAGTGATGCAGAGTTGGCACTGCGTAATGCTGGAGTGGCGCTGAGTGATAATTTGGTGGTGCTGAGTGATGCTGTAGTGGTACTGAGTGGTGCTGTGGTGGTGCAGAGTGGTGCTGTGGTGGTGCTGAGTGGTGCTGTGGTGGTGCTGAGTGGTGCTGTGCTGGTGCTGAGTGGTGCTGTGGTGGTGCTGAATGGTGCTATGGTGGTGCTGAATGATGCTGTGGTGGGGCAGAGTGGTACTGTGGTGGTGCTGAATGATGCTGTGGTGGTGCAGAGTGGTCTGAGTGATAATGTGGTGGTGCTGAGTGATAATGTGGTGGTGGAGTCTAGACATTTCTACGAATTGACTTGTAAAACCAAGCACTAGGAGGGTAAAGTATATTAAATTCAAGTCTACTTATTTCCTTTACCGTAAGTTGAATTCACAGAGTAATTTATTGAAATACAAATCTATAAATACGAAAATGAAAGAAAACGAAATTATTAAAAAAAAAGGTCAAGAGCGCACAAAAGGAAATATGAGAAATATAGCAAGCACCTGTAAAATATGGTCATATCAAGTGTCAGGACGCTGAGGTAATAATTCTAAAATGAAAGATGACACCTCCAGACTAAACAATATATAATAGATCGCATAGGACCAGTATCTTGCGATCGGCTGCCTCAGAAGCGGTGTCCTAATCCCCGGTACTAGTTAAATGTTAAATGTCGTATACTTGTAAAGCGCACAGCTGCCCCAGCAAAGGGGCGTCCCGGCGCTGTATACCGCTGGGGAACCCAGCCTGGCTTTCCCTGTGAGATGGTCCCTCCTGGGCATCTCCAAGGTGAAGACAAGCATCCCCGGCGCTGATGGGGCCATTAGTAGAGATTAAGCAAGCTATTGCCCAGAGTTGCTGAGTGGGACCCATGGTTGGAGTAGGCACCGAGGCGAGAATTATCGAGTCCGCTGACCATGGCCCAAGACCCTGCCGCATCGGGAATCGAACCCTGGTCCCGGGTCGACCTCTGCTTCCGGGTCTGCCGCCTCTAACCAGTGAGCCACACCACTCTAGTGGTGTGAGCTATGAGGAGGTGACGTTTACAGATGTCAGCGCACGGTCCTGACTGCAGCCAATACACACAGATTTTATGTCACCATAGGGTGAATACATGACGGCCAATAAAAACATCTTTCTTTGGAACAAGTGTACAAACAAACACACATGCATACTCCTATTACTGCAAAGAAAAAGTAAAATCAGCTAAGTAATGTCAGATGTGAACATCGGCCTCGCATCTGACGGGCTCTTCCTAAAGGCTGCCATTAGGCTGACCCCCGCCCAGCCGCATGGGCCGCTCTGGAGCCCGCCTTCCATGCCGATTAATGTGCCTCTGATACAATTGTGAACAGGATGATAAAACATATTACATGTATGGCACCATCATATTGTTTATATGGCGGGCATGGGTGTCGATAGAGGGGTGTGGGACGCCAGGGGTTTTGGTGGTAGACTGGCTCTGGGGATGGTGCAGTGCAAAGCGAGCACAGGGTGGGGGAGGCAAAGGGGAGTGGGGGGATGGGGCACCAACGCAGGCAGGCAGCCAGGGAAGATACAGCATGGGGGGGTTTAGTCACAGGGGAAAGGGGATCGTCAGAGTATAGGAATTCATAAGATAAGGAGAGCAGGGAGGGCCACCTATGTGGTGCGCTGGCGAAAGGAGTTGGTACGGGGTGGGCGGGGGGCTGCTCAACAAGGCATGGCAGGGAGCAGCAAATACTGGGGTTGGTTGGCGGGGGGATGCGGAGCGAAAAGGAGGAGTGTTAGAGCTGGGCTCCTCGTATCCACAGTGAAAGCATAATAATTTTTTTTTTAAAAAAGCCTGAAGAGTTGTTTTCCAGGAAGAGTGTATGGGCGTCACTTGCGACAATGGCAGGGGTAATTTGCTCACGGGGGCGTAGTGTCACCGGTCTGAAATAACACGGAGCTCAATACCGGGTAAAGAGAGGGGGGTGCAAGTGTGGTGCACCGCAGGCGGCCCCAACCCTTCTTGGCCCTACTAAGTTTACTTTCTTCTGTAAAATGGGCACGGTTCGATGCAAATGGTTCAGTTGAGAGCTCAAACAATTTAGTGAATTTCTTCCTTTGTTTAAGTGCTGGGTGCAGGCGACAGGTTCACTTAGTGTTCTGTTTTCCTTCTTCATGTTGTTTGAAAAAGTATTGTTCTGCAGTTGCATCGCGGTAAAAATGCAGATTTTGCAGAATTTTGCATGCCCCCAATATATAGTTTTAATTTATTTAGGCGTTTCAGATGGCGCGGACCTTGCCTGGGGGTGTCGGAGAGCTTTGCGGTTGGTGCAGTGGTGGTGCATGGGGGAAAAGATTACAAGTGAACAGTAGTGATGCATGAGGAGAGTTATACGGGCGGGCAGATTGCGGGGGCGGATGTTGGGTTGCGTGGGCCGGGGGTGACGGATGTGGGCGAACGGAGTACAGGAGGTAGCAAACGGTACATTACAGGGGAAAAATTGACGTGTGTGCAGGTTACAAAAACGAACAAAATACAAGTAGAGGTATAACGCGGCAATAAATGGCAGGCACTGAAACGGAAGAGCAAAAGTTATGTAGGCAATGTTTGGCACTTGGGCAAGTATCTAAAGCAAACACGGCCACAAGAACACACAGGGAAGTCACTGGAGAGCATGAGGGGGTGACGATATCTATTACGTTTATTATTTATATTATTAATATTTCATACAGTTTCAAAACCAGAGAACACCCCCATGAAATGGCCATCTCCACCGTAATGTGCTGGCTGAGACAGGGAAACAAGCTTTTAAAAAAAAGTACCCTGGAGGGGGGGAAGGGGGGGGGGGGGGTACGCGAGTCAAGTAAGTGAAAGTGCGGCTTGCAGGCCGGCCGCGGCCGTGGCAGTAAATAGTTAGGGGAGGAGAAAAAAATGCATGAGGCCAGGGCTTTAAGTGGGCTGGGTCTCAAGGGGTCTGAGCACCGGGAGTTTTTTAAAAAATGCCTCGAAACGGGTCTCTATCGGGCTCTGTTTGAGCCCTGGCCCAGAGGGTCCGTTTTTTTCCAGACTGCAGAGACAGCAGTTTACTGTCACTGCATTCCGGAAAAAAAGTGCCAGAACGCAAAACAGCCAGATAGAGACCCGATTCGAGACAACAAGCACATGGATGTGTGCTGCCAACACTGCTCACTTCTCACTAATGGAGAAGTTACGGCACGACGTCATGCCAGGTGAGCATTGCAGGGGAAGGGAAATCCTTTAGAGAGAGCAATTTTCTCTCTGGATTTCCCTTCTCTTTCTGAAACGCAAGAGCAGCAACATTGTGGTGGGTCACCAGGGCTTTAATTGGAAGCTTTTTCAATATCATATGTAAGAAGATATAGTTGCAGCTTATTTATCTTATGCAACTAATAACCATTGATAAAGCCAATAGTCCTTACTTGTAGGTATGATGTTACTTGTTGTATCACATATCTGGATGCAATGACAGAAACAACAAAATACAAGTTGGGCGGCACACTATGGTAAACACAGATTTTTAGCGCAAGTGTTTAAAAGCCACGCCCCTAATTGGTGGCCACGCCCCTTTGAGAGACCCCCCAGTTTTTTCATCCCACTTAAAGCCCTGCCTGAGGCAGAGCGCACGCTCGGAGAAGCTGTGGGAGGGAGGCTGATGGCTTTGATGTGGGGAAATGCGCGTGCTTGTGTCCACGTGCACTGCATCAAATCGCCCGTTTGGTTAAGCTCTTGATAAGCCCCTATATGTCTCGCCAGCTCAATGCGCAAGCGCATTGGCAGGCGAGACCTAAAAAGAGTGTACTACTACTAACATGGGTGGAGGTAGCAGGCGGTGAATCGATTTCAGAGCGCTGGAGAAAGTTTTTGCAAAAAACACCAGATCTCAAGAAGCTACTTCCCTACAGAGCACCACTTCTGGGGGATGTCACAGTCCCATTCCTAAACTTGAAGGGTATTTCTATTACCTTTGGCAAGAGTAAATCTCTGATCTTTTCTTGGGTGGGAAGGGTCTGAGAAAAAAATCGGATATGTTACTTTGGATGTCATCTATTTTTTCAATGCATTCCATCACTAAACCTCCCCCCCTCTAAATCTGCTCCCATCCAGGGAGCAGATTTACTTCCATGCAGTATTACACCATATTTGGACAGCTTTAAATGTGTTTAAATACGTTTATGGGCTCAAATGCAGTTTCATTCTATGAACTCAGACAGAAGCCATGACTGCTTCCCTCAAACGGAAAAAACACAGCCCTGTTCAGGAGCACAAAGTGTGAAGCGCAACAAGGAGCAGTGCAGACCTCTCTCATGCATCATGGTAGCAGCAGTGGAAGGTTTCTTCATGCACAGAGCACCGATCCCACAGTGAGCTATAGGAATTCTGTCACACACAAGCACACACACAGAACAGGGGTGGTTATTCCATCATCATATGCCATAACCACGCATATGCGTGGTTAAGGGAACCGTGGTTGCGCTTGCATTGTTCAGGCACGCGTGGCTGAGTCCGCGTTGTTCTGGACGTTTCCCAGCAGAGAAGCTCTGGTGAAGATGGCACATGCAGAGTAGGATGCAAGAGAAGGCCTTACAGTCCCTATAAACACACGCAGAACAAGCATTTGCAATGCAATAGGGCTCACAATTGCGAGATTTTTCGCTCTTGGGGTTGTAAATGACAATGCCTTTTATTTCTGGGTTTAAAAAACCTGGAATAATAAAAGGCATTGTAATTTACAATAGCAATAGATCAAAGTTTGGAAAATGTGAGACCTATTGCATTACAGAGAGCACGGTGTCCCTCAACTGGGTGCTGCACTCAGCATTAAAGTTTAAAGTCACAAAAAAATAAAGCTAAAACAGAGCGCGGTGTCCCTGAAGTAGCTGCCGTGCTTCGAATTAAAGTAAAAAAAAAAATCAGAAACAGAATGCCATGTCCCTGAAGTTGGTGCAGCGCTCTGCCTTAAAGTAAAAAAAAAAAAAAAGCTTAAACAGAGCGCGGTGTCCCTGAAGTGAGCGCCGCGCTCAGCTTAAAAATTTAAAAATCAAGAAGCGGCTGCCATTGCACCACGAGTGCTGTGTGGCGGGGGCAGATACTTTTAAGTGAAAGCACGAATATCACTCCATACGAGAAATACAAGACGCAGCAGCAGCTATTATCCCCATTATTCATTAAGCAAAATAGCGCTCACTGACTTAAAAACAGATCGTGTAACAAGACAAGTAAAAGGTCCAGTTGTTATGAGATGTTACAAATGCAGACAACGCAGTACCAAGGAGGGACAAACAAGCCTATTCACAAATGAAAAGCAACGATTTAGAAAGGACAGTAACAGGTGCCAATTAAAAAGATGGGTGGAGCTTGTATGCCATACCTCAATACAATATGCCTCACAGCAGCGCATGCGCTACCCAGGCTTGACCTAAAAACTGGGGGCTGTATGAAGGTGTAAGTAGGGTAATATAATAAGAGGCACGAGGGATACAAGCAGTGTGGGGATCAGGAAGAAATGTGGCAGACAGATGGAGAGTAGGGGTTATGGAGAGTACATGTAAAGAAAGGGGGGCACCAGCAGGAGATGAAAGTACAATGGTGCGAAGCAAGGGTAGCACGTGTAGAGTGGAAGCAGGAGTGTAAGAGGGATAGTGGGCGGAGCCATGCCATTTATCAGTGTACCCCTCAGCACGAAGGCCTCATCTTCTATGGCCAGTTCAAGAGGTAGTATCTTGAGCATTATATACATTGTTGGAACCCATACCTGGGGCTATGCCTTAAGCGCAGTACCCAGGACCTTATTTGGCTAGCATGCTGCACTGAGTTTAGGTAACCAGGAACATTCCCTTCAAGACCTTCGGAAAAAAGTAACTGGGGGTGGGAAGATTAACATTTCCATAGGAACTTCCATAATCAGAAACTTTCTTCCAGCCCGCTATAACAATATTCTTTAAGTATTCAAATCTTTATTATGGCAATCGGTCATAAAAGAAAAATTAAAACAATTGAATCAGTGCAACAATACGAATATTCATAGTAAAAACATTTGGTTTAAAATCTTTCACATTAGCTCAATTATCATAGTAAAAAAAGAATACAATGACAAAAACAACAACGTTATTCACTGTCAGTGCTGTGCAAATAAAACAGGGTGCCAATAAGTCCCCACCAGCACAAAAGTGCAAAAGTGACAAGTAAAAAAAAAATAACAGCACATTACCATAACAGAGAGTTAACATTGAATTGGCTCAGGCTCGGATATCCTACTGAGTTTTGACATGATGGACCACATAAGGAATTAAAACCTGCAAACGGCAAAAACTATATGTTGGCTTGTGCCGGTTTGCTGAATTCTAAGAGCTTCCATCTGCTCTCTGGTGCCAAGAACACGATATTAACCGTTTAACACTGGGCTTAAAATTTCTCGCTACAGAAACAAAAATATGTGCCACTGTTTCAGATGAGAAGCCACAGGACGGGCAAGTCATCTCGATTGGAGTGGTCGAGCAGGCCCAGCTGATAGTATTGAATTTCAAAGGCAGAGACTCGAACCTGAAGTTCTGGCCAAGACAGGTTGGATCTCATCAAGGTACTGATCAGCACTAAATCCATCCTTCGTCATGAGAAAAATGCCAGTCACTGAGTCGCTTGAGGACCTAGATAAGAGAGAGCTCTGCTGATGCTGTCTGTAGGGACTCTTATGAGTAGCTTTGGGAGTGAGAGAGAAAACCACCCCTGCATAGTCCCATAATCTATCATATCCCATCTCCCTCAGAGTCTCTCTTATAAGCTTTAACCAGTGGAGATCTCTAGACTCCAACAGACAAAGGTTTCCTACAGCCACTGACGATAGGAGAAAAGCCCTGCAGTGGCCTAACTTCATCCCCAGTATAGAACTGTTCTGATGCCGACCACAACAGAAATAGGTCTAAGCCCAACATTCAGCCTAAGGGGAAGCAGCGGCATGCTAACTGGGAGTTCCAGCAGCCGTAGCAAAAAAAGATTTTCTGAGATTATAAGGATGCTAACATCCTTACGCTCCTATAGCTCTGCTCCGTACAGAGGGGCGCTCAAGGCTTGAAAGTTATAGATTTGAATCATCGGAGAGATAAGTCTAGAGTGTTAGCCACTTCGGAGCTTTAGTAACTCTCCTATGTGATGTTCCAGTTTAAGTTTGCACCTTGAGATGTGCATTGCCCACGCCATATGCTCGGTGAGGGTGATCCCGAGATATTTAATGGTATGCACCCGCGCAAGAGGGGTGTCCTCCGGAGCAGGATTGGATCTAGTAATCTAGTAATCAGACAAGTGGTAAAAACCAGATATTTTGGTTTTGCCACATTAATTTCCAATCCCGCAGTCTGTAAAAGCTGCTAAATTGGTCTAAAACGTTCTGTAGCCCCCATTAAAGCTTTAGACAAAAGGAGCATATCGTCAGCAAAAAATAAGGCTAGAACCTTCAGATTGGCTAATCTGGGAGCATAACTCTCACATAAATTTAGAGGAGCTATCAAATCATTAACATACAAGGTGAACAAAGCTGGGGCAAGCACACAGCTCTAACTCACCCCCTACTGATAGGAAAAGGTTATGTCACTTTGGTCCAACTGACCACATCTAACCTTAGCAAAGGTTTGCTCATGGAGCCTTACAATGATGCGGAGAAGATGGTTAAGAATCCCCAGGTCTGATAACACCTGTCACAGTGTGGGTCTGGTGACCTGGTCGAAAGCAGAACGTAGGTCCACAAACGCAAGGTACGGCTGGCCACCTTTGAGTGCCACAGTTTTCCTGTGTAAATGCTGTTGCCTAAACCCCTGGGGCCTTATTTATGAAGGCCTTGCGCCACCGGTGCGTCACTTTTAACATGGGAAAAAGTGACGCACCGGTGGCGCAAGGCCTTCATAAATAAGGCCACTGATCATTAGTAGAGGTGCTGTCACGAAAACACACCTTTTCCCAATCCTAAAGTCGATCAAGATCAAATCTACTGAGCAACTTTTGTGTGCTGTCTATAAGGCTAATATATATATATATATATATATATATAAAAAACGAAAGTATGTCTGTCTGTTTTTCCTTTATGCATTACTACACCATTCATCCGATCGGCATGAAACTTTGGGAAGTTGTTGAGTACACTCCTGCGAAGATTTCTGGCAAAAAAAAGAAAAAAATGTGTTAAATATCGGCCCCCCGGACCCCCCGGACCCTCATAATCGTTCCAATACTGAACGTTTACAGTTTACGGTGCGAATCGCTTTTGCAATGACCATCAACAAAGCACAAGGACAATCGCTGCAAGTGTGTGGACTAGATTTGGCGAATCCGTGCTTCTCACATGGACAACTGTACGTGTCCAGCTCACACGTCGGAAAACCTTCGGATTTATTTGTGTACGCACCAGACGGAAAAACAAAAAATACCGTGTATCCACAAGCACTCGAATAAATAAACAGAATTAAAACAACACTTTAAAATGTTTTCCATATTAAAATGAAAGTTTCAATAAAAATGACACAATGTAAGTTAAATGTTATCATAACAAGTTTCCTTAAATTTCCTTTCTTCTGAGATCGCAGCAACGCACGACGGGTAAGCTAGTAGGTCTATAATTCGTTGGTAGAAAAAGAGAGCCCTCTTTATGAACCGTTACAATTTCAGCCCCTACCCAGGATCAAGGAATGGGTGTCCCACTAAAATTGGCATTAATAAATAGGGTAAAATATATACCCCCCCCAAACATCAACCTCAGCAAGGAACATATCACCCAGTATTTTATAAATTCCTGGTGCTTTGTTGGGAATTATCTTCTAGATAGACACACTTCCTAGCTCATAATGGGAGAGAATACTGCACAGTGATGCACTTTGCAGGATCCCACAGCACCGGCCCGATTCAGCTGTAGGGGATGAGCTCTCTCCCAGTGTTGGAGAATACAGGTCAGAAAAGTGAGCTATCCAGTAGGAAGCTGTAATGTTGCACTCTAAGTGGCAGTAGCCCTCTTTGCTCTCCCTAGCTACCAGGTACCAAAAAGTGTGTTGATCTCCCGCTTTAGCAGTCATCAGAAGATTGTCCGATCTCCCAATAATTTTTTGCATCGAGGGCGGCTTTTTGTAAGCAGCCCACCTCAGAGATATCATTCTCCTATCCTGGTGCTTAAGAGAGTAAAACGGCGACCTTCACATTTCCACAGCTTTGGTTGAACCAGGTTGATAGTCTTCTCCTGCCTACCACAGGCTTTGATCCCACAATAAAATCGTTTTTGAGGCCCTCAAGCAATGACTTATGAACATACCGAATCTTCTTGAGGGAATATCCCTGATCAAGACCTAGGTCCAATCTAAGCAGTTTCACAAGGATTCCTTCAACAAATGTATACATAGACTCAGCTTGTTCTTGTGAATGTGCCATAGAACTCCACTTAATTCTGCGTTGATTAGTAGACAATCCAATTCTATTATCAAAAGGATCTAGGCAACAGGTTGACGTCCTTTAATCAGGTAGAACCATGGTAAGAACTAGAGCGTTATGATAGCTGTTGTGTCTAACCGTTACTGCCATGTCTATAAGGAAAGCGTAACATCAATCAAGATGTAGTCTATAAGGCTTGAGCAATTAATACGGTTAAAAGTGTGCTTGCTGTCCCTGTCAGAAGGTGTTCTGCCATTGCATGCACACATACACTGTTTTAAAACTAAAGCCGTGGGGGCGGTGGCATTTCCTAATCTGAGGAATTAGTACATCAAGGATAGACCATATTCTATCTTCCTCTTGCGATAGGTATGGGAAGTTACTGCCAGCGGCTCAAATTGACAGTTAACCCCCCCACACAATTTTACATGCACTTTCAGGAACAGAGGCTAGGTGGGAGGACAGTAGTTTAATAGTTGGAGATTCCCATTTGTTCCCCACTAGTCTAAAGTAAACATTGAGTACATAAATAACTCTACTTTGGGAAAATGATAGTCTAACACATAAAATGTCATCAGAGGCAATTGTGATCTCGATAACAGCACACCACAGGAAAGAGCCAACCCAGGTCAAAAGTCCCCCAAGTGGCCTGTCCTTCCCATTTTTTGTTGCTGCCTTACTGAAATCGGCATATCCTACTCGATGGACCAGTGTGGTTAACTAGGTCTCTTGAAACAAACAAAGATCATGCTGATAGATGAAGATCATGCTGATAGATGAAGAGACCCCAATCAGCACAATCAATGCCAAAGGCCAATCTTGCCACATTCGATGAGAGAAACTTGAGTGCGGTTGGGGTCCAGATGGATCCCGGTGCGTCAGGATTCCCTTCCCATGAGGCTGTCCCCTTCACAACATAAAGGTTGGAATAAGTGGACAATGCCTTCCTGAGTTTCGCCTCCCCACTACATATCCTACTAGAGCAGGACTTACAGGGGATTTATAGACGGGATTATCCAGGCATGCCATTGCCAAAGGTCCGCTATTGACAGGGCTGGGAATGGAGATTGATGCATTACTAGATCAGTAGGGGCTCGAATGGTTGGCACAATGCTAACTTGATGTTCTAGGAAATGGCCACCTTGGATCCCCATTAACTATTCACCTGCCTTCCACCCTCCTACCTGTGCTTGTATAAATAACCCCCAGAGCTATATAACACAGGTGGGACAGTGTATTTAATATCCCCACAGTCTTGGAGTCAGTCAACGCCTTCTAAATGGGGACATTATAAACCCCAAGGTTGTGTTGCAGGCCCTAAAGGTCTGGCTTTAAGACCAGCGGATACACAAATGTTGCTTCTGCAAAAGACAGTCATGCCTAATGTAGTTACCATGTTTGTGGAAATAGCCTTGGGGCATTAATGAAATGCTCTAGCACTTTCCTTGTTGCCCATAGGGCCAAAAAGCAGCCTGCGCACTAAATGTGGACTCTTAAAGCTAATTATTACACAGTCCCTAGGTCGATCAACTGGCCGTAGCCCAATCCACCCCACCCTGCAGGTGAATAATATATGATTAGCCTAGGAAAGAGAGAAATCCCTTTTCCGTGTCAGCCAATCCAATATTTTGTTCATTAGCTCATCATATGATTCTCGCTGATCCTCTCATAGCTGAGGATCTCCGGTCAAGATAGCCAAATATGGACAAGAAACGGGATAAGTTTATTACAGGATGTTTCCAGCTACCGAATGGGCCACGGGATCCAGGGGACTTGTCCGTGTTTTCTTAATGAGCCAATGGGCCCCCCTTGGGCACTCTTGTTGAACTGTTTCCTCGTTAGAGGAGATTACTAGATAGAGCTAAATTAGAGGTAGAAGGACCTGTATTGGCACAAGCTAAGTACTAGTAGCTGGTATAAGATGTCTAGAAGCTGCAGAAGGGTTTGGGATTAAGCTGGAGCAGCAGGCCTAAGTCCTTGCGGGGTGCACTTTGCTGATGTCGTTAAGTCATCGTTCCACTGCTGCAAGGCGCGCCAAACTTGGGGCAAGCTCCAAACTCAAACTGTTCATGACTTGGGAAGCACGTCCGCCACTAGTTGCGCCAGCCAGGACGGTGAACTAACATTGCCCTCACCATTGAAGAACCGAGGGTCAGAATGCTGGAAAGCTGCCCTAATGTTGTGTCTACTTGGGTTCAAGACCCAGTGAGTTTGGGCCGGTACACCCTTTTAGCCCACTTGATGACCACAGGTATCGATGACACTCCTTATGGGACATCACCTGGGGGGAGCAGCTTCAGATGGACAACGTAGTAGCGTCCTTATCCTGATCATGTGAGGTCCAATTGGTCATACTAACAGATGTGTTAACAGCAGGTAAATTACATGGAATGGGTGGGGACATAACGGAGCCCAAATGCAGTCTCATCTCAATTATTCACAATACCACTGCTTTCCAAGGGCCCGGTTGACTCCATTCACATATCAATACTATCACCCTTCGGTAGCACCCCAATGATAACTATGCCCTTATCTCCGATAGGTACCACAGTGTGATACATCGATAAATGCATGCCCATGTATGCTTTTCAGAGACAATGGAACCCAGCAGAGAGGCCAGATTAATGCTACTGTGATTAATAAATTTGAATGAAAATGATACCAAGATAAACATTAGCACATACTGGCACAACTGACAAAAAACTCCTACATAACTGCCCCCAAAACCACATATATGCTTTGTTTGCAATGTAAAATACCACTAAGCCCATATTGTCCAGTTTGCACAGTGACCCAATAAGGCACATATCTCCCTTTTTCAGCAACGCCTCCGAGCACATATTGTTCATGTTCCTCAGTGCTATAGGAAACACACATTTCAAGTTTCTGCAGGTGCGATTGCCTCAAATATTTCCAGTCTCCACAAAGTCCCAGTAACACAAATATTAGTGAGTTTACTCAACTTCTATAATGCTCAATCAGACAATATTGTTTATGCCCCCTATTTCCACATCCATCTAACCAGTTGCTTTGTTCACACATTATAAAGGAATGTTATTGTGAAGGCTGATGTTCAGTGAAAGGAGCGCTGCTCTGTTCTGGGCTGAATCTCAGTACCAGAATTTCAGTACAGTGCAATGTGCTTTTTTCAAAGTCTGGAGTGATGCGCAGAGCCAGGACTTATTTTCCACACCAGTTGTGCTATCCTGCCCCTGGAAGGCAGCCTTAATGTCTAAGTTCTGCCATGTGCATGGGAACTTCCATGTGCAAGTCTGTTGCACAATGCAAGGATGGTGCTCACTGCCAAGGCTGTGCTTAGTTTCATGGATGCTACTTCAATAATCAGGTTTCAGAGGGCTGCCTGGTGTCCTTGACACTGCTTAACAGGTCTGTGGTGCACATAGTAAGGTGCTGATCCCTGTCAGAATGCCGCTCATGTATTTCCATGTTGCAAACGTGCAAGGATGCGTCCTAGTGCAACATTTTCTGCTGTGCGAGGGTGCTTTATGTGTGCCAGGAAATCCATTGTGTGCTCAGTGTCATTGTGCTCCCCATGTGCTTGGCTTTTAATGTCCCTAGGTATCAGAAATACAGATTTTTTTTTTAAAGTGCTGCATTGTGACAATGTGCAGCTCTGGCCCATGTGCAAAATCTTGGAGAGGGTGCTGTTGCAAGGGCGCTGCTGCGTGCTAGTACGCTGGTTGTTTTTGGAGATGCCATCCAGGGTCTGAACACGTCTCAGAGGTCCGAGGCCTTTGGATGCTCTTCTGTGCAAATATCAGTGTCAGTGATGCTGTTTAATGCAGGGGACACTCATTGAACAGGGTTCTGCTTATTCCCATGAGTTTTTCTTGCGTGCTATGGTATTTTTTTTTTGGTGGTAGGATGCTAGTCTGTGCTGAGACCCATCTTAATACCGAGGATGCTACTCAGTGCAGGGTTATGTCCAGTCAATAAGGCGCTGCTCAGAGTTAGGACACTGTTATCTTACTTGACAGGATACTGGGTGCTGCTCAAATTCATCTCTGCTCTTTATGAATAGGTGTTCAAACACTGGGCGTAGGCAGGGTGTCAATATCTGATATGGTTAAGCAAGATGACATAAAATCATTTGATCAATCTAAAAACTAATTTAGCATCCCAGAAAAAGTATTTTCAAAAACGAAACTGGATAATTCATCCTCTGCTTAGCCAAGCAGCTATCAGCTATCAGAAAACTGACACCGATGGAAACGTTTTTTAAGACATGTATAGGATTCTAACAGATGCCTCAAATCTAACCCCTTGGAATTTCTAGATGGAGAAAAGACATCATCTAAGTGTTTGCTGGGGAGACCTTGACGGAAACATGGTAAAATATTTGAAAAACAGGAGAACGTGGCCAACCACTGAGGAAGATGGCCACTCACTGAAGCGGCTATCGTCACCCGCTGCAGAATACCCCCACATCCACGCAAATATCCGAACACCACAGCCACAAAGCAGATGCCCGTTCCCTACTGACTCCGCTGACTACTGGTCAGCGTTGAGTGTAGCGTCAGGCGGGGGTCGCCACTACAGTGCCAGAGGAGGAGACGCAGCCTTTGAGGAGGAACCTAGCGACAGCCTTGCGTACCTTGACACAGCAGGACCAGCCACTGAGGCATGATATCACTGAATCTGTTCAGCGGCCCTGAGAGAAACGTCACCCCCTCTTCCTCCCTTGACCAGGAGGTTGTGATGCAGCATTCCCGCCGCAGGGACTCAAGTCATCAATCAGTGGGTCCTAGAGTGGTGTGCGTCCCGGGGACTTGATAGAACTGTGACTCGGTGGGCCATCAATGGAAAATCATAGCAGCTGTAGGGTGAAGATGATGGATTCCTGAAGTCCGCCACTCAGTTGCTGAGGAAAAGATACTGGTGGGTGAGCCCAACTGCAGGGCTTCATTACACTTTCAGTCGAATGCTCTGGTGAGGGGGTCTCCCATGCTTTGCTGATGACGATAACATGTGGTAACATTACGTCTTTTCATACAGGGGGGAGCAGAGGGAGTGTGTACTCTCTGGGTTCCGCAGATTTCCCTATTTGTAGTTTATAACACATTTGGGAGTGAGAGGCACTATGCAGTGTTGGGGGGGGCAGTTCTAGGTCCGCCATGCAGAGAGGCAGGGAGGGGGTATAATACTGGGGTTTGTTTGTCACAAACTGTTTCTGTTCTGCTTTACCAGCCTAGTGGTCCAGTTCTCACGCAGACCCATGAGGCAGATATGTAGAAATCTTGGGACAGTGGGATATCATACCCATCTCCCTTTACATACCCCTGAGGCATCACAACTCTGCATTTTTAGACCTGGGAGTGCTCCTACTCTGGCTCCCAGAGAGGGAGTGTTGATGGGGGTGGCTTTAAAGCGACTCTGTTTGATGTCAGCGATCACTGGTCTTCTCATAAGCCACCATTGAAATGGCGACCACTAGCCGACTTTATGTCAGCAATCGGCCTTGCTGACATGTGGCGCACCTTTAATCCCACAACTCGACAATACACGTACCACTCAGGAGCACATTGTAGCCTGTCGTGGATTGACTGTATATTAACTCTGACCCAGCAGCTACAACACATTAGAAAGTTATACCACCACGCATGGGGTATTTCGAATATGTGACGAAATTCCGCATTCAAAAATCCCGCATACCATGACTCCGCATTAATTACAACGCAGAGCCATTAGTGCGCAGTACAATCACTCCGCAAAATGTAACCCCGCATATAACTTTACAACGCATGCCTTTATATATATATATATATATATTCACTGAAAAAACCATAGGTTTCACACCAGTTATAGTTAGCTGGAAATGTTACTGACATAAAACCATTGAAATTCCCACGTTATAGTTAGTTGGACTCACTATAACTTGCGCGTGCAATGCACTGCTGATGACGTCACATATTACATCACTCATGACATGGTCAGTGACATCACTCATGACATCACTGATGACACCATCCGGTGAATGTGTGTCTTTCTGAAAAATAAATATTAGTGAGTAATGTTTAAATATTTAAATATATGTATTAGTGTTTCACTTTGTGTATAAGTGGCTGCATGGGTTGGTGAGTTACTACATGTGTATGTATATGAGTTATTAGATTTTTTTAGTATCAGTATGAGTGTCTGTATTGTTTAGTGTGGGTATTACTTACAACATTGATGCATGAGTGACTGACTCTCTGTATGTATTTTGAAGACTGCATATGTGCAGGACTGTATGGTGGAATCGTGTGTATATGTGTATGTTAGTGAGTGAATGACTGTCTCACTAGTGTCTTTATCAGTAACTACATATGTTTTAATCTAGAATATGTGAATATCGATGCATATAAGTGAGTATATGTGAGAGTAAGAGATTGTAAGAGTTCCTGTTTAAATAAGTATATGTTTCTATAAGTGATTGTTTAAGAGAATAAATATGTGTACATTTCCATAGAAGTAAGGTGGTAGTGTGTGTACAGCTCTATATGCAAATAAATGGATGTTCAATAGTTTAGTTGCATGTGTGAGTATGTGTGTGAGTAACTTATGGATGACTGTCGGTGTGTAACAGGATGTATAGGTGTAACACTACATATGATGAGTGAGTATACGTATGAGTGATTATATAGAACTGTTGGTGAATGAGTGGATGTGTATATAGATGGTGGAATTTCTGAATTGGGAATTTCAATGGTTTTATGTCAGTAAAATTTCCAGCTAACTATAACTGGTGTGAAACCTATGGTTTTTTCAGTGAATTTAATAGGTTTTTTAAATGCTAATTCCTAACTATAACTGGTGTGAAACCTATGGTTTTTTCAGTGAATTTCAATGGGTTTTTTAATAGCAAATCTCTATAGGTATGAAAAGTAATATGTTTTATAACGAATATTATATTGTATAATTATGTAATAATATTTTTTATATATATATATATATATATTTTTTTTTTTATTGTTATGCCCCGGAGTGCTCCCTGGGCGCTCCCCGGTACGCCCCCCGGTCAGCGCAATTTTGCCGCGCGTACCGGGGAGCGTCCAGTTAGCGCTATTGCCGCGAACGAAAACAACATCGTAACGTTTCGCGCAGTCGCATTATGCGTCATATGACGAACTGCGTAAGCGCACCCGGAAGCACGCGATCGCATACGATCGCGCAACGTCTCACCGCGCTTACGCAGCGCGCCCCGGGGCGCGTAGCCTAAGGGTGTCAGGTCATGTGATCTGAAAATAACACTTTTCATTGGTGCAGATCAGTTTTGGTTTCCAAAATGATGAAAGCCTGGGTCATGTGACTTGAAAATAACACTTTTCATTGGCCCAGAACAGTTTTGTTTACCAAATGATGAAAGCCCCCACCTTTTTTCCTTATTCTGACTTTGCCATTTGACTAAGGAAGACCTTTTTGGAGTTCTTTCTCTACTCCTTACTAGTTTGAAATGGCTACATTAGCAGCAACAGCTGGAGGATCTGCCCCACCACCACCACCACCATCTAAAAGACCACCAGAAGATTACATTGGCTGTCAAGAGGAAGAGGAGGAGAATGATGAAGAGGAGGAACAGAGAAGGGAATTCCTGCCTGAAAATAAACAGCCCTACCAACCAAAACAGCACTTTATTTGGGAGTTCTACAAAATCCTAAGGGGTTTTAAAAAAGTCAACGCTGCAAAGGTGACTTGTTTAATTTGTGGTGCTGAGTTGTCCAGGGGGAACCCTAACAAAAAGTATTCCTTCGGGAATCATACAATGATTCGCCACATTATGCGTTTGCATCCAAACAATTATTCTAATGCAGAGTTAAGGGACCTCTGCAGTAAGCTACCCCCATCAACGTCTAGACCCTCAACATCAAAACAACCCACTCCATCGGGTCCAGGGGCAAGAGACACATTGGCTACTATTCAACCTAAGTTTGCCGATTAAAAAATCGTGTGCAAATATTGTAACAAGACACTTTGCTATGGTGAGCAAAGTATCGAACTTATCATGGTTGCTGGTGATAACCATAAGTGTCCAAGAAAACCCTAAATGTTCCTGATTTTTTTTTGCTCCAGTTGAGCCATTTACAATTCCCTATTTTTTGTTTCTCTCCATAAAAAATACAAAAAAAATATAAAAGTGTTCAGAAAAGCCAAAAAAATGAATAAAATGTTCAAAAAAACAATAAAAAAATATAAAACAACAAAAAGAAGAAAAAAAACAGTTCTTTTTAGAACTACCTCCAATTTATTAAAAAAATGCTACATTTTTTGAAAACTCTATCATTCTTTTTTCCCTATGGTACGCTCCCCGGTACGCTCCCCGGTGCGCGTACCTGGCGGTCCCCCGGCGCAAATCGGAAAAAAAAACCATTTATGGCCCCCACATCAAACCTAGGGGGTCAGGGGGGTCTACTCTGCCGCCTTATGGTCATTTCCCCCTTTGTTTTTGCCACCTCTTGTGTCTCGATTTTACCGAGACACAAGATGGCGGCCGCTCCGGACTGTTTGGAATGTTTACAGACACCCGAGAGCCAATCAGCTTTCCGTGCGCAAGTCGTGTGGCGCGCCCGGTGCGCTCCCCGGGGCGCGTACCGGGGCGCGCTTATAGATATATATTTTTTTTTCAACCTAAATTACTCAAAAACCACTGGAGCATATATCTTGAGACATAGCAAAGGCACATCTGGCTACCAGTCCCTACAATTTTGCCAAGTTTGGTGAAAATCCATTCAGCCGTTCGGGCTAAAAGTGAGGCCAACCGCCCTATGGAAATTAAAATTGGGAAAACACGTTTTGGGACCCCCCTTTTATCTCGGCCCCCAGTTGACGAATCCCCCCCACATTTTCAGGGAAAGAGCGGAGCGGGCCACGAACTTTGAGAAATTCGCAAAGATTCGTCCACCGTGCCAAAATTATTCCCACTAGAATGTTGCGGATTTCCTATGGAAAGTAGATCCTTTCTATAACTACTTACTGGCGTCAGCCAGTAGGTAATATATATATATATATATATATATTATATATATATATATATATATATATACATACAAATAAATATATATAAATATACCAAATAATGCATATGTATATAAATAAATATATATTTTACATTTATATTTTTTTAATAATTAAAAAAAAAATATATATATATATATATAAAATTTTAAAAAATACACTTAACACCCTAAAAATTAATACCACCCTGCTCCCTTAAAATACCCCAGCACCCCAAATCCAAACCCACCCTTACTCCTTAAAATACCCCAGCACCCTTAAACACTAACCCATCTTAACCCTATAAATATACCATGTACCCCAAAACACAAACCTACCCCTGAACCCTAAAAATACCCCTGTACCCCAAAACCCAAACCTTGCCCTAAACCCTAAAATACCCCTGTACCCCAAAACCCAAACCTAGCCCTGAACCCTAAAAATACCCATGTACCCCAAAACCCAAACCTACCCCTGAACCCTAAAAATACCCCTGTACCCCAAAACCCAAACCTTCCCCTGAACCCTAAAAATACCCCTGTACCCCAAAACCCAAACCTAGGCTTGAACCCTACAAATACCCCTGTACCCCAAAACCCAAGCATACCCCTGAAACCTAAAAATACCACTGTACCCCAAAACCCAAACCTAGCCCTGAACCCTAAAATTACCCCTGTACCCCAAAACCCAAACCTACCCCTGAAGCCTAAAAATACCCCTATACCCAAACCTATCCCTTAACCCTTAAATACCCCTGTACACCAAAAACCAAACCCACCCTTAAAATACCCCAGAACCCCTAAAACATATACTCCAACACCCCCAAACTAAAATCATATACTTACCTTACACTTAAATATAAAAAACATATGCTTTTACCAATCATGCTTTTACAACGAAATTTGTTGTAAAAGCATGCGTGGTAAAAGCATATCATATATAATGGCATGCGTTGTAAAATTTTGCGGAGTTACGGTACCTGCGTTATAATAGTATGAGGAGTAAAGGTATGCGGAGTAAAAAATGCGGAGTGACGGTGTTTTACCGGGGTATTTCTGACCCGTAGCAATAGACGCCAACCAGTAGTCAATCCCTTGTACCTCCATGGTACCACATATTCGGATGGGCCTTTCTGAGGCTACAGAAAACTACTTCAACAAAAAAATGAGGGATCACTGTAATCGATGCAGTCATTGTGGGAGGCATATAAAACTATCATACAATGGCCAGAAAATGGCATTGATAGCCAGGCATAAAAAAGAGAAAAGAGCCCCAATGGAAAAACTTGAGGAGGAAATTCGGGAGTTAGAACATCAGCCCACTACAGACGTTCACAAGCATACTCACCACACTCTGTCGCTAAAGCAAAAAGAATATTGAGATGTTGCAATGGAGGCAGCTAGAGCCTGCCACTGACCAACTCAACACCGCCTTTACAAAGTTGGCAATAGAGCTGGTAAGCATCTGGCTTGGTTAGACAAGAGAGGCAGCATCAAGATGGGTACACAAAATCCTGAATGATAGTGACGAGCGAGTGAATGACAGACAGGGTGTGACTGATTCCTTTACTGAGTACTATGCCCATCTGTACTCCCCAACATTAATCATGGCTGATCTCCGTCTGCAGGAAATTTCACAGACTGACAAAAACAGTGGGGCCACACGGCTTCCCTATAAACCGCTATAAACTGCCAATTACAAAAATGTCCCCTTACCTCCCATAAATGTTTTTGGAGAGCTGCAAGGCAGAGACATTACCCAAAGACCAGAGGACAGAAACCATAGTTGTCATTCACAAGGAGGGCAAACCTCTAGAGAAATGTGCCTCCTACAGGCCGATTTCGCTATTAAACACAGAAGTAAGGATTTTGGCAAAGCTATTAGCCATCTAATCAGTCAAGGGGATAAGTTCACTGATCCACCCAGACCAGTCTGGCTTCATGCCAGGAAGGAACACAGTGCTTACTCTCCAGCCGATGCATGAGGTCTTGGGAGGGCGTTGCAAGTCTGTGAGGTTGCGCTAGTTTTATTGACGCACAAATGGCATTCGACACAGTGGAATGGCCCTTTATGTACGCGGTCTTGGAGAAACTGGGGTTCAGTCCCCGCTTCAATCTCCTGGATCCGGCTCATATACAAGGACCCCCTCACCCAGGTCATGATTAACGCGGGCACGTGCACGTTGTTCCATCTTTGCCGGAACACAAAACAGGGCTGACCACTTTCTCCCTTGATTTTTGCCCTCGTCCTGGAGCCTTTTGTGATCTGGAATAGAGGTGATCCCTGTGTTAGAGGATTAGAGTGGATGGAGGACTGAGATGAGAGAATCTCTCTTTATGCAGATGACATACAGCTCAATATCTCTGATCCAACCCTATGCGGGACATCCATTAATTGGAGCAAATCCATAATCTATGTCTTTCATGGACTCGTTCCATGCCTACCTGATGGCTGTCGGGCTCGGGTGGTCACAGGGGGATTTTGCTATCTGGAGATATACATAACTAGGGACCTAGATGCTTATTAAGCACAACCATAGAACAGCTGCTTTCACGCTTACGTGGAGACATGCAGAGCCCTGCCCCTTTCTCTACTGGGGAAAGCTTCCCTATATAAAATGATGGCTCTTCCCTGTTTTTTGCATGCCCTCCAAAACACACCCTATGCAGTTCATCAGTCCTATTTCCAAGCAATAGGCAATGCAATCCGCACACTCATCTGGGATGGATGGCCCCCTCACATAGCTCTCCAGAAACTGACCAGGAGTTGGTATGATGGGGGAATTGCACTCCCCAATTTTCAAATATATTACTGAGCGCCGCAACTCAAGGGAGTCAATCATAGGGCTAACCTCCCAGAGGATGAGCGAGCCAGCCTATAGGATGGATAGGAGAAATATGCAACCTGGAGGATACCTCAGAGCTATCTATGGGGGAAAACACATTACACTCTTCCCCAGCCCCACAGCGGTCACTCTTACCCTGTGGCACACTGCACTGACTACTTTGGGGCTGGTGCAACTAGATCACGCATGCTATGCCCCTGTAGGAGACTGCACGGTTGGGCACCTTAGCCTTACAGGGGGGTTTTGGCAAATGGGATCCCACTGACTTGTCTAGAGGGGAGACCTGTGGAGGCGGGCGAAGTGATTCCATTTACAGACCAACAAAACTAATACCAAATGGCCACCACTGAGACCTTCCGATACTTACAGATTTGTCAGGCCTTGCAGAAAGTGATTCCCAGGTGTTAGGAACTTCCCAATTCCTCCCCAATAAAAGACAGGCTGCTGGACGAATACATGCCTAGGAAAGTGATCTCACTCATCTCCTATGAACTGTTAAACAATGACTCTGACACCGTGACCCACCTTCCAGCCAGTTGGGCGTGAGACCTGGGTGACTTAGGGGACGATGAGTGGCCAGAGGCATTGGGGACCCCCAGGGAGAAAGCCAGATTTCTCCTGGTGCAGCTTAAGGTTCTCAACAGGTATTATTATGCAGTGATGATGCTGGTTAAAATGATAAAGACACACTAAGCACTCAGCCTCAAGAAATTTGTTTTTTAAGGGATGTTCTTCTACAGGATATGGACTTGCTGGGACTCTAAAGTTATTTTGTGGCAGTTGTTGACTGTTTTAATAGTGTTAGTGGAAGTACTATAATGCCAACAGCAAAAGGGTGCCTCCTGAATATCTGGGATGAAACAGACTTTCTCTGTATGGACCATCTTTGGTTGGTGTTGGGGTTGATGGTAGCTAAACTCAACATTGCACGAATGTGGGTAGCTGAACTGTCACCGCAATTAGGTGATTGGAAGTGGGGCATGAACTGGTGTATGCAGGTGGGGAGGGCGGTACACGAGAGCAAGGGCTGACTGAACAAATGGTATAAAATATGGGGGAAGTGGAATGCGTATCGAGGAGAGCTCTGTGCCCACCCTTGTGGACACTAATCAAGACTCTTTAGGTCTGCCAAGCTTGAACCATGTTGCTGCCCTGTATACTGTCGGGGTGGATGAGTGGACAGTAGACCTTTGGATTTGATGCCTATTTGTCATTTAAAAACCTATACTATGGTGTTACGATATATGATGATTAACGTCACTGTGATTCTTTTTCATGTTTTATGCTGCAAAAAGATTTTAGCAATATATTTGAAAAACATGCAAGAATGTAACTTTTAAAGAACTGGCCTACACGGTTTTATATCAATGGTACCAGACTCATGAGAAGTTCCACCAGATCTACCCAGCTGTTTCAGATAGTTGCTGGCCATGCTTAGAATGAAAAGGAGCCATGATACAGATTTGGTAGAGGTGCTCCGGAATTTCTCTGTTTTGGAAGGAAGTTCTAAGCTGTATAAAGGGTTTTTGGGGCTATGAGATTTCAGAAGATCCAAGCAAACCTTAATAGGACTATTTGAAGATCGCCTGGGAAGGACTATTAGCCACAGAATAAATCTTTATAGGCAAATGTAGGGTGCAGTGAGGTCTTTCATAGCAATATTTTGCAGGAGAAAAGAGCTCGCCTAGCACTGCACAGTGGCTAGAGGAATGTTGCCATGTTGATGACATCATTGAATGTTGAAATGTTGATGGCCTTTGAGAAACTGTGCCAAAACCTTAATCATACAGAGAAGAAAGTTTATATGAATACGATCACCCACGCTGAAATATATGTCCAAACTGGAGTTCTCATTTTTGGGGCCTCCTAGGTTGAGAGAATTACACTTGTCCACATGCTATAGCAGAAGCAAGCTGTGGCTTCATCTCATCTCTAACAAATGGAGACAGGGGATTTTAATGTTTTTCTGACTGATGACTTTATACAACAATAGACTCCATGTGTGTGCAAGATCACATACTGTCAATTATGTGAGGGGAGGTGAGGGAACTTGAAGTTGAATATCTTGCTTTCGTATTGGTTATGCATATGTACCTATTATCTTTCAAATGCTATTAAAACATTATAGGAAAAAACTAGGAGTGTGCTTACCTCCATGAGAGATGACTTTTTTATAGGGTTCTATCACTTTCATATCAATCCTCTGCTCCTGCTCTCCAATTACTACGGTTCTCCATAGCCTGTTGTCCTCTCGCTCCTCTTTCGCAGTGTATTCTGGGATAGATTCAGAATCCTCCTGGAGAACACCCTTGGTGGTAGATTGGTCTTCTAAAATAAGAGAGGAAGAGCATACATGACATTGTAAGACTCACATACACAACATAGTACGTCTTTCCTAGTAATAATATGGCTTTGAAGACTTTGAAGTGATATTGGAAGGAAATAGGCAGTTTTTGCATCATATGACTCCAACACTATTTATGATTCTGATTAAATGTAAGCTCTGAATGCTGAGTGTCTTGTCTTACAAAGATGACCACAGCAATGTTTTAGAAATAAATATTTGTACAATATGAAATGCATTTAAAAGTACAGAAACATCACTATATGACAACCATGCTTCATGATTTAAACAAGCTGCTGCCTAAATCGTGTGAGCCCTCTTAAACTTAAATTTTATTAGGTTTAATTCACCATACAAGTCTCTCCGAAAGTGACTCCGGTACTCAATCTGGGAGAGTGAGATATGAGGGATTAGGGGTGGGGGGGGGGGAGTTTGCCACATGTCTGTCTGTACTTGTGCCAATGTATGCTGTCTCAACTGCTCTTAAGCAACAGTTGAGAATTGAGGAAGAAAATACCTACAATTCATGTACGTAAGTAATAAGGATATTAATACCTAAATATATTTTTTATTTGAATAATGTGTGATTGTAACCACAGGTTTGTTGCTTCATACTTCCTATGTCTTATAACGAAATATAGTTTGACATAAATGTAGTGCCCAAAATATAATTTACAACAATAGCATCCCATTCGGTGTAAAATGTATGTTAATAACCCGAGAGGTTCAATATTTCAGTAGGCAATAATTAGGACACAAAATTGATGTTAGAGAATATTCTGATAAGAATATTCTGCAACCATTTCGTTAAATTCTAGCATTAGTCAGTGCAGTGCAATATGAGTGAGCTATTTTGGCACATGCGCGTATAATTTTATGCACTTACATACTTATTCAAAGTCACTCTTGGGGAGAATTCTGAGGGGTATGTGAGAGGAAGGTCTAGGAATTCCTAGGAGGAAGCAAATGACCCATATTAAAGCATTTATCCTGGCAACCAATGGTGAGGGGTTGTGCTTGAAAGAGCTGGTTTAGGTCATGGTAGACTAGGTAAGTACCAAGGCTGAGCCTTCAGCACCATGGAGAGCGCTCCTAATCACACTTTGAGGCCTCTGTCCTTCCAGGCACCTGAGCACCTAGGGAAATAAGGTACCTCCACCCGAAACCTCCCTCCTTCAACTCCCTCTTAAGCTGAGTGTGTGCAGACAACGGATTACATTAATGAGTGTGTTCCATCTAAGATAAGATAACATAACATAACATAACATAAACCATCACAAGCTGGGGTGTAAATTGGTAGTCCTTTGAAACGTTTGGAAAACATTTCCCACATGTTCAAGACACCCATAGCACCCCTGAGAGTTCCACATGTACCTGCAGTATCAAATGTGAGAACTATACCAATTAGTCCAGCATTCACTGAGGAATGCAGAAGGGTAAGACATTAGGGAAAAATATGTTTAAGTGAAACAAAAAAGGGTTACTGAAATTACTTTCACAATTTATATATTTCATAACTATTTTACTGGTTGAATGAAATACTTGTTCCTGTGACTGTTGTGAGTAAGCCCTGCTTGAGTAGCAATATTTTGTGAATATCCCTAAACAGGTATAAAGTATAATTAAAAATAGGTACTACTTAAATCTGTTAACAGTTCTGAATGTCTGTGCAAACTCCATATCCAACTCGCCTCACTTTCTCCACCACCAATAACCTTTTATCATTGAATGTCAACTGTAAATGAAACCACAATTTCTGTTACAAAATGCCCACTTGTTCTCGTTATCTGTAGACAGTGCCATTAGAAGAACTACTGTCCAGTACCCCCGAGTCACAATTACCAGTAGAGTCAGACGTGCGGGTAGCTTGTTCTTTTATTTTAATATTTCCTATCTCCTACACTGTGGGCATACTCCTGAAGGGAGCTGATGTTACCAGTGGTTCACTGTCCACGTCCTCCTCCTCTTCTGTCAACTTTCTGATCCCCACTACCCAACAGGAAGTGGTATCCTGTGTTCAGGGGACTGACTTGGATCCAGAGTTGCTGCAGGGTACTCGAGTCCTGCTTTTTAAATGACAAATACTTTGCCAAACAAAGCTATCGATTATTTATGTTATTGTTTAGTGCTGGTGCTGTGAAAGATCACTGCAAATCGTTTTCCAGTGTGTAAAATTGTGCATTTTGGCACAACTGATTGAAATAATACCAAACAGAAACACAGAGTTAGCCTGAAGAGGGGCACCAGAAACATAACAGATAGCTGGAATTCAGTCCACATAGCAGTCAGAGCAGAATCATCTTTAAGAACTTTCTAAATCTAAGAAGATGGCTTCCAGAGCAGAGGGGAAGAGGAAAGAACTTATCACCATGAAATGTCCTGCTCCATAAAGATTTGTTTTTCACCACATGAATGAAGAGTCTGCTTTTGGTGGCTGGTCGTAGGTGTCCGATCCGCATTTGTGGTATAAACAAATTGATTAGGTAAGAGAATGCCTGGTCAACAAATGCTTCACATACAATACACAATGTTTTGAATTCAGCTGCCTGGATGAGCCCCAGTAAAGCTACATCAGTGCTGGGGCAATGTGCATGGAGTGCTTTCGGCCTAGCATGAGGTGGACTGAACAGATCTGCAGACTCTGAAGCTTTGCCATCATCTTTCCTGGCAGGACCCTGTTCTTTTTGTAATCTTGGACATATACTCAGACCTTGGACAAGCACGTAGGTGTTTTTTTCTGCACAAAGCATGCAAATATACTTTACATGCCTTGATAGGCAAGAATGGGACTTAATGCAAATAAAATAATCTAACATAAAAAGGCAATCAATAGTTAATGATAACAGTAGATTTAAAGGCCTTTGGTTTTGCATTGGTTCTTCACATATTGTTTGGGAATGTACGACATCAGTTATAGTCCTGGGTGTTGTTTAGCAGCATAGTTCAGAAATAGAATCCTCTCTTTGGTCATTGCTAGTAATGCTTCCATTTCTAACGATAATGGCATTACTCCTAGTCCTACTCCCTCGCCTTCCTTCAGTACAATTGAGGCCCCGCCTCCCACCCAGACCCACCCCCAGCATAAAAACTCTGCCCGCCCCCACCTCCACCTGTACACAAACAAGCCGAGCTAGCACTCAGTTGAACCGCACCGGGAGGGAGGGAGGGTCCTTGAAGGAAGGCGAGGGAGTAGGACTAGGAGTAATGCCATTATCGTTAGAAATGGAAGCATTACCTCCCGTCCCTCCCTCGCCTTCCTTCAGTACAATTGAGGACATAGCAAGCAGAAGAAAACAGGTACGGACAACTGAGTGACAAAGAACACAAAACAGTGCCCAAAACACAGCAGATCAACATCCCTGGCCTTGCCAGAGGACAAGACACTGAGGCCCGAACCCCCACCAGAGGAAAAGCCACCAAGACTGCGGACCGAAACCAACAATCCCACGGAGCGGGGGAAGGCAAACACCTGAGTCGGACCAAAGCGAACAAACAGAGTCCACCACCCGGAAGGACACCACAACCAGCAGGCACCACAGCAAAAGAGGCCGGACAGCCAAACCGAGCAAACGAGACTCCACAGCCAAGTAAGGAGCAGGACAGAACACAGGCAAAACCACCCCATGACAGAGCGAAAACGCCGAGCCACCGGAGGGACAAGGGACGGAACCGGACCCAAAACCAGCAGAACCATACAGACCAGACAGAAGGGAACGCACAAGACAGGGCCCAAACACCCCCAAGCGCCCCGCAGGGGCGACAGCAACCAAAAAACAAGGCCCAAAAGCCGAGAGTCGCAACCCAAGTCCCCAAGGAGCCCAAAGGGCGGACCGGATAGGACATCCAACACAAGCAGGAAAGACCCCGAAGGGAAGGACACGACAGGGCGGGGAATCAAACACACCAGACCCGGTAAAGAAAACCAGGCAACAGACCCCAGGCAACATGCAAGGAAGCCAGCAGCACCAAGAAGCAGGAAAGCCGCCCCTGCACCCGCAGAGGAGCCACCGACAATCCCAGAAGAGCCCCAGAAGGAGCGAACCGCTACACAAAAAGGAGGCCAGCACCATGGGAACAACACCAGAGCAGAACCCCGGGCCGGAAAGGCCAGCAAACACCAAGCATAGGACAGCCGAGAGGAGGACCGATGGGAAGCCCGCAAGCCACCGCCAGCCGGCCGAGAACCACCAACCCAGCCAAGGCCAGCCGCACAACCGCCAGGCAGCAGGGGCAAGCCCCGAACAGAACCCAGGGGAAGGTCACAGAACATCAAAGGGCACGGAACCACAGGAAGGAACCCTCACTGAGCGCAACACAACCCGGACAGGAGAGGAAAACAAGGAGCCCAAGGCCAACAGGGAGCAACCAACTCCCGAGAACAGACCCACAGGGCCCGCACCAGAAATGCCCAGAGCAGCAGAAAAGCAGCGAGGGGGAAGGGGAAGGCACACAGAGAAACCCAGAGGCCAAGGAGATGGCCAGCCGCCGACCACCCCAAGACCCGGGCCCCTGGTCCAGAGACCAGAACCGGGCCACCCAGGCGACGCAACAGGACCACCACAGGGAGGCCCCAACAACCCACCAACAGGCCGGACACAGGGAAGGAGTGAGAAACCCCAGGAGGAAGGAGGGACCCAGCACAACAGAACAGCCAGCACACAGGCCACCCGCCAAAGGCAGAGAGCAGACAGCCCCAGTACCCAGACCAGAGTCCACAGACACAGGACACAGGACGCAGGAAACCAAGGATCAAGGACCAGAACCTGGACTAACCCGACCACGACATAGGACTAAGCCACCGGACGACAGACTGAGCCAACACCTACGGACCCCGCAGAGAGCCCCGAAAGGGCACCAGGGCAAGCCCAAATGCCACAAATCCGTCAGCAAGGGGACCCCCGGGAGACCAGCAGGAACCAGAACCGGAACCCAAACAGAACCCAGCAAAGCCAAGAAAAGGCTGGCGACCGAAGCCACCACAAGCGGAGCCGGAGGAGCCAGTGAACACCCAGCCAGAAGGCAACAGCGGCCGAGCCACCAGGAGAGCACCCCCGGGGACGGACCGACAAGGGCAGCAGGGACAACAGACCCCGGAGACCAACCCAACAGGAGTCTGACGGAGAAGAAGGAAACGAGCCCAGGAAACCAGAAACACCACAGACGCCAGGCGCCCCAGCACCTGCAGCCACAGGACTGCCGAGGAGCCCCCGGGACCACAAGGCCCGAACCCAGTAAGGAAGAGAGACCAGGCGCCCGCCGGACAAGGGACCAGGGCCGATCAAAGCCAGAAAACCAGCACCGACAGAGGGCCAGGGAAGACAAACCCCGGGACACCAAAAACCCGACCACCGGAAGAACCATCCGCAAGAGGACGACCACAGACGGAGGAAGGAAAACCCCCGCCGCAAGAAGGAGAGCCACGAGAGCACCCACACAAGCGGGAAGACCCAGGGCAAAGGACTGAGGCTGAAGGGGAAGGACGCCACACGGAACAAGGGCACACCCCACAGAACCGCAGGAAACGCAGCAAGAAGCAGCGACAGGGATGCGGAGCGAAGCGCCCCCAAAACCCAGGGCATGCCAGAAACCGCCAAGTAGGGCCAGCGGAAAGACGGCCCGAAGGACCAACACGTGGAAGGGAACGGACCGAAACCAGGAGCAGACCCCCAGGAGAACCAGAACGGCATAAAGCCGCCGGACACCCCAGCCCCAGAAAGGAGCGGGCCCCAGACCTGAGCCCCTCCTGACAGGAACTCAGCAGATGGATCACATGGCAAGCAAACAGGACACCCAGTCCAGCAGAGCCACCCAGCAGGAACCGGAGACAGGCACCGGAGGCAGCCGAACCCCCGACCAGGAGGAACCCGCACCAAGCCGACCCAGCACCCACGACCCACAGAACCCAGGGACCCAGGAACAACAGAAACGGCCCGCCGCCACTGAGGAGGAAAAGCCAAAGACGATCACCCACAGACAGGGAACCGACCTGACAGCAGCGACAGGGACCCAACAGGGCCTGGCACACAAACAAGGAGGCAGCAAGCCAGGGCGAACAAAACGGCCAAAACCGCACCCCTCCGAATGATGGAAGGAGACACCCATAGCGGGGACGACGGAGAGGACCCAGTGCAAGGCACGCGAGAAAGGCAGGACGCCCCATTCACGGCAAGGCAAGCAGAGGGCCCAACGCGGCGACACCCACCCACCACAAACAACCGCCCCAAACGCCATGAAACCCTGCACCAAGGAGGGCACAGAAGAAGCGGAGGACAGGCCAGCCCCCAGCGCCACAGCAGCATCCAAGCACCACCAAGCAGCGCGACCAGGACAGGCACCAACAGCCTAACGGGAGGAAAGGGGCGACTCCCACCAAGAAGCAAAGCCACTGGAGGAAGAAAGGGACTCGCCGCACCGAAGAGAAATCCCCCGACGCAAACCGAGCGTGTAGAGAAGCCTGAAACAACAGAGGATCCAACACAGCGCAGAAGGAAAATGGAGGGCTGAGGAGAGACCGCACATGGCAGGCCCCACAGGCAACCAACAAGCAACTGTCAGCAGGCCAGTACCACAGAGGACAAAGACAAGCACAAAGCACATACAACCAGTACGAGCAACGCACGCCACTCTCACTGCACTAGCCCCCACCCCGGGACCAAAGGGCAAGGCCAACCGGGAGGGCCGGAAACATCAAGGAAAGAAACCCTCAGTCCCAGCCCAGCAGGAAAGAGGAAAACCCTGCCGACCAGCACAGGAGCCCAGCGACCCACGTCCTGCACGCCCACCACCCTGGAGCCACAGACAGCCCCAGCGGCGGGAGAAGGATCCACAGCATCCAAGCACCCAGAAGGGAATCAGCCGCCCACAGGATCCGCTGGATGAAGAGGGGATAGAAGGCAGCAACAGAACCTCCATACTCCAGAACACAGGACAGAGCAGCCCCAATCCAGTATAGCACCAACCAGACATGAGAGGCAGAACACCCCCCACGGAGCCCAGGCAACCAGGGCGCCCAAAGGGGGACCGGAGTCCCAGCCGCAGAGGAAGAGGACATCAGCACGCCCCCACCAACCCCAAGCGACCCAGTGGCAGACAGCCAAGGCCACCATACTCCAAAGAATCAGGAGCACAGGCAGGACACGAACCCTCCTTCCAGAAAAACTGTAGCAGCGCCAACAAACGGCAAATAGAACACCCGCCGAAGTACAGCACCAAGGCAGGCATCACAGCAAGAGAAACGCCAAAGCACTGGAAGGGGAAAAAAAACCAACCGAAAACTGGCAGAAACCCGTCCTACCTGGCCTCCGGGAAGACAGCATACCGGGAGGAGGCAGCCACACAGCCCGACCCGGAAACGCAGCCCCAGCCACAGGAGGACCGCCGGACACCGCCGAGGATTCCTGAGCCACCGCTCCGCCCCCATACCATGAGGGAGACGAGGAGAGGAGGCACAGCCAGGAGAACGCTGCAGAGGGCACCGCCGTAGCAGAGAACCAGACCGAAGACTCCCCGGCACCGCCACAGAGAGGAGCTGAAAAGGTATGTCTCACTAGGGAGACAGAAAAAAACAGGTGACGGTGGGGGCGGGCAGAGTTTTTATGCTGGGGGTGGGTCTGGGTGGGAGGCGGGGCCTCAATTGTACTGAAGGAAGGCGAGGGAGGGACGGGACGTAATCTCCAGGGTTTATCACTTTGTCCCACCAAAATATTGTCAATATCACTCCTCCTTCAGTCTAAAACTTGTCCCGTCTGCCTGTAGATGGCGTACCTAAGTTTGCCAAAAATTATGGACTACCACAGGACAGAAATGCTTATCTCCTGCTCCCCCTTTCATATCTCTGGCATTTATCCAGCCACACTTGTCGCAGACATTCTCATTCTGTTGCTTCCTCCCCAGTCACCTATGCACAGCTATGCAGTGCCTCGCGAGGCTGCGTTCACAAAAGCATGACAAAGACACAAAATAAAATAAATACTGATAAACAAATGAAGAGCGGTCTTTGCGGGTTCTGTCTGGGGAGATTGTGCATAGGAAAGAGTTGCTCAATGCATAGACCCTTACAGGCTCATAGATGAGGCGTGGCCACCTGCAGGTCACAGTTGCAGGTGTAACATGCAAACGGTTATGTTTACAGAGCTGCCATAGAACGGGCCCTTTAGGGCCTCTCACCCCCAGAACTTGCCTCCACACCTCTTAATGACTTCCAGCGTGAAGACATCATGGGTCAGACACACCAGTGACTGGCAGTGTTAACGGAAAGAATTGTGCTGGTTCCTTGGTTTTCTCTGCACTAAACTCACTCACTGTGGTGTATGCAGTGCATTCAACCTTTTTATCTAACAACGAGTGACGAGAGCCCCCCGCCAAACAGAAACAAAATGGCTGACGATATAAAAGAAGCAGGAAGTGCACAGGAAAAACTATGGCAAACAATGCACTCACGCCATCCCCTATGTACACGATTCCCACTTCAAAGGCCTTCTGGTGGAAGCAGCGCCCAGCCCCCTTTCAAGAATTGCTTGCTAGACCCACAAGAGATGACAAGACAGCAGAACGATGACCCCTGCTCCTTTTTATTGGCAAACATTTGCACAAAATATTTCTGCTGCTGTCTCGCTAAGAAAACGCTAACTGACAATTCCGGATTACCAAATAGGCAAAGTAGGCACCGACCTATGGATCCCACTCCTTTTAGGGGCCCGCGAAAACGGATCAAAATAATATTGCTTTGATCATTAAAGAAAATTTAAATCAAGCTTTCTGAAAGATTGTTTCCAAAAGATAGAAAAAAAAATAATCAACTAAAAAGAAACAAAAACTTTACATTAAAGACGCTATAGAAAAATACTGAATTAATGTAATGTACCCATTAACAACTTAAAGTATATAAACCAGAGACATCAGATTCACATAATAGATTGCCTCTTAAAGCTCTTCTTCTGGCAGCTGTCAGTTTGCAAAAAAATCCTGTGCTTTGGGTATTAGGAGATACTTTGCGAGGGTGGCCCGGAATTTTGACTGCCTAGGGGCCTCCACAGGGTTCAATCAGGCACTGTTAACTGAGCGACATCCCACACGTGGATCACTGGTGAATAATGATTATGTGGTTTTCTTGTTCTGCCAAACTCGCCAATATCAACAATAGGCTCTGGGAACATCCATGGAAGACTTAGAGAACAGATATTTAATGGGATCAGTCTGTGCAAAGAGATCTTTGATCAATTCATGCAAGGTTCTCACGCATTCAAACTGAGCGAGGTCATCCTGAGGAAACATGCCACCGAAACTACTTACGTCAGGTAGGTCTATGGAGCTTCCTAAAACACGAGCCAGGCATGTGGATGCCCTCCTGGCAACAAGTAAGACCAAAGAAAACCTTTCAGACAAATAGACCCCTTAGAACAAAGGAGAGAGGCAGCATGGAACACCATTCCCATAAAAGTGAAACCCAAATCACAATGTGGTTCCTGTAGAGACAGTGTACCAGAGGATGACACCTGTCAAACAAAAAAGGGCAAAAATGTTCGGCTTGAGACAAAATCAACCACTTTGCAAAAGTGTGTGGGGCCACATCCACAACAATGAATGCACCAGATTTCCTGCAACAAAATACATTAAGATTCTGAGTAAAGTGGGGTGGCAGTGAACTGAAGGGATGTGAAAAAGATGTGTGACTCTAGTAAGGTGCCCAAGACAGCGACAAAGGACTGAGCCTTAATGGAAACATCAATGTACATGTGCAGGGGGTTTACTATAACCTCGAGGTGATTTAGGATCAATGGTTGTCTCAATTTTTATCAAGCCTCAAAGGAAGCCTGATGCACTCTTATTAAGCGTTTCACTGCTGAAGGGGACGGAAAAAGATACATCCATCTTTTTTGCCATAGCCGCTGAGTAAAGCCAAGTTAAAGCGAGTGAAGCACTTGTGTAGCTGAATAATGGGCATAATACCATGTCTGACTCTATACTTTTCACTGTGACATTTGCTAATCTCACAACGATCCTCTAAACAAAAGACACTAGTATGCTGTGCTGGCTTTTAGGATTTGTGTTTCTGTTGTTGGCAACATGGTGTAAAAATCCGGATCCCGATTTCGCCATGGACCTGTACTCCAAAACTAGTCCTCAACCACAAGGTGAAGGGAGTTCAGTGAGTCCTTTTAACAGACGGAAAAATGCATTTCAAACCTCCCTTAAAGTGGTGTTATGTTTCAAATAGGTACCCTAATATAGGCCCGGATAATATCATACATCGTCAGCCTACATTATCTCCCTTACACTACACAGTAAGAAGCCTTTAGGATTGAACCTTTACCTAGTTCTAGTCCTGGATCCAGAAGGAGGGTTTTTCCTAAACAATAGAGTCCTATAACTTCATTAATAGACTCACAGAGAATTAATAAATATTCATAAGGGTTCTTGGAAACCAGGTAGGGCTACACCACCACTCCCACCATATCTATGTACAAGGTTAATCCCATATGTCATCCTGAAATCCAACAATGGCTAATACATGAGAAAAGGGACAAATAAACTCTAGATAGTTTTTGTATAAATACAGCACATCTTGCTAGGGTTGGTAGGGGAAACCGAAACTTCCAGGCCGACACACTGACCAGAGACGCTGAGGCTCCTGCATGCAGACAGTCCAGCTGACAGTGGTCTAAACATTCCTCGTGGGATGTCCAACTCGAGACCAGAACGGGCTCCTACAATCTCACACTTCAGGTAATGGGGTCAAACTAAATCCTAGAGGGATTCTTGGCTTCACAGCTACTCACATGCTAGGTACACTCAGGTACATCTAGATAGGCATCTTAGGAGTACGCACCTTCTTTAATCATCCATTTTATATCCATGTATGCATTTATGATTATTGCCAAATGGTAGAACTGTACTATCCATTTATCTTCACTGTACTGCTGATGATATATATCTGCTAATGTCTAATGGTTGTTGCAGCACATCAATTTTACACTAGAACAACATCTGTTCAATAAATACTTATTGTAAAACGCCAGACTGTTTCTTCTGTGTAACTCTCTGAGCCCGAATAAGTGAGCATGAGTGACCGAGCGAAAAGTAGTACATTGTTTCCACGATCCTGAAGGATCAGGGTTGTCATGTTCTAAGGTTGCCAGAAACTATTCTCTCCACGATAAAAGGAGACACTAGTGGCACTGTGAGCTAGCTAATGCAAACAGGCTAACATTCTCGGTGGGGGTGCTCAGAGTCAGTCTGCCACCAAACGCACAGTTTATGTTATCCGAACGGACAGGTCCTGTATGGGTAATACAGGAACTACACAACTGTGGTGCATTTGGTGATTTAAAAACAGATGCTGTGTTTGCCAAAGCAGTGCAACACCCGAGAAAATTACATCTTTTGATGAAAGTAATCCAAAGGAAACCTCATTTATTGCCCAAAGAGGGACTCAATGTTTTTCAGCCAATTCCATCATAACTGCCTAAGTGAATTTTCTTTTTCATTACTAGTTTTTAGGCTTTGCTTGCACAGCGCTCGGGCTGTGCTTGAGGAATCTATTGTTTTAATACAAACTTAAAAGGGACTTACATCCCACCTCTTTTCGGTCCTGGCTTCTCATTGGTTCCTGTGCGTGCCACTTACCTTTCATCCATTTCCTTTGGCTGTAGCATATTTTCCTGCATTTACCAATGCTTGTTTCTCGTCTGGTTCTCTTATCAGTTTCCTTACGCCGAAATACTGTTAACATACGCCTTGGTGGAACTATATTTTCATAAAGTTTTGCCTTTTACTTGCATAATATTATTATAACAATTTATCATCTGGAGAAATTGAGTGATTTGCATAGGATCACAGGATGCTGCACGACGGCGCTGAGACTTGAACCAGGATCCCCAGCTCACGAGTCATCAGCTCTGCCCGCTGCGCCACATCCTCTTTATTCCTTACCTAGGCGAAACCAATGCATTACCAATGCTCATTAGGTCTGGCTACAGACACCGTTAATTGATTTCTAGACCATATGTCATGACCTCTGAAATACAAAAAGCAAGTAATAAAGAGACGGTGTTGATATTGGGTCATTCACCTTCCACCTCCAACTTGTGTTTTTCATGGCTTTGCATTGTCTGTGTGGGCTGCCCATCAAGGCCATGGCATTTCAGGCATGGTTATATTGTCCCATTTATGTCCTGTTTTGGCGATTGGGCATTAGGTAGTCCTTCAATTAGACTGCGGATGTGACATGATATGTAACTTGTTATCAAAATAAACTGTGTTTTCTGATGTATTTACTGTGCAGGCAAAATTACATATTAATTGCTGATTGTGGGTCTTTGTACAATAAATGCTTTCAGTTTGGATGTTTAAGCTGTGATAAAGAGCCTAATCACTAATCGCCCTTGCGCGTTCATTTGTTTTAGCTTGCTGTCATGATAACATGTTGTTGAATTCACAGATTTTTTATTTCCAAAGTAAAAACATTTGAACACATAGGCTTTATTAAAGATAAAACAAAACTACTGGCCGTTGGTAAAAAGTATGCATTTTGCCGTGTATGCCCTTTAAATTTACCACTTACAACGAAAATGTCATCTTTATACTCTTTTTCAGAAAACTCTTCATAGAGAGTACTGCTTAACTCTACTAATGTAGTCTCTCCAGCAAACGGGACCTAATCCAGATCTATATTGCTGTAGTCCAAAAATGTATGTGTTTGAGGATTTCCTTTCTGAGACAGCTGGGGGCACCACACGCAAAGTCGCTCAACTATTCTCCAACACTTTCCCTAACTGAAACCAGACATATTGGCTTTGGCAATGCTTATTCTTTACAATGTTCCTAATAGTGTCATTCCTTATTTTTTTATTTATTTGTATTAGTTTTCTTGTGCAGACCAATAGGTCTGGTTTCAGTTAGGGAAAGTGTTTGAGAATAGTTGAGCGACAGACCAACAGAATAACATTACAGCACAAATTGCATCTTTCAACTATAATTCTTTTCTAGACATAGGCCTCATAAGTCTTCTTATACAAACAAATGCATGTTCTGCCTTCCGTCCTCTGATAGTGACCCGCTTTCATGGGATATCTCCTAAACTCCTCCACCTTCTATCCATGTCTGTCTGTCCTATACACTCTCTCCTTGGGTGTTGTAATCATGGAAGGCCAATGTCATCTGCAAATCCACAATCATCTGGCTAATGTTTTCATACTATTTGGCATAAGTGCCAACTTAATCGTTTTCGTGCAAAGACCCAAATGCTGTCGAATCCTAACCGGGGATGCTTGAAACCATGACAACAGAGCAAGCTAGGCAAGCTCAGCACCACAGTGAGCTCTAGAGGTCAGATCCATTACTATCTTGGGAGCAATCGATACATACCAATTGACCTACACGTAACATGAGCATCTTCACCTTGAACGCCGCTTGCATTTACCAGTAATGAGTGCTTTACTGGCAGACTTAGCCAGAACATTTCCTCATGAAATGGATGTGAATATTTTGTAAAACATCATTGGATTGATGTATCATGTTTTCTGATGTTTTTCTAAAGGAGGCACACACATTTACCAAGCTTTGAACACAGTGATTTGTTTTTTTAATATTAGTTGTTATTCGAATAAAGGGGAAATCAACGTTGCACATTACTGCTGGCAAAAGTCATGGTTCCCCCTGGAACTGCGGCAAGAATGATGAGCAAGGAAGGGACCTGTTTTGCCTGCTCCTGCCAGGACCAAGCATAAGAGACAGAAGAATATTGAAACTATAGGTTACCCTTCTCTAAAATAAAGCACCAAGGACCAACACTAGCGACCCGAGCAGCTAAAACTGTTGCAAACCAATAGGTGGCTCATCTCACCAGTCATATAAGAGATATAAGAGGCAGTAGAGGCTACTGTCAATAACACTTGGTGGGGCAGGGGGGGAATAATAAAAAAAACATACAAGAACTTACCTGCTGGATGCCGCCTCGGTACTCCTCTGCTCCCGCCGCCTCAATGCTTCCATGCTCCCTTCCCCACCCAATCACGACGCTGCTCTCACAAGAGCAGATTCATGATTGGCCTGAGCAGGATGAAATGCCTCTCAGTTAGTCAGTGAGAGCCTGGTTGGTTCCCCATCTGGCTGTGCAACACAGCCAGGTGGAGAAATGCTAAGTGCGCATGACTGTTTGGCCGGCTTAAGACGGCAGGTTAAACCGTCATGCACACTTAATGTGCACTTACCACTCCTCCTCCCTAATAGAAGATGCTGAGATAGACAGGATGGCCCCGCCCTGCCCTTGACTCAGCAGACTGGGAGAAAGTTACAAATAAAATGATAATGAAATAGTTTTATTATCATTTTATTTTTAATCTGCTGCCTTTCAGCAGTGGGGCCTCCCCTGTAAAAGAGGGATCCTCTCTGGATACCTCTGCCCACACCAATTGGAATAGGGAAGAGATCAGACTGCCATTTCTTATATGTCCACATCCTTTATCCTCACTATCTTCATCCCTGAATTCTGCTCATAATTTCTAACTCTGTACCAATACCAAAGGGCATAGCCTTAGCAGCAGCGGTCTCTTCACGAGGGTGGGGAAGCGTCGTCCTCCGTCCGCTGCAAGCAACGCGTCAAATAATAAAATGGCAATGAAATTATTTCACTGCCATTTTATTTTTTACTGAGGTGTGTGCTGACAGCCTGCCCTGGGTGCCCCTGAGCTAAGAGAAACGCAGGGCCTGTCCTCAGATGCCTATTGGCAGCATGGAGAACAGGAGCAGTGCCTTAGTAGACACTTCAAAGTGTGCATGTCAGTTTGACCGTCTGTCTTGCGATGGCAAGTCTGACATGCGCACTTTGAAGGTCTCTATCCTTAGCTGTCTTAGAAAGCTGGGTGGAGAGCAAGCACAGGCCTCCAGGGCCTGAAGGAGCATCCTGCCAACCAGCACCACATTAGGCCTTCCCACACTTGGATACTGCTCTTTTTTTAATAATAGGGGTCCTGGATATAGTTTATGGATCCACTGTTTTAGAGTAATTTCCCATTGCTCAAAGATATCCTTGTTCATATAAAACAGATCTGCATCAGAGACTGGTTGTAACAGGTTACAACTGTAATGTGCTTTTTGTTCTCTAGATGTCGGGGCAGCAAAACTAACCCTTACCATGTCCTCTGACTTCAAATGTTCTAATTTCATGTGTGATTTGAAAAGATGAAGCAAATTCCCCTCATTTCATATAAAGGAATTCCCCTAAAATGTGTACACTGCTATACAATCCGAGTGTCTAGACTCTTTATTTTGCTTCTTCAATTCACATGTGGATTATTTAGACAATCCTTTCACAGAGACTCCATTTTGTCGATCAATTCCTGCAAGATAAGTCACATTTGTCCTAATAAATGAGTCAGATGTTGTGGCTTTAGAAGAATTGGTACTCTCCAGAGGCTTCTTTCATAGAAAATCGCCATCTGCAGTGTATAGGAAGCTCAATTTGTGTTGTTCTAATTAAAAAAGTCTTGTTATTACAGCTGTCCGTAAGGTCTCTAGACGGGTGATTTACATAATGTATGAATTATTGGAATTTCCCTCTAGGAATTATAGATTAAATGTTTTTTTTTCTATAACAGCTAAAATATTGTATTAGATTTGCTGCTGGGTTTAATTGCTGATGGTGTTCATGATTAGAGGAGGTGATTGGATTCTTGTCACACTTGCTACTTCAGCATTCAATCTTCTTGATACCTTTTCAATAGACTTGTTAGCTTCATAACTTATATTATGTTTTGGTAATGTTCTCTTCAGTTGCAGGCTTGCTACTCGCTGCTGTTTCCTCAATATTATTTTGGTCTTGTGGAGCACCTTTGATGGTATTGACAGCATTAACTTCCGATTCTTTTCCATTTTTTTAATCAATGTTCTGTTCATTCTGTAATTTACTTTTATTATATGATTAATATAATTTGTAATTCAGGTTTGTGTAACTGCTTTTCTTAGAAATCACATTTTCATATTGGCACTGGTCATTAGAGGTAGAAGTTTCACCAGTCTTACATCCTGGAAGAAGTCCTAATTGCCTGTTAAATTAATAGCTATGTTTGAAGTTGATTGATCAGTTTCTTTCTTTGTTTTGGGGACAATTATTTTTCTTCTATTGGGCTCGTTTAACTTTATGTTAATAGTGGCAACACAGTTGTTAGCCAAATAATTGTAAATTCTCTTGTTATAATGTTGGTTGATCCGGCTCTCAAGTTAGAAGTTCTGGCTCTGTCTGCCCTACTATGCATCTTGCAATGATGTTATTATAATTTCCCTTTTCTTTCCTGGGCAGCGGTATTGCTCTATTACTTACCAGTAATCTTCATTACTCCTAGTCCTGTTGTCCTCGTCCCATTCATTAACAATGTGGAGATAACCATCTCCCGACAGAAAAAAAGACAAGAGGAATGCTGGGACCCTAATACTGCCCCTCCCACCGGGAGTACATAATCAGTACTTACCCAGCATCCCGTCTGTACAACCAAGCCCAAACAGGAAGGCCGGCCGCCCGGGCAGGAGGGAGGGGCGTATGAATGGGTCGAGGACAACGGGACCCGGAGTAATGAAGATTACCGGTAAGTAATAGAGCATTACCCCCAGGTCCCTTATGTCCTCGTACCATTCATTAACAATGTGGAGCATACCAAAGCAGAAAACCAGCCTTCCGCACCCACAAACGCACTCAGAAAACCACAACAAACGCAGCAACCCAAAGGAGCATGAGAAGGAGGGAAGGGGGGACCGCAGGAAGCAACCGGACCGTAACCCAGAACTGGACAACAGGGACCAAACACGGACCGGAGACCGAAGGCCAGAGCCACAACAAGGAGGCCCAAAACCAGACAAACCGAAGACAGGGCAACCAGGAAAAAAGACCCAAAGGACACAGCCAAGGGACCCACCCGAAAAGGCAGCCCAGCCCAGAACCAGCAGGAAGGCACACAGGACCCGGCAGCCGCAGAGACACCGAGCAGACACGACCACCCTGAAGAAGGGCAAAGAAAGAAGCCAAGAATGACCAACAGGGCGCAGGCACAAACACCCAGACCAACAAGGAAGGAGGGAAGCACAGGCCAGAAACGGACCCAACTCACCAAACAAAACGACCTGTCCCCCAGAGAGGACAGAGGAGGAAGCCAACCCAACCCTGCAGAGGAGGCCCAGGGACCAGGAAAGAATCACCAGCACTACCAGGGCCACCCAACGACAACCACCACACACCCCACCCAGAAGGAGGGGCATCCGCAAGAGGCCAGGCCGGAGAGAGAGAGAGAAGAAGGCAGAAACCAGAAAACCCCAGGAGGCCAAAAAACCCCACAGGGAAGGGGGCCGCAAGCCGAACCAGGGCAGCCTCCAAACCCAGACAAGCAGGGGCAGAGGACGCCAAATTAAAAAACCACAGGCCAGCAGCAGACCAAACAACAGAGAGGCCAGCAAACACAGGTAAACTAACAAGCCGGAACCGAATACGCTCAGCAAGGGAGGGGACAGGGCCACCGGCCACAACCCCAAGAACCTACAACCCAGGAAGGAAGGAAAACAAGACAGGGCACAAGCCCAGGGCAATGGGAACCCCCAGCAGTCCCAAACCAGGAAACAACCAGGCAAGAAACCAACGAACCACAGAGGGCCAAAAAAAACACGCGCCAGCAGAGCGGAGGACTGCACAGGCACCGAACACGCCGACCAAGCACGCAGCAAGGCCAGGAGCAGCGGAAAAGGCCCCAAGGAGCACAGCCCACAGGCCAGAAACCCACCATGCCGAAACCAGCCAACGCCTGAGAGGAGCCAAGAAAACATGCCAAGAAACAGCGCAAAGGAACCAGGAAGCCAGGACCGGAGCCAAGCAACCCGCCTACGCAGGCAACTGCCCCCGAAAGGAGCCCAGGCAGCCCAAAGGCCGAAGCCATGACATGAGGGCAAAAAAAGACCCCAGCACACCACCGCCGGACCACCCAGAAGGGCAGAAGAAACAAACAGAGAAAACTGACGAGCGGAAACCAGAGGAAACAGAGAAGTCAGAGGCCAACCAACAGTAGACCCCAGACAACCCGCAACCCCACGGGTGAGGACGCACCAGAGGACACAGACCCGCACCCCAACAAGAGAAGGGGGGGTAAACACTATGAGCAGAGTAGGCAGAAGCAAAGGAAGACAGGAGCGAGCCAGGACACCGGCACCAGGAAACAACCGGGAACGCCCAGCAAACACACTCCACAGCCGGCAGAGAAGAGACCGCACAGCGAGCAAACCAAAGAGGCATCGCCAGAGGCCACGCAAAACCAGCAGGAAACGGCAGACCAGGAGCAACAGGAGGCAATCCCGGAAACGCCAACCTAAAAGCACCGAACAGCAGGACCACACACAGGCCTGGACAAGGCAACCAGAAAAAGGGCCAACGAAGAAGGAGCACATGGGCAACCCCAACAGCCCTGAACGGAGACACCCGGATCAGGGAGAGAAACGGACACCCATCCACAGGAGAAACAAGCCCGGGAAGAGAACTGACACCAGGAGAAGGTCCAGAAGGACACACCAGGACAGGGCCCGACTTCAGCGGAGCGACCTGCCAGGCCAGAGAGAGAGAGCACAGGCAAGGACGCGGGGCCGAAGAAAGCGACCAACAGGCTCCAGAAACACACAGGAACCAGAAAGCCAGAGGACCCCAGCCAGGAACCCAGGAAAGGCACCAGACTACACCAGGACCCTCTGCCCCCCAGGGAGCAACCGCCCCGGAGCCCAGACGGAACTCCAACCGCAGCACGGATGAGGGGAAAACAGGGACCAGAGCCCAGGACAGGGTGACAGCGAAAGACCGCCAGGCCCAAACAGAAGGGACACAAACCCCATAGGACCAAACAGGCGAACCACCACAGGGACCACACCCAGGGGAGGGGAGTGCAAAGGAAAGGAAGAGCAGGAGCCCAAACCAGACCGAGCAGCACCGACGGCCGAACCAGGAGGAGCGGCCAGGACCCACCGAAGGAAGTCAAAGACACAGGAAACAGAGCAGGGGTGCAACAAAAACAGGGAACACGAGGACAATGCAAGGAAACCCCAGAAGCCATCAACAGGGCAAAGGGAGCGCCGGAGCCAGGAGCCACCAGAAGAACAGCATCCCGCAAGGAAGAGGCAGGTAGAAGGAGACAACACCAGCCAGCCAGCCCCCACAAATCACACCCCAGCAGAAAGAAGGCCCGGGACAGACCCCGGCTGCCGGAAAAAGGAGGCAGCTGCGGACCCAGCACCCAGAGGAGCAGGACTGGGCAGACACATCCGAAAGAGAGGGCAGACCCCTGCAGGACCAAAAGCCCAAAAGAGGGCAAGCACAAGCGAGGGGGGCGGGGCAGCCGAAGAACAACCACCCATAACCGAACAAGGGCGAGGAGCGGGCGGCCAAGCAGGCCCAGGAGGACCAGGGACCCAACCGTAACACCCAGGAAAGCCAGCCACCGGCCAGGGCAGGGAACTCCAGGAAGACAACAGAACTGTAGCCACCGCGCCAAAAGGGAGGTAGAAACACAGCACCACCCAGGACGACAGCTAAATATCCCAGAACACCAGGAAAAACACGAAAGAAATGCCAGACATGCAGGAGTGGCAGGGACGACACCAGCGCACACCACACAGGAAAGGGGAGACACTTAGCCAGGAACAAGGGCCGGACAAAACACACCACCAGGCTGGGAAACAAGTGAGACGGACCCGGGGACCACGAGGAAACCAACCGAGGCCCCAATACTGCATCGCCTATGCCAGTCCGGAACCAGCAAAGGCAGAACCACCCAGGGACAGAACGCCACGGGCAGGAAACAGCAAGCGCAGGGAGGGGGGGTGGGGCGGGGGGGGGGAGGGGTGAGAGCCCAACCCCACGAGCCACAGCAGTGAGGCCCCAATATCCAAAAGGACGGCAGCCAGGGCAGAGACCGCCCAGGTCCAAAAACGAAGAGCAGTCGGCCACAGGGGGAGAGAAATGCAAGGCGAAGGGCCCAGCACCACCCGCCGGGACCAAAACCAGCCCATGCAGACAGCACAGCATAGCAGTAGTGTAGCCAGCAAGACCGGGGACCGAACCCGCAGCCTAAAAACAGTGCAGCACGTAGAAAATGAGGTGCAATGAATGACCACATCATACATAAACCACACCCAGCGTAAGACTTACGCACTGCGCGTGGAGCATGTCCCATTTCAAAGGAAGAAAGCCCACGAATCCCAACAATGAGCCGGCACCCTACCAACACAATGCAGGCACCGAAACCACCAACAGCCAAAAAGGCACAGGCGGCGGGAGCACACACAAGGAGAGACAGAACACCCCGCAATACCAGGCATCTACTGAGCCGTCCGTGCAACACGAAGGACACCCCAACCACACAGGGGATTGGAAGCATAATTACCGCCATGTCTCGCCCACATGAATGAGGCCTACCCTGCAGTGCAAAGGGCGAGCAAGCGAAATTGCGCAAGCCATCGTCACTTCAACGTTCGAGCTGACACAGATGCCCCCCGGAGCACAGTACGCCAGCAACGACCCAGGCAACCAAAGGGCAACGGCATCCCACTCTCGGCCACAGGAGGTCCACTGAGCCACCATAACTGCAAAACTGTGGAAAGCAGAGAACAGCCAGGAAACAGCACAAAGCATGTCACGAAGTGCACGAAGAGAGGAAATAAAACCACCAAGCGGGACTCACCCGGGGCGGGGGCCAACACCAGCACCAAAGCCCCCCCTCAACTGCCATCAGGAATCCTGGAGAAATGAGGAACCTTCGCAAACAAGGCACGTCCAACCCGGCCAGGCTCGGGAAGATGCACCCGCGAACTGGAAGGCAACAGGAACACACGCCTCAGCCGCAAAGGGCCGGGCAGCCTAGCAGGATTCCGGCAGGAACAGAGACTGAAGCCCAGCAGGCCGAGAGACAGTCCAGGAGACCCCACGCCCACACAGCCAGGCAGCCGGGTGGGGGGTGAAGAGAAGCACCGCCACTCCAGCCCAGCAGGAGCAGCACCAGCACATCCAATGTCCATTCTGTCGACAGACAGAAAAAAAGAACAGGCGGGATGCTGGGTGAGTACTGCTTATGTACTCCCGGTGGGAGGGGCAGTATTAGTGTCCCAGCATTCCTCTTGTCTTTTTTTCTGTCGGGAGATGGTTATCTCCACATTGTTAATGAATGGGACGAGGACATAAGAGAACTGGGGGTAATATAATACTTGTCTTGAAAGTTAAATCCTTTAACTCATCAATCGATGATTAGAATGTGTTTGAAAGGACACACGATTTCCCCAATATAGGCAAGCAAGAGTACTCTAAAGGGTGCTGTTGGACATGAGAATTTAATTTAGAGATAGTCATGTGTAATTTGACGTAGCCAGCTGGAGCCTACATAGGAACGCTTTGGCGACATATGTTGGGTTATCATCTTTATGACAAGTTGAGAGTGCAGGCGAAAACTAAAAATGTTTACTCATCACATGCTTGTTGCTTGATTTAAATTAGTACATTTAAGGACCTGCAACTACAGTGGCTACAGCACTTGAAAGTAATTATTTATCGAATCTGTGCTCAAATATATGAGAAAATAAATACATAAAGATAACGAGTTCAGCAGGTGTGGCAACTCATGGCCCCATCCCCTTTGTGTGCACCATAAAACAACTAATTATTTCTACAGGACTGTCTGTTGCATTTTCTTATTTTTTCACACAATGTTATTAATTTTACGCCACATGATTCCAGAATACTTCGTATGGAGACACAACTTAACACTTAACAGGCCTGTGAGAATCAGAGGCAGAGAAGCTGTGGGCAAGTAGCAGCAGAACACAGCAACTCTGAAAGTAATTATCACCTAACTGGAATATTATTTTTTTTTAAGTGAAACACAAGTATAAAGATGGCACTTGCCCTATGCAGCAGAAGAGTCATTTTTGTACAGGAGCAGGACTGGAGAGGAGAAGAGTAGGGTAGGGCTAATACTATAGAGACTGGCTGACAGTCCCTCTTTCTTCTAGATGGAAGGAGTTATGCCACAGCTAGAGTTGAGAACATTTCAGGACTGCGCGAGGAGGAAAAAGATTTACCCTAGACAGGAAATGAAACTGGAACGGATGCAGCCTTCAGCAAAGAAAATCCATAATCATGGGAACTGGATTTGAACTGTTAAGAGTACATTGTAAAGAAACCTGTATAAACTGATAATTAATTACCTTCCTCATAATCTGTTGGCGACTGGGCCTTAGCAGTCGTACGTTTGGGTGAGAAGGAGATTAAGAGGATGGGAGAATGTGGGTTTGGGTCAGTCATTGGTTGAGAAGCTGTCTAAGATGCAAATTAAGGTAGTTAATGGGTGAATAGGGAGTATTGATGGATGGGTGAGAGCGAGTGAGTAAATGAGCGAGTGAGTGAATGATAGCCTGACTAGGCACATGGGTTAGTGGATGGATGGGTGGTTAAATGTTAGAGTAGGTGTTTTTGTGTGTGAGTGGATGACTGAATGGATAGGTGACTTATGCTTACGTGAGTTAGTGGGTCTGAGACACAAATAATGTATTCAGTGTATTGTCCTTCTGGTTAGAATTTCATTCTAAGGATATAACAGTTCTAGTTTTTATAAGACAACAATAGGTGCAGCATTTCATGAACCAATGGTACTTACCTCCATGAGCTGGGGGTGAGGGGTTTGAAGACATATGTATGCCTGCGTACCACCTTATTGCAGCATGTGTATCCCAATGACACTAGTAAAGTCACAGGTAGAAAGATGAACTTCTATGAGTTCAGAGCAGCATGCATTTAATGTCAACTTAAATTGAAGTAATGTCGATCATGGAAGAAGCAGAAGGGCTTCCACTGTTGCAGAACTTGCTGATAGTACGGTTGCCCTGCACAGCGGCATGTGCGCATGTTCAACTCTGCAGAGAGGCGCTGACCTCCAGCACCCATTCATGACTGCTGAACCTCAGTAACTGCAGCACACCTGATTAATAGAGGCAACAGTCACAGGGCATCAGCTACTTTAGTAACTACCCTACCACAAAAAGAAATCTGCTGTTGACAACTGTAGTACAATTGTTGCCAGGTAGGCATGATTCTGCAGGAGAAGTAATACTGGAAACCTCAAGCTTCATTCGGCGTGGGTGCGTTGTCGCTCCTCGCCTCTCTGTGGAAAACAACTGAGATGCTGAAGCTTCCCCGTGTACAAAACTATATCTATTTAAAATTGATGTTCTTTTCCTGAAATGCGTATGCGCCCTCCAAATCATACATAGCAGAGAAAGTCTTGAAGCAAATATCTGGTGTACGCAAAAGGGGAAGAATGAAACTCACTCAAGGATGATTTTCAGAAATGTGACCTGTTGATCTGTGTTAATAGAGTTCTTTGTGCCCACGTTAAACAGTTCTTCTCAAGAAGTGCATTATTCATGCCTTTTAAGGATTACTTTATTTCTATTACTTCATGCCGCAATTCATGCCAGAGTTATTTTTGTTGCCAATTGAAAAACAATGCTGCCCTAATTTTAAAAAGCAGAACTAACAGGATGTTAAAAAGTCCCTCTACATGAGTTAAGAATAAGTAATTATCTTTCTGTGATTCTCCTTTTGTATGCAATTGAGTATGTATTGTCCAATAGAACAAAATATGTTCCACATTTAGCACATATATAAACATGCTTTGTAGTACACTGGGTTAAACGTTTTGTTATGGAGCATTTATACCACTACCCCTCCTAAAATTACAATTTTACCATTTACTCAACACTTTCACCTCGTCTTCCACTACCTCATGAGCTTATGTTTGCAAGTTCCTCACCATTACCATCTCCCCGTTGTGATATTAACCTCACCATTACTGTATATCTGTAACCTAAGCCTGTGCCTCACTAGAACAGAAACTCAGTTATTTTAGTGTTAGGTAATATAAGTTAAGTAATGCACAGTTACCCTTACCCACTAGCTAATAGTGGCACTACAAGTAAGCAATGATAACTTTCTAAAGATCTTTGTTTAATTATATGTAATTTATTTCAATTCAATTGTAAATTTAGTCAACTTAGATTTAATAGCAATACAAGATCCGATCATTGTCTTTTGCCTATTCCTACCCGTTCCAATACTCCATAAAAATGTAAAATGCATAATTATTTATATATATAAATGTATTTAAATTAAGCTTAATTATATTTATTAAAGGTCCCTGTCTTGATGTTAAACCTAGGTATAAGACTATAAGAGTTTAACTTGCATATCACTGGTGCACACACTATAGCTACCAGAACATCTATGTTGTACCCAGCATACTCAATAGAGCTCCCAGCACACCCACACTTTAATACTAATGTAAGCCTAAGCCTAGAGCACTGAGCTCCGTCAAATACATCGATCACAGCCATGTTAAATTTGTAAGTAAATTAAAGTGATTTTCAATGTCTCATAACACTGTGATAAATATAATGTAATCCCTTATCCTAACACAAGCAATGATTTTTAATTGATGTGATTATTTACATTAAAATATATAACATTAAATTTATGTTTTTAAAACAAGGAAACCTTACCCTAAATCTAATAAGAATAATAACTGTAACCTAAACTTTTATCTCCAACAATAGTAAAAATGCATTTATATTATTTTATGTATTTCAAATCGTTTGCAGTGTGCTAATTTATTTAGAAAGAATGGTAATATTACATTACTCGAATACATCTAACCCTAATAAAAACTGTAACTAATTGGAATTATGTAACTATATAAAGTTTAAGCATATTCTACTAGTTTGTTTTTATTTCTATTAAATAGCATTTGATTTAAATAATACAGAGGAATATTAAATATGTAATTATGTTATCTGTTTACTATTTGACAAGGTAATCATCATATTGTAAGACGTTATGCTCAAGGTAAGTTGAGTTAATTTCAGAGAGGTAATGAGATGTCCCTTTATGGCAAATGTGTATTTATATATAAATACATTTTATAACTTGGGGAGAGGATGCAGTCTTGCGGTTAGAGCTGTCGACCTCGAAGCTGGGTAACCAAGTTTGAGTCTCGGCAACGACGCTCAACATCCTGTGATTCTGGTCAAATCACTTAATCTTCCCGAATGTGTCCGTCTGTAACAAAACTGGTGCTCATGTAAAGCGCTCTGATACCCGATGTCGCGAGTCTAGTTTGCGCTATATAAAACTCTTAAAAAAAAAAACTGCATTACATAATAGTGAAACATATAGGTAGACTCTACGCTTTTTATTTAATGCATTTTATTTCGATTTATATTTTGTACTGAATCAATGTTCAACACTTTTCTCGCATATACGTAGGTACTAATGTTGACCCCAAATATTTTTTCAAGTAAATATGTTTTGGTTTGCAACATGTTCTGCTGTGCACCGCCAAGAGACTGGGGAGCGCGCATGAGATCTATGCTTTCTTCGAGGCAACTTGTCTGCCTGGCCGAAGAAGGTTTATAAGATTTGATTGTTTGGTTAGCCAATATTGACATCCACGAGGGACACACCTTTTTGGCGTCTGTCATTTGCATTCCACTTTTGCATTGGCCTCGGAACCAGTAGCAGCCCTGAGAGTCCCCTCAATGGAAAGTTGCTCATGTCAGTTTATTCTACTGTAGCTTGGGCGATCCTGGTCCCACATTGTCCTGAGGAGGCCATAGTTGGAAGCTGTAACGTGTCGACTTATATCATTCACGACCAACACCATTTATCGAAAGGAAACAAAAGAACCCATTGGGGATTAGACCATATAACTAATGGTGGACTCAATTAATTTGAGAACTGTCCCAGTTGGTCTACAATGAATTAGTGTTGGTTCCTGTAGATAGTTTCGTTATTGTTGCCCAAAGAAGGGTTTTTTCCTCTGTCATTTGCAGACACCCCTTCACCTATTTTTGTGAACATTTTAGTATTAATAATTGTTTATTGTGACTCATTATTTACTTGATTGGAAACATTAACTGACTTAGTAAATGTTTTGAACAAGAAAGTACTTCTCATGTCAATGTTTCTTTCTACCCCCATAGCAATGCTTTTATTAATTCTTTTATTTTGCCACATCTTCAATAAAAAATGATTTAACTATACTTGACGAGTAAGTCTGCCAGAGGCCAAGAAACTCTGAAAGTTGGCTTCTTTGGAAACTTGCTGTTTATCTCTTCCGTTGGAGCCATCTCCCCGCCCCTTTTTTGACACTTGTGTATGGTGTAGCCTAGGCTCCAGAGGGTTATATAGGCTCTCCCCCTCCCTTTGTTGTGTACTTTTGTTTGAACTGCTTCAGGTGGCTTGCAATTAGGGCTTAAATGTTCAAAAGTCATTCAATACTTCAATCAAGCAAATAATGTAGTTTCAGTATTAAGCTTGAATTTACCTTCCCAGTCTAACTCATTTCCTTGTCCAGTGTACTCGAAAGAGTCAGCCTCATCTGGGGTGTCCAAGTCATCCACATTGATATCCAGCTCATCCGGTGTGTCCGGTGTATCCAAGTTGTCATCAGACAGAATCGACCCCTCGCTGTTATCCAGAGACAAGTTGATATTGGGGGCTGTAAGCTTTATCCTTCTAGGGTGAGCGCCATTAAGGTCCAAGGAGTTCGGAGGTTCTGCAATTGAGTATTAAGAAACAATAATTATTAACATAGTTAATTATTAAACTTCAACAACTAAAAAGTAACTGTACAACTCCCAAAATCATATGCAATAATAGCTATGTCTTACATTAATTATGTGTTATTTTATTGATAATACTCACTTTGAAGCCTTTTGTGTAAAGCACTCACATTATAGAATTTTCACATTAATTATCACCTTCAAAGCAGTGGCTGCTGTTAACATAATTAAAGTGTATCACCTTTGATCAGAATTGTTCGGGGATGCAGTGTAATAGTGGCTGCTGTACAAGTAAAACAGAAGAACTGAGATGGTTCTAATGAATGATTTACTCACGATTATCAGTTCTGCAAAAGAAAGAAAAACCCTACCCAACCACTGGCTTTTGAGAATGGCAGAACTTACAGAACTGATGTCTTTCACAGATCAATACAAATCACAATTAACATTGTTATTTGATATACTTTTGTTGGCAGTCTTGGATATACTGCTTTTGTGGGCAGTATTATGTCAAGATTTCAACAATGTTAGGCACCCCATATAATTATGTATTGTACTTTTTCCCTGTCTGATTCTCTTCCTGTTTTTTTAGCTTAACATTTATACGATCTAGCCAGCACAATGCAGTTCTCACATACATTTTAGGATAGTAGTAGAGCCGGTCATTCAGAGGCCGTAGTTTGCCTCCTCCTACCAGACTCAAACCACACATCTTCTGGAGCACGATTTAGGGATGGTAGATGTGGATCCTGGCAAAGTGCCAAATTGGTTTCACAATTCACACCTCCTTCTCCACCTGTAGGCCAATATTTCCTGTCTGGTTAGAATTGGTCAGCTGTATTTATCCCTTATCACATTGGCCCGGAAGGAGGGTGGGTGTAGGGTAGTTATGACTCCCCTTAGCCTGGGAATTTTCTTTTTTCTTTTTATACCCAGAACTCATGAACAATCTGGTGTCTCCTTTACCCTGCCACGCATGTGCTGAAGACCACAGGGGAAATACATGGCCATCCACGATGGCTAAGGAAGAGGGAGGTTGACTGTACTCTGTACCATAGCTCAGGGGACATGAGATATATCCAACAGAATAACACTACCCTTGCTGCGTGTGTATGAAATCTCCAGTGCGGAGCTCAGATATTCCACCAGACCTACAACAAATGCATGCACAAGGCCTAAGTAAATCACTGGTGTTCACTCTGGTCCTACTGGGAGGGTAACACTTTAGAATGCCCATGTTCCTTGGACCTTGTACCCCAGAAATTCCCCAGGCCCTGGGATTTGCTTAACTACTCCACGGCAAGCAGCGACCCTTAATTCCTGCCACGTGACCACTGTGGTCATTGTGGACAACTGGAAAGTAACATGCTTGTAGCTTTAGTGCTTTGCTGTTGTCCGACAACATGCTTTTCTCTAAATGGTCAGACCACTGAAATGGTGGTCATTGTGCTTTTCTTGAAAAGGAATACCCAGTGTTGGTTATTGCATATTTGTGTAAAGACCTCATCCAGAGAAGTGTTGGACACTTAAGACTGCATGTTCAGAAAAGTATTACAATTTTTTTAAACTTTTCTTTAAATAGTCTTTTGACTTTGCTCCAGGTGTCTGTCAGGTGCTCAGGTGTGTGTATGTTCTTTCTGTCTGAACTCAATGTCTATATAGGCGTTAGGTCAGTGTCAAAAGTTCATGGCTGTGTTCCATGTATTTGTCAGAGCTCCTTCCTCTAGTTTTGCACTATGGGTGCTGGTCTGTGCTTCTCTTGCTGTGTTGTAGGTGTCTTTGTCAGTATTCCAAATGTATTTTCCTCTGTCTGTGCTATGGCTATTGTGTTGAAATTCTGGCTGCTTTGTACATGTACTAAGATTTGGGAGTCTTATCTAAATTGCCATTTGAGCACCTATCTAAAAGACCACCATCTTCTGGATGGTTCTCAGCATGGTTTTAGGAGATGCCATAGTATGGAGACAGCCCTGACAACAGTCTTTAATAACATCCGGACTCAGGTTGATGCTGGCCATACCACTCTCTTGGTACTGTTGGATCTCACCGCAGCCTTTGACACTCTGTCCCCTCACAGGCTGGTGGCTCGCCTGGCTGAGATAGGTGTCGGAAGTACTGCTTTGAGGCTCCTGGCCTCCTTCCTTGGCAAACGAGAGCAGAGGGTGAAGCTGGGTCAGTTCTTTTCAGCCCCAAAATCCTTGCAGTGTGGTGTCCTTCAGGGGTCTTCTTTGAGCCCTACACTCTTTAATATCTATGTGGCCCCGCTGGCAAAATTGGTGAGATCTTTTGGGCTGGAGGTGTTATCCTATGCAGATGACACCCAAATAATGGTCTCTATAACGCAAGCTGTAAAAGATTCTGCCGTCAATTTCAGGAATTGTATGGATGCAGTTTCCTGTTGGATGGTGGAAAACTTTTTAAAGCTGAATGGAGAGAAGACTGAGGTCTTGATTTTTGGGAACAGTCAGGACATCCGGTCTAGTGACTGGTGGCCAGCATCGCTAAGAGCCTGCCCCTGCCCAATTTCTCATGGGAAGAACTTAGGGGTTTTTGTGGGCAATGCCCTGTCCCTGGATCTCCAGGTGAATAGGACCGTCTCCACCTGTTTCGGCATCATTAGAATCCTCAGAAAGATCTCCCATTACATTTCTCCTGAAGCACGCAAACAGGCTGTTTTGGCTTTAGTAACGCCCAGATTGGACAACTGTCATACCGATATCTGGGCATTAATGAAGGTCTTATTCACCGCCTACAGATGGTGCAGAATGACGTGGCCAGACTGGTATTGAACCTTCCTAGACATCATTCAGTCTCGGCCTCGATTAAGCTTCTGCACTGGCTTCCGATGGACGGTAGGATCATGTTCAAGAACTTATGTCTGACTCACGAAGTCTTTTACGATTCTGGCTCTGAGGACATCAGAGCGATTGTCTAGCATTATGCTCCCACAAGATCCCTTCAGTCTGCGGATAAAAATGTGCTTATTATTCTGAGATTTAGGAGGTCTAAATGGGGCGGCAGAGCTTTCTCCACTGCTGTGCCCAAATTGTGGAATTGGCTTCCAGCAGGAATCTCTTGCTTGGTCTCTCTACCACTGTTCCGCAAGGCCTTTTAAAGGCCAGGCTTTTTTGTCATTATTCTGTTTGAGCATTTTCTTCTCTCTCCGTCCATGGATGTTCGCATCTAGCGCCTTGACGCCCTTGGGCTAAGTTTTGCGCTCTACAAGTTTAATTTCATTCATTCATGTGCTTGTTGTGAGGCATATTCGGGATGCACTACATTTGTGCACTCATTTTGTTCTTGGGTTTAGAACTAAGGAAGAAGTCCTGCTGCTATACTCCTCTTAGAGCGTGGGCAGTTGTGACACTACCCCTGACCTGGAGAACAAACACAAGGCTAGGCTAACTTTGTTGAAACCCATATACCCCCTGAACATGAAAGTTGATCACCTTTCACCTTAGGTCTTAGCATGTGATCTGCTGGCTAGTAGGGTCACACAATCTGAAAATGTTTTAGCCATTGTTATACAGCATACAGGTCCAGAGATTTCACGGATTGAAATTCTGTCAATCCTCTCTGTTCCAGAGAAGAGCCAGTTAGTCCACTGGGTACCAACAGTCCTATGGATATCCCTGCATGTGCTAGCCCCTCTCCCAGCAAAATGTGTTTTTGGAACAATACTTTTTGGACAATTGGAAAATGTTGGCATCTGCTAGCTATGTCGGCCACCACACACATCACCCACTGAATCTACAAAGGTTTCATTAACAAGACACTAATGAACTGATGATGCTGTCCAGTTTCCCTGTATAAAACAGAATCATCAATAATTGTAGTTTTGGTTGGAGTACACTCTTAAGTGGTAGGTCACTGGATTTGGATATGATTGGATCGGCATTCTCACTGCATCCGAAGCTGTTAGAGAATCTAAGTCAAACAGCAGACATAAGAGCCCTTCCAAATACACTGAGCAACCCAGTCAGTTAAGTGACACAGCTATGTCTGCAGTGGCCCATTAAATGAACCAGAGGACTGATACTGAACTGACCATAACCTGCCCTGATTGCAAATAGTGTCAATAGAATATTTACTCACAATGAAGATCTTTAGTCACATGTGGCATAATAGTAGAAGCACTAGCAACCCTTCAGCGGTCTTATTTTGGCATCAGAAATGTTGCAATGCCAATATATCATGACCTAAATATTGCCTAAAATAAATATTGAGTCCTGAGCTTTGTTTATTGCCTCATTGGAGTCAGTAATAGCAAATGTACACATGAGCAACATTTTTGTACACAATACTTGGACCCCGTATTTATGTCAGACTTTTGTGTTATCGGTTGAGGAAAGTGGAATATTATGTAGTATGGCTGGTAAACTGTTAAAGCTGGACTTAAAAACAGAAGTTGGAAGCCAGTAATGGAGGTACTGGGTGTATTCATTATCTTGGTATAGGAAGGACAACTCAGTCATCCTCTTCAGGGTCCAGGTAGAGTTGCAAAGAGCAGTCAAACTTTACTTGAGGAACATGATTTAAGCATTTCAGAGTACCAACATGGACGATTAGTAATTGACACGACTCGGGGGAAGGCCAACACCAATTTATAAAAATAGAGTACATTTTAACCTTAATTTAGACACCAAAATGAATGGAATAGCATACATATAACCAGAGTTGAAGATTTTTGAAGCAATATTAAATCAGTGCAGTAAAATACATAGACAAAATAACATTGTGGTCAATGGCAAAATCCACGAGTGACAATCGGTCACTTGCTGGTTGAGTTATTTGGGACTCTGATATAGGAAACTGGTTGATCCTGGCCCTCATCATTGGTTTTTGTCCTACCACTGCCCCAAATCTATGTTCAGATGTGTCAGTTTGGACAATGAACTCCTTTCCATAGTAAGGTGCTTTCAGAACTGGTGGAGAGCACATAGCCTATTTCAGGGTGTCAAAGGCCTTATGGCATCCTGTGGTCCATATCACCTTCCTTTGCTGCTTTATAGACGTAAATGCAAAAAGAACAATTGATGGATAGAAGGCTGCACAATGTCAAACATTCACCCCAGTACAGAGATCTGGGCCTAAATCTGTTGTTTTTTTGCTCACCCTTCCATTACAGTTCAGACCCAGTTCAGACCCAGCCATATGCAAATCAGTTTTGACCCTGTTCCCCATGGGAATGGTCCAGCTCAAATAGCCATGCCAGGTCAACCCTGGACTGGAAACAAACATCCTGGTACCGGTTCCGGGACATCACCCCTCATCAGCCAGGCTAGCTTGACTCCAGTGGCATGGAGAGCATGGGACCCATGTTCGGGCATAAGCATGCCTGGGGAGAGGGGAGGGCTGTTTACTCCTCATGAGCAAAGCCCTGATACATATCAGAGGTGGTGTAGCCTTTGAAGCTCATCGCACTGATGTGCAAATTCACCAGCCATCTAGGGAGGAGGGAGGTGTGACCTCCTTGCTGCCTAGCTTTTGTCTCTGACTCCTGGGAGTGATCACACTGCCTGGCAGGAGGTCAGAATCCTGTCTTGGTGGCAGCAGATGATGAAAAGCGAAGGGCTGGTCAACCAGAGCACAGTAAAGCTGGGGGCAACCAAGGGATAACCTCTAAGGTGCCCCAAGGGTGCATGTCACGTCACCCGGGTGAGAAGATTTGTTGTTTGATACTAAACATTTTTTTTAGTGTTTCTATAATTGAGCTGCAAATCTTGAGGGTGCCCAGTTGACAACCCATGTTATCCGATGGACCACCAACACATATGGTGGTTTACAATGGGGAATGTCTCTATAGGGAAACATAGGCTTGCATTTATATGTCCACACATTTAATACAATGCACCTTACCTCCGGGGTATCAGGAGCCTTCCTTAAGGGTGACTTATATACAAGGCAGTGTAGATTGACTGTGCCACACATGGTGAGAGCACAGTTGAGTTCAAGCACTTTGCACTGCTCTTGCAGTCTGCAATGGCGGGCCTGCTGCTAGTAGGTTGCATGGGTCGCCCATGGTGGCACAGACTCTTGTGGCAGCCTTGTGGATCCTGTTATCACCAATACCCTAGGTACCCTTGGTACTATATACTAGGTACTTATAAGGGGGTAAATCGTTTGCAAATTTGGGATCATCAAGTCGAACATCACAGTTTTAGGAGAGAGCACAGGCAGTGGGGTCTGGGCAGCATGTTCCAGTGCAATATCAGAGTCATAACCATCGGCATTTGGAGCAAAAAGTGTGGGGTGACCAGGGCTTTAGGTGGGCCGTGTCTCACCGGGTCTGAGCACCGGCAGTTTTTCTAAGGGGGCCTTTATATGGGTCTCTATCGGGCTCTGTTTTGTTCCCTGGCACAGGCAGTCCATTTGTTTTTCCGGACTGCAGTGACAGCAGGCACTTCATGTGCATGTGGTGAGCCTTGTTGGGGAAGGGAAATCCTTTAAAGAGAGTCATTTTCTCTCTGGATTTCCCTTCTCTTTTTGAAACTCAGGAGGTCATGGTGTCACCAGGGGTTTAAGTGGAAGATTTTTTTAATATTATATACAAGCCATAGTTGCTGCTTATTTATCTTATGCAACTAGCAACCACTGACAAAGCCAATAGTTCTGAGTTGTAGGTATGATGTCACTTGTTGTATCATATATCTGGACACAATGACGGGAACAGCAAAATTCGAGTCGGGCGGTACAATGTGCTAAACATAGATTTTTAAAGTAGGTGTTTTTAAGCCATGCCCTTAATTACATTGACCAGACCCCTTTGAGAGACCCCTCCCCCCAGTTTTTTCATCCCACATAAAGCCCTGGGGTGACCATACAAAAAGGAGCACTTTCCTACATCGATGTGCTGACATGCAAGCCCAGGGAGGTCTAGGACTTTCTGGCTTTGTTTGGGCCCCTAATTAATTGTAAGTGTACTTCCACCTTTCCTACCCATAAATAAAGACCTATTATTTTTTAAATTAACAGGTTTTACCTGGCTATTGATTTTGTCTTATGACTTACTGTATATAAGCTCCAAATCTGCAGCTACCTATTGAGATAAGCAATGTCCATTCAACCGAGAGACTCAGAAACAGTCAAGAGCAGGGTCCCCAAATGGGCTGCGCCAGTAGATGAAGCCCTAGGATATCAGTGATGAATTACATTGCCCATATTGGATAAAGCCCTGTAACTACTGATTGTTCAGGCACCCAGAGATAAATACCTCACACTATTTAGTTGAGTAATAGTAATTCTGAATATTAGCAGCTCTGGGAATGTTAAATCTGCCGCAGCAAGCATTCTATAGTAAACACCAAATTATTCTTAAAACACAGATTCAGCTTTACATAAACATTCACAAAATACCATTGAGTTGAATAGTCAAAGCTAAAAAGACAGTGGATACACCAATTTATCTGGAAAGAGAATATTAATTTGATGCTGTTGTTTACTTTCCTACAGTCATGTTTGATAGGAGTCTTTGCTCTCCTTTTCCCCTCTCGTTGAATATATAAAGCTATTAAACCTATTCAGATTGTAGTGAGCCAGATTACTACATTGACTCTCTGCATTACCCAATGGTGTGATTTGTAAGGGGCATCTTAAACTGCTTCTCTTGGAAAGGGAAATTTATTTTCATTTGAAACTAGCAGCAGGTCCCGACGTTGTCCGGGTATGAATTGCTACCGGCCAGTAGTATATTGTTTTGTAGGATTTCGTTTTGATGGCATTTCTTATCTGTGACAGGCCTGTAAAACGCTCCGATTCACAGTGCACTGCTGACGCACTTAAGAGTGCGCGTTCAGTAGTGTGTGAACTCGAGTTTCCCTACTTTATTTTTCCTTGCAATATTATATAGCGCAAACTCGACAACATGGCATGAGCACAATTTACATTACAGAAGAACATATTAATTTGTGGTAGGCACAGGGAGACAAAGCGATTTGCCTGGAATCACAGGATGTTGAGCTGATGCCGAGATTCGAACGTAGCTCCCCAGCTCTAAAGTTCGCAATTCTAGAACTTTTGGCGGGAGGTGTGTCTAAAAGTGTATGTCGGTGCTGGCCATCAATAAGAGAGACCTGTGCATTTTTCAAATGGGTGGTGAAAAAATATGAGTATGTTGCTGGAGATGTGGGCCGCCGTGCCACCAATGTACTTACCGGGGGAGGGTAAACACTCATTATTCCGCAACTTTCTTTCCGCATACCATCACTCCGCATACTTTCATTACGAAAGTACCATGACTCCGCAATGCCATTATAACGCATGGCATTACATTTTAAATGCTTTTACCACGCATACATTTACAACGAAATTCGTAGTAAATGCATGAATGGTAAAAGCATTTTTTTTAATGTTTGGATAAGGTAAGTATGGGTAGAGGGGTATATGTTTTGCGGTACTGAGGTATATGTTTTGGGGTGTTTGGGTATTTTAAGGGTTCAGATATAGTTTTGGGTTATGGGGTACAGGGGTAGTTTTAGGGTTTAGGGATAGGTATGGGTTTTGGGGTACAGTGGTAATTTTAGGGTTCAGGGCTAGGTTTGGGTTTTGGGGTATAGGGGTATTTTTAGGGTTCCGGGGTAGGTTTGAGTTTTGGGGTATAGGGGGTATTTTAAGGGTTCAGGGCTAGGTTTGGGTTTTGGGGTAAAGGGGTATTTTTAAGGTTCAGGGCTAGGTTTGGGTTTTGGGGTACAGGGGTATTTTAGGGTTCAGGGGTAGGTTTGGGTTTGGGGTACAGGGGTATTTTTAGGGTTCAGGGGTAGGTTTGGGGTACAGGGGTATTTTAAGGGTTCAGGGCTAGGTTTGGGTTGTGGGGTATTGGGGTATTTTAGGGTTCAGGGGTGGGTTTGAGTTTTGGGGTACAGTGGTATTTTTAGGGTTCAGGCTAGGTTTGGGTTTTGGGGTACATGGGTATTTTTAGGGTTCAGGGGTAGGTTTGGGTTTTGAGGTACAGGGGTACAGGGGTATTTATAGGGTTCAGGGCTAGGTTTGGGTTTTGGGGTACAGGGGTATTTTTAGGATATAGGGATATGTTTGGGTTTTGGGGTACAGGGTATATTTATAGGGTTAAGATGGGTTAGTGTTTAAGGGTGTTGGGTTCTTTTAAGGAGTAAGGATGGGTTATGATTATGGGGTGCAGGGGTATTTAAAGGGAGCAAGGTGGGATTAGCACACGACATGAGACATGGCATGAAGGGCGGAACGTACCACACGCCCCAGCGTTTGTCACGCCCACAGCACAACGCAGACACGCCCACAAGGGACTACTTTGCTGGCACTGTTATCTTACCTTTTAAATGTATATGGTGGGCGTCTGCATAGCCTATGTCCTTCTGCTGCAACTGCCCTTTCCAACGCTGTATTGGGTGTTGTGAGTGGTGCCGTGGATCCTGAGATTACCCGCCTCAAAGGTTTGGGCTCTCTCTTTATTATATTAGTATGGATAACTTCTTCCCATTAGACCAAATGTTAAGTCAAAAATCGATTTGATTACTATTATATCCATCTTGGCCAGGCTCAACTCTGAAAAACTTTAAAGTCCTTCACCTTTCCACCACTTTCAGTAGAGTCCTGTTAAATGTATATATTGTGCTGGTACTTAATATCAACTCTTCGTGGATAAAGTGCATATTCTTTGCCAATGACCCTACCTACTACAGCTCTACTGATGACCCCTTAGGCAATATGAGTTAGTCAAATATCTGACTGCTGTTGAATTATAGGTGTAAATTGTCTTTGAAGGCCTTAAGTGCATTGTATGTGTGGGTCCATTGACAACTTTTTAGGAGTTTTGATGGGTACATCGAGTTATGAAGTGAAAAACATCTGTCACTGAAAATGAGGTTAGCAACAAATTGAAGGTTATATTCTTTTAAATGCATCAAGTTACAGGTATCTAAACTGCTTTTAATCCACAGGTCTGTCAATTGCTCTAGGGGTCTAGCCTGTGGCAATAAACATTATGCTGGAGTTGCATGCACAGCCTTATGAGATGGCTTCAAGTGGCTCAAAATATAGACATTCTGTTAACAATTCCAAATTTCAACCTTGTGACTTTATTTTCACTGGATTCTTTTTGCCGTCTGAGTGAAGTTTAATATAGAATGCCTCGCTTATAAAGCTTTCTAGAGACTGAAACTAGAATTCATGGAAGCCAAGAGTAGTCCCTATGAAGCCACCTGGACCATACACCCAGAGAATTTAGCTGTTTTAGAAATTCTTCATTACCAAAAAGACAAGCTTGGTCAAATTTAATTAGATTACTAGCCCCATGGAACACGAAACCAGTGGAATCAAATCATCAAAAACACAAGAGCTTGTTTAAGGAGCACTTGTTTGAATAGCCAAACACAATCACTAGGCAGTGGTCGTGCTTGAATTTTTTGTTCCAAACCACCTGAGGATGATGGTTAGTAAGTGATTGTGCAGGTGTGCAACCAGAATATCATGGAAAAAGTATAATGCTACATACATATTGTAGACAATGGGATAGGGTCCGCTGCACTCCACAGAAATTAAGGTAATCTTAGTGGTGAACCCCTTCTGTCTGGGAGGGGCAGAGAATCAATATGGCAAGAAGGACCTTACAGGCGTAAGGTGAGAAACCTGAGCACTCCTTTGTGCTAAATAGAAGCAAGTTTACACAAAAATATTCAAATGTTCAAAGTTTTATTCACTTTGTAGTTTGATACATGTGATTCATCCTTCTGAATCAAAAGTAATCCTTTAGATAGAGATGGCTCAAAATTAAACATTGCGTAATAATTCCATAAACACAAAGATTCAATACATCTTGGTTGTGGATATGAACAACATGAGTCAGTATCCCCAATGCATTTCGAGCTAAAGAGCTCTTCTTCAGGGGGTCAATATGTTCTAGGAAAAAGGAGGAAAATCCGAAATTACTGATCAGGACCCGAGTGATATGGGAGTAATCAAAATAATAAGAAGACAATGGTGATTTAGTAAGGTGATTGCGGGTGGAGAGAGTGGCAAAGAATAGGTGGGGGGCGTGAGGTTAAAGAATACGATCTAGAAAGGGTGCAAGGGAACTATTAATGACTGTAAGTGCACCCGATGATTACCGAAATTAAAAAGTGGTGTAGAGTTTGAGATGTAAATGGTAACATCAATAAACTGAAAAGCCCCAAGTATATGATAATTATGCCATGCAAGACGCGAAAGAAAATCATTAATATTGTATATCGACGATAAACAAAATGTTACAAGGGAAATGGCTAAAAGTGCACATTAGTAGCCTGGTACCCCTTATTTTGAAATCGTATCTTGCCGGTGAAAATACTTTGCTTACCCAAAGTGTAACGCGGTAAACGCGTAGGTACAAAAAGCTGCAAACACGGTGGGACGCCGCCCGGGAGTGCAGAAGTGCCAAAGAGCTTTGCGCATGCGTGGAATATCGTGACCGTGTGAAACAGAAAGTGTCCAAGTTTACAAAAAGCATTCACAAACGACACTGACAAAGAAAAAGGAAATCAGCCGGCACCAGACCTATTGCCTTTGTCAATCCTGACCTCCCCACTGGAATAATATGCACTGTGCTTTTCAAATCTTTACACACCCCTTAACTATACTCTCAAATATGGCTCCCTGTAAAACCTAGATACGTAAGTTTGCAAGAAATATGAAATTACAGTAAATAATTTCACTCAAACACAGCGAGTTTACCCAGAGGCACAAATAGGTGTTTGGTGTGATCGTGTGATAAATCATTTTACCGAGCAATGCAGAATGTGAGGCAACTCAATTAAAATACTGGCATTCTCATCAGGCCGCTCCTGCTTGATATACGGTAGCCACACATGAACATGCCCGAGCACATGCGCACTTTTTAAAAATGCTCTCTTTTCTCTGTCCGCTCTTATTGTTTGTATCTGTGTTTGTTTTGACCAGCTCATTCCCGGAGGATGTGGGCATGGACTGCCGTGCTGACGCAGGGATGGAGCTCCCTCTCGACGACGGCGTGCTAAGCCCGGATTCGGAGCTCAGGCGAGGTAGGAGGCAGCAGAGTTCGTCTCTACTCAATAATGTCAACGTCTAAGAATGAAATTCTGGGCCGGTTAATATTTACCCACAATATTAACCGAGCCAGAATTTCATTCTTAGACGTTGACATTACCATCAAAGATACCGAACTGGAAACATCTATATACACCAAACCCACTGATCGCAATAACTACCTCCATTATTCAAGTTTCCACCAACCCAGTCTCAAGAAACACCTTCCGTATTCACAATTAATGCGAGCAAAGAGAATCGCTTCCTCAGATGAAGCCTACAAACAAGACAGCACTATCATCATCAACAAATTCCTCAACAGAGGTTACCCTAACCAAGTTGTCCAAACTGCTCAAGCTAGAGTCACCACCACTGATCGATCCACTTTACCCAAGTCAAAACCCAAAACAATTTCTAATGAACAACAAAACGTTTTTGTTTCCAAATTTTCCACCAAAAGTCATGTGTTTCAAAAGTGCATCACCACTCATTGGCAGATACTTCAACTGGAACCTGACTTTAATACCATCTTTAATGAGTTGCCAATTTTTGCGTACCAACGTTCCAAAAATCTACGGACAATGATAAAATCTCGTACCATCCATCCAACTGTCTATAAAGGAACTATCCATTGCCATAACTGTCAGAATTGTCACAACATAATTTCAGGGAACAGTATGACTCATCCCAGCAAAGGCACGCAAATTTTGTTACAAGTTAATGCCACATGTGACACCACGAATGTTGTCTATTTATTGAAGTGCCCTTGCGGACTACCCTACGTGGGGAAAACTGAACGTAAAATCAAAACCAGACTTAATGAAAATCGGAGTAACATCAGAAATAAAAATTTGAAATCTTGCGTTTCTGCTCACTTCACACAACAAAACCATAACATCAGCCAAATTCGCTTCCTCGTTCTAGAGGTAGCCAACAAACCGGAGGGCATAGACCCTAAAAGACATCTTCTCCAGAGAGAACTGTATTGGATATTCAAATTGGGCACGGCCCACCCCAAAGGACTCAATGAACGTCTGGAATTTAGCACTTTCCTTTAACCTGCATCCTTAACTTTGTTTAATTTGTTTGTTGGTTTCCTTTTCTGACTGCATTCATATATTCTATCTGCATTGACATTTCTTCGTTCTTGATTTGGTCTCCCTTTTTCACTATTTTTCCTTCTCACCTTCACATATTTCCCCCCTTTTTTCGCATCTTGGCTGCTACCTACACTATTTTCCACTTCACTGTTCACTTTTTTTCTCTATTTACACCAGTTTGCAAGTATCCCTTCGTCACTATTTTCCAATCTGCATTTTTTCCACATTTTTTTCCATATCTTTTCTAAATCTACCATTTTTGTTTCAGCTTTTATCATCTTTTCTCGATCTCATTTGTACACACTTTTTATTATTTCATTCATCAATAGTTCTCCTTTTCTTTTACTCAATCTTTTCCTTTCATTTCATCTTTCACTTTCTTCGACACTGTCTGTTATTCTATTTAATATGCATCTTGTTTTTTATGTAAAGGATTCAATTGTTTGATTACTTTGCACATTATATCCATACATTGTATTCCTCCTTGGCAACCATCGCCCACTGTTTTTTTCTTTTAAAGTTGCTTTATTGATTAACTCGCTTCACTCGCAGTTTCCCTCCTGATACACCACCACAGTCCACTTTCTGTTTCACACGGTCACGATATTACACGCATGCTCAAAGCTCTTCGGCACTTCCGCACTCCCGGGCGGCGTCCCACCGTGTTTGCAGCTTTTTGTACCTACGCGTTTACCACGTTACACTTTGGGTAAGCAAAGTATTTTCACCGGCAAGATACGATTTCAAAATAAGGGATACCAGGCTACTAATGTGCACTTTTAGCCATTTCTCTTGTAACATTTTGTTTATCGTCGATATACAATATTAATGATTTTCTTTCGCGTCTTGCATGGCATAATTATCATATACTTGGGGCTTTTCTGTTTATTGATGTTACCATTTACATCTCAACCTCTACGCCACTTTTTAATTTCAGGAATCACGGGTGCACTTACAGTCATTAATAGTTCCCTTGCACCATTTCCAGATCGTATTCTTTAACCTCACGTCCCCCACCTATTCTTTGCCACTTTCTCCACCTGCAATCATCTGACTAAATCACCATTGTCTTCTTATTATTTTGATTACTCCCATATCACTCGGGTCCTGATCAGTAATTTCGGATTTTCCTCCTTTTTCCTAGATCATATTGACCCCCTGAAGAAGAGCTCTTTAGCTCGAAATGCATCAGGGATACTGACTCAGGTTGTTCATATCCACAACCAAGATGTATTAAATCTTTGTGTTTATGGAATTATTACGCAATGTTTAATTCGGGCCATCTCTATCTAAAGGATTACTTTTGATTCAGAAGGATGAATCACATGTATCAAACTACAAAGTGAATAAAACTTTGAACATTTGAGTATTTTCGTGTAAACTTGCTTCTATTTAGCACAAAGGAGTGCTCAGGTTTCTCACCTTACGTGTGTAAGGTCCTTCTTGACATACATATTGTAGCCAAATAATCCATTATTAAAATATCATCATAAGTATATATATATATATATATATATATATATATATATATAGGTTCACTACATTTAACACCAAATATACTTATCTTGGTGAATATATATATGTGATCAAGGGCTCAGGGTAGCCCAAAATGCGTCATGGCGGCGAGAAGCACAAAATAAAATACTAAGGCATGTACCAAGTGGAGTCTGTTCCGTTTTTCTTTGTGGATACGAAGGAAGGAGTATATATATATATATATATATATATATATATATATATATATATATATATATATATATATATATATATATATATAGCCCAGTGGGTGTGCAGCGCCCATTGGGCTGAAAGGGCTTCAGCCCCCCCCGACCGTCATATGTCTGAGGCCGGGCTGCTGCAGCTTGAGCTGCTGTGGGCTCGGCTGGGCAGTGTCTGGATTCTTATCTCTGTCATGCCCGAGTTTCTCACAAGTGTCTAAAGACTATTTGCATATTTACATACCTTTGTAAACTGGATAACGAGGCTAGTTTTGTTCTGGTTCCAGTAGCCCCTGGGCCCCCACTCTGCCTATTTCTTACAATTGGATTTTACTTTTTACTGCCTTAGTGTGAGAATGCATTTCATGAAAAGGAATATAAAGTAGGGTTAACAAAAAGAAATTCCAGTCATTTGTTGCTTAAGAAGCCTGCAAAGGCCTAGTCTTGACACTAAATAGGGTTATAAATAAAATAGTATGTATTTCTTTGTAATGTGACTTTTTAATCTTTGTTCCCTTTAATTATCAGTCATGGATCATCCAGGCAGCCCTAGAACACAATTAAAATGCTTTCTATTTATATTTGCTGTTCCAAGATAAGTGCTGAAAATAGACTTTAGGTGACTGCTTATTTTTTGTACCGTCTGGGAGGTCAATATAAAGAGCTGGCAACCCTAATCACAAGACTGGAAGTTTGTTGCAGGATGAGCGTAATATTTCTTTCCTCCACCCTCGATCCATGGACCCTGAATAATGCCATATCAGCAATAGTTTAACCTATATCTGAAACCCTACGCCAGCCCTCAATAACATGCTGAGTTACTTCAAGTGTCTGGGAATGCACCACGCATTCAGACAACTCACTCCTCATTCTTGCCCTTCACTTTCACACTCACCGTGCACTGACAGCGATCACAATGTACTCACACTGATCATCATGCACTCACACCACCTGCTCACCCCGCCCTCACAGTGACCACACAGCACTTATGCCACTTGCCATGAACTCACACCATTCTCCCTCCACTTGCCCTGTGGTAACATGAGCACACTGTTAACTCTGCACTCACAGTGATCACTCTGCACTCACAATGCTCTTCCGCTGTTCACCCTGTACATCATCCTACAGTCAAAAGAGCATACTACTCACCCTGCACTCATGTGACACTTCACTGACCTGTCCCCCTCATTGCTCACACTACAATCTCACTCAAACAAGCCCATCACTAACCATACATTCATTCCTCTCACTCTGCACTTACATCTGCACCCAAATTCATATGGTCACCTCACTCACCCTGCAGTCCCTCCTCTCACCCTACTCTCACACTGTTGCATGGCTCACCGTGCGCTTACATTGGCATTCCTGTTCCCATACAGCACAAAGGGCTAATGTGCCTGCTACAAAGAACGTGTACCAGGCAGATCATAGAACTTAGTGCGAGTAAACTACGTGTAGACCTATAAAAAAGTGAAATGTTGGACTGAAAGGGGCTATAAAGAGATGAGGTGCATTGTTGGTGAGTGGTAGAGAGTCAGTCAGTAAAAACAAAAGAACACTACATATAAATTGATTTAAACCACTTCCCCATAATCGTGGATTAGAATTTTTTTATAAATTTTAAACTGTTTTAATAGTGGCTTTTAATTACACTAGGAGATATTTTGTACTAATTATTCCCCCATGAACGATGTAATATATAATTTGTATATAAATGAATGTATGTATATAGATGCTTGTTTTTAAATGCATACATATATTTTTATTCTGTATGTATGTATTGTTGCTTCTTTTATGATTTTAATTAATCGAATAAAGAGTTTTTGACTGACTGACTGACTGAGTGGTAGAGAGGGAATTCATGGAGAAGGAGGAAATGGCAAAGGGGCCCCAAAAACAGACTGTTGCACCGTGCGCAACCAGTGTTGGGGCCATCCCTGGCTGTGAGTCTTAGAGTCCCCCCCCCCTCGAAGTTCGGGTCTAGTTGGGCCCCTGGTGTGTGTGTGTGTATGTATATATATATATTCACTGAAAAAACCATAGGTTTCACACCAGTTATAGTTAGGTGGAAATTTTACTCGCATAAAACCATTGAAATTCCCACGTTATAGTTAGTTGGACTCACTATAACTTGCGCGTGCAATGCACTGCTGATGACGTCACATATTACATCACTCATGACATGGTCAGTGACATCACTCATGGCATCACTGATGACATCTCAAATGACATCACTGATGACAACATCCTTGTGACAAAGTGGCAGACCTCCTATCAGCATAAAATAACCTTTGACACACACATTCAAAAATAGAAACTAACATTTTCTTAAAAAAGGAGAAACCAATACCAATTACAACAACTTATTAGGTAATTTCAACATCTACATACACATCCACTCATTCACCAACAGTTCTATATAGTCACTCATGCATGTACTTACTCATCATATGTACTCATACACCTATACATCCTGTTACACACTAATACTCATCCATATAGTTACTCACACATCAAAAAAACATTTACTTGATTATGCTGCTATATACACACCACTACACATACTTCTACAGAAATGGAAACATATTTACTCTCTTAAACAATCAATTATAAAAACACATACTCACTAACCCACCCATACACACAATCATCCACCCATACAGTCTTGCACACATGCTGTCTTCAAAATACATACAAATAGTGAGTCACTCATTCATGCATCTGTGCTCTAAGTATTATCCCCCACCGAACCATACAGACACTGATACTGATACTCAAAAAAACAACTAAGAACCCATATACACACTTGTTGGACTTGGCCCTTAAGGCAGGATCACCCCTAATCTTTTTGCTTTAAATCTGTGATCTGTATGGATGATTTTCTGGTCTGTGCGCACTTTTTCCCTGTGTATCAGAGTAAAGTGCGTGCATGTAGTTAGGCTGGCCTGCTCTCCCATAGGAATGCATGGGGAATGTCTGTGTCCCTGGTAGTTCCTGATGCGTGGGGAGTGCATGCAACTCATTTATTTTCTGAGCTTTGTTAAATCCTTCACTCCCCATTTTCTTAATAATTATTTCTGTTCCCCAGTTGTGTTATGTTCGCCACCTTGTCGGTGCGCCGGGACGCTCCTTCGCTGGAGCAGCCGTGCGCAATACAAATAGCACTAACATAACATAACATAACATAACATAACATGCTCAAATTTGGTATGTGCAAGCTTGTGAGAATTAATGCTTCGCAATGGTGTATGTGGCATGTGTGTGTCATGTGTAGAAATGCCACTTCTAGGACTTGGCATATTACTGTAAAATATGCCTGCTGTGTGATTGGCTGGAGCTGGCTGGTGACCCTGGCTCCAGGAAGGCTGGATGGGTCTGCCCGGTGGTGAGTGTGAGATTAGCATGTTGATGGCTTGGGAGGAGTGCACCTGGTCCACGATGGGCCTGGACTTTCCCCACACAATGCTGGCTCCACCCCCTGTAGTGCGACTGATGTCCCTAGCCCTGCCAGTGAATGAAATGGGTGGTTGGGCCATCAAGAGTGCTCCAAAAGCAGCTGCGACTGGTTTCTCCCCCACCCTGCACCCTTAGACAAAGGATTTACAGTATAAAAATGGGGCTGTGTCCCCATGAATGTGTTCTGCTTTTGGATCCTGCCAGAGGGGCTGTTGCTGCTGCTGGGGCCAGGAGGACTGCCACTTGGAGTGTCTCCCTGCCTGGAGACCCAGTGTGCTGGCTCTGGCCCAGCCTTGCCCCCCCTGCCTGCCTCCAGCCCTTGCTGGAGCCTTGTCCTGTCCTCCAGTGCTGGGGAGCACTGAGGATTCCTTGCTTATAGTCCTGAGAGCGCTGCTCTCTGTCCCCCAGTGCTGGGAGCACTGAGAATCCTTGCTTAGCGCTTGAGAGCGCTTCATGTGGCTTCTAGCGCTGAGAGCGGTTTATTTCGTCCCCTGGCGCTTGGGAGCGCCTTTCCTCCGTGGCTAGCGCTGCTAGCGCTGTGGGTGCCCTTCGCCGGTGCCCACCCGGCATCTGATCGCCCCGTGAGGTGATCTAGCGGCGCGGGTGCCACCCCGCTCATTTGCCGCTTTTATTGTGCCCGTTTTGGAGATATTAATTCATCACGAGGGAGCCCACTCCTCGGATAATGGGACCCCGCCTGCCTATCTAAAGCGAGCTGCCGCGCTGCCCGCGTCGACCCGGAAGTGCTCGTGTGGCCAGCCAATCGCTGCGCCGCCCGAGGGAGGGTGACCCAGAAGCCCCGCCCCCGCAGCCGAGCAGCAAGAAGTGACGCAGCCGGCCGTGTCCCCGAGGCTCCCCGAGTGGAGAGAGTAGCCCCGCGCTGCCGGAGAGGGGAAGCCGGCCGTGTATCCCGCCTCCCGCAGCACCAGTGAAGTCCCGGTGAGTGCGGGGGCAGGTCCTTGTTGATTCTTCGAGCGGCCCCGTTGGGAGAGGGCCGCTCCAACGTGGGCAGCATTTCTTTGTGTAGAGCCGGTTGAGGCTCTTGGGGCTGTTGCCCCTGCTCTGAGTCCCCCGTGAGGGACTCCAACAAAGCCCCCATCAGTGTTGAGGAGCCCCGAGGCTCCTGGGGGCAATTCGTTCTGTGAGCCCAGAGAGGCTTGAGGTCAGTTCATTGTGCGTGAGCCTGCGAGGCTCTTGGGGACATCTGTCTTTGTCCCGAGTCCCCCGAGAGGGACTCCAATGACGCCTCATTGTTCTTTGAGCCCCGAGTGGCTCTCCAGTTCTGGGGTCCCCTGAGAGGGGCCCCCCTGCCCCCATTCGTGACGAGCCCTGAGAGGCTCAGGGCATTTCCTGTTCTTTCGAGCCCAGAGAGGCTCTTGCGCCCACAGATGCTTTGCGAGCCCCGAGAGGCTCAGGGTGCCAGTTCATTGTTCTAGAGCCCAGGGAGGCTCATCAGTGCCACAGTGGTGGTTCTTGAGCCCACGAGGCTCCAACGTTGCGCTAACTTTCCCTGCATCAGTTGCCCAGCACTTTGTGGGCAGCTGCCATGTTTAGGCCCTGACATTGGGACACAGGGACTGCCACAGGTGGTGGCGAATGTGGATTTTGCGCTATTGTGTTGCTGTTCCTTGCACCTCTGATTGTATGTTATGCTTCATGTGCTTTACCTTTACACCTCTGAATGGGTAGATTATTCATCATGTGTTTTCCTCTTACACCCCTACAGGTAATGTGATACTTAGGTGGTTGTTTTTCTCCTAGTGCAGGTGGTACTAGCGAGGCCCAGGTTCCTTGTGTGATCTCCTAGGATAGTGAGGATTGCATAGGTGGTGCTCACCTGGTACCAGTAGTGACTGGTTGTGTGCTATACGTTATTTTTTGTGCTACAGTTTTAATTCTATGATCTAAAAAGTGCTAAGTTCTAAAAGTGCTATTTCTAAAAGGGTTACTTCTAAAAGTGCATACCCTTGACAGTGGTCCAGGTGGCCCTGTCCTGTACATTACCCCTTGTAAAGTCTGCCCGTGCCTGTTGGCACATTGTAAAGTTTGTGTGTTATCTAATGTGTTTTTACTATAATACAAAGGCTATTTTTTATATAACCTTGTGTGGAGTTTCCTTTGTGGTGGGCCTTGGGTGTTGTTGCTGGGGTGCGTGCGCAAATACTTAACTCATACCGCCTCCAAGTTTAGCCTTGCTGCTCGCGCCACGTTACCTAGAGGGTGAGCAGGGGTTATCTTGTCGTGTAACTCCCTTGCCCTGACTTAGGAGTGGTGGTCTCTGACTGACTTTGGGGTGAGCCCTGGCCAGCCAGGGACCCCGTTTCTAACAACACTCATGTAGCTACTCACCAACCCATGCAGCCACTTATACACAAAGTGAGCCACAGATACAGATATTTAAATATTTAAATATTACTCGCTAATATATGTATTCACTAAGATACATTTAATAAGTCAGTTTACCAATCAATTTTACACAAAAAACATCCATTTAGACATTTATTTACCCATTTATTCTTCCATCAACCTTTAGATATAAATATATAAAAAATATTTTTTTTTCAGAAAGATTCACATTCACTGGATGATGTCATCAGTGATGTCATTTGAGATGTCATCAGTGATGTTATGAGTGATGTCACTGACCATGTCATGAGTGATGTAGTATGTGACGTCATCAGCAGTGCATTGCACGCGCAAGTTATAGTGAGTCCAACTAACTATAACGTGGGAATTTCAATGGTTTTATGCGAGTAAAATTTCCACCTAACTATAACTGCTGTGAAACCTATGGTTTTTTCAGTGAATTTAATAGGTTTTTTAAATGCTAATTCCTAACTATAACTGGTGTGAAACGTATGTTTTTTTTCAGTGAATATATATATATATAAAAGAAAAAAATATATATATATATATATATACATATATATACATATATATATATATATATACATATATAAATATATATATATATATATACATATAAAAAATATATATATATATATATATATATATATATATATATATATATATATATATATATATATATATATAAATAAAATTCTATGGCAAAATGAAACCCCTCATTTTGTTCCTTTTCAAATTAAATGTATTAAGTGTTACCACTTTATTCCAATCAAGATGACTTCAGGTGTGCCATACTTTTGTCATAAGTAAGACTGTTAGCGTTCTAGTTGTTCTTTAGAACACTCTGGAACATGTAAATGTAAATGTAAAACAGCTTTTGTAAAGCGCATTCTATCGCTCCAAGGAGCATCTTGGCGCTGTAGTCCGTAGCTTAGATGGTGGGCCGGAAAAACTACTCAAATCATATTACCTGAGTGTCATTTAGAGGCTAGACTAGCAGTTTGCTAACCGTATCTGGTAAATTAAAAATCCAGGTCTTCAGGGCTTTCCTGAATTCGCTCTCAGTGGGAATTTGCCGCAGGCTTTGTGGGAGTTTATTCCAGGCCTTGGTACCTAGAACGGCCAAGGACTTTCCTCCTTTAGTGGCCAATCTGAATCTGGGGACTGTCAGGAGACACATATCTGATGACCTCAGGTTCCGAGCTGGTATGTACGACTTGAACTGTGAGAGCAGATATTTAGGCCCTTTTTTGTGGTACGCTCTAAAGGTAATTACCACTATCTTAAAAAGCACTTGCTTATGTATGGGGAGCCAGTGTAGCTGTTTTAGGGCAGCAGAGGCAGAAGACCTCCTAGGAAGATTTAGCACCAGGCGTGCAGCAGCATTTTGGACAACCTGCAGCCTATGCAGGGTAGCTCTATTCACTCCTGCATATATGCTATTGCAGTAGTCCAAGCGTGATGAAAATAATGCCACTGCAACTGTCTTCCTTGCTTCCAAAGGTAGAAAGTTAAAGAACTTTCGAAGTCCACGAATGATGTTGAAGCATGATCCTGCCACTGCAACCACTTGCTGTTTAAAAGAGAGTTTTTCATCAAATCTGACTCCCAGATTACGTGCAGATAATACTGTTTTTGGCGGAATTTCCTCATTTGGGGGCCACCACATCTGAGGGGAAAAGAGATTTTGGGAACCCACAGAGAGAATTTCAGTCTTGCCCGTGTTGCATTTTAGATGGTTAGCCTTCATCCAATTGAAGGTTGCAGTGAGGCAATTTCCAAGATTCTCCTCTGCTCTTTTGGACTTGCTGTCTAATACTAGGATGAGCTGAGTATCATCTGCGTATGATACTGTATTGATGTTAAATAATGTTATTAGCTCGACTAAAGGTGTCATATATAGATTAAACAGCACCGGACTTAGCCTTGATCCCTGGGGCACACCTGTGGGATTTGACTTTTTAGCTGATAGATACTGTCCGAGAACAGTAATCTGTTTCCTATCCACAAGGAGATTTTCCAGCCATGCCAAGGCAGTGCCCCTACACCCACCGTAGCTAAACAGTTGATCAGCAACTCATGCGAGACCCTGTTGAAGGCCGCCGACAGATCCAGGAGAACTAGGACAGCCCTGTCTCCCTGATCCATGGCGGCCCTCAGTGTCTCTGTCGTATAAAGGAGAGCTGATTCCGTGGAGTGGGAGGCTCTAAAACCCGATTGGTTATGATGTAAAAGGTCCTCATCCTCCAGAAATTTGGTCAGTTGTTTATTTACAACTGCCTCGGTGAGCTTAAAGAGGAACGGTATTAGTGAGATTGGCCGTAAATTTGATAGAATGGAGGGATCAGCCAGCGCTTTCTTCTGCAGAGGTTTAACCGCCGCTAACCTCCATTCCTGAGGGACTGTAGCTGATGCAAGGGAGGAATTTATTATGTCATTAATAATCGGGTTCAATAAATCAATCAAAGAGTGTAATACCTTGGGGGGGCACGGATCTAAAGGCGATCCGGATCTTCCGGTCAAGATTGCCTGTCGGCTGTCTTCCAAACTAATTGGAAGAGACTCATTCAACTCAGCCCTTCTGATATCTGGATCTAATGTTCCCTTTTCAAATCCCTTCAAAGGTATAGGGAAAGCTTTTGTGAGCTCCTGGACCTTTGCCTCAAAATAGTTTGCACTGGAGTCACATAGGGTCTGAGAGGGGGGATGTCTTGCTTTGTAATCTTTGGATTTAGGAAGTCATCCACTATTTTAAAGATCTCCTTCTGCTTATTTTCTGCCGACGAAATTGCCTCAAAGTAAAATACTTTTTTGGCATTTTTAATCTGCACATGGTATTGATTTCTTGCTTCTTTAAAGACTCGTCGTTCTTCTATTGTGTATGAGAGTCTCCACTTCCTCTCCAATAGTCTAACCTCCGCACGCTTCTCTTTAAGAGATTGTGAGAACCAGAGTGCTATTTTTTTCTTATTCTTAGACATGCTCTTTAATCCCTTAGTGCTAATTAATTCTAGACTTGTCGTGATCCAATGATTAAAGATCTCATTATCTACCTCGGTGTATCCCGTCAGGGTAAGTTTGCCCTCTTTCACAAGATCCTGAAAGTCCGGGTCCTGACTAATTTTAATCCAATCGTATTTGTTTTGGGAAGGTATTATCTGCTGCCTTTTGTTCGCTGATTCCTTTGCTATAGTTAGTTCCAAAGGAATAAGCATATGATCGGTCCATATCTGAGGGCATGGTTTATTTGCCTTAAGGGTCATTAGATTCGTACAAACACAGTCTAGAGTATGGCCAGCTTCATGAGTAGGGTCTCTGTTTAATAACGATAGCCCCCACATAATAAGAAGTTCTAGAAAATCCCTGGTGTTAGGGTTAGTATTCGTGTCCAAATGGAAATTTATATCTCCCAAAATAGTAAAGTTAGCGTATTTAGGGATGATGTTACTGAGCGCTTCGGTAAAACTCTCGAGAAACTCCTTATGAGAACCGGGAGGGCGATATATCAGAGCTCCAGAAAAGATATTTGATTCATGTGTATGAAGGCAGAAGCCTAGACACTCTGCTCCTTTTACGTCAGGGAGGTCAAAGGTGGTACATTTTATGGAATCTCAGTGCACCATAGCAATTCCTCCTCCTTGTTTGATTTTCCTATCAGAGCGTTGGATATGATACCCCTGTGGTAGGGCATTGACCACATCAGGGGTACACCAGTCCTTCAGCCACGTTTCCGTGACGAAGAGCCAGTCAAACTCATTCTCTTCAATCATGTCGTGGATGTGTGCAGCATGTTTACACATGGATCTTGCATTGATTAAACCTCCCTTCATAATATTGGAAGTTCGGGGTATAGTATTACAGTCCTCAGGGGTTGTAAGCGGGCCGCAATAACTACAGAAAAGCGGGTCATAGCAGTCCGCCACATTTAAGATATTTAGACATCTCTCATTGGGAATGTTTAGTGAGAGTAACTCCTCTCTGACATTCTGTCATTTACTATAGTTGGGCTACATCTGGCTGATATTTGGGCTACATTTGGGCTCTTTTGTCTCTGGTGGCCATCTTGGAAGACTGCATATCAGAATTTTTTTAATTAAATATAAGAGGATTTGAGAAGTCACTCAAAATGTGCCCTAATTTTTCTTTCTTCAGCACTAATCATAATTTCTATGGCAAAATGAACCCCCTCATTTTGTTCCTTTGCAAATTAAATGTTTTAAGTGTTAACACTTTATTCCAATCAAGATGACTTCAGGTGTGCCATACTTTTGTCATAAGTAAGACTGTTAGCGCTCTAGTTGTTCTTTAGAACACTCTGGGACATTCTGTCATTGGGCTATAGTTGGGCTACATCTGGCTGATATTTGGGCTACATTTTTTTTTGTCTCTGGTGGCCATCTTTGGGCTACATTGGGCTACATTGGCTATATTGGGCTACATTTGGGCTCTAACATATATATAGCCCAATGTAGCCCAATATATATTTTTTCAAAGTTAATTTTCGTAAAAACCACTGGAGCATATATCTTGAGACATATCAAAGGCACATCGGGCTACCAGTCCCTACAATTTTGCCAAGTTTGGTGGAAATCCATTCAGCCGTTCAGGCTAAAAGTGAGGTTGACCGCACTATGGAAATTAACATGGGGAAAACACGTTTTGGGACCCCCCTTTTATCTCGGCCCCCGCTTGACGAATCCCCCCAAACTTTAAGGGAAGGACCGGAGCGCCGCAAGGCAAGTTTGAGGAAATTTTCAGGCAGATTCCTCAACCGGCGCCAAAGTTATTCCCAATAGAATGTTGAGATTTTGCATTGAAAAAAATCCTAACTATAACTACCTACTGGCAACCGCCAGTAGGTAATATATATATATATATATATATATATATATATATATATATATATATATATATATATATATATATATATATATATATATATATATATATATATATATATATATATATATACATATATATATATATATATATATATACATATATATATATATTACCTACTGGCGATCGCCAGTAGGTATATATAGTTAGGACCTAGTTACCATAGGAAATTCCGAACATTCTATTGGGAATAACTTTGGCGCCGATTGAGGGATCTTCCTTGAATTTTTATTTAAATTTGCCTCGCTGCGCTCGGCTCCTTCCCTGAAAGTTTCAGGGGGATTCGTCAAGCGGGGGACGAGAAAAAAGGGGGGTCCCAAAACGTGTTTTCCCCATGTTAATTTCCGTAGGGACATTCTGACAAGGCTACAGCTCGAATGGCTGAACGGATTTACACCAGATTTGGCAAAATGGTAGGGACTGGAATGCAGCAGTGCCTTTTGTATGTTTGGTGCAAATCCCTCCAGTAGTTCTTGAGAAAATTGAATTTGAAATTTTTCAAATGGCATTTTCTATGGGACCTTTAGACACGGCTACAGCCCGAATGGCTGAACGGAATTACAGCAAACTTGGCAAAATGGTAGGGACAGGTATGCAGTAGTGCCTTTTCTACATTTGGTGAAAATCCCTCCAGTAGTTGTTGAGAAAATTGATTTGAGCAACTTATATATCTATATGCGCTCAACATTCTATTGGGAATAACTTTGGCGCTGATTGAGGAATCTGTGTGTAATTTTCCAGAATTTTGGCCAGCTCTGCTCCGCTCCTTCCCTGAAAGTTTCGGGGGGATTAGTCAAGCGGGGGCCGAAAGGGGGGTCCCAAACGTGTTATCCCCATGTTAATTTCCATAGGGACCTTTAGACACGGCTACAGCCCGAACGGCTGAATGGAATTACACCAAACTTGGCAAAATGGTAGGGCCTGGTATGCAGATGTGCCTTTGCTATGTTTGGTGAAAATCCCTCCAGTAGTTCTTGAGAAAATTGAATTTGAAAATTTTCAAATGGCATTTTCTGTGGGACTTTCAGACACGGCTACAGCCCGAATGGCTGAACGGAATTACACCAAACTTGGCAAAATGGTAGGGACAGGCATGCAGTAGTCCCCTTTCTATATTTGGTGAAAATCCCTCCAGTAGTTGTTGAGAAAATTGAATTTGAGCAAATTATATATCTATATGCGCTCACCGTACGCGCACCGTACGCGTACGGTACCCGTACCGTACGCGTACGTACCCTTATGTGCGCGAGCGAGTTTCTGATTGGCTGGCAGTCGACTGTCAACATTCCAAACTGTCCAAACCAGGAAGTGTTGGCCACCATCTTGGTTTTCAGGAGAACTGAGGCACACGAGAGCCCAAAACAAGAGTGGAAAACACGAAAAGGGGGCAGGGATGAGACCCTCTAGCCCTTCTCAGGGGGTCCCAAAAGGACCCCCAAGGGCAAAAAAAAAAATAATGTCAAGAAAATTGCGTGTACGCGCACTGCACGCGTACGGTACGCGTACCGTGCGCGTAACCCGCGATTTTAAAAATAAATAAAAAATGTTTTGCACTTGGTGGTCCTTCTGGGACCCCCTGAAAAGGGCTAGGGGGACAGGGGGTCTCAACTCTGCCCCCTTTTCGCGTTTTCCACTCTTGTTTTGTGCTCTCTTGTGCCTCACTTCTCCTGAGAAACAAGATGGCTGCTCAGGTGGTCCCAGAAGGATAATAACATATATAAACGTTATCCGCTAATAGAATTAGCATTTACAAAACCTTTGAAATTTATTGAAAAAAAATATAGGTTTCACGCCTGATATAGTTCGGAATTAGCATTTAAAAAACCTTGCAAATTCACTTAAAAAACCATAGGTTTCAAGCCTTATATGGTTAGGTATTAGCATTTAAAAAACCTTGCAAATTCACTTAAAAAAACCATAGGTTTCAGGTCTTATGTAGTTATGAATTAGCATTTAAATAACCTTGCAAATTCACTTAAAAAACATAGGTTTCAGGCCTTATATAGTTAGGAATTAGCATTTTAAAAACCTTGCAAATTCACATAAAAAACCATAGGTTTCAGGCCTTATATAGTTAGGAATCAGCATTTAAAAAACCATTGAAATTGCTCCTATATAGTTAGTTGTACTAACTATATTTCGCGCACCCGCAATCCACTACTGATGATGTCACATATTACATCATTCATGACATGGTCAGTGACATCACTGATGACATCTCAAATGACATCACTGATGACATCACTGATGACATCACGGATGACATCTCATTTGATATCACTGATCACATCACTGATGATATCATTCATGTGATAATATGATGCACCTCCTCACCCTCTAATATAACCTTTGATACACCCAGTGTTAAATACAGACTACCATTCTTGAAACCATTGACACACCAATACCAGTTAGTACATACGCACTCACTGATTCCTAGGTCTACACACACATTCACTCATTCACCCATAGAATCACTCATACATACAGTCACTCATCAATACAACAATATCATATGCACTCATACACCTATGCAGACACTCACACACTGCCACTCATCCCTAGAGTTACTCACACACCTAGTCAGTCATGCAAAGAATCAATCACACTTCCATTTCCTCAACTATACAGTTATACACACAACACCTTACTTATTCAAACATATACTAACACATACTTACTCTCTTATACAATCACTGATACAAGTACACAATGATCCATACAGCCACTCGCACATTCAATGGCTCTCAGGTATAGTCATTTATATATGCCAACTCTCACATGCACTGTATTTTACATATGTACTTACTTGGACATGTAGCACTGAGATATCCATTCACTCACCAACACACCCATGCACACAGTCAACCGCCCATATAGCTGTTTCCACATGCACTCTTGAACTCACACACCTAGTGAATCAACTGCTCACACATCTATGCACAGAGTCACACACCTCCCAGCCACCCACACTCACACTCAGTCTCCCATTAAAATACTTGGGCAACCAATCAATAACCCATATAGCCACTCATATAGCTACTGATCAACACATGCAGCAGCTTACACAACAACAGGCATACTGATGCACACATTCAGACAGTTTAGTCACTAACCCATGCATTTAGTAAGACACATTTAATCACTCACTCATACAGTCAGTCACGCACCTACTAAGTCCTTCATCCAGACAATTATACATCCACTCATTCTTCAATATGTAAAACATATTTAAACTTTACAGAAACACACAGTCACTGGATGATGTCATCAGTGATGTCATTTGAGATGTCATCAGTGATGTCACTGAGCATGTCATGAATGATGTAATATGTGACATCATCAGCAGTGGATTGCGGGTGCGCGAAATATAGTTAGTACAACTAACTATATAGGAGCAATTTCAATGGTTTTTTAAATGCTAATTCCTAACTATATAAGGCCTGAAACCTATGGTTTTTTTAAGTGAATATATATATATATATATATATACACACACATACATATCTATCTATCTATCTATCTATCTATCTATCTATCTATCTATCTATCTATCTATCTATCTATCTATCATACAGCGAAAGCACGAGCAATGGTATAGTAAACAGATTTTATTTACAACTCCTTAGAGTGCATTCGACATGCCAAAACAATAATTTGAGGACACACACCCGGTCCTCGCCAGCCAGGTTCCGGATAATGATAAACGCGGCTGCGGAGACCACCTGCTGGCTTGACTCAGCCTCCTGAGACCTATATGCATGAGCAGACCTCGTATAACGAGACCCTAGAGCAGAACACGTTATTATCAGATGTCAAGTGAACTAGAGCAGTGCCTATAAAAAGCACATTTAACACCCATTTGTTTCTCACACCCAAACCATGACTTACTATCACGGGAAGCAGGCTTCCCGCTGAATAAATTACAGAGTGCGAGAAAGAAAGCGCATAATTGAGTAGAGACGAACGCTGCTGCCTCCTACCTCGCCTGAGCTCCGAATCCGGGCTTAGCGCGCCGTCGTCGAGAGGGAGCTCCATCCCTGCGTCAGCACGGCCGTCCATGCCCACATCCTCCGGGAATGAGCTGGTCAAAACAAACACAGATACAAACAATAAGAGCGGACAGAGAAAAGGGGGCATTTTAAAAAAGTGCGCGTGTGCTCGGGCATCTTCATGTGTATCAAGCAGGAGCGGTCTGATGAGAATGCCAGTATTATAATTGAGTTGCTACACATTTCTGCATTGCTCGGTAAAATGATTTATTACACACGATCATATCAAACACGTATCCGTGCCTCTGGGTAAATTCGCTGTGTTTGTGTGAATTTATTCATTGGAATGCCATATTTCTTGCAAACTTACGTATCTAGGTTTTACAGGGAGCCAAAATTGAGAGTATAGTTTTTTTTTTAAGTTAAGGGGTGTGTAAAGATTTGAAAATCACAGTGCATATTATTCCAGTGGGGAGGTCAGGATTGACAAAGGCAATAGGTCTGATGCCGGCTACTTTCCTTTGGCTTTGTCAGTGTCGTTTGTGAATGCGTTTTGTAAACTTGGACAAATGGACTACTTTTTGTGTGTAAGTGCACACAGTGAAAGGGGTGAATGCCATCACCCAGAGAGGCACGTCAATAGGCAGAGTGGGCTGGCCCATTGCCTCATGCTGTATGCTGTGATGTATGGTACAAAAATGTGAACAACGGACTTAAGAAAGGAAAGAGCTGATGGAAAGCCCCAATTAGTAAATATATCATGTATACGTGTTCCATTTTATAACAAATGTCCTGGCTGACTTAATAATCTAGATAATAGATCATGCATTTTCCCATATAAAGGGTATTTGATTTCTTTTTATGGTCTGGGCAAGAAGAATCGTCATCTGTCACTTTAATCACATGCATTCAAACGCATAAATAAAAAATGCCAACACTGACATATATATACATATATGGTAACGAGAGGACCAAAGTCCTATTGGCCCACGTCCTTCATAGGAACACGAGTCTCCACCAACTGCCTGAGTTAGTGAAGGTGGCGTTCAAATGCTGCCATAGTAGTGCATTTAAAGTCAAAATGATCCCTATGTACACCGCCATTGTCCCTATTGAGAGCTTATTGTGGGGACGATCACTGCATTGGGTGGATCACTTACGTTGTTGGGAGGGCACTAGACACTGACCATAGGAGAATGTTACAAAGAAGGGAAAATCCTGTCTATGGATAAGGTGGTAACTGACATACAACTGCCCCAAACATATTGTCTAAACAATGGGTCACCTAGAAAAGCCATTAAGTAATATCTGGGTCCCAGATGATACAGAAACACAATTCTATGAAGCACTGCATGTTGGGAGATGGTACTAAATTGATCATCCGGTTCTACAAATCACTCATGCACAAGCCCTCCTTACAAGACGATAGGGAAGGTGGGCAAAATGTTTAGACAGGGACCTCATACATAGGGAATGGGACAAGATTATGGGATATTCGCATACTGTCTCCAGAAACGTGAGATTTACATACACACAATTCAATTATTTACAGTCGGCCTATCTTACTCCCAGATGACTAAACTTAATGATGGAGGTCAACAATGGTAGGATAAAACAGATGCAGACTTCCTATACATGGTATGGCGATATGAGGTCTTGTGGACCTTAGAAGAACAGGTGACCACTAGCCCAAACAGGGTAGAGCATGCTGGCCTCCGACATACTCCTGAGATATGCCTGCTGGGTTTATTCACCAGATCAGCTGCAAATAGATCCAACACCAGAGTCATGGATTTACCCTGGAGCTAGCTAACAAAAGCGTCGCTATGCATTGAAACAGAGGTTCCTGCCATAGAGAGATGGATACATGATGAGGGCAGGTGGGCTTCAAGAGAACACCTCACGTCACTGAGGGAGGAAGGGGGAGGACTTAGACAATACTACATAGCCGAAAGATGAAACGAGGTTCTCACAGCCTTCACTCATTTGAGTGGACGTCAGCCGATCATGCATCATCGCAAATACCCACCAAAGATGCTACGGATGCTACACCATTGGCATGACAGCAGACACAACCGATGATATGCCTGCTGGGCAATGCCACACACTCTATACTATCGGCCAGATTCATCAAGCCGAAAACGGCTCGCAAAGGGCCAGATTCTGAGAATCTGGCCCTTTGCAAGCACTATTTTTGCATTTGGGATTCATCATCCCAAATGCAAAAATCGCATTTTTAGAAATCGCATATTTGCGAATAATTGCATTTAAGGAATCTCAATTAGAGATTCCGTAAATGCAATTCAAGAAGCATTTAAAAATTGCGAAATTACTATTTTTGGCCGCTATTTACCGCGAAGTCTGACTTCGTGGTAAATAGCGAGAACTGAGAAAAATGCACTTTTGTGCATTTTTCTCAGTTGTATGTTACACACACACATGTCCTTTGGACATGTGTGTGCGCAACATCAGTCTACATTTTCTTTTCAGGGGTGCTACAGGGTGTCCTTTGGACACCCATGGCACCCTTGAAATCGCATCCTTATTTGCGATTAGCAAATTGCTATTCGCAAATAAGGAATAAATCCCCATTCATTTCTATGGGCCTTCAGGCCCATAGGAATGAATGGGGAGTTATTCCTTATTTGCGATTAGCAAATTTCTAATCGCAAATAAGGAATAAATCCCTATTCATTCCTATGGGCCTTTAGGTCCATAGGAATGAATGGGGAGTTATTCCTTATTTGCGATTAGCAATTTGCTAATCGCAAATAAGGAATGTGTAGGAATCGCAATTTATTTAGCGATTCCTACATGAATCCCGTTTTGCAAGTCCTTAATAGCGACTCGCAAAACGGGACAATGATGAATCTAGCTGATAATCGCTAGACAAGGACTGTTTCTGTTATTATTCTATATTTTTGCTACAATAACTGTTTAAGATGATGCTGCAGTGTTTCCTCATTTTGCACTACAAGTCAACAGATGGGATACAGGAAGGCTACTTCAGCTTCGACCAGCTCTTGAGTCCCCACAAATATCACACAAAGATCCATCTGTGAACCTACATATTGACAAAATAACTTAATTGTAAGTTGTGCACTATGAAGATGCATTCCTAGCAAGTAAATGACCTCTAGTATGCACATGTGAACCTATAAGAACACTAACAAAACTGAAAAGCACAACAGAGTTAAAAAAAACATACATACATATACTGTATTGTGATGGACAGCATTTTAACTGATCGGAGGTGCTCATCCACCTAAAAATAAGTGTGCTTCAGTGCAGGACCGGTGGGATGTTTATTTACTTTGACATTCTTTATCCTTCTTTCATTTTTGTTTTTTTTAAAATCAAGGATGGGTGTATAAAATACGCCTTTAGGTTACAGTAAATCAAAGCCAATAGTACCTTTTCTTTGCACAAATAAGAATCATAACTTCCTTTGATGTGCATTAAAACTAAAAAGCAATGGGTATAGCTGTTCTTAGGACACCTGCCTGCTAGGAAGCACCGTACCATTCCACTAAAATGATATATTATTGGGGTATTTTTTAATGTAAAATTAGTATTGCAAACATAGCCTAACACGTCTAAGCCAGTTTTCTTTTTTTTCTTCTTTTTCTTTTTTTCGCACATGTAAGAAAATATATATTTTTTTAAATAAAGCATCGGACCAGCTTGGCAAGGCCAGAACGATAGGCTTTGCAAATGGTTCTTCGTAATGTAAACAGGCACAACCTCGCTTCATATCTAAAATATTAGTTCCTACAACACAATCAATATAACTGGTTAAACGCCAAAATGATCTTTTTTTACACTCCAGTAATGAAAAAAATTACTTACCTTGGAACTTTCTGTAGCTTTTAGTGCTGTGTATTCACTGGTCTGTATGGTCATGTCATCTAGTAATGGTTGTTGATGCTGCAAGCTGTGTTTTTTTAATTGTAAGTTTTGTTATAACTTATGATTCCCTCCCTGAAACCCACATTGCACCAGGACAAAGACTCCACTTATGATTATGTTCCGCCAAGGATGAGTAAAGTCAGTGAAGAAGGGCACTCAATGTCTAAATATGCAGTGTGTCAGACTTGTAATGTGTGTAATCTGAAGCATCTGAAGCATCAGGTCATACCTGAGCAGGTGGGTGGGTGTTTGTGAATCTTCAGCACTACAAGCTACAAATAGATAGTTGCAAGGTAAGTAACATGTTTATGTTTGAACCATATGTAGCTGAGGATCACATGTCATGCATAGTCTGGAAAGCAATACACTACCCATTAATTGGAGTCTTGCGAGGGGATCAGGCAGATGTGTGAAATAACACTTTAAGGACAGTTTGTCCAACTTATGCCTTTTGACGACCATACATTTTCACACAGTAATGCTTTCTGAAAGTGTATGGTGTGGCTCTCGTAGGAGCCTAAAATGTGTTTAAAAGTGCTATATTTTCCATGAAAGCCATTGTGGTTTCCTTTTTGCAAGTAGAATGTGCTCTAGGCAATATATGAAGAGTACATATGGCATTAGTGTAGCCATATCACAATAGACTTAACTATCCACCTTGCAGTGCCCGACTTGGAGACTAGATTTCTTAAGTGGTGTTTTGCAAAGGGACACAGTTGCTTTGTCTAGCAAATGGTTTTGATATTCATAGAGTGGTGTAATACATTAGACCTCTGCTTACATGCAATGTGTGCAGTGCTCATTCTGGTGCTATCTGGGGAAAATGGGGACATAACCTTTTACAGGAATTGCAGATTCCTCGTCAGGACAACCTGATCCATATGAATCTGGAAACAAGACTCTTTCAATGCTAAGGCCTGTAATTCACTAACCAAACACAAGGAAGTGATTGCTTCTGGAAATTCTACTTTCTTTGAAAGATATTGCATCTGACAAGCATGTAATAGCTCAAATGATGCGTGTGACAACTAGGTTAAAGTTCCATTGTGTTTTTACAGTCCTCCATGAAGGCTTTGACCACTGAAATCTGAAATAACGAAGTTTGTGGCTTGTTTTGCATTTAAGCAGCCACCACTGCTAAATGAACCCTAGTAAGTGTGTATGCTAACCCTAATTTCTGTGAATAGAAATGGTATCATATATATCCTGAACTGTTACTTGTAGACATTGTTTGTGTAATAATGGACAAATCATTTAGAATTGGCAGCATAACAAGCTTGTTTGCGATTGTCTTACAGAATAAGCACACACTCCTGTGGAATTTGCAGATATCTATACTCTCAGACCTCAGGTGCCGAATTGCAAGGTTCGTTTCTTTTTGAGATTTGAATGTCTCAGTTGACACTGATGCTGAGTTAATATGTCTGATCTCAGGGGTTAACTTCTTGTGTGGATGGACAGCAATGAGTACTATGGCTGCCTTGCCCAAGCCGGAGGCATGAGAATGAGCATCATGGAAATTTGTATCAACTTCCTCTCTAAATAAATGATCAGAGGTAGTAGAGCAAAAGCATAAGCAAATATACCTTACCAGTTTATCAATAAAGTATCGATAGTTCATTTCCACAGACAGTGGATGTGGGTACCTGAAGGTAAAGCTTGGGCATTTTGCGTTTTCTGATGTGGCAAACAGATCGATTGCGAGTGTCACCCATTTCTGAAATTACTTTTGTAAAACTGTGTACTTGGTGATATGTCTTGCTTAATAGGCCCATAAGGTTGTTGCCCATCCAGGGCAGAGCTCCACTAAGAGCAGAATTTGATGTGTTCAATGGCCCAGTGCTATATTAATTATGCCAATGCTGATAACTAAGACTGAGGCTAGTGAGTATCTCTTTGTTTCTATTAATTGATTTTTTACTAGTAGTGTATTGTAGTGATTTAACATGAAAAATGCTCTGAGTGATAATTGGACTGTTGTAGATTCTAACAAAACATTTTCTGATGCTTCCAGCAACCTCAAACAGTCAGGTTGTCTATATGTGCTTGTTACCCTGCGAGTAAGGAATCTGTGCGAATGGTCATCTGCAATTGAGGGCCTGCCCAGTAACAAGTTCCTGTCATTCTACCATTTGAGATTGTACTGAACTCTGGACTCTACCAACACTAGATCTTCCCTTTGACCCATCACGTTTGACCATTGCCTGGACAGACACTTCTGTAATGGATGCATGGGCAGCTGAGAGTGCGGCAGTATGGCAATGCAATAGATCATCATCCCCAAAAATGTCATGATCATTCCTACTGATAGAGCATGTGATGTCTGATAAACACAGAGAAGCCTCTATGATGCCATAGCCCTTTCCTTGTCGGAATAGGCTTTGTCTTCTACTGTGTTAAATACCATGCTAAAAAGGATTATGTCTGTTGTGTGCAGAGATGTGACATGTTGGCATTGTTTGTGAAGCCTAGCCTGTGAAAAAAATAACAAAACACTCTGAGTGTGTGCTAGGCATTACTGAACGCTGCTCTTTATCAGGTACTTCTCCAGATATGGACAGACATGAACAGCATTGTGGCACAGAGGCACTGCAACTGCTGCTGCACATTTCATGAATATGCTCATAGTGGTTGTGGCCCTGAAGGGCAACCCTTGAAATTGGTAGTGCTGTCCACTTACCACAAATCTGAAGTAGTGATGATGCATCAGATGGATGAGGACATGGAAGTATGTGTTTTTGAAATCGAGATTTGCCATATGATCGCTGCAAAATAGCAGAACTAACTCATACAAGTTGGTCATTTTTAAATGCTCTGTCAGTATGTAATGCCCTCCAATCAAGGATAGGCCACAGTGAAACAGTTCTTTGGGATTGAGAAGTATAGAGAGTATACCTCGTGACATTTTGGTGCAAAGGAAAATATTTAGTAGCACACTAACTGAGACTAGTTTGCAGTTCTTTGTGCAGCAGTCTTTGATGTTCTTCACTGATTGCAGTGAGGGCAACGTGGGATGTTTAGTGGTGTGGACCTCCAAGCAGTATCCCTGTTGAAGAATCGATAGGAGTCACTTGTCCAAGGTTCTCTCCTCGCACTGTGGAAGGAGTAACCTGATCCTTCTCCCAACAGGTGTTGTGTGAGTGGGGGATGGCAGGCAAGTCATTGCTTGGATCAGACACACCATTTCCTTGTCTGCCTCTACTCTTTCCTCAAAAGCTGCCTCTGGTGTAGGTCGTTTGAGGCTGTCCCTCCTGAACTGGCTGATGCTTTTAAAAGGCAGAAAGCTGTGGCGTTGAGCACAACCTTAATACCCTCTCTCTTCAGTTGGCACCAAAAATACCGTTTTACCACTTTGAATATGGAGTATCGTCTTGGCATTAGCTGTTACTGAGTGTTTCTTTATTTTCTCTAATACAGTGTTCACACATGGTTCAAACAAATATTCCCCATCGAGGGACATTGTTGATGTGCTGCTGGATTTCAGGATGAAATCAGGACACCGATCCTACAACAACTGTTTATCAAATGTAAGTTCATAGAAGAAGGAGGTGGGTGCCACCAAGGTTTACGCACAAATAGACAGGACCCAATTGTAGCTACTGACACAACCCTAGTCGGTGGTTTCACCCAAAGGCCACCAGGAATGAGATAGATATTCACAAAATGAAAGGGTTTTGTGCCTTTAAAATTCAGTTCAATCTCAGGGTTGGCGTAATCCCAGTTGGTATCAAAGCGACTTGGTACGGTCTGTTGTTGTGGTGTACAGGAAGGAAACAAAAAAAGTAATTGTAGTTTAGTTCTTTTTATTTATAATTTTCTAAAAATGCAGATGAGAACAGAAACAGCCAACACAAGTTTCGCCCTGTGGCATGCTGACCAAAGCTTTTTCAAGCCAAAAAAGTCATGGTAAATTGTTAGGGCTTAGCGTCCAAAGGTAATGCCAAATAGTTCAGGCTAATCGTCGAACAGGTCCAAGGATAAATCCTGCATCCCTCGGCGAGATGCCATACAGAACTGAATGCTTTAAGCAGATGATTGATCAATTTCTTCACCTCCTCCCAATGTCCCAATGGTACCTGTTAGAAATGGGGTCTCTGGTTGGCAGAGGTTTGCACCCTGTCCAAGCAGGGACCACCACGCTAGTCAGGGTAAGTCAGATACACAACCTAAATTGACCTGTGCTCACCCCCTGAGAGTTTGGCACAGAGCAGTGAGGCTTATTTTAAGAGGCAATGTATAAAGTATTTGTGTAAGCCAATGAAAATACCACAAAAAAACTCCACGTGGGTTTAGAAGAATAGAGGATATATATTTGAGTAAACCCAGACCAAAACAACAAAAAATCCAATATGTAGAAATCGAGATGTTAATTTTGATAGATTAAATGGAAAATAGTGCTTAGTAGTGACTAGCGGTCAAAAGGTTACTTGAAGTTGCAAGGGACCAATGGAAATTCAAAGTTCAGGCTTACCGCAATGGAGGAAGAAAAGACCCCTGATGTAAAGTGGGTCGTTAGGTTCCAGTTTGCATTTCATTTCTATCCTGGGTGTGACCACCCTGACTTTGACATAAAGATCTGTGGTAAATAAAATTACCTATACATTTTTCTATACATTAAATATCAATAAGAATAGCTCATAAAATGAGAGGCAGAGTCCGTGGTATCTGAGTCATACGGGCTTTATTCCAATGGCTCGAGCCAGGGGAGAATCGTGTTCCATCACCACTAAGGTTCAGGAAGGGATGTCACATTTTATTAACATCATACAATATATATAGTAAAATCACATAATAGCAATGGGTACAGTAGGCGTAACACTCCAGGCGGAGCAAGTGGAAAGAGAGAGATAAGAACATATGGGCGTAGAAAAGAGGCGTGTAAAGAGGCGTATACTCGGCATGTCATAGGAGTGTCACAGGTGGGTGGATGTATGGAAGAAATCTGCAGGGTCAGCAGAAACCTTTACTCGACATGCGCGCGCAACTTAGTCATGATGTGTAATTGACGTGTAACTGGGGAGAGCTGGGGGGTTGTCTTTAGCACTAGTAGAGGAGTCTGGTGTCTGGGATGTCAGAACGACCTGCACCTATAGCCTATCTGATATCTTGTGTTTGGAGAATGTATTGTCTGAAGTAAAAGGTCTCTCGGGCAGAGGCCGTTCATTACTGAATGCTAGTGCGTGCCTATATTTCTCTGTACATTACGTGGGGGCATGGGCCTACTATGGCAACGACTGCAGTAAACTACTTGCAAGGAGACTGGAAGGCCGGGCCCTTTGCTCTGCAGGCGGGAATATGTTTACCTATTTCACTAGACTGGAATGTGTTTTCACGGAGGCTGAACAGATAACTGTAGGCAAAATACCATCTTGGCAGACAGGCCAGGCCGAGCCGGGCACCGCACGCCCGAGCAGGAAGTAAGGTAGAGGTCAGGGATGCATACCTAAACTGCAACTTTCTGAGACAGAAGAGGCTCGGAGCCTCAATTCAGGGTCTGGCTCGACTGAACCACAAAAACGTGTGCTTCGCGTTATTTAAACGTGTACCATGTAAATGCATTGGAAAAGCAGGCCTTGGTGCAGAATTAACGTTACACTCAGGGAAGGCCTAATAACTGACATGTTAATGTTAGACGAAAATGCAGAGACATTATTGTGGCAGACACGGGAAGGGAATTACATGGTAACACGGACATACATGGAGCATAGGTATATGGGTAGGGTGTGAGTGGGGGACACATTGACCATACAAAAATTCTATTTCCTCAGATCTCTGCAACACACTTCGTCAAACTCTTTAACATGGGTATGAATAGAACAGACTATATCATTTTCAATAGGGTCGATACCAGGAAGTTGTCTTTTTCCTCAATGACATGCTTCACCAAATGGTTATCTGTGGCCCTCTGATTAACCTTGTGATATGCTGTAGTGTCATTTGATGGGAAACCTTCACCGGGTAAAGATTCCAAGCCGATATCATCCTGGTTGCCCACATTCTAATCCTGCCATGGTTCCCCCATCATCTGACAGGTAGCACTCATAGTGTGGATCCTGTGTGCCAAACCAATGTCCTCCTTGGAATCAAAGTGTGTTGAGTGTTGGGGCGTGTTGGTGGCTGAGGAATAGGACTAGTGTCCTTCTGCTGATATGCATTTAGTATAGGGACCCTGTGCAGCTCCTCAGAGATGGCTCTGTTAGTTTCCTCTTTTTCAGATGTGTTGGATCTGCCTATTATTGATACAAAACAATCTTCCCAGATTGAGGAGAGATGTAAATCTTTCTCTGCCAGTTGTAAGTGGATAAATGTACCACACGAAAGCAAATCTTCAAGAAGAAGTAATTCGTTTTATTGCATCTTCACCTGCGACAAGGAGCGTGTCACAGGACAATCGGTCAGTCCGTAACTGACACAGCAGAACGAACCCATCGACCGCGAGTGCTCCAAGCATGGAACATCCTAGCAACACAACTACATTCTATACCCATACAATCTAAACCCCAACAAGACGAGCCAATATAAACTCACTACATCACCTCCCCATTTCTAACAAAACTCGAATTCACAAAATCCACCCCCCAAATGGACTCAAAAATCAAAAAAATCTATATCTAACAAAATCTTTAAATCGGCAGTCTCCTAACCCGACCCCCAAATTCAGAGCTGGGCGGGATTAAAGCCAAGGTACACCCACTAGACTCACAACTTCTCTGAACCACACTCTCAGCAGCCGATTCAGACTTCTGTCCAACCTGCAGCCAATGAGTCTAGACATTATCCTGTCCCTTCACGGATTCCTTTCTCTCCCTAATTAGCTTAGTCTGACCTTGCGTCACCCTCACCACTTTCACGTGCATTTCCAAAAATGTGCAAATTTTTTCAGACACAAAATGTTTCCCGTTGTCTGTAACCAATGCTCTCGGAGCCCCTTCCAACAAAAACTCTTTTTTCACAAATCCAATCATATTATCTGTATCCAGAATTTTCATAATTTTATAATACATCCACTTTGAATGATAGTCAATAGCCAAAATCAGATACCTCATTTCATACGGCAACACATTATATGGTCCCCAGAAATCCAGTCCAACTTTTTCTTAAACAGACTCAGGGAATTTTGTAGGATGCAAAGGAATGTGGGACAACTTCCAGTGCTTGTCAGACAACACACATTCCTCCCAGCCATCCACCAATCTCCTGACTTGAGCCTCCAAGGCAGGCAACCAATAGTGCTGCTTTATCTTCATGCAATTTTTAGTAACTCCCAAGTGACCTCTAGGTGCTACCCTAACTATGGCATCACACAAACCCAGGAGGAATTAATTATCACTCCTCATCACCATGTAATCTTTATAGAAAGCTCATCCCCCACTTGAGCAAAATTCTTTTACTCACCTGTCAAACCCCCTTCCTCACGCCAGTTACATGACGAATACTCCAATACCTTCGCCAACACAGCATCTATTCCATTTGCTTCCTGCCACTCATTCTCAGGTATGACCAAACTCCATTCACCAATAGCATCCACCATCGCAACGCACTTCACATCGTCCTCCACCAAATCTTCCTCATCATCCTACTTCATCAACATCCTCGATAAATAATCAGCTTGATAATTTTTACCACCTGGAATGTGGTTTATTTCAAAGTTATATTCTTGTAGCTTAGCTACTAGTCTGGTCAACCTGGCCGACATGTTATTACCTTTAATCTTGCTAAAAATAAAAGTAAGAGGCTTATGATCCATATACATTTTTAATTTGCCGTCCCAAATATAAATAAGAAAATTGTGAGCTGCCCAGACACAAGCCAAAGCCTACCGCTCAATAGTGCAGTAGTGTCTCTCAAACGGCTTCAGAGATGTAGAGGCAAACGCTACAGTTTGCTTCCTGTCATTCACCTTGTGACTGAGCACCACCCCTAAATCTCTCATACTTGCATCCACGGTTCTGACCGAGTTACAATCGTCTTTAAAAGCGTGACGAGCTTGAGCCGAAACAATTAACTCTTTCACCTTAGAAAACACTCCCTCCAGTTCTTCTGACCACACAAACTTTTGACCCTTTTTATGCAAAACACGCAAGGACTCCACAATCTGAGCATAGTTACCCACAAATCTGGGGTAATACTCCGCTAGTCCTAAGAAAGAGCGAATGTGTGTCCTTATGACTGGGAGCCCTTGCCTCTGAGTGCCCTGATCACTGAGAACCTAGGCTTGATACCCTCCCCAGATACAGTGTAACCCAGATATTCCAGCTCTCTCACACCAAACTTGCAATTATCCACTCTTACGGTCATTCCGTGCTCCTTCAAAATAGATAACACCTTCTTCACTAGATTAAAATGTTCTTCTGAGCTTTTAAAAAAAATTAGAATATCATCCAAATAAGCCTGCACCCCTTTCATGTCCCGGAACAACGTATCCATCAGCCTCTGAAATACACTGGCTGTAGAGGCCAAGCCAAAGGGAAGTCTCAAGAATGTATACGCTTTAAATGTTGTTACAAACGTAGTCAAAGGCTGAGACTCCCTAGCCAAAGGCACCCGATGATAGGCCAACTTCAGGTCAATTAGAGAGAACCACTTGGCCCCTCCCAAATTCCTTGAAACTAAGGAGAAGGGCTCTTTGGGTCCAAAGGGACAGAGCACCAGAGTAACTGAGTAGTTAAAAAACAAAATTCCCTTTGGAACATTTCAATACATTCCTTACAGAAATAATAGCACTAATAATAATAGCACCCTCCCAAATTAGCCAGAAGCTCATGGATATTAGGAAGGGGATGGCAGTCCACGTCCACCATAGTATTTTTGTTCAAACCTCTGAGATCCGCACACAACCTAATCTCAACGGTCTTTTAGCGAGCTATCACGATGGGGGCAACCCATTGGAAGACTCTGTGGGTTGTATAATACATTGAGAGCATAACTCATCCAGCATAGTCTTTAATTCCTCTCTGACGCTCAACGGCACAGGCCAAACTTTATGTACTACGGGTTGAGCTCCAGGCAATAGTTTGATCATGAAACCCAGATTGAAATTCCGTTAATAATTTCTTAGAATCGTTTCCCGCCTCCATCACATTACACACCAAAACTTGCCTCACCCTGACAGGGTTGTCATCCCCAGGCACTAAGTGCAATCTCATTCGAGCAAGATTCTTCCATCCCACAATGTTTTTTCCTTTAATGGCCACATACACTTTTGGGCAAATCTCCTGGTCCTTAACTTTCACTTTACCCATTAAATTATAATCTTCTTTTCCAATTTATTCCATACAGCTTTAAAGGTGTGCATGCCACCGTGATACACACTGCTTAACAGCTTCTATGAAGCCCTTCCACTTCCTTTGGATGCTGTGAGCTTCCCTAGAATAGGTGTGCACATCACAGTGAACAACAGGATCACTGACTACGTATAGAAAGGCCCCAACATGGCACAGATCGCATTTCAAAATGGTCGCCCAGCGTCTCCTTGTTACGCCGTAGTGAAACGCTAGACGTTGCGTTTCACAGTGCAGAGCGAGCACGAAGCGTGTGACGTTACTGAGGCTGCACGCGAGTAGCACGAGCCTCCAACAGTCACTGGTGCACGCGGATACACAAATTCAGACCCAATCTAGACAAAATAAAGAAGAGGTCCAACCAAGCGTCGTGATTGGATAACCACAATTAGAAATGCTCCGAAGTCCCCGCAGAACTGAAATCGCCAACGCCGTAAGTATGACCGCAAATCCTTGCCTTCCCTCAACTGTAACGACGACCTGACCCCCCAGCGTGGAGTTCTTTGGCAGATGAAGCAAACCCAATCGTGACCAAATGTAGGAAGTGGATGAATGTACCACATGGAAGCCAATATTCGTGAAGAAAGTTATTTATTTTATTGTATCTTCACCCGTGACAAGGAGCATGCCACAAGGCAAGCAGTCGGTCCGTAACTGACACAGCAGAACAAACCCACCGGCTGTGAACGCTCCAAGCATGGGACATCCTAGAAACACAACTATGTTCTAAACCCAAGCATTCTAAACCCCAACAAGATGAGCCAATACAAACCCATTACACTGCCTGACATCAGACTGTTTTGACAGCTCCATGATCAGGGCCATGTCACTCAATGTCATAGCCGATGTGGAAACTGGTCTCAGAGCCAATTTTGGGGTCAACCTCAGCACCAAAGGTGTTTTTGGTGCCTCAAGCCAAGAAGGCATGATTCGACTTTGAGTCTCAGTGTACTTAGCTTGAGGCTTTCACATAGTCAAGATCGGCTGTCAGTGCCAAGTGGGCTCAGGAAAAGTGCCCTCAATGGACTGTCAAGGTGTTTTTGGGATAGTCTTGTGTCTCGAAGCTTAGTTCTCTTGAGAATGGTGCTTTCCTTGACTTTAAAACACTTTCCAAGTTTGAACCCGGATGGTTTATCCTCAGATCATACATGATGTATTGGTGTATTTGGTGCAGGTTTCCCTGGGACCCCTGGGACCTTAAAAATAGGAGCCCTCTGGGGAAAGAGTTTCTGGACTCTGATCAAGTTCCTTGATACCTGCGGGAGCTTCCCATTCTGAGTAGGCTCCCTCAATGTCGCTTTCCTGAAGACAGACATTTGCCCTGTAGGGTCGTTGGGATGCTTTTTGTATCATCCACTCATATTACCATATGTACTTAATTGTGTTTTTGTCTTCAAAGGCCTGACATGCTAAACTACTTCATTCTTCAAAGTCTCTGGACAAGAGAAAATTGTAAAGCCAGTGATGGTCTGACCATAGGAACTTAGGGCCTGATTTAGGACTTGGTGGGACTCCCTTTGTCCTTCCGTGGCAGAGTATACAAGTACTCCACCAAGCTGATGGTATCCCACAAGCCCCTTATGTATCGCAACTGGTTCTTTTGTAAAGCGCCCTGACACCTTCGGGTAATGTTCGCGCTATAGAAAATCGCATTAAATAAATAATAATTTTTTTATTTTTTTTAGATGTGTTCTGGTTGAACCGCCATCAGCAACAACAGACTGTTTTCCATCACGTATGAAGCGCACCTTCATAGACGCAGTGAACTCCTGTGCTGGCTAACAGTATACTGTAGCAGTCAGGTCGGCGGGTTTGTGCCAAGCCTATTTAGATGTCTCAGTTGTGCTGCTGTTGTCCTAGCAGTGGTTTGCCAATGGAGTAGGTCCCTGGTGGAGAAGAGACTGGTAAGTACTACTTATTAATGTGTCAATACACATATATGTTGTATTTGCTTCTAAAATATATGTGGATAGCACGTAATGCCCATTTTTTTCCATATTGCATTGCAAACAAACAACACACAGACACATACTATTGAATGTACACCCCCAGGCACCACAAGCACAACACCCACAACCACCACAGCAACATATTTTTTTTTAAGTGTCAATACAGTTGTGTTCATTATTTTACCTTGGTAAGTTGTAAACTGAACACTAATGCATTACACATTATACATAAAAAACAATTGCATGCAAGAGCAATGTAAAAATACATGAGACTAAAGCAATTGTCTACACACTATTCATAGTAAATCAAATGTACACGAAGCTTACATTACATCCCGGCGACAACGGAGTTGATTAACGTCATGGTCAAGTAGTAGCAGCAAAGGGAGGACCTAGACAATGGTGTTCAAGATGGAAACGGAAGTAGGAAACATAAAAAAGGTACGTGTCTACCTTGTTTTCTTCAATTTCACCAACTCAAAGTAGGAGGTATCCCTGCTCTAGTTTCCTCGGCGGAAAGACACTTCGTGATTGGCACAGCAGTAAACTTGACTGGACTTCTACAGATAGCCACTTCTGCCTATAACACCGTCGACATGGGAGAAATTTCCTGGAAGAGTCAGTGGCACTCGGCAGGCCCGGACCGGCCGTTGCGGGCACCGGGCAATCCCCCGGTGCGCCGCAATGGTGCGGGCCGGTTTTGGGCCCTGGGGGCCGTTTTTTTTACAGGGCCGTTTTTGCAGCATAGCTGCAAAATAGGCCCTATAACAAAATCGGCCGAAAACCGGCCCCAGCAAAGAGCTCGGTCGCACCCCCAGGGGGGCGGCCGAGCACTTTGCCAGGGCCGATTTTGGTTCTCAGTCTGGCCCTGGCACTCGGCCGGTCTTTTGTCCACGGACTCACTAACATCGAAATAGAGTGGGTGGACCAAGAAGGCGGGTTGTGAAACCGTCGAAAAATTGTCACTGGGACCAGATCCAGATCCGTCAATATCTAAATCAGGTCCTTAGTGTTGTACTTGGGGTATAACTGGAAGGTTAGGTTCTCCATAACCCACTCCCACATGAGTCATTTATTATATGACCTGGCACAGAGAAAAAAATCCCTTGAGCCCACGTCAAATTAGTGCTGTTAGAGGAAATTCCAGGCTGGAGTCAAATGACTGTTCTTAGTAGCTCAACAGTCCCGGAACTGCTAAAGCATGTACACACACAATGGTGGAAAAAACACATTCTCAGGTAAGGCTTTATTCTAGTGCATTGTGGGTTTCATGGAGGGATCACAAATTATCTTGAAACCAACACTTATACTTCGAAGAACAACCACCTTCAATGTGTGCATCCAACAGTAGATGGCAAGAGTATGCAGAACATGTGATCTAGAGCAACACATGCTACAAACCAAGTGTTAATCTTACTCACTTCAATAGCAGGTAATTTAACCACCAGGGGAAGTTGAGTTTGCCTTAATTCAAACTCATAAAATACAGGTCAAATGGATGTCAGCCGCAATCATTTAACTTATGGAGGCCCGTTGCTTGCTGGCTGTGAGATCGACAAACTGCCCTAACAATTCCAACTTGGTCTCACAGCATCCTCTGAAGAGGTCAGAATGAATAATGGAGCTATCCATTATCTCTTGCTAAAGCCAAAGATTCAATACCTTTTCTTCCCAAATATGGTTAATTTGTATTGGTCAAAAGTGCAAACAAATAAGGGCCTCAATTCAGCGAAGACATCGCCGACTTCATCAGCCCGCACGCCCTCTGCTCCGCTGACAACATCCTCCTCGGGGACCTCAACTTCCACGTGGAGAACAACAACGACCGCAACACCACCACCCTGCTGGACAACCTCGCCAACCTGGGACTCAAGCAGCTGGTGACCACCCCCACCAACTACGCTGGACACACACTCGACCCCGTCTTCTCTTCCAGCAAGGACATCGCCTTCAGCCACGCCACCGGACTCCACTGGACGGACTACAGCTGCGTCCACTTCAGCTTCGGAGGACCACGATCCACCACCAGCAGCAACAGGCTGCACGAAGGAGCTGGAACAAGATCACAGCCGACCAGCTCGCGTCCTCCCTGAGCATAAACCCTCCCACCAGCACAACTAACCCTAGCCAGGCGGCCACCAACCTCACGAAGTGGATCAGCGACTGCGCAGACGAGCTCACCCCCCTGAGGACCCCGCCCAGCAGACCCGGGAGCAAGAAAGCCCCATGGTTCACCGACGAACTCAAGAGCTCCAAGAAGAACTGCCGAGCCCTCAAGAGAACCTGGCGCAGAGACCCAACACCGGACAACATGACTGCCCTCAAGCTCGCCAATCAAAAACACCACCAACTCATCCGCGCCACCGAGAAACCTGCATTCAAGGAACGACTGGACAACAACGCACACAACAGCAAAGAACTCTTCAACCTCATCAAAGAGTTCTCCAACCCCAACGCCGGAAACAACGACATCACCCCTTTGCAAGACCTCTGCAACTCCCTCGCCTCCTACTTCCACAACAATATCGCGGACATACACAACAGCTTCAGCACTCAACCGACGAACACCACGACCGAACCACCGCCCCCCCACCACCACCCTCCGCGCCTGGACTCCGATCAGCACCGAAGACACCGTCAGCACGATGAACTCCATCCACTCCGGATCTCCGACCGACCCCTGCCCTCACCACGTCTTCAACAAGGCCGACGCTGTCATCGCACCCCACCTGCGGGATATCATCAACACCTCCTTCGACACCGCCACCTTCCCGGAGAGCTGGAAGCACGCCGAACTCAGCGCTCTACTCAAGAAGCCATCGGCTGACCCCACCGACCTCAAAAACTATCGCCCCATCTCGCTGCTCCCGTTTCCTGCAAAAGTCATCGAGAAGACCGTCAACAAGCAGCTGGCCGCCTTCCTCGAGACGAACGGATCCCTCGACCTCTCCCAGTCTGGCTTCCGGGCCAACCACAGCACCGAGACCGCCCTGATCGCAGTCACCGATGACATCCGAGTGCTGCTCGACAACGGAGAAACAGCGGCCCTCATCCTCCTCAACCTCTCCGCGGCCTTCGACACTGTCTGCCATCGTACCCTAGTACAACGCCTCAGCAACGTCGGAGTCCAGGAGAAGGCACTGGAGTGGATCATCTCCTTCCTCGCCGGAAGGACACAGAGAGTCCGCCTCCCTCCGTTCAGATCTGAAGCCACCGAAGTCATCTGCGGCGTCCCTCAAGGCTCCTCACTCAGTCCAACCCTCTTCAACATCTACATGAGCCCCCTCGCAGACATCGCACGCCAGCACAACCTCAACATCATCTCCTATGCCGACGACACCCAGCTGATCCTCTCCCTTACCAACGACCCCGCCACCGCCAGAGCCAACCTTCACGAAGGGATGAAAGAGGTAGCCGAATGGATGAAGAACAGCCGCCTGAAACTGAACTCAGATAAGAGGGAAGTCCTCATCCTGGGATCCTCACCCGCCGCTTGGGACGACTCCTGGTGGCCCCCCGCCCTAGGCAGCGCACCCAGACCAACAGACCACGCACGCAACCTGGGCTTCATCCTGGACTCCTCCCTCTCCATGACCAGACAAGTCAACGCTGTCTCCTCGTTGTGCTTCAACATCCTGCGCATGCTACGTAAGATCTTCCGGTGGATCCCCACCGAGACCAGGAAGACGGTCACCCAGGCCCTCGTCACCAGCCGTCTGGACTACGGCAACACCCTCTATGCCGGAACCACCGCCAAACTCCAGAAGAGACTCCAGCGGATCCAGAACGCCTCAGCACGACTCATCCTGGACATCCCCCGTCGCAGCCACATCTCCGGACACCTGAGAGACCTGCACTGGCTACCGGTCAACAAGAGAATCACCTTCCGTCTCCTCACCCACGCACACAAAGCCCTACACAGCCAAGGCCCAGGATACCTCAACAGCCGCCTCAACTTCTACGCTCCTAAACGCCAGCTTCGATCGACCAGCCACGCCCTCGCCGCCGTCCCCCGCATCTGAAGAGCTACCACAGGGGGACGGTCCTTCTCCTACCTCGCCGCCAAGACATGGAACTCCCTCCCCACCCACCTCCACCTGACCCAGGACCACCTCGCCTTCAGGAAGCAACTCAAGACCTGGCTGTTCGAGCAGTAGCAGATCTCCCCCCCCCCCCCCCCCCCAGCGCCTTGAGACCTTCTGGGTAAGTAGTGCGCTATATAAATGCGATGATTGATTGATTGATTTGAGAGGACCCCAATAACCCACCCAGTAACTCCGCACCCCAGCGATACAGATATTGTGGGTATCAGTAGTTCCTGGGAGCAGAGATATATGGGATTACGAGAAGGACCCTTAGGGTCGTAAGAAATGAGGAGGTATGTGGAAACAGCAATTCTGGTCTGATTCCCCTGGTTATTCCTCATTCCATGCCTGGTATTTTACCTGGTTTCTCAACAGGTGAAGTCTCTTGGTGAAAGATACTGGTTCCACAGTGCTCCGGCACGAAAGATAGTTCTCATAGGGCCAGTAACTCGTGTGATCACTCCATCGGAATTAAAACAGGTCTTGTACGTAAACTCTAGGTGTCTAAGTGTCTAGGTGTCTAAGATTGTTGTTAATGGAGGCGCAACTGTCTGAAATACATAACTGTGAAAACTGGTGGCAAGCAGGCACAGCAAGACATAATTGATCCAGTGACTTTGTGTCAAATCCCCCACAAACGGTGGGGAATGGTAAACTGCCCACGAGCACTCAGATGTGTCAAAGGTTGGCAAGCAGCCGTCACATGGAGAGTTTGCAACAGACACAATAATCTACAGTTGCAAAGGAATCGATGCCACTCCTGAGCTGAAGCTAAAATGTTCCGTTTAATTGTAGAGATATAAATAGTGCTATCTGAACTCTCTGAATCTGTAATCTCTCCTGCTGCAATTCGCAGAAACTGAGAGGGGGCCCATTTTCGCTGTCGTCTGCCACTATCTTACACTGATTACGGGCTGGGAGTCTGCGCTGTGATCAAAGTTATGGGTGTGGGGTTATTATCAGTTTTCCCTTGACATGTTTCACCAGGACAAACCTGTTTAAATACAACCAGGGAAAATGTACAGAAAAAAACTATTCAAGTTTGTATGCAATGCATGGCAAATCCGTATGTTATGCCTCATTCCAAAGGTGGAAACTCGTAATAGGGAACTTAAAGAAAACGTCCTTAAATTTTAGGGAGGTTGGATGACAAACTCCATGCAACTCCAACCTCAGCTCTAGTTCTATTCTGTTATCGTGACTCTCACACTAACAGGCTGTTACTGTGTGCAGAAAAAGTGCCTCGAGAACCTTGTTTCCCTGCCCGCATCCCTTTGGCAGCATTTCTTTGGCCCTGGCTGGGGTGGATCTATGTCCCCTTGTCTATAGAAGGGGCTGGACTCAGCACAAGATGTAGGAGGGCGGGGCCCATCTGCGCCAGTCCGCAGTGAACAAGGTTGGGCTGGACCACCACCCAAATTCCTGCTCTCAACCTGGGGTGAGTATTTCATTATCCAGCCTACACAACATTCTTGAGCCATTCGTTTTGCCTCTACTCTTTGCCCTACACAATGTAGCAGAAACTGTGGATATATGGTATATATATCTCTGCCGCTGATTCTAACATACAGGCCGCAACCTCTTCTGACAAACAAGGGAAACACACTTACAACAGGATCCACTGTACCAGTATAATAGATTAACTATTTCTGGATGTAGGACTGTGGGGACATCTTAGCGATATGATAGTAACACCTAGGCATAACAGCGATCACAATGCTCTAGTCCTTTTCCTGACCCTCCCAGAATGCAAGCTGTCCTGACCTCCTTGATAGCAAGCTACAATAGCTCCCAATCGGCCCAGAGTAAAATGGTGCACCATGGTCCCAAGAGTCGATAAGCCTAGTAAACAACCTAGAGAAGGTTTATTAGACTAGACTTGGCTCTAGTCCAGACTGAGTGAGCCCCTCCAGAAGATAGGGGAATTACATATACTCGTTTACAGGTCTCAAGAATCATTTTCAGGTGGAAGCAAAGTCAGTGGAAAACAGAATACCCCCCCCCCCTTTCCTGGTTTAACCATTCCTGCAAAAAGGCAGAGTGTGAAGTGATTGCCACTATTAAGAAACACGACAAAAGGTTGATATCAGTTAGGAGGATAGCATACAAAAAAGTCATTACAGAAGCTAAAAGGGAGTGGGATCAAGGGAGGTGGGAAGGCCTTTTGGCCACAGCAAAAATGGGCGATGAACGCACCTTCAGAAATCTAGTAGCTATTGGGAGCAAGCAGAGTTGTAGTCCAATGCAAAACAACATAGCTGTTGCCGCCTGGATAGCACATCTCTCTTCCCTATACTCCACGATAGAAGGAGAATGTGCCATCGCAATAGCAGCAATTGACTGCCCAGAAATATGGATTGAAGAGATAATCGCAAGTGCTGAGTATCGAGCTATCACAAATCAGGAAGTGTGCTAAGCAATAAAAAAGATTGTTCTCAACAAAGCGCAAGGGATAGATAGGATTCCCAGCAATTTGTATCAGTCTGAGATTGATATTTGGGGCCCATATATTACACTATTTTTCAATGCCAGGCATGGGACCCCAATTCCCCTATCTTGGGCGAGAGCTGAGGTTATACCTATTTATAAGAAGGGTTACCATCTCCTACCTGTTAACTACAGGCTGATCAGCCTCATTGACAGTGCCCAAAATCTGTTCTGTAGAATCATTCCAGTTAGATTATAAGAGTGGATGGAGGCCAACAACATACTGATCCCATTACAAGCTGGCTTTCGCGATAGTACTTCCGCTATTGATCAGGTGTCAGGCTACAACTGCTATTCTGGAAGATGGTGGCCCTTGAGGGTGAACCGTTATTTGTGGTGTTCATGGGCTCATGGTCTGCCTTTGACCTGGTGCCTAGGAACATGTTGTGGTGAGTGTTAGCCTACATGGGTATTACTAATTACTTCCTCATGATGACCATTAGGCTTTATGAGCGCAACTTTGTCCAGATCAGATGTGGTAGGTTGGTCAAAATAAATTGCAGATAAAAAAACAAAATAAAAACAGCAAAATACAGCAAAACAATACAACAAAATACAGCAAAACAACAGGCATGTCAACGGAAGAAGAAGTAACATTAAACATGAATTCTGACATGCATGATGAGGAAAATGATGTGGGGAAAATATTGAGTACTGTTTTTAGGAGGTCGTTACCCTATGATCTGTCAGAACAACAGAATGTTGCTCAAAGATGGGAAAAATGGACAAGGAGGTTTGAATTTTTTTGAAATGCAACGTGTAAAAATCTTACTGGCGAGCAAGCAAAGGATCTGTTACTTAATCTTGTAGGAGACGAAGTAGAGGATTGGATAACTACATTTCCAGAGCAAGAACAAAACACATGTAAAGGGCTTATGAAATGTTTAAATTGAGAGAGCGCAATTTGAATAAAAAGTATATCCGGACCATAATTATGAGCATATCGCATAAACGTAGAAGTTGTAACGTGAGATAGCACTTATAGTGTGAATTAGCCGATGTAACATGAATAATAGGAAATGTATTTGTATTCACTTTAGAACATGCTATAATTTAGAAGCCGTATACGTAGTGGGCTAATGTAGAAATGTGTAGAAATGCTTACGAACAGAAGAACGTGCAAAGTAGAATTCATGTACGTGTATAATTCTAAATGGAGAAGCGGCGAGAAATGTAAAGCGAAGAAATGTGCAGAGCATATATAAACGATGTAACAGGAGAATATAACTTTATATTCTATGTATAAGATTTGTATTCTATGTAAAATATATTCACTTATAAGCAAAGGATTTGCTAAATGCGGTTGTATATAAATGTGTGTTAAAGGTTATACTGTGTAGAAGAGTTGTAGGAATGTTAGAAGAGTTTGATCATGTGTGATTTTAACCTGACTGACCAAGGGTTTGCAGGAGTGTAGTCTGCTGTATGTAATTTAGTGGGCTCACAGGAGTCGTGAATAGCCTTGATCTGAATGTGCGAGCCAAGGAGTCTAAGGTCTTGTTAGATTTAAGGTGACAATGTCGGACGAAGTTTATGACCTAAACGTGAGAGGAGACGTTTGGAATTTGAGTCTTGTTTTGAAATGACCATTCACAGGACCAAAGAAGGTTACGAATACAGCCGTAAAGAATGAAGTTCTGATGAGGTGATAGACTTTGCTCCGAAAGTGTCAAATGGAATGTCAATGAAGTCACCAGCAAGAAGACGAAGATGGCGTCTAAGAAGAAGGGTCAACTTAACGGACGACGCGAAGAGACGAAGCTATGGAAAGACCTAGAAAATGACATCATATGTATATGTATGCGGTGGGCGCCGAAGGGGCGTTCCATCCATACGGTGATTGTGTATTTTAGGGACAGCACCCAGGGGAGAAGAGTAGCACAAGAGCTCAGAGCGCAGAGAGATCAGAGCGCAAGAGAGCAGTAGGCCGAGGACCCTTAGAGAGCGGATGGGTAGGCAGAGAGGGTACTGTTCTCGACATAAGTTACCATTAGAGGCTAAGAGAGTTTGAACTTCTTTGGAAGTCAAACTGCTGACACCTTTTTTAGGTAAGGAACTTGCGAAGTAGGGATGTCACCTAGCATAGAGTAGGGACAGATTTAACTTGTTTATTTTTTCCTTTTATAGATGACGCAACGGAACCACTTAGTATCTATGCTTTTTAATTTGTTGATTCTCGAATTGATTTTAATTGTATTCGTTTGTAGACTGAGGTTCTTTAGGGAATTTATGTTCCTTCTAGTTCCTGTATACTTATTGAATCTTATCCTGAGAGGATTGTATTTGCAACTTTTCTTGATTTTATATTAAACCTTTTAAACTTTATCAGTTGTAAGTGGTTCTTCAGAGTCGCGTCAGTTTATGGGGTTTATCTAACCTATGTGGGGTTTGTCTTTTACTCAATGACAGAAAATAATCGATCCAAATAGACGAATGAGATAGATATCAAAGTAATCAGAAAGGGTATCAAAATCTCATTCCCCACAGTTGGTAGCAGAGGATGGTTTTCTTCTTGAGGAAGACAACCTAGGTCAGGTCTAGATTACCCCAAGGTCCCTAGTCATCGACGACCAGAAGAAGAATCCCTGCCGAAGACGGTGCTGACGGTGCGTCGAGAGAAAAGCAGCAGAGTCGGTCGAGAGTGAGTATAAGGGTCATGCGTTGCCAGATTGCGGTGTTTTATGTTGTACCTGTGTTGTAATATCAAGCGGAGTTGAATGCCTGTAGTGTGATTGAGGGAAGGTTGTGAGCGCGCGCAACCGGATAAAATCTTATGTCCAGAGAGGGCTTAAGTGGTTCGGGTGTATCGAACACCCAGAGTAATTTGTCTACCATTTTAAAGGGGGTCATGAGGTACCATTGATCGCCCGCAGACCGATGATAGGGGGAGTGTTTGAGTGAGTGTATGAGTAACGGACGCTGGTCGTACGTTTACTGTGTGTAAGTAACCTATCAGTTAAGGCGAGCGTCCGAAGTAAGAGGAAGACGTCTCGCCAGTTGAGGTGACAATTACAGTTAGACTGTGGCCGTACAGTCAGAGAAAAGTGATCGCTTGGACGGAAGTAGTCATTTTTCGGCGTATGAATGAGACGTATGTAAGACCGCGAGGCAAGCTGAGAAAGGAGGGGAACTGCTGCAGAGGGGACAAGTGACGTCAGCGTAGAGCCGCGCTGAGATTGGCCGGTTAGCATAGAACCGCGCTGGGATAGGTTGATTAGCGAGAGTCGCACAGGGATTGGTGGTTTGTCATCAGGACGTAAACAAGGAAGAGAATTAATAAGGAAAACCGTAGATTATCAAAAATGAAGTGTTTTAAACGTTTAAGGGCAATCTTTAGGAGAGATAGAAGAAACTTGTATGCAGGAGAAGAAGCTCCACCAGAAGGCACACCAGCTTATCATATGGCAGTGAACGTAGGCTTACACTCGATACTATGGATCTCCGAGTGGAATAAGCTAACAGAAGGGAATAAGGAACTGACGTTTCCGAGATACGGGACGTTTAAGCTAGAAGTGTTGAACCAATTGAAAGCGGTAATGCTCGCAACGAGACCTCTACCGAGGCCAACACAGTTCGAAGCCCTTAGTGCATGGTTTAGAGCAGCACACGAAAAAAGCGTGAGTAGACGCCAAGAAAGAGTGAGACGATCGGTAAAAGCAGTGCAGGATGCCAAATGGGATGACGAAGCTAAAAAGTGGAGAGTACAAAAGATAGAAGCAGACAAACTGTTCACAATGTTAGAGACTACGGGAGAAAAGAAACCTCTAGAAGAAGATGAGGATAGCGAGCCAGATGAGGATCTGATAGAGAGACTATTAACAGATAGACCACCTCCGTACAACAGAGAAGCCGAAAGTCCCGAACTACAGCAAGGGGACGGAGCTAGATGGGGGGAATATAAACCGCTCCCAGTAACAGAGTGGGATACCAGGAAAGGTGAGGAAGTACCTCAATCTAGTCCCGAACAGAGAGTAGTGGGAAGATTCGTGGTCCAGAAGGTGCCAGAAACACAGCATGCAAGGTCGTATCAAATGCCAGATGCTTTGCAAGTACCTGTTACCATAGGCCCTATAGTGTCAATCTATAACCCAGAGGGGGTCCAGCAGGAGGAACAGGCACGATGGGACAGGGAAAGGGCAGAGATGGAGAATAGGAATAATACGATCAATTCCCAAAGGCAGTTGCTAGCACAAAAATGTCGGAGTACCCCATTAGATTCCGCAACGGGTCCCTGGATAGAACAGGGGGGCCAAAGAGGACAGATGGATTTGAGGGGACCGAAACCGAAATCCTATAAGGAATTAAGGGAATATTTGAGAGAATGGGATGCTGCCGAAGAGACTCAGAATAAAAGGTTTGAAACAGGAGCAGAATGGAGTGACCAGGATAATAGGATCCTCTCTCATTGTGGAGCTGGCGAAAGCAGCCCGGAGTGGGAGAGAGGGAGTCAAGGAAGCAGAGGAGATACTTGCCCTACTACCAGTGGCAATAGGCAAATGTGCGACAACAGGAATGCAGGGTGTGGGGGAGTGCCTCGCGTCATCCTTAGTGAGGGAGAACGAAGGACGCAGGAGTATCGAGATAGTTTCAGGTGCACTCACCATGCCCCGGACGAAAATGTGCGACATTGGAATCACGGGAACATGGAGAGTCGGGAAGGGTCTCGCCATGCATCCGGTGACCACGGACGAAATCATGAGAATATAGGGAGTCGCGAAACGTCTCGCCATGCATCCGGCGATCACGAACGAGATCGCGGGAACATGGAGGACCGTGAAGGACCTTACCGTTTATTGAGCGACACCAGACAGCAAGGGAGGTGCAGTGATACAGAACAGAACGGAGGATCCTACATTGTATCCAGAGAGACCGAGCCGAAAAGACAGAATGTAGTGATGAGGAATGGAGCATTGTTCCACCATACCCCAAGGGAGGATGGAAAAGCTTGGGATCTAGAGAGGTGGGAACAAAGAGATACAAGAAGAACTCCTCACAACTCACCTGTACTTAGACGTAGGGCGCGTAGTGGGGGAGAGAGAGATGTAAGCGAACAACCTAGGACTGACGTACTAAAGGCTGAAATAAAAGCAAGACGGCTTGATGTAATGAGCTTGAAATCGGACTTGGATGAAATCATAGATGGCACAGTGGCGATGGAAAGGTTAGAGCTGTACGAACCAGATGAAATACTGTTTTAATCTAAGGATGTTACTCGGAAAGCAAGGTCAGCTCATGAAAAATTATCTGAATTGGCAGATAGGTATATGATAGACATGTCACGAACTAAAGCTTTACAGGCCAACCATAGACTAAATTGCACGGATCAGGATCTAGATGAGCGTAGGACGATTGGGCTAAGAGTACACATAAAGGAACTGATCCAGTGTATCAGAATATGGAGGGATCTGGATAAATGGGAGGAAAGATGGTCTAAGAGGGGATCCATCAGAAGGAGTACATTTACGAGGTCCCCGGATGGAGAGCTAATGCGAATGGAAGCTTTCCCTTTGCGAGAAATCGCGAACGGAAACTACGTCCATGTGCCCTGGAGTAGGGGGGATTTAGCGGCATTTACTAATTCTTTCCCCAAGTTAAGAGAGAACCCCGTGGAGTGGTATAAGCAGGTAGAGAGATTCGTGAAGATCTCTAAGGTACTGTGGATCGATTTGAACACCTTGTTCGATATCGTAGTACCCGGAGATTTGTGGACGGCATGTAAACTTAGTATTGAATGGCCCGCTTGTGAGCCTCCGAGGGATGCCCGGACAAACGGTCCATCAGATAGAGTCATGGAAAAATACGAGAGAGTAATTGCATGGCTAAAAGAGAAAGTGCCGGTGCAAGACATAGACTGGGTTAAGATAGATCGAACAACTCAGGAACCCAAAGAGACCGTTCACGAGTTCTATGAGAGGTTACTGAAAGCATTCAAACAGTACAGTGGGTTAGACGTAATGGATCCTAAAGACATAGGACAGTTTGTGTCTAAGTTCGTTTTAGGATTGAGACCAGACATAAGCCTGATGATTCAACAGCATTTGATCTGTTGGCAGAACAAACCTTTAGATGAGATTCTGAGGTATGCCAGGTACTGCAGCGACGAAATAGATTCGAAGGCAAAGAAACTTAAGGAAAAGCTGATGTTGGTACAGATGCAATCAGCCGGAAAGGGTGGACAGCGGCAACAGGGAACAGGAACGCCAGGAAAGAAACAAAATAATCAAAGCAGAGAAGAGGAAGAAAGACCGAGACCGAGAATAGATATCGCGACACTGAAAAAGACAACGAGGTGCCATCAGTGTAACGAGGTGGGACATTGGAGACGCGAGTGTCCTTATAATGTTGAGACAGGGGAATTAGAACAGGAGGAGGAAGAGGTACAGAACAACGTGGTAAAGGGAGCAGCAGTCCCGAAGGGAAAGTTTGTCAATGGGGGGACTCAGACTCCTCGAGCCCCGTTTCCTCAACCGCCTCGCATTGCCAATGGAGGAAAAATCTATAGACAAATGCCATTGTTCGTAGGAGGAGAAGAATGCTACTACGTTGATCCTCTTACAGGGCAACGAGTGAATAGGGAAGAAGACTGTACTCTAGGAGCAGCCCTGGAAGTAGATCAGAGAGGACCATACGTAGAGGCTGAAGTAGCTGGATGTCCTACGACCTTTTTGGTGGATACAGGGGCCACTCGATCCACTTTGAGATCAGCGGTAGTCCCAGGTCTGCCAATGTCGGGAGAGACGATTCAGGTGGTAGGAGTCGCAAATAGGAGAATGACGAATCCGCTGACAGAACCAGTGTCAGTGAAGATAGGGAATTACAGTGACGAACATCAGTTTGTGATCTGTGATTCTAGCCCGGTGTGTTTGCTAGGAAGAGATCTGTTGTGTAAACTGAATTGCACAATACATTGCACACCTGAAGGAGTAGAAGTGCAGACCAACGATGAAGATGCCGATTTCAAGGTTGTAAACTCGCAGGAATGCGTGGAACTATATCCTACCTTAACAGTGGAGGAGCTTCCACAGGACTTGAGGGAGAAAGTGCCAGCTGAGGTGTGGGATTTTACTGGAGAAGAAATAGGACTGATCAAAGGGGTAGAACCAGTAAAGATCATGGTAAGACCCAATGCCGAGTATCCAAGAACACCACAATATAAGTTGACACCGGAGACGATTGCAGGAATAAAGCCTGTGATCGAATCCATGATTAAACAGGGAATACTGAAGGAGATCGTGGGTAGTCCATGTAACTACCCGATTATGGGTTTGCAGAAGCCTAGTGGAAAATACAGAATAGTGCAGGACCTTCGAAAGATTAATAATATTGTTGTCTCATGTTGTCCAGTGGTACCGAATCCATCAGTGATATTGTTTCAGATACCGTTCCAAGCTGAATGGTTCACAGTGATAGACTTATGCCAGGCTTTCTTTTCGATTCCTTTAGATGAAGATAGCCAGTATCTTTTCGCTTTTAAGCTGGAAAATCGCGTTTTAACATGGTGTCGTATCCCTCAGGGGTATACAGAAAGCCCATCGATATTTAACCAGCTGCTGAAGAAAAATCTTGAAAGTCTAGTACTACCCAAGAACTCGGTTCTGGTCCAGTACATAGACGACCTCCTAGTTGCGTCAGAAACTGAGGAAGCTTGCAAGGTAGACACCATTACCTTACTAAATCACTTGGCCGAGAATGGACACAAGGTGTCTCCAAGTAAATTGCAGTATTGTCTGACCGAAGTGCAATACTTGGGCCATAGGATTGAAAAGGGAAAACGGAAGGTGTCTCCAGACAGAATAGAGGCGATCATGAAAATGAACGCGCCTAAGACACAAAGAGAAGTCAGGATGTTTCTAGGCATGGTCGGTTATTGTCGGCAGTGGATAGCCAACTTTTCACTGAAGGCAAAACCGTTATTACAACTGACGCACAAAGGAGTGAGCGATCCGGTACCATGGGACAAAGATTGTTTGATGGCGTTTTTGCAGCTGAGGGAGGACTTGTGTCGTGCCCCGGCTTTAGGAATGCCTGATTACACAAAATCATTCTTGCTTTACTGCTGCGAAAGAGAGGGTTGCGCTTTAGCAGTTTTGGCCCAGATACACGGCAATGCGCGTAGGCCAGTTGCTTACTTTTCGGCTACATTAGATCCAGTAGCCGCAGCGTTGCCCGGATGTCTCAAATCCGTAGCTGCAACGGGTGTCAGCATTGAACGATGTGAGAGTGTGGTAATGGGACATCAGTTAGTGGTGTACGTACCGCATTCTGTGGAGTTGTTAATGACCAGGACTAAGACTCAGCATCTGACGAATAGCAGGCTCACACGCTACGAGCAAGTCATATTGGCTGCCGAGAATGTGACCCTAAAGAGATGCTCTGTCTTGAATCCTGCTACTTTGATGCCACTTCCAAATGAGATTGATGATGAAATTTGTACAGATCATGACTGCCTTGATGTGACTGAACTATGCACCAAACCGAGACCTGATATCGTAGATGAGCCATTGACTGACCCCGATGAAATATTCTTTGTTGATGGTTCATGCGTAAGAGACGATATTGGTCAGCTGAGAGCAGCTTATGCAGTTTGTACAATCACCAGAGTTGTAGAAGCCGCCTGCCTGGAAGGAGTACATTCCGCTCAGGTAGCTGAAATTATTGCTTTGACGCGTGCCTGTTTAGCAGGTAACAAAATTCGAGTCACCATATACACCGATAGCCAGTATGGTTTCGGGGTAGTTCACGATTACGGGCAGTTATGGTCTCAAAGAGGTTACATGACCTCCTCGGGTTCTCCCATTAGGAATGGAGAATTCGTGAGACTATTGTTAGAAGCATTACAAGGTCCAACAGCTATCGCGGTTGTCAAATGTGCCGCGCACACGAAAAATGTAGATTTTGTGTCACAAGGCAATCGTTATGCAGATGGAGTAGCGCGTTACTGCGCAGAACAGGGATATTCTCACACCAATGTAGAAGTGGGGGGAATACAAGAAAGAACTGAGTTAACAATGTTGTTAGACACTGTAGATACGTGGGATGAACTGAAATGTGTTCAGGAAAATGCACCCGATGGTTCAGAAAAAGGGCTGGGAAACAGCTGGGTGTACTAAAAGTGAAATGAACTTCTGGATTTCTGCAGATGGGAGAGCAGTTTTACCAAACGAACTTGTTAGTCCAATGGCAAGGAAATTGCATGGATCAGCACACATAGGTAGAGATGCCATGGTGAGAGTATTCAGACAAACGTGGTTTAATCCGAAATTTAGAGTAGCGGCAGAAGCAGTATGTCAGCGTTGTGCGATCTGTCAGCAACTAAACGTAGGAACGAGAACACCAGTCACATTGAGTCACATAGGAAGGTCTGGGGGGCCTTTCAATAGAATGCAGCTTGACTTCATCGAAATGCCCAAATGCAATAGACTTAGATACGTTTTAGTGATTGTCTGTATATTTTCTAGATGGGTTGAAGCTTATCCTACACGTAGGTGCGATACACTTACAGTAGCGAAATTGTTGCTTAGAGAGTTAATACCGAGGTTTGGGGTGCCATCCTCTTTGGAATCGGACAGAGGAACTCATTTTAACAGCGAAATAGTGAAGATGCTGTGTTCAGCTTTGAGTATCGATCAGAAGCTCCATTGCAGTTATCGACCAGAAGCTTCAGCGATTGTAGAACAAATCAACAGTACAATCAAGTCCAGACTCGCTAAAGTTTGTTCATCGACATCCTTGAGTTGGCCAGATGCACTTCCATTGGTTCTTATGAGCATACGTAGCACACCAGATAGAAAAACAGGTCTCTCTCCACATGAGGTGCTAATGGGGAGAGCTATGAGATTGCCATCGGTTCCGACTGCAGCGTTGTTGAACATCACAGACGATTTGATCTTGGACTACTGCAAGGGACTATCTGATGCCATTAATTCTGTGTCCCTTCAGGTCCAGGCTGCAGAGGTTCCATCAGCACAAGACTTGTGCCATGACCTGTGTCCAGGAGACTGGGTCCTGGTGAAGAAGCACGTAAGGAAGAACTGTTTAGACGTGCGCTGGCGAGGACCATTTCAAGTCATACTTGTTACGAACACTGCAGTAAAGTGTGGAGGCCTGCCCAACTGGATACATGCCTCACACACCCGAAGAGTGCCAACACCTCTGGAAGAAACAGCTCCTCTCTCGGATGAGAATCCAGCGGAAAGTGGAGAAGCCACAGAGGGGGAAAGCCAAACTGTAGAGGTGATCGAAGAGGCTGAGCCTGTGTTGGAACAGGTCGACGACGGTCAGGATACCAGTGGGACCGAAGTCGCCTCAGGAGAAGAGAGTACCTGGGAGTTCGAATCAGAGATCGAACAAGCTATAAGTGATCAAGAGACAAGTCCAAGAACAAGGAGCAGGAGGACAAGGAATGGAGAAGCCAGTTGGCCAGAACGAAGGAGAAGGCCAAGCTTAAAAGCACAACAAGAAAGAACCCTTGTCCCAATCTCTGAAGAGTCGGATCAAGAAGAAGAAACTACAGACTCAGGCACAGAAAGTCCGAGAAGATCAAGAAGGGTACGTGTGCCCTGCCGAAGGTACGCCACCCCAGAGTGGACTTATCTAGCAGATGTCTTGGGGACAGAAATCTGGGAGAGTGAGAGAAGTGAAAGTAATCGATCTCGATCCATTTGTGGCAGTGGAGATATGGATGTTGACGCCTGGACTCGAGACTGAGGGGTTACTGACTTTCACACTTCCCATACCCCCTTACCTGAGTCGGATCAAAGATCTAGTGCTAAATCGATTACAGTTTCCAACTTTTGGTCATCAAATACCAGAAGAAGAAGAAAAAGTCATTCGTTTTGAATTATTGGAATATGTTATTAAAGCTGCAGGTACGAGAATAATTATAGATGCATAAAGACTTTTGTGTTAAAGCTATAAAGAAGAAGATAACCTAGCGCCGAGTGGAAAGAAGAATAAAATTAGGGATTACATTTAGAGGACGGAGAAGGGTTAGGGTTGTCTGTTGTTAAAGATAAAAGACATTGTTGCGAAAAAGAGACTTTTGTTAATGAAGAGAACGCTTCACAGACTGAGAGAGCAAATAAAGCAAATAAAGACTTGTAAAGAGAACTTTTCTTCGAAAAAGAAAGAGACTTTTGCTGTTTGATAACATGGAGAACGGCAACCCAAACCGAAAAGCCAAATGCATAATAGGTACACTAATAGCAGTAGTAATTTTTCTCATAATTACAGTAGTGACCATATCATACATAGTAGGACATGAAACTGATAAAGAAATAACAGATGTAAAGCCTGTAACGACTTTGAAACCTGCTCTTGTTGGGAAGAAGGAGGAGAGCAATGTAATTCGTGAAAAGGCGTTACTGGCAGATGAAGCTCGTAGGTTACATGTAGACGAGTCGCAGGGAAATTTTAGGTCAAATGCATATGCCAAATTATTGTACGAGTATATCGATGCCATGGAGGCTAAAGATTGCTATGTATGTATGCAATTGCCGGCTTCTGTAGATGAAGGCATTAGATATCATCATCTCCCACTGACTTATGGGATAACATGTAGTTTATTGCTCAGTATATTTTATGGTAGAGAAGGGTTCGAGTACTACTTTTCAAATTATGATTCGGTACTGCCTGAAGTCCCGAATTATAAACAAATGAATAAGTGGGACTATTATAAAAAGGAGGATAGACTAGCCAAATTCTTTCTTCCTTGGGATACACTAGATACTTCATATGCACGCAGAAATAATCTGACTTGCAAAGTGTCAGAGATAGAGAAGAAATTCATAGCACAAGTAGATGACAGATACAGGAGGCAGAAGATTCTAAAAATGTCAGGACAGTGGAAAACGGATTGGACCGAAGAAGAAAAAGCACACAAAAAGAAAGGTAGCAATGGTCCAATAGCTTTGGATAGAACGCAGAAAGGAAAGTTATGTTTAACTCGAAGCAAGACATATTACGAGAGTGTATTTGTAGGTGAAGTAAATTGCGAACATGCTTTTAGGTTAGAGTACTATACGAAAGATTTCATGAAAGAGATGCAAGCGATTCCTAATGTATATTTTGTATGTGGAAGAGATGCCTATGTAAAACTGCCTGACAATTGGTATGGTTCGTGTTACTTGGCAATTGTCTTCCCAAAATATATCATGCAAAGGATTTAGAGATCATAGAAGGAAAGGCTTCGATAAGAACGAAAAGAGAAGTAGGAGATGCAGAAGTAGTTGGAGACATATTTGGAGCAATGTTTCCTATGTTAGGTTTAATACTTAACGATGTTAAGATCAGGAGACTAGCTACAGTTGTAGATAGATTATCTGCAAGTACTGCAAGGTCATTGATGCTAGTAGAAGGCGAGATGCAGTCGATTAGAGCAATGGTTCTTCAGAACCGCCTTGCTTTAGATGTTCTGCTAGCAAAAGAGGGCGGAGTCTGCAAGGCTCTGAAGGTCCAGGAATGTTGTACTTATATTCCTGATAATTCAAAACCACTTGAGAAAGTCATACATAACATTACAGAGATACACCAAGAAATCGAAGATTTAACAAAAGTAAATGTTTGGGAAAAAGTAGGTCACGGAATGGGAAAGGTTGGAGATTGGTTTGCCAACCTTGGTAAAAGCATTATATGGTATATATTGAAACCTGTATTAATAGTATTAATTTGTATAATCACATTGTTAGGGTTAGTGAAATTGTATAAATGGTATAGGACGAATCGGTTACAAAGGTCCATGAGAGAGCAGGAGAGGAGATTAGCTGCCTTACAAGACCAACAGTATAAAAGTTTAAGAGCTCTCGAAACGATAAAAAGAGGGAATCTTGTGACTAGTTCTGTGTAATGCAACATTCAAATTGCATTTTAGTGATGACCCCTAGAGGTCATCAAAGGGGGGAACTGAGAGAGCGCAATTTGAATAAAAAGTATATCCGGACCATAATTATGAGCATATCGCATAAACGTAGAAGTTGTAACGTGAGATAGCACTTATAGTGTGAATTAGCCGATGTAACATGAATAATAGGAAATGTATTTGTATTCACTTTAGAACATGCTATAATTTAGAAGCCGTATACGTAGTGGGCTAATGTAGAAATGTGTAGAAATGCTTACGAACAGAAGAACGTGCAAAGTAGAATTCATGTACGTGTATAATTCTAAATGGAGAAGCGGCGAGAAATGTAAAGCGAAGAAATGTGCAGAGCATATATAAACGATGTAACAGGAGAATATAACTTTATATTCTATGTATAAGATTTGTATTCTATGTAAAATATATTCACTTATAAGCAAAGGATTTGCTAAATGCGGTTGTATATAAATGTGTGTTAAAGGTTATACTGTGTAGAAGAGTTGTAGGAATGTTAGAAGAGTTTGGTCATGTGTGATTTTAACTTGACTGACCAAGGGTTTGCAGGAGTGTAGTCCGCTGTATGTAATTTAGTGGGCTCACAGGAGTCGTGAATAGCCTTGATCTGAATGTGCGAGCCAAGGAGTCTAAGGTCTTGTTAGATTTAAGGTGACAATGTCGGACGAAGTTTATGACCTAAACGTGAGAGGAGACGTTTGGAATTTGAGTCTTGTTTTGAAATGACCATTCACAGGACCAAAGAAGGTTACGAATACAGCCGTAAAGAATGAAGTTCTGATGAGGTGATAGACTTTGCTCCGAAAGTGTCAAATGGAATGTCAATGAAGTCACCAGCAAGAAGACGAAGATGGCGTCTAAGAAGAAGGGTCAACTTAACGGACGACACGAAGAGACGAAGCTATGGAAAGACCTAGAAAATGACATCATATGTATATGTATGCGGTGGGCGTCGAAGGGGCGTTCCATCCATACGGTGATTGTGTATTTTAGGGACAGCACCCAGGGGAGAAGAGTAGCACAAGAGCTCAGAGCGCAGAGAGATCAAAGCGCAAGAGAGCAGTAGGCCGAGGACCCTTAGAGAGCGGATGGGTAGGCAGAGAGGGTACTGTTCTCGACATAAGTTACCATTAGAGGCTAAGAGAGTTTGAACTTCTTTGGAAGTCAAACTGCTGACACCTTTTTTAGGTAAGGAACTTGCGAAGTAGGGATGTCACCTAGCATAGAGTAGGGACAGATTTAACTTGTTTATTTTTTCCTTTTATAGATGACGCAACGGAACCACTTAGTATCTATGCTTTTTAATTTGTTGATTCTCGAATTGATTTTAATTGTATTCGTTTGTAGACTGAGGTTCTTTAGGGAATTTATGTTCCTTCTAGTTCCTGTATACTTATTGAATCTTATCCTGAGAGGATTGTTTTTGCAACTTTTCTTGATTTTATATTAAACCTTTTAAACTTTATCAGTTGTAAGTGGTTCTTCAGAGTCGCGTCAGTTTATGGGGTTTATCTAACCTATGTGGGGTTTGTCTTTTACTCAATGACAGAAAATAATCGATCCAAATAGACAAATGAGATAGATATCAAAGTAATCAGAAAGGGTATCAAAATCTCATTCCCCGCAAATAATACATTTTTTAGGAGCAAAGTAGGCACCAATGAACAATGCCTAAACCTCAATTTAATCATCAATAAATATACTATAGCCCGGCGCTCGCCAATATACCTGGCCTTTATGGATCTGACCTCTCTGCCTTTGACTTTGTCAATAGGTCAAGATTATGGTCCCCCACTTAGCTTATGGTTTGGACGAGGCATTGGGCCACTTTTTGACATACCTACATAAAGATGTAAAGGTCCGGGTTAGGTTCTGCAGCGGGGGCAACGTTTCTGATGACATTAAAGTAAGTAGAAGGGTTAGACAGGGATGTGTCTTAGCCCCTCTCCTTGTTATCATTTACATTAATGGTCTGCATAAATCACTGATCACATTGACCAATGACGTTCTGAAAGTAAATGGTAAAACACACCCGTGCTATTATATGCCGATGACGCGGTCCTTATGGGCTGCACGCCCTACGCACCTTAATGCAGGGATTTGTTGACTTTATGGCCAGTTTGGACCGAAGTACTAATTAAAAAAAATCTTTTATAATGTCCTGTGGGCCAAGGAAACACCAATTAAATTTTATATCTGTGGGTGATCAAAAATTAAAAAGCACTAGCACTTTTCCATACCTTGGGTTGGTCTTTGCTGCGAACGGTTCCTGGTCCGAACACATGGCATTTTGCAGGAGCGAGTTCTCAAAGGCCTCCAGTTCTATTATTAGTCTTCCAAGGCCCAAGGGAACAGGGGCAAATCCCAGTACATACCAACAGGCACTTATTGTGCAAAGGTTTGGGGTATCGCTAAAAGTCATAGTATTCAACAAGAAGAAAATAGATTTTGTGGGAAACTACTAGGCGCACCAATCTCCACTGCTCAGTACGTTTGCCATATAGATCTCAATCTGAACTACATTGAGGATTTTATAAGGGCCACCCTGCCTTATTCTGGCTCGCCACATGGAGACATCCAGCAGCGTCCCTCACAAGAGAGATCATAGGTGATTGCATTAGTTGCAAGAAAGGGCTGGACATCCCGTGGCTGTCCGGGATGAATCGGAGCCTATGCAGTGTTAACTTAGGCAGGCTTTTCCTAAGTCCAAGCACAGCTGAGACCGTACACAAAAATGCTCTCAGGACTGCACTTTATAAACTCTATGGCACGGAAAGGGTGGCGAGGGAATCCAAGAAATCGTCTGTTCTTAATTTTATGACTATTGAACATATTGCGCATCCCTTGGCCAGCTACCTTACACTGCCCATGAGTCCTTGGGAGAGGGGTCTCCTCATACGCTTAAGTTAAGTGCAGGCTCTGTAAAAAAAATTCTTTGTTTCCCTCTTGGTTACAATGCAAATCTTGATTCCCTACTCTGCTCGTGTAATGGACAGAGTGATCAAACCATTTGACATTTTTTATTTTTCTGCAAGTTTTATATAAAAAAGGCTATATGGCTTTTAAACCTGTTTAAAAAAAATATGCCCACCAGTCTGGTAGATGCTTAAAGGAGGATACTTACACTGGCAGATGAAGAGCTAGTTTTTCGCGTCTGCACTTTTTTGAGAATAGCCGTGCGGGACCGCAATATGATGTGTAACCGTTGAGAAGTCCTTTCTCTCTCTTTTGTGTATGAGCTTTTATTTAAACTTTTCATGTGTGCTTCAAATAATATGCATTTATGCCCAATGTTAATGCATTTCCACAGTGATTATGTATTTGTGCTTTTAAATTGTTGTGTCTGATATGGTTTTATGGATATGGTTTTATCCAAATAAAGTATTTTGAAACTTGAAACTTGTAACATTCTGTGAATGTAACAAATTATCGAGAATATCGAGTAGGTGATCTAGCACGTCAACAGCAAACAAAGAAATCACAAAGTAGATATCATCCAATGCCAATGGAAGAAAAACAAAAGTTCATGTAACAGCATTAATGGCAGAAAATAAAAAAAAGACAATAACAAGAAATAAGACATTTTTCAAAAAAGCTAATCTTACTAAGCATGAAAGTGTAGACTTAAACTGGACTATTATATCTGGGGGAAATCAAAAGCTCAACGGGGTTCTTACTCAAGACCCATCTCCCTGGTGATTCACGTTTATAAGCATCAGGCTGTGGGGCGAGATTGTGGGGGCACAAGGATGCTAACGCCCTTGTGATTGCTGAGAACCGATTCTTGAGACAATTGTTGAACCTCACGATTAGTATCCCTCTTCTCCCCCTTAGGTTGGATGTGGGACTCAGACCTATCTCTTACAGGGCTGGCATTAGACCAATCCTATATTGGCGAAAGATTTGGGCCACCCCTGAATTACACTCTTACCTACAAGGGCTGGAAGAAATGCTTAACAGATTAGGGTCCAGAAACCTTCCCTGGATTAAATATGTTGGAGAAATCTTAAGGAAAATGGTGAATGAACTATTGTGGGAGGACCCAAGTTACGCATCCACACTCACCTCAAAAGCAATCCTAAAGAGAAATTATGTACAATTTATACTGAGTACCCTACTATCTAAGAACAAGTTTGACTCCCTGACCATCTCCTTCCTCCATCTGAAGGATGATTATAGAGCAGTTTATCAATGAGATACAACCTGTACTGGCAAGGAAGCTATTTATTCAGTTTAGGCTTGGAACCATGCAGTTGCACTCTTTTGCGGCCAGTTGGGCTGGTGCCACAAGAACCACTGAGAGAACACCCTGTGGACCGTCCCCTAAATCTGTGATGCACATTCTATTGTTCTGTCCAGCATACAACAAGGCTAGGCTTAAATGGTTGATTCCAGTCTGCTGCAACATAGGAGTAAAATGGCATCTGGATGCTTATGGGATCTTGCAAACTGACACTAGTAAACATTAGCAGCCTTATTCATGAAGCCGAAATCGGCTCGCAAAGGGCCAGATTCTGATAATCTGGTCCTTTGCGAGTGCGATTTTTGCATTTGGGATTCAGCATCCCAAATGCAAAAATCGCTAATTGCGATCTCGCAATTTTGCGAGGAATTGCATTTAAGGAATCTCTATTTGAGATTCCTTAAATGCAATTCATCATCCCATATTTTTTTGCGAATTCGCAATTTCTGGCCACAATTTACCGCGAGGTCAGACCTCGTGGTAAATTGCGAAAACTCAGAAAAATGCATTTAAATGCATTTTTCTGAGTTGCATGTTACACACACACACATGTCCTTTGGACATGTGTGTGTGCAACACCTGTGTAAAATTTCATTTGAGGGGTGCTACAGGGTGTCCTTTGGACACCCCTGGCACCCTTCAAATCGCTATCTTATTTGCGATTAGCAAATTGCTAATCGCAAATAAGGAATACTCCCCATTCATTCCTATGGGCTTTTGGCCCATAGGAATGCATGTGGAGTTATTCCTTATTTGCGATTAGCAATTTGCAAATCGCAAATAAGGAATATGTAGGAATCGCATTTCTTTATGCAATTTCTACATGAATCCCGTTTTGCGAGTCCTTAATAGCGATTCGCTATGAATCGCTATTAGGGGCTCGCAAAACGGGAGAATGATGAATCAGGCTGTAAGTATTTGCAGTCTCTAGATCTTTATATTGCATGTGGCGAATTAGGCATAACACATTTCCGGGTCAACTAACTCAGATGTGAGAGAGGCTGCCACGGAGATAGCAAACCCTACTACTGTAATTTCCCTATCCTGGCTCGTACCAACACACCAGATATTTGTCCACATCTGTCTACAAACGAAAGGAGGTATTATAAGCAACTGGAACAACATTCTTACCATACCAGAAGCAATACATTCTAGTTTCAGAACTCAGAACAGCTTTGGTGCTTATGGTCTCCTATAAAGGTCTCTCTGCCTTGCAGATGGTATTAGGCCTGAAATGCAGCATGTTGTGCATTGTATTTATCTCATTAAAAAAACTGAAGCTACAAATTCCGGTTTCAGGGAATGAAGAGCTACACTGGAGACTGCATGCAGCTCTATTAAAGCTGCATAAGTCATGGACACTGGACGGAGCCACTTGAGTGACAAAGTGGCATGGAACGGGAGACATTCATAGGATTCGCTTTGCTGCACTACAAATCTTCAGGGAGGCAAGCAAGATAATGCCAAACTTCTGCTTAGTAAGGTGATGCAGGAGCCCATGGGCATATGGGTTATATGTGCTAGGTTCTACAGTAATGTAGTATGTGGGTGGATGGACAGGATGGTGTCTGTGCCATCTCTTTATAGAGTTAAGTGTAGTCTGAGATGGCCTAACCCTGAGACACTGCGTATGTATGTTCAGCATCATCATAGGAAGAGCGGTAATGCAGTGTACTGCCAGAGTCTGACCCTCACAACCCTGATACCCAATGCACTAACGTTCAATGGAATGGAGCAAACCAGAGGTGGTAGATCAAAGCTCCATCCCCAAAGCTGCCACCAGGCACCTTAACTACTTCAAACTCCTTCTTGCTCAAGCCGCTGAAGCTCTTGTCCATCCCTCATCCAGTACTGTGTATTTGTTATGTTATGTTATGTTATGTTAATTATTCATTTCTATAGCGCACGGCTACTCAAAAAGAGTGTCCCGGCGCTTTATTGGAGAAAGAGAAAAACTGCGAATACTAACATAACACCAGATAAAAGACTAAAAGAAGTGAGAGCCAAAAGTTCACGAAAGACCGGCTACTGAGTAAACAGCCAAGTTTTAAGGCCTTTCCTAAAAGCCAGCAGGCTAGTGGCTCCCCGCAGGGCCAGTGGTAAAGAATTCCACAGCTGAGGTGCCAGCAATCCAAAAGAGCGGCCTCCGAGGCGCGCTCTCCTTACCCGGGGGACAACCGCAAGGTGCAGGGATTCCGACCTCAGAGACCTGGTCGGATGATAAAAGACCAGTCTCTTTTGGAGGTACTTAGCTCCCTCCTTGTGAAGAGCTTTATAGGCCAAGGTCAGCGCCTTAAAGGCGATCCTCTTGCGAATGGGAAGCCAATGTAATGTTGCCAACAGGCCCGAGGCACTGGAGCGCCTACTAAGGCCGAAGATTACCCTGGCAGCGGCGTTCTGCACCACTTGAAGCCGCTGCAGCAAGTACTCTGGAAGGCCCAGGTAGAGAACGTTGGAATAGTCCAACCTGGACCCAATCAGAGCCTGGACTGTCAGCGTCCTATGTTCCACGGATAACAAAGGAAGGAACCTCCGCAGCATCCTGAGGATGCCAAAGCAGATGCCCGACACCCCCAGGATCTGGGATTTCAAGGTGAGCCTGTTATCCATCTTCACCCCCAGATTCTTAGCAACCTGAGAGGAGCAAGACGGAGGGAACATATCCAGTGGCCACCAAGTCTGCCAATCTGGCTCTGTGTCGCACCCAAAGAAAAGTACTTCGGACTTGTCGGAATTGCACTTAAGGCTGTTTAGATGGAACCAATGAAAAACAGCCCCAAGGCAATCCCGAATACTCTCCCCATCAAAGTCACCTCCTCTCTTACAAGAGAAGAGGAGCTGGGTGTCATCCGCGTAGGATACGATCTGGGCACCATGCGACTCCACCAACGCCGTGTGCATGTGTGCATAACCAGATATATTATCATTAAAATCCCAATTTCAGACCCCCAAACACAAAACCAACTTTCTAGGGGCTGCTACCACCTTCAGAACTCACTCTCATCAGACATAAAAACTGAACCCGCCCTACTGTGATTCTGGAAGGCCTAAACATACACCTCATCTGCTTTTATCAGAAGACCCATATTTCCCAGTGATCTTTCTGTTCAAACGTTTGCTGTTGTTCTAGCTATACAATTTTCCTATGAGTTCATCATAAAGTGGACTAGCACGTTATGAGGAGGAAACCTAAGTAAAACAATTAAACCAATGAAGTAAATAAAAATAGACCGAGTAAGCAGAATTTGAATATCCATTGTATTCAACAGGCGTTTCTACTATTGAATGTACTTATCAAAGAAGATCAAGGGACACCTTTGTTTTGTTTTCAAATAAAGAACTTGTCAATGAAACAAGTAACCATCTGAAGGGTAATTCCCAGCTCAGTGTGGCTAAGACCAGCTGAGTAGTGATGCGTAAAGGCAGATATAAAATGTAGTAATGGCAACCGTCCAACATAGTAGATAAAAATAGCCCAGCATAATGACCTCTGTTAGAGGTGATTGTTATTGGGGCGTCAATGAAATATTTATGGATGTCCCATCCACCCACCTCGTAGGTTACCTGCATGATTGAGAGGTGGGTGGTAGGGATGGCATGAATGGAAAATCAATGGATAACCCATCCGACCACCTTGTGAGTTCCCTGCATGTTTGAGAGGTGGGTGCTAGCGGGGCATAAATGGAAAATCAGTGGATTTTCGATTTGCCTACCTCATTGGTTCCCTGCATGATTGGGAGTTGGGTGGGAGCAGGGCATAAATGAAACATCTGTGGATGTTCCATTCACCCAGCTCGTGGGTTCCCTGCATAACTGAGAGGTGGGTGGTAGCCGGACATAAAGGAAATATCAGTGGATGACACATCCCCCCACATCATGGGTTCCTTTCAGTGGCATAACAGAGTCCCTGCCGTTAGGGGGAGGGGCAATCTCCAGGGGGCCCCCGCAGCACAGTAGCCTGGCCGGAGAGCAACTGAGTGCCCCTTCACGTATCTGGCCGGGGTGGGGGGGCCTCAAGCTCCCCCCATCTTTAAATTAACCTGGATTCCTCCCCTTGAGGGACACAAAGGGAGAAACTTGGACGCCTCCGGACAGCAATTTGCGCTCTACAAATTCACATCCAATCCAATCCAAGCTTCATTTTGCCACTGGTTCCTAGCAAGATTAAAAGCCGGGGAAACTGCTATTTCCCAGATAACATAGGCACAGTCAGAAGATCCGCCCCAACAAAGGTGGGCCTTCTTACACCAGAAATACTGTGTTCTCTCCTGGTGGATACTGCCATGCACAGAAAAACTCTCAACACGTCAGAAACATTGACTTTTTGTTTCCCAAAAACAAACCCTCACTTTAAAGGGAGTCTATTCGCAAACTGAAAAATGCTGACTGGTCAGCCATGCCATGAGATGGTGGGAACTTGAATTGGGCAATTTTGTGAAAGGGCTCCAACTGTGTCCGTGGAAAAACGTTTGCCAAATAATCACCGCTCTACAGACAGGGAACTCTAAACTGGATTGAACACAGCAGCTAAGCATTTGTTTGCAATTTGCAGGACTTTATATTGAGGTCCTTAATATCGACGATCAATATTATTCTGTTTACTAAACAATAAAGGCATTTACATATTTACTGTTCTGAAACTTACGCCATCTCACCTGTACTTACCAAGCAACGTAGCGGTTAGATCCATGTAATAGATGCAATATTATTGTCATGCAATAAAATACATGCGATATATTGAGAGTGTATACACGTTACCTTGTTTTATCTGTATTAACATATTTTATCGGTATTTACATATAATAGCATACAAGGCACATATCTAAAAACCTGCTAAAAGATTTACAGCAGTGAATGCATTGCAAACGTAATCAAATCTCTTTAAAACATTTCATCAAACATTATCCGTAAAATCTTCACTGCAGAGTGCTGCGAAAAAAGTGTCTCACTCCATCATATAAACAATGTGCCAACTCTAAGTAGACAAACATTTGTAATTTTGTTTCCGCTGCTCTGCCTGAGCAGCCAGATTCTATTAATAGACTGCTCAAAAAATGCCAGCATAAACACAAGGACGTGCAGCAAGTTTAGAATTCTGCACTCTCAGATTTCTCCCGTTTTGGTTGCAGCTGCCTTCAGTTCTTTCAACAGGCATTGAAAACCCAAAAATAGGAAAGCTGGGGCTATTGGTATTCACTCCCTTCTGAAACGAACCAATCCGTGCTTTACTCAGCCACAGAGAAGTGCCCTGGAGCAAATGCATTCCGTCATCACCTCACAAGTTAAGAAACCAATGGCAGGCCTGGAGATACTGCCCACCTCTCACCCATCACACGACACCGCTGCATGGTTATAGCCCTCGGAACATCTATCACTTGGCAAGTTTTATTGAACACGATGCATTTTGAGTGATGGCCAGACACGCTTCTGCCACCACAGTGGCAGTGACACCACCTCCAAGAATGTCAGAGAAGAGCTGTGACAAATAGCCGCACTCTGCCCAAAAAAAGCCATGTGTAACCACTTGTACATAATTTGTTGTCCTCACTTTACGTCTGATGCTGAGCTGCATGGATGCAAGCTGAATGGCTCCCTTCATCCATGTATTTGCTGTAATAAATTTATAATACTGGAAACCTATATTACGACACGTAGAGTATATCTTGCTCCTGCACCATGCCTAAGAACTAATCCTAATTGACCCCCGACTGACTCAACCATACTTAAATGGATAAAAACGGTCTTTCCAAAAACACCCAACATTTAAAACCGAGCTCCATACAATCACATATCACTGACATCATCTGCAGGGCGGCCGAAGGTCCGCCCGTCACAGATCCCTGTCAACATATGTAAGCCGTAGCTAACCCACTTCCGCATTAGACAAGCCGCTGGTTTTCACATGTAGATGAGAGTTACCTAGCTACTTATAAAGCTACCCTAGTATTGGAGGGTAGCTTTATAATGGCTTGCCACAAAGCCCATCTTTTCTGTGTGTGTCCCTGTTCTGCTTCTAATAGAACTGGATTATTTGTATTTTTGGCTGACCTCTCAAAAGCGAAGGGCTGCCAAACAGCACCTCATTGCACATGTCTTCACTTTAACATGATAAGCATTTTGGCTAACTTAATTTATGTTGAACCTTTCTGTAGTCTGTCGTATGCATGTATAATCTGTGCCGGCAACATAAAATGTAATCAGCCACAGCATGGCTTTCACTACCCACTTATGGGGCAAAATCAGAAGTTCAGAGCATCAGCCATGGTGTACAGGACTGAGTGTGGGTTAACAGATAGGAACTATCATTATGTCTTGTATTTGCACGGTCCAGCTGCATAATCGTTGAAGTTAAAACATATAAGTATGCCCCTTTCATGTTTGGAAGGAGTGGCATTGATTAAAGTTATATACTATGAGTATCGCAGAAGCTTCTTTACATTTTTGCAAACTGATATTGTTTTAAAAGAGTACTTGTCATGGTTGAATCTAGACATACAATAATCACAGACGTAAAAGTATTTATGTAGGTTTCTCTCCATGGTCACCCCAGATTTTCCATCCTTTTCTGGATATTAATGTTGCTGATATTAGAAAGATGTGCAAGGTGACAGTCATAATCAGTGTTGCAGTGTGTGTTCTCTGGCAATAAAAAAGGTACTGGAGAAATTGGTTTCAACCAATTAGCCCCAATGTAACTTTCCGTTTAGGCCATAGTAGATAGCACACAAAATGCACCAATGGCATGCAAGTTAAATGTTGCATGTGGTTGTAGTGTGTATTTACACAAGCCACATATACGACACACGTATGTGGCTTTCAAGAGCACCTCTGCGCTCTGGCTGTAATACAGTTTAAAGGCACTGGAGGAAATGATAAGGAAAAGCACATTTGACATAAAGGAATATCTATTTTTGTTTACTACTATGTCACCCTTAAAGTTTGCCTTCTAAACCCACGTGGAAGGAAGTCTAATTTATAAAACCAGTGGAATAATACATATTTAAGAAGTCTGACCTCACAGTGACTGAAGACCTGAAAGCAATTTCACTGTGCTGATTCAACTATATTTTCCAAAAGACAAGCCCAGATGTGATGTAAATGATAATGCCATATATATATATATGTGCTGGAAAATGCTAGCAAATCAATTTAAAGGTATGTCCTATTCATTTCCAAAATTTGATTTAATGGTGACATCAGATTTTTTTTATAACCTGAGTGGGAAAGTAACTTTAAACAAGCATTTGCAATGCAATAGGTCTCGTATTAGGAAAGTTTGAGTTATTGGTATTGTAAACGACACATTTTTTATTTATGTGTTGGTTTTGAAAATAGCGGAATTAATAGCTTTGTCATTTACAATGCCAATAGTTATAACTTTCGCAAATGTGACACCTATAGCATTTGTAATGCAATATGTGTTGTATTTACGTGACTTAGATGTATTGATATTACAAATAACAATGGCTTTTAATTTTTTTATAATTAATACTTAAATAAAAGTTATTTTAATTTATAATGGCAATAGCTTAAACTTTTGTAAATAACTTTTGTGAAGATTATGTTCAGTATATTTTATTATGACGAAAATCCAAGAACAGAAGTGAAATATTAACATCTTTTTGTGACATTTGTAATAAAGCTTGAAACATTGAGAGAACATATTTGAACCAGTTGTTGTTGAATGGTTGCACAGATTGATGCTGTGGTGGCGCCGAGTGATTTTGGGGCGGCGACGAGTGATGCTGTGGCGTTCAGTGATGCTATAGCAGCAAAAAGTGATGTTGTGGTGCCCCTGAGTGATGTTGTGGTGCCCCTGAGTGATGCTGTGGTGGTGCTGAGTGATGTTGTGGTGATGCGATAGATAGAGTGAGTGCGATAGATAGAGGGAGGGCGATAGATAGATAGAGGGAGGGCGATAGATAGAGGGAGGCCGATAGAATGAGGGAGATAGATATATAGATAGATAGATAGGTAGATAGAGTGAGGGCAATAGATAGATAGATAGAGTGATGGCGATAGAGTGAGTGCGATAGATAGACAGATAGAGTGAGGCCGATAGATAGATAGAGTGAGGGCGATATATAGACAGACAGACAGACAGATAGAGTGAGGGCAATAGATAGATAGATAGAGGGCAATAGATAGATAGATAGAGGGCAATAGATAGATAGAGGGCAATAGATAGATAGAGGGCAATAGATAGATAGATAGAGGGCAATAGATAGATAGAGGGTGATAGATAGATAGAGGGTGATAGATAGATAGATAGATAGATAGATAGATAGATAGATAGATAGATAGATAGATAGATAGATAGATAGATAGATAGATAGATAGATAGATAGATAGATAGAGTGAGGGCGATGTGGAGGGTTAGGAGAGATGTGTAAGAGGCAGACGGGGAAGGTTAGGAGAGGTGTGTAAGAGAGGCAGGTGGAGGTGGCTAGGAGAGATGGTGTAAGAGGCAGGCGGGGAGGGTTAGGACAGATGTTATAGAGTGGTAGGCGGGGGAGGGTTAGGAGAGATGTATAAGAGAGGCAGGCGGGAGGGTTAGGAGAGGTGTGTAAGAGAGGCAGGCGGGGAGGGTTAGGAGAGATGTGTAAGAGGCAGGCGGGGCGGGTTAGGAGAGGTGTGTAAGAGAGGCGGGGAGGGTTAGGAGAGGTGGCTTAAGAGAGGCAGGTGGGATAGGCCACATTAGAGGATCTAAGAGAGAGAATAAAAAGAATGAGAGGCATAAAAGGGATGGTCTGGGGGAGTGGCAGGTGTGCGAGAGAGACTGGTTTGAAATAAGGATACACAGTGCTTGTAGAGAATACATTGCCTAGGAGAGTAAGAAGGAGACGAACAGAGAATGAGACATTGAGTGACTGAAAGGTTAACGGGGAGATTAAAGAGATGGTCTGAGGGATGGAGAGGGGGAAACGGCAGCGGGGTATGGGATGAACTGAGAAATAAAGAGAGGATGGTGGCAGAGGGATACACAAGACATCCAGAGACAGAAAAGAAGTAGCAGGAAGAGACAACGATGTTCTGAATAAGTGCACAGTAATGTTTTTTCTCGAGAGACGGGACAAACATGAGAAGGAAGGAAAGGCCACAAACACTAAAATAAGAATCAAGAAAATTAGATTGACAAGGCAACCAATAAGCAAGAACAACAATAAGCAAAGGACCACTTTAAGTTAATATATTTGGTAACAGACCGAGTACCCCCACAGAATTTGACCACCAGAAACCCCAAGGATTACATGGATTGGCCAGGAAATTCGACCAAACCATCAAGAATCAATGCCCAGTGCACTGGGAAACAAGCACCAAGATGCTAGAACGTTACAGGTCACCTGGAATATACTTGAAGCTTTTAAAGGCTTGCAAAATACCAAACTATGAAAGAAAGCCACTGCCAAACATATCCATCCTAACACAGATAAAACAAACTCAGAAGATCGAATCTGCCAAAAGTCACCAGCGATAAGTTAAGAAACTTTTGCTTCACTATTGGGTCACTAACAAAGGCTGTCCGAAAACATACTTAAAGCCAAGGAATAAAGACTAATAATAAGAAACTTCACTGTTCTAGCATCTATGCCGAAGACTGCAGGGAATGGAGGGATATAGATATGATTGCGAGAGAGAGAGAGCGTATAAAATATGAAACACGAAATAGCACGAACTTAAAATCACTCCCATTGCGTAGAGCCCTTATAGTTGTGTGTAGCGTTTTTGGCTCTACTGCTGGAAAGCTGTTACATGCACTTGGAAACCTCTCCAACAATCACAGCCGATCTGGTCTCATACTGTGACCTTGATTTCAAAGAGCACTTATACATCAGTGGATTGATTTCTGAAACATAGTAAAATGTATCTGAATTCAAGCAAAAGAAGCATCTGTGGAACAGGATATATAACGGATAAATACTGGCACACTAGTCTTCTGTTGAAACATGTATGGTAGCGCATAGAACTGTACTGGACAACTATACCTCGCAATCGCTAATAATGTAATACTAAAAAGGTCTGATATGTTATACTCCTGCTAATAACCTCTATGGGTGTGCTCCATGACTGGATCACATGCATCTTGTTTTATGTGAGAGAGGCAGGCGGGGTTTCAAGATGTCACCATGCTACCATTTATAATTATGATTTTTTTTAAAGTCTTAAATTTGTTAAAAACAGAAGCAGTTGCAAGGAACTTTCAGCACGTGTAAGCTTTGCAGACATGTGCCTAAACTACAGCCAATTTACATTTAAGTAGTCTTTTGAAAATTGAACACTGCAAGTCCCTGGGCTGGGTTTCTTGCAGCAAAATCCAGACTATGCAGCAAGGGCACTAACTAAACATCCTTCCTTGTTTTTATAACAAGCGTGTCTAATCCGATGTGAGTGTTTTCCTACGCAACAGTAATATGGCACAATTAGACCACTCATTATTTGTCTAATTAAGTGACAGACACCAACTACCAATTGTTCTACATCCGACCGAACTTAAGGACCGATTGACATTTACATTATCTTCCAGATGTTCAGAAAGGCAATCTCCTTAATCACCATCACTCCCACAATTCAACAATAGATGTAGTAACGCATTTCTTTAAGCAATGCCTTGCTAAAATTACTTTAAAAGTTATACAGAACAGTTTTACATTGATATACATACCTTCCAAGAAAGAGCCTTTCCATGACAATAATAAAGCAAACCTTTTGAACACGGTAAAATAGGAGAGACTTTTTTCTGGACCAAGGGCGATAGAAAGCAGAAAAGGGTTGAAAAATAGTTAAAAACAAACTGTCATATGGATACTTCATTACATATATGGCGTTAAGTTAGCATGAGTGTATTACATGTTTAAACAGCCGGTTTGCCTTCGGCTTCAGTTTTGCACACGACACATACTTGTTGTTGTAGCTTTCACCCTAGAAGCGGTGAGGTGCTGCCACGGCGAAGGGAGGTAAATATCCTGCGGGGTTCCCTTCGAAGTACACATACCACTTAAGTCCCGATAAGGTTCCTTATGTGAAAATTCCTGAAGTTGGAGAGCGTTTAGTTCCCAACTCGGATCGCAGAGCTTCTCTGATTACAGCGGCTCATGAAGGTGTGGCGTCTGCGCATGCGGGCGTCTCAGCCACTGTATCTCAGCTACAACAGAGGTTCTGGTGGCGGGGACTGTACAAACAGACGCGCGATTATGTCCTTATGTGTGACATTTGTCAGCAGATTAAGCCTTCTACTGCTGCGCGTCCGCCTCAGACACAGTTGTGCATCTCTAATAAACCGCTTGGTTGCGTTTATTTGGATCACTGCGGTCCTTTTTCTTCTGATACTGCTTATAAATACATCTTAGTAGCAGTTGACTCATGCACACGCTTTGTATGGGTATGGCCGCATCGAAGCGCTGATTCGCGAACTGTCATTAAGGATTTGCGTGTCTTTGTGGGAATCTTTGCTTGTGGTACTTTCCATTCGGACCAGGGTCCGGCTTTCGCCTCTAAGGCGTATAAGGATGCTATGGTTTCGTTGGGAGTACAGGTGAAGTTTTCAAGCCCCTACAGGCCTGAGGGCAATTCTGTAGTAGAAAGAATGAACCGCGACTTAAAGCAATCTTTGACAGCCCGTGTTATAGGCACTGGTAAAAACTGGCTGACCCACCTCTATGGCGTGCAGCGTGCGCTTAATAATCTCCCTAGAAGGTCTCTGGGTGGGCGGACCCCATACGAAATGCTCTTTGGTATCAAGATGTACGTCCCTGACCTTGATGGTGCAGACTGCCAGGCCCAGGCCGCGGCCTTTGACGTAGATGAACATTGCAATGTTTTACAGGATCTACAAAAGACCAGAGACAGTCTTGCAAAGGAACACTTGCCCTCCACATCGGATGATGCGTTGCAGATCCCGGTAGTTGGCTGGCTACCCCAAGTTGGAGAACTGGTTCGAGAGAAGATCGATAACAAGAAAGAGTTTGGTCCCTCATATCGACCGCCGGTTCGAGTCCTTGGAGTGAAGGGCACAAGAACAGTCATTTTACCACCACTTCCGGGTCGTAAAGAAAACAGATTTATTTCTATTGACAATGTCAAGACACACAGGGTGGCCGATTCTTCATAGCATGACACCGGCTGCATCCTGTCCTTCCATGGTGAGGAACTCTGTGCTGGCTATTACATCTGGTACAGATCAGGAGGTGTCCCTCGAGATGCCTGCTTTATCCAGTCCTTTATTAAATACTATTCCTCTTGCTAACATTGATGAGCTGACCTATGCAGATCCTGCTGATTTATCCATGTCCGATTTACAAGCTCGTTTGGCTAACCAATCCAGATTCTCTTTTGACTCTGATTCGGAACTTTCAAAGAAACCATCGACTATTGCAAAATATGCCACGTTGTTTAAAAAACATTTTCTAATTCCACCTTGGACATATGTTTGGCTGATACTATTTTCATTTTATCTTTTTATGTCAATTGGTTTTGTGTTTTATTTTTTCCGCGTGATCGATGGCCATTATGTGATAGAAAGAACAGGAATTCAGTACCTTAATGGAACATTGGCCCCTCTGTCCTCCTCACATTCAGTACACAGACTAAAGAGAGACTTACATTCAGTACAGATTACTGCTTGGCCAGTCCTTGATGGGATTGTGTGGGATGCGGTTAGGTTTCAGATACATGGCCCCACAGAAGTTATTAATGTTCCTAATGTGCTTAGAGTAAACATGGGAGATGTGATTAAGCAAAATGTCCGTTCTGATGACTGGGATCTTCAGGCTGTAGAAGCATTGTTCTCTGATTTGAAATATTATGCGGCCTTTGATGCTGAGGATTTGTACTTAGATTCTGTCAATTATGGTGATTTGTTTTGTTATCAACATTATGGGAATCATTTCTTACACAAGACAAGTTCCAGGAGGGTTCCTGTGAATTACACTCAGTGGGAACATTGCCCTACTCCCTTACAGGGGAGCTCAAGTACATTTCTGGGAAAATACTCTTATTTTACAGATTTTAATCAATCAAATCCTGAATCGTTTTATTTTAAAGTGAACCAGAAATTCATACCCAAAGTTAGACTTACAGATACAAAATTGCTGTATTCAAAGTCCTTTTTAGATAGGTTATCTGTGGATGGCTATGAGTTATGGAAGGATGCTATTGACCTTAAATCGGTTTGGGGTACCAAAGATTGGCAGGTACAAGGCACTGAGGCTTTGCATCGTGCATGTCTCATCCCGAATCACATGTTGTTTTTAAATTCTACTGTTTCTCAAACAACGTGTTTTGGATTGGCTACATCTAAAAAATTAAATACCCCTACTATCCCTGACTTAGAAGAATATTCAGGTTGGAGTAATTTCACTACAATATCCATCAATGGGATACAAGCACTTTTGCAGAATTCCTCCTTTAATATTTCCCATTTTGATCCGGAGGGGTGGCTTTTGTGGCAAAGAAGCACTGATGCTTGCCAACGTAGATTTTTGGGTTTGTCTGAAGGTTTTACACACATCAGGCCAGATCCCAGGTTTGAAACAGATCACACTGTTACTACTTATTCAGTAGGCAAATTGTGTCAGACATGGTTACAACATTCCACTTTGGCTGCAGTTAAACTGCATCTGTCCCAGTTGAATGAAGATATAGATCTAAATGATTTTATAAAAGGCCCAGCTAGGGGTAGATCTAAACGCTTTCTTTATGCTATATACAATGAGATTTGGAAATTTTCACAAGTTGAGGCAGCAAAACGCCTGAGAGCTATTGATCAAGCAAATTTGGAAAAAGTGCTTGCAGTGGTCGATAACAGTATTAACATGCTTTCTTCCAGAATTTACACATTGGATAATATTGTTTCTTCTGTTGTTGACATTGTACATGATGAAGTGTCCACGTTATACCATGGACAAAATCAATTGCGTTCTGTAATGCAGTTTGCATGGACGCTACAGACTCTTAAGGCTGGTCGAGTTCCCTGGACCTCATTGAACGTTTCATCCCTCTTTGCTCCTTTTAATCTTACTGAGAAACAGCGCATGCTTTCAATGCGTGATGCTTCATTTTCTATGCTACATATTGAAAAGCTAGAGTCCTTGCCTTTCTCTGTTGCTGAAACCACTACTGCCACATGGCTTATTCATGGATTAATTACATTACCATTCCCTTTATATAAATTTACTAACTGTATGCGTTATATTGCTATAGGACGATATGAACCGCTAGGCAATGCATTCCTACATGAGGCATGGTCATTACCATACACATACAGATGTCTGAAAGATGGACAAGAAGTGAATCTTAATGGTGAGGAATGCACACAGTCACCTGACCATTCATTAATATGTAGACACATTCAGTTACACGGGTCTTGTAATCAGGACCGCCCAAATTTAGCTTGTGTTTTAAAAGGCACGCCGGTTCCAGCAGTAGTTCCCACATTTACATTATTAGCTAATGGTAGTTATTTGCTTTTAAACAACGAATTATGTTGTGGTTTATTAATTGGTGTGGCTTATATAGTTACTGTATCAGAGCGTGTAGTGTGCTGCAAGAACGTTCTATACCCACCCACGCATGGCTCTTCAGATGTATCCATCTGGCCACGAATCCCAACCTTGGAAGCGAAATTCAATGGTTTAAGCAGAATAAGGGCCCTTTTGTCTCAAAAACAAGTGACCCTGAGTTCGGCCCGGGAAACTTATGTCCTTCACATAGCCAACACCCGCACAGAGGTGCAGGCGCTCTTAAACACTGATTTGCCATTTCATTTCTGCGAGCTGGTACACCAGATTTTTAATGCTTCTTCAACGACTGGCCTTGCACATTTTTTTTAAACTGGTAAGCAGTGGCCTCGTGACTACGTTTGAAAAAGTTTTTGGTATCATTCCCACGTTTTTCCACACTATTTTTTCGAGTTTGTTTGGTGGAATACCTGTTTTGCTGGCTGTGGCCGCGGGCTTTCTGTTGGTGTTTTTCTTCATAAAACATGGATGCCCATCCTGCGCAAGACGCCATTCAACGCCTCCTGACCCTGTGTCGTAATCGGATGCTCAATTACTATGGAACATTGCCGCTTGCAGCATTAAGCACGGCCTATAGATTGTCATTTCGGTTCACCGACTTCACGTGTGTCCAACCTGTGTTTCACTGCCTGAGCTGCGAGTTCGATTGGGCCATTGATTTGTGCCTATGCTTGAGGACTGCTCCTGACGTCGATTTTGATCAGCTAATGCGTCCCGTGGTGGCTCACGAGCTGATCTGTTCTGGCGAGAGAGTTATGGCCTTGGCAGCGATAAATGGAGTTCTGGGCCAATGGGAGATCTCTGCCGCGGCGGATGCCTTTCTGACACACAGCGATCTGGTGAACCCACCGAGTTGTCCTCTGACGTTACAGGAGGATCCGATGCTGGAGGAGCACGTATGTTCTTTCCCATTGCTAAATTGGATTGCTGAACTATTTTCGGATGATGGCAGTGATTTCATGCTGGAGGCTGTGGCAACTTTCTTTGCATATACTTTCCAATCGTGAGATGCCTGGGAGGAATGCTTTGTTGTGAAATATGACTTTCCCCTCGCTGGATTGGAGGGATGGACTATGTTCAGCTGATGGAGAGTACAATCATGTGATGTCGCTGGGGATAACGTCAATGTGGCACATGACTTTGGAAATCGGATACGTGCCCTGTTTTTTCTCTTACAAACATTTGAATTGATGAAACCTGGTCCTACGTTTCATATTTTTGAGACCTGGTGGATGACTTTTGGTTCAAAAGTTTTGTTTTTATTTTTAGATTTGAGGCCACTGTAGGCATTCATACATATTCATTCATACATAATTTTAGCTTATTTTAGCTCAAGATCATTGAACTTTGCTTTCAATTGTTGTGTCTGATTTAGTATTGCCTTTTCCCTTATGTTTGACGGTGCTCGGACCAATGGGGGGGTGTCATATGGATACTTCATTACATATATGGCGTTAAGTTAGCATGAGTGTATTACATGTTTAAACAGCCGGTTTGCCTTCGGCTTCAGTTTTGCACACGACACATACTTGTTGTTGTAGCTTTCACCCTAGAAGCGGTGAGGTGGTTTATTAGAGAATAATATGTTATTTCAATGCTATCAGCTTTGCCTGGTACACTTGGTACAACTGTCTGCACACTGAGAGCTACACACTCTAAGATTAACCTAACACAAGGTTGCTGAGAGGCCTGATCCTCGCACCACATTAGACATAACACAAATAATGTTGATGCCAACATTTTGGGCTCTACGCGGGTTTAAGATAGAGTTACACGGAATGAACGTAGACACTTGGTGCTGCGCATGGAGAGAGCTGGTAGCTGTTGATGTGAACTGCTCCTACTGACATTGAGAGGTATGGGGCCGCCCTGCTAAAGCCCGAATGAGACCTTCTTAGATATAAAATAATATACTAGATAGGGTGCGCGAAATATAGGTGATATCGATTCTATAGGTTTTGCATTATAATATGCTAGCACCTTTTGCTTACTATGGATTAGTGACTATGCTGCTAACTCTGATTTTTATAATCTGCATTTTGGTATTATACAAGATACTGCGTTTGAGAACTTTGCATTGAATAATAAATATTTCAAACTTGCATTTGTGTTCTTTGACTCCCAGTTTTGGTTTGAAATGATTATATAATGAAAGAGTGTTCATGTGTTCCACGATTCCTGAGGTATTCTAAAGATCATGTTCTGGTTTGTCTAAGACATGGTTCATTCCATAATGATCCATGAGACACTGTAGCTAGCTAGGTAAGGAGATTTCTGACACTGAGATGAGTTTTGGATCATCCTAACTCACTGAGGTTCTAGATCTCTATGCACAGTTCTGTGGGAGAACGGAAACCCTGCTACAAAACGTGACAGGCGTGTTTAAAAGGTGTTGCTTAGTCAAACAAAAACACATGATGTGCTCACCATATGTGATGAAACTAAACGAAACGCTTCGGATATATTACACATGCTACGATCCAAATATTGACAAAGCCTAAATACACCATTCATTGTAAACGATGCGTGCAACAAATAATTCGGTTTGTTTTTAATAAACAACACACTAGAATTTAATATGATTAAAACAATAAATACAATGAGAAATTCAATGCAGCACAGGCCTGGTTATTGCACCCGGTCTGGGTAATTCTGTACATTGGACTCTGACACGACGCGGACGGTGCGAGATACAAGGCAGCTGACTGCATATGGCAGCCAGGAGAGTAAGTCACTGGAACTGATTACATGCCCTTCAGCCGGAGGCTAAGTAGCGCCCTTGAGGGAATGAGAACAGCAGCACTGTCAGAGGAGGGAGGCCCTGCCAAAAGTAGGCTACAGTTCTGCCGGTGCCTGGGGGCTACCCCGAGGCTGGCAGTGATCACAGGTAAATGCACTCGCCGTGCGCCTGCCGTGGAGAACCTAGGCGCACGAGGACGGTCTATGGGCGCGCGCACCTGCGAGGCTGAGCTATCAATTGATAATCAAGCCGGGGATGGCAGCACATCCCATATTTGCATTGATTATTATCACTTAAAAGAATTGTATTTAAGTGTACCCGACTCAAAATAATTCAGACAGAGACGGGGAAAGAAAGGCTAAGAGCTCGCCATGGGCAGCTGGAAGATGCAGCCGAAGCAGAGCTGTGCCTTGGAGGAGCTGCAGCCCCTCTTCATGCCACTACTGAAGACGAGAAATACTACAGAGAGAGAACACGTTAATAACACAAAACTTAGTAAGCTTTATATTAGCGTAGAGTGTAGCTTTTTCCGTAAGATTAAGAAATGGTAACAAGCATTGGCGCCGCGCGGCTGTAAAAGTGACGCCGCGCGGCAATAAAAAACAAGCTCTTGGCATTGCTGTGAGGGGGCGGGGCGGGAGCGCATTGGCGGGGGAGCAGCAGCCTTTGATGTGCGAGCGAGTGGGAGGGAACACCATATGGGGTGTGATTGAGAAGTGAGGCCAAGCGTGCGCTGGGGAAGGGTCGCGCTTGAGTACCTCACATGCATTGGGGACAATCCTCGCTGGTTTCAAGAGTTTGTTTTGCCTACTATACTCTCGCAGAACAACACATGTACATTGGTTCAGTGAGACCTAAAAATCTACCTTAGTAGGGCTACAGAACTGACTAAAAGTTACGTTCCCACCAGTTGGAGAAAAGTGGACCTTAGCCATTTGTTCTATCCTTGGAAAAGTAGCACAAGGTGCTGAAGCTTGCCCAGGAGAGTTGTGTCCCAAGCAGGCAAGAAAAAAAAGTTCATCCCACTCAGAACTTATTCCACACTGAAAAGAGATTTAGTGGAACCATGTGGATAAGTTATCCAGCCTTGAGGAGCCCTGCCTGGTTCTGGGTTCAAGCCTTGCCCCAATGGAGGATGTTAACTTTTAAAAAAGTGACTTATTCTGAAGGCTAAACCTTGGACACAGGCGAGGTGGCATATCTATTTAACTGGCAAAGTAACCTCTGTGGCTACGAAATTCAGCTTTGTTCCACTCACAGATTGGGCACCAAAACTAACAGTTTCAACTGGAGCTCAACCATGGCATGTCCAACTTCAAGGGACCCCAGTGGATACAGCCTTGGAGATTGCCCCGCTGGGAGATTTTGACTTTCATTTCAGAGACTAAGTACAAAGGTAAAACCTACGACTTGGATGACTTGTTTGGTGTATATGCACCCCACGCCATTGTGTCTGCATTTAATCGAAATTAGATCCTGGTCAACTGTGAACTGTTGTCTTTCATTGATACTTTGCTTAGATGCTTTTTGCCTTCAAACATAAAAATTAATCTCTCTGGTTCCCCTTATACATTTTTGATGATTATGGTGTCTTCTTTTTTTCATGACTCTTTCCTCTATTTTTCTAAATGAGAATGGCAATGGTATTGTGCTGTGTTTTTTTACATCTAAGGACACTGGCTGCTGCCTGTGCCATAAGTATCAATGTTGAGCAGATACTCTCAGACCCCCTTACTTAATCTAACCAGATAGTGTTCATAAAATTGGTAGGGGTCACCCATCCCCTCCCCCCCCCCCAAATTAATACCCTAATTTCTGACAATATGTCACAAAATACTTATAGAAATGTTTCTACTATGTGCCTTTTAAACATTTATTACATTGTACCTGACAGGCATCGGCTTTCTGGTTGAACTTCCCACAACGATTAGCTTCCCTCAAATCTAGAAAAGGTATGAAGAAATATCAATAGCCATAACATCTGAGGCTTGATCAGTTTAGTCACCTACTGTACCACTAGCCGACTGTTAAAAGCAGGCTGTCAGTAACTAAAGGCATGCTCAAAGAAAGTTTTGGGAACCGGTAACAGGAAGTTTTATACATTCCAGAATTTGTCCTGAAAAGAAATATCCTGCTCTTTGTTTCACAAGTGAATTTCAGAGGGTAATAGCAACAGGGGATTCTTTTCGTGAGAGGGTCACAGATACGTCCAAGAAAAGACTCACAGAGGACGAGGTAAGTTGGTCTTTTGCTCAACCCACAGGAAGTAAGTGGGTTAAGAACTATCAAGAAAGAGATTGCCTTATGTAGAGTTTCTGTCCCTGTGATTAGGGAAATTGTGGAGACAGAGCTAGCTTCATCTGCCTGGAGGAAAGCCAGCAAAACTAATGGAGATTTAATTATTGGCTCTATTCCCATTTGGGGGTGGGAAAAAGCCTTAATCCAACGTAGCCCATGGGGTGCTGTTGAAGAGACCCCAAATATTTGGGGACATTTGCGGCTTAAAAAAAACCTTATAGAAGTTTCTCTACAAGTTCTGAAAATATGTGTATTTACTTTAGGCATAGTTTGAAAACCAAGTTACTTGCTGCTATATAGGCCTAAAGGTGGCAAGTAGGCCCTCATGCAGTTCAATGCAAGCCCTCAAGTGGAGTCAGAAGGATACACCCAAACAGCCAATAGGATAAGGTGAGAAATGATTAGCTGGTCGAAGAAGGCGAATGGCCGACAAGAATGGGCAAAAAGCCCCCTCTATATCTCTGAAAGCTGTGAAATAAAACCCTAAAAAATGTAAAAAAGCAAATTATTGCTAAACAGTACCAGGCCATGATCCTCAAACCTTTAAAATCTTGGGGGCAGATGTATCAAGATACCATTTTGCACTTCTCAAATAGCGATTGTTAAGGAATCGCTATTTGAGAAGTGCAAAATGGTATGTATGTAGAATTTCGCTATTTATTAGCGATTCCTTAGAATTCCTTAATTGTGATTAGCAAATTGCTAATCGCAATTAAGGAATAATTTCCCATTCATTTCTATGGGCCAGGAGGCCCATAGGAATGAATGTAAAATTATACTCAATTTGCGATTAGCAATTAGCTAATCGCAAATTGAGAATAATTTCAAGGGTGCAAGGGTGTCTTAAGGACACCCTGCTGCACCCCTGAATTTGATATGTGTACGTATATGGCGCACATACATGCCCTAAGAGCATGTATGAGCGTCATATGGCACCTTTAGAATTAAAAAAAAGTGCTTTTTGAAAAGAATTCGCAAGTTACCACCAACTACAAGTTGATGGTAATTTGCGAATTCTTAGTAAAAAATCGCAACACTGAAATGCTTGATACATTTCAAATCTTAAATCGCAATTTGCTATTTCTTAAAAGCCTCGCAATATTAAGGAATCGCTAAATTAGCGATTCCTTAATATTGCGAGGCTTTTTGCATGATACATTCCAAATCCCGTTTTTTTTGTCGCAAGCGCTGCTATTTTCCGAATCGCAGCGTTTGCGACAAAAAAAACGGATGATACATCTGCCCCTTAATCTCTCAAAAAGCATGTTTTAAAAAACACATCCAGCCAAAAATATACTTCCACAGAGAAATTTACAATAAGAAATATATTAAAGACAACAAAACATGCAACAAATAGGAGAGCCACAGGAAAAGAAGATTCATATATATATCATCTCTCCTTGACCCTAATTCCCTAAAGAGACTCAGACTAGCCAGGGACTTCATAAGTAGCTTTCTTTGTTTGGTCAAACCCACCCTCCTCCTAAATATTTCTGCCTCGAAAAACACTGCGTATCTTGTATGACAAGACTAAGCTCGTTTGTGGATTATGATATCATATTACTAGCGGCCTGATGTATAAATCCCTGTTCACAAAACAGGATGTCCAAACTGTACAGATTGGCTTGTAAAGAGGGATGTAATTTGCAATGCAACCAATGTTCTAATAGATTGCATCTCAAATTATTTACCCCCAGATTCATCAAGAACACATTTTGCTATTCCTTAATAGCGAAAAATAGCGATTCGCTATTAAGGAATAGCAAAATGCTATTCATCAAGACATCACTTCAAAAATACCGATTTCTAATAATTATTCCTTAATTGCGACTCGCAAATTGCGCGTCACAATTAAGGAATATCTCTGGGAAGACAATCTCAATTTGCTAATCGCAATTAGCAATTCGCAAATTGAGATTGCGATTTCAAGGGTGCCGGGGTGTCCAAAGGACACCCTGTAGCACCCCTGAAATGGTAATGTACACTGGTGTTGCGCACACCCATGTCCAAAGGACATGTGTGTGTGTAACATACAACTTAGAAAAATGCACTAAAGTGCATTTTTCTACGTTTTCTTTTTACAATGTAGTTAGACTTCGCGGTAAATAGCGGCCCCAGATTGCGAATTCTCAATTTTAAAATGGTTCATGAATTGCATTTAAGGAATCTCAAATTGAGATTCCTTAAATGCAATTCATCGCAATTTAGCGATTTCTAGAATTGCGATTTTTGCATTTGGGATGATGAATCCCAAATGTAAAAATAGCGCTTGCAAAGGGCCAGATTCTCAGAATCTGGCCCTTTGCGAGCAGATTTTGGCTTGATGAATCTACCAGTTAGTCGCAGCATGCCACAAAATGACATGCCTAACTACTATTAAGAAGGCAAGTCACAATTTGTGACTCCCTACAATAGGCTGTGATTAAAGGCATGTAATACATTGTATAGAATTTGGAATTTACTCATATTTGTGGGTATTTTGTGGTCAGAGAGCCTGTGATTTTGCGAATTGCAGGTTTTGCTACAACAACTCAATGTCCCACCTCAGACCCTGGATTTCTTCAGAAAGTCACACATGCACTCAAACCTCGTGTGGTATGCCATGCCATCTCCTCAGACACTACAGTAGAAATACAAATACGGTTGCATCGCCCTTCCACTGACCTTAGCTCCCAAAGGCAAAACATTAGAACCACTCGCATTCATTGCTGCCTCTATAGGAATGGAAGGGGGTTAGTGCTGAGGACTGACTTTCTCCAACCAAAATAAATCATTACTGCCGCAGCTACTGGAAGGTAATGAACAGAGCTAGCAACTGCACTTTTCTGGAGATGCTAGCATTAACATCTTAGGGGAAAATGAGAGACCCATGAATAATCTGCCAGAAGTTCCCCATCATTCTAACGATCCAGGAAAACTGCCCCCTAATGAACTTACACACAAACACAGCTTTCCTCAATAGTTTGGACCAAACATACCCCATCACACATTTCCGGCAACACTGCGAAATATTAGTGTTGCACTCCCAACACCATATCTATCCCCTGCGTATTATTGTTCACTGCCTATTGCTGTCCTTCACTGCCTTTTGAGTCATATTGAGTTTCTCATTTATGGCACACTGGAAATCATGTCCTTCTGCTTACTCTTACAGCATTTGGCTCCCTGAAGGTTCATGCCAATCGGGGGGAGGGGGGGCATACTGACAGCAGGCAATGGCACTTAGTACCATCTCTATCTACATCATCAAGATACTTCCGTCTAGCCCCCAACCCTTCTCTTCACCCTGACTGCCCTTGCATTCGGTGTCCTCATCCATATAATGTTCTACCCTGGTCTCTACCTGTGCACCTCCCTGCATAAGCACAGCCCCCTCCCTCAAATGGGTCTGAGGCACCCGAGTCCTGTTCTACACCCTCTTATGGCCTAGAAATGAGCAGCATGCCCAATGACTCAGCTGCTTGTGTCCACCCAGGGACGTTGTGAATCAGCCCCGCTCTCACCTCCCACCACTGCTTCAGCAGTTACAGAGGGGGAGTTGTTCTTTATGGACCTCTTCGATCTGCAACTCGGCAGACAAAAGCTCAGAAGTAACGCCAAAAAAGATGCATTAATAGAAAAGGAAAGATGGATGTAAGGTTAAAAGGAAGGATGAATGAAAGAGTGGACGGCTGAAAGAAAATATGGGGGTTTAAAGGATGGGTGGGTGAAGGGATGAAAGGATGGCCAGGCGAAAGGGTAAAGGATGGTTGAAAGGATGGCTAGGTGAAAGGGTAAAAGGATGGCTAGGTGAAAGGTAAAAGGATGGTTGAAAGGATGGCTAGGTAAAATGATGGGTGGATTGATGGATAAGGAAGGAAGTAAGGGAGGGACGGAGGGAGGAAGGAAGGAAATAAAGTGTAGGGAAGGGAAGGGAAGGGAGGGAAGGAGAAGGAAGGAAGGAACTGAGGGAGGGAGGGAGGGAGAAGTGAAGGAACGGAAGGGAAGGGAAGGAAGAGAGAAGGGAAGGAAAGGGAGAGGAAGGGAAAGGTAGGGAGACTGAATGGTGGATAAAAGAATGAATGGATGACAGAATGTAAAGGTGAAATGGTGGATATCTGCATGTGAACGTAAGGGTGAAAGGATAAATGCTTAGATGAAAGAAATACGGGAGCTCTTCTGGGGAGGGTCGTCTAACAAGCTTCACTTGCTTGGTGCCATCAGAGCTTGGCTTCAAACTGATGGGTATTTTCGTTTTTTTTTTAGCTACTCCCTTGTATCCACCTTATATATGCCATGCTTGTCACCGGCACTTACAGAGAACACCCTATCCGGTCCCTCATACCGGGACCGATCATAAGCATTGTCGCACTTTATGGCACTGTGTTGTTCCTTTCTATAGCAATACTGTGGCTATTGTAGATTTGAACTTTAACTCATCCTTCTAGGTTTGTGGAGATTCTATATAGGGAGAAAGAGGGAAACGTTTGCCAAACCAGGGCATTAGATCAGAGGGATAGAAGGGTCACATGGGCAATGGTGCGAAGTAGAATCCAGCATGTGTGAATAGGCACATGATCTATTACAGTGAACTTGACGAAAAAAAATATAATTTAAATAGGTGTGAGGTGAAGCTGTTTTTTGAGAGTATAATCAGTAGGGGCTGCTACCGGATGGGGCTGGGAGAGGAATGTAATTTAAAAAAAGTACTTACATTTAACAGCCGGCCGCTGCCTCTCCTTCATTCTCCATCCTTTATCCCCACATAAACTTGGCCTGTGCTGTGGAAAATGTGCCCTTTTTCCAATTATATTAAGTTAGTATTACCAATGTCTCTATTTCGAATTGTTTTCCTAGTTATAACTTTGGCAATTTGTTTCTGTCTTCCCAATTAAAGATGGTTTTTCAAACATGTCTGCCTCAGGTTTTATCTCGACATGCAGGTTTGAACCCTGTTTTATCTCTCTGTCAAGTGTTGCTTTCTGTATAGTTACATTCAGTAAGTGTTACAGCCTGGTCTGTATCCTGTGTAGAGACAAAGGACATGCCCTGAGGCCCTGCAGTGCAGGGGGACCACAATCCCTCAAGGGCCAGCCCATGCAGCCCAAGGCCAATGTCTGTGAGATATGGGAGACTGAGGAGTGTACATGAGTCAGCCCATCATTTTGCATTTCGCACTGATCCAGTGGTTTTCATTAGCACTGTTTGGTAGCAGGCTCTTCTTTCAAATGAACTCTGAATGATATTCGCAGTAAGTGTGTGTTGAGTTGAGTTGTTCCACAAACCACTTGGCTGCCTTTCAGGCAGACATCTCGCTGTTTCCAATTACATCAAATTGTTGATCCAAATATGTCTCTCTCACGTCGTGTTCTCCCACACAATTTACTTTCCAAGTGAATTAAATTGTCATTCCAAATTTTCCTCTCATAAATGATCTTCTTTTCCTTAGATTAATATACATTTCTGGCAAAGACACCCTTATTTCAATTGAATGTTTTAAATGTGGCTCACTCTCTCAATCCTTCTTTGCTAAAACAACCCCTGCCTACATATCTGAAAAGGGAACTTGGTGTTCCAATGTTTGAAGTAATTTCCTCTCACAGCTACAGAATTATACTGTTGTTAGCTAGATCTTGCTAGCAAAAAACAGTATAATTCTTTCAATTTAAATTGCTTTGGTACCAAAAATGTGTATTTCCAGTGACGTAAATTTCACATTACATATGTATTTTGCTCAATGCACGTTCCCCTATTCAACACTGGGGTCAGGAACTTGAAACTATTCACTGCTGTGAAGGAAGTACAAGAAGGCAGGGAAACAATAAAAAGCAGAAGTAAGGTGATATTCATTTAAAGGCAATTGAAATACCAAATGTGGTGCCTCTACTCAGAGATGCAACTAGAGTCAAATTTCAGGGGGGGGGGCTAAATTTTTTTTTGGGGGGGGGGGGGGGGGCTGAATCTTCCAGCAATATGCAGAGTGAAGATGCAGGGTCTCTAAGAAGGGGTGAAAACACAACAAAGCCTCATTAGCAAGTAAATGGCCTTTTAAAGAGCTGGGAAGTACTCGGGTGCGGCTGTGTGTGTGCCCGGGAAGCTGTCTTAGCCGGGTTGACACACATGACGGAGGGGGGGGGGGGGGTTGAAGCCCTTTGAGCCCAATGGGCGTTGCACGCCTGCCTCTACTGGGTTATGATCCCTCAGGAAACTCTGGTCTGACTAGCTGGTAAATATGCCACCGTTTTTTGCAAACTGTTATGCAGCAAATATTTCTTGCAAAAAAAGTATTTTCAAAATGCATTGTTGAAGTTTCTCAAACAATCAAAACGTTATCCAGGAATGCTAAAGTTGCTGTCCTAAGCTGTGTCTTTTGAAAGTTCTTTATTTAAAATATTTCTTCTTAATACCACTGAAAAACCACCATGTACACTTTACTGTAATTAAATATTCTGATCCCTAGGAATTGGGTTGGTGCAGGGAGACTGTGTAGCAACCCGTTCTTGGGAAGGAGGCACTTGGTTCCTAACTCCGGAGGTGGGTTTTGATCCATGGGTCCCCATATTTCGTTACAGGGTACAGAACTTATACGCTCTACATGCATACTCACTAGCGGTGATGGGCGCTCTGGGTTGCCAGTGGGGAATGGGAAATTCCAGCTGGGAGCATATACCACCTGACACCATTGTCTCATGTATAATTGTGGTTGGGGCACCGGCAAGTAGTTTCCCACATTACTGCCCTTTATGGGGTACTGAGTCGTTTTTTTCTCTGATTATTGGTATGACCGATTGCCTCCTTTAGAAGCACTAGGAGGAACTACTATAGGGATACTTGGCCCTGTTTGAGTCCTTGTGTACATGTCAACCTGGCCGCCTGGAGAGTGGTTGGACCAACAGGTCCATTTTAATTAGTCCCAATAGAACTAGCTATCATTAGAACCCAAGGTCACAGTTATACACTAAGTAGTTGCATTGACTTGCACATCCTCTTAGCTTCTGTGGACATGTGTAAATGACCTTTGGAATTGCTGTTCTACACAATGAAAGATGAGCCCTGGTCCCTGAAAGGGTTGGTAGTGTCATCCACACCGGCCAATCTGAGTATTGGGGCAAAGATGCATTCATAAAAGACTGCTGATGGTAGAACAACATCTGAAGGGAGTAGCAGTGGACCTGCCTCCCATCTGAATGATGGTGAGTACGCCACACATTTCTTGGAGTAGACTTCAGCAAGTGCAATTGAAGCTGTTTTTGCAGGTCTTCTGGAGCACAAGGAGGTAGAATCTCTCAAGTATTCTGTAGGTCTACCGGACAGAGTTGCATGGCACAACTCTCTTGACAAAAGAAAAGCGAGTAACTGAACTGCTCTTGAAGGAATCTAACTTCTGCACTGCTATGTCTGATGGCAACTTAGGATAAACTGCTAATAAACATCGAATTTTTTATAGAACTATAATGTTTAGAGTGTGAATGTGTTGATTGGGTTAGTGCAGTAACTAGAACCATGCAAGTCCTCTCTGATCTCGGCTTTGATTGAGGATATCCCTTCGACGTTGCTGGCAAAGCGCTTGAGAACACAGACAAACGGAGGTAGCATGGCGGGGTAAATGCGACCCAAAAAACACCCACTGCAAATGTTAGTAATACTTGTGCGTGTTTTGGAAATCAACCAAAAACTACAGAAGCTTTTTCATTAGATTTCAGAAAAATATGCACGCCCCATTGGACAGTCAATGGCGAGGATACGCTCTCAATACTCCTGTTTGGAGCGGAACAATATTTTCTGATAGTGCCATCACAATTTTGATTTATCTTTTGTATCACCTGAGGAACTCTTGCTTGGGTTTTACTCTGCCTATTGAACCCTACAGGTAACTTGAAGACTGGCAGACACAGGGCCTACATCACAAAGAGCCTCCGCACTCATTTCAGAGGCCCCGCAGTCGTGGGGGAGTCTATGTTCTTGGGGCGGAATCTCCACAATGAGAATTCTCAATGCCGAGATTCTGCCCTGAATGTGGAGACTCCCCCACGACTGCGGGGCCTCCGCCATGAGTGCGGAGGCTTATTGTGAATCAGGCCAACAGTTTATATTAGTAGGTCGAACTATAGTACTGTTCCGCACAGTTGTTTCAATCCTTGTCTCTATTCCACAAAAAGTGTTGGGCCTTGTAGGAGAGTCTCACAGTGGGAGCAGGTGCCAAGCAAGAGCACAGGATAAATAATGAATGGCTTTTTAAACAGGTGTACGGTTTACAAGAAGACATGAATTATGTGAAAAAGAACGTTTAATAATGTATGAAAGTGTGTTTACGCCTGGGACGAGGTTGATCAATATTAAACATGCCCTATTGTACTCTGGTCTGCCTGTTTGATAAAGCGACAAGAAGAACAAATCTTCCATGGAAACATGCTCACGAGAAAAAGAACCGAACAAAGAGGAACCCACTATTGCCACAATTTGTCTACAGTGGCAGCGTTGAACCAATGCACAGAATGTTTTTTTGTTCTGTACAGTCAAATTTTGAGATGAAAAATCCGGTTTGGGCATTTGGCCAGTGCTTTAGGCCCACAGGCTGAGGCGAGCTGTGTACCTTTTTTTCCTTAAATCATATGGATTTTGAGGCTGGTTTGCCCTGCTCCTTGGAACTCAAAAGGCTCCTGCAGCCTATTCCCACCCCAGCACCAATGGACCAGCCCATTGCCACGCACAAAGGGGAGAGCCCAGAACCCTGCTAGACTTCAGAACATTGATTTCAGTTCAAATTTGGAGAAAGTAAGCCCAGCAAACTTCATGCAAAGGCAAATTTAAGATAAAAGCAAAATTGACATTCTCTCTATACCGTATAGACTTTTCATGTTGGTTGCAGATACTACTTCCTTGAAAATAAATAGGATCGTCTTCTGCGTGTTTTAAAAATCCATGTTATTACAGTCTGCTTCTGCCACCTCACCACCTCACAAACAGTTTTCCCCCTTTTATTTTAGCCCAACTGTTGGTATTTGTTTAAAAAATATATGAACAGTGTCCCCTACCCCCCCCCCAACCCCCCCCCCATGCCAGCACCCTCAAAAACTTGAAAGGTAAGGCGATAATAAAACTGGTTTTAAACCAATTTTATTATTGTTTTATTTTTATTTTAACTAAGTGCGCCGAATGTTGGGGGTGGGACCAGGGGGGTGACAGGCACTGAGGACGCTGGTATGCGCTGCCTTCAGTGTACATGTGGATTTAATCGGCCATCTCAGGATGGCCAAACTGACATGCGCACTGAAACTGTCTCCAACTCGAGCTGCGTTGCTGGTTTGAAGACAGCAGGCACAGTCTCCCAGTCTAACTGGGAATGCAAATCGAGGGCGCTCGGGCATTCCTGAGGCTGCTCTCACGCTGCAAGAAAGCAGCATCAGGATTGGCCACAGGGGATTCTGGGAGCCTGTCTGCAGAGGAGCAGACGAGCGTGTTGCGGCTGGCTGAAGGTAAGTTCTTATTTTTTTATTCTTTTTTTTTTTCCGGTGCAGTCTGTTGTTGTCACCCCCCGTCTCTGCACTCTACCCTGACACCAGCCACCACTGAAGTTAAAGGAGCAGGCAACTCATTGGGTAACTCATGGCCACAGCCAACACCAATAAAGAGTTTAAGGTCCATGTTTCCTAAAGTATACTCGCATTCTTCTCTTCCTCTCTTTAATCACAGGAACAGAGACTAAAAAAGGACAACTTTATCCCCAGATACAATAAATAAACCTGTCTTTCTGCTTCGAAACACAGGAAATTGCATGTTCAAAGTCTGCTGTGCAATGTGTTTCATACAATTTTAAAGAATCTTTTAGAGGGGAATATGGAAAGAGAACACTCATTCTTTCCTGAACAAGAGTGGAGAGAACATCTCACTTTTTTTTTGCAGTCTGATATAGCCAAAGCAGAGACTCGAACCCAATTCTCCAGTTCCAAAGTCAGCAGTGCTGGTTGTTACGCCACATCCTCTCCGATATTTCACCACACTTCTTTCAAACTAACAGTGTGCCTGGTGTTGACATAAATATTGATAATTCACATAATGATCACTACAGATTAAAATGTATCTTGCTGTTATCCACCAAAAAGGTAACCATTTTAATAGTTGTGAAAGGGTGAGAAAGTCCTGCCAGAAACTAAACTGTGCCCTGAAGTTCAAACATACACTTGAGCTACACACACTTCAATGGTTCAGTGATTTTGAAGGCTTGTAAATAATGTAATACATCTATCCTGGTGATCTGTTGTGAGAGTTTCACACTCTAGTAAGCCAGTTTGTATGTAGTGAGTTTTTGTGTAGCTTGCTAAGTGTACCGTGACACTTGCTTCAGACCTTCAAAGGGCAAAATGACCAGTCTCACACTTGAGAAGACTAAAAAGTGATAAATGGAATGTGTGAATTCATCTCAGCCACTGGTAATTTAGGATCGTATCTCAGCCCATCATTATTTTGCTCATCTCACCACCCCACATTAGACCCAGTCATGTTCAATTCTGCCTTGGCTTGCTCCAATGGGAACCGTACAGGCCCAAACTGCCAAACCAGATCCTCTCTGAACCAGAACACAAGCGACCCCAGACTGGTTTTGGGCTAGTTGGGCCTCTTCAGTAAGTCAGGTGCAGCTTGGTTCCAGTAGCACAGTGAGCATCAGACCCATCGTACTTATGGCATCACAATGAAAAACACAAAAAGCGATGGATGCAATGCGTGAATTAATCTCAGCTATTGGTAATCACAGAGACGCATTTCACTTTCTGGGAAACAAACTTACCTCCATCTTGTGCACAGGAACAGGCCAGGGATTTCCAAAATGAAACCCACGTTACCATGCTCAGCTTCGATCAAACATTCAAACATATAATGTATGTACCACACAGGCCATGTACACAAACATGCACAACATGAAACTGGCATGGGGCTTTCAAAATTTAACCAATCAAACTCTGCTTCATTCAAAGATATAATGCTTAAATTATTATATTAAGCTACTGGTAATTACTCTTTTTGACACATTCCACTATCTGGGAAACAATCACACCCCCATCTTGAGCACAGGAACAAGCCAGGAGCTTACAAAATGGAACCCACAGACCTCCATACTCTGCTTCATTCAAACATATAATGAATATACCCCTCAGGCCAAATACATATACATGCGCAATATACACTTGGGATGGTGGCACAATGATCTGGGTTACTGCCTCAAAGAGGAACTTTACACAAGTGGCCCAGTAGGGCTTCACTCCAGTGTCATAGTTAAAAATGTCTGGCGACAAATATTTACAACCTCTCTACATGCTAAACCCATGACAGGGACAGCAGTCTACTGTTAGCCAAATGAGGAGAGGCTTGGTGCACCCCTTCATGTCACAGGACAGGCCCATGATCTCACTCGTGTCAAGAGACAGGCCTTTTATTTTTGGATATATGGAATCATAGGTTAAAACAACAACAAATCAGCTAAGGCTGATCTTTTACTGTGTGCTACTGGCGCGTAGTGAGATATGCAAACAATGGGTGGCATTAGCCCTTCCTAGTTTTGACAATTGGATGCGCTCTGTCAAGAATACAGCCGCTTTGGACATGATGGGTTTTAGAAACCATGATTTTTGGCTCCTGATGCTTGAATGGCGTGATAAAGAAGTGCTAGTAAATAAAATCCGAGGTCCGATGATTAAGCCTTCTCAGCCTCAATTGGTTTCGTCTCTCTGCTGGGTAGAGAGAGGGGGTAGAGAGACAAAAGGTAAAACAAGGAAGATGGAGGCCAAACCCGAGAGCGGCACAGAAGCTGATCTCCAATCTTTCCTTCCGGCTACCAGCACATCAGATCAGGTCACAGCATCCATCCAATTGTGCAAGCGGAAGAGTGTTTATTTTCTCTTCCTGTTAAAGAGGCAAATGAGGATTTTCTTTTTTAAAGAGACAGGCCTTGGTCTCTCTGAACATTCTTTAGTACTGTGAAGCTATGGCCAAAATCAACAAGCATTGGTGAGTGCCAAGCTGTTTGCCAATGTTTGTACAGTATTATTTAAAAAAGAAAAAAACATTTCAAGAACAGAGGACGAAAAGCAAACACATATTATGGGATCTCTAATCTGTATACCGAATTTTATGTTTTTTATCTTTATAAATCACATGTTTTATTTTCATATACTTTTCACTCAGGAAGCTGAACAGAATTTAAAACGGATAAGAAGTCCCCAAATGTAAAGGGAAACATTTGCCAAAGCCTAATTTGCTTGCCACAGGATTTACTCATTTGGTCTTCTGTAATAGCCCAATGAAGTGAAGTGATTTATGGGTTGCCTGGAGAAGTGCTATGTTAAGTACACTGAAGTAATCAAATGAAAGCTGGAACAGTAGGTTCTTTATGTTACTTTATTAAGATGTTAAGTTAAGATGATAACCCCATCAGGAGCAGCTGTCCTGCTGCTCAGCCCTCATCCAACTGACATTCATAACACACTCACATTCCAAACATCCAACATTCCACATCTCATGCATACAAGCTGAGCAGCAGGAAGATACAAGATACAACATACACCTTCTGCCTTAGAAGCAAACTGGTGAGTGCAGAAAATGGCCTTTTCCACTGTGCCATAAATGTCTTTGTATGCCAAAGCTCGTGCTTTCATGCAATATGTCAAATGAAAGAAATAAAACAAAAAACAATGCATATAAACTCGGAGAGGAGGGGAGCAACACATCATAGGGGGAAGCAGTACACAGAGGAGAGAGCTAGAAAACACATGCACTCTCAAGAAGTGCTCAATGGATGAAAAAAAACAGTTGCTCCCTAATGTGAACAGTGGAAGGACACTAGTTAGCCAATCAAAAGGATTGCAAAGAAGCTATGCGCCAGCAAAGGGACAAACATAAGAAGAGAAAGGCAAACGCCTGAATAAGAAGCAAGTGAAATGAAATGAAATGAATGAAACTTATATAGCGCACGACTTACCCTGGGGCATATCCGCGCTTGCTTAGGGAACCCGTCCTGGTATTCCCCTGTGAGATAACCCTGGCAGGGTATCCACAAGGTGAAAGCCAGGCATCCCACCGCGAGGGGCCGTTGTGGAGATTAAGCAAGCTATTGCCCAGAGTCGCAGAGTGTGAACCCGTGAGTCGAGAAGGCACCGGAGCGAGAATTAACGAGTCCGTGGAATTTTGAGCCCACGACCCGCCGAGGCAGGGAATTGAACCCTGGTCCAGGGCCGAACTCAAGCTCCAGGTCTGCCGCCTCTGACCCCTGAGCCACACTTCTCCACAAGTGAATGAGAGTGACCATAAAGTCAATCAATGGGAGGCTGTATGCCACTGTAAGTTCGCAATAAGTCTTTTGGAACGAGACACATGCGCTATCTGGTAGGCACGACCTAAAAGCCACAATACCACATACTTTAGGCCAGGCCTTCTGGGAAGGGGAAAATGTATGTACACCCATTCCAACAACTTGTACACTTGAACTGTCCTGAAACAACCATTTTTAGAAGAAATTAGCAGCAGTTAAAACCACCTGTGGAAACCCAATTCCATTGGACTCTGAATTGACGCTCTGAGGGTTTATGAATCCAAGGTTAGAGATTATGTGCTCCACTAATCATCTATTTGATGAATTGTGGCTACCTACAAAAAAAACAAAGAGCTCCTATGGGGGCCCAGTGGCTGTGGAAGGCATATTGACTATTGGCCAAGGTGCAAGCTACAGGCAGGCACGGATAATAACGGGCTTAGGATATTTATGCGTACATGGATATCTATCCATGATTGTTTGAGTGAAGGCTGCAAGAAGGTCTCCTTCCACGTTCAACTCTTTGCATTTACCCTCTTCAGTCCTTAATCATGCATCTAGCGAGCTCAGTGTTAGAGTGCGATCAAGCACTCACAAGATTGTGTGGTGAACACTTCACTATTTCGACCTCTCTACCCCCGGACCTCTCTAATGAGGCAAGGATGGGCCTGGTGCTCTGTTTGATTTCTCTTTATATGTCTGGGACATTGCTCCCACTGCCTGTCGACACCTGCAGCGGTATGGAATGTTATGGTGCACATGTCTGTTTTGTGCATATTTTTAATTAAATGTTATTCAAAACTAGATTTAGCCCTAACTGCAGACAATGACAGGCTGCGCTATTACCAGGCTTACTTCCCTAACTTGAAGTGTCAGCTTCAATTACGTGCTGCTATAAATCAGCGAACGCGTTGTGTCTCCGACAGAGGAAACAAGGAGCCCCTCTAATGAACCTCCGAGCAGCGCATAATGCGGCGCTTGTACCCATATCCACCCCGGAGCCAGTACATTCCGCTGGCCCGACAGACGCAGCCAGAGCACGCATGGCTTCCCGCGCGGACAGAGGCGAGGTTCTCCCTGTAACACGAGGTCACAGCAACATGACCCCGGTGCCTCCTGAGTTACTCCTTTTGTGGACGTACAGAATAGGCATTCAACAATTAACTGCACTGTGGTTCGCTTGTTAATGTATTTGATTGGCAAAAGCAGCCTAAAAATATTAAAAGCGAGGGGAAAAAGAAAATGTATATTTAAAATCTTCGATAATGTTCATTAATCTGTAGAATTTGAGTAGCAAATGAGAGATTACAAAAAAAGAGCAGAGCTTGAAAGCTGCACTTTAATTACCTGGTTAGATTCGCCACATCTTGACAAAGTCTCAAGCGCTCCTGACTCTGCAGCACATATCAGGTCTCCCCAGCTCTCTGGATCAGCAGACCGCTTACCCTCTTGACATGTGTTCCACTGACTGCAGCTCAATAATGCAGAATTGTGACCTATTCTTGGATATGCAGTCGATAGCGGAGTCACTTCGGCCCAGGGATGATGGACAACATGACACCCGCTGGCTGGACCAGGGTAATATTTTGGCCATCCAGACATTCATTCTGCTGCTTTTAGATATAACTGTATTTTTCGGCTAATTAATGAATAAAGTGGGAAGATCAGTGGTGGGCAAACACCGTGAATCCCTCTTGCCTGGGTTTATCACACAAATAAAATAATTCCTGCTACTAGAGTGGGTCTTACCCCTTCACACACCAGTCACACCCGCATGGCCTTACTGTCAACACAAGAAAATATTTTTCTTTGAGGCGTTTAAATAAAGGCTCCAATTAATTTTAGCTGGTCTATTCATAAGTTCTGCTAAATAATAACCCATTATTTTCAAACTCATTAAGGCTGTAAAATAGTTGATTTCCTGAACACTTGCTGCAGTGTCTTGGGTGTTGCCCTAGAAGTCAAAAGGGTTGAATTAACTCATTGGTTCCAATCCAAGCAAGAACATCTAAGCCTTTCTTTCTTTGAAAGAAGCTATAAAGTAAGACTGGCTCTTTGGAGGGGAACAGAAGTTGTGAACTTGCTGTACATGAGTCAGTCTTTTTATCCCTCTTATATGATAAACAGGACTGCCACAGTGCTGGTTAACAAAAAAGGTTGGAAAACACTAGAATGTTAGGAGCTTAATAGTAAAAAAAAAGAAGTGACATAGGGTGAAAAGGCTTGTGGTTACAAGAGCCCTATGCGTACACTCAATTCTTACCCTCAATATGTGAGATCTGAGAGGGAGCTCGAACAACCATCAAGAGACCAGGAGGATAATGATGCACACTCTGCGGCTTGAGAGACTGTGATGGACAATGGCACATTGGGGGAGCATTCTCGACGTAGTCTACCCAACTCATTTTTTTTTTTTGTATGTTCTTATATAGCGCTCGAATCACCCTGGGGCATCTCGGCGCTTGCCTTGGGAACCCGTCCTGGCTTTTCCCTGTGAGATAACCCGTACTGGGCATCCCCAAGGTGAAAGCCAGGCATCCCGCCGCGGTGGGGCCGTTGTGGAGATTAAGCAAGCTAATGCCCAGAGTTGCAGAGTGTGAACCCGTGATTCGAGTGGGCACCGAAGCCAGAATTATCGAGTCCGTGGACATTTGGGCTCAAGACCCTGCCGCGTCGGGAATTTAACCCTGGTCCCGGGTCTGACCTCTGCTTCAGGGTCTGCCTCCTCTAACCAGTGAGCCACACTTCTCCACTCCTTCATGCACTGGAGTATGAAAGCTCATTAAAATATCACAGCTTCTTTGGTGGGTGTGCATCTCACTCCTGGGCTCCAAATGCAGGGTCCTCCAAGATATGGAGATAATAGCCTGCTTTATGGGAGACTTGCAGCCCTCCTGATTCACACAGAACCTGATGTAGCATGCGTGTGCTGGAGGATGGTGGGGTGAAGAACTGGGCGAAAGGTCACAATGTATTAGTATTAATCTCCTGGTACTATCCTATTGTGGTACTGGAGGTATGGACAAGTTATTTGTGTTGTGGTATCCCCCACGAATATCTGTTTGTCTGGGTGATATGTTTGGAATTGATTGTAGTATTAGATTTTTGCTCGGGCAATGGGTTTGAAACAAAAACTGATTTTGTGCCGGGGACTAGTCCATCTTTCTATTCGCTCCTATTTTTGATGATAATTAAAGAGTTTCTTTTTTATTATACAGCAGGGTGGGTGGAACTATTGTCATAAAATGTCCTTGGTCTAAATAACTATACAAAAAGACATGCGGTGTTGTCAATCATTAGGCATCAAGGGTCGGATAGCTTTCCTTTATCAGACCCATTTCAAGGCATAGGAATACGCTAAATTGGCTGAAAAACATAGGGGGTTCCTGCATACATCCTCTTACTCCACTTTCACAAGGGAAGTAGGGGATTGACCATTAGGTTTAGTGCGGGAGTGGTATTTAGGACTAAAACAGTACAGAACTAAAAGATCCTGAATGGAGTTTTTTGGCACAGAGTTGATAAATGTTTATGCCCCATCATTCATGTATATGTTCTTCGTTCTAAGGTTATTTCAGTAGTGATGCCTTGACTCAGTGTCCCCATCGGGTGAGCAGGAGACTTTAGTTGTATCATTTTGGGTGTCCTGGATATTTTTATAGGGCCTCCTTGCTAGCCTTACAGATGAACAGCATAAGGAGCGGGACGTCCCCCTCACCTGCAATGACTTCTAGCCTGGCCTGGCTAGCAAAAATGCAACAGGGGAAGCCTACAGGCAATGTTAAAATAACAGGTAGAGATTTACACCAGTGCCGGAACATATTTTCATATGTTTTTCTCTGTTCACCGCCAACACCAGTAGTGTGCCAGGAAACTGAGCCAGGTGTAGGTTTCCGGGCATACTAAGTGGAATGTGATGCCCCATGTTCGAACGGCTCCTGGCTCCCCTGAGCGGAGTTCTACATTGTGTAGAAATATTTTGCCCTGAGTGAACACTTTTCCTCTTCAGTCTACACCATAGCAAATCGGTGAGAGATCCGTTCCCCTTCCCATAATGGAAGATCAGTTACTTTTGGCTCGAGTAAATCTTCAACCATTTCCCGGGCGGGAAGTGGTTGCATCAAAGTTTGGGAATGGCCACAAGAATACATGTATGTGGTCGATCTGAAACTTCCAAGGCAAACCCCGCCAGAAATATCCACACGAGTAAATGCACTTACGCTTGTCAAGAATCCCTTTTCTGAATTTCTGGGTAGGTGTGAATGCGTCTTTTTCTGCTGTAAACTTACGTTTTTGGACAGAAATGCCTTTAGGATTAGGCCTTGACTTTCTAGGAATTTGTTTTCATAAGCCTAGGGACTCATCTGAACAGGTAAAACAATTGTATTCTTCATTTTAATCAATTTCAATCACTTTCAGTCTTTCAGAGGTGAGCACTAGCACCTCCAACCAAGATCTAATGATTGAAATTTGTAGCAAGCGTCATTAGGTGGGGATCCATTCTGATAGTTCAAGCTCACTTCCTTGCCTCGTCAGGGGTGCGCCACTCACCCCTTCATTCCCTGCTGTGCAGGTGGGCCCCCAGCCCTCCAGGGGCCAATCAATCCTACAAGAGGATCCCATTTAGTCCAAGCCAATGTATATCACTGAGATATGGGCCACTATGGAGCCCCTTCTCAAATTCTGCAGTAGGACCCATCATTTTGCATTATGCAATCTATGCCCATTCCTTAGAACAGTGTTCATAATTGATGGTATAGATCACATAATGACTCTGAACTCCTTTATGTGTGCCAGATTACACTGCAGTCCTAAAATAGATAATAGGCAACACTCTGGAAGTTCTACCTCAGACATCTGAACCAGAGTCTCTTACATTTATAGGACATATTAAGTGTAAATGTGTTTATTATCATTTTCAAAAATATAAACACAATACATAGACATGAGTAGTGCATTGCTTTAGAATGTATAATACACATGCAATCCGTTAACCACAGGAAGTATATTAACCACACAGTATATATGGTGAGAGGAACCATTGCCCATCGTAAGGTGGATGTCTGTAATAAACACTCTGCCTCTGCATCAACCCAAAAACACAAATGCCCCCCCTCCCCTGGTCCGGTAAACTCTAACTCCAGAAACAAGTCCACAATCCGTGTTAGTAACATAATGTGTTAAGCAACCGGGGATATTGCTTGTTCGTCCCATAAATCCGAAAGGTGCAACACTCTCAGGTCGCCAAACTTTCTGAAAGGAATCTGTGGTGTTTTGTAGAGTAGCTGAAATGTGTTCCATCTCCAAAATATACCAGAGCCTGTGCAGCCACCCTACGTGTGTGGGGAGAGTGGAGGAACCCCAATGTGACAATATATTTTGCACCACTGCCCCAATGCTAACCCCATCTGGCAGCCTCTCATAATTTTAAGTGGGAATGTTTTGGGTTGCGGAGGCCTAAGATGACATAAACCGGGAGCCTTAGGATCTGCGTATCGAATAGCTCGTCTATGACATCCCAAATTTTAGGCCAGTAATTGGTCAGCAACGGTTAGTCCCACAATATGTGCAACAATGAGCCCTCGTTATCGCAACCTCGCCAGCATGTGGGGCTCCTTTGTGGGTTGCCTCTGTGTAAGCGGGATGTGTGCTTCGCCCCATAATCGATCCCTTCCTAAACTTTCTGCGTAAGTTCCCCACCAAACTCTCTCCCCCACCTCCTTTGACTCGGTGTGACCTGCGTTTGCGGGCTATGTTGAATCATGTTGTACATGTCTGTTATCAGTCCGTTGTCTGAGGTTTTGGTAATCAGCCATTTTTCATAGTTGGTCAATCGGCGGGACCCCTATTCTTTAATGCCCCATTGGAGTACCCAATGCCTTGAGTTGTAAATATTGCAGTCTTTCGGCTTCAGGAATCCAGTAGTCAAGTTTCAGTTGAGTAAAAGGAAGTATGCCCACTAGGTCAAATAGATGGCCCACCGAGCGACAAAGAGTGTCTCTCCATGCTGAAAATGCCTTATCAGGCATCCTGAGTGAGAATTCAGTGGTTCCAAAGAGAGGTGTCAGGGGGGACGGGAATGTAGTTAGTTTCTTTGCTGTTGCCACTCCGTCCCAGACTGACATCACTGATTTGGTAATTGGTGACCCCATCAAGGCCCCAGGTCGTTGGGATTTCTTTAAAAAGGGGACCTTCCATAAGGAAATCCCCACAAGTGCTCTATCCTGACAGAACCATTTTTTTCAGATTATGGCCTTCCCCATTCCACTAAGTCCCTCAATTGTGCAGCTTTATAGTAGCTAAGGATATCCGGGATTCCTAGCCCACCTACTTCGGGTGCATATATCCCAGCGCCTTACTCATACTGGGTCTCGTTCCGGCTCAGACAAACTGGTTAATATCTCTTTGAAGCAAAGTAATCACTTGCCACAATGTCTGGAACAGGTATAGTGCTTTAGGTAAAAGAGACATTTTAACCGCTGCTATTCTCCCCAGCAACGAGAGAGTTGGTGTTTGCTCCAGGCGTCCAGATCTTTTTTCGCTTGCGGTGTCAGCCTGGGATAGTTTAGGTTAGTTGTTTGGCACACAGACGCTGCTAAATCCAGGCCCAAGTAGGGGCTAGAATCCACCATCTGGATTCCATAGAGCCATCCCTCCTCAAGCCGGGGTCCTGGTGTGATGGATTCAGGTTCAGTATCAATGATTTCCCAATGTTAACCTGGTAACCGGACACACAACTGAATGCATTTAGTTCCTCTAAAAAGGCAGGGGGGAATCTTTAGGTTCCGTCAATGCCACGATTACATTGACTGTGTAGAGGCTAATAGGATGCGTTTCACCCCCAAACGGAATCCCCTTTATGGTAGGGTTGTACCGGACCCTCTGTGCCAAAGGCTCAATGTAGAGGGCAAACGGCAAGGGGGATAACGGACAGCCCTGCCTGGCGCCCCTCTGAATGGAGAATGGGCGTCAGGAAACACCATTTAATTGTATAGACGCCATAGGGCGGGTGTAGCAACAACTTACCACCTTCATGAATTTCTCACCCAAGCCAACCTTGGACATTGTCTGACTAAGGAACCCCAGTCGACTCGGTCGAACGCTTTTTCAGCTTCAACCGTCGATATGAATGCATCCATATTTGTTTGGTAGGCCTTGTCTATTAGGTGGAGTACTCTCTTTCTGTTATCTGCGCACTGACGGGATTGAATAAATCCCGCTTGATCTGGCTCTATCAGATTTAGCATGCAGGGGCCTAGTCGAGCAGCAAGGATTCCTGTAAAGAATATAAAATAGACGTTGAGTAATGATAAGGGTCGATATGAACCACAATATTGTTTGTCTTAACCTGGCTTGGGCAACACCACAATTGCCGCCGCTAACATTGATGTGGGAATCGGGTTTGTACTCCCAAAGGAGTTGAACAGCCTCGTTAAGACTGGGGCTAAAATGTGGCAGAATTGCTTATAGAAAAGTGCATAAAGCCTTTCTGGGCTGGGGGACTTGAGGATCTTGAGACAAGAAATCGCTGTGACCACTTCATCAACTCAAATGGGAGCATCCAGTGCTGATGCCTGGTAAGGGGTTAGCGTGCACATAGCAACAGATTGCAGGTAATCTACGATGGTGGATTCTGAGGTGGTGTCCGCTGTGTATAATTTTTCGTAGAATTCCCTAAAAGTGCGGGCTATCTCCTGGTCATCAGTGACCTCCCTCTGTTCTTTCTCCATAAGTGGAAAGACCTTTGTTCGCTGTCTTTGGGCCCTCAGCCTGTTAACTAAGAGACGACCCATATGGCCCCCCAATGTAATAAGTGTGCTTCAGCCTGACTGCTGTGTACTCAGCCCTATCCAGGTCTATACTGGCCAGCTGTGCCTCAGCTTCTTTTAGCTGCTTCCAGACCCTGGGTGCGCCTGTCCTGCTGTGTACTCGTTCCAGTTCGTGTATCTGTGCTGCTAAGCTAGCTCTAAATGCCTTGCGTTTCTTATTTTCAGCCGCTGACAGTGCTATTGGCTCCCCACGCACCACCGTCTTCATTGCTTCCCATAGTGTCGCTAGTGATATGTCGGGTGTAGTGTTGATGGCAAAGTATTCCTGGATACTTTTGGTGAGCTGTTGTACCACTGTTGTCTTGTGAAGCATACTTTCTTTAAGTCTCCAGTAGCCAGCCGGGCGGGGGCTTGATAGCAATGATACATGTACAGTCAGTGTGTCGTGGTCAGAAAGGGTCATAGGATCTATATTCACCGCCGTGACTGCCCTGGTGACCTCCCTTGTCCTCAGGAAGTAATCGATGTGGGCATAAGACCTGTGTGCGTGCGAGAAGAAAGTGTATTGGGTCGAGGTCGGGTGTGCCTTCCTCCATATGTCCACAAAACGCAGTTCCTGCAGCCATTTCTTACCTTCCCCTGATAGTTGTCCTTTGTGACCAGAAGAGGTCTGTGATCTATCCCTTTTCGCATCCATCACCATTATCAAGTCCCCCCTATTAAGGTCATGCGGTTTTGTAGGGCCACGACGTCTGTCAAGGCTGTTCTGAGAAAGCGTTCCTGCCCGGAGTTGGGACTGTAGAGGGAGCCCTAACTATGGACTGGGAGCCAAATTGTATAGTGTATGCCAGCAGTCTCCCCTTCAGTTCAGCCACTTTCTCCTGTACCACCCCCTACAGCGGTTAGATATGAGCAGGGCCACTCCCCTGTAGAGGAAAAATATTGCTGTGGAAATGCTTTCGATTTCATGCAGCGGCAATCCTTTGCGAGGCAGTGTGTCTCCTGCAGGAGACAGATATCCGCCTCTGTATTTTCTAAGTACGAAAGGATCGCCCTCTCTTTGACTGTGTTATTAAGCCCCTTCACATTAATCATAACTATTCTCACCTCCTCCGTGGCCATAATAGGTGGGTGTGGGGTAAATCTGTCTTCCCAGCATGCCTGAGCTCCCCACCCTTAAGTCAGATTGAGAGAAATCAGCGTATGGCTGCAATTGAAATAGTTCCCAGAGCATCAAGGATCCCTTAGATAAAGGCTTTGCGTGTACTGGACTCTTCTCCCTACCCACCCTAACCCATCCTAACAGAACATTATTAACCCCAGGCAATTGTCCAGAAGCCGTGGTGTACCTCCGCGTCTCCCTGGTGGAACAGTTTGTAGGGAACATCTAGTGGCCATCAACTTTCCCCCATTCCCAGCCCCTGCCATCTCCCAGCAAACTTTAGACCACTTTTTGACCCAGCAAGTAGAGCACACTCTCCAGCTCAGGGTGTGAGTTCAACAGTCAATGAGGCCACCACTGCTTGGCGTTCCTGCGCGATGGTCTCGGAGTCCGGTCTGGAGGTGGCTTTTGGACTCCATCCGCTACCACCCGGTTGCCATTGCTTTTGTTGATCTCTCTTTCCTTCCACCATCGTCGGTCTAGTCTGCTTGAGGGACATCAATACCCAGAACCTCACAGACTTCCCGTAGTGACTTGATTTGCCGCAGCCCTCAATCCCACTTGAAGATGATGCGAAATGGGTGCCCCCATAAGTAAATGATGCCTTGACTACGGATGTGTGTTGTGACTGGTCGGAAGGCTAAACCGCTTTGCAACGTGATCTCCGCCAGGTCTTGGTTTTGAGCGATGGCATGCCCTCCATAGGTTAGTGGCTGCGCTTCCCTGGCTTTCCTCAAAATGAGTTCTTTGAGTTGAAAGTCTGGGAGGAAAGCCAGTATATCAGGTGGCGTTGCTGGGGCCTTTCTTTGCAAGCCTACTCTGTAGGCCCTATCAATTTTTATTGGAAAGTCCTGCGGTTCCTGCAAAACGTGGCGGAATAGGCCCTGGAGGTATGTGGTAATATCTGTACCTTCTTCTTCAGAGGGAATGCCTTTCACGCGGATATTATTTCTACGGGAACGATTTTCCACATCTTCCGCGTGAGCTTGGATGTCTATTTGTTGGGCTTGAAGGCGGATCATCTTTTGCTTCAAGTGCTCCACTTCCTCCTCCCTTGAATCTTCATGGTCCTCCATTGTGGCCACTCTCTCTCTGATTGCATCCATAATCTCATCGTACTTCCTCAATCTCATTAAAGAATTACTTTTCGAGATCTTGGAAATGGTCTCACAGGGTTGCAAATATCTGGGCCAAGAATGCTTGTGTGACTGGTTCCTCCATGGATTCAGGCGCATGCCCTCCCGCTACAGGTGGGGAAGTGATATTGTCTCCTCCGCTCGCCTCCGAGATCTTGGAAAACATGTCTTTCACATTCCTGTCTTTCTTTGTGCGGGTTTGGGACTTATCCCATTTGGGGTCTTGCATGGGAAGCAGTGGCGTGGGGGTATGTCCCAGGTTCAGGGCCGGCGAGTTCAGATGTATGTATGGTGGTGGTCACTCTGTAGTAGGCAGTGGTAGGTAGACAGGGGGCCTTGTTTTTCGGTCCTCTGTGACCATTGCAGCCCCTCTATAGGACGCTTCAGTGGCGATCCTTCTGGACCCTTCCAGGCAGCTGTAGGTGGATGTAAATTGCACCGCAAATAAAGCAGCACGGCAGATGGGTCGCCCCAATCGCTGCTCCACTCAAGCGGCGCCATTAAGTCAGCCTCTTGTCAATCTAGATCTCAACAGCGTCGTCAGATGGCCCACCTGGTTCCAAAACACCCAGGCCTCGGTCAATTATGGCCCATGCTGGCCTCCTCAGAGCTTCAGGTGTACCCATAAACTGGTGGTTCACCGGCCTGCGTGAGTACTGTTCATTGCGTATCGCCTGTCCCCGGTCACAGTTCTACAAGTGGTGCGGCCAAGGGCACCTGTTTCCCAATGCCCCTCTAGTCGGCCTCTTCGCCGCTGGATACACTGCTGCAAACACCGTGGAGGGGGCGCGCTAATTCACGGTAGGGAACTTGCCAATGCCACCAGTCGCTTCCGGGCTCACTAGCATATTCTCACAGCTTCGCCCAGCGCCAAGGGCTCTGCCTGTGTAGGCAGTAGTGGGTGGCGTGCTAAGCTTGGTTGTCACAGCCATTTGGTGCTTCTTGTATGGGCATATCTGGTCCTGGAGGGGCTCACTCTCGCTTCCTGTCCCCCAGCGGATCCTATATCAGGGGCGGCCTGGCGCCTCGTTTGGACTTTGCACTCCCTATTCCCAAGAACGCAGCCACCAACACCGACCCCCGTGGTCCGACTGGGGCCACTGACCTGGAGCAATGGCCTGCTGCCAGGCACACCTCTCGAGCAGACGGGGAAAACTCTTCCGTGCCGCTCACCTTCTGGGCCCGAAGACCCGCTGGCCGCCATCAGCAACGGTACTAGGCACGCGGAAACAGGCTCGGATGCCCCGCCTGCCAGGGTACACTCGGGCCTCCGTCCTCCTGTGCTCCGCTGTCATGGTGCCCTCTGTCACCCTCGCTCTCCAGGGGGAAGGCACTGCACCCCTTCGATGGGCCTCGAGGGCCCGCCGCGGAAAGCGCCCCGGAGCTCCGAGTCTCCCAACTTAAGGGCCTCCAATGCCTCGGTTCAGTGCACAGCTCCGCTACTCACCGAGGCCACCATGTTGTTTCACCGGAGCGGAGCCGCTGGGCAGTGCTTCTGGAGACCTTGCCTCGGGCGAAACTCATTGCTGTGCACCCCCTGAGGTTGTCGCTCGTCTGCTGAGAACAACCAGGGGCCCGACGCTCTGCAACAGTGCCGGGAAGATAACGGGTGGCCGACGGGAACGGGGAGACAAACGAGTCACTTCTTACCCGCTCGCCATCTTGGCCACGCCCCTATACAACATATTAAAGTGTTAATGACCAGCTTGACATTGAGGCAGTTGCAGAATAGCCTCTCATCTCTAAGAACCATCTGCATTAAAGCAATGCCCAGTGTTGAGATGAGATTGAGCTCTAATAATACCAGAAGCAGCCAATAGCTCTTTGGCTCTGCGCTGTTTGTTCAGTGTTGGCCTTCAGAATGTAAATGTAAGCTTGATGAGCTACCCCAAGAAAAGAAACCAAAACTGGCACTATAAAACCTTGACCACTCTGTAGTGACATCATCTGTTTGACCACACGCCACTTCTACTTTTCTGTTGTTTGTATAAACATACCAGAAAGCATTGTTCACTCTTTCCTTCATCATTTGAATGCAGTATCCATGCAAGGCACAATGTTTATGCAAAGCTGCAAATACTTATTTAGCTCACTTATAAATAGCTTGCTCTTAGAACAGATGTTTGTTAACTGTTAAATGTGCTAGGTAAGCAAAAGTTAACGCTGGGGCCAGGCTGGTGATGAATCTGCCTAAATTTAATTCCATCTCTACCTCTATTAGGGTGTTACATGGGCTCCCCATTGATCGTAGAATTCTCTTTAAAACCTTATGCTTAGTTCATAAGGCCTTCTTTAGTACTGATCCAGAAGGCATCAAGACAATATTACATCGATATATTCCCTCTAGGAAGCTTAGGTCAGCAGACAAGAATTTGCTCATAGTGCCAAGGTTCAACAAGGTCAGGTAGGGAGGCCAAGCCTTCTCTACGGTTGCCGCCAAACTCTGGAACTCCCTTCCCGATGATCTCTCTGGTCTTCCCTCACATTTGCTGTTCCGCAAAGCTCTAAAGACATGGCTTTTTACTCAGTCTGCAGCTTAACATTCTTTAGCCTACTCCACGCATTGTCCGCTTTTAGCGCCTTGATGCCCTTGGGCTAAGTCCACGCTTTATAAGACCCAGTTTCATTCATTCACTTTTGGGAAATTGGTTGGTTGATTGCTTTATTTCGATATGCATATATCATAAAAGCAGTACAAAGAGTAAAAGCAGCATGTCGAAAAATGTGACTGTACATTGAGAATAAAAAGAATAAAAACACATTTGATCAGCATAAATTAACTAAGACAGAATTAAATTGATATGGACAGTCTTTTAAGTCGAATCAACCAAGCCCATTTTAAAAACTTGGAAACGGCACAGACAATGGGAGGGGCTGTATTAGTTAAAAGGATCCGGAGGGCGACCGAATGCTGGCGAGTGCCCAATTCTCTGCAAATTAGTTTAAGCCATCGTGATCTGGGGCGCCCATAGTCCGGACATTCAAAAAGAAAGTGTGGCACCGTCTCTGGTTTGTCAGGACAAAGGGCACAATGGCGTGATGCGGGCTGGGAATTGTTCCACCTGGAGCATAGGTCGGCAAGGGGTAGGGTTCCTAACCGGAATTTAATGTACAAAGACCGGTCAATGGCGATGGTAATTAAGTCCATGTAGGGCTCAAAGGCAACGACATCTTTTATTAGGAAGAAGGCTGCGGTGGCTTTGCAGTGCTGCTGATTGCTGATGCGCTTCGCGAAGACCCATTCCCAGTAGAGTTTTTTTAGGGACTCCTTTGGGGGGGCTGAGTGGCTAAGCCAACAGGAGTCCAGACCTAGATCCCCTAAAAGATGTTTAATTTCCCGGAGCCATTTAATCTTGTGCCAAACCGTCGGAGCGCATCACCTCTGCTAGTCCGTCAGCGTAGAATTTTAGCTCCGGAATCCTCCACAGGCGAACCCAAAGCAAGAGAGGTCGGAGGCGTGCCTGGTCCCCAATTGCTTTACAGCCTACATCCATTAGGACTGGGAGTGTCGGGCTACTCATCGGGATGGCAAGGAGGTCTTTAATGAATTTGTTCTCAGCCTTGCTCAGTGAATCCACTTTACCTAGGCCCCACAGTTCAGCTCCGTAAAGTGACGCAGATACAGCTCGGGCTTTATAAATGTCTATTAAAGGGGCAACACATTGCTTGGTTGAATTATTGTACTCCTTGAGGAGGGCCCCCCCCCACCCTTTTGTGACCAATTGTCATTTTATTGATGTGGGCGGTCCAGCTCATCGCATCACTTAAACGGATTCCCAGGTAATCGAATTCTGCCACTCTTTCAAGGGGGGTGGAGTTCAAGATAGGGGGACGGCCAAGTTTACGAGGTGGGTGCATGACTAAATACTTGGTTTTGTCCACATTGATGACTAGTCCTCTGCTAGTTCAGAAGTCCTGGAAGCGGTTCAGGAGTTTCTGGAGACCTTGGGGGGTTTTCGAAATGAGGAGGGTGTCATCGGCGAACAGCAAAGTTGGGATTTTTACGCCTCCCAAAGTGGGAGCGTCTGCTGGTTCGCCGAGAAGGTGCTCTACCACCCCATTAATGTAGAGGGAGAATAGGGTGGGAGCCAGGACGCAACCCTGCCGCACTCCCCTCTCGACCCTGATCTTATCGGTCTTTTCCCCATTCAAGCCCCATCTAACCTGGGCATAGGTGTTGTTATGCAGTTTGATGAGGAGGTTTAGGATGTACGGAGGCATCCCTAGGCCATGTAACACCCTCCAGAGTTCCTCCCTAGGAACCAGGTCAAAGGCAGTCTTCAGGTCGATAAAGGCCAGGTAGAGACTGCCTTTGCCTAGCTCCACCACCTTCCAGTACAATAACAGGAGCCTGAACACTTGTTCGATAGTTCCGGTACCTGAACGGAACCCGGCTTGCATATCAGACAGAATGTGGTTGTCGTCCACCCATTGTAAAATCCTCCCCAAAATGGCTTTCCCCGCCAGTTTCTGACTCGAGTCTATTAGGCTTATGGGCCTATAGTTCCCAGGTAAGTCCCGGCAGCCCTTTTTGAAAATAGGGACTACCTCTGCTCCTTTCCAGGAGTCTGGCACAGATCCTCCCTCGATGATTGTGTTAAGAAGGGCCGAGATCAATACCCCCCATTCTTCAGGATAGGCTCGGAGGATGTCTCCAGGGAGACCGTCCGGGCCAGCTGCTTTTAATGGCACCAAAGTTTTGATCTGCTTTGTGACATCCAGTACGGAAAACAAGTCCAGGTCTCGGTCTAAGGTGTAAGGCGGGAGGATGAAGGGATCATTAAGTGGGCCTTAAATGGCGGAATAGAGTGTTTAAAAGTGGGAAAACCATGTCTGAGCATTGATGCTACAGGTCCTCAGTGTGTCATCGGGACGGTTCCTGTTTCCCACCAAGTCCCAAAAGCCTTTGGCGTCTTTCCCACGACTGGCAGCCAAGAGGTCCTGCCAGTAATTATCCTCCCACTCCTTCTTGGCATTTTTTTGGCAGAGTGAATAGTGCCTCCTGGCCACCCTAGTCCTGGAGGGTATTTTAGACTTAACCGCTTCAATAAGAAGCGACTTCGCCTCCCTACACTTCTGGTTAAACCAGCCCTGTCTAGCCCGTGTACGGGGTTTCCTCCGGTTAGTACTAGCTGGGACTACAAAAAGGTCACTGATGGCCTGGGTTAGGGTGCAGAACCTAATGGTCACCTCCAACAACCCATCCTCACAGGGGTCAAGGTTATCTAGAGCTGAGGTAAGAAGCTGCCTGATGACAGAGGTTTTCTCCTCTGAGAGCGACAGCTTCGCCCACTTTAACCGACGTCCACAGTTGGAAACTGCTGTCAAGTCCGGGGCGGGATTACGAGTGGTTCTGTTCGTAGTGCTAGATAGCCACCTATGGGACAAGGAGAGCGAGAGGAGATTGTGATCACTCTCTACAGATGGTATGATCCCCATGTCCTTTACCATGCTCCACATGTTTACATCAAGAAGAAAATAATCAATTCTTGATGTGTGTCCAGGCCTGTTGTAAGTATGGGCCCCTGCTTTATCAGAACCAGTCCTGCCATTAGCAGCCCTCAGACCAAACTCCATAGTTATGGAGTTAATATGAAGGGCCACTTCTGTCCACTTTTTGATAGGGCTGAGTTCTAAGGACGGTATCCCTCACCTGATGTCATGTTCCTCTTGATCTTGTAAAATTTCGGAATCCAGGGGCTCAAAGGTGCAATTAAAATCGCCAGCCACCAGAGTGCAATACTTGTGAGGTAACGAACGGAGCAGGGCTTCTAGGCAAGTTATGACTGGGGATTCTCTACCCCCCTTCGTACCTCGGGCATAAATGAAATTATTTCCATGTACCAAATTAAGCTGTGTTACATCTGGGGCCACAGTGGAGAAAGAAATCCAAATTTAACCGAAGCTCTTCCAGCTACTGGGAAAATCTGAGCCGGGCTGTCTCATCTTTTCGTGCATCTTTGCCAAACTGAGCTGCACTAAAAATGCCATCTGAGTTCACAAATAATAGAAAAGCTTCAAAAGTATCATCCTAATGCATTTTTCCACACTAACTAGTCATGCTAAGCTACTAAAACGGTTTTAGCAACTGTGCATTTAGAAAGTAAAAGTGCCCCCCACCCAGCCCTATAAATTAGGGGTATAGGCAGGCCCATTGTAATTATGCATTTTTGCAGCTGTGGTGTTTCCCGCATATTTAATGGAATTAGCGCATTTGGCAAATGCATCACCTGCTGCATAACCTGTTGATTTTAACAAAATGTATTTCTATCTTAGACAAATTAAAAGTTAATACAAACTCGTTCAGTGGAAAGTAGCGGCTCCTCGAGGGAGTGTTCCGGGAAGGAGATGCTGGGGAGGGGCAGGGTGGAGGGTAGTAAACTCCGGCATACGGCCGAACGGAGGTAAGTAAAGAAATAAATGAATAAAATTAATTACATGGCACGCGCTGCATCGCCATTTGGTGTTGCAGCGTGCCCCGCCTCACCGCCCCACAGTACTCCCTCGAGGAGCCGCTAATGGGAAAGCCCTTTGCAAAGGTTGGTTGATCACGTTCTGTTGCTTATTGCTGTATTTGTGCATTAAATTAGTATTAATGAGATAAAGCCTTTGCCAGAAAGTTTTAACATGTAAAAATGAAAACATTAAAAAGAGGTAAAAATAGAAAGTAATACTATCAAAAAAAATGCCGCATAACTTGGCTTTTCTTGCCACACAGTTTAGTCAACCTTATCGTGTAATTTGGTCTTCGCCTGCGCATAACTTTAGTGGCCCTGGGTATAGGTGAAATAATTTGTCCTCATTGAAAAATGTTGTGATTTTGGTGGAAAAATGTGTGCAAATGATTACATTCCGTAACCCTAATCAGTTGATGGTCTGCCTATAGGGAGTCAATGATTAAAATGTGCTAGGTAAGCGAAAATGAAAATTGGTAAGTCTCAGTGACCACTGTTTCTTCCAGATATCTACCACATGGAGAGCTCTACTTTGTAGCTTTCATAGACATCCCTCTCTTCAGATCCTAATGCTCTATTGAAATTTGTCTTCCAAATGGCCTCGATGTGAATGTCATAATCCTAATTCGCAAAACATCTGTTATTGTAAACTGAATATACTGAATTTACATGCACAAATGGCATTATCAATGAGTGAAAATTCACTTTTGAAAGTCCCCCATTTGCACATTTGAAAGACCTTGGTGATGTAGTCAGCCCAGATTCTAGTCATGTTTTAAGTTTAATTAAAGCTTGTCACAAAACCTTTCACCAGAAGTATTAGTTGTCAGACAAACCTGATTACAGTCAAGGGATTTTAGCTGGAATCGATACAATCATCTGCACTTATTTGGTCTGTACAATATTGACTTCCAATACATCGTCAATATAAGCATATTTTGGAAAGTATGGATTATCTATTCTACTTTCACATCTACTTAGGTTGATGAAATGATGGCGATTGACACTGCACAGATAATATAAGTGCAGGCCGATAAAATACAATATTTTGGTGGACTAGCCTCCAAAAAAGCCATGCTTCCCTTTATACGGTCAAATTCTAATGGACCAAATCAACAGGAAAAGGGTGGCTATTCCATTTATTCTCAAATCAAAAGGTGTAAATGAAAAAAAGTTATGAACACCACTTCGAAAAAACAAACTAATTAAGTGGAGAAAGAAAATATGGCCTTAAATTTGCATTAAACAGAAGTGGGAGAATTCATGGAACGGACACACTCATAATAGAAAGAAATGTATGTGATGGATCCCCACTGAGTCCAGAAAGACGGTCACTCACGCACTCACCAGCAGCAGACTCGACTACGGCAAAGCACTTTATGCCGACATTACCCAGAAACTCCTCAAGAAACTGCAAAGCATCCAGAAAGCCTCCGCCAGACTCATCCTCAACCTACCCGGCCGCAGCCACATCACAAGCTACATGAGAGACCTTCACTGGATCCCAGTCAACAAAAGAATCACATTGAAGCTCCGCAATCATGCCTACAAAGCCCTACACAACATGGGACTTGCATACCTCAACTAAAGCCTTTCGTTTCACGCACCCACCAGAGTCCTCCGCTCTGCCCAGTTGGCCCTGGCAGCCATCCCAATTATCCACAAGACCACGGCCGGGGGAAGATCCTTCACCTACCTCGCAGCAAAGACCTAGAACACTGCCTCTCCACCTCCAAATCAGGAAGGATCTCTAGACCTGGCTCTTCGACTGAACCAGAGCGCCTCAACGGACCTGCAGCTCCCCCCCCCCCACCCCCCCAAGTGGCTTCAGACCCTTAAAGGTGAGTTGTCTCACTTTTCAAGCCACTTGATTGAATTGATTGATTGATTAAGAAGCAACACTCATCAACCTGACTGCTTATTTACAATGACGACACAAAGTTGAACTAAAATATCATCACCTAATTTCATACAGCAATAAACTCACTAACTTGGGAAATATAGGTGTATTCGCCTCTTGTGTTCTTGTAATTATAAGAATACCACAAATACTGGAATGCAAAGTAGTATGCGAACATAATACTCGTTCACAGCATTTTTGTACATAAAACCAACGTGTTTTTCATAACCACCCTTCGGCAGGGCAGGACTGACTACCGGGTAGTTTGGAATGCTGCGAGCTGGGGGCTGATTTCACTGTGGTGCGGGCTGATTTCGTTCATGGAGACCTGCGTGTGCTTCGAAATAATGAAAGCAAAACGAATTTCGTTTAGCACACGCAGGTCTCCATGAACGAAATCAGCCCCCAGCTCAGCAGCATTCCAAACTGCCCGGTAGCCAGTCCGGCCCTGCCCTTCGGGATCTGGTTTTTCTGTATGTTCCATACATTCTAATTCTGGACCACTGGAGCACCGGAAACCTTTGCGATCTCATATTTTTGTCATTTCATTTTATTCGTTACACATATATTTTTTACGTTTTTAGGCATGGGAAGAGTAAGTGATTTGCCAAGGATCACAGGATGTTGAGCCAGGGCTGGGATTAGAAACTGATTCGACAATGCCAAGTCAGCAGGTTGGCTACTTCTTCAGATTTCTGTATAAAGTTCTCCAAAATCCTTTGATGCGGTAGTGATATGCTAGCTGCATAAAATTGTCAAATAACCCATTAGGAAATGTATTATAGCTGCAACTTAAGTTGACCCTGCCTTAGGGCCTTCACATTGGTCCTTTTAAATAATACATTTCTAGCTGCTATTACCCTATAGGCAGAGTGACTTTCAATAGGATGCATGAATGGGTTGGCTGTAAAGGTATTCTTGACGCCTGTCAATATGGTTTCCATGAACGATTGGGTACAGTGCAGCTCGTTGAGTTTAGATAGTTCTACATGATAAGGTACCCACAAGAGTCAAAGATAGGTGTGAACGGGGAAGTATTAGAGTCGTTTTCCCTTTCACTGAGTGTTAGGCAGGGGTGCGTACTTGCCTCTTTTTTATTTTGTACATTAATAAATTGAACTATTTAAGCAGTAAATAAGGTCTCTAGTCCTGCATTGCTATATGTTGATGGTGCAGCTTAGCTGGCACGAACACCAAGTGCGCAACGCAAGTTAGTCAGCTGCTTGTAGAGCTTATGGCGAGCCTTGACTAAAACAGTGGCGGCCGGCAAAGGTAAGAGCAGTGGGGCAGGGTGGGGGGAGTCAACAGAGGCGGGACAAGCAAAATTAAATACAAACAGAAATAAAACCACTTACCTTGTGCTCGCTGTATCGGAGCGCAAGGTAAATAGTTTTTTTTTATTTACTTTTACCTGTCCTGTCGTCTATTAACTTACCCCCACCCCGCCCTACCCCTGCACCACCCCAGCACTACCGAACCACCTCGCCGCTCTTACCTGTGCTAGCCGCCACTGGACTTGAATACTAATTTGACTAAATCTCAATGAGCTGTGGTTCTAAATGGCAGGGTATATCCACTATGGCTTTTGATAACTACAGGGTGGAGAAAGTGAGAAATGTTCCTTACCTCGGGGTCCTTTATGACTTTGGATTCTTGGAGGTAAATATAGCACATCCCTGCATTAAGCTGTCCAATTTGTGGGTGCGCTTATTAACGTAGACCGACCTATCGGCAGTAAGGCAATTACCCCCCTCCTTGAATATTATAAACCCCCTGCATACCGTAGCTCCACATGCAGCAGGGGTTTGGGGCTATTTTAACAGGTCAGCAATACAGAATGATAAGAATCGTTTAGACGCCATCTTTCATTACCCCCTTCAGCATCTCACTGTGTTTGTAATGTGGAGCAAGAATTTCTTTATTTAGAAGATCTATTAAATTGGGCCCCAGTCCTTGTGGCCATTGTAAGGTCTCAATGAAGAAGTCAGTCTGAGTTACTATTATGAGAGACTGTTCTCATTGTGATGAAGGGCTCAGTATTCCTTGGCTTGCTTATCTGTAGAATCCTTTCGACATTGGGATATCTCTCTCTATTTGAAACTCTGACTTCCATCTGTATAAAGGACAAAAGAACGACCGTGTTGCTATTTTTAAATATAAGATCTGCCTCTAGAGGTTATGTGGAATCCGGTATATCTATTATGCCAATTTGAAGTTGAGTATTAGCATTAAATCATGTTTATTAGCAAACCGCAGGAACTGGGAAAGGTCCTTGTTGTTTCACTTTCGGACTGGGACAGTCAAATATTTTTTATGTTTTCCACAAGGCAATTTATATGACTCCATCATTCAAGCATGTCCCTTCGATGGTGTTTCAGCCCAGTCAGTGCTTAATTTTACCATTCAATGCAGAGTAACATTCAATTATTGAAGGATAAGGAGTTGTATGTTAGGATAGGGTAGTTTTCAAATCAACAATTTATTCAAGGAAATCTATGAATTGGTAAATGTTTATGAACTGTTTTAACTAACGTAATCATATTTTATGTAGTTTAACTTTTCACATACTCTTTTATGTGTGTTTTGGCAGACGAACAAAGAACAACTTGGCTTGAAATAATATATTTGACATTATAAGCAAAACTACAAAGTTTTTCCCAGATCTTTGCATGACTAGGTAGGCCAGTCCCAACTTCGCCTTAGAATTCAGGGACTTGTAGTCTTATTTAACCTAGTATATAATCAGGACTGTCCCAGAATTCTAAGAAATAAACAGGACCGGACAAGTTAGTCACGCAGGAACTTGGGAGACCTGGCAGCTATGTTATGTCTGTTAATAAGCAATCTATTCGCATAGGAACTTTCACTTACAAGTACCACATACAAATCTCTGAACTGGATGACTTAACACATTAAGCTTTGTCATTGGAAGCAGGTTCCCTGAACTGCCGGGCTCATAAGATATATGCAGTAAGCGCATTTCCCCAAGGTTCCTTTGACTGTGGTTAAAGTCTGTGAGTTGTAGGGTACATATAGGTCTCGGCGGTCAACCTAACTCATTAAACTATTTCATAAGGTTGCCAGAAATTGACATGTTCATTACGGACAGGAAGAACGCGCACAGTGCCTGTATATTTTCGTTTCCTCCATATTCGGCCATATTCAGGCATGTGCAGTCTGGGGAGCAACATCAGATGCTTTTCCTCACACATCAAACTGGAATAGTAGAAAGCTTCATTCACACAACCATCTAAAGCAGCAATAATTGAAGAGTCATTCGCAGTAGTCGTAGATCTGCCTCAGTTCCTCCCTTGGGGGCAGGCCAAAGGAGGAGGTGTCAAATGTAGGCCCGAATCCTATTCCAAAATCCCATTTTGAGATCGTAGCACTGATTCAATGTACATTTAGTCCGATGTTTAGTTTTATGTATATTGGTTAATAAAGTGCTTGTACACCAAATGGTTTCTAGACGCTGAACTGGTGAGAAGGCAGAAATAAACTGAGATACAAAACAACTGAACAATTACATAGAAAAGGCTCGTGTAACCAACCAGGTATAAATAAACGTCTAACAGTAAGTAAATTAGACAGTGCATGAATCTTCAAGGGGAGAGCATGCAGTAAAGCTAGGCCACTGCTTCTTGATTTAAAGACATTGAGAGTCACTACCATGTTGGCTGAGGCAGGCGTAAGTAGAAAGTGGCCTAACGGCTAGAGTGTCGACTTCAAAGCTGGAGAACTGGGTTCGAGTGGCGGCAGGGATGCTCACCATCCTGTGATTCTGGGCAAATCACTTAATCTACCCATGCCTAACAAAAATGAATGTGTCTGTCTGTGGTGCTCATGTAAAGCGCTCTGATAGCTTTGGGTTCAGTTAGCGCTATATGAAACTCCCCAAATAATGATAATATTATGTCATATTAATATGCATCTCACAATTCTATGCAAAAGGAAAGCGGGCCCATTCTATGGGGTGCTTTAATTGTAAGGCAGAGAGACAACTGAATCCTCTGCTAAATTGATAACCAATGTAGCCTTTGAAGGAGAAGTCTCATCATTGGCGAAACTAGGGACACTCAGAATCAATACTGCTGCTGAATTCTGAGAAACTTACAATGTTTTGAAGAGTGTCGAGGGGATACCAAGATTAAATGAATTTGCATAATCTAGACAGGATCCAAGAACCGCCGACAAGCCGCTTTGGCTCTTTTCCTGTTAACATTAAAGAAAAGCAACAATTTCCTTAAGACCTTGATGTGAAAGCAACAGGAAGAGACTACTGCCGAAAACTGATGTGACAGGCATAGGTATTATCAGTTTTAACACCAAGGCTTTTTGCAGTAGCAGAAGAGGTTAGTATTAGACCCATTCCAAATGGGCAATATGATTTGATCCAGAGATCATTTCTGCTTTGTTCACCGGTTTATTTCATTTCGTTTCTACAATTTTGCAAGTCAATGTGCCTAAATCTTTTTGCAAGTGGTGTAACATAGAATTTGAATAAATGAGGTGAGAGGGCAGAACTGTGGGGCACTCCACAAGTTATTCACAAATTTGTTCACACTATATTCAGCTAATTTTACTACTTGAACCATTTAAATGAGCTACCATCCAAGCGGTCCGCTGTGATATGGCAAAGTAAGATGAAATGATCCATTATATCAGAAGTGGCTGACAGGTTTAGTCGGATCAACATGTTAGCATGGCCTTGATCACGAACAACCCTGGCACAAGATGCTAAAATGAGCACTTGACAGCACACAGTTAAACAACGCAACAGAGATTTTACCTAAACATACCAGTGTAAGCATGAACGGCCGCACTGCTGTTCCCTTCTGGTGATGGAGCAAGGATTCACACGTATTGCGACTTGCTTGTATTAAGTCCTCTCGACATAACAATAATATACTAATCAACATGTTTTGTCCTATTAATATTGCATTACATGACATCTAGGTGAAGATTGCATATGTGCTTTTACTAACGAAAATCCGCTTGAATTAATATGGCCGCTGCTACGCAGGATTTGTTACTGCGCATGCATCTGTCACACTCACGTGACATGACGTATTTTCTGCTTCGGAGGGAATCTTTTGCTTCTGCGCACAAGAACTAAGATGGCTGTCTGTGTCCTAAAGCATGCATGAAGCTTGCACTGCTGCTTATGCTAAGCTGTTCGTTCTGCCTAATTCTAATGCAATAGTTAAAATAAAGTAATGGGAATAGAGTAGAAGATAAGTGGTATACAGCACATTCAGTTATTCTTTCTTCTAAAACTGTTTCTTTTCTATTTCTCATATGTATCAAACTTTGGGCCTAACAAGTATTTCTGAACTCCATCTTTGGAGGAACTGTATCTGCGCAGAAAAGCTCAAGTTCATGAAGCACTGACCTTTGAAACTCGGCCAACTCCTGACTTGCTAGAAGATGTTCATAGGAACGTCAACTCCTGACCCCTGTGAAGGAAGCTGAACTAAAATATGGACTACATTGTAATTATTATTGATATATTCACTGCCGGGTGGAATAAAAGTGCATAGAAAAATAAATTGCTGGGCGGCAATGCAAACATAAATAGTCATTCTAAAAGTTTCATTTTTTATATGGTGTGATGACCTCTCCTCATCCTTTTGTCCAATTAAAATTGGGGATCCTTGACGCGCGTTATCCAAGATGGCCGCCGCCTCCGGAGCTCCGTGAATTCCACAGCCTGTTTTTACAATTAATGATGGTATTTGTGTCATAAAATCGGCGATAATAGCAGCGCTTGCCTGCTTTTGCTATTACTTATCTCCCTGGTGAATTTGGACGATTCTGTTCGGCTGAACTTTTCTCTTTGGCTCCATGGTTCCTGCTCCCAGCCTATCCTGCAGGTACTACCGGTTCTGAGTGCTTAGGGGGCGGAGTAATATTCATGACAGGGCCTGGCTTGGGCCTAGCCACGCCTCCAGTTCAATATAGCTGCTGCACCAGTAGTTTTTGAGGGGTTTTCTGATGGTTCTTCAATAATTACCTCATTTTCATCACTTTTTGAGGCTGTTTTTTGAATTTATTTCTTATTCACACATAATTGTGAATTATTTTCACCTCAAAATGGATTCAAAGAATTCTACTACTAATAAACGGAAGCAGCAAGTTTCTCCTCCTCCAACCAAATCAAAAATGGTGGAATCTTCAGAATCCTCCCTTGCATTAATTTTGGAGGAAATTAAAGCACTGCATCTAAATACTGATACTATCGCCTCAGAAGTGAAGAATGTCCGTAAAGATATGGCCTCTATGTCACTGAAGGTCTCTGATAACTCTATCAAAATCCAAGATAATAAAAACAAAATTGACGCTTTTACACCTTTAATGGCTAAAATAGTCCCAATGCATACTCAGCTGTTGGACATGGAAAATCGTAATAGGCAATACAACCTTCGTATTTTTAATCTGCCTGAAGATGTTGAGGGATCAAACTGTCGTTTACATCTCAAATCTCTACTTCCTGGCCTTTTGAACATTGAATTTCCAGAAAAATTTGAGGTGGATAAAGCCCATAGAGTCCCCTCACACCGAAATCCTCGACATACTAAACCCAGGCAAATGATATTCAAGGTCCTGCGTCATCATCATCTAGTTCTCATCAGGAAAGCTGCGAGAGAAATTCCATCATTACTAGTGAATGGCACCAAAATCTTTATTCATCAGGACTTTGCTAAAGAAACAGTTGCTATTCGTAAGGAGTTTTCTACCTTTCGCCCACAGCTGAGGAGCCTTTGATGCAAATATGGTCTTTTTGATCCTTCTACGATGCGAGTATGGAAAGACAATTTTTCCAAATCTTTTCAGCGACCTGAAGATCTACGGTTATTTCTTGATCAGCAAGCCTCGCCATCAATGGACACTCATGATCCTAACACTTGACTTCTTCTAGGTTGACTTCATTCGACACATATTTGCATAATCTTATACTCACGGGCTTCAACGGTTCTTGGCCATGCTTGTAGTTTCCTTGTCTTTATTTATGTTTCTTGTTTGTTCCTTTTTCTCTCTTTTCTGTTCTTCCTTCTCATATATCATATATAGAGTTACTTTCTTCACCTGGCGGTTTCTTCCTTCTTCTTGTTCTGTTTCCTTCTTCTCTTTCCTTCTAATTTCTAATGGCTAATATTCATAATATCAAAATTGTTTCTCTTAATGTGAAAGGTTTGAGACATCCAATTAAACGCACAAAAATTTTAGATTACTTGGGTAGTTGTAAGGCTGATATTTGTTTTGTTCAGGAAACACATGTTGAGGATAAGGTCTTACAATATATGAATAAAAAATGGGTTGATACTATTGTTTCCTCACCTGCTACAGGTAAGAAAAACGGGGTCGCTATTTTCTTTGCGAAGTGATTACACTGTGAAATCCTCAGTAAGGTTTCAGATTCTGAAGGCAGATACGTTATAGTCAAAATTAAACTGCATGATTCTGTTTTCTTTTTTTTAATATTTATGGCCCTACGGCAGATGATCCAGTATTTTGGTCTACTATTACTACTTAAGTTTTAAAGTTGGGTAATGTTCCATTGATTGTTGGGGGGAATTTTAATGTTATTGCTGACCCATTGTTGGATAGGTTATCCACTACCAAATTCCGACCTCCCAAGGTTTTCCATGCTTTTAAGGCTTTTACTAAAACCACCAAATTAGCTGATATATGGAGGTTACATTTTCCCACTGATAAATGTTTCTCTTTTTTCTCCAACCCTCATAATTCCCATTCCAGAATTGATTATTTTCTGCTTTCTCCTTCTCTTATCCAATTTGCAACTAATCCTGTCATTGGTAACATTGATGTATCTGACCATGCCTTAATATCCTTTGTTTTAAATGTTTCTTCCACTTTTGCTAAACAAACTAGATGGCGTATGAACACTGGCATTGTCCTCAAAGATATTCACAAACCAAAATAATTACAAGCTATTTAAGATTACTTTTTGTTTAACCCGGAACATTCTACTTCTATAGTCAATAGATGGGATGCATTTAAGGCTTATATTAGAGGCACTACTATCTTCATTATGGCTCATGAGAACAAACAATTTAACTCCAATATTAAACTCCTAGAGAAACAAATAGCTAAATTTGAGCGTTTATTCATTACTTCCAATGATCCTCAATACAAACTTAAACTACAAAAACTTAGATATGAATTTAATGCTATCCCTAGTACTAGGGCTGTGGTTCAACTCTCTAAATCCAAAGCTAGATTTCGCTTCAACTCCAATCGGTCTGGGAAACTCCTCGCAAACTACTTGCACATTAAAAGGGATAAAACGCAAATAACTTCCATTCATGGTCCTCATGGTAAAGTTGCACTTTCCCCTGATGATATTGTCCAGGAATTTTTGCATTTTTACTCCACCTTATACAACAAGCCAGATTTTTGTGATGATTCCTTACTTGATTCTTTTCTAAATACTTGTGATTTGCCCCAAATTTCTCCTTCAGATCGCCTTGGATTAGATTCATCAATTACTAATGATGAGATCCTGATTGCCATTAAATTACTTTCAAAGAATAAATCTCCCGGTCCTGATGGCATTCCTGCTGAATTTTATAAAGAATTTCAACCTCATCTTTTGCCATATTTATCCCAACTTTTTTCACATTTTGGGTCCTCGGTAACCATTTCAGGCTCTTTTTCGGAAGCTTTAATTATTGTGCTCCCTAAGCCTGATAAAGATCCTACCCTTGTCTCTAATTACCGTCCCATTTCCCTAATAAACCAAGACTGTAAGCTCTATGCTAAAATCCTTGCCTCTAGATTAGCTCCTGTCCTTCATTCTATTATTCATCCGGACCAATCTGGTTTTATAAAAAATAGATACTCTGCTAACAATACTAGAACATTATTACATGTTATTGAACAGAGCCCTTCCCTTCTTGTCCCTGCTGGTGTCATGGCTTTAGATGCGGAAAAAGCCTTTGATAAAATTCATCGGCAGTTTTTATTTAAAACGTTATTGTCATTTAATTTTGGTCCCTCTTTTATTCGTATGGTTTCTGCCTTATATTATGCTCTAACTGTCCGACTGTTTATTAATGGTCAAATTTCTACTCAATTTTCCCTTTTTAGAGGCACACGACAGGGTTGTCCCCTTTCCCCTCTCCTATTCCTACTAGGAATAGAGCCTTTTCTTAATTACATACGTCATTGTAAAGACATCCAGGGTATCACAATTAAAGATGTTACTGTCAAAACTTTAGCTTATGCGGATGATGTTTTATTGTTTATTAGTAATCCGATTTCTTCTGTTCCATCCTTATTAGATATTATTGCCAAATATTCTGCCGTCTCTGGGTATAAATTAAATGTTACTAAAACTGAATTTTTCCCTTTGAATGTGCTTTGTACCCCCGATATGTTACCTTCATCTGATATTATTTGGCAAAACAGCAAATTGAAATACCTTGGCATTTTCTTCTCATCTTCATTGCATGCAACGTTAAAATTATATTGTACTTTTCTATATGAATATGTCAAAAACAAAACTTCTAAATGGTCTTCCCTTCATCTATCCTGGTGGGGGAGAATGGAATCTATAAAAATGAATATTGCCCCGATAATCTTTTATTCCCTTGCTATGATCCCCACTCAATTTCCACTAAAATTTTATAAAGATATTGATAAAATATTGTCCAAATTTCTTTGGAACAATAAGCCTCCTCGTATTGCTTACAAAAAATTGAAAATTCCTAAATGTCAAGCAGAATTTGCCCTCCCTGACTTTTATCTGTACCATAAGGCTTTCATATTAAAACAGAGTTCGTTATGGTTTACTGCTTCCCACGTTGATAAGCCTCCTATTTAGTTTCATATTGAACAATCTCTGGTAGACCCTTTCCCATTACCCTCCCTGTTAACCATGTCTCATTCTTCCAAGGTTGTACATTACTCATCCATAATCAAATCATCCAGATTAATATTTAATGATTTGGATTCTAATTTTGCCTCTCCTTTTCTTTCTACTGTACATTTATCCCTGTGGCACAGCGCTCTAATAAAACTGAACAGAAATGTCACTTTCTGGTCCTCATGGATTACAAAGGGCATTTTCTATCTTAAAGATATTTTTTCTGATGGTGCCTTTATCCCCTTTGCTCAGCTCCAATTGCAATTTAATTTACCTGAGTCTGATTTGCTTAAGTAACAATTTTTGTGTAACTCTATTTTAGACTCCTTTCCTAATGGTATCCCTTCTATGACAACAGCTGATTTGATGATTTACCTCAATGTTGTTTCTGTTTCCTCTAAAGCAGTTTCTGTCTTTATAAAAATTCACCACTTCATTAGGAACCAACATTGATGCAATTTCAACCTTTTGGAATACTGAACTTTCCATTTCTCTATCTGTTGACTCTTGGTCATTAGTTTGGACCAATAGTGTTTCTGGATGGTTACCAGTATCCCTCTAACAAACCAATGCTTACATTTTGTTTAATTCTTTATGGTCCCCATCACAACTGTTTTGTGCTAAATTGCTTCCATCAGATCTCTGTTGGCACTGTAAAGCCTCTCCTGGGTTATTACGTCATATGTTATTTGATTGCCCAGTTATTCTGAAATTTTGGACTGAAGTATGGGATGTAATATTGAAAATTCTACCTATATGTGATGTGCTTTCTTATAAATTGTTAATATGTAAATCACTTGCTTTAACGCACCCTCTTGATGATGCTGAAGCAAAGTTATTCAATTTCTTGGTTTCAGCTGCGTTAAAATCAATCACTTTTTGTTGGAAGGACGCTACTTCTCTTGCAGTTCGTGCCTGGTGGTCCTGGATTGTATTTACAAGAAGAGGTGCTCAATTGTCTTTACAAGGCGCTCATCACAATTCAGTTTCTTATCAATCTGCTTGGTACCCTACTGATTCATATTTATTGCGGTGATTCCAGTTATTTATTAATTGTTATATTTAATGCTGTTACATTTATGGTAACTATATTTTTCGAGTTTATTGTAATATGATAAGTTATTTCTACCCCCCTCCTCTTTCCCCTCCCTCCTTCTCCCTAATTTTAGTTCTTCCTATGATAGACTATTTCTTATTGTATTTCATTTATTAGTGACTGCCATTTGTAATTTTGATTAATCAATTTTTCTGTAATTTACTGACTTATCGTATATTTTTCTGTTTTGTCTATCTGTGTTTCTTCTTGAAAACTTCAATGAAAGTATTTTGAACACAAAACAAAATTGGGGATCCTTACACTTGCAACATTGGGTGTGGTACACTGACCTGGAAAATAGTATAACTAGGGTAGGCTTAGTTAGTTAATTTGTCCAACTTGTCCAAATAGCTGACCTGTCACTGACCCAACGCAATCAATAGGTGATTGGGAGCAGAGGTGCTGGCGGAGCCCTCTGTCAGACTGTTCGAAACCCAGATCGGGGTTTGAGAGCTGAAGTGCTGGCGAAGCACTTTGTCGGAGAAATCGATAACTCTTACCGGGTTCTGGCTGTTAGCTGCAGAGAGGAAGTAACGCAGGCGTTGCAACTTTAACTGCGGGTGCTGGTCTGAGCCCTTGGTGGTACTGTCCCGATCCAATGTGGCTTTACCTGTCCTGATTCTGATCTGCACCTGCTTGGCTTTATGGTGCCTGCACTTTCGGGGTTCTGTCCTTTAAACTGACCCGTGGCCAGGGTTAGTTCTTCACACCATTCTAGGTAAATATTCAATGTGCGTATGTTATTGTACTGTTTCCTTCTCTCTTCCCACCCTAATGTCAAATGCGTAAAGACTGCTTTATAAAATCACTGCATATTTTCGTTCAAATCATTATTTTCCTGATTAAAAGTTTTCTGATGTTTAATATTTATTTTAAGACATTTAAGAAATTTAGATAAAGTGTTTAAACCTTTCCCAAGTTTGTGGGTATTATACGAGTGCAAATGTTATTCTACCTATTATTCGAACTCCTTTGATCCCTTAGGACTTTAGGTACCGATGACGAGGATTGGTAAGTCAATGGTATAGGTCCTAATGAAATGTATAAATCACTGATTAGAGTAAGTGCACAGGTTACCTGATTAAATCTCATTGTATGTTGTTTATGGGCCCAGGTGAGTATGGTAATCTGAGTCGGGTGACCTGCGCGCTCTATCACTGGTATCTGGTGGGATCTTTGTGCATGCTGGGAGCTGCAGCTCTGAGCTAGAGCATGTTCCTCAGTTCTCTACTATTTCCAGAGCATGGCCGCCTGCCACATGTAGGTTTCAGTCAGGACAACTCTACTGTCACTGCAATTTGGTAAACCCCTTTACAATAAAAAAATAACTGACCCGCACCAGCTCTAAAATCAGTTGTAGGTACAAATTCATAGAACCAATTTCAGGATAAAATTCTGTGCAAGGAGATTCAATCCGAGAAGGTCAATGATACAATTTCCCAGTTGAAAGAAAGCCCTCGTACAAAACATAAGATGCTAAAAAAGAGTATTTGTGAGCACACAGTTAAACCATACAAAATAGAGTTCAGCCCAAAAAGCCCAGCAGGTCTTCTACAAGCACCCTGCTGAGGCTACGCATACGAGTGACAATATAAGTGACAATCAAGTGTGTGGTTTTAGTAGCCCTCTTTGCTTTGGGAACTGGGGACATACATCCAGCTCAACTCAAATATGCCTTTGAAGAAACAACCCCATCCTTCCTAATCACATCAGGATTCAACAAAGGACTTAGCTAGTGAAAGGTTATTAAATTATGTGCTTGCGCTCCGGTGTGCATGCTTCATGCTATAAACTCATCCAGCTCTCTCTACTCACTTGAATGCAGGATGTTTAATACATTCATTCCTACTCAACCTCATTTGGCTGGCGCTATCCCTCAAATTGATGCAGGTAACCCCCAAGATATCACATCTAGTTAGCAATATATTGCTGCGATCTGCACACAGCTTACAGCCACATTTTAAACACCAGGAACGTCAGTTCAACATTGAATCCTTCCAAGACTAATGAAATGCATATCCTTGAGCTGAGTAACACTCATGTGTGACCTCTTGGACGCAAATAATATGCACACATAAGACACCTGTGCTCTGGATATTTATTCCATGTACCTTTTGCCATGAGTTTATCATTGATGCTGTCTCTGTTTTTATGGGCAGTCTATGGTTTGATTTTTGGTGTTCTTTTAGTGACTTGTGATTTTGCATTTGTTTGGTGAAGAGATGTGGTCAAGTAGTTAAATTGTCATCCACGGAATGTGGAGGTGTTTGGACAAAATAGTCACTAGAGCGAACCTATGGTTCTGCCTACATGTTAGAAGCCAGGAGTAGATGCTTTGATTGGGGAGAAGTCGTGTGCTTCCACAAAAAAGTGCTTGTCCTCCACGAAGCTGTGTTAATTTTGTTTATTTATCCAGCTGCCTAAGCTTGAACTTTCGGGGGCACACACATGGCACTGAAATGCTATTAAAGGGTCTCGGATAACTAGATCATTTATGTTGTTTTTTCTGTGGCAGCAGCAGAGATGGGTTGAGGGCAGCCATTAACCTACATGGTTTATTTGGTCTGGCTAGACAGTTCAACTGTCACCTGACCTATTAACCTACACTAATATTATTTTACAGTTTTTTGCTTGCACACAAATACATATCAATTTGCATGTCATTTTTTTGGAATGTTTCACATTGCCACACAACAATCCTTTAAGGGCAGACTTATTGGCATTGCCAGTGCTTGTTTTTTCTTTAACCGTTTGTCCTCCTTCGTTCAACCTAAAGTAGGAGTACAGCTTCCCTTCCCCATAGCCTCCAGCAGATCAAAGGTCAGTTAACTCTCCTGAAATCTTGGATTTTCAAAAAAAGTACAGAACAATTTATAGAAAATGAAAAATGCTTGGGAACTCTGTTCCCAATGGATCCTCACTACTTTGACCTTTGCTCTAGAGCCTGAATCAGTCCAACTAGACCTTTCAGCCAATGAATCTCTCATTTGATGTACACACCAATTCTTTGAAGAGAGGAGTATCCTACCCTCACTCACTCGTCAAAGCAGAATGTGTAATACAGTAAAAACTATGATCAGGGCCACTGGAATAATGCGACTGTGTAGCCACGGTGATGTTTGCATAATTACAGATTAGCTGCATTTGCCACATAATCCATCATCTTCCGCATAATCTGCAGATTTTAACTAAAAATGTTATGTTGGTGGCTCAAACGGACCAAAAGATGCTAAAAATGCAGCAACCAGTCTTGCTGTGCAGTGGGAGGCCTTTTGTACAGTCGGACTGGTCACCTTTCTGTTGCTTATAACTATATTTGAGTGTTAAATGGGTACTAATGAGTTGTAACCTATACCCAGACAGTGTTTCCAAGTTTAAAAATGAGGAATTAATGAAGTAATACATTTTTTTTAATGTGCCCAATATGCTGCATAATTTCTCTTTTCTTGCAGCATAATTTACTCAGCCCTACAGAGTAATTTGGCCCTCTCCTGCAGCATAATTCCAATGGCCTTGATTATGACTGAACCTCTGTATGGGCATTCACTGGTCCTCTGAAGATGGGTGTCTGTAATCTGTGTGCGTAAATGCAGCAAGTTAGTTATTTTTTACACAGAGCAATCTATACCATTTTCTCACTTTGCCTTTAGTAGCACAACCTGAACTTTTCCATAGAGTGCAGCAATCACCATAGAGCCACTTTGATGGCACATGATTGCAGAGTAACCCCTAATCTTCAGAACACGCCACTTTCACGTTTCTGTCTCTTCACAGCATCCTCTGTTTTGACAAATTAAAAATCCACTTTAAAAGCTGGTGATGTTCAAGTTATTCACAGGCCTATGGTGACAGTGCCTACTTGAGAAATATGTTTTCTCTTGATCTGACAGTAATTTCAGTTTTTTTTACCGAGCCCTGCTGTGGGTGTCACAATACTGGGAGGAAGGATGAAGAGCACCAACTCACAGCTTCCTTTTTAACTGCAATACCTACCATACCAATCATGTTTACATATTAGCACATACATCGTCTGACAAATAACTCCCATATTTTTACTAGGGTTACAGTTTCTTATTACATTTTACGTCTGGCATAGAGACAGCTTTAACTGCCTCGTCAGCTTCATGTAATCAAAAGAGTTCATAGATGAAAATTGCATATGTACATACAGAGGTTTTCTGTCAGCCTTCTTCGTCGTGGTCTTTTCAACTGTCAATCACATTCTGCGTTTGCCCGCCATTGTGCACAGCATGGGGCAATGGGTCGGGCCACTTCAGCCATTGGCTTATTGCACTGCGAGTGACAGCATTTTGTCTGATCACATGCGAATATCTGCCTAAAAAGAAGTCTATTTTAACGCCAAGGTTGGCAGGGCAATATTTTACTTATGCTTTTTCTTTCCATTCTTTACACTTTTAGGGTGTTTTATTTTTAAAAGGCAACCTTGTGGGTTCAAATGATGTATTCAAATTTTTGTAATTCAAAACCAATAGCATTTTTCTTTGCAATAATAATACATTAAAAGTTTTAAAACTTAAAATGGGGTTTCCATCATTGATGTAAGTACCACTGCGTGCTAAGAAGTATCCGTATTATTCTATTAAAATGATAAACAGTGGTTAGTTGTTTAACATTTTTTATTGGCATCATATAGCCACCATGTGCGGAATGTTTTGTTTAATTGTACTTTTTTATGTCATATGCTTATAATAATTATTTTGCAAAATGAACCATTGCACTAGCTGGCCAAAGCCAGGCCTTCTGGCATTGCCAGTGCTTAATGTTATGTTATGTTATGTTATGTTATGTTATGTTATTAAATTATTTATTGAGCGCACTAACACTGATTAGTTTCTTGGCGCTAATTTGACAGTAACACAACAGGGGTAAGAAAAGATAGGTTAAAAAGCTTGTCTGAAAAGCCATGTCTTCAGAGCCTTCCGAAAAGGTAGAAGATCTTGACAGAGCCGTATTTCCAGTGGAAAGGTATTCCATAAATAGGGAGCAAGTGTTGCAAACCTCCGTCCACCAGAACGTTTAAGCTTGAACGGGGGGATCTGAAGAAGACCTAGGTGGAGAGAGCGAAGGTTGCGAAGAGGAACATAACTGGTGATTAATTGATTAATAAATTCAGGACTTCTGCCATGCAGTGATTTAAACATCATACAGCCTGCCTTAAAGGCACAGCGTTGTGTGATCGGAAGCCAATGCAATTTAATGAGAAGGGGGGTCGCTGCTTGCCACCTTGGTTGCTTCAGAATCCTCCTGGCAGCATAGTTCTGTACCATCTGGAGAAGCTTGAGTAGATAGCCTGGAAGACCCAAATAGATGGCATTGGCGTAATCCAGATGGGACAGAACAGTGGCAATCACAACCTGGGTAGTAGCCTCCGGCGTAAGTAAACGCCGAACCTTCCTGATTTTTTTTAGTTGGTAAAAACACTTGGAGACCACCTGACCCACTTGTGCCTTGAGAGAGAGGTCAGTGTCCACAATGACTCCCAATGTTTTAGCCGATGGTGATGGTTGTGGAGCTTGACCCAGGTCTGGGGGCCAGTATTGGGGGCCCCAGTGTTTGGCACTATCCCCGGTCAATACCAGTTCAGTTTTACCTGGGTTTAATTTTAATTGATTTTGGTCCATCCAGGATTTAATAACCCTCATGGTCGACTGGAAGTGACTGACGGATTTTGCGGAGTTGTCAATGGTGAAGAGTAACTGCAGATCATCTGCGTAATTAAATACTCTCACCTTTCTATCCCTCAAGGTTTGTATAAGGGGGAGTATGTAAATATTAAAGAGGTGAGGTGACAGGGAGGAGCCCTGTGGCACTCCGCATGGGGTAAGTTGTTTAACACTGGTTAGGTCTCCTAGGCGCACCGCTTGAGAGCGGTCCTCCAAGAAGGATCTCAACCAACAGGCCGCCGTGCCCCGCATGCCGGCCTGTCCGACACGGACGCGGCCGACAGATCCAGGAGCACCAGTGCCTGGGGAGAGCGTCTGTCTGCACAGTCTCGGAGGGTGTCCAGCACTGCGGTGACCACTGCCTCCGTTGAATGTGCAGGCCGAAAACCAGCCTGATGGGGGTCAAAGCAGGAGGACTCCTCCAGGAAGTTAGACAAGGTTTTCGCCACGTGTGCCTCTAGAATTTTTGCCAAGTAAGGCAACAAGGAGATGGGCCTATAGTTTGCCTTACATGCCGGGTCAGCCCCCGATTTTTTTAGTAGAGGTATAACCGTGGCTTCTTTGAAGGCAGACGGGACTATGCCCGACAGGAGGGAGTCATTAAGGAGGGCAAGAACTGGGGTAGGGTAGGCGGAGAAGCATTCTTTCAGGATACGGGGGGGGCAGATATCCAGTGGTGAGCCGGATTTAACTCTCATCAGAAGTTCTGAAAGCTGGCCATGAGTTATGGATGGAAAGTTGGTAAGAGTGGCAGAACCGGTCTTGATTGCCATGCCGGTCGTGATTGGCGTCTTTGCTTGGAGAATGCTAGCTTTTATATCTGTAATTTTGTCACTAAAGTAGGTGTTGAGTGAGTCACACAAACACTGGGTAGAAATTACTTTAGGACGGACATTCTCCAAGTTGGTCAGTTCGTTAAAAAATGAAAAGATGTCTTTGGATTTGTTTGTTGATTCTAGGATACGAGAAGAGAAATACTCTGTCTTCGCTGCAGCAATGGCGTTCATGTATTCCTTCCTCGCCCTAGTATATTTAGTTTTTTTCTCAATATCGTAGTCACGGCGCCACAGGCGTTCAAGGTGCCGGAGGGCCTGTTTCCTGTTTTTCAAGTCGGCTGAGAACCACCTGTTGGCATCCGTGCGCCGTGCTAATTTAATTGTTTTATAGGGAGCATGAAAATTGCTGGCCGTTTGTAGCCAGTTGCTTAATATAATTGTATTACTCTATTTTCTTACTGAATCACAAACACATTCACATAACACTTTGTTATCCACTTCCCCTCGCAGCCAAGAAAAGGAACTGCTGAAAACTTCGAGCACACAAAGATTGTGATGCTACGGCCGTGTGCGCACACAGTCACCTACCTGTGTTTTGGGATATATTTTGCTCAGTTCAGCACAAAGACCCTTTTGCTATGGGACCATTCAAGACACACTTCCTCTCCCGAGCAAACCATATAATTGAACCATTATTTCCCACATACTCTCCTGCCAAAAGATGACCGCTGCCAGCTCTAACACTTGCTTCCATTAAGATTATGGAAATGCGCTTCATATTTGGACGACTCGCCCACAAATCTCGCTCTGAGGGGCTCACGCTAGACATTCGTTCTTTCATATGAGGAAGGGCATGCCTGTTTGTACAACCCTGAGGATTTTCCATTTCTTTCAAGCTGACTATTCATCCTATCTAGGTGAAAGTCACCTCTTTCCTTTCCGTTACGTCTGGGTATATTTATTTTTGGTTTTGTATACTTCCTTTCTGCGCATTTTCAGCCTATGTACCTTTCCCATTGGTGACCCTTAGAGTGCCTTAGGTGACTTTTTTGTTGTTGTACAGATATCACACGGAGGCCCCTTTGCAAAGAGATAATGTCGTGAAGGAAACATTCTGCATTTATATTTGGAATCAAAACACATTTTAACGCGTGAGTTAAAGTAAATACGCACATGCACCCGTCAGCATTAAAACGATACTAGAGGGTTGGGCTCTGTCTCTCGTAAATGAGAGTCGTTTCAGGAAAGAAAAGTAGACACAAAGCACGAATGCAAAACCAGCCGTGATGGAGGGGAGGCAGAGGCACTGATGCAAAACCAGGAAAGAGGGGGGGGGGGGGGGGGGGATGGGCACTGATGCGACCAGGCGTGAGGTGGAGGGGGCAAACATGCAAAACCAGGCGTGGGTGAGGGGGAACAGAAATGCATAAACCCGTTTATTACTGTCTTTTGAAAAAGCCTGCTCGTATTCTGGAGGCATAAACTTGAGAAAGTGCAGGCACCCCGAACAGCAGTCCGCAGCAGAAGGATGCTGTAAATAACACGCCGCTCTTCCTTGCTAAAGGACAGACCACAACGCTGACCACGCTTGACTTTGTACAGAGAGCTCTGTGACACCGACACTCGGAACATTATCACAAGACAGTAGTTGCGTGGTTGGTCTCTCGTTTGTGACAGCTACACTAGACAGACGCAGTTGTAACAAGGCGCAGCTCGGAGGGGCTTTGTGGGGTTTCAGATTGTGCGCGCCCGGTGCTCAATGCCTGAAAGCGGCTCTGGGAAGCGGACATATGGCTCCGTGCGCAGGGCTGAGGCGGAATTAGAATACAGCTGCCTGGCGCCGGCTGCTGCTTTGCATCTCTCAGGCAAACACTGACTGCGCTCCCATCTCATCCTCGCTTAAACGACCTGCAAAAATTTCCCACGAACAGCACCACACGCAGCCCTTCGATTCCACCTCTACACACGCACCTACCTTTGAAAGGTTCTCGGAAGGTTTGGGATGATTTGGACTCCAAGTGGTTAAAAAAGCATCTTCCAACACCTTATCGCACTTTCAGCATCCCTCGTCTGCAGCTGTTAGGATCACGGAGCGGCCACCATTTTCTGGTCACGTGATGCGTGGTACTTCTAAATAAGGACGGTCACCTGCCTCCCGATAGCTGAATCCACGCCCACACCGGCTGCGGGGATGAGTAAAACTCATCGACCCCCCCCCCCACGAGCTGGCAGAGGGGCAGATGTGAAACGCACTTTGTGGTGCTGACTCACTGCGCCCGCACAGCACAGAACCTGTTTCTTTCACCACGCATTTTTTTTTTAAATACATCGATAAAGAAAATGCACATGTTCTGTCGCGCGCCAATGTACGTGCACCAGGATGATGCTTACGCAGAATGTACATTTAGGAATGCTCGGTGCCGGACAATAGTATTTCCTAGGCAAATGCACTACTTCATAGAGATGTGACATCTAATGTGGCGCACAAGCAGTGGATGAGTGAAGGGTTCCTGCGAAGGGTTCGTGAAGCATTACCCATGCTCCACGAACCCTTCGCAGGACCCCGAAGAGAGAAACATTGCACGAGAGACTGCTTCGTTTCAGGCGTTAAAAGGAAAACGTGCAGTTGTTTGTAAAGTGCTTTCAGAATCAATAAAACAGCCATGATCTTAGGCACTCAATACCTAGCTATACATATGCACTGCATTTAGGAATAAGAGAAGGGTTGGAAGGGCGGCAGATGGGGCACGGTGGCGATATTGAAATTAGTCTGCAAGAAAAAGACTGGCATTTTTTTTATATTAGAGTCATCACTCTGATTCTTCCCTCCTTGCCCAATACTTGAAGATTACTGGTAAGTAATTCAAACATTAACCGCCTCCTCATCTCCTTCCTCGTCCCATTCCTTAATCTGTGAGGATCTATGCAAGCTTTGCAGCCTCATCACGATCTGGAAATATATCATTACATACGGAGCGGGCCTTTTCGGAGAGAGTGCCATGGGTCAACCCAAATTTGGTACTATCTCCCACTTGTCCTCTTTAATTTTGTATGCATTTAAAATTTGGAAGGATTATGAAGAATGTGATGGGGCAAGATTAAAGAGCGCCATAAAAAGAAAAACAACAAGCATTTGCAATGCAATAGGTCTCGCATTAGGAAAGTGTGAGCTATTGGTATTGTAAATGACACATTTTTTTAATATGTGTTGGCTTTGAAAATATATAAATTAATAGCATTGTTATTCACAAAGCCAATAGCTTACACTTTCCTAATGCGAGTCCTATTGGCTATGGCAATGTTTGTTCGTAGCGAGCAAGGACAGTGCTGTTGTAGTGCTGAGTGATGGGTGGTGCCCCTGAGTGATGGGTGGTGCCCCTGAGTGATGTGGTGGTGCCCCTGAGTGATGTGGTGGTGCCCCTGAGTGATGTGGTGGTCTCTCCGAGTGATGTGGTGGTGTCCCCGAGTGATGTGGTGGTGTCCCCGAGTGATGTGGTGGTGTCCCCGAGTGATGGAGGGTGGAGTTGGAGGGTGGAGTTGGAAGGTGGAGTTGGGAGGTGGAGTTGGAGGGTTGAGTTGGAGTTGGAGGGTGGAGTTGGAATTGGAGGGTGGAGTTGGAGTTGGAGGGTGGAGTTGGAGGGTGGAGTTGGAGTTGGAGGGTGGAGGTGGAGTTGGAGGGTGGAGTTGGAGGGTGGAGTTGGAGGGTGGAGTTGAAGGGTGGAGTTGGAAGGTGGAGTTGGAGGGTGGAGTTGGAGTTGGAAGGTGGAGGTGAAGTTGGCGGGTGGAGTTTGAGTTGGAGGGTGGAATTGGAGGGTGGAGTGGGCGGGTGGAGTTTGAGTTGGAGGGTAGAATTGGAGGGTGGAGTTGGAGGGTGGAGTTGGAGTTGGAGGGTGGAGTTGGAGTGTGGAGTTGGAGGGTGGAGTTGGAGGGTGGAGGGTGGAGTTGGAGGGTGGAGTTGGAGTTGGAGGGTGGAGTTGGAGTTGGAGGGTGGAGTTGGAGTTAGAGGGTGGAGGGTGGAGTTGGAGGGTGGAGTTGGAAGGTGGAGTTGGAGTTGGAGGGTGGAGTTGGAGGGTGGAGTTGGAGGGTGGAGTTGGAGGGTGGAGTTAGAGGGTGGAGTTAGAGGGTGGAGTTAGAGGGTGGAGTTGGAGGGTGGAGTTGGAGGGTGGAGTTAGAGGGTGGAGTTGGAGAGTGGAGTTGGAGGGTGAAGGGTAGTTGGAGTTAGTGGGTGGAGTTGGAGTTGGTGGGTGGAGTTGGTGGGTGGAGTTGGAGGGTGGAGTTGGAGGGTGAAGGGAGGAGTTGGAGTTGGCTGGTGGAGTTGGAGTTGGTGAGTGGAGTTGGAGGGTGGAGTTGGAGGGTGGAGGTGGAGTTGGAGGGTGGAGGTGGAGTTGGAGGGTGGAGTTGGAGGGTGAAGGGTGGAGTTGGTGGGTGGAGATGGAGTTGGTGGGTGAAGTTGGAGGGTGGAGTTGGAGGGTGAAGGGTGGAGTTGGAGTTGGCTGGTGGAGTTGGAGTTGGTGGGTGGAGTTGGAGTTGGAGGGTGGAGTTGGAGGGTGGAGTTGGAGGGTGGAGGTGGAGTTGGAGGGTGGAGGTGGAGTTGGAGGGTGGCGTTAGAGGGTGGAGTTGGAGGGAGGAGTTGGAGGGAGGAGTTGGAGGGTGGAGTTGGAGGGTGGAGGTGGAGTTGAAGGGTGGAGTTGGAGTTGGTGGGTGGAGTTGGAGTTGGAGGGTGGAGTTGGAGGGTGGAGTTGGAGGGTGGAGTTGGAGTTGGAGGGTGGAGTTGGAGGATGGAGTTGGAGGGTCGAGTTGGAGGGTCGAGTTGGAGGGTCGAGTTGGAGGGTCGAGTTGGAGTTGGAGGGTGGAGTTGGAGAGTGGAGTTGGAGGGTGGAGTTGGAGGGTAGTTGGAGGGTGGAGTTGGAGTTGGAGGGTGGAGTTGTAGGGTGGAGTTGTAGGGTGGAGGTGGAGTTGGAGGGTGGAGTTGGAGTTGGAGGGTGGAGTTGGAATTGGAGGGTGGAGTTGGAGTTGGAGGGTGGAGTTGGAGGGTGGAGTTGGAGGGTGGAGTTGGAGTTGGAGGGTGGAGGTGGAGTTGGAGGGTGGAGTTGGAGGGTGGAGTTGGAGGGTGGAGTTGGAGGGTGGAGTTGAAGGGTGGAGTTGGAAGGTGGAGTTGGAGTTGGAAGGTGGAGGTGAAGTTGGCGGGTGGAGTTTGAGTTGGAGGGTGGAATTGGAGGGTGGAGTGGGCGGGTGGAGTTTGAGTTGGAGGGTAGAATTGGAGGGTGGAGTTGGAGGGTGGAGTTGGAGTTGGAGGGTGGAGTTGGAGTGTGGAGTTGGAGGGTGGAGTTGGAGGGTGGAGGGTGGAGTTGGAGGGTGGAGTTGGAGTTGGAGGGTGGAGTTGGAGTTGGAGGGTGGAGTTGGAGTTAGAGGGTGGAGGGTGGAGTTGGAGGGTGGAGTTGGAAGGTGGAGTTGGAGTTGGAGGGTGGAGTTGGAGGGTGAAGTTGGAGGGTGGAGTTGGAGTTGGAGGGTGGAGTTGGAGGGTGGAGTTAGAGGGTGGAGTTGGAGGGTGGAGTTGGAGGGTGGAGTTGGAGGGTGGAGTTGGAGAGTGGAGTTGGAGGGTGAAGGGTAGTTGGAGTTAGTGGGTGGAGTTGGAGTTGGTGGGTGGAGTTGGTGGGTGGAGTTGGAGGGTGGAGTTGGAGGGTGAAGCGTGGAGTTGGAGTTGGCTGGTGAAGTTGGAGTTGGTGGGTGGAGTTGGAGGGTGGAGTTGGAGGGTGGAGGTGGAGTTGGAGGGTGGAGGTGGAGTTGGAGGGTGGAGTTGGAGGGTGAAGGGTGGAGTTGGTGGGTGGAGATGGAGTTGGTGGGTGGAGTTGGAGGGTGGAGTTGGAGGGTGAAGGGTGGAGTTGGAGTTGGCTGGTGGAGTTGGAGTTGGTGGGTGGAGTTGGAGTTGGAGGATGGAGTTGGAGGGTGGAGTTGGAGGGTGGAGGTGGAGTTGGAGGGTGGAGGTGGAGTTGGAGGGTGGAGTTGGAGGGTGGAGTTGGAGGGAGGAGTTGGAGGGAGGAGTTGGAGGGTGGAGTTGGAGGGTGGAGGTGGAGTTGAAGGGTGGAGTTGGAGTTGGTGGGTGGAGTTGGAGGGTGGAGTTGGAGGGTGGAGTTGGAGTTGGAGGGTGGAGTTGGAGGATGGAGTTGGAGGGTCGAGTTGGAGGGTCGAGTTGGAGGGTCGAGTTGGAGTTGGAGGGTGGAGTTGGAGGGTGGAGTTGGAGGGTGGAGTTGGAGGGTAGTTGGAGGGTGGAGTTGGAGTTGGAGGGTGGAGTTGTAGGGTGGAGTTGTAGGGTGGAGGTGGAGTTGGAGTTGGAGGGTGGAGTTGGAGGGTGGAGTTGGAGGGTGGAGTTGGAGGGTTGAGTTGGATGGTGGAGTTGGAGGGTCGAGTTGGAGGGTGGAGTTGGAGTTGGAGGGTGGAGTTGGAGGGTGGAGTTGGAGGGTAGAGTTGGAGGGTGGAGTTGGAGGGTGGAGTTGGAGGGTGAAGGGTGGAGTTGGAGTTGGTGGGTGGAGTTGGAGTTGGAGGGTGGAGGTGGAGTTGGAGGGTGGAGTTGGAGGGTGAAGGGTGGAGTTGGAGTTGGTGGGTGGAGTTGGAGGGTGGAGTTGGAGGGTGGAGGGTGGAGGTGGAGTTGGAGGGTGGAGTTGGAGGTTGGAGTTGGAGGGTGGAGTTGGAGGGTGGAGTTGGAGGGTGGAGTTGGAGTTGGTGGGTTGAGTTAGTGGGTGGAGTTAGTGGGTGGAGTTGGAGTTGGAGGGTGGAGTTGGAGGGTGGAGTTGGAGGGTGGATTTGGAGTTGGAGGGTGGAGTTGCAGGGTGGAGTTGCAGGGTGGAGTTGGAGGGTGGAGTTGGAGGGTGAAGTTGTTGGAGGGTGAAGGTTGGAGTTGGAGGGTGAAGTTGGAGGGTGTAGTTGGAGGGTGGAGTTGGAGGGTGGAGTTGAAGTTACTTCATGTTGTTTTGTGCCTGCTTTTGTCCTGGGCTGGATTCCATGTTTACATCAGAACCCTCTGTCATTAAATAAATAATACGTTTGTATTTTCTTGAACTTCTCATAGATCAATAATTAAAATGTGCACAGTAGGAGCAAATTGGAAAACCGAGAGAAAAACATACGGAGGAATGAGTTTGTAAATAGGAATCATTGTTTGCGCTCTTAATTTCATTTGATTAGTAAGACATAATTCAGCCTAGTAGGAAGATTGCTTTTGGGTGGCTCTGCTGGGAGATAGCCAGTGAAGCGTGTAACTCATGGAGTCCAACTCTGAGGGGATTCGATGTCCATCACACTCGAGATCCAAAATTAGTGTTCACATTCGAGTTAGTCTTTGAAATGCTGAAGTTGCGCAAGCTGGTCACCAGTGTGGGGAAAGCCTCATATGGAGGTAGTTTGGGGTGCTGGTTTATTTATGCAGGCAAGGTGAAAGTAGGGAGTGGAATATTTAGTTTCCCTGTTCTTTTAAATCTTTCTCTTTTTCAATAAAAAAGGATTGCAAAGGATGTTTTTTCTTTTTGCCCATTTGACATAATGATTAAAAAAACATTTCTTGTGTGGCTATACACTTAGAATGAAACGGTATACGATGAAACATTTACTTTAATGAGTATATTTCAACAAGCCACTGTAGTGATTCGTGCAACAACAGTTTAAGTGTAAACAGTAACAGTGAAGCGATGGATCTCTTAAGGCGCAGTTAAGTATTCCCTGTGGTATCTGGCTTAAAGTTAGAGAGAGAAATTTTTGATTTCTAAATAATTCTTTCCAAAGACACCGAGAGTGAGATTGTAAATGAAATTGAGACTAAGGCTAAACAAGAAACTTAGAAGGACAAGCTCTCAGCATTGCGTGGCTGGGCGGGGGAGCAGGGGTTCCTTTGAAGTCGGAAGGGTGGGAGGTAACGAGCATGTGGGGTGTGAGCGATAACGAGCAGGCAAGGTGAAAGTAGGGAGTGGAATATTTAGTTTCCCTGCTCCTTTAAATCTTTCACTTTTTCACTAAAAAAGGATTGCAAAGGATGTTTTTTCTTTTTGACCATTTGCCCTAATGATTAAAAAAAAACATTTCTTTTGTGGCTATACACTTAGAATGAAATGTTATCCGATGAAACATTATCCGATGAAACATTTACTTTAATGAGTATATTTCAATAAGCCACTGTAGTGATTTGTGCAACAACAGTTAAACCGTAACCTGTAACAGTGAAGCGATGGCTCTCTTAAAGCGCATTAAAGTATTGTCTGTGGTATCTTTGTTAAAGTTAGAGAGAGACATTTTTGGGTTCTAAATATTTCTTTCCAAAGACACCGAGAGGGAGTTTGTAATTGAAATTGAGACTAAGGCTAAACAAGAAACTTAGAAGCACAAGCTCTCGGCATTGTGTGGCGGGGGCGGTGGAGCAGGGGAGCGGCGAAGAGCGGATTAAAAAACAAACATTAGCTTAACAAGCTCTCGGGATTGCGTGGCGGGGCGGCGTTCCTTTGAAGTCGGAAGGGTGTGAGGGAACGAGCATATGGGGTGTGAGCGAGAAGTGAGGCCAAGCGCGTGCTGGCGAAGCTTCGTGCTTGAATGCCTCACATGCATTGGGGAGAATCCACACTCCAAAACCTTCTTGGTAGGATTGCTGGTGGCCCTCTATATGTCTCGCCAGCAATGCGCATGCGCATTGGCAGTTGAGACCTAAAAAGCTGACAAGGGTGTTAGCAGCCTCTTTTAACAAACTTTTCTTTGGACCTTGTCATAGGGAGACCCTCTGGAGGTTGGTGCCCTCAGTGTGGAACCAGCTCATACATGCTAAAGGCCGGCCCGAGTATATACTGCCAGGGCGGGCTTGAGTGCAGTTGGCCCCTGATGCAACAGTCTTTTTTGGTGCCCCCCTGTGACCTCCTTCATGGATACTCTCACTACCACCCATCAAAAGCGAACAATATCTCTCCGTAGCCCCTCTCTCACATACATTTCATTTGTTTTAAAGCGCTGGTAAAGGATGGCTTTATTAGTCCACTCAGCTATCCATATAAAATACATATCTGTTCTTTCCAGTCGGCACATTAACCCTCTGTGCTACTTTATGGTGAGTCAAAACTGCCATTACACAAATCTCCCATCTCTCTTTCTGCTGCCTGAAATCTGGATGCGCAAGGAACTCTGCAGCAGATGCCATTAAATTGTCAGCTATTGCTAAACACAGCGACCCCCAGGTCAGTATACCCTCTCAGATCAGCATTCCGTGCAGTGCCAAAAGTCACACTGCCCTAAAGCCGGCCCGCAAACTGAACCAAAACACAGAAGTGCTAGTATACAAAAACACAGTTTGTTAACAACACTTCTTAACACAAATATAACAGCGTCTTAAACTCCTCTTAAAATGTTGCTTTTGAAAGAATATTTGAACCACGCAAAAACTCATCCTCACTATCGAAGTTAAATCTGTAATGACTATTAAAAGTAGAATTTGCACTCCATGTTGATGCTTTACATAATTCTACAACAGAAACTCCTGCCAATTCTGACCATGAAGCAGCCATCCCTCTGGTTGAATGGGTTTGAACTGAACTTGCAAAGTCTTTCCAAGTTCAGGGAGTTAGTTTCAATGACAAGCTGAGCCTAGAAACCCAAGTAAATAAAACAGTCGGGAGCAGCTTCTCCCTGATTAGAGTGCTTCGGAAGATTCTTTTGATGTTACCAACACACCAGAGCATTGATAGTAAGGAGTGTTATCCTGAGCCGGCAGGATTATTGCAATGCTTTGCTGCCGGAGTCCTCAAGGTATTTGATTGGGAGACTCCAAAGAATCCAGATACTGGCAGCCTAATGAGACCACGACGTTCATCAGCCTCTCAGGCTCTTATGGAGTTCCACTGGCTTCCAGTATCACAGAGGATACAATTTAAGTCGCTCTCTATTGTTTTTGAAGCTCTGCACAGCCTTGGGCCTAAACCGTTGCAGAATAAATTTGAATGGTATGTCCCCATTCGTAGTCTTCGGTCTTCTTCAGCCAAATTAGTGAAAGTGTCCAGGTTCAGAAGAACAAAATCGGGTGGAAGGGCCTTTAGCATTGCAGCGGCGTGGCTATGGAATAAAGGTCCAACTGACCGTAGACAGATGGAAGACTTGCTACAGTTTAGGAAGAAAATAAAGACCTGGCTTTTCCCAGAGTATAATTCTAGTCCTTCTCCTACTCTTACTGGATTACTATCTTCCTTATAGCACCTATGTTCGGCAGGGCACACGTATCCCCAGTGCCAGGATGCCCATACGGCTATAGTGCGCTTTACAAGTTTCGATAACATTACCATTTCCCTAACGGTTGGTGAGCTTGAGAAATCAGACTTGTAACCCCTCTTGCACGACCAAAGTTAGTCAACAAGCTGTCAGATTGGCTATACTCTGAAGATTTGTGCAAAGAAATCTTCATTGCAATTGCCACCCCAAAAGATGTAAATTAACATTAGGGGTTGGAGGTGAACTCTGCTCCGCCGGCAGAGCTTGAAGAGTTTTTGACACTCCGCGCTCCATTTCCTTGTTTGGCAAAAATCCTGCTTCCCGCCGCCACATAGCGTAGTTTATCGGCACCAGCCCAACCCTAAGTCACAGCCAACAGACATGGCGAGCAGTAGTGCCTGGAAGTGATCTGCGCATGTGTGGGCGCATGATCCATGCCTTGTGAGGAAACACGCTTACAGAGGTCTAAAAACAATATAGCAATGGAGATTGTGTGCAGTCTGAACACCCTAAAGGATTTGCTCGAGGTACATGGGACAGCTAGGGGAGTCCTTCAGGTACTCCCTACAAACAGGGAAGCATGAGCCAGCAATAGCCCCCCGACCCACCACCATGTTCCTGCACCTCCAGGCGGTGCGTGGCTTGTGGACCTCTGCCGGTGCAGCTTCAGGACACCCAGCTCATGCACTGCTTCTCTTCCCCGAGCTGAGGCAGGTTGCTGCTCCAACAGGAGGATGGAAGGGTTTGCCGGCAGCTTAGTTAAGAAGCTTTGTTAGTGGGGCTGCTAGCCTCAGTCTGCACCGGCGTGTGAGCGGCTTTCAGTGATGAGCTTTCAAAACCTGGTATCAAAGGCATCCTGTTTCTCCAACACATGCCTCAAATAATGTGCATTCTATGTAAAAATGTGCGAGACAGGTTGACTCTTTGTTTTGGGGATAAGATTACAGACATGTTTTTTATTTAACAGAATGTGTGCAGCCATTTAGTGAAAATGATCAGACATCCGTTGGCTCAGTTGGATCGCTCCCTGAACAGTAAGCGTTTTTCGGAGGAACCTCAGACCTTTTGGCTAACAGAAGGCAGTTCTAACTAGGGCGGAGCGGAACTCAGCAGAATTCCACAGGGTTTTTTTTTAAAACCTTTATTTTACCTTCACATAGTTACACAGCAGTTCGCCTACAACCCCGAGGGGCCGGCCGCTAATAAAGAGCAGTGATAGCCATGCATAAAAGGAGTCCACACAGTAGTCACGCTGCTACTATAAAAAGGCACATCACGAAATCGAGTGAAAGGTATTTAACCAATATCACGTTGCAAGTTAAGTAAGGTTTTTTTTGTTTTTGTTTTTTTGTTTTTTATGAAAATAACAAAAAAAACCATCAGGAAATTACAATGCGGTCAGATAAAAGTAATAGTGCAGTTTAGCTGTACGAAAGATTCATATGGCAGTATATGTTGCTATTTATTGTCTGGAGACCCTACCCGAAGTGAGGGAGGATGGCACCCCCACCCCCAGTTTCATACGTGTGGTATTTCCTATCCCTCCTCTCTCCCCTCAATCTACCCCCCCTCATCATCCGACTCCAACTGGTCATCCTCTGGCAGAGGGTCACATATGTCACCACGGTACACATTCCATGGGGACCATACCTTATTCCATTTACCTGGGCACGCACGGCTTAAATATACCGCCCTCTCAGTTATCATTATCCTGTCCATATTCATGCACCACTGCGACTTCGTTGGTAATTCTGCCGCCCCCCAACGCTGAGCAATATCTCTCTTCGCCACAATCATGCCTAATGTCACCCAGAGTTGGCTATGTCTGGATAAGTCCGTTGGTTCCCACACGTTTAAGAGACATCGCCTTGGTTCTGGGAGGAGCGAGGTTTCTAGGGTCTGTGATACAGTGTGCAATATTTGCCGCCAGTAATTTTGTATGCGTGGGCAGTCCCAGAGCGTGTGAAAAAAGGAACCCTCCTCCCCACAGCCACGTAGACAGAAAGGGTGCTGTATTCTGTGGATGCGATGTAAGAGTGTTCTTGTATAATATACTCTGTGTAGGACCTTAAGTTGGACGAGTCTCAGCCTAGCTGAGATGCCTACCTCTTTTGGCGACGCCAATGCCTCATTCCATTCGTGTTCATCTAGAGCGTCTACTTCCCTTTCCCATCGTTCCTTCAGGGGAACCAGCGGGTCAGGCAAGTTGTTCAGGAGTTTACGATAAGTCAGCGATGTCGCTCTTTCTATCATAAAGTCAGTTAGGAGGCGGTCCTCCAGCGGGGAGGACTCTGGTAGAGTCGACCCGGAGGGGATGGCTGCAAGCAAAGCATGGCGTATTTGTACGTAACAATATGACTCGTGTGGCCCTAGGTCATACAATTCCCTCAGGCGGGTGAATGAAATGACTTCGCCCCGCTCCCACATGTCGCCCACCGTGGATATTCCAATGGAATCCCAGTGAGAGAAGCCTTTGCTGTATCTCAGGTTTCCCAAGGCACGCGTGTCCCAGAGCGGGGCGAGTTTGGTAATTTTCCCCTTCCAGCCCAACGCGGCCATCGCCACATGCCATAGTTCCACAGTGAGTTTGGTAGGCCCTGTTAAGAGTCTTATTTTACGTCGGTCATAGAGTGGGGCGAGCATGTTGTTGGTGCCCAGCTGCGCCCTATCTGTTTGAAAAGCTGGATCAGATTGTGAGGCGTGCATCCATTGATTAATGGGCTTAAGCTGCGCCGCCCAGTAATATAGGTGCAGATTCGGCAATGCAATGCCTCCATCGTACCAGCCTCTGTGTAGTTTGGCCTGCGCTATGCGTGCCGGACTATTGCCCCACAGCAGCCCAGAAACAACTGCGGCTACCTTTTTAAAGTATCCTGGCGCCACCGAAAAGGGCGTGTTATCTAGGATATACAGAAAGCGGGGCAACGACATCATTTTGTACAATGCTGCTTTTCCCAGCATGGTCAATGGTAACCCCGCCCAGAATTTGACGTCTTGCTTAAGACGTTCCAATGGTGGCGCCAGATTTAATTTCATATATTCCAGTGGATCCCGCGTGACATGGAACCCTAGATATTTGAAAGAGGAACCAGCTAATCTCAGGGGACAGTCCGGCCCGAGCGTCGGGACCTGGCCTCTCAGTACATATAACTCCGATTTGTTCCAATTAATTGTATATCCCGAAATTTTGCCATGCTCGTCACACAGATTCAAAAGAGCAGGCAGGCCTTGTTCGGGATCTGTTAAGTACACCAGCATGTCATCTGCATAGAGGGACAGCCGGTCCTCCCACCCCTCCTTCCATTGTATTCCTTTAAGCAAGGGTGTTTGTCTTATTAGGTTAGCCAGTGGTTCTAGGGCTAGCGCGAAGAGCAAAGGAGATAGGGGGCAGCCCTGTCGGGTGCCTCTCCCTAGCGAAAATGTACGTGAAATGTGGCCATTCACCACCACGTGTGCCATCGGTTCCGCATATAACAGCCTAATCCACGATATAAAGTTCGGGCCGAAGCCCATACAGGACAACACCTCAAAAAGGTAGTTCCATTCCACCAGGTCAAAAGCCATTTTCACATCCAGGGCCAGTATAACTGCGCTGTCGTGAATCTGGTCCGCCCTCGCCAGCACCCCATGAACCCTGCGAAGATTTAGTGCCGTGTTCCTATGAGGCATAAATCCTGATTGATCTGGATGGATAAGATCAGGCAGATGAGCCATCAACCGGTTAGCCAGGAGTTTAGCCAGGATTTCGCTTTCTGCGTTTAATAAGGAGATGGGGCGGTATGAGGAGCTCTCTTCCTGCGGTTTACCGGGCTTGGGTATTGCTACTATAGTGGCCGTTCTCTGGTCTAGTGGAAGCGCACCCTTCTCTCGGCATTCTTCATACATATCGAGCAAATACGGACTAAGGTCTTCGGACTGGGACTGGTACCATTCCACTGGAATGCCGTTTGGACCGAGGGCTTTCCAGGTTTGAATTGCCGTATGGCCAGCTGTATTTCATCGCTGGTTATCGCCACATCTAGGTCGGCTATTTTTTCTGGTTGTAATACTGGGATTTCCATTCTACTCAGTGCATCTCGGGCCATGACCGCGGTCACCTCCCTCTCTGGAGTATACAGCTGTTCGAAATGTGCCGCCAGTGCTTCTACTATCTGTTCAGGGTTGGTTTGCGTCACGCCATTTCTATCTTTCACCTGTTGAATCCCTCTGGAGCTACCCCCCCTTTTATCAAGCCAGGCCAACATCCTTCCCGCCTTATCGCCTACATCATATATCCGATTCTGTGTATCAGTAATGTGCCCCTGCACCATGAGACGAGCATGTTCTGTGTATAATCGCTGATGGAGTGCAAGGGTATGTGCCGTGTCATCTGTAGGGTTAGCCTCGTGTAAAGTTGTTACTTCACGTAGTTTTAGCTCAAGTGTAGACTGTTCAGCCACTTGTTCCTTTTTATGGATCGCGATAGAGCTTATAGCTTGCCCCCTTAGTACTGTCTTGTAGGCCTCCCATAGCACCTCGGAGGAGGCCACAGTTGCCACATTTTCATCAAAATATTGCGTTGTAGCCTTCTGGAAAGCTTTCCTGATTTTTGGGACTTTAAGATATGATGCTTGAATGGGGTATATGCGGATACGCGATTTTGCCTGGGTGGAAATGGTTAGAGTTATCGGGGAGTGGTCTGAGATGCCTCGACTGTGTATTTCTGCAGTATCTACGCGCTGTAGTCCTTCTCCATCGTCGGGGTCCGGTTCGAGGGCGACGTAGGTAGACTACGGGTGCCGAGCGTCAAGGGCGGTGTGCCGAATACGCTCCCACCCCCCTCCAGAGACCCATGGTGTTCATTCCCAACACCTTGAAAGTGCAGAAACGATCAGTAGAAGCCTCCTAAACCAGGAGTAATTAGGAATAATTCAACTATTCCTAATTTTTTTGCACTTTTTTCACCTTTTTTATAATTTTCACACTGACGTCCCTAGGTAAGGGTGGGCCTTAGTGTGCCCATACCGCCAGGGTTTATCACACCCAGTCCTGATGAATTGCCGGGTAAAGTAACACCGTTTCGATGGCAAGAAACATGTCGACTACTCTTTAGGAACCCACCACTCAATTAAAGTGGACTGTTTCCTCACATATTTTAATATCTTTTGTCTTTAGTGATCATTTAATAAAATTACCTCAGATACACTACTGACTTTTTTAATACCCTCATCACTCACTAAATTTCATTTGCACTCAACACGCCCTAAACTCACCATCCCGCTCCGCAGTAATCCTGGCGTTGCAGCACACCAAAGAGACACTTGGTCTCTTTGGTGGGGCCCGATGATGAAGCATGTCATCACTAGGTGGTGAGTGAGGGCCTTCCTTAACATCCCAGTGTGGCTGTTACTGTGCTCCCTAGAACGGCTTAGCCTTTTCACAGACACTCTTCTTTTGTTTATTGGTCCTTCTCCTAAAGCCAGAAAGTAATCTATCCGTGAAAGACTGTTATGGACTGTGGAATGGAACGTGTACTGTTTGTCCTGAGGATGGACGTGACGCCAAATATCTACTAACCCCATTGCTGCTAGGAATCGCTGAAACCGAGAGGGTCCCCCAGGTGAAGCTGTCGCTGGAAACCTATCAAGCTGTAAATCTACAGCTGCATTAAAATCCCCACCCAAAATGACCTCACTCTCGGGGAGAGACAACAAAAAATCACCAAGGGCTGGAAGCATTATTGAGTGAAGGGATGGCGGGATATATACTGAAACCACTGTTAGAGGGCGACCATCCCATTGCCCCTGCAATGCTGCGAAGCAGCCCTGACTATCAGTTTTTGTGCTTATTGGAATGAAGTGTGAGGATTTTTTAATCAAAATACCCGTTCCCCGGGAGCCCGATGAAAACTCCGAGTGCACCATCATCTTGTACCCTTTCCTATCTAACGCCTTAGTGGCCCCTCCTGTCAAGTGTGTCTCCTGCAAGAGCGCCAATTGGGGTTTGTGCCTTTTCAGCTCGTTTAGTACCAGGCCGCGTTTCACCTTGTCCCCTAGCCCCCTCACATTCCATGAAAGTATTCTAGGGGAGGAACCACTCGATAGTGAGTCAGCATTCCCCGCGTCAACTAGTTGTTCATCCGCCATTTTCAATCACGCAGCCACATACAAACCGTCCAAAAAGGATCAATCGTACCTGTAGGTATACCTTTCTAGTTACACCACACACAATGTAAGCACCAGTTTCTGACCGACTTAGTGAATTTCCAATGAAGAAATAACAACCCCCCCACCCCTTCCCTCCCTGCCTCCCTGCTTAACGGACCTTCAACTGCCCGCCACCCCAACTGAGCAGAGCGCTTGACCCATCCCACAAACAGAGTACTTGCACGTTGGGGGAGAGTGTCTCCCCAAGCAGGCGGCTCCCTTGCTGCCCTCGGAGTACCCAGGCCGGCGTCCATTAACGACCTGCATGAGCAAACAGTGTGTCAGGGAGTCAATGTCTAAATAATTCACGGTCTGATGACATTATTTGCCCCCGGCAGCCCCAGACAATTCCAGCGTCGGTGATGCACTCGCGCTTCTTCCAACTGAAGTCTGTGAGCCAGGCCGGCTATCGTTCCGGTGTCTGTTGCGCAGTCTGTCAGATTTGCGTTCCACTGTGCGCCATCCTTCAAGCCAGTCTCTCGCTGCTTCAGGGGAGTCAAAAAACCAAACTTTCTTGTCGGCGACCATCCGGAGCCGGGCTGGGAACAACATAGAGTATGGCAATTCCTGTTCATGCAGTGTCTTCTTCACTTCCAAAAAGGTCCTCCTCCGTCTTGTTACATCCGCTGTATAGTCCGGGAAAAAGGATATCCGCGAGTTTTGAATTTGAATGGCTGGTGCCACTCTGGCCGCCTGGAGGATGGTGTCACGATCTCTAAAGTTAAAAAGTCTCGCTAGGATCGGACGCGGTGAGGCCCCTGGCTTAGGCGTTCCCCCAGGTACCCTATGGGCCCGTTCCACGGGGAAGAAGTTTGAAAGGCCCTTGGGGGCTAGTTGGTTCTTTATCAAATCTTCCACATATAAGTCCATGGCTCCTGTGGTTTCAGATTCCGGGACCCCCAAAATGCGGACGTTGTTCCGCCGGGAACGACCTTCATGATCGTCCAGTTTTTCTTTGAGCAGCTTATTGTCGGTCTGCAATTTCTCCATTGCGACCTGTAGATCTGAGACATCCTCCACCAATGATTTAGATACCACCTCCACCTGCTTCACTCTTTCACTCATCTTCTGGAGGTCCGCCCGTATCAGGGTCACTTCTGTTGCGGTCGCTCCCACCGTTGCCTGTACCTGGGCCAAGGCGTGCAAGACGTCCTCCAGGGTAGCCTTCTTCGCACCATCTCCTTCCGTGCCTTTGCCCATAGATTTGCGCTGCTCCGGCTGGGAGAGTGATTGTCTATCATAAGCGAATTTATCAAGCTTAGCTTGGGTGGTGGTATTTCTAAGTCCTTTCCCCGCCATAGTGACACGCTGGCACGTTCAGCCAGCCGCGGCGTGCTGTTGGTGGATTGTTCGCAGCGGATGGTCTGTTAGGAAGTCCGAGTTTCAGCGGTGCCCAGTCTTCTTAGTTGTTAGACTTCCCACCGTCGGGTCCACACTCTGTACAACAGACGCACTAGTTATTCAGGATTTAGCTCCAAAGAGGGCGTCCGGTCCCTTCGGTGAGAAAGTTCGTGCCTACAATGGCGGACGAGATGTAAAATGGCGGCGACTACGCACTTACTTTCCCGACTTCAGTTGCACTTAGCGCCGCCGTAGTCCACTGTAGTGTCTTGACGTTGGAGCGATAATGCAAATCCTTATTCGATCTGCAAGGATCTGCAGGCTTCCAACGCCGTTGTCGTGGGTCTGCGTTCGCTGCGGGCACTTCCGGTTTACAGCGCCGATAAGGCTCCACTTCCGTCCGGGCAGGGCCCAACCCAGCCACCGCGGCTGCACTCACGCCACCAGGCCGCACACAGAGGTCGTCGTTTCTTCCCGTTCCCGGGGCGTCAATGCTCCCAAACTTTTCCTCCGGATGTCGTTCGGTCACCGGACCCGGGGCACCCCTTCTGGGTTCGTTTTTGAACAGATAGGCATGCGGATTGATGCGGGAAGCCGCCTTGCTACGGGAGCCTCTCTAGTTTGCTGCCGCCATCATCGGCTGCTAGCCACGCCCCTTCCACAGGGTTTTTATGCAACACCGCATAATTCAACTCACTGCACATGTGAGTAAATCTTGGACATCTATTTTAGGTGCGGTCCTCACCTTTGGCTTATTCACTCCATGCCTGCTATTTTGGGATTATATCTACACCTGTAAGAGAGTGCACTGCAACACAGCAGCACTAGATATGTTAGATCTCCCAACATTGTATCATTTAATTTGGTTTAACCTTGGACTCGCCCTATTTTTAGCAGATAGCGGTTCACATCCTGCTTTGCTCTTCTTATTCTGGGCGAAGTCGTGATTTGCCAACTGGCCAGGAGGACAGTGACTCCAATACATTCAGTCGATTCATTCAGGTACATGTTTTCAGTCTATCTTTACTTGCAATAGTCAAGCCTTAGTTTCTAGGGGTTGTCAGTACCTGTACACTTCGCTTTTGACAATGTTGTTTTATTCATTTCCACCCCCAATGATTAGTGCAGGTTGGGAGGGCATGGTGTCGCACAGGTGAATTTAACTACATTTGCTCAACACTTGTTGCTTTCAGGAACCTTTGGGTCATGTGCTGAAACTATCCCATCTGTCTATTCCTGTTCAGGTAGTATACTTATCGTTGTTTGTTTATATGACTATAATGAGTGTGACTACATGTGGAAACGCCACATCTTGATGTACATGAATCAGATGTGGCTGATAAGACACACAGTGCATCACGGTTCTTGGGTGATTCTTCGAATGGGGTAGCTATAGGGGATATCTTGCTTTTTGCACCCATCATGACTATTGTAAGTAATGGTTATACTATCATTCTCTTTATTTCCCTGTTTCCATGTTTCTGCTACCTCCTTGGTGCGCCACCTCTTAGACACCAGGACTAACTTTTGGTGATGGTAATTCTATTCTTCTGAGCATCCCTATATTATTCGGTGTCACTTATGAGGTATCTTAGAGAACCAGAGGGACAAGGCCCTTGTTTTTCCTTCTCCTCTCTGTTTTTATTCGTACACAAACTTTCTGAATGTACCCTGAAAAAGGTGTGTGTTCAGCTGGCCACAGGACACCGAAACGTGTGTCGGCACTAGCGTTTGTACCTCTAATAATACAAAGGAGTATCAAGCACACAGAGACCAATGAGGATTACCAGCTATATAAAGTATATATAACTAATTTTGCAGATCACACAAAGGTATACTTTATAATTTAGATAGACTTGAAAAAGTATTTCAAGTTAGTAGCGTGGTGAAACAATATGTAAAAGATTTACTCTAACTAGGCTACACATTTGGGAGTATATCTGTTTTCCTTGCATTACGTTGAATTTGTCACTGGCGTATTACACAAGACAGTTTGTATAGGTCACTGCAAGATGTGTTTAGTATGAATGGTAGCAAAACACCCAAGGTGATGGATGGAATGTTGCACAGTGGCAAAGCATTCACCCCCAGTCACATATCTGGGTTTAATCCATCGTTATTTTGCTCACCAAGCCACCCCAATTCAGACATGGCCATATGCAAATCAGTCCTGACCCTGTGCCTCATGGGAACAGCCCAGCCCGAACTGCCAAGCCATGTCTTCTCTGGACCGGAATCAAGCATCCTAGGACCGGTTTCTGGCTATCAGCCTTATTCAGCCAGGATAGCTTGACTCCAGTGGCTTAGTGAGCACGGGACCCACGTCTGGGCATACCCTTCCCACATAGGGTGAACAGCAAAACACACAAGGTGATGGACGGAATGTTGCACAATGGCAACACATTCACCCCCAGTCACATATCTGGGTTTAATCCATCATTATTTTGCTCACCAAGCCACCCCAGTTCAGACATGGCCATATGCAAATCAGTCTTGAGCCTGTGCCTCATGGGAACAGTCCAGCCCGAACTGCCAAGCCATGTCTTCTCTGGACCGAAACCAAGCATCCTAGGACCGGTTTTTGGCTATCAGCCATCTTCAGCCAGGATAGCTTGACTCCAGTGGCTTAGTGAGCACGGGACCCACGTCTGGGCATAGTCTTCCCACATAGGGTGAACAGCAAAACACACAAGGTGATGGACGGAATGTTGCACAATGGCAAAACATTCACCCCCAGTCACAGATCTGGGTTTAATCCATCATTATTTTGCTCACCAAGCCACCCCAATTCAGACATGGCCATATGCAAATCAGTCTTGAGCCTGTGCCTCATGGGAACAGTCCAACCCGAACTGCCAAGCCATGTCTTCTCTGGACCGGTACCAAGCATCCTAGGACCGGTTTCTGCCTATCAGCCGTCTTCAGCCAGGATAGCTTGACTCCAGTGGCTTAGTGAGCATGGGACCCACGTCTGGGCATACTCTTCCCACATAGGGTGAACAGCAAAAGACACAAGGTGATGGACGAAATGTTGCACAATGGCAAAACATTAACCCCTAGTCACAGATCTGGGTTTAATCCATCGTTATTTTGCTCACTAAGCCACCCCAGTTCAGACATGGCCATATGCAAATCATTAGAGACCCTATGGCTCATGGGAACAGGCCAGCCGGAACTGCCAACCCATGTCTTCTCTGGACCGGAAACAAGCATCCTAGGACCAGTTTCTGGCTATCAGCCGTCTTCAGCCAGGATAGCTTGACTCCAGTGGCACTGGAATCAAGCTATCCAGGCTGATGAGGGCTGAAAGCCCGAAACCGGTCCTTGAATGCTTGTTCCCAGTCCAAGGAGGACCTGGCTTGGCAGTTCGGGCTGGACTGTTCTCATGGGGGGGGCACAGGGTCAAGACTGATTTCCATATGGCTGGGTTCAAACTGGAATGGCATGGTGAGCAAAAAAATGATGGATTTAGGCCCAGATCGCTGTACCGGGGTGAATGTATGACTTGCTCTGCATTCTGTCCATCAACTGTTGTTTTAGCCTTTGTCACCCCGAGTGGGAAAGGTATGCTCAGACGTGAGTCCTGTGCTCTCCATGCCACTGGAATCAAGCTATCTAGGCTGATGAGGGCTGAAAGCCCGAAACCGGTCCTTGGATGCTTGTTCCCAGTCCAGGGAGGACCTGGCTTGGCAGTTTGGGCTGGACTGTTCCCATGGGGCATAGGGTCAAGACTGATTTGCATATGGCTGGGTTCAAACTGGAATGGCATGGTGAGCAAAAAAATGATGGATTTAGGCCCAGATCGCTGTACTGGGGTGAATGTATGACATTGTTCTGCATTCTGTCCATCAACTATTGTTTTTGCATTTGTCACCCCAAGTGGGACGGGTATGCTCAGACGTGAGTCCTGTGCTCTCCATGCCACTGGATTCAAGCTATCCAGGCTGTTAGCCCGAAACCGGTCCTTGGATGCTTGTTCCCAGTCCAGGGAGGACCTGGCTTGGCAGTTTGGGGTGGACTGTTCCTATGGGGCACAGGGTCAAGACTGATTTGCATATGGCTGGGTTCAAACTGGAATGGCATGGTGAGCAAATAAATTATGGATTTAGGCCCAGATCGCTGTACTGGGGTGAATGTTTGACATTGTTTTGCATTCTGTCCATCAACTGTCGTTTTTGCAGTAGTATGAATGGTATGCATGAAGGTTCTGAGTTTGTGAGTTTGTCGTGAGATTTTTAATATGAAGGTTGGAGGCTTTTCTCCCTTAATTGTTAAAAATATTCTGTATATTTTGCCGTGTTTTAAAGTATAAACTGTGAATATAAAATCAAGTTAAGAATATGATTCATTCTATATTCAAAAGATTTAAATAGATTATTTCTTGTATTTACTCATTACTTAGAACATTTGATTGGAGGTAGGTTGTTTTTGTTCCTTTTTGCAGTTTTCTCCCTGTCCCGCTACTTTATCAGTTTTCTTGGTGAACCCTTTATTTCACTAGACCTTGATGTGACCCAATGCTTATTATTATTTTTCAGTCATAGACTTTATTGTCCCAGGAATTAGATCGGCCCTTACCATAGATGAAATAGACTCTGCTATAACAGCTTGCAGTCCGGGAAAACAGCGTTCCCGGATGGTTACCACATTGAGTATTATAAGCAAATCCAAGACATTCTGACCCCTTATCTGCTAAATTTTTACACCGCTGCGATACAGCAGGGCTCCTTTCATCAGGAACTGGACTACACCACTATTGTGGTTCTTCCTAAAGAGGGCCTTCGCAGGGACCAGTGTTCATCCTGACGTCCATCTCCCTCATCAATACTGACATTAAGATCTATGCTAAGGCCTTGGTGACCCGCCTGACTCATGCTCTTCCATATCGTATTCACCTAGATCAATGCGGGTTTATGTTGGGTCAGAGCACTCGCCGCTGCATTCTTAGAGTACATCACAGACACAGACACAGGACTTAGATGGCAAGCTGGCCCTACTGCTGACAGGAGGCCTTCAACATGGTCTCCTAGGACTTTTTGGAGGAGGTCCTCCAGCTTGTGGGCCTGGGATTTGCATTTTGTCAGATAGTCCATCTTCTTTACTGCGATACGACTGCCCAAGTCCCAGTGAAAGGTGTTTTATCTACCTCCTTTCCCATACAGGAACAGGCCAGAGCTGCCAGCTCTCTCCTCTGCTGTTCGCTCTTGGGACAGAGCCTCTGGCACATCTTATATGATGCGACGCCAAGGTGTGGGGATGGAGGTAAGTAGATGGATTTGAGGACAGCAAAGCGTTATATGCAGATGATATTCTCCTGTTCCTTGAGGATCCTCAGAACTCTGGACCTTGGTGCCTGGAAATCCTTCATCTGTATGGCGATGCATCGGGCCTTCAAATCAATGCGGGCAAATCTAGCTTGGTAGAGGTAAGGGGAGGCACAGGGGTGCAGTCCTGGTGTCCAGACTTCCCTATTCAGTGCAATTCCTTTAGGTACCTGGGGATTCACGTGTCCCACCTCCCAGGCCTAGCGTGGGCTCTTAACTTTCAGGGGCTTACTCAGGCTCTGGATCTGGACCTGCACTGCTGGGCCACCCTATCCCTCAAACCCCCTGGGGCATGTCGCGCTGTCCAGGATGGTGTGTCTCTCCTGCTATCTGTATGTCCTGGGGAACTATCACTACCCCATTCCTCCTGGAGATTTCCACTCCCTGACTTCTAAATTTACGAACTTTGGGTGGGTGTCATAGGATGGCTTTTAAATCAGTGCGTAAGTCCCCCTTCGATGGTGGCTTTGGAATGTCTGATATATACCTTTATTACTTGGCAGCGCACCATGTACTGGTTAATGATTGGTTAACTGGGGGTTAGGGTGATCCTGTCTATCATCTGGAGCTTCATCTTGTGGATTTTGATGGTCTGATTGACTTTTTCTATGGAGCACGGTTGCCCCCGACATTGCTTTCCTGCACGCAAATATCTCTTGTACTCTGGCACAGGTATCAGATGCAGGCAGGAGAGCTGAACTGAAAGACGCCTTCGGGACCCATACAGGCATTCGTGGACCTATCATGGTCCCTACCCAAATGGGATAACTGTTCTATTTACCTTTTAAAAAAACTGGTGTAATTATCCGATTACAAAAGATTTTGTTGAACAAACTTCGATTTATTGGACAATGGAAAGACTCTGGTGGGAACTGATACCTATATGAGACAACGGGAGTGTACAATACATCAATACGGTCAAAATAAGCCTTGAGGAAGCCCAGGAGGGTGCAACATGCAGCGGCTGCCGTTTTTGGATGAAATAAAAAGTGATAACGGAACATTTTATCAGCTGCAGATCATTTGTTGTGCACTGTGTATGAAGACAGCATCCATGGAATTTTAATAATTAATTGTCATCTTTGACTGTAGCTAGCGTGTAATTTACTAAGGAATACAGTAACTCTATTTGGGTGTGCTTTGGTGTCTGTGGTATGAAGTTGCATCTAGAGTACGCTGTAGATCTAGTAGTATAATACTCAAGGTGGGTGAGTATTTTGGTACCATGTGAGCACCTGATACAAAATGAAATGACACTTACTTGATGCGGTTTGTACTACTAATGAACATTTTTGATGTGCAGGTCGAAAAAGCATATCCACCAATTCTCTCAGGATGACTGGAGGGAGGCTTGTCTCGTACCCCGTGAATTGACAATCTCTTCCCATATACGCATGTCCCCAATAAACTATCTTTATGTAACTTATCTCTCCTGACACTGCTTGCGCCGAATATCACCCAACACCCCAGTTGCTTGCGTGCGATGTGCATTCCCAATGGTGGATTTCTTCCATGTGGCCTGGAACTGCCAGGCACTGTGCCCCTTCTGGGACAGGGTGGGTCAGGAGCTCATAGCAGTTCTTGGGCACCCTCTGGAATTTGCTCCAAGTAATGTGCTGTTAGGGCTGGTGGAAGAGCTAGGGGGCCCCGGGGTGAACACATTTTTCTTGGGTTGGCCTGCTTAGTGGCCAAGAGAGATGTGGCTGGCACATGAAAACAACTGACACCCCTGTGATCTTGTATTGGCACCGGGGGATAGATTGGTGTGCACAGCAGGAAAAGTTCATTTATGCTGCTCATGGGTGTTCTTATAAACATGAATGGGTGTGGGGGAAATGGTGCTCCTTTCACGGATTATCGCTGTAGTTTAACTGTTCTAATCTACTGAAATGTTGCCAGGTTGTTACATTCTGTTATAGTTTTATTTATTATTTAATCTTGTAAGAATATCTCTTTAACTGCATGCAACATGTTATGTTTCAGAATGCATTCCTTGTTCTGAACAGAGCTTTCCTCATATAGCATTCTGTATTTTCTGTCAGTTTAACCTTGATGCAGCTGTACAAGGAACTTATGCTGTGCTGTTGAATAAACCTTTTTAATACAAGTTTTTTCCTGGATTATTACACAGGTCTTGATGTGTTACTCTATGCACAGCTCTTTTGGTATGAGATAATGAAAGTACTTGCCATGAACCTTGCAATAAAGTTGTTTATTAAAAAAAAATATTGACTATATGAAATTTAGAATATTTGCTATTTCTTCGATGTTCATCACTTGTATATATTCTAAATTTCAGGTTAGCCATGCCAATGAGGGAAATATTCTGAATGTGGTTCCACACCCCAAGCCCTTTCTATGTGTCTTAAATGCCCCCAGATTCCGACAATTCCTTGCAAGCGATGAGTTCCCTACATATTTAAGGTTAGGACTAGTTACCAGTCCTAAATCCCTACTCTAAAAAATGTTGATTGGTTATGTCAGTTCCATACTGATTCAGGGTTCACATCCATCTTTTTAAGTTACCATAAAAGTTTAAAAAAATGATGCTCCCAGAAACCCTCAATGCATTTTTATATTTGATTTTAAAGACCATACTAACATATAGCATCAGCACAATGCCAGTTCAAAGATACTCTATTTTTTTAGTCAATCTATTATCGGGCAGAAGAAATGTGTCAAAACTCACCTGCACCAAACAACATTGATCTACACTAGATCAAATTCATGACAATGTATGTATTCCAAATGGGATTTCCGGCTGGCTAAGGCTTGCGCCAAAGCCAGACAGAAACCTCCACTCTAGTCAGGGCGGGAGTTACACGTAAAAGATAACCCCTGCTCACCCACTTGATAGCTTGGCACGAGAAGTCAGGCTTATCCCGGAGGCAATGTGTAAAGCTTTTGCACAAAACACACACACACACACACACATCAGAAACTCACTAGGCACACCACAAAAAGAACTCCACACAAGTTTATATCAAAAATAGCCTTTGTATTATCAGAAACACGTTAGGGTAGTAATCACACAATAAACACTGTGCCAACTGGCACTAGGCAGTATTTACAGGAGACTATACACACCTGACAGGGCCAATTGGGCCACTGTCAGGACCATCATAAAGTGGAAAGAGTAAATGTAGAACTTTTCATAAAAGTATATCACAACCAGTAACTACTGGTATAATAATGTACTGAGAACTAGATCCTGTAACATAAAACGTGGGATGCGCAAATCACCTTGCGCATGAATCACATTAGGCATAAAACTACATTAGGCCCAAACTTCATTAGCATAACACATTATGCGATAGGCATCACAGAAGGCATCACAAGCATCAGTACATTATGCCATACCTGTAAGCATGGGCACCATCATATAAACACATTGGGCATCCCATTAGGGCCTTGTGCCCTACCAATACTCGACTGACCCCCCCTGGCCAACTGGCCTTCCAATGGGGATAAAATGCCTCATGTCCAGCAATGTCAGGGCCTAGCTGCAAAGGCAGCAACCTCTGAAAAGTGCGCAATGCACTAGCCTAAAAGTAGCAGCTGTCCACTACTTACTGGGCAGCTGTGCAGACAAACATGCGGGCGCTGGCACTCCTGCGCCCTTAGTCCCCACTGGGACGTGGAAAAATAAATGTGCCAACGTGGCAGCTGCCCACTGCCAAACGGGGCAGCCGGGAATACTGCGTGGACACCCCTGGTGTGCTTAGGGCAACTGCCTGGGGGGGGGGGCACCGACAATGTGCCCTGTCGCACCCCCAACCCAAAAGGTAAACAATGAGCCCCACTCACCGGGCTCTCTGGTCTCTTCAGGCTTCGGCAGCGTATCCCCTTCAAATGCGGCGGGGGCAGGCACCAGCAATGTGTCTCGAACCCCCTTCGCGGTAGTCACCAAATTCTGCTGCACTCCGAGCTCTCCCTCACGCATTAGGGAGCTCCGTTCTCTCCACAGCCGCAACTTCCGGGTGGCTCGGCTGGCCCCGCCCATCTCTAGGCAAGGTTGCCTGGCTTCAGCGTTGCGGCTGCAGCGCTCCTTGTCTCCAGGCTGCAGCAGCGATTCCTGTGCTGGGGGGCAAAGCGGGGTAGGCTCCCGCCTTACGGTACACCACAGAAGCGGGGTGGGCACCCGCTAATAAAATTAACTCCGTGCGGCTGCAATCGCGGGGTGGGCTCCCGCTGAAGAATACAGACAATGCGGGGTGGGCTCCCGCTCCGCGCACAAAAATGCATCTATATGGGAGGGCAGGCCAATCTTACTAAATGTAACACAGAGCACACACATTTTACACTGGGCCGCAGTCCTAAAGTGCCTAGAGGCTTAAAACCACCAACACTACACAGGGAGAAGGCTAGGAGACAGGCACAAAGTTTAGGGGTGAACCTGCCAAAATGGCCAAGTCCAACACAACCCCATTCCAGCCAAATCGCAGGGTAGACCAATAACCACCTTGATGGGTTTCCCTGCTTGGGGCGATAGGACACGTACGCGGGCCCGCAACTACAGGCACACCCTCCTGTACTACGCCACTGTGAACCCATGTGGTTCCCTTTGTAAAACCTCTCACGACCAACTAGGCTACCCCACTGGTACTCTCTAGCTGTCCGTGGCCAGGACCAGGCCCTAGGCCACTCAGAAGTCATTGGTCCTTGCCCATTTAAAGAGTGGGGGAAGTAACCCCTGGCACATAGCAGCCATTCTCCACTCTTTCCCTCATCAAGTCAGTTCTAGACTGCCACTGATCCTCCAACCTAGGGTCCGCACCCTCAGGCTGACCAGAAGTCACAGGTGAGGCTCTCCGCCCCTGACTCTCTTTCTAGGGTTCCGCACTCTCCTCCTTGGAGAGGCACCCTCAAAACACCACTCTCCCACCAGTTCAGGACCTCTCTCCAGCAACTGATCTCTGGGTCTAAACCCTCAGGTTGCACCAGGGTCATAGGTGAGCGCTCCCTCTCTCTGCACCCCCTTCCAGAGTTCTGCACCCTCCCAACTGGAACGGTAACCCTGGAAGCCAAACCGGTCAAGACACTGGTTACAGAAGTTCCTCCCTCCTGGTCAGGCAGATCCTGAACCTGTCCTCCCAACCCAGGGACCAACCCTTGTGGTTGAACACTTGCCTGGCACACCAGGACTTCTGGGGACTCACACAGTAGCCCCCCTAGGGTAACACATGACTCATGTCTCATGTGACAGTCTGCCTGGCACAGAGATCCCAACTCCTGTCCATTTGACAGTGCCCGAAGATCCTCCAGGACAGAAGTGGTGTCACCATGGTCACTTCTAGGAGACTCAGCACTTCTGGCTGGCCCCTGACCCACTGGTTCTTCCACTGGGGAACACGTCCCCATGTCACCCCTCTCTCTGGAATTCTGTACCCTCCCAACTGGAGCGGCACCGCTAGACACCAGAACCACTGGGGCTCTACTTACAGACGTTCCAGGTTCTCCTGACACCAGGAGCTCCCCCTCAAATAGCCTACCAGTACAGCCTAGGCCCCCAACCTTGTGTTCCCTTAGGGAACCCTCCAGGTCCTGAGACTTAGTTTTGGGCACCTTGGGACACTCAGTCCCACACTCACTCCTTCTACACTGAGACAGGACGTGAGCCCCTACACCCCTCCCACCACACTGGGACCTAGCTGGGCTACACTGAACTTCTTTACCCACACAGGTCTGGAAGATACCTGAGCCACTACTTTTAGGATCACTCCCTACTGCCTCTTCAGAGGTCTGCTTCCCGTACAAGCTCCCTGGGATCAGAGGAATTACACCCCCACAGGTGTTCGCGCAATCCCGGAAAACAATGACTGGGGCATGTGCTCTTTGGCAACCAAATTGGCCAGCCGGTCATAATCAAAATCATCTACTGTGCTAGCCATCACCCAATCATTCAGGGCATCACCACATTCCTTCACAAACTCCCTCCAAGACCGGTGAGACAGTTTCTTGCTGCCTCTGAATATCAATCTGTACGCCTCTTCCTGGGAACCAGGTACCCCACTGTGGGGACTGGGAAGGGGATTCCTGCACTGGACTCCATATTGCTGCCACCACTGGATCCCACCCCTACAGGGGATTCCAGAAAAGCTACAACTGCACTCAGGGGATTATCTACCCTCCCGAGCTAATTTTTCCTTGGTGAAGGCCCTCTCAGCTTCCGCCATCCTCTCCTGTGCTAAGACCCTTTCGGTGTCTAGCTTTTTCTCTCAAACATTCAGCTGCGCTATCTCCTTGGCATGCTCTAACCTGAACTTCTCCAAAGCCAGCTGATGCTCCCTTTCTTCCCTCCTATCTACCCACGCCTCTGGGGACAGGGAAAGGGATGGGGCGCTGCCCCTGGCACTGGACCCAGCGAGGGACTCCTTAACTATGGGGTCCTCGCTATCTACTGGCGTCTCTGTCCTGTCATTTTCTTCCTCCTCTTCAGACTCCTCAGGGTCCCCCTCAGACCCACCACCCTCATTGCGTGCGGTCAGGGATCTCTTCTCCCCATTGTGCTTACATTCCCATTCATCCTTTTGCCATTGGATCAGGCTTTCCCGAAGTTTTGACTTGGCGTCTGACCCACTCACTGCTATGTCTCTCTCCTCACAGAACCCCACCAACTTCCACATACTGTATCTAAACAGACCATAAACATTAAAGGCAGACTCCATTTTGGCAGGAGGTTCAGAGACAAGTGCAACACAGGAGATCTAGGTGCAAGAGCTGCAACAGGGGTACGTAATTCAAACATGACACTTTAAAATAAAACTCAGAAACAATAATCCCCAAACCTGTGATTAGCTAAATGCAGAGCTTGTAGTGCACCCATGTTGGTGCTGTGGTGCCGCGCAAACGCAAGTCCTATCCTCACCGCTGACCACCAATGTTAGAAATTGGATTTCTGGTTGGCTAAGGTTTGCGCCAAAGCCAGGTAGAAACCACCACTCTAGTCAGGGCAAGGGCGTTACACCTACTCACCGCCCTGGTAGCTTGGCACGAGCAGTCAGGCTTATCCCGGAGGCAATGTGTAAAGCGTTTGTGCAACACACACACACACCAGCAACAACACACTAGGCACACCACAAAAAGAACTCCACACAAGGTTAATTCAAAAATAGCCTTTGTATTATCAGAAACACTTTAGGGTAGTAATCACATAATATACACTGTGCCAACTGGCACTAGGCAGTATTTACAGGGGGCCATATACACCTGACAACGCAAATTGGGCCACTGGCAGGACCATCACAAAGTGGAAAGAGTAAATGTAGAACTTATAATAAAAGTAGATCACAACCAGTAACCACTGGTATAATACTGTACTGAGAACTAGATCCTGTAACATAAAATATGGAATGCACAAATAACCTTGCACACGAATCACATTAGGCATAAAACTACATTAGGCCCAAACCTCATTAGCATAACACATTATGCGATAGGCATCACAGTAGGCATCACAAGCATCAGTACATTATGCCAAGCCTTTAAGCAGGAGCACCATCATATAAACACATTGGGCATCACATTAGAGCCTTGAGCCCTACCAATACTCAACCGACCTCCCTGGCCAACTGGCCTTCCAATGGGGCTAAAACGCCTCATGTCCAACAATGTCAGGGCCTAGCTGCAAAGGCAGCAACCTCCGAAAAGTACGCAATGCACTGGCCTACACATAGCAGCTACCCACTACTTGCTGGGCAGCTGTGCAGGCAAATTTGTGGACGCTGGCACTTCTGCGCCCTTAGTTCACACTGGGACGTTGAAAAACAAATGTGCCAACGTGGCAGCTGCCCACTGCCAAATGGAGCAGCCGGGAATACTGCGTGGACACCCCTGGTGTGCTTAGGGCAACTGCCTGGGGGGCAGGCACCGACAATATGCCCATTCGCACCTCCCCAACCCAAAAGGTAAACACAGAGTCCCACTCACAGGGCTCTCTGGACTCTTCAGGCTTCAATAGCGTATCCCCTTCAAATGCGGCAGGGGCATGCACCGACAATGTGCCTCAGGCCCCCTCTGCGGTAGTCACCAAATGCTGCTGCACTTGGAGCTCTCCCTCACGCATTGGGGAGCTCCATTCTCTCCAAGGCCGCAACTTCCGGGTAGCTCGGCAGGCCCGCCCACCTCCAGGCAAGACTGCCTGGCTTCTCCCCGGGCTGCAGTGGTGATTCCTTTGCTCAGCGGCAAAGCGGGGTAGGCTCCTGACTTACGATACACCACAGAAGCAGGGTAGGCACTCGCTAATAAAATTAACTCAGTGCGGCTGCAATAACGGGGTGAGCTCCTGCTGAAGAATACAGACAATGCGGGGTGGGTTCCCGCTCCTCTCACAAAAATGCGAGGAAATCCCTACGCCGGGGATTCCCTGTTCGTGATGAGCAGCTCAGTGCTGCAGAGCCCACATGCTCCCCAGATAAGAAAAGCGCTCCTTCAAATAAAAGCAAAGCGCTCCCAAGGCGCTAGAAGTGAAGTGCCAAAGGGGCAACGGCTGAATTCAAGAGTCTTTGGTGCTGGGGGGACCCCAGCAAAGCGCAGCCAGGCAGGCCAGCAGGCAGGGAACCCCAGGAAACAGCAGCTGGGTCCCGCAGCGGTTTGTCCTTGCAGAGTGTCCCCCCAGAGTCAGCACAAGCTTACCTCTTTTATGGGGTCACAGCCCCTTCTTTTATAGTATACATTTCCTTTGTCTGAAAGCACAGGGCTGGGTAAACCAGATGCAACTGGTTTTGGAGCACTTTGTTTACCAGGCTCCTCTTTCCTATTGTTAGGTGGGGGATTGTCATCAGACACACCACAGGGGGGCGGAGCCAGCATTCACTAGGTAAGGCACCATCCTTCCTATTCATGGACCAGAGCCTTCCCCTCCCACTACTCAAAATGTAGATGTACCATTCAGCTCAGCACTGACTCCCCCTGCCCCTCCTAGAGCCGCCCACACCTCACCAGCCCCTGTCACTCAAAAGCCAGACATGCCATTCACATCAGGCAGGCAGACCCATAGCACACAGAAATGCCAACTTCTAATAGTGGCATTTCTAAAATAGTTATAATAGTTGTGCGTACACCATTGCGTAGAATTTATTATTACTATTTCAAACATAACAGACTTGACCAAGCTGCGCCTCTCACATCAGGATTAACCACTGACACACATTTCATCAGGGAATCACCCATGCATTCCTTTGGGAGGGCAGGCCAATCTCACTAAATGTAACACAGAGGGCACACACTTTACACTGGGCGACAGTGCTAAAGTGCCTAGAGGCCTAAAACCACAAACACTACACAGGGAGAAGGCTAGGAGACAGGCAACAAGTTTAGGGGTGAACTTGCCAAAAGGGCCAAGTCCAACAGTATGCAAAGTGGGTTTAGACACACATCACCATAAATAAATATTTATTAGCCTCACTCAATATAGCACTACTGTTAGACCTGGCACCATTGGCGTGGGTCTCCCTTACATTTTTTTTATGTTGCCTCATGTGTTTTCGCTGGTGTTAGATGCTTTGGGCACTGTGCCACTGCTGCCAAGTGCCACGGTGCGAGTGCTCCCTACTGTAAATTAATGTATTGATTAGTGGCTCCATGATTGGATGTTTGGTTTACTTGTCAGACCCTAGTACAGTGCACTGAGTGTGTGGCATGTCCTAATAGTGAATTATAGCCATTTTCGTTTTTCACTATTGCAAGGCTACCTGTTCTCCATAGGCCAGAATGGGCTGCTGGATTATTACATGTTTATAATCCTAGCAGACTCAGAGAACATGGTAGAAATTCGAGTTTAGTATGCCTGGATTCAGAATAATAAAATACATCTTTCAGTGAAGTTTATTTTAATATTCTGTGTTTGCAAATACCACTTTTAGAAAGCAGGTATTTGCTTGCCTAACCATTTGAGCCTGCCTCTGCGAGGTTGTGTATTCCTTCGTCTGGTTTTGTGAGTGACAGGGCGGGGGTATTCCAAGAGACAGGCTGGGGCAGCCCGGTGGTGAATAGGGAGATCTGCATCTATATGGGAGGGAGGAGTTGCACCTGGGACCTGAATAGAAGCTGGGCCTTCCCTCCACAGTGCTGACTCCACCCCCTGTGGTGTGTCTGATGTCTCTGCCCTTTACACTGAAAGAAGAGATGGAAGACTGTCAACAAAGGGCTCCAGGACTGTACTTGCCTTCCACAATACTGGCTCCACCTCCTGGGAGGCGTCTGATGTTCCTGCCCTGCACTGTGAAAGGAAAGGAGTAGTCTGGTAAACAGTGTGCTTCAGAACAGGCTTGAACTGGGCACAGGCCCCCTCCCCCTCACAGAACAAAACATTTTGGGGTATAAATATTGGGACCCTGATCCCATGAAATTAGATCACTTCTGGACTTACAAGACAAAACCTCTGCTGAAGAGAAGGAACCTGAAGAAACTGAGGAGAGACTATTCCCAAGCTAAAGTGCTGCTTGGGGGATTGGCCTGCAGTGGTTGCCTGACTGCCAAAGAGAGGAGAAAGAACTTTGAGGACTTTTCTTTCAACTTGTGCAAAGATCTCCAAGGGCTTGGAAGAGAGCTTGCCCCCTGACCAAAGTCCCAGGACCAGTGGACTTCACCAGCCTTTGTGAATTGCTGCTGGAAACAAGTGGCTACAGAGGCAGGGAGCTGCGACTGACTCTCACAACTGGCCCGGTGTCCTGTAGGCACCGCATCAAGCAACGTCCGCCTCGAAGAACGCAAGCTCTGAGCTCACCAACTCCATCCTAACGCCGTCACCGAGCCGTAGCCTGCACTACGACTGGTAGACACCGCAACGTGCAACACCTCGCTACACCGACTCGTACTGGTCTGACCGATACGGTCACTGCTGCTGACTTCGAGTCCTGTGAACGCACCGGAGTTGGGAACTGCCTCGCACACTTCGGAGTTGGGAACTGCCTCGCACGCTTCGTGGCGCACCGCCTGACTCGCACAGCTGTCCGGACTGATCGACACCAGCTCCCGAACTCCGGCTCTGTCGCCGTACCGCAAGCTACAAGCACCGTATCGAAGCACCGTCACGCCCTGCAACGCAAGCATTGGATCCACCAACTCTGTCAATGGGCCGCTGCCTGCACCGCATCGAGGGACAACGGGTCCTGCAACGCTTCCTTTCTGCACCGTGATGAACACCGGAACCGGCTCGCGCATCCGTGCCGGCCGCCCCAAGTAAAAGGTACTGTGACTGAGTCTGTCGACATTCGAGTGGGCCTGTACCGACGCGGTCCGCTGGATTTGCTAGACTCTGTGTTATTTTCAACTAGGCTGTAGCCGGACAAGGCTACCAACTCGCACAGAACCTTGATTTATGCCTTTTTAACAAGAACTCTTGAAATCTAATAAGTACTGTGGATTCTTTTCATGTATTGGTCTTGTGGTAACTCTATATAAAAGATACTTATTTTTGATATAAAACCTTGTGTGGTGTCCATTTGTAGTGTTGTCACTGGGTTACTGTATGTGGTCACAAATGCTTAACTTACAACGCCTCTGAGATAAAGTCTTGCTGCTCGTGCCAAGCTACCAAGGGGGTGAGCAGGGGTTATTTTAGGAGTGTGATCCCCTTATCCTGACTATAGGAGAGGGTCCCTATTTGTCACGAGTACCTACCTGTACCAACTAGATACCCCCAATTCTAACAACTACTTAATGCAACAAGCATAATGGCAATGCCCAGCACCAGACTCAAGCTATGCACAATAATCAGAGGCCAGTAAAAGTCATCCCACACCTTTCCAGAAAATCTCAATGGTGCGGCAGCACAGACAGCAAATCGTGCTATAGCTCACATATATACCCAGAAGCAAGTTGTATATGGAAAGAATATTCAAAAGGATCGTGGCACTGATTGGTTCACCTGAAGAAGAGATCAAACTAAGGCCCTCATTCAAAGTGGGCTCGGAAATGGGCTGGTTTATCCCTGCACACTGAATTACCAATACTGAGGGAAATCCAGACCATTGCCAGTGGCACCCCAATGGCCCGGTTAGAAATGAGGAATTAGGAGGGGATATAGTATTTCCTGCTCCCTTGGGCAGGCAACAGGTAGGTCACATGCAATCCCAGCAAAGGTCAAGTTATCAGCTGTACTGGATGTGCTAGCATTAGGCTCTATCAGAAGTATATGTGTATCAGTGGCCGAGGACTCACAGTGTATTGTATGAGCTCTTGATACATGTATTTGAGGTTACCTTGCCTATTATACCACTGAAACTCAAGTTTCCAAAACCTGGCCTCATTCTGCAACAAGCAAACTTTAGCTTCTACTCTATAGCCATATTTCCATGTGTAATGGATACCCCTGATTGCACGCATGTCCTACTTTTATAGCACCTGCAGACTGTAACCATGTTCACGGGAACAGGAAGCATACCCACTCCATCAGTGTGCAGGCAATCGGAGATGCTAAATACTGCTTCATAAGCTCCTAGTGAGTACAAAGGACTCTTTCATTTTCAGGTATGGTACCATTAACCAAAGGTTTGAAATTACTGTGTACAAGGAACTCCTAACTTGTAGTGACATATGATATGATGCTCATAGCCATGAACAGATAATGAGTATGGACAATGCCTACTGGTAGGTATCTATGGCACATGGTGTCTAGACCCCATGAACAGAGCAATTCATATGCAACATGTGTAATATGTTCTTTATTACCCAACATAGGGTTAAGCTTTGAGAACAAGGCTGAGGACAAGAGACAGCCATCCAATTACTGCATGAGAAAGTAAATTCAACATTCCACAACCAAAAACATACTACTTTACTGCGAGGGGTTTTGGCATGCTCATATCAATATTTAAACCCCTAGAGTGATCTATGTGTGGGGGGGAGGGTTAGAGTTTTGTGCTAACCTTATGCAGATTGTAAAATGATTGCTGTGTATCACATATTACACAACTGTATTGTACCAGGTGGAATGCCACTAGATTACTATCCAGATGTGCAACATCTCAATGAGGGTAGCAAATCGTCCACAACAATGATGGATAAAGAGACACAAAATTACAAAAAACAGCTTTTTATGTAGGTCCTGTCGACATCAATCAAGACCTGTCTATTCGACTGATCCAGAGCCGTCTCCCCCCGCCCCTCCCCCCACCGAGCGCCTTGAGACCCTCATAGGTGAGTAGCGTGCTGTCTAAACCCCTGATTCATTGATTGATTGATTGATGTGTAGATGTGGTATGAAGCAACATATTTGACCTCATAATGAAAAACATGGACTTGTCTTCAAGTAAACAAGACAAGTCACACTTGCATGTAGGTGCAGATCCCTGCTAAAGTAGCGTAAGAGATTTAACACACTGGTCAGACCTAGAAAAGGTAAAACAATCGTCATTATTATGAAACTGTAGAATAAATAAATTGTGCGTTGTATGATGCTTTTTTAGAATAAACCATGGCCAGCATCAGAAATGTAACCTGTATTTGCTTTGGTAAAGAATGTTGCATCATCATTTCCTGTTGACACTATCACTGAGAGCTGATTCCCTGCCCCCAATAATTGATAACGATTCAGATAGAGACCGCTAGACTGCGTTAGACTGTTGTCTCACTCCTGCTCTTAAACCCAATGTGGGAACTGGGGACTGGTGCGACGCACTAGACATACAACTTATAACAGCTTTTTGATCTGCAGAGTCATAGCTATGTTCTTTAATGATCTAAATGTTTGGGCACTGATGCTCGGGTTACAGCTTACCTGGGCATGTATTACACATGGTAGACTGTCCCAAGAGACTTCTACATGTCAGTAGATGATTGACCAATAGCATTCTTAATGCCATCTGACATTTTCTCCAGAGTTTTCAAAGCAGAACTTCTCTGTGATACTCAGTGCTGGATTGTCCTCCAGGGCTTCTTGACTACCAGCAGGGAATCCTCCATTTTCCTCCTCAAAGTGTTGTGAATCTTGTCCTATGGATTATTGTATTGAATGACTCCAAGATTTTCAGTAAAATCCATATTTGTGTGAATAAATGTTAGGTAATCTTCTAGACAAGTGACAATTTGGGGCTGACATAGAAGTACCCTGGAATCAATTATACACTCTTTTGTTTCTGTCAACTGTGTGAAAGGCTTCAATTGAGGATGAACAGCTATGCAAGCTGCTGACATGGATTTTGAGATTTAGATGCAGCTCCTGATTCAACTGGAGAATTAATTTGCTCTTGAACACTAGATGGAGGAGGCAAAGGCATGTATCCTCAATGTATATGCGTGGCAAAGGTTTGCATGGTAATGGATGCATGGTAAAGACTGTTTTACCCACTTCCACCAGTGATTAATATGAGCTGGTTGGACCTGCAAGTGGGGACCACATCACTCATTTTTGGGGCCGGTACTTATTTTTCCTCATTTGACTTTAACCCAGAGCAAGCAAGAGGAAACCACACTAGGAAAAAGAAGGAGAGAGACCAGCAAGGAAAAACTGTGACAAAGGGAGTATGAATGCAAGAGTGAGGTAAAGGGATGGATAGGGTCTGGTGGATGCATCCTTCTCAACACCCGCTACGCACGAAAAGATGCCGTTGAACTCTGGGACCTACTCGACTCAACCTCCCCAGACGTCGCCTTCCTGACGGAGTCCTGGCTGAACCCCGCCTCGGCACCCGACATAGTCATAGCCATCCCGGAAGGCTACAAGATCACCCTCAAGGACCCCACCAACAGAGCGGGAGGAGGAATCGCCCTCGTCCACAGTAACACTCTCAGAGTCTCGACCAACACCGACGACACCCTCAGCACCGCCGAACACCTGCACTTCCAGATCCACACCGACCCCAACACCACCCTCAGAGGAACCCTCATCTACAGACCGCCCGGACCCTGACCCCAGTTCAGCGACTCCATCGCCGACTTCGTCAGCACACACGCCCTCGCCTCCACGAACTACATCCTCCTCGGAGACCTGAACTTCCACCTCGAGAACAATGACGACACCAACTCCACCACCCTGATCAACAACCTAGCCAACCTCGGACTCAGACAACTCATCACAACACCCACCCACTCCCCCGGTCACTCGCTTGACCCCATCTTCTCCGCAAGCCCCCACGTCCCCTTCAACCATACCACGAACTCCACTGGACCGACCACCGCTGCATCCACTTCACCTTCAAGAAACTCACCACGCACCCCCGCACCCAACAGATGCCTAACCACTGCTGGAGCAAAGTCACCGAAGACCAGCTAACCACCACCCTCGCCCAGAGCCCACCCGCCGACCATACCGACCCCGACACCGCCGCCCGCAACCTCAGACAGTGGATCAACGACTGCGCCAACACCCTCGCCCCATCAAGAAACCCTCCAACAATCATACCAACAAGAAAGCCAGCTGGTTCACTAAAGACCTCCGGGCTTCCAAGCAAACCTGCCGAAAGCTGGAGAAGATCTAGCTCCATGAACGAACACTGGACAGCCACGCCGCCCACAAGAATGCCATCCGCAGACACCATCACCTCATCAGATCCACCAAAAGGGCCTCCTTCAAAGACCGCCTAGACAACAACGCGCACAAAAGCAAAGAACTCTTCAACATCGTGAAGGAACTCTACAACCCCAGCTCCAGCACCAACGACGTCCCACCCTCGCAAGACCTGTGCGACTCGCTGGTCACCTTCTTCCACCGCAAGATCACAGACATCCACGACAGTTTCAATGCCACGACCACCCAAACAACCATTGAGCCTCCGCCCCCACAACCACCATCTGCACCAACCGCCTCGCATGCTCTACTGGACCAACATCAACGACGATGACACCATCAAAATCATGAACACCATCCACTCCGGATCTCCGTCAGATCCATGCCCACACCACATCTTCAACAAAGCCAGCACATCTATCGCACCCCATCTCCGGAAAGTCATCAACACCTCCTTCAAGATAGCAACCTTCCCGGAGAGCTGGAAGCACGCCGAGATCAACGCCTTACTCAAGAAACCCATGGCGGACCCCAAGGACCTCAAGAACTTCCGGCCCATCTCCCTGCTCCCGTTCCCGGCAAAGGTCATTGAGAAAGCAGTCAACGAACAACTGACCCGCTACCTCGAGGAGAAGAACATCCTGGACCCTTCCCGGTCCGGGTTCCGCAGCAACCACAGCACCAAGATTGCCCTCATGGCGGTCACCGATGACATCAAGTCCCTGCTGGACAACGGAGAAACGGCGGCCCTCATCCTCCTGGACCTGTCAGCCGCCTTCGACACTGTCTGTCACCACACACTACGAACACGCCTCCACAACGCTGGGATCCAAGAGAAGGCCCTGGAATGGACCACCTCCTTCCTCTCTGGCAGAACACAGAGCGTCCGGCTTCCCCCTTCCGCTCCGAAGCCACCGAGATCATCTGCGGCGTACCCCAGGGCTCATCCCTCCGCCCAACTCTGTTTAACATCTACATGGCACCGCTCGCCCACGTAGCCCATCGGCACGACCTCAGCATCCTCTCCTACGCCGATGACACCCAGATGATACTCTCCCTCACTAAGGACCCCCACACTGCCAAAACCAACCTTCACGAAGGAATGAAGGCCGTTGCTGAATGGATGAGGAACAGCCGACTAAAGCTGAACTTGGACAAAACGGAGGTCCTCATCCTTGGATTCAACCCTTCGGCCTGGGAGGACTCCTGGTGGCCGATCGCACTGGGAACCGCTCCAACACCCACCGACCATGCACGCAACCTCGGGGTCATCCTCGACTCCACCCTCTCCATGACTAAACAGGTCAACGCCGTCTCCTCTCATGCTTCAACACCCTCCGCATGCTCCGTAGGATCTACAAGTGGATCCCCACTGAAACGAGAAGAACAGTCACCCAGGCCCTTGTCAGCAGTAGGTTGGACTATGGAAACGCCCTCTACGCAGGTGCCTCGGCCAAACTCATGAGACGGCTCCAACGCATCCAGAACGTCTCTGCATGCCTGATCCTCAACATCCCTTGCTGCAGCCACATCACACCCCACCTGAGAGACCTGCACTGGCTCCCGGTCAACAAGAGGATAACCTTCAAGCTGCTCACCCACGCACACAAGGCACTCCACAACACCGGACCAATGTACCTCAACAGACAACTCAGCTTCTACACCCCCACCCGCCAGCTCCGCTCCGCCGACCTCACCCTCGCTACAGTCTCCCGCTTCCGAAGAGCGACCTCAGGCGGCAGATCGTTCTCCCACCTCACCGCAAAGACCTGGAACACCCTCCCCATCCACCTACGGCAAACCCAAGTCCTGCTGACCTTCCGAAAACTCCTCAAGACCTGGCTGTTTGAGCAGTAGCAGCATTCCCCACCCCAGCGCCTTGAGACCCTCACGGGTGAGTAGTGCGCTTTACAAATGATATGATTGATTGATTGAGTGATTGGATTTAAGAGGCATGAGTTCTGAATGAAAGAATGGGCCCTGTTAATTACTCTTTTACAAATAAAGCCCTGTCTACCACCTTTTAAAAAATGTATTGCACACAGTGTAATATAGACTGCATGTAGGACACGATAGGCAGCCACAAAATGTGCAAAAAAGATTCAGCATTAAAATGATAACAATGTATCTAAATATTACGGTAATCAAAGAGGATGACGATGGCAGAGAAGTGTAACAAGAGAGGGAGGTTCAAGGCGTGGGGGGGGGGTGACATTACAGTGATGGGAAAGGAAAGTGATGGCATGAAGGTGGTGGAAGAGGAAGATAATATCAGGGTGATGACTTGGCAGGTTAATGGCAGGAGACTGTGAGGTTTTGGTGCTTTGAACTACGATAAACCAAGAAACGCAGGCAAAATAAAACAACCCAACACTGGCACCAATAATGCAAATTTGTGATGCAACATTTTCATTTTGATGCCACAAAATCCTGGGGGGGTCTTATTGTATGTTATAATTTATGGGCCATGATGTTCTTTACTACTTTGTTAAGCACTTTGATCACCTTTATCACACATGTGTATCATACTTCAAAGAGCACTGAGTACGTTTGTGAAAGCACTCACACCGTCGTTTATTAGCTGTGTGTGCTTTTTTGCATTTCAAATTAAATGACGATTTGGCTTTAATTATAGTTTGCTTGAATTTCTCAATTGGAGACCATTGTTCATGCAGTAACCTACAGGTCCCTATTTTTCTTGCATGCTTGTAACCACCCATGCACTGGAAAAGACAGCACAGGGAAATTCAGGATTATACTCAACCACACTTGCTTCCCACCTTGCAATGGAAGAACGTTACTAAGGGTCTAACAAGGTTGAGAACCATGGCAGCAGTACAAGGGTTGGGTAACAACCAGTGTCAAGGGCCCGATATGACTTCCTTCACACCCCCTATGAGATCTAAACTACAAGCATCTGTACCTCCGATATTAGAGGGACCGCTACTGTCTTTTCTGGTGGGCATGAATACAACTGACTAAGTGCATGCCACAACAGAATTAAAGGCTGAACACAGAGACATAGGGACAAAAAGTTGAGCAGTGCATAACACCATTACAGGAGCCCCGGGTGGGGAGGAGAAAATGAAGATTACTCTTACACAGATGTGGATAGACTTACTAATGGCAGTGGAAATAAAAAGTAAATAGAGGGATTAGCCATGCAAGCATTGTTGAGGAAATAGAGGTAAGTGATGGCTAAGGTAGCAAAGGAAGATGGAGGGAACGGTAACTAGAGTGAGGGTGAGTTCCCTAGGTTTATCAGACAGATGGTGGCGAAAAGGAGTTGAGTCAGGAACACTAAGAGGTAAATGTCTTGGAAAAGGTGGGAGGTCCTTTCTCTGTTATGACATGAAGGTGGGTCTCCTGTAGTAGTAGTAAAGGTGCACACATTGTCAACAGGGTACCTGTGCCCTTACATGCCAACCACCATTTGGTGTAAGAATGGGGAGAGAGAGAGCAGACCTTCACATTAGTAGACACAGGGCAGAAGTTACCATTTAGCATTCAACAGCTTGTATAAGAACCCCATATACTCTGATCTTACAATTTGAGGCACTTATTAAAGAGATCCAAGCCACTGCAAATGGCCATAAACAAAGGGCCACTCTTTAACTGTTCAGTGGTGGCATTCCCCGCTCTCAGAAAAAAGTTTAGGAATGGATGTGCCATTGGGATTCAAATACCATGGAGAGTGTTCACATACAGATTTATTCACACACCTTATTATGTAAGAGCAGAGAAGCCCATAGTCACCGGGCAGGTAAAGTAGACACCAGTGAAGATATCAAGCCCACCACAACCAGTGGTACTTACTGAAGCAATATCGCTTACCGAGGGCACAAAGAGATTGGAGAAACAATCCGCTCTACTGGCAGCAGAGCTGTACCTGACATGTGACTTTAATTAAACAAATAGGGGAAAGGGCAGGAGAATAGCATGAAGTGATTAATCTGCCCAATGCTTTTTTTTCAAAATCCACTGCTTTGGAATCCAAGGAACAATTTGCATTTACATGGGAAGGAATGCAGGACACATTTCAAGTGTTACCCCAATGGTTTTTGCACACTCTGACTATCTGCCATGGTCTGGTGGCTAATTATCTGGAAAACTTTCAGACACCAGTAACCAAGTTCCACTATAGAAATGAAATAACTATCACTTAAAGCAAAGATTATATTATCATGGAGTTGCCTTTGCTGATAAAGCTTGTCACAGATCAAGGATGGCCTGTAAACCAGACATAGATGCAAAGGACTCCACCAGTGGTGCAGTACTTGGGTGTGGTATTGAGTGGAACTCAAAACAGGTGGTGCTCAGCATCTAGCAGATTCCAGAACCCAGAACAGTGAAAAAAGCTATGTTCTTTATCGGGGCAATGGGGTTTTAGAGAGCCTTCATACCCCATCTTGGAATGATTTTACATCCAATCCACCAGGTCACTCAGAAAAAGAATCACTTCAGATGGGATCCAAAGCAACAAAGCACATTCCATGGGGCAAAGCAAGCAATCTTGCAGCATCAGGGTCTGCTACCAGTGAATCCCTGACAGGCGTTTGTTCTAGATGATGGTGTCAATGAGAGTCTGATGTGTTCGGGTCTGTATCAACATAACCTCAAGCATAGAGGATAGATGATTCCTATTGGAATCTGATCTAAGAAGTTCACAGGAGTGCAGCAATGATATACCATGGTGGAAAACACACTGATGGCAGTGGAGATGACGCCCCAGCATATAGACAGACAGAGCCCAGGACAAGTAAATGTCTGGTTCACTGATGGTTCAGCAACTATAACCTTTGATGGCCAAAAATTGGAAGCACCAGCATATAATTCTGCTACGGACATGGTATTTTAGAACATGGCATTGGGGATTCTGCTTAGTTGGCTGAGCTTATCGAAATATAAAACTGTAGAAAGCTGTCTCTTTATGTAGTATATAAAAAAAAACTATACTGTGCAAAGGGTCCGGGAATTCCCTTAGGAGTGGACAGAGGCTTGCTCTAGCAAGTCCAAGGTGCTCTGCTAGGGGTATAGTGCTTGAGTAGCCTTAGGCTTATCAGGGAGGAGTGTTAGATATCTGCAAATATACACAATAGTCAATGAAGGATGCACAAGACTCAATAAGGAGATCTACACCAAATTATAATAATAATAATAATAATAATAATAAATCCATTTGTTGAGCGCAAACAGTTACCTCAGCAGAGGTGTCCCGACGCTAGAGAAGCAATCAGCAGCGAGTAGCCAGGCAGTGTCATTTCCTGGTCCCAAGAGCAGTTTAAACTGAGCTTAAAAGCCATGTTTTTACAGCTTTCCTGAATAGTGGTTCAGACTTAATCAGACGTAGGCAGTACCACATATGTTTATATATGTTCAGGCACCAGAATCAATATGATCAGGTAAGTACATTTTGCAAGATAAATACTTTTGCAATTGAAAACTCAATATTCAGTGCATTTTTCAGAGGCTGCAGTGTTATCCTATGGGAGGAAAACCAAATACAGCATGCCAGTCCTTTGCAGCTACTTGCAAGACTAGCCTCCTGGATTTGAGGTGTGTATCGGGCAAAGTCCAAGGCAGAACCAGCAGGTCACCTCCAGCTGTATTAGGGCGGCTGGATGCAGTGGTGCAAAACAGCATCAGGTGCACAATGCAAGTCGGTGGGGATTGGTCTTCGTAAGCAGGTGCTGCAAGGTCTGACTGGGAGGCCAGTGGTCTGAACCAAAATGGGGGCTCAGGCCGCATGATGCTCAGGGATGTGGGGACACCTTTGATCCTCTTCTCCATGAGGCGGGGGGACAGATGCAGAGGTGTCCTTAGGCATCAGGTTTTTATCACTTGGACCGGTCGTGGTGGATGGGGCCTGTATACAGGGGCTGCAGGCGGAGTCAATAAATCTAAGAAATCTGCAGTGGGGAAATCCAAGGTGGGCTTTGAGTCTGGAGGGTCTGGGAAGCACGACGGCACCGTTGGGCCACCTCAGCTCAGACTAGGAGGCTCGGGTGCATTGGTGCCTTCCTGTGTCGTGTTTTCATGTTCTTGCACCTCACAGCTCAGTCTTTGCTACCTGCAAGATGCAGGGGAACAGCTCCACTGCTCCATGGGATTTCCTGTGCCTTTGGAGAAGCACTGGCAGTCCTACCAGGTTTTGGAGGATGAGCTGCTTGCAGGGAGAGACAACTTTGGTGCAATTGTCGAAAATAGGCGAACAAGCCGGCAGGACTGATGCCAAGTCCATTACTTCTGCAGATCTTGCATTCACAGCTCTTTTGCCGTTCTTCTTCTTTTGGTCAGCAGGTTATGATTTTATGGTGCCAGGAACCCCCTAAATTCAGTATTTTTGGGGAGTGAGGAGTAGTAGCCAATGGGCTACTTACCCTTGGGGTCTTTCCGCTCCCTATATGACCACTTCCTGGGAGAAGTGGGCTGAACTCTATCCCATAATTCTCAAGTTTTGCCATCACAAAGATGGCTAACTTTGAAATGTTGCTTCCACTTCAGGTAGCCCCTCACAGGGCTGGCACTAGCCAGGGGGTGGATATCTGACTACCTAATTTTCCCACCTGTCGAGGTGCTAAATGGATCTGACAAAGGGGGTCAGCTGCTTCTCCTATGAGAGAAACCAGATTTGCATACCAAAGGCGGTGGGCCCCTGAGAGCAAAGACCCTAAAACCTTGAGGTTCAGAAACTCGTCTCTGGTGGCAGGCTGGCGAAAAAATCAGTCAGACAGCACACCCGTAGCTGGTAGGTTTTCAGGAGGTACATCTAAGGTGCCCTCTGTGTGCATATATTTCTAAATCCGACACTGGCAACCGTGTGGGATTATTAATACAAGACGTTTGAAACCAAACATCCCTATTTTCATTGAAGCCATCATGTAGCTGGAGAACTTGTTTTCACCAGTGTCCAGCACAGGCTTTAAAAATGGCTTCCCATTAATGGAACTGACCAGTACATGGGCATATCTGCTCATGAAGTTATGCCCTCACTTGTAGTGTAGGTAAGGCTCATGGCGTTCCATTTAAACAGATTTTTGCATGTAAATACAGACAGAAAAATATGATTCCCTTGTCTGTATTTATAAATAGAAACAGAAAAATGTCGAAGAATATGTTTAACTTTGCTGCTGTCTGCAAGGAGAAGACAAGCCTGTCTGAATGCGGGCAGGGAGAGAGCTTATCAGATTTCAGCTGAGTCCATAACAGAGGGATGTTAAAGAGCCATCAGGCCTCCTTTTGTTTACGTTTTCTGGCTGGGAGCTATGAGGGGGCTGGAGGAGGGAGACACATACCTAAAAGCAATTGAGAAAAAACAAATGCACACTGCTTATCACTTCAGAGAGAGGCATGCTTTTGACTTTGTTCAGTCTCTGGATCCAAGAGATATGCATCCACTGTAGGAATGTTAGATGTGCAGGTCTGTTCCAGTATTTACACAAATAACATATTTAAATACCACTATTTTGCTTTATTTCTTCTATAGCACCACTCATCTCAATGCAAGGTGTCAGAGCGCTTTACATCAGATTTTATACATTGACAAAAAATCATATGTGTGTAAATCAATATGTAGGATGTATCAAATAAGACAGTGAGTGTTACAAGGTCCTTCATAGCTCACTGTGCAATTTTAGAAGGATTGCAACGTATCAACTGCAAGTAACAAAATGATCACTTTGTTTAAAGCAGTAGTCTGTTTACCCATCTACATATGTCTATCTAAACCTACAACAACCAAGCTCAAATTGCCTATTTAAATAAATGTGAAAAAATACTAGCTGCAAAATAAAATGTGGATAAATACAGATAAAATGATATATGGATAAATACAGACAGAAATGTTAAGGAAATAGATACCATAAAACCGGGAGCCCTAAGTATAGTGCGCCCTGCTTTTAGGTGGTAAGGTTTGCTGTAGGGGTGACTTGAGTTTACTGCATGCAGTGTCTGTAGCACAGCACACAGGCCATTTGCCATGTTGTGTTTTCACTTTTGTCTGCATCAAGACATGCAGCGTGCTGCGGCACTTTGCATGACTTTGGTGAGGGCTATCTTAGTTTGGCACCATAGGTGCTGCAGCACTTAGGGACCATCTTTAGTGCATCAGGCTCTAGGTACCAGAGGTATCACTTACTAGGGGCTTTCAGAGGGTACTAAAGGTATTGCCAAGTGGGGGAAACAATTGCACAGTTTTGGGAAAGTGATTTGACACTAGGGACCTGGTTAACAGGAACCAGTGTCATGGCTAGACCTGAAGCCACCCGTGGCGGCTCCTGAGTTTGCCACCCCGGCGGCTATCTGAAGAGCGGGGGGGTTGCTGGCGATTTCTGCAGTGGCCACCACCGCCCGCAGATACAGTTGCAGGTAAGGGGTGGGGACATATGCTGTTGCCCTGAAAACTGGTGCAGCCCGGGGGGACCACCCCCCTTGCTACGCCACTGGCACGAGCCCAGTGCATTTTCATTTGAAATCACATCAAATACCAGGCAAAAGTGGGGGTGATCATGTCAGAAAAGGCACTTTCACACAACTATGTTATCCAATTCGTAGGCTGCTGCTTTGATCCCATGTATATGTGTATATACACACACAGTTGGGCATCCTACAAAGCACTGGTAGCTAGGTGGCCCACTAGGCGTAGAGGACAATGGCAAATTCATGACCGCCCAATATGGGGAAGAAAGAAGATTTTGAACAAAATATGGGAAGCAGCATCTAAAGGAAAAATCTATATGGGGCACAAGGATGCACAGAGTAATGTCTCTGAAAATGGTGCAGTAGACTTAGTGACACAAATTGACTAATGTGCTGCGACAGCAGCAAAGGAGCCAGTAGATCCAGTGTTGCAGAGGCTGGCAAACTGGAAATGAAGTGCAATTCTAGGCAAAAGAAACAGGAGCAAAATGGACATTATATATTACTTTTCACTCAGTAGCATCAGGTCTTATGGAAGAAAGCAATGGATTATTGAAAAATCAAATAAAGAAAATGTTGCTACAGGCTCTGCTACTGCTAAACAACCATCCACTGACACACACAAGACCGACTGATCAAATGACAGGAAGGGATCCGTATCAGAATGCACTTTCTCAATTGATACTGAAATTGATTTGTGATGGTTCATATCCAGAGAAGTGGGTCTCACCCGGTTCAATGAAACTAACAGTATACCAGCAGGTGGAGATGCCCTATCAAAAGTTGAGAACGGTTAAAGTGGAATTTGATGTATAATCCCAGAGGGACAGAAAGCCAATATCAATTTAACTAAAAACCTTCAACTGCAAGGGTGTACGATGCAACTGGAGTACCAGGGTGACTTATATGTGGAGACAGACTGGAGCATGGTCTGGATCTTTGCTAAATCTAACACAACAGGATGCAAAATTAGATAGTGGGACACAGGCAGGTGAGATACACTGTAGCCAGAGTCAGCCGATTATTGCACTAAGGACCCACAAAACTAGCTTAGAGACTCCTGGACAGAAGGTGTATGTTGTGCTCCATGGAAGTGGGAAAGACCATCAGAAGGGGGAATGGTAGCACAAGGACCAGGGGCAACTAGCCCACTGTTGCTTTATGACAAATCTGATCCTGTAAATTTTCCTCTTCATAGACTTGTGCCTGCCAACTAGAAGCATCATGGCCTGGTAATATCGTCCTACAAATGCAACACGAGTATAGAAAGCAGCAGAATGCTGCTTAATGCAGGCTGTGTAGCTGAGGTACTATGATTTACGAAGAAGGAATAACAGCTATACGAATATCATGGCATAACATCACAACACAAGGAGAAGAAGCTGTCGCTTGGAAGAAAGGACATTTGTGGTCCAACACCAATATTACAGAGTTGTGTCAAATGACTTTCATGCATTCACGACCAATAGGAACACTTTGTTTTCAAGCAATGGGAGGAACTGAGACTTTTGTAGGGCATGGGAAATATGACAATATCAAAGGTTTAATAATGACTGTCAACTGTACTATAAATGGGATAGTCATTCAGGAACAAAAAACAGATGACCCAGATGGAGGCATGTTTGATGCTAGCTTTCATCTTGCTATTTAAATTTGACTTAATGAATTAGTGGAAACAGGATGGTTATTGCCTATAGAAATATATGTTTTGTGTAGCAATCAAGCACATAGACGGTTACCCCCAAAGAAGAGAGGAACTTGTATTTAGGGCAATATCATTCCTAAAGTTAGACCCTCCCCTAAGAAAAAATACATAATGTGGTGCGGTGGTTGTGTGGACAGGAGAAACATATATCTACAACTATTGATACCTCTTTCAGTGGCATAGAGGGCTTCAGAAACTACTGCGAAGTTCTCTTTTCTTTTGGATGCAGCTTTAAATAGCACTACAAATGCTATAGAGAAATTAAAACAAGAACAAATACAAAATCGTATGGTATCCCTACAAAAATTGTTTAGAGTTAGATTATTATTAGCCAAAATGCAGTGTTTGTGCACTCGTAAGGAACGATTGCTGTGTGTATATTGAAGATTATCTTGAGGCAACCGAGGATGACTTGGGAAAAATATGAGAAGATTAATCACATCTTAGATTAGATTCTAAATTTGAAATTTTAGAATGGATAAAGCAATAGAGCTGGAAGATATTCATAGGCTTTCTTATAATTGGTGGGATATGTTTATCATTTCTGTAATGATTATGTGTATTAAAATTCTGTTGAAAAGTGTTGCATCAGCGAAAATAGCGGAGGTCATGGCAAATCCATTTCCACATCCATGATTGACAGGTGGACTGTATAGTAAATTAATTAAATTGACAGACAAACCAAGGTTCTTGAGGCGAAGTCAGAGCTGAGTAAATAAACTCTCTTGCTTGGTGGAATTGGGCAAGTAGGGGAGGATTGTGGGTACGCAGGGGAAGAATGTGTTTGTGACAAAAACATATTGACATGTTGCTTGAACTTTACCCAAAATAATAGGGCAGGCAATTGTGCATGATGGAAACTACGGATGCGGCAAGGACGTGTTGTTTACACTCTAAGTAACATATTAGCAGAGCAGGGGATTGTGCAAGAAGATGACTGTGGGTGGATGTGACAAAAACATATTGTTGAACTTTAACCAAGGAGACAGAAAGAAGGCTATTTGACAAAGTGGTTGTTAGAATATAAAAGAAAGTTGTAGGAGGAGGTGAGAACAGCATGTTGTTCGAAGAGAGGAATCATCCTGGGCGGAGTCGTGCAGACGATGAGCTCTCCTGCCAGATACGGGATGATGTTCTTTTTTGCTGTAATTTTGGTGTGTGTATGCCAATTGAAGCTGAATAAAACTTCTTTTTTTTTTGTTTTTTTGTTTTTGGAAGACCTTTATTTCACATTTGTCCATCATCATACAAGGTGTAGTGCATGGCCCACATAGGGGCGAATCAAATATTCAGGAAACAGAGTTATTCGGTATGGATGACACAGCCATTTAGCTGGCAACCCGGGGGTCCAGCGGCATTATACATGGTGGAAGCAGTATTGTCATTTGGAATTGTTCATAATAAGTGATCGGTCTAATTTTCTCTTTTTTTGGGGTGTAACAACAGTAGAAATGTGTCATTCAGTCAAGCATCGTGGCCGTCGCTGCTTATTCCCCGGGATCTCACCTAGGTGCATGTAGAGCTGCATAAGTGCATATTAAAGCGCGGGTCCCGGGGTGGTTGTGGGCATGTCTCGCGTTTGCAATGCTCGACCGTGCATGACAATCAGTGTGTGGTATAGCTCACTGAGGCATAAAACTACCGGTGATGGCTCGCGAGTCCAGTTCGCAGCCCTAAAAGCAATGTCCATGTGTGTGGCAGTAGGGCATGCACACTAATCCTCAGGTCCCAAGCACAGCGGTCAGTCAGTGTTAGAACAGGCGCACTTTGCCTTGGCGCGTGTATGTCCACTGCTTGCGCCGTAGCCCTAAGCGTTAGTACCTCTCCGTACTCCAGATGTAGCATGCGTTTCGTAGTGTGTTGCCGCCTAGTGTTCGCTCTGACCTCAGTGTCCATATCGAGATCTAAGTATAAGTCTGGTCGGGGAACTTGACCAGCGGGTAAACTATCCCCCACGCGCCATAACGGTAGGGGAAAACTGGGGTCGGGTAATGTATTGCGGTCAGGGAATGGGTGGAGGGGGGGCGCGAAGAAGATCATTGTATGTTGCAGCGGGGGTTAGCAGCCGTCCGGCGGGACGCAGAGGGGCCAGGGTTAGGATGACAGAAGCTGTGTGTGGGGGGGAGGGATTGCGGGGGGGAGATAGTGCACACCCGGGCAAGGTCTCTGTGTGTGTGTGCGTCCAGCGTATCCATGAAGCAGGCGGTGGTCGCCTTAGGTCATCCCCTGTTCCTGACAGGCCTCCTGATACGTCTGGAGGAGATCGTCCCAGAGCTGGGCGATGGGGAACTTGCGTAGTCCCGCCGTTTCCTCTCTCAGTAGCGCGGCACTTTCCGCTCGCGCCCAGTTGGTGAAGGACGCTCGCCAGTGCTGTGTGCGGGGGGGGGACAGCAGATTTCCAATGTTTGGTAATCAGGCGTTTGGCCGCGATGAGGCCCATGTCCGAAAAGCGCGCTTGCACTTTATTGGACTTAGTGCGTTTGTATAACCCCAGAATGCACGCTTCCCAGGTGTGTGGTAACCTCTCTTCGGCTCCATGTGAGAGGAGCTTTAGGACTCCCTCCCAGTATTCCCTCACCCCAGAGCAGTGCCACAGCATGTGTAGCAAATCCGCTCCCGGTAGAGAGCAGCGTTGGCAGGCCGCATCCGCAAGCGGGAAATACCTATTGATTTTATCCGGCGTGAGGTATGCGCGCTGGAGCAGGTAGTGCAGCAGGTAGTACTGTATAATCTTAAAGCGGGGGTTTCTAGGGATGTTGGTCGGTCCCGCCAAGACCATCGCCCACTCCCCATCGGTCCAGTCCCTGCCCCTGTCCGCCGCCCATTTGTCACGCAGCGGCTGTGTGGAAGGTTGCGAGTGTGTTTGTAACGCCTGAGCCAGCCAATGTATGATGTGCGATCCGTTGCCCATGACATGCAGGTACTGGATATAGCAATGCATCGGGAGTTCTTCCGTCACGTCACCCCAGGAAGCTGTGAACGTGCGTAGTAGCGACGCGTGTTGCAAGAACTGCCCTGCCGGGAGATCTGCGCTGTCAGCCAGGGCTACAAAGGTAAGCAATTCTCCCTCAGCGTACAGGTCGCTCAACGTGTCCACCCCCGCCCGTGCCCATGCTTCCAGGCGCGTTTCCGTGAGGATCCCCGTTGGGGTCGGTGTGCCCAGCAGTGGTATGACCAGGGCATACGGCTTGGTCGCTCTGGTAAGGCGTAGGCATCTCAGGAAACATTTCCGCGCCACCTCCAAGTGCAGCTGGGAGGGGTACCGTGTGTGGGTGAGCGGGTGAAACAGCGTATTAATCTGTGTTTGCGTCCATGCAGCCTCATCCGAGGCAGTATCCTCAAGATATTTGCCACTCAGCCAGTACGCCACCCATTGCGTCTGTGCCGCAAGATAATACAGCTACAAGTTTGGAACTGACAATCCTACCGAGTCAGTTGGCATGTACATCTTCGTCAGTGCTACCCGCGGGCGGCCGCTGCTCCATATAAGGTCGCGGAGGAGCACCTCTAGGTCTCTAAATATCCTGTTTGGGACATATATGGGTATGTTCGCGAAGTAGTAGAGTAGCCGGGGCAACACAATCATTTTAGATAAAGCTATGCGGCTAGGGACATTAAGCGGGAGGGTATTCCAAAAGCGGACTTGTGCCCGTACCGAGGTGATCGTGCTGAATAAAACTTCTTTGTTGAACATTCATGGTGTTATGCATATATTTTCTTAATCAAGGGATGCGCCGAAATCAACATTTAATTAATTTAATGTAACAAACTACTAGAAATATGGAAAAGTATGCCCCACAGTGAACGTTTCCTGGGAATATACTAGAGCTAAACATAATTTTCAATTTCATTTTCAAGATCTAATTCAATGGCTTAAGTACATTTTAATATATTTGGTGGAAAAGTAATTTTGGAAAAGGAAACTTTGTGCTGCCTGAGAGTGAAATCGTTTAGAACGGCTTAGACTCACAGCTCTGCCCCACAGACAGAATATACACCATGGCTTGCTGTTAATGACCCTCCGTCTGGAAGACAATGGCTTGGTCTCAGGGAGAAGAAGGCAGGAGTGATGTTAACAGCATCCGCTTAGTGGGCATTAGTCATCTGGTTGAGGTACAGGAACAGTTGGCAACAAAAAGTGCAGCTTTCACAGCTCGTCCTTCGAAGTGGAAATCTCACATGGGGATGTCAGGAACTGCAGCCATTGATTCCCTAAGACACCCTAGCCTAGACATTCTGTCTGCTCCCCTCCAAACCCCCAGCAGGAGGGAATACAAGTTCTGGTCCTGACAGATGGCAGAACCTCTAGATGTAAGATGAGGTACTAGGCTCCTGCACCTAGAAACAGTAGCACCCCGTGAACGGAGTGCCACGGGGTGGGGGAGGGGCAAGGTGAAACGCCAAATGCGTTTCAGTGCGCACAATGAAATGCGTTTTATTTATTTATTTACATTACTCCGGTCGGCCGCTACTGCCTTGAAGAAGGCTAAGGCCATCTTGGGTTGGAGGATTCCGGGAAGGTCAGCAGTAAACTGAGAGAGCAACTGCTCTAGCTACTGAACTACCTACCCTATCTACTTATTTTGGACACCCTACAATATTCTCTACATAGGTATAAATCCTTGCTATTCTTCAGGGCGAGGATCTATGCATGAAATCACAGGCCAGCTCTACCATCAATTTTTTTTTATTGTGCTGCTCAATCACACCCTCCCCACACAGCAAAAACAATCTGAATTGTGTTTCTACCCTCCTTACCCTTGCATACTGAACTGTACCAAAGCATCCGAAATACAGCTGAAAACTAGTTGCTACTCTCAAGAAAGAGATCCCACCTCACTGTTTCTAAATAGCCTTCACTGGTGGCCTGTCCTTTCCAGTAGTAGGTGCAAAATGCTATCGTCCACCTTCAAATGCCTGGGCGATCTTGCACACTCTTGGCACCTTAGCAAGATTATGTGCCATAATCCTTTGAAAACTTGTCACTCCTCCCACCTACTCCTGTCTTTCTCCCCCTCTAGAGTTGTCTGAAAAGGAGACTGAAGGTTTTCAGTGATAAGCCCTTTGGAATCAATCACTTTTACACTATTACTCTACACACGCTTGGTTGTCAGTAAAGTGAAAACCTTGCTTTTCGTCCAACAGTAATAATTCTGTTCCAGGTACCTGTCTTGGTTGTGCATAGAGGTCATTTGGCTCAAAGTGTGCGTATTAGAAATTCCATGCATTACGAAAATAAAAAGAAATGAATAAACAAAAATCATCAACATTTCTTTACATATCATGGCTGTAGGCATGTCCACTGAGGTGGTGTGTAAAGGCTTTGCCAACCACCTAATTTGGGTATTGTCTAGCCCGGATCACTCCTCAGAGCTGCTCAGGGTTATAAATTTTTAGGCCGAGCCTAGCGCAGCGCACTGCCCTATGGGGAGGCCTCTTGAAATCACTCCAGACTTCCCCGAAATGTTTCAGTGTGGTTTTTCAACTTCCACACATTCTATTGGCCTTTGCGTGTGGCTTTAAAAAACTGAAAGCATGCAATTAGCCAAAGGCGGGTGCATGTCCCACCTTTTCTCTAAATGTTCACTCCCTAGGCCTCCAGCTTCCGGGAGAGAGCAGTTGCGCGCGGGCATCCTGCTGCATTCCTTTCTTGTTGTGGATCATGCTACAAATTAAACATAGCACAGTCGCTTTCACTTTCACGGCCGCGCGTGCTTGTCTTTCACACTTGTCTGTGGTTCTTTTTCATGTTCACTCCTTTATTTGTTTCTCGCACTTTTAAATTTGTCACGCTATCTCCCATTGTTTTATATGATTGCAAGCATGTTATTTAATTAAAAGTCATTGTCTAAAAAAGGAGTGCACGCCTGCAAGGTGGGCATAGTCATGTCAGCTTAGCAGACCGCCACACTTCCGGAGCATTACCGGTGTGAATACCATGGACACTATGCTTCCAATTCCGGAGCATTACCAGTGTGTATACCATGGCACACTAAGCTTCAAATTCTGGAGCATTACCAGTGTGTATACCATGGCACACTAAGCTTCCACTTCCGAAGTATTACCGGTACATATACCATGGCACACTAGGCTTTTAATGCCAGAGCATTACCCATGTGTATACCATGGCTACGATGCTTCCACTTCCAGAGCATCACCGGTGTGTATACAATGGTACACTATGCTTCCACTTCCGGAGCATTACCAGTGTGTATAGAATGGACACTACACTTCCACTTCCGGAGCATTACCAATGTCTATACCATGGCACACTAGGCTTTCACTTCCGGAGCATTACCGGTGCGTATACCATGGCACACCTGTTGTGTAGCATTTTAGAATCCAAGTGTAATTTACCGATTCATGCCCTTATATAGGTATAATTCACATTGCCTTTATATAGGCATAGAAATCATGCCCATGCTTAGACATAACCCATCCAGTCCAAATATAGGCATGGCTACTTCCACTTGTTCCAAAAAGCCACAATGATTTCTTTGAAAACTCGACTTCAGCAGTCAGGGACATCCCTTTGCTTGAATATTCATTTGTCCTAGAAATCATAGAGATTTCAAAGAACTACCATTCCCTTGGGGTTCTTTGGTGACGTTATTATGTCCAACTTTACGTCAAACCAGGCACCATCAAGGTATAAATATGCCTACACTTGCCCTAGCAAACACAAGGTGGTTCGGAGCAGCTAGACTATCTACTTGCCCGACGCAGCTTGATACAGAAAGTGCCGAAGGATGCCGATTCTCCAGCTGACACACTGTCAGAGAGGCTGCCTTTCTCTCACTGAGAATCCAGCTCCAGTGTTTCTAAGCTCCCCTCGTGGGGTGTTGGGAAATCGAGTCCCGAGACAGAGATGCCAGACCTCCTTCATTCTAAAACCAAGGTACGGAGCTGATTTGACCCTAAGAGAAATCTTGGATAGATTCTTGGCAAATAAACTAAACCTATGCTATACCACACTTACTTCTTCCCTCGTACTAGTTTAGGTACATTGGGGTAGGCGTATTTTAGAAGCACCAGTTGAGTACTTTTAGCCTTTGTTATTTATATATGTATTTTATGACTTAGAAACCATACCATGCTTTTACAGTATTATTTTATAATACTCTTCTTGCTGTAAGTATTATACTTTGCCGCCAGTATTACAATTGTAGCAGTTCATTTCTTTTTCATGAGAAAGAAGCGTGTTCACATGACTGAACTAATGGGTGACTTACGAGAACTTTTAAAATGAGCGCCGGCTAAGGACGCTGTTTTGCTGAAGATTATCCGGCTGGGCACCCAAGCTCTACACTTGGAGCAGGCTTATCATGGCTTTGAGGGAACTTACAGATATTCTTGGTGTGGTGAACTTGACTGATTAGATTGACACCTTAAGAAGTTTACCGTTGAAGGAGGGTTGGACCTCGAACACTCTGGAACTTTCACTTGACCACTCACGCAATTAGGAATTGATATAGAGGATTCTACTGCCCACTATCACCACAGATATATTTCTTTGGGTGTTCAGCATGAACTGGCGTGGGCTCTAGCTACCTTATTGGCCGTATGGTACCGAGTGACCTTTGATAAAAACCCACTATTTACTATTTAAGGAAAAGTCACTTATCATGTGGACTTTCCGTTCGGGTTGACTCCGGTTGTTTGCACAGAGGGAACTCTATTTTGATTCTTGGGTTTCAGTAAATTCCCGTTGTGATATCTGGACTTCTACGGATTTCTTATTCTTAACTTGATGAGAAAAGGACATTCCAAGAATAGCTCTGCCTTGAGGAAGTCTCGTTTGAGACGAAACACGTGTCGGCAAGTTGGGCAAGTTGTGCTGGAAAATCTTTTAAAGAAATCAATAAAGACATCGAAGATTTCTCTGTTTCTTGGATTCTTCTTGTCATGTTATGATGAAATGTTTATGGACTATATCTTTCTGTGCTGAAGGGTGCTATTTAGACACTCATACATCTGTATATACTTGACACTTATTTGGAATGCTACCCTAGGAGTGCTGGCCGAGCCCTTATTTCATTGGTTATACATTGGGGTAGGCATATTTTAGAAGCACTAGTTGAGTACTTTTAGCCTTTGTTATTTATATATGTATTTTAGGGCTTAGAAACCATACCATGCTTTATTTTATAATACTCTTCTTGCTGTACGCATTATACTTTGCTGCCAGTATTACGATTGTAGCAGTTAATTTCTTTTGCATGAGAAAGAAGACTGTTCAATAAATCCTTTTATTGAAAACGCCTGTCTCTCTATTTCTCTGCACCTCTGATGAAACGAAGCATGCACGATTGACTAAGTAAAATATCTATCTATTGTTTCCACGACTCTGAAGATACGTTTTATCTTGGGGAAACAAAGTTGTCATGTTTATGCGGTTGTCAGAAACGAATTTCTTCCTGTGTATTCGAGAAAGTTTCTAGTGACCTCTGAGCTAGCTGGCACTCACAATTAAGTCTAGTATATTCAATAGAGACCTAGTTGACCTCAGTCCTACGTCACTTCTATAGGATATGTTATTCCAATGCGCAGAGCCTATTGGGAATATAGGAACTACACTACATGGCGCCCAACATTTGGAAAGGCACTAATTTAACGCTAGAATCTAAAGTAACTCAGTCGTGCTTTTCACAGAGACCCCTTTTTTCCCGTAAAATACTCAAATAGACGTCTGGAGTGGGTAAAAGGATAAAATATCCGCCATAACTGAGTAGGACGAAAATCCTATGTATTAGTTTCCCAAAATATTGTGCACCTTATCTTTGTTTCCTTGAAACTTGCTCTGCAAACTTTCAGTCAACAAAATGTCGGATAGCGATACCGAGAACGGTGGACCTGCAGGCAATAATGCCCGACCGGGTTTAAACATTACAGGTTTCCAAGAAACTGACCCGGATGCTATAATCATCCTGGAAAACTTAAGGAAAACAATCACTATAAAGCTTATAACAAATGGCCAATCATCGAGAGGTGGTAGGGTAATTTTTGTCAAAGAGGCACATGAATATTGGCAGACAGAGGTATTTTATTCAAGGATTGTCTTCCCTGAAGAAAATCCAGTAACACATGTGTTTCACTTCTACAAAGTAGAGGATAATCCAATGGAATACCTTCCTTTCGAGGACATTGAAATGGTGTTCCGTCTATGGCGGTAATACCAGACGTCCTGAAACAGAGGTCCTGAAACAGATTCAAAATGAATACGGGGCAGAGCCTGCTCTAAATCTGGGTATGATACTACTAAAAGATTTCAAACAGCTATAATATTAGCTAATATTAAAGTGAAGCAGCATCCGTGGCGATCCGCCACAAAATAAGAGAAATTGATGTAACTGAGCAACCATATGAACTGGCCAGAAGAATTGAAAAATCCTATAAAGAACTAGGTAGAGATAGTTTGAGTGGGAAACCAGTCAAATCACAACTAACAGAAAGTCCTGAAAAGGTCTTTATTAAAAACACTCTCACTACTCCTATAAAGAAGTGGGAGAACATGAAACAAACTTCTAAAGAGAAGTGTTCTCAGTCCCCAGGAAGGTCTCTCAAAAGGAGCCCTCTGAAAAGAAGTATAACCTCAGGAGCAGGGATAACTTGAAAAAACCTGATAGATATCAAGATATTGATACACGTTCCTCTCGTACCTTTCAGACTTCCTCACAGAAATCGGAAAGAAGAGGACAGTCAGAACACAAGGATCAACACGTTCCAAAAAATAAGAAAACCCAATTCACCAAAAAGAAAGTGGAAGGTCTAAAAATCATACATGCTGAGAATCTTGACACAACTCAAGAACGGGGAGTGGGCCCAGACAATGCTGGACAGCGCAGCAGAAGTCACCATAGCTCGCAAGATCTTGAAGGATCATCTGGAGACAGTGGACTTGAATGAGTACATTCAAGTTGAAACAGCCGATACCAGTGTTAATGTACCCCATAAGTTATATGAAGTAATGCTCAGGATGGAGGGGGATATAACTAGGAAAATAAGAGCACTCTTTTGGGAGAATCTCTCTAATTCTATTCTTCTAGCTGAAAAAGACTGGCCACCTAAATTTGTCAGGGAGTGTCCACGTGGCGAAGACATCATTATGCCAGCCTTCTCAAATCATATTCCAATTCACTTAAAATACACTTATCCTGGAAAATGGGCTGTAGCCCAGGCTCCAGCATTATATAAAAATCATGTAGGATGGGATGAGGATTCCCCTCACCATAAAATCCAGTTAAAAACTCAACCAACTGCACAGAGGCCGTACCCAGTAAAGCAAGAAGCTAAAAAACAGGTCAGGGAGATATAAGATCAACTTGAATACCAAGGGGTGATTGAAGCATGTGCCTCGTCAATGAACAATCCTTTGTTTCCTGTCTCCAAACCAGACAATACATATCGTCTAGTTTTAGATTACAGACATTTAAACTCTTGTTGCAAAACTTTTGCAGTACAAAATGCACATAGTGCAGCACTAATGAATAACATATTGTGCGTAAAAAATATAAAACCACATTAGATATTTGTAACGGTTTCTTCTGTCAAAACATTGCACCTGAACATGTGAAAAAAAATATTGACCTGTTGCTTGAACTTTATCCAAAATAATAGGGCAGGCAATTGTGCATGATGGAAACTAGGGATGCGGCAAGGACATGTTGTTTACACTCTAAGTAACATATTAGCAGGGAAGGGGATTGTGTAAGAAGATGACTGTGGGTGGATGTGACAAAAACAAATTGTTCAACTTTAACCAAGGAGACACTAATGAATAACATTGTGCGTAAAAAATATAAAACCACATCAGATATTTGTAACAGTTTCTTCTGTCAGAACATTGCACCTGAAAGCAGGTACTTGACCGCTTTCTCAATAATGGGGACACAGTGTCACTTCTGTCGTCTCTCCCAGGGATTCAAGAATAGTCCAGGGTTATTTTCAGTCAGAGTAACAGAGTTACTACAAACGTATGATGATGAGGCCTTATCATATGTCGATGACATCTATCTAACAGACGATGACTTGGAAAGGCACTTGAACAGAGTGAAGACCATAATACTTGGTTTCGCTTCTGAAGGGTGTAAATTCAACTTTACAAAATCAAGAATTGCCCACCTCAATGTCCTATTCTTAGGATACAAACTTTCAAGTGAAGGCAAAAGCCTGGCAGACAACTTTTTAGAAAAGTGTGCGCTGCTCCAACCTCCAAAAACGCGGAAAAACTTACAGTCAAGTCTAGTTTCCTGAATTTCGGAAGAACTTACATTCTAAACTACGCAGAAAGGGTTAAACCCCTCTACGAATTAATCAAACCTGATTTTAAAACAACTAATTGGACTCAAAAACACACAGAAATTTTGCGTTCAGTGCAAACAGAAATGTTAGCACAACACATTAGGAGACACGCGTAAACGTACGCAACCTTGTAATCCGAATCTTCCAAGGAAGATGTGGATTCACGTACTTAACCTTTAATGAAGGTGAAAAAGTACCAATTGCTTATAAATTACACTAGTACACACAAGCTGAAATGAAATTCACTTCAACAGAAAAAATTCTGACAGCTTTTCAAACTGCAGTAGCAAAAGAGAGAGCTCTCGCACAGGGTAAACGCATAGTGGTCGTTACGCCTGTACCTGCTTTAGAGGCAGTGACAAAAGCCAGCATTCCAAATGCAAAGACTTTACATCCGAGATGGATACAATGGGTTAACTCTCTTGCTGCAACAGACGTTGAATACGTTTTTGACCCCTACTTGAAAAACACAAGAATTTCTACAATACGAGCTAGAATGCTCTCTGCCCACTGAGATTCTGCCTCTAGAACAGTACAAATGTATAAGTTATACAGACGGATCAGCACAGCCTGCAATTGGGGGTAAACAAGCTTATAGTGCTGCGTGAGCGATTGTTAAAGTTCGCTGGCGCAATGGTAAATTCCGACCTATGGTCACAAAAACACAATCTCTCAGAGATTGTACTGCTCAACGAGCTGAACTACAGGCATTAAAGATGGTGCTTGAAAATACCGATCCCGAATTCCCCACACTCATAGTGTGCGATTTGTATTACTGCGTTCAATCTTACAATGAATACTTGCAGAACTGGGCTCAAAACGGTTTCAAAGATGCAAAAGGTGGCACAATAAAGCAGAAGTTGCTTTGGGAACAGGTAGTTCAATTACAGAAAGAACTACAAAAGACTCACATGATCCATTCACTGAGTCATCAGCATGATGGCGTTCACGTTGTAGGGAATTCATTGGCTGATGAAGCCGCGAATGCAGCTGTGCAAATGGCTTCCGTAGCTGAAATCACTTGTTTGAAAACAAAAATAGATGGCATAATAATGGTAGCTGTTAATGCCACAAGCAAAGGCAGCAGTGCAGTATTACCTCTAAAATATCCACTCGAATATTCATACATAATTGACGCCAACTCCGTTCCTTTTGTTTGAATCCCTGGAGTGGGGGATAGAGTAATTCCAAACAGGAGACGGAGAGGTGCTTTGGTACAAGAAGCACATATGGGAGAGGGTCTGATAAATCAAGGGATTTCGAAATCTATACTAGAATTAAAAGAGACGTACTGGTGGCCAGGGATGAATGCCCACATTCACGAATTTGTAATTAATTGCCATGACTGCAACAGAGATTGCAGCAGAGAACGCCGCCAGATACCGGACTACAGTGTAGCCAGCCCAGTACAGACACCATTGTTAGACAGCATTAGGCTTTCTACACGCAGACGTCACTATGGACGAATGCGGTACCACAACTATTATGACAGATTCATTTGGATGTGGCCTCAGCGCTCGGCTGATGCCCGAACTGTTATAAAAGATTTGTGAGTCTTTATCGGCACATACGCAGTCGGCATGCTACATTCTGACCAGGGTCCTGCGTTTAGCTCTCGAGCTTACAAAGAGGCCATGGCCAATCTGGGCATTGCATTGCGGTATTCGAGTTCATTCAATCCTGAGGGAAATTCGGTAGTGGAAAGAAAAAACTGGGACATAAAGCAATCTATAACAGCTAGGGTATTAGGCTCGGGTGACGGGTGGGTCAAACATCTAATAAGTGTCCAACGTAGTTTAAATAATCTGCCAAGAAATTCTCTGGGTGGAATCCCTCCATATGAAATCCTTTTTTGTACTAGAATGCTGGTCCAGGATCTCGATCGTTACACTTCAGTGGTGAAACAAAAACCCTTTGATACCAAAGACCATTTGGCTGTTTTGCAGGACTTAAGTGAAACAAGGAGAAGTCTAAGCAACGCATTGCAGAAGCCAACGACCACTGAAGGAGAACCACCCATCCCAGCAAGGCCTGTCTGGATTCCAAAGATTGGGGATCTAGCCAGAGAAAAGATTGCGGATAAGACGTAATTTTGGCCTTCTTACAGAAAATCAGTACCTGTGTTAGCAATCCACGGATCAAGAACAGTGTTACTGCCGCCCCTTGCTGGAAGAAAGGTGACCAGGTTCGTATCCATCGGCCTGGTAAAACCACATCATGTGGCCGATAATAAGTAGTAGGCCCAGTGGACTCCGAAGATGTAGCAGAAGACCAAATCTTGCTACTATCCAAGAGGTTCAAACTGAAAGACTCATCACCTTTGAAGAATCTACAGTAAGAAAAGAAGGACTAAGCAACAAAGCCGTGGAACTTGTGCCTCTTGGGAACCAAATAACAGTTCGTCAAGACACTCCTGTCTACAATGATATAGCATCTGACTATACTAATACGACAAAGGATCCGGTAGCCCCAGCGATTTCAAGTAATCCTGATGCAATACCAACAATTGACAGAACTGCCTCTGGCTATTTCATCAACTTTGATACGTTTTCTGAGGATCCCAGTGAGCCCAAAACGACGCAAGAAAATTAAACTTTGAAAGAACAAGTAACAGAACTTTTTCATCAACTTGAAAAAACTGATCTGGTTTCACCATGGGTTGAACTTTGGATTGTGTTAGGCGTACTTTTTCTCCTACTTTGGCTAATTCTTGTATTAACTTTGGGAATGCTAATAAATGGAAAATATAGTAAAATCGACACAGCAAATAAGAACATCAACTTGCTCCTGAAGCTACACAAATCATCTCATCGTGAACAAAGAGACATGACATCAGTGAACATCACAGCCGTTCCTATACCTGATGGAATAGCATGGGACAGAACTGATTATGACATCTTCGGCCCTGTAGAGCTGTTGAAGATTCCACATCAATTCAAGGTTTCCTTGAATGACTTTGTTTCACCCAGCACATTTTCTGATGATTGGGACTTTGAGACTGTTAATAATATGATGTCAGATTTAGAGATGTCTGCAAAATGTATAAAACATGAATACTTAGAAGGTTAATCAGATTATGAACAAATGTACTGTTATAATCACGATGGTCATCATTATTTGTACAATTCTGCAAACCCTAGAAATGTTTATACTTTCAATCAATGGGAACATTGTCCAACGCCACCGAAGGGTAGCTCAAAAACATTCTATGAAAAATGTACAAACTTCTCAGGTTTTAATGTCTCAAATCCAAAATCATTTTACTTTCAAAATGTTAATAAGACAGGAATGAAATGTATGCCCAGGTGTCTTCATTAGGTTTCGACTTTTGGAAAGACAACATTGAGACAAAAACTGCCTGGGGCACAAAAGACTAGCAGGTGCAGGGAATAGAAGCTTTATTCAGAGCCTGCATCATCCTTGAACAAATAATGTTTTTGAATGACACTGTGCAACAGACATCCTGTCTTGGCCTAGCCAAGATAAAAGATTTAAACAAACCGTCCATACCTACACCTACACCTGATAGTAAAAACACTTCAGAAGGAGGGATTGACGTAAAATCACGTTTACTTAAAAACAGAACTGATCCTGATTGGAAAAAATGGTTAATCTGGCCCACAGACATTAATAACTGTCAAGATAGATTCCTGAACAAGACACAAGGGTTTACAGTAACTAGGCCAGATCCAAGATATGTCCAGAGACAACATCCAGGGATAGTAACAGCAAACAGTGTAGGAAAACTGTGCCTTGAATGGCAACAAAAATCTACACTTACAGAGGTTAAACAACACTTATCTCTACTTAAAGATGGCGTTGATTTAAGGGACTTCTTACAAGGTCCTGCAAAACGACATCATAAACGTTTCATATACGCAGGTATATATGCCATTTATAATGAAGCTTGAAAAGCAACACAAGCAGAGACTGCAGAACGAATACAAGAAATTTATCGTATTCATTTAGAGAAAGCTCTCTCTGTAGTTGACAATGGGTTAACGACCCTGTCACCCAGAATGTATTCTTTGGACAGCATAGTATCCTCTGCCATAGACATAATGGAACAGGACTTGCTCATGCTACAGCATTGACAGTCACAATTGCGTTCTATAATGCTTTTAGGCTAGACATTACAAAATCTTCATTCTATATACGTGCCATGGCGTCTAATCAACACCACGTCATTGTTTTCTGTATTTAACCTTACATATAAACAAATCACTTTGGCACAAAGAGGAGCAGACTATACGGTGCTGAGCATTGAAAAACTGGAAAGATTAACATTAACTGTTTCAGAAAAACCTTTAACAGAATGGATAATACATGGCACAATCACTCTGCCAGTCACGATTTTCCACTTTTAATATTGTTTGAAACATATACCAGATGTTGGAGTGGGGGAAAAGAAGTATTTCTTAGTGGTACTACTGCAAAAGCGCACCAAGCGGTACACTTTTGTGTCAGGGTATTAATTTGCATGGAGCCTGTGAAGGTTCTTCAACCAAATTATCCTGCCACCTGCAAGGTTCTCCGGCAGCAGTGATAGATCCAATTTTTAGGCAGCTTTCAAACTGGAGCTATATAATGTTGAATGATCACAGCTGTTGTGGAATGTTGCCAGGAATAGCTTATCTTGTAACTGTGTCAGCCAAGGTCACTTGTTGTATGCAAGTATTGTTTCCTAAAGCTAAGACAGACGGGGAGTCACCGTTATGGCCTTCACTGAACATCTCTTCTATTCGAATTGATACTTTAAGCAGAATGAAAGCCATTCTTTTACAAAAACCGGTTCCACTGACCTCGTCAAAAGAGACGTATTAACTACAAGTTGCAAGGTCCTCTGCAGAGATACATGCTCTTTTATCCACAAACTGCCCCATACATTTCGCAGAAATGTTAGGTCGTATCTTAAACATATCTGATACCAGTGGTATTGTACATGTATTTAAGAGCTTTTTCGGGACTGTTAGCACCCATTGTAGCAGTCCTATGCATTTTTCCAAATTTCAGCGGCCTGCCTCTCATTTTGGGACTCATAGCAGGAATACTATTCTTGTTCCTTCTGTTCCAATATGGCAAGTCCAGTCACCAGCGGCACCCAGATTACCATAGAGAACACGCTCCTTGCAATGAAGCGTCGTGAGCGCGTGATATAGATCTTGGGCCTGGCTTGTTTAAGAGATCTGAATACCACGTGGTTCCTATCATTCCGACCAATCTGGCAAGATTGCATCTTACCTGTTCTACGATGCCTGCTATGTGGAGAAGAATGCGTGTTGGACATCTGTCTAACACTTCCATCAGCACTGCTAACGGATGTTGATACTTTGCTTGGTTCGGTAACGTCTCATGCACTGTGTAGTCCCCAGTGGCTACGAATCCTGATGACGGCATTCATTGAGGTCTCACAGACGCAATCTTCTGACGGTGAGATACGTGGATTGACAGGAACACAGGTACAATCTCCATCTCCTTCGAACATTGCTAATGCGGCTAACACTGACGGCGATGCTTCACATTTTTGTGCAATCGGTTTACTTAATGAAGTGGTCCAACTTTCACCTACTGTGGTAGACAAATTATTTACCAGCTTAGGAGATTTGATGTTTTCTCCGAACAACGAGAATGACTTTTGAATTTAGCACACAACGTTCTACGGGACTCTGTATTCGACCTTCACTTCTCAAAACAAAAACTTCCAACTTCAGAACTCTATTTTTATGCGATTTGACTTTTTCCAAAATGTAACTTTTTTTGGGCACAAAGTAATCTGCTTAAAGTAGAACTATTCTTAGAGAACAAGAATTATTTGAAACCCTTCCAAGTGACAATATTTGACCTTGTCCACAACCTAAACAGTATATATATTCTGTCATGGAATGGTCTCAACCTTTTCTTCTGTATTTAAGAGCCATTTCATAAATGTACTTTCATGATTCATTCAGATAGCATTTCCAATGTCATACTAATGCTTTGAATGAAAATATTGCTTTTAAATGTGTACAGCACAAATGCTCATCTTTCGTGTACAACCACTTTGAATGCATTTTATGTATTTTGGGAGGGTTATTAAGACATAATGCTTTAGATATGTTTTAAATGCTTTGAATTTAGTAATATCGAACATAATAAAGTGGAGTGGGTGTTGTGTAGCATTTTAGAATCCAAGCGTAATTTACTGATTCATGCCCTTATATAGGTATAATTCACATTGCCCTTATATAGGCATAGAAATCATGCCCATGTTTAGACATAACCCATCCAGTCCAAATACAGGCATGGCTACTTTCACTTGTTCCAAAAAGCCACAATGATTTCTTGGAAAACTCGGCTTCAGCAGTCAGGGACATCCCCGTGCTTGAATATTGATTTGTCCTAGAAATCATGGAGTTTTCAAAGCACTACCATTCCCTTGGGGTCCTTTGGTGACGTTATTATGTCCGACTTTACGTCAAACCAGGCACCTTCAAGGTATAAATATGCTTACACTTGCCCTAGCAAGCGCACAGTGGTTCGGAGTAGCTAGACTATCTACTTGCCCGACGCAGCTCGCTACAGCAAGTGCTGAAGGAAGCCGACCCTCCAGCTGACGCACTGACAGAGAGGCTGCCTTTCTCTCGCTGAGAATCCAGCTCCAGTGTTTCCAAGCTACCCTCGTGGGGTGTTTGGAAATCAAGTCCCGAGACAGATACATCAGACCTCCTTCATTCTAAAACCAAGGTACGGAGCTGATTAGACCCTAAGAGAAATCTTTGATAGATTCTTGGCAAAGAAACTAAGCCTTTGCTACACCACACTTACTTCTTCCCTCGTACTAGACAAGGTTAGGTACTTTGGGGTAGGCGTATTTTAGAAGCACCAGTTGAGTACTTTTAGCCTTTGTTATTTATATATGTATTTTATGGCTTAGAAACCATACCAAGCTTTTACAGTATTATTTTATAATACTCTTCTTGCTGTACGTATTATACTTTACAGCCAGTATTACAATTGTAGCAGTTCATTTCTTTTGCATGAGAAAGAAGACTGTTCAATAAATCCTTTTATTGAAAACGCCTGTCACTTTATTTCTCTGCACCTCTGATGAAACGAAGCATGCACGATTGACTGAGTAAACTATCAATCTATTGTTTCCACGACTCTGAAGATGCGTTTTATCATGGGGAAACAAAGTTGTCATGTTTATGCGGTTGTCAGAAATGAATCCCTTCTTGTGTATTCGAGAAAGTTTCTAGTGACCTCTGAGCTAGCTGGCACTCACAATTCAGTCTAATATATTTGATAGAGACCTAGTCGACCTCAGTCCTACGTCACTACTATAGGATATATTATTCCAATGCGCAGAGCCTATTGGGAATATAGGAACTACACTACACACTAGGCTTTCACTGCCGAAGCATTACCCATGTATACCATGGACACAACACTTCCACTTCTGGAGCATTACTGGTGTGTATACCATGGCACACTATGCTTCCACTTCCGAAGTATTACCAGTGTGTATACCATGGACACTAGGCTTCCACTTCCAGAGCATTACCAGTGTGTACACCATGGCACCCAAGGCTTTTACTTCTGGAGCATTACCCGTGTGTATACCATGGCACACTACGCTTCTACTTCTGGAGCATTACCCGTGTGTATACCATGGCACACTAGGCTTCCAATTACAGAGGATTACCGGTGTGTATATCATGGCACCCTACGCTTCTACTTTTGGAACTTTACCTGTGTGAATACCTTGGCCTTAATGCTTCCACTTCCGGAACATTACCGGTGTGTTTACCATGGCACACTACATTTCCATTTTTTTAGCATTACCATTGGGTTTATCATGGCACATTAAGTTTCCACTTCCGGAGCATTACCAGTATGTTTACCATGGCACACTATGCTTCTGAAGCATTACCGGTCTACATACCATAGAACACTACGCTTCCACTTCCGATTACTGGAAATGCTCTACTAACAGAGCATTACCGGTGTGTTTCCAATGGCACACTATGCTTCCAGTTCTGGAGCATTACTGGTGTGTATACCATGGCATACTACGCTTCCACTTCCGGAGCATTACCGGTGCGTGTACCATGGACACTATGCTTCCAATTCTGGAGTATTACCAGTGTATACCATGGTACACTAGACTTTTAATTCCAGAGTATTACCGATGTGTATACCATGGCACACTACACTTCCACTTTTGGAGCATTACTGGTGCGTTTACCATTGCACACTACGCTTCCACTTCAGGAGATTACCGGCTTATACCATGGCACACTAGGCTTTTACTTCTGGAGTATTACCGATGTGTTTACCATGGCACACTATGCTTCCTATTCAAGCATTACCGGTGTATACCATCATACACTAGGCTTTTACTTCCGGAGTATTACCGATGTGTTTACCATGGCACACTGCACTTCCAGTTCGGGAGCATTACCAGTGTGTATACCATGGCATACTGCCCTTCCACTTCTGGAGCATTACCGGAGTGTATACCATGGACACTGTGCTTCCGATTCCGGAGCATTACCAGTGTATACCATGGTACACTAGACTTTTAATTCGGTAGTACTACCGGTGTGTATACCATGGCACACCACACTTTCGGAGCATTACCGGTATGTATACTATTGCACTCTATGCTTCAACTTTTGGAGCATTACTGGTGTGTTTACCATGGCAGACTACGCTTCCAGTTCCGGAGCATTACCGGTGGGTATACCATGGACACTATGCGTCCAATTCTGGAGCATTGCTGGTGTATACCATGATATAAAAGGCTTTTACTTCCTGAGTATACCTGTGTATAGCATGGCACACTTGGCATTTACTTCCGGAGTATTATCAGTGTGTATACCATGGCACATTATACTTCCACTTCCTGAGCAAGCATTACCGGTGTGTATACCATGGCACACTACGCTTCCACTTCTGGAGCATTACAGGTGTGTATACCATGGACACTATGCTTTCAGTTCCGGAGTATTACCAGTGTGTATACCATGGCACACTACACTTCCACTTCCGGAGCATTACTGGTGTGTATACCATGGACACTATGCTTCCAATTCTGGAGCATTACCGATGTGTATACCATGGACACTGTGTCTCCAATTCCAGAGCATTACCGGTGTGTATACGGTGGCACGCTACACTTCCACTTCGGGAGCATTACCGGTGAGTATACAATGGCACACTAGGCGTTTACTGCCGAAGCATTACCCATGTGTATACCATGGACATAACGCTTCCACTTCTGAAGCATTAGCGGTGTGTATACCATGGACACCACGCTTCCATTTCCAGAGCATTACCACTGTGTATACCATGGCACACTAGGCTTTTACTTCTGGAGCATTACCCATGTGTATACCATAGCACACTATGCTTCCACTTCCGGAGCATTACCTGTGTGAATACCATGTCACTCTACGCTTCTACTTCTGGAGCATTACCACTGTGTATACCATGGCACACAAGGCTTTTACTTCTGGAGCATTACCCGTGTGTCTACCATAGTACACTACGCTTCCACTTCCGGAACATTACCTGGGTGTATACCATGGCACATTACGCTTCTACTTTTGGAGCAATACCGGTGTGTTTATCATAGCATACTACACTTCCACTACTGATTACTAAAAATGCGTAACTTCCAGAGCATTACCGGTGTGTTTACAATAGCACACTACGCTTCCAGTTCCGGAGCATTACCGGTGTGTATACCATAGACACTATGCTTCCAATTCCGGAGCATTACCGGTGTATACCATGCTACAACAGGCATTTACTTCCTGAGTATTACCGGTGTGTATACCATGGCACACTACGCTTCCACTTCCAGGGCATTACCAGTGTGTATACCATGAACACTATGCTTCCACTTCCGGAGCATTACTGGTGTGTATACCATGGCACACTATGCATTTACTTCCGGAGCATTACCCATGTGTATACCATGGCACACTGTGCTTCCACTTCCGGAGCATTACCGGTGTATACCACGGCACATTACGCTTCTACTTTTGGAGCAATACCGGTGTGTTTATCGTAGCACACTACGCTTCCACTACCGATTACTAAAATTGCCTCACTTCCAGAGCATTACCGGTGTGTTTACAATAGCACACTACGCTTCCAGTTCCAGAGCATTACCGGTGTGTATACCATAGACACTATGCTTCAATTCCGAAGCATTAACGGTGTATACCATGGTACAACAGGCTATTACTTCCTGAGTATTACCGGTGTGTATACCATGGCACACTACGCTTCCAATTCCAGGGCATTATGAGTGTGTATACCATGAACACTAAGCTTCGACTTCCGGAGCATTACCGGTGTGTACACCATGGCAAACTATGCATTTACTTCTGGAGCATTACCCATGTGTATACCATGGCACACTATGCTTCCACTTCCGGAGCATTACCGGTGTATACCATGGCACACTAGGATTTTTCTTCTGGTGCATTACCGTTGTGTTTACCATGGCACACTATGCTTCCAAAGCATTATTGGTGTGCATACCGTAGTACACTATGCTTCCACTTCCAATTACTGAAAATGCTCCACTTCCAGGGCATTACCAGTGTGTTTACCATGGCACACTATGCTTCCATTCTAGAGTATTACCGGTGTATAGCATGGTACACTAGGCTTTAACTTCTGGAGTATTACTGGTGTGTATACCATGGCACACTATGCTTCCACTTCTGGAGCATTACCGGTGTGTATACCATAGCACACTAGGCATTTACTTCTGGAGCATTACCTGTGTGTATACCTTGGCACATCTTACACTTTAACCGTCAAAGTGCAAGATGCTGCTTAACGCTGCTGGAGGGAGCGGAGTTGGACAGTTTGACCACATACATATTCCACTTTGGTCTATTTGTTGTCGCTAGTATTGCAGCAGTCTGCTATGAACTGCTTTTCTCTGTGGCCAGTATTAAAAAGACTAATTGCACAGCACCAGCCCAATTAATGAATATGCATGTGATTGAACTTCTGCAGAACATCCTGATTAAAAAAAAATACAGACCGACGTGAATAGGTACCTACTGTATGAGAGGGTAATAACTGGGGCCACGAGAATTATGTGGCAGGGGAGGGCAAAATATGCAGCAAGGTTGAGTAAATTGTGTGGCAAGAAAAGGAAAATTATGAGGCACAATGCCGCACATTTTCTGACTGTATTACTTCAATATTTTGCCATTTTGTAAACATGCTAACACTGTCCCAGTCTAACACCCAAATATAGCAATATGCAGAAGATAGGTGATCAGTCAGGCTTTGCAAAGGGCTTTCAGCAGCGCTGAAATGAAATGCATGGGTTCTCGACTTTCCACTTCCAAGCAGTGCCACATACTCCAGTCTGTGTTAAACTAAGATAAGCCCACGTGATGTGACATTACATTAAACAAATCTGTGGCTGGGCCATGGGGTGAACAACGAGGAGGAAAGATTGCGGGCTTTCTCCCCTGGTCTGTTTCCTGTTGTAAATAGATTCCATTTTGTGTGTGGCATCTGCTTTTGGTGAATACCATTCCTGTGTATCAGTGCCTTCTCTGGGTTCTTAGGTCTTCACGATCTGGCTAAGGAGAAGGCTTATGTGTGGCCCTGTGGGACATTTTAAGTCATGACTATGGCCACTGCAAAATATTCTAAAGGAAAACATCACAAAGTAATTGAAACATATCTGTTAAGGAGCTTAAGTAACCGTAGCACAATAAAAATAACTGAGCTCTACAATAAAAATGCATTGAATGGAATCATGTTATGTGTCCTGGAGGGGAAACGACCTTAACAACGCGGTCAAAACACAGTACATTTAGATTGCTGCTTTTACAACGCAAGTTGTTACCATTGCAACACCTTCCCTACTGTACGCAGGCTAAAGTTGGAATAGTAAATCATACTATTCCTAAGTCCAGCGCCCTACAGCGCAAGTCGTTGTAACGACTTTCGTTGTAAAAACAGCGATGTAATGTACAGCAATCTAAATGATCGCATTGTTACATTATGCATCCGTTCTGGAGTATTAATGTTCTTCCCAAATTAGCTGAGATTTAATTTAAAAAACTTAATTTATGAATTTCAATTTTTTGTTATATAATGTTATAGCCTGCTTGCAGAGCGGACACATTCATATGAGTTACCATGCTACAAAATCACTACGGATAACAGAAATATTTTGCAATACACAACTTAAATGCTCAAATAATAATACAACATTTGGGGGGAAAGATGGGGCCCTGAGATGTACAATAACGTATAGGGTGCCCTACTGCCTTGTAATGTTTATTCCTTGCTATCTCGTGTCCAGCCTGACAAATCACAATCATTTTTATTTTCTCAGTAGATTTCATTTTTAAAGGTAAAGCATTAAATAAAGAAATATGTGAGGTACTCAGCATTGTAATCTCAAAGTCTGCTATGATATATACACACATACATCCCACCAACAAACATCATATCAAAACTCATCACTACATTCCACAGCATGCCAGTGCCCATACGTCACTACACTAAGCAAAACTTGCACACAAACTTTATAATACTAAGCACAGCAGCTACATTGCTTTACAACATACCATAAAAATATTGCCAATATAGCTGGCTAAGCACTTATAATGTCCCAAAGGCGAGACATATTGGCTAAGCCAATGCTTGTTTCAGATAGAAGTCAACTGGCCAATCTCAGCTGTATCAAGTACTCAGCAACATCTCAAAGATGCTTCTATTAAGGGGAATTAGCTAACTGCTTGGGTGGGGCAATACTTATGGGCCGTGCAATTAAATGGAACTTTCATGCTTTAGCTTATTTAAAATCTTCTTTAGATTTTAAAATAAGTCGGGCCAGTGCTTGTTTTATTTTTTGTTTATAAATGACATTGACATTGTTTATTCAGTTCTGTCTGGCCCTCTGGAGGGATTTGTTTGATATGCTTTGCTACCTCACAGTAAGCAAGAGTACTTGCAGGTAGTAATTGTTTCTGCTCTGTTCTGTTTTGTTTTGTGTTGGTCCGCCTCAGCCGAACTCGGAGTGACTTCTTTTACAGCATGATTAACTCTTTCATCAGCCTTCCTTCTGAGTTAAGGCTTTGTTAAATCTAAACCTCTGTTATAAATTAAGTTTAAAATTAATTTTTATAATAGTTTATACAAATGTTAAAGGCAGTGCTTAATTTGTAAAATATTAAGTGCAGGTGCTCGACGCCCCTCCCACCCTCCTCCCGCCCAGCCCGAAGTATGTATAAAAATGACAGTATCACCCGTCCGCGCAGCGGGCGGGCGCAGCGGGCGCGCCGGCGGCGCGCCGGAGGCGCGCCAGAGGCAAGCCCGTCTGCGCCCGTCCGCGCCGGACACGCGCCTAGCGCCATACCCCCTGTGTCATGCCATACCGAAGGGATTACATACACCGCTGATGAAATCCGCAAGCTGAATCCCGGACCACTGACGATTTGCAGTCTACATACTCCAGAGAATCTTGTAGATCAAGCCACCATCAGCTGTAGGAGCTGTAAAACCACTATTCCCCTCATTAATGACAAAGTTAAACACCTGATCGACGGTACCACTACGCATCCCACTACATTTATCGCCCTCATTAATGCTCGCTCTTTGGCTAAGCATAGGCAGGACATTGCTGATTTAATTACAGATCACGCAATAGACATCCTTTTTATAACCGAGACCTGGATGGATGATACATCCGAGCCTGACCTTCAGGTAGCTGTACCGGAAGGCTATAAGGTGCATAGGCAGGACAGACAGGGGGGAAAAAGAGGAGGTGGCCTGGCTATCATCACACGGGTCATCTTCCCAGTTAGACTCTCCCCGGTACCATCGTCGGCATGCGAGGCGCTGCACTTTGCCATTAAACTGAATGCGTCGCACAATTTTAAGGGAGTGCTTATCTACAGGCCACCAGGACCTCGCTCAGAATTTCTTTCCACCTTTACCTCCTGGTTGGAACCCTTAGCCATTGAGGATTCCTTTATGGCATTAGGAGACTTAAATTTCCATCTGGACAGGACAGATGAGGCGGATACACTAACGTTACTAGGAGATTGTAACACACTGGGCTTAACCCAGTACATAAAAGCTCCAACACATGACGCAGGACACACCCTGGACGCTATCTTTTCTAACATCAGTGATCTGGAGGTATCTAAAATCTTGCCGCTTACATGGACAGATCACCATGCTATTTTCTGTCATCTACCGTTCAAACGATCCAAACCGGATAAACAGGCCCATCATCAAAATAAATTTAGAGTATGGAAGGACATCGATGACGAAACCTTTAAGATGTCCCTGTCCAACACTTGTCCGAATATCCCGTCTGACCCCACCGAAGCAGTGGAGCAGTATCTTAACTGGGTAGGCAAGGCGGTAGACATGCACGCTCCTTTCAAAACCATATCAAAAAACAGAAAGGTGCCTTCAGCACCGTGGTACTCAAAAACCCTTAGACAGCAAAAACAGATTTGTAGAAATAAGGAAAGAACCTGGCGTAAAACATACGATAACTTAAGTAAAGCTCAGTATAAAGATGAACTCATCATGATGAACTCATCATCTATAAAAAAATGATTCAGGAGGTAAAAAAGGACTACTTCGAGCAGCAAATTAAGCAATCAAAAAATTCGAGTCGACAACTGTTTGAAGTAGTTAAGACTCTGGCAGGGAAGGTGGTAGATCTGAATCCTCTTCACACTCAAGAATTCTGCAATAACTTAGCAGATTACTTTTTTTCAAAAGTAAACGATATATATGCAGAATTCTCGGTTATTCCATCAAACACCAGCACTTATCCTAAATCATCAAAAAATAGCATGGACTGTTCGTTTTCCCAATTTAGGGATATGACGAATCAGGAAATAGGAGATATCATGAGACTGGTTAAAACAGGTTCATCCTTAGATCCCTGCCCCCCTAAAATTTTTATTCCAGTAACTGATGTGGTGAGCAAAGTCATAACCCCCATCTGTAACGCCATGTTCCAATCGGGGATCTTCCCAGATAAGTTAAAAAACACTCTGCTGAAACCCTTACTGAAAAAAACTGGTCTTGATAAAACAACTCTCAAAAACTACAGACCCATTGCTAGCCTACCCTACCTGGCTAAAATTGTGGAAAGAGCAATGAATGTTCAACTAGCCGAATATATTGAGCAAAACAATCTCCTGGATGAATCGCAGTTTGGATTCCGGAAACTTCATGGGACGGAGACTCCCCTCATTAAGGCCGCCGATGATATTAGAACCATTAGGGACCAAGGAGGGACAGCTATACTGGTCCTACTGGATCTCTCGGCGGCCTTCGACACGGTCAATCACACCGTTCTGATTGACCGTGTCGAGGAGATGGGCATTTGCTCAAAGGCCAAAGAGCTTCTGGCATCATTCCTGTCCAATAGAACACAGGCAGTGACATTGGGCGCATTTCAATCCCCTCAGCTCGCCCTCCCATGTGGCGTCCCGCAAGGCTCATCCCTAAGTCCGACACTCTTTAACATCTATGTGTCGGACTTAGCAAGGGTGATCAAGAACTACCGGATGAGCCTTACCTCCTACGCCGACGACACCCAACTGGTGATCGCTATCAAGAACAACGGTGAGGAGGTTGCCGCCAGATTCCAAGAAGGCATGCTTGCCATCAAGGAATGGATGTCTGAAAACTGCCTGCGTCTCAACTCGGAGAAAACCGAGGTAGTGATCTTTGGAAATTTATCACCACAGTGGTCCACTCTTTGGTGGCCGACACCCCTCGGAGCCCCTCCAGAACCAGTAAAAAAGGTCAGGAACTTAGGCATTATATTTGACGACAATCTCAATTTTTCCAACCATGCCAACCAGGTTGCGTCGTCTGCTTTCTACAAGCTTAAGATCATTAAAAAAATCCTGCCCTATCTCCCTGAGAGTGCTAGGAAAACAGTGGTGAGCTCCTTAGTACTCTCTTCACTCGATTACTGTAACGGACTGTTTGTAAACGCCCAGGCAAGGGTGGTGGCCAAACTCCAGCTTATACAAAATGCGGCCGCAAGGCTACTAGCTGGTATTCCCAAGTTTCAGTCCACCAAGCATGCGATAAGAAATTTCCACTGGCTAACAGTGAGAAATCGCATCAGATTCAAGACCCTATGTCTCACCTACAAAGCTCTTAAGGGTCTCGGACCAGCTTTTCTCAAACGAAAACTTCATTACTATTCACCAAAAAGATCCTTACGCTCCGAACACAGTCACCTACTGGTAGTGCCACGCACCAGGACGGTGACATGGGGCGATAGAAGCTTTACCAACGCTGCAGCCAAAATCTGGAACATGCTCCCAAAGGAAATAAAACTGTCACCATCGTTACTTCAATTTAGAAAATTGGTAAAAACCTGGTTATTCGATCAATAATCCGCTCAGTAACAATACGTTTGAAGGCAGATACCTCCTTATTCTGGGATTTTCAGCAAAATTATAGCGCCAAGACACCCATGGGTATACGCCGCGCTTTATACATTTTTAAAATAAATAAATAAATTATATTTAGGAGACCACACCCACCTCCTCTATTGGATCCACCCACTTCCTCCAGTGGCTCCACCCACTCCCTCTACTGGCTCCACCCACAGCCACAACTAGCACTGCTGAAAGACAGATTTAATACCCAATCAGAATTTCAGCGAGCGACTGACTAGAAGAAGAAAGATCTTTCCTCCCAATTGTGACAAACATTGCCTGATGGTGAGCTATGCAAGAAAGCTGGGCAGTGATCAGTGTGCTGCATAATTTTCATGATGGAGCCCTGATCTCATCAGATAAAGGCCCTCTTCCACCACTACCGTTCCCCAAGGGTAATACCCAACCATCTTTGACAGCTCTCTATTGAGGCAGAAGACCTACCATCTCACTAGGAGTAGAGATAGAAGAGAATTTCTGCAACCCACTAGCGAGAGTCAGAGCCCTCAGCACTACATGAACACAGTAGAAATCACCTATAGCAACCACTAGGCCACTGTGGCATAACATGAATTACTGCTAAGTGGCCTACATCATGTTTGACCCTCAAACAGTTATGTGTTTTAGCTAACTCTGTCTCTAACACCCCGAATAAAAAATATCATTTGGAGCTTCACACCCACACTGTGCGCAAACACCATCCGTAGTCCCTTTCACACACCACATGCATTGATCTTCTGAAGCATGTGTTAGTGACGAGAAACAACTGTTGATGTTACATTTCATTTATAATTTATAACATTTTCAATGTGTTTTCTAATTACCAAGACAGCATAGACTATCATTCCTGGCATTAAGCAGAGGTTAATTTTATGACTTTTTGTGGGTCAACCTATCAACGATTGTGGCTGTTTCTTGAGTGGACTTTCACACTCCTCAACCAACAACCCAATTTCTCAATACCAGTTGAAATCTTAATAATTAGTACTATCCCTAGTTGCATAATACGGCACTGAAGAATAAAAATAAACCAATGTGTGTTTACATTTGCCACAAATAGGGTTTTTGTTATGTTACTCTTTATTTCAGGGTCTGATAGCTACTACAATATGAGAAGAGTATCAAACTGCCAGGATTTTTTACTCCCCTTCATTCCATCCAACTTAACAACACACTTGTGAAGGCTGTTGATCTGTAGGGCCAACATTCTATCGGCATAATGCCGTTTGTAAGTGGTACAGAAGAAATACCGTATTTAAAAAAAATATATGAAGAAACAAAAAAAAAGTTGACCAGGAGCACAAGAGGTACCACTTGTAAACAGAAGTTTGTTGAAATACCCTTGCTCAAGCTCTTCACCTTATTTTAAGGCAACAATATATTTATGTAAAGGGACAGAATGTATGCATAGGAAAAAAAAGAAAAACCTTAGATACGAAATATCTGAGTACTGTGGAAATTCTCATAAAACATGAAAAAGCAACATATATATTTAATTATGGTCATTGTAGTTATCGATTTGTTAACACATGAATAAGCGTTTGGCTGCAGCACACTCACAGAGTGCATTTTGGACATACATCATGGATTCATCTATTGGCTGGTGGGATTTAGGGGTGTGGAAAGATATTTTTAAGCACTGATCTGGAATGCAAAGTTTGTGGTTAGTCCATGGAAGTTGTGATTAGTAATGTGTTCTTAGGAAAAACTGCATCCAGTTTTTTTGTTTTATGTTACTATCAAGTAGATGTGATCGTTCTTGGGGGTTTTGTTTGGGTTTCATAGCGCTTTTTCCTTTCTCTCCCATCTTTGGGAGTCTCTCTACCCTTGTATTTGAAGTGAAGAAGGTAGGACTAAAGGTGGGGATCGCTTGCTTTTTTTGCCATCAGAAATGTAGAAAAATCTAAAAGCATAGCGCCGTTCGATGAGCTTCGTTCGCTACCAGCTCGCTCCTTTGCACCGACAAACCTCAAAAACAAAGGATCAGTTTAATACAAAAACAATGCATCTACCACTGCACTGCCTGTATAAAAACAATGGCAATGCAGTTTACATCTTATACACTTTCACGGTTCTGGAAGCAAACAACAGGTACATTGAAAAGACCATACTTTTTCTACTAACTCTCTTCAACTAAGCTGTGATTTGCGAGCAACTGACCCTGTCAATCACATCATTTTAGACAACTCTTGCCAAAGAGGGCTGCAGCCAGGTTCTAAAACTGTACACATTTGAGCGCATTTGGAAATCGAAGGGTGTCTTTTCAAAACTACGGCTGCCCTCACCTTTTCTTTAACCCGTTGCATGCTCATGACGGAGCCGCTCCGTCATGAGTCGCGGGTGCGCTGTGCTCATGACGGAGCGGTTCCGTCATGGCCCTGCCGCTGCGCCTGCGCGGCGCGTTCTATTGAGCGGGCGGTGCCATGACGGAACCGCTCCGTCATGAGCACAGCGCAACCGCGGCTCATGACGGAGCGGCTCCGTCATGAGCATGCGAGCGCCGCTCGGCCCCCCCCCCCCCAGCGCTGTGGCGGAATTGCCGCCGCAGCGAAGGGGTTGAAGCGTATTTGAGATGACCAGCAGGAGGCACCTGTTGCGAGTTCTTGGAAGAAGCAGCGCTCATTTTCTATTTGACAGATGATAACTTTTCTGGGAGTTCTTGATGGGCCAAAAAAAACTAACTGCTCATTTTACAAAAGAAGGCTGTGATCAGCTGGGCAAAGGTGCCAGTAGACATGTTTTATGGGGAAGTCAACGAATCAGGGCTTGGGTATCCAGGAAAAGTGTATGAGTATAGAAATGTGTTTGGCTTGCTGGCATCCAAACCAAATTGGGAACAGGACAGGTACGTGCATTTATTTTTAATATTTACTGGGCTGAGGGCAGGGAGAAAAATCCAATAGACCCGGCCCTAAGATATAAGTGCCAGTGCTAAGCACCAGAAAGCACTGGCACAAATTAACCACTGGTTAAAGGTATACTGCCACATCTTATTTATTACGTTAAGATGACTTCCATTCAAATAGTGAGCACATGAAATAATGAACCCACTATTCATATCATTCAATAAAAAGTCCAACCTATCCATTTCATTAGCCTCAGCTACAGTGGCTGGTCCATTCTTAAAAAGTTCAACACATTTGAAGAAAATATGGTCCAAGCCTTCGCACTCAACCTTGCAAACCGTACAATAAGAATGTTTAAAACCCTGCACACGCCAATTCTAATGGTCATAAGCTGCAAAGGTATCCTACAATAGATGTAAATATATTGTTGTTTGTTCTGAGTGAAAAGGGGACGCAGATCAAGCAAGTATGAATCATGCAGCTGGGCCATCTAAACTTAAGGCATCCGCATAAAGGGGCATATATGGGAGCAATACCTGCACCCCTTGAACCTTGTCATCTCGAGGATAGAAGGGAGCACACAATTCAATGGAAAGTATTCGAGTAAGACCAGTAACATAATCTGAAAGCATAATTAAAAACATCTGCAGGTAATTGGCTACCCACTGCAGAGAAGAGGAAAACTAGCATGGGAAGTGAAATGTATTAGTGAAATGAATTACTTATCAAACGCTGCCACAACAAAAGTGTCATATGCCCACCCAATAGGTAGTCTAACCCTGTTGACATAAAATATAAAAACAATAAACCCCATCTAATTCACAGTGCTAAATTAAGTCTATAAAAAGAGGCTATCTCCTTTTACTGACGTATTTACGAAGTGTTAAACATTTGTAATACAGATTTCATTATATTCAGGCAATTTCTGAGGATGTTATCTTTCCCGAAGGCTAATAATCTGTCCTTCATAGTCATATATTGCACATTTTTATAGCAATTATATTTTCAGAGCAACACTATTCTTGACCCAGAGCATTGCATCATTACCTAGATTTCATGCTTTGCTGCCATTTCTGTATATTCCTTCAGTTGTCTGTTGCTATCAGGGTTAATTGTTTGAAAATGGAATCCCTCCTTCCGGACAAAAATATGGTAGATCATGTGAATATTTTTGCCATATATAGCACCCTGTGGTAGGGTTCATGTAACCAGTTTATTTTGTATTTCTTCGTTTGATTTGTGACCAGCTTGATATTCATGAATAAATGCATGGAGAACCGATTGACTGCTGTCTACACAAGCATTGTAAACAGCCAATATGTCTCAACTTATGTGAGTGCCAATCTAACGCCTTTGCAGCTTGACTGATTGAAAACAATTAACAACATTTCAAAATATTGGAGGAAAAGTACATCTCAAACTGTACATTGAATTCAATATTTTCAGTTTTATAAATGGCATGGTTTGTTTTTCAAATACTTTTTATTCAGGAAACTCTGAAGACAATAAAAAAGAATAAGGAAGGTTTAACGAAATGATTGCCAAGGCCTAATTTGTTTTCCAGAGGACTCAAAACTGAAAAATGCTCCAGTACCCAGGTCATCTGCAGTAGCCCTGGGAACAGAATTATGGGCCTCCAGAAGAAGAGGCATCTCCTTTTCAGTCAGGTGAATTACACCTTCTGCCAAAGAAGTGTGACTGGGGGTGAGTGTCTGAAAAGTACCATTCATCATCTCTTAGTGTTTGCTTTGTTCGCCCTAAGTTGGCAGGGTATGCCCAGACGTGGGTCCCTTGCTCACTTTGCCCTGGATTCAAGCTAGCCTGGCTGATGAGGGGAGTTACCCCGAAATCCTTCCCAGGAGGCTTGTTTCTGGTCCAGGGAAGACATGGCTTAGCAGTTCAGGCTGGACTTTTCCCATGAGGCACAGGGTCAAGACTGATTTGCATATAGATGGCTCTGAACTGAGGTGGCAAAGTGAGCTAAAGAAATATGATGGATTCAACGCAGATCTGTGACTGGGGTGAGCGCTCCGTCCATCATCTCTTTGTGTTTGCAATGAAGTGACTGTAGCAGTCACACTGCCCCAGCACCATACAATAAAGTCTGCCTTTTAGTTTTAGCCTTGCAAAAATATACCTGTTGCTGTACTTTTACAGACAAGCTGGGAGGAGTGTGGAGCTACACAGAGCACAAGGGCCGGTATTTGCGGGGTGAAGCATCACACAAGTGAGAGATTAAAAAACACATGCCTGACATCTTTTTCAAATTAAAAGGCATATTTACAAGGAATTGGCGTAGGGCAGCATCACAAAAATTTTGCTCTGCTGCCCTGCGCTAATTCAAAAGGACAGGAATACATGGTATTTACAAGATACAGTGCATTTCTGTCTTTCAGCCAGCGCTAGCGCACATTTTGCAGCCGTGCGCAAATGCAGGCCCCGTGCACCATGGTGCAAAGGTGTCTGAGTTGTTGTACAATTGTTTTGTGCTGAAAGGGGTACCTTCCTGCACAAAAACAATTACAATAGGAGTTTTCCTCTTTCTATGTGTGCTGCAGAATGCAGCACATGTGGAAAGGAGAAAAGAACAAGGAGGAATGAAAACATTTCTTCTTGTTACGCCTGCTCAAGGTTTTGGCACTGCCCCAGGTTTGCCTGATGTTGTAAATCTGCTGCAGCATTACATTTCGTGGGTGTTGAGTGGGAACACCCACAGCAACACCCATCGAACGCCTCTTTCATGCAAAATGAAGCAAGGCAGCAACATGAGCTGCCTTGCCTCACTCCTTATCTATAAGGCCATGAAAAGCCACACAGGGTGGCTTTACATAGCCTTGTAGATATGGTGAATCCCTGTGAGTCACAAGAATGCCACAAAAAGTGATGTTCCTTTGGGGCACAGGGCTTGTAAATATGCCCCTGGGTGAATTTTGGTCAGCAAGTGTCTAGTTTTCCTCAGGGAAAGTTACCTATGGAAACTCCCAATGTAACAAGAAAACATTTTCTAGGATCACCCACACCAGCTGCTAACTTCGCCTTCCCCTACCTTGATCAATCTACACTAAACTTGACTGTATAAAAGAGAGTGCGCTTTATTTTACATTGCAGAATTTAATGATTTAATGAAGATTTATCTAGGAAGGTGGGAAAGTTATTGCTGATAAAAAACAGCTTTTCTTGTGGAGTGTTGTGTCTGCCTTAACTACAGAGGCAAACATTCAGTTTGATAATTGCATGTGTAAAACATGTACTTTCCTTAAAATATTTGAAAATTTGAATATTATGTTTTTTGCCACTAAACATATTCTTGAGAGAGAGGGAAATAAGACAATAAATGAGCGGCGATGAGTGTGTAAGTGTATGTGTCTGTAAACGAGAAAGAGAGAGAGAGAGATCTAGAGGGGGGGGGGGCAAGCAGAGAGGAAAAGAAGGAGATCAGTCGCATTCACTCACCTATTACTTTCACCATTTTCTGTATCAATGTTTTCAGGGGAAAATGTCGTTTCTTCAATTCCTTGTTTGGATTTGGCGCCACCTGCAGGATAGTGCTGAGACAGCAACTCTGATTCTCTGTCAATGTCCCCAAAAGGCAAGCAGGTAGTACTCGTTCTGTTGTCCTTTCTTGGCAAGCTACTCATAGCAACGTGTTCACTCTGCTCACAATATTCCCCTTGAATTGTGGCTGTTACTCGTCCACTCTGTGCCTCAGGGATACAGTGGTTATTCAAAATAATACCCATTTCTTTCTCAGAATGTCCTGCACCCAAGCAGTCTGTTTTTGTTTCAGAAACTTCATTTTGGTTTACAACCCTCGCCCAGCTCTGTTCGTGTTCTACATTTTCCTGGCAGTCCCTCTCAACGCCCAGGTTTTGTCGTTTCACAGAAAAATGCTCCTCTTCTGCCTGATCAGACTCCCAGTGGGGCCTGGAAGCGGATTGGATTTGACATTCATTTCTCATGGAGATTGGCTGAAATGCATCCGAGCAGCCCGCCGATAGGCCTTCTTGATGCTCTCTTTCTTTAGTTAACACCATATCAGTGCCTTCAGAGGAAAACGAGCTTGCTGCTGTCTCCAGGGAGCCCTCACGCCAGCTCTTAGGATCTGAAGCACCAACAACAATCCAGTCATTTGTGTCATCAACAGAGCGTATCCTCGTGCGCCTAGTATCTCTTTCTTCGCCTTCAGGGCTTTTTTCTCCATTCGTTCTGTTCATTTCCACCACAGCAGGAAACCTCCTGCTAGTTTCTGTGGACAAATAAAGAAAGAGAATTTAAAACCAAGTCTTTAAGAAATCAAAATGCACAAAAGTCAGCATTTTGCAATAGATCTGCATTGCTAAGATTCCTCTAGGTCAAAGTGCTATCTATCTCTTTGTCATATGCCTGGTAGAAGTCACGTCACCCCGGGGGTTCAGGGTCCAGGCTCCCACAACGCGACGCTCTGTTAATGTTTGCCAAATGCAAGATTAATATCACTTCCTCAAAGAAACTAGTACAGAGGAGAAATATTTTTATAATAGCAATTTCTTACCGCAAAATGGTCTTCCTCTGCCACCTTCTGGTGAATCAATGCAGTGTATTTGTACATTTGCTTCAAGTTTTTTTAATGCATCCGAGGACAGTGAATTCACTGGATCAATAGTGAACAGTTCAGGCGGAAGCTCGTCGTCGACGACCTCTGCAAAGCTGTAAGGAGGCGTTGATGCGTTACCACCTTCTGTGAGTGGGCAGTATGTCTCCCCTTGCCTCGTGGAGAAGGGAAAAGGCACGGATACTTCACTTTTAGGAGAATAGTGCTCCTCTAAAGACCAACCCCTGGTAACTGGCTTGCCAGCAGCCTCAATAGCACAGGGAACAGAGGCAGGAAGGGTTTTCAATTCAATCTGTGTTTTATCACATTTTTGTGGCCAGCTTTCATTCTCCTGCTCGTTTTCAAACTCATCATCCGCAGTAAATTCATTACTTTCCCTACTTAGAGTGTGTTTTTGCAGATACGTATCTCTGTCCCAATTTCTTTCTTCTTCGTCGTCGCGGTCCAAGAACTTTGATATGACTAGTGCCTCGTCCATGTCTGGCCCACTGCCGGTGAACTCACGCACTATCCCATGTTTTGGGCTCACCCACTGCCTTCCATTCTCGGTGAATAAGGTCTCGGAATTATGGACAATCTCTCCTCCATCTTGACTATCTAACACGTGTCTACTGGCTGGAAAGGCGCCATTCCGCCCGCGCTTTTCAGAATTCACTGTTGGAAAGGAAGTGGTGAATTCTGTCTGACGTTCTGAATTCTCTGGATCAGGAAAAGTCCACTCCTGGCAGAACCCGGGGGTGCTCTCTGAGTGGAAGGCGCCCATTACGTTCTCAAGAGATGACACACATTCCTGTCTAAAAGAGTCTGACACTGCCTCGCAGCCGGGTTCTAGAACCAGGTCATCCTCATGTTCACTACCACTCGTAGTTGATGTCCTAATAAATTCTCTGAATTCAGGCACGCGATGAGCGTTGGGAGAAGCCAATGAGTGCAAAGTTGGTTCAGTAAGAGGTGGCCCTACAGAATTGCTGTCACGCACAACTTTGTAAGATGGTGTTTGGTGCTCAGGGGAGTCGGCTTTTTGGTGGAACTCATCGGGAGTTGTATGATGGTCCTGATCTGCTTCCTCTTCAGACCCTACTGAAGCAAGAGAAGACCGCGCAGACAGGTGCAGAGGGTCATAGTGACGGCACACATCAGGATTGCCTGAGGCTTGCAAGATGCTGCTGTCACCAAAGTGAACCACATCGGGGTTCTCATCATCTGTTTCAAAAGTATAAAAATGTTCCGTATTGTTCCACAGATCTGGTTCCACTGGGACTAATTGATTATATTCTTGCTCACTGTCAGGAAGAATGTCAGGAACAAAGGTAGGTTGCAGTGCCTCATGGTCCCAGCATTCCTCAAATTGTGGCTTGACCATTTGTGATTGGTCCTTTTCCAAGCCGTCTAAATGGCTGACGATTTCGCTATTTTTGGCTGTGTTTGATCGTTCTTCCTGGCACAGACTTGAATTATCACCTTCATTTGATGGAGAGGATGGGGGGCTGATGTTTTCGAACTGTGGGCTTGTAGATTGGCCACACAAAGGGTTTCTGAGAGTCTCATGAGGTGACGTATTTCTTTGTTGATGTTCCTCAGGTTGATGTTTCTGCTCCAGTCCACATCCACCAGTAGCATCCCTGAACTCTTCCCATGTGATATTTTCCTGGTTGCAGATTGTTAATGCAATATATGGCTTTCGATGTAAAATAGAGATTGCCTCCTGACCTGTTTGATTGTTCAGGGTCTCCTCATTGAAACAGGTTCTCTTTTTAAAAACTTCCGGGGTCAGGGGCATTTCTCTACAGGGCGAGCTAATAGATTGCATATGAGTCCGTGAAGAATCGATTTGATCACATTCTGTGGCTGGACCTTGAGTAATATTGGCTTGAGAAATATTGTTTGTTTTCAAAATGGTGTCTGGGCTTGAGCATTTTTCTTCCAATTCTATTGTCTCATCCGAGAAAGGATTCCACCAATCAGAAATTTCTGTTGGAAAACTAGATGTTTTCGCAGTGGTGTTTACTTCTAAGTTTGCCGCACTTACTGCCAATGGTTCGTCCTCCTCTGTGCCGGGAGTCGTTGCTGTGGACTGTTCATGGTACCATCTCGTTACAGGATCTGCTTGATCCACCTCTTCAGGATTGGAAATTGTTTCAGCCTCTACCGCCTGAGTATTAGAGTGCTCTGAATTTTCATTTGTCTCTGGACTTGTTAAAGTAGACTCTGTGTCAACATCAATTTGTGTGTTCCAAATATCCAGGTTTGTAGGCACTTTGTGACTAGTGCTCCAACTGTTGTATTCTTGAAGAGTATTCTCACTGCCATGATGGGGGTGGTCAATTTCATCTTCACATTTTATGTCACTGTTTTTTGGTTGATTCCAGAATTCTAGATTGTCATTAAAAGAAGCAGTGTCCTCTAAGTTAGCTGGAGGGACCGTTTCTGCAGCATCGCTTATATCTGGACTTGACACACTTGACTGTGAATATTCGTTTGATGACCCACTGCAAACAATGTCTTCTTTGCAAGTGCTTCTTCCTTGATCCCCTTGTCGAAACATGTCCTCGGGTTGTGTGAACTCAAGAGCCTCACTACTTCCAGGTCTTGTTCTCATTAATTCATTTCCAACACTCACAGGGTCATTCGAAATATTACAATCTGAGGGATAAATCTGATTTGAGGCTATGCATTCTTTATTGTAAAAAACATTTGCTGTCCCAAAATGTTTAGCAATTTCATGCTCCTCAAGATATTTTTCACTACTTTCTACACTATTTGCCAACGTTTTGTTCTTACTGTGTAGTGTCTCAGAGTTTTCTTCGCAAATGGTTTTCTTCTGATCAATTTCATGCAAATCTGATTCATCTGAAGCATAACTTAACTCTGAGCTAGAAGAAGACCAGGCTTCAGAATTCCAAAACTCGGCCTCATCCAAAACTCCCAAATTAGAACTCTGACGAGCTAAATCCTGCTCCTGCGATTCTTCAGTTATTTGGTGACTCTTTTCAGCTGGCGTAGGTGTAACTTTATCAGATGGAGATCGATTCCAGACATCTGGAGTCACCTGCATTCCCAGTGAACCTTCAACTTTGATCTTTTCACCAATGTCAGTTTCATAAAAATCTCTGTCATCCGTGACTCTTGTTGTAGTTTGGTCATCTCTAGGTTGATCAGCATTGTTAGACACAGCACGTGAAATATTACTACCAAGGTACTGCTCTTTCTTCCATATATCTAAATTTGTGGAATAATCAACTTCTTCTGAAACTTTTTCCTGGGGTGTCATAGCATAAGATTCAGGAACTGCCTGCAGGTCTGTATCCCACATAAACAGACTGTCAGGATTAAGGTTAAAGGGAAGTATTACATTTTCTTCAAAAGGCAAATGAGTCTCATGACCACTTTCCAAGGCTTCCTGCTTGTTCAGGTTATCACTGCTTGGAAGTGCTGCAAACAGACCAGGGATTGCAGCATTTCCCTCTGAATTTGTGTGCAATGGCTGATTTGATAAACCTGCTGAATATGTCCCTTCCATATGCATATCTATTTCATTGCAAGTGGTGAGCCACAAAGCAGCATTCTCTTGGACTGTCTTGGTTGTACAAGGAACATTCTCTTGGCTTGTTAAGATATTTTTCTCTGAGAGCCATGGATTAGATTGTGGCTCTGAAAACCAACTTTCAGAATGCCCCTCCATACAAATACTGACACCAGAAAAAAAGCTGAAGTCTTCAGCCATGTCAGTTACTTCCTCAGGGTGAGGTGTATTGTATAAATCAATATTTTTAGGAGCTGTTGGACTAGTTTCAGTATTTAGATTAGCAGGAGGAGACTGATTATCTGTTTCGCTGAACTTAATTTCTGCAGAATCTTCAGAACTCATCAGACTGTGTTCTTCATCATACAAAAAGCATTTAGAAACCCGCACTTTAGGAAGTTCTAAAGCCTTGTCTCCATTTACTACAGCAGCATCACTGCTTAGTAGGGTTGATTGAACACCATCCTTGGTGGACGAAATCCACTGGTCTACAGTTTCAGAGTTTGATGATTGGTTTTCAGAAGAGTTTTTTCCTTGGTTCTGCCAAAGGTTTGCTTCGTCTGAGCTAGAGCTACTTCTCTCTAACTCAAAAACATCTTGTTTTAATTGTTGGCCATCCCCATTTTCTTTATCATCTCCCATGAAAGTTGGTGAAATGTAGGAGTCGGATGTTGAATAATTGGTGTCCGGTGGAGAAACAACCACATCTTTGCCTATACTGGATGTGCTGAAGTCCAAACATCGATACGTCAGTAGTGGATCTTCCCAAGGACATTGAACCGTCCGTTCTGCATTCCCTGAATTTTCTCCATAAATGTCCCAATCATCCAAGGACTCTTTACATGGTTCTACTGAGTTTACAGAAGGTTTAAGCAACATATTTTGATCTTTTCCCATAAAGTCTGCACTTCCTGGTAATTTGTCAATAACATTGGTATTTTCCACTGTGTGTTGGTCTTCAACTGCGTATTCCATGTCCCAAACCTTTGGAGATGTGTGACTATTTGCGCTATCATTAGCAGGTGTGATATTTGATAAGATGGGTGAGTCTTTTTTAGGGAAAACCCAGTCATCAAGAGTATTCTTTGAGGTTTTAACATCAGCCCCTGGGGCTTTCCAAAGACTATCCATTGCCTTAGTGCTGTCGTCTTCCTCAAATGTTGTCCAGATATCATACTTTGCACTTTCATGTTGAGGCCTTCTGTCGGCAGAATTTCCCCAATGCTCTGATGTTGTATGAAGAGGTTGATCTTGGAACCACATATTGGCAAAGTCATCCATTTGTTGTTTCGATGGTTGAAATGAGTCAGTTTGTAGGGTCTGAGTGTCTTGGTTCTGAGAATCGCCGTAGTTAAAAAGGGGTTGGGAAAATTGAGTCCTTCTTTGATCTGCTTCGACATGATCTAGCTGCTCACCTGGCTTTTGCTGAAACATAGATTGTATGCCTATTTGATCAGAGGTATCCTGTAGTAATGGACTTGCACTATGATCTCTCCCTGAATCGGGGCTTTGAAACACAGATTCTAGTTCACTAGAACTCCAGGCATCAGCAGCATATAAAACATTTTTAGGATTGAGGTCAATCCCATCCCACCATCTGGCATACCTAAATTTGGATTGCGAGTGATCATCTGTGCTAATTTCATTTATTTTATCGATCACATCCAAAGGGCAAAACAAGGGAGGGGCATTATCCAGGGGAGAGCTGTCCACATAACTGTTCACAGGTGTTGGAGGAACTTTTATCTCTGGATTCCTTCTCGTTTCATTAGAGGAGGGGGTATCCTCATCCAGAAAGTCAGTCACACTAGAGTTTTTTTCAGAGCCCCTCTCAGGACTTTCCTGTCTGCATTTATATTCATCATCAAATTCTATGAGGCTGGCATTCTCATTTGTAGCTACTGGTAAATCATTTGAATAAGTAGCCAGGCAATTTACTAATAGAAGCTCCTTTTCATGTTTTTCTGGCATAGCAGGTAGCTGTCCTTCTGATGAATCACTGTGAAAGAAGAAGTCATCTGCCATGGAATAATCTGCTGAATGTGTTGATGACTCAGATCGAATGCCAGATACTGTGATTAGATCAAAGCCAAACAAGTCAAAGTTGTCACTGTTGTTCCTTGACTGCGTTGCCGGCTGCTCCTCTGCTATCGCCCCCTCCGGGATGGGGCTATATGAGTCAAAACCAGGAATAAAGCTATGATGGTGAGGACCAACTTCTGCAACTGGACTGTCATCACTGAGAAAAACTGAGCTCTCTTTGGAAGACCTGCTGCTACGTATGGTAGCTAATCCACTGTCTGGACTGACAAGGTCTACATTAACATCCACCTGCACCTGTACAGATTCATTTGCATCTTGCGGGTTGTCCATAAAATTTACAGAATTTGGCTGTGGTTCTATGTCAGAGCCGTACAGCTCCATGATGCCAGAAGATCCCTGCGAGAGCGGGGCACTCCCAGCTACAGCTTCTGTCGAGGATGTTCTGCTGTTTGGAACCATCTCAGGGCGCCGTCTGTTAATAGCTTCTTTAAGCAATAGGACAATCTGCTCACAGGCAACCAAACAGTTTTCTTGGTGATAAGCCAGGATCTGGTCACATCCATATTCAATCGGCTCCAGCTCCAAGCAAGGACTCTGATACTCTTCCAGTTCACAACAAATCTGCAGAGAAAAAAAATAGATATTTTAAATACATATCATAGCAAAATAGCATTAACACCTTCAAAGACATTTCAAACTATAATTAGAAAATTGAAAAGTTGAGCTCTCCATTGAAGACAATGGCTGGTAGAAGCCCGGAGAGCAACATTCAAATGCTTTTTTTTTTATTTCACAGCTGATGCTGTGAACAAAGGCCTCTGGAGCCTGAAGGGATTTAAGCCATGAGAAAATAAATCACAGAGCCCTAAACTACGCCTTTCTTCGTGATTCTCTACCCTTAATCACCTCATGCAAATCTGAAAAAACCAAGGGAAGAATAGGACACTTCAAAGTGGAAGTAAGCAATGGGTATGCCCACTTACAGTAGTAAAACACTAATGCCTTGATTCTGAGTGGGTCAGAAGAAAAGTGCGATTTATGACATCCGATAAAATCCAGCTCTCCGGATTTCGGAATTCAACATGTGGTATAAACTGTACCTGTTCTGAGTTTTTTTGGAATTATTATGAAGATTTTGATCCTTACCAGACCAAATCCGAATGTCAAAGTAAATACCTTTTTCCCCTTTGAATTCCGGCATGTTTGACCTGATGACATTTAATAAAGGGTCAGGAATTTATCGGGTGCAGTAAATCTCACCCAACCTTGGGATTCTATTCTGTGCTCAAACAGGGGCTTGTGTAGGGGTCACAAAACTCCGACCCACTCAGAATCAGCTCCTTAGCAGGGAGAACTCACACCATTCAAGACAGAAATGATAGATTAAGTGACAATGTATCAAAGGAAGATGAAGGTGTGGAGGGATGTGCCATGCACTGGTACCACAAGGGTGACCACAGCATCTAATTGGACCCAAGTGAGATGCAGGGGAAACTGCTGACTAATAACACACAGGTCAGGAACCCCCCAAAAAAGACTCCTTTTGGATTTGGGAGAAACAAAAAAAATACTGAGGGGGCAGCCAAAACAAGTGGCCTGCTCGGAATTAATTTCAGACAAGAATGTTTCTGCGGACAAGCCATGAGCATTTATGTTTCAATATGTTCTGCCAATGTGACAGCAAACGTTAGCTAGGGTAGGTGGTCTGCTGAGGGATAGAAGGAGGTTGAAATTCCACTCCCCCAGCGAGCTGGTCTAAATGGAAAACCTTGCTGGGCAATGCATATCCACAGATACCCGACTTGCAATGGACAAAAATTAGCGACTGACTGTTATATCAAGCTCCTAACTCACAAAGGGATGTGTAGTAATTTTATACCCAATCCATACACCTTTCCTTACACCTTTTTAGGTGCCGGTTGAATGAACTCAGGAATCATTCTTGACTTCTGTCTATTAGCCAGACACAACGTAAAGACGTGGGGCCTCATTTACAAAGCCATTGCGCTGCCGGTGCATCACTGTTTTTGACATACCTGCGGCGCAGTGGGCCTGCCAATATTTACTAGGCCACGTAAAAGTCACCCTGTGTGACTTTTCATGGCCCTGTAAATATGGGCCCCTTTCATGCATTACTCTGCGTTTAAGGGGCGTTTCATAGTTGTTGCTGTGGGTGTTTCCACGCAACATCCATGGAACCTGACACATTCCCAGCTTTATAAAGTTTTGTAAAGCTGGGAATACGTCAGAATCCTACGCCGAGGAGAAATATTTTTATTTATCTTGTTTTTTTCCCCTTTCTAAGCAATAGAAAGGGGAAAATGCCATCATTTATTATTTTTGTGGAGGAAGGTTTCCCTTCCTGCACAAAAACAATCATCCCTTCAACGCAGGCACCCTTGCAACATAACGCAAGGGTGCCTGCACTGGCACATGGTAGCCAATTGGGCGCCAGCGCAGGGGAAAGCACATGGATGGGAGGTATTGTTGTTAATATGACACATCCATGTGCCTTTAAAATGACGCAACATGTTGCAGCAAAATGGCTTGTGGAGTCATTTTTTGTAAATGAGGCCTGTGGTGACGACCAGCAGACACATTGCTCAACAGAACCCATTTTCCGTTCCTAAAAGAGATAATAATACATTTACAAATGTTTTCTAAAACTGTCATAATAAGCACTTTAAGGCACACCCTGAGGAACAGCTACAGTTCAGGTTCAAGAACATAGGCACAGCATCTCTGCAGAAGCCTTATGAAAATTCAGGGAGGGGGCATGCCACTGGCTAATGCATGAGTCTATTTTGTGATCGAAGGACTGATGTTTGGGCTGGTTGAGCAAACCGCTCCTTAACCCCTGGGCCGCGGTGCGAATTCCACTGCTGCGCTGGGTGGGCGGGGGGTGAGTGCGGCGCTACTATGCTCGTGACGGAAACCCGCCATCATGAGCCACAGGCGGAGTGTGCTCATGACGGCATGGTTCCGTCACGGCCCCTCCCGCTCATTAATTCATCCACACAGGCGGGGAATTATTGCCACGTGGGCGGAGCGGCCGCAGCATGACGCACTGTCACTGCCATGAGCTCACGCTGCCCATGGCTCATGACGGTGTGGTTTGGTCATGAGCAGGCAGGGGTTAAGAAATATGAGTGTGTGCAGGCTTCATCAAATTGCTTCTTTAATGTGTCATTTGCATTTTCTTGTTGTGTGCTCCTTAAGACTCCAGTCATATGCAACACCAACCATCCTTGCACGTACTGCCTGTCGTGTCTTGACCAAAGAAAGACAGACACTTCTTTATATTTCAAGGAGCTTTATTCACTGCATCCTTCTCTGTCCCTGTCCCTACTCTAGCTGTCCACTAGCCGGTCCCGGCTCCTCCTGTTCCTGTTTCTGGCTCCGCCCCCCAAGCACTAGACTGCATTGAATATTATTACATCTCCTGCTTTCTTAACAAAATGAAATTGACTTCTACCAAGTTCGTAATTTTCCACTCAACCCCATGAGTCGGCAGACAGTCTGTTTGGGCCACAGGAAGGTATCTCCATGCATGAGCTCAGATTCAGTCCGGTCTTCAAGCATCAGTAAGGTCGAATCAGTGATGGGCCTGTCTTTGATCGATCTTTCTGTTGTCTCAACACAAACATCTTTGACCACAGGAGCGCATTCTTGAAAATGTGAGACATTATGCGTGAACTGTTTGTTCTCAGATTCCACAGTTGTTATGGTTTCTTTTTGCTGTGTGACTACTGGTATCTCAGCGTGACAGTGGCAGTCTGTTCTCCATTGTGGCACTTGTTTTTCTAGGCATCCGCTTGTGATTTCACTTCTTCTACCCATTCGGTCAGGGGCATCAATGCTCTCGTGTTCACGGCCCTGCGTATTGGACGATAGAGCACTGAGTGTCCTGGTTCATTTTTGGGACTCATTTGCGGTGTGGAATTTTAGTTTACGAGCTGAACATCATCTGCGCCAGCTTGTCACCCACGTACAATGTACACGACAGCCATTTTAAGTATCATGGTGTCCCTGCCCACGATCGATCGCCAGCGCGCTCCTCTGACCCTGCAGGCATCCTCCGAGCACCCTGGCGCCCCCCTCCCTCCCTCACATGAGCATAACCCTTCTCCTCCTGCATGACCCTGTCCTTGGAAAATCACGCCCGCGCCTGACCAACACCTCCTCTCCTTCCATGAATACCCCTCTGTTGATAAGCCATCCCTCCGATGTTCAATTGTCCACGCGGCATGAATACCACTCCTTTGATGACCCCTTCCCCCGAGTCCGACTGTCCACACAGATCCGAGGCCATCGCCTAAGCCGGGAGATACCATTTACTGCCCCTTATTGTATGAAGTCACTCCTCTTCAAAGGACCCACTATTGATCATGGCCTCCCCACCCCGGGGGATATGATCAGACGCACACATCCTAAGAATCGGCAGAACACTCAGCTGCGTGATGACCCCCTCCTCTTATCAGCAGGTTGAGGACCTCTATTGTAGAGGCATGTGGGGTGGGATTGACACGAGGATTACGGGGATGTATTTTTCCTTACTTCACAATATCTTGATTGTAATAAAGAAAGGTCACATGCCATAAACCAGTGTATAAGAGGCCAGGCCTCAGAGAGGCTGTTAGAGCACCTCGAGACGATACCTTGTTGTCTGATCTGATGTGTTCTGCTCCGTCGGAATAAAACTTCTGTTTCCTGCCTTCTGGTCTCCGGCGCCTGCCTCATTGCTTGGTAATTTGAATGGTACAAAGGCGGTTAGCGCCGGGCAAATCTTGAAAAAGGTCATAGCCCTACCCTTTTTCCACAGCGGGCTCTATTGGTCCTATCTGCTCCCACTCACGTTTGTAAATGTTGAACTCTTTGATCATTGGGGCATGAGCACGTTCCGTTCTCGTCCCCTCTTGCCTTCGTGATGCGGATCCATCTTTGCCAACACACCTTGTCTTCTTGACGGAGTGATGAGACAGTCTTCTCCCACGCGAGTGTATAGTGTCTCATATGGTTGTCTTTCTTCTGAAAACCCTTGGAGTCAACCTCGCAAACCCCGTCAGGGGTGACGGTATCCTCCTCAGGTCCGGATATGACTGCAACGGACAGAACAAGTTGCTTGACGGAGTGATCGAATGTTCCGAGACATCGGCGTGAGATATATTATTTTGGAAGGGTAGATCATTCTCTAAGTCCAAGGTCCGTTCAGATGATCGGTACCATGGGTGTTGTCGCAAACTTGATTCTGTTGACCCCAGTGATCGTACCGACATGTCTTCTGAATCAGAGATGTCTCTTGCTGCTTTTCTTCGGGACCCTTCGTTCAAATGTGTTTTGACTGATACACTTTTTGAACTGATGGGTTGTGACAAACTGCTCTTAGAGTCAGAGCTGTCTTTGGGACACTTCTTGGGGTATGTCTCTCCAAATGCCTTCTGCGCTGTTTCAGTGGAATGATTGTCTGACAACCAAGCGTCTATTTCTTTTGTTCGATCCCAAGACCATTTGTTGCTGCCCATCTCGTATGATGTTACTTGTCTCCTCTCAGTTCCCTCATTTTCACGGGTGTCTTGAGTGTGCTTGCCTATCACTTTCTGGTGTCGGAGTGAATGGCCCAGTTTTGTGAGGTCTATTTCGTCTTCTCGCTTGTTGAAGGCCCTGGTGTCTGTGTCCTGGGAGTGGTGTTTTCTTCGGCTGCATGTTTCTTCTGACTTGTCTGTGAAAATTGGTGACCCACGGATTGTTCGGGTGTGTTTGTGTATCGGCTCCCAGAGTTGATATGACTAGTCTGGTGTTCTGTAGCTTGTCTTTCCTTCATACTTGTTGAGCAGGCTGACATCGGTTCCATCCATGTGATCTATCCCACTTGACTCTTCTTCAGAATAGTTTGTACCATTTGTTGAGTGACACCTTGAAGTTGAATAACTCCCTGAGGTTATGTCTGTGAGGCTGTCATAATCGTGGATCATCCCAGCTTTTTGTCTTCGCGTTGTTGACTCAGAGTCTTTCGGGTCACTTTGTCTCTCCCGCTGTCTTGTCTCTAGTCAACTTTCGCCCTCCCTCTTTCTGGTTTCGGTTGCCTCTTGGATTTTATGCTCTGACATGAGGGATGTCTCCTTTCGCTTATCTTCTCTTCTTGCAGTGATATGCAATTCTCTTGACAACTCTCTTGTTTCGGCTCGCTCTCCAGCTTTAGCCCTCCTGATGATTTCCTTTAACGAGAATTGCCTTTGAAGTATCTTGCGCTGTGCGTCTGGTTTTGAACAGCTCTCAATCGCCCGAAGGCGGATCGCTTCCTCATTTGTGAATGTATTGAATTGACAGTATCGTACCAACCTTTGTAACCTCGTTACGAAGTTTGATAATGATTCCCTTTGTTCCCGCCGTGCTGCATTGAAAACGATGCGTTCATGATCGACATCTTCCTTTGTGGTGAAATGAGCACAAACGTCTTTTTGAGTTTTCTATATGTCCCTGTGTCCTTTGCTGAAAAGGTTCTGATTAGGCGTCGGCCTTCGTGACCCACCAGTTGAAGTAGTAATAGTAGACGTTTGCTATCTCTTCGCTCTCCGGTTACATCAAGAAATGCATCCAGTGATTCCAACCACCGGTTCCATTCAGGACCCAGACTCTGGTTGCCGGTCTGTGTCACTGGGGGTGGCACTCCAATGCAGGGGCTAGATGTATGTGTTTCTTCTCTCACCGACATGATGGTGGAATGTGCTGGTATGACAATGTCACAGGACTGTTCCCTTCTTCTTGTCTTCTTTTGCTGACCCTCCTTGGCCGCTAGTCTTTGTTTGGTTGTTTCCTTTGATTTTGGTAAGATTCACCGCTCCCGGGTGACTATTGTATGTTGTCCGCCCCTGGCGCGACTGTCTCGGTATGCTTCAGTGAATTAAGCTTGGATCACCTGACGTCAAATGGCCACCATTCAGCTGCACCATGTGTGACTCGTGGCTCTGTGAGTTCCCACTTTCTTTGGTGTTGCGTGCTAACCGCAGGTAGTCAATGGGGCTGTTGCAATGAAACGTGGCAACGTTGACTTCTTTTTCTTGTATTTCGTTCTAGACTAGAGCAGGTTGTCCAGCGCATTTTCAGTGCATGCATTTTCAGTACATGTTTTCAGTGCATCCTTTGCACTTGCCAGTGTTTGCTGTGTTTATTGGCCCTTTGCTCTTTTCACATCATGTTGCTTGTACTCGTGCTTATTTATATTCAGATTTACATTCAGTGCGATCTTCGCTTGTTTCCGGTACTGTCTTCTGCCGTTCTGCCCTCTTCGGGGTCTTCTGCACTTCTGCCCTCTTCGGGGTCTTCCACAGGACTGCCCTCTTCGGGGTCTTCTGCACTTCTGCCCTCTTCGGGGTCTTCTGCCCTCTTCGGGTCTTCTGCACTTCCTGCATTTACTCATGGTTGCTTGTGTTCTCACCCTTTTCTTTGCATGTGCATGTTTACTTGTTCAGCCTCTTGCATGGGCTTGTGCTTGTTTCTCTTTTGCATTAACTCGTGCTTATGTATGTCCACTTGTTGCTTTCTTCTATCTCTTGCATGTGTCTGTGCTTATTTACATCATTTGTGCATGCATGCTTTTGTGTCCATTTATCTTTTGCACTCGCCAGTGCTTGTTTGCTTGCATCCGTCAAGGCTTGTTTACTGATATAGTCTGGCACTTGCCAATGCTTGTTTACTGCAGCTGCTCCATTTGCCACTGCTTGTTCCTTTTGTTCACTTACATTGACCAATGCTTGTTGTGTTTCTTCACTCTCGTGTTTGCTTGGGTTTGTCTTTGCCAATGTTTGTTTTCCATTCGCCAGTACTTGTTTGTTGTTTTTACTCTTGACTTGCTCGTGCTTGATTATCATTTGTTGCTTGCATTAACATGTGCTTGTTTATTTTCAACTGTTCGTGTGCACCAATGCTTGTTTGTCACTGGAGCGCCTGACTTTAAAATGGCCACTCCTGAATTGCACAGGGATGTCCCTTTAGGCTGCCTGACTCCAAGATGGCCGCTCACTTAAAACTCCCATACACCACGAGGTTTGGGGCTGTATTCGACTTCCAGGCTCACAGGGCTCACACGGCACTCACCGGCAGCTTTCCTGGCAGGCAACAGGTCTCCCTCAGTCTCTCTTGTGCTTCTTGTACACTTGCACCCTCAGGTAGGCTCGGGGTCAGCTCCCGATTTCTTTCAATTGTCTGTATGCCATTCCTCACGCATCGGGGTGAGCTCCGACTTTCGGCAATCTCGGCACGGGTTTCTAAACTTCCCCACGGCTCTCCACACCTCTCCAGACGGTCTCAACCTTCAGGGCTCTTCAGGAAGTCTGGGGTGGGCTCCCAGTTTTTTTCATTAGCCTCACACGGCTCCCGGGCTCACTTTTACTTTCGGGCGCGAAACAGCGCCGGGTTTAAAATTTCACTTAGCGCTCGACCGCGCTCCTCTCACACGGCTCCACGGGATCTCTGAATCGCAGAGCTGGGACACTGGCTGCTGGCCTCTTCTTTTCGGCGGCAATTTCCTCGGGGCACATATGTCACGACCGCGACTGTTCTTCGGACAATGCCCCAGAACCAGGACGATGTTTCCAGGGTTCAGGGAGAGCAGGCTGCTCATCCCACCCTCGTCGTCAGTTGTCGTGTCTTGACCAAAGAAAGACAGACGCTTCTTTATATTTCAAGGAGCTTTATTCACTGCATCCTTCTCTGTCCCTGTCCCTACTCTATCTGCCCACTAGCCAGTCCCGGCTCCTCCTGTTCCTGTTTCTGGCTCCGCCCCCCCAAGCACTAGACTGCATTGAATAATATTACACTGCCCTCAGGAAATGCAGTTAATAATGTTTTCCCCCAGTTTTTCTAAGTACATATTTGCTCATTTGGCACTGAAATGTGAGCTTCGCATAGCTCTAAAAGGATCATTGTTCACCAGAATCAGAAGAACTACATTTCTCCCCCAAAGGAAACATGTGTAGGTTTTATAATCATCACTGAAAATAGTGGTAGCAGTGAAATATTGGTTTATATTGCAAATTTTTTCCTGTCAAACAAAAGGTCTGACAAGGACAAGTACATTTCTCAGGGACATCACACTTGAAAATAATCAAGAATTGTGCATGTTAGCTCCTAACTACTCGGATTAAGCAGCAACTCCCTTTAGGGTAAGTATGCACCCAAGCAGCCAAGCATAACCTTTTTGAGGAATTGTGATGCTATAATGAAGTAAAATTTCAGATAACTAGAAACATAGAGTCCAATTCCTAAGATCACAACTGCAGCGTAGGAATAATAGCTATTCACAAAGCCCCAACCATAAACGCATTCATTTAGAAACCTAACCATGCACGCCTATCAATCCTCAATGAGTGCAGAAAGTTGCAAACAGAACACAAACTATTCAGGTGTAAATAAGGCTGTTGGCGGAGGTGGAACCCAAAAATGGGGAATATCTATTATAAAAAGGATGGGGCGGGAGGAAAATCATGGAGAGGCACAGGAAGGGGGATGCAAATCCAAGGAGACAGCCACAATGATGTGTGTCAGGCCCAGTTCACTAAAGTTACACCCAAAGCTTTTCTCGTAGTACTTCAATCTAACAAGGTTCAGATTTACTACAATGTAACAGCGAGTAAGTCACACATCATGCCAAACCATTTATTGAAACTGCAAGTTATTCACACCAAAACCAATGCAGCCTGGGATAATACCAACATGACCAAGGTATAAAAATGAAATATAATGTTATTGGAGCCAAAGTGAACACATACCCACAGATGGAAGTGCTGAAACACTTTTGTGTGTGGGCACACACATACACACACACACAATCGAGAACACTGTCACTGGACACACATAACGTGGATAAGCATTAACCAGTGGTAGAAGTGGGCGGGGACGGAAGGGCACGGCGTGCCCCTACTTCTAAAAATTATTTCAGTCCGTTCCCCTACTTTTTTCTTTCAAAATATCGTCCCGGGACGGCAAACAATAACTTTTTCATTCAACTTCCAGGGGCTGCTCCCACTTGTCTGTTGAGCTCCAGAGGCAGCAGCAGCCCCTCCCTGAGCTCGCACAGACCGAGGGCAGGCCCATTGTCATTCTGATTGAGGTCAATTATCTCCTTTCGAATGACAATGCGCCCGCCCTCTGCCTTAAGCATATCAAGTGCCAGTGAGATCAGAGTTGGTGATTACAGAGGAGCTTTCCCCAAACAGAGTACTGTGGGGAATTTGCCTCCTTGTGTAATTTGTCAATGTTGTACACAGAGTGAAATGGGCAGGAGCAGTGACTGGACAGAAGAGACGACAGGAAAGGAGGGCGTGAAAGGTGACCGGGCAGGTGAAGTAACAGGCAGGAGAAGTTCTTGTAGGTATCAAGGACCCCCTGATATGGATAAGAATCCTGGGTCAGGGACAACAATTTTTTGTAGAGGCATATACCCAGGCAGACTTTCAAAGAAGAAGCTGGCTATCTAGGAACACATATACATATACATATAACTGATAAAAATTAGAATTAAAGCAATGGACTGGAATGATATCAAAAGGATAAATTTTAATACAAAAATACATAAAAAGTGAATTGATACATATAATCAACAATTTTCACATTAAAAAAGTCCTTCTCAAGGCTTATGTGGCTTTTCTTCAATCTTATACTTAGACAAACATCGTGATATAAAAAAAGGTTTCTTTCTTTGTTTTGGATTATGAAGAGTAGGGCTGTGTGTCAACGCGTTTCGACAAAGTCTTTTGTCTTCATCAGGACACCTCCCTCAGTGGTTCGGATCACTTTTTTCACAATCCGAACCACTGAGGGAGGTGGAGGCGTTTCGTGCACTGCGTACACCCAAACGTGGGCGTCATCCATTCAACGGATATCCATTGCGAACCACAGCCACACGCTAATGAAAGCGGAGCTAATAGGTGTAACAGCTTATAACAGTCAGCAAGGCTATCGCGTTACATTTAACAAGAACAAAAGTTACGAAACACTTGACGAACACGGCGCTGATGAACACGGTGTTGATTAATTGAAGCCCCCCTCCCTCTCCGTCTCTGTTGAAAAGACGACGAGTAATAGCTGTAGGTAGAAGTAAGATGGAGGCAGTGAACACTGCATAAACAGATATCACATAACGTTTCCGGATTTTAGGAAGAAAGGTGCCTTACTCCCTACAGCGACTTCGAACCTTTTGGGTCACATTTGTTTTTAGAAAAAGTGGCTGAATCCCTATTTGTCCTGATGAAGACAAAAGACTTTGTCGAAACGCGTTGACACACAGCCCTACTCTTCATAATCCAAAACAAAGAAAGAAATCTTTTTTTATATCACGATGTTTGTCTAAGTATAAGATTGAAGAAAAGCCACATAAGCCTTGAGAAGGACTTTTTTAATGTGAAAATTGTTGATTATGTGTATCAATTCACTTTTTATGTATTTTTGTATTAAAATGTATCCTTTTGATATCATTCCAGTCCATTGCTTTAATTCTAATTTTTATCAGTTATATGTATATGTATATGTGTTCCTAGATAGCCAGCTTCTTCTTTGAAAGTCTGCCTGGGTATATGCCTCTACAAAAAACAGGCAGGAGAAGTGACAGGGAAGGAGAAGTGACAGGCAGGAGAAGCGACAGGCAGGAGAAGTGACGGGCAGGAGAAGTGACGGGCAGGAGAAGTAATGGATAGGAGAAGGGATGGGGCAGGAGAGTTGACGTGTCAGGAGCAGTGACAGGACAGGAGAGGTGACAGGAAAGGAGAGGTGACGGGACAGGAGAAGGGATGGGGCAGGAGAAGTGAAGGGGCAGGAGCGGTGATTGGGCATGGGCAGGAGCGGTGATTGGGCATGGGCAGGAGCGGTAACCGGCAGGAGCAGTGAACTTATAGGGGCAGTGAACGGATAAGAGTAGTGAACAGGGCAGGCGAAGTGATGTGGCTGTAGTGGTGATCGGGCAGGAGTGCTGACCGGACAGGAGCAGTGAACGGGCAAGAGCGGTGACGGGGCAGGACAAGTGATGGGTAGGAAATGTGACGAGGCAGGAAAAGTGACGGGCCAGGAGCAGTGACGGGGCAGGAGAGGCAACAAGAAAGGAGAGGTGACTGGGCAGGAGAGGTGACGGGGCAGGAGAAGTGACGGGCAGGAGAAGTGATGGGCAGGAGAAGTGACGGGGCAGGAGAAGTGATGGGGCAGGAGAGATGACAGGGTAGTAGAGGTGATGGGGCAGGAGAGGTGACGGGGCATGAGCTAGAGCGGTAACCGGGCGGGAGCGGTGAAAGGACAGGAGAGCTGAAAGGACAGGAACGGTGAACGGGGCAGGAGCAGTGAACAGGGCAGAAGCAGTTAACGGGGCAGGAGCAGTGAACGGAGCAGGAGCAGTGAACGGGGCAGGAGAAGTGACGGGGCAGGAGAAGTGATGGGGCAGGAGAGGCGACAGGGCAGGAGAGGTGACATGGAAGGAGAGGCAACAGGGCAGGAGAGGTGACCGGGCACAAGAAGTGACAGGCAGGTGACATGACCAGCAGGTGATGTGATGGGCAGGAGAGGTGATGGGCAGGAGAGGTGACGGGGCAGGAGAGGTGACGGGGCAGGAGGGGTGACGGGGCAGGAGAAGTGACGAAGCAGTAGAAGTAATGGGGTAGGAGCGGTGATTAGGCATGAGCAGGAGTGGTAACCGGGCAGGAGCTGTGAACGGACAGGAGCAGTGAACGGGGCAGGAGCAGTGAAAGGGGCAGGAGCAGTGAATGGGGCAGGAGCAGTGAATGGGGTAGGAGTAGTGAATGGGGCAGGAGCAGTGAATGGGGCAGGAGCAGTGAATGGGGCAGGAGTAGTGAATGGGGCAGGGGCAGTGAACAGGGCAGGAGAAGTGACGGGCAGGAGAAGTGACGGGCCAAGAGAAGTGACGGGCCAAGAGAAGTGAATGGCCAGAAGAAGGGAGAGGACAGGGGAATTGACGAAGCAGGAGTGTTGATCAAGCATGAGCAGGAGTACTAACTGGACAGGAGCAGGCTTTTCCGAGGGCGACTGGAAGGGTAGGGGGCCAGTTTAGTTTGGGGGGACCGGTTTTGAACAAGTGCAGGAGTTTTAAAAACACTGCAACGTTCTTTGTATATTCAGCAAGTTTCAGTCACCAATACAAGTGCCAAGATAACGTTGGTGATCAATGTACCTGCTGGAGAAAGATGGGAGCATGTTTTGTCTAGTGGCTGTTTTACTCCTCTAAGGTAGCACAGATGTGCCTGCTGCAAAGAACATGTACCATGCATATGAAAGAGCAATATGTTATTTGCATAGTTCAGTGGGTACTGCTTTGTGTTCACTTCCCGAATGAAAGGACACTTGAATACATATGGCCTGGAAGTTCAGGCTGGACTGTTCCCATTGGGTGCAGGATCAAGACTGATTTGCATATGGCTGGCTCCAAACTGGAATGGCATGGTGAGCAAAGAAACAATGGATTTAGGCCTTTATCTCTGTACTGGGGTGAATGTCTGACATTGTTCTGCATTCTGTCCAGCAGTTGTTCTTTTTGCTATATTAAGATTGAGCAGCTAGCTGGCTGACATGAATATGAAGGAGCCTTTGTGGGTTTCCGTGAGTCTAGATTCTCCTGAAGAGTCCCTTCAAGACAAAAAATAATCATTGATTTCTGAACAATGAGAGTAAAAGCATTAAGGTAACATGTTGTTCCTGCTTACATTTCACACGCTTTACATAAACCTGTATTCCCTATGAGTGTTTGCTTTTTCCTGAATTAAACCTCAAATAAACATGTTTATCCATTGTTTTAATTAAATAACGTTATAAGCTGTAACTGGTCAGTGAAATGATAAACGTAATTTTTTAAATATATTTTACTATTTCTATCCACACCTCTGACTCCGCCCACTGATTTAATCTTCGGTTATTCCTGCCCCCTGATTCTCCACCCACAGTTCCTCTACTTTTTTTTCCCACTTCGACCACTGGCATTAACAAATACACTCCTTTAGCTGTCCACTTTAAATCAGGAAAAAAACGAATCACACACACACATTAGAACAGTGTTAAATGTACACACATTACAAACTACTCACCTGAAAAAGAAAATGTCAAGGTATATACAAACCTCCCAATTCAATGGAAGGCTCGTCACTGACCACCCTTTCACCACACCTCTCATCAGGTGTGCCTCAATAATAATCATCACATACCGGTCAGCAGCATTGGATAACTTTCCACAGATAGAACTCTTTTCCATAATGTTGTATTTTGCGTTTTTTTGCATTGTGACTCATTCTGAGGCACAGCTACTTGAGGAAGAGTGAGAGGATGTAGAGACTAACGGGCTCTCTATTTGGTATGGGGAGGATGTGGCTTTCCGGCTAGAGTGGCCAACCTTGTAGGTGCTGCTTTTGTGATGGGACAATTATCTAATGATAAGAGTCAGCTAACCACCACATGTATTGGATGGTAAACTAATAGACTAGCTGAACTGGTGACAGTTGTCAACCACTGCATAGACTTACAGGATAAAAAGAAAGAGAATGCTGAATCGAAATTGATTTATTTTAATCTGCAAAATATGGAGAGTGCAATAAAAGGGATGGGGCAAGTAGCCCCACAAAGGGGGAGGGCAAAAAAAAGGCAGGAGATGGAAGAATTGGAAGAGGACACAGAAGGGCCCGAGGAGAGGACCCAGGATCCAGAGTTTTGTATTTCGCTTTTGTTTAACTGAGGAATTGGAAACACGATTGTCACAATACTGCGTCTCAGGCATCTGGACTCCCTGACCAACCTCTGTATCATCAGATGGCGCAAAATCCTTACCATGAATTAGAGGACAGCCGGAGACTGTCCACTTGTATATTTTTTCCCTAAAACCATTAGATCAGAAGGACTCTTATGTGAATTCTGTCCCAGATGGTCAACGCACTGAATGCCTTATTGACACGGGTGCAAGGCACTCGACTCTCAGTACCTCTAAATTCCCTTCTTTACCTCTCTCAGGCATGCCCATAGGTGCAGCTCGTATTTTCAATCAGAGTCCTCCACCATATTACTGACCCTGTGTCCAATTCTGTGGGACCTATGTTCATTTCTGTGGGACCAGCACCCTCATATCAATCTTTCAAAGGGCAGTGCCATAGCCAATTCAGATGCTAAGAAGGCAACATTGTCTAAAACTTCTGATGCTACGATGAATGTTATCGGAAATTTTCTATTTCCCGTACCAACTTTAAAAGATTTGCCTCAATTGCAGGATCAGGCCCCTGAAAAGAAAAATGGTTCTAGACCAGGCAGCAATGCAAAAAAGACCCTGAGAAGGTGCGAAGAGACAGCACTGAGTGTGTGGTTATACCGAAAATTGTACATCTCAAACTCGCCATTTTGTATCATTTATCACGTGGAAGCGCTTGTTCATAGGGATGGCATGATAGGTGCCAATAAAGCTCATAGCTATGCGTCCTTCTTTTCTTCCAATTCACAGAGTTATGTCAATCCTGAGCCATATGCCTGTTCACAATGTGCTCCTCACCCTCTCCCTTAGGGTCCCGTTGTACACATCGATAGAATGTATTCAGATGCCCAAATGTGCAAATTACATATACATTGTTGTTGTTGGATGTATGTTTACAGGGTAGTGGATTCGTACTGCTGTGCTTGTGCAGAAGCTGGGCACACACTAGCCCCAGTCTTTCTGGGGATGGGAACTAGAGGCCCGGGGCCTAGAGACTAGCCGGCCTCCAATACAATATGTATACACAAAATGGGCTGCCCCTAGTTTGGATTCCTACAGTATCCTACAGACTTTTATTGAGGTGCATCACCAGAGGGGGGTAGCTTGCGAAAAGTGACGGACTGGCCTCACACTCTGCCCCGTGTCATGCTTCATCATAGGCTGTCATAGCTCTCTAAAACCTTTGTTTGATAGAGGGCGGGCATACACCTGGAGACAGGGATGCACTTCTAAAACTAAGTGGTGACCCGTGAGGTAGTGAAAGGTGATCTAAAAACCATTACACTTGGTAATAAACTGTATTTATTCAAGGAGCCAGTGCATGGTATTAAAAGAAAGTGAACGGTGACATGGGACGTTACTCTCCCTCCGCCGTATTAAGTGTGGTCAACATCTTTCTGCCCTCGTGTACGTGGCATTTGTCAGGACCAAAAGGGTTTCAATAAAAGAGGGCACAGCCCCTTTGCATGTAGTGCTCAGAGGAAGCGACCCTCAAGGGACGGGGGTTCTTGGTGTCTAAATCCCCGTTCAGTGTAGTACTGGGGTGAGTGAGTGTAGGAAGAAAAGGAAACATGAAAAACATACATACCACAAGGTTAGATATATTTAAAAATGGCCCAATGGCCTTTTATGCGTCATCACACCTACTGCGAGCGTTGTGTGGTCTGTAAGAGACATGTGACTGGCATACGTGTCATCACTCAACCGACGAAATGACAAGAGTTCATTTCTTACCCTAAACTCCTATGCTACTTGCTCCATGGGAGGTCGAGGGTAGAATGGCCTACTGTGACTTTCTGTAATAGAGAGGTACACACTGGTCAAAGCCTACAGATCTGGTTGCAGGTCTAAGGCTCAAAACACAACATTGCCATCCTGTAAAAATGGGGGAAAGAAGGTTTTTCTGCCAAGTGTAGGCAGTACACACACACACCCAACAGAAGGTGAAATGAAGTTACACCTTCACAAACATACGTGGCAGAAGTTATCATGGTAGCTAAGTGGTTACTCAAAAATGGTGTCCCTCAGTTTGGTGTACAAAACAGAATCAGTGGTGACCGCAGAACACACTTTGGTTTGTGTGCAAGGTAGAGAGACACAATGGTATCCTTAAGAACAAAGTAGAGAAGATATGCGCAGAAACACAGTTAAAGCGGGCAAGTAACCTGTATTAGCATAATGTTACCTGAGCGTGATCCCTTCCCAGTAGACAAAATTGTGTCCTTACAAATATCAAAACAAGATTCCTTTCTGTGTTATTCAACTTAGGGTTTAATGTACAAAAAGGTCTTCACTTTATCCTGGGTGCTTTAAGGCTGGATACAGATTTATGTAGAGAAATCTTCTATCCCAGTGCCTGGATAATTTAGCACCTCGCCGTCGACACGTCCTCTCTCCTGTAGGTTGACCTACCTAAAGTGAAGACCTTTTTGTACATTAAATACAGGGACGGAAAGACATTAACTCTTCAGGCGGATTATTAAGAAGTCCACCTACCAGACATCCTGCGCAAATTTAAAGACGCAAACGATCGTTTTTTGAGCATTAAAAAGAATAGGATTCACCTTTGTATTAGATTAGGGAATGCTCGAAAAGATATTTTGGATATTAAATGTTTTTTGATGAATTTTATATGAATGATTTCAACATTATAAAAATAAAATGTTGAGAGAAAGAAGTCACTCACTTCAGAGTTGTGTGGTAATAAGTACCTAAATCGTCTTTCTGTATACAACTAATATAAAACTTGTAAGTAAGACCAGTTGGTCACTAACCCTAAGTTGAATTACACAGAAAGGAATCTTGTTTTGTTATAGTTTCAACAACCAGTCCTTTCTGGTTTCCTGGGACACTCTCTTCTTTTGAAGAAGGTCCTTACAAATATCATCATGGGCTAACCCATGATGCTCCCTTCAATTCACCCTGTGTCCACTGCGACCACAAATAAGTGATGATGTAGTCTCACAACTTTGCAGAAAGCTTATATAAGGCCTTTACAGTTTTATTTTCTAAGGTGCAAGCAACCTTTTTAAAAAACATTTATGTATATAGTTTCAGGTTGACACCCACAATAAACAGAGCAGCTCAAATTTCAGTAACAGTACACAGTAACCAGTTGGAAGCATATATCCATAGAGGAATAATGAATGCACAGGCGTCAAACCAGTGAAACAACAGTGAAACATCTAACTTTCTCCATCAATCACTCACAACGGGTGCAAGGTGCAAGCAACCATATCTGAGTGTCTGACTGAGGCTTACCATTCTCTCCATATGGGGGGTTGGGTCTACGTTTGTGTGTAGAGGAAGGCTAAACTACAACCTCACTAGCACAGACACTGTCAGATATCACCAACATAGCTGCCAAATGTCATGGTCTGGTGACTTGGAACCACTCGTCCCACTGCAAGTGAGTTGCTCCTCCTAGAAATAACAGTGCTCCTGCTACTGGCTCAGGGCCTGTGCCTGGCACTGAATATTCTTCCAAAGCTGTTCCTACTGTGGCTTTGTTTCTTGTTGTGTCGCTGAGTTTTTTGTGTCCATCTCCCATGCATACTCCACCACTGTGTAGTAAGCTGCAGCATCTGCTCTCTGTATGCTTTTATTCTAGTATCCTCTTTCCTAGGTCATTAGTAGAATGTGGTTATGTCAAAGTACTATATTGGAATAGGGTTGTTTATACTTAAGGCTGGGGTCAGTTGATGCTGTGGCCTTGGTTGTTGGATAAGATCATCTTATGGGATTAAACCTACTTTTAACTAATCATCCGTATCCAGCGTCTTTCTTCAAGAATACTACACACTGCCATATGATGCTGACACTATCTATGCATGAGGTATGTACCTCTTACTTCTGGATACTTAATACAGCTGTGGGTCTGGCCAGCTATCTTTATGGCAGCTTTGAGAATCTGGGTGGTGGTGGCCTACTGCCTTACTGCATAATGAGGAATTGTCAGAGACCAAACCGCCCAGAGCCTTCCCTTGCATGGGACTGCCACTCTACCGATAAGTTTAACTCTTACCTGTTGCTGCTCTAAAGGTACAGACAATTAAATAATTTTCCCTCTTGATGGATTTGCAAAAGCCTGTTAACGACAGGGATAGCACCGCTGTGTTCTTGACTGCCCATCAGTTTTATTGGCACTTGACTTCACCTTTTCCACTTCCGGCATAGACTGCTAGAGTGTATCTGCATCTCTCCCTATTCCTCCCTAAGCCTTGAAAAGTTTAACAGTCCTTTGCGATATGTCATGCCTGATACATCTGACCTCTGAATGACTGAGCAAGGATTTATTTGCGAGCACTGAGGGGCTTATGTCTCTAGTGTTTTTGTTGGACATAGCAAATGTGGTTTATCAGAAGAGAACCATTGAATATTGTCTTCCCCATGGACTGTTGTTTACAAACACAGCCCACAAGGAGGTCATTCCTATTTTATTTGTGGGACACAAGCTTACCCTTGCCTGCTTTTAGACTGGAATAGGACATGCTACCCAGGATATGTCATTCTGCTACAAGCCACATTGATAATTCCCCTTTTGAACATAAGAGTGGTAGGCAGGCTGTTTCAACTACTACTAGTTTTTTTTCCTCTTCAATTAACATTGCCTTAGATGAAATTATAAGAAATGCAGCAATGTTAAAAAAAAGCAAATTCAACAGCAATAGCTTTAGGGTTAGTGACATCATAGATAGCTGCTGTTGGAAATTGGGTCTTTAGTTGGCAGAGGTATGCACCCTGACTAAGTAAGGACCACAGTCCTAATCAGGGTAAGTTAGATACATACCCCACACACCACCACACCTAGCCCGGCCCACACACCCCCACCTCACCATAAGGCAGTTGGAAAAAGATCTCCGCCAAAGAGCCCCTCTTTGAGGTGAGCCCGTCGGGGATTGCACCGCCTCCCCGACGAGGAGCAACCGCCGATGATGAAGCATGACATCCTTCGGGGTGTGTGAGGCCATTACATCCAACAAAATGGATGCCCCAGGATGTTACTCTAACATCTGTGGTCATGCCAGCTAAACACTTCCCACACTTTTCATAGGAACAGTACAGCGACCTCCCTTTGTTTCCCTAGTGCAAGACACGGACACAAGCTGCAACTGGACCTTCCACCCCCCTGGGTGGTAAACCGTGTCCGTTGATCCATTGATCACCTACTCTAACTCCCTCCTTTTGATACAGACTAAGTTAGATACATACCATAAATTAACCTGTGCTCACCATCGGGAAGCTTGGCATAGAGCGGTCAGGCTTGACTTAAGAGGCAATGTGTAAAGTATTTATGCAACAATTATAACAGTAGAACAGTGGGAACACCACACAAAAAGAATCCACACCAAGTATACAAATCAAGCTTAACTTAATGAACAAAACAAACAAATCCATAAAGTAGAATAGGAGTTATGAATTTTTAGAGAATGTCTTGAAATATAGTGCTTAGAAACATAAAGCGCCAACCGGAGCTATCCGGTTGCTCTGGACTGGGTCAAATCTGAAAAGTCAGGCAAGCCGCGATGTAGTGTGGGTCGGATACAGGAGCCATGCAGGGCCCGCAGTACCTTCACAGAGGAAACACCGACGACGATGAACAAGATACGAGGAGCAGTCAGAGGCGATGCATCGGGGTCGGTCCTTAGGATTGTGGGCTGTGCGCCAGTTCTGAATCACGCAGTTTGGAGATGCATCACTGCCGAACCCCTTGTGATGAAGGCAATGCGGCATCATGGAGACGTGCAATCATTGCTGCGATGTCCAAGTAGTGGCGATGCGTCGGCGTAGAATGAGATGGGTCACTTCTGACCGGTGTAAAGACGGTGATGCTTGTATTTTGTAGGGTAACAGCCAGAAAACCCACTTCCAAGGCCCAGGAGTGGATTGGCACCACTTGGCAGGGCAGAACGCGCAGTTGACAGAGTGAGTCTAGAGCCTGTAATAGGGTTGAATAAGGTCTTTCATGTCCCTGAGACTTCAGAACAGAAGGCAATCCAGCAAGCCCTTGGAGTCACTTGGTTCTGGGGGATGTAGAGATGCAAGTCCAGTCCTTCTCACTACCAGGCAAGGAGGGCAGCAGGCAGCAAGGCAGGCACAGCAGAGCAGGAATTCAGCAGAGTCCAGCAGAGTGACAGTCCTTTCAGCAGCCCATCAGTCCTTCTTCTTGGCAGAGTGTCCTCTGGCCCAGAAATGTACTGAGTTGGTGGTGTCAAGGGCCTAGTACTTATACCCAGTTGTGCCTTTGAAGTGAAGCAGACTTCAAAGAGAGGTCTTTGAAGTGCACAAGGTCCCTGCCCTTCCTGCCCTGGCTCCAGACTCACTACCGGCCAGTACACCGCTCTTTGTGTAGGAACGGGCACAGCCCTATTCAGGTGCGAGTGCCAGCTCCTCCCTCTCCTCATGCCCAGGATGGGCCAGCAGCCTGGTGATGTCCCATTAGGATTTACATGCCCCATCAGGCACACCTACAGTCCCTTTGTGTGTGGCAATCTAGAGGGAAAGCACAAAGCCTAGCCGTCACCCACCCCAGGTGGGTATTCAGAGACAGGCAGAGGCACGTAATGGTTAATGTAGAAAATACCAACTTTCTAAAAGTTAAAGAAATCAGCCCGGAGATGTATCCGGGAACTCAGGGTGCACTTCTGGGGTGTCACTTTGGCTAAAGTGTACTGACAAATAATCCAAGTTTTCTTAATAATTATCGCTGTTTTTAAGCCAGTTATCCAAGAATCAGTTCTATACACTCAAATGTACAGTCCATCACTGAAACTTTATGACCATGGGTGATATACAGTTTTTGCTTTCGTTCAATCCATTGCAGAATTTTTTTCAATTAAGATGTGATGTTTCTCTCAATGTTCTGCTACAGATGACAATCGTATTTCCAATACCCAGTGCATTTCGGGCAAAGAAGTGCCCTTCTTCATGGGTATCTACAACATCAATAATCAGAATAAACATCTACACTGGTACACTATTAAACTATAATCAGCATACTGCTTGATAACATGCTCATGCAGACAAGCAAACAGGGCTTTTAAAAGTAATGGTGGAAGCTTATGAGAAACAAAAAGAAGGAAGCCAAAGAGAAAATGCCAGAAGGAAAATGACCAAAAGCGTAAATATGTGAAAATAGTGCCTTTACGCCTGGCCATCAAACCTATGCTATTTGAAATGAATAAACGTTTTATGGATAAATGGAATTCAATCTTGAATAAGTGTTCCCTTGATCCTATTTTACTTATAGTAGAAGAATTGTCCCAAGTACTAGTTAGCCTTGAAGCAGACATAAAAGAATTACAGAACTCCTTATCTTTACGGATGGAAGCAGACAACTGGCAATCGACCCTCACAGATATCAATAAAAAACTAGACATATACGCCAAATAAATTCACGAACGGAAGATTTGAAAATTCTGTTGTGATACTATCGACTATAAGCTACACTAGGTTTACACTTGGGGCGAGGTGCATGCCCAAAAACGCACTTGGAAAAATCTGGCGCTACCTCTTCGGAGGAAAGCCTCATCTCCATTAGCGATACACAATTAACCCGTCCCCCAGCTCCATCAACATCTAATACTGCAACCAGTATAACAGCACCAAGTCACACAAAAGTTTCTTTTTTAGAGATAAGCCCTGCAGCCAACAACCCCCTGTCACAACCCAGCACAGAACCCGCCAAACCTGCAGAGGTCACAGATTTAACAAAATCAGGCAAACCAGGTCGCCAGAAGAAACATTAGTCATTAACATCTCTTCCCAAAAATTGTCTAAAAATCAGATGTCTGTTCTAGAAAAAAGCAGCTCCTTTGTCACGACATTTCATTCCAGAGCACTTGATGCTGAAGTGTCATTATATAAATTTACTAGGAAACTAAGACTAAGATACTTTTTCTCTACTCTGCAAACTGACTTAACTAATGTCTCACAACCTGAATATAGGGAGTTTAAACCCAAGAGCAGGTTTATTCCTCCAGTTTTGCACAAAATCATCAACGCTTTCGAGACTTTAGTGAGACAGGATTTGTCCAAACTACCTGTACGTCCAAAATTCACAGAAAATGTGTCTCCTCATGAAAAATCTTTCTTGTTGGAACTCAGAAAAAAACTGTCTCTTCACTTCACCAGAGCTGGTGATCATGGATAAAACATTTTATGAGGACAAAATTAATAAGATACTTCAGGATGATACTACATACGTCCTATTACCTAATGATCCCACTGATACCTTTTCGGTATTTCTCTCCTCCATATTGACTCATACCAAAGAAATTAATTGGATTTCTGATAAAACTAAAGATTTTCTCATTACCAAATTTCCACGAAGGCCATTGCTATATGCTACCAAAAATACATAAAAATCTGATGAACCCACCCCTCAGACTGATTGGCCCGAGGTGTAGGTCTATATACAAACCACTTGGCCAGTATCTTGATACCTTTGTGCAACCAATAGTTCAAGCTAGCTATTCCTACCTTCAAGATACCACACACTTGCTACAAATCCGTAATGAAGTTCAGATCCCCGAGGCAGACGATATATGGTTATACACAATCGACGTAGTTGCGCTTTAAGCTTCGATCCCTCACATGGAAGGTATAGAAGCCATAGAGTGGGCATTATTGTGCCATGAAGTACCTGGTGTCAATAAGATTTTTTTGTTGGAACTTCTACACTTTTATTTATTTCACAGGTTTTTTAAGTTGAAAGAGCGGTTTCATCTCCAATCCAACTGCAACTCTATGGGCTTTTCGGGAGCCCCCAGCTACGCGAACATTTTTATGTCTAAATTCGAAACAGAATTCATACTGTCAAACACTGAATGGCAGAACCATCTAATTCTATATCGTCGTTATATAGACAATATTCTCAGCAAATGGGACGGCAAACGTCCAGATTTGGAAGCGATGATTGAAGACCTGAATAACAAAAATCCCAGAATACAATTCCCTTCCACCATAGACTCTCAGAAAATCCCATATCTAGATGTGTTTATAAAATTGGAAGGACCTCAAATTACTACCACGGTATTCAAAAAGAGTACAGACAGAAACAATGCACTACTTTATCAGAGTTTCCATCCCTGGTCCCTGAAACAGCATCTTCCTTATTCGCAATTCACTAGAATAAGACAAATCACCTCTAATCCAGATTCAAGCCTCCAAACTCTACAGGAATACAAGGATTTTTCAAGGCCAGGGGATTCCCTCATGACAGTATAAATCAAGCCGAGACTAAGGCCTTACAAAAAACTAGGAGTGATCTCCTTAAGAAAACGGCTCATCAACATACACAACCTAGAGAAGTGTTCGTTTTAATCTTCTTATAACAATCAAACCAAATCAAAAAGATTGTCTTAAAATGCTGGAAACTACTTCAGACTGAATCTGAGTTCCAGGGGTTATTTAAGAATTCACAATTTTTTGCCTACACACGGTCACGCAACCTAAAAGAAATATAGACATCCTCATTACCTCCCGCAGCGGATTCACACAAAGGAATGATGAAATGCCAAAATTGTTCACACTGTAACAATGTGTTAACTGGTCAATCTATAACCCACCCCAGATCGGGGAGAACTAATAAATTGCACTTCACAGCTAATTGTAACAGCACTCATGTAATTTATGTAATCAAATGCCCATGTGGCTTATATTATGTTGGTAAAACAGAGAGGATCTTAAGAACTTGTATAACTGAGCATAAAAGTAGAATACGCACTAGATCTATGTGCACTGCACTGGCCAAACATTGGGTTGATTACCAGCATACAATAGCCCAACTTAAATTCAGTGTAATAGAGGTAATCAACACTCAGCAAGGGAGAGACCTTAGCAAATTGCTCCTACAGCATGAGACACATTGGATGTGGTTTCTCGAGACCCTTCATCCTAAAGGTTTAAATGACAAATATGAATTATCCTGTTTTCTGTAAATCATGTCACCAGTACTATCTTTATTATATCTAAATAATGTAGTTTTGTACAGGCAGCCTTGGTACTAGATTTGTATAGGTAGGCACTGCATTAATTAACCCAGTACTTATCTGAGATAACCTTGCTTAGATATTCTACTAATGATCTCTTCATTAGCATTCTAAAAGTGCAATTATGCACAATTATTCATGCAGTACATTTGTTCCAATTGTTTAACATTGAACATAAGTATGATATCCTCTTTTTTTGTAACTAAGCATCAGAGCTTACAACGTTATAACAGGCACCTAAGTGTGTGACTCTAGTTTTATGAATACTCCATGATTCTATTCTAAATTTCCATTCTGTTCTTTTTCTGTACCTTCAGCACACCACGGGCACCTTCTATTTCTTTTTCTGTCTTTATTGTGTTTCGGTTGTTCCACTCCACTATCCCAACTCTTAGCGCTCTACGGGCACTTCCCTTCACAGTCCTGTTTGTATTGCCATTAAATAGACATCGAGTGTGCACTGAAACTTTCTAACGGATCCCCGAAACTCGAGGAGAGTGCTCTCGTTCGTCCCCACGGCCGGCTGACGGATACGGCACTATCGTAAGCTTGACCATCACGAGTATTTCTGAAATATTTCTATTAGTTTTCTCAGTAGTCGCAAAGTATTCATGGGCGACTTTTTTTTACCCAACAGCCTTTATTCTTCAATTGATTGCCTAGCAGTCGGCAGACAGATAAGGCATTACCGGTAACCCTCATATCACTTTTGTATTGCATAAATCTAGTTTTTCTTATTAGTCACGTAGATTTCACCCACGATTGTCTTCTTTTTTCTCACAGCCTTACCCACCTTTTTCACTGTTTTGCGGTCATCCATTTCTGATTTGAGGTAACCACCACATTTGACTAAATAGCAACTAGATTTAACGTTTGGGTTACTTCGCATCATTCCAACTGTATCTATTTTACATTTTCCAGTCGTCCTTAGTTAGGGTAGCGAACTTCCGGTTTCTGTACCCGAGAAAATACAGAGGCAAGGGGGGCGCTAGAGGGCGCACAGCGGGATGGCTGCCCTGTGAGACAGCTCCGCCGGCCAGGTCCTATGAGTGGCAAAATATAGTGGACAGCTGGTTCCTCAACGAATGTTAATGGCAGCACCGGCCATCGGAACACATCGAGCGCCTGTGGAGTGTGTTGTACGGGCAAAATATTGACCATTCGCCCCGAAAACGGTGGAAATATGCTCAGGGACAGCGAAGGTGGAATAGGCAAGATGGAGGCGCCCTGAATGCGGAGCTTGCGAGGAGAGGACGAAACCGGAGGTGGTAACAGCTTAGAGGTACACACACTCCTAGGCAACACAATCATAGCAGTACCAGAGACCAAAATTCAAGAATATCCTACCGATCTTTTCCTGCGGACCATAAATAGGCACGAAGTGGTGAACGGCGGAATGGGCGCAAACGCGGGAAACAAAATGGCGGCACCCATAGAGTGCACGAGGCCAGTTAAGGAGAGACGTGCGGCGTCCAGCGGGGGAGGCAGCGGCCCGCATTGCTGTTCTCACGTGAGTAGCGCAAAGGTTCCCAGTACCGCTGAGGAGATAGCACCCGCATCGGCTGTGTGGGCGGAGCGGCTGGCCGACAAACGAACTGGGACTTGATCGCACTACTGATGCCCCATGGTAGGATAGTGTTGCCCACAAGAGCGAGAACAAGGATCTGTGGACGTACTGGACTAATGTGTGGTGTTGGAATCTAATGCTGGTATACTACACACGATCACAAGCGATAAAGTGGACTACACATGGCTGTTCCCCATCCCTGTGTCCAGAAAGCATTACAACCAAGAGCGCAGCGTCAGTAAGCACACGACTCCCCTGGTAGCAAAACGCCAAGGAGAACCTGAGTATGAGAGGTGGCCCAGCATCTGTGCTTTTGTGGTGCACACAGTGACCGGCGGGTGTACAGTGGTGGTACTTTACGATAATATTGTAGCGCCCTCCATCGCGATAGCGCGACGCAACAGCAGCCATGGGCAAGCCAGAGATACTTCAATCCACGCTGGCATTCCCTGCCAAAAAACCTGCACAAGGTGCAACATCGCAATCAGAAACGGAAGCTGATAATGAGCAGACCCCAGCCAACGGTATGGAGCAGGTCCTCAAAGCTATACAAAAAAGCTTACAGGATGTGCATGGCAAGCTAGATACTATATCACAAAGAGTGGACATCATGGCGGCGAAATTAGATAAACATGGCGAACGACTCGAGGAAGCTGAGACCCGCCTATCTGCAGTAGAAGATGAATCGCGAACTACCACCCAGAAATGCACAGAGATGGACAGACTCCTGGAAGTCATAAAAAACAAGTCGGAAGACTTGGAAGCGAGGTCCCGACGCAACATCGTTCGGATCGCAGGCCTTCCGGAGTCGACAAACACGGGAAGAATGGAGGGGTACGTAGAGGACATGGTGAAAAGCATTTTTGGAACCGAGTACTTGTCTGATGTATTCATAATTGAGAGGGCGCATAGATCCCTAGCACCGCGACCGAAACCAGGGGCACCTCAGAGGCCCATAGTCGCCCGGATCCTCAATTACAGGGATAGAGATGTCATACTGAAACTGGCGAGGGAAAAAAAGGTCATTGACTACTAAGGAAATAGGTTGGAATTCTACCCAGATTTCTCAATGTATGTCCAAATGGCCCGAAAGGAATATGCGTCTGTAAAGACGAAATGAAGAGAGCTGGGAATAGACTACGCAATGTTATATCCTGCACGGCTCCGGATTACACAGGATGGTAAGCAAGTGATTTGTCAGACACCGAAAGAGGCGCAGGAATATATCAAGAAATTCGGGAGGAGGCGTCGGGAGCACAGAAAAACTGGACAACAACCAGATTCGGACTAAAGGCAAGATGTACTAGAAGGAACCATTAGTTGCCATAGCTGATTCCACAGTAGCTGACTGGCACATGGCAAGACACTGTCATCTGTTGCCCAATGTGGAGGCCCGACAGATGGTTCAATCCAGCTCCGGGCTAGGTGTTGTACAATTGCACGTTTATTGTGAGGGTCTCCCGCAATATTATCGGAGGAACTGGCGGACTTCCACTATTGGGGACTGGCTGAACACTGAGTGAGTACTGGGCGGGTTGGTAATTAACTGCTCGCTGCGAGTGCCGGGCGGGAGCCCACATATATAACCTCAATGAGCGGAAATGGTTTATATCACACATTGCCATGCACCGGGTCTGGAGGGTGTGTACAAGCTTTAATTTATCCTGAACGTTTCCTACATCCCCTACGGAGAGAGGTAGGATAATTGGACCTCCAGTGGACTCAGAGATGGGGATAATGGATGGGTAGTGTTGAAGTAATGAAGGCCCCGGCACCGCAGGTGTAGGCTGATATCCGATGAGGCTGCTAGCTGCTAAATGAGACGGGGATATTTTATTGTTACTTGCACTATGATTGAGAACCTGGCCACATCCACTATGTTGGATGCAGTCGTGTGACCCTAGTGGACCCCCCAACATGGTGTGCCCCTACTACTGTTGTGAAAAGTTGTATGTTAGCAATGGGAAATGTCTTTGGCATAATTGTGATGCTAAAGTGGGAGGGGGGAGGAGACGGGGGTTGCGGGTTTATGTTTGGAACTACTGCATTTGAGAGACACTGCCATAATCCGGAGTGCATACATGCGCGCCACTACAAATAAAGGGAATTCGCACGCAACGCAAGTAGATAAGTCAATGCCAACAATTGCGGCTAGGATTGTGAACTGGCTGGGAAATGAGTGACACACTAGTGTCGGATAAATTGCGACTCATCACATGGAATGTGCGGGGTCTCAAGAATCTGAAAAAGATATGGCAGATTCTAGCATACCTCACGAGACTGCACATTGACATTGTTTCCTCCAAGAGACGCATATGGACCCACACAGCACAAATCGCATAGGATTGAAATGGGCAGAACCAGTGCATGGGGCGGCGTACTCCTCGTATTCCAGAGGGGTTCTCATTGTAATTCGTAAGGGAGCGCAGTTCCAAGTGGAACAGATTATTCCGGATCGAGATGGGAGATACGTTGTGCTGTCAGGCTTACTCAGAGGGCAGAGAATTACACTACTCAACACTTATGCACCGAACAAGGACGATCCTGACTTCTTTCACAACGTATGGAGGGAAATACAAAAGTTCCCGGAGGCCCAGTTGGTGTGGGGAGGGGATTTCAATCTTGCCTTAAATGACGTTGTGAACAGGTCACCAAATTCGGTGGAAACACATACATGGGCTTTAAAAACAATGCAGGATATTATGTCAGTTAATCAGCTGATGGACGTCTGGAGGATGAGACATCAAACCGGACCTGAGGCCACGCACACAAGGGCAACGCACAATAGCTGGTCTAGAATAGATTATTGGTTAAGTTCCCTAGATATATCCTTATGGATGGAGGATGTCTCCCACCTCCCCGCACGCTGTCAGATCACAACCCGGTGGTGCTCACCCTTAAGGTGCCGCACTATGTCCCACCACCGTTCAGTTGGAGGTTTAATGGGAAAGCCCTGCTGGATCCTCTATACACAGAAATGATCAGGAAGGCAATCATTGAATATTTTGAACTGAATGAACCGTCCACGCACGACCCAGGGCTGTTGTGGGAAGCCTTCAAGGCATCCATCAGGGGGATCTGCATTAGCAACACTGCGGGGATTTTGAAAGATTTGCGCCAACAACGAACACAGAGGGAAGATCGAAAAGGGACCTGGAAGTGGAATATGCTCACACATAAAATCTCACCCTGTTGGGAGACATCAGAACAGCGATGTCAGAATATCAAGAGAGTGCGGAGGAGGAACTCTGATACACAACTAAACGCCATACTGCCAGATGTTATGGTGAGCGGGTCAGACCAGAAGCAGTTTTAGATAACAAAATTTGTGCTAAAAAACCACCACCGGTAATACATGCAGTTAAAGATACGGGGGGCACTCTGACGCACGATACGCAAGTAATACTACAGGCATTCATGCACACATATGGGACACTGTACACAAGGGAGAACACTGTGACAGTTGTGGAAATTGCACAATACTGCGACGACATAGCATTAGCATGACTTTCAGATGCGAAGCAAGCATACCTCTCCCTGCCAGTCACGGTGGAGGACATCACAGAGATAATTAGGTCATTGCCTAACAGTAAAGCCCCTGGCCCTGACGGGTTTACTGGAGAGTTTTATAAAGCATATGTAGATCAATTGGCTCCCTTCATAGTGAAAATGCTGGGAGATGCGCATAAGAAGTTGATATTACCGCAAAAATTGCGGGAAGCAGTGATCCTAGCCCTACTGACACCGGACAAGGACCCCGAAGAATGTGACTCATACTGGCCCCTATCCCTTATGAACGTGGACATGAAAATATTATCTAAACTGCTAGCCAACAGACTACAACACCTGATGACAAGGTTGATACTCCCTGACCAATCCGGGTTCATCCCCACATGTTCCACAGCTCATAACACCAGGTCGCTTTTTGCTTTATCGCACTACCTGACCCCCACTACTAAGGCGGCCGCTGTGTTGTTAGATGCGGCTAAAGCGTTTGACACCATTGCTTGGACCTACCTACACGCGATTCTGCATAGGATGGGCTTTCCCCCAGTGTTCCTCCAGTGGGTGAAACTACTGTATACTACGCCTACTACAAGAATGCGTATCAACAAGTACATTTCCTGGGAAATACGTATAGAAAGAGGCACCAGGCAGTGATGTCCTTTATCCCCACTTCTATTTGCCATTGCCCTGGAACCGTTAGCCTGCAAAATACGACAGGGACACCACTATTCAGCGTTACAATTTCCACAGAGGCCACTACACATTTCGTTGTACGCAGACGACATGTTATTATACGTAAGAGACCCAGCAACTAACCTAAACCCCTTGCTGCGAGAATATGTTAAATTTGGGCGACAGTCAGGACTTAGGATAAACTGGGCCAAGTCGACAATTATATCATTAACTGATGCCACCCAATACTTCGACACAGACTATCTGTTAGAATGGCAAACAGACCCGTTGCGCTATTTGGGGGTTTGGTTTCACAAGGACCCCGAAGTAGTCGTCCGCACAAACTATGGGAGGGTGGTCACGGCTGTTGAGGAGAAAGTTGAAAGGTGGATGAAATTACCATTGTCCTTAGCAGATAGGTTGGCAATAGTGAAAATGGTGATCCTTCCTAAACTATTATATTTATTTAATAACATCCCAATCAAACCACCCGCGGAGGTATTTCGTAGAATAACATCAGTAACTTTACGTCTGATTTGGGCTGGGAAGACAGCTCGCATTGACTTACACTCATTGACTTTGCCATTCTCGCAAGGCGGGTTCAAGGCGCCTGATTTCTACTTGTATTATGTATGTGCCCAGGCCCATTACGCTCATTTCTGGTATCATAAAGTCCCGTTCCTCACACCCGTGGCGATTGAAGAGGGCGATGCTGGTCCAGTTCCACTAGACGCCATATTGACACATATACGGCCCCCGTTACACAAACTGGACATTAACACAATCAACGCCACTAATCAGGCTTGGCGTATTATAGGTAAAAAAACGAACAACTTACCGTTATACGCCCCGCAAATGGCACTTCACTATCACCCGAACATATCGGTGACGCAGGAGAAAGTGGGCATGGAGCTGCTTAAGCAAGTGGGGATAGATAAAATGGGCGACCTGTTCCAAGATGGGAGGTTTAGGACACTGGAAGAACTGACATATGTCCAGAACCAAACACTGCTCTTTAAATTCAGCTATTATCGTCTACAGAGGGCAGTGAAAGTCCTATACTCCACATACCCAGCCGAACCACAACCATCAAAAACACTACAGTTACTGCTCACATCCCCTACGCCTACTCACTTAGGGCCTCATTTATGAGGCCTTGCATCAGTTTTGCGCTGCTGATGCGTCACTTTTTGTGACGCATCGGCGGCGTAAAACATGCGCCTTGTTGCGCCATATTTAAAAAGTGACGCATCTAGGTAGATGCGTCACTTTTTAAACCCCTGCGCCACATTATACCTGCGTCAGGTATAATGTATGCAGAGGGGGCGTTCCCCCACAAAAAGCCTCGTAATAGTGACGCAGTGAAGTCTATGAGATTTCACTGCGTCACTTTTAGGACGCTGTTTTGTCAAAATCTTGCGCCTGCCTCACAGCAGGCGTAAGACTGATGCAAGCCCTTTCACATGGGGCTTTCCCCATGTGAAAGGACGCATTGCTGGAGTTGCGTCACTTTTGTGACACACTCCAGCAATGCGTCACTTTTGCGCGTACAGATACGTCAGAAATACTGACGTATCTTTAACTCCTTGCGACATGATGCGTCATACATTAAATATGACGCATCATTGGTGTCGCAAGGAGTGCGCAGTGAAAAGTGAGGCATCGCTGTTTTCACGCAGCGATGCGTCACTTTTCATAAATAAGGCCCTTAGTGTCCAAATTGTATGTAGAGCTTCAATCTGAAATGGGAGACACAGCTCACAAAGCACTACGAAAATGGAACAGCTGTCTAGATACTCCGCTGACTGAGGAGGAGTGGGCCACCGCATGCACTATCACTGAATTACTAACGCCAAATGGGAATTTGCGCATGATACACATTAAATATTTATATCAAACTTACAACACCTCCACACGACTACACAGATTTGGCTTACGAGATGACTCCAAATGCCAAAGATGCGGTACTGAAGCGGCAGACTTTATACATCTCGCCTGGTATTGTCCGGCTGTAGCGCAATATTGGGAAAAGGTGGTGGGAGCATTGGGTGAAATGGTGGATGTTACAATAGATTGCACTGTCAAGACGTGTTTGTTGGGGCTGTTACCAGGGGTGCGAGCATTAAAACGAAAATTCTGTGTGATAGCTCTGTTGGTGGCGAAGCAGAGGGTCTCGATCACATGGGGCAGTAAACAAGTTCCTCATTTTAAACACTGGATACAAGACCTGGTCTATTGCAGAGACACTCTGAAGACATATGAGGAGGAATTACCAATGGGATCCCGGCCTAGAGACTACTGGACATACCTTATATCCTATCTCAAGGACCCTGATGCGCAACTGTAAACTGTGTAAACTGTACTGTGGGTGAACCAAAGATGTATTGCTTGTGTTGCAGCTTTTATCATTGGACGTGTATTGGTGCTACTGGAGGAGGAGTGTTGTAATGCAGTGGGAATGTAAGAGTTTTGTACTGTATGTTGACACGAGATGTTGTTTAACCTTGAAATGCCAATAAAAATAAAAAAAATACAGAGGCAAGGTACTCTCTCCTTTTCTTGCTGATTTAATCTCGTTGGGTCTCGATTGAGATGCGTTTCATGACTACGTACTCCATTAACCCATTTCATCTACACCTTGAAAGCGTGAAATTCCGGGCACATCATACATTTTCCTTTCTGTTAATGCACCTACTCACGTGGGACATTAGCTACAGTTTCTCGTAAAGACACTATTTTCACATATTTACGCTTTTAGTCATTTTTCTTCTGGCATTTTCTCTTTGGTTTCCTGTTTTTGTTTCTCATCAGCTCCCACCATTACTTTTAAAAGCCCTGTTTGCTTGTCTGCATGAGCGTATTATAAAGCAGTATGCTGATTATAGTTTAATAGAGTACCTGTATAGATGTTTATTTTGATTTTTGATGTTTTAGATACCCTGAAGGGCACTTTTTTGCCCGAAATGCATTGGGAATTGGAAATACGATTGTCATCTGTATCAGACTGTTGAGAGAAACATCACATCTTGATTGAAGAAAATTCTGCAATGGATTGAATAAAAGCAGAAATTGTATATCACCCATGGGCATAAAGTTTCAGTGATGGACTGTACATTTGAGTGTATAGAACGGATTCTTGGATAACTGGCTTTAAAACAGCGATAATTATTAAAGCAACTTGGATTATCTGTCAGTACACTATAGCCAAAGTGACACCCCAGTAGTGCACCCTGAGCTCCCTGATACATCTCTGGGCTGATTGCTTTCACTTCAGTACACAGGAGGCTGACAGAGCCCCCCAAAGAGTGCACACTAAATGTTTTTTAAAACAACTTGACTAGAAGATTATGGTTAAACTAGAGTACTACTGAGTGCACCTGAGCTGCATTCCTGTTTGTGCAACTTTCTAAAAGTGGCATTTTCAGACTTACAACTTAAAATCTGATTCTACCATAAGTTGTGATTTTAACTTGTGAGCTCAGAGACACTAAACCAACTCATAATATCTATCTTACCCCAATTGGAAATTACACTTATAAAATGTAATAAGATAATCCCTAGGTTAACCTATGGGAGAGAAAGGCCTTGAAGCCGTGAAAAACAAATTTAAGAGTTTTTCACTACCTGGACATGTAAAACTTAAAAGTTCATGTCCAAATTTTTGAATACACTGCACCCTGTCCGTGGGACTGTCCAGGTCTACCTTAGGGGTGTCATATGTATTAAAAAGGAAGGTCTTGGTAGCGGGGGCCGGCACAAGTAAGCGTGATGGGGTGGGGCGGGGCTGGGCATAGTGGGAGGGGGAAAGTCGACAGACAACGAAATAGGTATAATTGAATACATTAATAATACCAATTCCGTCGTCGACTTCCCCCTCAACACCCAGCTTACCGGTGCCAGCAGCCGCTGGGTCTGGGCCTGGCAATAGAGTTAACTTGTCAGGTCAAAATGGCAGTTTAAAACTGCACACACAGGATATGCAATGACATTGCTGCAGGCCCACTAGTAGTAGCAACCAAGCGTAGAAGATGTACTCATGTATGGGTGTGGGCCATACACTCAGAGCTCAGTAAAACAAAAAAGATGCCCAGCCAGTGCTTTGTCTTTGAGAAATGAAATTACTTTACTATACACAGAGCTAAATGCTATGCATAGAAGCATAAATGAAGGTGTGGAAACAAAAAGCAATTGCAAACATGGTATAAGGCTTTTCACAAAAAACAATTTCTCATTACTGGTTTTAACAATAAATAAGCCCATGCCTGTCAGCCACATACCACTGGACCTTTCTCATGAGGTTCTTGGTAACTGTTCTGATGGAGGAGGCATCCGGATCCACTTCCAGGCTACTCATCCGAAGTGGAAAATACAATGTTGCCTTGTGTTTCCTGAGCTGCTACCTGGTCCACGCTTCTCGCTCTGTGATGTGCACACACTCGAGCAATCTTCTCTCAGAACTGGCAAGCTGGCGCACAAAGCAGATGCAAAGGCATGCTGACGGGTTCCAAGCTGTTGCCATGCACAATCTCTTCGAAAGTGCACCACAACAAATCTCCTCTTCCTGGCTGAGCGGTGCCTATCTAAGACTTCTTATATCAACAGGCCCAGTGTTGTCCCCATCAACCTGCCACACACATCCCGATCTTTATGGGTGCATCAGGGGGGAAGTATTTAGGGTTAGGTGTTTAGTTTGACAACTTATCAGGCTAATGACGGTGTTAAAAATTATCGCCAGTTTTGCGGCAGAAAACTGCCTCTAAAGCGGCGATAATGGGCTTGATAATATACCCTTGAGAATTCCAATAGAAGTCCATGTTCTGGTGTGAACATGGGCTTCTATTGGAATTCACAAGGGCATATTATGAAACTCATTATCGCCGCTTTAGCAGCAGTTTTCTGTTTTGAAGTGTTAGGAACCAGGTGGTATTGTGGAGTGAACCAAGTGGATTAAAAAGCAGATGACGTGACCGCACAGCGGACTTGCGCAGCGGGTGTGCCGCTGGCGCACCAAAGGCACACTCGTCTGCACCAAACCGTGGCCGGCATGTGCCAGGGGAAAGAACCCCTGTCAAATTGATTACCGATAAGTATGTCTACAGTGCCGAAATGCTCAAACACTACAGGACGTCGCTCAGAGGCAAGTGTGTTCACTCTATGCTTCCGGATAGCCCCACTATTCAGTGCCCCAGTTGTTCCTTTAAGTACCTCCCTGCCCTTGAAGTCTCTATAACTCTTTATAGCAGGAAGGCTATTAATATGCTTTTGCTCAATTGTCGCTCCCTCCCTAAGCATGCCTTAGAGATTCACCTTCTTTTAGAAATGGAAAATCCGGATGTGTTCTTTTTAACTGAGACTTGGTTGAATAAGGATGCTGAACCCTACATTGTTCAGGCGCTCCCATCTGGCTATGTTATTCAGAGGCTGGACCAGAGGTCGGGACGTGGAGGTGGGATTGCATTATTTATAAAACTGATTTTAAATGTTGCGTTACTTATGATCCCTTACCTGACTGTGAAAGCATGTTTTAACAATCAATGTTTCCCCTGTAAGCACCTTTTCAGGGATTTTAGTATATCGTCCACCAGGCCTCCTAGGCCTCTTTGGTCAGGATCTCCCTGACATTGCTGCTAACCTGTCCGGCCCTCTCTCCAATTTCACACTTTTGGGAGATTTTAATTTACATAATGATGTGACACTACCCTCTTCCACCTTAGATTTGCTTGACGGACTGGGGACATTCCAATTGAACCAAAAAGTAAGTGGTTCCACCCACTCCAAAGGCCAGTTATTGGACCTTATATTTTCTAATATCCAGAATCTTGGTGTTAGGGACCCCATTACAATACTTCGGTCAGACCATCTGCTATCCCTTTCTCTTGGGCCTCACAGGATATCACTATTCCAGCTGTAAAGAAGACTAAAAAATGTACCCGTACCTGGTTCAAACTTCCTTTAAAATCTTGGGTGACTATCCTTGAAGATAGCACGTCCATACTGGAACCGGATCCTGTCACGGCGAATGATAATCTTAACAACTGGATCGAGTCATCGCTCAACTCTGTCCTCCCAAAAAAATCGATTTATAAAAAAGTAGGAATTATTAAAAACGCCTGGTACTCCCCCAAGCTCCGGGAGCCCAATCAATCTTGTAAAGATTGTAAAGTAGCTGGAGAAAGGATTAGCTGGTCTCCAAAAAAACTGAATATAGAGCAGCAATAAAACTCTAGAAAGCCGAAATAAAGGGTCTTCTTTTGTATGCTTGGTTGTTTATAATATATTCTTTCATTTCTGCTTTGATTTGTTTGTATTCAATATTTGTCTTTATGACTGAATCTATATTAATTAGGTTTTGGGTTAATTCTACAAATAACATATTGAACGATCTCCATGTTCATATCTTATTATTGTTGGTTATGGCTTCCAACAATGTTCAAACCTAAAATAGTGGTTAAATCTGAAGTTAAACCTTGATCCGGGGGAGGTGGCAAACCCAACCCAGCAAGAAAGCGACCTCAAGGGCTATGAAGTCCAGCTTTGTCCACTTGGAGTTTTTTTCAAAATTATGTTTATTTTAACTTTTTTCCCCGTGCAGACATTAAGGGCAGTCACCCCCAGCAGCTATATTAACCAAGATAAGGAAAATACAAATAGTGATACTCCAACCCATATCACCAGGCAGCACTACCCCTGCCATTGCAGGGATCTTATTATGCATTCTGACATCCTGCTTACGTCTCCTTCTCTAGCTGTTATGCTGCCCACTGGCCCAGGATGCCCTCTGCCATTTCCGTATCACCTGCTAATTGGGTCAGCATGTCTGCCCAGTCTCTGAGGTCCTCTTAGACCTTCTCATCAGTTCGTATCTGATTTAGGTGAGTTTCTTCTGCAAGAGCCCATTCCAACATGTCCCGAAGCAATTTGCAGGCCATTATTGGATATCCATTGTATCACAATATGGTGTTTTGCAAGCAGGAGACCTAGTTTTGAAAATCTGCACTGCATATTGCCCTGTTTGGGTTTGGGTATCATGCCAAGCAGGCAGTGGCCGACAGTTGGATGCGCACCCTTGTCATACTTACCTCCTCCCAGTATCCCGTTATCGCTCTGCACGCCCATGCCAAATGGAGAAATGTAGCTCCATGTTCTTTATATTTTGGACACAACAACTGCTTAGTATGATATATTTTGTGCAGTCTATCAGGTATCAGATAGGTCCAGTATAGATAGTGGAAGTGTGTAAGCTGTCCACTTGGGGATTTTGACACCAAAACCAATGGATTCATCTGGATCTCAATGACATTGCATCTGTCTATAAGTGAGCCTCCCCAGCCTCAGCCTTGAACCTTGCCCTACTGATGGATTTAGAACTTCATTTCAGAGACTAGGTATGAAGATAAAAACTTGACCTGCCTGGTGTGTCCTATCGCTGCTCAATCATGGCCAGCCTGAAATTGTGCCTGGGTCCCATTCAACCTCAAACTGTTACTAATGAACATCGTTTTAATTTTGAATCCAGTTTATGTCTGAAAACTTCCAAAAATTATAGCTGAGGAAATGTAACGCTGTGCCTGCATATCACATCTAACCATTTTCAATTCAGAAGGAAAATAAAACTGGGTTATATATCCAGGACTGGGCTCTTTGATTTTTGTTTCCTCCCTTTCATTCTGCTCAGGACCATCATCCTAAATATCCAGGAGTGCTCGTGACTGCTATAAAATTCACATAATAAATAATGGAAGCTTGGGTCAATCAGTTTCCTCTTTCCTGGGTACTGTGTATGTTACACTTGAACCTCTAGGTGAAACATGACTTACGCATGGCCTTTGAGAGGTGGAAGTGCAAATACATCATTAATTCACTTAATCTGGTTCAGCAAATAAAATAATTCAAATCAATATGAGAATCAAAACAGGTAACATAAGTCAGATAGAAACTCTCAAATGTAAACACTCAGATGCAAACTTTTAGGCCAAATGATCAATATGATTCTTATTCACTGCTACCATTCCCGAGATCCAAATTAGGAAAGCATTTAGGGCCATATTATCAAGGGGGTTTATCAAGGGGGTTTATCTCCGCTTTTTTGGCTTTAAAAGCCAAGAAAGCGGAAATAAAATTATCTCCCTATTACCTAGCTGTCGCTAACACCAGTTAGCGACAGCTAGTAGGAGATAGCGACCATCTTGGGCCCCACTTTGCATGTCAGTGATATTTATCACTAATGACATGCAAAGTGGGCGTGCCAAGATGTTAGCGACTGGAAACAGTCGCTAACATCGCTATCTCCTATTGCCAACTTTTGGAGATATTCGCGCTAAGCGTGAACATCTCCAAAAGCTAACACCTGCCCTGAGCAGTTCTTAGCCATGTTATCCAATGGGAGGTGGATAACATGGCTAAGAGCATTAGCTCGGTAATGTATGAATATCGCTGACTTTTCAGCGATATTCATGCATTGCGGCCGATTTTTATCGCATTTGCGATAAACCTTGGTAATACCAAGGTTTATCTGCGATAAAAATCGCCGCAGCTCTGCAGTAAATTTTTGTCTCTAACCAAGCAGTAGCGATAATTATCGCTATTGCTTGGTAATATGCCCCCAAATTCAGTATTTAAGATACGTAGGTCTTCCCGTTAGAGTTTCAGGGGTTATTACAACATCCTACATGACAATCTTTTTTAAATAAAGAGAACATTTCCTGCTCCGCAGCTCCATAACTGATCGAAATGCAAAAAGCAAGGTGGCCGGCACTTTTGCTGTTTCCTTGCAAAGGACTAATTATTAATATATTTATGTTCATCATTGTCAGCCGGAGGGCCAGAACAAAACAACTATCTGTGTAGGTCACATATAGGAGAGACCTGTCTAGTAGACTGCAGTCCATAATTCATGTAAAAAATCTCAGAAGTCCAAAAAGAAAAATAATAATTGGAGGTGGAGGCGCACCAGGCAGAGGGAGTTCCAAAAATCATCAAAAAAGCAAAATAATAGATGGAAAGCAAAGAAGAACATATAAGTTCTCATGAAAAAAAGTTGTTGTCAGTTATCAAAGGAATGATTAATTCATAACACTTACTTGATTGCTAAGTTCTATGTTATCTGAGTACACAGCTATTTGTCGCTTAGTAAGCTGATCCTCGGATATAGTGTTGGCCAAAATGACAAGTGCATCAAATCCATATTTATCCAGAAAAAGTTTGAGATCCACTGTAATGTTTCTGGGGCTCCCAAAATCCTGAAATGTAATACAAAATGTTATTAGAGCATTATGTTTTATTTAAAAAAATACGAGACAGTTTGATCTTGAAACGTTTGATTTAAATCACACATTTAACTGGGTTAGCTACAGCATAACAGCATGCAATAAACAAATAGGGCCTTTTTAGGATGTTGGACGGACCACCAGTGACAGACGGTTGGTGGCGATCGGTCCAACATCAACGGCATCGGTCCTACCTCCAGATTACGATGCCGGAAGTCAGTTCAAAGTCACCGGAGGACCAACCGCTTCCTTCGACAGGATCAATGATCTTGTCAGGGCGTCGGTTCGAGGCGTAATCCCTACACTGGAGGGAGCACCTCCGTAGTGATTAGGATGTCCATTTCTGACAGCGTTTCCATGTTGACCTTTCTGACATGGAAAGGCTGTCGGCAAGGGACTTTCAGGGCCCCTAGCACGGCCCCGTCCCACTAGGCCTCCGCAGTGTGGCCCGGTGGGCACATATGGTGCCCCCATACTACATGGTGCCTGGCACACGGTGCATAGATGTTTTGAAACATACCCTTTACCATTGCAACTTGTGCTGCAGCACTTTTCTGGGCCACAGCACAAGCAGCAATGATAATGGCTATGTTTCTGGCCGCTCTGCTGGCGGTTACATCATAATATTGGGAGTGGAATCGCTGACTACTTGTTGGGCGATTCCACTCCTGAAATGATGTCAGTCAGACGCTCATCCAACTGGCATTGTAATAAGCCCATTAATTATTAAAGAAATATGGATCTTCTCACATTTTAACAAATGGCTTATATAGCTCACTCAATAATTTAAATCATTTATTTAGTATTTCCAAAGTTCAGTCACATTACTTTTTCACCAAAAAACTGTAATTATCACCCAGATGTACACTATAACAAAAATGTGAAACTGTCAAAATGTTAGGGTGATTTAATGATTTAAGAAACATGTCAATTTAAACGTCCTAGTGCCGTAATCAAGAACTATGCATTGCTTTTTGATCTTCAATGCTCTTCTTGCTGTAGGGTTATATTCACAGAGTATGTTATGCATATTAATGTAATTTACATATGCAGCAAGTAAGATCTCTATTCCCACATATCAACATCTAAATTTATGGAAGTTCTACACTGTGAGTGCATTTATTACAAATAAAAATGCAAAAGATGGTACATAAATCTGCAGTTGGATGTGCGACAAAGCAGTGGGAAATGGGTATTACAACTAACTTTTCATGGAAGTGGGCTATGCAATTGTGGTCAACATATATATATAGTAATACCTCCGAGTATTCATAAAAAAAATCAATTTTGGTTCCACTTTTAAACATGAACCTATATAATATAGGTGTTGAAGGAAGGAAAGAGCAGGTCAAAAAGCAAGGAGAAAAGTACGCATCTAATCACATATAATACAACATTGTCGCTTAGGAAAAAAAAAAGAAAAAAAAAACATCTCAAGTTCCTGTCCATTTAGCGATTGGGGACCATAGGTTACGACCAAATGTTTTCTTAGAGATACCCTTCATTTTATACAATGCAATTTCAAGATGGTACATAGATAAGAGCTTAGTTCGCCACATAATGAAATTGGGTGGCTCTTCATCAAGCCAACCTGATGTTAAGCAAAAACGATAAGCAGACATACATACAAACACAAATCCTATGTCCGTGTCAGAGGCCAAGTTAGTCCCATTTTCCTCACAGCCAAAAATAACCATTGATGCTGTTAGCTTGACTTGAATGGACAGCTCAGCAGCCAGAAAGTACTCAACTTCCGCAATGAATCGTGCCAATTTCGGACAGTCAAAAAACATGTGTGCGGCATCAGCCCCATATAGATTACACCGACTGCAATTTGTCCCATGCCCAACACTCCATTTAGCTAGCTTCCCTGGTGTATAATAGAGCCCAAAGACAGACATGAAATGCTGGCTGATGAGTGGTCCATTCAATAAGACATTTCTAGCGATTGCTAAGCTTCTTTCTATATTTACACATTGAATATTCAGTTTATTCTGCCATTTACTCGCTATAGCCTCTAAATCGTCCTCCCTTTGCTCCAAGATTAATTGATACAGGGGTCCTATTCTTTGCCCCTGTTTAATCGCTTCTAGAATTTCAATATTCCCCAAGAAAGTTAAAGATTTTGAGAGTTTCTGTGAACAAAAGCTGCGAACCTGAAGGTATTTGAAAAAATCAGAGCGAGGTATATGATAAGTATTCATCAAATGATCAAACGATACAAAATCATTTTCTATAAATAAGTCCCCCAGCTTCCTAATGCCTAGATTATTCCACCTATACATTACCCCATCATTGAATAGCTCTGGGAGAAGCGAGCAATTCTGCAAAGGGGTGTACATATTTAGGTTGGTATTGAGCCAAATTTTTTTTTTCATAGATCGCCAAATCGAAAAGGCTGTATCAAATATCTTAAATTTGTTTTTTTTATAGTAACTCGGCTCTATTATCCGGATTAGGCACTGTTTGGCCTCGGTGCCCAAAAGCATTTCATTGATTGACGGGGTCAAAAAGTCCTCCATAGAATCTTCCGGCAGTAGTAGAACACCCATGTATTGAATTATTGCCATCCAGTGATACAGTTGGAAATTTGGAATGCCCCACCCCCCTCTATCTCGGGGTAATTCACAGCTTTTCAATGCTCTCCTGGCCCGACGGTACCCCCATAAATATCTAGAGCACATTCTCCCTATACGGGCAAAATACCCGGAAGATATTAACAAAGGTATGGCACGGAAAATGTACAAAAACTTAGGAAAAATTTACATTTTTATCGCATTCCTGCGGCCTAATAATGATAACTTCAAATTATTAACCCTTTCTAGGGTTTGAGGACGCTATTACAGGATCTAGGATAATAGGAATAATATCCTCGATGGTAGCTGTAATTTTGATCCCAAGATACGTGGCCTCTTTGTCTATCTTCATATTCTCAGGGCATCCTGCCACCGAGTGTATAAGCTGGGTTTTATTGATATTCAGCTTATAGCCTGAGAAACGGCCAAATTCCTCCGCAGACTTTACAATAATGGGCAATGCCGTATTGAGTTCAGCTGTTACCACGGCAATATCATCGGCGTAAGCGCAAACTTTTAATTCCCAGCTATTTAACTGCACAGGTTAATTGCGGGATTCCTTTCCAGGTTTCTAATGAATGGGTCAATATATACAGCGAACAGCAAGGGGGAACAGGGACAACCGTGTCTCGTGCCCCTTGCTATTCGCACCAACCCTGACGATGAGCCAGAAATCCGAATGATCGCAGTCGGTTGAGAATAAATTGTTTGTGTCGCCTTGATGAGCTCCACGGGGATCCCCATCTTCCCTAACACAGACCACAGAAAGGGCCAGGTGACCCTGTTGAACGCTTTTTCGGCGTCCATCAGGGCCACCCCAACCGGGGAACAAGTTCCCTTCGCCCAATCCAGCAAGGATATTATTTGCCTAATCTAGTCAGTGGTACCTCTACCATGTATAAAACCGTGTTACCTTATAAAAACAATCCCCGTCATTAAATCATTTAACCGGTTGGCGATCAGCTTCGAATAGATTTTACTATCAGTATTCAGCAGAGAGATTGGCCTGTAAGACCCCATCTCTTCTGGATTTTTTCCTTTCTTTTTAAAGATAACGATTATAGCTTCTGCCCATGACCGCGGAGCCATTCCCACAACAGCCTGGCGACACACATCCAGCAGTTCTTTTTTAAGTTGATTTCTAAATGTTCTATAAAATTCCAACAGGATATTATCTGGCACTGTGGCCTTACCCAGGGCTAGCTCTAAGATCGCTGTCTCGATCTCTCCCCATTCTGGGGTCGCTAAGAGGATCGTTTGCTGAGCCTCAGATAAAGTTAATGAGCTAGTATCCTTTAGGTATTCGCTCGGTTCAGCAGGTTCCCCTTCCTCACTATAGAGTCGTTGATAAAACTCTTGGAAGGCCGACAGAATCCCTTCTTTAGTCTCCTGTATAACCCCCTTCAGATCCCTGATTTTTAAGATATCGTTATATATCTGCTTCTCCCTTGCTCTCTTTGCTAACATTCTGCCTGTTTTCTCCTTGAACTCATATGCTGTTTCCTTATATTGAGTATAGTTAGTGGCAATTATATCAGCTATCTTAGAATAAGCGTTAGCTCTTTTAATTGAGAAATCATTTTGAGCCAGTTTACTCAAATCGGAATCCACTCCTTGCCTTAACAACTCTGCCAGCTTTTCCTCAGCTCTTGTAATTTCGTCAAAATCCTTCCGTTGCTCAATTAGGAGTTGCTTGTGCTTAAACCCGGAATAGCTAAGTGTCTCCCCGCGAACCACAGCTTTCAATGTGTCCCAGACCATTTCCTGAGTTGCCGTACCTTTATTAAAAGCGAAGAATTCCTCTATTACTTTAGACATATACTGACAATACTGTGCATCCAATAGCAATTTACGTTCAAAAGACCATCGTGGGGATTCTATTTTACCCCCCATATCAATAGTCAATTCCAAAACTACAGGGTTGTGATCAGATATTAGTTTGGGGTGGATCTTGATTTTGGCCTGTGTTAAAAGAACATATGAAATAAAATAGGAATCCAGCCGGACAAATTTTAGGTGTGGAGCAGAAAAATACGTAAACTCCGGATCATTCGGATTCTTCTCATGCCAAGCATCATAGAGGCCATGCTCTAGAAGTAACGCCCGTAGGGCAGTATACCCAAGTTTTTTCCTACCAGTATATATTGAGCTGGATCTTATGTCTGCCCCTGCCCTCACATTAATATTACAATCTCCACGCAGTAAAACTGGGGTAATCCATTGTGCCAATTCTAAATTAATGAAATTAAATACTTCTGCATCGTCCAGATTTGGACCATATAAATTGCAGAGAGTAAATCCTTGCTGACCCACCTTAAAATCCGCAATTACCCATCTTCCCCATTTATCTGCAGTAGACTTTACACAATCCACGAACCCTCCTTTTTTTAGTATCGCTACCCCTCTTTTTAACTCAGACTGCTTGGAGCAAACTACCATCTCCAGCCCCAAACTCTTTAAATATTCCCTATTGGCCTAAGCAATATGGGTTTCCTGCAAGCACAGTATATCTATACTCAATATCTGTATAATCTTCGCTAGCACGTGTCGTTTCCGAGAATAATTTAAACCGCATACATTTAATGTACAGAATGATCCTTAATCTTTCTAGCCATCGAAATTTAGTTCGAAATTTAGTTCCACTTGTCTCTTTTATACCTCCTACCAACAACTCTTTATGGAATGTCTCAGCATAAAATTTGTGCCTTAGCAAAAACCTTAACCAAAGCAAATTTGAATACCCTGCTGCTGCCATTTTCACCCCCCCAGCACCTAAAACCTGTGCCCCCCCTTATCCCCCCTTTCCCCCCCACCCCTACTGTCCTGCCCTCCCCTCCCCCCTCCCAACCTTCCCACCAAATGAGGCCCAAGGACCATCAGTCCCTGCAATGATGGAGTACCGTGTCCCCCTCCCCACAATCCCTTGAGACCAGAAACTTTATCCTACCTAAGAATAAAGAGGAAAAAAAAGACACCTACAAAAAAGAGCAGGAAAAACAATATAGCCTACAGCCAATCTCTAAAACCAGCTGCATGGGGGGCGTGTCCAGGATGGCGGCGTGATCGGACGCAGGTTCCGGGTCTCCCTGCCCGATCTCGCCGTTTTGCCGATTCCACAGCCCATATCTCTCCCCAGGGTGCCCAAATCCGAGGGGAGCACCCAGCGCTGCGGGGGGGCCGGAGATATCGCCGACAGCCCGCTCGGCTGAAACGGCGGGAGCTGCTGACGCCTGCTATGCCACTGCCGGTAATGGCGCCCGAGCTAAGGGAGTGAAGCCCGCCTGGAGACGGAGCGGCGATTGCTTGGCTGGCGGCCGACTTGGTGCGGAGAAGCGAGGGGGCGTCCCGGACAGCGACGCTGAGGCGGGTGGCCCGCGGCGACGCCGCGCAGCACAGGAGCTTCGACCGGGAGGCGCAGAGCCCGGCCGGGGCATCCTAAATCGAGCCCCCGGCTTGGGGCCTGGTGCCGGTTCCCTACCACCGAAGAGCGGGCCGCTCACAAAGCACGGAGGGGTCTGAGGGCGCCCAGAAGACAGCACGACACCGCCGCAGCTGAGAAGCACCCAGCGGCATACTTGGGGAGGCACTGTCGGGGCTGCCGAGACCGGACACGGACCTGCGGCCTCATCCTGCCAAGCCCCATCTGCCGAGGCGGACTCCGCGGCGCTCACGACCTGGGTCTGCTCGGGCCTGCTTGGAGGGGCTGCCCCGGACCCCCGGCGACCAGACAGAGGTGAGAGGGGCCTGGGCGGAGGTGAAAGCTTTGACAGGCTCGGGGGGCATGATCGAGCCCCCGGTGGGGGTAGCTGCGAGGGGCCAAGGAGAGCCACGCTTTGGGGCCTGGTGACGCACATGTGTGTTGTACTGGGGTGCTGAGAGGGGTGCTGTGAACTGTGGTCCTCGCCTGGTCGAGCCTGGGGATCGCCCGCGGGGTCGCTGGCCGGACCGCACCCACTGTGGACTTGTGCGACACGGTGAACCGTGGTAGAACCTTATAAAGGTCGGCAACGCAGGAGGGGGAGGAACAGTCTGCGCTAGGACCTCGCCGCAGCGCTAGCACCGGCCTGTGCTGCTGGGGGCGCCCCGAGCTGCCTGGCCGCCTGTGGCGCGGCCCTGTAGGAGTGGACCGCAAGATGGCGCAAAGAGGGAGGAAAGGAGCCCAAACACTGCCGGAAATGCTAGCTAAATCGCAACCCAAAGGGAGCAAGGATCCCCCCTCCCCGATACCGGCTAAACAGTCGCCGACCCCCGCTGATGACCAAGTGCCCGTCACCAGGTCCTTTCTGGAGGGTCTATTTAACTCACTTCGGGACGACTTCCGGTCCCTGAAGCAGGAGGTGGCCGGAGAGGTCCGGGAGCTTCGCCGTGATGTGGAGGGCCTTGGGGAAAGGGTGGCCTCCGTCGAGGAGGCCGATCAGGCTCGAAGCGGGGAAATCGAGCAACTTCAGCAGGAGATCCTGCGCCTCACTGACCAGCAGGTGGACCTACAAGCCCATGCAGAGGACCTTGAAAACCGTTCCCGCCGAAATAACATACGGGTCCGGGGGGTCCCTTCGAAGGAGGAGGGGACTGACGTCGTGGGCTACCTACAGTCCCTCTTCAGGAGCATCTTGGGGGAATCGGAGGACTTTGTCATTTGAATCGACAGAGCCCACAGAGTTGGACTGCCGCGGAGAGCCCAGGCCCCACCGCCGGACAATTTGGCGTATCTCCCGGATTTCCCCCTTAAAGAGAGAATCCTCCGGGAGGCTCAAAGATCCCAACCCCTTCGATATCAGGATCACCCCATCGCTCTGTACCAGGATCTTGCAGCTACCACCCTCCACAAGAGGAAGGAATTCAAACAGGTGACGGACTTCCTAAGACAGAAGGAGATCCCGTATTCCTGGGGCCACCCCTTTCGGATCATATTCAAGTGGGAAGGCCGGCTGCATCAATTGCGCTCTCTCAAGGACACATGTGCGCTTTTGGGCCTCGACCACACTGACACTGCACCGGTGTTCAGAAGTTCTCAAGGGACACCCGGGGGGGGTTGGCAAACTGTGCAGCGCAGACGTTCACCAGTACACCGCCTCAAACCGGATGCCTCTGCCATCTTCCGAGAAAGAGAAACTGCACTAGCGGAGGTAGCCAAAGAGACCTCATCCCCGGAATGATAACACTATAACGGGAGAGATTCCTTGTCGCACTTGCCCTGCCCGGGCGATGGGTGGGTCGGGCGGGGAGACCGGAGGTGCCGCCATCGGAGATGACCCCTTCATTATTTCTTGCCACGGCCCTGTGTGGACTGACAGGACTGGGACTATGTGTTTCAAGGGATGTTGGGCGGGGTGGGGGGAGTTGGGGAGGTGGGGGGGGAATAGGGCTTTTGCTTGCCTTGACCTTAGCTTTCACAAACAGAGCTGTAGCCAATGGGGGTTTTGGGTTGTTTGGGGGGGAATTGTTGGGCTAGGGGGGGCTTCGGGGTGGGGACCAGTGTGCCGATCCGATTCTGTTGTTGATTCTAGAGCCATGTCCACGCAGCGCCGCCTTGGTGGTCTCTCACCTGCTTGGTTGGCGGGTCACTGTGTTTGCCGAGATGGACCGACATTGTTTCCACTGCTCATCTGCGGACTCTGTTCCCCCACCCAGAGGGGTACTGTATACCGATGTACCATGCCTGCTGTTGCCTCATGGATGTTGACCCTTCCTGTATTAGAGCTGACTGATCCCCGTCAGCGACGATCCGCTCTTTCCTACATAGACCATTTAGTGGCGGACGATTACCTACTGCGGGGGGCACACCTGCTTAAAATTCTTACTGGGCGGGGAAATGCACCACATCTCTGCACTACGGCATGCTCTCATTCTGCGCTGCGCCACATATACACTGCATCATGACAGACACAACCCTTAAAATAGTGACGCTTAACGTGAAAGGGCTGAACAACCCGATCAAAAGGAGGGCTGTCATCTCCTACCTTGAAAACTCCGGGGCGGATGTTTGCCTGATACAGGAAACTCACCTACTGCAGAAAGATTGGCATAGGATGCGCTCCCGAGTCTTTCCACATCAATTCTTCTCTTCCCTCCCAGCGAAGACGGCTGGGGTTGCCATTTTAGTATCTAGGAGCTTCCGGGGGACTGTGGGGACCAAGGTGGGGGAGATCAGGGGTCGACTCTTGGCACATACATTCCAATTAGGCAACACAACCCTCACTATCGGCTCCCTCTACGCGCCGAACACCGGACAGGAGGCCTTCCTGAAGGGTGCTATCTCAGAAGCTCTTCAAACCCCGCAGACGCCCCTACTCATAGGCGGGGACTTCAACATTGTTATGGACACGAACGCGGACCGGTCGGGACACCGCTATGGGGAGACAGGTGCTCTTTCAGCCGATGGCCGAGAGTGGCTTAAAGATAGGGACTTAATAGACCTCTGGAGGGCCCACCACCCGAGCGCCTCGCAATTCACATTTTATTCACATGTGCACCACACCTATGCCCGCCTAGACCATTTCGTGGGCTCCTCGGATTTTCTCAAAACCCTGCAGGAGGTGGATATAGTACCGGCGGCTATCTCCGACCACGATGCGGTAGAGATCTCCCTCGCGCTCTGTGCAGACCGCCGTCCCCGGGGCCCGTGGCGCCTACGCGAAACCTTGTTGCAGAGACCTGCCGTCACCAAAAGGATCAGTGAATGCATCACTGATTACCTGTCCGTCAACGACACGCCTGGGATCTCCGCTGCGGCCCTGTGGGGGGCCCTGAAATCGGTCGTCCGTGGGGAGCTCATAGCCATTGCGGCAGCAGAGGCCAAAGACCGCAAAAGCAAGCGGGATGACCTCACGGCGAGGGTCGCTGAACTAGAACGGGTTCATAGCCGCACCTGCGCCCCGCGGGTCTGGAAACAGTTGAAGGCGGCCCGGGCCCAATTGGCCAGTCTGGACACGGATCGGGCGGAATTTGCGGCTCTTCGCCTTCGGCATACGTACTATGTCGGGGGCAACAAGACAGGCCGATTACTGGCCAGCGCCCTAAAGGCGAAAACCCAGCGAGCTAAGATCAATACCCTCTTAGGTGACGATGGAGCGGTACTAACCACTGATACCCAGGTAGCCGAGGCGTTTCGCTCCTACTATGCCTCACTGTATGGGGAGGAAACAGCCTCTTCCGAGGATATCAAGGCCTATTTGGCCACGACAACTCTGACCGAGATCTCCAAGGCCGATGCGGAGGCTCTCGACGCCCCTATTCGCCAAGATGAGGTGCTAGTGGCCATATCCCGACTGCGCCCGCTCAAGTCCCCGGGACCGGATGGGTTCTCGGCGGGCTTTTACAAACTTTTTAGCCTACAGCTGGCCCCAGTGCTCACACGCCTGTTTAATTCTTTTGAGGGGGAGGGTGCCATACCCCCGGATGTTGGCCGCGGAGGTAGGGGTACTGCCAAAGCCCGGCAAGAAACCCACACATTGTTCTGCATTTCGCCCTATCTCACTTTTAAACCTTGACCTGAAGCTTTTTACGGGCATTCTTGCTGCGCGTCTTGGCCCATGCCTGCCTGGCCTCTTAGAACCAGATCAGTCGGGCTTTGTCCCCACCAGACAGTGCGGGGATAATACCAAACGGGTGCTGCATCTCATCGATAAATCGCATTTTCAGGCCTCAGACTCGGCGCTGCTCGCTGTTGACGCTGAAAAAGCGTTTGATCGTGTCAATTGGACTTTCCTGCAGCACGTCCTCCGTCGCTTCGGCCTTGGCGACCGCTTCTGCTCCCGCATAGCGGGCTGTTACCATCACCCACAGGCTAAGATCCGCCTGGGAGGCCTGCACTCACAACCATTCGAAATTCAGCGAGGTACCCAACAGGGGTGTCCTCTCTCCCCCCTCCTCTTCGCTATGTATATAGAGCCGCTAGCACAGAAAGTCAGGGATAACCCTCGGATTAAAGGCATTGAGTTTGGCCGCGAGCCCCATACCATCAGTCTCTACGCAGACGACGTAATTGCTGCACTAGACCAGCCCATCTCCTCTATACCCGCCTTTATGGAGGAAATTGCCTCATTCGGAACTGTTTCGGGATTCCGTATTAACATAGATAAATCCCTGATTTTGCCCTTGGGCAGCAATGTGGGCCTGCAGACCCCCGCCATGGGCCTGGGGACTGGTCTTCAGCTAGCCACTCAAGTGCCGTACTTGGGGATTACTCTCACTCACTCAACGGACCTTACGGTCTCCACTAACTATAACACCCTCACCGCCCGGATTCGGGCAGACTTGGCGAGATGGTCCAAGCAACCTCTCTCCCTGCTCGGGAGGGTGGCGGCAGTGAAGATGTCGGCCCTGCCACGGATCCTATACTTGTTTCAAACCATCCCGGTAATGCCCCCGGCGGGAGTCCTGACGGCCCTGCAGGACGCCCTGAATGCCTTTGTCTGGGAGGGAAAACGAGCACGAATCCACAAGTTACTGGCGTATAGGAGCCTGGACGAGGGCGGCCTGGGTGTCCCGAACCTCATGAGGTATTTCTATGCATCTCAACTTCGATACCTGGTAGAATGGTACCGACCTGAATCTGAGAAGAGATGGCTCTTCCAGGATAGGGCCATGGCACAGACACCACTCTGGAGGGTTCCGTTCCTCGCTAAGCAGCATAGACCAAAATACATGCTACGGTCGCCTATCACGCGCACGACTCTACGGGTGTGGGATAAGGTGGCGCGCAAACACGAGCTGACCTCCTTTCCCTCCCCATTCACTCCCATTTTTGATAATCCCGACTTCCCTCCGGGCGTCGGTGCGAACACATTCCCCCAGTGGCGTGGCACGGCGTGCCGGGCCGCTGGTGACCTCTTTGACCTGCAGGGATTTCTCCCCTTCGCGGATATCAGACAAGGGTATGGCATAGAGAAGCCTCATCTTTTCCAGTACCTCCAGCTTCGTCACTGGCTCACTCACCCCGATATCGCTGCCCTGGTGGGCCGCCCCATGTCGACTTTCGAAAAATGGCTGCTAACTAAGGATACGGATAAACACCTCATCTCTGACCTATACCAAATGCTCACACCGCCGCGCACCCCGGTCAAAACACCAAGCCAAAGGCGCTGGGAGGCTGAACTGGGTAGAGCCCTGACACCCAAGGAATGGGGACACATCTATTACAGAGCCTCACACACCACTCGCAACACCACAGCAAGGGAAACAGCAGTGAAGTTAGCAATGTACTGGCACCTCACCCCGGCTCGGTTGCACAAGGGAAACCCGGCGCGTAGCGAGCTTTGCTGGAGAGGGTGCGGGGAACGGGGCACTCTGACCCACATACTTTGGGAATGCACGCGTCTCGGGGACTTCTGGAGAGTTGTCTTGGATGATATTGACTCTACATTTGAGACTGAAGTCCCGAGATTTCCTGCATACGCTCTGCTGGGTCTACCTAATGCATTAACTTTCCCATTAAGGTCGTTGCGGGGCCGGCAAATGGGCATCGCCATGCAAGCGGCTACGCAACACATTTTGTCACTGTGGGGATCCCCAAATACATCCACGCACACAGGCTGGCTGCATAAGCTGTGGTTCACTCTTGGGATGGAGCGCATCCATGCTACACTCACTAATTCTACCGAAGCCTTTCGGAAGACGTGGCTTCCTATATTGAATCTCCTCTCCAAAGAGTTCAATGAAATTACATGCCCTAAGTATCTTCGAATCCTACGCCTCACTAACACCACTGAGGACCCTCGGTGAACCACCGGACGGCCACACGGTTCGTCCCTGGTGCATTGACGATTCTACTACCATTTCGGGGCATACTGGTCGGGCGGGGGGAAAGGGTCTGGGGGAGGGGGCGGGGAGTTCCTGGTTGTTGTCGTTCTTTTTATGTTATTTGGCTGCCTAACGGTTTCACCGCACTTGCGATGTCACATTGCTCTCCTGACATACTTATATTGCATTTTCCTTCATGATAGGGAAGACATGCTTGTCTGTCCCGCCCGCTGTGTATGCCACTTGCCTGAACTTATGACGGAGATGTCTCGTTATATGCTTGTTGACGTATTCAATAAAATACATTTGAAACTAAAACCAGCTGCATAAATGTATAAGTTACATCACCCTTTTTACTCTATCTTTATCCAGGCTATTACTTATGATCCCCCCCTCGACAATCTACAAAGATTCGAGAAACTCTTTCGCCTGAATCTCTGACTGAAAAAATTTGGTTTGGCCTTTAAACATAACCTTAAGTTTCGTCGGAGTCTGCAGGTAAACAACAGCCCCTTTCTTTAGATAATCTGGGATGAGTTGCCTTAAATGCCACCTCCTAGAGACTGTTGCCTGACAGAAATCCGGTCTAACAAAAAAATTAAACCCCTTGGCTGTTGCTTTCTTGTTCTGTCTAGCCAAGTCAAAGATGTTTTCACGCGCTAGAAAGTTATTGAAGCACACTAATATCGCCCTTGGAAGGTTCTCTTGTCCTTGACGGGGTTTCCTCAGATTGACGGGAAACCTGTGTGCCCTCTGAACTTCCCGTGTCCAGTCCCAAGTAGTCAGGTCCGGAAAAGCTTCTTTCAAAAGTTCAGCAACAAACTTACGAGGGTTCGCTCCTTCCAGTCCCTCAGGAACCCCCCAAGGAAACGCAAATTTTGTCTTCGAGCATGATTTTCAAGTTCACACAACTTATTACTCATGTCCTCACGGTGTGCCTTGATGCTCTCCAGCTCCTCTTTCTGCACCGCGGCATAGTCTTGAATGAATGAAATTATTTGTAGAGCGCACGATGGCCAAAACGGCTTCCTGGCGCTGGGAGCTCTAAAGAACCGAACAGACAGGGCCAGGAGGTTTATCAGGGGTAGGCCAGGGCAAACAGAAAAGTTTTCAGCGCTTTACGGAAGTGTGAAAAGATAGGGATCGAACGCATAGAAAGAGGAAGGGAGTTCCAGAACCGGGGAGCAAGAACAGAGAAACGGGTTCCACCAGTGCGAGATTTGTGAAAGCGGGGAACAGTGAGGAGGGCAGAAGATGATGAACGGAGAGTGCGGGCAGGGGTGTGAAGGGAAATCAAAGAATTGATGAAAGCCGGTGCAGAGTGATCAAGGGCCCGATAAACAAGGCACCCTAGTTTAAACAGAGATCTCTGCAAAATGGGCAACCAGTGAAGGGATTTGAGGACGGGAGTGATATGATGGGTTTTGGGCAAGTGAAAGATAAGACGGGCGGCCTGATTCTGGATAGCTTGTAAGCGGCGGGTTTCATAGGCAGGAATGCCAGCGAACAAGCTATTGCCATAATCAAGGCGGGAAGTGATAAGGGCAGAAATAATGATTTTAAGGGAGTCAAGAGAAAAGAAACGAGAAATTTTCCGGATCATTCGAAGGGAAAGAAAACAGGAGGACACCACGGCGCTGACCTGGCCATGCATGGACAGGTCCTGTCTGACCTTGATGCCCAAAGTTTTAACAGAGGGAACGGGGGTGGGAGGGGGGCCAAGAATGGGAGGCCAGAAAGCAGGGGACCAGGGGCTGGATGAGCCGCCAATCAGGACAAGCTCAGTCTTATCTGGGTTGAGCTTGAGGTGGTTGGCGCTCATCCACCCAGAAATAAAGACCATGGTGGAGTGAATAAAGGATAAAGAGTGAGAAGGAGAGGAAAGATCAAAGACGAGCTGGAGGTCGTCAGCGTAGTTATACACAGAGACCCCCAGCTCAAGAAGGGAAGAGATAAGAGCGTGAATATAGAGGTTGAAAAGAAGGGGAGAGAGAGAGGAACCTTGGGGGACCCCACAGGGCACCGGGAGGGGGGAAGCAGAAAAGCCGGGAAGGTGAACGGCTTGAGAACGACCTGTCAAGAAGGAGGTGATCCAGGAGAGGGCAGAACCTCGTATGCTTCTAGTACAGATATGCGGGCTTCTGCTTCTGTTACTCTGTCAGCAGTTTCTGCTCCTAGTTTTATCGCCCGCCTTACTGCATTTTTCACTTTGCTGCATGTAGTCTGCACCCGTGTGATTTCAGCTTTACTCTCGGCTCTGTGGACCATTATAGTTTCATATATAGTGTCAAGAGTAATTTCTTGCGGGGATGATATCTCTGAAGGTCTTGAGTCTACCCTTCTCGTTTCACTCAGCATTTGCCTCTCCTCTGTCGTTTCTCCTATGGCAGAACAAGATGCTTGAGAATGATCTTGCCTACCCTCTTGATTTTCTTTTTTCCTCTTTGTTCTCTTCCTTATAGAGGAGGCACTGCAATTAGGCGATATCTTGCTTTCCCCAGTTGACTCATCGCCGCTGCTAACATCACTTTCTTCATCTACCCAGTCCTCGTCCGATGATTTTTCAGATAGTGAATACAAATTTTCGCCGGATTCTGGTACTGACAAAGTCCCCATGAGCCAGCCTCATTCTGCAGTAGATCGAGGTGAATATCTAAATCCTCAGCGTCTCTCGTTGTTCTGTCTCCCAAGGCGCCACCTTCAAGATTATCCTGCTTCTGCTCCAGAAATTCTTGAAGCTCTTGAGGTTGTACAGTATTTTGCGCTGTGTCAGACTTATCACGCATATCACAATTGTCTATATTCTCTACCAGTACCTCATCCTGCTGCGCCGGGGTGTCTGGAGTTAACGTTGAAGTTGTAGCAATGCCCCATTTTCTACCGTTTCTACCGTTTCCACTATACAATCATTGTTCCGAGCGCTCTGCCGCTCAAGCATGGCCGGAAGAGTCAAACTATGTGTCCCTTTCTTCAGGGAGCGTGGAGCTACAGAGCCCTTTCAGTTTAAGCTGTTTTTTTCCGGACTCCCGCAGTGTTAGCAGTACTGTTGCTAGTTGAATCAATGGCTGACTCTGGGACACTCTCAGACTCTTTTACACCCCCACTACTTAGTCCTTCAGTGCTTTCCCCCGTACCTGACTCCTTGTTTTTACCGCTGCATGTAGTTACTTTCATAGTCTCTTTTCCCTCCTCCGCATTTTTCACTGACATCTTCTTCCTTTTCGAGACGCCTCCTTTACCTCGAACCACCCGACTTTGCAATCCGCCGAACAAGAGTAAAAGGGGAGACCTCCAGAGTGGCGCTCTGCGCCTAAACGTAGTTAAATCACCCAGCACCCGTATTATATTGTAGCAGGACTTTTTGCCGTTATCTTGGCTACAGTATCAAGTTTTTATTTCGCAGAAGTAATTGCTACTTTCTACTTTCCCCAAGGCAAGGCCGGCTCCGTCACCTGTAGCGGGTTTCCCGCTACCGATTCTCCACACAACGTCCCTGCTGAGTGGGCCCGCCTTAGACCGCCTCCCGGCCGTCTCCGATAGTGCCGGCTCCCGCTGACTCTCCGCTAGCTTGATGCTCCGGTAGCGGCGGCTCCTGCTCTCGTTCAAGCTGGACTCAAAAAACAGCCTGATCTAGCACCAGAGCCCACTCCTTACTCCTTGCTCCTTGTTCCACGCTACAATTGCTACCTTCCCTGGAGAAAAGAAGCCGGCGTCTTCATCAGCAGCGGGTTTTCCCGCTCCAGCTTTCTTCCATAACGTCTCATCTAGGTCAGCCCGCCTCCTTCAGACCGCCTTCTGGCCGCCTCCTGGCCGTCTCACGGCCGCGTCCGGTAGCTGACTCGGTGCTCTCCTTTACGCCAGCCTAGCACTGGATCCTGCTCTTCTAACAAGCCGGTGAGCTCCTATCATACTCCCGCTTAGTTATCCGCCTCAGCACCAGCAAAAGCTCCGACGGTAGTTTAGTTTTCTGGTCCGAGGACGGGAGAGAAGGACGGAGCTGTTCACACAGCCCACACCACGGATGCCATCTTGCCTCCTTCACACATTGATATACAACTTTATGTCAAAACATTACTTCACTAAATAAATGATCTCCTGTAACCAACCATTGAAGAAATAGGAATTTTTCTAAATCCTAAACTTGTATTTTGTCCACTTTGTGGACAACCAGAAAGAGCCGCCCATGGATAAGACAGGGAAAATTAATTACATTTGCAACTGCAATTTGAGTTTGTTAGGTTCAGTTGAGGATATGTGTGGGTAGTGTTTTAAATTGCTGTTTGAAATGTATTGTTTACTTATTAAAATATGTTTTTAATATCTTGCATACTTTTTAAAATATATATTTTCAAGTTTAATATATTTATTTTTCAGAATATAGGGTTTCAAAGGAGTTTTGGGTTTCAAAGTGTTCTAAAATTTATGTTTTGGGTTTTTTATGTTAATTAAATAACTAATATTAATTTTACACTGTTTATTTACCACTTAAGAATATATTGTCTTTGTTTATGTTTATGGGTGGGCTACTGGGTTTTATAAGGGTTTTAGAGGGGTGGCATTTTAAAATGGATGTATTCGGTGTTTTTTTCAACAATTATTTGTGTAATGTTTTTTCTTAAAAAAAAGTCCAAATATATTTTTCATTATTCATTTTTCATATTTATGTTTAGGAAATTAATTTGAGTTCTTTTATATTTGTTTACCAATTTTGTTTAATACATACATTTTTGAATGAATAAAATGTAAGATGAACACAATTTTAAACTGAAATTAATGTTCTTTTATACATGTACATATCAGATATTATTTCATATATTCAAATATTTACATTAATATCGTGTTTAGTATTTTTAAATAATTTTATTCCGTTTTTTACTATAATAAGTAATACATTTCAGATATATTATAATTTTATTAAAAATATATATTTTTTAATGTTGAATAGTTTGGGTCTTGATTAGTACATTTTATACCCTCAAAGATAAATATTTTCTACAATGTTAAAAGATGGCTGACATTGGGAATACTTTCTGGTGCTTAGCTTGGCATGGGAATAGTAAATCTGACCTCCCCCCTTCAGAGTCAGATGCTTTCCCTTATGTTGCTTACTTTGGCCTGGCAATTGTAACTCTGACACCACTCCAGAACCCCCTTCATCCACCCACCCCAGAGTCCAGTGCTTTCCTCTGTGCTGCTTAGGCTGGAGTGGCAATAGTAAATGTGAAGCCCCCAGAGTCTAATATTTTCCACAATGTTGCTCTGTTTGAAGTAGGAATAGCAAATCTGACCCCCATAATATATTTACTTTCCCCAATATAAGTTGGATTGCAGTTAGAATAGTAAATGTGATCTCATGCATGTTAATTTATAATAAATGTAAAATGCATTATAAAATAATTTTAAAAATGTAGTAGATGTACAAGAAAATATTATAGATTTTTAAAAATAAAAATAAGTTGCATAATATTTAATTTTATTTTTATTTTCAGATAGGTGTTTACAAAAATGATTTCATATTTTTAACTTGATCTATGTTTTACAAATTATACTTTTTAATGTAAAAAGTTACATTTATTACCAGCAGCAGTATAAAATACTAATTCTTTTACAGATTAAATACATTTTATATTTTTTAAAGGATTCATTTTTACAATTTAATTCAATATTTATTTAATTCTATTGTTAATTATAAAAAGTAGGCCCTCGTTTTGATGTTGGGTGGAACGCCACCAAAAGTATTATTGTCACCTATATTTTTGTATTAGATATTTTTAACTTTAGATACTTTTGTAGGATGCTACTTTGGAATCAATTTTAACTAAAGGTGTAGGGTATATGAAATAATTTGGTAGGGCAATATTATTGTGGTCAATATTTATGACTACATTCCTAAAAAGTGTATATTGCCCTGACATGTCCTTTAGTTTTTCTAGATTAGGTAAAAAGTCATAAAAGTCTTCTTTGTCAAGCTTTAAGTAAATGGATCAGACATTTGTCAATGTCTAACAGTTCAATTTTTCCTAAAGAAGCTGTAGCCACATATCCCCTGCCTGACAGCAACATTCATCCACAATCTCACTACTGCCTAATGACACCTATACCCACTTCAGAGTGACACTTAGACCAATTCTTCATATGCCACTTGCAGACATGACACTTCAGGATGAAAAACAGAAAGGCCAAACTGATAAAGCTTTTTTAAGTGAAAACTTTACATTTGCAAACGAAGCAGGCTTTTGGGAATGTTCAACATCTCTACTTATTTACACCACATTGGACCCCTGTGCATTTTTAACCTGATTTAAAGGTGATGGTGGTTGGAAGCCTTTCTTATAGTGGACAAAAATGAGAAACTTTACCGTTCATGCACATAAACAATCGTCCCTGTAGTGCAGGCACCCTTGCAACATGGCGCAAGTGGGCCTGTGCTGGAACTAGGCAGCTTTTTAGCGCTAGAATAAACATAGGAGTGTGCCGTTTTTTTGTAAATATGGTGCATCCTTGCGTTTTGAAAATGTTGGAGCGCTGGGTTCCCCTACGAGTTAAATGTATGCGCTTTAAACTGTGCTGTTGTATAGAGACAGTGCTGAGCTCTGCTATGAGCCAGACATCTGTTCCCATTAAGATGATATTATACTTTACAGGCCACATCCTCAGAATGTCTTTACAGCTAATACCCACAAGCATCTCCCTTTCAAAAGAAATAGAAATGAACGTTCCTTGAAGCTGTTCTTCAGACTTTGCATAAACTGGCGCAAGTAAAAACTTCCGCCGGGGGGCGCATAGGCAGCACGTACTTTAAGAATGAGCAAAGGCGTCACATTGCAAATATTTATCGGTATGCACTTCTGCGTCCACGCCAAATACTGCACATATGCTGCTGCACGTGCCCAGATGGACGTTATTAAATAGCTTTGGGAATACGTTTATGCAGCATAGCCCCATCCTGCATAGGATTTGGCCCACTTGTTCCTTAGTATTAAGTCACTGACTGAACGATGCACCATGTATGGAGAACACAATAGCAAGGGCAGGCTGCCGCACTCTGGCCCAAGTTTTTTTTTTCTCTGATTAGAAATGGGTCCAACATGGATTTGTAAAATTATTTTCTTCCCAATCCATTTAATAACTCGGGTTTCTGAACATGAAAATTTGCACTTATATAAGGTCCATTAAAAAAAAGAAAGACATAAGCCATAGCTTGTCAGAGCCATTTTGCGGTCTTGGAGAGACAGATCATTTGTTCTGCCCTCACCCCCCCATCAGTTGTCTAGTTTGAAATATAATGTTTGTTTCACAAGACAGTTGTTGGCTGCACATCCCCAGTGGAGTAGTGATTACCACCAACTAGTGTTCCTGTGAAACGGTAGGGTGCCATTTCAGCACATTAGCGCTGACGCACACTGCGGTTTAGCAGCTGTTGAGCGTAGTCACGCAGCACGTCTCACTTCCTGCCTCGAGCCTGTGGCGGGCGCAAGGATATGCATATTCAGCCCACTGTAGCGCAGCCTGTTTCGTGATGCAGAGCTTTACATCTATTCACATTTTTATAAAATGCCACCGCACTTTTTACTTAAAATAAATTACTCTTTTCTATTTGCCTCCACGGCCAGTGGTATAAAAATACAGGACTCAATAAAACATTATTTTGTCATATTTGAATAAGAAACTGAATATACATTGAGGAATTGTAAAAGATTTCACGGCAATGAGAAATGTAACAACAATTTGGACTAGGTGTAAAGAAAAGAACAGGGACTATTCACCAAAGAATTTTTGATAACGTAAGAACTCCTCAAGTATTACTACTTGAAATGCCCAAGAATGCTATGCACTAAACTCCAGGTGGAGAGCTCTGCCTACTTCGGCCTTCTCCTGAAATTGCACACAGAGTTCTCCACCACAAGTGTGGAGGAGTCCGCATGCAGAGGTATGGGTTTATATTTTTAATGTAGGGACTGGATGTAAAACGGAAAGTATCCTGTGGCATGGAGGGCACATACTAATAGCTAAACACCCAAAAAAGTGCAAACCACGTTCTATTCACCAAAGTTATACCTACGTCTACTTCATTAGTAGTAATGAAACCAGATCAAACCTACTCCAGTCGAGCATTGGGTAGACCACATGGGCAAGCCCTAGGACAGCACAGGACTGTCACAGTAATCAGTCGAGGCAGAGAATAAAACCACATAGAGGAACAATAGGGAAGTAAAGAAATACTTTATTTTGCCCGCATATGATATTTTAAAATGTTATTACATTTTCTTTTCTTTTAAACAATGTAAACACAAGCACATGCCAGTAAACATAGCTAGACATTGGAAGACACCCATATAGCAACAAGGCTTCATTCGCATTTAAAACACCGTCTACTGCAAGAAGGGAGTGAACAGTCAAGACTCCACCATATCAATCAACAGATGAAAATTATTAAAAACATCAACCAATCACACAGACTGGCTACGTAAGAAGGAAAGCCACAACGAAAACCAATTTTCATCCAGGTCAGTGAATATCTTTGTCGCCTTGCCCCACATTGTGAGGAAAAGTACTTGAATTGGAGGGAAACAATTTACTGTTAGAGGATCTACATCTTTGGGATGTTCACCGAGCAGCAATTGCAAGATACCACTTCTTTCCAGCTGTGATACTTGACATGGTGGCAGACTAGACGCAGCAGCTCACATCCGCGCAATCCACTTTCAGGACATCTCTGCATACATCACAATTGTGGCTGCACTCCATTTTTGGCTACTTTACCTCATAAGAGGGCCAGTGGGAAGACTGTTGACATATCACAGGCAAGCCATTGGTGGTGTTCGCAACACATGCTAACATGCATCGCCTGCTGAGTACGTCCGTTTTTCTCCATGAAACAGTCACAGGTGAAATAGTAGTGGGTTGCAAGGGAATTCTATGCTACTACCCACTTTCCTAGGGTATTAGGTGGCATTGACTGTACCCATGTGACACTTCAGCCACTCCACCACAGGAAACAACATTTCTGTAACAGACCATTGGCACTCCATCATCATGCAAACTGTTTGGGGTGCCAGTTGTCTGCTTCACTAATGCATATGCTGCCTTTCCTTGGTGCACACACAACAGCTGCATTTTCTGACAACCATTGCATGCATGTAAGTTGGTTGCTGGAGATGTAGGGGAATTCTCCAGCTTCTAGGTACGTTTTACTAACTCACACTCCGATTGCACAAACATCTATGGAACAGCTTCACAAACATAGTCATGTTAACTTGACTCCATCTCTATAGACATAAATAGCACTAACAGCCTGATTTAGAGTTTGGCGGACAGGTTACTTTGTCACAAACCTGGCAGATACGCTGACCCCGTATTACAAGTGCATTATATACAATGGCACTTGTAACATGGTGAACAGGAGTAACCCGCTCATCAAACTCTAAATCAGGCCCTAAGATTAAATGTGTGCATGACCAAACTGTATGGCACAGCCTTGCGGTAATGACATCCTAACTAATATCACAAATCTTTGTTGCAGGGTATGTCGGGAATGCCCTTTCCCCCTTCTTCTCACCCTCTTCCGATGGCTGTTACATAATTCTCCTCCATCCTGATGCTTCTTTTGGGTTACAAATCCACCAAATGGTTAAGGATGGTGAATAGACAGCCCTTCGGTTCTATCATTTGAAATAAATGGAGCTCAGGGAGGGGTCCTTCTTAAGTGTCATCAGCTTAAAGGGAGGACGTATTTTCAGCAGAGAAAGGTAGCACAGAATGAGATCTGGCAGGTCATTGTCACATGCTCAGTGCAGTAGTTGTTCACACCTGAAGAGTCAGGGACTAAAACTAGCATTGTAGCCAGGGGAGAAGATGAAGAAAGACCTCTGTTGCTAGTCGGACACAGGAAGATAAGGCCATCGCGGAAGAGGGAGCATCCACCATCATGAAGGTTGCTTTCTATCAACCTTGGGTGATCGTTCTCCATGACCGAAATAGAAGGTACACAGACAAAATATCGATTTTTAAATATCGATATACAAAAATATCGAAGTTTAAATATCGATGGGACAAAATATCGAAGGTAAGTAATATTGACAGTCTTAATATCGATATTGGTATGATATCAGTAATATCGAAGTTGTAAATATCGATGTCAATAATATCGAAATTAATAACTTTGATGTTACTAATATCAATTTTTAAATAAATTTAGTGTATATTATATTATATTTATTATGTTTTATTATTTATATTTAATGTAATTTAATTAAATATTGTCTTTTACTACTGTAGCGGGTTGTGGGTTTATAGGGGAATAGGATGGGAAGTAATTTAGTTATGTTAAATTAATTATTAATTAGTAGGAATTATTAATTAATTAATTGAGAAATAATTTTTAATTATTTTTAATTAATTGATTAATTGATAAATATGTTCTGTAGCGGGTTATGGGTTTATAGGGGAATAGAATGGGAAGTAATTTAATAATAATTAATTAATTGCTATATGTTTGTACATATTTTAATTAATAATTAATTGGTAATTAATTTCTATTAATTAGTTAATTAATTAATATAATTTTTGACATATTTATAATTTTTAATTAGTTGGTAATTAATTAATATTAATTATTTACATTACATTAATTATAGTAATGTTTTTTATATATAATTTATTGTTATTCTTAATTAATTGGGAAAAATAATATTAATTATTAAATTAAATTAATTACAGCAAATGTGCTAATATATTTACTTTATTGTTATTGTTAATTAATAATTAATTGGTAATTAAATAATAATAATTAATTTTGGGTAAAGGAGTATTTTTAGGGTTCAGGGTCAGTTTTCAGTTTTTGGGTAAAGGGGTATTTTTAGGGTTCTGGGTCAGTTTTCAGTTTTTGGGTAAAGGGGTATTTTTAGGGTTCAGGGTCAGTTTTCAGTTCATGGGTAAAGGGGTATTTTTAGGGTTCAGGGTCAGTTTTCAGTTTTTGGGTAAAGGGGTATTTTTAGGGTTCAGGGTCAGTTTTCAGTTTTTGGGTAAAGGGGTATTTTTAGGGTTCTGGGTCAGTTTTCAGTTCATGGGTAAAGGGGTATTTTTAGGGTTCAGGGTCAGGTTTCAGTTTTTGGGTAAAGGGGTATTTTTAGGGTTTAGGGTCAGTTTTCAGTTTTTGGGTAAAGGGGTATTTTTAGGATTCAGGGTCAGTTTTCAGTTTTTGGGTAAAGGGATATTTTTAGGGATAAGGGTCAGTTTTCAGTTTTTGGGTAAAGGGGTATTTTTAGGTTTCAGGGTCAGTTTTGGGTTTTTGGGGTACAGGGATATTTTTAGGGTTCAGGGTCAGTTTTGGGTTTTTGAGGTACAGGCGTACAGGGTAAAAACAAAACAAAATTACATTAAATCAAATAAATTACATGAAAAAAATTAAAATTACTTTAAATTATTACGTGTTTTATTTATTTGAAATGTATATATATTAGTTTTAATTTTGTTTTAATATTTTTATTTAATAGTTGTAAAATTATATGTATTTTAAATTTATTTTTACATTATTATTAATACATTTAAAAAAACGATATTTTTGATTCCGATATTTTTGTACTTCGATATTATTTTTTCGATATTTTTGTACTTACCTTAATGAAGATAGGATTCCGATATTTTTGCTGTCGATATTTTTGCTCCGATATTTTTGCATATCGATATTCTGTCTGTCGATATTATGTCAGACATTCGAAATAGAAACTTATAATCCTAGGTTTAGTTGCTGTACCTACATTGACAGTCATAACTCTACCATATACCGGCTACCATGATCCTAGACCACGTTAACACCATCGCTGCTGTGCATTTTCCCCCCTGTGCTGGTTTATTGAGTTTCCCATTGTTCATGACGAGCTCAGCTCGTCATGAGTGTATGGAGGTGTACATCATGACGAGCTGAGCTCGTCATGAGCGTCCAAGGAGTTAATAACGGGGCCCTTACAATACAGTATTAGGTCTTTGTTGACATCCAGAGCAGTTTTTCACTGTATGCGTACATCGCAACAAAACACTTGCTTTCAATACTAAACATACATAATTTTTTTCAACCTAGACAACACTAAGGACCAAAACAATACTAAGCAATACTAAGTAATTTATCACGTCAGGCTATTTTATAACATTATAAAAACAATAATCTCCAACAGAACGTACTGACAGAGCGCAATTTGGGTAAAATGTATAAGTACACCCTATTTACATGTAAGATGCACAAATTTAGTTAAAGCACTTAAAAGTGTCGAAAATATATAGAAGTGCACCTACTCACGAGTGTTTAATCAATGTAGAATGCATATTTTAGAGTGTGAAGCTAATGTAGTAATGTTTAGAAATGCTAGAATGCTGTTAAGACTCCATGTTATGTGGCTGTTGCAGAAGAGGATCTAATGCTGCCAAACGTAGAAATGTGCAGGCCGCATGGCAATGTATGAAGAACGAAAACGTGCCTTTACAGTTTCACATAAGATGGATTACTATTATTTAGAATATTACTGATCATACGTTAGAAATCATGTTTTGAAGAAGTGTTTCATATAATCAGAGTGTAATAGGTAGAATTTGTTTTAGTTTAAGAAATAAAGGTTCACAGAGTGCAGGCCTCTTGCAAAGTAATTTAGTAGGCCTGGAAAGATAAAGTCGCTTCTTTGATCTGCATGTGCTAGTTAAATTCGGGTCTCGTTAAGCATACATTTCCGACTATGTTCGAAGTTTTACGACTTGAGAGATAAACTGGAGGTCGGAATTTGGGGCCCAATTCATGGGTGTCTGTTTGCAGGTGTGAGGGGGTTCCAATCAAGAGGGTGATTAATAGAGCTCTGTCCGGGGAGACAGGCACAGGCCTGGAGGAGGCTTCAGGAATTTCCTGGGGGGTACCGGCATGCCGAGAAGAAGCCTGGGAAGCAAGGTCAACGCTAACAAGAAGCCCAGAGGAGTATCAGTATGGAAAAAGCCAGAACCGAAACCACGTGAGAGGTGTACGTGAGGGGCGTCTCTGAGGGGCATTTCAACTGTAATTGTGATTTTGTATTAGGGACAGCACCCTGGGGTGGAGTTAGAGCAGATGGCCTGAGGACCCTTAGAGAGCGGATGGGTAGGCAGAGAGGGCATGACTGCGATGCACAGATTTACATCAGAGACTAAGGGAAAGTGAGTGAACTTCTTTGGAAGTCACCACGGCTGACACCTTTTTAGGTTAAGATTCTGCTAAGTAGGGATGTCACCTAGTCTAGTGTAGGGACAGTCTAACCTGATTTTCTCTTTTTGTAAATGACGCTTAAGTTACAACTTGTGTCTATTCTTGCAAACCTGCTGATATTTGAGTTGGTTTTGGTGATATTCTTCTGTCGCCTAAGATCGTTCAGAGAATTCATGTTTGTTTTGGTGCCAGTATACCTTTTGAACCTTATATTGAGATGTTTGTATCTCCAGTTATCTTTGGCTTTATAATAAAACTTTAAAACTTATTTGTGGTAAGTGGTTCTTCAGAGTCGTGCCAATTATTGGTTTGATTAACCTGGTAGCGGATTGCTTTTTACTCTATGACAGGCAACAAAGATTCAGTCGACCTAAGTGGGGATTTAGATCTAGAATAATCAGATAAGAGATGAAAATCCCGCCTTCTCAGTTGGTAGCAGAATTAGGATGGTTGCCTTCTAGAGGAAGGTGATCTAGACCAGGTTAAGATTACCCCGAGGCCCCTAGAGATCGAGAGATGACCAGCAGAAGAATCACCTGCCGAAGAAGGTGCTGAAGGTACGAGAGAAAAGCAGCAGAGTCGGTCGAGAGTGAGTATAATAAGGGTCATGCGTTGTCAGATTGCGGTGTTTGTGCTGTATTTGTGTTGTAATGTCATGCGGAGTTGAATGCCTGTAGTGTGATTGAGGCAGGGTTGTGAGCGCGCGCAACCTGGTGAAAATCTTAAGTTCAGAGAAGAGCTTAAGTGGTTTGGGTGTATCGGACATCCAGAGTAATTGTCGACCATTGTGAAGGGGGTCATGAGGTACCATTGATTGCCCGCACGACCGTGATAGGGGGAATGCAAGAGTGAGTGTATGAGTAACGGACGCTGGTCGGAAGTTACTGTGTGTAAGTAACCTATCAGTTAAGACGATCGTCTGGACGTTTACGGAAAGACATTTCGTCAGTTGAGGTGACAATTACAGTTAGACTGTGGGCGTACAGTCAAGAAAAGTGATCGCTTGGTCGGAAGTAATCATTTTTCAGAGTATGAATGGGACGCATGCATGACCGGGATACGAGCTGAGAAAGGAGGGGAACTGCTGCGAAGAGGAGATGAGTGACGTCAGGGAGAGCCGCGTTGTGATAGGCCGGTTGGTGTGAAACCGCGCTGGGATAGGCCGGTTGGCAAGAACCGCGCTGTGATAGGCCAGTTAGCAAGAACCGCGCTGGGATTGGTGGATTGTCATCAGGAAGTAAACAAACGCAGGGAATTAAGGAAAATTGTAGATTTTGATCATGAAGTGTTTTAAATGCTTGAGAGCGATCTTTAAGAGAGAAAGGAGAGAATCATTTGACGGGGAAGAGGCCCCGCCAGAGGGTACACCAGCTCATTATATGGCTACGAATGTTGGGTTGCATACTATACTGTGGATCTCTAATTGGAGTAAGATTACAGAGGGGAACGAGGAACTGACTTTTCCGAAATACGGAACGTTTAGATTAGAAGTATTGCACCAGTTAAAAGCAGTTATGACCTCAATGAGACCTCTGCCCAGACCAACACAGTTTGAAGCCCTTAATGCGCGGATTAGGGCGGCGCACAACAGGAACCAGAACAGGCGTCAAGAAAGAGTGAGACGATCGGTAAGAGCAGTGCAGGATGCCAAATGGGATGAGGAAGCTAAAAAGTGGAGAGTGCAGACTATTGAAGTAGATAAACTGTACCCAGTGATAGAAGTTGCAGGAGACAAAAGACCACCAGAGGAGGATGATGAGAGCGAGACAGAGGACAGTCTGATAAATAGGTTGTTGATAGACAGACCGCCTCCGTACAATAGAGGGATGGAAGGTGCCGAGCTCCAAAAGGGGGATGGGGCTGGCATAGGAGAGTATAGACCACCTCCTATAACAGATAGGGAATACGCCAAAGGTGAGGAAACACCTCAACCTAGTCCAGTACAGAGAGTAGTTGGAAGGTTCGTGGTACAAAAGGTGCCAGAAACAGAGCGTGCCAAGTCCTATCAATTGCCAGACGGTCTCCAAGTACCCGTTACCATAGGTCCTATAGTATCGATTTATGACCCAGAGAAAGCACGAGAGGAGGAACAGGTACGGCTAGATAGGGAGAGAGCAGAAATGGAAAACAGGAACAATATGATTAATTTTTGAAGGCAGTTGCCAGGACCAAGAGATCGGAGCACCCCATTAAATTCAGCAGTGGATCCCATAATAGATCAGGGGGGTCCGAGAGGACCGATGGATCTGAGGGGACCACGGCCGAAGTCCTTTAAGGAGTTGAGGGCTGACTTGAGAGAGTCGGATGCTAACACGGGAACCCAGAGTAATAGGTCAGGAGCAGAAGCTGAGTGGGGAAGTTGAGGTGATGGAACGTTGTCTCACTGCGGGGCTAGTGAAAGCGGTCAGGAGTGCGATGGCAAAAGTCGGGAGAGTAGAGGGGCTACACGTCATTTCCATAACGGAAATGGACAGGAGCAAGAGGATAGAGGTGTAGAGTGTGGAAGGGCGTCTCGTCTCATTCACAGCGGGGGAGACCGAAGGACACAAGAGTACAGAGACAGCTTTAAGTGCACTCACCATGCACCTGGCGATAATAGACAACACTGGGATCGCGGGAGCATGGGGAGTTGCGAAGGGTCTTACCATGTGTTGAGTGATACTAGACAACAAGCGAATTGCGAAAGCGTGGAGAAGTGTGGCTCACTGGTTAGAGTAGGCAGACCCTGAAGCAGAGGTCAGACCCGGGACCAGGGTTCAATTCCCGACGCGGCAGGGTCTTGAGCTCAAATGTCCATGGACTCGATAATTCTCGCTTCGGTGCCTGACCTAATCATGGGTTCACACACTGCAACTCTGGGCATTAAGCTTGCTTAATCTCCACAACGGCCCCCCTGCGGCGGGATGCCTGGCTTTCACCTTGGGGATGCCCTGTAGGGGCTATCTCACAGGGAAAAGCCAGGACGGGTTCCCAAGGCAAGCGCGGAGATACCCCTTCGGGGGTCGATTCAGGCGCTATATAAGAAACATAATAATAATAATAATAATAATGGAGGGTCTTATCATACATTTAGAGAGACCGAGCAGAATAGACAGAGTGAGACTGGGGGAAATAGAGTATCATTTCATCACATGCCAAGAGGGGATGGTACTGCATGGGACCTAGAAAGATGGGAACATGGGAAGACTCCCCATAAGTCGCCTGAGCCCAGGCGTAGGGCTCGGAGCTGGGATGGGAGGGATGTCAATGGACCCTCTAGGGATAACACACTGAAAGCTGAGATAAAGGCAAGAAGACTCGATGTAACCAGTTTAAAATCTGATTTGGATGAGATAATAGATGGTACGTTGCCGTTGGAGAGGATTGACATATACGAGCAAGATGAGGTGCTGTTTATAGCAAAGGATATTACTCGGAAGGCGAGAGCAGTACATGAGAAATTATCTGAATTGGCAGACAAGTACATGGTAGACTTGTCGAGAACAAAGGCATTACAGGGTAACCATAGGTTGCATTATTCAGATCAGGACCTCGAAGAGAGGAGAACAATTGGATTAAAAACACACATAAGAGAACTGATCACAGGAATAAGGACATGGAGAGATCTGGATAAGAGGGAAGAAAGGTGGTCCAAGAAAGGGACTGTCAGCCGGAGCACAATTGTGATGTCCCCGGAGGGAGGGCTACAGAGGATGGAAGCATACCCTTTGCGAGAAGTAGCGAATGGGAGCTATGTGCATGTGCCCTGGAGTAGGGGAGATTTAGCTGCATTTACCAATTCCTTTCCTAAACTGAGAGAAAATCCCGTGGAGTGGCACAAACAGGTAGAGAGGTTTCAAAAAATCTCTAAAGTGCTGTGGATTGATTTGAACACCCTATTTGAGATTGTAGTCCCAGGAGACTTGTGGACAGCATGCAAGGTTAGTGTAGAATGGCCCACATCTGAACCAGAGAGGGATGCTCAGACTAATGGACCGTCAGAAAGAGTCATGGAGAAATATGAAAGGGTAATGACATGGCTGAAAGATAAGGTGCCACCGCAGGACATAGATTGGGTCAAAATAGATCGGACTAGGCAGGAACCCAAGGAGACAGTCCATGAATACTATGAGAGGCTACTGAAGACGTTCAAACAATACAGTGGACTAGATGTAATGGATCCCAAAGACATAGGACAGTTTGTGTCGAAATTCGTTTTGGGATTGAGACCTGATATTTGTTTGATGATTCAGCAACATTTAATTTGCTGGCAAAACAAACCGTTAGATGAAATTTTGAGATATGCAAGGTATTGTAGTGATGAAATTGATTCTAAAACAAAAAAACTTAAGGAAAAGCTGATGTTGGTTCAGATGCCTTCAGCTGGAAAGGGTGGACAGCAGCACCAGGGAACAGGGACCATGGGAAGAAGATCGAATAATCAGAATACGGACAATGAGGAAAATCCGAGACCTAGGGTAGACCTGGCTACCTTGAAAAAGACAACAAAGTGTCACCAGTGTCACCAGGTGGGACATTGGAAACGCGAGTGTCCCTATAACCCTGAAAATGGAGAACTGGAAATAGAGGAGGAAGAAGTTCAGAGCAGTCCAGTAAAAGGGACGACAATACCCAAGGGTAAGGTGGTCAAAGGGGGGACTTCGGCTCCTCGAGCCCAGTTCCCTCAACCACCCAAAATTGCGACAGGGGGAAAGACCTATAGGCAGATGCCTCTTTTTGTAGGAGGAGAAGAGTGTTACTATGTTGATCCGTTGACTGGACAGCGGGTGAGTAAAAAGGAAGACTGTACCCTCGGAGCAGTTCTAGAGGTGGACCAAAGGGGACTGTATGTGGAGGCCGAAGTGGCAGGGTGTCCTACGACCTTCTTGGTGGACACGGGGGCCACTCGATCCACTCTGAGATCAGCAGTGGTTCCGGACCTGCCAATGTCAGGGGAAACCATTCAAGTGGTAGGAGTTGCAAATAGGAGAATGACTAGCCCTTTAACGGAACCAGTACTAGTGCGAATAGGAAAATACAGCGATGAACATCAGTTTGTAGTATGCGATTCTAGCCCTGTGTGTCTGTTAGGAAGAGATTTGTTGTGCAAATTAAATTGCACAATATACTGCACGCCTCAGGGAGTAGAGGTACAGACTAACGATGATGATGCCACTTTTAAGGTTGCAAATTCAAAGGTATGCATAGAGTTGTATCCTACCTTGACGGTGAAAGAGCTTCCTTGGGACTTAAGAGATACGGTGTCATCTGAAGTGTGGGATTTCACTGCGGAAGAAATAGGACTGATCAAAGGAGTGGAGCCAGTGAAAATCATGATAAAACCAAATGTTGAATATCCAAGAACGCCTCAATACAAATTGACCCCGGAGACGATTGCAGGAATAAAGCCCATGATCGACTCCATGATTAAACAGGGAATACTGAAAGAAATCGTGGGTAGCCCATGTAATTCCCCGATTATGGGTTTGCAGAAACCTAGTGGGAAATTCAGAATAGTGCAGGACCTCCGAAAGATTAATAACATAGTTGTTTCGTGTTGTTCAGTGGTACCGAATCCATCAGTGATATTTTTTCAGATACCATTCCAAGCTGAGTGGTTCACAGTGATAGACCTTTGCCAGGCCTTCTTTTCAATCCCATTAGATGAAGAGAGCCAATTTCTTTTCGCATTTAAGCTGGAAAATTGCGTATTAACATGGTGTTGTATCCCACAGGGGTATACAGAAAGCCCATCGATTTTTAACCAGCTGCTGAAGAAAAATCTTGAAAGTCTAGTACTGCCACAGAACTCTGTTCTAGTCCAGTACATAGACAATCTACTTGTTGCGTCAGAGACAGAGGAAGCTTGTAAAATAGACACCATCACCTTGTTGAACCATTTAGCTGAGAACGGACACAAGGTGTCTCCGAGCAAATTACAGTACTGTCTGACAGAAGTACAGTACTTGGGTCATAGAATTGAAAAAGGGAAACGGAAGGTGTCACCAGACAGGATAGAGGCGATCATGAAAATGAATTCGCCCACGACACAAAGAGAGGTCAGGATGTTTCTAGGAATGGTTGGTTATTGCCGACAGTGGATAGCTAACTTTTCCCTGAAAGCAAAGCCCTTACAAAAACTGACGCACAAGGAGGTGAGTGATCCGGTACCATGGGACAAGGACTGTTTGATGGCATTCTTGCAGCTCAGAGAGGACTTGTGTCGTGCTCCTGCTCTGGGAATGCCGGATTATGAAAAACCATTCTTACTTTACTGCTGTGAAAGAGAAGGTTTTGCTTTATCAGTTCTAGCCCAAATTCATGGAAATGCCCGTAGACCAGTTGCATACTTCTCGGCTACTTTAGATCCAGTAGCCGCAGCGTTGCCCGGATGTCTCAAATCCGTTGCTGCAACGGGTGTCAGCATTGAGAGGTGCAAGAGTATCGTAATGGGACACCAGTTAGTGGTGTATGTACCTCGTTCTGTGGAACTGTTAATGACCAGGACCAAGACACAGCATTTGACAAATAACAGGCTCACGCGCTACGAGCAAGTTATTCTTGCTGCGGAGAACGTGACCCTTAAGAGATGCTCTGTCTTGAATCCTGCTACTTTGATGCCACTCCCCAATGATATAGAAGATGAAGAATGTGAAGATCATGATTGCCTTGATGTAACTGAACTATGCACCAAACCGAGACCAGATATTGTGGATGAGCTGTTGACTGACCCTGATGAAATTTTCTTTGTTGATGGCTCATGTGTAAGAGACAATATTGGTCAGTTGAGAGACGCTTATGCTGTTTGCACCATTACTGGAGTTGTGGAAGCCGCTTGCCTGGAAGGAGTACACTCCGCTCAGGTAGCTGAAATCATTGCATTGACACGCGCCTGTTTAGCAGGTAGCAAAATTTGAGTCACCATTTACACCGACAGCCAATATGGTTTCGGGGTAGTTCATGACTATGGGCAATTGTGGTCTCAAAGGGGTTACATGACCTCTTCAGGTTCACCTATTCGAAATGGGGAATTTGTAAGACTACTGTTAGAAGCATTACAAGGTCCGGCAGCAATTGCCGTTGTCAAATGTGTAGCCCATACGAAAAATACAGATTTTGTATCCCAGGGAAACAGATACGCTGATGAGGTTGCACGCTACTGTGCAGAGCAAGGATACTCTTTCACAGAAGTGGAAGCGGGTGGGACACAGGAAAAGACAGAGTTAACTATGATGCTAGAAACTGTGGACACCTGGGATGATTTAAAAGGCATACAAGAGAATGCAACAGACTTTGAGAAAAAGACATGGGAAACTGCAGGTTGTGTAAAAAGTGAAATGGATTTTTGGGTTTCAGCAGATGGAAGGGCACTGTTACCAAATGAACTAGTGAGTCCAATGGCAAGACAGATACATGGTCCAGTGCACCTAGGCAGAGATGCCATGTTGCGGGTATTTAGACAGACTTGGTATAATTCCAAGTTTAGAGTAGCCGCAGAAGCAGTGTGTCAGCGATGTGTAACCTGTCAACAATTGAATGTGGGAAAGAGAACACCAGTCACATGGAGTCACATAGGGAGGTCTGGTGGTCCTTTCAACCGGATGCAACTAGACTTTATTGAGATGCCAAAATGTAACCGCCTCAGGTATGTTCTGGTGGTTGTCTGCATATTTTCCAGATGGGTCGAGGCATACCCTACACGCAGGTGTGACACACTCACGGTAGCAAAGTTGTTGCTTAGGGAGTCAATACCACGGTTCGGGGTGCCGGCCTCTTTGGAATCAGATAGGGGAACACATTTCAACAGCGAAGTTGTGAAGATGCTCTGCTCTGCATTGAATATTGATCAGAAATTGCACTGTAGTTATCGACCAGAAGCTTCAGGAATTGTGGAGCAGATCAATGGGACGATAAAGTCCCGAATTGCCAAAGTGTGTTCATCGACATCCTTAAGCTGGCCTGATGCACTGCCATTAGTACTCATGAGTATACGTAGCACACCAGACAGGAGAACAGGTCTCTCTCCACATGAAGTTTTAATGGGGAGGGCAATGAGACTGCCATCAGTTCCAACTGCAGCGTTGTTGAATATCACAGATGATCTGATCCTGGATTATTGCAAGGGACTTTCTGATGCCATTCATTCTGTGTCTCTTCAGGTGCAGGCTGCTGAAATTCCATCGTCCAAAGACCTGTGCCACGACCTGTGCCCTGGTGATTTGGTCGTGGTGAAGAAGCACGTCAGGAAGAATTGCTTGGACGTGTGTTGGCGCAGACCCTATCAGATCATTTTGACAACGAATACTGCTGTTAAAGTTGGAGGTTTGCCCAACTGGATACACGCCTCCCATACGTGGAGAGTTCCAGCACCCCTGGAAGAAACAGCTCCTCTCTCAGATGAAAATCCTGCTGTGGACGAAGAATCAATAGAGGGGACCAGCCAAGCTGTGGGGGTGTCGGAGGAAGCTGGGAGCGTGTCAGATCAAGTGGAAGAAGGACAGGACGTCAGTGAAACTGACGTTGCCACAGAAGGAGAAAGTAGCTGTGAGTACGAATCAGACACTGATCAAGCTGCAAGTGATCAAGAGTCGAGTGCGAGGACAAGAAACAGGAGAACAAGGCGTGGAGAGACCAGTTGGCCAGAGAGAAGGAAGAGGCCGAGCTTGAAGTCAACTCCAGAGAGAACCCTTGCTCCTATATCAGAAGATTCAGACCTGGATGAAGGTGCACAGAATCCAGAAGCGGAGGGTCCAAGGAGATCAAGGAGGGTGCGTGTGCCCTGCAGAAGATACGCCACTCCTGAGTGGACCTACCTGGCAGCAGATGTCTTGTGCACAGAGATCCGGGAGGGTGAGGGAAGTGACAGTGACCAGCACTGATCCCATCATAAAGTTGTAAGTGGCGTTGTTGGTGCCTGGAGTTGAAGCTGAAGGGTTGCTGACACTCAATATTCCCAATCCTTCTTACCTGAGCAGAATAAGAGAACTGGTTTTAAACAGAGTAGAATTTCCGACTTTTGGCACAACAGTATCAGTACTCGAGGAGACCATTCTTCGCTTAGAACTGTTAGAATACGTGATTAGAGCTGCTGGAATGCGGGTGATCGTAGACACCTAAAGACTTTTGTAAATAAGCAAGATTGAGAAGATAACCTAGCGCCAAGTGGAAGAAGACAAAAATTTAGGGACTTTTCCATTTAGTTGACGGAGAAGGGCTAGGGTTGTCTGTTGTTAGTTGACGGAGAAGGGCTAGGGTTGTATTTTGTTACAGTTCAAAGGACTGATTTTTCAAAAGGGATTGCCAGCTTCCTGAGGTGTAGTTCGAAAAAGACTAAATGAGCAAAGAAAGACTGTTGAAGGAATAAAGAGAAAAGACTTTGTATTGGGAAGGAAACTAAAACTACACTGTCTTGAGAACATGGAGGCCGGCAACCCGAACCGCAAAGCGAAATGCATAATAGGTACACTTTTAGCGGGAGTAATTTTTCTTATAGTTTTAGTAGTTACTGTATCATATATAGTGGGACATGAAAACGAAACAAAAGCAACAGAAGCAAAGGTTGTGGTAACATCGAAACCTACTACTGCTGATAAAAAGGAGGACAATACAGTGAAGGAAAAGGCTTTGCTAGTAGCAGAAGCTCGTAGGTTACACATAGATGAGTCACAGGGAAACTTTAAATCAAACGCCTATGCCAAGCTGCTGTATGAATACATTGACGCTATGGAGGCGAAGGACTGCTACGTTTGTATGCAATTGCCAGCCTCTGTAGATGAAGGTATTAGGTATCATCATCTTCCATTGACTTATGGGATTACATGTAGCTTGTTGCTTAGTATATTTTTTGGACGAGATAGCTTTGAATACTACTTTTCAAATTTTGATGCTGTGTTACCAGAAGTCCCAGCTTACAAGCATATGAATAAATGGGACTATTATAAGAGTGAGGACCGATTAGGGAAATTTTTCATTCCTTGGAAAACTTTAGATACTTCACATGCCCGAAGAAATAATCTGACCTGCAAGGTATCAGAAATTGAGAAAAAGTTTATAGGGCAGGTGGATGATCGGTACAGGAGGCAGAAGATTCTAAAGGCTTCCGGCCAATGGAAACAGATTGGACCGAGGAGGAAAAGTCACACAAAAGAAAGTGTAGTAACTGTCCAATAGCTTTGGATTGAACACAAAAAGGGAAGCTATGTATATATAGGGGTAAGACCTACTATGAAAATGTATTCGTGGGAGAAGTAAGTTGTGAACATGCCTTCCAATTAGAATACTACACGAAAGATTTCTTAAAAGGAATGCAGGTGATCCCAAATGTGTATTTTGTTTGTGGAAGAAATGCCTACGTGAAACTGCCGGATAATTGGTACGGTTCATGTTATTTGGCAATTGCCTTCCCCAAAATATATCATGCTAAGGATTTAGAAATCATAGAGGGAAAAACTCAAGCCAGAGGGAGGAGGGATGTAGGCGATGCTGAGGTAGTTGGAGATGTATTCGGCGCTATGTTCCCTCTTCTGGGGTTAATACTGAATGATGTCAAGATCAGGAGATTGGCAACAGTTGTAGATAGATTATCCGCCAGTACTGCTAGATCTTTAATGCTGGTGGAGGGAGAGATGCAATCGATAAGGGCAATGGTTCTTCAGAACCGACTTGCTCTAGACGTTCTGTTAGCCAAAGAGGACGGAGTCTGTAAGGCTTTGAAGGTCCAGGAATGTTGCACTTACATTCCAGACAATTCAAAACCTCTTGAGAAGTACATACGAAACATCACTGAAATATACCAAGAAATTGAAGATTTGTCAAAAGTAAATGTGTGGGAAAAAGGGGGTCACGGAATGGGTAAAGTTGGAGGTTGGTTCGCAAATCTAGGGAAAAGCTTTATATGGTATATACTGAAACCTATCATCATAATAGTGATCTGGGTAATCATATTGTGGGGATTAGTGAGACTGTACCAATGGTATAGGTCAAATAGGTTGCAAAGATCCATGAGAGAGCAGGAGCAGAGACTAGCTGCGATGCAGGATAACCAATACAGGAGTCTGAGGGCTCTAGAAATGATAAAACGAGGGAGCATTGCAACGAGTTCTGTTTGATTCAAATAAGTCTTTCAATGATGGTGTTGTGGTGATGACCCCTAGAGGTCATCAAAGGGGGGAACTGAGAGAGCGCAATTTGGGTAAAATGTATAAGTACACCCTATTTACATGTAAGATGCACAAATTTAGTTAAAGCACTTAGAAGTGTCGAAAATATATAGAAGTGCACCTACTCACGAGTGTTTAATCAATGTAGAATGCATATTTTAGAGTGTGAAGCTAATGTAGTAATGTTTAGAAATGCTAGAATGCTGTTAAGACTCCATGTTATGTGGCTGTTGCAGAAGAGGATCTAATGCTGCCAAACGTAGAAATGTGCAGGCCACATGGCAATGTATGAAGAACGAAAACGTGCCTTTACAGTTTCACATAAGATGGATTACTATTATTTAGAATATTACTGATCATACGTTAGAAATCATGTTTTGAAGAAGTGTTTCATATAATCAGAGTGTAATAGGTAGAATTTGTTTTAGTTTAAGAAATAAAGGTTCACAGAGTGCAGGCCTCTTGCAAAGTAATTTAGTAGGCCTGGAAAGATAAAGTCGCTTCTTTGATCTGCATGTGCTAGTTAAATTCGGGTCTCGTTAAGCATAAATTGCCGACTATGTTCGAAGTTTTACGACTTGAGAGATAAACTGGAGGTCGGAATTTGGGGCCCAATTCATGGGTGTCTGTTTGGAGGTGTGAGGGGGTTCCAATCAAGAGGGTGATGAATAGAGCTCTGTCCGGGGAGACAGGCACAGGCCTGGAGGAGGCTTCAGGAATTTCCTGGGGGTACAGGCGTGCCGAGAAGAAGCCTGGGAAGCAAGGTCAACGCTAACAAGAAGCCCAGAGGAGTATCAGTATGGAAAAAGCCAGAACCGAAACCACGTGAGAGGTGTACGTGAGGGGCGTCTCTGAGGGGCGTTTCAACTGTAATTGTGATTTTGTATTAGGGACAGCACCCTGGGGTGGAGTTAGAGCAGATGGCCTGAGGACCCTTAGAGAGCGGATGGGTAGGCAGAGAGGGCATGACTGCGATGCACAGATTTACATCAGAGACTAAGGGAAAGTGAGTGAACTTCTTTGGAAGTCACCACGGCTGACACCTTTTTAGGTTAAGATTCTGCTAAGTAGGGATGTCACCTAGTCTAGTTCAGGGACAGTCTATCCTGATTTTCTCTTTTTGTAAATGACGCTTAAGTTACACCTTGTGTCTATTCTTGCAACCCTGCTGATATTTGAGTTGGTTTTGGTGATATTCTTCTGTCGCCTAAGATCGTTCAGAGAATTCATGTTTGTTTTGGTGCCAGTATACCTTTTGAACCTTATATTGAGATGTTTGTATCTCCAGTTATCTTTGGCTTTATAATAAAACTTTAAAACTTATTCGTGGTAAGTGGTTCTTCAGAGTCGTGCCAATTATTGGTTTGATTAACCTGGTAGTGGATTGCTTTTTACTCTATGACAGGCAACAAAGATTCAGTCGACCTAAGTGGGGATTTAGATCTAGAATAATCAGATAAGAGATGAAAATCCCGCCTTCTCAGTACTAATGGCGATACAAGAATAAACTGAATGGGGAAGCTGTAATAGATTAAAAAAGCGATATAAATATGTTGGAAGTACCGAATAAACTACGTTGTTGTCTGTCAATATGATTGGAATAATAAAGTTTGCCGATGGTGCAAGTCCTTGTGGTCAACTGGAACTACATTTCCCAGTTTTTTTGTACGTAGTACACAGACGCACGCTCTCACGTCTTCATGTGGGCGCGGCTATGCAACCCCGGAAGCGGGCTGAAGGACTGGGTTCTTTTGGACCCAGCGGTGCCAGGGCACAACACCTGAAACCTTCGTGGGTAACCTGCTCCGGCGTACAAGTCACAGAGACACGGGACACTTCCTTGGACGTCAAAGATTCAAGGTTTATTTTCTGCAGGGAACACAGAAGTCACAGGAAGTACATCGAGTGTAGTTCGGGGAGACTGCTTCAAATTGGTTCTGTGGATCGCTCCTTTTATACAGTTTTTACCCATAAGACAACATGGTACACAAAAGTTTACAACCCGGTTCCCACCATCATCCCCCAGAGGGGTCGCTTTGGTCGCTTTCAAACACATAAGGTCCGGATCATAAGTGCGGAAACATTTGGCGGTTCCCAACTGTAAAAAACCCATCTTCCCACCATTAGCAAATTCCAATCAGCAGTAAAGTAGATCGGAAATAGGAATGAAGACAGGTGCAAAGGAAGACGGAGACAGTGGGGAGATCGGAAAGGGTGTAAAAGGGGAGGTATCGGAAAGCATGAGATACAGACATCAAAGGGACGTGCCTAATGAGATGCACGGCTGAGACAATAAGCCTGTGAGGCAAGATGAGCCTCGCGCGGCGCCACCTGCCTTACAGTAGCATCCCCCTCGTCATAAAGACACTTACAAAGAACATGTGTCTTCCGCAAATATCTTGGGAGTCCCAGGGTCGCGAAGCGGACAGCGTCCGTTCGCTGGCTACTTGAGGGCAAGAGACAAAATGGATGCCGTATCTAAGATGGAACCCGTGGGTACAGATGAAAAACCCACATAACAAACGAACGGTTTAAGTTAGCACAGCGAAACTGCGCACACTTACTAAACTCGTCATTTGCGGTTCATAGATACCAGACTCGACCACATTCGTGCGAGTCAAAAACACCGCTTACAATTGTCACGGAACCTCAGACGCTCCTTTTGCCCTCATGTAGGCAAGCACTAGTCGGAATCATATTCGATATTCATCAGGCCATCGAGATGTTGTTGAAGCATAGCTCTGTCCAACCGAGTCCCCTTGGTAACAGATGGTTGTCTCATACACGTTGTAGCACAGAGGCCACATAAGGCAGGACCACACTGCACACAAAGGCAACACGTGAACAGGAACACTACCACAACTCCGATGATCATCAGAATCTTCCAACCCCAAGTCGACATCAGGCCCCAAAACCATCCAAGTAGCGTCCAATCCCCTACATCCACGTGTATGGATTCAGAGATCTTATGCAACTTCGAGATGGCTTGATAGACAGTGGGAGCATTATCTGGGATGAAAATGCAGCAGCTCGAATGGATCACTTTACATACCCCACCGCGATCCGCTAAGACAACATCTAAAACCATACGGTTTTGTAACGTCATAAGTCTCTCCGCCTGAAGTTCTGTGGTGATATTACCAAGGGCACTGGCAGTAACATTAGCTGTCGATTCTACCACTCGAGTCAACTGTCTCAGGTTCCTACTATTAACCATAGGTCCCCAAAACGGGAGGAAACCCTTGAAAAAGTCTCCTGCCTCTTGACCGGCAGTATCTTCTTCGCTAATTATGCCTCGTACAACTCTAGTCTTATGATAATCGGCATCTACAGTAAACGTCGGAGGCAACAGATTTGCAATGAAACATGTACCCATAAAGTCTGTGGGCAACCATGTGTATGCACGATCATGACAGATAAAGTAAGTACCCTTGGCAGCCAGAAACACAGGGGACGGGGTCATTGGCACAACGTAGGTTTCAGTGCAAGCACTGTCTCCAAATCGGGTTTGCGGACTTTGGCCACGACCCATGAGACACAAATTACCAGTGTGGGGTACGACCCATATTGGAGGCGAGCTTTTAAGCTGCTTTTCACTAGTGGACATACTGTATTCCCCTCTACTTAGGACCCTATAAGCTCGTACCTCTTCTTCAGGGATAAGAAAAGGATCATGGATCTCATCTTCCATATCCTCTATTGCCATTGATAGCAACTTCTGATACGAGGTAGGACCAGAGTTGGGGGAACGTGGTTCTCGATTGGGGTGGAAACCCAGTGCGCTTCGAAACATTGTTTGGAATGCTCGAGCTGACCCTTGGGAACTATACGGTAACACCAGATACGGAATTCCCTTACCCGTAGTATGTGGCATCAACCCACACACCCAACAATTAGTAGTATTAACCACTAACTGATGCTGATGGAGGAGCTGAATAAAGGAATTGTTGCGGAATTCTACACGTCTAGCCTGCTCGTGTTCCGGTAACATGTGAAAGGAATGAGGAGAAGCAGTAGTGGTAAGATTAGGGTGAGGAGTAGGAGTAGGGGTAGCAGATAAAAAGTAGGACATAGTGTAATACACCCCACCCGTCAAAAATGCAGAAGCAGTCAAAAACAATACAAACAGTTGGAATATAAAACATTTGGTACGACTGAGTTGCTGCAGCTTGAATCTGTATGCCTGAGCTCCTTCCAAATCATTTAGCTTCGAGAATGCCATTCCCTACGACCGTCCGCAACGTTTCTTGACGCACTTCGTTCCGTGCAGCAATAGTCAATCCCCAGGAGTTCCTAGGAACCGACGGCCTTTAACCTAACGTCAAGACCTACTGTCCAGAAGGAAGTACGCGCGCGGCCCTACGGCCTTCAATATACAATATGTATATATATTAGCACAATATTTCTCAGCTGTGGAAGGAAAAAGATACAAGGAAAAAGCTCGACATATGTACAAAAAAATCTCAATGATATGAATGTTCAAAATTGATCATGGGAAACGAGGATATTGCAGTTTTCAATTTCAGCAAAGCAAGAAAATTTTATTTGTCCTTAGTGTGAGATCGCAAAGAATATCGATGTTTCCCGGGACGTGTCTGCTCGTCGAACAAAGGATCTGTTGAAGAGACAGCGTCCTGCTGATCAGTTCGTTGTTCTGGTCTTGAGTCTTTTGCTGACAAATGTTCAACAGTGGCTTTCTGCTGCGCTGAGGGTTCTCCAACAGGCTGTGCGTCGCTAAAAGGTACAAACGCCGGCAATGTTTCTGTTTCTGTTGACGCAATGCCTTTCCTTACCCACGGGTCTGCCGGCAGAGGAATAGGGACTCGCTTACAATGGGTAGCATGTACCCAATTTTTCCGCCCCTCGAGACGAACGGCAGTCCTCGTGGCCAATAGTATCTGGTAAGGTCCGGTGAATCGGGGGTCCAGATTATTCTTTCGTGAAAAGTTACGGGTAACCACCCAATCCCCGGGCTGGAGCTGGTGGCCTGGACCCTCCGTCTGCGTTGGCAAGGCGTCGTAAACCTGTTGGTGAATTAACCTCAGTTTAGCAGTCAAGTTATGCAAATAATCAATCAACATCGGGTACTCAAGATCAGAGAATACTCCTGGCCTAGGAACCCCCCACACATTCGCAGGACGGCCGAACACTATCTCATAGGGACTGAGCCCTATTCGGGAGTGTACAGTCGCCCTAGTTGACAGTAATGCTATAGGCAAAGCATCAGGCCACGAAAGTCCAGTCGTAGCCTGAACCTTCGCTAGCTTTAGTTTAAGGGTACCATTGTAACCCTCAACCAATCCAGCTGACTGGGGATGATTGGCGCTATGGAATTTCTGATTAATTCCAAGGCCCTTACACACGCTCTTCATCACACTTCCGACAAACTCACTTCCGTTATCTGACCACACGACTCTAGGCATTCCATACCGAGGAAAGTATTCCTTCAGTAGGATCTTCGCAGTAGACAAAGCAGTATTATCTTTGAGGGGATAGGCCTCAATCCATCGGGAGAATGCGCAAACCACAACCAAAACGTATTTCAGGTTATTGCATCGCTCCATATGGATGAAGTCCAATTGGATCACCTCAAAGGGATATGAAGGAGGAGCAAAACTGCCAGGGGGAGTTGGGGTTCCTTTGCCAGGATTGTACATTATGCACACCATACAATTCTTCACCAGACGTTCAGCACATTTTGTAATTCCATCATTCTTCCACACAGGCGACAACAACTTACAAATACCTTTCGCGCTAATATGTGCCAACCCATGTGCCATTGTCACAACGGCCAGCACGTACGCATCAGGCAACATCCATCTTTTCTGATCCGACAAATCAATCCAACAACCATTCGCATCCAACTTTCCCGTACTTTCTTTCCACTTCGTCTTTTCAGTCTCAGTGGCCTCATTCTGAATTGCTTTCACACTCTCAAAAGTATCTACACACATACTTGATTCTGTAGGCCACCTAACTGAACTCGTCACATACATTCGAGTACTAAGGTTCCGGGCAGTCTCCTTAGCAATCTCATCTGCAAACGCATTACCACGACCAACATCATCTGTCACTTTACGATGCGCACTACATTTAACAATCGCGACTTGTGCAGGCAAAGTCAATGCATCCAAAAGATCGTTCACAAGCTGGCCATGCTGGATTTTCGTGCCATGCGACGTCAAGAAACCACGCTCTCGCCACAATCGTCCAAAACTATGCGCTACACCGAAAGCGTACTGGCTATCGGTGTACACATTCACACGTTTCCCTTTTGATAACACACATGCTCTAGTGAGAGCAATCAATTCTGCAGCTTGGGCAGAATTCTGATTCAATCTCGCAGTCTCAACAACAGTATTCAATGTTACCACAGCATAAGCAGTAGTCACATCGCCATTCGACAACTTAAAACATGACCCATCCACATACAGAGTGCCATCCGGGTCTTCCAATGGGGTGTTTTTAAGGTCCACTCGACCTTTTGTTTCCTCTTCTGTCCGCAAGTAACAGTCATGTTCTGCTACTTCATCTGACTCTGAGCTAATCGGTAACAAAGTTGCCGGATTTAGGACATTACAACGCTTTATCTGAATATGGCTTGCCAAGAGCGTCAACTCGTACCCAGACAACCTCGCACTCGTCAAGTGCTGAGTTTTCGTACGATTCAACAGAGTATCGACTGCATGCGGAACCATCACCGTAAGCATATTATCCATGACCAATCCTGCTGATTGTCGGATGGAGACCGCAGCTGCCGCAGTTGCTCTCAAACAACTCGGCAATGCTCTAGCTACTGGGTCTAAGGTCGAGGAAAAATATGCACATGGACGTTGCTTACCACCAAAAGGTTGCGTTAAGACACTCAAAGCACAACCTTCCCTCTCGTGAACATATAACGTGAACGGTTTACTGTAATCAGGGGTACCTAACACAGGGGCCGAACACAATGAATCACGTAATTCAGAAAAACTTTTCTGACATTCTTCCGTCCATGGTAAAGGAGTTGAAACATCCTTGCACGTAAGAGCCACCAATGGTTTCGCTAGCAATGAAAAATTAGGAATCCATTGTCTGCAGTACGATGTGATACCTAGAAAGGCACGCACATCTCTTTGGGTTTGTGGCACAGCCATTCGCGCAATCGCTGCAATTCTCTCTGGGGTCAATCTCCTTCCCTCCTTTGACAATAAGTGACCTAGATAGGTTACTTCTTGACAACAATATTGGAGTTTAGAAGGTGACACCTTGTGATTTAACTCACAGAGATGTTGCAGCAACGACACTGTAGCAATTTTGCAAATGTCCTGAGTATCAGCAGCCACCAATAAGTCATCGACGTATTGGATTAAGGCCGCACCAACCGGCAACCTAAACGCATCCAGTTGTCCCTTCAAGGCTTGACTGTAGATAGACGGACTTTCACAGTAGCCCTGAGGAGCGCGTTTGAACCGGAAGCTACGTCCACCGAGAGAGAAACCGAAAAGGTCCCTACTCTCTTCGGCAATCGGGATGCTGAAAAACGCATTTTTCAAATCAATCACCGAAAACCATGATGCAGTAGCTGGAATCAGAGTCAGTAGCGCCGTGATGTCAGGTACAACAGGAAATTGAGGAACCACAATTTTATTTACCTCCCGTAAATCGATAACAAAACGATAAACAGGCGGTTTTGTAGGATCAGTACGTTTAAGAATGGGTAGTACAGGGCTGTTGCACACGTTTCCCCGAGTCTCCTCAACAACATCTTTCTCGATCAAATCATAAATGATCGCTAACAGTGCTCGTTCACCATCAAGGGAGATACGGTATTGGGGAATACGTGGCAGTCGCACATTAGCTTTCAACTGAACAACATACGGGGAGATATCAAGTAGGCCCACATCATTTGGACCCGTCGCCCACAAAGATGCAGGAAGAGAACTCAATTCCGGTGGAAGCCTATCGAGAGACAAATACATAGGAGAGACAACCCTCTCTCCTAACGTAAGCTTTACACCCGCAGGAGAACAGTACAAAGTTGCATACAAACGTTTAAGCAAATCCAGACCCAAAAGATTTTCGCCACAACCAGTGGTCAAAATCAGCGGAGCTTCGAGCTCACGTGGCCCAATTTGAAGGGGCAAAGGGCGAGAAACTGGATTGCTAACGGGGGCGCCAGAGAATCCAACGGATACATTTGTTAAGCCAGACAAAGGTGCGCCAGGGAGTTTCGAATGCATGATAGAACTTTTCGCTGCACCAGTGTCCAACAGAAAAGGCTCAACGACGCCCGATGTAGCAACTGCGACGTAAGGTCCTCTCTGATCAACCGGAACTGATACCACTCCCTCTCCTTGTCTTCGGCTGTCCTAGTAATTACTGTCGTCAATTCCCTGATCGACGTAATAATCGTCTACATTGTACTGTGCAGATCGTCCTTGCGACGATCCACGTTGATCAAAACAATTATTAAAATTTGATGAATTGTCTGAGCGATCGTTTTGAGCACCACGACCTCTACCACGTGATGCCTGCTGCGAACCACCACAGCCTCCTTTAGACGAATTACCACTATTGCGTTCATTTAAAGCAGGACAATTGAATTTAATGTGTCCTTCCTGTCTACAATAAGCACATTGATTATACCCTAACGATGATCTTTGGAAGGAGGAATCGTTACGCGACTGCGATCGATTCGATTGCGACTGCGATCGATTCTGCTGAGGCGCATTCTGATTAGAACGCGGCGGATACGCTTGTTGCAACAACACTTTAGTTTTTAACTCTTTCGTCTTTTTGTCAGCACGGTCATTCTCTTCTTTCTCCCTATTTTCGTAATATTGTGCCGTAGCCAATATCTGAGCTGAAGTAGAAACGGCCCATGCACTTTCCGAATTCTTTAATTTATAGCTCAAATCGGGCAACAAGTTCGACACAAATTTATCCACGAACAACCTCTGTCCACCCTCAGTACCCACATCCTGCCCACTATGATCAATGAATGCTTCCTCGAACCTCGTGAAGAAGTCAGAAACACTCTCATCCTTCTTTTGTTTACAAGCTGACAACTTGTCCCAATTTACCCTTGTAGCTGGCATAAGCGTTTTCATTAACGTAATAATTCTTTGAGGGAGAGCAGTAATCAATTGATCGGGCTTAGTAGCAGCCACTTGTCCAGCATCTGCCGCTGTAATGGCAGCCCAATCACCACCTAATTCATTTGTGTGATCTTGGTGACGAATCTTAGCCCATACCGGCTGCGGTACGACGTTGCCAAACAACATATCGATATCGGCAAGATTCATTACTGTAGCATCTACGAGCTGCGATAATTCCTTATAATACCCAGTAGGATTTTTACGAGGATCGGGCAAAGATTGTTTCACCTGAAGCACTTCCGAACGTTTCCATGGAAGGTGTATCCATACTCTCTCAAAATGTGCTGGTATTGGATGGCCAGCATTAGTATTATCAGCTGGTACCCAAACCGGTGGAACTTCGCGCATGGGATATTGGCCAGACTCGTCTTGTTTTTCAATATCCTCAACAAACAGTGCATAAGGAATGGGAGCGGGACGAAGGGATAACAACTGCTCAATAGCACGTCGGACATTAGTATCTACTATTAGTCCGGTTGCGAACTGAAGCCGGAGGTTAGACAGGGCGGTCAGCACCTCGTCAGGCGCATTGGCCGCTATCTGATCATGTAGTAACTTACACATTTCGTCAAACACATATCTCTGAGTTGGTATGTTAAATTGACTAAACGTTTCAAGAACAACTCGGGGTGGATTTCTCTGCGGATTGTCCATCCAACCCATCGCCATATTATATAACGCAGCGCGTTCCCTGTTTCCAGGAAGCTGGCTACGTCTCTGAGGACCATCAGAACCAGCAGACCCAAAAACAGGTCCAAGCGACTGGAAAAAACTCGGTGCAATAGGAGAATTACGACTACGAGTAGAGGGAGAGAGATAAGACACAGGACTAACAAGAGAAGGAGTGGAAACAGTAGCAACAACGGGGGTCAACAACACAGGAGCAGTAGCGGGAGCAGGAGTATGTGGAAGCGGAGGAGCAGTAGGAATAGAAACAGACGGAGGAGCAGGAACAGTCGGAGGAACGGGTGCAGGTTGAGGAACTGGTGGAGGAACAATAGGTGGAAGAACAGGTACGGCAGGGACCACAGGAGCTGCGGTACCCTGTACGTACGGAGGTGGCGACTTCATTAGGTAGGACATTAAAGGATCCTCAACTGCCTCTTCCCTCTTATCCGACTCCGCAGGTAAAGCAGGATAACATTTATCTATGGTCATACGCTGTAGTCTCTCAAACACTTCCTTATCCTTATCCTCCTTATCACGCTGAAACTGCTCAGCTTTCTTTACAATGGTAGCAACATTATCTCGCTGACTACGTTTATTTTGTCTGATTTCTTTCTGTCGGGCTTCTTTGCGCCACAACCGAAAGGCATCAAACATGGCCGGCCTTGATTTACGTTCGAACAACTTCATTTCTAAATTATCTAAGATCGACGCCTCGAAGCTACCGTGAGGTGGCCAACGAAGGTCGCCGTCCTTCTTTGTATATTTAATCCAATAATCGTTAAAAGCAATCGGGCCTAGCCCATGTTTGCTATATAAGTCATAAGTAGGAGTTCCAACTGGAGGTATCGGACACGAGTCCTCCAGCAGGGAATCCGCACCACAAGGTCTGAAACAACTAAACAAAGTACTGCGACCAGGCATCTTGCACACTAGCCGAGTTTCACAAACTTCAAGGGTTACGGGATTTACCAAGTCCCAGCAAAGAACAAAACCCTCGGTTTTTGGCGGCTGCAGTCGTCAAACAAATACAACAACAAAGTACGCTAGCAAAGTGTCACCGACAAAAACACTCACACAGCGTGCACAACAAAGACACTCGCTAAAGTGTCAACAACCAAGAACTCTGGGAGCGACCCACAAATACTTAACTCAAAGATCGATGGCGTCACCAGGAAGGCCCGTCTATCGTCTCGCTATACCAAGGTCTACGCCAGGCGCCAAAACAGGTCTACAGTCAGGGCAGCAGTCCGTCGCAGCCGTCAGGAGGCGGGAATCTTCGCGGGAAAAGTCTTCGGGCCACTTATTTCGACAACAGGATCGATGAAGCGGAGTGCACCTTCCCTCGGAGATTTCACACGAAGTTCCTCACGATCGTCGGGCTTGGACCGGTACCACTGATGCAGCCCCACGTTGGGCGCCAACTGAAGGACTGGGTTCTTTTGGACCCAGCGGTGCCAGGGCACAACACCTGAAACCTTCGTGGGTAACCTGCTCCGGCGTACAAGTCACAGAGACACGGGACACTTCCTTGGACGTCAAAGATTCAAGGTTTATTTTCTGCAGGGAACACAGAAGTCACAGGAAGTACATCGAGTGTAGTTCGGGGAGACTGCTTCAAATTGGTTCTGTGGATCGCTCCTTTTATACAGTTTTTACCCATAAGACAACATGGTACACAAAAGTTTACAACCCGGTTCCCACCATCATCCCCCAGAGGGGTCGCTTTGGTCGCTTTCAAACACATAAGGTCCGGATCATAAGTGCGGAAACATTTGGCGGTTCCCAACTGTAAAAAACCCATCTTCCCACCATTAGCAAATTCCAATCAGCAGTAAAGTAGATCGGAAATAGGAATGAAGACAGGTGCAAAGGAAGACGGAGACAGTGGGGAGATCGGAAAGGGTGTAAAAGGGGAGGTATCGGAAAGCACGAGATACAGACATCAAAGGGACGTGCCTAATGAGATGCACGGCTGAGACAATAAGCCTGTGAGGCAAGATGAGCCTCGCGCGGCGCCACCTGCCTTACAGTAGCATCCCCCTCGTCATAAAGACACTTACAAAGAACATGTGTCTTCCGCAAATATCTTGGGAGTCCCAGGGTCGCGAAGCGGACAGCGTCCGTTCGCTGGCTACTTGAGGGCAAGAGACAAAATGGATGCCGTATCTAAGATGGAACCCGTGGGTACAGATGAAAAACCCACATAACAAACGAACGGTTTAAGTTAGCACAGCGAAACTGCGCACACTTACTAAACTCGTCATTTGCGGTTCATAGATACCAGACTCGACCACATTCGTGCGAGTCAAAAACACCGCTTACAATTGTCACGGAACCTCAGGGCCTCCTAGCATAGGTGATTGCCTGTACTTAGTTTAAAAGACGTTACCACCGGGATGATGGCTACTCAAAGCGGCGGGATCCTCGACCTACTAGGTGTGGATACGGGGGAGGACCCTTGATGGCGTAAGTAGAGCCTGCCGTTTAACAGAAAAAGCAGTTATGTTAACCCCTTAACTGCTGCCGTCGGCCAACGGTCGTCACGTGCACTACCTCCCCAGTGCTGCGCACGACCGTTGGCCGACGGGCCAGCATTCTTTCTCCGAACGTTCAGCACTGGGCGCTGAGCGTTCGGAGCTCTGAGGAGGTTAAAAAAATCGGACTTCTGATTATTAACATGTGTGCAATTGCCCTCACAGGCTATTTACTTCTCCCTTCTGCCTTAAAAACCATCGAATTACCGACATTTCATATATCTGGGATATCAACACGACCAATGTACCGGCATGCCTGTTGTTACGTTGATAACCCAATCACCAACAGGGTTTGACTACAGGGCTACCCCATTTATAAGAGGTCATACGTGGAGTGGATTCTCTCCCAAACTGGGGTAAGCTCAAACATAATAATGATAAAATCACTATGAGAGTGAATGGACTAAGAACATCACAGAAGTGACTATGAGGGTTTATTAAATGTGTGTTTTCGTTCTTGTGTGCGTTTTTGTATACTATGACCGACCTTTTAAAAAAAATCACGCCCTAGCGAGTACATTACATTAGAATGCGGTACGAGACCGACACTGTTTGATTGCACACGCTACAAAAAATTTGGTATGTGACTGTGTGAACATGCAACAATCATGGGCACATATGTTTTGAGTTTCACCTATAATATAAGCGTTGAAACACTGTGGTATTGAGCACAAATACATATTGGATTCATGCATTTACATCCAAATACAAATATGTGTTTGTTTTTGTTTTGTTCCCCTTTGTCTTTCTTCCCCTTACAGTTGAAGTGAATTTTTGGAGACGAAGGTCACGCTTATATAAGGAGCAGCTATCTGCCCTTATCGCGGAATAGTATAGGGAAATTCTCTTACTTACCTATTTTCCAGGGGGTCACGCCCTGAAGAAAGTTCAAGCACCCTTTATGGGGAAACAAGGGACAGAAACATGTTGGCAATAGGGTCTTAAGACCGTAACCTCCAGAGAGACCCTTAAATTAATTGGTTTTACTATCATTGCCAGATCCAAGAATAAAGGGAAACTGGGATCTGACATTGATTTTTAATCTTTATCCCCCTGGCCAAAAACGATCTCATTAAGCGCTCCCTTAAATATGGTCGAGCCCACCCTGACTTCTAGGCGTCAGGGTGTCCCGATGATGAAGCACTAGGTTGTGTGAGGGAATAAAATAACAAAAGGAATTGCTTCCTTCCCCACGCAGCAGTGGTGTTAATACTTCCCATAGGACATGCCACCTATTTTTGATGTATAGACTATTCTAGTTAGCCTATAATCTATCTGAGGCAGACTAGGTCATAAAGGGAGTACCTTTTTGTGATACGGTGAGTACTTGCCCCCACATTGTTCAACCTCTTCATTTCAGATCTGAGTAAAGCATTGGCTTGCAAAACTTGATGAACACACTGTGCAACAAACTGAATAACAAAACTAAAATTGTCATTTACGGAAATGGCCCTAAAAAGAAGGTAAATGGTACCTGGGAGGTAATCCAGTAGAACAAAGTTCCAGCCACAAATATCTTAGGGTATAGATCCATGAGTGCCATTCTCCAGGGCCCCACTTAAACACACTAAAGCCTCACCTTGCTTCGCTTATTGCCACCTTTCAAAAACTGCACAGTAACTTTCCCACGCCAACCTGGAAACCAATCCTGGTAGCAATCAAAGCAAAACTGATCCGAATGCTATCCTATGGATCAGTAGCCTTCCAGGGGAAGCTAAATCTATTTCTGAACAACACTCAGAGCTAAATCTTTTGCCTCATATTCCACCTCCGACAGAATATGTCCCCTGCACAAATTCGCCTAGAATTTGGGCTGCAAGAGCTAGTACAACAAAGCTTCCTTCTCAAGTAATCCCTAAGAATGGGCCTCCGAAATACAGTAAATCCACTCACTTGGCTAGAGATTCAGGATAACAGTCCAACAAACTGATAGGCTCACGCTAGAAGTGCGACTTTAGAAGCGCTGGATTTGCAACATCTTTGGGAAGCATGCTTACCTTATAATGCCTTTAAAATCGCAATGAACAAACAAAGCTATTATCATTGGTGCAAGACAAGGAACCCCTTCAAAAGCGCTAACGCGTGGTTATGCATGAATACATAAATATCACCCTACAGTTATATATTTGGATCTATCAAAGTTTCTACAAATCCTGATTTTTAGCACTAAGATTCGGCCCAACACCAACAAAGGATGTGCTGCTGCCATGGGCCCCTAAACCTAGCTCGCCGTCGTGCATGCAGTGTCTGGGGCCAGAAGAAACCTTTTTGCGTGTACTGTGCATATATCACCCTTTGCAGTCTGCACGCAGAAAGCTTTTACGTAACCTTTTCAATGCTCACGGAGTAAAATCATGCCACCTGCGTTTCTGCTTAAAAGGCTGGAGTGCCCAAGTAATAGCTTGCCTGCTAAAATGCACCATCATTGCGAAGAATCTATTTAAATATGGTGGACGACCTATCTGAAGAACTTATTGCTACATTCTTCTCCCCCTACATTTTGCACCTCCTAAGCACTGTCACTTTTATCTTGAATCTTTTACAAAATTCAGGACGACACCGAACAAGACCCTTGACCCTCGGGAGCTAGTCTAGGAATAATGATACCTAGAGTTTTTGAAATTACATTGTGGTTTCAGGCACACTTGTTTCTTTGCTGACCCATCAGTCTTGTATATGTTTTTATATCTGCAACGTGTTCTTTTATCATGTAAAGGTTTTAATTGACTGCATCATGATTAAATAATACAATACTGCCAATCTTGTAGTGGTATGTGAGAGTTGCAGTATAGTTGAATGTCTTAATGTTAAATGATCCACTATCTTCAACTCAATATGTTGCAGTATTTTCATACACCCATCCTCGTGGCCAGTTATGTAAGAGGTGAAATACATACAGGTGAAATATAAGTGCAAGTGATAAATATTTTTAAAAAAATAAGAAGAAGAATACAAGTGTTTCTTCATACATAAATAGTGGTGGGGTGGGTGATTTGAAACGTTGGGGTGTGTTGTGTGAGGGTGGGTTAATTAGTCACTGGCAGATTGTTCATGGGGTGTGGTTGTTGATGCCCAAGCTCAGTGGGGGGATGTGTTATCAACATGCCCAGCTATACAATACTGGGCCCACATGAGGTTGGGGTTCTGGCGGTGTCTTTCTTTGGTTTATACATTGTGCTGTCATGAGGTTTTATACCCATTATCCTATCTAATTGTGAATCATATTTTAGCCCCATGGTAAGATTTATTAGTTTAAATGTTGAATAAGAGCTTGAAGTTTCTAACAAAGTACGCTAACTTTTAAATGATTATTATATGTTTGATGTCTAACGTCCATTCTATCACAGGACTTTTTTGTCCCATGAGTGCAAGCATGTTGAGGCCAAACTATACAGATCATGCCTACTTCGCCACCTGCAAGATTGGATGGATGAGACAAGCATGATCCCCATACTCCAAACCGGCTTCAGACCAGGCATGGGCACTTTAACAAATCTGGCTACGTTGGCACTTTTAATCGAAAAGCAAGAAGAAGGAAAACACAGCTGTTTTCATGCTTTGTCGACTTGAAAGCCGCATTCGGCAAAGTAAGCAGAAATCGCCTCTGGGAAAAACTAAGAGCATGGGGCTACAGAGCAAACTACTGGACGCAATAATAGCCCTGCATAGTGACACTTGGGCAAGAGTGAAACTAGGCGATGGATGTAGTATCACCACCAATATAAATACTCAGCAAGGCCTAAAACAAGGCTGCATCTTAACCCCGAGCTTATTCAATTTAGTTATGGCAGATATTAGTAAATACATGTAAGCAGCCGAGTGCCATTTGCCAAATTTAGCTAATGAGGCAATACCCTTTTTACAATACGCAGACGATATAGTGGTGCTGAGCCAAAGCCCCATCGGGCTATTAAGAGCAATAAACAACTTAGCCACCTATTTGGATGGAGACAACTTGGAATTAAATAAAGACAAAACCAATGTTGTATGCCTTGTGGACCCTAAAAAAACAAGTTCAAATGGTTTGTAAAACGGACTATAATTGAAGAACAAGCGGCCTATAAATACATCGGCTTAAAAATGGGGAGAGGCTCCACACACAAGGAACACAAAATGGACCTAAAAGCAAAATCTCAATTGTTAATTTTTGAGTACAGATTATTGAGCAAAAAACTGTGTTGCCCGAACCACACACATCTTTTAAAAGTTATGGCAGCACAAATAGTACTCATATTGTCATATGCCCTTGTAGTCTGGCAAGGAGATGGAACTACTAAACGAGCTTCAGACGAAAGTTTATAAAGCCGTTTTAAATTCACCGAGGTCCACCACCCCAGCACAGATCCGGCTGGAATTTGGCCTTCAAAATCAGAAATTCCAGAGCATGAGCAGCTTCGTGAAATTATGCCACAAATTCCGTGCATCTGAACCACGGACATTGAACAATCTATGCTGGAAAGAAATCAAAACCCAGATGGATCAGGACACTCCACACTCGTGGCGAGCCTATATGAGAAGATCATTGGCGGAACTGGAAAGCCAGATAGACCGGGCAGCGTTTGGCAAATTGGCAAATAGGACGGCAAAGAAGAAGTCCTTCTTAGAAGATAAAATAACAACCTCGAAACGTAGACATGGGTGGACCGTGATTAACTCCTACATATTAACTAATCTGTTGGCCTCCTTAGTAACTCACTTCAGTGTAGAACTAAAAAAAAAGTTTCACCAATTACTGTTTGGGAATGCATGATTCAAAAGATCTACAACCGCGCTGAAAAAGCAACCAACACTGTCGACTATGCGGCTTTTGTAACGAAACATTAACTCATCTTCTTTGTGCTTGCCCCCCAGTTAAGGAACTAAGAAGGAGGCTTTTAAAACCGATTTTTAACAAATTAAAGATTTGTACGTGCAGGCAATCTGTGATATGTTGGTTGGAAAGGTCCTCTATAATGTTGGCGTTCCGGGGGGTAAAATATCTGGCAAAAGTAAGAGAACTTTTAAGGCAAGCAGATTTAGAGGAGATTGATACAGTACGAACATGGACGGCAGGGTGAGATGCTTGAGCTAGTGAAGAAGAATAGGTGGTTAGAAACCTCTGTCTCTACCTCCCAATCTCTAAATATAAGGGGTGTGTCTATCTTGTTCAAAAAACCCAAGAACATGAAAATCATACAGGAAAAGGTGGACACTGGCAGGAGATGGGCCATTGCAGCGGTCGAGATGGGAGGCATAGCCTTAACATTGGTGGTTTATTATTAGCCGAACCGTAATGACCCCTCGGCGCTTGAATCTTTATTTTTACATCTCCTACAATTTCCAGAGCCAGTTATAATTACTGGCGACTTTAACATCTATAGTGCTCGTAGTGCTCGATTAAGCTTTATTGTATTTCCATAAAGTCTCTGAATCTCTGAACGAGATAAATCTCAATCGATCAATCAGGGGTTTATATAGTGTCCTACACACCCGTGAGGGTCTCAAGGCGCTGGGGGGGGGGCTGGGGGGGGCGGCACCAGATCAGTTGAAGAGTCAGGTCTTGAGGTCCTTCTTGAACGTGTGCAGGGTCAGCGAGCATCTGATGTTCAGAGGGAGCTCGTTCCATGTTTTGGCTGCGATGTAGGAGAAAGCTCTCCCGCCGGTTCTGTTTCTGCAGATGCGAGGGACCTCTGCCAGGGCGAGGTCGGGGGAGCAGAGATTCCTCTTTGGTACGTGGAAGCATCCTCACATTGAGGGATTTGGGTCCGATGTTGTTGAGGGATTTTTAGGCATGGGTGAGGAGTTTGAAGGTGACCCTCTTCTCGATGGGGAGCCATTGGAGGCCTTGTAGCTGTTGGGTCATGTGCTTGTGATGCGGTGTCCTGAGGGCGAGTCTAGCTGCGGCGTTCTGGATGGTTTGGAGTTTGTGTAGAAGGGTTTTGTTGATTCCGGCGTAGTCTAGTCTGCTGGTTATGAGTGCGTGGGTGACGGTCCTTCGGAAGTCAGGGGGTATCCATTTGAAGGTCTTACGGAGGATGCGAAGGCAGTTGAAACTAGTGGCGGTGATGGCGTTGGTCTGGTGGTTCATGGAGAGGGAGGAGTCCAAGATGATGTTGAGGTTCTGAGCGTGGTCTGTAGGGGTGGGTGGGCTCCCAAGGGCAGAGGGCCACTAGGTGTTGTCCCAGGCAGAGGTGCAGGGTCCAAGGATGAGGATCTCGGTCTTCTCCGAGTTTAGCTTCAGGCAGCTGTCTTTCATCCAGGCTGCCACGTTCTTCATTCCTTCCTTCGAAGCAGAGTATGGTGTCTTCGGGTCCTTCGTGAGTGAGAGGATGAGCTGGGTGTCGTTGGCGTAGGATACGATGCTGAGCCCATGCTGTCTGACGATGGTGGCGAGGGGGGTCATGTAGATGTTGAAGAGCGTAGGGCTGAGTGATGATCCCTGGGGTACTCCGTAGTTGATTTCCGTGGGTTCGGAGAGGAAGGAAGGGAGTCGGATCCTCTGGGTTCTGCTGGAGAGGAAGGATTGGATCCAGTCGAGGGAGGCTCCTTGTAATCCCGCGTCATGAAGTCTGGCTGCAAGCGTGCAATGTGAAACGGTGTTGAAGGCTGTGGAGAGGTCTAGAAGGATGAGGGCCGCAGTGAGTCCCTGATCCAGTAGCATGCGGATGTCGTCAGTGGGGGCGAGGAGGGCGGTCTTGGTGCTGTGGTTGCTCCGTAATCCAGACTGGGAGGCGTCCAGGATGGAGTTCTCTTCGATGAAGACGGTCAGCTGGGCGTTTACAAGTCTCTCAGTAATTTTGGCCATAAAGGGGAGGAGAGAGATGGGCCAGTAGTTTCTCAGGTCCATTGGGTCGGTCGTTGGTTTCTTGAGGAGGGGTTTTACCTCCACCAGTTTCCAGTCGTCTGGGGAGATGCCTGATCTGAAGGAGCCGTTGATAGTGCGTCCGAGTTCTGGTGCGATGACGGTGGCAGTGGCGGCCCCGTGGAATATGTGCAGTGGGCAGGGGTCCATTGGGGCTCCTGAGTGAGTTTTCTTCATGGTCGCAGTGATGACTTTGACGGTAGTGGGATCCCAGGACGGTATGGTTGGCTCATCGGCAGCGGTGGGTAGGGGGTGGTGTTCATGGTTAGTTCGCTGAAGTTGTCGTAGAGGACCTTGATCTTCAGATGGAAGTAGGAGCTGAGCTTGTCATAGAGTTCCTGGGAAGGTGTGACGTCCATGGCTTCAAAGGTGGGTTTTGCAAACTGCTGTATGATGTTGAACAGTTCCTTTGCGTTGGTCACGTTGGTCTGGACTTTGTCTCTTATGAAGGTCTGCGCGGGTGATATTCCTTTAGGGCATTCTTGTGGTTGTTCCGTGCTTCTGTGGTTTCAGGTTTTGCCATGTTTTCTCTAGGCGTCTGCAGGAGTGTCTGCCTTCTTGAAGTTCTGTGGTGAAGGAGGTGTCCTTCAGAGGGCGTTGTTTGGCGGTGGGTGGATGGGTGCGAGCTTGTCGGCGCAGCAGGAGACCCAGCAGTGAAATTCACTGTCTGCAGAGTTGGTGTCAGTCGTGGCGATGGGGGGGTTTTGATGGAGGGTGGTGTTGAGGTGCTCCTCTGTGACCATGCTCCTGTTCCGCAGGGCGGGTTTGGATGCGGTGGTGCTGTTGAAGGTGAAGTGGACACAGTGGTGGTCAGTCCAGAGGGGCTGGGTGGTGCGGCTGGAGCAGTTGTTTGTTCCTCCCGTGAAGATGGGGTCAAGGGTGTGACCCGCTCTGTCGGTGGGTGTGTTGACGAGCTTCTTTAGTCCTAGGTTGTCGAGGTTGTCTAGGAGAGTGGTGGAGTCGGGGTTGTTGCCATTGTGGAGGTGGAAGTTCAGGTCCCTGAGTAGAATGTAGTCCGTGGAGGTGATGTCCTGTGGTGGGGCGAGCTCGGCGATGGTAGTTGTGGAGTGGGTGCGAGGTCCTGGCGGTCTGTAGATGAGGGTGCCGCGTAGCGTGGTCCTGGGGCTGGTCTGGAACTGAAAATGGAGGTGTTATGTGTTGGAGTGGGGGGTCACTCGTGGTGGATGTGGAGAGTCGGAGGGGGGTCATGTGTGCAATGGCGAGTCCTTTTTCTGGGCAGGGCGGACGGTCCTTTCTCTGGATCATGTAGCCATTGGGGATGGCGGTGGCGATGTCGTGCTGGAGGAGGTGTTGGTCAAGGTTTCCGTGAAGAAAGCGACGTTGGGCGAGAGGGTGTCGATCAGGTCCCAGATCTCTACGGCTTGTCGGTGCAGGGAGCGCACGTTGAGAAGGATGCAAGTCAGGGTTTTGGTGTAGCGTGCATCAGGCATGCCTTCGGCGGTCGTGGGAGTTTTGTCGATGGTGAAGGACCTACAGCAGGGTCTGCACAAGAACTGCCAGTGGGTGGGGTTTGTCGACCATCTTGCGCACTCGGCTTGTCTTCCGGGGTTAAGTGCGTGGAGGGTCGTTGAGTTGAAGCGGTGGGGTCAAGGAGAACCAGGGATCCCGGCGCTAGTTGCGGACGGGCGCAGATGGGATTGCCTTAGGCGCGCCAGCGGCGGGACCACGCAGAGTTTGGCATTATGTATGGGAGGGGGAGGGATGTGCAGCTGGGAGGCAGGAGCAGGTGGTAGGGGGAGGGGTCAGTGGTCAGCGGCGGCGAGAAACAGAGGGGAAAACAAGGGGAACAACAGCACACAGCAATGGGAAATAAGGGAAAAGAAAATAAACAAAATAAAACAGCAGCAGGCACAAAATACATTAAGTTATGTCACAGCGCGCAAAAAGGAAAGACCGGAATCAGTGTGCTTTTGAACCCTGTTACGGAGGGGCTAGCTTCCAGAGGCGACGCAGAGAACAGCGGAGCTGCCGGGGAGAGTGCGATCCTAGGACCGAGGTCTGAGGACTCACACGCGCTCCCCCGCAGTATTCGCCATTATGTATGGGAGGGGGAGGGATGTGCAGCTGGGAGGCGGGAGCAGGGCAGTAGGGGGAGGGGTCAGTGGTCAGGGACGGCGGGAAACCGAGGGGAAAAGAAGGGGAACAACAGCACACAGCAATGGGCAATAAGGTAAAACAAAATAAAACAGCAGCAGGCACAATTACACCAAATTAAGTCACAGCGCACAAAAAGGATTCTGATTTTATTATGCATATATCTCACTTTAATTGTATATATTGAATACGTGTTCATGCATGTTTTGTTGCCCTGAAGAAGTTCATAGAGGTCGAAATCTGTTGGCTAATATCAAATGGATTTTAATGAAGAAGATTGACAAGAAAGGATAGAAGGCCTCATTTAGGAGGCAGTACTGGCACGTTTGCACTGCCAAAACGTCACTTTTTTGACATTCCAGTGGTGCAATGTCTCACTGGCATATTTATAAGGCCACGTTAAGCCATGTTATGTGGCTTTTCATTGCCTTATAAATATGTGCCCCTTTCGTGTAGAAAACTGCATGAAAGTCACATTCCATGGGTGTTGCTGGGGGCATTCCCAGCAACATCCATGGCTTTTTGACACTGGCCCAGATTCACGAGAAATCGTAAGTCAGAGGCAGTGGCAAAAACGTACACCTCCCAAAGGGAGGTGTAAGGGAGTCACAACGAGGAGAAATATCTTTATTTCTCCTTCTTTTTTCACTTTCTGTGTGTTCTGCATTCTGCAGCACACATTAACAGAGGAAAAGGCCTCTTGTGATTGTTTTTGTGCAGGAATGTTTCCCTTCCTGCACAAAAATAATCATCCCCGCAATGCAGACACCCATGCACCATGTGCAAAGGTGCCTGCGTTGGTGCACGACAGCACCTGGTGTGCGTGTGCAAGAGAAAAGGACAGTAATGCACCTTATCTAATAGGTACTGCGCATTCCTGCCCTTTTCCTTTGCTATTCAGCAGCACAGCAGCAAGGCCTGCTGCGCTGCTCTACGGCAAAAAAAAAAGGAATTCGGCCCTGAATATTGAAATACATATTGGTCCATTCCTATTTCTTCTACAACAGCTGAATTTTGACTGATATTGCACAGCCATTGGAATGTTGAAGTACTAAAGCGGTTCAGTGTGTCAAGTAGCATTGGTCTTTGTGGTAAGTAGCATTGGTTTTAGCACAATGGGTTGCCATAGGAGCGTTTAAACAGCCTCAGGTGTCCAGGGGTGATAGCAAATCTTTAGCGACAAGACCGTGTACATGTTTTTCTTTGTCCTACCCATCCGTGAGGCACTTTGCTTCTTGCTGGAACTCGCCTTGGGTGCTAATGCCTCTTCAGAATCATCTTTTTAAGACCTTGTCGGAATTACATTTTTCACAACTGTCCCTTTTGTCAGTCTAACCATCTGTTTCTAACCTTTGGAGCTTAAGATCAGGGAAAGAAAGTGTCAGCTTTGAGGGTACATCTGTGGATCCAGTCCACTTTAGTTCTAATATATTCCTTGGCAGTTATACCTGTTCCAGAAGTCAGTCAAGGTAGATCAACCAGAAGTCTTGCAGCTTCATGAGCTGAGTGAAAGGTGTCCCCATCTCAGAGATTTGTAGGGTTGCTACTTGGACTAAACTCACACTTTTGTGCATCACTACAGGTTTCAGTAGTTGGATGTGGATCTTTTGAGATGAAGACTGATGTTGCTTTCCTACTATTCACTAGCAGTGACTGAGACGAGAAATGTAGAGGAAATGTCCCGATTATGTATCGGTAATCTTCATTACTCTTAGTCCTACCAATCCTCCTCCTATTCATTATGAAATTCCCACCCACGCTTCATCTAGCCCTTGTGTGTCAGAAGGATGCTGGGAATGTCAATCTTTTTATGGCACTCAATATGGAGAGGTGTGGCTCTTATTGTCAGCATTTCCTGGCATTTCTCATGAGCTGGAATTCACCTCACTAATAATGACTAGGACAAGTAGGACCAAGAGTAATGTAGTTTTCAGTGAAACAATCAAATGTTTACTGTTTTCTAAGGTAGGAGTCAATTCAGCAGAAAGAAAAGAAGTTATGTAGATGAAAATTCAAGTTCCTTAGTTTAGGAGCAAAAACCTCTTTTGGGCGAACTAAAGGCCTTATAGTTGTCATTGAAGAAAATAATTGCACTTGGACTATAGAGAGGAACTTCACAGCATCTATACCCTATTATCATCAGTAAGAGGAAGGATGACAGGGGTGATTGCCAGGACTGGACAAATTAAGCGAGTGAGAGGACAAACAGATAAGTGAAAGAGTCACATGCAGACTGATAATCTTTGTGGAGGATCAAGGCCAACGATGATTGCGCTACTCAACAGGTGGAAAGACTGATGTCTGAAAAGGAACTCAGCAAACGGTAGCAGGAATGCCTACTATTCATGACTGCGAACAATTCAGGGAAGGGAGAGAGGGCAACTTTCAATGGGTTATGGCAGGGGTGATGGAGCCACCGATTCACAAATTACGAGGGGATATCATGGTCTGTTGGTGATGGGTGCGACAATAAATATGGAAGACAAATGGTCCTAGACTAATTAATCTTTCAGACGAGTTGTACACTATTTAAGATTTGAAAAACACATTAGAGATGCAATTGATTAGTATACTGTCATAAATGCATATACAGTTCATACAGATATATATATATGCAAAAAAGAAGGAGAGAACTCTGGGTAGTTCTCAAGTTTAGGTGGAAAGCAGCTCCTGTTAGAGCGACACACTAGATCTGCTCACCTCAAATGTCTGTTTTTCTATCAAAGTTTTTAAGCAGAGGATTAGCACAGTGCTATCCATGCCGAGATAGAAAAGGACAAAGTATTTTGCCATTTATACAGCAAAGTCTTTAAGCATAGGACTAGCAGAGTGCTGTCCTTGCCGAGCTGTAAAATGACAAAAGCCATTTATCACTCCAGGCACAGTATTACAGCTTTGAATTGGTAAAATACCAACTCAAGCCAACCTGAAATGAGTAAAAGCAACCACTGACACAGTGTTTCGCTCTAATTAGAGCTCTTCAGAGAGGTATAGCTTTGTCCAGACACAAGGGAGCACCCAGTACAAGTCAAAACAAAACCCTTTCAGGCATAGAGGGACGCATTAACTATGCAAAAAAGAAGGAGAGAACTCTGGGTAGTTCTCAACTTTTGGTGGAAAGCTGCTCCTGTTAGAGCACTCTCAACACCAGCGACACTCTAGATCTGCTCAACTCAAATGTCTGTTTTTCTATCAAAGTTTGTAAGCATAGGATTAGCACAGTGCTATCCACGCTGAGATAGAAAAGGACAAAGTATTTTGCCATTTATACAGCAAATTCTTTAAGCATAGGACTAGCACAGTGCTGTCCTTGCCGAGATGTAAAATGACAAAAGCCATTATCACTCCAGGCACAGTCTTACAGCTTTGAATTGGTAAAATACCAACCCAAGCCACCTGAAATGAGTAAAAGCAACCCCTGACACAATTACCAGATGATGGTTCTCCGTGCATCTTATTATGAATAGTCATAAACAACTACCAGAACAACTTACATAGGGCAGGCCCAGATGAGAAACTGGTCTCATTGTCAACTACAGCCAGTTGTTTCATGTTATGTAATGAATATAATTGATTCTTCTTTTGATGTTTGTTTGGATTCTTTTTCCTTTTATCATATCTATCATGAGTACATGAGTACACCTCTTTCCCTTCTCCTCCCTTTGGAGCAACCTTTCCATTCGTAAAACTGAATTCAGCGATTTGTGTTGCGTTATGAGTACTTCAAAAACAGACATTAAAAAGTTGACATTTCGTTGGGTGCCATTGCCTTTTAGAGAGTGTGCTTATTTATGTATATATACATATATATCCCTGTATGAACTGTATATGCATTTATGACAGTAGGCTAATCAATTGCATCTCTAATGTGTTTTTCAAATCTTAAATAGTGTACAACTAATCCGTAAGATTAATTAGTCTAGGACCATTTGTCTTCCATATTTATTGTCGCACCCATCACCAACAGACCATGATATCCCCTCGTAATTTGTGAATCGGTGGCTTCCATACCGATTGCTACACAGGTCCATGGACATTTTTTTGGGTTACCCCATAATATTATAATGGGTGTGACAATAAGGCAATGAGGTTTTGTATGCTCCTGTGCCTATGGATACCGGTCAATCCTTGGGGCACAGGATCAAAACAATGCACAGAGACCTCTGATGTGAGGGACATTTTCAAGTAAAGAGTGGATGATCAATTGTGAGGATTCACTAAAGTTGTAGGTTCTGATTATGCTTAACAGACTCTGAGAAGGATGTCAGAATGGAGGCCCTGGATGTGGAAGACACTCAGATTAGCTTCTAAATTCATTTAATGGAAAAGTTCACAAGCATACAAAGCCCGGGCTCTTTTGCAGTGATGTGGAGTAATCTGATACTGCAACAACATCCATGGCACATGTAGCTCAAGAAGGCAACAGTAAAAAGGAGAGAGTACCACCCTCTTGTCACATGGATATTTAGGAGGAGGAGGTGCGGACACCGTGCAATTGCATCACTGTGTCTCTGTCTGTGTTAGACCAGTTGCTCTAAAAAACATACGGAGAGGTTGTATGCATCAAGTGTGCCATCCAAGCAGGAAATTCAGGCTGCTCTTGTGACTACAGCAGCTAGGAGGATACCAGGCACATTTCCCATGACCACCAAGGGCATTCAGGTAGATCTGGGAGAATTGCCTCTGCAGGGGTTTCTGTGGTCACCTTGGCCTGTAGTACGCCACCCCCCCAGGGGGGAAGGAGCATGACCATATTGCTGCTAGAGTAATAGACCCCCCTCAGTTGCAGGGAAACAGGCAAAAGAGGGGTACACCTTGAAGGAATGGGTGGCCTCCATACAAAAACCACCAGATGTGGGGATGCAGATGTTGCACTGGGGCAGACAGTCTCCAGTAGATGATTCAGTAAGAGAAGATGCCCCATCGAACAGTGCAGGGTCGGAGGTCACTAGCAATCATAGGCAACCTGCATGTAAAATAGCACTTAGCAGGCAAGAGGGCACTGAGTGCTGGATGACCACAGATCCCCAAGGCCCTCTAGGGTGGATCCAGGAAAGGTCATAGAAGGAACAGAGTGGGTAAACGAAAGTGTGCCCCCCAAACTAAGATGAATTCTGGATATACTACATAGAGATGGGTGGTCCCAGTGGAAACACTATATTACATCAATATAAACATCAGCTGTTAAATCCAATTATAAACAATACTTATTCACGGTGAAAATATCTAATCAAGTTGAACATATATTATATCATGTTAAAAAAACAGCACATTTGTCAATAAAGTTGTGCATAGGTGCCCCAAAAGGAGAGGAGGGAGGGAATGGTGCAGCAATTTGCAAAGGTGAGGGTAACCTAGAGAGGGAGAGCAGCGAACAGTATATACATCAAAAACATATAAGGCCTGTCCAGCCTTAATCAAGGCTAAATTATTTACCAAACCAGAATGTCAGAGAAGACACAGTGAATCTATCACTTTTGTCTGCATTTAGTACACAAAACATAGAGCTATTGATGTTTCGACCCAGGATTAGTGTAGGAAATTCTACTCCATGCAGAAGGGTCTTCATCAGGACCATAGGATGCACCTACAAGTGATTAGAAATGAGGCCTTTAGTAAATTGAGGTGATGAAAATAGGAAATATGAGACAGAGTCAAAATGGGCAAAATAGTTACCCTTATTCCACCAGGGCAAGTGGCGGAAATAAATGACAAAGAGGGGTCATTAAGTATTGTTTATAATTGATTTAGCAGCTGATGTTGATATTTATGTAATATTTTGTTTCCACTGGGACCACCCACCTTTATGTATTGTATTCTACCCAGGCCCTAGTGAAAGTGTCTGGGTCAACCCCATTGTTTTGTAACTTTAATTCTGTATATAGGCAGACAGTCGATGCCTCTGAGAGTTTGAGAGAAGGTGCGGCTGGCCCAATAGACCAGCGGTCCAGTTTTTGGGTGGTCAAGGATTCCGTAGTGGCAGAGATTCTGGATGGAGCACCCTCCCCCAGAAGGAGTAAAGAGCTGGCCCAGGGCAACTGGTTGAAAGTAGTGAGAGGGGACAGAAGCAGATAGGGTAGATGCAGCCAAGATCACCAGCCCCAGAGACATGGATGCAGGACTCTTATGCCAAAGCAAGGAGGATGAGTGTTATGCATGGGCTTGGGGTCAGACAAGTTATTCAGTCAGCGGCAGTGGCAGAACATATGCCAGGCAACAGGTAAAATGACAGCATGGGTGCAGGGCAGAGAGGCAGATTGTGTGACATAGCAAGAGATTAGAGAGTTGTTGATGGGAGCCAGTTGAAGATGAGTGGGGTCAACAGATGGAAGTGAGGTAGAAATGGGGAGTAAAGGAGAAGCGACATCAATGTCAGAAAAAGACGAGCATGATAGCAGTGGGTGGGTGATCGAGAGATGGGGAGGAGAAGATTATCCGGGCATGAGAGTATATGCCACAGGTAAGGCAATAGTGAGCATCCCACAGTGACAGGACATGATGGCACTTGTAATTAAGTGGCAGCAGACAGCACAGAGGGACTGCAGTAGAGTGGAGAAAAGGCGTCCGAGAGCAATGCCAGGACAAGAGGCAGCAGATCCATCAGAGAGTGAGTATGAGGATGAATGGTGGTTGGAGAAGGGACCTGAGAGGAGCACTGAAGAGGCAAGAGAGAAGAGGAAGGGCTGAATGATGATCTAACTTTTAGAAAGCATTGTTTGAGTGATGGAAGAATTATCTGAAGAAAGGCAGATGGATGCAAGGAAGAGAAGCCAAACTAGGAAGTAGTGAGCAAGAGAAAGTAGAGGAGACCCAACAGTGGGGAGGAGGGTCAGGAGGTGATAAGAACAGGGTTATGCCTGGCAACCTTAGTATGGTCTTCCCCAAAAGTTTCGCCTTCAGACTTCCTGTTTCTGCTGACATTTTTTTTGCTGGCCTTGGCTCTGTGCACTTTACCACTGCTAACCAGTGCTAAAGTGCTTGTGCTCTAACATTGGCCTACTCCCAAGTGGCAAATGTAATTTACTTATAAGTTGCTATTAAAGTGCCCTACATGTGCCCAGGGCATGTCAATTAAATGCTACTAGTAGACCTGCAGTACTGAATGTGCCACACAATTAAGCAGCCCTTTAAACATTTTTCAGGCCTTCCTTTACAGAGCCTGTTTGTGTAGTTTTGTACTGTCATTGCGACCCTTTACCAGGCCCAACTACTGCATTTTTATACATATAAGTCATAAGTCAGTAGGCTTTGTACAGCCCAGAGGGTAGAGTGCAGTTTATTTAAAAGGTATGACATGTAATTTTAAGTTTTACATGTCCTGGTAGTAAGAAACTCTTAAATAAGTTTTTCCCTACAGCAAGACCCTTTGCTCCCATAGGATACCATTAGGATTACCTTATTTCATTTTGTAAAAGTAATCTCCAAATGGGGCGAGATCCCTGGTTGATGTTTGGTGTCTCTGAAATCCTAATTTAACAAATGTATGGTGAAGTCAGATTTTAAATTCCAATTCTGAAAATGACAGTTTTAGAAAAATTGCATTTTCTTGCCTAAGCCATTTGATGCCTGCAGCCTGTCTATGGTCACATGACTGGGTGTAGTTGGCAGTTGCTTTGTGTATTCCTCCTAGGCAGCCACACACAATGGGAGCTTAGGTGTGACTGGATGGGCCTTTACTGGCAGGATGCGAGTGAGGAGCTGGACCCAGCCTCACTTAAACCTGACTATGTCCTGTCTACACAAAAATGGCTGCATACCCTCTGTAGTCTGACTGGAGGCAGGGCAGGGAAAGTAAGCCATCTGTGCACTTCAAAGGCATGCCTCTAGAAGTTTCACATCACTTCGAAGGCACAACTCGGTATAAAAAAACAGACCTCAGACACCACCACTTCAGAACACTTCTGGACCTGTGGATCCTCTGCCAGGTGGAAAAACTTTGATGCTGTTACAATGTCTATCACTCTGCTGGACTGCTCCTTTGAAGGAGCTGCTGCCTTGCTGTGCTGACCTGCTGCCTGCTGGCCTCTTGCCTGGGGAAGAAGAACTGGACCTGTGACTTCATCGTGAACCCAGGGTCCGAGACTGTAATAAAAGGCTATTTTACGGGCCTCTTGATCTGAGCCTCAGGGAAATAAAAGACTCCCCAACAGTTACTTGACCCGTTTTCAGTGAGTTCCTGACCCCCAACTGGTGCCTCTCACATCCTGATCTTTTTGGTATGGTTCTCAGGCTCTTGAAACCAAGGTTTTGGGCTCACTTTGATCAGAATGGGCCCGTTTGCACTGGAACCATGCCGCTTGCACCAAAAATCATTACGAGTCCCCGGAAGCCATCTCTTTGCACAGCAGCACCGGCAGCCAGCGGGGACCGCCAATGCAAAGCACCAGCCTGCCCATCCGCGATGCCTGGCTTGATCTTTGTGCTACACCGACTGCTGCGGGTGACACTCTCATTGTGACTCTCCAACACGAACAGAAAACTTCAGCTGGACTAACCTGGAAGTATTTTCGATCCACGCTCCATTGTGGTCATCCTGAACTTTACTTTGACCCGGACCAGCACGACCAGCTTTATGCTTTTTGGACACTATATTGCAGTTTATTTTAAAAAAAATTATAACTCCGGTTCTACTGATTGGATTGTTGTCATTTTTGTCTTGTTTTATTTATTCAATTAAGCTCCATATTTCTAATCTCCCATGAGATATTTTTATGTGGTTTGCACTGTTTTACTGTTTGAAGTGTTGCACAAATATTTTACATATTGCCTCTCAGTTAAGCCTGACTGCTCTGTGCCAAGCTACCAGTGATTGAGCACGGGTTAATTTGGGGTTTGCTTGTGCCTTAGCCTGACTACGATTGTGATTGCTGCTTTACCAGGGCTCACATCCCAGGTAAGTAGTAACTCAATTTCTAATACATGGGATAATTAAGAGAAACAAATGGATAGAAGAGATAGAGTGGACACCAGTAAGAGGATGGGGCAGAATACAGTGGATGTGCAAAAAGAGATCAAAGGAAAGGCGGATGAGGGAGAAGTGGGAAAGAAACTCCTACACACGGGAGTGGGAGGTGCTCTGGGCAGTTTGCGGATGCACGAAAGACAATATGTGGGAGAATTAATATGTGGACATCTTTAAGCTTTTACACAGGGCAACAAAGTGCAAGGAAGATTCTAAAGCAGAAGAACAGGAATTGGCAACATGCCAACAAATTGCTACAAACATACATAAGTGGAGAGTGGAGCTCACTATCTATACTATTATCAAATGTAAAAGGAAGCCAGAGGCAAGCAGGGGATTATTCAAATACATGGATGTGATTAGGTCAGTCAGTATCAGCTTTGGGGACTGTCTTGGCTGAGAGATGATGAGGAACTCATGTCCTGCAGGACTGTGAACATCCAAGGCATGGGTTGAATTAGATAGTAAGCTATGGTTGCACTTTATGACATCTGCCAGACCACTGATGGCGCTGCACACGGCAACCGGGTTGCTGGTTCCCATACAGGATTTTTCCTGGGGATCCCACCAGGGGGTAGCGGGGTGAAGCTGTTAGGGAAGGTGAGCATCATTAGCATCGGCTAACACTATAAAATGGGAGATTTGGAGAAGGGTTTTACTAAGGGTTTTAGAATTCCTTACATGTGTCTTATGATCAGAAGGTGTCCAGACAATCGTAAATCGTGTTAAGGCAGAAAGCAAATCATACATGACAAACTAACTAAGGAAGTAGGGGGGGTAGGTTGGCAGTCCCTTTTATAGCTTCTCTGATGTCTGATATCACCAATAGGGTTGGTACCTAAAAAGAATAAGTGGACTGCAGACTGATACACCAGCTGGCTTGGGCGGAAGGGAATTTGATTAACGATCATATTGATCAAAGGGATTTCTCGGAAGTGCGGGCTTTGAAGAGATTGATTGTGGTGTGGGGGAGATGGCTGTCCCCTTGTTTGGGTGCTGTGATGGAAACACGGAAGCAGCACAGTAAGTATTGAGGGTCCTGAGGCCAAGCCTGACACATGGGGACTTGAAGGGGGAGGATTTAAGCATGCACTCTTTTTGTATAGGATCAGAGACTCAGGGGTTCAACAGACTTGTGGGAGAACAGGAGATTAGACAGCTGAGGGGGGAGGAAGAGTGACTGCATATGGGGATATGTCAGACCTGAAGTGGCGGATATAAGACTGAATGAGAGTTCTTTTGATCGACGAGTTGAGATCAGAGGGGAACACAGAAAAAGAAAGTCTGAATCTGTGGAAAATTCATTGGTTGAGTGGCTGAAGGGTAGGCTGAGAGGCAGAGGCAAGGTGCTCAGTTGGGCTTGAAAGAGGCAGTGGTGCGATGGTATGGAACAGGCGGTATACTTTGAGGGCAGTTGAAGTGAGCACTGTGGGATTTGTGTGAGAAAGGGCCCCACACACGTGCATTGGTATTGCATTTGAGAGAAAATGATGCTGTCCAGTCTACATGCTTGGAAATTATAAAGATGGTGAAGAAGGATTTGGGGATGATGAGGAAGTTATGGTCTGGGATGGTTCTAATGTGAACCAGATTGTTGCCCAGAAGAGTGCGGCGGGGCGAATAAACATGCCGCCATCAACGGGACCAGGAGAGATGTCAACATGGACATGTGGGTTTTGTAAGGTGCAGGAGTTAGACACAGTCAAGCACCATGACATAGTGTTTGGATGCCTGCAATTGTTCAGGCATGCCGGGGTTGATTTATCCCTTCTAGGGAACACACTCTAGTTAGAAAAAGAGTCAAAGGTGCTGAATAAATGGCGGAGGGGGAAGCAAGCATCCTATAGGTGGCGGGGACCGAGGAAACATCTCGGAGGTGTTCTGGTGGTGCTTCAAAGGGCGCGTAGGGATAACAGGTAATAGAGCAATGGAAAGTAAAGAGAGAATGAGGGAAGGTAAGTACGGCCGCTTGGCCTAGGGGCAGGCAAGCTGGTGGGGCGGAAAAGAAATAGCGGGGGCAGGAGAAATACCAGAGGGGCCTGAGCAAGGCAGAAAACGGAAGCTGTCATTCTTGAAGTTAAAGAGTAATATGTTTAATATGGGGGAGGGCTGATGAGGGGCGGTGGTGGGTTGGTTGATATGTGTTAGAATATAGTGAGGGCATATTAGACTGTGTGCCTGGAAGGATGTTATTATTTTTGCGCCCACTTCCCCTTGAATAAAGTGGCTTTTTGTGGTGATTTTCCTCGCAAGAGAACTATGGAACTGCGCTTTATTCACTACTTCACCTGCATGTAAGGTGTCTGAAGGTGTCTGTCCCTTTTATGTACTTTTTATACCAAGATTATGCCTCAACTAATGGCAAATTCTAGACAGCAGCGCATGTGCTTCATTAATATAGCACGTTCGGCAAAGGCAGTAGGGTGGGTTATTAGATCGGTATAAAATAATTTGTGTTATTCAATTAAGAAACACACATTACTTAGCGCTACTTGTGTCTTGCATACAAATGTAGGGTTTTACCAGTTGCCTTCCACCATGCCTCTTGTATTTTAATGGCAACCCAAATATTGCATTAATACTTTTTTTTCTCCAGATTTATATAGCGCGAACTCGACCCGAAGGTATTGGAGCGCTTTACACGAGTAGTACCAGTTACACTACCGAGTGCCGACGCCGAGGCTCGAACCTAGTGCCCCAGCTGCAAAGTCGGCAGCTCTGGCAGTAAAGGCAGATCATTTGAAAATGTTTTTCATTACTTGTCCTGTTAACCATAGCCTACACTCTGGTGAAATAAATCTTTTATGACAAAAACCAGTGGAGGAACCTCAAACATAAACAATTAAAAAAAATCATGCCCTGTGCTATTTGTCTTTCTTTTGATTTAATTTGTTATTTTATAGTGCTGTTTTCCTTGACTGACTAAGGTATTGTTTTATTGGTGAAGCATAACACTTCAGACACAAAATGAAATTGTATATTGTTTAAGGTTGAGCGCGGATGCTCCATCTCTGCAGCTTGTGGCCAGTGTTAAGGGGGAGGTGGGGTAATTGGGGGATGGGGGGGGGGTATATTTTCCACTATTGTTCATTAATCTTTTGGACAAATACACGCAGTATAATTGGCTGAAAATGTTGCAGCATCTGTTGACAGATTAGGGGAAAACAACACAATAAAAAAACGTGGCAAACAACCACAGCACTTACTACACAAAAACATCACATTCCAATATTGCAACGCAAAGACACAGCACCACGAAAATACAGCACGTCACCACTACATCATAATGCAACACAACAAATATGCACAATCTTTCTTGTCACACATAGCCATCTCCAGAAACCTGCTTTAATAATACAGTGGTAAAAGGTGTTTGCGCCAGCCACTGCCTCAACTTGTCAAGGAAGAGGGACAAGAAATCTGAAAGTGTTTTATGATCCGGCCAATGATATCCATGATTAGGGTGACCAGATTATTAAAAACAAAAACTAGGACATTTCACAAAAATAGAAGGACTACAATTTTACATTACCAAGCTCACAGAATGACGGCGTACATCAGCACAGAATTACGGAAGAGGCACTAAGAAAATAAATAAAATGCCATTTTTAAAGTCAGTGTCAGTAAAGCCTGTTTATTAAATAGCTTTCTTAAACAGGTGGTTTGGAAAACATAAAAAAATTCTCCCACTGTTTTCAGTCAACTCGCTCCAAAAATCTGCCTGGGCAGCTGGGGAGAAACCCGGACAGTCCCGGGAAATCCTGGAAGCCTAGTCACCCTGTTCATGACTTTTTTCGTTAACCTCCCTCAGGCTGCGTGTTTATAGGGCACACATATTCCGTGTAATTTTACTATTGGCCACTTGATGGCACACTTGCCCGGTCACTGAACATATCTCTTGCAGCCAAAGTCGTGGTTGAATTTCGTGGCTCCAGTGATGATGACCCGGTTACCTTATGTGACAAACTTGTGTGCTTGGCTCTCCCTCTCTTGCTGACTGTACTCAGACGTAAAGGGCGGCGGTGCGGTGAATGCCCTTTCGTAATGTATTCAAACAATAGTTAAAAGGGTACTTTTTTAAGCTCTCTGACACAATTTGCTTTTATTTCAAACTAGCAGCCCGTCCCGACGTTGTCTAGGAGCAAAAGGCTGCTTCAGGGCCCCCGCCCGCCCCGCAGAATAGTTGTCTGTGCAAGTCCTGGCCCTGTTCAACTGATTTGGCCCACTTGTGTTATTTTTCTAATTCGTATGTATTGTTTTCCGTGTTTTATGTTGACCGCAAGATGTGAGGAAAGTGTTGTGTCACCTGTTTAATGTTTTTTTTCTTTCGAGGGCTCTTTCCGTGTGTTCGTTTTTGTATCCCTTCAAAGAGGTTTCCCTTTCGTTTTGTCAATTGTGTGATGAAGTCCTGGCAGTGCTCGAGTGATTATGGGCAGTTGTGTTATTTTCGTTATTCTTATGTCTTATTGTAAGCGTTTTATCTTGTCCGCAAGATGTGAGGAAAGTCTTGTGAATGTGCAGTTGATTGCGTTTCTCTGTTAAGAAATGTCGGCTTTTTTTGTTTGTGTTTACCCCCCTGTGACGTCGTTGGTCAATGGCCAATGGTTAAAGACTTTTTTTTTTGGTAAGCCAAAGTCGTGTGAGTGTTTTCTTTAGTGCGTTGTGATTGGTGTAGTATGCGATTAATCCTGCCCCCTGTGTGGCGTCATTTGAAACTCCTCGTCGATGGAAGGCCCGTCCGGTTTTTAAAGCGAAGGCGTCAATGTTGTCTGGGTAACTGCAACAAATGTGTGTATATTTCTTATAGCGCGCAACTCTGCTGTTTTTGTATATTGGTGTTACCGCGCTGTATGTGTGAATTTAAATTCATTGAAAGCGCAATTCCGCTGTATGTGTTGGGATTTGCAAATGTTTGTTAGAAAATCATTGAAAGCGCATTTCCGCTCTATGTCTGCATATTGTGCGTTATAATTCAGTGAAAGCGCATTTCCGCTCTATGTGTGCATATGTAAGTGTGTTGTGAAGTCGCTTGGCCTATGTTTGTTATTTGCACTTGGCACAGCCCTGTAAACGCCCACATTTGTTGTTTGAGACACCCACGGCCACGACCACGCCCCCAAGGGACTACTTTACCACATTTGGCGTTTTTGCTTTTTTAATGTATATGGTGTACATATCTATAGCCTATGTCCTTCTGCCACATCTCCCCTTTCAAATGGTGTATTGGGTGTAGTGATTGGTGCATTACTTTTGTAGTTTACCTGGCTCAAAGGTTTGTGTTCTCTCTTTATAATAGTAGTATAGATTTGTTTTTATTAACATTTATCGAAAATTAGAAGATTGGTACACTCAGGTTATGCTGTTAGCGTCAACGTGCAGACAGGAATATCACAAAGTACATAGTGATAACTAGTTTAAAGAGAAAGTCTTTGTACATGCAAGTTACTGGCGACCATAGAAATCCTAACCAGCAATACAAGCAAGAGCAAGATTGCTTAAAGTGGCGCATTGTAGTAATGTCAGTTGTTACTTTGCAGCCTTTAAATCGGAAGTCATTGTACCTCACAGATACTGCCTATGCAATGACTGTGCAGTACTGGAATGGGTGAAACAAACTGAGGGATATGGCACTCAAAGTTGTGTACACATTTGTTATTCTATCCCGTTCTATCTTGCGGTGTTCTGAGGTAGGGAGATCACCCCACTCCCAAACAGGCGACCAAGATCAACCGTGTTATTGGATTTTGATCCTCCAGCACACACTAATATCAACATACAAGGTCGTAATCAAGTAACATTCTCATAATTAAGTAACATATTCTCAAAGCTTCTGTCGTTCATCTATTCTTTAATTGATTCCTAGATCTTTAGCTAACACGTGTTTGGTCGCCGGGGGAATCAATCCCGCGTCTTCCTCAGGGCTAAGAATCAATGAAATATACATCGCTATAATGCATCTTTTCACTCTTATCTCATTCTCAAATGATGTGACTTCTGTGCCTATGTTATCAGCGTTCTATTAATATGGTGGCATTACGGTGGCAACCCATGGACAATTTCAGTGAATTAAAGTCAAATTTCCCGTAACATGTTAAGTGATTATAACTTCTCAATTTCATCGTATCCTTTTTAAAAATTCATTTCAAATCTTTTTTTCTTTTATTCATTATGTATTTTTTAAAATATATTTTTATACTCAACAGACTACTTCATTCTCTAATGGAAGGTCTTAATACGTTCAATTTGGTTTAATGATAATCAATATTGTCATATTTCCAATGTGCATAACAATACTGTGTCAATTAATGTAGCTTATTGTGTGAGAAACACCCTTAATGTGTAACTAAGCCATATATTATCCTGCTGTGTTCTGTTATAATTGTACCGGGTTCTTTCTTTGGGTCTACATTTCTGAAATTGTATAGGTAAAAGGAAAATTTAGGGGGGGATTTTCAAACCTTTTGCGCTGGTTTAGCGTCACAAAAGTGACACAATCCAGATTTTTTTTGTTGTTGCTATTTTCTTTCTAGCGCAAAACTTGTTTTGCGCTGGAAAGCACCCTCTAAGTAGCGCAAAGCACTGCTTTGCGTTACTTTGGGCCGAGAGGGCGTTAAATGGGTGGTACATGGGCGTTCCCATACAACCACCGATGCCTTTTGACGTAAAACCATATTCACAAAGATTTGTAAACAAGGTTTTGCACCAAAAATTAACGCCCCTTCAAAGGAGGCGCCAAGAGGAGAAATGCTTTCATTTCTCCCTGCTTTTCCGACTTTCCATGCGTGCTGCACTGTGCAGCACGTATGCAAAGTGGGAAAAGCTTTGCATTGTGCCTAGCAGAGTAATTTGTACAGGAAGTTTACCCTTCCAGTACAAAACGTATGCTACACTCATGCACACCCTAGCGCTGCAGCTCTCAGGTGTGTGCACAGTGCATGGCAGCTGAAATCAGGGCCGGCACAAGGTAAAAGGGAGGAGAGAGCCATGTCCCTAAAGATATGGTGCTCTCCTGCACCCTCCCTGTCACGAAATGCAGCACAGCCTCACGGGGGACCTGGCCGTCGGACGTTACAGGTGGCGCGTGCGGACGGCCGGGAGTCGTCTGAATTGCGCACGCGTAAAATGTCCCGCACTACTGGAACATTTTGCATGAATCCAAAGGGTTAAATGCTAATTCCTAACTATAGCCTTCCTGTAACCTTTATACTTTTCAGTGAATTTCTAAGGTTTTGTAACTAGTAGTTGCGTTTGCAGAGTGGTGGAGAAAGGGAGGCGGGCCTCTGACCAGCTCTCAGAAATCCTGCTGTGTAGGACTTACAGGTGGTCCCTCAGCAGTAAAGTGGATTTCATGCTCCAACCAGTAGTGCACCACAAGCCACATTAGCCAAGTGGTGGAGAAAGGGGGCATGGCCTCCGAAGACCTCTTAGTAATCCAGCTGTGTGGGATTTATTGGAAATAATAGGTGGGGTAGTTGGCTAACTACCTCTCCTGTTACCTTCAGTAAGTCCCACACAGCAGGATTGCTAATACCTGGTAGAAGGCCATGCCCCCTTTCTCTACCACTCTGCAAATGTGCCTTGTGGTGCACCACTAGTTGGGGGATGAAGTCCATTTTAGTCCTGAGACCCTAAGGAGACCAGGGGACCTCATCCCCCACCAGCAGTGCACCTGGAGATGTATTTGCAGATTAGTGGCAAAAAAGGGGCGTGGCATCTGATCACCTCTCAGCAATCTCGCTGTGTGGGGATTAGTGGAGGTAGCAGGGGATCTTGTTGGCCCCTAAGGACCATCAGCAGCCAAGGGCACTTCATCCCTCCACGAGCAGCACACCAGGAAGCGCGTTTGCAGAATGGTGGAGAAAGGGGGCAGGCCCCTGGGAGTTGCCAGCTTTTTTCCTACTTTTGAGAAAGGGGGGGGCCACGTGTCCCCGCTTCCCGGACTGTTTTAGGCCCCTGGGACCCCATCTCCTGGGGCCTGACCCTTTTTTAATAAAAAAAAGAGGAGGGGGTAGAATGGCCCCCCTCCCGGGCCACTTTGCCCTGGGGACCTCATCCCCTGGGACATGACCCTTTTATTATTTGTATTTTTTTTATAAAAAGGGAGGGGGGCTGTGCATCCCCACCTCCTGGGCCATTTCTGGCCCTGGGTACCCCATTCCCCTGACCATGCCCATTTAAAGTGGGCCTTTAGGGCACCCACTCATCAACTGGACCGTGGGGGGATCCTGAAGGTCCCCGCAGTTCCGGGCACCTCCCTGCTTCCTACGGGAGGCGGCATTTCTTTTTACACACAGGGAGCTGCTGTCATGCAGCTCCCTGTATGTAAAAAGCAAAGTGCTTCACTTTCAGCAAGCTCTTGCTTTCTGAAACCGGAGCACTTGTTTGCTATGGCATGGCGGGAACGGTGCTACCACCATGGCATAGCAAACTGCAATGTCCTGGGGGTTGGTACCCCAGGACATTCCTGGAGCCAGCCCTGGGGGTTAACTGTCCCCAGAACCATCTACAGCTCCTGAATGGGGGCCATGTGGCTTCATTGAGTAGGAGCATGTCCCAGGGAGGAGGCAGCACCCAGGGCCCAGAACGGCCCGGGAGGGGAGCCGCACGGCCCTCTCCCATTTCTTAAATATTGAGTTTGGCCCTTGGGAGGTGGGGGTCCCTATGGCCGGGGGATCTGTGGGGCCATAGGGACCACCACCGGGGAGGTGGTGGTCCCCTGGAAGGGGGGCCCTCAATGCTTCTCCATTACAGTTGCCCCAGGGAGGTGGTGGTCCCTGGGGCAGTGGGGGCAGACATGGGCCTGCCCCACACCTTTTTAAAAAACAATTAGCCCCGGGATGTGGTGGTCTCCGGTGCTGCGTGGGCCATGGAGGTCCCCCACATCTCTTTAATTATGTTTGCCCTGAGGAGGAGGCGGTCCCAGGGTTGCTGAGATGCCGCATAGGCACCCCTGCATTGTTGCAGGGATTCTGCTCCTACACAGAACTATGCACAGAGACTTGGGACCTCAGCGAATTAGGGCGTGCCAAAACTCACATTAGTACCCAAAATCCCCTACCAGACTAGCATCAGTGTCACATTGGCTCTTCGTCCTATAGCAAAAATACCAATTATTAGACAACCCAGAACATGCGACTTAGGTTACCTCAGGCAATGTGGAAAACAAGAACACTCTTTCGTTATACTCTCATATCAGTCCAAAACAGGGAGTAAAAAGAGACACGAGCAAGTTTGAAATATTTATTTCTAGCGCTGTGTTCTCATGCGCAGCACCTTAGCTAATACAAGCAGACATATTATTAGAAACAAGATTGTCAGCATAGTTACTATTCCATAAAATACAAAGGGAGAAAGCATGTTATAATGCTAAATGGAAACAGTTAAAAAATATACCTATATTTTACCCTCCCTTTCTAGTAGGTTATTTTATAACTACAGAAGGTCTCTTTGGGATTACATAGGCAGCCCCATACCTCTGGTATTTAGCAGAAGTGGATCACATCAAATTCTGCACAAGCTCTCAGCATATGAATGTTCTCCAAGTGTGTGTGATCATGCCTACGCAGTGCATTATTAAATGCGCCTATATCAGAGCTGGCCAAGGCTGCATATGTGTTATGTCTAGAACGTGCGCTGATCAGTCCGAACAACAACCAGTGTTGAAATAACCTTGAAGTCCTCGGCACTCACTGTTCAGACTAAGCTTACCAAGCAAGGCTACTAATGTAGAAAAACATATTATTCTCGTGTGAAGCAAAACACTCTGCTAAACTCTAAACAATTAATAAAGTGTGTGCCGTGTGCAAAAGGCAGCAGAAAGGAAAAATGGCGTTTAAACTTCTAATAAGCTCATGTTAACTTAACACTGTGTGAATGCAAGGCTCAGCCCCACGACAGCATTAACTCATGAACTGCTCCAGGACCTTGCCCACCCGGCGGCCTCTATTTAGTGAAGTGCGGGAGACCACGCTTCACTTAAAAAAAATTCAGCAGAAGTTGCGGATCCAGCACGACTCCTGCCGATTTAAAAAAACAAAAGTAATTTTTTTGCAGTGGGCGGTCCCTCTAGAACCCTAGGGGTCAAGGTGTCTCTAGCCTGCCCCCTTTTCTTTTAATCTTTTTTCTTGTCACTCGGTTCAACCAAGTCACAAGATGGCTGCCAATACTTCCTAGTTTGAAGTGTTGGCAGCCAATCAGATCTCAGGCACGAGATCGGAAGGTTTCACAGATCCACCGCGGCCACAGTTGTATATCTGAGTAATCTTAAAATTTCCCAGGAAATACTAAATGGATTTACACCATTTAAAAAAAGGGCGCTTTCTGGATCTAGAGCTAGCTTTCTGGAAAATTTGGTGTAATTCCATTAGCAGTTCGGACTGTACCAATGTCTAAAGTTTCTTATGGAATTAACATGGGGAAAAAGTGTTTGTGACCCACCTTTTTTCTTGGCCCCTGCTTCACAGATCACCCAAAAAGCTTCAAGACAGCAGCTGACGTGAACGTCAAACAAGTTTTAAAAATGTTATGAAGATTCACCAAACAACGCCAAAGATAAAGGCAACTGAAAAACAACTTTTTAATAGAAATCAGGTCCTAACTATGACTACGTACTAGCGTTCGCCAGTAGGTAAGACATATATATATATCAATATATATCGACAGTTGGATATATATACTATTTAGATGTAAATATATATTTTAATTAATTTATTGTCATTTCTTAAACAATACAATAATTCAACAACTTGAGCACATCGTTAATATCCCAATAACATTTAAGAAGCAAGATGCACATTACAGCAATTTAGGAAATGTACATTTCTTAGTGCCATAACTCAGATGATAGCTTGGTAAATTGTATGTTCCTAATATCTGGAATCCCGTGCCTTTCAACTGGTTCCTAATTTCCTAGAACCAAAGTGATATCCTGTTTGTGGATTAGGTTTCCAATGTACCCATATCGCTCTTGAAATCCTAGTGGGGGTTTCATTCCCGTCAGTTGGGGGGGAGCATCCAGTCCATTTAGTACACCTGAATTAGTTATCAAATACATATGCAGGGGGTCCCAGATGTCTTTTGGCCTAGAGGATACAGGGAGCAGTTCCGCGTAAGTCAATGTCTGCTCCTGTCAAAGAAGATGGTCCTGAATAAAGTCTTTAAATTTCGGAGTCCGCCCTCTTCCCCATCTGCAGAGCACTCTGCTCTTGGTCAGTAAGAGCCCCAATGCTACATACCGTTTGTATGCTGAAGGTAAGTCTTCTGTGTATCCCAGGAGCACAACTAAGGGTGAACCTGTCAGTGGCGCAAGGGTCATCTGTCTTAGAGATGCAAAGACATGGCTCCAATAAAATGTGACTGTAGCGCATTACCATGCAACAAGTAGGAAACCTGCTGCTTCCTGCCCGCATCTATCACAGGCATCATTGTCCCGTAGTTTGAATCTGAACAGTTTAGCAGGGGCTAGTATAATCTATGAAGATATTTAAAATGTTTGATGCACAGCCGGCTGCTCGCAGAAACATTTCCAGTTTGTTGACAGCAATGATTCCACTTTTCTTCGCTAAGTTCACCCAATTCCTCCTCCCACTACACCCGAGCTGTGGCCCGACCATCTGTGTTGCTTATCACGTGCTATGGTATATAAGAGATACAACATGCACTGGATTTATACTTCGTAGTAAACGGTGTAGTGTGGTCAGTGTAGGTGAGTTGTTTGGGAATTCTGGAGTGGTCGCCCTCAAACTCTGTCTCAGCCTAACATACTTAAATAGATCCATCGCTGCTGAGTCAATATCTGTAAAAAAACAGTTTTTTAATACAGAAGATCTCACTAACATAGAGATGTCTCCATTTTGTAATGCCAATTTTATCTAATAGTTGTCAGCACCTTAATTCCTGGGTTACTTCTAGGTCGGGGTGGCGAGCCACTGGGAGTAAAGGTGATTATATTATTGCAATGTCTAACCTTTTTGCAATTTTTGCCTCGTAATTACAGTACATGCCACAGTGAGCCAGTATCTCTCGCTCTCGCCTGTGTGGCTATGAATCCTGACATAGGCGTTGGCTGCATATATAGTACTGTTCTACCGCTAAATGTGGCATATATGGAAGGAGCGTGCACCAATCAGGGGCCTCAAATCCCCTTTGCGCAAATGGCAAGGTCAGGATCTCCCACTTTAGTCGGAGTTGTTTCCCCCACCAGGCAAGCCAAATCATTTGAGTTTTCCATTTCTTAAAGAAGACGTGTCCCGGAGCATGAGGGATATTCATGAATAAATGCAATAGTTTTGGTAGGAAGACCATTTTCATCAGGGATATCCTTCCTGCGACAGACAAGGGCAGGGCGATCTATATAGTGACTGATTCTGTTAGGTGCTCTAGTATAATAGTCAATGATATTGCAAATTTTTCCTTTTATTCCAAAAACAGCAAGTATTAAAAACCTTTTTAACTCTATAGAGTCCGAATGCTGAGAGGCTAACTCTGTCAGCAGTAATATTACCCTACATGAGTTTACCAATAAGTCACAAGGTTTTTGAGCCACTAGGATAGACTCTCAATTATTTCATATAAGAAGTGTTGAAGAGGTCGAAATACAAAAGTACTTCTAAGATATTTTGAGTTGAAACAAAGGTGGAAGGAATTTTCTATGTTTGTCCTGAAGAAGGTGGACGTATTCGTATAGTTCCACCGAAACGCGTCAATGCAATGAATGTTGTTAAATCTGAAACAGGACGAGCAGCAAAGAGGCCAAAAATTACTGTCCCTTGCCCTGTCTTTAGTTTTCTCAGATTAACTATGCAAAGGCGGACTGGTGTTGCCTTTCTTTTTGTTCCTTCCGTGTGTTAGTTTGCTGCTATAATTGTATATTTATGTTATGTTTCTTAGGAATTATGGATTTTAATTGTACTTTTTGTTGTGGGAACTCTTGAACCCATTTTCAACATTGAAATGTATTGATCTGTTATTGTGCACTTTTTAATACTTGCTGTTTTTGGAATAAAAGGAAACATTTGCAATATCATTGAATAACCCCCTTTGGAGTTGCTCCAAGTGTATGAGTGTGATATATTGATATTTGAGGTGTAAGTTAATTAATGCCTGCAGTTGCATTGGACTTTTTGGGGACTTGCGTGTGGCAAGGAGCTGGAAGCGCGACTCAAGATCGAGAAGCGTGTCGCAGAGCTGCCACTTCACAACAGGAAGCGCCTTGCATCATCGGAGGAGAGGATCGACGTCGTAGCAGACGCCGTTGCATCACCGGGAAGTGCGTCGCAGGAGTAGAGGATCAACGTTGTATTAGATGCCGGGCATCTCCGAGAAACGTGTCACAGGGCCTGTCGTGGCTCATCGCCGGAGAAGAGGATCGAGGTTGCAGCAGACGCCACCGCATCAACAAGAAGAGTGTTGCAGGGCCTGTCACAGCTCGCATCATTGTGGAAGCAACCAGCATCGCCAGGAGAGATGATCGACACCGCAGCAGACACCGCCGCATCACTGGGATGCGTGTCACAGGGCCTGTCGATGCTCGCATCGTGTGAAGCTTCTCACATCGCCAGGGGAGAAGGTCGACATTGCAGCATCACCAGGAAGCGTGTCGCATCAAGGAGAAAGCGCCATCTTTATGTCTGTAGACCAGATCTTCAACTCATCACTGTCCTTGCGTACCAGGGACTACCGCACCACCTTTCCTTCAACACTTTCGTTGCCCTGCGTGTTGCATCTAAAGGTACATTGATTCAAAGTGTTGCATTTTAAGATCTAAAGAGAACTAGGTTAATTCTACCATTTTAAGTACAGTATTGTGGATTTTTGTCGTTTGTGGTCTTGTGATAAGTCCATATAAAGAATACCTATTTTTGATATAAAACCTGTGTGGTGTCCATCTATAGTGTTGTCACTTGATTACTGTATCTGTTCACAAATGCTTTACACACTGCCTCTGAGATAATCCTGTCTGCTTGTGCCAAGCTAACAAGGGTGTGAGAGTGTATCCCCCTTACCCTGACTATAGGCAACAGTCCCTATTTTTCACACGTACCTACATGTGCCAACTGGGGCCCCTGAAATCTCACAGTGAGCAACTAATTTCTTGCTCTGTTGTTTTATCTCACTCTCTAATTGGGTGAGCATTGTGCGTAGATCTCCGAGAACCCCCACCCCCTTTGGCAATGCATATCCCTCTGATGGTGACTTTAAGTGCCTCCCACACTGTCGCCATTTGCTTAACCGATCCCACGTTACGTTGGAGGTAGTCTTGGATTTTCAGGTCCATTTCCGTTTGAGATGCCGCATCTAAGAGCATAGCGGGATTTAGTCTCCAATTCATATAAGGAAGCACCCAGCTGGCAGAGTGAGGCTCATAACCACTGGGGAGTGAACCGAATGGGTGTGTGCAAGGTATTCCACATACGTCAGCCATGTGTTGAGCCCCTTAGAAATCGCCCAGTAATCCAGCCTTGACCATGCCGCATGTACAGCAGTATAATATGTACCTTCTCTCCATTCTGGGTGTAGATATCGCTGGGTGTCTTTTAGACAGTTCTCTGTTATGGTATCACATACTTGTTTTTGGATGTGTGTATAATGATATGGCTGTGGGTGTGATCTGTCCAGCGTCGAGTTAAGTGTCGGGTTTAAATCCCCACCCCAAATAACATGAGCGGAGCCTATATCTATTATTTTCCCCATAGATTGGCAAAAACCATTGGGTCATCAATATTGGGCCCGTAACAGCTAACTAGTGATACAGAGAGAGAAGCCAGTTTACCCCACATTATGCTGAAGCGGCCTTGAGGGTCCGAAATGGAGCCCATATGTATATACAGAGTGTTTTTTTTAACTTGGACTACTCTGCTTTGCGAGTAGGTAGAGAAGGATGCAAAGCAGGTGTGCCCTGCTAATCTGCCAGCGAATCATTAGGGCCGCTTAGGGTCGAGGACATATATATATATATATATATATATATATATAGTCACTAAAAAAAACATAGGTTTCAGGGACGTTTTAGTTAGTTGAACATTTGACTCGTATAAAAACCAGAGAAATTTGCCTGTTATAGTTAGTTGACCTAACTTTAACTCGCGCGCCTGTAATGCACTGCTGATGATGTCACATATTACATCACTCATGACATGGTCAGTGAAATCACTGATGAAATCTCAAATGACTTCACCCATGACATCACTCATGACATCATCCACATGATAATCTGATGCACATACTGATACCCTAATATAAACTTTGATACACCCATTCTAAAATGCAGACCACTATTTTTGAAATATACACACAAGAATGCTATATACTACATACCACTCACTATTTCTTAGGTCTACACACACATCCAGTCACTTCTACATGTAGTTACTCATCAATACAGGACTCTAATGTGCACTCATACATCTATACATGCAGTCAGACTCTGCCACTCATCCATAGAGTTACTCACACACATAGCCAGTAATGCAAAGAATCAATCACATACCCATTTACCCATGTATACAGTTATATACACCAACTCCGTTATTTATATACACACCACATCACTTATTTATACAGATACTAACACATATTTACTGTCTTATACAATCCCTGATAGAAGCAGACACTTATTTATACACCCACTCTTCAAATAACTTAGTCTCACATATAGTCATTTATTTACTCCAACACTCACATATAGTGCCTTAAAACATATGTAGTTAGTCACAGATATACCACTGAGACACTCATTCACTCACCAACACACCCATTCACACACCAACTCACCCATACAGCCCTTTCCAGATGCACCTTTTAATCCATACCACAAGTGAACCACCCCCTTAGACATCTATGCACAGAGTCATATACTCCTCCACCCACACTCAGGGACCCATACAAATACTCAGACTACAAATCCATAACCTATATAGACACTCGTGTAGCTATTCAGCAACCCATGCAGTTGCTTACACACCAACTGAGAGACTAATACAGATTTTCACATAGTTTAGTCAGTAACCCATGCATTCAGTAAGACACGTTCAATCACTCACTTATACAGTCAGTCATGCACCTATGAAATAACCCCTTTAGACACTTGTAAATGCATTCATTCTTCAATACACCTTGGCATATATATATAAAACATATTGTCAGGTTTTACCGATGTGCCTACACTCGCATATAGTGCCTTAAAACATATGTAGTTAGTCACAGATGTACCACTGAGACACTCATTCACTCACCAACACACCCATTCACACACTAACTCACCCATACAGCCCTTTCCAGATGCACCCTTTAATCCATACCACAAGTGAACCACCCCCTTAGACATCTATGCACAGACTCATATACTCCTCCACCCACACTCAGGGACCCATACAAATACTCAGACTACAAATCCATAACCTATATAGACACTCGTGTAGCTATTCAGCAACCCATGCAGTTGCTTACACACCAACTGAGAGACTAATACAGATTTTCACATAGTTTAGTCAGTAACCCATGCATTCAGTAAGACACGTTCAATCACTCACTTATACAGTCAGTCACGCACCTATGAAATAACCCCTTTAGACACTTGTAAATGCATTCATTCTTCAATACACCTTGGCATATATATATAAAACATATTGTCAGGTTTTACCGATGCGCCTACCTGTATGTTAGACTAAATGACCAAATTTCCCATAAGTCTAAGGGGGTTGGACTACAACTCCCATGATCCTACAGGACACCCGGATATAGCCCGGCCTGACTGGAGGGAAGGCGTACCTGATTCTGATCTTAGGAGCGGGAGCAGCTGCTCTCGCCTTTCGTACTGTTCCTGTGTCCGGCCTCCGCTGCTGGAAGATTCATCCAGAGTGGCGCGTCAGATTACTGGTACTGTTCAAGGGGCCGTTACCTGCACTGAGCGACTTGCTCTGGTAACTGCCGCCATTCTGTTTTGATCCTTCGTGTGCTTTTTTGGCTCACTATTATTTAACGGAGCACATTTCGGGGTACGAGTGACTCTATGCTGCATTTGTGTTCTCGTTCTAGCAATATTCGATTGTGGAGTCAGTGGCGGAGTGCAGGGGGAATAATCTCCGCATTACCGTCACGAAGAAGGGGCACATAAATCTATATTCTTTTGGATTACAAATAGCAAAGCGGAAGGCGGTGGTAAGCTACCACGCCCTACCGTGTTTGGGTTACAGAAAAGTGACGCAATGATATATGGTTCTGAATATTAACTATTGCAGATGAGGAAATCTGTTATCAGTTAGGAATTGTAAAGAACCTTTTCTCTGGGGCATTCGTTTAGTTTGCTGGTTTCTTTTCATTGGTCCCAGAAGTCCGACTGCTATTTATGTTTCACGAAGACCCCAGGTGTATATAGATTCGGACATTGTTTCAGAGTTAGGGGGTATGTATCTAGCATTCGCAATGCATACGAAAATACCTTATTGTTGCTGAATGTGTTTGGTGATATTTGTCATTATACTCTTTAGGTATAGAAGGTGTCTTGTGAGAGATAACAGCAGGAAAGAAGAGAACACAACAAAGGCACATGTGATCTCATTGTCCTTTAGCGAGAACATAAAGAGAGTAGGATATACATGCTGTATTTAACCTGCTGTGTATTCTGTTTGACAGCTTCCCTTTCCCTGCTGCCCCCTTCCTTTCCCTTCCCGGGTTTTTCCCCTTTTGGGGTTTTTTCCCTCGCCGTATCACTTGAACACCCTGTGATTATAAATTCGGGGTGTTCGGGAGGTCCGGAGGTGGAGCTTTGTTACTGCGGACAGATCCTGCAGAGTGGAGTCCTGACACATATTTAAAGTTTACAGAAACACACATTTCACTGCATAATGTCATGAGTGATGTCATGAGTGATGTCATTTGAGATGTCATGAGTGATGTCATCAGGGATGTCACGGACCATGTCATGAATGATGTAATATGTGACATCATCAGCAGTGCATTGCGGGCGCGCAAGTTATAGTTAGGTCAACTAACTATAACAGGCGAATTTCTATGGTTTTATATGAGTCAAATGTCCAACTAACTATAACGTCCCTGAAACCTATGTTTTTTTTGTGAATTTCAAAGGTTTTTTAAATGCTAAATACTACCTATAACGTCTGTAAAACCTATGTTTTTTTCAGTGAAGTTCGAAGGTTTTTCAAATGTTAATTTAATATTTTAATGTTTATAAAACCTATATTTTTTCAATTTTTTTGTAATATTTTGGAACTCTATTATACTTCTTTTTTTTACTTTAAAAATTATGTAATGTTTTATATATTCCCCCAAAAATATGTATATCTTTTTTTTTTTTGAAACCTCACTTCCATACCGTTAATGTACCAAGCTCCATCACCACGTGAATCCAAGCCACCATATGGCTAAACTCGTAAATGATGCGCATTTTGTATCCGAAGGGTTCGTGGCACCACGTCCCACATAACATCATATACGTATGAGGTCGCGCCAGCTGCTACTTTGGTATCTGACGGGTACGCAGTACCAAGCTGCGCATTACTTAGTGTACATATGAGATCACGCCCCCTGTGCATTGCGTCTGCGACGAGTGCACGCTGCAAGCCCCTGTGTTATGTCATAGACTTATGGCATAGCGCCGGGTACACCATTCCCTCGTTTTTTTTTTATGTCTCAAAACTAAATCTAAATGACTTTAAACTGTATATGAGAGCGAGCGATAATCAAAATATTTTAAACAGTTATATATTTCTAACTGTAATAAACTTATATTATGATAAATATATTTTCTCAAAATCGCATCGGCTGCGGCCTCCTTGCGCACCATTCCCGTGTTTTTTTTTTCATGTCTCAAAACTAAATCTAAATAACTTTAAACTGTATATGAGAGCAAGCGATAATCTAAAATATTTTAAATAGTTATATATTTCTAACTGTAATAAACTTATATAATGATAAATATATTTTCTCAAAATCGCATCGGCTGCGGCCTCCTTGCACGCTCGGTGGGCGATTGCCATGTGACCTTAAAAAAAAGAATTTTATTGGTTCATAACATTTCCAATTGTAACAGTTGCAGGACCCCCACCATTTTACTCATTCTCTCTACAGCGTTTGATGAGACACACCCCTTCTGCTAAGAGAGCTTTTTTGAAAAGTTTTTTTGCTGTGTACACATATCTTATACTACACACAACATGCAATGATCATCTTGATCAATATTTATGGTCTGTACATTAGCCTTCCACGTGTGATGGCCATGCATCTGAAACGTTACATCAAAAAACAAATGTGTGTTACACAATGCCCCTGGTGTGTGCACATTATTCTGCTGCCTTTCAGCCTGGGTATTGTTGGCTCAAAGGGGTATCATAAGCCACTAAACAGAGTGCACATCCTACATCACATGTGACAAACAGTAAACAGAAATGTGTAGATTTGTATTGCTGTATGCTCTGTTGTCAGGCTTTACCAGTATAGAAGTGTGTCATATGTGAGACTTTCAGATTCACGTTTGACATGCATTGCTAGACTGTAATGAACGTTATCACTATGTATGACATAACCTCACTGCTGATCCTTCCTCCATTTACATGCGTGTCTGCGCATATCAACAACATTGATAACGACATGTGATGTTGGCCATTCAATGTTTTCGAACAGCATTTCATCAGCGGTAGGTGCCGCCCTCCCAGTACATGCTACATTAATGTAAACTGCGCATTCTGCGATGTCAAAATTGCAACAGAAACACACATAAGTACACTTCCCGGCCAGACAGGAACTGAACAACGCCCAGGTCCCCAGAACAATTATTCACAACCCTACGCTGGCCTGACATACGCAAGCCCAGCCCACTTTGCATACGTATAAATAGGATAATGACAACACCACAAGTCATAGTTCTTCCACACTGCCTCAGGTGATATGGCCGCATCCACTTCGCATATCACAATGCGCAGTAAAAAAGGGATCCATAAGGCATACGCCATCCTGGCACTCAACACTGGACATTAATTGTGAACCCTACTGGACGTCGTGTTTCGATAGGGATCCATAAGGTGTACACCATCTTGCAATCAACACTGCATCTGAATTGTGAACACTCCTGCCTGTCATGTTTGGACACACAATAATGACAGCAGGTGAGCATTGGGGCCTGGGTGCACATGGGCTGCATTTGAGCGCGCTGCTGCGGGAGGGTGGTGCATCAGCCTTACTGCGCAGGTGCAAACAAGAGATATTGCCATCCGTAATGATGTGATCTCTGACCTCATTCAGTCACATGTCTGCCTCGTTTTAAGGACCTGCTGCACAGTACTGTAGGCCTGAGCCAGCGGGCAACGCTGCCCTACACACACGTGTTCAGTGCGGTGGTGCCAGAGGGGTGGGGTGCATCAGCCTGCGTGCGCAGTTACGAACAAGCAATGTTGCCGTGCGTAATGATGTGATCTCTGACCTCATTCAGTCACATCTCTGTCTCATTTCAAGTACCTGCTGGATCGTACTGTAGGCCTGAGCCAGCGGGCCCTACAGACACGTGGCGTTGGCTTTTAGGGCACTGCAGTGAGCTGATTACTAAGTGTACATGCACACAGGCTTGGCCACTGCAGTACACATGCACATTATGCTTCTAGCATGCGTTCTGTTCATTTGTATGTGAACGTTGGCATAGAATATTATTATTTAACCTTGTGTATTCTCGTGTTCTCCAACTCCTCTTTGAACCACGATTACCACTAACAGTTGGTAGATCGTACTTCAAGAAGGAAGGATGCACTGAACTGGTGTGCTCTATTAAGCTTCAAATAAACCTTCATTTCGTTTCCATCATAATAATAATTCTACCTTTTCAGACACTGAATTGGTTGTGCCGAAATGAGCGGAGCGGGTGCACACCCCGTGATGATGCCCCGGGCATTCTGAGGCCTTCCATCATGGTATCAAGACACCGTCCCCGACCGGACACATGCTGTGCCTCCCTACAGAAGCATCCCCTTGCACCGGGACGTCGTTGGACACACCGATGGTGACAGATGAGCAGTGAAGTCTCGGTGTGCAGGAGCTACAATTGAGCACAGAGCAGGGGAAGGACTGGAGCTAGGGTGCAGCAGCCTGGGTGCACAGGTGCGAACAAGGGATCTTGCAATGCATAATGATATGATCTCTGAGCTCATTCAGTCACGTCTGTCTCATTTTGAGGACCTGCTGGACCGAACTGTAGGCCTGAGCCAGCGGGCAGCACTGCCCTACAGACACGTGTTGAGCGCAGTGCTGCGGGAGGGGTGGGCTACATCAGCCTGGGTGCACAGGTGCAAACAAGCGATGTTGCTGTGTGTAATGATGTGATCTCTGATCTCATTGAGTCATAACTCTGTCTCATTTTTAAGGACCTGCTGGACCGTTTTGTAGGCCTGAGCCAGTGGGCAGCGCTGCCCTACAGACACATGGCGTTGCCTTTTAGGGCACTGTAGTGAGCTGATTACTAAGTGTACATGCACACAGGCCTGCTCCACTGCATTACATGCGCACATTATGCTTCTAGCATGCGGTCTGCTCCTTTGTATGTGAACATTGGCATAACATATTATTATTTAACCATGTGTATTCTCGTGCACTCCAACTCCTCTTTGAACCACGATTACCACTAACAGTTGGTAGATCGTACTTCAAGAAGGAAGGATGCACTCAACTGGTATTCTCTATTAAGCTCCAAATAGACCTTCCTTCGCCTTCAGACGTTTCCACCATTATATCTTTTCTCCCTTTTGAGACACTGAATTGGTTGCGCCGAAATTCGCGGAGTGGGTGCTCACCCCGTGATGATGCCCTGGGCATTCTGATGCCTTTCATTGTGGTATCAAGACACTGTTCCCGACCGGAGACCTGCTGTGCCACCCTACAGAGGCACACCGGAGTCAGAGCTTGCACCGGCACGTCATTGGACACACCGATGGTGGCAGGTGAGCCGTGAAGTCTCAGTGCGCAGGAACTCCAATTCAGCACAGTGCGGGGGAAGGGGCTGGGGTGCAGCAGCCTGGGTGCACAGGTACAGGCAAGCGATGTTCCCGTTGCTAATAATGTAATCTCTGCCCTCATTGATACCTGTTTCGTTTTAAGGACTTGCTGGATCGTACTCTTTCTCGCAAACCCTAGCATCCTAAACACACGGGTGACGGAAGGTAAACAGTGAAGGCTGGGTGCAGTAGACTGACACTTTGTCTCCTCCTCCCTTTGTTCTTTTGACTCTCCCTCCCCTTCTCCCTTCCACCCACTCCCTCTCTATCCCATTCTCACTATCTTCCTTTTATTCTGACTACCTTTCTTTTTTTCTAGGACATAGCACACATACTTATGTTTCATTTTTGTCTTGCAGGTTTTGTACGCTGCTTCCGGGGGAGTCCCACCCACTTATTTCATGTTATACTGTTGTTTCTCCAAATTAAGTTGCGTTTCCATTTATTTGTGTTGTTTTAATAAAGGTTATTTTTTTACCAATTTGACAACACTTGTCTGTAGTTTATTGTGAAAATCGTCTGTTTATAGGAGGTTATGAGGGAACACATTTGAAATTTTGTGGTGCACCTACCAAATATAAACCAACAGACTATTACATAAATGAAGCCTGCGGAATTCTACAACTGCAAGGGTTCTATGCTTGTATCACTTTCCAACACCATGGGGCCGATTCCGAAGCGGTAAAAAGCGCTCCGAATAGCCGTTCGGAGCGTTTTTCCCATACGAATCGTACCCTGCAACGTCCCCCGTACCTACGATGAAGTACGATTCGTACCAGGAGCTGGACTCCATACGAATTGTACAGAGACCGTACGACTCTAATCTCCATACGAGTCTGAACCCGCCATACGCGACATCTGTACGATTTGCGGCTGGTTTATACGACCCAGCAAGTACGATACGTGTCGGGTACGCACCGTACAACCCTTTTTCTACGGGAGCTGAAAACAGCCGTAAAAGCAGAGTTCGTGCCGAAACAGGTACGGAACGCCCCCCCCCTCCCTGGTACGGCGCGTACCCCCCATGATCGCAGGGGTACGGCGCGTACCCCTGCGATCATGGGGGGTATGCACCGTACACCCAGCGTACATGGGGTACGCACCATACCCCATGAGCGCTGGGTGTACCGCGCATACCCCCATTGATCGCCGGGGTACGTGCCGTACCCCTGCGATCATGGGGGTACGCTCCGTATGGTATGTATGTGATTGTGCGCTTTTCCGTACGAATCGCCCTTACCTTACGTGGACCGTACGACTCGCGTCCTGATACCCCAGTCTGGATCGTACTCGTCGGGTCGTACGGCGTGTTTACCAGTCGTACGGAGACAGCTCCGGATGCGAATCATAAGGACGGTAGTTTTACCGGATCGAAATCGGTCCCCATGAGTACTGCCCGTGTCATTACAAACCAATAAGGCACTGCCTAGGACCGCTGAGTCTTCAGGGACTGGCGAGGCCCACCCTGCATATTTAAGTAAAGCCCCAGATGGTGGCTATCCCCAGACTTCAGTTGGCCTCAAAGCCCCCGGATCAATCAGTAAACAATACCCGGGGAGGTGGCGATCCCCTAAGCTGCGAAAACGTCTCTATGCCCTCCTGTGCCTAATTTACATGTGAGATTAAGGTCCCCAGTCCTGCACAGACCCGACAATATGATAATAGGATTGGCCATGGAATATTACCCAAACATTGAATCGGAGCTAAGAGGGAATAAGGAAAAGGTCGCCCTCCACTCTAAACATGTAATTCAACTACAGACCCAATCCAACGGCGTCAAGATATATCAGTGACTATGAAAGAGGGGCAGTCAAAACATACTGCTCCCACACACTCTCTTACACACGTTATAAGGAGGTGATGCACTGTACTATGCCCACGTTAAAAAACACCTGTTCTCCCCGACGTACCATAGAACAGCACAAGTTGTGACCCAAAACAAAAGTTGGTCGCTAGAGTCTACACCTAGTGTTGGACTAAGCTCTTAATAGAGAAAAAATGTGCGAGAAGCAAGAGACGCCTCACGGAAACACCACCAACGGGGTAACTGGTATGCAATTTCCAGACAGGCCCCTGTCTCATCATCGGTAGTCATTTGCTTCTCAAAAGAAATAAGAAGAAAGGAAAGAGGTGTCCAAAACAAACAACAGAAAATGTGACAAACAGTGGAGAGCAGAAGAATCTGCTGGTGACAAACACACACATAAAACTGAGTGCCTAAAAAAACAGCACACAAGTCCCTTAACCAACTTTATTCATAGGGAGGTGATAGTGTGCTGTTTATATTAAAAAGGCTGGTAGCTATTCATGCATACCATTACCTAATGCCAGTGCCGACATGTTTCACTGCTATAATGCGTTAAGCAGTTTCATCAGGGCTGCACTCATATGCTGCCAGTCCACTTTTGGACACTAGTTCTGTAATGCACTGCCAAGAGAGAACAGGTGGAAGGACATTGTTAAAAACATGAAGACCCTTGGTTAGCAATATGAATGGAAAATGTGGTGATGTGTGGGGAATATTACCAGGAGTCAGCCAAGTTAGTCATACCATACAGATTCAAAAAGGTAACAGGGTACTCCAATTGTACGTTTTCCCTTTTCCTTATTCTAAAGCTTTCTGTTGAAAAAAGAGTGTACAACAGCTTGTATCATGCAGCTTCGTAGAAACCACACAACATACAATGTTACCTTGTAACACCTAGCCCTTACTCCCTTAGTCACCTTCTGGTGTATGATCTACAACCCCACTACTCGATTCGTTTCCTCATAGAGATTGTACATGCATTAAAACAATACAGCATCTAAAGGTAAATGCCACCTGTATACATAGTTATAGAGCGCTGCATCTAGCTCGTGCTGTCGATGTCAAATAGGCGAGCCCCACCTCTTTTGTATGCTTTACCGGCGCACGCTAGCCGCCTGTTGAAACAGTTACCACTGTGAGCCAAATCATACTCGAGCATAACACTCTCAATACCCAGCTCGGGGGCGCGTGTGTTGTAAAGTTCGTTGCATCAACAACCACACACACTCTCGTAACACAGCCACCAGAGTTACACCCAGGACTCCCCTTAGTCCTTCCCTGTAGGCTGTCTTCCCAGACCACCAACTCTCCTCACTGTGACGACAACAGGAAGACGCCTTTCCTCCGCCGTACCGCTGCATAGCAGCTCGCATTGAAATGCGGAAATGTGGCGGGACCCCGCCCATTGAATTGCATCAACTGACCCCTGTGCCGGACGCGGAGGCCATCTTAGCCTAGTCAAAGGCCGTGTATAAGTGCCTATATGGGGAACTACAAAAGAGTGTATACAGTACAACAATGGCTATGCCCCACCTAGCTGATAAACTTTAAGCACAAGCACACTAGTGTATTTTACGTACCAGGAGTATTTCAAGAATGTGTGGTGAAACAATCATTACAGACTATATAAGATGTATAATAGACACCACAAACATGCCTGGGTTGAAAAGGGCACATTATGGTGTATTTATATAGTGTTGAAAAAACATCCCCACAGAGCTAGTATCCCCCACTCCCTGCGGATAGGCAAGGGATGTGCACTCCATAATGCTTATAGATATGCAGCAGCTGCCCATGCTGTCTCCTGGATATTGCAGCAACTCAATCAAAATATGCAGGACGCAGATTGTGCCCCATAACAATGTAGACTTCCTGCAGTGAGCAGCACCCAGTTCCAAAACTCGTAAGTACCCACTAGGGACATAAGGGTGTAAAGCCCTCCCCACCCAAGCCTGGGAGGAGCAGGGTGTGCCTGCTGCGTTAATCTCGGGCCCAGAAAAAATGAATGAATAAGTGTACCAGTCATAGTTCGACCTTGTTCCATTCTATAATTTCATTAAGCCCAATCCGATCAGTTTTCTCGTTGTAAATCCAACGGGCTTCTTTAGCCAACAGGACCCATCGATGTTCTGAGGGGAACCTTTTCCAATACTGTCCACTGGAAGGTGTGTTTCTCTGTGAAAAAGTGTTGAACCAGCTTAGTTGTCAGTTTGCCAGCTCTAATGGTGCTCAGATGTTCTTGTACTCGCACTTTGATTTTCCGCGATGTGAGTCCTATGTAGTGTAAACCACACTGGCAAGTTAACCTGTACACTACTTGTGTTGAATTACAGTTACTAAACTGGTTGAGGAACCATTCCTTACCCGATGCGAGTGTCACACTAGTGCTCTTCTTAGTCAGTGGACACACTGAGCACATCCCGCATGGGTAATGGCCGTTAGGTACCGTGGAGGTGGTGTTAGTTTGTGCAGTAGGGGCTCTTGAGTGTACCAGTTTGTCCTTCAAGTTGGATGCCCTCTTGAAGGCAAATCTCGGGGGTGGCATGTGGAAGTCACTGTTGGACAAAATGGACCAGTGCTTTCGAATGGACTGTCGAATTTTGGTGGCCATAGGGTCATATGTCATGACGACAGGTACACATTCATCTCTCTGTTTAACTACCTTCTCCAAGAGGGCGCTCCTAGGTGTGTTGAGCGCTCTCTTTTTGGCTTGTTTTACAATTTTGGTGGGGTAGTTTCTGTTGGTAAGCTTAGATGCCAACTCTTCAGATTGTTCTAAGAAGGTGTTGGTCGAGGAGCAGTTGCGTCTATATCTCAAAAATTGCCCCAAAGGCAGATTATGCCTCAGCGCCCTGGGATGGAAGGAATTATAAGAGAGTAAAGAATTCCTATCCGTAGGCTTCTGATGTACACAGGTATTGATCGTGCCGCTGCTGTATTCAATATCCAAATCAAGGTACACTGCCTTATGCCTGTCATAAGTCCAGGTAAAGTTAAGGTTCACATCTTGTACGTTCAGCCAATTCAGGAATTCAAGGAGATGTTCCTCTGTACCTGACCAAATGCAGAGCACGTCATCTATATATCTCTTTCAGAGCCGGAGGTGACTCTGGAAGGGGTTGTTATTATGATAGATGACATTCTCCTCGAACTGCCCAACATAAATACAGGCTATACTGGGGGCCATAGTGGCCCCCATAGAAGTCCCAGAAATCTGGAGATAGAGCTGATCTTTATAGCCAAAGTAATTCCTTGTGAGGGCTAACTCAATGCATTGGAGTACAAATGTCTGAGTGGTGTCATAAAACCATTCCTGGCTACCCAGGGCGCGGGCTGCTGCCACCAGCGCCGCGTCCTGGGGTATGCAGGTGTACAAAGATTCGATGTCGATTGTGACAAAGAATTCGCTCGCTGGGTCATACTGGATGTCCTCAAGGGTATTCAAGATGTCGGTCGTATCCTTGACAAACGATCTCTGGTTGACCACAGATTCTCTTAGAAAGAAGTCCGCATACTGGGACAGCGGTTCTAAAACTGATTGAATACCCACAACAATGGGGCGTCCTGGGGGTGGACGTGTCGGTTTATGGATTTTTGGGAGTATGTAAAAAGACGGAGTTCTGGGATTGGTGTTCACCAGAAACTCCGCCTCTTTAACCGAAATCCATTTCTTCTCCTTTGCTGATCCAACCATGTCGCGGATAGTTCTAGATAATTCTTCCACAGGGTCTTTGTTGAGAGGTAGATAGTTAGTTCTCACACTAAGAAGGCGTAATACTTCAGCCTCATAGTCGGCCGTGTTGAGTAGGACGATTGCCCCACCCTTGTCTGCCGACTTTATGGTCAGCATGTGGTTGTTTTGAAGGCTTTTGACTGCTTCCCAGTCTTCCTTTGTCATATTCTTGTGGTTAAACTGTTTCTGGGTCTGTTCTATTCTCTCTATATCCTGCAGGACAAGAGATTCAAAAACCACTACCTCAGGACCAACCGATGAGGATGGTGGACAAAAAGAGGAAGGTTTTCTCAAGTTGGAATTGTAAGTTGTATTTTCTGACGATTTATTGTCCTTAAAAAAAATTTTCAACTTGCTTTTCCTCATTGTTTCATGGAACTCAATCCTACATTTAAAGGCCTCATGGGTTGGGGTGGGAATGAAACCCAAACCTTTATTGAGTACTCTTTTTTCGTTCTCTGTAAGTGCATGATCAGAAAGATTGACCACAATATTTCCCCTCACTTCTGAGTCCTGCCTCTGCTGCGAGTCAGCCAGGGTGAGAACGTTTGCCATTGTTGGCGCTGCTGGTTCGACTGGTTGGCTTGATTTCCTCTGCCTCTTCCACCGCCCTGACCTCTCCCGCGGTTGGTGGTTCGTTGGCCTTGGGATAAAAAAGACCTCAGAAGGGCACCTAGATCCTCGCTGTTCTGATTCTGTTGCTGGAATCTTACCCGGTTGCCTTGTGGAATGTCTTCTTCTTCCTCGCTGGAAGTGTTGTCAAAGGTCCATTGGTTTGGGGTCCGTCTTGTTTGTTGTCTACCCCCTCGTCCTCTTTGTCTTCCTCCAAGGGACTGTCGTTCCAGTGGCGTCAAATAATAATCGTCCTTCACATAGGGAAATGCCCATTCATGCGAGAATCTCTCTAGATTGCGAGTGAGGCCCATCAGTTTCTGGGTGACCATATAGTTTCTATATTCGGACAAATTGTCCTGGATCCTTTTTAGTTGCTCCTTAGTGTCAAGCAGGGTGGTATCCCTCTGTATGGTTTCTTCCAGCTCGAGGATCTCCTTCAAAAGCTCTTCACTCAGCCGCTTGGCCGTGCTGATAATTAAAATCAGCCAATCCCTGGTACACTTATTCGCAATGAAGCTCCAGTCACGCCTGAACCTACTGTCATCAAGAAAAATGCGGGGTTCTATTCTCACCAAAAGACTAGCTGGGGCTGCTCCTGCAGTATAGTATTCAGTCATAAGCGCCCCATGAAGCGCAATCCTAACCTGTCTCTTTTTAAGAGTACTCAGTTTCTCCCATTCTTCCCTGACTGTGGTGGTGCCCAGCAGGGGATTATCCGGTAACAGAGAGGGGCCTGCTAAGAGGGCAGCTATATGTTCCTCCGTGAAGGCTAGACAGTTTTTATCCATTGGTATGGGGAACACAAACCAAAAAGCCCTTCTGCTCGAGTGGCTGATGATCTACAACCACCACACATGCACCAAAAAATACCATGAAAGTATGGCTGGTTGCCAACCTGAGAGGTTCACATGTGAAATCAAATTAAAAACCGATCCACCAGGTCGGGGGATACTAAGCTCTCACGGCTTAGCCGCCGTACATAGCATTCAAACATTAAATCGGAGCTAAGAGGGAATAAGGAAAAGGTCGCCCTCCACTCTAAACATGTAATTCAACTACAGACCCAATCCAACGGCGTCAAGATATATCAGTGACTATGAAAGAGGGGCAGTCAAAACATACTGCTCCCAGACACTCTCTTATACACGTTATAAGGAGGTGATGCACTGTACTGCGCCCACGTTAAAAAAACACCTGTTCTCCCCGACAGTACCACAGAACAGCACAAGTTGTGACCCAAAACAAAAGTTGGTCGCAAGAGTTCACACCTAGTGTTGGACTAAGCTCTTAATATAGAAAAAATGTGCGAGAAGCAAGAGACGCCTCACGGAAACACCCCCAACGGGGTAACTGGTATGCAATTTCCAGACAGGCCCCTGTCTCATCATCGGTAGTCACTTGCTTCTCAAAAGAAATAAGAAGAAAGGAAAGAGGTGTCCAAAACAAACAACAGAAAATGTGACATACAGTGGAGAGCAGAAGAATCTGCTGGTGACAAACACACACATAAAACTGAGTGCCTAAAAACACAGCACACAAGTCCCTTAACCAACTTTATTCATAGGGAGGTGATAGTGTGCTGTTTATATTAAAAAGGCTGGTAGCTATTCATGCATACCATTACCTAATGCCAGTGCCGACATGTTTCACTGATATAATGCGTTAAGCAGTTTCATCAGGGCTGCACTCATATGCTGCCAGTCCACTTTTGGACACTAGTTCTGTAATGCACTGCCAAGAGAGAACAGGTGGAAGGACATTGTTTAAAACATGAGGACCCTTGGTTAGCAATATGAATGGAAAATGTGGTGATGTGGGGGGAATATTACCAGGAGTCAGCCAAGTTAGTCATATCCGCCGCTCCAGATTCAAAAAGGTAACAGGGTACTCCTATTGTAAGTTTTCCCTTTTCCTTAGTCTAAAGCTTTCTGTTGAAAAAAGAGTGTACAACAGCTTGTATCATGCAGCTTCGTAGAAACCACACAACATACAATGTTACCTTGTAACACCTAGCCCTTACCCCCTTAGTCACCTTCTGGTGTAGGATCTTCAACCCTACTACTCGATTTGTTTCCACATAGAGATTGTACATGCATTAAAACAATACAGCATCTAAAGGTAAATGCCACCTGTATACATAGTTATAGAGCGCCGCATCTAGCTCATGCTGTCGATGTCAAATAGGCGAGCCACACCTCTTTTGCATGCTTTACCGGCGCACACTAGCATCACCTGACCCCTGTGCCAGACGCGGCGGCCATCTTAGCCTAGTCAAAGACCGTGTATAAGTGCCTATATGGGGAACTACAAAAGAGTGTATACAGTACGACAATGGCTATGCCCTACCTAGCTGATAAACTTTAAGCACAAGCACACTAGTGTATTTTACGTACCAGGAGTGTTTCAAGAATGTGTGGTGAAACAATCATTACAGACTATATAAGATGTATAATAGACACCACAAACATGCCTGGGTTGAAAAGGGCACCTTATGGTGTATTTATATAGTGTTGAAAAAATATCCCCACAGAGCTAGTATCCCCCACTCCCTGCGGATAGGCAAGGGATGTGCACTCCATAATGCTTATAGATATGCAGCAGCTGCCCATCCTGTCTCCTGGATATTGCAGCAACTCAATCAAAATATGCAGGACGCCGATTGTGCCCCATAACAATGTAGACGTCCTGCAGTGAGCAGCACCCAGTTCCAAAACTCGGAAGTACCCACTAGGGACATAAGGGTGTAAAGCCCTCCCCACCCAAGCCTGGGAGGAGCAGGGTGTGCCTGCTGCGTTAATCTCGGGCCCAGAAAAAATGAATGAATAAGTGTACCAGTCATAGTTTGACCTTGTTCCATTCTATAATTTCATTAAGCCCAATCCGAGCAGTTTTCTCGTTGTAAATCCAACGGGCTTCTTTAGCCAACAGGATCCCATCAATGTTCTGGGTAGCCAGGAATGGTTTTATGACACCACTCAGACATTTGTACTCCAATGCATTGAGTTAGCCCTCACAAGGAATTACTTTGGCTATAAAGATCAGCTCTATCTCCAGATTTCTGGGACTTCTATGGGGGCCACTATGGCCCCCAGTATAGCCTGTATTTATGTTGGGCAGTTCGAGGAGCACGTCATCTATCATAATAACAACCCCTTCCAGAGTCACCTCCGGCTCTGGAAGAGATATATAGATGACGTGCTCTGCATTTGGTCAGGTACAGAGGAACATCTCCTTGAATTCCTGAATTGGCTGAACGTACAAGATGTGAACCTCAACTTTACCTGGACTTATGACAGGCATAAGGCAGTGTACCTTGATTTGGATATTGAATACAGCAGCGGCACGATCAATACCTGTGTAGTGTACATCAGAAGCCTACGGATAGGAATTCTTTACTCTCTTATAATTCCTTCCATCCCAGGGCGCTGAGGGATAATCTGCCCGTGGGGCAATTTTTGAGATATAGACGCAACTGCTCCTCGACCAACACCTCTTAGAACAATCTGAAGAGTTGGCATCTAAGCTTACCAACAGAAACTACCCCACCAAAATTGTAACACAAGCCAAAAAGAGAGCGCTCAACACACCTAGGAGCGCCCTCTTGGAGAAGGTAGTTAAACAGAGAGATGAATGTGTACCTGTCGTCATGACATATGACCCTATGGCCACCGAAATTCGACAGTCCATTCGAAAGCACTGGTCTATTTTGTCCAACAGTGACTTCCACATGCCACCCCCGAGATTTGCCTTCAAGAGGGCATCCAACATGAAGGACAAACTGGTACACTCAAGAGCCCCTACTGCACAAACTAACACCACTTCCACAGTACCGAACGGCCATTACCCATGTGGGACGTGCTCAGTGTGTCCACTGACTAAGAAGAGCACTAGTGTGACACTCGCATCGGGTAAGGAATGGTTCCTCAACCAGTTTAGTAACTGTAATTCAGCACAAGTAGTGTACAGGTTAACTTGCCAGTGTGGTTTACACTACATAGGACTCACATCGCGGAAAATCAAAGTACAAGTACAAGAACATCTGAGCACCATTAGAGCTGGCAAACTGACAACTAAGCTGGTTCAACACTGTTTCACAGAGAAACACACCTTCTAGTGGACAGTATTGGAAAAGGTTAAGGGTTCCCCTCAGAACATCGATGGGATCCTGTTGGCTAAAGAAGCCCGTTGGATTTACAACGAGAAAACTGATCGGATTGGGCTTAATGAAATTATAGAATGGAACAAGGTCAAACTATGACTGGTACACTTATTCATTCATTTTTTCTGGGCCCGAGATTAACGCAGCAGGCACACCCTGCTCCTCCCAGGCTTGGGTGGGGAGGGCTTTACACCCTTATGTCCCTAGTGGGTACTTACGAGTTTTGGAACTGGGTGCTGCTCACTGCAGGAAGTCTACATTGTTATGGGGCACAATCTGCGTCCTGCATATTTTGATTGAGTTGCTGCAATATCCAGGAGACAGGATGGGCAGCTGCTGCATATCTATAAGCATTATGGAGTGCACATACCTTGCCTATCCGCAGGGAGTGGGGGATACTAGCTCTGTTGGGATGTTTATTCAACACTATATAAATACACCATAAGGTGCCCTTTTCAACCCAGCCATGTTTGTGGTGTCTATTATACATCTTATATAGTCTGTAATGATTGTTTCACCACACATTCTTGAAACACTCCTGGTACGTAAAATACACGAGTGTGCTTGTGCTTAAAGTTTATCAGCTAGGTGGGGCATAGCCATTGTCGTACTGTATACACTCTTTTGTAGTTCCCCATATAGGCACTTATACACGGTCTTTGACTAGGCTAAGATGGCCGCCGCGTCCGGCACAGGGGTCAGGTGATGCAATTCAATGGGCGGGGTCCCGCCACATTTCCGAATTTCAATGCGAGCTGCTATGGCAGCGGTACGGCGGGGGAAAGGCGTCTTCCTGTTGTGGTCACGGTGAGGAGAGTTGGTGGTCTGGGAAGACAGCCTACAGGGAAGTACCAAGGGGAGTCCTGGGTGTAACCCTGGTGGCTGCGTTCCGAGAGTGTGTGTGGTTGTTGATGCAAGAACTTTACAACACACGCGCCCCCGAGCTGGGTATTGAGAGTGTTATGCTCGAGTATGATTTGGCTCACAGTGGTAACTGTTTCAACAGGCGGCTAGCGTGCGCCGGTAAAGCATACAAAAGAGGTGTGGCTCGCCTATTTGACATCGACAGCACGAGCTAGATGCAGCGCTCTATAACTATGTATACAGGTGGCATTTACCTTTAGATGCTGTATTGTTTTAATGCATGTACAATCTCTATGTGGAAACGAATCGAGTAGTGGGGTTGTAGATCCTACACCAGAAGGTGACTAAGGGAGTAAGGGCTAGGTGTTACACGGTAATATTGTATGTTGTGTGGTTTCTACAAAGCTGCATGATACAAGCTGTTGTACACTCTTTTTCAACAGAAAGCTTTAGACTAAGGAAAAGGGAAAACTTACGATTGGAGTACCCTGTTACCTTTTTGAATCTGGAGCGGCGGGTATGACTAACTTGGCTGACTCCTGGTAATATTCCCCACACATCACCACATTTTCCATTCATATTGCTAACCAAGGGTCCTCATGTTTTTAACAATGTCCTTCCACCTGTTCTCTCATGGCAGTGCATTACAGAACTAGTGTCCAAAAGTGGAGTGGCAGCATATGAGTGCAGCCCTGATGAAACTGCTTAACGCATTATAGCAGTGAAACATGTCGGCACTGGCATTAGGTAATGTTATGCATGAATAGCTACCAGCCTTTTTAATATAAACAGCACACTATCACCTCCCTATGAATAAAGTTGGTTAAGGGACTTGTGTGCTGTTTTTTTAGGTACTCAGTTTTATGTGTGTGTTTGTCACCAGCAGATTCTTCTGCTCTCCACTGTTTGTCACATTTTCTGTTGTTTGTTTTGGACACCTCTTTCCTTTCTTCTTATTTCTTTTGAGAACCAAGTGACTACCGATGATGAGACAGGGGCCTGTCTGGAAATTGCATACCAGTTACCCCGTTGGTGGTGTTTCCGTGAGGCGTCTCTTGCTTCTCGCACATTTTTTCTCTATTAAGAGCTTAGTCCAACACTAGGTGTGGACTCTTGCGACCAACTTTAGTTTTGGGTCACAACTTGTGCTGTTCTGTGGTACTGTCGGGGAGAACAGGTGTTTTTTAACGTGGGCGTAGTACAGTGCATCACCTCCTTATAACGTGTATAAGAGAGTGTCTGGGATCAGTATGTTTTGACTGCCCCTCTTTCATAGTCACTGATATATCTTGATGCCGTTGGATTGGGTCTGTAGTTGAATTACATGGAATATTACCCACCAGGAGGCTCATTTAAATGAACGGGTGTGACTCTCCTTCATTTTTTTCTCCATTTTTACCATTCTGATCCGCTTTATTGAAGTGGTACGAGGTTTTCCTCCTCTCGCTTCAACGAGCCAAACAAGGATTTGCTATCACAGGGTGGAAGCCATACTCCTGCCCTGTAATAGCAAACATAAATGTTCAGCGGATGCACACCCCGGGACATTGTATGAGCTGCGCCTGGGATGTGGTGCTCCCTAGGACCATGATGCATTGGTTACTGCATAACCACAGAATTAGTGTAAACGCATACCAACACTACTTACACACGTGTAGTACAGCGACCAGAGTGTACTGACGAGGCAGAGTTAGCCCAAATTCTAAAAATATAAATCCTACCAGAGGTCGGATGACATAGTTCAATGAGCCAACAACCCTGGGATGAGTAAAAACAGCTTCACGAAGAAAACTGGTCTTCAGCACAACGCAAGCAAGCTCAAAATATTGGTGAGTGCTGCCTTCTTTTTACCTTTTCCCGCTCTTCGGCAAATTTATGTACTGAAGAGGCAGACAGCAATGGATCCGATAAGTAGATTTATTGCAGGAAAACAAGACAGCTTAAACAGCCACCAACAGGACCAGACAGCAAGGCAACCATCTTCTCCAGCACCATGTACAAACTCCCCAATATTCCCCTCATGACAGCCCTACATTCTAACATTACATACTTACATTCTAATAGCACTACATACTAACATACATTGCAATACCACACAGAGCACATGACTTTACAGCAATGAGCTCATGGTTTCATCCACGAGTCTTGAGACCGGTAGGGGTGAGTAGTTGGCTTCCCACTCCCTGTATTGTATAAACGCAAACTAAAACTACTTCCACAGGTATGCTACACCGCCCAGAACACATCAATTTACAGCAATGGGCTCATGATTTAGGCTCACGGTTTAATCCCTGAGTCTTCAGACCAATAGGGGTGATTAGTTTGCTTCCCACTCCCTGTATACTATAAACGCATACTAACACTATTTACACAGTTCTACTACAGTGGCCAGTATGCTACAGCGCCCAGAGCCCATCACTTTACACCAATCAGCTCGGTTTGATCCCCAAGTCTTCACACCGCTAGGCGTGAGTACTTCAGTTCCGGTATAGTATAATCGCACAGTAGCGGCCAGTAGTTCACTGTATGGTATAAACGCCTACTAACACTACTTGCACACGTATGCTACAGAGACCAGACCACATCACTTTACAGCAATGAGCTCACGTTTTAGGCTCTCTGTTTCATACCCGAGTGTAGCAGCATCTCATTTCACCACCATGTCACTCTGAGCAACACCGCACTTTCAGACCGGTAGGAGTTACTACTTCGCTTCGCACTCCCCCACAGAGGTTACAGTGCTCCTATCCTCCTTTTTCCTATTATTTTCACCCCCCTAACTCGCTTCAACTGAATCACAAAATGGTGGCCAACACTTTGTAGTTGAAGCCCCTCGCACCGCTTGAAGCCAATAAGCAGCAAGCTCGTGCTCGTAACGCCCCACCCAATCAGATGGCAGAATTCCCAAATATTGATAACTGTAAATTTCGATATTTCTGCAAAACAACTGAACGGATTTACACCAAATAAACAAAAGTGTGCTTTCTAGACCAAGGCCCTTCTCCCTGCCAAATTTGGGGTAATTCCATTTACCCGTTCGACCTGTAGCCTTGTGTAAAGTTTCCTAAGGATATTAACATAGAGAAAACATGTTTAGGGACCCCCCTTTTATCTCAGCCCCCTTGACAAATCACCCCCAAACTTTCAACATAGGAGCTGATATGAACAAAAAATTGGTTTGGAAAATTTCATGACGATTCATCAAACAATGCCAAAGTTATAAGCAAACAAAAATGTTCTTCCTATGGAAACTTGGTCCTAACTATAAGTACCTACTGATATATATATATATAAAACCTAATGGCGGTCGCCGGTAGGCAGTTATAGTTAGGTCAGCTCTTCCATATGAAAAGCGATTTTTGTGTTGCTAACACCTTTGGCATTGTTGACGAATCTCCATGAAACTTTCCAAATATGTGCTACATTTTGACTTGTTTGTGGAAAGTTTTGGGGTGATCCGTGAAGCGGAGGCCGAGAAAAAGAGGGGCCCCAAAACATAAAATCCCCATGCTTTTTCTATAGACTTCTTTAAGATGGGCTATAGCAAAAACTGCTGAATGGAATTACACCAAATTCGGCAGTAAGCTAGACCTTGGTCTGCAGATTGTGCTTTTTGTGATGTGGTGTAAATCCATTCAGTAGCTTTTGAGATATTAAGGGTAAAATAATATATAGATATTTGGACAGTTAGACTCACAAATGCCTCCAAGACTCTTGCAGAAGTTCCAGTTTAAACAACAGAGCGATCAGATTGACGCAGGGAATTATTTTACTTGAGCCATTTTGCTCTCCCTATTGTAAGACTCAGCAAGAGTGAGTGCTCTGATTGTCTTCTAGCAATATGAGAAAATGTTCTATTACAGGACTCGGGGACCTACCCCCCCCTTCCTGAAGTTATTAGAAAAAAAAAACAATAATATAAGGAGTCAGGGTATGGTTTCCCAGAACCCCATTGGGGGAACTAGAGGGACCCCCCCAGAGCCTAAAGAAATCGAACCATAAAAAATTCCACAATCCTGCGAGGCTCTTTCAGAATCGAAGAAAAATGGCGGTCAGACCATATTTAATCAAAAGCCCCAGGGAGCCTACCGGGGCTCATTTCATATAGGAGAGGTAGGCTGTGTGGCCTTGCTCCTGAGCCTCCAGCGGCCCCTGAGAGCCTAATCTAAGTTTTTATGGGGAGCGGGTCCTGGGGCACCCCTGCCTGAGCCATTAGAAGGTCACTGGGAACCAACCTCTAGGTCAATCTTCTTAGTTATTTTACACCTTGAATAGATTTTACAAAATTTATGGGAGACGTAATTTTGGACATGTTATGTCAGTCCATAGGGTTAAAATGTTCCCTCTTATTGTGCTATGCATGTGAAGTGCTAGATATGAGTCTCGGACACTCATTTGAGGGGATTGAAGGTTAGATTCTTCACCAGATATGTAACTTGAACACACTTGCAGCCCCCCATGATTTGCACATGGAGTTTGGTTTATTATCTTCTTACCCTTTTTTCTTGGATGCTGTTTTGAGGTGTAGAAACTCACTACAATGCTGATAGGATGGAACATTGAGGGCTGCCCTGAAGTTAGAAATTGTCTCTCTTGAGAAAGAGCGGGCACTTTGACATCCATTTGAGCTGGCTATGGAAACCTTTAGTTTGATCTGAGTATAGATTCCCATTTGCCCAAATCCTCTCTGGAGAGCTTCACAAGGAGTTCTTTGTTTAAAATAAGTCTGGCAAGAGACATTGCCCTATACCAGCCAAGTTCACGTAATCAAGTGGTTCCGGAGAGTAAATTGTGGATAAACCTCAGTGGAATGGAATGGAATGAGGATTTGTAGAGCGTGTTGGCTACCCAGGGGCGTCCCAGCGCTGTAGAGAGCTTGAACTGGTTCAGAGAGGTGGAAGGGGAGAGGCGGAGTGAGGTTTCAAGCCGAAGTTTTGCTGAATAGCCAGGTTTTGAGAGTTTTCCGGAAAGTGAGGAGGTTAGGTTCGGATCTGATGTGGAGAGGGAGGGAGTTCCAGATCCTGGCTAGATTGTAGGAGAGCACTCGACCACCACATCTGGCCTTCCTGATGCGTGGTACTGAGGCGGAGTGGGAGGTCGCAGATCTGAGAGAACGGGTGGGCTGATAGGCTTTCACCAGGGGGGAATTGATGAGGGGGCCTGTTCCTCAGTAGGAGCGATGTGCAATGCACATGCTCTTAAATTCAATTCTGGCTCTCACCGGGAGCCAGTGAAGGTTTCTCAGTCTGGCTCTTACTGAGGTTCAGTGAGGAACATTCAGGAGGATTCTTGCCGCACAGTTTTGAATAACCTGGAGTCGATTGAGTGTGGATTGGGGTGCTCCGAGGTATAGGGCATTTCCACAATCGAGGCGGGAGAGGATCAGTCCTTGAACCATAATTCGTCTCGAATGGAATGGGAGGAGAGGGAGAATTTTGTGAAGCAGTCTCATCAACCCAAAGCAAGTGGCAGCTAGCTTGGTAGCCTGATGGTTGAAAGAGAGGGTGTTGTCCAGCCAGATGCTTAGGCTCTTGATTTGCTCCTTGGGTTGCGGGGGATTACCTAAACAGAGAGGCCAGATGGAATCAATGGTTTTTGTGATGTTATTTCCAAGGAGCATTATCTCTGTTTTGTCCCCGTTAAGTTTGAGACAAGAGCCGAACATCCAGGTGGCGACTGCTTCCAGGCATTTGTGTAGGCTGTGATGAGAGTTTAGGGGGGGGTCCAATGATACCACTAGCTGCGTGTCGTCCACGTAAGAGACGATTTTCACACCAAATGGGCGGACGACATCAGCTAGGGGGCGCAGATAGACATTAAAAAGGGTGGGGCTCAGGGAGGAGCCCTGAGGAACTCCACAATTAAGAGGTCTGTCAGTCAGGAAAGATCTCATCCAGCTGAGAGCGGTCCCTGACAGTCCTATTCCCTCAAGATGCTGGAGTAGGATATTATGATTGACAGTGTCAGTCCTATTTAATTTGGAAACTGCCCTAGGAGATTAGAAGGTTGATCCTTTATTGAGATTGGATCAGCTTCCCTTACGTTTTATTACTGCCATCTGGAATAAAATCCCGAAAAATGATAGAAGAAGTGAGTTGTGCCAGTTACATAGCCAAGATCTCAACCATGTACTTTTTGTGTGTCCCGTGCTACAGAATGTTTGTCGCCATTTTCTAAGGCCTCCATTTATTAAATACAACATACATTCAGTCTTGGAGGCTCTAAATTGTTTAATATTTTCCCTAAATGAAACAATCTGTAAAAGGATCTATCAATTCTTCAGATCCTTTTTAAACATTTATTAGGTCCTTGGTGCATTATTGGTGGATTACTGTTGTGCATTACATGTTGTACTAATAGGGTTCAATATTTTGTTATGTTGTTGGCCATTATTTTCTAATTTAGGTTGTGTTTTTGATGTATCTTTTATAAGGCTCGTATGACCCAAATGTTTGGATAGATTGAGCGCAAACCGTGCTCAGACATGCAATAACTGTATATTCTATTCTGCTGAATGCATGTTTATTCGAAAGGCTTCATTTGTAAGATTCTAATATGTAATATTTGTACATCTTCTCATGTACTATGCAAGCTGTCACTTACAAAGGCTACAAAATGAATGCATTGATTATGGTTTTATTTTCATCTTTTATGCCTAATATTGTACACTGCCACATTTTAGAGGCTGGGAACAAGTGATTTGTTAAGCTGGTTGGGCTAATGTATGAAGTGCTACTTTGGGCTTCGTACCAGGATATGTAATATTCTACATTGCGTTATGCACAAAGTCACTTTTAAAAGGTTGCATTAATAAGATTATAGTATGTATTATTTATATGTCTTCTGTGGTGCTATGCATATTGTCACCTTATAAAGGCCAGCAAATAATGCTCTTAAAGTTATTTATGGAATAGCTTGAAGAACCTATATTTTTATTGCTGATTTTATTATGCATTTTGTACTATTGTTTTTATTATTGTCACATGTTATGGGAACCTCCTTTGGAGTTGGGAATCATAAAAAACTTAAGTTGAAACTTATGGGTATGGGGCCATGCAGCCCCCTTCACATGCCTCAAGATGACCCTCCCCGAGCTTGAAAAGGCCCGGGGGGGACACATCCCCTGGGCTTATTCCTTTAAGAGAGAGGGGCCCACCTCCCTGAGACAAAGATGGCCCAGGAAACACCCTCCCCCAGGTCCAGATCATAGACTATGTCCCGGGCAGCCCACCCAAGGACATAGCGATTTCTCTGCCCACAGCACCACGGGCAGGAAAGCCTCTGTTTGCTCTCAGTTGGCAAGAACATTTCTAAATCTCTCCCTGACCAGGAGCAAACACTGAGTTTGATCCCAGCTGGTGGGACCTTAAAAAAATGCTCCCACTGGCTGGGAGCGGACATTAGATCTGTTTCCTTGCCTGCCATGATGCAGGCAGCAAAGCGGATCTAAATATAGCTCCCACCCGCTGGGAGCAGCATTACTAGCTGCTCCCTAAAGGCAGGAGCAGTGCCAGTTACATCTGGGTGTGTGTCAAAGCAGCTTGTGAAGAAACTCCTTTCAGCAATACCAGGCATTGTGTTTTTGTAGAAGAAAGGAGAAAGCCATATCTTCTTTCATTGACTCTCTAACAGGAAATGGACCCACCTTCCACCTATCTGTTAGCTTATTTGATGGAATCGGGTCAGATTTCTTTCTAATCTTTTTACATTTCAGTAAGTATAAACACTTTTAGAGATTTTTTCTTGGAAGTTAGCAATACCTTACCTCATTGAAGTCACTCCCATTTCGGATATCTTCTCTTCACCTTCAGCTGCATAGTTTATCACTGCTAGACAAAAAAATTTCTTTTTGACGCCTGTGATACCAGAACCATGCATATTTTTGTGTACCTGGGAACCACCTCTTCCCTCCAGATCTTCAGTAGACATTGTTTTACAGAAATGTGTGGCTGGTCTCCTCTGACATCTCTCATGTATGTCTCTCCAGTACCTACCTTTGTATACTGAGGCATGACCAAATGATGTGAACAAATGATCCCACCAACCTACATCCCCTGAGGCACCGATTCAAATCTACTCTCCCCATCTTTTTCTAGACTGACCTAGAGTGATATGACCTGTATAGTATGAACACTTTTAGAGATTTTTTCTCTGAAGTTAGTAATGCCTTACCTCATTGAAGTCACTCCTATTTTGGATATCTTCACTTCATTTCATTTTGGTTTTTTAAATGACTACCAGTAAGTTTATATTTGTCTTTAATTTGTATCAATGTCTGAGGTATTTACTCTTCAATTGGAATTAAATGAATAATACCCTTTTCTCTTTCACAATGCCAGTCAAGTGTGTTTAAATTCTCTTGTCATTCCCAAAGGGATATATTTTAATTAAATATTTGTTTAATATTTCAAATAAATCAAAACAGAACTTTTCACCTTCAGCTGCATAGTTTATCACAGCTAGACAAAGAATTTCTTTTTGACGTCTGTGATACCAGAACCATTCATATTTTTGTGTACCTTGGAACCACATCTTCCCTCCAGATCTTCAGTAGACATTGTTTTACAGAAATGTGTGGCTGGTCTCCTCTGACATCTATCATGTATGTTTCTCAGTACCTATCTTTGTATACTGGGGCATGACCGAATGATGTGAACAAATGATCCCACCAACCTACATCCCCTGAGGCACCGATTCAAATCTACTCTCCCCATCTTCTTCTGGACTGACCTAGAGTGATATGATCTGTATGGTATGCACAATTGAATCAGTGAGAAACCAGTGCATATTGTTACCTCTGGCAAGGGTCTCAACTCCCCCTCCCAGTTCTCATCTTTGAAAGCCCACACATCTACATCCCACTGTCTTTCAATTTCTTGAGGATGTTCGGCGAGTTACTGATTATTTCTTTATAGATAAAAGATACCACCTTCTTCCTAATTAGATCATTTAATACCCTATCCTCCTATAGAAAGGATCCAGGCAGCTCCGTCCACTTTCTGATGTGAGTGATTACATTTTAAAGAAACAAGGGAACCTAATAAATCTGAGAGGGACATTGGGTACATGTAGTTATATAGGAACAACGGTCCCCTGCAGCAATAAAATACAACAAACGATTATCACAGTGATGTAATGAAAACTGTGTTGTAAAACTCCTGTTGAAGAATGAACATATTTATTTTCATTATAAATAACATAGATAGAACATGAAAGAAAGTGGGGTAGTGTCAAGAGATGAAGTTAAGAGAACTCAGGCATGGATAATTATGACCAAGATCTAATCATCAATTAGGGCAAAAGCATATTAAGAGGACAATTTGCACCAATATACAATAGTTGTGATGAACAATTCGGTGTCAAGGTGCTAAAGTAGATGGCGTTTCAATCCCTCATGTGGTTGTGGGATCAATCAGGACAAAGGGATTGTATTGTCTGAGAAGGATGCCTGATCAAATTGGTAGTAAAGTTTTGCAGCCAGAAGGAAGGATTTCAACCAGTCCAGGGCAGTACCATTAAGGCACGTGGCTTCAACATGATCGCCCAAGAGAGTATGGTCAACCTTGTCAAAAGTCGTTGATAAGTACCAATGCCTGGGTGACTTCTCTATCAGCCTCTTCTCTCATGTCATCCACAACAGAGAGGATGTCAGATTTCGTTGAGTGGGTAGGTTGGAAACTTGCCTGGCGAGAGTCAAGGAATTTGCTGTCCTCAAGGAAAGACATGAAATGCTGAGTGACGAGCTTCTAATATCTTAGCTAGATAGGGGAGAAGTGACATAGGCCAACAGCTTTTTAAGCACATGGGGTCCTCGCTGGGTTTGTTTTGGAGTGGAACCACTACGGCTTCCTTGAAGGATTTGGGAACACTGCCCTAGCTCTGGGTGAGATCAAGGAGGGAGACAGCTGGGTTGGAAAAAGAAGAGAATATAGATTTTAGCATCTGCGGAGGGCAGGTGTCTCTTGCCGATCGAGACGTGTTTTTTGCCAGCAGTTCTATAAAACAATCTTTGCTAATGGCAGGAAAGGCTGAGAGTTTGTTGAGTTTCTATCTCTAGTGAGTCTATATTAACTATTTAGCTGAAGGGGATACTGTCTTTTTATTGTTTTGATTCTATCAATCAAAAATACGTTCAATGGATCACATACATATTGAGTGGGGTGATGGGTAGGGTTACCCAGTCAGGATCAGATAGTTCTGTAACAATACTGAAACTTTTCTTTGCTTTATTTCTAGAATTAAGGATTTTATTTTAGAAGAAAGTTGATTTGTTTTGTGTGATAAGTTCTACTATAAGATTTTAATTGTTGGTTAAAGATCTCCTAGTTTTCAGGTGTATAGGTACTTTGTCATTTACATTCTGCCTAGCGTAGTTTGAGCTTGACTTTCTTTAGCTCTTCAGAAAACCATTTTGATGCTACATGGTGTCTTTTTTTCTCATATTGTGGAGAGGGGCATGAATATTGCTGGATGTGGTTTGCCACTCTGAAATTATGTTCTCGTACTCGTCTAGGTTTTCAATTGGGTTGGATAGGGGAGAACTAATGAATCACAGAAGATGCTAAGGGTTATACGATTCCATGGCCTAGTGATCATTCCTGGGCATATGAGGGGTTTCATTATGGTCAGGCCAGCTAAGGTGAATTTAATTAAGAGATGGTGCAACCATATGCAAGGGGAAATGGTTTGATTAGATAGAGCAAAATTTGTGGACCATATCTGGTCTAGTGTGTGGCCTTTTATATGTGTAGGTACAAACACATGTTTGTTGAAATTCAGGCAGTTTAATGTGTCAGATCTAAGGAGGTTTGACCAGCACTGTCTTTGTTTGCCCAGTGGTTGAGATTTATAAGTAGGATTTTAGCATGGTCAATAACTAGAGAGAAGATGGAGTCTGACAGGAGTTGGGGAATTTTTGCCAGCGCCCCGGATGTCTGTATAAGAGAATACATATCAACTCGGAGTGGTTGAGTCCAGTCTGATTAGTACATTATCCACCAATGGGGTTGTTAAAGGTGTAAGTTTATTAAAGTTGAAGTGTTTTTTAATAGTTGCTGCAACTCCTATTTCTTTTCTACCAGTCAATTGGTTAGTGTAAAGTAGGCAGTAGTTTTCAGGGAGAGCTGCAAGAATGGCTGGCATAGATTCGTCAGTTAGCCAAGTTTCTCTCATTAACGGTATATCTGGGGAATTTCGAGCTGAGCAGTTGAAATATCTTGAGTTGGTGCCTGACCATAGAACAGGCATTGAGGTAAGTCACTGTAAGTTGACTTGTTTGGAGGGAGCTGAGGATAATTTGCTATCAGGATAATTGGTGGATGAAGCAATCTGTTTAGCTGTGTGACAGTAGCAGGGTTCATTTTTAGGATATCTAGATTGTTTAGTCTTGGTAAGATTGAGGGATCTAATTTGCGGTTAACCGAAAAAAAGATGTCAAAGTTCACAGGAGAAGTAAATCAATTTTTTAGCATAATGGCTGGCCCCGGTTGGTCATGGAAGAGTGCAGAAGGGCTTGCCCTAGGCGTGCCTTTGGCAGCCTAACACTATGACTCCACTGCAGTCATGAGTAAGTAGCCAGGACTACAGATTAGTTCCAAAGCAAGTCAAATTCATATACAGTGTTTTAAAATAAAGGTGCACAAGTGATTAAAATGTGTCTAGAGACGGCGTTGACAGACAATACCGTCTAGCATGCGGCAGCAATGGATACTAATGTGACCACTCTATGGTCATGAGTAAATAGCCAGGAGTGCAGACCAGCTCCTCCCCTTCTCATGGCTGATTGGCTACTCTCTGAACAATGCAGTACAATTTACCCAGGTGACTCAAGTGGCGAAGCAAGTTAAATTCAAATTCAGTTTTTTTAAATAAAGGTGCACAAGTGATAAAAATGTATCTAGAGATAGTGTTTACAGGCTATTCCCTCTAGCATGCAACAGCAATTCCCTTTGAGTTAGATCTCTTGAATCATGATAATGTCTGGCTCATACCTCTTGAGGAACTGCATGCCTACTACCTATTAATCTTGCCATCGACATTCCAGGACATTAATTTTCAATGTAGTGATATTAGCTATCAGGGTTGGTTGTGCTTGCTTCCCATCTTACTAACATTATGGCCCTGTTGATATATTTTTCTGAGGTCCCTGATGGTATGTGACATTTTCCCCTCCACCATGCTGCATAGGTGATGCAAAGAGCAAAAAACTCGAGAAGTTCTTTATCTGTTTACCCAACTTCCACCTCCTTGTTGCCCTGCATCTCAGATTCCAAACTACCCACCCCCCCAATTTACAAACTTCCTGTTGTCCCAACATTGGTGTCTCTATCATCAAATAACTTGACTGTGCAATTTGTGTCTAATAGAGTCATAACTCCCCTCTTAAGCGACATCCAGTCATTCCACCCCTGCAGATGTCTTGGTCTCTTAAATGACATCTGGCAAGTCACCCTTCTGCCAGGTTCATTCCCCTACAGAGACACCTGGTTTACATGTTTCACTGTTATTACTTTACCCTGTGGCCCCCGCTCCCATGTGCTCCTGGATCCTTCCTTTCAACCGAGTCCTTGTCCACATCGGCATCCCACTCTAGAGGTTGGAGGGGAGAGGGAGACTCCTTCATATGTCTCCGTCATGATCTCTCTCCTAACAGTCTCTCGGTTATCACTCTCCCACTGCCCTGTTCTCAATTATGGTCCATCGCAATACCAGCCAAGCAGGTGGGGAGGGAATGTCTTTCATGTATTCTCTCTTGTTGCCCCTTATGTTCCAAAGGTGTTCTTCGCTTTAGGTGTTCAGTGGAGGGAAAACAGGGAGAATGCTAACACTTCTCTTCGATAGTCCCCATGCGAGTCAGCTGGTGTCTGGGCCGTGTGTTCCCCCAATGCCCCACAGATGGCGGCCATCAGGTATGGGGTAGAAGAGCTTGAGAACTCTGGGGGAGAGGGCGGGAAGACAAGACAACTCTCGGTGGTCCCAGGCCCTGTTGTCACCCAACCTTGGTGGCTCACTGCATTTTTGCTTTGGCACGGGAAGTAGGAGACCACATCCACTTTCGTCCAATGGCCCCAGTCATGTCATCCATGCCATCATACTCGCCGTCTCTTCTCCTGTCAATCTTCTCAACGGTCGGGTCAGAGACCAAAAACCTCAAAAAAGAATAGGGCAGGGGTAAAGCAAAACCCCATCTCTTCCTCCAGCATCGCTGGCAATGTCAAGTCTAGACGCCACTCTCTCTGCCGGTTCACCATGTTGCTGGCTCTGCCCAATCTAGGCTGGAGATTTCTCCACATCTCTGGCCACACTCACGTTGCAGGCAGGAATGGCTATGGTATCACGATTCTCAGGAATTTAACCTCCTGCGGGCACTGGATCTTGATCGGGCACCCTACCCTCTGCATCCACAGGCAACAAGTTGGTTTATGGAATGGATTTTGGTGATATTTGCAGACTCCCTTTGAGCTACTCTGTTAAGCAACCGTCTTGGTTTCTTCAGGACCCAGAGATGTCATTAATGAGTTGTTTCTGTTTAATATTATAACCAGAAACATACTAATATTCATCTAACCAATCCATAAAAGAGGAAACAGATGAGCCTGCATAGTCATGAAAAGAATCACATCATCAGCATAGGATGCAATTCAGATATCAACCTCACCAAAATGGATTCCTGAAAGGACTGCTGAAAGAGGAAACCCTTAATTGCAGATCTGATGCAGGCCACTTTAAGCATACCTGAATAACTTTAGTCTGGATTGTGGAAGCCATACTCTGAAAATTAAATGAATTCATTAATAATATTAACCCCTTCTATGCATCAGACGACTGGGAGCTGTACAACGCAAAAGTGCTAATTTGCGTAGGATGGCTCCCGGTCATCCACGCACATGGCACAGGATATCCCTCTGGTGCACCAGAGAGATTTATTTCCCCCAAGCAGCTGCAGGAGCTGCCTCCCCAGCTCAAGGTGCTGCTCAGTTATTATATTCACTGAAATACCGTGCACATCGCGCTGACATCATTTCAGTGAAAGTGAAACTGAAATGACCTCATAGGCTTGTTTCAGTTTCACTGCCTCAGTGCTCAGGGAGCTATCTCAGCCCCGTGAGCACTGAGGCAGATGGGAGAGGTATCATTGGAAAGGAGGGATCACCTAAGGAGGGCGATCTCCAAAGAGGGAGCCGCCACTAGACACCAGGGAGGGGGAGATGCCCCTTGGCCAAGGGCTTTTGCTTCCCCCAAAATAATTTTGGCAAATTCAGCATTTTTGCCCCCGGGGGGGGGGGATGGGAGGGGGGGGCGGAAAGCACACTAGCTACCAAAAATTATTTCTTTCTATCGTATTTAAGGGTGGGGGCTGCCTTAAATGGGTATGCCAATGCGCCACCCCCAAACAACCTCCAAAGACTTTCTGCCCCCCCGGGGGGCAAATGAGGGGTATGACCCCTGTTAAAGGCTACTAGGCATCAGGATTTTAAATTTATTTTTATAAACGAGGGGGGGCTGCCCACAAAGGGCAAGAACATGCCCACCAAAATGTATTTGGGAACAGTCATTCTGCCCCCCTGGAGGCAAATGAGGGGTATTATCCCCGTTCTGCCCCCCCCCCCCCTCCGTGGGGGAAAAAGACCACAACACACCAGGTTTTTTTAACTTTATTTTTAAAAAAGAGGAGCGGGGCTGCCCACAAAGGGCAATACCATGCCCCCACCAAAATATATTTGGGAACCGTCTTTATGCCCTCCTGAAGGATAGATGGAGGCAGTAGCCCCCAATCCTCCTACCCAGGGGGGCAGAAAGCACACTTGATACCAGGGATTATCTTTCTATAGTAATTAGAGGTAGGGGCTGCCCTAACTTGGCATGCCAATGACCACAACCCACCAAACAACCTCCACAGACCTTTAGCCCTCCCCCCTATGGGGCAAATGAGGGGTATTGTTCCAATCTGCCACCCACGGAGCAGAAAGCCAACTAGACACCAGAGATTTTTTGCTAAATTAAAAGTGGGGTGGGGGTTACCCACAAAGGGCAAGACCATGCCACCCAAATATATTTGAGAACAGCCTTTCTGCCCCCCTTTGGATAGATGGGGGCAGTAGCCCCCAATCTTCACACCCAGGGGGGCAGAAAGCACACGAGATACCCGCGAGTTATTAAAATAGTATTTAGAGGTAGGGGCTGCCCTAAATGGGCATGCCAATGCCACACCCCCAAACAACCTCCACAGACTCTCTATCCCCCCAGGAGACAAATTAGGGTTATTACCCCCGGTCTGCGCTCTGCGGGGGCAGAAATCCCACTAGACACCAGGGATTTTATGTTATTTTCTATAAAAGAGGGGTGGGGGCAGCCCACAAAGGGCCAAACCATGCCCCCACTCAAATATATTTCTAAAGTCTTTTTGCCAATAGGCAATAGCCCCCGATCTGCCTCCCAGAAGGCGCTGAAAGCACCCTAGGCACCAGGGATTTCTGTTTATGTCTATAGAAATTTTTTTTGCCCAGTTGTAATAATAGTTTTTTAAAACAATAGCATACCTCTGAGGAATAGCCAAGTTACTACACTGCCTAACAACATTTAAAGCCATTTGTCAAGGTTGACGTACCAACTCCAGAGACTGCATGGGAGCAACAGATGCCTTTAGCTTTTTGTTATTAGTAGAATAAATAATAAACAATGTATCTGTTTTCTCAATTTCCAAATCCATCAATGGATACCAGAATTCATGTCCAGATTCTAAATCTTGTTAAAGTAAAGCACAAATAACCCTATGCAGTTGACTGAACACAAGGTACTTTTTGTACTTTGCTCTGAAGGTACCATGCAGCACCAAAAGCATCCTCATCCTATGACTCTCCCATTTTGGAGGGATCCAGCCTCCAATACTACACACCTTGAGGATTCCCCAATAAGGCACTGCAATAGTTTTTTAATTACCAATGGGGTATTGATTTTACTTGTGATTGGGACACCCAACAATTAAGTTTATATTGGGGTCCTCTTTGCCATGCTTCCACCCATAGGGTGCCCAAATGTAGGTCTTCATGTGAGGTACGATTTCTATTTAGGACTACCTTATTGTGCCAACAGAAGGTGTATTCTCAAATGAGGTTGCCTCACAATCAGATTTGCACCATCCTGTCTTAAAAAAACGTTCATCTTTCCCAAATTTACGCAGGATGTGCCAACTCCTCACCCTTAAGAGGCCTACAAAGTGACATAGGTTGAAACACATCAACATGTTTGCCCTGGGTGCAGGCACTGGAGAAAAAATAAATAACTCGTATTGGAACTTTGTATATTTATGAAGATGCTCTATGTGTCCAAGAGGACTGTTATTTCTGCCACCACTGGATTATAGTGTATAATTATGGGAGTACTTGAAGCAAGATGAGGATATTTAGTTGCATAACATTGAAATACTAGTGGAGTGGTGTTAATTCTTTCTCATATGTCCATTTAAGGCAATGACTGTGTTTATGCAATTGTAATGACACAATATCAGTACTGTTTGAGTACATTCTTTCACTGGGGAATGTTCTTTTAACTTTTTATAATTTTAACCATGATTAATTGATTAAAACAAATCCTCGATGTTGGTACTTTCATGTACTACCTCGATATTAACGCTCAAATGATTAATAGAAAAACGTGATGTTGCCGAATTTAAAATACAACGTTCTAGGTGTTTTGAATTTGAAGTATTGCCGAATATTTAGGGAGATAACATTTTGATGTTTTTTTCTATATAAAATGTCAAAAGATGCATGAGATTTCTTCCACTATCACATACTTTTTGGTGAAATTAAATTGGCATCAACCCAGTAGTTCCACCATAGTCCCTCGCTCATCTAGTAGTCCTAGGTGTTATCCCAGTTCCACTATCAGCCCTAACTCTTAGAGGAATCAAAGGGAAGAGAGAGAAGGAGAAAAGATACTATGGGGAAGATGGCACACACAGTGGCACCGAATTGAGAGAGTTTGTTTGGTGGCACAGGGAACAAGCTATGGCAAAGCCAATCGGCCAGAGTTTAATGCGGCAAAGATTTTGTTTCCATAACTTTATCACATTAAAGCCAGACGTGTTTGCTTTACGAGTGCTGTTCTTGTTCAAATGAATGCTGACTGTGAGAGCTAAAATACATTCTAAAATGGCCATCACAATTATTGCTGGGTCATTCTAAGATGGGCATTAAACAAGGCAGGCATTTTACAAAAACAAAAGAGAACAACGGTACCTGACTTTAGATGGAAATTGTATTTCTCTTTGGCATTGGGGTGGTAAAGTAAAAGATGAACATACAAAAGTGGCCATGTCACGGTCAAAGTTACGTCCTGGCCCAAAAAAAAGAACAATGGCAGCTCAAGTGAAAAAAATAAAAAAAGAGGAATACTTTGTTTTCATGTGTAACATAAACAATTTGGAACACAAAAATGTCTCTTGAATGTGTATATGGAATAGTGCCTTATGCATTCCAATTGAGGCAGGGGGATGCACCCAAACAGTCAATAGCATGAGGTTTAAGAGTAATATTCCTCTGAGCAGATTCAAAATGTGATTGGCAAAGTGTCAAGCCAAAGTAAGTCGTAGAAGAGTGCTGACCCAAAGTCACTCTGTATTGTAAGCAATAGGTCTGCAAGAGAGCTGCACTGTAAAAACTCAGACCTCAAAAGCACAGGAGAAATCAGAACATGATGAATCAGTACAGATGCAAGGGGAGTGTGTGGAAGGTAAAGGGACAGAGGCTGCACAGAACAGAACTTCATGAACAACTGCATACGAAAATTACCGAAAGAATGCTAATTCTAATGACTACAGGGATATAAAAAAAGGTGTTCATGAAGTCAGGTTAAAGTTAGAATTAGGAGCAGACGGATATCCAATAGTATGAACTATTTTGGCTCTCTAGATTTGTGACTCTTTCTTGATTTTGGAGAACAATCGTGCATGAGGATAGAGTTAGAACCACAAGACCTCCTGTGAAATTCATATGTGACTAAGACAATAAGCCCGAATATGTATTCATTGAGGGACATCAGTCGAATGTACTGACAGCACTTTAAATATCTGAATGTGATGATCGAGATGCAAATATTATAGCGCAGGTGTAAATATTCCAAAAGCCTAGTATAGTAAAAGTGGCGGTAACAGCAACCACGCAAAAATCAAGTATTATCTCCTAGGGACCTGGATTTGAACTCGGCCATGAAACTTACTGTAATCTTCATTAGGGATAAATGCGGCCAGTGCATTTGACTAATGAGCCTGTCCCTCAGGGCCACGCTTTCACTCATACTCAGGGGCGGCTCCTCTGTTGGAGAGGAGGAGCTCCACCCCACTTAAATGCACCCAAACCCCGAGATGAAAAATAAAATGGTAATTCATTGCCATTTAATTTTTCAGCCTCCAGTCCCGAACCGAGTCAGGATGAGGTGGGGCTCAGTAAGAGCAGCAGCACGGAGGAGGGTGGGCTGTACGGGCACTTTTCAAAGTGTGCATGTCACATGTGCATGTCACATGCACACTTTGAAACCTCTAACCCAGCTGTCTTAAGACTGGGTTAAAGAAAATGCAGGCCTCAAGCGCACTGTAGAGCGCCGAGACAGGCTGCTCCCTCCAATTAAAAGCCCTGCTCTCATGCTGGTGAGAGCAGCGCCAGGATTGGTCTAGGGAGTTGACGCGGTCCGGAGCAAGAAGGTCCAGTAGTGAGGTGTGGTTTTTAGGTCTCGCCTGTCGATGCGCATGCGCATCGAGCAAGGCGAGAGTATTGCGAGTTATCCACTCTTTGGCAACACTGCAAGGAATCGTGGCGATTCCTTGCAGTGCCCGTGACTTTTAAGGTCAATGCGCATGCGCATTAAGCTTATGCGCATGCGCATTGACCTTAAAAGTCACGGGCGCGTGCATGTCAGTCTTTGTTTACCCGCTCCCCAGCTCCGCCCCCTCACTACTTGATTGCACGGCCGCTAGGCCGTGCCTCCCCTACTCTCCTCCCCCCTCCTGCTCTCCTCCCCTGCCTGCCTGCCGCTAGTTTCCATTCGCTGCTCCTTTCTCGTCTCCCTGGCCCCACCGCCCTTCGATGTGAAAGTCCCCGCCCCCCGTCCCTCGCTGCTCCTTTCTCGTCTCCCTGGCCCCACCGCCCTTCGATGTGAAAGTCTCCGCCCCCCGTCCCCTCCTCGCTCACCCTCATCTCCACCTTGGTGCTTACTTTCCCTTTTCTTCCAATCCTTCTCTCATTCACTTGCAGTCTCCCCTCCTCCTCTCCTAGCACCCCCAGCCCGAGGCAGCTTCCCCTGCACAGACCCGCTCCGCCCCCTCCCCTTCCCGCCGTCTCGCATTTCCCCTGTCGCACTTCTCCTCCCCCCTCCTCCTCTCCTCCCCTGCCTGCCTGGATCGCCTCGCCCCCGGACATCATGGGCCAGCCTTGCTCTGCACAAATGTTTCCCAGCACCAGTCCCAGCATCTCTCAGCAGCTCCGCTCTTCCTGCACTGCTAGAACGCCGTGCCTCCCCTACTCTCCTCCCCCCTCCTCCTCTCCTAGCACCCCCAGCCCGAGGCAGCTTCCCCTGCACAGACCCGCTCCGCCCCCTCCCCTTCCCGCCGTCTCGCATTTCCCCTGTCGCACTTCTCCTCCCCCCTCCTCCTCTCCTCCCCTGCCTGCCTGGATCGCCTCGCCCCCGGACATCATGGGCCAGCCTTGCTCTGCACAAATGTTTCCCAGCACCAGTCCCAGCATCTCTCAGCAGCTCTGCTCTTCCTGCACTGCTAGAACGCCGTGCCTCCCCTACTCTCCTCCCCCCTCCTCCTCTCCTAGCACCCCCAGCCCGAGGCAGCTTCCCCTGCACAGACCCGCTCCGCCCCCTCCCCTTCCCGCCGTCTCGCATTTCCCCTGTCGCACTTCTCCTCTCCCCTCTCCGCCCCCTCCCCTGCCCGCCGTGTTACGGTGAAAGGCTTGTTTGTTTATTTTACCCGCCGTGTCTCTGCTGCTTCCCCCTGTCCTGTCTCTCCTCCTCTCCCTCTCTATACCCTCCCCCTCCCCCCCACCACTCCCAGAGGGGGCTGAGGTTAATTTGCTTTCTCAGGCGTCATGCATCACCCAGCTCGGTGACACTTTAGCGGGGGACGGGGTCTCCTGGAGGGGTCGGCCTCCTCACAGCTGTTCAAGCCCGCCAGACAGAGCTCAGTGTTGGGAATGGAGGAAAGGAGGGGGCTTTAAACCCGAACACGTGTTCTTGCAAGTGGGTTCCATGACATGTGACGTCAGTTTATTTTCTTTTTGTAATTTATTTCATCGTACATGTTGTAGTTCTTTTTCCCTGGCCATTTCGGCTCCTTGCTTTCCCCCTCCCCCATCTGCAGCGCTGCCTTCTCAGCCCCGTTTCCTTCTTCTATTCCCTCCCGTGTCTCTCTCCAGTTTCATCCTGTCCCCATATAGTCGCTTCCATCCCTATCTATATATCTCTAGTCTTTCCAGTGTTCTCATTTCATCCACTCCACCCTATATCGCTCTCCTCGTCATCCCGTGTATCCAATGTTTACATCTCCTGCTTTGCCCCCCGTTTTCAACGTCACCCCGTGTTCTCTCCATCCACCTGTTTACCTCCCTCGTCCTTCCTCTCTGTTCATGCTCACCCTTCTCTCGCTCTCTTTCGCTTGTCCACTCTCCTATCTCAACTACTATCTCTTTCTTTTCGTCTCTGTGCCCTCCACAGCTCATACCCTCTTGATGTTCCCATCTTTCATTCACAAACCGGCTTAGCTGACGCCTACACACTCATTTATATGTGCACGAAAATTGCGCGCACCCAGTGGCTTAGCCCGTGTGCCCTGGTGTCTAGTTCAGGGACGGACACTGGCCCCTAGCTGCTGTTTTAACTGTGAATTAACAGCAATAACCAGGGTTCAGTGGAGCCTTCCGGGCCCCGGTGCCACTGCACCTGCTGCACCAACGGAAGCTGCGCCCCTGCACGCACCCGAGAACCTGCAGCTCAGTAACATTCCTAGCTATTCTTGCTCTGCAGCTCAGCTCCCACCTATGCGTTATCGTGGCGCCGCAGAGCCCATCGCTCTACTGCGTATAGAAGCCTGGCTCAGGGCCAGTAAAACCACCAGCACACGAGTGCCCCCCTCCTCCTCCGGGCCGTGCAAACAGGCTCGGCCACAAATTACAAGTGTATCAGTACACCCTCAACAGCTCACCCTCAACACCTCACCTTCAACACCTCACCCTCAACACCTCACTCACACTCACTCTCAATCCACCCTCATCCACCCTCAACCCCTCACCCTAACTCACAATAACACTCTCTCATCCTCACCCTCACTCACTCTCACTCACACTCACCCTCAACACCTCACTCACCCTCAACACCTCACTCACACTCAACTCCTCACTCACCCCCACCCTCACTCACCCTCAACCCCTCACCCTCACACAGTGCTATAGGTCTCGCAGGATTTTTAGTTAAAGCTTTTACATTTGCTTATTGCTTTTTTGATTTGTAATTCTTTTGCATTGCCTACAAAAAAATAAAATGCAAAAGATTTACAACAAAAAACCTATTAACAATTCTAAAAGCACTAACTCTAATGCTGCGAGACCTATTGCATTTCTAATGCTTGTTATATATTTCAATGTTATATTCGCATACGCCCTATATGATATGTTTTAATTTTGTTTGCGTGCCCGCTCTCCCTCACCATAGATGCTAGCCGCCACTACTCATACTAAGGAAAATATAGCAAGCATGACGTAGATAACCATTACAATGCTCCAATTTGTTTATGATGATTACTTACATCAGTGATGTTATTTGAGATGTCATCAGTGATGTCATCAGTGATGTGACTGACCATGTCATGAATGATGTAATATGTGACGTCATCAGCAGTGCATTACGGGGGCGCGGGTTATAGTTAGCGGAACTAACTATAACAGGGGAATTTCTATGGTTTTGTACGAGTGAAATGTCCAACTAACTATAACGTCCCTGAAACCTATGTTTTTTCAGTGAATTTCAATGGTTTTTTAAATGCTAATTTCTAACTATGCCTACAAAGTTAGGATGTGAAGAAAGAGGAAGAAAAGCGCAGAAGAAGCCAGACAAATGCAGAAAGAGGCAAAAGAAGTCCAGAAAGACGAAGAAAACTGCAGGAAGAAGCAAGAGATGTGCAGAAAGAACCAACAGAGGAGCAGAAATTCCTCCTGTGCCACCACCTTTTTAGTGACGGCTACTGGTGGTAACTGACTCTGACTAACCAGGACCGGAGCCAGTGCTTTGCTAAAAGACACTTTGAATACAGTAAAAATACCTACATACACTAAGTAACACTATGTATTGGGGTACCCCTGTAATTAGCATGACCTCCTCTGTATTTACCTTGAGTTAGTGCCTGGGTCATTGCATGAGTATATGGGTAGTGACTGGATGAGTGCTGCAAGGACAGTGCATGGTGATTTTATAACTGCTTGGGTTTAAGCAGATGGATTGGATAAGTACATGATGCTGGATGGCTGATTTGAGGAATGCATGGGTAGTGACAGAGGGATTTCTGGAGTGCATGGGTACAACTTGGATAATTGGTGTAGGTGGTTAGAGGTCTGCATGGGTAGTGCACAGGGTATTGTAGCAGTGCACATGTTAGTGTCTGGGTCATTCCATGAGTACATTGGTACTGAGTGGAAGATTAGAGTACTGCAAGGAGAGTGCATGGTGAATTTATAAGTGCTTGGGTTTTGGTGGAGTGATTGGATAAGTACGTGGTGCTGGCTGGGTGATTGAAAGAGTGCATGGGTACTGAGAGGGCAATGGCTGGACTGCATGGGTAGTGCTCAGAGGAGTGTAGCAGTGCATGTGTTAGTGACTGGCTCATTGTATAAGTACATGGTAACTGATTGGATGATTAGAGTACTGCAAGGACAGTGCAAGGTGAATTTATAAGTGCCTGGGTTTTGGCTGAGTGATTGGATAGGTACATGGTGCTCGCTAGGTGATTGGAGGAGTGCATGGATAGTGACAGGGCGATGGTTGGACTGCATGGGTACTTCTCAGGGTATTGTAGCTGTGCATGAGTCAGTGCATGAGTCATTGCATAAGTGCATGGGTAGTGACTGGATGATTAGAGTGCTGCAAGGTGAGTGAATCGTGAATTTATAAGTGTTTGGGTTTTGGTGGAGTGATTGCATAAGTACACACGTCATATGGCCGAGATACCCGCCACCCCCTCTCAACACAATCCCCAAGAATTGGGAAACCGGAAACAGTTCTTGAACTTTTGGAAGGCGGGAAGGGAGTCACCCTTCCCGGCCGTATTTATTAAAATATGAAACAAAAAGAAAACATTAAAATAACAGTTTCATATAATGTACAATTTCATTTCCACATTACGATGTTGGCTAACCTTAACAGATCGCTAATACAAAGGTTCTCCTAGCCGAACTAACATCCTACAAAACATTTGACTTGAAATTGTACATCCTAACGTTAAGGGCCAACGGCAAGGTCGTAACCGGTGTCAGATCCCTAAACCAGAAATACCCCCCTCACTTGTGAGAGGGGCGACCGCACAGAGGCGTACCTCAAGTGCATTTACCAATTTCCCTTTGTACTTGACGGGGGCCCAAATAAACTCGACGCCATTTAACGGTCGTTCGAGGACTCGTGTGAGGTGTCTAAAAGGTAGCGTAAACCCCCTCCCGCACCCCACACAACTTACCCATCTGCCGTCGCAGATGTCCTGGCCCCGGGAAATTCCCCAGGAGGGGCCGTAGCCCCTCCTATCCAGGAAGGGGCCTTGACCACCTTTCCTTTCCTTCCGGCGGCCTCTCCTTAGACAGGACCGCCTCCCCATTGAGGGGCCAATCGGCCACCTCCCCCGCGCGCTCCCATCCGTAATGGGTGACGCCCCCTCATAGGAATCTTCCAATTACTGCTCACCGATCATGACCTTACCGCCCGACCAAAATAAATACGACAGTTTTACCTAAGTTACTAAGATCTCTAACGCAAACAGCATTTTTTACAAGCATAAATACTGATCAATCCTTGTTCAAAATTACTTTATTAGCAAAATATACTGACAATCATCAATCTTTATTGCATCGTTAAGAACTATCACGGCAATCATCACAACCTGCAAGAAAGCAGAGAAAATCAAAGATACTATCAACTGTATTCACAACGAATCGCTGTCCTCAGGGGCTGGTGGGTGGGTCAAAATTGCTCTTCGTTCCGTCTCGAGCTCACGTGCAGCGGGGAGGTGCAGCTTCAGAGCACAGGAACAAGAGGATGCTTTGTTAGCTTCCGCTCCTTTTATCCGTCTTCAGGGTGGGCGTGAACCCGCCCCTGCCTGCCTCCAAGGGCGTGGCCGGCCGTGTTGGTGTCTAGGCCAGCCCACTCTAGGGCGGGAAAAAGGCGCGCCTCTACGCCGCTTCGGGCATACCAGCCGAGACTCGCCTCCCGCCCAAGATGGCTTCCCGGGGGGATCGTGGTACTCGACCATACGTTCGGGGGGACCGATTGGTCGCCCCTTTCCATATGGCCGAGATACCCGCCACCCCCTCTCAACACAATCCCCAAGAATTGGGAAACCGGAAACAGTTCTTGAACTTTTGGAAGGCGGGAAGGGAGTCACCCTTCCCGGCCGTATTTATTAAAATATGAAACAAAAAGAAAACATTAAAATAACAGTTTCATATAATGTACAATTTCATTTCCACATTACGATGTTGGCTAACCTTAACAGATCGCTAATACAAAGGTTCTCCTAGCCGAACTAACATCCTACAAAACATTTGACTTGAAATTGTACATCCTAACGTTAAGGGCCAACGGCAAGGTCGTAACCGGTGTCAGATCCCTAAACCAGAAATACCCCCCTCACTTGTGAGAGGGGCGACCGCACAGAGGCGTACCTCAAGTGCATTTACCAATTTCCCTTTGTACTTGACGGGGGCCCAAATAAACTCGACGCCATTTAACGGTCGTTCGAGGACTCGTGTGAGGTGTCTAAAAGGTAGCGTAAACCCCCTCCCGCACCCCACACAACTTACCCATCTGCCGTCGCAGATGTCCTGGCCCCGGGAAATTCCCCAGGAGGGGCCGTAGCCCCTCCTATCCAGGAAGGGGCCTTGACCACCTTTCCTTTCCTTCCGGCGGCCTCTCCTTAGATAGGACCGCCTCCCCATTGAGGGGCCAATTGGCCACCTCCCCCGCGCGCTCCCATCCGTAATGGGTGACGCCCCCTCATAGGGATCTTCCAATTACTGCTCACCGATCATGACCTTACCGCCACAGGCCGGATAGTTGACCGGCTATCCGGACCCCCCACAAAACACTGCTACCTAAAGGTCATGCTGTAAACTCCTTAACCATGCTATGAAGTCTCCTATGAGTAATTCGTTCCCCACCCGGGACAAATGAACACCGTCCCCCAAATACATACTGTCCCCCTTAATACAACCATGCGGTACAGAATGCAGTGTACTTGAACGAAACAATCTACTCATTTTATTATTAATTTTCCGTACTGAATGATTCAGTGCAGAAACAGAAATAGCCCCCCGCCACACTTTCCGTGGGATCATATGGGACCATGCAATTGTGCACCCTGGAACTCTTCTCGCTAACCAACTTACCGTGGAAAGCATCGCCTCAAGAAGAAGTCGTCTACCAGTGGTCACCAAATCATTGCCCCCAAGATGTACTATGACTACAGACGGCGGTGACCTTGTCCGCCCTAACAAAACCTCGAAAAATGTTTGAAACTGGTCAATACAGAGCCCGCCCTTTCCGTAGAAGGACACACTGTACCCGTATTCCCCAGCCACGTGAGTCATGTTACCTGCTTTGAATACGTCCGCGGCACGCCTCACGTATGAGTGGCCCACGACCCACACCTCCTTTTTCACAGCCGGTAATGTCTGACCGCTGGCCCCCCGGTGTTGGGCCGACTGGATAGTCCGCCCCGCCTCGTAGGCTTGCGCAACTGAAAACCAAACAAAAACAAGAAGCGTGAGTACATCACTACAGCTTCACAACATGTGCAACCGTACATACCTCTTATAACAATTCGAGGACCAACGCCCCACACGTTTTATTTGATCAACATTCAGACCCCTGGCTGTAGCTTCCGTAGCAGCCCCTATCCGAAAGGAATGGGTCCCAAAGTCGCCGGGGTTCAAGCCCGCGGCAGAAATCGACATCGCAAGCACCCGCTGAAACTGAAACCTCGTCAGTGGGGTGGCGTCAGCGTGTCTTAACAAGGCCCCCCCCCATGCTGCCACCCTCTGCGCTAAATATGTTTCCACGCACCCAACAGGGCACATGGCGGACCCGGGGATCCTCTGGATGATTACACAGTCCCCGATTGCATCCTGATCGGATTTGGACTTTACAAACGAGACCGTCATCGTCTCCTCTCTGACCTGAATGTGTTCCCGGCACAGTCCCCCCATCGTATCCTGCTTGTTCTTTGCCACTAATTCGCTTACCCGCATAGCCCCATGGAATGCTAATGCAAATGCGGCTCGGAACAACACTGCTTCGTACTGGGATGAACATGTTACCGGTAGCACGGATAATAACAGGGCCAACCTATCCAAACCTATCAGGTGCCTATCGTCTACTCTGCGACCCTCAAGGCGTTGCCACCCCATAGCGCTTTCTGCACAACGAAAGACGCCGTCGGGTCCTTGATCCCATGAGCCCTTGCCATGAAGGAAATGGCGGCCCGATGCCTCTGGGCCGTAGCTACTGACTTGCCTGCGTGACGCAAAGAGAGCAGGAATCTTACTACAGACTCTTCCAGACCCCAAAGCTCCCTCCCGGAAGTACCCAAAAAGGCCCAATAGGAACGGAACGCCCCTTCATATGCCTTCCTCGTCCTGGGTGCTAAACTCTCTCCCACGAGGTCTTGTAGTTCGGGGCACCGAGAGACCAGAGAGCTTCGGGAAAGGGTGCCGCCACCGGGTCCGCTGTGGGCAGAAAACCCCAGAAGGCCTGCATACGGAAACGAGAGAGCGCATCAGCCGCTTGGTTCATCACCCCCGGCACGTGCCGCGCCCTAAACAGTACATTTAGTTGCATGCACAACAACACAATTTCCTTGAGTAATCGGAGAATCAATTTGCAACGTGCTGCCTGACTATTGATACACTCAACCACGGTCATGTTATCAGACCAGAAAACCACAGAGTGACCCCTAAACCCTTCTGGCCATGTTCTCAAGGCCACCAGAATAGGGAATAGTTCGAGAAAAGCAATGTTACTCGTCAACCCGCACTCATGCCACCATGACGGCCATTTTTGAGCCGACCATTGTGTACCCAATATGGCGCCAAAACCCACACTCCCCGCCGAGTCTGTCCATAGTCCCAACTCCTCGGAAGACACTGCTGGTTTATTCCAGACAATTCGACCATTGAAATCCGCCAGGAATGCAATCCAAATGCGCATGTCCTGGCGAACCTCTGCCGAGAGTCTCGTACGATGATGTCCTTCCTTCAAGCCGACCATGGACTGTGCAATCGAGCGGGAAAAGGGGCGCGCCATCGGCATTACTCTTAGGGCAAAATTCAACTGACCCACCACCTGTTGCAATTGATGCAAGTTCACTTTCGTTGCACGAATACATGTCTCAAGGGATAACCTGAATTTTAACACCTTTTCTTTAGGTAAACGAAAACAACCTTCCACTGAGTCGAGCTCGATCCCCAGAAACTCGATCAAGGTCGAGGGACCGACAGTCTTACCTGGCGCCAATGGCACACCAAATTGATTCATTAGGACACAAAATTCATGTAAGGCCTGTCCACACTCAGAATCCCCGGCTGCCCCCAGAAACAGAAAGTCATCGAGATAGTGCATAACATGTTGAAAACCTGTCTTCCTCGTGAATACCCACTGCAGAAAACAACTGAATTTCTCGAAATAGGCACATGAAATCGAGCATCCCATTGGCATACATTTATCCATGTAATAGCGACCCTGAAACTGGAAACCAAGGAGACGCTGATCGTCTGGGTGTACCGGGAGCAACCGGAACGCTGACTCGATGTCCGATTTGGCCATCAGCGTCCCGGGCCCCAGGCGATTCAACATGGCGACGGCCTCATCGAAAGATGCGTACCGCACCGAACATACTTCCGGATCTATCGCATCATTTACGGAAAGACCATGTGGGGCTGACAAATTGTGTATCAGCCGAAACTCCCCCGGGTCCTTCTTGGGAACCACCCCTAGAGGAGAACACACAAAATTAGCAACTGGCGGAAAATCGAATGGACCGGCGACACGACCTCGAGTCACCTCTTTCCTAATCTTTACCTGAACCACCGCCGTGTGCTGTAAGACCGACATTTGATTCTTACAGTCCGGTACCCCCTGAAAATCCCCCACTGGGATGCGGAAACCATATGAAAACCCGTTCCGCAACACCCCAGCGGAAGCATAATCCGATTATTCGCTGAGCCAAGGAATCATTGCCATGGTATCAATCGGGGTCGGTAAAGGCGCCCCTCGGACTATATTAGACCTGTTTGGCGCCTCCCTTACCACCGTTATCACCCGTTTTGGCTCTGCACATGGACTCAGGATGGGATGGCTGCCCGCATCCCCCACACTCATGTCTGAATTTGCATGACCCCTGGGGCCTGGTACATTTGCCCCTGTTAAAATTCCAACATATCCCCCTTTTACCTGTGTTGCCACTCGGCTTCGTGTGGGACTCGTTACCTGAACCTGTCCGAAAGGGCGTCCCAGAGTTTTGGCGGGAGGATTCCCCCCCGTTACTCCCTACTAATGGCACCTTCAACATCCCTGTACTCTCCATTTTTTGCCAAGACACAGAGTCGTAACAGTCCCAGGACAACAACGGGTTGTGTTCCTTAGCTTTTCTAAGCAGATTATCATAGCAGAACCACTGATTGCCCCCATATGCCACAGAATACTCCATAATACGTGACTGATAGATGGGTAACTCGGTCAACAACTCAGGTCTGCATTCCCCCATGATGGAAGTAAAAATTCCCCACGCTCTGCCCCAAGTACCAATGGTCTCATCAACCTTAAAGGCGGCCATCTTAGCGCGCCAAACACTCGGATGCATGAGCTCCTTTTGACTCTTTACATGCTCGATCTCGTAATGGTCGGTAAGCAATGAAAACATGTTTACATATTTGTCCGCCCAAATCAACTCCTTGACTTCTAGTGGGACGTGCTGGGCAATCTTCTCCTTTCGAGAAGGTGCAGAGTCCCCCCCCGCAATCGGCAATGGCCGCTTACCTGAAGTAGACCCCACGCTTGTCGCCGAACTTGGGCCTGCTGTACTTCCAACCGCTGGGACCTGCGGGGGAACAGGAGATGGAGCTTTCGCAGCCTCCCTCGATTCCCGCAGTTGTCTCATCACTGCCCGGGCGTCGTCAGCCGTGGCGCCCTCGCTATCGTTTCCCAACCACGCTGCCAATTGCGCCGCTAACTCGGGGGGGCATATCCTCCCTGTTCGCAGGGGTGACCACTACAGGGATTGGGTTCCCCTCCTTTGGCGCCGGGGTTGGCTCTTCTCGTGGCGCTTCGGGAACCGGGGTCTCCCCCCCAAGTGCTCCCCTTCTAGGCCTCTTGCTCTTTCCACCGGGAATTGTTCCCGGTAAAGGCCGTTTCGGTCCTCCCTCCCCGTCCTTGGCCTCAACCTTTCTCTTCAGATCGGCTATCTCCTTCATGAGCATACGGAGCATCTCATCGGTACCGACCCGCTTTCCGACCTTCTTGGGCATTCTTAGATGGGATATCTGTAAGACAAAAAGAGAGATTACAACGCTCAAAATTGCTCTTCGTTCCGTCTCGAGCTCACGTGCAGCGGGGAGGTGCAGCTTCAGAGCACAGGAACAAGAGGATGCTTTGTTAGCTTCCGCTCCTTTTATCCGTCTTCAGGGTGGGCGTGAACCCGCCCCCGCCTGCCTCCAAGGGCGTGGCCGGCCGTGTTGGTGTCTAGGCCAGCCCACTCTAGGGCGGGAAAAAGGCGCGCCCCGGCTACGCCGCTTCGGGCATACCAGCCGAGACTCGCCTCCCGCCCAAGATGGCTTCCCGGGGGGATCGTGGTACTCGACCATACGTTCGGGGGGACAGATTGGTCGCCCCTTTCCACATAAGGCCTTGCCCTCTCCCTTCACCACTGTGGAAACGAGTCCCTGGGCTGGTTTTAATATGGGGGAATAATTCCCCTTGCATCTTGAGGGTCACTGGGCGACAACTAGCCCACCAGGTACATCCAGTAAGCGCCACAGAACTGCGTAGCGGAGATCTGTCTGAGACCACACCCATTTTTACACCTACAATGGTGCCTACTGGACATACCTGGTGGGCTAGTTGGCCCCCAGGGACCCCCAGGATTTAAGGGGACTTAATCCCCCAACTTAAAACTTGCCACAGGGCGGTTTGCACACTTGTCACATCAGGCCATGCCCCCTCCCTGCACCACTGTGCAAATGTGCCCCCTGGAGCGTTGTAAATTGGGGGATTACATCCCCTTGAGTCCTGAGGGTCCCTGGGGGCCAACTAGCCCACCAGCTACCTCAAGTAAGCACCTCAGAGCTGCGTGGCAGAGAGGTGTAAAAAGGGGCATTGCCTCTCATCACCTCTCTGCAACACAGCTCCCTGGTGCATACTGGAAGTACCTGGTGGGCGAGTTCGTCCCTAGGGACCAGCCTCAGGATTGAAGGGGACTTAATCCTCTAATTTAGAATGTGCCAGATGGTGCAAACGCGCCCCCTGGAGCGTTGTAAATTGGGGGATTACATCCCCTCAAGTCCTGATGGTCCCTGGGGGCCAACTAGCCCACCAGGTACCACCAGTAAGCATAACGGAGCTGCGTTTCAGAGAGGTGTAAAAGGGGCGTGGCCTCTGAACACCACTCTGCAACACAGCTCCCTGGCGCATACGGGAGGTACCTGGTGGGCTAGTTGGCCCCCCGGGACCCTCAGGATTCAAAAGGACTTAATCCCCCAACTTAAATAGCACCAAAGGACGAGTTTGCACACATCACATCAGGCCACGCCCTCTCCCTGCACCACTGTGCAAACGCAGCCCCTGGTGCATTTTAAATTGGGGGATTAGGTCCCCTTGAGTCCTGAGGGTCCCTGGGGGCCAACTGGCCCACCACCTACTTCCAGTAGTGCCACAGAGCAGCGTTGCAGAGTGGTATAAAAAGGGTGTGTGGCTTTTGACCCCCTCTCTGCAACGCAGCTCCCTGGTGCTTATTGGAGGAACCTGGTGGTCTAGTTGGCCGCCAGGGACCCTCAGGATTCAAGGAGACTTAATCTCCCAACTTAAAACGTGCCACAGGGTGAGTTTGCACACTTGTCACATCAGGCCACGCACCCTCCCTGCACCACTGTGCAAATGCACCTCCTGGAGCATTGTAAATTGGGGGATTACATCCCCTTGAGTCCTAAGGGTCCCTGGGAGCCAACTAGCCCACCAGCTACCTCCAGTAAGCGCCACAGAGCTGCATTGTAGAAAGGTGTAAAAAGGGACGTGGCCCCTCAACATCTCTCTGCAACGTAGCTCCCTGGCGCATACTGGAGGTACCTGGTGGGCTAGTTCGCCCCCAGGGACCCTCAGGATTGAAGGGGACTTAATCCCCAAATTTACAATGTGCCAGAGGGTGCGTTTGCACACTTGCTATGTCAGGCCCCGCTCCCTCCCTGCACCACTGTGCAAACGCACGGAAATTTAAAAAGAAATACTTTTTCTGGCCCTGGGTGTCCTTCTGGGACCCCCTGAGCAGGCCTAGGGGGGTCAGGGTGTTTCTACCCTGCCCCCTTCTCTTGTTTTATACCTTTGTTTCTCTGTTTTCTGGTGACTCGCTTCCACCGAGCCACAAGATGGCTGCCAACACATCCTGGGTTGGAGTGTTGACAGCCAATCACAGTGATGCTTGTGCACGGGACTTAGGCTCCGCCCAGATATCAAAACCTTTATTTTTCTAATTTCTAAGCAACTACTGAATGGATGTACACCATTTAAAATAAATGGTCGCTTTCCCACACGCGAACTACCTTTGTGCCAAATTTGGGGTATTTCCATTCGGTAGTTTCAGCTGTAGCCTTGAACCAAAGTTTCTTATGGGAAATTGATTTTTTGACTCCTATTTTTTTAATTTCTCAAAAACTACTGAACGGATTTACACCATTTAAAAGAAAAGGTCGCTTTCTGAACCAAGCTCTACCTTTCTGCCAAATTTGGGGTCATTCGGTTCAGCAGTTCGGGCTGTAGCTTGTCGCAAAATTTCCTGTGAAAATTAACATAGGGAAAATGCATTTTGGGACCCCCCCCTTTTTTCTCAGCCCCTCCCCCCTCCCCCCCCCCCCCCCCCTTGACGAATCACCCCAAAACTTTTCGGATAGGAGCTGACCTGAAAAGTGCAACCTTCTGGAAAATCTCATAAAGATTATTAAAACAACGCCAAAGGATATATATAACGGAGTGAAATGCGTCATGAAAGACATCAGTCTATACATTTTCTTAAATAAAAGAACAATACTGCTTGCACGAACCTTTGGTGGATATATATATATCCTTCATTGAATAAATCGTCTTCCTGCAAACTCACTTGAGGAGTGACTGTTTCTTGGCTGTACTGTCGCTGCATTGTGAGAGACTTCGGAGGTTCAGACCTATTGGGTTCCGCCGTCCATAGACGGAACTAAGACTGCTTTTTTCATATATATATATATATATATATATATATATATATATATATATATATATATATATATATATATATATATATATATATATATATATATATATATATATATATATATATATATATATATATGTATATATATATTATTTTTTATTTTTTTTTGTCCTTATTTACTTTGTTCTTTTTTTGTGAAATGTTTTTTTATTGGTCCACACTATCACGTGTAACTTATTTTTTGATTTTGCGCCTACTGATGGGTGACATTACCATAATGTTGTGTACCTATATATATTTTGATGTATGGTCATTTATTATTTAAGCCCTGAGGAGGTCAGAGGTGAATGTGCCACAACCACGAATCACGCGTTGGCCTGTAGAGTGTATAACTTATGTACATGAAGTGCTCTAAAAGAAATAAGGAATCAAGGAAGTATCTGTGCATCAAATAAAAAAGACAACAGAAACCACGACATTTAAGCTTGTCTTACTTTGCGTGCTCAGGACAATTTATTGTATACATTTTAACCCATCTTGTTTGTGTTATATTTGGGTTGCCAGGTAGCACACCCCTGTCCTAGAGCACCGTGCTTTGGCTTGATATTTTGTCACATTCCCCTGTTACTTTGTCGAAACCGCTCGCTTGCCTGGCTTCTGGCCCCCTTTTTCAGTATTACGTTTTATTGTATTGACATTGTCGCCATTGCTTCGAGTCAAAGGAGAACAAATTGTATTTCTTTCCAGCCCACCTACACTGGTTCCAAACCCAGTTGAACAAATAAACCCGTAATGTTTGGGAAAAAAAGACTCACAAGAACAGCCCCTGGTAGGGAACAGACCCACCCCCTTCTACTGCTGATATCTCTGGTCAACTAATCGGTAATGTTTGTTACACTCCCAGAAGCACCCCATTGCATATAGGAAACATTATATATATAACAACCTCTGTACCACTTCAGAGGCCTTGAAGTCACAGGTCCCGATTCATAAACGTTGCATATTGCAATTCACAAACTTCTAAATCTCCTAACTTAAGTGCAGAGTTCTCTGCCCAGACTGTGGAGTCGCCACAGTCATAAACGTACTATTGACTCCTAGTTTGTGAATAAAACAAATTGCAAACTTACACACAAATGTAAGTTTATCATTTTGGATCAGGCCCTATGAGTAGTAACTTTACAATTGTAAATACTGACATAGGAGCCTCCATTGTGGGCGGAGACACGTAAGTCTGCACTTAGCACTAACTTTACACTCAGATGTGGCTAATAGCAAAACGTGTAAAGTTACTCCTAGGTGCTGGAATAGATTTTATTTGTGTAAATCTACATGTGCAAAGTTAACTTTGTGACCTGAGCCCTCAATAGTATAGCTGTCACTTAGTTGAGTCACCCTTGGCTGTAGTTTGGTCCTTGGTACCTACCACTAGCCCCCATGGCCTTCTCCCAGTGCCACTCATGTCTTGTATTTATGTTAGATTTTCCATTTTTCACCACCAGTAGATCCTCCTCAGAGAGACCCAGTATCACTGCGCCCTCTGGGAGTGGCATTGTGGCAAATTACATGGTGTTTCTATTCTAATTGGAACGACAGTGCAAAAGGATATGCCCAACAATATTGTATTTGTCTCTTTCCATGTTCTGTTGTGACTGGTATGAAGGTTCTACTTTTGCTCTGTGATAGGTCAGGAAATAAGTGTATATCATTTTCCTGAAATTCGACAGTTTCAGTTTTTTTTGTTTGCACAATTCCGACCTTAATGAGTAAAGATGACAGTTTGGCTAATATGTCTCTAGGTTAAGACCTCTGCCCCCTTCAGGTGAAGCCACTGTATGCACTACTACTTTACCATTTCCTGATCTTCAGGGACCTGGTAGATATGTCAAAAGAGGGAAACACAGGAGTTCACATCACACCACTACTGTCACATCCAGCACATTTCTCAGTGTTATGTTATTACTGCTTGATCTATTATTTGGGTCATCACACTTGCCCCTTGGTTCTCTTATGTGTTCTTCCATGTGGCACACCAACAGTTTTTTTCCTTCAGAGTAGGGTTCATGTTCGATGTATTTTCTTCATTTGTGTGCATTTGGTTCCCATTGGCTTGTGTGTCCATGGCAAATTTCATGATGTCTCCTGCCATCTTTATCTTTGAAGCTTTGAGCAATTGGATAAATGAAAAACCTGGCAATCTGAATTGGAGGATTTGTTGTACAGTAAGGGTGCAGGAGTTTGATACAATGTTTGGGAGTTCGATGAATTGATTACATTCACCCAGTGTATAGAAAAATGTACCATACGGGGGTCTTCCTGCCACAAGAGGAAAGTGCCAATGATGAAAAAATTAGCTACTTAGCAAACATTGGCCAACTTTCTCCAGCAGTTTGCTACCATAAGCACTTTCTATTTTTGTTTACGAAATACCACCTATTGTGAAGTGTTGGTTCTGCTGCCACTAGATCCTCTTTTATTTACATACTTCTTTTATTTATATACTTCCTTGTAGCTCAACAGACCCTGAGTTTTGCCAGCGCAGGTTGGCGCCCCATATAGCTAGTTTTACCACAGGAACTCTGACATTCAGCTATTAGGAACTTTCTGTGTAGGGTGTGTGACACAAGGGGTTTGGTTCTTGTTTAGTTACTTTTGAGTGGAGGGTGGCCTAGTGTCTTATTGTCCTTCTATAGCGCCTTCATTTTATTTGTATCCATGCATGCCACTTTTTATGTGAAAAATCTTATGTCAAGTTTAACTCAAAGCAGCACTGTGCTCATAGGTCGCACTGACATCATTGCTCAGAAGCAATATTGACTTCATCGTTCACTGGCCCCATTCATGCGCCTACCAAAAGGCTGCAGTCTGGATGCATGGCAGCACTGCCATCTTTGGATGTATGTTCAAATCTCAGGTTAGTGTAGTTCCTAATACTACGTGACTAAGTTAACAAAGAAACATGCTCAGTTGTAGGGGCTGATAGTAGTCTTCATGAAGTATGATTTATATCCCGCCACACCCGCCCCTAATACTAATCGAGAAACTGCACTGCTCTCAAACTAGCAGTCAAGAAACACGTTTCAACACCTTGGGTAATCTGCTCGCGACTCGCATCTCTTTTTCTTATACCTCTTAACTAAGGGAATAGAAACAGGCCCAGGCAATAATTCCATATGGGTGAATTAAAGAAGCAGCTGCAAACTGTTTATGATGCCACGTTGGCCTTCCACCATCAACTCAGACATCAGCATCCGATGAACAGCTCCTATCCAAGTCCCAATCAAAGTGAAGAAACGGTCAAAAAAAATATTCAGGGCGAGAAACGACAGACGGAGAAATTACCCTTGGTCCTCCATAGAGTAACTGGGCATCCCCTAATTGAATCATGATCCCTTTCCAAAAGTAGGCCTACATGACATGTCTATCTACTCTTTAAACTAAACACTTGCACTAGATTTGGTAAGCACATTACAAAGTTCAACACATCATGCAATTGCGAAAGGTGAAGATTAACTTAAATCATTCATGGATGGCAAACCTGCCAGTCAGGTGTGAAGCAGTCTGAAGTAAAATCAGTTGCTATAAACTTAAGTTGCGAAATGCTTCTCCCTTTTCTGTAAAGGGCTTGCCGTGTTGTGATATTCGCTAATCTAGGCAAAAATTATACTGAATTTTCAAATTTTGGGCATACCTGACCTTCGATACACGGAGCATTTTCAAAAATGGACAAGAGCACCTACGAATAACATATCCACGACTCAAATTACTTTCATATTTCACTATAATAATTTTCAACACTAATCCTTTATGGGTTCCGTAGTAGCGTGCTACTTGCCAAAAAAGCGCCTCAAACCCCCATCAGGGGTAACAAGCGCTATATAAATACTAACTTTTTTTCCTCTTCTATCCCTCCGCTATCCTTCGCAATCCAAATAACTGTCTAATATCCACCACTCAAATTACTTTTACATTTCACTATACTAATTCACCATTAATCCTTTATTGGTTCTGCAGTAGCGTGCTACTCACTAAAAAAGCACTTCGACGCCTCGCCAGGGGTAGTAAGTGCTATATACATGCAATTACAATACAACACAATAGGCGTGTTGTGTCAAAACTGATAAAAACGTTGTGACTGAATCAAAAAACATGTTTCTAAAAATCTTTCCTAATATTATCATATCAGGCAGACGGGCTCACATCTCCGAAGCAAGGTGAAATAAACACCTTAGAAAAAATAGCATTTCTTCCTTACGCTTTTCTCCCCTGCGGCAAGAAAGTCATTGAAACGATTGCGAATGGCTTTTAGGGTTTTCACGATTTCTGACAGTGTGAATATTTTTATTCACTCTATTTGTCTGCGCTGTTTGCATTTCGGATAATTTATCGTTGTCTTCTAGCAATGCACAGTGGCTTGTGCTGTTATAGTTCTGCTGCTGCCAAGCTATGCTGCTCCTGAACAAACAGCACTTAATCATTGACGCAATGCAACTGTATGTACAGGTTGGCATTTTATCCCTTCCATCTGCCTTCTACCTGATAAATTACTGTTTTGGTAACATGTATACAAACACTATTTATTACTCTGCTCAAAAGTGTCCACAAAAAAGGCTGTTGCCCTTAAGTGGTTTTTACACCCATCTTGACGATTGTGTAGAAAGTAGAAAAGGTTATTTTGTGCATTAATGACACAAGAATATAAATAGGTTACTAAAGAAATCTTTCTGTTTTGGCTTTATAGATTTGATCCATCTATTATCGAGCACCCTCTTTAGATTTATTGGATCTTATTTTAAATATCTACCTATGAAAATAATCTCGAGAAATGTGAGACCACCAGCGATATATTAAAAACACAATCTTCGGTCCTATGCGATATGAGAAAGGAAGTGCAGAATAAAGTTATATAAAACGTCCCTTTGTATCTATAGTAGCCTGCGAAAAGTCGATATGAAAATACAGATATGACAAACCATGACTGCTTTCAAATTTATACTTTTTATTGACTTTAAATGCGGTGTCGTTCTTACAAAAAATGAATTGTGACTGCAGAAGGACTACTCTAGAAGAGAATGGCGAATTAAAAATTGAGCCGAAAAAAACAGAAATAGAAGTAAATAGGGGTGGACAATTAAGTGATAAATCAAGCATAAGGCGCCATTTCCATCAAAGGTTTTGTCAAATGAAGTAACAGCACAAATGTAAGGAAAACTGATGGTTTTACTTTAAAAATTGGGTCCCGTGGCACATCCATTTGCTCATGTTTAGTTAGTTTAGTTTAGTTTGTTAGTTTAAAATACTGTGGCACGATTCGCATAGATTTGCGTGAAAAAGTGGTACATGGCCTTCGATAAAGTTGATTTTACATTTGGAGCATGTCTTTGAATTTTTCAGGATTTGCAAAGCATGCCAGGACTATTCCAAGAAATATATGACCCTCGGGGATACCCCAGCACAGACTTCAATGCCATCGTCCCAACAGTGAAACGTGTTCGCTGTGGAGGTCGTTCCTTTAGTTACCTTGCACCCCGTCTCTGGAACACGCTGCCCATGACGTTGCGGGCATGCTCCAATCTTTCTGTTTTTAGAAAGGGACTTAAAACTTATCTTTTTGCCCTGTAATGCGGTTATGGTGAATTCTGGCGCCGTTATGGCTGTGTGTTAGTTGCTGGTATTTGGTGTGATGATCTTTAGCGCCAGGACGCTCTTTGGAGCAGCTGAGCGCTCTACAAAACAAACAGTAACATAACATAACATAACATAACATAACATAACATAACAATAAAAGCACATGTAAAATTCTTCTTGCATAAAAGTTCCAGGGATGCACACGTAAATGTGTTCCCAACAGGGGAAATATTTTCCCTGTTGCAAAACCTTTCTCACCACATCATCAAATGCAAACTCTACTGTGGGTTGGCTTCACGACTATCATGCGTGTGCACTGAGGACCGTGAGCAGGGCTCTGTGATCTGGAGGAGGAAACCCCTTACCATCTAGCCACTTTGAGGCTCTGTGTAATTCCAACCAGAGTCAGAGCTGCTTGAAGGTGGGCTTCTGGGAGGTATTGTTGCTGAGGATCCTAGCTCCCGGCATTCATATTTGTTTAATGCAATTTGTCCTTCTTTCTGTCTTGTTGTTAATGCACTTTCTTGTGACATTACTACATTCTGCTCGTCTTTCCAATATTTCTTGTAAAAAAACTTATTCAGCAAATTTGTTTGAATGTTTTTCCCTCTGAGTATAAGAAAATTCCTTTTAAATAACTTTTGATAGAAACTAGAAGCCAGTAACAGGTTAATGACGTCTACTGGGTTGACATAATAGTCTGCTTGCAATTGAGGGTTGATATATGAGCCCACATGGTATACCCCTGGGTTCCAAAGAATGTGTACATACTAATACCCCGTTCAAATATTGTGTGATTTGTCATCAGTACAAATGACAAAGAACTGTATATGGAACTCACTCTTGTATTATTGCTGTCCTCAGAGCCGCTTGGTGGAAAATATCACAGAAAGAGAGGGGGAAAAAGCAGTTTGCTTTTCTTTATCTATGGTCTATGACACTTGGACATGATTTCTCCAAGAGCGAAGTGAGAAGTTAAGTCAATGTGGAGGCACCCCAATGGGTGATTCCACGTCAACACTGGGAGATAAAGGAAGAACCTTGCCAGTCAGAATAGAGGCTGATGTCCAGTGACATTAACCCCTTTGATGCTCATGACGCTCGTCATGAGGCACGGTTGAGCTGTGCTCATGACGAGCTGAGCTCGTCATGAAGAATGGTAAATCGGGGAATGCAGCACAGGAGGAAAATACCTTTCGTATTGAAAGTGTTAAGCAACAGATCCATTATTCCTGTCTAAGGGGCAGTTACCGTGCCTGCATCGTAGCTTTTTTCAGTGATGTCATAAAGGTGCAGTAGGGGTACTAATAGCTTTACTGCCTGCACTTGAAGGGCGATAACATCTGCCAATTCCTCAATCCTCATTATGAACCATGCAAGTAGTTAACAGCTAATATTGTCATCTGGTGCTCGCTATAATGCTTAAATCTTTCATCTTCACACCATGCTTAGATTTGCTCTTTGGGAATCAGCTACTAATGCTTGCACCTATTATCATAAACATCCCTCTAATTAATGTGAATGTCTGCCTTTGAAACTTTTACAAATGACTAATGTAAAGATGTTAGAATCCCTAGTATCATTTAATTTTATTTAGAATTTAGAAACTGTATTGGAAGGCATCCTAAAAGTTTTAACGACATTTCTGAATCAGAGCCTTCAACATTAGGTAGATTCTTCATAAAACAATTGAATATAGAATTAAATAAAAGTTCAGATTTATAAAAATCAGATTAAGGCAATAAAGATTTATGCTGCAATCCCAAAAGGATAGAAATACATTCTTATCACAATTATCATTTAAAGAATTCCAGCTTCAATCCAAGATTCCCAGAATGTAATGTTATGATAATATATTTATTAGGGGATTATGCCTTAGAGAAATGTTGTTAGATTCAGGAGTAAGCGAGTGAAACAAAGAATCAAAGTCTTGTAAAATTAGTTTAGTGCATTTGATAATTGGCTTTCACAAGGATATTGGAACTAGACATGGACAATAATGTTGGCAAGGGTAAAGAAAAAACAAACCTTTGTTCAATTTGAAGCCATTTAGGTGAATTGGCAGGACCTATCTGTTGGAACTATAAAGATCCTTGCTTTAATAAGTAAACTTTATAGTGTTTATAAAAATCCAGCAGACCAAGCTCACCATAAAATTTAGCAATTTTAGGTTGAGCAAAACCCAATCATGGGGCAAAACCAACCTACCTCGCAAACAAAATCTATGACGCTCCTACACTTTACTCCTCATCTCTCCCAAGTTCAAGACAACCAAATCCTTCACCCAATCCTTCTCGGGAAATGCCCCCAGAATTTGGAACGTCCTCCCTAAGGAACTTTGTGACAGCCAATCCTACATTCACTTCCGGAGAAAAAAAAGAATTGCAGCTCCACAAAAACTCCCTAAATTATCCTATGATTCCTACTTGGAGCGTGGTATACTAAATTCCCTGAAAAGGCCTATAACGTTTGACTCCTTCCTTTTCTTCTCCTATACTTCATGTAAATGATTATTATTTCTCTTGTAAATGATACCTATGGGTCACATGTAAACTATAATGCTCGACTCCTTCCTTTCCACCTCTCCTATACCTCATGTAAATTATTCATATACTACTTGTATTTGATATTTTTGTAAAACATGTAAAGCTCTTTATTGGATGACTCTCTCTAGTTGGAGTCCATGTATAGCACTTTGATGCCTTCAGGTCAAGTTTGAGCTATGTAAAACTCAAAAATAAATACATGAATTAATAATAAATATAGAGGCAATTCTGTCGATTTGCTTATAGAAGTGAGGGATCATTGTAAAAGAATCATGTATAAAATATTAAATCTATGAGCAGCAATAATCATTTTGACAGATCAGTTTCTCCCCACCATAATAGATGTAGTGAGGACTACTTATTGAATGTATCTGTAATTTTTACAATTAAGTAATCACAATGTATTGTATCAGTTTGTTTAATAGAGTTCGAGAATTGAATTACCAGGTATTTTCTCTTTTAACCATAAAATATCAGCTTTTATGTAAAATGACAGAAGTACAATCAACAATTAGAGGAAAATGTTCAGTTTTATTAGTATTTAAAGTATATCACTAAGCAAAATAAACCTCATGTATAAGACTGCATATGTTAGGTAGGGAAATATCTGGGTCACTAATTAACAAAAAAACATTGTCTGCATAAGCAGAAGTTTTAAAAGTAATGTTTTTAATATTTAACCCTATAATCTCAGTTAATTGACAGGAAAGGTGAGAGGAATTGGAGAAATACCCATTGATAAAAAGCTTGGCAGAGGGATGATAGTAAAGAGAGAAGACCCATTTAAAGAAATTAGTCACCGAAATTAAAGGTAGATAGGGTTCGGAATGAGAATTGCCAGTCAATCCTATCTAAAGCCTGTTCACAATCTAGTGCTAGAAGGCCAGAATGACAAGGTAAACAGGAATACTTTCAAGTACATGAAAAAGAAGTCTGGTGTTTTTATTGGAGTGCCTAACTTTCACAAAGCCTGTTTGATCCGTATGAATGACTTTAGACAAAACTTTTGATAAACTACTAGCAAGAATTTTCAGAAATATTTTATAGTCTTGATTATTGAGGGAGATGGGATGATAATTTAATACTTTAGCAAGGTCTTTATCAGGCTGAGACAGTGTCATCAACAGAAATAGGTAGATCCAAGATAGAGCTATCAGTCTGATATATTATAGGAAGATTACAGGAATTGATAAAAATCTATAATTTGGTCATATATGGATGCTGGTTTACTATATAAGGAGGAATAAAGGTCCATAAATTCATCAAGGGTAGTTGATGTAGATATTGCAAAGTTTTCCATCTTTCCCATGAATTGCATGAATTTAAGTTCTGTCTTTTTTAATACTAAGGTTATTAGACAATACCGTCCCAGACCTAAGTCCGTTAAAATAAGGGTTTGCTTTGCTATTTGAAACTTGCAAGCCAGATGTTTTACTCAATAAGGAATTGTTTTCATTTTTTATGTTTTACATTTATTTATTAATATTTAATGAAGAACCACCACATTTGTACAGAATACAATAGCAAGTATTTTCATAAAGTGGACAGACCAACACATCCCATCTTGCATACATTGACAATATTCTAGTAGGGGATCATACAATGCTATGGAGGGTAGTGGGGCACATGGGGAAAATAGTATGCTAACCCAGAGAAATGTAGTGCACCCTGTCCTTTAGAGGAGTAGCCAATGTGTGCATCTCAAGTTAGAATAAAACAGCAACTATTGAAACACTCTGACTAGCGCTGCTATGTGCAGCTATTTGGAAATGCAGTAACATGAGTGGCAGGAGTACAATAGAGACATGGAGATATAGGTCAGTGGTCGCAACGGGGAAGAAGGGGAATGGAGTGAGTCCCTATGCGATTCTCCCCAAAGAGCACAGGGTCCTTAATGATGTCAGGTAAGCATGTGCGTGTAAATGAGTGGATTACCCATTAGCTCAATGTGTTCATCCACACGCACACTGTAGGTTTTACTGCATAAGGGAAGAGCCGATTCAGGCAGTCCATCAATTTGAGAACATAGGTGCCCAATAATGTAGCTGCTCCACCCACCCACAGCCCGCGATCATGTATTATGGCATCCACTTCTGCCAGGGCCCATTTGTGAGTCACTTGAAGCCAGCACTTGATTGTGTGCAGATAAGGGGTGGGGCCTTCCAGGGCATGGCAATTAAGTGCTTAAAGAGGTCCAATGCCGGATCGACTAGCTTCAGGTAGTGTTTGCTGCGTTTTGTGATCTCCAAGAGACAAAGAAGTGGGTCCGATGGCAGCTGGACATCTATCATTCTTGCCACATGTTCCATCACCTGGATATACATGCGCATCAGTGGTGGGCACTCCCATGTGTATAAATGTGGCATCTGCAGGGCCACATCCCAGGCACACTGCCGACACCACTGTAAATATTTTGTGGAGGGCGGTGCCGAGTAAGGTAGGTTTAAAGTATTTGAATTGTGTGTAAAGATGGGCCCTGTGCAAAATTTTGTTCAGGTGCTCTAAAACCATGGTCCACTTCTTGGTGGTCAATTCCTTGCCCAGGCAATCATCCTATTTGGGCTTATCCCAAGTTAAAAATTCCAATGATCCCCTCTGCAGTGCCATGTACCGTGCCAAAACTACCCAATGGCCTGACCAGTGCGTTAAGAAGCACTGCAAGCCTAAGTGCAGTGGTGGTTTGGCCTGCCCTGGCGCCTATGTGTCCCCAGTAACCACCATAATTGCATTGTGTGCTAGAAAAAGACCAGCTCCAAACCTGTAGAGTTCCTGCAGGCCCTCGAAGGAGAACAGAGCATAGTCACTGTATAGGTCGCCCCATTGGGTAAACCCGGCTTCTCACCAAGGGGAAGGCCCATGAACCCCAATCAAAGTTTTCATGGCTATCACACTCTAAAGAGCCAGCTGCAGGGCATAAGGGATTGGGGATGTATATATATCAAATCCAAATGAGCTTGGGCACACGCGTGAGCCTACCCAGTTCTTTAGCCAGTCCTCCAGGCAATATCAGGGATTCAAGCAAGTCCATGCCCCCTGGGTCTGCCCGAACCAGGCTACCCTCCACGGTTCTGTCTCCGGCTAGACAGTGCATAGGCCACTACAGTTGAGGCACCGTGAAATAGAGCTCCAGGTCTAGGACCCCAAGCCCTCCTGTCGAGCATGGGATGCTGAAGCATGGGCATTGAAACCCGTTTCCGAACGGGCCCCCAAACAAACTCAGATTCTACATTCCTTAGATTCCTGAATAAATATCTAGTCGGTATCACCGGCATAGCTGCAAAGACATTTAAGAGACTTGGAAGAACCAGCATATTTGCTACAGGTGCCGTGCCCAGAGGTGAGAGGGGTAGTCTAGTCCAAAAGAGCATAGATTGGCAAATCGAGGTCAGGGCCTTACCATGATTACAATGTAGCAAGTCCCTGTCCCTGTAGTAAACGTTTATGCTGAGGTACCGAAAGGTTTCAAAACTCCAGGGAAGGCGCTCAACTTCAAGCACTACTCAATGCTTCTCCTCAATCCAGCGTAAATGGAAGATACAGGACTTAACCCAATTCACCTTGAGGCCTATCACCTCCCCAAGATTTCAAGTAGGTCATAAAAGGCCAGTGGCGTGCAGGCATTGTCTCGAAGATATACTAAAACATTGTCAGCGTACAATGACACAGTGTGCCAGTCTAGTCGCACCTTGATTCCCAAGACAGAGCTCCTGGTTTGCAACATGGCAGCCAGCGGTTCCATAGATAATGCAAAAAATACTGCAGATAAAGAGCACCCTTGTCGTGGCTCCCTACCTATGTAAGAAGTTTGCGATATCTGACGACCGGTGCGGACGTCCGCCTCGGAGCAGTATATAAGAGCTTGACCCAACCAAGGAAGTTAGGATCCATCCCAATCACCTCCAGCAGCTGTAGCAAATAGGACTTACTAAGCAAATCAAATGCTTTTTCGAAATCCAGGAAGTCCGCCACCTGAAAGTCAGCGCCCGAACATTGCATCCCGGATGTGGCACAGGCGCCAAACGTTGGAGTGTGGCACCCTTTCAGGTATGCACCCACATTGGTCCGAATGAACAAGGGAGTTAAGCATCAGAAGCAGCCTATTAGCAAACACCTTACTCAATATTTTGTAGTCAATGATCAACATTGACAACCGGCAATAAGAGCTCACCTCAAAAGGATCACTGCATGGCTTCGGAAGCACCACTATGAGGGCCTCACCAAGAGACCCTAGAAGAACGCCCCGGTGATGCACTTCTCTGTTGACTTCCAGCAGACAAGAAGCAAGGGTGGACCCAAAAGCTGCATAATATTCAACAGGGAACCCCCATGTGCCGCGTTCCATTTTTGCCAGGTTGAACTCCTCGATCTGAAGAGGTTGCTTCAAATCCAACAGCTGTAGCGGGATCAAGCTGCAAAGTGCCTCCGCTTGCACGTAATCTTGCACCAGCACAGAGGAGGGTTCCTGGGGGAAGAATACAACTGCTCGTAATACTGAGTGAACACTTCATCATTGTCTACCCATGCATTCATCCCGTGACCTGAGCTATCGTGTATGGTGCCTATCAGGATCCTGGGGGTCTCCAATGGCAGCAGCCATGCCAGTGTTTGCTCCGGTTTATCACCATCAGCATGTTGGTGGGCTAGGGAGGATTTATAATCAAGATTACAGAGTTGCTTCACCTCCTTCTAATATTGGTAATGCAAGGCCATCAAATGGGGGCATGCGTCAGATGCCTGCACCACCTCAAGATCCGTGGCCCGCAGGTGCATCTCTAAAGTCATCTTACTACAAGTGAGAAATGGCTTAACTTCCCATGTTGTGCTGATGCAATGCTCCCTCATGACCACCTTCATGGCGTCCCACTCCAAGCCACGGGAACCCACTGACCCTGCGTTCTCCTCAAAGTATCGGGAGATGTGTGTGGCAACAGTGTCTCTGTATACCAAGGAATTGTATTAATAATGAGGTTTCTGTGATTTAAATTTAAAATAACTATTATTAGATATAATTAATGGACATTCATATTGAGCAATCACATTTTCTAAGTCAGAGAGTTTAGAGTGAAATTATATATTTTGTGAGCCATTTTGGAGATAGTTATACCTCTGGTATATGCTTTAAAAGCATCCCATCGGATAACATTTGACATTACATCATCAGTATTAAGAGAAAAATACTCATCAATATCAGACAACATTATAGTCTCACCATTATTATTAAGAGCAGTGTCAGCATTCCTATGCCATCTCAACTGAGAAACAATAATTATCTAATTGTGAATATGAGTTATAAAGGACTGGAAATTACCTTTCAACTCTTTGGGGTAGGAACATCAAGTCCCAGAAAATCTATAGATTAGGTAGTTTTAAACAATGTTTTAAGTGATTGGAAACCTTTAGGAGGTCTAAATATAGTAGATGAAAGTCTATCAAGAAAAGGGTTACATATTCCATGTAAACCTCCACCTACAAAAAGGGGAATATTGCCCAGTTGTATAATTTCAGTAGTGGCATTTCTCCCAAAAGTCTGCTCATCAGCTATAGGACTAAAAATATAACTACAGCTGTATCAGCTTTAACCTTAACATATCAAAATCCCCCATCCATGTCAGAATGTTTATCTAGTATTAGCAGCTGGAGTTGCTGAGAAAATACAATGGTGGCTCCATTTCTTTTTACCAATGGCAGTAGAGGAAATATTATTCCAGACCCATTTTTTATTCATCAAAATGAGACTCTTGAAGGAGGCAGATGTCAGCTTTGTTTCTAGACAGGTAATAGAATATTTTCATACATTTAACTGGATGTCTTAAGCCTTTAAAATTGAAAGAAACAGTTTTGAGCTGTTTCGAATTATCAATGAAAAAAGGAAAATTTTAAAACAATAGGTCAACAAAAGGGGTGATAAATCAAAACTTTGAAGCAGCTTTGAGAACTAGAAGATATGAAAAATGAGATAGCAAACAACCAAAAATAAACAACATATAACACCAATGATAATCTCAAGCAGCCCGCAAACAATCCCGTAACTAGTATATCTTAATTAAAGAAGACAACCATATGAGTAAAGATAAATCTACTAGCCACATCATTTTGTAAGATTTTGCATACCCATAAGCATAGGAAAATGATGTTCAAGGAATGCTTAAAGGTCTTCTGGATGATAAAATGATCAAGAGATATAATCTTTTGATATTCGCATAGTGTAAGAGTCAAAAAGAACAGATTTGAAGCAGAAAGTTCACTGTTTGGGTTGTAGGGCAAAAGATTCCTTATACAATGCAACCGTTTCCTTTGAAAACTCCTGATGTGTAAACATGATCTTACCGTTAACCAGTAGAGAAGAAATTACGGCTTTCCTTATCATTACTAGATGTTTTGACATAGAAACTCAAATATGACTTGTCTAGGTTTGTTTTGACTACTTTTACAGTGTGACGGGATACAATGCAAATTATCAATCTCACATTTCTATGCAAATTTCAAATTCAAAAGATTAAGCAGTAATTTCTCCAAGTAACATTTATAGCCAGTGTTTTCAATGTATTCAGACAGACTGCTAATCTTCAAATTTTATTGCCTATTTCTATTTTCAAAATATAAAAGGAGTTTATTCACATGAAGAATTCTTTTATGCAATAGGAAATAATTGGTTTATTTTATCCTATTTTGATTTTATTATCAAAGACTTTAATTGACAGAACAGCCATATCTTTACGAATATTTTTAATCTCTATAAAAAATATTGTCAGTGTTAGACCGAACAGCTTTGTAATTTTTCTAGGATTGTGACAAGGGATGGTTCAGAGGAGTCATCAATTTTTGATTTCAGATTTGGTAGAGTTTTTTTCTGTATTACGCTTATTAGAGTTTGAAGAAGTAATTTTGCCAATCCATATTCAGTAGAATTCCAGGTGCAGCAGCTAAAAGCAACACTGGGACCATGATCCAGAGGCCAAAGCTGCACCTTTCGCTCAAATTGCTCCACCTTTTCTGAGTAGAAACTCTGCAGCACACAGTAGAGAGCCTCGGTGCAGACTCCACGCTCACTTTGCATCCCTAACCACCAAAAATGTTGAACAAAAGCCACCACAGGTGGCTGCAGAAGGCCTAGGTCAGCAGTAGTAGTTCAAAAGAGTCTTTATGTGTAAAAGAGTCATTGATAAAAGTGAATTAGCCTGAGCTCAGAGGAAGGTGGGCATTTTGAATTGCACGCTCTCAAATCTCATGTTCAGCTTTTATAAAGGGTAGAATTAATACAGTTGCTAAATACAGTGCTGCTGTGTGTTTTAGTAAGTAAAACTCAATCAATGTGACCCCCATCAGTATTCATTGCTAAACTAAAAAGAATATATATATATGGGCAGATCACGTGGGTGGTTTCATTAAGCAATTGTAAAAAATAGTACTTGCAAGATGGCAGCCGCATGTCCAGCTGAGTAGGCTGGTGTCAGGGCTCCTCTGGTGAATCTCTTCCATATCTTTTCTGCCCCGACCCTACCTCGGAGACGATACTTGCTATCCAGAGGGGAATAAACTCTGCATGACGACTTGATTTTATCTCGTTACAACCCTGCTTATCTCACTGATATGCTAAAAGGACTTTGTCAGCTCCAGGAGAAATTTACTACCAAGACGCTCTGGGTTTGGCTGCGATCCACCTCCAGCTCCTGCTATTTCTCGTGGTCATACCTTCAGCACGCCACCTACACCTCTGCCGGCATGGCCCTGAAGACAGCTTATAAGAATGTGCCTGCAACTGTGAAGACCCACGGCACCGCGCGTACCATCAGTCCCGTTAGCGATGGTGGGAAGGAGCCATGTGCTGCTAGTGGGAGTGCGGCGGCAGCTGCAGGTCTCTGTGGCTTCTGGGAAGGGCAAGCAGACCCTCCCGGAGCTATTCAGACTCCAGTCTTCGAAGGGAAAAGTGCCCCTAGATGGCGGCGGCGGCGGCAAGCAGAAACCGGCAAACCGACTGAAACTGACAAAAGTCCTTTCTGTAAATGTGGGGGAGGGAGTGCTTGCTCGCTCATCATCCGCCTCTGTTTCCAGCTACGATGAGGTTAGTAGCATAGCGATTACCCCCTCGCCCAAAGAATTGACTGTGCCCCATCGGTAATTAGCCCCGAGTATCCTGTCAAGTTTGGCCGGGGCCACTGTGATTAATAGCGCTGTGTTTGTGGGGGGAGACAAGGAATCTCTGTTAACAGCAAGGAACAATGAAATCCATTCTGGCGCTTGGTCCTCAGAACAGGGCATTCTGGGACCTGTAGTCCAATCAAATGTCCAAGCCCCTCTCCACTCTGTTACGGGTGCAAATGAGAAATCTCAGGGTGTTTTTTTGGATCCTACCTCAGAAACTGTTCGTGATCTAAAGGAATCCGAAGGAACTGAAGGAACTGACACGTTTTATTCTATGTCGGATCATTCTGGGTCATCGGCAGATGAGGGCGCAGAGCTAGAATGGTCGGATTATGACAGTGAATCGGGTGACTGGCGTCTGAGTGAGGTGTCGAAGGATGAGGCTTCATTTGGTAGCGCCAGCACAGTTCGCAAAGCTATGAAGCTTAAAGTTCAAGGGCCGGTAACAATGAGCAGTGGTCCAGGGTCTTTTCCATCAATGCTGTGGGATTATTTTTTGTCAGCACAGCTTGGCTCAGTCAATGCGGGTGACTATTACTGTCACAGGGGACAGGTCGGGTGCCCCACTAGAGCCTCCAGGGGAAATGACTATATCCATCATCTATCAAACTATTATGGCCCAACGTGAGAAGACACAACAGGAGGGTGCCCGTACGCAGGGAGCCTGCCGCAGGATGCAAAATTCAATTCGGAGAGTTACGAAAACCTGTTCTGAGTTTGCTGGCAGGATTGTCGAAGCTGAGGAGCACGTCTCTACTTTGGAAGGTGCGATGGCTTCTCAGAAGGGACTCGCGGATGTAATTAATGATCAGAGGGAGGATATGCTATGGATGCTGACCGACATGGAAAATAGGGCTAGAAGGACCAACTTGAGGATTTTAGGAATTGATGAAGGCAAGGAAGATCAAGACATTTGGCAGTTTGTTGTGGAACTATTTACTGAAGCCTTCCCGGAGGTAATGCAGTGGGACTGGCAGTTGGAAGTTCAACTGATGCATCGCTTCCCGTTTAAGAAGAAGCAGATTTCTGGTTCTTCTGGAGATAAGCCGCAAGCAATCCTTATTTGCTTAAATAACTTTTTGGCCAGGGGGAAAACTTACGATCTTGCCAGACTAGATAGAAGGAGGGCAGGGAAGGGCTGCAAATTTTTTGTCAGACCAACTTTTGTCCAGACACTGTTGAGCGGAGGTGGCAGCTCCGCCAGCTAATTGCCCCGTTCCAGGCCAAGGATGCGCAGGCTTTCCTGCTCTTCCCCTCTAAGCAGAAAGTAATCTATCAGGGGCAAACTAAGTATTTTGTCTCTGAGGTTCAGGTGAAGGAGTTCTTGGACTCGATTTAGTTAACAATCTGTTTTTGCTGTGCATTAGGGTCGGGGTATTCATTGATGATGATGTATTATATTGAGTGCAGATCTGATCTCTCTCTTTTTTTTTCTCTCACATTCGGTATTTTCTTGTTTGGTGATCGCAAGGAATTCAGTCCTGTTGCCACACAAGGGGGGTGAGGGGGGATGGGTTGGGTTGGGTGGGAGGGTTTCGGGGTGGGTTCAGGGTGAGGTTGTGCGTGTGGGGGAGGTTTGCTGGGTGAATCTTTTTCTGGTTTTGAGTCCTAGTCGTGGAACCTGGTTGGCTGTGGAGGCAACAGATCTTTCTTTGTCATTTTCTGGATATTGATGATTACAAATATGTCATATCAGTGGAGAGCAGCATCTATTTTTTTTAATGAATGGGGCAGAATGGATTGCTACTTAGCTCATGGAATATCTGTGGGCTGAATGATGGGAAAACCAGGGGCTGCTCTCTAAGATTGTTCAAATAATGCAGGTTGACATACTATGTCTGCAAGAGACCCACATACCATGGGGGAAGCGTAAATCTCTAAAACTGCCCGGTTATGACCTTATAGCCTGTTCACGTCAGACATCCATGATCAGAGGTGTGGCTATTCTGCTGAAGAAAGGAGTTGGCTGTTGTAAGAAAGTCAAAGAGAACAATTCGGGCAGTTGGCCGATTGCTGAAATTGTTATAAACAATAGGTCCTTATCTGTGTGCTCAATTTATGGGTCCAATTTAGACGACCCGGAAGTTTTTAGATATCTAAATAACGAATTAGCAACATGGCCACACCCAATGTTTTTTTGTGGAGATTTTAAGATTAATTTGCCAAGTCAATTTAATTTAGTAAATGATCAACATTACTCTGCCAGGAAATCTCCCGTTTTTAAGGCCCTCCAGACTGTAATCCTAGTGCATGGTCTGATTGACGCTTGGTACTGTCACAATCAAGACAAAGATGGTTATACATATTATTCTGCCCCTCATAATAAAATGATCCGTTTAGATTATTTTTTTGTTTCTGATCAGTATGTAGGGGCTGCCACCATTGCTATTCTGCCAAGGACTCTATCAGATCAGGATGCATTAGTGTTGGAATGTCCTTGGGAGCACTTTATTAAACTCCCCAGATGCTGGACATTCGAGAGAAAGCTCCTCTTGCATCAATCATATCGGGACCATATGGAATGTTGGATTACTGAATTCATGAATATCAATAGGGGAACTGCTTCAGACTGTATTGTCTGGGACACATTTAAAGCTGCATTACGGGGCGAGACAAAAAGCTTTGCAGCTTATCGCTGGAAAAGCATGCAGGCGCAGATCAAAAGCCATTTTAAGGAGCTATGGGCGGCAGAACTGGAATTAACAACTAATATTCAGGTCAGCCAGGAGATTGATCAGAGTCAGAGGGCGGTCGCCATATTAAAATCTAAAATGTTGTAGTTTTTTGCCCAGGATCTAGCCGCTACGCGAAATATTTGCAATTTCGCACACTGATGTATGAATTTGGCGAAAATTCTGTCAAAATTCTTGCCAAAAGGCTACAACAGAAAAGTGTTGCAAATCGTATTGTCCGAGTTCTGGACCAGCAGTGTTGTATTCAGGATACTCCAGCGGAGGTAATTGATGTCTTAAAGAATTTCTATACTCCGCTGTATGCTGAGACTCTGCTGATTCTCAACGCGAGGCTTTGGCGGATGACTTTCTCCAGACCTTAGATACTTTGGTGATCACACCAGAGCAGAATGAATTACTTTCTGCCCCAATTACTTGGGAAGAGGCTGATCGGCAATGAAATCTTTGGACAATGGGAAGGCTGCCGGCCCGGAATCTATTCCTTTAGATTTCTGCAAGTTGTTCTTTGCATTGGTCAGCCAGGATATGCTATCAGTGTTTAGGGCCGCACCGGGTGGTGTTATACCTGACTCCTGGCGTAAACCACGGTGGTACTGTTCAAAAAGAAAGGTAAACCTGAGCTAAATTCTTCTTCTTATCGGCCAATTTCACTTATTAATACCGATAGTAAAATATATTCTAGAATCCTATCTACTAGACATGCTCAGGTCATTGCCCCCCTGGTCTCGCTGCGCCAGCACGGGTTTATCCCGGGCAGGGATACAGAAACCATGTCCATCGAGTCATCGCGTTCTTGGATTGGGCCCAGACCACATGATCCCTCCTTGGTGTGATCCTGTTGGACGCCGAGAAGGCATTCGACAGGGTCTCCTGGGGGTTCCTGTGGGCTGTGCTGCGCTGGAAGGGCTTTAGCTCTGAGCTTATTCCGCCCCTTCAGTCATTATACATCTCTCCGGTCGCTACAATCCGTGTTTCAGGGCAAGAGTCAGGGTGCTTCAACATCAGCAGGGGAACCGGACAAGGATGCTCCCGCTCACCCCTGCTCTTTGCCCTGTATTTTGAGCCTTTTCTTAGCATAATTGAAGCGAGCGAAGACATCTGTTCGATTAGGGTTCAGGGGGTAGAGTACAAGACATTGGCTTATGCCGATGAAATTGTGGTTTTGACCGACGATGCTGGATCTGCTTTCCCCGCTTTAGAGACGTTTGCTGCCCAATTTTGAGCACTTTCTGGATATAAGTTAAATATCACAAAAACCCAGGTCATTCAGTCGGAAACTATGCCCCTTTCTGATGTGTCTGTTGTAACTGAAGCAACAAATCTTGAGGTTCACATTTCTTCTGCAGTCACTGAAATTCCGGACTTAAACCTTCTCCCAGTTGTTGACTCTCTCAACACTATTTATTTATTTATTTATTTTTTACACTTATAGAGCGCACTGATACCAGTCGGCGTCCTGGCGCTGAAGTGATAGTTCCAGAGAAGCGAAAGTCTAGGTACTTATTGGGAGAAAAGCCATGTTTTTAGATCCTTCCTGAATGCCAGGAGATTTGTATTGAGTTTGAGGGAGAGAGGGAGGGAGTTCCACGCCATCGCAGCTCCCCTGACAAAGCTCCTTCCACCCCAGCGTGCCCTCTTGATTCGGGTGGTTTTAACCAGCCCCAGACTGGCCGACCTCAGTTGTCTACTTGGTCTATACCACTGAAAAAGATCTTGAAGGAACACTGGGCCAAGGCCATGCAGTGCCTTAAAGACAATACAAAGGGTCTTGAACCTAATTCGTTTCCGTACCGGAAGCCAGTGCAGTTTATCCAACTCCTTAGAGACTGAGGAAAACTTAGGCAAACCCCCAATCAAGCGGGCAGCCGCATTTTGTAAAACTTGAAGCTTGTTGAGCACTCCCTGTTGTGCCTCGAGAAAAAGACTGTTACAATAGTCAATGCGTGATAGGACAAGGGCTGTCACCACCGTCTTTCTACAGCCCTCAGGAAGGTACGGTAGAACCTTTCTGATAATTCTCAGAATGTGATGTACTGAGGAACTCAGCGCATTGACTTGGGGTTTGAAGGTGAGAAGGTTATCCATAACGACCCCCAAATTCTTCACCTTTGTAACAGGGATAGGAGGGGCCCCCATATCAGTGGGCCACCAGTTAGGGCTCCAAAGATTAGTACTTGGGCCAAAAATGATCACCTCAGTCTTTGATGAGTTCAGTTTTAAACAGCTTTTTGCCATCCAAGAGCTGACTGCTGACATGCAATCCTGAAACCTGCCTGCCACCTCCCTCTCAGTCCCCGGGAGCACCGAGACCACAATCTGGGTGTCATCGGCGTATGATGTTAACTCGAACCCGAAGGATCTGATTACAGGGGCAAGAGCGGCTACATAGATGTTGAATAAAGTGGGGCTTAGGGAGGATCCCTGCGGGACCCCCCCCGGGAGCTCGAAAGGTCTTGATTCATACTCCCCCACTAAGGGGCGCATTAGGATGGCGGGTGGATTCGCCCCTGCCATGCTGGCGGTAGCCACCGGCGCCAGGCGGGGGCGATCCACCTGCCATCCTACCCTTAATCACCCCCCCGCCATATTAGCATGGCGGGGGTGACCGCGGTGGACGGAAAGACAGTCCACCGCTTTCCCGCCCCGGTCGCCTTGCGGCCGGGGTGGAAAAGTTTTAATATGGTGGCGGTGATTAAGGTGATTAAGTGGCGGTGTCTATTAGACACCGCCAGCCATATTAGCATTGCCCAAAACAGATTGCCAGGCATGCGGTCTTCACTTCAGGGCCCCCCTGCGGGCCCCCGGAGTGAGGGGCAGGTGGGGGTGCACAAGCCCCCTGCTTTTAAATTAACAAAGCGGCAGGCACTGCGCGGTGCCTGCCACTTTGTTAATGTAAATGCAAATGTGCATTTTTATCATTGTGGCGGGCGGTGCTGAGAGCACCGCCCGCCACAATGATAAAAATGCAGGATGTGCCCGCCACTGTGGCAGGCACATCCTAATACCCCCCACGGGACCCCCGCCATTATGGCGGGCGGTCACGATTCCCAATAGGATGGCGGGCGGACTAAGTCCACCGTCATCCTAATGACCCCCTAAGTTTAAGAGGCTAGATCCTCTGCACCTGTCACTGTATGGTCACTGCAACGTTCTGGAAATGTTCATCTTTCCAAAGTTTTTATACTTATTTAGGACAATTCCTCTGGCGATCTCACAGACAACATTGGTCAGGGCTGAAAGGATTTGTCTTCAGTTCCTCTGGGCTTATCGCCGGGCACAAAGAGCGGCAGAATGGACCTTTCTCCGTGGGGGCTGGGCGGTCCCTAATCTTTTATTTTATTACTGGTCTGCCATGTTACAACACTTTGGGCCACCATTGTTGGGTGATAGGGCAGATGTTCCTCTCTGTACCGGGCCACCTATATACGAGATAGCCCTGGGGGACGCTGCCAACGGTGTCTTAACGCGGGTGCTCGAACCGAGTTATTTAAAAAAAACACGGCTTAAGGTTATCTGGACCATGTTTTCACTCTGGCAGAAAATCCGTCATAAATTCACTATCTCGAAGGTTAATTTTTATACCCCCTTCAATGCTGTGAGTGTGCTGCCTTCTATATTTCAGGATAGCATTATTTTTAAATGGCAGAGTATGGGTTTGAAAGATATTGGAGATCTGGGCCTTGACAGGCAGTTGGCCTCTTTCTCCTCTCTAAGGGAAAAGTTTCATTTGCATTTCAGTGATTTTTTAAAATATCTTCAGATCAGGAGCTTTTTAGACAAACATTATCATAACACTCCCACTCTCTATAATAAGATTGTTCTAATTGAACTTGTCAAACGGAGGGCCAAAATAGGTGCTATTTATCGTTGTCTCCTATCACACTTCCTGATGATTTGGACGCTCAGAATAGTAAGTGGGTGGGGAAACGGGGTATCGCAGGAGTGGATCTGCGACCTGCGCTGGAATTAGCTATCTATGTTCTAGTCTCAGGCAGCTTACGAACACAAAGCTACATGGCTATGTTTGACTTATACCTCACTTCATCTAAGATCGCCAAATGGGGGGGTGGGGGTTGGGAAGGGAGACTCCTGCTCCAGGTGTAGATTCCAAGAGGCAGGCGCAATTCATATGTTCTATTTGTGCCCAAATTTGAGGGACTTTCTAGGGAATATTGAGGTTTTTATTAACGAGGTGCTTAACATTCTGATGGAGATTTTTCCAGAGCTGGTCATACTGGGGTGTGAATACTCTGGAACTATTGAAAGATCAAGATATATTAGAGCATTTCTGTTTATAGCCATGGCAATGATACGGCTTTGTATAACCTCGCAGTGGCTAAGTGTGGAGGCTCCTACTTTTTTTAACTGGAGAGCTAGGATGCTAGCTTGGCATAATTTGGAGTCTTCTGTGTATTTGTTAACCGCATCATTGCTACAGCACATTCCCGTGCTGTGCTGCAATTTTAAAAATCCCTTGTTATGTGACAAGGTCAACTCGTCACACGCACAGCGCAGGTAACACCCATGACGAGTTGACCTTGTCACAAGCATCGAAGGGGTTAAGGGGAAGAAGAAGGTGTCAGTTGGCCACTAAGATTTGGGCCCCTATAGAGCATTGGTCTAAGCTCTGAAAAATCTTCTTTTTCTTTTCTTTATATCTAGCTCTCTCTCTCAGTTATGCTTCTTACTTTTTATAATTGGTATTGATTTAATCTTTTGTATCTTCTCCACTGTCTCTTTTTTTTTTCTTTTTTCTTTAAGATAAATGATATTGTGTCCTGATCAAGACTTATGTATTGATGAATATTGCAACCACATCTCGGCATATTTTTGTGTTGTGTATTTTTAAAAAATGATAAAGTAAATAAAAAAAGTCAAAAATAGTACTTTAATCAAAGGTGTGAGCACTCAACAAATGAAATGGCAATCAAAATGTCAGTAAAGGCCAGATGTACAAAGCATTTAACAGGTTGCAAACTGTCCATCGGACTATTTGCGACCAGTAAAATGAATTTTCCTATGCACCAACCCTGTTTTGCGAGTTAGTAACCTATTACTGACTAGCAAAATAGGGTTTGTAAGTCGCTTCCTAATAGCGAGCTGCACTGGTATGATTGAATGTTTTGCGACCGGGAATGTGGTTACAAAACATTTGCAGATTAACACCAATTACAAATTGGTGGTAAGCAGGTCGCAAATGGGAATAGGTCCCTAAGGCACCCCTTCCCCTTTGTGAATTGCCCAACATTTTTTCAGAGCAGACAGTGGTCCCACGGATCACTTCCCACTGTAAAAAAATTAAAAGAAAACTTGTCATTTTTATTTTTGAAATGCATCCCATTTTCCTTTAAGGAAAACGGGATGCATTTAAAAAAAAAACTACTTTATTTAAAAAGCAATCACAGACCTGGGCGGTCTGCTGACGCCAGCAGGCCACTCTCAATGGGTCGCAAAGTGGAACTGCCTCATTAATATTAATGTGAGCAGTAAAACGAACTCAAAAAAAGGACCAAGAATGGAATTAAGGCAACATAAAAGGCTAGTAAATTCGACCTTACGAATGCTCAGATCAGCCCCTGATAACACTCAGCTTCGGGCATTGTTGAAGAAACAAAGAACTGAGCTCAAAAGCATTAAATGGAACATAAAGAAAGATGTTGAAAATGAGACATGGGCAAAATTACTACATGACAGCAAAAGTAGCAACAGCGCACGCTTCTGGCAATCAGCAAACATGATCCTACGACCACAGCATAAAGAACTAGGCTCGCATATTCTGGAAGAGTCATGGATTACTTACCTCTCTAGCCACTTTAATGACCAGCCGGAATATGCAGGAGCGCAAATAACGAACAACACAGAGCCTAACTCCTCAACGTTCGTACTGAAGGCTTTGACCAAGAGAGAGCAAAGCCCACCCAAAAACATCTTGGATACAACAGCCGACCAGCAAATAGCAATCATAAAAAAACAGATTCGCAAGGGCAGGAAGGAAGGCGCTCCGGGTCCAAACGGCATTCCGCCAGCCCTATTCAAGGAAAAAATCACAGAATGGGCTACCAATATGCAACCACTATTTGCGGAAGTAAGACTCTTAAACAAAATCCCAGAATCTTGGAGAGGGTCGACGATTGTCCCCATATTCAAAAAAGGCGACAAAACGGACCCTAATAACTACCGACTAGTAGCCCTCCTCGATAACGAGGCAAAATACTTTGCGGGAACTCTCTTAGAGGAAATTGCGCAATGGGCAGATACAAATCAGATAATACCATTGAACCAGACCGGTTTCCGGAAAAACACTGGAACAGCTACCAATATTCTGGCCATCTCTCTAATGATCGATGCAGCAAAAACAAAAAAACTGCCGCTGCACATGTGCTACATCGACTTCAGTGCAGCGTTTGATAACATCGAGAGAGGCAGACTCTGGGGGAAACTGACACAATGGGGAATACCGCAGCCGATTCTAAGCATGCTGAAGCTCCTACACTCTGACACCTGGGTGCAGGTGAAGCTAGGAGGCGGCACACACCTGTCATCCAAAGTTCGTACCACCAAAGGCCTGAAGCAAGGGTGCGTGCTTGCCCCAATATTATTCAATCTGTTTATGGCAGATCTATCAGACACACTCAACATTTGCAACTCCGACTCCCCGAGGCTGGGGGGGAAAACTTTGAGTAACCTGCTGTATGCAGACGACGTTGTGCTACTTAGCCACACCTACATCGGCCTCCAACAGCTTCTGATCCAAATGCACAGCTATGCCAACGGAAAACAAGCTTAAAATAAATCTGAGCAAGACACGCACCATGTCGATCAACACCAAGAAGAAGTCTCAGAAGACATGGGCATTAGGCGGTCAAAAAATAGAGTCGGCATTTGTTTATAAATACCTTGGAGTTCTCTTCGACAGAGACGGCACCTTTGCACAACAAAAGCAGGAAGCAAAAAGGAGAGGGGCGTGCATCGCTGTCACACTAAAAAACATAGCCAATCAGCTGATGGGGCCAATTCTAACCCCCTATCTGAGAGTTATCCAGGCCAAGCTACTCCCCTCTATCTGCTATGGCAGCGAGGCGCTGCGTGGGAGAGACTCCAAGAACCTGGACACAATCCAGACAAAAGCCTACAGAACAATGTTTTCCCTTCCGTCCTACACATCGCCGGCCCAACTTAGGCTGGAATTTGGATTGCAAAAACAAGCCCTTGCCAGACAGGGAGCATACATCAATTGCTGCCACAAACTCCGCTCGGCCCCCACCAACACTCTAAGCTCGCTGCTATGGCAAGACATCCAAAACAGGGATAAATCTCAGGCAAGATCCTACCTGAAGACTGCTCTGGTGGCCACTAATCTAACTGCGATTTGGGACATGCAACTCGGGCACAACTCATTCAAAAAACTAGTCTGGAAAACCGTTAAAACACTATCCTTACTAGAGGACAAGGCCACATTCGCTAAAAGAAACCATGCCTGGATGTCATTAAACTCTTATAAAACGCTGATACCACAACCCTACTTCAGCCAGGGTTATCCCAAGACAATAAAACTGAAGTTCTTGAAACACAGACTAGGGGTTCTGCCCAGCGGAGAGTATCTTCCACCATGGCTCAGGAGAAACGGCCACGAAGTCTGTCCTTTTTGCAAAACAGACAAGGGCGATATACTTCATCTGACCTGCCTTTGTGAAGAGCTACGGCCAGCCCGTCAACAGCTCTTAAAGGCCCAGCTTAAGCAGCTAGGAACTTCCACAAGAAGGCAAGCGGTTCTCGCCTGCCTGAACCCTTCGAACACGCAACTGAATTGCAGATACGTTAAGTTCCTTGCAATGATCGAGCAAAAATTGTCATAGATAACATGTAGGCGGCCTACAGGACTCACAGGAATACGCTGCCCCGCCTTAAAGACAACTGCTCCTTGCTAATCAGACTGGGTTTTTCTGTGTACGCTTTTTAACGACGAGAATAATGCACAAATCTTAATGATTTTTTAATGTATATATTATTTTACTTTTTTCTTAGGTTACCGATTGTAATACGTTTTGCACTGGTTTTAATTAACTATGCATAATAAACTTACTACTACTACTACTCATTAATATTAATGAGGCAGGTCCCTTGCTACCCATTTGGGAATCTCAAATAGTGTCCGAGACACTCTTGTTAATCAGGTTTTGCACTCGCAAATTGAGAGTCGCTAAAAATCTCAATTTGCGAGTCGCAAAACATGGTGGTTGCACTTGTGGCCCTGCATATCTTAGTTAAAATACAATCGAAAGTGAGGAAATCCTATTGCTACTCATCAAAGTTGCATCAAATCATAAGTGATGAAGATGGTGAAGCACTGAAGATATACATACCTTCAATACACATAAAATAGTATCACAACTATCTACTTACTTTCCTTCCTCTGTGTGCCTCCTCTTTGAGTGCAACCTACTCTAAGCCACATGCATGTTTGTTAATCTCTATTATTGTATATCTATTAATAGCTCACACCACTTTTCAAACATCACTATCTCTCTTTTCTTGAAAATCGTGACCCTCCACCTAAAAAGACGTAACATTCTCCAGCCAATCTTTTAATTCCAGCAATCATTCCAATCTTTTAAATCCACCAATAATTTGCATGAACTCACATAGCCCCCGCTAATGATCTCACATAACCCCTATTCGTTTAATCTACCATAAAGAAATCTGAGTAAATGAACAGCATGGTTTGCTTGAGTGTCTAAAACGAATCCCAATAATCAACAATAATCAATAACCACTGGATTAATCCTTAACTTTGGGATTAGGAGCAGCGTGATGCTCGGTGTAAGACATTTCAATGCCTCATCAGGGGTTGTAAGGGCTACAGAAATTCATTTGAAATACTGCACAATAAATTATGAAAAGTGTAGTACTAAGGTCCGTCAATTTATGTAGCATGATAAAAGTCTGTGGGCAGAGCACAGCAACGCTTCACAAGCAGACTGCCACAGTCAGCATCAGATTATTACAAGAACTCAGAGATATTTTAGAAATACCCAGTTAAAAAGAAGAAATACCCTAGTACATGATGGCAGTGCCAAGTCACTGTCATAACATTGCAGCAATGGGTAGGGCAATTCATTATCTGGCACATTCGTTTCTATGGACAATAAACTGGCAAAATAACAAGGGCAGTTATCATAGGACATAACACATTTTTAAATTGGTGTAAATTCTTGTGGAATACATTTTATGGTTGGGGTGTTTCTGTTAAACCACTGTAACACGGGAAACAGAATGGCAATGTATGTTCTTTCTATAACACTATACATTGGAAACCTCTCTTACAGGAACAATATAGGTAGACAAAAAACATTTTGGAAACACACTTACAATAAGTACCATGTGTAGGAGGGCCCCCAAAAAAGATTCGGAATTGCTCCATGCGGGAGGGCCAAAGAAGAAACAACTTTATAACCTCCTTTACAACATATGGCTGTGCCAACAGGCATATTTAGAAATAGACAGCTCTGAATACCGATACTAAAACAGCAACGTCTGTATGTTGTAAAGAAAGGCTATATTCAATTATCTGGACTACAGAAGATAAAGACCATGGAAATGGAAACCACCCATGCTGTTTTCAATTGAGTTCCAATTGTGCTGAAAGCCGGTGTGTCATGCTATATGTTATGGGCAATTCTGGTGTTTACTTAGACGCAATAATTGCCCTTTAAACACAGAATGACGCCAGCTTTGGATGACGGTTCATCATTATTAGTTCCAAGCACCACTAAAAACAGAGCAAATGAAATTTGAGACGCCCCCACCAAAAGAGCCTGTATAAAAAAGGGAATTAATGGCATCATGATTTTTTCTTAGAACCAGGTACCTACAGGATGCTTGGCCACTCATGCCACAATTTCAACATTCTATAAATCATAAAACAAAGTGAAGACTCTTAATTTACATTGGCTTTATTGTGCTGTTTCGTGTGTATTTTTTTGCTTGTCTTGGCAAAATCATTTTTAATAAACAACAACCTCTGTGTATATTTACAGCATTTAATTGCAAGAATTTAAAAAAAGATATATGAGCTGAGATAGCCTCAGGACCCTCAATGTTGTCTAAATGATTCACCTTTCTTACCTTAATCTGTAATATTTATGTAAATGCTGCCATTGTTGAAATTGTTGTAAAATGGTAACATTTCTATCAACGATCCCAAAAATGCTGAGGTGTGTACACAAAGTTTCAAATGAAAGCTGTGTGATTTATGCAGCTAAACTTCCATTATTGCACTTAAAATATTCAGCATTAATAAGTTATGGTAATTTTGACAGTCAAATGATTTATGAGGCCAAAAAAGCATACATTATGGATTCTCTTAAGTGCCTTCTGAGTCTAACGCACCTCTGCATTATCTGTTCCACTATTCCTCTCAATTCCCAGCACTTCTGGGCTAATCAGTGTTGTGTTGTTAAACAAAACGACATTTTAGTTTCACAGTTAAACTGTTTTATTAAACTACCATTACATGTATACAATAATTATTGTACCAAAATCCTCTGAGAGGAGAGTTAATGCTAGACACAAGAAGTTGCAAATTCTCTCGGACATAACGTGACTTAATTCAAAATGTAAAGAGAATAAATATAATGTAATTATGAAAAACTAGTTCAGTACAAAGGAGCGAAGAAGCTTTCTAAGGAACACCATAGCGACATGTTTGTCGATTTGCAAATTGACTTGGTGGTGTGTTATCCCATACTATCAGCGGGAAATGGCCTGGCCTTTGTTCCACATATATAACATCGATATGAGAAGTTTAGTGAATGTGCTAATATATGGTAAAAAAGGTATGGCTGGAAGTAACAATCACTTTCTTAGAGAAAACTTTTTGCCTTAAGTAAATAAAGCAAGACACACAGGATAATTTCTGTAAAGATAACCTTATTTTACTTGACATATTTTTAAATTACAAATCACTAATGAAAATTCATGATTTTTAAGAAATAAGGGCCAGATGTAAAAAGGAATTCTATGAGCACAAACCCACAATTTGCTAAATCAGAGGGTTTACGTATGTATGTATTGCCACATTGTCCCTCTCATGGTTTCCCAAAAGGGATTTTCACGGTTTCTCAAATGGGATTTTTTTTACTAGTAGCACCGATTCCTATATAAAAAAAGTTTCCTATTTGGAAATGCAAACAGAAGAATAGGGGGTCTCCTGTTCTTTGCAGGCCGCCATCCCTGTGTTTGTAGCTGAATTACTACTCAAACTCATTAGGCAGGTTCTTCTGTGAGCCTCCCTGCAACCAAAGAGTTTGCGATACGACCTATTATTATATCGATCATTATGTGGATCTGAACATATGACAGTCTTTCGATGTTGGTGTGATACTACATCACCGAAAGGTTGTTAGTGTCAGAGTTGCCAGTCGTGTACGACTGGCGAACTACAAAAATGGCTGGCTCCCACAAACACGCATGCGTGGGAGTCGGCCGGGGAGTCCAAATATGAGTAGATTCCAATCAGAGACGCTTTGCGTTTCTGCCTCGGGATTGAATGTAGTGCTTCTGGGTCCTTACCTTGCTTTCCGGGTTCCTCCTTGAATCAACATCAGAGTCCTTCGCATTCGGATCGGCATTTCCTCTCCTGGCTCCGTACTTCATCTCCAGGTCCCAGCTTGATTCAGCATCAGCTTCCCTCGCATCAGATCGGCGTTTCCTCCCTCTGGCTCCATACTTCTTCTCCGGGTTCCTGCTTACGTCAGCAACATTCTCTAGTGAAGTCTTTACCTGAAAACAAAAGTAAAATAGAAAAAGCTGCATAATTAGTTTATTTAATCAGTGTTTTTGGGCTTTGTATACTGATTATTAGTATTTTACTTATCTGTTTGCGCTCTGTATCTGTGGATGTTCGCTTTTAGTTCAATAGATTCCTGAAATGTTCTGGAATGAAGTTAGGTCTACTTGAAGTTAAGGCGTACACAGCAATATGCATTATAGAACGTCATAGAGAATCATACGTTGGAATATATATTTTGTCAGCCACTACATATTTTTAGGTAGGCTTTTGTACAGCTTTTCTCCACATAGTATTTTACTCACTATTCTTCAACCCAAAAATAATATTTGTTTCTACCTCTCTCTTTTCAAGAAGCACAACACCCTTTCTCTTACATCAATTACCAGAATTCTTGGAAGAGGGAGTAATTCATGTAGAAATAAGCACGCATTGAATAGAATTAAATTAGAAGTGGATAAATCTTGCATACCTACCTCATTTCCTGTCCTTTCTCTTAAGAGAGACTTCTCTTGGCTGTCCGGTTCTGGCTGACTGGTTCCGTTCCAGAATGGGGTGCAAGATGGGACCTTTTTCCCTCCGTTTCTCCCTTCTTCCTCGGCTTACCATTGGTACTTAGAAGTAGTTGGGTACGAGAGGTTACCAGGGGAGGTTGAGGAACTTTCATCATTTGCATAGCATTCCTGCGGAAACGTGAGTAAACGTGAGTAAACCTGACAGTTAGAGACTTTATAAAAGAAGAAAGGAGGGGCAAAGGAGGGGCAACGCCATACTCTTCTGATCGATTTTTGAGAACTATCCTTCCACTTGTGGACTACTTTGCTGAGGCTACAGTCGGTAGCTGATGGAGTGAAACCTTCTTTGCCGAGACATTTAAATTTCATTTCTTTTAATTTCCTTATTCTATGCTAATAGATTCGCCCTTAATAGACTTTAAATATGAACCTCTTACCCTTCTTCGTAGGATTTGAGCTGTTAGACAAACAAACTTTCCTGCTGCCTTTAATGGTAGTGGGAATCTGTAACTTTACTAACTGATTTTTTGTAATAACCATCTGATAAAGCCTTGCCCAAATGTTTATGCAAGCTGTGGTATTCTTAACAGAAACTCTCAAAAGATTGCTATTGTTATGAATTTTGAATCTTTTATACAATAACTAATTTAATGTAATATCTGTTTGAGTCTATTACTGAGTCCTGTTGGTTCTTCTATTTAAACAATGCTATTAACTGATGTCCTAAATGCATTGTAGGGGGAATCAGCGAGCTCTGTCAGAATTTCAGTTGTTACTTCTTTTGTTTTGCATTGCTATTGCAGTGATTTTGGTCTGCACAATTCTAGTTCGATTTAAGTTTTTCAGGAGGTTGGATCTCACAGTTGCTTTTCTTTATTTCTACAGCATGGTCATGAAAGTGGTGTACCTAAAGCTGTTCTCAAATTTGTGAGTCAGCTGTCAATTAATGGCAAATAATGATACTCACTGGACAGCTAACATGGTGTTTGGCCACCATAATTTCTACATCTCCTATCGGTGGAGAAATATTTGTCAGAGGATCATTGCCTCTGTGGTAAATGGAAATGCTGCAGATTGTCTAAACATAAAAAGCCCAGTATGGTTAAAGTAGTAAAAAGAGTAAGTGAGAAATATAATTTTAACCACGCTTCCGCTACAACAACCTCATGGTCAAAACCTACTGTTCACATCACCTGAAGTATAAAACTCAGTGTTCCCACAATGGACAGCAGCCAATCGCCCAGATCTCATCTGAGCTGTATCACACTGTGCTCCACTAGAGCAAATTATACTGACTTCCCTCAATTCATATTCTCATTGCCTCCTATTCTGTGCTTCACCTCTGACGCACATCACCTTGTGCCCCTTACTGCACATCATTCTGTACTCTAATGGAGTACAGCGCTCATGCCTCATACTTCACAAAGATATTTATGATTGTCGATTTGTGTGCATGCATGACTTTATATTTGTTGTTTTTTATGCGTGTGTGCTTGCATGTCTGTTGTACTTTGTGAAAATGAGTGCATGTGGGGATATTGGTCTGTATGTAGACATGCATGTTTTAGTTGTTCATGTGCACCTGTATGTTGTGTGCCTCCACAAGCAAGCCAAATACAAAAACTGCATCTACTGCTTTGTTGAAGCTTATTTGTACATGGAGCATAATTTAGTTGTACAAACTCACAGTTTTTGTCTCCAGGCTGGTGGATGGTAGACTTTCAGGAAAAACCTTGTGTAAGTAGTCATACCTTTACGTTTTTCTTGTGAAACTAAGAAACAGGTAATGCGTTTGGACCTGGGGAAGAAAAGCTGATGGTTTGTCGTATCCACTTATAGGAAATCTGTATTTTCTGCAAGGTAAGCCAAGATTTCTTGCCTTTTTCTAGACCCTATTTTTGCTGCACTTGGAACTGTGTGCAGTTACCCCTGCTAAATAGGACTAAAGTGTGTGTGCTCCAGCATTGTCAAATTGGCTTACTCCTGATTTATATATTTAACTTGCCTGTAAGTCTCTTGTAAATGGTGTAGAAAATACACCCAGGGCTGGAAGTTAAATGCCAACTGTGGACTGCACACTTACATAGTGGGCCTACATAAGATGACTTCAGGCCTACCCTGTTTACCCTGACATCAGCAGTTTGAGTCCCGCTGTACAGATCTGTCAGAATCACCCCCTTGACAGGTAGGAAATCCTAATAATTTTAAATAAAGAATAAGTCACCACTAGCACACCTTGCTGCCGTCAAGGTATGGTGCATAATATTTAAGAGTGGAACATGTATAACATGAGAAATGGATTGCTCGTAAAAGGGTCGAAGGCCAAAAGAGGACATTGTCACTGGTCAGACTGTAACTGGCACATAGGAAAAGTTAAAGTATAGATTATACACTTAACTTCTAACCATTCAAGTTTTTCAAATCTATAATGAAATAACTTGTGGTCTATATCAGCTACAGACTCTGTTCAAATACTTATTTTTATATTTAATTAAAAAACAATCTAATGGTGGTCAGATTTTTATTAAATACACTGGAAAAGTAACTTTTATGAAGTGACCTTTACCCTACCTGAAGCTGCTGGAGGGACATTTTCATTAGCTCTCTAGCAACTGCCCAGCATGAACATGGGCTGAATGAGGTGTTAACACTTATTCAACAGCACGGGCAATGACCAGGGGGTGGGGAGGTGTTTTTCTTTCCCTTGCAGGGAGCCTAGTTAGAAACTTCATAACATTGAAAAGGGATATGTCCTTTCACAAGTAAATGTTAGGGGAGACCTGGAGGAAACAGTCTTTAGTCCCCTTAGTCAGGTTGGCACAAAACCCGGTGGGAGGGAAGTTACCATCAGAACTGGATTTGAGTGACCAGAGAGAAGGGGCTGTTTAGGACTCGGGTAACCCTTCTGTGTGGGCACACGCTCTGCACAACGGAGAAGGGGTTTGTCATGTTGGATTTTAGGAGTGGGGGCACTGTGGGAGTGTGTGTAGTAGGGCAAACATGAATTGCTACAAATGTTGGTAGGGTTGCCCCTGGGAACTTTGACCCAAATAGGTTATGGAAGAGCCGGGAGTACCCACCCACTAGCTGGTGCCAGGCATATATGTGGTATCCCAAGCCAGCATCCTCAGAACACTTTCTGGTTCAGCAGAAGAGCAGATGATGACTGCACCTGCTGATTGTGACCTGAGAAGAGCCTTGAAGGACTGGACCTGATCCTTCTAGTACCCAGGACAAGCAAGTGAACTTAAAAGGTCAGTTGTCTGACTTCATCTATGTCTACAGGAACACAACAAGCTGAACAAGGCCTTTACCTTAGGTGTCCAACTGACCAGTGGCAACTTGACCTGGACTAGACTTTGCTGTAAGCCACTGTTTAGCACACTGAAGGTCTCTACGTGTCTTTCCCTGATGCCCTGGGGGCCTTGGAAGTGTACACCTTTTGTTGTTTGGGCACCAGAAGAAAGTTTGGGAGCTTTTGAAAACTTTTCCTCCAGAGCTTCAGAGAGACTACATCCAACTGGCAGTTCCACAGCATCAGACTGGATTTCAGCTTCGTCCAACGTGGAGGCCACTGCACTTCCGAAAAAATGACAAAGTCCCATTCTGCATTGACACTTGGAAGAAATGTCAATGTTTTTCTTGTAAAAACGGACAAAGTCCCCTTCTGAATTGGAACATAGAGACTTTTTTGTTTTTTTACCGGAATCAATCCACTTAGGGTATCTGCCTGGGTTCCATCACGTTGGCCTCAAATCACACCTAGTTCCCGAGTCTCATTGGCGCTTAGTGCTTTTTGGCACTATTTTTACTTACATATTTAAAAACTCATTTCTGTTCCCCTTATTGGATGTTTGTTGTGTTAGTGTCTTTTTGTTAATGAAATGTTATGCTATTTTTCTAATTCGGTTTGGATTTTTATTGCTTGGTCTTCTGCGTTTGTTACAGTTTTGGTATTGCATAAATAATTTACACATTGTACTAAGTTAAGCCTGTCTGCTCTTTGCCATAGCCACTGGGGGGTTGATTTCAGGTTAATATCAATACTCTATACATAACTATAAAAGTATCAACTACATAAATATAATTAAAATATCAAATAAATACAATCAAAAATGACCCAAAATACATTTTTAAAACAAACAATGAATATATATTAAAATTATAACTAAAATGTATACATACATAATACTATTTCAATTCTATAAAAAAAACGTAACCTTAAAAAATATTAACGTAAACACCTCTAAAACACCTCTAAAATATATTTTACAAAATTTTAAAACACAGTTAAACACAGTAAACATGGATATTAATAAATTATATCCCATTTGAACTCAAGCACTATCTCAAGCTTAATGCAGACAAATCAGAGATACTGCTGTTCGGAGGACATACTGAACTGTGGAACGACACCTGGTGGCCGGTTGCCCTGGGTGTCCCTCCTGCCCCAACATCGACAGCGAAGAACCTTGGAATAACGATTGACACCTCCCTCTCCATGAAAACGCATGTAGCCACTATATGCGGCAAAGGCTTCGCAACCCTGAAAATGCTCAAAAGAGTCTTTCCATGGGTTCCAATAGAGTGCCGAAGAATCTTAGTTCAGTCTCTCTTGATGAGTAGGCTGGACTATGGGAATTCCCTGTTCGTTGGCATGGCGGAGTACCTATTCACCAAACTCCAACTGGTGCAGAACGCAGCAGCCAAGGCCATCTGTATGAAAGGGAAATACGACTCGGCCTCAAACTGTCTGCGTGATCTGCACTGGCTGCCAATAAAACAGAGAGCAACTTTCAAAATGCTATGCATCACTCACAGAGCACTGCACCAGACAGGACCGCTCATTCTGAGAAATAGGATTCACTTCTACACTCCCACTAGAAACCTCCGCTCTCAACTTTCGGCGCTAGCTAGCGTCCCCCGGGTTAAAAGAGCCAGGATGGGCGAACGAGCCTTTTCCCACGCCGCAGCAAAGAAGTGGAACGAACTGCCTGTGGCCCTCCGACTCACAGAATGCCATTTGGCATTTAGGAAAAAACTAAAAACCCTCCTTTTCCCCCACTTTGACTAAATCAAGCAATGTTGCTCACTGCACCCGTTCTCTAGCAAACTTAGCGCCGTGATATCCCTTTGGGATGATTGTTAGCGCTCTACAAGAAACCTAAATAAAATAAAAATACAATTTATTATAGTACTAGGTCTCCCGCCTGCCTTTGTATGATTGTAGTATACGAGGGGGTCCCAGTAATCTAGAACAAAAAGTGTAATGACAAGGAAAGTATAAACAATCAAAGAAACCAATTATGGAGCAACATTGTTTTATTCACAATGTGCTGGTATCATATTGTATACATCACAATAAGCATTTATTGATCAGTGACTGTTTTATAGTGCCCCGGAGGAAGGGAGAAAAGGGAGGGGTAAGTGATACGTGTAGGAATTGGGTGAAGGAAGGAAGGTAATGCAGTGACAGTAGAATCAACGAATAAAGCAAATTAAATGGAGTTACACATCAATGTACCCATACAACGACCATTAGGTTCACATATATTATTTCACAAAAGTCATACTCCAAATGTACAATTAATGAAGCCAATAGGGTGTGGAGTTGACAAACAAGAGCAGAATGTTGTCGACGTTTCGACCCTCGTGCGCAGATATAGGTTTAAATCTTGCCATGGGGTCTTCCTCAGGACTGGGGAGAGGGGGGCACGTGACCTAATTAAAATACAAATATATATGTTTTATTCAGAAGGAAAAAGGAATTCCTATAGGTTTACTCGAGTCTAAACATCTCGCCAAATTATTAGTTAAAAATGGCTAGCGCTTGGCATAGTCATGTGAGGTATAATTAGTTTGAAACAACTGTCGCCGAGAGCACGACTTATTCATCCAACAAATGTATCTTTAAATATGAATCGCGATAGTTGCGCAAAAAGGGACAGTAAGAAGAACGGTCTCACCGCATTGGGGCAGGCCAAATACATGTACCAAGTAGCTCAGCATTAATCAGCAACAACTGATAGTTATCACGGGTCAACCTTATATAGATTAGGTGGATAACATTTGTACCATATGATTAGTATCGGGATAGGGAAGGTAACACCACACCAAAGGTGTAGTGTGCAGCTAAACCCATAGAATGAGGAGTGGGTAGCGGCAAAGGATCTGTGATTAAGATTTACACAGGTCTACCATTACAGTTGATTATGTGTTATAGAGATGACAAAAACACTTACAAGGTGGTTGCTCAGAAGAGCCTGTATGACATAATGGTCTGGGGTCCTAAAGGCATCCAAATGGCAATTCGTCTGTATATGAAAAATATGTACAAAAGACAGACTTTTAAAAAACGGCCAGTGTGGACTAGTAATAATCAAAACAGGGAGCCAGTTAAAGACTTACCCGACAGCCGTAACTTCTCGACTTTCGGCGTGGGGTAACGGGTACTTGCGCGAAAGCATCAAGTCCGTGGCAGGACTAGATCCAACAAGAAAAGAAAAGGGGGTTGTAGGTTGTTGCCGGGCTCTTGAGCAAAAGCGTAATTAAACGCATGCATTGGCAAGAGAGCTAGTGCTTACCGGTATGCGGAGTTAATCCAAAGCCGTTCACTGCTCGCACAAGAATGGGCGAAGCAGAGTTCCGCTTATTGGGACGTTGTCTAGGTTACAAGTCACGTGACGTAGAGGCATGGTGGACAGACTCACTGACTTTGGTGAGTGGCGAGAGGTCAGGCAATTTGTTGGAAAAGCCATGACATATTGTTCATAACGCACAATATATTAGTGTACTTTATAAACAAGGTAGATAAAAACACGTTGGACACGAGTATCGGCGAGAGGATATACTTTTAGTGTCGAGAGATCTAGATGGCCGAGCTAATGTAGAGCAGTTGGGTGTTGCAATACGTGGATATCGCGAACATACGGCTCATTTTACCGACCCGGATCGACATAGGTAATTCACAGACACAAGCTGTTACTAATACAACATTTAAAAAAAAAAAAAAAAAAAAAAAGAGGTTTTTACCATTAATGAATAATAACATTAGGCATGATCACAGAGTAGCTGAAAACTATGTTAGCAGGCTGATGAATTACATGGCGTACCTCACGCAAGTGGGTATAGGCCACTATAGCTTAGTATCAACAGTATTACGTGGGTAAGAGTGCTGGTTATGCATGCAGACATTACATACTGAATGATGGCGTTGTAATCATAACACAGTATGGACATGGCTCCGAAGACCCTATGTACATCAACAGCGCTTAGGATGCATGGCGTACCTCACACAGGCGGGTATAGGCCATTGTGATTCTGTTATTGTTATTAATAGGCAGAAAAGCCAACCATTGCAACTTTGTGGATGTGGCGTACCTCGCGCAAGCGGGTAAAGGCCAACTATATATGGATCAAGGCCAAACCCATTGGATCCCTGTTTTGGGTAGATACGTGAGTTAGAGAGGTGACATCTCAGGTCATAAATTATAGGTGTGACTCCAGACCACGGGTAATGTCATTAAATTTTAATGACATTACCCGTGGTCTGGAGTCACACCTATAATTTATGACCTGAGATGTCACCTCTCTAACTCACGTATCTACCCAAAACAGGGATCCAATGGGTTTGGCCTTGATCCATATATAGTTAAGACACTAGCTGTCTAAGGTTGTATTGATGTGCAGCAACACAGTGTAAGTGGCCTTTACCCGCTTGCGCGAGGTACGCCACATCCACAAAGTTGCAATGGTTGGCTTTTCTGCCTATTAATAACAATAACAGAATCACAATGGCCTATACCCGCCTGTGTGAGGTACGCCATGCATCCTAAGCGCTGTTGATGTACATAGGGTCTTCGGAGCCATGTCCATACTGTGTTATGATTACAACGCCATCATTCAGTATGTAATGTCTGCATGCATAACCAGCACTCTTACCCACGTAATACTGTTGATACTAAGCTATAGTGGCCTATACCCACTTGCGTGAGGTACGCCATGTAATTCATCAGCCTGCTAACATAGTTTTCAGCTACTCTGTGATCATGCCTAATGTTATTATTCATTAATGGTAAAAACCTCTTTTTTTTTTTTTTTTTTTTAAAATGTTGTATTAGTAACAGCTTGTGTCTGTGAATTACCTATGTCGATCCGGGTCGGTAAAATGAGCCGTATGTTCGCGATATCCACGTATTGCAACACCCAACTGCTCTACATTAGCTCGGCCATCTAGATCTCTCAACACTAAAAGTATATCCTCTCGCCGATACTCGTGTCCAACGTGTTTTTATCTACCTTGTTTATAAAGTACACTAATATATTGTGCGTTATGAACAATATGTCATGGCTTTTCCAACAAATTGCCTGACCTCTCGCCACTCACCAAAGTCAGTGAGTCTGTCCACCATGCCTCTACGTCACGTGACTTGTAACCTAGACAACGTCCCAATAAGCGGAACTCTGCTTCGCCCATTCTTGTGCGAGCAGTGAACGGCTTTGGATTAACTCCGCATACCGGTAAGCACTAGCTCTCTTGCCAATGCATGCGTTTAATTACGCTTTTGCTCAAGAGCCCGGCAACAACCTACAACCCCCTTTTCTTTTCTTGTTGGATCTAGTCCTGCCACGGACTTGATGCTTTCGCGCAAGTACCCGTTACCCCACGCCGAAAGTCGAGAAGTTACGGCTGTCGGGTAAGTCTTTAACTGGCTCCCTGTTTTGATTATTACTAGTCCACACTGGCCGTTTTTTAAAAGTCTGTCTTTTGTACATATTTTTCATATACAGACGAATTGCCATTTGGATGCCTTTAGGACCCCAGACCATTATGTCATACAGGCTCTTCTGAGCAACCACCTTGTAAGTGTTTTTGTCATCTCTATAACACATAATCAACTGTAATGGTAGACCTGTGTAAATCTTAATCACAGATCCTTTGCCGCTACCCACTCCTCATTCTATGGGTTTAGCTGCACACTACACCTTTGGTGTGGTGTTACCTTCCCTATCCCGATACTAATCATATGGTACAAATGTTATCCACCTAATCTATATAAGGTTGACCCGTGATAACTATCAGTTGTTGCTGATTAATGCTGAGCTACTTGGTACATGTATTTGGCCTGCCCCAATGCGGTGAGACCGTTCTTCTTACTGTCCCTTTTTGCGCAACTATCGCGATTCATATTTAAAGATACATTTGTTGGATGAATAAGTCGTGCTCTCGGCGACAGTTGTTTCAAACTAATTATACCTCACATGACTATGCCAAGCGCTAGCCATTTTTAACTAATAATTTGGCGAGATGTTTAGACTCGAGTAAACCTATAGGAATTCCTTTTTCCTTCTGAATAAAACATATATATTTGTATTTTAATTAGGTCACGTGCCCCCCTCTCCCCAGTCCTGAGGAAGACCCCATGGCAAGATTTAAACCTATATCTGCGCACGAGGGTCGAAACGTCGACAACATTCTGCTCTTGTTTGTCAACTCCACACCCTATTGGCTTCATTAATTGTACATTTGGAGTATGACTTTTGTGAAATAATATATGTGAACCTAATGGTCGTTGTATGGGTACATTGATGTGTAACTCCATTTAATTTGCTTTATTCGTTGATTCTACTGTCACTGCATTACCTTCCTTCCTTCACCCAATTCCTACACGTATCACTTACCCCTCCCTTTTCTCCCTTCCTCCGGGGCACTATAAAACAGTCACTGATCAATAAATGCTTATTGTGATGTATACAATATGATACCAGCACATTGTGAATAAAACAATGTTGCTCCATAATTGGTTTCTTTGATTGTTTATACTTTCCTTGTCATTACACTTTTTGTTCTAGATTACTGGGACCCCCTCGTATACTACAATTGACAACCCAGGTCCCCGTAATTTCCCCTGGGTATAACCCCCCTATCTATAGCTTGCCTTTGTATGATGTCACCTGGGTCAATGGCGGTGTTTCTAATGGCGGGGGATATTTTTTCAGATGTGTCGATGCAGGTGTGTATATTTTGACTGCACAAGTGTTAAATGTACACACATGCATGACTCATGAAAAATTCTTTCTACCACTACTTTCCCATTGCTAGAGTCAGGAGCATATATGCCCAGACCAGTCAATGGGTAAATAGTGCAAAACAGACTTACATGGATTTTGACATCACCAGGGTTGTTTTCTTCTGGGTGACGATGTTGCTGTGAGGAAGGGATCCACGTGGGAGACTGAAGGGAAGAAATGGAAATGGGTGAGTATGCACTCCAATTCCACTGATTCCATCAACTTAAAGCAGGCGGTCTTCCCGCCACGGTCAGTTCGATGAAAAGCCAACTTGCAATTCCTATGGCGGTGAACTTGTTTGTACTGCCCTCTGACAGCTGCTTTCATCATGCCGCTGTTGAGGTGGCATAAGGCTGGCGGTAGCGGCAGTGCTCTGTCGGTCTTTCATTCTGCAAACCACCAACATCGTAATATGGTGGATGGTGAGGTTCCCGATATTATTTCAATGGCGTTTCCCTTACTGCCAAACTCATATTAAGGCCTTAAATAAATAAACGTGTAAATAATAGAAACGTAAATCCAACATTAGTTAGCATTTGCCAAACAATGATATAATTGCCCCAAAAAAAATAAAGAACACTAAAGCAACCAATGATATTAAACTATACACAACTATAACCAATAAAATAACTTAACCAATTAAACACACAATATAAAAGCCAAATAAGTTACATCAAAAAATATCTTACAAAACGCCAGACATTTGATGAGGAGGAAACTCTGCCAGATTTTCCCAGAGACCTACAAGACTACAAAGTATACAAGTTTTCAACAACATCTCCAAGTAAGAATAAATTATATTTAAAATGCAAGCTATAAAATTGTAACTTTGAAAGATATAAAATAAGAACACTATCTAACATGCTGTTAAACATTTCTGTTTGTGAATAGATTGTCCAACTTTCAACTATACCCTACCAAAACCTACACATTAGAGACCACAAATTCAAGTAAGTATGTTTAAGGTATTCAGACAGAATATCGAGTTGGAAATGTCGACATACAAATATCGAGTAGGAAATATAGTGTCACAGAAATAGCAACAACAAGAATATCGTGGTCAAGAATATTGAATATAAGGTAAGAAATAGCATTTAAAAAAATAAAGAAGTCATTAATATCATTTGCAAAAATATATTTGCTTAAAATATTGATTTATTTTTAGTGTTATGTATTTTTGTTTTATTTTAAATGTATGTAATGTATGATTTTTTGTATAGGTATTGCTTATGTTTTTTAATATATGTGTTACATTTTTAGTAGTTTTCAATTTCATTTTAATTATTTTTTGCATTTTTTAGTTCTGTAGTGAGTTGTGGGTTAATAGGGGAATAGGGTGGGAAGTAATTCAATTATAATTAATTCATTATTATGTTTTATTTATTAATATTTATTTAATTGAGATTTTATGGTGTTATTTGTGGGAAGTAATTTATTTGTAATTAATTCATAATTGGTCGTTAACTAATATTAATTAATTGGTAATTAATTATGGGAATTGTGTAATTTCTTAGGTGCAGGTTGTGGGGTTTATAGGGATAAAGGGTGGAAAGTAATTTTTGATGAATTAATAATTAGTTGTTAGTTTATATTAATTAATTGTTTGAAAATTAATTATGGGACTTGTATAATTAATTTTAGGTGCAGGTTGTGGGGTTTAAAGGGGTAAAGCGTGGGAAGTAATTTATGTTTAATTAATCATTATTTAATCATTAATATTATTAATTAATTGAGAATTAAATACGGAAATTGTGTAATTAATTTTAGGTGTGGGTTGTAGGTTTTATAGTAGTAAAGATTGGAAAGTAATTTAGGTTTAATTAATTAATAATTAGTTCCTCAATAATAATTAATTCATGATATTTATTTCGGGTATTTGTTTATTTTTTTGTGGGTGGGTTTTACATTTACAGGGGTACAGTGTGGGGAGTAAATTAATTTTACTTACTTTAAAATTGGTTGTTAAATACAATTAGTTTTGTAATTGAAAATACATTTCAATTGTTTAAAACTTTTTTGCAGTTTAATTTTAGCTGTGGTTGTGGGGATTATAGGGGTAAAGTGTGGGAAGTTAATTAATTTTTATGAGATCTAATTTGTTTTTTAATTAATATTTGTTTAATTGGTAATTAATTATGTTAATTAAGGAAGTATTTGTTTTTTAAATGTAGATGTGGGTTGTGAATGGTGTGGTGTTACAGGGTACGAAATAAAAAGGAAATTTATGTAATAATTAATGTTTAGTTTCGAAATAAATAAATTACAGATATTCATTGTTTTGGAAATATTTTTTATTTTATTTATTATGAGATTTGTAGGTATTTGTCATATGTATTTAACATCATAATATATTTTTTAATTTTAATATTAAATATATTTGTATTTTAATTTTTTACATATTTACATATTTTTTTATTTATTTTGTTTTTTACATATTTTGTTGTTGTTAATATTTTGTTTGTTTTTAATTTTGAACTGACTGGAGTGAGAATATTAATTGTTACCCCTCCGCAATCCAACACATTCCCTATTGTTGCACTTACTAGAGTGGGAATAGTAATTTTTACACCCTCCGCTATACAACACTTTCCCTACTGTTGCACTCATTAGAGTGGGAATAGTAATTTTTACCCCTCTCCTGTCAAACACTTTCCCTACTGTTACAATTATTGGAGTGGAAATAGTAATTTTTACCCCTCTGCTATCCAACAATGTCCGTACTGTTGCACTGATTGGAGTGGGAATTGTAAATTTTATCCCGCCACTATCCAACACTTTCCCTACTGTTGCACTCACTGGAGTGGGAATAGTAATTTTTACCCCTCCGCTATCCAACACTTTTCCTACTGTTGCATTCACTGGAGTGAGAAATGTAAGTCTGAAGATTTTTAAATAATTTAATGTTTTAATTTATATAGATAAAAATTGATATTTTTTACTACCATATTTTTTACATCGATAATCTGTCAGTGAACCTATATTTAAATAACAACTTTAGACTTACTGCAAGAGCAACTAATAATGCACTAACAACTTGACTGTCGTCAAACACTGACACTATACCACATGCAACAAATACATCTGCTTTTTCTGTCCCAACATCAAAAACACATTTTATATGAAGTCCCTGAAACAAAACACTGCAACAACAGAAAACTTCTCTAAAATGTGTACAAGTAAGCTTGGACAATAAATAAGAAATTTATATTTAACTGAACTTTAAAATCATTTCTATTTTTATAGTAAATAAAATAATAGTGATAGAAGGACCAACATGTATAACATTGCAAAAAGGACAATTATTATTGAGTTACATGGGATATACCTATGGCCAAGAAAATGCTTCTACTGAACAAATTCATTGGAAATTTAAAACATATTATTCCACTGCATGTTATGGGAGGCAACTACTAAAGACACTGTAGTTTTTAATGTTAGCAAGCAAAATCAACCCCCCAAATGTAACAGAAATAGAAGCGAGAGAAGTTTTAGAAAATATCAGAGAAGCAAGCACTAGAACTCAAGATAGACAACACAAATTCTCAAAAATATACTACCCTAAGTACCCGAACATATAACAGGCCAATTGCAATCAATATCCACCTTCAAGCACATGATAACATGGACTGAAAAGGCCACAAGAGATACAGCACCTGCTCCTAAAATATAAGGAGACAGAAATTCCAAAAACACCTTATACACAGAGAGGAACCCTTCCTACTGTATGATAATAAAAATAATGACAAACAAGTATTAATATTTTCTACCCCTAACAACTTCTGAAACTATCCGAATGTCAAACATGGATGATGGATGGGACATTTAAAATATGTCCGAAACCATTCCACCAACTATATACCATTCATGGTGAATTTCAACACACCAATATTCCTTTTGTTTATGCTCTACTCCCTAAGAAACAGTGCAGTACCTACATGGAAGTGCTCAACCAAATCAAACACCAAACAACTTTCCCCCCCAAAAAGTTATAATAGATTTTGAACAAGCTATGATTCAATCTATCTTAAATATATACACTCACGCAGCCATACAAGGATGATATTACAATGTTAATCAAAGTATAAGGCACCACCTACAAAAATCTGCACTTAGGGGATGATTACGTGTTGAGTGGTCCAACTGCCACAGCCCTGGTCTCTAGAAGACCACTGCGCCGGTGGTCTTCTGCCTGCCTTATTACAAGTTGTACAATCTGCAACACTGACCGTTTTGAGGGCATGGCTCCTACCTGTGACGTGGCTGTCTACAATGTTGACGATGCATACTCTGACGCTGTCAGAGCCGCGGTTTCCCGCTGAGCCCATTATGACAACATAGTCGTACTGGCCATCTCCTAGTGGCAGTTACCCAACTACGGTCGACAGCTGTGGTACGCTCGCAGCAAAGCACCACAACATTGACCGTTGGATGACTTGAAAAACTACACAGGTGACATGCTGACAAATCACACTATAAAACACACCACACACCTGCCCAGGATCATTTGCTTCTCACCTACAGCACAGTAGACAGTTCAAGTTCAAGTTCAAGTTCAGGAATTTGTATAGCGCACTACTCACCCAGAGGGTCTCAAGGCGCTTAGGGAAAGGTTGTGCATTACTTATCAAATAGCCAGGTTTTAAGCTGTTTTCTGAAGGAAAGGTGGTTCTGTGTAAGGCGGAGGTGAGTGGGGAGGGAATTCCAGGTTTTGGCCGCTAAGTAGGAGAAGGATCTTCCTCCCATGGTGGATCTGTGGATGCGCGGAATTGTGGAGAGGGCTTGATTGGATGACCGTAGTTGGCGGGGGGGTGTGTAGAAGGACAGACGTGTGTTGAGGCATTTGGGTCCTAGGCCGTAGAGGGCCTTGTGTGCCTGGGTGAGGAGGTGGAAGGTTATTCTCTTGTTGATGGGGAGCCAGTGGAGGTCTTTCAGGTGACCGGTAATGTGAGCTTAACGGGGGATGTCCAATATGAGTCTGGCTGAGGCGTTTTGGATGCGTTGGAGTTTTTTCTGTATTTTGGCTGTGGTTCCGGCGTAGATGGTGTTTCCATAGTCCAGTCGGCTAGTGACCAGTGCGTGGGTGACAGTCTTTCTTGTTTCGGTGGGGATCCAAAGGAAGATTTTTTTGAGCATGCGAAGTACGTTGAAGCATGAGGATGAGACGGCGTTGACTTGTTTGGTCATCGAGAGGGAGGAATCTAGGATGAAGCCCAGGTTACGTGCGTGGTCTGTAGGTATGGGTGCTGTGCCCAGGGCCGGTGGCCACCATGAGTCATCTCAGGCGGAGGGGGATGATCCTAGGATGAGGACTTCCGTTTTGTCCGAGTTTAGTTTTAAGCGGCTGTTCTTCATCCTTTCGGCTACTTCTTTCATTCCTTCGTGTTGGTTGGTTTTGGCGGTGTTAGGGTCTTTGGTGAGGGAGAGGATCAGTTGGGTGTCATCTGCGTAGGAGATGATGTTGAGGTTGTGTTGTCGCGCGATGGATGCGAGGGGACTCATGTAAACGTTGAAGAGGGTGGGACTGAGTGATGATCCTTGTGGTACTCCACAGATGACTTCGCTGGCCTCTGATTTGAATGGGGGGAGGCGGACTCTCTGGGTTCTTCCAGCGAGGAAGGAGATGATCCAGTCCAATGCTTTTTCATGTATTCCGACGTTGCTGAGGCGTTGTATGAGGGTGCTATGACAGACTGTGTCGAAGGCTGCGGAGAGGTCAAGTAGGATGAGTGCAACTGTTTCTCCGTTGTCCAGTAGCGTTCGGATGTCGTCTGTAGCTGCGATGAGAGCGGTTTCGGTGCTGTGTTTGGCACGGAAGCCGGACTGTGAGGTGTTGAGGGAATTGTTGGATTCAAGGAAGGCGGCGAGCTGACTGTTGGCGGCTTTCTCAATGACTTTGGCAGGGAATGGGAGGAGTGAGATGGGGTGGTAGTTCTTAAGTTCAGATGGGTCTGCTGTGGGTTTCTTCAGGAGGGCGCTGAGTTCGGCATGTTTCCAGATTTCTGGGAAGGTAGCGGATTTGAAGGAGCAGTTGATGATTTTGCGGAGATGTGGTGCGATGATGGAGTCTGCTTTGTTGAAAATGTAGTGGGGACATGGGTCGGTTGGCGATCCTGAGTGGATGGAATTCATAAGGCGGATGGTGTCTTCAGTAGTGATTGGGTTCCAGGCGCGAAGGTTGTGAGAGTTCTGTTTTGATTCGGGGGTGGGTGGGGAGGACTGTTCTTTGGATTTGTTTTCAAAGCTGTTATGTACGTCAGTGATTTTGTTGTGGAAGAAAGAGGATAAGGAGTCGCAGAGGTCTTGGGAGGGAGTGTTGCGTTCGTGCCGGCAGTGGGGTTGGTGAATTCTTTGACGATGTTGAATAGTTCTTTGCTGTTGTGGGCGTTGTTGTCGAGTCGTTCCTTGAATGCTGATTTCTTGGTGGATCGGATCAATTGGTGGTGTTTGCGGGTGGCTGCCTTGAAGGTGGTCAGATTGTTAGTGGTTGGGTTTTTTCTCCAGGTTTTCTCGAGAGTACGACATAACTTCTTGGATTTCTTAAGGTCATCGTTGAACCAGGGGGCCTTTTTGCTACCTAGTTTGATCTGGTGGTTTTTCAAGGGTGCTAGTTCGTCAGCGCTGTGGGTGATCCATTGTGTGAGTTTGGAGGCAGCTTGGGTTGGATCCGATGATATGGCAGGAGGGTTTTGGTTAAGCGATGTGAAGAGTTGTTCGGCGGTGATTTTGTTCCAGTTTCTTCCAGGAATAGGTAGTGGGGGGTTGTGGGTCGTAGTATTTTTGTAGTTGAAGTGAACGCAGCTGTGGTCCGTCCAATGGAGGGCTGTGGTGTGGTCGAAGGAGATGTGCTTGCTGGAGGTGAAGATGGGGTCGAGCGTGTGTCCGGCACGGTGGGTGGGGGTGTCAACAAGTTGTTTGAGTCCGAGATTGGCCAGGTTGTCCAGAAGGGTGGTGGTGTTGCTGTCGATTTTCTTTTCCAGGTGGAAGTTGAGGTCTCCCAGTAGGATGTAGTTCTCGGAGTTGAGGGCGTGTGGGCTGATGAAGTCGGTGATGTCTTCGTTGAATTGTGTGCGGGTTCCTGGTGGTCTATAGATGAGGGTGTCTCTAAGTGTGGTCCTGGGATCGGTGTGGATCTGGAAGTGGAGGTGTTCGGCGGTAGCTGGTCGTGATTCAGATGGTGTTCTTATGGATGATGGCGATGCCTCCTCCTGTTTGGTTGGTGCGTTCTTTTCGGATGATCTTGTAAGCGTCCGGGATGGCTATGGCGATGTCAGGAGCTGATCAGGCGTTCATCCAAGTTTCTGTAAGGAAGGCGATGTCTGGAGATGACGTGTCGAGTAGGTCCCAAAGTTCAGTGGCGTGTCTGTGGACCGAGCGGGTGTTCAGCAGAATACACTTCAGGACACACTGTGTGCACCACTGTGAGCTAGGGCAATCCATTTATAGTCATGAAATCATTAGAGTTGAGCCACACATTTTTGGATCCCAAGTCCAACATACTCCTCTCAGTAAGAAAATGGAAATATGAGACAGGATAGTTGACAAAGTGAATGCTGTTGGTACACAGTAGAAATTAGGAGGCAGTGGCACGCCCTGAGCTTCAAGGTGCATACCGTGGCCTCCAAGCACCACCTGGAGACTTGTGGTGGCCCTCCCTGCTACCCATTACAACTCTTTCCATGGGAGGAGAAGGTCTTGGACATTCTGCATACTGAGGGCATGCCAAGATCACCTGGGGGGAGTAGAATCTGGTAAGTTATACTTCAATAACTGTCACAATACCTTAACGTCCTCTCGCCTTTCGACTATACTCTGCAATTGCTATTGTCTCATCTATCTACCTTCCAGACATGCAATCCACAAAGTATCATAGATGTTGGTTTGTCAGTGTTAATGTGGAGTGGTGCATATAAGATCACATTTATCAATCTCCATTAGATGCCACATGTTGAAATGCTGCTTGTAAGTGTATAAACAGAAAATATTTAAATTAATTATCATCCCAGGACTAATCATACATGTAAAAATGCAAACATTTGGTCGATCCCAAATGTATGTTGCCAATAGGAATGTAACACTAACCAAGTGTTGGTTACACATAGAAATCACTACAACTTCCATGAGGCCCTTTGACTGCCACACTACTTTTGCCCCTTCTCACTTGTCTGCCATGTTACAACTGATGTTCGTTACCATGCAGGTTACAATTTGTCAAGTGTTGCTAAGTTGCGATAGAAATCACTACAGCTACCATGATGTACTGTGACTGTAACTCTAACCAAAATGCCATACTCCTTTTGCTCCTTCTCACTTGTCTGCCATTTTAAAAGTGATGTTCACTTATCATGCATGTTACCATTTGTCAAGTGTTGGTAAGTTCAGATGGAAAAGCTAACCCTACTAATGTGAGGCCCTAAGACTGTATCTCTAACCAGGATGCTATACACCTTTTGCCCCTTCTCACTTGTCGGCCATGTCACAACTGATGCCCACTAATTATGGGCATATCTGACTACTTTGCTTGATAATGTCCTAGTCTCCTCAACTGAAACTGCTGATGGCATGAGTAACACCATACCAACTGTGTACCTGTAATATATATAAGCAATGAAGGAAACTCAGCTGATTAGCAATGGCAGGTGATCCGTTAACTCTGCACTCCTCACATGATGAGAAATGCTCAATATACAACCGAGGTTTGTGTTTGCCTGTATTATACAAAACTAGGCCTTGGAATGGTCATATATACGTGTTACGACTACAAAGTGTTGGTTGAAATGTTTTAGAGATGTCATGTTTATCCCTAAAGCCAAAATGCCACATATCAGCACATCTAATTAGATGATCAATTCTACTACATGTATTGAATGTCTTCAAATGTCTAGTAACCAACTTCAACACCACGCAAATAGATTACTTATTTTTTTTCATCCTAGGACTCTAAGTACTGTGACACAAACTATGTGGATGTAGATACCACACTTCCATCATTAATAATGTTCCTATTTCTCAACAAGTCAATCAGGCACAGCACATGGCCAGAACTCGGCCACCGAACAGACTCCTGATCCAGGATGAAGCCCTGAGTAATGACAGCACTCTTGGAGATGTGAACATAATTGACGGTCCTGGCCCATCTGGTCTGCCTGGGCAGACAGCAAGAGTGGGGCGCACTGTACGCTCAACAACACCTCCCACTACAGCTGCAACAACACAGCCAACCCCTGCACCCCCATCCTATGTACCTAGCACAATCAGTACCATAATGGGCCCCCAGCCCTGGATTCTGAGGTGGCTATCATTACTCCAGTCACTGAGGAACCAGGAACCAGTGGGACGGTGCAATCTCTGTCAAGGGCACAGGCCAGTGGGGGTAGAGTGCATAGGAGGGTAACTGTGGGCCCACAGAGTGAGCCCCCTGGGCCAATGACACTCAAGACACCATCACCCAAGTCCTGGGAGTCTACCAGGACTCCCAAGGCGTGATGGGCCAGGTACTAACCAAAGTCTAGGAAATAGAGCAGCTGCAGAGGAACAGATACCTGGAGGTGGCTGACATCAACATCACCCTGGCCTCCCCGGTTGGGATGCTACAGGAAATATACACAAACCTCTGCAGGACTTTTCCACCTGCATCTACCCCTTCCTGTGATCCAAGTACATCCAGGCCTTCAACATTGCCCCAGCCACAGGAAGGGAGGCCCTGTCAGAGGACATATCTGCAGACACCCCTGTCTCAACAGCAGCGACTCTCGCAAAAAGAGGGGACGTACACCCAAAATTCCAGGAGGTGGGGATGTCAAGACACCCACCACAAACCTCAACCCTAATGTCCTCCTGTGTGTGCAACACATTCACTTTGTGAACTGTTTCCATATCTGATGATAGTAGAATACGGAATTTGGACTTCAGACAATTTGGACTCTACATGGATGGTTTCATCCAACATGACTGACTACCTCACTTTTGGTTTTCCTGTTTAAATGATTGTACACTTTTTTATAATATCCTTGTTCACTTCAATAAATACAGAAGTCAGCAATTCATTGTCTCCTGTCGTAACTCTCACATCTACCAATGTGGTTATACTACTATGTGATTTTTAAAATGCCAAAACTAGGTACTTCTGGAAGCATAGATATGTTGAATGTAAACAATGTTTAACTCTGGATCACTACCATGTCACTACAACACATACACACAAGTGTCTGGTCTGATAACATCTATAGTCAGTTCAAATCATAGACTGCAATGATGTCTGAAACATAGCAAATAAGACATGACCATTCTTCTGTGTCAGTGATCACATATTTAGTTGCAGACCTTCACAAAATGGAACGAGGGATACATATGACAATATCCTTTACAATAGGTAACATTAAAATAGGTCTACATCATCAGCTGAAGCCATAGTGCCTACCTCCCAAAAGGAATCCCATAGCAATTAAACAAATAAACAGATATGTCAGTCCAACAGTTTCTGTCTACAGGCTCATTCCAATCCAGTGTTTCATGCATTTGGTGGAATGTCACAAACAAAGGTCAGTGATGTGCCACAAGCACTTTGACCTACAATGTGCAGACACATTAACAGCTACATACACTTCATACACAATGAGGATTTAACTAATGTAAAGGCAGATTTGCATAATTTGGGCCTAACACAACACTGTGGCAGATCAAATGATGGCACACATATTTAATTAGGACCAACACACCACAAGAAACAATTCCAATGGAAGCCATGTAACTTCCACCTTATCGCTGTGCAAGCGGTCTTGGTACTGGCTTTGGACAAACAAACTCTGTGATAGATATTGCCTGGATCATTCTAGGTCTAATTCATACATCTGAACAGTATCATGTACCTGCTAATTTCACAACTCTGAAAGGTCCAAATGAAGATGCCATGGTGAGGAAATCTAAAACAGACGAACGTACAGAGATTAGCTAAGATACCATACATAAGGCAAAAGTCACATAGTCAACTTCTAGAGAACACAGTTCAAGACAAAATGTAAAGCTAAACAACGCTAAACTAACAAAACAAACACCTTTCACCGGTTATTGCCAGAGGCTCATATCCCTAGTATGTAGCATTAACATCCTCCTCACATCATCACAAGAGTTGCAATAATAGTCAAAGTCATAACATCTCACACTATACTTACACTCAGGAGAAGTCGTTTTGGATGACATCTTGACTCAAGTTCATTCCTTCCTCTTCACCACTATCATCATCATTTGCCACTTCAAGTTCCTCACCCGGTAGCTCTTCATGGCCTGCATCCTATGCGATGTAAGGGATGTTCTGTTACAGGGCAATATTGTGAAGGATGTAGCAGGCCACGATGATTCTGCACACCTTCCCGGGTGAGTAGAGGAGGGTTCCACTCAGTCTTTTCTAGACATCTGAATCTGGCTGTCAAGAGCCCAAAAGCCCACCCCAATGGTCACTGTGTTCTTCCATAGGCCTAATTGAAGCAGACTTATTGTGGCATAGCAGGATTCCTCAGTGGTGCCAACAACCATGGACAGTCACCTAGATGGAAGACACACAGAAGTGCAACAATGAGCTACACACTTTCAGATCATACTACCTGACATTATCCACACAAAGTTAGGATAAATCACACTTACCTACAAGCCAGGCCTTATTCCGTAGTAGTTGTGACATCAGCTGGTGTATCGTACAATTCCGCAGTATGAAGGAATCATGTGCAGATCAGTGTATGGTGCTGTTCCGCAGTATGAAGGAATCATGTGCAAATCCTGGGAACCAGGCACAGACATTTGAGATATACAAATCCGGTAAGCAGACAACTTGCACGTTGATAGAATGGAAATGCTTCCTGTTGCGGTACACTTGTTCTCTGGCTTGCTGTGGTACTAAGGTAATAAATTATGTCATCAATGGAGCCAATCAAATGTGGGATGTTACCAAATCCACAGAAATCACCCTCCATAGTGGCTAAATCCTCACGTCTGGGGAACTGGATGTAGCTGTCAACGTGTCTCCACATTGATGTAAGCGCCTTTTGGCGTACACAACTGAACATTAGTTGTAATATACCACCAGAAATAGCAACAGTGAATTGTTTGACGATCCAAACAAAATTTCTAGTTTACATATCTTTCTTCCATGGTCTGAAGGTCTGTAAATGGGCGGTACACTGGAGGCTGGTGCCTCCTCCCTCTTCCATGGTACTTATGTGAGGAGTAAAAATAAAATTGTACGTTAGTCACAGTGTCCAGAGTAAAATATATAAGACGAGTAAGGGAAAAGTCATGAGAAAAAACATAACAGCTTCCTAAAGCATTACACATATTTCACATCATCATTGTCTACTGTTGAACATCCACTAATAATCAATCCCCAATGTGGTCTTCACATGTCTGTATCAGAACTGGGCACATCATCTATTCTGAAAATTTACATTTGCACTATATGAAGGCTTTCATGACATTTCATGTGAAATACCGCCAACCGCTGTGTACAGTGCGCCGTTCACATTTTGCCCAAATGCACAGTAATGCAGTACACAGATGATGTTTTGTACTGGACATGACATGGGAAGGAAGTTTTCCAAATGTAAACATGTTAGGCCTCATTTGTAGTGGTGGTGACGTACTTAACAATCCTAATTATTGTCTTTCCTACCGCTAAAATGGCATCTGCCTCGCATATAGGCATGTGTGAATTCCACTGCCAGCGTAAGTCGACCGGGCAGTGGGTAGTTGCCACCATGGCAGACACAGCTATAGGCTAAGACTGATGACAGTGAACGTCGCGGCCCAATCGTGTGCGTCTATGCTGATTGCTGCATATGTGGCACACATGTGCACTACAGCTTGACAATAAACTCACTTGCCTCCTGACATTGCTGCTATCAACACCTCCTCCACTTTAGCAGGTGCTTGCCACCTCTGGGAGCAAACATGCCAGGTCAAGTGGAGGAGAGGGCCTGTTGGTTCTCTCCAGCGCAGATGAAGACCCTGGTTGAAGAGGTCCGTCCCCTGGATGGCTAGCTCTATGGCTCACCAGAGTAACAGGTAATTATCTGTGTAACAATATTGTGATGCTTGGTGAAATCTAGTGAGGAACCTTTGCACAGTAGTAAAAGTTTCATCATAAGAATTGAAGGCTTCCTGCTTTTGAGAATCTTTTTATGATGAATGGTTTTAAGTAGCCTGACTCTATAGCCCGTGGTAGTGGACTATGCAATTACTTTGAACAAGATATATATTCTTTCTAGTACCGTGTGGTAGTGCTGATCCAGAGGCAATTGCAAGCCCTGGAAATACAGACTATTAACATTGTGATTGGGACGTATTTAATTTTCCTGAGGAAGGTGGCAGCCGTGCATTTATAGGCCCACCGAAATGTGACGATGCTCAGTGAAGAGGAAACCATTTAAAATCTGTTGGGGCAATTGTATTTTATGAATTGTATTGGTTATTTCATCTATTGTGGGGAGAATTGTACACTAACCTGGGTTAGTGGTTCCCTCTAGAATTAAGCAACAGCCACAGACCCCACACCCACACCCACCCCATAACCATACCCCCAACGACACAGCAACAGCCACAGATCCCTTCACACCCACAACCATATCCCCAGACAACACAGCAACAGCCACAGACCCCTCTGCAATACCCAGAACGTCCACATCACACACAGAGAAAAAATGCAAATGCTCACAGCAGCCGCGCCCGGCAGTGGGAGTAAATGCAGGGCGGTGACGTGAGGAGGGGGAGGGGCAGAGTGGGGGGTAGTTATATATGGATTACGGAGTTTTACAGGTAAGTAAACATTTAAATAATTAAAACTAATTTCGTTGCACGCACTGCATCGCATTTTGGGATGCAGTGTACTCAACGAAATTCATTTTATTTATTTAAATGTTTACTTACCTGTAAAACTCCGTAATCCATACATTACTACCCCCCACCCTGCCCCTCCCAATCCCCACGTTACCGCCCTGCATTTACTCCCACTGACGGCCGCGGCTGGCTCACAGTCATCCACGCAACAGACACCGACACAACACATAGTTCAGACTGCACACACAGCTCACACTTCCTCTACCTCCCAAACCCAACTACATTCTGAACATCCTACCTATTTTCCCAGTGAAGTTGTGTTGTTTGCCCTTGCCCTTAGTTCTGTTAAACCCGAGCCCATCCCTCCCAACGTCCCATAAAGCCCATTCCATCCCTTCCAAATCCCATGCCACCACTGAGAAACTGGATCCCCACCCCACTGAACCCAGCCAATAGCCCAAAAAGAAAACAAAACTCCCAAAGACCAACCTATCCCTTCCACATCCCACTCCACCCCTGGGAAACCAGATCCCTGCCCCACTGAACCCAGCCCAAAACACAAAACACCCAGGAAAAAAAAACCCTCCCAAAACAAAACCCACCCCTCGCTAAATTGCAGCCCCCCGTCCCAAGTACCATCTTTGAGCTGCCTGCTATGCCCAATAGATGCACCTTTGAAAGGAGATTCTGTGGCAGTGTCAGTAAGGGCAAGTCTGGCGCAACAGCATTGTGCTGTGGCACATGGATCCACAATTGACTGGCCATTGGTCTTTGTTCTACATCCTGTTGTGACCTACAATCATTTCATAGTTTTGAAGACATTGGTCCAGCAATTACTTTTACAACTATTAGATGTTAATATATTATTAGTGATGTGTGACTAAAGTTGTGTTTGTTTCATCCATGATTGCTGACCCAATTGAAGTGGTTAGTATGATATGACCTTGGACTCAGTGCTGGAGATACACTGGACAAGGGGAAATGTTGGATGGATGTCTACGTGGGATGAAATCCAAATGGGGTAGATTGCATTAGGTGCCGTGTTATGTGGTAAGTATTTCAACTTGGCCTGGCCACTGTCAACATCCTTTAGGTTGCATTTCTCCCTATGAGGTAGGTTGGATATGCGCTTGATGTGATCAGGCTATATATTTGTTTTTCCACACATGGAGGATGTTAAATTGCCATCCCTTTGTGGAGTTTTGTATGGACATGTGTCCATTTTCTAGTGTGTACCTTACACCTACTTTATCTAGTTGTGTGACTAATGCTGTTAGTGCTGTGTTTGCTTTCATGGCTTGCACTTACACATTACCTATACATGCATGGCACTTGGGTATGCTATTGGCTGCCCCTGATATACTTCAATTCACAGGTCCTGTAGAAACAATCACAAACAGGGTCCCAGAATAGAACAGAAGCAGTCAACTCAAAGCAGTCAATGCGTTTCGTCCCATGTGGACATCATCAGGGCTCAAGATTACAATATGCACACAGATTCCATTCTTCAATCTAGTGTGTTTGATTCATTGACCCCAATAAGTCCTTCTGTTACCATTTATTTCCTGTCTGTATTGACCTTGCTCCTCTGAAACTCCTGCTCATCTAGTAATCATCTGGTCGACGTAACAAGTGTGAAATGGACTTAACTGGATTTCAGCGCCAACAGGATTGTTTTCTTTGGTTCAATTTGCTGCTGTGTAGAGCGCCCTGAAGGAAGGGATCCACATGGAAGAATGAAGGGAAAAAAGGAAATGTATGAGTTGGCACCCCATTTCCTTTGATTCTGCCGACTCGAAGCAGGCGGTCTCACCACCATGGTTGGCTCGACAAAAATGCAACTCATAATCCGGACAGTAGTAACCTTGTCTGTAGGGCACTCTCGCAGCTGCTTTCCCCGTGCCGCCGTAGCAACGATCTGCAAATGTTTGGTGGCATCGGCGATACTCGTGAGGTCTTCCCTCCAGCAACCCGGCAATATCGCAATTTGGCAGGAGGACCGTTAGCTAGGCAGGCAGGGAATATGACACAGTTCAGACGGCAGGACCATCACTGCCAAACTCATAATCAGGGCCTAGCTCCCAAAATTGACTATATGAGTTGGCAGACTGTATAGTTCAGGACACAGACACCAACCAAAATTCCAGATACCATGGTTGAATGTCTATGACAGCACCTTGGCACAGCAAGCAAAAACAAACAACGAAGTGAAAGGATGGCATAATGCCTTCCAACCCACACCAGGCAGCACTCAGCCTACACTATACAAATTACTAGAAGCCTTACAAAAAGAACAAAGCTGCCAAGAACATATAGTAGAACAACCAGTAACCAAAATTTGCCCTAGAAAAAGTAAACCAAGTAAAAACATGTATGAGATGCTACAACGCAAAGTAAAAATATTTTTAATTAACATAGGACTAGACTACTTAGAAGTCAGAGTGAAATGTATGCTATAAAACATGTATAAAATCTACCACAAACCTCAGAATACATATATATTTTTTATACTAATAAAATACTGTTTCAATGAATAAATAATACTAAAATATACATTACTCACTGATGTAATAAAAATATTAGTACTAGCATTTTCAACAATATATTAAACTATTAAACACATTACACTAACAAACTAAATACACATGTTAATACAAGTACAACACATATTTTCAACAAAGAAACACATTAAATATAATACCAAAGCATTTTTGATAGCATATCACATTTAACACCCTCTCAAAATAATGACATTGAACTTACGATTTTGTTTGCAGATCTGTATCTAAATCCACATAGAAAAATTAGTAATCCACCAAAAAGTCCTTAGAATAGTAATAAAAAGCCCCAAAAAATGCAAAAATGAAGAAAAAGTAACAGTATTCCCTCAACGCAATCCACAATCTTTAGGTTCCATAAACGAAACAGAAAAAGGATTTTTAAAAAGAACTGCTCCATGAAATGAGATAAACAAAGAAATATATATATAAATATTGGTTAAAAAAGATACATATTTCCTTTAACAAAAAAGAGAACATGCAACTTCCCTCAGAAATACCTAGGAAAGGCAAACCTGTAACAAATAAAGAAAACACCCTCCTGCACAAATAACTGCATTTTCAAATACAAACATACAAATCATTAAACTATACAAAACAAGTTAGCAACACAAACTCAAATCACAACTTACACTATAAATTGCTATCCATTATACAAGGCTCAAATCAGCACAATCCCAAATAGCATTTAAAAAGCAGTGAAACAGACAAAACTATTAACAATAAAAACACACATATAGGGCCGATTATGAGTTTTGTTGGTCCGCGGTCTCTCACCCGCCAGATTGTGAGTGTAATCCAGGGCTAGCAGTGCAGCAGCTGTGTTGTCACAGTGACAGTATGTTTAGCCCATGTAAAAGCCTTACTAGAATACTGCCACCATGACAGCGCATCCACGTTGTCGGCGCACAGTGTGGCATGCACCATGTTGTGCATGCCACACAGTGTACGCACGACCGTGCACTTTTGGGGGAGCACATCATTGCCCCCTGCATGCACCCCCATGGGGAGATTCGGCCAGGGGCCCTGTTGAGGGCCCTTTTATATGCCTTTACGCCAAGCATTCCATGACGGAGTTACCGTGAAGAAATGTTTGGAGGAAAGGCAGGTCGTAATTTGGAGGGTGGCAGGCTGCTGTCCTCCCCGCAGTGTCCCCGTCGGGACCCAGGATCCTGATGGTGGTCTTAATTGGGCTATTGGTGGTCCCACCACCAAAATTGGTCACACTGCTGGCCACTAGTATGGCGGTCCCAGGACCACCGTACTCATAATAAGGCCCATAGTCTACGCAACTATACTATATGCCCCAAGCGTAGACACTACTTAAAAAATTGTAAAAATTTACCTAATTTTACCAAAGAAGAGCAGCACCGCACCGCGATCTCTTCCTTACAGAAACGACTCAAATAACAGCAATATACTACTAAATATAGTTAGAGGTAGGAAAAGTGGCTGCCTGATTAATTAAAAAAAAATCTCCCCATAATAATGAATGGGAAAAATAGCAAAAAAGCAATGAAAATGTTAAAACAAGATTTTTTAAATATTAAACATGTACAACAACTGTTAAAGAAATTTCTACAACAATTAAAAAGTATATATTAAATAATAATTTTACCATATATAAAATCATTTAACATTTAAGGGCCGATTACGATGTCGGTCGGAAAACCTCCAGCCACTAATCGGAAGCTTTCAGACAACGGTTGGAGGTTTTCTGACCGACACGGTCGGTTTGTAGTCCGACCACCTGATTACGATGTTGGCGGTCAAAACATAAACTGGCCGGTCACTCCGACTTGGTTCTGACCAGCTCTTGGAGTCTTCCAGCTAGTCAGAACCAGACTGTAATTCCCTAAGGACGGCATTTCCGCTGTCAGGATTACGTTGTCGGTTTCTCACAGCCTTTCTGTGCCGGCCTTTCCAACACAGAAAGGCTGTCAGAAAGTGACTTTGGGGGCCCCCTTTCCTCTGTGGTCTGCGATTGGTGGTTGAAGGGGTACCTAGGGTACCCCCCTGCAAAATCCTGCACTGTGTGGCAGTCACCAAGGGGTGCCTGCCACAGGGTGCAGGGCCTTACACACACACACACACACACAGACCTATTTCTCTATAGGAGCCTGTATTATGGCCGGTTTATGGCCATGACACAAGCTCCCATAGTGAAAGTAAGTAATTGTAATAAGGCAGTCGGAACCTCCAACCAGAGGCCGGTTGGTCCAGAGTCCGAGATGGTGTCGGTCAGAGGGAAGTCCGACCGACATCGTAATAAGCCCCAAAGGATTAATATGTATGTTAAATAATATATTATGTATATAAACCTGTTTAAAAAATATGTTAGAAAATGTTAAATGTCCCAAAAAAATATATAATGTAAAAATTACATAACACTATAATTTTTTATACATGTTTTACAAGTATTATATTTTCTTGTTGTCAATCAATCAGGGGTTTTTTAAGCGCAACTACTCACCCGGAAGGGTCTCAAGGTGCTGGGGAGAGGTGGGAGGGTGTGCACAGCTCCTGAGCATTCACAGTGATTAGTTGAAGAGACAGGTCTTGAGGTCCTTCAGGAACTTGAAGAGTGTTGGTGTCTGGCGAAGGTGGGGAGGGAGTGTGTTCCATGCCTTAGCCGCGAGGAAGGAGAAGGAACGGTCTTCCTGATGCGCGGCATCATCACTTGGGAGTGCTGGGCTGGGCGGAGGAATTTTTGGGGTGTGTGGAACATTAGGAGGTGGTTCATGTAGGCGGGACTGGTGTTGTGGAGGGCTTTGTGGGCGTGGGTGAGAAGCTTGAAGGTGATTCTCTTCTCAACGGGGAGCAAGTGTAGTGCCCGCAGGTGTTGGGAGATGTGGCAGTGATGCAGTAGGTTGAGGACTAGTCTGGCGGCAGCGTTCTTGACATTCTGGAGTTTGTGGGTGAGGTTCTTGTTGATCCCAGCATACAGTGCATTGCCGTAGTCCAGTCTACTGCTGATGAGGGCGTGGGTAATGGTTTTCCTGTGTTTGAGGGGAATCCAGTTGAAGGTCTTTAGTAGGAGACAGAGGGTGTGGAAACAGGATGAGGTGATTGCATTGATTTGGCGTCCATTTTGAGTTCGGAGTCATGGATGATTCCATGGGTAGGAGGGGGTTCCTGAGGGCAGGGGGGAGCCAGGTGTCATTCCAGGTGTTGGGGTGTGGGCCTATGAAGAGTACTTCCGTTTTGTCGGTGTTAAGTTGTAGGCAGCTGTTCTTCATCCATCTAGCAACTGTTTCCATTCCTTTTTCAAAGTTGTGTTTTGAGATGTTGGGTTCGCTGGTTAGGGAGAGGATGAGTTGAGTGTAGTCTGCGTAGGATATGATGTTGAGTCCGTGTGATCCGACGATGCATGCGAGCGGAGCCATGTAGACGGTGAACAGGGTGGGGCTGAGGGAGGACCCTTGGGGGACTTCGCAGGCGGTTGGTGTGGGATCCGAGAGGAAGGGAGCGAGTTTTACTTGCTGCGTTCTGCCAGAGCAGAATGAGCGTATCCAGACGAGGGCTTAGTTCTAGATCCCTGCGTCATGGAGTCTGCAGACTAGGGTGCAGAGTGAGACTGTGTCAAAGGCTGCAGAGAGGTCCAGGAGGGTAGGGGGCCACAGTCTCCTCTCTGTCAATGAGGGAGTGGGTGTCGTCTGTCACGGTGATAAGGGAGGTTTTGGTGCTGTGGTTCCTCCTGAAGCCTGATTGGGAGGACTCGTGGATGTTTTCATCAATGAAGGAGGTGTGTTGGCTGTTGACAGCTTTTTCAATGACTTTTGCTGAGTACAGAAGTATGAAGATCGGTCTAAAGTTCTTGAGGTCAGTGGGGTCCGCCAAGGGTTTTTCCAGGAGAGGGTTGATCTCGGCATGTTTCCAGTCGTTGATGATTCTTTGCAGGTTGGGGGTGATGATGCTTGCGGCTCTGTGGTAGATGTGGTGGGGGTAGAGGTCTGGGGGGGCTCTGGAGTGGGTGGTCCTCATAGTCATTAGGGTGTTTTCGATGCTGAGAGCAGTCCATCTGTCCAGTGTTGGCAGTGTGGTGCAGGGAGCGGTGGGGGTGGATTCCTCGTTGAGGTTGTCGTTGTCGAAGTTGTCGTAGATAGTGTTGATTTTGTGATGGAAGAAGGCGCTGGTCTGTTGCAGAAGTCCTGAGAGGGTGGGATGTTGGTAGTCTCACTGTTGGTTTGGGCAAACTCTTTGATGATGCCGAAGAGGTTCTTGCTGTTGTGTATGCGGATGGAGATTCTGACCTTGAGTGCTTTTTTCCTTGAGTGTCTGATGAGGTGTGGTGGGTGCTTTGTAGAAGTCTGCTGGGGTTTTGGAATTTCTCCATTGCTTTTAGAGGCATCTGCAGGTTTGTCTAGGTTCCTGGAGTACAGTTGAGAACCAGCTGGCTTTCTTAGCATGTGGGTTGGAGGATTTCTTGTAGGGGCGATGGTGTTGGTGCATTCAGTGATTCATTTGTGTTGGGTACTGGCGGCGGTGGTGAGGTTGTTGTCTGTGGTGGTGGGAGCAGAGCCGCTGAGGGAGGCGGCAAGCTGGTCTTTGGAGATCTTGTTCCAATTCCTGGGTTGCAGTTGGAGTGGGCATCTGCATTTGCTGTGAAGATGAAGTGGACGCATCAGTGGTCCGTCCATGGGAGTTCAGAGGTGTGGCTGAAGGTGATGGAGCTTCCTGCTGTGAAGATGGGGTTGAGGGTGTGTCCTGATGTGAGTGTGGGTTCTGGTACGATCTGTTTGAGTCCGATGATGTGGAGGTTGTCCAGGAGGGGGGTGGAGTTGGGATCTTGGCGGCTGTCGAGGTGGAAGTTGAGGTCTCCCAGCTAGGTGTAGTCGGTGGAGGTCAGTAGTCGGTAGGTGATGATGTCAGCGAGGGAGTCAGAGAAAGGTGCAATGGGCCCTGGGGGTTTGTAGATAAGGGTGCCTCAGAGGGTGGTGGACGAGTTGGCCTATATCTTGAAGTAGAGGAGTTCCATTAGGTCTGTGGGCCCGTCGGTGAAGGTGCTTAAGAAGAGGTTAGTTTTGTGGGCAATGGCGATGCCTCCCCCAGGGTGGTTTGGGGGGGTCCTTCTGGTGATTTTGTATTGTTGACGAGGAGGTCCCAGATTTCCGTGGCAAGTCTGTGGAGGGAGGGAAATTGAGGATAATGCATTGCAGCGTTTGGGGTGCGATGGTGTTGCTGCTGGATGGTGGAGGTTTGTCCTGGGTCTCATCAAGGTTGAAGGTGTGGCGGCAGTTTTGGCGTGTGAAAAGACTGTGAGTGTAGAGTAGTGAGGAAAGCTTGCAGTTGTTCTTCTTGCCAATATTGAATGCGTAGAGAGCTTAGGAGCTGTAGCGTTGGCAGGCTGGTGGACCTGGGTTCCTGGCACTTGTCCTGGCCGGGTCACAAACGAGTGCAGACGGGCTTGCCTTTGGCGCGCCAGTGGCATGCTTGCTGCGCGCAGCCACCATTAAGTAGGCTTAACAGCTGGGAGGCAGGAGCGAGAAAACGCAGGAGAGGCCATGGGGGAAGCAGCGTTAGGAAATAGCTGAATGGGACCAACACCAAAGAGGAAAGACAATAAAAGACAATAAGTGAAGGCGCAGTACTAAAGAAAAGACTAAAAATAAATTAATAAAGGGGAGACAGTTAAAGAAAATAAGTGGAGGCGCAGGGCCTTCAGGGTGCAGAAGAAGAGCAAAGTCAGGAAAAGATAAAGAGACATGTGCCTCGAACTGCGGTCAGCAGCGGTGATAAGGCAGAGGCACTGCTCAGGAGTGCTGTTGGTGGAGCTGCATGCAGAGAGAGCAGAATCCGAGGGGTATCTACTAATAATATTTATGTGAAATTAAATGTACATTATGTATATAAAACTGTTTAAAAACATGTTTACAAATTTTACATTGTTAAATATATATAAATACATATATATTGTAAAAAATAAATGATACTATGATTTTCTACACATGTTTTACAGTTATTGAATATGTTCTGTAAAGCTCCATAAAGATGGACTTATTTCTTTTAAATAAATACATTTCAAAAGTGCTAGAAAATTGCAATAAGTTTTGTTTTTGTTTAAATAAAAGATGCAGAAATGTGTATCGGCCTTTTGTTTTCATTATATTTGTTACTGTATAAATATACATAATTAAAGAATAAAACATTATTTTACCACACCAATACAAACAAAACATATACATAATATAGCATAATAGAAACGTAACACTTCTTATTCCCTCTCCAATATTAATTAACTCTGGAAAGGTGTTGGACACTAAAGGGGAAACATTTACTAATCCCATATCACTGTAACTTAACTAAGGGAAGGGGTTGGGGACTAAAAGGGTTCAATTTACTATTCCCACTCCAATATAACATTTCTTAGACACGGTGTTAGAGAGAAGGAGGATTACATTTACTCTTTCCACTCCAATATAAAATAACTCTCTGAAGGTGTTGGACACTAAAAGGGTTCATTTTACTATGCCCACTCCAATATAACATAATTCAGAAAAGGTGTTGGGCAGTAAGAGGATTACATTTACTATTCCCACTCCAATATAGCATAACTCAGGGAAGAGGTGTTGGACAGTAAGAGGGTTACATTTACTATTTCCACCACAATATAAAATAGCTCTGGGAAGGTGTTAGACTCTATGGTGGGAACGTTTACTATTCCCACTACAATATAACATAACTCAGGGAAGGTGTTAGACACTAAGAGCCTTATCCCTAGTTTGGCAGTCTTTGTCTGGGAGGGCACCAGGAAGACCGCCAAGCCTGTGCTGCAGCCACCCACCGGATTCTGAGTTTAATCCAGGGTGGGTGGGTGGTAAGGTGGCGGTGTCACTGTGGCATTCTGTTAGAAACATAGGGGAGCCTAACAAGCAGACTGCTGCTGTGACAGCACCTACTGCATATTCCGGCATAGTATTGCATACACCAGGTCATGCATGACACGCAGTGCATGAACAAAGGTGCATTACAAGGGGGCACGACTTAAGCCCCCCCTGTATGCACCCCCATGGCCAGATGCCCAGGGCCCTTACCTGTATTGCCGCCACCTTTTCATGATTGGCTCACAGCCATGAAATGGGCGGTGGAAAAGCAGATCGTAATATGCTCTGCAGTGCCGGTATTGGCAACACCAGCATTTACTGTCCTTTTCCACAATGCTACCGCTGTGGGATCCTGGAGTATTAAATGTACTATTCCCACTCCAATATAAACTAACTCCAGGAAAATGTTGGACACTAAGGCCCTAATTATGAGTCTGGCGGTCTGAGGACTGGCAGACTTGCTCGGGCGTGGTGGTGGCGGTCCAGCCACTGCCACACCAGTGGTCCGAGCTACCCATTATGAATTATGCAGTTGGTCCGCCCTGGGACTACTGCTGCCGACAGGGAACTGCCATTCCGTGGAGGTGATGTGGCTGTCAGGAGACCGCAATATGCTTGGTGTGACAGTGGCAGTCCCGCCAAGCATTACCATTTTCTTTCCACCGGGGGTGTCATGGAGGTTCCTACTCCATGTACACTGCGGAGGAGAGAAAACAAAGGGGGTCCTACAGGGCCCCTTGTGCCTCCTATGGTTGTGGATGCACACAGGGGGTCATAACGTGAGCCCCTCTGTGTGCATGCACAACCGTTCCTGAAGGCGTGGACTTTCAAATCCAGGCCATGCAGGAACCTTGTGAGGCATTCCCTTTGTAAGAGGCACCCTTCTGAGACTGCCACACCGCCCGCCAGACCACTTTAAAGTCATAATCATGGGAGGCAGCAGCGAGTCTTGGCGGTGCGGGTGTGCGGAGGGTGTACTGCTCACCCCCACACTGCCGAAACTCGTAATCAGGCCCTTAATAGATACCAATTACAATTCCCAAACTACTAAAAAAGTTAATAGCAAAAAATATTGCTAACTACTAAAAATATATTTAACATTCTCATCACATATTCAACAAACTTAAGAAACATATATCAAAATATTGCCAAAAACAAACAATTACTCTACAATAAATTAAACATTCATATTTAAAACTATTTCTCTAAAAATAGAATAAATATATTTGATACAAAATAATATACATTATTGTATTTTTCTAAATGTTAAAAAAAACCTCAATAATATTACAAAATATGTTAATAAAAATCTTGAAAAGGTTAATATAAGTAAAAGATTGATATATTTTATATACCAAGTAAAATATATTGTATTTTTTCTAAAAATGTAAACAACTATTAAAAGCATTGTAAAATGTAATTATAAATGTTACTATGTTTCCAATAAAAAAATCAAAATATTTGTGATATTTTTACAAAATTAAAATTTTTCAACACAAGTAGAAATTTTTGGGTAATAATTTTCAAAATGTTTTCGATCTTCCATATTTTTTTACAAATATTGAAAATGTATTTGACATTATTGTTTTATGTATTTAAAAATAAAAGGAACATAATATTTTAAATAACATTAATATTTTAAAAAAATATATATTTAATAAATATTTTTTTAATTAGATTTTTTTCCCGTCTATTCAAACTTTCATAGAAATATATACATTTTACTTTGCAATATTCGAAATAAATACAATTGTAAATAAAAAATATATATTTTTAATTGTATTAAATAATATTTAAATATCTCCCCACACTTGTTCCCTATAAACCCAGCATCTCGCTCCTAATTTTTTTTATTCTGTAGGCAATGAAAGTGAAGATACGGACTCTGGAATGAAATGAAGAGATATTGAACTAGATTGGCTCCTGCATCATCAGAACCTCTGGATTTGCTCAACGGTGTAGGGGCTTTCAAGGAACTCATATAAACTGACACTCCTCTGTATGGTTAAAGAGCTGTTCCTAGTTTGCATGATGGAGGTCTCAAAATACAAAATAATAACACTTATGGGATCCCCTGCACTTAATGGGATTTCCACATTCACAGCATGCATCCCAAGCCTTATGTTCAGTTGATAGAGCGAGCTTTAGAAATATTTTATTCTAGCTTGTGATGTCATACTCTCATAAATTGAATTAATATATTAATAAGTGTTTGCATGATTTGTTTGATTAATCCAACCTAGATTAAGTTTGCACCACACATGAACACGCGGGAAACTAATTAAATGTGCTCTTGTTGCATTTGCAAGTCTGTTTTTGTAACACATTATTAATATTGTCCTGTTTATTATGTCTGTCCTATTGTCTTTGTCACTATTAATATGCAGCTGATCATTCATGGCATGTGCTTTTATATGTGCTTACATGTATGTCCTATGTTGTGTTTGTCTGTCTGTGTATTATTTAATCATCTTTTTACTCTTTCAGAAACATAAAGCTGGATTACATGAAGAATGGTAGTTATTATATGTGTTGCTTTATTTGTTTGCTTTTGCTAAATGTCTTTTATTAGTGGGTTAATTAATAATTAGCAGGGGCTGGGTGGTACAGAAGGGTTTGTTTTACCTGAATTAATTATTCTTTTGTGTTTGTTTAAATAATAGTTTTCTGAAAAAATGATGCAAGCTGAAAGTGGCGCAGTGACGCAATCTGAAGCCGCGCAGAAAAGGCCTGCTGATATTAAAACCCACATGAGACAATTTATTCTGAAGTGGAGGAAAAGCCTTTTACTTTGAAAGCTTCAAAAAATGAACTGCTAAAGTCAACTCTGTGGAGTGGGTTTGGATGTGCCACAAAGCTCGGAACGGTCTGGCTCAAGGCTGAAAGGAAGAGACGTGACAAGATTTCATATTGCTTGAACATTTTTGCTACAAATTGTAGCGGACTATGGAACTGTTGCCAGGATTCTGTGCATGGACAATGACTTTGTGTAAAGCCTGGTCTCGTGGTGGAAGATGTCACAGTTTACTGTGGCGTGAGGTGATTCAGCCAATGGAGAGCCAGAATTCAGCTGTTGGAATGTGAAAAATAGTTAGCTCAGCTTTTTTAGAGTATAAGAATAGGCGTTCGCTGCAAACTTTTGGCTTACGCTCTTGATTCCAGAAGGACGTGTTCTGCTGCCCGATGATTACACGTAAGAAATGTAACTTTTAAGACTTTGTTTTCAGGCGATGAGGGTAGCGTCAGAGAGATAGTTAGGTTTTGGAAATGCTCTTCCTTTTCACTTATTTCTGCTAATTAATAATGTTTTCTTGAAATAAGCTCTCTTTATAAAATGCTGAATAAAACTTATATGACTTTTTCTAATGTTTGCTTAATAAAGTTCCAAACCTAAGTTTTCTTAAATATGTTTTAATAAACTTTTTAAAATGACAAGCTGGTCTTGTTTATTGTAGATAGTTTATTGCTAAAAGTTATACAACATATAGTATCCATTCACCTCATTCACTATGTTTATGGGCCTGGTATTGTTAGTAAGTGTGATAGTGGATTGAGCCATCATTTATAAAGAATTTTAGTTTCTGGGCTCTATCAATTGGTAGCATTCAGACGGTTTATATGTTGTTTTTGACATGCATGTTACATATATGTTGGTATAGACATAGGATTGATGTTTAACATATATTAAGTTTTGGTTATGTCAGATTGTTATATGTAGTCTAAGGAATTTTTCCAGTAGTGTGAAAGATTCCTGGTTAAATTGCTGGCCGGCAAGATAGTGTGACTAGAAGAGTTACACAGTGCATTTGTCTGTTTCAAAATTGTGGTATAGCATATATCACGTGTTGTGGGCGTACAACACAAGTTTAGGGACCTTAGATTGCATGGTTAAATGTCTAGTGAGGATTGCCTATGAAATTGTAGCATTAAGCAGAGGGACCTGGTGAGCCTGTTTTAAAGCTTTCTGTGAAAAGAGTAGTAGATATATCCAAGCTTGTGTGAAGGGTAAGGGTTGTTTTCTCTTCCAAGGTTAGAGTCCTAGGAGGAAAAATAAGCGTTGATTTCTCTTCCAAGGTTAGAGTCCTGAGGAAGGAAATAAGCGTTGTCTATTCTTATCAACGCCTGATGTTTTCTGTGGTTGGTTCAAGTCCTGCCAAGAATTCGTGTGTGTGTGAACAGGGTTTTCTTTGTTTGAAAGGGTGTGAATGCTTTGTAAAACTGAAGGGTAGGGTAAGAATTGCCTTACTAGTGAATGAGACTATTCTGTGAGAATAGCGTCGTCTATTCCACACTAGGGATACTTGAATGAATGTTTAAAACTATCTCTTTGTTAGAGAAGCAGACAAATGGTTTGTTTTAAATGTTGTTATTAATTGCGTTTTTATAAATTGATTGGAAACGTTTTTTGAGCCTTAGAGTAAGGAAAACGCTGTTTTAGGGTGATATATAGTGATTTGCGCCACTTAAATACATTTAGAAACATTGTGCGCTGTTTAAATTCATTTAAAAGTCCCCCGATCGAAAATTGTAAGGGAGGGGCTGTTTGGAGGAGTGAAAGCGTGTGAGGAGACTTTGCAGCTGCAGCCTGCTGCATACGTCAGAGCCTGCCGCGCTCTGATTGGTTGATGTGCCCGGAGCAAAGCAGTGCTCTTATTGGATGAGGTGCGATAAATATTTGAAGTGGTTTCTGGCTTTTGTGGATGTTCCCGATTATGCTATTGATATAAGCTGATTATTTGCATATTGCGCGTGTTGTATTGTTGGAGCGCTATAGCAGATAAAAATAGTTACAGCCGTGAGGTAATTAGCTGAGTTTACAGGAACAGCGCGCTGATTAACTGCCTGGAGCGCTGTGCTGTGATTGGTTTTGACACGATATTCAGCTGCTTTAAATTATTGTTAACGTTCTCCTAGAACGCGGAGCATTTTGTGAAGGAGGGGGGCTGGAGCGAGTGAGAGAGCTGTCAGCGCGTCTGCCGCCGCGCTGTCATTTGTTAAAAGGCTCCGTCGCGTCATAGCAAAGCCGCGCACCCATTGGATGGTGACGCGTCGTGTCAGAGGCAGAGCCGCGCTCTGATTGGGCGAGGCTCTCTCCCATTGTCCCAGGTTACGAAGGAGCCGCGCTCTGATTGGGCGAGGCTCCGTGACATTGAGGCAAAGTAAGCGCTCTATTGGCTGAGAGGTCCGGCGAGTAACAGCGAGGCTGCGCTGTGATTAACTAAGGCATAGCTATCAGCTCAGTGATTGGCTGATGCGCGATAGTACTGTTTACTGGTATTAAGATATTTTAAATTATCTCTGCTTTTGTTCCCTTCATCGCCGCGCTATTGTGTCACAGCTGATGTGTGACGAGCGCGATTGAGACTGCACTAGAAGCGGCATACGTTTCAGCTACAGCAGCGCTGAAATTAACAGAATAACGCGAAAGGTGCGTTCTGATTGGCTGAGGTGTTTGTGATGTCACAGCAAAGTCGCGCTGTGATTGGCTGAAGCGCAATTGTGGTTTTTACATTTTGTGAGTGTTGCTAATATGATTTCTTTCCTCGTTTCAGTCGCGCTATTATGAATAAAAAACGTGTGTCACAGCTGATGCATGTTATTGGCTTTGGGGCAGCTGGAGAGTGTTGCGCGTGCTTAAACAAAACAGCACATTGTTATGAGCCGATGAGCTCTAAGTTTAGCTTTGTTTCTTTAAATGAGAGAACGCTGGCATAAACATTTGATTTCAATTAGGCAGATAATTTGGAGAATAAGTCCCTGAAAACTGTAGTGGCTGCGAGCATCGGAGCCGCCGCGCACTGATTGGCTAAAAGCATCCGGAGCGTCACGGCAAAGCAATGTTCTGATTGGCTGAGGCATTTGTGAGGCTGTGATTGGCCGGGGTGTTGTTTACTTCTACCAAGAGTATTAGGGCTTTGATTTTCTTAGTGCTAGTGCCCAGAGCTTCGTTTTTTTTTTATTAAAATAAAATTGAAAGAAAAACGTCCCTCATTAATGATATTAAGAATGAGCTTTTAGAGACAGTCACTGAGGCGTTTGTTCTTTTCTGCTAGTTTATGCCTAATGACCGATTTTATAAATAAGTGAGCAGACTGCTAGTCAGAGAATGAGCATTGTTATTAGTACCTGCTGTTATTTAGTGTTCTGAGAGCCTAGTGCCTGGCAAAATTTCAGTCCTGAGGCAATTATTTCAGGAACAGGGTAGTGTTTGGTTCAATTGGACAGGTGTTACCAGACCTATCAGTGAAGCTCATGTGCTCAACAAAGCAAAGCAAATCTGAAATATGTCACTGCGTTGAGTAGAAAAGGAACAAGCGTTATGTTACATTAATTAATTGAAATAAAGGCTGTCAAGCGTTTAAACATTAAACATTTTATTTAAATTAAAAGCAAGCACATTTAGGCTTATTTTTTTACAGGTATATGTTGCAGAAGGTGTGTAAGTGAAAAATAAGTACATTTAAGACACATGTGATTATATGTTGGTTTTTATTGTTGTAAATAAATAAATATTTTGCGTTGTTATTGTTTTGCAAATTTATGTTTTCCTTTCCAGGTTTATTAAAATTAGCGATACAAGTAAATTAGGAGTTATATTAAATTGATCAGGTTATAAAATTTTACTTCACCTGACCTTGTTAAATAAATTAATTAATTGATCAGTAAACGCTATTAGGACAATTAAGTGAACGTAATTATTTTTTGTAATTATTTAAATTAATTTTAATAAAGGTAAGTATATTAAAACATGGATCAAAATTATTCAAAGACGAAGAAAATGTTTTTCTGCTATCAGAAAATGGAAAATATATTCAATAAGGTTAAAAGGGTTGTTGCTACATGTGAGAGCAAATTAATAATTCCCAAATCAGCAAAAATAAATAATAAATATGTCAGAGTGGAATTTATTGATCATTGTAAAAATGATGTTGTAAATACAGATCAAGATAGAAATTCAAGCAAAAGCCCAGAGCAGATTAATGTGTCGCCAAGAGTCCCAGTCCAAATTAATAGAGTCCCAGTCCAGACCCTTTCTCAAGGTGTCACAACAGGTAGGTATGATGGGATGCCTAGTACCTCTGAAATTAATATTCCTGATCATGTAAGTTCTACAGGTGAATTAATTGAGCAGTTATCGTCCGTCATGGAAGTAGTGACAGTTCCTGTGACTAATGAACCTGTTTCCCCAGTGCTTAGAAAAGATGAAACTAGTCCCACAGCTTTAACGGTCCCAATTCAAAAGTTTGCTGAAAAACTTCATTTTAATGTATCTGAAAATGAGTTAGTAATGATTCCAACTCAGCAAGAGAGAGTAATGACTCTAGTTTCACCTAGTGAAAACACTGACGTTGACCTGACACAGCCTGGTGAGTATAAATTACTGGATAATACAATGAGTACAGACAGATTAAAAAGATTACAGGATGATGAGGACATGGAAGACTTGAACAATACAGGTAGGTTTGCCTCTGCCCATATAAAAGATTTAATTTGGGCTTTGAGAAAAAGGGGTAGTCTGAATAAATGGAAAACAAAATGGACAAAGAAAAAAGAGAAGGAAAAAGCGACTTTAGCTTTTGTAGGAGAGTGTAAAAATTCACAGATGCAGAGTGAGATAAATCAGCAGCAGCAGTTACTGAATGAACAGCTACAAATACAGCGACAGGTGGTGATTGAGCAGAAAGAGATATCTCCGCCACCATTTTTAAATTATGTTAATGAGCAGAAATACAATACAGATACAGGATTCAGTGGAGTCAAGGAAAACAGACCTGATCCAATTAAAATTGCAAAAAAGTAGGGAAACTTATTTCTTAATGTTCCACAGTACAAGATGAAGCCAGAAACAATTCCTGTTATTGAAACATTCTTTAAGCAGGGTGTCCTAAAAGAGATTGAGAACAGTCTTTGTAATTCACCAGATATGGGAATTAGTAAGCCAGATGAAATGCACAGAATAGTACAGGACCTGAGAAAGATTAACGAGATAGTTATCCCTTGTTGTCCTATTGTGCCTAAACTAGTAGAGATCCTTTATCAGATACCACATGATACTGAGTGGTATTGGGTCCAAATGCACCCAGAGAGTCAAATAATTTTTGCTTTCAGGTTCCAAGAGAAAGAGAGAATTCCCAGACAGGTAACTATTGAGAGAAATAAAATGATTCAGGCAATGGAATCTCCAAAGACACAAAAACAGGTAAGAGTGCTCCTAGTCATGGTTGGTTACTGTTGCCAATGGATTAGTGCTTTCTCAGTGTTTGCAAAACAATTGCGGAGACTGACAAAAGCAGATATAAAAGACCCAATTGTCCTGACAGAAATAAAAGTCATTGAGCAATTTAAAAAGAGTTTGTGTGAAGCTCCTGTTCAGGACATGCCAGACTTCAACAAAGAATCTGAGCTTCTAGACCAAATAGCAGAAATAAAATGTGCTGGAGAGAAAAATGATCATGTCTCAAAAGGAAATGAGCACGCAGGTACCATTGTTAAGTTTTGGTCTCAGGAGTGGGTTGCAATCAAAGGGGAAAAATTCAATGAACATGTTTCAAGCATCCTCATACTAATATTTGAAATTCAGACATGGCAAGAGTTAAAACAATTACAAGATGAGGCACATGTTGAGGAGAAAAACACATGGCTCAAAGAAGGTTGCAGACAGCGAGAAGAAGATGAAAGGGTTTACAAAGATGACAGACCTATTATGCCCAATTGCATGATTACTGACATGGCACAGATGTACCATGGTCCACGTCATTTAGCAAGAGACACAATGATTCAACTGTTCAGGGAAACAAGTCTAACATGTCAGAAAAACACATGCCAGAAAAACAATCCAGATCAAAAGACAATTGAGAATTTGGGAACCATAGGCCGGGAGGGTGGTTCATTTGCAAAAATTCAAATAGATCTTTTTGAAATGCCTCAACAAAACAAACTGAGATATGTCCTAGTCATCATTTGTTTATTTTCAAAATGGGTCGAAGCTTTTCCAACAAGAAAGAATGATACAGCTTCTGTATTCCATCAGCTGGGAATAAACAGGAGCAAGCTCATGATCTATTGCCAAGAAAATTGGTCAGAACAAAGGTTCATCGAAGGAGAAACTGTCTAGTACACAGGTGGCAGAAAGCAAGTCAGGTGACAACAGATACTGGATGGATGCATATCAGTAATACCCTTTGTGTATCTGAACCTGATAACACTGATGAAGACAGTGAAGACACTACAACTGATTCAGACTCTGAAAAAGAAATTCCTGAAGAAAATCCAGATCTTGAAGATCGACAAGGTGGTCGACATCTGGATGATGATGTCAAAAATCCAGATCTTGAAGATCGACAAGATGGTCGACATCTGGATGATGATGTCAATGCGAATTAAACATTGAATGAAGAAGATCTAGAGATTGTGATTCTAGATTCAGAAAATGAAGAAAATCTGCTCGAAAAAGAATATCAAGCAGAAAGAGAAGATTCAGAAGCAGAAAATTCTGAGCAAGAAGTTAATCAAGTCCAGGAGAGTATTGAAAAGCAGAAGAGTAGCTCTGTGCGCAGGAACAAGAATCCTGAAACTGGGAAGCTGAAGGTGATCCCTGAAGAAGAGGAAGAATTACCAAGTACCAGCTGTAAGGATGATGTTCCTAATAGAGTGAAGCTGCCGAGTAAAGAAGTTCCTAGGTACAGATTTGAAGTCTCAGAAACAAATACAGATGGGAGTGATGAAGAGTCTGAGATAAGAAAATTTGGAAAAAGGGCTTGGAAAGCTGAATGTAAAGAGAGCAAGCCTAAGAAGAAACTCTTGAGAAAAGGTGATGTCTGGCCTAAAGGTGATGTCTGGCCTAAAGATTTAAAGTTCAAATTTGTAGTGTCAAGTCAGAAGAATGATTCAGACAAAAAAGAGCAAACTGAAGAGAAGATTGAAATGATTGCCAGGAAAAGCAAAAGACCATTGAGACCAAATGTAAAATACAAGTCTCCAGAATGGGCCTACATAACTATCTCTCCAATAGTTGAGGAGCGTAGTAGCAGTCAGGTGGTCTTGAAAGAAAATGGTGACAATGACTAAATTTAGTTTTCTTTAAGTTAAGGTTTATTTTTGGCATAAGGCTGAAGAAATTGTGTTAGTTTTCTTTAAGTTGAGATTTATTTTTGGCATAAGGCTGAAGAAATTATGTTAGAGTGACTCAAGGTCGAAGAAATTGTGTTAGCTGGAAACACTTCTATGTAAGACACTAGGTCGAAGAAAACATGTTCTAGTTTGAAAAAAAAAAAAAAAAAAAAAGAGGGGGTATATACTATGTACAAATTTTTCAAAAATTTTCAAAAATTTACTTTTGTTTTTTTTGTTTTGTTTTATAATACTCAGATTGATATTTGTTTTGTTGGTGCAATTCAAAATGTAGTTATGCAATTTAAAAATTTAGTTCCCTAAATTCATTGGGGGTTGGGGATTCAAAGGTGGAAAGGATCCAATTTAGCTGAATAAAGAAAGGGTATAGGATACAGAATTAGTAATATGTAAGACTTAATACTAATTATGAGATAAATGAAATTAGAGCTTAAATACTAATCCAGAGTAAGCCTGAAACATGCTCAATAGATAAAAAATTTTAATTAACATTTTTGGGTGTTGTTTGGTGATTTTGAAATCACCAGATGAGGGAGTTGATAGAGCGAGCTTTAGAAATATTTTATTCTAGCTTGTGATGTCATACTCTCATAAATTGAATTAATATATTAATAAGTGTTTGCATGATTTGTTTGATTAATCCAACCTAGATTAAGTTTGCACCACACATGAACACGCGGGAAACTAATTAAATGTGCTCTTGTTGCATTTGCAAGTCTGTTTTTGTAACACATTATTAATATTGTCCTGTTTATTATGTCTGTCCTATTGTCTTTGTCACTATTAATATGCAGCTGATCATTCATGGCATGTGCTTTTATATGTGCTTACATGTATGTCCTATGTTGTGTTTGTCTGTCTGTGTATTATTTAATCATCTTTTTACTCTTTCAGAAACATAAAGCTGGATTACATGAAGAATGGTAGTTATTATATGTGTTGCTTTATTTGTTTGCTTTTGCTAAATGTCTTTTATTAGTGGGTTAATTAATAATTAGCAGGGGCTGGGTGGTACAGAAGGGTTTGTTTTACCTGAATTAATTATTCTTTTGTGTTTGTTTAAATAATAGTTTTCTGAAAAAATGATGCAAGCTGAAAGTGGCGCAGTGACGCAATCTGAAGCAGCGCAGAAAAGGCCTGCTGATATTAAAACCCACATGAGACAATTTATTCTGAAGTGGAGGAAAAGCCTTTTACTTTGAAAGCTTCAAAAAATGAACTGCTAAAGTCAACTCTGTGGAGTGGGTTTGGATGTGCCACAAAGCTCGGAACGGTCTTGCTCAAGGCTGAAAGGAAGAGACGTGACAAGATTTCATATTGCTTGAACATTTTTGCTACAAATTGTAGCGGACTATGGAACTGTTGCCAGGATTCTGTGCATGGACAATGACTTTGTGTAAAGCCTGGTCTCGTGGTGGAAGATGTCACAGTTTACTGTGGCGTGAGGTGATTCAGCCAATGGAGAGCCAGAATTCAGCTGTTGGAATGTGAAAAATAGTTAGCTCAGCTTTTTTAGAGTATAAGAATAGGCGTTCGCTGCAAACTTTTGGCTTACGCTCTTGATTCCAGAAGGACGTGTTCTGCTGCCCGATGATTACACGTAAGAAATGTAACTTTTAAGACTTTGTTTTCAGGCGATGAGGGTAGCGTCAGAGAGATAGTTAGGTTTTGGAAATGCTCTTCCTTTTCACTTATTTCTGCTAATTAATAATGTTTTCTTGAAATAAGCTCTCTTTATAAAATGCTGAATAAAACTTATATGACTTTTTCTAATGTTTGCTTAATAAAGTTCCAAACCTAAGTTTTCTTAAATATGTTTTAATAAACTTTTTAAAATGACAAGCTGGTCTTGTTTATTGTAGATAGTTTATTGCTAAAAGTTATACAACATATAGTATCCATTCACCTCATTCACTATGTTTATGGGCCTGGTATTGTTAGTAAGTGTGATAGTGGATTGAGCCATCATTTATAAAGAATTTTAGTTTCTGGGCTCTATCACCGACATAGGGTCACTCTTAACCCCCTGCGTAGAAAATCCACCACCTCAGAGGCAGATCAGAGGTGCACATATTTATGAGTCTCACTTACTTCCATTCAGTCCTGTTGAGCGAAGGATGGCCCACATGCTTAACCCTCTACTTGCACCTGACCCTGTCCTTGCCAGGATCAGATGTACTCGTCTCTAATGAGATAGACAAAAAAAACATAGACTTGCTCAGAATATCCTCTTCTTTCAAAGCTGCCATGGCTAGGGGCCTATCCATAAAATGGGGTTTAAAGCATTACATACACAATTGTAGTTGCAAAGTGTGCACTGGCATTTTGCGAATACAATTTGAACCGATTTTTGTACATACATGATAGCTCAGAAAATACTGGGTAAGTGAACAATCTACCTAATTAATATTCATGAGGCAGGTGACAACCTGTATCACGCTGCCATTGCCCACACTCACCAGGATGATAGCCTGCAAGCAGATCTCCTGAGTTAAAATAAAGTAAACTTTTCTAAAAAAAAAAAAAAAAAAATAGCAACCAGGTTCCTTTTTGGGACTGCATTACAAAAAAGAAAGGGGTTCTTTTTCTGTCACTGCGCGTTGGATGTAATCTCGTGGAGCACTGCAAACTCTCCTTGAAACGTTTTTACAGATTCCCCAAGGGAAGGGGTTTAAAAATGACTCCTTTCCTTTTGCAAGTCAGGTACTGCCCCACTTGGGTATTTGATCAATGGCTTGCGACCCCATTAATCCATTTCTCTTCGACTCCTATAGAGAAAAGAGATGTCCATTAACGCATCCTCCTTTTTGCAATTCGGACAGGGTTTGCCATCTCAAATGGCCTTTGTACATGTGGCGCGTGTTCTCTTTAGTGGCCATATCACAGTAGAATAATAAAAGGCACAAAGAACAAAACGAGGAGCAAAGGGCACTGGCAAAGTGCTGCTTGAGAACAAATCAGATTCATGGCAACGGAACAAGCTAAAAGAAATGTCTGTGACTGAGTGCAGAAGATCTGCCTTTTAAACAATTTGTGCTTTTTAAATATAATTTGAGAAATAATACGGAAGATCATTCTAAAAACATGCATTTAGGCCTTGTTCTCTGTGTCTCTCCTAATAGTTTCTAATTTACGACATCTAACAGGCAATTACCCAAGTGATCACTGTGAAATGAATATTGCACAGCCCTCTGACTCTTCCGAGCCAACTGTGTCAATATTAACCTGACCAAATTAAGAACAAACTGTCTCTTTTGTTCGTCTGACTCCTCACATGGGGAGCGCAATATGGCTTTTGTCAGGGGTGCTTCATCATTATGGCTTAAGGAAACTGTCAGTACAGTTTGGGAATCGTTATTCATGGGCCGATGTCCCGATGAGTCTAATGAAGCCTTTCTGCTGACAACCCATTTGCTAAAAATACCCAACAAACGGCAAAGGATAAACGGGAATTTAGTGGCTTTTTAGTGTGCTCAAGCAATTAGTTTTTTCAAAGCAGGTTGACCAAAATCTTGACTGATGATGTGTATTTGTTGGCAAATCTTTCTTTATTATATCAGTTTTTCTCTTTCACTTTTGATGCTTTTCTGAAAAGTTTATGACATGCTTAAATTGCAATATAATAGGAGAGACACCAATCTTGAGGCACACATGCAGAGCAACAGCCTGTGTGCCATTTGTTGCAAATGCAAGATAATTACTAGAAGACCCCTCCTGAAGTCAGGCTAGGCTCATTTTTTACAAAAGTTTCAGGTAAGGTCACCAAGAAGAACAGAAAAAAAGATTTAAACAGATATTGTAGACCCTAGCATCGAATGATGAATTTAAAATTAGGCACTAAGTTTATACAGAGATCTGTCAAACTAAGAAGCAGAACATAAATATTATTTACACCACAAATCAGTTGCGGGGAGGTTTCGTGTTTAACAGCAAGTAAAATCTCCCCAACATCCAAATGGAAGTAGAGAGTAGTACAATCCAAGAAACAGCTTGCATGATTTTCATTAGTATATATCTATATCTGTATATATCTATATATATCTATTGATCTATATATATATATATATATATATATATATATATACATATATATATATATATATATATTCACTGAAAAAACCATAGGTTTCACACCAGTTATAGTAAGCTGGAAATTTTACTGACATAAAACCATTGAAATTCCCACGTTATAGTTAGTTGGACTCACTATAACTTGCGCGCCTGCAATGCACTGCTGATGACGTCACATATTACATCACTCATGACATGGTCAGTGACATCACCCATGACATCACTGATGACACCATCCAGTGAATGTGTGTCTTTCTGAAATACCAATATGTTTTATATATGTATATGAAAACGGACGATGGAAGAATAAATGTTCAAATAAGTGTCTTAATGGATGTTTTTTTTTTTTTAAATGATTGGTAAACTGGCTTATTGTTAGCGAGTATTGTTTAAATATTTAAATGTTTGTATCAGTGTTTCACTTTGTGTATAAGTGGCTGCATGGGTTGGTGAGTAGCTACATGTGTGTGTATATGGGCTATTAGATTTTTTTTAGTATCAGTATGAGTGTCTGTATGATTTGGTGGGGGTGTTACTTAACACATAGATGCATCAATGATTGACTCACTGTTTCTATGTCATTTGAAGACAGCATATGTGCAGGACTGTATGGGTGGATGTGTGTGTATATGTGTGTGTTAGTAAGTGAATGACTGTCTCACTAGTGTCTTTATCATTAACTACAGATGGTTTAATCTAGTATATGTGAGTATTGATGTATATAAGTGAGTATATGTGAGAGTGAGAGATTGTAAGAGTTCCTGTTTAAATAAGTATGTGTTTCTATAAGTGATTGTTTAAGATAGTAAGTATGCGTAAGTTTCCTTAGAAGTAAAGTGGTAGTGTGTATAGCTGTATATGCAAATAAATGGATGTTCAATAGTTTATTTGCATGTGTGATTATTTGTGTGAGTAACTTTTGGATGACTGTCAGTGTGTAACAGGATGTATAGGTGTATCACTACATATGATGAGTGAGTATATGTATGAGTGACTATATAGAACTGTTGGTAAATAAGCGGATGTGTATCTAGATGGTGCAATTACTGAATTGATTGTTGTAACTGGTATGGGTATCTCCAGTTTTTAAGAAAATGTTAGTTTCTATTTTTGAATATGTGTTTCAAGGGTTACATTACACTGAAAGGAGGTCTCTCACTCTGTCACAAGGATGGTGTCATCAGTGATGTCATGAGTGATGTCACTGACCATGTTATGAGTGATGTAATATGTAACGTCATCAGCAGTGCATTGCAGGCGCGCAAGTTATAGTGAGTCCAACTAACTATAACGTGGGAATTTCAATGGTTTTATGTCAGAAAATTTCCAGCTAACTATAACTGGTGTGAAACCTATGGTTTTTTCAGTGAATTTAATAGGTTTTTTAAATGCTAATTCCTAACTATAACGGATGTGAAACCTATGGTTTTTTCAGTGAATTTCATAGGTTTTTTAAATGCTAATTCCTAGCTATAACTGGTGTGAAACCTATGGTTTTTTCAGTGAATTTCATAGGTTTTTTAAATGCTAATTCCTAACTATATATAAGGCCCCAAACCTATGTTTTTCTTTGAATTTCAAAATTTTGTTAATAGCAAATGTCTATAGCTATGAAATGTAATATTTTTGAATATGAATGAATCCTATATTTTATTTGTTTTTAAAACACATTTTTTAATGTATATTCTTTTACCCTGGAGCGCTCCCGGGGCCCGCCCCGGTGAGCGCCCCGGAAAGCGTAGCCTTTTGAAGCACCCCAGGGCGCGCTCCGGAGAGCGTCCCGTTAGCGCTATTGCCGCGAACGAAAACATCATCGTGACGTATCGCGTAGCCGCGTCCATGTGATACGCACGGCGTAAGCGCACCCGGAAGTACTCGAGCGAATACGATCGCAAATGTAAACATCCGCCGCGCTTACATGACGCGACCCGGGGCGCGCCGCGTAAGCGCGTCGGTCATGTGACCTGAAAATAAAACTTTTTATTGGTGCAGAACAGTTTTGTTTTCATAATGATGAAATCCCTGGTCTTGTGACCTGAAAATAACACTTCTCATTGGTTCAGGCCTTTTTTTTTCCAAATCATGAAAGACCCCACCTTTTTTCCTTATTTTGACTTTGTCCTTTGACTTAGGAAGACCTGTTTTGCAATCTTTGAGGTATATTTTGTACTTTGAAATGGCTACAGTAGCAGCAGCAGCTGGAGCATCTGCACCACCACCACCACCACAACCACCAAGAGGACCACCACAAGATTACATTGGTGGTCAACAGGAGGAGGAGGAGGAGGAGGAGGAAGAGGAGGAGGAGGAGGAGAAGGGGAGGAGAAGATGGCTGCAAGAACACAATACCCCATACCAGCCAAGACCACACATTGTATGGGAGTTTTTTTCGATCCCAGAGGGCAAGAAAAATGTCAATGCGGCCAAGGTGACTTGCCTAATCTGTGGCATGGAACTTTCAAGGGGGAACCCTAATAAAAAATACTCTTTTGGAAACAACACCATGATTCGCCATATGCAGCACAGGCATCCGATTAACTATTCTGCTGCAGAGATGAGGGAACTGGCCAGTAACCCTACCCAATCTTCAAGCACCACATCCAAAAGAAAGCAACCCAGTCCATCGGGACCAGAGGCAAGGGAGACGATCCCTTGCATTCAGCCACGGTTTGGGGATTTCTGAATAACATGCATTCATTGTGGTAAGACCATCTCCTATGGTGAACTGAGCATATGGAAAGGGGCGACCACTCGGTCCCCCCGAACGTATGGCGGAGTGCCTCGATCCCCCCGGGAAGCCATTTTTGGGCGGGAGGCGCGTCTCGGCTGGTATGCCCGAAGCGGCGTAGCCGGGGCGCGCCTTTTCCCGCCCTAGAGTGGGCTGGCCTAGACACTGACGCAGCCAGCCACGCCCTCGGGGCAGGCAGGGGCGGGTTTACGCCCGCCCTGAAGACGGATAAAAGGGACGCAAGACCAGAAGACGTCCTCTTGTTCTTGTGCTCTGAAGCTGCACCTCCTCGCTGCACGTGAGCTCGAGACAGAACGAAGAGCCAATTTTGAGCGTTTTGATCTTTCTTTTTGTCTTCCAGATACTTTGTCGGAAAGATGCCCAAGAAAGGCGCGAAGAGAATGACGACTGACCAGATGGTGCGGATGGCGGAGCGAGACGGGGAGGGGGGATCGGGGCGTCCATCGGCTGGAGCAGCTCCTGGAGGGAAGCCCAAGAGGCCAAGAAGGGGACCAGCCGGGGGAGACGTCCCGGTTCCCTGTGCCCCGCTCGAGGCGCCAGCCCCGGTACCGGTGGAGGGGAATCCGATTCCTGTTGTGGTCACCCCGACATCCACTGAGGATATTCCTCCCGAGTTGGCGGCACAGCTAGCAGCGTGGTTGGGCGACAGTAGCGAGGGCGCCACAGCTGCCGAGGCACAAGCGCTGATGAAACAGTTACGCGAGAAACGAGATGCAGCCAAGGTGCCCGCGCCGGCTGCAGTGATAGACAAGCCACGAGTGGCGGAAGCAGCGTCCGGTGCAGGTAAGCGGCCATTGCCGATCGCGAGGGATGAGCCAGCACCCTCTCGTAGAGAAAAATTGGGGCAACATGTTCCTTTGGCAATAAAGGAAAAGATTTGGGCGGGGGAATACGTGAATATTTTCTCCTTGCTTGTCGATCATTATGAGGTGGAAAATGTTAAGGGTCAAAAGGATCTAATGCATCCGAGTGTTTGGCGCGCAAAAATGGCCGCCTTTAAAGTGAATGAGAATATTGGCAACTGGGGCAATGCATGGGGAATTTTTACGTCGATTTTGGGGGAACGTAGGCCTGAATTGCTTCCTGAGTTTCCAGTTTATCAGTCACGAATTATGGGGTACTCGACATCGCACCAAGGTAACCATTGGTTCTGTTATGATAACCTTTTCAGGAAGGCGATGGAGCATAACAAAAGTTTAACCTGGGACTGTTATGATTCTTTAACATGGGATAAAATGAAAGAATCAGGAATGTTGAAAATGCCGTTGGTGGGGGGCAATGTTGGCGAGTCCTCCCGCCAATATGCAGGGACGCCCTTTCGGTCAGGTGCGGGTACCGACGATTACTCGAGACCTGCCGGCAATACAGGGAAAAGGGGTTTCTGTTTCAATTTCAACAAAGGTAAATGTACTAGGCCCCAGGGATCGTGCAAGTTCAAGCACGAATGTAGTGGTTGCGGGTCGCCCCATCCTGAGTCCTCGTGCAGAGCCAGAACGGGTGAGAATGGGGGTAGAGGAGGCGCCAAACAGGTCTAATGTAGTCCGAGGGGCGCCTTTACCAACCCCGATTGATACCTTGGCGATGATTCCCTGGCTCAGTGAATACCCGGATCGTACTTCTGCTGGGGTGCTGCGGAACGGTTTTTCATATGGTTTCCGCATCCCGGTAGGGGACTTTCAGGGTGTCGGGACGTGCAAAAATCAACTTTCCGTCTTGCAGCATACGACCGTAGTGCAGGATAAGAACCGGAAAGAAGTTATCCGAGGTCGGGTCGCCGGCCCGTTTAGTGTACCCCCGGTACAGAATTTTGTCTGTTCTCCTTTAGGGGTGGTCCCCAAGAAGGACCCAGGTGAGTTTGGATTGATTCATAATTTATCAGCTCCTCATGGTCTTTCTGTAAACGATGCAATTGATCCAGAGGTATGTTCGGTGCGGTACGCATCATTCGATGAAGCCGTAGCCATTTTGAATCGCCTGGGGCCCGGGACGCTGATGGCGAAATCAGATATCGAGTCAGCGTTCCGATTGCTCCCGGTACACCCAGACGACCAGCGTCTTCTGGGATTCATGTTTCAAGGTTCGTATTACATGGATAGGTGTATGCCGATGGGGTGCTCTATATCTTGTGCATATTTCGAGAATTTCAGTAGTTTTTTGCAATGGGTCTTCACGAAGAAAACGGGTTTCCGAAATGTAATGCATTACCTTGATGACTTTCTGTTCCTTGGGGCCGCCGGGGATGACGAATGCGGCCGGGCCTTGGCTGACTTTTGTGTGTTAATGGGTCAATTTGGCGTGCCATTAGCACCAGGTAAAACTGTGGGTCCCACGACTTGCCTCGAGTTTCTGGGGATTGAGTTGGATTCTAGTGAGGGTTGTTTTCGTTTACCAGCTGCCAAAGTGTCGAAATTCAGGGCAGCCCTGCAAGTATGTATAAATGCATCTAAAGTTACGCTGCATCAATTGCAGCAACTGGTGGGGAAGTTGAATTTTGCCCTGAGGGTGATCCCAATGGCCCGCCCCTTTTCCCGTTCAATTGCCCAAGCGATGGTTGGCCTAAAGGAGGGTCATCATCGCACGAGACTATCGGCTGAGGTCCGCCAGGACATGCGTATTTGGTTAGCATTTTTGGCGGACTTTAATGGTCGAGTCGTCTGGAACAAACCAGCCGTGTCCTCTGATGAGCTTGGTCTATGGACAGATTCAGCGGGAAGCATGGGCTTTGGCGCCATCTTCGGCACAAAATAGTCGGCACAAAAGTGGCCAACATGGTGGCATGAAGAGGGGCTGACGAGTAATATTGCTTTCCTTGAACTGTTTCCCATTTTGGTGGCCCTCAGAACCTGGCCCGAAGGGTTCAAAGATCATTCTGTCATATTTTGGTCTGACAATATGACCGTTGTAGAATGCATCAATAGTCAGGCAGCACGTTGTAAAATGATTTTAAGGCTGCTCAAAGAAATTGTCTTACTGTGTATGCAACTGAACGTGATATTCAGAGCAAAACATGTCCCAGGGGTGTTGAATCAGGCAGCTGATGCACTGTCTCGTTTTCAAATGCAGGCTTTCTCGGGTTTCCTTCCCTCAGCGGACCCAGAGCCGGCACCCTTTCCCGAAGCTCTCTGGTCTCTCGGTGCCCCGAACTTCGTCACCTCGTGGGAGAGAGTCTAGCACCAAGGACGAGGAAGGCATATGAAGGGGCTTTTAGGGCCTATTTAGCCTTTTTGGGGACTGAGAGAGAGGGGCTTTGGGGCTATGAGGAATGGGTAGTACATTTTCTGATGTTCTTGCGTAGGGCTGGGAAGTCAGTGGCTACGGCCCAGAGGCATCGTGCTGCCATTTCCTTTGTTGCCAGGGCTCACAATATCCAGGACCCGACAGCGTCTTTCGTGGTACAAAAAGCGCTGCGTGGGTGGCAACGCCTTGAGGGTCGCAGAGTAGATGAGAGGCGCCCGATAGGTCTGGATAGGTTGTCCCAGTTGCTGGCCGCACTCCCTGCCACATGCTCGTCTCAGTTTGAGACGTTTTTGTTCCGAGCTGCTTTTACGCTTGCATTTCACGGGGCGATGAGGATAAGTGAATTGGTGGCGAGGAACAAACAGGATGTGGTGGGGGGTTTGTGCCAGGAACACGTTCAGATCAGGGGCGAGACGATGACTGTCTCCTTTGTCAGGTCCAAGACCGATCAAGATGGGATGGGTGACTGCATAATCATTCGCAGGATTCCTGGGTCCTCCATGTGTCCGGTAAAGTGTTTAGAAGATTACCTAGCACGAAGGGTGGCATCATGGGGAGGGACATTGTTGAGACACGCGGACGCCACCCCACTGACGAAATTTCAGTTTCAGCGGGTGCTTGCGATGTCAATTACCGCAGCGGGCTTGGACCCGGGCGAGTTCGGGACCCATTCCTTTCGGATAGGGGCTGCCACTGAAGCTACAGCCAGGGGTCTTAATGTTGAACAAGTAAAACGAGTGGGGCGTTGGTCCTCCAACTGTTATAAGAGATATGTGCGGTTGCACATGTTGTGAAGCTGTAATATCATACTCACGCTTCTTGTCTTTTGTTTGGTTTTCAGTTGCGCAAGCCTACGAGGCAGGGCGGACTATGCAGTCGACCCAACACCGGGCCAGCGGTCAGACATCACCGGCTGTGAAAAAGGAGGTGTGGGTCGTGGGCCACTCATACGTGAGGCGTGCCGCAGACGTATTCGAAGCAGGTGACATGATTCACGTAGCCTGGGAATACGGGTACAGGGTGTCCTTCTACGGAAGGGGCGGTCTCTGTATTGACCAGTTTCAAGCATTCTTTGAGGGTTTGTTAGGGCGGACGAGGTCACCGCTGTCTATAGTCATAGTACATTTAGGGGGCAATGATTTGGTCACCACCGGTAGACGACTTCTCCTAGAGTCAATGCTTTCCACTGTAAGTTGGTTGGCGAGGAAAGTTCCGGGGTGCATAATTGCGTGGTCTCATATGATCCCACGAAAAGTGTGGCGGGGGGCTATCTCGATTCCTGCTTTGAACCATTCTGTTAGAAAACTTAATAACAAAGTGAGTAGGTTGTTCCGTTCCAAGACATTGCATTCTATCTCGCATGGTTGTATCAATGATGACAGTATGTATTTGGGGGATGGTGTGCATTTGTCTCGGGTGGGAAATGAGTTACTCATAGGAGACTTCTTAGCATGGTTAAAAACGTTGAAGCATGACCTTTAGGTAGGAGTTTTGTGGGGGGTCCGGATAGCCGGTCAACTATCCGGGCCTGTGGCGGTAAGGTCATGATCGGTGAGCACTAATTAGAAGATCCCTATGAGTGGGCGTCACCCAACACGGATGTGAGCGCTCGGGAGAGGTGGCCATTGGCCCCTCAATGGGGAGGCGGTCCCTTCTAAGGATGGGTCGCCGGAAGTAAAGGAAAGGCGGTCAAGGCCCCTTCCTTTGTAGGAGGGGTTACAGCCCCCTCCTGGGGAATTTCCCGGGGCCAGTGACATCTGCGACGGCAGATGCGGTAAGTTGTGTGGGGTTGGGGGGAGGTCTACGATACCTTCTAGATACCTCACACGAGTCTTCGAACGACCTTTAACTGGCGTCGAGTTTTTAGGTGCCCCCGTCAAGTCAAGGGAAATTGGTAGTAGTTGCACTTGAGGTACGCCTCTGTGCTGTCGCCCCTCCCAAGTGGGAGGGGTAAGTCTGGTTAGGGATCTTGACACCGGTTATGATCTTGCCGTTGGCCCTTAAACGTTAGGATGTACAATTTCAATATTTCAAGAGAATGTTTTGTAGGATGCTAGTTCGGCTAGGAGAACCTCTGTATTAGAGAATCTGTTAAGGTTAGCCAAACATCGCAATGTGGTAATGAAATTGTACATAACATGAAACGTTTAATGTTTTTAATTTTGTTTTAATAAATACGGCCGGGAGGGTCACTCCCTCCCACTTCCAAAAAACTTCAAGAACTGTTTCCGGTTTCCCTCCTTTTGGGATTGTGTTGAGAGGGGGTGGCGGGTATCTCAGCCATATGGAAAGGGGCGACCACTCGGTCCCCCCGAACGTATGGCGGAGTGCCTCGATCCCCCCGGGAAGCCATTTTTGGGCGGGAGGCGCGTCTCGGCTGGTATGCCCGAAGCGGCGTAGCCGGGGCGCGCCTTTTCCCGCCCTAGAGTGGGCTGGCCTAGACACTGACGCAGCCAGCCACGCCCTCGGGGCAGGCAGGGGCGGGTTTACGCCCGCCCTGAAGACGGATAAAAGGGACGCAAGACCAGAAGACGTCCTCTTGTTCTTGTGCTCTGAAGCTGCACCTCCTCGCTGCACGTGAGCTCGAGACAGAACGAAGAGCCAATTTTGACCCACCCACCAGCCCCTGAGGACAGCCAGTTGTTTGTAATAAAGTTGATTAATAATTCTGTTTTGTTTCGTTTACAGGTTGTGATAGTATCATGTTGATGTTGAATATAATAAAGATTGGTCTATTTTGTGTAGGTTTTTCGATTAAAGAGATTCGGATATAGTGTTAGTTTTTAAGCATGCTCTTTTCGGTCATAGTGGCCAATGTATTCGTATGTGTTGTTAGCATTGTCGTATTTATTTTGGTAGGCGGTAAGGTCATGATCGGTGAGCACTAATTAGAAGATCCCTATGAGTGGGCGTCACCCAACACGGATGGGAGCGCTCGGGAGAGGTGGCCATTGGCCCCTCAATGGGGAGGCGGTCCCTTCTAAGGATGGGTCGCCGGAAGTAAAGGAAAGGCGGTCAAGGCCCCTTCCTTTGTAGGAGGGGTTACAGCCCCCTCCTGGGGAATTTCCCGGGGCCAGTGACATCTGCGACGGCAGATGCGGTAAGTTGTGTGGGGTTGGGGGGAGGTCTACGATACCTTCTAGATACCTCACACGAGTCTTCGAACGACCTTTAACTGGCGTCGAGTTTTTAGGTGCCCCCGTCAAGTCAAGGGAAATTGGTAGTAGTTGCACTTGAGGTACGCCTCTGTGCTGTCGCCCCTCCCAAGTGGGAGGGGTAAGTCTGGTTAGGGATCTTGACACCGGTTATGATCTTGCCGTTGGCCCTTAAACGTTAGGATGTACAATTTCAATATTTCAAGAGAATGTTTTGTAGGATGCTAGTTCGGCTAGGAGAACCTCTGTATTAGAGAATCTGTTAAGGTTAGCCAAACATCGCAATGTGGTAATGAAATTGTATATAACATGAAACGTTTAATGTTTTTAATTTTGTTTTAATAAATACGGCCGGGAGGGTCACTCCCTCCCACTTCCAAAAAACTTCAAGAACTGTTTCCGGTTTCCCTCCTTTTGGGATTGTGTTGAGAGGGGGTGGCGGGTATCTCAGCCATAAAGCTCATCGTCCTTGCTGGGGACAACCACAAATGCCCCAAAAAACCCTAGTTTTTTCTTATTTTTTTTTTGCTCAAGTTGAGCCATTTTCAATTCCCTGTTTTTTCGTTTCTCCCCATAAAAATAACAAAAAAAATATAAAATAGTTCATAAAAGCCAAAAAAAGTACAAAATGTTTTAAAAACACAAAAAAAAAAATAAAACAACAAAAAGAAGAAAAAAAACAGTTCTTTTTAGAACTACCTCCAATTTATAAGAAAAGGCTTCCTTTTTTAAAAACTCTGTCATTCTTCTTTCCCCATGGGCCTCTCCCCGGTCCGCTCCCCGGTGCGTGTACCAGGCGCTCCCCCCAACAGTTCTTTTTAGAACTACCTCCAATTTATAAAATCAAACCTAGGGGGTCAGGGGGGTCTACCCTGCCCCCTTATGGTCATTTCCCCCTTTTTTATCCACCTCTTGTGTCTCTATCCTACCGAGACACAAGATGGGGGCCGGTGCTGACTGTTTCGAATGTTTACAGACACCCGAGAGCCAATCAGCTTTCCATGCGCACCTCGCGTGTCGCGCCCGCTGCGCTCCCCGGTGCGCGTACTGGGGCGCGGCCATAGATATATATATTTTTTTGAACCTAAATTACTCAAAATCCACTGGAGCACATATCTTGAGACATAGCAAAGGCACATCGGGCTACCAGTCCCTACAAATTTGCCAAGTTTGGTGGAAATCCATTCAGCCGTTCGGGCTAAAAGTGAGTTCGACCGCCCTATGGAAATTAACATGGGGAAAACATGTTTTGGGACCCCCCCTTTTTGCATCATTTTTGAGACACACTCCAGCAATGCATCACTTTTGCGCTTACAGATACGTCTGAAATACTGACGTACCTGTAAGAACTTCCGACATGATACGTCATAAATTTAATATGACGCATGAGTAGAAGACTGAAGGCCTCATTTATGAGGCCATGCGTCACTTTAACGCCACCAGTGCGTCACTTTTTGTGACGCACCAGTGCTGTAAATAATGCACCTTATTCAGTCATATTTACAAAGTGATGCATCTAGGTAGATGTGTCACTTTGTTAGCCCCTGCGCCACATTATACCTACGTCAGGTGTAATGTATGCAAAAGGGACGTATTGACGCAAGAAAGGGTCGTAGAGGTGACGCAGTGAAATCTATGAGATATCACTGCGTCACTTTTATGACGCTGTTGCTTCCAAATATTACGCCTGTTTCACAGCAGGCGTGCAGGCCCTTTCACATGGGGCCTGGCCCCATGTGAAAGGATGCATTGCTGGAGTTGCTTCATTTTTGAGACACACTCCAGCAATGCCATCACTTTTGAGCTTACAGATAAGTCTGAAATACTGACGTATCTGTAAGAACTTCCAACATAATACGTCTTAAATTTAATATGACGCATGAGTTGAAGACTGAAGGCCTCATTTATGAGGCCATGCGTCACTTTAACGCCACTGGAGCGTCACTTTTTGTGATGCACCAGTGCTGTAAAAAATGCACCTTATTCAGTCATATTTACAAAGTGACGCATCTAGGTAGATGCGTCACTTTGTAAGCCCCTGCTCCACATTATTCCTACGCCAGGTGTAATGTATGCAAAAGGGACGTATTGATGCAAGAAAGGGTCGTAGAGGTGACACAGTGAATAAACTGGGTTTTCCCCATGCTTCGCTCCCCGGTCCGCTCCCCGGTGCGCGTACCGGGCGCTCCCCCCGCGCAAATCAATTTTTTTTCTGCCCCGCGGGACCCTAATATAGCCCCCACATCAAACCTAGGGGGTCAGGGGGGGTCTACCCTGCCCCTTTATAGTCATTTCCCCCTTTTTTTTGCCACCTCTTGTGTCTCGATCCTACCGAGACACAAGATGGTGGCCGCTCCGGACTGTTTCAAATGTTTACAGACACCCATGAACCAATCAGCTTTCCGTGCGCAAGTCGCGTTCCACGCCCGGTGCGCTCCCCGGTGCGCGTACCGGGGCGTGCCTATAGATATATATATTTTTTTGAACCTAAATTACTCAAAATCCACTGGAGCACATATCTTGAGACATAGCAAAGGCACATCGGGCTACCAGTCCCTACAATTTTTCCAAGTTTGGTGGAAATCCATTCCGCCGTTTGGGCTAAAAGTGAGTTTGACCGCCCTATGGAAATTAACATGGGGAAAACACGTTTTGGGACCCCCCTTTTATCTCGGCCCCCGCTTGACGAATCCCCCCCAAACTTTCAAGGAAGGACCGGAGCTCCTCGAGGCAAATTTGAGGAAATTTTCAGGCAGATTCGTCAACCGGCGCCAAAGTTATTCCAAATAGAATTTTGAGATTTTACATTGAAAAAAATCCTAACTATAACTACCTACTGGCGACCGCCAGTAGGTAATATATATATATATATATATATATATATATATATATATATATATATATATATATATATATATATACCGGGTATGAATTGCTGCCGGCCAGTAGTATATTGTTTTGTAGGATTTCGTTTTGATAGCATTTCTTATCTGTGACAGGCCTGTGAAACGTTCCGATTCACAGTGCACTGCTGATGCACTTAAGAGTGCGCGCTCAGTAGTGTGTGAACTCGAGTTTCCCTATTTTATTTTTCATTGCAATATTATATAGCGCGAACTCGACAACATGGCATGAGCACAATTTCCATTACAGAAGAACACATTAATTTGTGGTAGGCACAGGGAGACAAAGCGATTTGCCTGGAATCACAGGATGTTGAGCTGATGCCGAGATTCGAACGTAGCTCCCCAGCTCTAAAGTTCGCAATTCTAGAACTTGTGGTGGGAGGTGTGTCTAAAAGTGTATGTCGGTGCTTGCCATCAATGAGAGAGACCTGTGCATTTTTCAAATAGGTGGTGAAAAAATATGAGTATGTTGCTGGAGATGAGGGCCGACGGGCCACCTATGTATTTACCGGGGGAGGGTAAACACCCATTATTCCGCAACTTTCTTTCTGCATACCATCACTCCGCATGCTTTCATTACGAAAGTACCATGACTCCGCAATGCCATTATAATGCATGGCATTACCCAGACGCAGCTCTGTGAAGGCCGCACTTCGTCTCTCCATTGGCTCCCGATACAGGAAAGGATCTTATTCAAAACCATATGTATGGTTCATAAATCCATTTCCAATAATGGCCCGGCCATCCTTCATCCCGCCGACACCAATCCCTCAGATCGTTGAGATCCAACCATCGTAACTTGCTGGTAGTACCTAGGGTGAAGCGAAAATGCATGGGTGGCCCCCAGCTTTCTCTCCAAGCAGCTAAATTTTGGAACCAACTCCCAGATAACATCAGGCTTAAAGCCAATCGTCTCGCCTTCAGGAAGTTGCTGAAGACATTCCTATTTTACTGAATGTCGTGTCCCTTTTCAGGTCAAAGCGCTGGGATGCCTTCGGGTAGCCATGCGCTATACAAGAGTGTACTCATTCATTCATTCATTACATTTTATATGCTTTTACCACTCATACATCTACAACGAAATTCGTTGTAAATGCATGAGTGGTAAAAGCATGCATTTTTTTTATGTTTGGATAAGGTAAGTATGGGTATAGGGGTATATGTTTTGGGGTACTGAGGTGTATGGTTTGTGGTGTTTGGGTATTTTAAGGGTTCAGATACAGTTTTGGGTTATGGGGTAGAGGAGTAGTTTTAGGGTATAGGGATAGGTATGGGTTTTTTGGGTACAGGGGTATTTTTAGGGTTCAGGGCTAGGTTTGAGGGTACAGGGGTATTTTTAGGGTTCAGGGCTAGGTTTGGGTTTTGGGGTACAGGGGCATTTTAGAGTTCAGGGGTAGGTTTGGGTTTTGGGGTACATTGTTATTTTTAGGGTTCAGGGCTAGGTTTGGGTTTTGGGGTACAGGGGTATTTTTAGGGTTCAGGGGTAGGTTTGGGTTTTGGGGTACAGGGGTATTTTAAGGGTTCAGGGCTAGGTTTGGGTTTTGGGGTACAGGGGTATTTTAGGGTTCAGGGGTAGGTTTGGGTTTTGGGGTACAGTGGTATTTTTAGGGTTCAGGGCTAGGTTTGGGTTTTGGGGTACAGGGTATTTTTAGGGTTCAGGGATAGGTTTGGGTTTGGAGGTACAGGGGTATTTATAGGGTTCAGGGCTAGGTTTGGGTTTTGGGGTACAGGGGTATTTTTAGGGTTTAGGGATAGGTTTGGGTTTTGGGGTACAGGGTATATTTATAGGGTTAAGATGGGTTAGTGTTTAAGGATGTTGGGTATTTTAAGGAGTAAGGGTGGGTTATGATTATAGGGTGCAGGGGGTTTTAACCCCTTCCGTGCTCATGACGAGCTCATTTGAGATGTCATCAGTGATGTCATCAGTGATGTCACTGACCATGTCATGAATGATGTAATATGTGACATCATTAGCAGTGGATTGCGGGTCCGCGATATATAGTTAGTGCAACTAACTATATATGAAATTTCAATGGTTTTGTGCAAATAAAATAAGGTTTTTTAAATGCTAATCCCTAACTATATATGGTCTATAACCTATGGTTTTTTCAGTGAATTTTCAAGGTTTTGTAAATGCAAATTCCTAACTATATATGGTCTATAACCTATGTTTTTTTCTGTGAATTTCATTGGTTTTTTAAAAGCTAATATCTATAGCTGTAAAATATATTCTTTATTAAGTGACGTATCACGTAGCCCGTGAGACGCCTCATGATGCATCGCATAACCGTGACGTATCGTCTCTGCAGCGCAAACCAAACCCAAAACGTAAGCGCGCCAGAACACGCTCAAAGATATATATATATTTTTTTAACCTTAATTAGACAAAATCCACACGTGCACATATCACAAACGTTCAAAAAACACAATATGTCGGACTCCCGTTACGCTGCCGGTTAGCTGCCCGGTTAACGTACCAGGAAGCACCTTTACCGCGAAAAATCGCAATTTTTTTTTTCTTTTGCCCCGCAGGGAACTTTAATAGCCCCCTCATCAATCCTAGGGGTTCAGGAGGGGTCTGCCTTACCCCTTTCATTCATTTACGCCTTTTTTTTTCCACCTCTTGTCTCTGGATCCCACAGAGAGACAAGATGGCGGCCGCTCCAGACTGTTTACAATGATAACAGCCAATCAGCTTCTCCTCGGACTCCCGTTACACTGCCGGTTAGCTTCCCGGTTAGCTGCCCGGTTCGCGTACCAAGACGCGTCTCCACGGCGAAAAAATCGGATTTTTTTTTTTTTTTTTTTTGGGCCCCGCGTGGCTTTATAATATCCCCCTCATCAATCCTATGGGGTCAGAAGGGGTCTACCTTGCCCTCTTTCCTTCATTTCCCCCTTTGTTTTGGTCTCCTCTTGTCTCTCGATCCTACCGAGAGACAAGATGGCGGCCGCTCCGGACTGTTTACAATGTTGACAGCCAATCAGCTACTCCTCAGACTCCCGTTACACTGCCGGTTAGCTTCCCGGTTAGCTGCCCGGTTAGCTGCCCGGTTCACGTACCAAAACGCGTCTCTACGGCGAAAAAATCGATCCTACCGAGAGACAAGATGGCGGCCGCTCCGGACTGTTTAGAATGTTGACAGACACCGGAGAGCCAATCAGCTTCGCTTCGCAAAGTTCCGATACGCGAAAAGTTCGCGAACCGGAGCGCTACCCGGAGCGCTGTTACAGATATATATCTTGTTTTAAACGTTAATTTCTCAAAATCCACTGAAGCACATATATTGAGACCTAGCAAAGGCACATCGGGCTAACAGTCCCTACAATTTTGCCAAGTTTCGTGGAAATCCATTCAGCCGTTCGGGCTAAAAGTGAGGCCAACCGCCCTATGGAAATTAACATGGGAAAAATGCGTTTTGGGACCCCCCTTTTTTCTCGGCCCCCCCTTGACGAACCCCCACCAAATTTTCAGGGGCTGCTCAGAAACAAAATGTGCCATTTTCCTGAAAATGTCAGCCAATTCCGTCCACAAACGCCAAAGTTATTAGGCATAGAATTTTCAAAAGTTCCATAGAGAAAAAATCCTAACTATATATACCTACTGGCTATCGCCAGTAGGTAATATATATATATATATATATATATATATATATATATATATATATATATATATATATATATATATATATATATACATTTTAAAACTTGTTCTCATATCATTATATATTCTAAGACATAAGTGCCTATTGCTAAGTGTGACTATCTTTAAAGTGCAAGTGCTCTACTCTAACTCAAGCATTATCTTTTGATCTATAAGATGTCTGACCTCCAGTTCAATTTTATATCCATAAATGTGATACAAATGTCCTACTAAGAAGCATATTAAATCTATAATCAATTAGATTGTTTAAAATATTATGAAATTTAGAACCCTCTTACCAGTCACCTTCTTTTTCCAGCCTACAGTTCCTCCTATTCTTAACTATTCAGAGGTTTGTGGAAAATGAGCCCATAATTCTAACGATGCCCAGGCTGCTGGCGCAAACCGCCTCTCAGTTCCCATTCTGAATAATTATCAAATAAAGAGACGGGCGCTGGGAGCAGGAATCAAGAACAGAGTTTATTTCTCATGAGGAGAGCATGTCATTTCGGACACGAAACACAGTGTCTTTCGGGAGGTGCTCTAACAAGTGAGCGTGAGACTCCGGCTTTTATACATTTGCAGAACATTTGATGATACAATCAGGTCAATGTGTCGCAAAAGGGAAACATTCCTATAATCCTCGTGATGATCCTATTCCACATACATTCACAATGGGGACCCTTGACCTGCTGATAAGAGGGGAGGGCAATCATGCAGCTGAGTGTGCCGTAGGATGTGTGCGCCTGATCATGGCCCAGGGGGTGGGGTGGCTAGGCATACAATAAGGGCAGTAAATGGTATCTCCTGGCTTAGGCGATGGCCTCGGACATGTGTGGTCAGCCGGACTCGGGGGAAGGGGTCATCAAAGGAGTGGTATTCAGGCCTGCGTGGACAATCGAGCGCGGAGGGAGGGCTCGTCAATAGAGGGGCATTCATGGAAGGGAAGGAGGTGCTGGTCAGGCGCGGCCGTGACTCTCAAGGACAAGGCTTTGCGGAAGAAGAGGGTTTATGACTTGTTCATGTGAGGAGAAGGAGGGGGGACGGGGTGCGTGCAGGACCAGAGCCGCGCAGAGAGGGAGAGAGAGAGAGAGAGATCTTACGACCTGTACATGGGGGAACAGGGGCAGCCAGATACAACTGGGGGGGCCATGTCAGCTGAGGCGAAGGATGCTTCTTCGAGAGGGGAATGGAGAAGACCTGGGTCAAGCAGGAGGGTTACCTTTCACATCAGGGTCGCGCAAAGGGAGCGGGTTTCATGGCCTATACATGAGAGAGAGGGTGCAAGATACGCGCAGGAGGGAAGCTGGGGAGTCTAATGGGTAAAAAGGGCCATGGTGCCTAGAATGGCCGTGCATATACACAGGGGTACGGGTTCTTACTGGCAGGGTGATATAGTCAATAATTTACAGTATCCATGGTGCCCACAGGGAGAGGAGTGGGAGAAGAAGTGAAATGAATGCTGTCTATGTACATCGAATTTGTCAGATTTCACAGTCGCCCCTTTTTACATAGCAGCAATCATTTTTACAGCTGATGACATTACGGGCAGGCAAGCATCGATGACGAATTAGCACTTTGTCGATACTAACATGTGGCGTACAATCATAGACAGTTAAGGTGAAGGGAAGAATGCGGTACATACGAAATTACATTTTCGGTGTGTTCCTAACAGTTAAACGCATTACATAGCACAAGGCTTTCTGACTTAAAAAATGTGACCAATGAACAGTTTTAACCAGGCAGTTGAGAGCGGAATTCAGTTCAATGCACAGTATTTCTTCGTCACAGTGTCTTTTTATCAGCGAGCCATCACTGGTAGGCTCTAATCCGGGTACTTTCGGTGGCGCTGTTGAGCACCGGCGATGGAGCTACGGGTCCAGCTCGGTTCCATCCTCACGCGTTGCAGGGTGCGGTCAGTCCTCTGCTGTTAGACCACAGTCCTGTTCCCTAAACAGTCCGTTTGGTGGCGCCTTATGCTCGGCACCTATAGTTCTATGGCAACACCCTATTCCCATATGAATGCAGTTCTTTCCTTTGGCAAAAGGTGACGTGGGAAGGTGGGTGAATGTTGTTCAAACAGTCAATGGGAGAAAGAGTGAGCGGAGTTGGGTCAGAGTTCCTGGGACACACAAAAGGGACCAAGGGAGCAAAGGATAACAAGCAGGCAGGCCCATCAATCGGGCCCAAAGAAGGGGGACAGAGACTCCAGGCACACGTGGGTTAGCAGACGGAGGGCTTCAGGGCAGCCCGTCGTTTTTCATTTTCCACGTCGAAAGTGCTGTCTCGTCCGTATCTTGTTGCTCTGCAGCTCCACCTTCGGTCGAGGTCACACGTGTCCCAAGATCTGTAGCCAGGCTGTATGTCACATCCGACCCATCTCCTCCGGTGATCGTGAATCTTTGAATGGGTACAAGACAATGTTTTAGAGAAATGGCAGAAGAAGATATCTACGCATGTGAATTCCTCCCTCAATTTTTCGCATTTGAGTCCTGATGGTCATTGGTCACAGTCAGAGGTCTATTACCAAGCAGTGCATGTGTCAGCATTCCTACTGAGTTTATGGCAGGTATATTCATTGACCCATTTATGATTCAAGTAAGGACAAGATAATATTTCCATCAACTGTGCATTACATCATTTTCAACATTAGCGCAGCATTTCCCTTCAGAACCAGCTAACATTTTCAGACAGGGCGGGGGTGCTATCGTCGAGTGTCGGGCAAAACAAGATATCCTCAAGGGTCAGCAGCTACCCATGGTCATTATGTTTATACCGGGGACAACGGAAGCGGTTCTATCAAAAATGGGGCGGGGATGCTTCAGGCGCTTGCGCTTGGGTGCAAAGGGGTGGGGCAATCTGGGTATTGGGTGTCAATCTAGACGTTGGCGTTCGTCTCTGAAGAACAGACATAGGATGCCATTGACATACAGTTCCCCTAGAAATGGCCTGATTTGGGGGACTTTAGTCGTCTTACCTGTCCTTTCCTTATTAGCCAATTCAAGTTCATTCATTTTGCAGAAAGGAGAGGCAGTAACATGGCAAGATACAGTCATTTTAGTTTTGGTCAATTTCGCTGAACACCTTCGTGTTCAAATACGTATCAAATCGGAGTGGTGCCGGTGGGGCACAATTTTACCAAAAAGATGGACAGAAAATAGGGAGGCTCTCAAAGCGAGTGAGAGTCGTCCGCAGTCTAAACGAGCCATTCGGTACACGTATGACATGTAAGGAGAGACAGAGAGAGATAGAGAAAGAGACAAAAAGGAGCGGAGAGAGAGACGTGTACGAAAATAGGTCATTTAGTGCGTTCACAACACGGAACAGCAAAGGTCAGGTGACCTATAGATACAGACAGAGGGGAGACACAAATTCGTACGTTACATACACACAGACTCAGACAGGGAAGACGGCACATATATTACGCATATACAAGACATCCACGACGAGACAGGAAACAATTGTTAGTCTACAAGATCTGTTTTATATTTTCTACATATCGTTACTATCCTATTTATCTACGTGCTTAGCTCGTCCTGCCCTTCCCCCCTTTTCCTTCTCGTTTGTCACGCCTGTGAGCGTTCCCAATTACCAATACTCACACCTCCGTTGGCTGATCGGAAATTAACCTGGTCATGCTAGTTACCCATGGTTGGATCTTAAACCATTTTTCTGTTCCCTCCTTTGGTGGGAAGTTCTCCAGGCTGAGGCAACGGCAAGTATTGATCGGGAAAACAGTCGGACAGCTTGGCTATATCTGTAAGAGTGTGAGAAAGGGAGTAGTGCATTTTGAACATCGGCGACATTTCTAACTTCCTAGGCGGATGGTGCCGTGGCAACCCTTACCCGTACAATTTTTCTTTTTGTCCTTTCCCTACCTAGTCAAAACGTCCAGTCATTTCATCTAACGCGTCTTTTCTAGTCAATTTTATTTTTGTCACCCAGTACCTGTCCAGTCTCTATGTCAGTCCATCCTCCCATTGCTATGCTCTAAGGAGGAACAGTCATGTTTAAGTCTACGTCCTTTAAAAAAAAACCTTTATTTGTCCTAAGGACCATGCTCACATTCCCCTTCTCCCCCTCTCGTCGGCGGTTCGGTCGTCGTCCATCCATACATCAGCCAGTGTTCCGACGTGACCTGCAGAAGGGAGGAAAAAGAAGGGGTGGGGGCAACATTCAAAAAAAAACCTCATCAACGTGCAGTAATCCGGAAACGCTTTACCTACCACATACTCAACCTATTTTCACGTAGTGCATTTCCCTACCATCACGGCGTTTAAGCCCAGATGGACCAGAAAGGTCAGGCATATAATCATTGATGACCTGTGTATCTACATGAGTTACTTGGTCGTAACCCCTTTCGATCGGGTACAAGGGTGGCGGTCAGGTGGCATTTCTGTGGTGTCGTTTTAGGGTTTCTAAAGCATTTTTCCGGCTGCCTGTCACACATAGTGTGGCTGGTAAATATCGGGTCCTTTTTAACCTTTAGCCTTCATCATACTTTCTCGTTGCTCATAGTAGTAATTCATTCAAAACTCATTAATGCAATCCGCTACAATGATGCTTTCGTTTCCAAAATACCTTTAATAAAAGAGGGTTGACACATAAATACAGGCCTACAACCCGGTGGGCTAGCCACGGAGCAGATTGGAACTGTGCATGGGAAGAACGAAGCTGGTGGCAGTTCATTGTATAAAGTGCGGCAGTGCAATAAAATCATATTAAACTCTCCTACAGAGCAAGTATGATGCATGTCAGTAATTCATCTTAAATACGTTCATAAATACATCGTCCAATGATCACTCATTTATACCAATTCATTTCCCAACTCATAAACAGTACCCACCCTTAAGTCAATTTATTGTTCAAGCACATACTCAATACCCTTCATATTTACTTTCATTATCCAAACGTTATATATATCTCGGTGCAAAAAGGTTGCGCGATCAGGGTGCAACAAAGTTCATTAAAAAACGTCACATTTCGCGTCGGCGCCATTTTGGGTGGGGTCAGGCGAGTTCTAGCATAGTCAGAGTGTCTCTAGTCTCGCAAGGTTGGCCCAGAACTTTCCATTGGCAGTTCAGAAAGTCTCGTGCAATGTGGTTAACAGTCTAACAATATGGACCATGAGTCAAAGAGTGGGAAGGGCGGCAACAATTTTCCTACCGGGTCATTCTGGTGTTCCTCCGGAACTGAACAAGCCTGTGCCGTGGCGGTATCTTAGCCATTTCCGATCCAAGTCTGGTGCCGGCAGGAGCAGCACCGATGTCGAGGTTCCCAGTGAAGGGGGCGGGGGCACCCATGCAGAGGGTCGGGGGCCCCCCGGCTCTTATAGAATCTTCAAGGTCGAGGAGAGGCGATATGGAGCGTGTGCCCGTCCTGGGCAGAGGACCTCTTTTTGATGTTGACCCTTAAGCGAAGAGCGTTGGGGTGTCGCTGGAAGCCTCCACCTGGAGGGAGGTGGGGGAGGGCCGTTCGCGGCACCTCCCCCTTCCAGCGACCCTGCGCCGTTCCCCGGCTCCATAGTTTTCGACATCGGCCATGCCAGCCATTGATGATGGGGGGGGGGGGGTGGTCGGCGGCTGAGGCAAGACAGCCCCCCCCCCTTCCCTCGGCGACATGTGGCGGGACTACCTTCGACTCTCCAGGGAGCGTGGAATGTGGCAGGACTGCCTATACCTATGAAGGCAGGCGGTGAATTTGGCATGTGGCGGGACTATCTGATTTGCCGCCGTTCCTGCCTTGGCTTCGGCTCTGGACCAGCAGACGATGGCATGCGGCGAATTTGAAATGTGGCGGGACTACTTGATTCGCTGTCGTTTCGCCTTGGCTCCGGCCCTCAACAGGAGCCGGATCGGGTGAGAGAGAGGGGTGGTCGGCGGCCGAGGCAAGACAGCCCCCTCTCTCCCCGCGGCCTGCAGGGCGGCAGAAGGGAGAAGACGGAGAGGTCCTTGTCATCCTTTTTGGACCGCCTGCCCAACATCGTCTCCTTCTGACCGTGGGCAGGCGAGTCCCTCGTGCCTTCAGGCCTCGCCTTCCGGATGGGCGTAACCGCGGGCCTGTTGCACTTCGGGAGCTTCCGGAATGGGGGTAGGTACCTATTGAGTTGTTTCTATTTCATGTGACCGTTATTTGGGCGTGGTGGGCAATGAGGCAGACATGCTGGGAACAGGAACAGGCAGTGAAGCCTAGCTACCTCGTGGCTATGTTCTGATATCGAATCTTTTCGCCTTTTTACATTTCTTATTACGAACTACTTCTAATGTTTCTTATTTTCGGTGAAGTCAAAAGCTCATCAGGGGGTTACTGACTTAGCCTGATTTCCTTTTATTTTTCTTTCTCTTCCTTAGCGTGTTTCGAGCTAAAGCTTTTTGTTAGTAGGGAACGGTGATCACTTCATATTTTTATGTGTCCTTTTCACTAGGGGGGTACATCTGGACGGACCAGACGAGTCCCCTCCAATAAATGGTCCGGGGTGGAACGAGATTATCGATCAAAAGGGGAACATATATTCCTTCATTAGGGTATCATCCTGGACAGACCGAGCGATGTACTTCCACTTACTAGGGTAGCCTCCTGGACGGACCAGTCGGTCTATTTCTATTAAATGGCCCATGAATAGAGAGCATATGTCCTCCATAAGAGTAGTCTCCTGGGCGGACCATGCGAGCTACCCCACAATAACCAACCAGTGGGGAGTGGGTAGGACTGACGAATTCACAAAGGGGCATAACCTACCCTTTTCTACTTGCAAAGACTAGACAGAGTGTTTCTATTTTACGTTGTTTGCAAATAGAAAATACCTCAAACGAAACAATTCCTGGAACAACAATGTCCAGGCAACCAACCAATCAGTGGGGAGAAAAACAGGCATGACGGATTACAACGGGGACAAATGTCTGCATTACCTGCCCTTCGCTATCCATAAAGGGAACAGAATATTCCTATTCATCTCTGTTTGTGGACAGGGAAGATCTCAAAGAGCAACAATCGATTATTAATCGACTTCAAACAATTCAGTGGGGAGAAAAGTAGGCATGACGGATTACAACGGGGACAAAAGTCTGCATTACCTACCCTTCTCTATCTGCAAAGAGGGACGACGTTCCTATTCGCCGCTGTTTGCAAACAGAGAATGTCTCGTTCTCACAAGAGAACCAATATGTCAAGTAGCCCTCAAAGCTAAATGAACCAATACCAACCAATACAATATCAGTATACAAATACCGATTTCAATACAAACAATCAATCAATCAGGTGGACAGGGCCACCCTACCAATCAGGTGTAAAAACACCCTACTTAATCTTACCCGGACCGGACCATACGGACAGTTCTTCGACTCCTTCCTCCAGCGCCCGATCGTTCTCTTACTCCATGTAGCATTCCTGTGGGATTCCAGTCAGGACAATAGGTCACTCAAGAGAGGTCCGTTCAGAATTGGTGAAGTTCTGTCGATCGGCAGCCGGGCTAGGGCCCTCTCAAGGCAGGCATACCCCGATCATTTTAGACGTTCACTTTTTCGTCTGGATCTCTCTTACCGAACCCTATGTCACTGATGGACCCCGCGTTGGGACGCCAATTGTGGAAAATGAGCCCATAATTCTAACGATGCCCAGGCTGCTGGCGCAAACCGCCTCTCAGTTCCCATTCTGAATAATTATCAAATAAAGAGACGGGCGCTGGGAGCAGGAATCAAGAACAGAGTTTATTTCTCATGAGGAGAGCATGTCATTTCGGACACGAAACACAGTGTCTTTCGGGAGGTGCTCTAACAAGTGAGCGTGAGACTCCGGCTTTTATACATTTGCAGAACATTTGATGATACAATCAGGTCAATGTGTCGCAAAAGGGAAACATTCCTATAATCCTCGTGATGATCCTATTCCACATACATTCACAATGGGGACCCTTGACCTGCTGATAAGAGGGGAGGGCAATCATGCAGCTGAGTGTGCCGTAGGATGTGTGCGCCTGATCATGGCCCAGGGGGTGGGGTGGCTAGGCATACAATAAGGGCAGTAAATGGTATCTCCTGGCTTAGGCGATGGCCTCGGACATGTGTGGTCAGCCGGACTCGGGGGAAGGGGTCATCAAAGGAGTGGTATTCAGGCCTGCGTGGACAATCGAGCGCGGAGGGAGGGCTCGTCAATAGAGGGGCATTCATGGAAGGGAAGGAGGTGCTGGTCAGGCGCGGCCGTGACTCTCAAGGACAAGGCTTTGCGGAAGAAGAGGGTTTATGACTTGTTCATGTGAGGAGAAGGAGGGGGGACGGGGTGCGTGCAGGACCAGAGCCGCGCAGAGAGGGAGAGAGAGAGAGAGAGATCTTACGACCTGTACATGGGGGAACAGGGGCAGCCAGATACAACTGGGGGGGCCATGTCAGCTGAGGCGAAGGATGCTTCTTCGAGAGGGGAATGGAGAAGACCTGGGTCAAGCAGGAGGGTTACCTTTCACATCAGGGTCGCGCAAAGGGAGCGGGTTTCATGGCCTATACATGAGAGAGAGGGTGCAAGATACGCGCAGGAGGGAAGCTGGGGAGTCTAATGGGTAAAAAGGGCCATGGTGCCTAGAATGGCCGTGCATATACACAGGGGTACGGGTTCTTACTGGCAGGGTGATATAGTCAATAATTTACAGTATCCATGGTGCCCACAGGGAGAGGAGTGGGAGAAGAAGTGAAATGAATGCTGTCTATGTACATCGAATTTGTCAGATTTCACAGGTTTGGTTGTTACTTTCCTATTCAACTCACTTTTTCTTTTTAAAATAAACTGTAAGGAAGGAGGGACATATCTTAAACATATTTATAATAGAGAGGGAGGCAGAGGTGAAGGAAACGAAAAAGTACACAATCGAAAATATAAGATCTACAGTACTCAATCAGATTGTCGTTCAGCTATTGAAAAATAATTTTTCATTGTTAAAAAGATTATTTCTTTTTTTTAAAAAGACTTTTCTAAGGAGGTTTTTGTACATGATTTATATTAATTAGATGTTCTTATGCTCCCAGATGTATATATAACTCAGCATCAAGATTATGTCCATACGGAATTTCCGTTCCAAGTGCTATAATTGGACGTGATTCTAAACTTTTTAAATGTAAAGTTCTGTCACCTCCTCGTTCCTTCACTCCTATATGTTTTATTCCAAAGTATTTGAGCTGTTGATTATCACTTTCAGGATGTTCCGAAAAGTGTTTTGCAATCGGATAAGAGAAGTCATGGTTCTTTATTGCACGTAGAAGTTGAAGGATTCTCAACTTTAGTTTATTATTCGTGCTCCCTATTTTCTGCTTCCCACAGGGACATTCCAATGCATATACTCAAATTTGAATTCACAAGTAATGGGTTCCTTGATGTTTTCAAATATTCCACTTTGAAGTTTGTAGGATAATGTGTTTTTGCCTTGTTCACATGCTCGACATTTGGAACATTTCCAGAAACCTGTTGTGTTTAACCAAGACAAAGTTGATGGTTTCTTTGTAACAAGATGAATTTGTGTAAGTATGTCTACCAAAGAGGCTACATTTCTGTAAGTGGTACTTGGTTGTTTTGTCAGTGTGTTCTTCAATGTTTCATCCAATGTGAAAATTCTCCAATTTCGCTGCAGGATTTCTCTTAATACTTTATTTTCTTTGTTAAAGTCTATGATCAAACAAGTATTTTCTTTTTTCGAGTTGTTAGTAATTTCTCTCTTGGCCATTGCTTAAGAGAAACCGATTGCTCATTTCTTCTAGCTCTTCCTCCATATCTGTGTTTTCCTGTAACTCCTTTTCACCCATAACATTTCTACATGCAGTATGCTCCACTTTAAGTTTTTTGGGTGTCCACTATTTGCATGGAGAATGCTATTGCATGAAGTTGGTTTCCTATGCATCATTGTGCAAAGTTTCCGGTTCTTTACAAAAACTTCCAAATCTAAGAAGGTGGCAAATTCTTACTGATGGTAAATGTAAAGGACACGTTGTATTTCTTGTTGTTGAGTGAATGTATAAAATTCGCAAATTTAATAGGATCTCCTTCCCAAATGACAAGATCATCAATAAATCTTGTCCACAATATGATATTTTGATTGTTTTCCTACCATATAACTTCAGTCTCCCAGAGTCCCAACAGGAGGATAGCGTATGTAGGATCAAAAAGGTCCCCATTGCGTCCCGTTTTTGTAAAATATATTCTCGGTTGAAAGGAAAAATGTTGTGAGTTAAACAGAATCTTAACATCGTTGATTTTTTGAAGAAAAAAAAAATATATATAATCTTTTTAAAAAAATAATAACTTCAGATCATTCCTGGAAAGTTTCACTTGCTATCCGTCGAGCAGGGGCCAAGAAAAAGACCTAATGCCATGCATTTTCCATAATCTGCTGAGGCAGGACTAAAGCTAAACTGCTAAATGAAATTACTCCAAATTTAGCAGGAAGCTAGATCTTGATCCACAGATTGTATGTTTTTGTGATTTGGTGTAAATCCGTTCAGTAATTTTTGATAAATTAAGGTTATAAATGTTTGTTTATTTGAATGGTTGGGTCCATGAGAGGCTTGTGTGAGCGTCAATTTAAAAAAGAGTGTTCTGACTGGTCCAGGGAGCTTTTTTCCTCTTGAGCCATCTCGCTCCCATGGGAGTCAGACTCCCGTGGGAGCACGTGCTCTGATTGGCTGCCAGTCAGGACCCTGCCCTGAAGTTGCAAAAAACAATGATATGAGGGGGAAGTTTAGGGATAACCTGACTCCTTAGGACCCATTGTGGTACCCAGAAGGACCCACCTAGGGCTGAAATTGGAAAAATGGCAATTTATGCCGCAATACCTTGGGACTCCCGCAGGTTCACCCACCTATTTAAAATGGAGATCCCTGGGGGATGGGGTCCCTGAGGCCATATTAAAATTGGGGAGGGGACGGCACAGCCCCCTCCCCTTTAAAAAACAAGTGCAGCCTGGGGCCCAATGAGGTTCAGGGGAGGGCTATGCAGTCCACTTCTACCTTTAAAATAAATTAATAGGGCGCTGGGGATTGGGGTACCCGCGGGAAATGAGGCTTGGGGAGGGACCATGAATCTCCACTCCCCTTTAAAAAAATAGACGGAACTGTGGGATGGGATTACCAGTACCTGAGAAGATTTGGGAGGGAGCCTGCAAAGCCCCCTCCCCTTTAAATAAGCAACAGCCCTGGTGTTGTGGCCCCCTGGGCCAATTAAGGCTTGAGGGAGAAGGGCTACACAATCTTTTCCCCTGTTTATTTGTATTTGGCCTCAGTAGATGGGGTCCCTGGGCCAATTAAGGATCAGGGACCCCATCGCCATGCCTCTTCCCCTTAATATATATGTTTTGTGTTGAGGGGATGGGTCCCCGGGGTCCAAAGGCAAATCTATGCTGCACACGCTGAAGGCTTTGTGCGGTGTGGGATTGGAAGCCTGCAGGGCCTGGTCACAAGCTAAGCTCTGAGAATGACCCCCTGCTGTGCATGGCTAGAGGCTGTGAGCAGAATGGGGTTGGCTGCCTGTGGCAGGTTGGGAGCAGGTTCTGGCTGCAAAACAGGCCATGTGGCTCACCCCACACACAAGCAAAGACCATGCATAGTGTGGGGTTGGCTGCCTCTGGGTGGCTGCATGTGGAGAGTTGCCAGACACTTCTGCCAAACCCCTGCTACGTGTGACAAAAAACATGCACAGCATGAGGTTTCTTGCCTGCAGGGGGTTGACTGCCTCCGGCTGAGTTGTCCAAAGGACCCTCTTGACGACCCCTGCTGGGCACGGCCAAAGGCTGTGTGCATTTTAGGGTTGACCACTTGTGGGGGTTTTGTCAGCTGTGCATGGTGGGGGATTGGCCTTATGTATGGTAACAAAATATTACTTTAACAAAATCTAGAAATTCACTGAAAAAAATAAAGGTTAAAATAACATTATAGTTGGATGTGATAAAAGATCTGTTTTTGTTTTTAAGAAACTTAGGAAGTCAGTGAACAAGGTTAAAGCAACCTTGTAGTTAGGTGAATATGTCAGTGTCAACATTAATGTTTTGAACTAACAAAAACACAGAAATCCACCACTTATAGTTAGCATTGCTAACTATAAATTTTGCCCCTGCCATGCACTGCTTATATTACATCATTCATGACATATTCTATGACATCATTTATAACATCACTGATGACATTTAAAATGACATCATGCGTGACATCACTGATTACTTAATCCAAACTCCTTTTGTACACATTACTCTATAAACTAGTATGGCATTGGAGGCCTGAAAGTAAGTACAAAATATCTCAGACTAAAATGAAGCATCTTTAATGTCATCACAGATACAACTCCCTTAGGTGTAGCAAGCAACATTGACCCTGTATCATACACATCACAGATAGCCTAGATCATAGTAACAATCAGTGTGGGAAACCCTTATTGCACAATGTGTTCAATATGTCTACATCTGTTCAGAGAAAGGCAAGTTCCTCGATATACTCGATGGCTGTTCCAAAATTAATGTCCTACTACAGACTGCTTTTATCTGTTTCAAACTCCTCACAGTCACTGAACCTACAATTAGAAATTGAGTTGATATGAGTAGAAAAGTGGGGATTGTAAACAGTGTTATGGAGAGAGTTTACTGTGTACCACTCTATAAGAAACACATCAAACACAAATAAAAAACAAATTCTGACAATGGTCAGAAAACTAAACTAAAATAAAAACCAAACTAAAATATGAACAGGAAATCGAAATGCACTTGCAAAAATATTTTTTTAGAGATAGGAATGATTCCAAATCTGATCACATTGCAACGTTAGCCAGGAAATTTGATAAAACCTAAACTGAATAAAAAATACATCAATTTACAGCAAGTAGAAAAAGGATCTGAGATATCAAGTTCAGAACTCAGTGAGTACTTTGAGTCAGTAGACAATAGAGAGAATACTGCACCCATAGGTATAAAAATAATGTATTTAGATCAATTCAGGGTACTTCTCTGAGAACAGGAAAGACAATTTCAAGGTAATTCTTCAAAGTGCCGAGACTGGAAACATAGAGCAGGAGTAAACAACATAGAGGAAGGAGGAAAAGGCAATGCAGGCACCATGGGAACAAGAGGGATAGGACAGACGAAACAAGGATGGACTCCAGGGAAACCTTAACAAAAATTAATCTATCTGAATGTACATTGAACAAGACTGAGTCTGACTTATTGTAATTGGAGATATATTTCACTTAAGTATGTTTATAGTACATTTCGGACAAGGAAATGTCAACAGTAGAATGATAGTTTTATACTGAGATTGAAAATTTACTAATTTCTGAAACTGAGTTGCTTGACACACTGTAAAATGTAAGTTGTGATTTAGACAGTAATGCTGGTAGTATTTTTTTTAATATTTTTGGCAAATCGAACATAACTGTGAAAACGAATGAATAGGGTACTACTACCAGCATCCCATCTAATACCAAGATCAAGCCAAGATCAGGTTTTGTACTGCAGTTACCGATAGGTAGTATTGATGTAGCCTATGACAAGAGATCTTTTGAAATTGAGAAAAACAAAAATACATACCAAACATGACCATTCGCATGCTCAAAAAGAAGCCTGGGTACACATGCAACACGATGACAGCATAATAATCAAGCTTTCAGATATGGGTTGCATGCTGATTATCCAGGCTTGATCAGATTATATAGTTGAAGCCTTTAGACAATTTAGTGACACAAATTGCTATGTGAAGATCAGGAAGGACTACTACGCAGGTCTTTCAGGGATTACTCGAGTGGGAAGAATGCCCATTCCAGTAGAAAGTTCGATATTTAAATCCGCATTATAACTTCTACCAAAAGTTCACTTAAACCACATCGGAGGGTAATTATTTTCTTTAACCGGTAACCTCCCAGAAAATACTTAACATTTATGTGGATCATGGTCTTTTGCCTAATACCAAGTCTTCCAGCATTTGTGGAAGATATGAAACACTTCTCTGGGAGAACACAGAATTTAGTATGGTACGTAGGTTACCCCATGTTTACTATAGATGACAACTTACTCTATACTAATACCAGACACTGTTGGCATTACGGCATAAAAACACCTTCTAACACGAAAAGGAATACATTACCTTGAACACTTATGTATGCTTCTTGGCAGGATTGAACTTTGATTATGTGAAAAAATATTTCTATTTGAGGATAAGATTTATAATAAACTCACTGAATTGCACTAGGTGCCTATTTCACACTAAGTTACACAAATGTATTCATGGGCTGGTGAGAGGAGGAGGAAGCTTAGTCCCACAGTCTTTTACCAATGCTGTATAGTTTAAAAAACAGACTGCTGACAATGCCATATTGCCTGCCCAGAGTACTCTCCATTGAGTCTTAAATGGAATATACCATACAGCAAATTTCTTTACGCCAGACGTATTGGTAAGAATTGACTTACATCATTATACATGAAGAAAACATGAAACAGATATTCCATCAATGTGGAAACTCTGATAAAATACTACAATAAGCATCTCTGAAAGATGATCAACAATCAAGAGAGGACTTTTTGTTTGGTAATCAAACCATAGATAAAACTTTAATGAATTTGAAAAAATGTATTAACTTTATCATGACATTTAATACAAATTCCAACTCAGTAGGACATATATCCAAACAATGGAGAATTTTGACCAATGAAGCGACACTAAGCACAGTACTGATTGACAACCCATTAATTACTAATTGTAGGAGTCCACCTCTAAGAGATACTTTGGTTAACAGCCATTTACAAAGTGCGAGATTTGTGAAGTTGTAAAGAATACAATAACAGTACTAAGGAAATTGAATATGACACATCTAGGTTTGTACACATCCGTAAAATCAAGAAAAATAATAACATGCATAACAGAGTATGTTATGTATATCATAGAATGCCCTTGTAAGAAATGTTAGGTAGGCAGCTCTATTTTTACAATCTAGAAGAGGATTATAGATGATGCTTGGGAAATTACTGATAAAGACCCAGGTTAAAAGGGGCAAAGCACTTTATGGAAAATCAAAAATGCAATTGGGAGACGAAGACTTTTTTTTATTGACTGTGTTCATAAAAATCAAAGAGTTGTTGACAGACTACTGGAATTATAAGGATGAAACCATGATACTTTTTTGATGTAAACTATCTGCCACCACAGGTATGAATCTGGTTGAGGAACTCTTTGTGCACTTACGATAGCCATACAATTATAAGGATCTGCTAATCCATTTCCTCCCCTTAAAAACTGTTCAAGCTAAGGTCAATGTGCCCTTTTTTATAGTGTACATTGATTGTCATTTTTTCACATTGTATGGCAGCTACAATTAAGAACAACATTTTTAACAAGCCATCTTTTCTCTTTTCTGACTATTTTCACAAAATGCTCATTATAGGGATTGTTGACAGGCTGCCAGAGAGGTAATTTAAAAGTACAACATATATGCATTGCGGTTATATGCTGGCCATTTGGAATGACACATAAAATTCACAGATTGTGCGAAAGGTTGGCAATCATACCTCTATGCCAGATACAGACTGTTTTACCTACTGTAAAACCAGTAATCTCTTTATATGTAATGCACTATCATTATCTATTTAGACTAGCAACTACCCACATATAATCTATGGCCGTGGAAGACTTACAAGTTGCAAGACTAAAAGACGCCTTGTCTGAATATGCTTGTTTCTGAAGAAATAAATCACAGAAATCTGTCAGTGTTTGAAAAGTTTCTGTATTCTGTCCATCATCTTGTTGTGTTGCTATTATTGTGCTATACCTAGGACCATTGAAAGCACTGTTTAACTACTTTCAGTTTCCACGTCCACAGGAGTCAGTAATGCCCTACCTTCAATCCAGGTGCCCATTGTTCCTGGAGGCCACCAATCAGTCGATGAGTGCTGGCACATCCAGGGATGCCACCGCAGAATCGTGACTACAACCAGCCGTTTGGTAGATACAGATTCCATAGAGTCTGTGACATTATTGGGTGCAACCTGGATCTTAGTGATTAAAGATGCATTGTGATATTCTGTCTTGCACCTAAGCTTAACTTAATAGAGCATATCAACCAGAACTTGCTAACATTGGATAAGACCAGGAAAGTCCAAATCTGCCAACCCTTTCCAATCTCTTTCCAGGCTAATATTTTCCTTGAACCCTGTGTCAAAAATATTGTCAATTGGATGTAGGTTTTCTATTATCTCCAGTCTGGCAATATTTTTGTGCAAGAAATCAAGGACATGATATTTCAGTCAGATGATAGTCTGACAATAATATTTTGGTACCATACAATCTGAACATATTTGTTTTGTTTTGTAAAGGCGTACTTATAACCAGGCACTGATTTTATTTTATGTTATTTCTGTCATCATGTTTTCAAGTTTCAAATCAGCTACCACTGCCTGGCATAAGCCTTGGAAGCTCACCCAAACTACTGTTGTGTTTCGATTTAGATACTCGTACATAGGTTTCCAGAATCATGCCCTTTTATAAGCACAACTCACATTGCCCTTATTTAGGCATAGAATCCCAGTCCTTATTTAGGCATCAGCCATGCTATCCAAATACAGGCATGGTCACCTACATCCGTCCATCCTACGTCACAACGAGTTCTTAGAAACCAGACCCTTAAGCCATTGGGACTTTCCCTGCTTGGATTATTGATTTCTCCAAGAACTCCTTTATTATGCATGAACAACTATTCCTTAGGCGTTCATTCATGATGTCTTCCTGTACCCGACTTTACTTCAATGCTAGCATTCCTAGGCACCTTCAAGGTATAAATATACCTTCACTTACCATGGCAAACCACGCCTCGGCTCGGCTACACAGCTCGATACGGCTCACGCTGTCATCCTGCTCGCAGAGAATCCAGCTTCCAGTGTCCTGACTCCCTTCACAGGGTGTTAGGGATTGAGATCCAGAAAGAGATTACCACCTCTCTCATTCTAAGTTATGGAGCAGACTAGGACCTAGAGGGACTCTTGGCAATACAATTCTATAGCGAACTATACTATAGAAAACAGCACCTACTTCTTACCTTGTACTACACTTAGGTTAGGTACACTGGGGTAGAACTTTTTAGAAGCACCGGACGAGTATTCACATTTTAGCCTGTGTTATTTATGTATGTTTATATGAATATATGTCATAGCTAAAAGACCATCCTATTGCAGTATTATTTCTTCTTACTGCTCACACTGTACGTATTATATTTCGCATACTGTCTTGCGATTGTAACAGCTCATATCCCTTGCACGAGAAATAAGACTGTTCAATAAATCCTTTTATTGAAACTCCCGTTAATTTATTTCTGTGTAACTCTGAAGAAACTAAGCATGCACGATTGAATGAGTGAAACTGTCATCTATTGTTTCCACGATTCTGAGACTGTTTCGATTTTAAGGGAAACAAAATTGTCATTTTTATGCGGTTGTCAGAAACTACTCCCTTCTTGTTTCTTCGAGAACTTTCTAGTGACCTCTGTGTTAGCTGGCAGACAAAGTAATTAAGTTTAATATACTCAATAGAGGCATACTGACCTAAGTCCTATGCCAAAACTATAGTGTATATTATTCCTCTTAACATTCCGTAAATCCCTGAAGACATGGCTGTTCCCTTGATCCATGCCACCCCCCGGCCCATCCCTTTTGAGAACTTAGTGGATTCTGTCAGCGCTGGGACGCTCCCGGGCAGCCATGCGCTCTACAAATCTCCTAAATAAATAAATAAATAAATAAATTCCAATGCGGCAGAGCCTATAAGGGAAATAGGAACTACACTACACTACCATTGGAGAATAAGGAGTACCATTGGAACACTCAGTTACACAATTAGAGTGCAGTAGTGTCAAGGTTATAAGGAATCATTGGTAGTCAACACCCCCCACGAATGAGGTTAGTAATTTCGGGCTGCCACACTACATGGGGAAATAGTCTCTCAATAAGTACTGATGTTATAACTTTATTGTGTATTGATCATAAGATAGCTTAGCATTTTTTAAAGATACCCTTTCAATGTCATAACTTCCTGAGCTTCTACTCTTGAACGACACCAAACCCTATCTTTATGAAACAAGGGTTTCCCAATAGTGGCGGGAAAATGGAAACAACCAGCTACTGCTGTGTCCTGACAAATATAAAATGATGCCTCTATCGTAGACAAGAAAAAGCAGAACCTAGTAAATTTTGTTAGGAACATAGAAATACTGAACATAGCCACGTCAATAATAAAGCAACCAAAGTAATTCCTAAGATGTGAGGCCCAGGTGGACCAAATGACTGATCAAAAACAGTGGCTTTAATTTGAGGGCAAACATTTTGCATCCAGTCTTTTATTTTGTTAGAAAACCTATATTCTAAAAGGTTCCATCGAAAAATCTCCAGAGGCAGGGGGTCACAGAAAGACCTGCCAAATGAATATTAATTAGGCAGGTTGCTATTTGTAAGCCCTTGCCATTGCCTACAAAGGCGAGGATAGTGGCTTGCAAGGAACAGCAGACCACCAACCCTGTATCTGAATTCATGGAGGATCAGTTGATGCTTTAAAAAGGTTCCAGTTTGGGAAAGCATTGGGGTGAGCAGGCAGTGGTACCCTGGATCAAAGCCTATAACACCTGAGACTGCATTGGGCTTCAGCATGTTAGAAAATAATTTTATTAATCAATATTAAACATTTACTAAGGCACTTTAATGGTAACAGATTTGACTTTTTTGTTTAAAATGTTTGCATCTATAGTATTTATGTTTTTATAGCTTGTTGAATAACTGGTACTATGTCTTTTCATAGTGCCAATTATTGAGTGAGTTTGCATTTGTGTTCACTGGGCACAAATATAGTCCACGTGCCATTTGAAAGGCTGGGAGAGAAAACTTGTGAAATTCCAGAAAACCATGCTTCTTTGGAGAAAGTTCGCAATATAAAATCAGGTGTAGGGTGCAATTTTCCTTCAAAGCTGCATCTACTCTCCCTTAGTATTTGATCTGCATCTTACCCACCTACTGCGCCACACGCAACCCACTCACAGTGGGACTACACGTCATCTCTTCTACATAACACAAAAACAATTCTATACAATGTTAACTTAAACAAGAACTTCGTGCAGTGCTCCAGGGCACACCAGGCAGGGTTGAGATCACAGACTGCACATGTGGCCTAAAAGCTGAGGCTACCCTGCACTCATTTTAATGTATAAAAAGTAAAAATATTGTTTGGTTGGCTAAGGTTTTGTTACTCTATACTTGTTTCCAAATTAAATGTGATATTTGTCTCTCATGATCGGATTAATGACATTTCGCAATATGTGCTACTTTAGGACAAGCGATGAAGGTTAATCGCGTTGGACGCAAACGATTTCTGTCAACCAAAACGGGCAGCTTCAATTACCCATGATGAATTTTGATGCATGCGCAACCCCGACTCCAACCTGACAGAACAATGGCAGACATCTTGTAAACAGCGTGGGAAACCCCAGAGGGCGCGCGGGGAGATCCAACCCTGGCCGAGTGTTTGTAAACCTGGCCCTGAGCTGCCTGTTTGAACAGCCTGGCCTCAGGTGTGAAGGAGAATGCCATCCTTCAAGCCCTGCGCCGTACACAGTAATGCAAAAACACATTTCCTGCTGTCAAGAGCCTTCCTGGCAAAATTAATCAGCCATTCATCCATTCAGGCTCTTTGCATACCCCCTTTGTCAAAGAGGGAATATTAAGAGATTGCCTTCCCCTTTCACACATTCACTTCATTGAATTGAGGAATCCATCAAGCCCGGGTTGATTTATTGAACTGTCGAGTCGCGCAGCGGTACAACAACAGCAAATGAACTGGTAACTTCTCCAAAAACCAGCAGCAGATTCGACAGTGTTTTTTTTCTCTCTCTCAACTTTTCGCAGTTACAGATAAAAGTTTCCTGACACAAACAATTAATTAGATGAGTCCAACACATAAGGCTAACAGGTAGGTGCTCTGTTTCAATTGAAACACCTTCCCCATGAAACAGGTACTCATCAGTGGTGTGAGGTAAAATGAGGGGCCCTCAGCAGAATGTGATAAGCGGCCTGAGTCTCCTATATCTCAAACATAGATTGGTGTTGGGCTGAATGGGGGCACTGTGAAGGTTTTGGGGCCCTTGAACGGTTGGGAGCCACACTGCGCCTGGGGGTCTGCATTAGGCCCCTGGTGCTCATGTAAAGCGCCTCAATGTCCTTGGGCCATTTTCGCGGCATATAAAACTGCAAAAACATATATATAGTTTGTAGATTGCATATCTCCCGTAAATTATGTCAAACACATTAAAATGCAAATACGAGGTCATGAAGCAATGTTAGCATACATCAAGCTCTGTAGGGCTCACCTACTCACGCCGGAAAGTGGACACAACTATTTAATAACAACTCAGTGTGGCCCTCCTATGCTCTTCGATTAACCCAAACACTGATCGTGGTTTTCCTATATGTACTAAGCTTTCTTGACTGTCTGGCATTAACTGTATTCTGTTACTTAGTGAAAATCTATCCTGCATCTAACAAAATCATATCACCACCCAAACTGCAGACGACTTTCTGTACTGCAGGTCTCTTGCAAAGTCCAGTATGGTTTGTCGAAATGATTACTTCTTGCTAAATATATAACTATATATGATCATTTGATTTTTTTTCAGATTAAAAATAATTACTGCAGCCCCACTCCGTTTCATATTGTGCCTGCGCACCTAAAATAACATTTAAATAACAACCCGAGCCTGGGCTATTTTTCTTATTGTTTCCCTCTGTTTTAGCCCATTTCCAGGTAGAGTGTCAAGGCCAATTACTGCCGAAAAAGCATAGTTAGGACAGGAAAAATCTCCCACAGAGATGGCAACAGCCTGGAACACTGTTTAAACATGGGTTTTCTGTCTCCCTGAACACAGTCCACTGAGCCCCATTGAGTACATCCATCACTCGCCAGCTTTGCATTTCTCCTCATAAAGATACATGACCTCGGCCTATTGCATTTCATTAGCGGGGCAGCGCGCGCACAGGGCGCCCGCGAAGACGATAGCATAGAGCGTTAACCACGCTCGCCCCGAGGAGTGGCGGGGAACGAGGCCATCTTCAATCTCTGTCCCTGGGAGGCACTTTTAACACCTGCCAACCACAGCACCATCATCAGAAATACATTTAGAGATTTATCTTCGGGCTGGTAATTATAAGAGATAATTTGTTTGGAGTATGGATAAAGTTGGTCTAGCATAAACAAAGAGAGCCTGGAATTACACGATAAATGCTATTAACTGTTGACTTAACGGATGCAAATTTATCTGCGGACGGAGTAAATATTTTCTCCCAAAATAACTTGCTCAGAAAAATTTCACATTTATTACAAAATATATTTTAGACAAGGATTTTCAAGAATCTGTATAAAAGCTATACCGTTACCGAATTTTATCAGAAGTTAGGTGACTTTTATGTCACTTGGTCATAATTTAAATGTATAGAACATATTTTGTGACTAATACAATATGATTAAGATTTTATATTTTATGTTGGCCAGGATTTCATCACACTTCATTGCCATAATGTTTGCATTTTATGTTAAATCTTTTCCAAGGGAAAAATCGCAGCATAGAAAGTCACTGACCATGTTTAGTCCTTCTATATCACATTGTAAAAAAATGCGAAACTTATTTTAAAACATGGGAGATATACAGACATTTTCCCACGACAATAAACTAAAAATCTGAATTAATTATTATAAGAAAATGCATGCAATCGTTTGAGACATAATCGATACCTAAAAGCCCCATTTGATTGTTACATTATTTCATACTAAATGTCAATAAGCAAGAAGTAGCCTGAGTTTTCTCATATCAACATAAATATGTATATACAGAATATTTATAGATTAAATGTTTTAAATCATTCTACTAATGATCAATTAGGGATTCGTTGGCTCTTTACATAGTACAAAAAAAGGTTTGGTTGCAAGGCGCACCGACAAGTTAAAAATACGCGCAAGTGTAATCTAAAATCTCACATAAATCCAAAGTGTTAAAACCTATTTGATTATGAAACTTGACCGAAGTAGTAATGGTATATACGACTTCATTAAAACATTGCACTTTAAAAACGTTTAGATGTGCATTAAAGAAAAAGCAGATTACCAGCTGTAGGTTCATTTGAGACTAAATAGATTTTTAAACTGAAAAGTGGTGGCCTTCAGCCTAGCAACAACTAACTGATAGATGTGTAAGGGGTTTCTAATACCGAGCAGGATAAACAAGAATATTCTGGACTAGTCACAATATGATTTTCAAATAAATACGAGGTCTAAAATATATGTTTCAAAAACTATATAAACTTTCTTTAGAGCCAATAAAATTACATGAACATTGTAGCATAGTAATTAGTTATGACTGGCTTTCATAGTGAGCTATTAGAGTGAATGCTGGACTCTGATCCGATTATTCACCTTTGTTATGCAATTTCCCTGTTGCTCTGAATCCGTTTATTCATCCTTATTTGCCCTTTTTTCTGTTGCTGTCATAAGGGAAGGGCTGGCTTCCTTTTTGTTCCTCCACCTAGCCCAGATCTTCGAACACCTGAACAAGGTGGCGGAATAACAGGTGGAGGCCTTCGCCTGGCTTTCTTGGGCAGAAAGGAGTATCCCAACTACCACCTCTTCTGTCAGTGGCAATCTTCATGATGACAGCTTCTCTTTCACAGAGCCTCTCCACTTGCGCCTGCTCTCTGCTATATGAGAGCATGGTGCACAGCTATGGGTAGTAAAGAGGGGAGAAGTAGCAGGTGGTGGTGTGGGTGGTGGCAATAGACTAGAAGGGCCGGATTGGGATTCGCAAACCAGCCCTGGCAATTATGTCTGACCGGCTGGGGCGGCAAAGGGATGTAATTGCCAGGGGTGCAAAACCATCCCCCTGCAACAAAAGTGGACCCAACCAGTACAAAACCGGACCCCACTCTTCCGGCCCACCTGGGGAAATGCCCGGTACCCGCTACAGCCAGTCAGGCTCTGAAGACTAGCATTGTCTTGTTTTTACATTTCGCAAAAGGGTGGAGGAGGGTGTTTTTACATGGCTGGTGTAGGAGGGTGGCAGGTCTCAAGTATATTTTGTGTATTTGAGAAGCATGGTTACTCATAGGGGAGAGGAGTTGGCATAACGGCTAGGGCGGTCGACCTTGAATCTGGGGTACTGGGTTTGAGTCTCGGCAACAACGCTGAAGATCCTGTGATTCTGGACAAATCACTTAATCTCCCCGTGCCTAACAAAAATGAATGTGTCCTCATGTAATGCAACTGGTGCTATGTAAAGCGCTCTGATACCTGATACCTTCAGCTCAAGTTCGTGCTATATAAAAACTCTGTTTAAAAAAAAAAGTGTGGATGGGCGGCAGGTCACTGTATGAATGTGTTTTTTAAAACTGCAGTTATGCAGATGGGGCTTATCCCATGCTGAGCACTGCTTCCTCATGACACTTCTTCCCCATGTGCATTGCAGCTGATTTCGAGGGTCAGTGATACAGTGGATGAGTAACATATATTTGTAGATGTGTTGCTCTGAATAACCTGGATGTTCTACCTTATGGGTTCCAAGTAACATCACAGATCTGTAGATATTCACTATTGTCTACTTGATGTCGCTTGGCATCCCTCAGCAGAAAACAACCCTGATATGGACCCATTTTTAATTCTCCTCGTTATGCATGGCTCTCATATAGAGCCTCTTGGAGAGGACCATCTTTTGCATGGTATTCTCTGAAATGTTTGCCTTCCTATGCTCAACCCGTTTTGTTTGTTCTAAGAGTCTGTGCACTTTACACCTGCTAACCAGAAGTAAAGGGATTGTGCTTCTCCTTTTAAATGTGGTAAAACTGGCATACATTTAATTGAAACATTTAATTTACTTGTATGTTCCTAGTATGTGGTACTAAATGTATGTACCCAGGGTCTGTGAATGAAATACTTCAAGTGGGCAGCACTCATTGTGTCATTCACTAAAGTAGCCCAGTAAAACATGCCTCCAGGCCTGCTGTTGCCGCCTGTGTGTGCAGTTCTAATCTGCATTTTTCAACCTGCCAAAAAAGTATTTTGTCAGGTCTAAACCTTACTTTTTATTACTCATAAGTCACCCCTAAGGTAGGCATACATGCCCATAGGACATGGTGTAGGGTATTTAAAAAGCAGGACATGTATGTTTAAGGTTTTATATGTCCTAGCAGTAAAAAACACACAAATCAATTGTGTTTTTCATTGTAGCAAGGCTGGCTCTCCAATAGGAAAACACTGGGTTACATTACAACAAAAAATAATGCTTAGTTTCGGTTTAGTAGCAGCTAGAAAAATTAAATTGAATCAAGGGCTCATTTTAATTTGTAGTTTACAATCCAACTTTATGGATCCAGGTAGATTTTATATTAGTATATTGAAAATGCTACTTTTAAAAAGTTGTAATTTCTCTGACTAAGCTAAAGAGGCATGTCTGCCAGAGGCCAGTGCCACTTGACTGTCAAAGGACTCCCCTGTGGTGAGATGTGGATTGCTGACAGACAGTGGACAAAAGGCCTAGGTGTGGAGAGGTGTGTCTCCTCCTTGAGCAGATGGCCTTGGGGCTGTTCCCAAAACCCTCATGAGCTTCCAAGGAGAATTCCCTGTCACAGGTAGATTAGCTAATACCTTGGCCTGCCCACCCGATTTTCCTGCTAGCCAGTTTGGTTCCAAACCCAGTGGAAACGGAGAGCTGCCCCAGAGCTCGTTTAGAGTGACCACATGGGAGGATTTGCCTGTTTACATAGTTCCACCTCTGGGTGGGCACAGGGCTCTCTGACCAAGGGAAGAAGGGTTCTGCTATGTTGGATTTGAGAAAGAATGGGTACTGTGGGATAGCTTACAGTAAAACACACAGGTGTTCTGCATATGGGGGCAAGAATACCCCTGGGAACTTTTATCCCATTGGTTAGGGAGTGTCCAGAAGTTTCTCCCACCCATAGACTGGCACTGGGCACCCACCAGTACCCTCTTCCGATCACTTCAGGAACTGTGGAAGAACAGAAGAAGACTGACTTCTCTTTGTGACCCAAGAAGATTCGAACATAGAACTCATCTCAGCCCAAACATCCAATTATTAATCATGACCATTACCTTCATTAATTCATCAGTTTGTTTACTCCAAACGCATTCATAAATAAATAATTATATTATTCATAAGAAGAAAAAAAACACAAAACATACATTACAAGAAAATCAGCTTTGCCCCCTGAGATGAGTCTGTAAGACTGCACCTGCTCTCCCTCTTGTACCCGTGACAAAGAAGTGGACTTCAAGGGGCACAAAGCTGACCTCCTGTTCAGGCTACAGGGACACAACAAGCTCCCAAATACCTTTTTTTACGCCTACCCAGCTATCCAGTTCCAATATGCCCAGGACCCTGGTGCTGGCCTGTGCTGAAGTGAATCTTGACCCCCAAGTGCTCTCCCCAAGGTCCTGGGTAGTGTCAAAGTGTAGTCCTGAAGTTTCCTGAAACCTGGGACTTAGAAACATGTTTCCCCTTTTTGCTCTGAGGACCGACTGGGGGCCAGGACCAACCTGCCATGTCGATCCAATGAAGGTGCATCGCCACTGGGCCAAGGATTCAGGTTGCTCCTGCTACGTTCTTCTTCTTCTGAGCACATCTGTTTCAGCACGATCTTGTGGAGAATGTGTCCAGCCTTGCCCTGCTGGAAGAATCAGAGCTCCAAAAAAGTGATTAAGTCTGAAGGTAAAAATCTTTACCAAGTGAAGGTGTAACAAACATCCGGCTGGCAAAGGACCATCTCTAGGTGTGAAATGCACATTTTTCCTGCTCTGAGCTTTCCCACCAAAAGTCACCAGCTTCACCAACACCTTGTCCAGCAGCTATCCAACAATGTGGAGCCCTTTTTGGCATGAGCCTGCTGCCTTTCCACAATATAGTTTTTTGTTTTCCATTTCAGAGACTTAGGGTCTGATTACGAGTTCATCAGTAAGGGAACCGCAGTCGAAGCACCATTGGATTCCCGGCCGCCCAGTTGGGGTCCCACTGCCGAATTACAATGTTGGTGGTCTATTGAAGGAAAAACTGCCAGAGTCCCGCCACCAGCCATTCGCAGACTACTGCGATAGCGGAAGGGTGAAAGCAACTGCCGGAGAACAGTCAGACAAGGTCACTGGCGTCAGAATTATGAGTTGGCTTTTTTTTCGACCGTGTCAGGAACACCACCTGTTTCAAGTCAGCAGAATCAAAGGAGTTGGGGTGCATATTCTCCCATTTACTTTTCTTCTCTTCAGTCTCCCACGTGGATCCCTTCCTCCAGGGCTTCCCTTTACAGCAGCATCTTGACCCCAAAGAAAACGACCCTGTTGGCGCTGAAATCTAGGATAGTAAGTTTTGCACTACTTACCCATTGTCTGGATTGGGCACATATGGGCTGGACTCCAGCAATGGGTATGCACTGGTAGATATTTATTCACGTGCCATCCATATGTGTACATTTAACAATTTTGCAGTAAAAATATACACAGATGCATTGACACCTGTGAAAAAATATTACCAACCATCAGAAACACCTCCGCCGGTCCAGCTCTGACATCATAATATGGCAGGTGGGAGACCGTAACAGTCTTCTTGGGACCGCTGCCACAACAGTATGGTGGTAAGACTGCCAAAGTCATAATTGGGACTTAAGTCTGAAGGTAAAACTTTTCACTGCAATAAACCTAGTCCCTATATTCGACCAGTGCTCCTTAACTTTTGACTTGGACCCGTTGACCCATGTCCCAGTCAGGCACAATCACATGGCCATGATTGGCGCTTAACACTTTTGACAATATTTTGAATCCTAAAAAGTTAATCATTCCGACTTCTATTTATTGGAATTCAGTAATTTCTGTGTCATTTTATTTATTACAAATATGCTTTATTTTTCTAAATTGGTTTGGGGTTTTTCTTATGTTATGTCTTCACGTTATTACTGTTTGAGCACTGCATACATACATTACACATTGCCCACAAGTTAAGCCTGACTGTTTTGTGCCAAGCTACCAGAGGGTGACGCACAGGTTTATTTATTGATTTTTTTGTTCACCCTGACAAGAATTGAAATTATTATTTGGGGTAGGTTCTCAACCCCCTCAGCTAATATGTCCGTCTCTTACAGTACCGTTAGCAATAATTACTGGATTTTAAATCCCGTAATTCACTGCAATGATGTAGCTGAAGTGGATAATAGAACTTGTTAACCACTGCTCCTACATGATAAAGAAATTCCAAGCTACCCTGGCTGGGCTCTCAGAAAGCCTGCCAGAGCAGTGATGAAAAATAGGGAATACAGATTCTGGAGGGAAGGGAATGCACAGAGTGTGGTGGAGGTGTATATCAGGATGGTAGGTTTTTGTTTTACGTTTTAGAACAGGGAGGAGAGGACATCGTTTTATGATAGCACCATTACTCCCGTGGCCCTGCATAGCTTTTGAAAGCAGGGCCAACTGAGTTTGGGGGGCAAACATGATATACAATTATAGATGGGTTCTGAGTGATATTATTAACTAGATGAGAATGAAGCAAAAGCTCTCTATAATGATACTCAGAGCCCCGAGGTGAAAAACATTCCAGTAATTCATTGCTATCCATCCATAATTCTACATGTTATGCTTGTCTCTCAATGGGAGCCTCTATTGTGAATACTAGATTCTAAATCTAGTTATCAACTTCTATGACATAGCAATAATGGGAAACATAAGTTGTTTTTCCATTGTTGGTACGTCATAAATAAATTCCAGGCACCTCTGACAGGACTCTCTGAGAGCCTGTCAGCATACGCTATTCAGGATGAAGAACTGTATGCACATTTATACTGAATAAAGCTTTTAATGACTGTGGATTGATTAACTAATAATATTGACTATAGGAGATGAATGAACCTTGCTGGGACATGAGTAGTAGAGAAACAAGACAATGAAGATTAGGTTGCGTTTAATCTAGTGGCCAATGTAAAAATATATATATATATAACATTTTTATTTGCAGGCGTACGTTCAATTGATATTGAAGTGCATTTTTGTACTGGGGGACAGAAAAATGTAAAATTGTCACAAGTCTTCTCAGTAGCCCACTGGTAGGCTTGAATGTACGAGTTTAAAATTGAGCAGTCCTGCAACAATTGTATATAATGTGTGGTCTTTTTCAGGTAAAAAGAAGGGTCAATGTGGAAATGGCTATGCCATTTGTTAAGACAAAATTGGGCACTACATATCCCAAAAGTCATCGAGAGTAGTAGGACCGGATTGTTCTAAACAACGATTCTTCCCATGTTTTTTTTCTTAATATTGTTCAGTAGATCAATGCAAGTTGTTGAAGCAGGCAATTGCCCCTCAAAGTAGGATACGCTATTGCTGACCTCCCACTAAAGCCTTCAATTTTGGCACCGAAATGCAGAGCAAGAAACATTGAATTTCAGAGCTCAGAATTCACTATGCACCTGAGATGGTTTCTTGGCCTTGTCGGACCCCAATCTTTACTTTCAGACTCTTTTGGTTCTTTTTTTCCAGAAGGGAAAGACAGGACCCTGTAGCAAATGTGAGCTCCATGGTGTGAGATAGTTCTATTTGGTGGTCTCATGGTAGCATCAATTGCCAGGTGAAAAATCTCCTAATGGGACAAACCAGTAGTTCTATTTGGTGGTCCCATGGTAGTATCAATTGCCAGGTGAAAATTCTCCTAATGGGATAAACCAATAATCTGTAGCCAGCTAGGCCATGCCTTCCTCTGGAGTTCAATTATTTGTTGATGCTGGAAAAGTCACTCCTGGTCTTTCTTGCATCCCTGTCATCAGGGCAGAATCCAAGGCACCAAAGCTTTAATACAACATGGGTTTCAACAGGGTCCAGTGCATCCACTTTACAATGGGGTAGCTGGCTTACTTTACAGAATGCACCCCTTGCTACCTGTGTGACCATCAGTCAGTAGGTACGTCAGCCAGATGACCCTTGGAAAGCAGTTCCGTTCCAGTTCATAGGCGCAAATTTAGACCAGGAATCCTTTAGACTTAATTCTCCAGAAATTCACGCGAGTTCTTCTTTTCTTTTGAAGTCCTTCCATGCCTAGAAATAGTCAGGGGAGCTGGTGGTGAGGCTTCTTTTTTGCCGCACTGTACTGGTCAGCTGCTGAATATATTTCCTAGGCCCCATCTTGGCACAATTCCTACTAAATAACAGTCTCCTGTTTCAGCATCTCTGTTTTGCACACTATTTTAAACCTCCCAGAGTACGTAATTAAAAATCGCATCTAAGGCTCCCCTCTTAGAAGTTCTGAGTATCCTCCAAATCACATCGGCCCTAACAAATTAGAGCACACCCGTCTTCCTGATTTGCTTCCTGACAACTTGCACTCCTGCTGAATCCATTTGGGATCTTCATATGAAAATGAAGACTGTGGCTGAAATACTATGTGATACCATTTGTGTCCTGTCTGTCCATTAGACCTATCCAAGCTACAGGGTTAGTGTTTGTACCACAACAGTTTTAGTAACTTTAGATGTGTCGGTATCATCCCCTTTTAGGCCAAAACTATACATCATATCTAATTGCACCATAAGTTACAGGCACAGAAACAATTTAATTCTGTTTGGCTTTATTACTTTTCTACTAGTGTAATCAAAAAATCTGCTTCACCTACTGAATGGGAATTTTGATAAAAAATTAAAAAGAACATTCAAGCAAGTTCCGACTATTTTCTCAGGATGAATTGTGAAAGTACTCTACAAACGAAATTAGGTCTTCTGAGGGGAAAAAGTAACTTTGCATACCCAGTGACAGTCAACTTTATGATTTAAATCTTTTTTATTATTGAAAAAGATGCCAAGCACAAAGAGTATGCATCATTACAGGTGTCACCTTTAAATACTAGTGCTAGAGTACATGGCATTAGTCAAAAGAGCAATCGTGAAGGAAAGGAGGGAGAGAAGACATTTCTACTCAAAAAAGAAAACATTCCCTTCCCGCTCCCTCCACCACCCACAAAACTCAGTTCACTTTAGTTCTCAGAGTTGAGAATAAGTAGGTCACACCTCAAATAGTCGTAGCCGTATGTGTTAGGGTTCACTTCATGGAGCCATAGAAGTCGTAAATATTTAGGGCATGCCAATTCTGTAAAGTCCTGCGTTAGAAGCGATATATAAGGGTGCAACAGTTTCCCGAAGGCCTCACCTTGGTTTGTGAATGTCAAAGTCATTCTTTCCATGCCCAGAATATTCCATAGCTTATTTGGCCATCCTGTGTGAGTTGGCAGTTGCGGGGTGCCCCAGAGATTTAGGACATTCTTTGTTGCTGCCCCCAGTGCCAGACCTATCTGTTTGCCCCACCTGGACTTCAAGGGATACGTTAAGGGGTTTGGTAACCCTAACAACACGTAAACTGGAAATCTAGGTATATGTGTCTCTAAGAGAGTGTCAATCTCATCAAGTATTTCGGTTCAGTATGACTGGAGTCGGGGCAGTACCACACAGATGCACCAAGGACCCCTAGGCCACGCAGCCCCTCCAACACCTGTCACTGTGAATTGGATACATTTTGTGCAATCTAGATGGAGTGAGGTATCAATATGTGGTTATTTTGACAAAGGTTTCATAGAGGTACATAATTTACGCCACTGTGTCCATGCACAGCTGAACAGAATAATGCATTGATTGAGTAAGCCATGAATTTACATTGTAATCAAAGACCAGGCTATGTGCAGAGAATTCTATTCCACCCATCAGTGCCGAAATAATGAGTTAACAGACCCTTCTGAATAAAAATTCCTCTTTCAGAAAAATATTCAATTTCTTCTTTAACAGGAAGGTTTAGAAATCTGGTCTCTGTCAAAAATTAATCATCTGAAATGATTCCTGTTTTGTAATACATTTTTCCTGCATCTGTACCGGACTAGATTGGGTGGTGGGGATGGGCAAGCTTTTGACTATCTAGAAGAGCTTCCCCAACATCCAAACAGAGGAATTCACCAACAAATGCTACACGACTGCTAGCAAAGTTACATGTGGCTTATGTTCTGGCAACTTGATTAATCTCAAAATCTACAAGAGATAATGAGGGAGGAACTAATATGCGCAGTTCAAATCAGTTAGGAGATGAATAACAAAATACATTTCATAGACTTATAAAGAATTCATTATCCAAGTGCTATGTAAAGGAGGAAAAAGAAGGAAAAGCATTAATCATAAAATACAGGGTTTTGAACTCATGCTCCATAATGAAATGGTTTTAGTTTCTTAATGGCAGTGGAAAAAGTTAAAAATGCATATGCTTAAAAATGCACATGTGCTGATTTTTATGGGGGCATGTGTCGGAGGCTTTGCCAAGCTAAAATACTCTTATTCATGTTCAACCCCTTTCTGGTCATATTTTCACGTGGAACCGAGTTGACAGAGAGTGATTCTGAATTGCTTGCAAGTTACGGCTGACCTGATTCAGCCACAGGCATATATTTCAACCAGTAAATAGGAGGGATACTCCACCAGTCTCCAGATATGCGGCTGTCACCCGAGCTTACTTTAATTGATCAAGGCCTTCCAATGCCACCATGCCACAAATCTTTCTATAGTTAGGTGCAGGGCTTTCCTTCTTACACCCTTGCCTTTTCCCCCTATCTAGGTATAGTAAGTACCTCTTATGAGTAGAGCTTCTTTCTGAGCATTAGTGGGGCCTTCGCTTTTTCACCACATGCTCCAGCATGGGTTTGTTTACTAGAAAAAGGTCCATCTACAGTGCCCGCTTCTAAACGAAAAGGCCTTTTGGCGGTATATCTTTCTCCTTGTTCCTGGCAATGCGCTTCAAACTAGACGTATTGCCTATTACACTGGGGGTAAAATGGAGGGGTCTATAGATAGAGTCTTCACCAATCCTTTACATACATATCAATACTCTAGGGATCACTTACTTTCCATTAGGCATTCTTTACCTTTTCCCCACTCCTGTCCTATCTTCCTCAATCCTAATACCTTATGTGGGCCGATTAAATGCAACACTTGTACTCCCCACTCACCTACCCCCGCTCATAACACTATTGTTGCCGCTCTCCTCAATACCCGCTCCCTTCCTAGACACAAATGGGACATTTTAGAGCTCATATCGTCTAAATCTCTGGATTTATTATTTTTAACAGAAACCTGGGCAGACCTATCATCGGGACCAGACTTTTCGGCCGCTCTACCCTTAGGATATTGTGTAAGTAGATTGGACAGAAAAGGACAGAAGGGTGGTGGAATAGCCATAGTACATAGAGAAGAAATCCGCCTCCATACCACACCCCTATCCCTCAAAGAATGTGAAGCCATGGCCTTCAGCTGCACCTTGTCCAAAAAACAATCATTCGCTGGGACATTAGTGTATCGTCCCCCTGGTTCACGTACTAAATTTCTTGCCAATTTCCATTCCATCTTGGAAAATTCAATAGGATCGACACATTACACCATCTTGGGTGACTTAAATTTTCACCTAGAGATAACAGATGATACAGACTCTATTACTATTCTAAATGATTGCCTAGCGGCCGGCCTCGCATCAATTAGTTGAAGCCCCTACCCACATTGCAGGTCATACTTTGGATGCAATATTCACGAACAATAATGACATCACGGTCTCCAGAGTAGAACCTCTTACATGGACTGATCACTCGGTGGTATATTTTAACATCAAACTTAATCCTATGACTATAGTACCACCTAAACCACCACCCCATACTACATCAAGGAACTGGAAAAACCTTAACATCCCTGAATTTTCCACAATGTTAACGGAATCATTGCAAAACACCTACTCTGATCCTGACATAGCATCCAACAATTATCTTACACACCTCACCCAGGCATGCAATACCTTTGCCCCCCTCAAAACTTCCAATAGAAATCGTCATACCCCATCAGCACCTTGGTTCTCGGAGGATCTCCGTAGGCAAAAACAACACTGCCGAAACCTAGAAAGGAGATGGCGCAAGCATTATTACCCATCTGACAAATTAATTTATAAATCAGCCTTGATTAATTATAAACATATAATCTTCACTCAGAAGACTAACTATTTTGTGTCACAAATTAACTCCGCACAAAACTCCACTAAACAATTGTTCCAGGTAGTGAACCAGCTTTCCAATCCCCCGGCACCTCCGGAGGACACATCCCAACAACTCTGTGACTCTCTTGCCAAGTTCTTTACTGACAAGGTTATGTCAATCTTTAGCACTTTTTCCCCTTCCACTCACTCTGGGTCATCGACATCTTCACCTGACCTTTCAAATACCTCAGTCACATTTTCTCATTTTCAAGAAACCTCCCAAGAGTGCATTCATCACCTCATAACTAAAATCAAATCCGGCTCCCCTACTGACCCATGTCCACCTTCTATCCTTAATTCGATCGCACACATTATTACACCAGCAATTGCCAACATCTGTAACACCATGTTCAGTACAGGAATATACCCCTCAGTATGGAAACAAGCAGTCATACGCCCACTTCTTAAAAAGCCTAACCTAGACCCAGGAGATCCAGCTAGCTACAGGCCCATTGCCTGCCTACCCTTTCCGTCTAAGATATTTGAGAGTCTTATGAACACGCAGCTCTCCAACTTCATTGAAACCAACGATCTTTTAGATGATACACAATTTGGTTTCAGACAGGCACATGGCACAGAAACAGCACTCATTAAAGCGGCTGATGAGATTAGGTCTACTATGGACAAAGGGGGAGCGGCGGTTCTGATATTATTGGACTTGTCCGCAGCCTTCGACACGGTCGACCATACCACCTTGGTCGACCGTGTCTCTGCCTTGGGGATTACACACAAAGCAAAAAATCTCATATCTTCATTCCTTGAGAATCGATCCCTAACAGTCAAAATGGGACAATTTTGCTCGCCTACTTTTTTACTTCCATGCGGCGTTCCTCAAGGATCCTCGCTAAGTCCGACATTGTTTAATATATACGTGTCGGACTTGGCGAGGGTAATCAAAGCCCACAATATCAGTCTTACAACCTACGCCGACGATACACAGCTCGTCTTATCTATCCATCAAGACGGTGCTGATGTAGCCGCTAACTTTCAATCAGGCATGTTGGCAATAAGTGACTGGATGGCTGCCAATTGCTTAAAGCTGAACTCCTCCAAGACAGAGATAATGGTCTTCGGTAAACTGGAACCCATCTGGTCTCCTGTCTGGTGGCCTGACAAGCTAGGTCCTCCCCCCACCCCGGTCACCAAGGTGAGGAACTTAGGGGTAATATTTGATGATAAATTGCTATTTACCCATCATGTTAACAATGTGGTGTCCTCTTCATTTTTTATGTTACGGAAAATAAAAAAGCTACTACCTTATATCCCCAGTACTCATGCAAAAACACTCATCACCTCCCTAATTTTCTCACGTACAGATTATTGTAATGCTCTTTTCTTGAATGCACAGGCCAAAATTACTAATAAACTTCAGCTAGTGCAGAATGCGGCAGCCAGAGTCCTTTTCAAGATCCCCAAATTTCAATCCATCTCCTCCCATTTGCAAAACCTTCATTGGCTCTCCATCAAAAACCGCATCAGATTTAAGTCCCTCTGTATAGCATACAAAGCAATCAACAACATAGGTCCTGCTTTTCTCAGAGAGGCCTTTAAACCTAAAAACAACCCCAGAACCTTGCGCTCCTCTTCCTATCATTGTGTCAACATTCCTCGCACCCGAAGAGTCAACTGGGGAGACAGATGCTTTGTAATAGCCACTGCCAAACTTTGGAATTCTCTCCCCACTTACATCAAAACCAGCCCCACCCTCATGACCTTCAGGAGACAGCTAAAAACTTGGCTTTTCACTCAGTAAACCGCCCTTTCCGTGTAACTATTTCTGTCTGACTACTTTTGATCCATAGCTCCGAGACACCCATGGGTATTTGCGCGCTTTAAAAGTCGCATAAATAAATAAATAAATAAATTTGCAGCATTGTTTGCGTTATCAGCATTAGCTTGAGTTCCAGACATTTGTACCTTTTCTAGCAAGCCCTCCTGCATCTTAATGTCTGCATGTAAGGCTGTAATTCTGTTGAAGTCCAGAGTTCTACCACCTTGTAGAACACAAAGAAGAATCCTAGTAACAGAAAAGGCAGAACTTCATGGCAGTGCCTGCACCTAACAGCTGATGAGCAGGCAGTCCACCTCTGCAGTTCATAAAGCTGCCAGCATTGTAGTGTAACTGCAGCGTTTGGGTAAACATTGGCATAGGACTAATGGAGAAACAGGCTCCACCCCTTAAATGTGCTCCAGCTGTAACCTTACATTTTTCTCTTCATGCATAACGAAGAGCGCTGGCAGAGATGAGAATGGCGGGTGGGTTTGTATTGAAGGGCCTAAGGACAACCAGTAGAAGAGTCACTTTGGTGAGCAGCTTGTACTTAGTGATCGGTTCAGTCACCCACAGTTTGATTGCGAGGCGAGCAATAATCTTATCAATAGTTACTCCTCAGTCAAACAGATTTTTCGATAGTTTTCCCAAACTAAGCCTCAGCAAGTGAGTTGACATCCAGTGGAGCGACACTTACAGATCACAGGCAGGGTAGCCTACATGGCTGACTTAGTGATGATACCTAGAAAAATGTTGCACAGAAGAACGTCAGACACCCAATTGACATGCACTGCACTCCACCTTGCAGCATTCTGAAAACAAGCAAACATTATCTTGAAAACCTGTTTTACAGGAGAGGCACTTCAGTAGGTGACAACAACCGACTGAGTGACCTTATATTCCTAGTCCTATATAGATTTAGTGTGTAGCATCTTTTGCACTTATGGACTGAGAAGTCCTCTTGGCATCAAATGATGCAATAAGGAAGCAGGAAAGCACAGTCCTTGGTTGAGAAGAAAATCCAGATCAAACTGAGGTGACCCCGAAATAAATGTAAAAGATTTCCCCTCAGTTGAATATCACTGGTGGCTTGCTAACTATGGTGGGCTCAGGCCACCACTAGCCGTATGGAGAAGAGAAACGCCAGTGAGCTCCCGCCAGTATTTGAGCTATAGTCTCGCTGGGTATACAGGCTGGCATGAAGAAAGCAGAAAGCACTTTTTCACTGGATGCTCTTTCCAAGAACATAGAACACACACATCGTCATCCAACCCAGGAGCTGTAATGGACTAGCGTGGGGAATGCAAGTGCTCACTACCATCAAAAGCAATCAAATTCAGAAGGTATCTGGGAACTCAGAAGACAGTGGGAAGCACAGAAGATCGCCTTTGTAGGCCACAGTGAGCTCCATTCCCTTCAACACTAGGAAAGCCATGCCATTGCAGTAGTACATCTGTATGGTGCAGATTACATGGAAGCTGATACTGGGCACACAGTGTGCAGAGTAGCCATACATTAAGATTGAGAGAACTGCTGCCCCATCCAAGGGGCTCTTTCATTGATTTCCTCCTCCTAGCTTCTCTTCTATCACTCACTCCGAACAGAAAAGGAAAGAAGAAAGAAATGCAAGGGTCTCTACCTGGAAATGGTTAAAATAAATCTCATTAGAGTGATGGCAAAAGGCATTGCCATCTATGTTTGGGCATCCAGTCCATCCTAAATCCCTTTTTATGGTGGGCAACATAGCCTAAAAGGTCCACAGAATGTAAAAGCTTAACACAAGTTATTATTCACCCACATTCTTTGCCCAACAATATACTCCTCTCTGCTCCTTGGCAACAATGAATCCCATTCTGGTTTGAAAGTGTTGAAGTGTAGAATAAAGTGCACTCCCAGAGTCTTCCTCCTATGTTGACTCCCATTCTGTTATGTTGTCTCACTTCCCCCAGTTGGACCAAGTGCATGTTGTTTTATTGTGCTGGCCAAAGTGGGCTATGTCTCATTAGAACATTAGAATGTGGAGCACTCCATTGTAGACAATTTAGTGCTCCGTGCTTCTATGGGTTGGTAAAGGCCCGCAGAGCAACATTCCAATGTTGTTTAAACAAAGGCCTCTGGGGGCCCTAGGGGATTTCATTCCCCTCGGGCTTCGAGACAACTTTGTTTAATTTGTTAGAACATTCTACTCTCTAGTGGCAGAATGTTCTAATAGTCTTATAGCCCTTGGAAGCTGGGCTATTAAAGTCCAACTCGGGCCTTTAGTCCTGGAACGGGCCTTTAATAGCCGGTATAGCCCGCTACGACGGGCTATAAGGCTCTATTATTGAATGCATTGTCTTACTCATTTATTGCCCCCGAGGATGCCTTGGTCACTCTCATTCCCCGAAAATCTCTGTATGGACCACACCACATACCATTCAGACCTGTGGGCAATTGTCCAAAGCTCTTGCAAGACTTATTTCTTCCTGATTCCTTCATTCTAATTTTGACTCGAGCCTCTATATTCAAATCTACCCATTCTGCCCTTCATCCAGTCGATTTATGCTTGCTGAGGCCGCTGGATTTAAAGTCATCAAAAGATTCAGGTTGCATTTTTAAGAATCAGAAGCGAATAAACCCTGAGGGAAAAGTGTAATGAAGGAACATCAAAAGTGTTCCTCAAGTCAAGGAACAGAGCTGAATAAGCGCACTTCATTTATAAGTTCCACATTCTTAAACAGCACCCATGGCCACAGAAAGAAATAATACTTAATACTCTCTGAAGCCACCATGCATTGAACAGTTGTTGTGGAACTATACTAAGGCATAATTATAGGCTAAGACCCTACTGTAATCAAAATAAGGCCCTGACTAATGAGTCATACAAGTAGATTTAGATATGTATCACTTGCTGGTTTTAGCAGGTGGCATTTACTGTCAACATCAAATTAAGAAATGAAGGGCTATATTAAGTTTGAAGGGGAGCACCATACACCAATTTCTGGAACAAACCTCAACTATAACTTGTGTTGGGGAACCCATTGATTTTGTCATTTTGAATCTATTGCGCAAAGGCAATCACTTGTTCCTACTGCTGAGAGGATATATCTATCTATATATATATATATTCACAGAAAAAACCATAGGTTATAGTGGATATATAGTTAGGAATTTGCACTTACAAAACCTTGAAAATTCAATGAAAAAACCATTGGTTTTAGGCCATATATAGTTAGGGATTTGCATTTACAAAACCTTATTTTACTCGCATAAAACCATTGAAATTCCATATATAGTTATAAGCGCTAACTATATATCGCGCACCCGCAATCCACTGCTGATGATGTCACATATTACATCATTCATGACATGGTTAGTGACATCACTGATGACATCACTGATGACATCTCAAATGACATCACTGATGACATCACTGATGACAACATCCAGTGACTGTATGTTTCTGTAAAGTTAAAATATGTCTTACATATTGAAGAATGAGTGGATCTATAAGTGTCTGGATGAAGGATTTAGTAGGTGCATGACTGACTGTATGAGTGAGTGATTAAATGTGTCTCACTGAGTGCATGAGTTAGTGACTAAACTGTTTTAATTTGTGCATCATTATATCTGTTGTTCTACAAACTGCTGCATATGTTGATCAGTAGCTATATGAGTAACTGTATGGGTTATTCATTGGTTGTCCAAGTATTTGTATGGGAAACTGAGTGTGTGTGTATGGGTGGCTGGGAGGTGTGTGACTCTGTACATAGATGTGTGAGTAGTTGATTCACTATATGTATGGATTCAAAAGTGTATGTGGAAACAGCTGTATGAGCGGTTGACTGTGCATGAGTGTATTAGTGAGTGAATGGATATCTCAGTGCTACATGTCAAAGTAAGTACATATGTAAAACACAGTACATGTGAGAGTTGACATCTATAAATAACTGTGCATAAGAGCCAGTGAATGTGTGAGTGGCTGTATGGATCATTGTGAACATGTATCAGGGATTGTATAAGAGAGTAAAGTAAATATGTGTTAGTATATGTTTGAATAAGTAAGGTGTGTATAACTATATAGTTGAGAAAATGGAGGTGTGATTGATTTTTGGCATAACTGACTAGGTGTGTGAGTAACTCCATGGATGAGTGACAGTCTGTGACTGTCTGTTTACACTGATTGTATCTAAGGTTATATTAGAGTCTGAAGAGGTTCATGGTATTATCACATGAATGATATCATCAGTGATGTTATCAGTCATGTCAAATGAGATGTTTTCAGTGATGTCATCAGTGATGTCATTTGAGATGTCATCAGTGATGTCATCAGTGATGTCACTAACCATGTCATGAATGATGTAATATGTGACATCATCAGCAGTGGATTGCGGGTGCGCGATATATAGTTAGCGCTTATAACTATATATGGAATTTCAATGGTTTTATGCGAGTAAAATAAGGTTTTGTAAATGCAAATCCCTAACTATATATGGCCTAAAACCAATGGTTTTTTCATTGAATTTTCAAGGTTTTGTAAGTGCAAATTCCTAACTATATATCCACTATAACCTATGGTTTTTTCTGTGAATTTCATTGGTTTTTTAATAGCAAATATGAAAAGCTTTAAAATGTCAAGTACGTGATAGATAAAAATATTTTCGTATTTATGCACGCTGATGTGCTTTGAACGCTGCCCCCCCCCCTCCCCTCTTTTCTCTTAGTAGTACTCTCTCTTTGCAGATACTGAACAGTAGTTAACGCAGGCCTTTGCCCCCGTTGTAATCCGTCGTGCCTGCTTGTCTCTCCATTTGATTGATTGTTATCCAAGCATTTACTGTTTTAGAATTGGTTCTCTTTGGATCATTCTCTATTTACAAACAAGCACAAAGTCGCAATACTCTGTTTAGTTTTTGCAGATAGTGAAAAATCGTGTAAAAAAATAAAAGTAATCGAGCAAAATCAGTAGGCCACTAATTGGATCTCTTTTTGACCTCGCTAAAATAGAAATATTAGGAACAACCCTTCATGAGAAATACGAAAATAGTGAGATGAACTGAGCTCCACACCATGAGGGCTGCAAGACAGCTCGACTCCGTCACCCACCCCGCCCAAAATAACGACAAACCCTATGCAAATATTAAAAATATAGACAACACACCAGCAAAGAAACAGGGTAAAACATTTTATTAAATAACTATTTACATAACTATTTTATACTTTTTATTGCCCGATCCGGCTAGCTCAATCGATCGAGCATGAAACTCATGCACTCTGATAGCAAGCGTTGCTACTGATGCTATGCAGACCAAAACTGGTTTTCAGTTTGTACATTTTTCTAGATTTTTCAATCCAAGGTTGGTTGACTTTGTAGAACGATGGCTTCAGATTTTCAACATACGGTGTGGTGGCGCGGACTGGGAGGGGGCGCTTCGCTCCTGCCCCCTCCCCAAGTAAGTTTTTCATACGTGAAAGTACGTTAATGGTTTGGGTCCCTGAGTTGCTTCAATGTCACTGCCATTCTCAAATGGCATAAGTTCTGGATGTTGGGTGCCATAGTTAAGAGTTCTGAGCAGTGCTTGTAACACTGTCTGAAGCTTATTTCCACCTACTGCAGCTTCACTATTCTCAAAGTAAGTGAGTGTCGTTTGTGGACCTGACTGCATTAGAAAACAATGTGATATGTTACCTTCCTAAACAGCTTGACGGAGGCCCCTGAGGGGCGGTGTGATGGCCATGGACTCGGAGAAGACGCTTGGCTCCGACACCCTCCCCAAGTCTTATAGCACTGGTGTAGCCTGAGATCGCCCCCGACATAAGCGGCCGGCTCCCGGGGTCCGGCGGAACTTTTTGCCTTTTGATGACTCTTCAATTCTGGACCTTGTCCCACAATCCGTTTGACCTGAAGACACGCTGTAGTGGGGCGCCCCTTTACCGTTTCAGTTGCCATTCCGCCCGCTTTTGCTACACTGTGCCTCTTCCGCCATTCTGCTGTTTACCGCCCGCTCTTGCGACTACAGCGTCTCGCTCATCATGTAGTTGAGTTGCTCCCGCTCTTGCGGTGCAGCGATAGGCGGCTGCCACAGGACTCTCAAAATGGCGGCCGGCTCTTCGGTTTTGGGCCTGGTCCACTAAAATGGCCCTGGGACACCTTTGAACTCGGACGCTTCCCTGATAGGGCTTGGGTCCCATTCTCGAAAGCGTCCCCTCAGCCGTGAAGATTCTACAAAAGTCTTGGGGGCCTCCGACTCCCGCAGGCTTCTGGTGGGGAGCGGCTGCCATGATTGCTCGTGGAATGGCCACGACGGAGCTACGAGATGGTAGTGCTCTCATGCTGACGCCGGCTTTAGTCTGAAACATCCAGAAACACTGTAGACTACCAATTCGATCAGTTCCAGTAGCGCCCCAACATGACCCGGAAGAGAAGAACTTGCCCTCCCCTCTTTGACTGATGGTTCTTCTTGCCTGTCCCCTCTGTTGTCATTTAACAGAACTTTTTGGACTGCTGAAAGGGGTTGTGTTCCGAACGCTGGTTGGTGGAGACATTTTGACTATATTCTTGACCTACGTTGTCGCGTAATGCGTTATATGACACGCCGCGTTAGCGCACCCGGAAGTGATCCGAGGCGCGGCGCGCAGCGCGTAACGTAAGCATAACAGGTCATGTGACTTGTTAATAAAACTTTTCATTGGTTCTTTTTGCTTTTGTTATTTTAATGATGAAAAGCTTGGTCATATGACCTAAAAATTACGCTTTTTATTGTTTTCGAACATTATTTTTTTTAAAACATATATGTTACAATATTCCAGGCTAATGTACTTTCCCGGAAAATTTACAACTGTCCTGCAAGTAAAATATATTCCTTTTTCAAGAAAAAGGTCGTTTCTTCATTCCATGACGGAGCCGTTGAGTAAAAGAGACTCGGCCTGCTGTCTTAGTCGCCGATACGCCTGATTATCAGATTCTTATCGATCATTTTATGTTGCAGAAATGAAAAACACAACTGCCCTTGACCATTTATCTTTACTGCGTTCCTACATATTATACCTTTTATCCGTCATGTAATTGGACTGCTTTATTTCACTTGCCTTTTACTGATTCGAAAACAGTGACTAAAAGTAAAAACTTTACCAATTTAAATACTACTACCGTGTTTTGTTTTAAAAACCTTTATTGTGAAAATGTCAGTATACAAATACGGGCCTATAACCACGTGGGCCGGCCACGGAGCAAACTGAAATCGTATATGATGAGGAGACATTTACACTGAAGAGGAACGTAACGAGCGGGCCATTAGGTTGCAAGAACAAAGGTGCCTAACAGTTGCGGAATCGGTGGACGTACATTTTGTAATTAAAATACGACAGGGCCACTTACAATAACATTTTCTAGATATACATTTGCGGGCAAGGAGTTACGAGTCCCATTTATACCGGCGCCATTTTGTGCGAGGCCGGGCAGGTCCAAGATATAGTCAAAATGTCTCCACCAACCATCGGCCAGACCAGAACCCCTTTCGGCCCTTTATGCTACAAGATGGTGTCTTCCATTCAGAAAATATTGTTGGCAGCATTTTGAAAGGAAACAAAAACAGCCGTTCTCCTAGTGAGTTTCACATTGTTACATTTAGGAAGAATGTTGAAGAGTAGTATATGGAAAATCTGAAGCCATTTTTCTACAAACTCTCAATCAGACTTGGATAGAAAAAAAAATCCTGAAGAATGTACAAACTGAAAACCAATTTTTGTCTGTATGGCATCAACAGCAACGCTTGAGTCAGCTTTGTGTCAAGCCGCCATTTTCATTCAATCAATAGCGTCCCCCTGCACACATTCAGGGACCTGGTCGTGTCTTCAGATGAAACGGATTGTAGGAAAAGAAGCAGAAAGGAAAAGGAAAAAAGTTCAGTCGGACCTCGGGAGCCGGCCGCCTATGTCATGTGCGACCTTTGGCCACACAAGGGCAATAGTGAAGCTGCAGCAGGTGCAAATAAGCTTCAGACAGTCTTACAAGCACTGCTCAGAAATCTCAACTGAGGCACTCAACATCCAGGACTTGCCATTCGGATCTTGGCGCCTTGTGCTGGTTCCGACCTATTCACACATCGGTCCACTACTGACATCACCTCATAAGCCAACGGGGCACCCCACGCCGACTTTCGGCGCAGCATTGTAGGATGGCCACACCAGTGCGGCAAATTGCTGGACACAACCTCGGTGCCATCCGGATCTCGGCGCGTTCGACTCACTGTACCGCAAGAGTGACCGCAACTCAGCTGGACACGCCGTCTTTCGGCGCAGCATTGTAGGATGGCCACACCAGTGCGGCAATTTGCTGGACACCACCCCGGTGCCATCCGGATCTCGGCGCGTTCGAGTCACTGTACCGCAAGAGTGACCGGAACTCAGCTGGACACGCCGTCTTTCGGCGCAGCATTGTAGGATGGCCACACCAGTGCGGCAATTTGCTGGACACCACCTCGGTGCCATCCGGATCTCGACGCGTTGTGCTGCCTTCGGCCTATTCGCACATCGGTCCGCTACTGACGCCGCCTCACGTGCCAACGGATTTTCTACGCTTTTTGTAGCCCTATGCCGCAGAACAGGTCATGTGACTTGTTTATAAAACTTTTCATTGGTTCATTTTACTTTTGGTTTCCTAAAGATGGAAGGTTTGGTCATATGACCTAAAAATAACACTTTTCATTGGTTTAGAACATTTTTTTTTCCCAAACGATGAAAGCCCCACCTTGTTTCTGGATCATTCAGACTGAAGCTGGCGTCAGCATGAGAGCACCACCATCTCGTGGCTCCGTCGTGGTCATTCCACGAGCAATCATGGCAGCCGCTCCCCACCGGAAGCCTGCGGGAGTCGGGGGCCCCCAAGACTTTTGTAGAATCTTCACGGCTGAGGGGACGCTTTTCGAGAATGGAGCCCAAGCCCTAGCAGGCAAGCGTCCGAGTTCCAAGGTGTCCCAGGGCCATTTCAGTGCACCAGGCCCAAAACCGAAGAGCCGTCCGCCATTTTAAGAGTCATGTTGCAGCCGCCTATCGCTGCACTGCAAGAGTGGGAGCAACTCAACAACATGGTGAGCGAGACGCTGTAGCCGCAAGAGCGGGCGCAACTCAGCTGGATGGCCGCCACCTGGGGAGGCCCGTTCACGCCGCCTCCCCCACGCCCCCCCCCCCCCCCCCCCGACCGCCGCACGCAAATTTTCGGAGCAGCATTGTAGGATACCAAAACCAGTGCGGCAGTTTACTGGACATCACCTGGGTGCCATCAACATCTCAGCGCGTTCTGCTGCCTTGGGACTATTCGCACAACAGACCGCTACTGACGAGGCCTCCCCCCGCACCACCCGGGACGCCCCACGCCAATTTTCGGAGCACCATTGTAGGATCCCAAAACCAGTGCGGCACCCAGGCGACATCACCTGGGTGCCGTCCAGAACTCTGCACGTTGTGCTTCCTTGGGACTATTCGCACAAAAGACAGCTTCTGACCATTGTTGCTTTTTTGGGTGAAAAATGTTTAAATGTTTTTACAGTTTTTGTTCCGTTCATTATAGTTAAAAGTTAATAAAGTTTTATAATCTTACTTTGTTGGAGTGTTATCTATTTTTTTAAAAACGGGTGAATGGGGCCTTGAATCGGGTTACTGTCATGTGTGGGCTTTGGAAGTGTGCTGCTGCAGGATCGGACATTTCAAACTCAAATGCACGTTCTTTTTCTTACCTTTCCGAAGCATGGAGCGCAATAGCAGGCAGAGAAAGGGTGATGCACGTGTTGAACACTACCTGACCTGGCAAGTTGCTGGCAGTGCCCCCCCGCCCGCTCCTGAAAGAGGGCACACACACACCGCCGCCCCGAGTACTTCACAAATCTTTAAAAGACCATGCGCTTGTTCATGAGGCTTAAATGGTTTATCACCTCTTCTAGAACCCCTGCATCGACCCTCTGACGTTTCCTGGAAAAATTACCATGTAACACAATACCAAGCCCTGTCAGCTGAAACCGCCAAGGAATCGTAGGGCATATTATCAAGGGGGTTTATCTCCGCTTTTTTGGCTTTAAAAGCCATGAAAGCGGAGATAAAATTATCTCCCTATTACCAAGCTGTCGCTAACACCAGTTAGTGACAGCTAAAAGGAGATAGCGACCATCTTTGGCCCCGCTTTGCATGTCAGTGATACTTATCACTAATGACATGCAAAGTGGCATGCCAAGATGTTAGCGACTGGAAACAGTCCCTAACATCGCTATCTCCTATTACCAACTTTTGGAGATATTCGCGCTAAGCGCGAATATCTCCAAAATCTAACACCTGCCCTGAGCAGTTCTTAGCCATGTTATCCAATGGGAGGTGGATAACATGGCTAAGAGCATTTGCTCGATAATACATGAATATCGCTGACTTTTCTGCGATAATAGCAAAGTTTATCTGCGATAAAAATCGCCGATGTGCGGCGATAATTTTTGTCTCTAAACAAGTTAGAGACAAAAATTATCGCTAGTTGTTCGTAATATGCCCCCGGGTTTTTGCTTGCAGAAATCGGAAGGCGGGAGACTTGCACTGAAATCAGTAGTCACACGCCTGAATCGGGAGGGTTGGCATGTCTGAATTCTCTACAGCTGGGGCCATAAACTACATCCGCAGGGGTAGGTGATAGCCTGGGACCAGCCTGGCATCTAAAATGGCTGCCGTGCACGACAAAATTGTGGCATTGGAAAAAAGGCAAGATGGCGCAGCCGCTGGAAGAGATGTATCAACATATATGAGCCTCCTCAGCCACCCTCAGGAAACATAGGGGATTAGGATACGTCTCCCGCACCCCCTTATACCTAGTAATTTAATTAACGAAGCACAAAATGGCGAATTCCCGTTTCGCTACCAGTTTGCTGCCCAGTTCGCGGCCCGTGAAGCGCTTCTACCGTGAAAAATCATTTTTTTTTTATTTTCCCCACGGGACCCTTTAATAACCCCAACAACATTCCTAGGGGGTCAAGAGGGGGATACCTTGCCCCCTTTCATTAAATTCCCCCTTCGTTTTTCACCTCTTCTTCTTTCTCGATCCTACCGAGAGATAAGATGGCGGCCGCTCCGGACTGTCACGCAGCCAAAAAAAAAAAAGCTCACGCACAGCCGCTGGAAGAGATGTATCAACATATATGAGCCTCCTCAGCCACCCTCGGGAAACATAGGGGATTAGGATACGTCTCCCGCACCCCCTTATACCTAGTAATTTAATTAACGAAGCACAAAATGGCGAATTCCCGTTTCGCTACCAGTTTGCGGCCCAGTTCGCGGCCCGTGAAGCGCTTCTACCGTGAAAAATCATTTTTTTTTTTATTTTCACCACGGGACCCTTTAATAACCCCAACAACATTCCTAGGGGGTCAAGAGGGGGATACCTTGCCCCCTTTCATTAAATTCCCCCTTCGTTTTTCACCTCTTCTTCTTTCTCGATCCTACCGAGAGATAAGATGGCGGCCGCTCCGGACTGTCACGCAGCCCAAAAAAAAAAAGCTCACGCACAGCCGCTGGAAGAGATGTATCAACATATATGAGCCTCCTCAGCCACCCTCAGGAAACATAGGGGATTAGGATACGTCTCCCGCACCCCCTTATACCTAGTAATTTAATTAACGAAGCACAAAATGGCGAATTCCCGTTTCGCTACCAGTTTGCGGCCCAGTTCGCGGCCCGTGAAGCGCTTCTACCGTGAAAAATCATTTTTTTTTATTTTCCCCACGGGACCCTTTAATAACCCCAACAACATTCCTAGGGGGTCAAGAGGGGTATACCTTGCCCCCTTTCAATAAATTCCCCCTTCGTTTTTCACCTCTTCTTCTCTCTCGATCCTACCGAGAGATAAGATGGCGGCCGCTCCGGACTGTTTAGAATGTTGACAGACACCGGAGAGCCAATCAGCTTTCTGCGCGCAAAGTTCCGAAACGCGAAAAGTACGCGAACGGGATCGCTGCCCGGAGCGCTGTTACAGATATATATCTTGATTTAAACGTTAATTTCTCAAAATCCACTGAAGCACATATATTGAGACCTAGCAAAGGCACATTGGGCTAACAGTCCCTACAATTTTGCCAAGTTTCGTGCAAATCCATTCAGCCGTTCGAGCTAAAAGTGAATCCAACCGCCCTATGGAAAACTCAATGTTAAAAACGCGTTTTGGGACCCCCCTTTTTTCTCAGCCCCCCCTTGACGAAACCCCACCAAATTTTCAGGGGCTGCTCAGAAACAAAATGTGCCATTTTCCTGAAAATTTCAGCCGATTCCGTCCACAAACGCCAAAGTTATTAGACATAGAATTTTCAAAAGTTCCATAGACAAATAATCCTAACTATATATACCTACTGGCGATAGCCAGTAGGTAATATATATATATATATATATATATATATATATATATATATATATATATATATATATATATTCACTGAAAAAAACATAGGTTTCACACCAGTTATAGTTAGGAATTAGCATTTAAAAAACCTATTAAATTCACTGAAAAAACCATAGGTTTCCCACCAGTTATAATTAGCTGGAAATTTTATTGACATAAAACCATTGAAATTCCCACGTTATGGTTAGTTGGACTCACTATAACTTGCGCGCCTGCAATGCACTGCTGATGACGTCACATATTACATCACTCATGACATGGTCAGTGACATCACTCATGACATCACTGATGACACCATCCAGTGAATGTGTGTCTTTCTGAAAAATATTTTTTTTAATATGTATTTGTAAAGTACGATGGAAGAATAAATGGTTAAATAAGTGTGTAAATGGATGTTTGTTTTTAAAAGAATTGATTGGTTAACTGCCTTATTAAGTGTATCTTAGTGAATACATATATTAGCAAGTAACTTTTATATATTGAAATGTATGTATCAGTGTTTCACTTTGTGTATAAGTGGCTGTATGGGTTGGTGACTGACTCACTGTTTGTATGTGTTTTGAAGACAGCATATGTATAGGGCTGTATGGATGTATGAGTGTGTATATGTGTATGTTAGTGAGTAAACTACTGTCTCACTATTGTCTTTTTCAGTAATGACATATGTTTTAATCTAGTATATGTGAGTATTGATTTATAAAAGTGAGTATATGTGAGAGTGAGAGATTATAAGAGTTCCTGTTTAAATTAGTATGTGTTTATGTAAGTGATTGTTTAAGAGAGTAAGTATGTGTAAGTATTCTTAGAAGTAAAGTGGTAGTGTGTGTATTGCTGTATATGCAAATAAATGAATGTTCATTAGTTTTTTTGCATGTGTGAATATGTGTGTGAGTAACTTTTGGATGACTGACGAAGTGTAACAGGATGTATAGGTGTATCACTACATATAATGAGTGAGTATATGTATGAGTGACTATATAGAACTGTTTGTGAATGAGTGGATGTGTATATAGATGGTGGAATTACTGAATTGTTTGTTGTAACTGGTATGGGTATCTCCACTTTTTTGAAAATGTTAAATACTATTCTTAAATATGTGTTTCAAGGCTTACATTACACTGAAAGGAGGTCTCTCACTCTGCCACAAGGATGGTGTCATCAGTGATGTCATGAGTGATGTCACTGACCATGTCATGAGTGATGTAATATGTGACGTCATCAGCAGTGCATTGCAGGCGCGCAAGTTATAGTGAGTCCAACGAACTATAACGTGGGAATTTCAATGGTTTTATGTCAATAAAATTTCCAGCTAACTATAACTGGTGTGAAACCTATGGTTTTTTCAGTGAATTTAATAGGTTTTTTAAATGCTAATTCTTAACTATAACTGGTGTAAAACCTATGGTTTTTTCAGTGAATTTCATAGGTTTTTTAAATGCTAATTCCTTTCTATATCGAGTTTCTAACCTATGTTTTTTTTTACAATTTGCTGTTTTGTGTAAGTATTTTTGAGTTTTTTTTAATATAATTATTTCCTGGGGCGCTCTGGGTGCGCGCTCCGGTAAGCTCTCCGGTAAGCTCTCCGGTAAGCTCTCCGGTAAGCTCACCGGTAAGCTCTCCGGAAAGCGCACCCAGAGCGCTACTTTTGTTCGTGAAAAAAATATAAATGAAAAGTTAATAATAACGCAAAACATTTCGTACCATACAAATAAAGGCAGTTTTTTTTATAAGGAAAATGATTATGCATTTCCGTAAAACTATGATGACGTCACTTCGGCGCGCAACGTAAGCGCCCCCGGAAGCGCCTACGTTCGCGCCGCGTGTGCGCCCCGGAAGCGCCTACGTAAGCGCCGCATGTGCGCCTCCGGAAGCGCCTACGTTCGCGCCGCGTATGCGCCCCGGAAGCGCCTACGTTCCCGCCGCGTGTGTGCCCCCGGAAGTGCCTACGTTCGCTCCGGTGCGCGCAGCGTCAGCGCGTCAAGTCATGTGACCTTAAAATAACACTTTTCATTGGTTGCTAACAGTTTTTTTTACAAAGAATGAAATCCCCACCCATTTCCTTCCCTTCTTCTTTCACTTTTGTGACTGCAAGACCTGCCTTCTTGCTCCTGGATATTTCTTGGTTTTACCATGGCTGCCAGAGAATCCAGCAGTGATGAAGAACCTGAATTCATCAATGAAGAGCCTCCTCAACGAAAGGTTAAGGAACATTTTATTTGGAAATTTTTTAAAATCCCACCTAACCAAAAAAAGGTGAATGCTCCAAAAGTGGAGTGCAGAATCTGCAAAGAAGTGCTGTCACGGGGTAACCCCTTAAAAAAATACTCATTTGGAAACTTCACGATGATCCGACATGTGGAGAGGAAGCACCCCCAGAATTTTGCCCGGGAAAGTGTCAGGGCTCTGGCACAAGAGGTTCCCAGTGATGGGGCCTCTACATCCACCGGAGGAGCAAATTCTTCTGGGAGGGGGAGAGCACAAGAGCTGGTTCCGAACATTCAACCTGCTTTTAACCATGGTGCCCTCAGATGCAGATACTGCAACCAACTGCTTACCTTTGGAGAACAAAGTGTACAGCTCATGGTTCGAGCATTAGAAAACCATCGCTGTCCTTCCCACCCCTAATTTTTTTTGTTTGTTTTGCTCCTGTTGAGCAGTTTCCATTCCCTATTTTTGTTCCTGTTTAGAAAAAAGAAGAAAACAAAAAGTTCTTTTCAGAACTACCTCCAATTCTCATCAAAGAGCTATATTCTTAAAAAAATGAAAAAGAGTAAGTGAAATAGAGTGCATTGATAATGGAAAGGAAAATGAGTAAGAAAGGACAGAAAGGTATGAGAGGAGAAAGGAAGTGAAGTAGGAGGACTGAAAGAAGGTGAGTGTTAGGAAAGAAAGAAAGGAGAAGAAGAGTGAATATGGGGAATGTTGATATTCAAAGAAAATGTTGAAAAGGAACAGGGGTGTGGAAGGATAAGAAAAGATGCATTGCTGGAGTTGAAGGCAGAAGGCCTCATTTATGAAGCCATGCGTCACTTTAACGCCACCAAAGCATCACTTTTTGTGACGCATCAGTCCAATAAAAAATGCACCTTATTTATTCATATTTACAAAGTGGCGCATCTAGGTGAATGCGTCACTTTGTAAACCCCTGCGCCACATTATTCCTATGTCAGATGCAATGTATGCAAAAGGGACATATTGACGCAGGAAAGGGTCGTAGAGGTGACACAGTGAATATACTGGAGGCCTCATTTCTGAAAAGTGGCGCATCGCTGCGTGAAAACAGCGATGCGTCACTTTTCTTTTCGCACTCCTTACGACATTCCAGATGTGTCATATTTAATGTATGACGAATCATGTCGCAAGGAGTTACAGATACATCAGTATTTCTGACGTATCTGTAAACACAAAAGTGACGCATTGCTGAATTGCGTCACAAAATTGACGCAACTCCAGTAATGCGTCCTTTCACATGGGGAAAGCACCATGTGAAAGGTCTTGCGTCAGTCTTACACCTGCTCTGAGGCAGGCGCAAGATTTTGACGCAACAGCATCCTAAAAGTGACGCAGTGAAATCTCATAGATTTCACTGCGTCGCTATTACGAAGCTTTTTGCGGGGGAACGCCTCCTCTGCATACATTATACCTGACGCAGGTATAATGTGGCGCAGGGTTTTAAAAAGTGACCCATCTACCTAGATGGGTCACTTTTTAAATATAGCGCAACGAGGCACATTTTTTTACACCGCTGGTGCGATGCGTCACTTTTCTGTGCGCACTCCGTACAACATTCCAGATGTGTCATATTTAATGTATGACGAATCATGTTGCAAGGAGTTACAGATACGTCAGTATTTCTGATGTATCTGTAAACACAAAATTGACGCATTGCTGGAGTGCGTCACAAAAGTGACGCAACTCCAGTAATGAGTCCTTTCACATGGGGAAAGCACCTTGTGAATGGTCTTGCGTCAGTTTTACACCTGCTGTGAGGCAGGCGCAAGATTTTGACGCAACAGCATCCTAAAAGTGACGCAGTGAAATCTCATAGATTTCACTGCGTCGCTATTACCAAGCTTTTTGCGGGGGAACGCCCCCTCTGCATACATTATACCTGACGCAGGTATAATGTGGCGCAGGGTTTTAAAAAGTGATCCATCTACCTAGAAGGGTCACTTTTTAAATATAGCGCAACGAGGCGCGTTTTTTTACACCGCTGGTGCGATGCGTCACTTTTCTGTGCGCACTCCTTACAACATTCCAGATGTGTCATATTTAATGTATGACGAATCATGTCACAAGGAGTTACAGATACGTCAGTATTTCTGACGTATCTGTAAACACAAAAGTGACGCATTGCTGGAGTGCGTCACGAAAGTGACGCAACTCCAGTAATGCGTCCTTTCACATGGGGAAAGCACCTTGTGAATGGTCTTGCGTCAGTCTTACACCTGCTGTGAGGCAGGCGCAAGATTTTGACGCAACAGCATCCTAAAAGTGACGCAGTGAAATCTCATAGATTTTACTGCGTCGCTATTACCAAGCTTTTTGCGGGGGAGCGCCCCCTCTGCATACATTATACCTGACGCAAGTATAATGTGGCGCAGGGTTTTAAAAAGTGACCCATCTACCTAGATACGTCACTTTTTAAATATAGCGCAACGATGCGCATTTTTTTACACCGCTGGTGCGTCACAAAAAGTGACGCACAGGCGGCGCAAAACTGTCGCAAGGCCTTCATAAATAAGGTCCTGGATTTTCCCCGTGCTTCGCTCCCCGGTGCGCTTCCCGGTGCGCGTACCGGGCGCTCCCCCTGCGCAAATCGAAAAAAAATATTTTTTTTAAATGCCCCGCGGGACCCTATTTTAGCCCCCACATTAAACCTAGGGGGTCAGGAGGGGGTCTACCCTGCCCCCTTATAGTCATTTCTCCCTTTTTTTATGTCACCTCTTGTGTCTCGATCCTACCGAGACACAAGAAGGCGGCCGCTCCGGACTGTTTCGAATGTTTACAGACACCCGTGAGCCAATCAGCTTTGCGCGCGCAAGTCTCGTGTCGCGCCTGGTGCGCTCCCCGGTGCGCGCACCGGAGCGCGCCTATAGATATATATATTTTTTTTAACCTAAATTACTCAAAATCCACTGGAGCACATATCTTGAGACATAGCAAAGGCACATGGGGCTACCAGTCCCTACAATTTTGCCAAATTTGGTGGAAATCCATTCAGCCGTTCGGGCTAAAAGTGAAATCGACCGCCCTATGGAAATTAACATGGGGAAAACGCGTTTTGGGACCCCCCTTTTATCTCGGCCCCCGCTTGACGAATCCCCCCCAAACTTTCAGGGCAGGAACGGAACGCCGCAAGGCCATTTTGAGAAAATTTTCAGTCAGATTCGTCAACCGGCACCAAAGTTATTCCAAATAGTATTTTGAGATTTAACATTGAAAAATAATCCTAACTATAACTACCTACTGGCGACCGCCAGTAGGTTATATATATATATATATATATATATATATATATATATATATATATATATATATAATCACTTGTTCCTACTGCTGAGAGGATATATGTGGGTCACTTACAATAAAATCACTGCCCACTTGAAATACCTCGGAGGTCTGTGTCTCTTTCCTCGCCTGTCTTCTGCTGCGGAGTATCAGGAAGTGGTTCGAGTTTCTCCAGATATATATATATATATATATATATATATATATATATATATATATATATATATATATATATATATATATATATATATATATATATATATATATATATATATATATATATATATATATATATATATATTTAAATACTTAGGACTTGGGGGAGGCATGCAGGGATTTTGAATCACAGGTGCAAAGCATTGTGGATATTGGGGTCCTGGTAAATTTGAAAATGTGGTCATGGAATGTCCAACTCAAACACTGTGTGAAAGAGTTCAATTGCAGAACATTGAATAGAGTATGGACGTATGGACTTGTATACATGTCTGGTGCTGACTTAAATATGAGAAACAGTGGATTGCTCGCACTGAATTCTAGTGTAATTCACGAAATGGAAAAAGCACCTACAGTTTGTCCTTCCTCTCTGTCTGACATTTAAGTGTATTCAAAGCTCCATAAGCACCTGCCCCTCAAATTTGCATATGATTAAGGTCCATTCGGATTGAAACGGGTTATGCATTCTGTGCTGCTGACTTACCTGCTTGATTAAAAGAAGTTTTAAACTACTCTTGTGAGGGCTTGACTCTCATGCAGGGAATGTGCATTAGTTTTCATTGGCACACATATATGTATATATATATATATATATATATATATATATATTTATTTACTTATTTATTTTTTATACAAAGGCTTAGCTTTGTATATATATATATATCTGAGGCACTTGATTCAAAATGTAAAAATATTGTAATTGGCAATCAGAAAGAGAATGGACACTAGTTTCTGCAAAAACCAAATAGTTTTTTATCGAGAACCCTCATAGACTTCCTGGAATCGTGTCGTAGCGGTATATCTTTTTTCCGCCCCCTCAGGAGTCATGGCATAGTCATTGGGTCAACGATTAGCGTGCAGGGTGCCTGCCTCACCAGAGGCTACTTCCGGTATTTACAGAAGTGTCCAGAAATAAAAAGTGGGTAGAATTTTTTTTTAAATTAATGACTAGATCAAAAATGGACTTTATTAACAAGAGAAGACTAATCACTAAACTTTAAAAAACCATTGTGATATATTGGTAGTCGAGTTATTGAACTACCATATCGTTTTCAAAAAAGTGTCGACATTTTTCAGCTCTCGGGGCCCTACAGGGTCAGGGGAGCTTTCGTCAGGACAAGGACAAATGAACAAACATACATGAAAGTACACACACTATTTGTGTGGTTCGAATATTGATAACATGGAATTTCCAAGCTGTGTTCAAAAAAAGGAAAGAAGAAACCAACAAACAGTGAGTTGGATTGTGTGTGAGGCACGGCATTCTAGAGCACACATTATGTACAAAGCATGATTAATGCTGTATCAGACTACTCTTATTGTAGAAGTAATCTAGAAGATAGTTAAAAAAGGAGAAATAGCAGGTCTAAAAATAAGTACGGGGAGTGGGAAACAGCCAAATTACTGTTAGGTTATCAATGTCTTAGAGACGGATATCATGCATAAGTCTTTACATGGTGACCGAGTTGGAGCAGAACATAGGTTGGTGATCATGATTCAAATCTCTGTTCTAAGACCACATCATACAACAGGCAATCAGTGACTGTTTATAATTGCCGCGTTACAAGTATCCAAAGGATACCCAATCATTCATTAAAGCTTTACCTTTTTAGTAGAGTTATTTGGCATCAACAGGGACTGGGAGTCGCTCCTGGAGTTTTACTACGTGGGAGACAACACAGGGTCTATGGTTATTAGTAGAGGCGTTCTTACCTGGTTGTTGCAGGAAATGTCAGGAAACGCCATTCTTACCCATGCGGCCCGGATTTCGTGCCTAGTGCCGACTCTGCTCCTGGTTCAGGGTGGGTCAGAACTCTCTGCGCTTATATACTAGTCGCAGACACTAAAAAAGGACTAATGGTTGGAAATGTAATAGACATTGTAAGATGGCGGACTCTCTGATGGAGTATTCAAATGTAGTTAACCGAACTGATGCCAAGGAATGTGGTCATTCATACCTATTACGTCAGTTCTCAACCGATCAACCCATCTCTGTTCTTTGTTAAACAAGACTTGTTCTGCATTGTGATCTTTGAAATCGAGCATTTCTAGAACTGTCCATTTTAGATCATCGCACGTATGACCAGCTTCTACGAAATGGGCACATAGTTTGGTCATGCTCTTTTTCAGCCTCACGTTGCTCCGGTGTTCTCCTATACGGAGTTTGACTTTGCGGCAGGTCATACCGATATATTGTTTTTGGCAGGGAATTGTAATTAGGTAAATCACATGTGTGGAATTACAATTTGTATGACTCCTTTGTGTCCAGAGTAGCTTGTCATTCAGTTGGAGAGTTTTGGTGCAAGTGGTGAATTTGCAGACCCCACATGTGCCACATGGGTAATGCCCAGTGACTGGTATCATATTGATGTCTCTGATGTTTGACCTAGGTGAAGGTTTTTTGGGTCTCGTGTGAACAAGAACGTCTTTTATGTTTTTCGTTCTTCTGTTGGCAAACCTTGGTTTAGGCCAGTTTAAGTTACCAGAAGTGAGTATTTGCCATTTTTTCTTGATAAGTTTTTGAACTTCATAGGTGGCAGGGCAGTAGGTGGTTACACAGGTAACGAGATCTTTCACTGGTTCTTTAGTCGTACTATGTAGCAGACATTCTCTCGGCTGGTGTTTAGCTCGTTTCGCGCATTTCTTTATTATTGCCGGTGTGTAGTTTCTTATCTTCAATTTCTGACTCAGTTCCTCGGCTTGTTTTTTATAGTCAGTTGTTTTGCTGCAGTTACGTTTATGTCTCAGAAATTGGCTGTACGGAAGGTTATCTCGTAACGGCCGGGGGTGGTAACTGTAGTATGACAGCAGGCAATTTTTGGCCGTTGGCTTCGTGTAGGTTTTGGTTTCAAGTTTGCCATTCTCAGAGAAAATGGTCAGATCCAGGAAATCAATTGTTGTTCTGCTGGATGTGAAAGTGAATTTTAGCCAGGGGTCTCTGCCATTCAGCCAGTCTATGAAGATGGTTAGATCCGATGCGCGAAACGAGCTAAACACCAGCCGAGAGAATGTCTGCTACATAGTACGACTAAAGAACCAGTGAAAGATCTCGTTACCTGTGTAACCACCTACTGCCCTGCCACCTATGAAGTTCAAAAACTTATCAAGAAAAAATGGCAAATACTCACTTCTGGTAACTTAAACTGGCCTAAACCAAGGTTTGCCAACAGAAGAACGAAAAACATAAAAGACGTTCTTGTTCACACGAGACCCAAAAAACCTTCACCTAGGTCAAACATCAGAGACATCAATATGATACCAGTCACTGGGCATTACCCATGTGGCACATGTGGGGTCTGCAAATTCACCACTTGCACCAAAACTCTCCAACTGAATGACAAGCTACTCTGGACACAAAGGAGTCATACAAATTGTAATTCCACACATGTGATTTACCTAATTACATGTCCCTGCCAAAAACAATATATCGGTATGACCTGCCGCAAAGTCAAACTCCGTATAGGAGAACACCGGAGCAACGTGAGGCTGAAAAAGAGCACGACCAAACTATGTGCCCATTTCGTAGAAGCTGGTCATACGTGCGATGATCTAAAATAGACAGTTCTAGAAATGCTCGATTTCAAAGATCACAATGCAGAACAAGTCTTGTTTAACAAAGAACAGAGATGGGTTGATCGGTTGAGAACTGACGTAATAGGTATGAATGACCACATTCCTTGGCATCAGTTCGGTTAACTACATTTGAATTCTCCATCAGAGAGTCCGCCATCTTACAATGTCTATTACATTTCCAACCATTAGTCCTTTTTTAGTGTCTGCGACTAGTATATAAGCGCAGAGAGTTCTGACCCACCCTGAACCAGGGGCAGAGTCAGCACTAGGCACGAAATCCGGGCCGCATGGGTAAGAATGGCGTTTCCTGACATTTCCTGCAACAACCAGGTAAGAACGCCTCTACTAATAACCATAGACCCTGTGTTGTCTCCCACGTAGTAAAACTCCAGGAGCGACTCCCAGTCCCTGTTGATGCCAAATAACTCTACTAAAAAGGTAAAGCTTTAATGAATGATTGGGTATCCTTTGGATACTTGTAACGCGGCAATTATAAACAGTCACTGATTGCCTGTTGTATGATGTGGTCTTAGAACAGAGATTTGAATCATGATCACCAACCTATGTTCTGCTCCAACTCGGTCACCATGTAAAGACTTATGCATGATATCCGTCTCTAAGACATTGATAACCTAACGGTAATTTGGCTGTTTCCCACTCCCCGTACTTATTTTTAGACCTGCTATTTCTCCTTTTTTAACTATCTTCTAGATTACTTCTACAATAAGAGTAGTCTGATACAGCATTAATCATGCTTTGTACATAATGTGTGCTCTAGAATGCCGTGCCTCACACACAATCCAACTCACTGTTTGTTGGTTTCTTCTTTCCTTTTTTTGAACACAGCTTGGAAATTCCATGTCATCAATATTCGAACCACACAAATAGTGTGTGTACTTTCATGTATGTTTGTTCATTTGTCCTTGTCCTGATGAAAGCTCCCCTGACCCTGTAGGGCCCCGAGAGCTGAAACATGTCGACACTTTTTTGAAAACGATATGGTAGTTCAATAACTCGACTACCAATATATCACAATGGTTTTTTAAAGTTTAGTGATTAGTCTTCTCTTGTTAATAAAGTCCATTTTTGATCTAGTCATTAATTTTAAAAACTTTCTACCCACTTTTTATTTCTGGACACTTCTGTAAATACCGGAAGTAGCCTCTGGTGAGGCAGGCACCCTGCACGCTAATCGTTGACCCAATGACTATGCCATGACTCCTGAGGGGGCGGAAAAAAGATATACCGCTACGACACGATTCCAGGAAGTCTATGAGGGTTCTCGATAAAAAACTATTTGGTTTTTGCAGAAACTAGTGTCCATTCTCTTTCTGATTGCCAATTACTCACATAGGGGAACCGAATGGACTCCATATCCTCTTCCCTCCCTTTTTGATATTGAATGTAAAAATATTGTGTCAAGCTTTAAAGAGCAGGGATACTGTCAAAACACCATCAATTAGGCAGTTAAAAGAGTTCAACGGGTCTCTGGACAGAGTGTATTATATCCCGGCAATATATCTGAGCCCAGTGAGGATGATACTGTAAGATTTATTACAATCTTCTCTAATAAATCCAAAATTATAAGGAATATTCTAAAACAATTCTGGCACATCCTGAATACTGATGAGATTTGAGCAAATACCTGGGTAATTTTCCAAAAATCACATATAGAAAAAGAAAATCACAGAAGAGCAATTTAAGCCACAATATGGTCAATGACACAAGTTCAAACAGAGGTATAAGCAAACATTTTATTTTTTATTTTCTAAGAAGTGCAAGGCATGTAAAAAACAGTTCTAACACGTCCACGTTCATTATTACTAATACATCCAGGGAATTTGTGATCAGAAAGATGTTAACCTGTAATTCTGATTACTGTATCTACTGTTTGCCCCTGTAATAAGATGTATACAAGGCGCACAATTTATAAATATAAAAAAGCAGGTCCTGCAAAACATACGGGCGATTGGTCACAATGATAAGCAATTCGCATTTTGTAGATTGGCATCTTCAGAATAGTGACTTACTTCAGCTTTTAGTAGTGAACAGAACTGAACTTGATATTAGAGGGGACAAAAGAGAGAGCCAACTGCACAGACTAGATTCTAAGTTTATTCTTGATTTTGATACTTTAACCCCAAAGGGATTCAATTCTCAGGAGGAAATGGCAGTACATTTGGGTTAATATGCTTCCGTAAATTGTACCTTTACTGCTTCTTTTTGCAGCGTCTTGAGTGTTGAGGATCTTAACCCTTGAGTTTAACAATTTTTTTATTTTGTTTCATTCAGGGGCACTGTGGTGTCTTCATTTGACCTGATGTGAACATTTTCAGCTAAGCACATTATATTCTTATAATATGATATGTTTTTGTTAAGTGCTATGTAGAAGTTGACATTTGTTTTATCTTCATAAATTGCCCACTAGGGCTTGAATGATGTATAATTTAAATATTACATGTTCATAAAAGGTTTATCACTCATGTATTTTGCTGTGATATGGTTGGGGGTGAAGGGGCTTGCCATTTATTTAATGTTCATAGATTACTTTTATTAAAAAAAGTACTAGCAACATGATGGAGCATGATTATTTAATTATTATTTAATATTGCTCGATCAAATCTGCTAAAGTGTGAAACGAACATTTGTTTAATAGATATAATTAACATTGTGAACTTGTGCTAACACATGAAAGATTTAAAACTTATTCGTAAAAGCATGCAGAAGTGTCACAACACATGTCGAGTTTCAAAAAACTGCATTGTAAAAGCACGCAGATGGGTTGCAAACTTGTGAAATTGAGCCATTCATGACATGAGAGAAACTTACTAATGTACTGTGATATTAATGCTAAAGAAATAGTGTAAAACGTAATATAAAACAATAATTATGAAAATGTTTCAAGTAAAATGATTCCTGCTTATAGTTTCCTTAACATGAAAATCCAAATAGAACAGTGTTTGCTTATTCTTACAAAATAAACGTAATCAGACTATGCTTATAAGTTTAATGTAATAATGTTTCTTATATTGTTTCTTATGTATTCTTTATTTCTCTCAATGTTTTCAATAATAGTGTGTTAATTCTTAAAATAATGACGATTTTGTGCTTTTCCATGTAGATCTTAAAGCTTGTTAATGTCTTTTCTATTGTAGGCCTCAGAAAATGTATTTAGTCCTTCAATTATTTCTAAAATGATGATCTAATTGCTTTAGCTACAAGTATTTATCACTGGAGTTTCCTTTCTACGGCTAGAATATTCTCCCTATGAATAATTGTGTGAACTTTGTTGCAAGCTAACATGAAAGCGTGCATGTGGATACGTAAAGTTTCAAGTGTACTTTCTATTTCTGAGATGACTAGATATTATACATTCTTAGAGAATTATGGACAGTGAACAAAAGTATTATGTTAGAGTTCCGGTGGATTTGGGACTGAAGAATGATCATGCCACAACCACACCATCGATCTTAACCAATAGAATCATGCAAAAATGTGAGGAAGCTACATCTGAGTGCTGGAACTGTGAATATTTTAAGGTATAATTACCCAGTGGGAAAAGATTGTGCAGTGGCTATGTTTTTTGCAATTTTTGGGCATGATATCTGACTTTCCCTGAACCGAACTTTCCTGATTTTCCCCTGCACTTCACCGGCTGGTGAAGTTGCACAGTCTATACATTTCGGCTGAAAGGTTGGCTATTTAGACTATTTCACACTGTGCTCTAGCTCATTGATCTTAGGTTTGTATGCATCTCAAATTGCATACTGATATTGTAATGTGCATTTTCTCTCTCTCTCTCCTCACGCCAGTTATTGATTTATGATGTATTTTGCTTTGTACTGTGATTTTGTTGTGATTTTACCTGTATTCATTTGAAATAAACAAAGTATTAATAATTCTAATGTAGTTTTGTGCATTGAAAAATCATCTTGAAGTTTAGATAGAGGCATCCTTTCTTATTGATAAATTTATTGACATGATATGGTTTTTTACTATTGTTGTTAGACAGGAAGTTCTTCATTACAGGTCCTCATTAAGGAATAGCATTCGTCTCTAATTATCTGAGCCCTTATTAGCTCTTACAAAGATCTTTAGGAGGACCTCATGATTTGTAAGTGGTTTTAGAGTTTCTATGGGCACAAACACTGATTATAGTACATTTGTTTCAGAGATGTTCATTGTATTGTGAATAGTTTGTGTAAATAATTACAAATTTGCACCGCTTCCTCTGAATCAGCAACATGACCTCATTTGCATCAATGGTTATATAAATTGACTGTGTCTACCTGTACATCACTTTATATTTATTTTAAATACCTGAATTTGTTTACATTAGTGTATCCATTAATTTGCATCCATGTTATATATTGTGTGATTTTCATTTATGTGGCCTTTAGCATGAACTAATATTTTATCATGTTAAGGATAATTTCGGCATATCATTGTGCAAATGGTATTCATCAGTTACAGTCATATACAAAATATTATTTGCTTTGTTTGATAAATATAGATATATATATATATATATGGGAGGTCATGAACTTTGTTACTTTTGAGAGACAACACACATTGTGTATTTATTATCAATAAGGGAAGAAATATTTAATGTTATCAACCTGGTAAGCTTAAAAGACAGCACAAGAATTTTTCTTTAAATGGCTGCCGTATTCTGGACAATGTGTTTATTTGCCTGTCTTTTATGTTTATGGTGTTTCACTATTTACACTGGGTTGTGATTACTCTACTCTATGACCCATGAGAAAAACTACAGCCAAAATGAGTCATGGGGAGCTGTCTTAAAAATAAACATTTGTCCAGAGCACCAGGAGTATTTGAGTTTGTTCTTGTAACATCAAGAACTTTGTAGATTTATATCTCAGAATCACTATCTTGAATTTCTTCTTATGGGAAAGTGGTTTACCAGATCATTGCTCAAATGGGTCAGAGCGCAGTGACTTTCTTTTTCACTGCAAAGTATCTGTAGTACATCTCCAGGTTTCTCTGCAAGAAGCTTCTGAGAGACCAGATAGAATAAGATGTGGGAGAAAGAAATAGGGGAGGCCCTGGTAGATTGATTTTAAATGTTTACCCATTTTTATTTCCTTGTTAGCAATTTTATCTTTTGTTCTACACACTTTGTACTCTGCTTTATGCAAGGTTTTGTTTCTCCTATTTTTGAGGATTTCCTGCATAGGTTGCTTTTAGATTTCACTTTGTGTTCTACTTTAAAAATGTCACACTAACTAACACAAAACGTCTGAGCTGCAAATGCAAGGAGAAGGAATATAAAACACTCAATACTCTGGTTTCAGTTGTTACCTGTTGTAAGATAACAATCACCAAGGGATTATAGGTTTTATTAGAGACAAGTCTGACTTAGCCCCTAATTTTTCTAAGTTGAAATGAGCATCAGTTATGTTGGGCTGATAATAATAATTGACTGAGGAATTCCAAAACAGAATTCCATATTTTGACCACTGAAGTAGGTTGTGGTCGGCCAGGGGCCCGGGACTATAATGATACGACAGTGCAGCATCCATTATTGTGTGCTTGGGGTGTCAGTGAACTCTGTTAAAGTATTAATAACTTACTCCATATCTTTTACTATGCTCAATGGAAAAATTTGGAATACCTGGGAAAGGAACCTGGCCTCAAAGTTCTGCCTGGGATTTTCATAGTTGAAAGGACTAATAATAGAGGAGTTGGCCTAATGGCTAGGGCGGTCGACCTCGAATCTGCGGAACTGGGTTTGAGTCCCGGCAATGATGGTGAACATCCTGTGATTCTGGGCAAATCCCTTAATCTCACTGTGCCTAACAAAAAAACGAATGTGTCCTCATCTAACGCAACTGGTGCAATGTAAAGTGCTCTGATACCCGATACCTTCAGGTCAAGTTCGCGCTATATAAAACTCAGTAAAAAAAATACCTAATTCTATTTAAGCAAAAAACCCAGTGCAGTTCACTGTCTTCTACATACAAGATGAAACGTAATGTGAGAATATTAGTAGGGGGAGCTGAAATTCATTTAAAGGAGAGAGGAATGAACTAGTTCACAGTTGGTGGAGTTTGAAAGTGGCAGAATAGCTCATTAGCTTCATGGCACCTATGTACTACCCCGGATTTTAGAGCAGAAAGCAATCCTTGACAGTGAAAGTGGGAGTGAGTGTGTTTGGGAATGTTCTGAAAATTGGTTTAGGTTAACCTACCAATTGCATACTAGCTATCTTTTTACAATCCCATACTTGGCTCATTGGCACTTCCAATTGCTGGGAGCACTAGAGATGACAAAGCATTCCTGCCTGTTGCAATAGGCACTTATCTGTGTCCACAGTCTAGGACTTTTCTACAGAGATGGGGTGGCCAGTATCCTGAATTAGTCCTCAGGACCATTTAGATAAGAATCAACTTCTAGAAGATGTGTGCTGGGAAGCTGTAAAGATCCTGATTACAGAGGAAGATGCTGACCCCAGATAACCCGCAACCACATACCTCACCTGCCAAAAATCCAGTTCAAAATAGCTGTAAATATAGTTCAGAAGTGTCATGTGAAGTTTAGTAAAGTCTTACTTTCAGGAAAGGTGTTTCTGCTGTCCTGTAAGGTGTTAGGGAGGACAATGTAGACTTGGAAGGTTGTGGAGGGCTCCTGGACCATTTTATCAAGAGCACTAAGGGGCATATTTACCACCCCGTTTGCATCACTCTTGCACCTTGCAATGTCTTGCAAAAGCAATACAAACTAAATATTTATTTAAACCACTCAAGGCCACCTTACGTGGTCCTGAGTAGCTTCATAAATTTTGAGTAATGCAACGCAGCACAAATCGCTGCATTACATTACTCTGTGCCAGGGAGGCATTTCCATGTGTGTTGCGTGGGTGTTCGCAAGCAACATCCATGGATTCTGATGCATTCCCACAATGAGCAGAAGTGTTGGACCTGGGATAGCACAAAAAAACCTATGTGTCCTCAGTTGAGGCGTAACGAAATATGAAATAAGAAATATATTTATTTTTCCTCGTTTTTTCCTCTTTCTATGTGTGCTGCATTCTGCATACAACTTTGTAACAATCCCAGAGATTTCTGAGAAAGAGTGCTGAATCAAATTATGATAGCTGTCTATATATCAGATGTTCTGCCCTGTCCAAGGGGTTCCTGCTTCTGGCTACTTCCTGTTCAGTGAACAATGTACATGCACCACTGCCCTCTGATGGACAGTTATGTTAATGAATATTGCTTTATTTTTCTCCATTTAATATTATCTAATTTTTAATACCACTTTTATTTGTAGCTACTATTTTTGGGGGATTTTAACATCAAAAAAAAGTATTCTAAATTAAATATGGCTTGAGCTGGTGAGACCCTTATTTCATCCCCTTATCATGGTTGAGTTGCTCTCAATTAACTTCTCACACATTTTCTCTTGATTACCTTGTGGCTCTGTCCTAATTACTAAAGGTGATCCAAGAAACCAAAAGTGTAACCTGTTTGCCTATCAGGACTGGCCTTTATGGCACAGTCCAATAGGCCATTTTCTTATATTTATATTCACCAATGTGCCCTTTTCCTCTTAAGTGGTGCAAAGTGTAGTGTACGTGAAGTGTAAATTTATTATTCTTACATTCTTTTTCAAGATACCTTTCAATCATAGAATCAGGGGTGGAACTGGGAAGCAGTCTTTCTTTTATTGTACTAGAGCATTCTAACACAAAAAATAAAATTGTTAAAGCAATAAATCAGCAGTGTTTCTAAAGTTATGTTCAGTGAATATATCAAACAATAAGCTAATAGGCATTTGAGGTCCTGAAACATAATAAAACGCCTTTAGCAACTCATTTATGAAACAGCCAGTTCCTCGGATGAAATTCAAGTCATTACCAAGAAAAAAGGTCTATTGCAGATATGTATTACATGTTAATAATTCTGATTACGTGCATGAAAGTATGTAATATATCGAGTGTGTACTGCATTCATACAAAGTAGGGTTCTCTCTGTTATGGATAGGAATTTTCCTGTATTAAATAATTTTCTACATTTATCAGAAAGAGGTGTGAATATTAGTCGGGTAAATCATTCAGCTCTTGGTTTGTGATTTTGATGCGGCAAGATTATTCTGATGGATAATTCTAACTGCAGATTTCTCAGGCGCCAGACTGAAGTTTGAAAACTTCGCAACAATGCTCCTGCGAGCCGACAGGTGGCGCTGAGTGGCCCACGCTGACTTAAGACTGTCCCCGGATGTGATGAAGCAGACCCAAATAAAAGCATCACCTCTGCACACTGACACTCCGCAACTACTTTGTCAGTCTTCCAATGACTTTTGAGTAGTGTGCTAGGGGATGAAGCCCTCACAGAAAGAAACACGATTCAAGCTGTGCCACAACTGCAAGAAGCAGATGTCAGCAATGGGCCTGCTTGAGGTGTGCCTTTGGTGTCTGTGCTCTACACACCACTCTTAGTTCTGTGATAAATTGATTCTAATGCACACAAAGTCATGGGTCTGGTTCCGGGCACGATGCCACAACTGCTCCACCTCCTTCTTAGTATCTTCAGGTAAATCCAAGTGCAAGTCAACCCTCCCTACACCCGACCTCATCACACCACTATGATTCTAAAGGGAAGGTATAAGGGTGTCCAGATTTAAGTCACATTTCCTCAAGGTCACCACCCATAGAATCAATTTCTCAGGTCCCGATGCTCTCCAAGATCCCTGGGCCATCGTCTTCCCTGAAGCAAATCGAGGCTTTAAAAGAGGCAAAGTTGTAAATCTTCAAAACTTCCGACTCCCTATGGTGCACCTTTGAACCCATGGTACTGCAGAGGTCTTCAGTTGGGTTATCGCTGCACGTCCTTCCCTGATGCCATCTGCCCCATTGGGACCCATTGAACTATGGCTCGAAATCCATGCTGGTCCCTGTTGCCCTGATGCTGCTGGTATTTATTTTATTTATTTATTTTATGTTCTTGTATAGCGCAAGAATCGACCCCTTACGAGGTATCTCCGCGCTTTGCTCGCAAGATGGAGTAGTTGCTATAGAACAGAGAAAGTGGATGAACACTGATGGAAGGAGTATTTAGTCTTCCTGGAATAATACAGTTTTTAATTTCTTCCTGAAAGAGAAGTGATTGTTGGTTTGTCTGAGGTCAGCTGGGAGGTTGTTCCAGAGCTTGGGCCCTACCAGAGAGAATGCTCTGCCCCCTTGTCTGGTTTTTTTAACAAGAGGGGTTTTGAGTAGCAGTTGATTGCTTGACCGCAAGGCTCTGTCAGGTTTATATACCGGTAGCTTTTGGACCAGGTAGTCAGGACCTTTCCCGAACAAGCACTTGTGGACAAGGCAGCAGATTTTGAATTTGGTGCGTTGTCTTATTGGCAGCCAGTGCAGTTCACGCAGCAGGGGTTTAGAGGGAGTTCTGGGGGGGGCATTCAGAACGAGTCTTGCTGCAGTGTTTTGGACTACTTGGAGGCGATTTATGGCACTTTCATTTGCTTGGATAAGGAGTCCATTACAGTAATCAATTTTACTGATCACCATGGTCTGCACTAGGGTCTTTCTGTAGTTGTCAGAAAGGTAGGGGAAGACTCTTCTTAATAGGCCGATGGTGTGAAAGCAAGACCCAGCAACTGCATTCACGTGTTCCTTCATGGTAAGGTCCCGATCCAGTTTCACCCCTAGATTTTTTACTGTGAGTTTAGGGGTGGGTACTGGTCCCAAGTCAAGGGGCCACCAGTCGGGGGACCACAGTAAGGATGCTTTCCCAAAAAGCATTAGCTCCGTTTTTCCAACGTTGCATTGGAGGCGGTTGACAGCCATCCAATTAGAGATGGCCCTCATTCCTTCTGCAAAGTTGTCCCTGACGTTGGAGTTGAAGGAATGGAAAGGATAGAGGAGCTGGGTGTCGTCAGCGTAAGACACCGGGGTGAATCCATATTTTCTCACAATCTCCGCAAGGGGGGCCACGTACACATTGAACAATGTGGGGCTTAGGCATGAGCCCTGTGGCACCCCCTTCGTGAGCAACCTGGAAGCAGAGCGGTAGGGTCCCAGGCTGACGGATTGTGAGCGCCCGGACAGGAAACTCTCCAGCCAAGAGAGGGCTTGGCCTCCTATGCCCACGCCCTGTAGACGGCTCGTGAGGATCTTATGGGACACCGTGTCAAATGCGGCCGAGAGGTCTAACAGCACCAGAATCATTGAGCCTCCTCTATCCTGTGACATCTTGATGTTATCGGTCACAGTGAGAAGAGCAGATTCGGTGCTGTAGTTGGGCCTGAACCCAGATTGGGAATGGTCCAGGCCCCCTGTCGCCTCAATGAACCTAGACAAGTGGATGTTGACATGTTTTTCGGCCAATTTACTCAGGAGGGGCAACAAGGAGATGGGGCGGAGGTTGGAGAGTTCTGTCCATGGGGAGGTGGTATTTTTGCGAATAGGATTCACCACTGCCTCTTTCCATTGTTGGGGAAGTTTGCCTTCTGTATAGGAGAGGTTCAGGACTCTCTGAATAGCGGGACTGAGGTAGGTGGAGAGCATGTTCGTCACTCTGGGGGGAAGAAGGTCAAGAGGGGACCCTGTTTTTGTGGTATTTAATAAGGATTTTATCTCATCCTTGGAGATTTCCGGAATCTTTGTGAAAGTTTCTGAATTGGTTTGTGGACAGGGAGCGTGAAGCGTCTCTGTGTTGTTGGGGTGTTTGGCCAGTATTTTTTTATAAATGATATCAATTTTTTCCTCGAAAAATAGGGATATTTTGTTGCACAAATCCTGCGAAAAAGTGTCAAGACTTTCGCAGGCTGTGGGGTTGGTGAAACTTCTTAAGATTTTATAAAGTTCTCTGGTAGAATTGTCTGCACCGTCAATTTGGGACTGTAAGCTAGTTTTCCGAGCCTTTTTTATGTTGTTGTAATAGGAGGAGGCAGCTTGCTGATAGAGCTCTTTACTTTCGCTGGAGTGGTTCTTCCTCCATTGTTTCTCTAGCTTTCTACACTTTTGTTTCTCAGTTTTTAGGGCTTCAGTGTACCAGATTTCTTTTTTGTTATTGGTGGTTGGTGGTTTAGCCAGTTTTTGAGGAGCTAAGAGGTTTATTGTATCGAGGAGAGAATCATTGAGTTTGGCCAGGGCCAGATCAGGAGTATCAGAGTCGGAAAAGGTAGGGGTTTTCCATGTTTTAACAAATGTTTCCGGGGATATCTTGTGCCAAGGTCTACGTTTAATTCTCCCGGAAGCGGAAGGTACAGGAGGTTTAGTGAGTTGCATGAGGGAGAACTCCAGCATGCTATGATCAGTCCAATATACTGATTTGGGGGGAAGACAGTGAATTGAGGGATCATTGGAAAAGATGAGGTCTAAGGTGTGGCCTCCTCTATGGGTGGGACCACTATTTCGAAGGTGTAGACCAAGTGAAGCAAGGTCCTCCAACAGGAGTTTGGCATCAGGGTCCTCTGGTGTGTCTACATGGATATTAAAATCACCAAGTAGGATGAAATGCTCATTGGCTTTCATATGAGGGGCCAAAGTTTCAGTGAGAGCCAGGGAGAAACTGGGGTCAGTTCCTGGGGGGCGGTAGATTAAAGCGCCTTTCCAGTGATGTTTGTTACAGGTGTTTATTTTAAAAATCATAATTTCCATAGAAGGGAGGAGGGCTTGTTCCAATATAGAGATATGGAAACTGTCTTTATGTATTATGGCAGTGCCGCCACCTGTTTTTATCGGGCGGTCTTGCCTCAGGATTTTATATCCTGTGGGGATTCCTGTCATAACAGAAGGAATAGTGTGGGGTTTTAGCCAGGTTTCCGTTAGAAAACATATTTCCGGTTGATGGCAGCTAATAGTATCCCAAATTTCAATGCTGTGGCAGGTTTCATCAGCTCTATTTGATGATCTGCTGCTGCAGCCCATGTCGGACCCAAACCAGCATTAGCTCGAGTTTGACAGATGTTGTGCTATAAAATTATGAAAGTGCAACCAGTTGTCATGCAGCGTGATTCTACCCCGTGCCTATCACAACTATCAGCAGAGTCTACATTTTCTTGTGGGTTCTGGGTCTGATCTTGTGACAGAACAGTGTGCAACCAAGGAGATTGATGAAGATGTTAAGGTGGACAGAGTTACTCGACTCTCATTATGTTGATGATGTCTTATAGTTTGATTCACATAAAACCTGTGTGGTTGATACCTTCCCTGAGACAGCATGACTTGCCTCATTTGTAGTGGTGGTTTGGAGGTCTGATAAAGTACTACAATACCAGCTGCCCTCCACGGAGCCTAAAACCAATGTTTTGACAGAAGGTTTGCGCCCTGGTCCAGCAACATCTGAGCCCTTACTCTAATTCAATGGCACTCTCACAGATACTCTTATGGCGACCAGATCATAACCATGTCCGTACCTGCCTGTAAGCAGACAGATGGTCCGGCAACATGGGCTGGCTCACGGAGATCTGACTTTTCTCACAAAACACCCTACTGCAGAGAGTCCCATCATACCGGCCTTTCATCAGTAAGGTGAATCTAATTCATTTTCAACCTTCTGCCAGCCTAGCACTGAGATCTGTAAATGCAGTACATTTTTTGCCCAGAATCACAGGATGTTTAGCATCCCTGCCGAGATTCGAACCCAGTTCCCCAGCTTTGAGGTCAACTGCTCTAGCAGTTAGGCCACATAAAAGGAAATGTTTGGCCTGGCAAGTGGGTGCAGTTGCCAGGTGGATCTGGCAGTTTAAAACTGCACTTGCAGACACTGCAGTGGCAGGCCTGAGACATGTTTGCAGGGCTACTCATGTGGGTGGCACAATCGGTGCTGCAGGCCCACTAGTAGCGTTTGATTTACAGACACTGGTCACACACAGTGCACTTTACTAGGGACTTACCAGTTACTCAAATATGCCAATCATGGATAACCAATCACGATCATATTTGACACAGGGAGCACTTGCACTTTAACACTGATCAACATTGGCAACATGCCCAGAGTTCAAACACCATCAAAAACAAAGTCCAGCATGCAGTCAAAAATACAGGAGACAGAAGCAAAAAAGAAAAGGGTAAATCATACTAAGGATGCCAGTTCTAACACCACAATGATGACTGACAAAGGGCCAGCTGGTAGCTCTCAAGTGGAGGGTTTTTAGTGGCCAAGGAGAGATAGGCGCTCTGTTAGTTAACGCAAGTGTGTGTGTCAGAAACGTATAAGTAAGGTGCAGCCAGGTGAGGGGATAAGCCCTATAACCCCTCAGTTTGTTTGTGTTGGAAAATCCCTCACAAATACAATTTAAAGCAAAATCCTAGGCACACATAAAAGTAGTCTGACAGTATGTTCGTTATTACAAGAACTCAAAACATAGTAGAAACAATTTTGAAATAAATCTGATGAGTCGGATATTGTTCAGTCTTTCATTTTCTTTTTCATAGAACCAACGAAAAGGGGGAACCTAGCTGACACATGTTTCGTCGCATGTGGAAAGTAATTCTGCAACTTCCTCAAGCCTGTATAAGGAGGATAATAGTCTTGGTCGTCGCTCAGCCAGTGATAATTCCAACCCGGCTGGGCTACACTCTTAAAAAGATTTGGCTGACTCTAGGGATATCACTAGGCCGGTGAAAAAAAATCATCCTGCACGTTTTTGTAAAGTCCTGGAGTCACAGACAAAAAGGGGTATTGGTTGTACTTCACGTTGTTGGCACTGTGAGTGAAATGTTGTATATTAAGGAGATCTTCGGTATGGTCAAAAGGTCTGAGACGTGTACGCCAAAGAACCTCAGGGACGATCGCTGTGTTCCGGGCTGTGGCCGTGTGACGTCAGCCCACCAGTGGTGTTCACCAACTATTGCATTTACTGCAAACTTTAGTCCATCTCTGTAAAGACCACCCTTGGGGTTCTGATGTTTGGTCTGTCATGTTCTGTATCTGTCAGCAGGCTTGTTTGGGTAAAACCAATAAAATTGTGTTTAAAAATAACATCTTGTGAGGAGTGGAGGAGGAATTTAGTAGAACTGAACACGTTACACATGCTTGTGGGGCCAACGTGGTTCCTGCATGTCAGCTGAAGCTCTCAGTTCTGCACTGACATCTTATGTACTGCTTGCCGGGTTACATATAGTGGAAATTGAACGCCCTTTGGTTCTCTTTCAAAATGTACTGCAGATTCCTTTGAGTTGCAAGGACCTACCTGTCCTGTTAGGTCGTTTTATAATGTACTCCATGCAAAATAAAGAACGCGGCATGGACTCTTTTTCAACTCTATGTGCAGAGCCTACAGGAAGAGGGTCCTTGCACCATGCTGAACGTTTGAAGTCTGAACCTTCCTGGATACGAATTTTAGAAAATACATTTGGTTTTCTACCTTTCAGTACATCTGATTAGTTGGACTAGTAGACACAGTCAGTGCTCATAAAATCAAATAGGTAATTATTCTTGAACTCAACACATTTTCCCCTATCAGACGGGGCACAATGTGCTGTTTTTCGCGCAAATTCCGATTTTCACTCAAAATGGATTACAATTTGTGGGTAAAAGTAGGTGATTGCTCCTGAACTTGCAGTAGGTTAAACCAGCATCACAATACTGACGCAAAAGGTGTTCCATTACGTGGTATACTATGCAAAATTGGCCTGGTATTCCCTAATACAAAGTGGCAAACTTGGAATTCAGGGGAATTTGCAAATCTCAAACAAGCGCATTTCATGGGGTTTCTTCTTCAATTTTCTCACGCAAAGGCAGTGCGGGCTTCAGCGCTGGTGACGCCCGGTGGAACAATCACTTTGGTACCCCCAAGCCCCATGACCGCCTCCCTGGATTCTCTTCCTACCACTGGGCAAAAGTGCCTCTCATCTCTCCAATCATAAGATGGTGCTAACCACAGTGCCCCCCACTCCCCCGAGGTCAGTGGCCCCTCCACAGGTCAGCGCCCAGTGCGACCGCACCAGTCACATTGCCCTAAAGGCCGACCCTGCGCCAAGGTCGCCAGTCAGCTCCTTAAAAATGTGTCCTTTCATCATAGTTCCGTAAGGATGTTCGCCTTCAATCAAGACCATATGTGTCCCTGTGTTTTTTATTAAATGGCTACTCATAATAGAAATCCTTCTTCATGCTAAGCTCTACGTTTTGGGGCCGCTCGATGTTTCCAATGACAAGCTACAAATAATTTGAGCCCTGATCATAGCCAAAAAGAACAGAGGATTACTTTCTCCATTAAATTAAAAAACAAATTTCGATCGGGCCAGGGAATAATAAATCTCTGGTCGAAAAACTTCCGAAATACATTGATAATCATTGTTCGTTCGACATATACCAACATACGTACTCTAACGTCTTCCTCACTGGTACATCTCAGGCAAACGCATTTGCCTTTTAAATCTATCTATGAAAAGGGTTGTATTTTAACTGGATTGAGAAGAAAATCATAAATTGCAGAGCGGAAAGCAATATTTATATATATCCGGAGTGGTGTGTATCAGCCTGATTATTTCTATCCTATCCTGCGTACACTCTTTATCAAGAGACAATAATCTTTTGTAGTTCTTTAATACTGACCAATATATGGTTTGAGATACGCTCCAAATCCTTTGTCTATGTACAAATGCAATTTTCCTCGGAAACTGCTAATGTTTTCTCTTGAGGGCCATTATTTCCAGGCTTGGGCGGTAAACTCTGCTCCATTTGCGGAGTTTGCAAACATTTCCACACTCCATGGAGCATGTGGAGTTCTGAAAAACTTGCGGAGAAGTTTTTTTCCTCGCTTGTGCTTGCCAACGTTAAGTTGGTGAGCACGAGTGAGTAAAATCCAACACAAGACTACCTCCCAGCGAGATTTCTCAACACGTGCAGTCGCGGATGGTGCAGGTGTGGTGAGGAAGCTGCTGCTCGAGTAGAAAATCTACTTAAGCGGCAGAAAGAAGCAGCACCCTATTGTGCTGTGCATGATGACGTTCGTGATTGTTTTCCAGTGCGGTACAAACACCCAGCACTAAAAATCAGCGTGAACGGCACGACCTAATGAACTCCACATCTTGTGGAATTCTGTATAGCGTAGCAGAGTTTTTTGGTCACTTTACAGAGTTCTTCGAGTGGAACTCCCCGAATCCTACCCAGGCCTAATTATTTCCCCATGAGTGCCATTTGCACTGAAAATGGGTGTGCACTGCAGTATTGGCACAAGTTAACTCTATCACCATTTTCCATGCAATTTTGCAACAGGATATATGTTGGTGAACATTGTTTCTGGCAACTACTTAAAAGAGGTGTGAAAGTTCTGAATTGAACAGGAAAACCCACACATAGAAAACTTTCCAGCTCAGGAAGAGTAACTAGTGTTTGCAAGATTACAGGAAGTTCAGAAGTAAATGGAATAAGCTTGCTAGCGTTCTTTTCAATTACCATCGATGTCCTGTGACATAAGATGAGCAAAAATGGTTAACTTATTAGATTTGCTAGGCTTTCAGAAATTTTTAACCATTACTGCTGAAAAAGAAAAAAGAAATTGACATAAGGACAGGGGACACATAAAATGCCACAAACGTTGTCAGAATGCAGGGATCTCGTTCTAAGTAGAGTACAGCCTGGAAGCGCAATGTATAGATGGTTAGCTGAGAGCAATAAGAGGGAAAAGAAATATTAGGGAGCGAAAACAGAATAATGCTTGTGAAGAAAAAATACCGGTGAAAAATAATTGCAGAAGTGGCCACGCCAAATTCTTCCTTGTGTGCATGATGTGGTGTCTTAACTGACCAGCAGAGAGCAACCTGGCTCCTTATCCCTGCCCACTTCAGGACCTGTTTTAGGGCAGTGCGACTGGTGCGGCCGCAATGGGCACTGTACTGGGGAGTGGGTGCTGTGTTTAGCATTAACTTATGATTTAAAAACACCTACGGCAGAGTTCCTTGTGCATCCAGTTTTCAGGCAGCAGTAAAAATGTCAAGATAACTCTTGCGATTTAAGTTCTTGTTGGGTAGAGAGAGATCAGAGTTTTGTCTAGTGGCAGTTTTCACTTGCCATAAAGTAGCGCCGAGGATTAATATGCCTACTGCAAAGAACTCGCACAGGTGCAGATCACAGATCTTTATTTTATGTAGATTGTTGAGTGAGTTGCTGCTTTTGTCACAGATATCTTGTTGTCACAGCAGTTCATAGGATACAACACTACTATAGAACAGTGACTTTTGCAAACTGCAATCAAAGAGCTACATGCAAACTTCTTAAAATAGATTAGGACACTATGTGTTTTTTCCCCAGCCTTTCATTATCTATTCCTATGTTGCTGAAAAGGGTTTGTTTGGGTATTATTAGTAAACACAGCCTTTACCAGTGTTTTAAAACAAATGAAATGTATGTGAAAGAGTGTCTATTGAGAGAAGAGGGGCACTTTTGCCTGGTGGTCATGAGAGAGTCTGAGGAGGAGGTCATGGGTGTGAGGCGTCAAAAATAATTGTCGCACTGGGCGCCAATTCTACTAAAGCCAGCCTTGCCCACTTTCTTCTGGTTTGATTGAGAACGGTAAAGAGATATAAAGATTACAGAACCACTGCATCATGTTTTTTTTCTTTGCCATTAAGTACAGTGGTATAGATCTTTATTTTGTTTTAGTTGCTAGAAAGGAGTGAATGCTGATGGGATGTACTACAGAAAATTTCTTTAGTTTAGGTCAAGGCCTTTCGTTCAAAAACATCAAATATATACACATAGTAGGCTTTGTGCCATCCTTTGCCAGCCATTGGTTTATTTGCCTTCAGCACTACGACCATTGACTTGAGCCATACTGGTTCAGACAAAAGGAATATTTAATTCTCACTGACTTTCTATTGGATATTTAGTGTATCCTTCTGCATCCATTGAGCTGCATGAATGAATATTTTACATCTAAAAACTACAATCAGTAATCACAGTTTTTGTCTCATTCATATACTTTCTTCACACATGCATTTTATCCACCCAGCAATTCTTTGTTTTTATTCTGAAATTGTCATGGTGTGCAGCCCACAATCACATATATGTGCTGGGTAGAAACAGAGACGTGCTCAAGTCTTCAGCCGAAGAAGTCAGCAGTACGTAAAGAGTGTTTGGCCAGCGTGGTATGAGGCCTTGCAGCAGTAATACTTGCACTACAAGACAAACATGTCTAGAGCTCCAAGGGACTCTCAACTTGGACTTGCAATGGTGGCAGCCATTTTAGACCCATACAGGACTATTCAAAAAGTTAGGTTACATTTGAGAGTAATTTGTAAATGTTCTCTTATTTGTGCGTAACTTTACTACATTTTGCTATTCACAAAATCTGAGTGTATTATTAGTTACACAATTGTAGACTTACACTTCTCTAACCCTAAACAATGGGGTGGAGCGTAACTTACAAGTGTAAGTTACTACTAAATCAAATGACCAATCCCTAGTATTGGAACCCCCTCACATAGTTAAACAATTGAAGTTGGAGCTCAAAATAAAATCCCATTGGAAATAATGTTAAATTAAATTAAATGATTTAAATGAGTTGAAATATAAACAAATATGATTTATTGTTTTAAATTATTTATAACAATAGAACATATTTTAAATTTCAACATCAAATTACTTTTTTTGGTCATAGCCCATAAACGTGGCAAAATATGAAAACATTTTCACATGATTTAGAAATCAGCAGTACAACCATCACAAATAAAACAGTTTAAAAGTATTTATTACAGGTTCAAAACAATCAAATATAGGATAATACTTCCATGAGAGTTATAAGAAAGCTGATGTATGAATGTGCTGAAATGAGCAATTGTCTAAAAAGAAAGAACCAGCCATTTGTCTAACAGGAATGGTTCTACGTAGACAACAAATGATTGCGATTGAAATCATTTTATATAAGATTACACAGTTACATAAACTATAAGGCAAAGGCGCTCCTTGGTTCACGGAAGAACTCAGGGCCTTAAAACGTACGCTCCACCTCCACAAACGACAGTGGCGCAACAACTATGAACCCCAGGCCCTAGCAGAGTATAGAGTAAAAATCGCCATCTACAAAAAAGTGCTCCTCTGTAGGAAGGCGGACTACTATGAAAACAGAATCTTAGTAGCAACCAATAAACAAAAAGAAACGTTTAAAATTCTGTAAGAATTAAGCCAAAAACAATCACTGTGGACACCATCCAACCAAGAACATTGCAATCACTTTATATCATATTTCTCCAATAAAATTCAGGACATACTAGCTAAGATTGACAATTCCCCATTTAAGCAATCACACAATGCAGAGGAGGCCTCTCAGGGAAAGAGTAGAAGTCCTCTCATCCTTCCAAATCCTCGACTTGGATACCTTCCGACGCTTGGCCAAGAAGATCAAATCAGGCTCACCGGCCGACCCCTGCCCCCCTAGAATCTTTAACCTAGCTCTCCCAGAAATTGAGGAGGAAATCCTTGCCCTGCTGATCTTCTCCCTGGAGACTGGGGAGGTCCCAAGTTACTTTAAGGAAGCCAGAATTATCCCCCTACTCAAAAGGCTAGTTCGGAAACATCCAATATGAAAAACTACAGACCGATTTCCAAACTCCCCTTTCTCGCAAAAATCTTAGATCAGCATGTTCTGCATAATCTTTCCAGGTGCATGGAGGATCACCACCTACTGGGGGAAAGGCAGGCCAGTTTCAGAGCCCACCATAGTACAGAATTGGTGATGCTATCAGTGATTGATGATATAAGGCTGACTGCTGACGACAAAAAACCTTGCGTGCTGATCCTCCTCGACCTGTTGGCAGCGTTCGACACGGTCAACCACGCCCTACTCCTGGAAAGCCTACGAACAACTGGAATTGGGGGATCTGTCATACAATGGATCACCTCATTCCTGACGAACCGCACCCAAAGAATCTAGATGGGTGACTGGGTCTCAGTGAGGGGGCCTATTTCCTGTGGAGTACCACAAGGGTCGGCTTTATCACCCCTCCTATTTAACATATATCTCAGACCTCTTATCAATGCCCTCGCGGCCATGGAGTGCCAAGTCTTCAATTACGCAGATGACACACAGATCATTTTGCAAATTGAAAACACCCCTCGAGCACACTCCCGGGCGGAAGAGGCTCTGCGGTTCACAGTCAACTGGATGAACGCCAACTTACTTAAGATTAACCCTGACAAAACCGAGGTCCTAGCCATGACGGACGCTCACAACCTTTGTTACTCCCTCTTCTGGCCCCAGGAGCTGGGCGACACTCCAGCCCCAGTCCCAGTGGTCAAAAGTCTCGGAATCAAAGTGGACGCCAATCAAGTTTCCACGGTATTTGGTACCTGCGGGGGCTTACTCAGGTTACTAAGGAGACTCTCCCCTATCTTCTCATTTTCCACCATGAGAACAGTTGTAACCGCCATGATGCTGGTTCGCCTTGACTACGCAAATTCGCTCTACATTGGACTGCCAGACTCCTTAGTGAGCAAACCCCAGATAGTTATGAATGATGCAGCACAGCTTATCTTCAAACTACCTAGGCACTCACGAGCATCGCCCTTCCTGCAACGCCTCCATTGGCTGCCCATAAAACAAAGGGACAAATTTAAGGGCCTTTGTATCGTCCATAAGGCCATTCACGGCCAGGCACCCGTGTATATCAAACAGCCACTTGTAAAATACGTGCCAGGTCGCTCGCTAAGGTCCTCCACGGAGAGCCTCTTAAAATGCCCACGTTTCAATTACGTCACCAAAGGAGGATGAGCCTTCTCTACCCTCCTACCCACTCTTTGGAACAGGCTGCTCAGCCAACTCCGCGCGGAAAGCCGCCTTCTTCCTTTCAGAAAACAAGTAAAAACCATCCTTTTCACGAAAGCATGGGCATAACTGTCTCCTAGTTGCCTGGATCCATCGCTGTTCTTCTTGCAGCGCTTAGAGACCTTTTGGTATTAAGCGCTCAACAAATCCAAATTAACACAACATAACATATAAGACCCAATAGAAACTAAAAGATAATTTTATCCCGATAGTTAATTAGATCTTATGCACTGGAGAAGCAGCTACTGTTTGTTTTACATGTTTGGAGAGAATAGGCCAAGCCGACTTTAGAAATTTGGGAACAGAAAACACAATGCAAGGCATGGTATCTGACCTACAGATCCTCAGGGTCAGCTTATAGTGGCGTATTCTTAAATATCTACCCAGGGGCATGATCCAACACCTATGCTGGCTCTTGTATCTAGGACAGAAAAATAGGAGATGGTCATCCGTTTTATCAGCTTCACTGCAGGCAGGGCAGAGAGAGCTGTCCACTTGCCGGCACCTCAAGGATGCTAATGTTAGAGGACCCAGCCTATATTTTATGTACAGTGACTTAGTAAAAGGAGGATCAATCTTATTGTGAAATTTTTCATACTTTGGTGGTTTAAGAAGAAATCTGCAACCCCTCCGCGGCTTGAGGATAGGACAAGCTTCGACGATTCGCTATCCCTGAACACTAGTTTTAATTTTTTGGCATAAGAAGAGTAATAAACTCAGTGTGGCGCCACAGGTCAGGGACTTCCAAAGCATAGAGGGACTCTTTTACATACTTCAGCCATGGCAGGATGGTTGAGGTCCAAGGTAAGCCAAGGATTTCTTTCAGCCCAGTTCTAAAGAAATCCAACTCAGGGGTCGCCCAAAGTCTAAGCCAGTTCAAGACTGGTCTCAGCTGGACATGAACAGTAATTGGTTGGCTATCAAAGTCCACTCTAAAGAAGACCAGGGGTGTACTCTTTGGGAGTTTTAACACAGCCACCCCAAGAGCCTCTGTGTTGGTGTGGCCCCAGAGCTCAGAGCCATAGGTGGCTGCAGCTACTGCTTTGGCTCTCCATTTTTCCAACAAGGTGAAATTTGGTGGAATGTGGTGTTTTTGGGGAAGTTCATCATGGCAGCTGCTCTGTGTTTCAAAAGAAGCATGCTCTTAGTTAACTGGCTACCCAATCATCTACAGCTAAATAGTTGAATACCCTTGTAGTCAAATTCTACTACTCTTTCCAATTCTTCTCCCCCCAGCCTCACCACCCCACAACATCTAGGATGAGGGTGAATTGGCATGAATGTGGTTTTGTTGGTGTTAATGGCTAACCCATTATCAATCTGGGCTTCCCTTGGGTGTTTGACACAAGAAGGGTGTCATTCGCAAACAACAGTGCCGGGATATTTATGCCACCCAGGACCATAAAATCATTATCACAGTTCATCAGGGACTCTATGCAGTTATTTATAAACAGGAGGAAAAGAGTTTTTTGACTGGTATGCGATCAGTTATTTCTCTGTTGGGACCCCATCTAATGTGGGACTTTTTCCTAGTGTGGAGTAGCACTATAATTTTGAGTAATCTAAGGGGTAGGTCAGGTCCCTCAGGACTAACCAAAGTGTTTTTCTGGAGATCAGACCAAATGCTGCTTTAAAGTCAATGAAGGCAACGCAAAGGATGACTCTGTTAACCTCAACAATTTTCCTTCTTAGCATTAAGAAACTGAAGATTTGGTCCACAGTACTCGTTTTAGGGTGAAACCCAGCTTCGAATTGGGACAATACGTTACTGTCTTCTATCCAAGACTTCAGTTGGGTCAGTATCTGTTTACGAAAAATTGTTTGGGCCATATCTATCAGGCCTAATAATTGGGTCACATTTCAAGCTTTTCTTAAGGACTATTTCTGCATCCCTCCATGAATGGGGAATTGGCATGCCAGAAAAGATGGCATTGAAAACTCTATTTAGATATGGCACCCAATGCCTGGCTCAGATTTGTACAGGTCCAGGGAATCTTGTCCAGGTCTGGGGCCTTGCCAGTTTTAATCTAGGAGTCAGCATGTCGTGATTCCTCAAAGGTGAGGGGCATTATGGAGTTACAGAAAGGCCCCGTAAGATCATCTGATTGGGAGCTTGGGTCTGCAAAATGCTTCTCCCAATCAGTTGAAACAGGGCCAGCATTAGTAACACTTGCCACACCGTAGAGAGACTAAATAGGAGCGACCCAGTCCTTGGGTAGAATATTAGATTCTGGTGTCATCAAGATAGTCTTACTTCCATGACTAAGTATATACCAGAAATAAACCTGGTTCTTGTTCTGAATTGCGTCTAATATATCCTCCCATATAGTTGAAACCCAGCAAATCTTAGCCTGCTTTATGGTCTCTTTGTAACTAGCCCTAGCTGCTTGGATAGCAGTTTACCACTTTTAATGCTTTTTATCAAGGCAGATTTAACTGCTCTGCAATCTCTGTCAAACCAAGAAGGTTTATCTCTGGGTCGGGAATTGCATCTGGGGATAGATTTAGTGAACCAATTTTCACTCAATGTCTCAAAACAATTAACATGCAATCTTATAACAGCGAGTGGAGGGAGATCTGGATCACTTAGTGCAGTTAAGACAGGGTTTAAGCTATGGTATAAGTGGCCAAGAGTGGCATTATTGTTAAATATAGTAACCCATTTTACATTCCTACTTTTTAGGGCTCGGACTCCTCCCCACTGAAAGTGGGAGGAGTTTCGAGAACTAATGTTAAAGAAGAAAAAAAAGTATCTCCTAGGGCTTTGGCCGAGACAAATTCCACACATTCCTTTGCGTGTTCTGTCATCTGGCCAGTGATTCGTGTTCGTTGTGTTGTCGTTTTAATAGGCTTGAAGTGATAGGGTAAATGTAGTTTTGTTCCGCCATTTTGGGCATATTTCGTTCGTGCTCGCGCAAAGAAGTACATTAATTATAATTAGGAGCTGTCAGGGTGCCTCCGTAAGTGAATGCAGATGGCCAGGCGCGTTCACCATTCAGCAGCGCTCAGCGCGCAGCTGCTGCATGCCAGGCCGGGAAATGGCCACAGAGGATCTTGTGGCGTTGCGTCCTCTGCGGGTCTTAACGGGGATTACTAGCCAGCCCCAGTGACCGGAACACGACGTGATTCTAGTAAACATTCCACTGAAAAGCGCCCATCGCCTTTTAATAATTCGTTAAAGCATAAACCGCCGCGAGCCTCTCGGAAAATAATTTCCTCTTGGTGTTCCAGGGACCACCCGCATGGCGGTGGCATTAATTCAGATTTCCCAGTCACCTCTTTCTTCCGCGCCAACAACGCCCACTCGCTAACAGCGTGGGTGCTCCAGTCTATTGGGAAACGGAATCCGGCGCCTATGAACCTTTCCGCTCCCAGCGCGAGGCGGAGTAAACAATTCATTTATGCGCGGAGGGGGAACCAGGAATGAAAACAACAAACCTTAAATGGGGTTAAGGTGGATCGAGAACCGATCTCTCCACGGACCAACTGTCCCTTGTTATGCAGGAAACGTTTCTGTATGTTGATAAGAGTTTAATTTCCTTGCAAATCGCTATTTGGCTTCGAAGGCCGTGTTGTTGCCTGGGGCAGGTAGGATACACAAGGTGCACGTGAGGTGAAGCAACAATGCCTTGCTTTTTAACCCAGTGTCTTGTGTTCGATCTCAGGCTTGGGTAGAGGCGGTGAGCAGGTGAAACGTGAGCCTGCTGTGGCTCCCCAGGGATCGCGTTCAAAAAGAGGGAAAGTACCGCTAATGCGTCAAACTGGCAACGTGATAACTTTAGTGTACTTCAGTTTATAGGATTGGGCAACTGGTACCCGTACTTTATCTTTATCTGCACGAAGCTGCAGCACCGGCTCCAAAATTGTTTTCGCTTCTGGGGATTGTTATTAATCTTATGGCCCATAAAGCTGCCCGATGAGCGAACTTAAAAAGAATGTTTATTTTTTGTTTTTATTCCAACTGGAATTTATTATACCACTTGCATCGAATGTTTTCAGCAACTTCGATGTGGGCTTCCACAGGATCGGGCCCTACGTCCCGCTGTTCTTAATCTTCCTACTTTCTGGGGCAAGACCGTCACCTCAATTACCGTAAAATTTAAAGTCCAGGTAGCGCCCGACCTACAAGGGGCCCTGCTCGGGTTTTCGACCATCATTTTAACATTGCACGCTTAAATAATCCAGGGGTATCTGGGCGAATGCCAGGATTGAATAACTTTAAAAGAAAAATATTCTTGGCCTTCGATTTAAACACTTTAAGACAAGCGAATCGTTTTTATATGTATATTGTCTATGCACTTTTGTACTGAGTTTTGTTCTTTAATGAAACAATGTGTACATTGTATGCAATAGCAATGAAGTGAGTGAAGCCTGATTATTCGACTTCCTCTGCATTCCGAAACCCTTGGCTGCCCCGCCTTCCTTCCGACCTCGCAGCTCTTCGAAACGGCCATAGAAACGACAAACCATACCAATTTTTTCACCCTTGGCGCTTTGAAGCGCCAGAATCTACTTTAAACTAATATCATTTTGTTTCCTTCTGCCATAGTCCTTGTTCTCTCTCTCATCTAAGTAATTGTATTGTTACCAAAGTATTTATTATCAGAAAACAGTACAAGGTAATAAGGTTGTACACCGGATATGTAACTTGAATGACTATATAAGTAGATGAGTGGTAGAGGTGACTAGTGATGAATTGGAAAATCCAATTAAAGTCGACTTCATCCATTCCCCCTCAGCGCTTCGATTCGCCTGTAGTTTTAACTGAGTGCTATGCAAGCTGCTTGAAACACCATGCACCCTTCACCTCCCCACCCATCTTTTAGCACTTTGAAACACCCTTATAATAATAGCACAGTCAATAAACAAGCGATCACTTGCTATGTGACATCTGGACCAGGTAGCCCATCCCTCTTATCCATCATTGAGCCGAGTGCATGTGTAGGAGGGGCAGACTTGTGCAGTTCGTCAGAAGTAAGCTGGTTCCTCTGTCTTGACAGTTAACATTTACGCAGACGTGATTGATTACCACCGGCAGTTTGTGCGACATTGGGAGTGTGCGGGTGAGCAGTGTGTGAATGTTACGGGGCAGTGTGTGAGTGTGCAGAAAACACCACACACACATAACGCACACACAAACCACACACCTCAGTCTCTCAACACCACACACTTGTCACCACTCAACACAACACACTCACCACCACACTCACTCCCCAGGCTCACCCCCACAGACTCACCAGCACACACTCACCAGCACACAGAAAACAACACACACAACAACACACCCCCAGCCGTCAATGAATGCTTTCACCATGCACAAACACCAACAACCATCATCCATCTGTGCACGCTTTTACCAAGCACACACCCACCAGCCGTCAGTGCACCCTTCCACCAGGCACACACACCTCCAGCCGGCAGTGCACTTTTCCACCAAGCAATCGCAGTATGGTACACTTTACTTTTAAACATATTCATATAAAGCACAGCATGCCACCATTGGTAAAATTACAATTCAACCAACATACTTCCACTACACACCACATGCACACACTCCATAACACATGGCAAAAAGACATTGGCATTTACAATGCCATTAGCTCAAACTCAAATAAATCCGAGCCCGATTGCATTTGTAATGCTTGTTTTGCTAGTGGTCAGTTCCCCATTGAGCAGGCCAGAGCCAACAGCTGTAGGACCCAGACTACCCTGAAGGGTCATATGCAAAGGAAAATAGTCACTTTCATACCTGGGCGAGAAGTAATCAATATTATTCCCATACTCTCCCCTCCTGAAGGGGAGTTTCCTGGTTATAGCAGTTGGAGTACGGCCATTGCAGGCTCTCAGACAACACGACAGGGAGTGCAGCCTTAGAGTTACTTCTTATGCAGGGGTCTAATTACTGGTGGGTACATTTTTTATTTAACTATACAATAATGTAATACCGTTTTGCACATAAAAAATAAAGTGACCATAGATTTAAAAAAATATGATTAAATATTATTTTAATACATTGCTTTTATAATTATGAATGCATCTTAGAATAAGTATTTTACTATGCACTACAAAATGCAGTTTGAGAACAGACTCCCATCCAGTATACATTTCTCGTGTTTTCAGAGCATTTCTTTCTAGGTAATTAATATACTTAGCCAGGTCTTCAGTGTAGAATTCAAGATGACGAGGTTCTGATGTGCATGCACAGGTCAATACAGGCTTTAGGAGTGAGGTAGGAGAAGGCACGACCACAGGTTCTGTACTGCAGGTATGTGGGGCTGACATGTACGGCTTTATATGGGTGTGTGAGGAGGTTGAGGAGTGCTCTTTTGTGGATTGGGTGCAAGTAGAGCTCTTTGAGGTGTGAGATGATATGAGTGTGGGGTGCTAGTTTGAAAGTGAGCCTAGCAAATACGTTTTTTATGGTCTGGAGTCTTCAGGTCATTAGGGCGTTGATTCCAGCATGGAGTGCTTTGCCATAGTCCGGCTTGCTGCTGATAAGGGTATGAGTGACGGTTCTGTGAGTGTTGGTGGGGAGCTATTTGAAGATCTTATCGAGCATCTTGATTGTGTGGACGCCGGAGACAGACACTGCTGTTTAGCATGCCTAGCAGCTTCTTCTCATCCTACCACTGGGGCATGGCTAAAAAGCATTGGTAGTGACAATAGTAACTGCCTCTAAAGCAAAATGATAGCCAGACCTAATGGCTTTACCCTTGCAATTTTTTCAGCAAGACACACCGATCAAAAAGTGTGGTTTCATAGGACCTAGTAATGTCAGGAGACCACCAGAGAATGTAATTTCTTCTTGAGTCAGAGAAATAGTAATGCTAGGGGCAGTGGGGAGTATTGTATTTGCATTAAAAGAGATCTGTACTTGGTCCATGTTTTTAGTGGGAGAGATGGCAGCAAGGTGAGTGTTATAAAAGAATGAAAATGTGTGTGCTCTAATAGCAGCGTCTGGCAAGGGAGAAGCTAAAATACACTGATAACATACCTAATTGGTGTACCCAGGCAGACAATTAAAGACAAATACGGATAAATAATCTAATCTTCATTTATAGTAAATGCAGTTGTCTTCTGCAGCCCTCGCTCCTTTTCTGCTTATTTCTAACCATCTTGGCCCCACACTGCCTGTTCTCTATGAGTTTTCCCCACATTCTGCTTCCTATCCCCTGCGCTTCAGAGAATCAATCAATCAATCACATGTTTGTTAAGCGCTAATACTCACCCGTGAGGGTCTCAAGGAGCTGGAGGAGGGGGTTTTCGCAGGTACCAGCACATCAAGGAGGGGGTCTGTCGAAGAACCAGGTTTTGAGGTTTCTTGTGAAGATGGGGAGAGATGTTGTCTGTCTGAGGTGGGGAGGGAGGGCTTTCCAGGCTCTGGCCGCGAGGAAAGAGAAGGAGGGACCGCCTGATCTGGTCTATCTGGTGCGGAGGACCGCGGCGTACGAGAGTTGGGCTGATCGTAGGGTCCTTTGGGGTGCGTGGGAATTGGAGTCGGCAGTTCAGTTATGCTGGTCCAGTGTCGTGGAGGACCTTGTGAGCATGGGTGAGCATCTTGAAGGTGAGTCTGGCTTTGTAGGGGAGCCAGTGCAGTGTGTGCAGATGCCGGGAGATGTGTCAGTGTCTTGGCAGGTTGAGGACCAGTCTTGCTGCGGTGTTCTGGGTGTTCTGTAGCTTGTGTGTGAGTTTGTTTTATTTCGGCGTAGAGTGCGTTGCCGTAGTCGAGTCTGCTGGTGACCAGGGCGTGAGTGACGGTCTTTCTGTGTTCGAGGGTGATCCATTTGAAGGTCTTGCATAGGAGGTGGAGGGTGTGGAAGCAGGAGAACGAGACGGTGTTGATCTGGCGGTCCATTTTGAGTTCGGAGTCCAGGATGATTCCCAGGTTGCTTGCGTGGTCAGTGGGGGTGGGCGGACTTTCGAGAGCGGGGGCCACCAGGTGTCTTTCCAGGCATCGGGGTGTGGGCCCATGATGAGTACTTCTGTTTTGTTGGTGTTTACTTGAAGGCAGCTGTTTGTCATCCATATGGTGATGGCTTCCATGCCTTCTCGAAAATTGTGTCTGGCAGTGTTGGGTTTGTGTGCTAGGAAGAGGATGAGTTGGGTGTCGCCTGCGTATGACACAATGTTGAGTACGTGGGTTCTGACGATGGGGGTGAGCGGAGCCATTTAGACGTTAAAGAGCGTAGGGCTGGGGGATGACCCCTGGAGGACTCCGCAGGGGGTTGGTGTAGGGTCCGAGAGGAAAGGGGGGAGTCTGACCCGCTAAATTCTGCCGGAGAGGAAGGAGCGGATCCAGTTGAGGGCCTTGTCTTGAATCCCTGCATCATGGAGTCTGTGTATTAGGGTGCAGTGAAAGACTGTGTCGAACACCGCTGATAGGTCGAGGAGGATGAGGACAGCTGTTTCTTCATTGTCCAGTAGGGTGTGGATCTCGTCTGTTGTGGCGAGGAGGGTGGTTTCCATGCTGTGGTTTTTTCTGAAGTCGCATTGGGAGGAGTCGAGGATGTTGTGCTCTTTGATGAATGTGGCGAGTTGGGTGTTGATGGCTTTCTTAATGACTTTCCCTGGAAGGGGAGCAGGGAGATGGGTCTGTAATTTTTAAGGTCGATGGGGTCTGCCAAGGGTTTCTTGAGGAGCGGGTTGATCTTGCCGTGTTTCCAGTCGTTCGGGAACGATGCGGTTGCCAGGGAGCGGTTGATACTGTGGCGGAGCATGGGTGTGATGGTGTCAGCGGCTCTGTTGAAACAATGGTGGGGGCAGGGGTCTGTGGGGGCCCCAGAGTGGATTGAGTTCATCGTCTTCAGTGTGTCTTCGGTGGTGAGCGCTGTCCAGTTGTCGATCCTTGGCTTCATGGTGTCTGGGGTGTTTGGCGAGGGTTCAGTGTGTTGGTTGTCTTCATCAAAGTTGTTGTAGATTCTCTTTATTTTGTGGTGAAAAAAGGTGCTTAGTTTGTCACAGAGGTCTTGTGAGGGTGGGATGTCGGTAGACTCGCTGGAAGGTTGGGCAAACTCCTTGATAATGTTGAAGAGAATGGTTCTATGTGTTCAGAGCACCCGGTTCCGAAGGATACATGGATCGAAAAGTCAACAATGAATTAAGGTATGTGCTTGATGCAAATTGATTATTAAAAAGCCTAACAAGAGTTTGACAACTTGCCCCTTGGGACACCTTTGCATATAACTGTTCACAGGCTCTTATTGATGTAATTATGTGTTGGACATTTGTCTTTTGCTGTGACCACACTTTCATGAGCAATTTGCTGCTCTCACCTTGTGGAACACGCTTATATATAATGTTGTTATCGTAGAATTCTTAAATATAGTTTTTTTTTGGCTAAGTGGGTATTGTTATAAGTCACTACATAACCTGTTTAAGGGGGATTTTTGACCCTTATCAAAAAGAAGGTTTTGTAAATATTTTGTTGGTGTTAATACATCTTCCCAACAAAATCATTCTGGAATTTTATATGGAAGAGACCCAGATTCCAAGGGTTGCCAGGTCTCCCCGAGTATATTTAACTGGTGTCCAGAGGCAGCCTTGCAGTTCTCCTGCTTCCTGTCCCGCCCTGGAAGGGAGTGTTGCCTGATAAACAGAAGCGGGGTTGCAGCCAATCTGCTTACTTCCCCCTTCTCTCAGGGAGAGGTGCCTGGTGTGTGGAGGCAAAAGACCTTAAACTTCCTGTTGCCTTCATTGGAGGAATGGATACCTGATTGCCAAAGGCAGACCAGCAGTTTTTATGCTTCCTGTCCACTTCCCTGCAGGAAGGGTATCTGTGTACAGTGGCACAGGGCCCTGCTACCTTATGATGATATGACAACAAAGCATCTAAGCAGATATAAATGCTGCAGTAGCTGCCCCTCAACAATTAAGTTCTGATGTAAAGTAGGAGGGTACATTGCAATTATTTTGGAAGAGAAAGAGTAAGTGTCATAAGCCAATGCTAATGCATACTGTTTAGGGATGCTCTATGAGGAGCTTCTTCTCAGCTTCCTGTCGAGCGAGTGTGAATGAAACCGTGTGGCAATGAACCAGCAATGATGATAGCAATGAGTGCTGAAAAGATCATCCATGCCATATTGGGCAAGAGGGTGTCTGTCACAGGGCAGAGGACTTCTGAGAAGAGAAAGCCCAAGCTGGTGCAAAGGAATCTAAAAGTGTGCCAGCAAAGTAAAGAGCAAATTTTCTGGTCAAGAAGCAGAAGGTAAGCACTGGGATAATTTGAGAAAGCCGCAGGGGAGAGGTGAAACAGAGGCATTCTTGACACTAGTCTGAAACCACAAACAGGTAGAATTGTTCAGGTTTGAAAAGAGTGATTAGCATAATGGTGGCATCACAGGAAATTACATCATATGACTCTAGGTTCAAAGATGACTTCATGGAAGATCACATTATATGACATTGGACCCAGAAGGCAACATAAGAAATTAATTAAATGGTCTAAATAAGTTATATGGGAGCACTGTGGTCAGCCCTAACCATACACTCAGTGACACATACCTTCTAGGATGAATCTGTAGGCTATGGTTTTGCCACAAAAGTAATTGACTGTCACCTAAATGGTAATCATGATGCATTGTGGGAGAGGTGGGGCATTACTGGAGGAGCAGTAAAGCAGAGGTTTGGGAGAGGTAGCACTGCGATTGAAAATAGATGATGGGAGGGGGTCGAAGCTCTCAAGGAGGGTTGGGACGGAGGTAGGGGTGAAGCTGGCTTAGTTGGGCCAGCCCAGAGGGAGAGACCGGTGAGGATGGCGTGAAAGATGAAGCGCTGATTTTTGGAGAGATAAGACTGCTGCATGAGAAGTGACCAGTTCTGGTGGGAGAGGGGGAGAATCCATGATGCAGCAGCGGGAAGAGAGGAGGCGGAACCTTCGGAGCAATATTGGTTTTGTAGCAAACAAGTACATGAATAAAGTATGAATTAAAAGTAATCAGATTATCTTTGAATACTTGTATTGAAAAGTCTTACACATTTGACAAATGTACCATAGCACTAAAGAAGCAATTATACCATAGCAATAAATATATAACATGCTTATGGTAAAAGTATAAGATCTGGTAATGTATATACCAATTTCTTTGGCGTTTGATCTTTTTTTTTTAGACGGTAGATGTTTTAACAGGTTTGTCAGTGCTCAATGTCCTATAAAGAATGAATATTACACTCGGATTGTGCCAGTATCTAAAACGAATCCCCTTTCCATCATTTCATAAGTAATCAATATAATACAACAGTTGAGATACTAGAAAAACATTGTCTCAAACTGAAAAAACAGAAACCCCTATTATTCAGTTCCTAGGATTGGACTCCATTTAATCTTCTCCAAAAGATAAAGGGCAATTGTTCCCTTTTACCAAATGTAATCAACCTTCACTTCTTGCCCACCTCGCCTCCTCCGAGTGCCTTCACCATGCAGTATGTACTTAGAGCTTCGAATCTCTCGTGCTGTTTTCAATGTTTTAATGCATTTCATACACCCCAGTCTTGTGATCCTGTTAAATGTAAAGTGTACACCCTATGTGTAAGTGCAGCCCTATATTTAAAAGGCATAAAGGAATAAATAAGATGAATAAAGAGCTAAACCAGTGCCTGCAAATAATGGCACATATGTTAGCTTTGAATTAACAAAAAGAGGGTTTAAGGCAAAGGGTTTCGCTAATGACTGTGTCACCAAATTTCCAATCTCCCCATGAACTTCTCCCCACCTGCCCGATGACGCGTTGGCCTGCTCCCACTCACGCGTGGCATCCACCAAACGATGAATGGCTGCAAAGGCAAACTGTGTAATCGGCATTAATCTGTTAGTCTGTCACTGCCGCTTTAACCAAATCTGCATATCTGTCACTAAAAACTTTAGGAAGCAATGCTATTCAGAGCAAATGATGCATCAAATTCAAACAGGCCATCAAGATCGCTAATGGTTTTTAATAGCAGCTATTATACTATAATGGTGTTTTCCCAACAGCTGTTTGTTTATGTCCTGCTCACTTGACAGGACCTTTGTTGCCAAGCCCAGGAGAGGCCCCTTCAATGTTTTTATAATCAGATAGCTCCACCTCCCAACAAATGTCAGATTAGTGGGGCTGTGTGTGTCTGTAAATGTAATACTGATTACCCGGCGATGGCATTAGGCATATGTGAGATGTAAATGCAGATTACTGGGTGCATGTGACAACTGTGAATCTGCTCAAAAACAAGCCCTGCTAAAACCAATTGTTTTAGCTGGAGTCTTTAAAGGGGAAACATTTTACTGTGCTTCATTTTCAGTCAGCATCACAGATACAACATGAGCAGCAAATTGCCTAATGGAAAGCACATAGAGTAAAAAAGGCCAACAACAGTAACACCAGTGCAAGCGTCCTTCGTGTGCACAGAACAGGTGTAGCACAAGTAGCAGCACAGCATGAGCCCTGCAAAGTACCCTCGCATTCACAGACCAGAAAGCTCACAAGCAGCATCAGTGCACACTTCTTCACAAAATGACAGGCACACCTTGTGCAACAATAATTCACACTTTACTGAGATACAAAGAACTGCGACAGCAGAAGCAGCAACATCAGGCTCCCCTTCCATACACAAACAAAACTGTGCAAGCATAAACAAAAGCAGTGCAGCCTGTTACGTCAAAAAGGAACGTGTATATCCCATATTGAGTGACTGGAAAGTGAGTAAGTAATTTGAGAAGTCAAATGGGAGGGCCAAAGTAAAGTTGGTGTGCAGACAAAGTCAGATATCGTGAATTTTTCTAATAGCTCTAGGTTTCAAGAGCCTGTCTTAAACTGTCAAAACATTTCGTTATTACATTGCTCACCTATGTTGTGAGAAGGGTGGTGTTTCATCTGTTCTTCGCCTGCATAGTAGTGTGACACAAAATGGCGGGTCCTCTGCAGAATGTGATGAGGGGCTTTGAGTTTCCTATATATGAAATATATTAATTTGCCTTACGCTGAATAGGGGTGACATTGAAGGGTTGAGGCCCATCCTAGAGGGTTGTCACCCACAAGCACCCCTGAATCTGGCAAAATTAAAAGTCTTTCATGCATGAGTGCTGACACATATGCACTGACACAAAGTAAGGCAAAATGCACATTTTCCCCAAATAATGAAGGACTGGAATCAGGATAGCAAATCAATCAGGGTATGTCTATGCCTTTCCTGTGAGTTTCAAGGGAAGCTCAGAAATATAGGCAGTTCTGCTGCCACGAACAGAAGGCGGCAAGTGCACTGATACCTGTGTGCCAGCAGAACTGTGACATTCTCTCTCCCCATTCAGCGAGAAAGGGTAACAAGAGAGCTTAACATGTGCTATGTCATGGCACGTCATACTTTGATGGCATGTGCCTGTCTACATCATCATTTCAAGTTGTGATAGCCTTTTTATGTCTTTGTAAAATGTCACATGTAACAGCACTCTGGCATACAGTGGTGTTCGTAAGATCTCAAACTAGGGTCTTAACGTCTGCGACACTCAAACGTGGATACTGCAAAAGGATTCTGATGTGCCTGTGATGACATCAGTCCCCATCTGCAAAAAGAAAAATTGATGGGCAGAATGCTGCACAATGGCAAATATTCACCCCAGTACAGATATCTGGGCCTAAATCCATTGTTTCTTTGCTCCCCATGCCACTCCAGTTCAGACCCATCCATATGCAAATGAGTCTTGACGCTGTTCACCATGGGAACAGTCCAGCCAGAACTGCCAGGCTAGGTCCTCTCTGGACTGGAAACAAGCATCTGGGACCGGTTACAGGGCATCACTCCTCATCAGCCAGGCTAGCTGAACTCCAGTGGCATGGAGATCACAGGACACATGTCTGGGCATACCTGTCCCACTTGGGGTGACAAATGCAAAAAGAACAACTGATGGACAGAATGCTGCACAATGTCAAACATTCACTCCACATACAGAGATCTGGGCCGAAATCCATCGTTTTCTTGCTCCCCATGCCATTCCAGTTCAGACCCAGCCGTATGCAAATAGGTCTTGACCCTGTTCCCCATGGAAACAGTCCAACCTGAACTGCCAGGCCAGGTCTTCCCTGGACTGAAAACAAGCATCCTGGGACCAGTTTAGGGGCATGACCACTCATCAGTCAGGCTCCAAACATTGTCGATGTATCTGAACCAGTGGACTATTTTGTTTGAATGAGGGTTATAGTTGATAAGGTATTTTTATTCAAACTGCGCCATGTACAATACAGCCATTTCCGGTGCAAAGGGACAACCTATGGCTGTCCCTTTGAATTGAATGTAAAACTCGTTGTCAAACATGAAAAAATTATTTTTTAGTGCAAATTCTGCCAACTTTAGTATGAATGAGGTGGGCACTTGATGGGGTCTTGGGCGAGCTTCAAGGTAAACCTCTATTGCTTCGAGTCCATCATCTTGTGGAATTTGAGTATAAAGTGAAACAACATTAAACGAGACAAGCCCTTTATACGTTCCAGTACTAAGAGCACTTTCTGTGAATGTAATGCTCTGGTCTTGTAAAATCCTGGATTGGTAAGGATGCAATTTTAGCCTAGTTCATTTACAAATTTTGTGTTATCACAATATATATTGGATTTATCTTTCCATATTTCACACATGTTTTTCTAATATTTTTCACTGAATATCCATCGGGTTGCATGTGGATTGTCCTTTCCTTTATCGCATCAAATGTCGAAGTTTAACCCCTCCCCTGCTGGTCACGGAACCACTCCGTCATCAGCCGCGGTCGCACTGTGCTGATGACGGAGCGGTTCCGTCAGGGCCCGCTCGGAACGCCTGCGCGGCGCGGATTCCACGCCTGTGCTAAACGTTCCATTGAGCGTGCGGGGCCGTGACGGAACCGCTCCGCCATGAGCACAGCGCAACCGCAGCTGGTGACTGAGCGGTTCCGTCACCAGCATGTGCCCGCCGCGTGGCCCCCGCCCCCTTAGCACTGCGGTGGAATAGCCGCCGCAGGGAAGGGGTTAAAAAACACTTGTATTCAATCATTACTAAAATACATTTTAGGTCATGATTATTGAGTAAAATGTACTTCATGCATAAGTAAAGATGTGTTTAAATCTCACAATCACTTAATGTTGTTTTGTGTATGCAATTGTCTAAGGTCCAAGGTGGATGTAGGTAAGAGCGAAACCCCCCAATTCACACATACCTCAATATACAGCATACCCAGGGCCGGACTGGGAACAGAAACCGGTCCTGGCACACTGCTCAGCCAGCACCCCTGGGGTGAGGGGGAGTGCAGCAAAGCAGTGTGCGAGGGCCGGTTTCGGCCGATCTTGTTACTGGGGGCCGATATTGCCGACCCCCGGTAACAATAAAAAAACGGCCCCCCAGGGGTCCAAAATCGGCCCCCACCCTAGCGGCCCACCGGGGAAACGTCCGGTGCCCGCTATGGCCAGTCCGGCCTTGAGCATGCCTCACTGAGTAGCGCATACGCTGTCCAGGTTCGACCTAAAAAGCAGTACTGGAGCAAGGAGAGCCACAAACCAGGGGCAGATGGCCAGTCTCATCTGGTACAGTGGGGCAGGATAACAAAGACATAAGCCAAATGGTGAGGACGTTAGTATCACAAAATAGAGGGACGGGAGTGAGGAGGAATAGGGAAAGACTGCTGAGGTCAGTTGGGCCTACTGTGCATGACGGTGGTTGGTATGTGAAGCAGTACCCTTTGCAAAGAGTCCCTTAGACAGAAGCTGTAACATGGCCTAGGGACTATTAACTCTGCTCCAACATAATAACATACTCATTTGGATCAAAGGAAGCTCTATCACCCGTATTCATCAATACGTACTGAAGTTAGATGTGACCAGGAACATTGCTAAAAGTATTATATATTTAGACATGGGCATTTATTTAAAATTAACAAAAACGTTACAATTAAAAAATAGGAACTCATTCAGAGGTTGGGAGAAGTGACACTTCTGCTAAAAGACAGCGAATGGCCTGATTCCCCCGGGCCCTTTTGCATAATCTCACCCTTTTAGGAGGCTGACCAGTGGCAGCTCCTCGAGGGAGTGCTGCGGGGCGGTGGGGCGGGGGAGAGGCAAGGTGGGGGGTAGTAAACTCCGGCATACGGCCGAACGGACCTATGTAAAGAAATAAAGAAATAAAACGAATTACATTCCGTGCACAGCATTTGGCGATGCAGGGCTTGCAATGTAATTTGGTTTATTTCTTTATTTCTTTACGTAAGTCCGTTCAGCCGTATTCCGGAGTTTACTATCCCCCAATCTGCTCCTTCCCCGCCCTGCCCCACCACCCCGCAAGCACTCCCTTGAGGAGCCGCCACTGAAGCTGACAAAGGTTGTACCACAATCACAGAGTCGTGATGCAATTGAAAATGGGGACAGACCATCTTCTTAGTTTAACATTCTAGTCTGCCGTCATTTTGAACTGGACCATTTTCATCCAAGTCAGCATTGCATAACATGGTGATTTTGCACAGGCCTACACAAAGATGTTGCTGCCAATGTCAATGTTGAGAAAGCACCTCCCACGATGCCGCTACGTCAGGAGAGTTCATATGAGGTGATGACAATTCCACCATACCTCATAAGCAAGATGAAAGTGCTGCCATTCATTTGTTTTTCCCAAGTAAGCTCCTATCATGCTGTTTACAGCACCATTGACGGACAATACTTGTTGCAGTAAAGTTATAAATGTATTGGACGTCCCTCCTCCACGTTGGCAGAGCTGTGTCCTCAACCAAATCAGGTAGGTGGATGGTCTGGGACCAATTTTTCACTGCCTTGTATCCCTCCCAAAAAAGTGTTGCCGAGTCATAAAAGTAAATAATTAAATGAGTGCAAAAACCCCAAATTCGCCTTTAGGTCTTCAGTACTTGAATTAAAAATCACCCACTTTGATATATGTCTAAAGTATATTCCATCATGATACTTTGTGAAAACCAAGTTGTAGTTATTGCGTTTATTTTATTTCAAAGTATTTTATTAAGAATTTTTACACATACATTTTAATCATCGCTCTTCAAGGGGTGGCAACCCCAGCTGGGCGTACCTCCTTGTGGTACAAGTTACAGTATACATGATTGGATGCACCCCTTACTTCTGTCCTACTATAGGAGGGAAGGTAAGTGAAAAGATGGAAAAGAGAAAAATTGTGTATAGGAAATACATAGAGCAGCAGAGCCCTCCCCACACCCTAAATGTTAGAAGGTTTTGGAGGCTCCACGTCAGCATGACTCATTCCAGGAAAGGTTCCTAACATCAGTTTAACAGTTTTACTAAATGACACCTGAATTCAAGATCCCATGCAGTTTTATAAACGGAAAACGGCTTTTAAAATGAGCTAAAAAACACAAATCTTTACCTCCGTTTTGTTAGTCACAGTTCCTGTCTCTCTCTAAGCCCAACAACAGTGCACTCGTGTGCTGCTCTGATGCACAGATTCAGACACAGCATAGATCACTGAAAGCCTGGTACTTGAAGCCCATCAAACTACAATAAATCAAACCCTGGGAGGCTTCCATGCATCAGCTCTGGGAAAAGCTTTGCAGTTGAGAAACATATTGCCCTTCATTTATCACTCAAGACTATCCTTGACATAAGGGCCAACCCTGAATCTTACTTCTACAGTGTGCAAAGTAATCAGGTTTGGTCAAAGTTAGAATTAGGTAGTAATGTCACCTGGCAAGGCCTTGGCTGGTACTCTATACAGGGACTAGAAAAAACTGCAGCGTTCCCCTATGCTAAGGCGGAGGAGCTTTGCCCCACTGTTGTTAGAGCAGTGAGAAAAGGAAAAATACATTGATAATAACAGAGTTATTTTATTTTTCGTTGCTGCGGGCTGGGTTAGGACTGGGCTGGTGGCTCAGGGAGGAGGAGTGGTTTGTGCACCCTAGGTGCGCATGACTGCTTGGCCAGCCGCCTTAGGCCGGCCAAAAAGGCATGAACACTCTGCTTGTTCCTCACCAGGCTGTAATTCACAGCCTAGTGGGGAACATGCACAGGCTCCCTGTCCCCATCTGAGGGCCGATCCGCGGTACTCAGACCAATCACAGCACTGCATTGGCTGACTGGCTTAGGGGAGTCTGTTTGCTTCCTGAAGTCTGAAATAGAAGAAAAACAGAAACAAAGGAGAGAGAAGGCGGAAACGGTAAGTGGTTTAAAAATAATATTTTTCAACCTCCCCCATCCCGCCTGCCATCCCCGTTCCCTACCAGCCACCACTGTAACATAGAAAAGAAAATTATATGTGGGTGCTCCATCCATAGAGTGGTAGACAGCCACTATTGAATGAAGAGAGAGAATGCGCCATGATTCCTAAGGCATTACTAGGAAAAGTAGCAAAGTAAGGTTTGCAGAACACCCTTACCCTGTTCTTACTTAGGACTTCAGAATAATCACCACAGGAATCCAGATTGAGGTACAGCACTTGAATCATTCTTTGTTTTTTTCGGGTACTAACTGCACTTGAGTGTTTTTTCCCCACATGGTTTTAATCAGTCCGGGCTGGCATCTATGGGGATTGCTTGCTTCCTGTTCAGGGAAAGCCTGGCTTGGCAATTCAGGCTGGACTGTCCCAATGCGACACAGGGTCAAGACTGATTTGCATATAGCTGGGTCTGACTTGAGGTGGCAAAGTGAGCTAAAGAATGGTGATGGATTCAACCCAGATCTGTGACTAGGGGTGAGTGTCTGAAAAGTTTCAGCGCTCCATCCATCATCTCCTTGTGTTTGATATCTGCTCAATGACCACCCACTTCATGTAATTGGGAGTGCGTCCAGATTTTAAGAAATGATCAGTCATCTTAGTTGTGTTGCGTTTGCAATGTATATTGCTCTGGTGTTCACATATTTTTATTTTCACTTTTCTGCTGGTCCTTCTGATGTATCTTAGACCACACGGACATGTGATCATATATACGATGTGTGGTGAATTGCAGTTTGTATGCTTTTCCAGAGACCAGGTTTTTCCTGGTATCAGTCAGAGTGTTTTAGTAGTAGTTGTGAGGTGACACACACTACAATTCCCACAGGCATAATGTCCTGTAATACTGAGAAGACCCCATGCATGCAGTAGGGATGTCTCTTTGCTCTTAGTGGCAATTCTTGGATGCGTTGAGATGAGACAAGCTTTTAAGCTGCTCCCTTACCTTACTGGATGTCACTATCGAGACCGAAGAAGAACATCTAACAACAGCAATTTACCACAAACATACAGCAAGGAACACACTATTAAAATGTAATAACTTCCACCCACACTTCTTGAGAGAAAACCTACCCTATGGCCAATTCCTACATTTAAGAAGGAATTGTAGTCACATTGAAGACTACCACGAATAATCAAGGGAATTATCGGTAAAACTAAAAAAACAAGGCTATTGGAGAAAATAATCAGAAACAAAAAAAAGAGCACACAATCAAAACAGTGATTTGTTACTGGAAGAAAATCAAAGAAATGACACATACATCATTGACTCGTGTCACAACATACAACACTGTCTCGAATAAAATGACGAAAATAATCAATAAACACTGGAACAACTTGTTGACTGGCAAACTCAAATGGGAGAAACCCCGCTTCTGTTTCAAAAAAGCAAGCAGCTTAAAAGATCAACGTATCTCAACGTGTCCAAGAATTGCCATCCACAGCAAAGAGACATCCATACTGAATGCATGGGGTCTTCCCAGTATTACAGTACATTATCCCTCTGCCTAGATAACGCGCTGAATACGAGCGGCGTTCAGATCCTAGTTTAACTCCTGAGGCACAGCCGGGAGACGTTAGCTGTTTGGCTTTTTTAAATCTTGTAAAGTTTTGTCATTGTGTGATTTTACCTCTGTGCACTTCGAGCGACGCTCGCCAGACACTCCCTTGACCTTAGACCCCCCCCCGCGCCGCCGAGGTCAGCGCTGATGCGGGAGAGGGAAACCAGGTGCAGGACACGCCCCTGCTTCAGAGACCACACCCCTATTCTCCCTATAAAATAATGTGTTTACACCGGACGCGCAGCGGATGGGCGCAGCGGGCGCGCCGTCTGCGCACCGAAGGCGCGCCTAAGGCAAGCCCGTCTGGGCCCGTTCGGGCCCGGGCGGCCCCAGGCCCGGTCACCATGCCCAATTTTCCTAGGCGCTGCCTTACCTATACCCGAGACATGCTTTTGGCACTGAATCCGCGTAAACACTCTACCTGTAATTACATCTATACTGGAGATAACTCCTTCACCTGCTGTAGTCTCTGCAACCCGCCCCGCGCTGAGACAGAACGCCATGGCCCACAACTCGGCCTCCTCAACTGCAGGTCACTCGTCAAACACGCCTACGAGATAAACCTCCTTATTTTAGATCACGCCATTGACATTCTGTTTCTCACAGAAACATGGCTTACTCCTATTAACGGCTCTGATATTGTTAATGCCCTCCCTCCCGGCTACCAAATCTGCTCATTAAATAGACCGTGTGGCAGAGGAGGTGGATTAGCTATAATATACAAAGATCACCTCATTTGCAGAATCGATGATGGCAACATTAAAGATTGCGAAAGTTGCCATTTCACCGTACAAATCTCGCCAGAAACGTCTCTGTCTGGGTTGCTTGTATACCGTCCCCCAGGCCCACTTGCCGAGTTCCCCAGCAGGCTCACTGATCATGTCACCCTCAAGGCATCGACTTCTTCTAACTTCCTTTTATTAGGAGACTTCAATCTCCACTTTTTGGACCCAACCGACACCCCCGCAGCCGAACTGCTGCTGGACCTCTCTTCCATTGGCCTCTGCTTAATGAATTCACAGGCCACCCATGACAAAGGCCAGCTACTGGATCCGATTTTCACAAACATTCATGACCTTAAAACCCGTGTGCCCCTCCCTCTTCCTTGGACAGATCACTTCCTGATCCCCATTGACTGGCACCTTGATTCTTCCCCACCCCAACTGCCTAAAATCAGAACCCTCACCAGGCATTGGCACAAACTTGTACCAGAAGAATGGGCATCCAAACTCAGGGAATCTACCCCTTCCCCCACTCATAACCCCATAACTGCCGATATTGAATTTAATGCCTGGCTCACCCAATCACTGGACTGCCTCCTACCTCGATCTAGCACCCTTAAACGAGCCAAGAGAGTCAACCCTTCCCCCTGGTACACCCCTGAACTAAATGTTCTACGGAAGGAATGCAAGAGGACGGAAAGCGTATGGAGGAAAGATAAGTAAGCAGATAAGAAAGGAGCGTTCCGGTCTTCCTTAAGAACCTATAAACTTGGCTTCATAAAACCAAGAGCTCATTTTACGAGGAAAGAATTAAAAACTCATCCTGCTCCGCTCAGGAAACTTTTACCATTCTAAAAGAACTTCTCCATGTCCCAGATCCCCCTGCGAAATCCCTGGACCCTAAATCCGCGGAAAATAAATGTATCAAATTGGCAACATTCTTCGATGAGAAAATCCCAAAAATTCTCGCTTCCCTACCATCAATCGATATCGGTTGCACAGGCGGTGACAGCCACAGCCCTCCCCCTTGCCGCAGTCTGTCCCCTGACACCCCTGCACCCTATCTTGATACCTACGGTCCAGTAACCACAGAAGAGGTTGTCGCGATGTTTGCCACAATCAAAAGTGGCTCTCCCAGCGACCCGGTCCCCTTGCGCTTCCTTAAGAAAGTGGCCCCCACTGGTATCCCTCCGCTCACGGCCCTCATCAACGCTTCTCTACTGCAGGGAGAAGTCCCTCCTAGCTGGAAAGCAGCTGTTGTCAAAGGTCTTCTTAAAAAACCCTAATTGGACCCTCAGGACTTAGCCAACTATAGGCTAATCTCTCTCCTCCCAGGAAATAGCAAAATCACGGAGAAATTAGTGAACAAAAAGCTATCACTATTCCTAGAAACTAACAACCTGCTTAGGAGCTCTCAGACAGGCTTCCGTCCAGGCCAGGGCACTGACACCGCCCTCCTGGCGGCAGTGGAGAAGGCCAGAAGCATTTTAGATACAGGAGGATCAGTGGCAGTGATCCTCCTGGACCTCAGTGCGGCCTTCGACACTGTCAATCACCAGGTTTTAATCCAGCGTCTGAGAGACATTGGAGTGAAGGGCACGGCCCTGAAGTGGCTCGCGTCATTCCTCAATTGCCGTTCCTTCCAAGTTTGGGAGAATGACAGCCACTCCCCTGCGGTCCCCCTCCGCTGTGGAGTACCGCAGGGTTCATCACTAAGCCCGACGTTATTCAACGTTTACATGTCCCCGCTGGAGGAGTTGGTCACCCCGTTTGGAGTGACGATTATCAATTACGCCGACGACACCCAGCTGGTGGTGACCCTCTCCCACCCCAACCAAGAACCCTCCAACCTCCACAGCTGTCTTACTGAAATCCATGGTTGGATGAACACCTCAGCACTGAAACTTAACGGTTCCAAGACCGAAATCTTGCTGCTTGGACAAAAAGGGCCCTCCCTGCCGCCTAACATCTGGCCCGCCTGTTTAGGTGATCCCCCAGTTCCCAAAGACGATATTAAGAGCCTGGGTGTATGGCTTGAGAAAGATCTGACCTTCAGAACCCAGGCAAAAAAACCGGCGGGAATCTGCTTTGGACTTCTTAGGGCATGCAGGAAGGTGCTTCCCCTGCTCCCCCCCCACTTCCCGGAAACTGCTGATCCAGGGCCTTATTTTGTCTAGGCTGGATTACAGCAATGCAATCTACCTGGGAGCCCCGGAAGCCACATTCAACACCTTACAGAGAATCCAGAACGTTGCTGCCCGACTTCTTACGAACACCCCGGCCAGATCATCTGCAAAGCCAGCCTTGAAGCAACTTCCCTGGCTTCCAGTCAGGGAGAGGGTGGTTTTCAAGGCCCTCTGCCTGGCACATAAACTCCTTCACAACAAAGGTCCTCCCATTCTTAAAAACGTCATCATTCCTTACAAAGCTACCAGGTCACTCCGGTCAAACCACGAGAACTTCATCACCGTTCATAGAGTGAAAAAAGCCCGGTCTGGAGGCCGCCGCTTTTCTGTAAACACAGCAAAGCACTGGAATAGTCTCCCCCGGAAACTGAGAATAGAACCAAACCTCCTCCATTTTAGAAAAGCACTGAAAACTCTCCTCTTCCCCTGATCTTCCCGTCTTTTCCGCTACTGCTCCCTCCTGACTTTCTAGGTTCGAGCGCTGGGATGCTCACGGGTTACTACGCCCTCTACAAAAACCTTAAATAATAATAATAAATGGGAATTGTAGTGTGTTCCACCTCACAACTACTAATAAAACACTCGGACTGGAACCGGGTAAAACCTGGGTTTCTGTAAAAGCATACAAACTGCAATTCACCACACGTCGTATATATGATCACATGTCACTGTGGTCTAAGATACATCGGAATGACCAGCAGAAAAGTGAAAATAAGAATATGTGAACAGTGGAGCAATATACATTGCAAACGCAACACAACTAAAATTACTGATCCTTTCTTAAAATCTGGGCACACTCCCAAAGACATGAAGTGGGTGGTCATCAAGCAGATATACCACAACCAGACCACTCCAGAAAGCCTTTTACTGGAAAAAGAACAATGCTGGATATACAGTTTATCCACACACAAAAACGGTCTCAACAATAATATCCTATGGAATTCCCTTAATTAACAACCTCCACAACTTTGTTTACTAGGGTATCCTCGGTACTCTTGTTAACCACCTTGAACCAAATTCCACTTAACCAATTTAACTTATCAACCACACTTTCACATTTATGGTTGTCTCTAAAATCTGTTTCTCATACTGGGTTCATACAAATGTTCCCAAAAGGCAACGTTTAGTACTCACCCTATGGGCACTATGTCTGTCAGCATACAGGCTACATTAGGGAAAATGCCCAAATGTGCATAGTTGTTTTTATAATTTTTTTTTACCATTTTTACATTTTCCCATTAAATAACAATGAGTACTCAAAAATTGAAGATTTTGTGTGACAATGCATAGGACACATTAAGGGACATGCTCACTCGTGCATGTTCTGTTAACTGCAAACACGACTTCCACTACCGACAGTCCTGCTTCTCTGTTCTTAAACAAACAAGGATTGCGCCACATGAGACATGTCACGCCTCTCCACGTCAACTTTAAAAAAAAAATGTATTTCAAAAACCTTTATTCGTCATATAGCATAGTACACGGCATGTAGCGCACAGCACTGGTGCGGGCATCCAGCGAAATTCTACTCAGCTATACAATGTGGACATGTTTAACACAGCAATTTAGCCGGCATCCCGGAGGCCCGGCGGCAATCAATTATAAAGTTGAGCAGGAGCCCCTGGTCTCATTTACAGGTACAAGGCATTCTACACATCTCAATTATCCTGTACAAATACGTATTTACATGCATGTACAAACATCATGGCTGTCTCAGTGAATCACATACCGAAGGTCGTATCATTATACTATTCGTAATCCCTAAAGAAACATTCTACCCCAACAAACCCCCACCCCCCGCATGCCAGCAGTTATGCTCCCTATTAGTGTACCTGTGAGTGTACTGTCAGCTACCTCCTCCCACTACCTACTAACATGAAGAGCTTGCCCCTCCTACAGATTCTAACCTATCGACGTAAATGTGGTGCAGATTAGATCTGTTCCCCGATCACCCCTCCACTTGGGGCATTAAAAGTGTAAGCACTTCCAGCTCCCATCTCCCTTTGTAAGCGGGCACCGTACTTCCTCAGGTCCAGGGAGCTAGGTACCTCTCCACGTCAACTTATGACGTCAGCCCGGCATGCTACACATGTAACCAGAAGTTAGCGTTCATTTAAAAACCGGGATGCCGAACACTTACACATCCTCGGGATCCCACGCAAAGGCCAAAATAGGTAATGACGGCAGGCAGTGGACCTTGATGAAGTGAGTAATCCTCCATTCACAAACAACTGGAACCTCGCCCATCAGTTTTTCCTTTTACTGATTCCTTTTGCTTATTTGTTTAGCGTGTGTCTACAGGCACTCCAGGATTCATGTCTCCATCACCTGAATGTCTTATGTCTTACATGTTTGTCTTTTGATTGCTGTTTGTGCTCTTCTTTTTACAGATGACAAGTACTAACAAAATAACCATAAGTTGGATCATTAAAGCAAGGAGAAAAACTGGTTTTCTCTCACTGTGTGTGACTTAGCGGGTGTGCATTAGATTCACACAAGACTGTGGCAACCACCCGGTCCCTCTTCAGTTTCTGGGTCCTGACAAAAGCCAGCATATGCAAATTCCTGGCTGAAACATGTAGACCAATTACAGGATATATATGAGTCAAATTGAAAGTGTCTAGAAGTATACTCTAGTTTTTCTTTTCATCCTGTCATATGGACCAGATATTAAAAAAGTTCCTATTAAGGGGGACCTTATCACCATCGCTTCTACAGCAATTCCCCTCCTGTGCTGCAGATGCTTGATTCCCCTTTTACATGACGAGATCAGCTCGTCATCAGCACAGCTCAACCGTGCCTCATGACGAGCTGAGCTCGTCATGAGCATCGAAGGGGTTAAAGATAGTTTTAACTCACAATCACTTCACCTCACATGGCACAAAAAATCCAGGTCCTCTGTAATTCAGGCGTCACAGCACACCCAGGTGTATTCGGCACCCTGGGTGTGAACCCGATCATGAAGCATGTCACCAACTATGTCTGTGAGTGAGGGTTCTTTAACCCCTTCTATGCTCATATGAGCCTCGGTTGAGCTGTGCTCATGACGGAGCGGTTCCATCATTGAGTGGGCGGGTCCATGACGGAACCGCTCCGTCATGAGCACAGCTCAACCGCGGCTCGTGACGGAGCGGCTCCATCACGAGCATGCGAGCGCCGCTCGGCCCCCCGCCCCCTTAGCGCTGCGGCAGAATTCCCGCCGCAGCGAAGGGGTTAAAAAAACAATTTCTCGCACAAACTAGTAATTGAATAATGTTAAAATACTGTTTGCATTAGCCTGTTCTCTTTGATTGAGATAGATTTTTTTACAGGGGAATGGAACAAGTTGCTCTTATGTGCTCGCTCTCCTTTTGATATTTAATATGTATGCCTGAATTTCCAAAAAAGCGAAAAATTTAACTGAGCGATTTGCTACCTCACAAGTGTGCAGATGTATGACTTTTTGCTATTTACAAACCGATTCACTCAGTGAGCTGCATGGGCCAGTTGGAGCTTTCCAGGTTACTTCAGGAAACATTTTGTCAATTCCTGGCTAAACATCCACGTTGATCTTTATTAAACTGTCAAAATTGTGCATGTGAACAATTCTGTATGCTGAAATTCAAATATCTTTTTCCACAGGATTTTTTTTTATTTTTGCTTTTCTTCAAAGGAGAACCCTGTGAGAAACTCTGTCCTCAAAACCCCTTTAAAATTTAGAGAGAGTTTCTTCCTTTTCCCACCCTGGGTAGGGATTTATTTATGCGAATAACCGGAGAACATCTCCCTCAATTTCTACTCAGGGGAGGAGCCTTAGGGAAACTTGTGAATACCCATTTCTTGGAATTCCACTCTCCACCCTTTGAGTAGGACTTAATTTGGCATATTGTGAGGTAATAGCTTACATGAGAGAAAAAGTAACTTTTGGTGAATTTCTCGCCATTTGCGTGTGTAAGTCAAACATGCATACAAATGGCTGAATGCAATAAAACTAAATAAAACACTGCTCACAACACCGATGAAGGTTCGAAAAAAGATAAGGGGTAAGGAAGAAATAGTTAAAGCTACAAATTAAGGGGACAGGAAGAAACAGAAATAGTGCCATCCCACCATACAAACAAGTAGAGCATTCTCATTTTGAACCTTAATGAAAAACAGTCATGGAGCATACAGTAGAATACACTAAGGTATTGCAATGAAGAAGAGGGGTAGAATGTGTATCATAGGATAAACCAGCTGTCTGACCTACAAGCCTTCACAGAACTCCTATCGCACTGCAGAGCCATTCTAATGGCAATACATTGCAATTCGAATCACTGAAAGATAATCTAAGCTAACCTAACCTAAACTCACCTAAGCTAACTAACCTAACCTAAACTAAATTAACATTGCGGAATAAAACATATCCGGTTCAATTCCGGCTATTTTTGCATATTTGAGTCTTTGAAATTAAGGTTGTCTATCAATTCCCAGCTAAACACTGCCATTAATACTACTGGTCAAGGCATGCCATGTTGGACAGTCATGTATACCATCTGTCAAGTGCACGTATAACAAATTACAACAATTAATCAGTGTTTAAACTAAATTTTTACAGGTTGATCAGTGCAAATTTTGATACACAGTTCAAAATTGCAATTTATGTAAACCACTAATCTAGGTGAAAAATGACACAAGGTCCAACGCTTTTTTGCCTGTTTCCCCCATCACTGGCAAAGCCGGTTGCATGGACTTTAATTTGATCAACCACATTTGCGGGCGAAGCGCATGTAAACAGTTTTTCTGAATGCCTGTGTTTACATGCATTGACACATTAGAGCTAAACCTACTGGCTTCGCCAAAGTTTGTTTATTCAGTTTGAGTCAGGTTTTTTTTGCACAGCTATAAGAAAAAAACACCATTTGGACACTAGGTGGCTCTGCAATTCCAATTAGTGTTTTCTTCCTCAAAATACTCAACGTTGCGAAAGAACTTCCATAAACGATCATTGCAAGGACTCACTGTTTACCATCGCATTCATAATCAGCATTAAATACGATACAATCATGTGCTTAGTACTTCTAATTTTGAACATCGCTGGTTAATTTACCATGCAATGCTATGCACACTGCTCTTTTTAAATGAATGTACTAATTACACTAATTGCTGGATACTGCGGTTATTTAAGAATTTGCTTGGCTTTGAACAAAGCAAATACAAGTTGGCCACATTTTCAAATATCGTCAAAAAAGCCAGGGTTTTTGCCAAGTGACAAACACCACAGAAATCATTGTTCGATGAGGCATTTCAAGCTGCATGCTATCAGTCTCTCTTTTGCCCCTGATTCGAAAATAAAGGCATCGAGATTTTTACCAATACTTAAAATGAACAAGCAGGGGGGCAATGAAATAAAAAACGTTCACTCATAACACTGTAAAATCAAATGCACATAGAATAAGACGGATTTAAACACTTCCTGGGTGCACAGGGGCGTAACTCCAGGGAGGGTGTTTGGGGTGTTACACGCCCCCTAAAAATGTATTCTTTAGTAAATAGTAGGGTACAAGTTCTTTAGGATGGGTAATGTGGAATGTCTATCACATTTCACCTGGGAGCTTTACATGCACACACTGACAAAAACACACACACCCTCATCTATGTTTTGAAGGCCTTAAAAACTGTTGTTAGTTTGAAAAATATTGCTTTTTAAGTACTCCTAATAAACCGCTCTACTCTCTTGCCACTCCCCCCTTGGCGCAATAATTACACTCCACGCGGTTCTAGAAGTGTAAAAGGCCATTTATTAGGACAGGTTGTAAACACATACATTAACCAAAACATCAACTTAAACACAAAACAATCCCCATCCCAAAACATTTAATTCTTCATCCATTCCTCTCACCTTTTTGGCACACTTCCCGATCCCCTGTGTGCCCTCTTCCAACTCTCCATTCACCTCCTCTCTTATCTTTCAACATCCTCTCCTGTATCTCCCGCCAACGCACTCTTGCATCCTGCCCCCCCCCCATCATTCATCTGTTTCTCCTACCCCCCACCGGAGGGATTGGTGCGCCCGTCTGAGTCCCCACCCCTCCAAAATACTGCCAACACGAGCCAACACAACCCGTCTGTTAAATTGATGAAGCACACATCAATTAAGTAGAAAGTGGATTTAATGCAATAGCAGAGCAGGTACACAGCCAGACAGGTTAGCAGTCAGGAGTAACTGAACACATTAGAATACAACTCATAGGAACACTCTGAGTAGAATGTGGAATGAACATAGTTAAAGCAACATACCAGTATTACACAACATAACACATCCCCCTTTGAACATTATAGAAAATAAAGTTATAACTTGTGCCCGACACCACCCCCCATCTAAACAAAAAAAAAAAAACATTACAAAGGAAAATTTTCAGAAATGTAATCTGCTAACCACACGGGAGGCTTTTTCTCACGCCTAGGGTTTCTGAAAACATGTACCTCACCATCACATGCAGAACTGGAAGAAGTAGAAGCACCCAAATCAGACGAAATCTGGCCAGAAATGTCTGAAACAGGACAACCGGAAGTGTTAGACGTCTGGAAAGCATCAGAAGACTTAGGACAAAACAAATCCTCTAAGTCAAACAAATCAGAAGACCCCTGAGAAGAAGCTTGACAAGAAGGAACAACCTGAGGAGGAGGACATTTGGCAATCCTTTTGAGGTTCCAAACACGTCCATCAGAAAGACGAACAGAATTGTTTAAAACTTCAACAATTTGCATAGGTTCATAAAAACTACTTTCCTCCTTGGAAGGCTTACCAGGTTTCTTGACCCTTACCCATTGACCAACAACCAAGCTAACATCTTTCACCTTATGCTTTGTGTCATACAACATTTTGCTTTTAAGATGCGAAGCTTGGCTCCTTTCCTTAACAACATCTTCAGACCAATTGACCACATTGGACTTAAACAACCATCCTGGAGTAAACTTGGTACGTGGATTCCTGCCACGCATAAGTACAAAAGGAGGAAAACCTGTAGCTTCACATATTGAGGTTCTGTAAGACCAAACCATCTTTAAAACTTGAACTTCCCACTCCTTACTCTTACCAGACATTTGAATTGTACTTTTAATGACACGGTTAAAACGCTCAACCATTCCATTACTGTTTGGGTTGTATAGAGCAGTGGTCTTGTGCTTGATACCTAATGTATCAAAATACTCTTTTGCCTTATTAGAGGTAAATTGGACACCATTGTCACTAAGTAAAACTGAAGGAATACCTTCCAACGTGAAGGATGTATCTAAGAATTTTAAAACAGTCGCAGTATCAGCTTTGCTCACAACTTTTACAAAAGGCCACCTAGAAAATAAGTCCATTAAGACCAAAATGTATTTTTGCTCACTGCCAACTGGACCCATGATATCAATGGCTAAATGTTCCCAAGGAGAACTAGGTGCAGTCATGTTGCCCATAGGAGGCTTACAGACAACTAGTGATTTGTCAGCTGTTTGACACAACTTACAGTTCCTTACAAACTTATCGATTTCAGCATACATACCTGGCCACCAAAAAGAGGTTTTAACAGTGCGTTTAGAACGGACTATGCCAAAATGCCCCTCATGGCATAAGGCCATGATGGACGACCGCAAAGTCTTCGGAGGTATGACTCTCTCTCCAAACCAGATGCTGCCATCTTGAACACTTAAATCTAATCTAACTTCCCAAAAAGGCTTCAAAGGATGCTTACTATCAACTTTCCTCGGCCAGGACCCAGCTAGATGGGATTTTACTAAGGATAACTCTTCATCTTTCACATACTCATCAACCCACTTTTGCTTCAAAATGCCTGCACCTTCCATATCTTGTACATAGGCTACCTGAAAGGAATTCCACAATTCATCCTCACATTCATCGAGTTGCTTAGGCATTCTAGAAAGAAAATCGGCTATACAATTCTCTTTGCCAGGTACAAATTCCACATTATAACAATAATCTTGCAATTTAATAGCAAGTCTGGCAACTCTCGCTGAAGTGTTAACAGTACCTTCAGTAGTCAGGACTCTGAGTAATGGCTTGTGATCACAGCGCAAAATAAACTTAGTACCCCATACAAAAGCTCTAAAGTGATTAACTGCCCATACAAATTCCAAAGTTTCTTTTTCGATAGTAGAGTATTTTTCCTCTGTAGGCGAGAGTGACCTGGAAGCATAAGCAACAATTTGTTCCTTACCATTCACACCTACTTGGGATAAAACCGAACCCAAACCTTTAATGCTGGCATCTGTGGTGATAATAGATTGGGCATCAGGATTAAAACTTTTTAAAGAAGCAATATTGGCAATACAACTTTTGATGTCTTCAAAATCTTGTTCACATTCTACTGACCAAGCAAACTTTGTCTTGTTCTTTAACAGCTGTCTTATATTATATGTTCTGGTCGCAAAGTTTGGAATGTATTTTGAACAAAATTCGGCTAAGCCAATAAAGGATCTGACATCATCTTTTCCCTTGGGGGAAGGAGCACATCTGATAGCATCAACTAAGTTGGGTTTTGGTTTAATCCCATCACAATCTATAACATGCCCTAGGTAAGTAACATGATCACTGGCAAAAGTGCATTTGGTGTATTCAACAGTTAAACCTTTGTCATTAAGGATGCTTAAAACTTCATTTAAAGTGTTGTCATGATCTGCCCTTTCCTTTCCAAAGATGAGAATGTCATCTTGAAAAAACTTTGTGTTTTTAACTGTGGAAAACAACCTGTGCATTAAACGCTGGAAAACAGCTGCGGCCGAAGCCAAACCAAAAGGCATCCTTTTAAATTGGTAACAACCCTGTGGGGTTATGAAAGCAGTGTATTTTCTGCTGTCTCTAAACAAAGGGATCTGATGGTACGCAGATGATAAGTCGATTGTAGTGAACCATTTAGCCCCGTCAAGCAAAGCTAACATCTCATTGATCTTTGGCAAAGGGAATTGATCTACCACTATATTATCATTTAAGTGGCGAAGGTCCACACATAATCTTAATTTACCATTGGATCGTTTCACGACCACCAAAGGGGAAACCCAAGCAGACGCTTCAATCGGTTCAATTATGTTAGATGAGACCAATCTCTCAAGTTCCGTAGCTACGTCTTTTCTTAAGGCAATTGGCACACTTCTAACCTTATGGATCTTAGGTACGGCAGAATCCTTCAAAATTATTTTGTGTTCAAAGTCTTTCAACTTGCCAATTGTCTTTGAAAAGACTGCAGGAAATCTTTTTAACAGTTCCTCACCGGTTTTGGTGCCCTCATCCATCACTAAAACTTTTTCCACAGAGTTGGGGTCAAGAATAATGTGTAAATCCCCTTGGTCTTTCCACCCTAAAACAGATGGACCTTTTTTTGATACATACAACTTGCCATATGATCTACGGTTCTTGAACTCAAATTTCAGCCAACGAAAACCAACAATATCAATCTTGCCACCATCATAACCTTCAGGGTCAATATCTGGAGGAGACAGTTTTGGACCAACTCTGTCAACAAATGTGTTACGCCATATATCTTCGTTTATGATTGTATAAGGCGAACCAGAATCAGCATAGACCTTGATGCGCACCCCTCCTATATGTATCCAACATTCAGGTTTGTTATCAACAAGCAAACAGCCATCCCTAATGTTGAGGAGTAATTTCTTTTTCAAGACTACAGCACAGTCTGATGCTTGGTCCTCATCACTAGAAGTGTTTTCATCAGAGGCAAGGTCCTCTTGAATGCACTTGACAGTCTTTGTCTTTCTTCTACATGCTTTGGTGTAGTGACCATACAGTCCACAAGCACCGCATTTACTCTTTTTTGCAGGACACGACTTGGCAAACGCCAAATGTTCTAAACTACCACACCTATAACATTTGGGAGGTTCATTACTGTACTTAGGCTTTGCCCATGTTTCACTTTTTTGTTTAAAATTACCGCTTCTTTTTGAACTTGCATCTATTTTAGCCACTACATCTTTGCTGACACTTTCTGATTTTAGAGCACTCGCACATCTACTAGATGACTCAGCTTTACTAACTAAGGCTAGGATGTCTTCTAAACAAGCATCACCATTCATCCAAAGACGTTCCTGAATTGCCGGATTATTAGCGTGCATTACAACCTGGTCGCGAATTAAATCTTCCAGTAAACCACCAAAGGCGCAATCATCACCCATTTTTCTCAACTCACCAACATAGTCATCCACAGATTCATTTTTAGATTGTTTTCTTTGGTAAAATTTGTAACGCGTAATGCCCATACATACCTTCGGGGAGAAATATTTGTCTAAATTGGATAGAGCTACTGTGAAAACATTACTATCCCCTCCCCCTACAATGGGCTTGTTCATTTGGTTATAACATTTGAGTCCTTTTGGACCCAATGAGTGTAAAAGAATACGTTTCTTTTGATCAGCAGACATTTTACCATCGGAATCCACAGTGTCAATATAATTGAGAAAATAGTCTTTCCACTCTAGCCATTTTAACGTTGGTTCAGAACCTTTGCACCAGAATTCCTGAGGGTTACTTAAAGAAAATGTTTGTTGACTCATGTTGATGTGAAATAAAAAAAAAAATGAGTTAATAAAAATAATTGATGATTGCTGAAGTAAGTTATCAGTAAGGTATGCAGCTGTTTATGGTGGAATTGTTCAGTGAGTGAAAATACACGTTCCTTTTTTACACTGTCCAGTCTTCACCACCAATAGGTTGGAAATGTAGAAATTCTTGAAAATGTCAAAAATTAGATAAGCAGCTTAGCTCGAAGCGTTAAACAGAGATTACCTGTGACCGCGATGTAAATCCGACTTGTGGGTGTCGAAATTGGCAATTAAACAAAAAAAACGTCTTCCGTTTTTTTTTTCATTCGTAACGAGTAGGCCTGCCCAATCCAAAATGGCTGCCACGCACAGTGTGATGCGTCACGTTCTCAGCGAACGTATGACGTTACAAGCAAGCAACGCGAGTCGCAGAGAGAACCTCCAGGCTTGAGGACATGCGCATTCGATGCGCGTTTTGAACAGCAACGGTGAGCGCTCGAGCGCAGATGTCAAAGCGCATTGAAAATATCCAAAGTAAGGATAAAAAATAAAGTCTTAGTAAAATAAAGCGTCGCTCACCAGGCTTTGTTGCGCTAAAGCGATTAGTGTCCTCAGTGCGTTGTTTAAATGTCGTAACGTCGTCTCTGCTCCATTCGTAGTCTCGACCACTAAGAAGGTCAGAATTTCAATTAAAAGCGGTACACAGGCTTCAAAAAATCATCCCGATCGTCGCCAGTTGTTAAATTGATGAAGCACACATCAATTAAGTAGAAAGTGGATTTAATGCAATAGCAGAGCAGGTACACAGCCAGACAGGTTAGCAGTCAGGAGTAACTGAACACATTAGAATACAACTCATAGGAAAACTCTGAGTAGAATGTGGAATGAACATAGTTAAAGCAACATACCAGTATTACACAGCATAACACCGTCCTAAACTGGCACGCTAATAACCAAATCATGCCTGTCTTCAAAACTTGTAGGGTGGGTGGGAAGTCAAACTCCACTCTCCTCCCCAGCAGTGTCGGGCACAGGAAGAGGATGAGTCTCCTCCCCTGGGTCTTATAAGCTGCCACCTATCCCCACCCCCACCCCCAGTCCAACCCCCTGACCCTGACAGCCGTGTTCTTCGGCCCTACCGCACGAAAACCCCAGAGGAAGACTGGTCTGCGACCTTACTTCCCACAGGGGCCGCATTAGCCCCCCTCATGTCCTGCTTCTCATATAATGTGTTTTAACAAGGTGTTTCAGCGTGATTGTTGGGAAACCTGAAGCTCCCACCCAGTCACCCCTCGCCCCCTATTCATACTGACCAAGCTACACCACTGGGGGTGCACTTAAAAAAATAAAATAGAACACAGATTATATATTTCACAGTAACAATATTTACACCTAAATCTATGTTTTTGTAATAGCACATGATTTTTGTGAAATTCGTTTTTAAAAAGCTTTTAAGTTTTTCCCCCAACTTTAGTCTTTTAACATGGTAATCACTTTAAACAGGCGCAACAAAATGGTATTAGTCCATAAATCCAAAACACAGCCTCGTTAATGTTTCCATTAATCCCACTGTGATCTTGCTCATCAGCTGACTTTTACGCGCCTGTACGTTTCTCAGATGCTTCTGACCAGTGTGATCTCTGCATCTCATGAAAAAAATGGATTTGTAGAAGCAAAATAGCCAAGAAGTAATGAGGCATAGCATCCTTTTATTTGAGCTCAATACATGTTTATTTCAGACAGTGTCCATAAAACCTTTATCACACGTACAATTAAAAATTAATACAAAAAGTGAAATTGTTACATTAAAATCTTCATTTAACATACTCGTGATCTGAAGCTTTAGGGATAGAGAAATAAACCCGCTTCTAATCTTCATTGCTTGGTGGACAATGTTTTCACTGTGTTATTTTTCGCCCATTTTCCTGTACAGAATCCCCGGAAATTATGTGTATATGTAGAAGTAAGGAAGGAAAGTATCAAGGCCCTTTTGTCCCTATAGACTACGAGAATAAAATACAGTGTTGTGGGTGTTTTTCCTACTAAGCGGTGCTGGGACCAGCTGCCAGACTTGCGGCAGTCCCGCACCGCTAATTAGGATGCGACCGCCACCTTGGCAGTTGCATTCCACATCTTTGACACTGCGGCGGGTGCTGTAAGCAGCACCCGTAGCAATGCCAAAGTGCCAAGTTGTTTCGCGTGGTGCCTGCCACCTTGTGCATGGTAATGTAGGGGGGTCCCATAGGTACCCCCAAGTGCAGCTCCCCACCATCCTGGGGCCCCGCAACGGGCCCCCAAAGCAATTTCCCGCCAGCCTTTCTATGGCGGCATAGCCACCATGGAAAGGCCTTAGAAGCCACACACCATAATATGGATGGCGGTGCCTGCTAGGCACCACCATATTGTGGCCCAGCTCTGCCTGGCCGGCAATCGTAACAATTGCCGACCGGCGGAAAAGCGGCGGACACACTTTGTGAAGCTGCGATACCCCGCCATTATAATATGGTGGGGGTCAATCAGTACACGATGGTGGACGGATCTAGCGGTGGCGATCCGCCCGTCATTGTCATCGTAATCAGCCCCTAAGTGTCACTAGTCATCTGCTTTCCACACCAACTTTATCTCACATCCTCTAACGGGGCTAAACCATTCTAGGCTTATTTTTAATGAGGTGCAACACACCTTAAAAATCAGCTGCTTAAAATATGCAAGCATTGGCAATCCAGAATGTCTGGGTCTACTAACTCATAAAAGCACAACACTAGCACAAAGCCAGACACATATTAGCAAGAGAAAACAGTGAGGAAAAGCAGTGACAGGAGTATGTGCAAGTAGGGAGGAGGGATCAATAGCAGGCGAGAGGGCAGTTGTTAAAGAAATGGCCCAGCTATATGTGGTCGGTGCTATAGGCAGGGCAAGTCATTGGTGTGGCTATTTAAAGTTGGGCACCTATTACTTTTAATAATAGTTCGAGGGCCTTCTGTATTTGGACATAAAGAATATCAAATGAAAAATCTAATACAATACTAAAATCAAACATAGACGAATGGGTGTCCAGGATTTATGTCTGTTTGAGAGCTGTGATGTCAAAAAACAAACCCAATAATAAAGACTGTCTAGAAAAAAAGTCACATGATTGGCATGAAACTTCTACAACACTTTGTGGGCACCTAAAGTATTTCCTTGCATTTAATCATGAACATTAAAATATTCACAATTATAGAAGGAAAAAAATTACTACATCCTCCCAAACTCAAGAATGAGATTCCTTGGCTGATTCAGACACTGGTGGAGGTCCATCTATCTTGCCTCCTCCCCGCTGGCAGAGGGTCCTTAATCTTATTAGAGTGCCCTGCTAGCTTGGAGAGGATCTCTGATGAAAAGCACCATGGCTCCCTTCATAGCACTGAAGGTTTGCCATGTGGGCACCATGTTTAAAACTCTTGCTCAGCAAACTGTGTTCAGTTAAATAAAATCGAAATCGCTAAACAATGATTAGACGTGACCTCGACCCAGTCATCACGCATGAGGAATGCAGTCAATCACAGAAAAACAAAAACAGGAAACACTTACTAACCCCACTTTAAACACCTAGCCTTACCTAGGCACTACCTGTTTTTTTCTGTTTACTAGATCAAGGACGAGGAGACGCATGAGGCATGTGCCGGGCTTTTGCCTCCAACTGTTAAATGTGAGAGAAATCTCTTCCCCTTCTGGGCATAGGGCGAGTTCCTCTTCTGATGCAGGAGGGACCCTGCTATGAATGCACAACTGGCTTTCACGGTAATCCTGCTTGAGGTAAGAGATCAGGCAGGTACAACTGCCCATATCCTTTTTCTATACCTTTGTCTGTGAAGTGCTTGTTTGATATGGTGACTGTTCAGCTATGTGGGTGCCATGGCGCTTCAATGAGGCGCACTGTGGCTTAGCGAGGGGGCGCGTGGCAGCTCTTGCTTCTGCTTGAGGCTGGTAAGCATAGCGTTTTGGAGTGCTTACGCTCCACTGCTTTATTGGATATTTTTTCACGCTTGCACTCTGAGAACGATCGCTCAGGCATGCATGGAGTTTTCACCTGTTGCACATGCTGGTGTGTCAGCCTCAAACAGTTGTGAAGGAGTTTTGCCAGGTCTGTTAGCCTTCTGGTATTTAAGGAAGCTGGCTGCATTTACTGTTTTAATGTATGGAGTATGATGTGGTGACGCCGATGGGGAAACATTCCTCTAAGAGGAGGCATTGTCCATATTCTTCTTCTTCTACAAGCCGGTCTCTGGCTCCCTCCCCTCTCCTAAGACGGTACAGTCAGGGGATAAAGAGGTAAGGTTACGACTGTTGATTTGAGAAACTTTTCATTTTTTAATGAAGATGAAAGCCAGCTCACTTGCTGCTGCTGGCCAGGGTAGTCTTTACTCTGATATTTTTGACTCCGATGATTTGGATGTTTCAGCGCAAGGTGTGCTGGAGCAGAAAGGAAAAAATATTGTTAAAGATGTTTTGCCTGAACCTTTGGCCCATTTAAGGGAAAATATGGAGTTTCCCCAGTAGGAGGTTCCTTCTTCTTCCCAAGACACTGTTTACTCTGTTCACGCGCCCTTCATGTGCTTCTTTACCCATTCATCAGTTTGTGCAGGATGAGAAGCCTAGCTTGTGCGTAGCGCTAGACTGCCCCGACCTCCCAGCATTTGTGTAGAATTCCGCCGAGGCCATTAACATATTGAAGCCCCCAAAGTGCGCTTGTGTGACAGCAGCTCCTGCACCGTGCTGCCTGAATAGATAATATTGCCTGCTATTGCATTGTGTATTAGCGCCGCCGCCTCTGACATCGCGCTCGCCTCCATTGTGCCCTAGTGTTGTTTCAAGTTTGCCTGTTTTGCTGCTGCCATTTTGTTTATTGTTGCCCTGCCTCCTTCCCCTGATCTCCACCCCGCCTCCCTGCTGACCCTCCCTCGCCCCTCCCCCTCCACTATCCATATATGACAGATGCTCCTGCGTGCAGCGTCCACGCGCTGCGGCCGCGCCGAAGGTGCGCCAAAGGTAAGCCCGTCTACGCCCGTCCGCGCCTGGACCGCGCCCAGCTCCTGTCCCCCTGGTCCTCGCAATGCCCAGCCCTCCCGCATTACTTACGACGCCTCCACCCTCCTAGCCCTTAACCCCGGCCGACTCTCCAACTGCGCCCAAGCCGCTCCTGGACACACCCATGGACCCTTCACTTGCTACTCCTGCAAGTTCGACGGCACCAAGAAAAACTCCTCATCCACGATCACACATCCGAGATCTGACTCCAACCACCTAAAATGCATCCTGCTCAACACCCGCTCAGTCCACAGACACGCCATCGACCTCTGGAACCTACTAGACACCATTTCTCCCGACGTCGCCTTCCTAACAGAAACATGGATGAACACCTCATCAGCTCCAGACATCACCATTGCCATCCGGGAAGGATACAAGATCATCCGTAAGGACCGCACCGACCAAACAGGAGGAGGCATCGCTATCGTCCATAAGAACTCCATCCGCATCACAACCTGCTCAGACGTCAACCTTACCAGCGCCGAACACCTTCACTTCCAGATCCACACCGACCCCTAAACCATACTCCTCTACCGACCTCCAGGACCCCGTACACAATTCAGCGACGTTATCACTGACTTTATCACCCCACACGCCCTCCCTTCCGAGGAATACATTCTGCTGGGAGACCTCAACTTTCACCTAGAAAAGAGCAATGACAGCAACGCCACCTCCCTTCTGGACAATCTCGCCAACCTCGGACTCAAACAATTTGTCACTACGCCCACCCACATCGCTGGGCACACACTCGACCCTATCTTCACCTCCAGCAAACATGTCTCCTTCAGTCACACCACTACTCTCCATTGGACGGACCACAGCTGCGTTCACTTTATCTACAAAAAGACCACAACTCACAACCATCCTCAACCTACTATGCGAAGAAACTGGAACAAAATCACCATCGACCAGATCTCCTCATCGCTTCTTCAAAACCCCCCTGCCCACTCCTCTAACCCCGACCAAGCAGCCATTAACCTCTCCCAATGGCTATCCAACAGCGCCGACATCCTAGCACCGCTGAAAAAACGTCAAATCAAACTAGGCAGCAAAAACGCATCCTGGTTCAACGATGATCTTAAGAAATCCAAGAAACTCTGTCGCTCCCTCGAGAAGGCCTGGAAAAAAGACCCAAACACCAGCATCAGGGACGCCTTCAAGAACGCCACCCGCATACACCACCAACTAATCCGATCTGCCAAGAAAGCTGCATTCAAAGACCGACTAGACAACAACGCCCACAACAGCAAGGAATTATTCAACATCGTCAAAGAATTTACCAACCCCTCAGCCAACTCCAACGACATCACCCCTTCTCAAGCCCTCTGCGACTCCCTAGCTTCGTTCTTCCACAACAAAATCGCAGACATCCACAACAGCTTCGACAACCGACCCGGAGACCAACCCACCCAACCTTCTGCAGGACCTTCACCACCCTTGAATATCCTTAATGACTGGAACCCAATCTCCACTGAGGACACCATCCGCCTGATGAACTCCATCCATTCAGGATCCCCCACAGACCCCTGCCCTCACCACATCTTCAACAAAGCAGACTCCATCATAGCACCACACCTTCGAGACGTCATCAACTGCTCCCTCAACTCCGCCACCTTCCCGGAAAGCTGGAAACACGCAGAACTTAGCGCCCTTCTGAAAAAACCCACAGCGGACCCCACCGAACTCAAAAACTACCGCCCCATCTCGCTCCTTCCATTCCCAGCCAAAGTCATCGAGAAAGCTGTCAACAACCAGCTCGCCGCCTTCCTCGAAACAAACAAATCCCTCGACTCCTCACAGTCCGGCTTCCGAGCCAAACACAGCACGGAGACCGCCCTCATCGCAGCAACAGACGACATTCGAACTCTCCTGGACAATGGAGACACAGTCGCCCTCATTCTCCTCGACCTCTCCGCAGCATTCGACACAGTCTGCCATAGCACCCTTCTACAGCGCCTCAGAAACATCGGAATACAAGGAAAAGCACTGGAATGGATCACCTCATTCCTCACCGGAAGAACCCAGAGAGTCCGCCTCCCACCATTCAACTCAGAGGCCACTGAAGTCATCTGCGGCGTACCCCAAGGGTCCTCACTCAGTCCCACCCTCTTCAACGTATACATGAGCCCCCTCGCGGCCATCGCACGCCAACACAACCTCAACATCATCTCCTACGCGGATGACACTCAACTGATCCTATCACTCACCAAAGACCCTAACACCGCCAAAACTAACCTACATGAAGGAATGAAAGAAGTAGCCGAGTGGATGAAGCACAGCCGTCTGAAACTGAACTCAGACAAAACAGAAGTCCTTATCTTAGGCACCTCCCCCTCCGCCTGGGACGACTCTTGGTGGCCAGAGGCCCTTGCAAAAGCACCCATCCCGACGGACCACGCACGGAACCTGGGCGTCATCCTGGACTCCTCACTCTCTATGAACAGACAAGTAAACGCCGTTTCATCATCTTGCTTCAACATTCTCCGCATGCTCAAAAAAACATTTCGCTGGATCCCCACCGAAACCAGAAAAACGGTCACCCGTGCACTGGTTAAAAGCCGCCTGGACTACGGAAACACCCTAAACGCTGGTGTCACCGCAAAACTCCAGAATAAACTCCAACGCATCCAGAACGCATCAGCCAGACTCATACTAGACATCCCGCGTAAAGACCACATCTCTAGTCACCTGAAAAACCTCCACTGGCTCCCCGTCAATAAGAGGATCACTTTCCGACTCCTAACCCACGCACACAAAGCACTTTATGAAATTGGACCCGAATGCCTCAACACACGTCTTTCCTTCTACACCCCCTCCCATCAGCTACGATCCTCCAACCAAGCCCTTGCTACCGTACCTCGCATCAATAAAACCACCATGGGAGGTAGATCCTTTTTCTACCTCGCAGCTAAAACCTGGAACTCACTCCCCACTCACCTTCGCCTCACTCAGAACCATCTAGCATTCAGAAAGCAACTTAAAACTTGGATATTCGACAAATAACTCCCCACCCTCCTTCAAGCGCCTTGAGACCCTCCGGGTATGTAGCGCGCTATATAAATCTTTTGACTTGACTTGACTTGACTTGACTTATTTGAATCAATGGAAAGATCTGGAGAGGATTTCTGTTGGACGAAAAATATGTGTATTTAAGTATGTACTATAGTTACTTCAAATTCTCCCCTGCGCTATGTCAATCCCACTGAGCTACATATTTCTGTCCCTGACCAAGCTTCTTGCTCAGGTCCTCTGGAGTGCTTCCCCTCCTTCCTAGAGCTATTCCAGCCCTGCATCAAGGTTCCACCACTGACCTCACTGACACCTCCACCAGCTGTGCAAATAAACCTCTTCTAATCATGTTAAGTTTAACTCTTGTCTCACATTAGGTTTAGCTTATCAGGACAATCCACAAGCAAGGTTATAGCTTCTTTTTAACCTACAAGCAGTCCACCTGTTTTCTGCTTATTTTATGCCTACACTACAGATATGTATAATTGACACTGTGTTCCTTTTTAGTTTGTACAAATGTGGAAATTCAATTTTCTCTAAGTTTGCCCTTATTTGGATTGTGTCTTTCTAAGTTTCTGCCAAGGGTTGCATTTCTGTAAAAGTATATAAAGCCACATAAGAATGATTCAGGGCAGAAGAAGCCTGTTCTCAGACGTAACACTATGATGTGCGTGTGCCTTCTGCATTGGCCTGACAAAATCCCTTGGTACCTACAAATACAGTTAATCTGTTCCTGAGCCATGCCTGGTGTCTATGTTTTCATTGCATCACTGAGTAGGGTTGAAAAAGTTGTTTCCCAACAGATGGTGCAGTGTGACTCGGAAGTGAAATGTCACACCAGTAAGTGAACTGAATATCTTGCCGCCATGGCCCTTCAATGCTTAGAATATAGCTGCTAGTGAAACAGGGAACTGAGGAGTAACTACAAATAAAGCTGGCAATTAAACAAGGGACAGAGGAAAAAACTGTGAGTTTTTCCATATCAATAAATTGATTGATGGGGGCTGATGTCTTTGGGGCAATCGTAATTCACGCAGGAGAGCCAGGGCCACAGACAAATTTATATTATTTTTTAAAGGGGACACCAGGCGCACGGAACAAAATCCTCCTGATGTGTAGCATGAGAAGCATTTGATTATCAGTTGGCACAGAAACACAAGCAAATGATTTTGAAATGTGCACCAAAATGATCAGTATTGATAAATGTCTGTATTTGAATTATGTGTTGATTAAAGGTAATATGTTGCTATGTTTCCTTGCAATTATTCTTGGAATTATATGTAATGTATGTATGTAGTGGTTTACTGAATTAGAGAAGCAAACTTCTTTATGGAGTCTCTAAGTTATCAACAGCTAAGCCTTTCATTAGTAAACCAAGCATACCCAAAGGGAGACACAAGACATATTCAAATTGGCATTTCAAACATTTATTGAAGCAGTAGGATTCTTGTGTAAAATACGTGTGCTGCAATGATTAATAGAAGGAAACAAAACAGATTAATAAGCATTACGAGAAAGGCAAACAAAATGAATAGCTTAACCATTGTACTGTTACATTGATGATATGGATATATATAAATATTATTGTATCTATACTCTTATCTAGCGCTTCTTATCCTTATATGCCTAGGATGAGCGTATGTGTCAGAATACCTTAGAGTGGGCTAACTCCATAATTACCTGAGGATATGTGTCATCTGTGTTCCCGTCTTGGTGTAGACTAGACCACCATCCTTCACAGGATGGTTATAGGATTCAGCTGGGCTGGCATACCGGCATGAAACAGCCCCATTGAAATGCTCCTCTGCCTAAAATTGTCTGGGTCTGGTTTTTATAATAAACTGCACCCATTCTTTCTATGCCGGAGTTCTAGTCTGGCTATTATTGTTTATTTTACCCTTGTAGGGCTGTTGCCGAACAAACAACAACATTTGTGCAATGAACTTTGTCCTTGTACAGAATGTTCAAGGGCTTGATAATATGCCTATGAAGAAGTTTGAGGTTAAGCAAATGTAGTTTTTTGTTTATTGGGATCCAAAAATTAAGATAAAATATATCAATTCATTATATTCGTGCACCAGCAATAAATACATATATAAAACACCTTTTTTAATGAAAACTTCAAATAACATAAATACAAAAATTTGATCTAAATTTCTTCTTTTCCAATTTAAGACACCAAAAGGGCATGAGGTGCTCAATGTGCAATGAAACAATAAAATATTACCCATGCTTTTTAATCACACCCAGGCTTCGCCCATAAAACGCCTCCAAACTTTATCAAATGTCTTGATCTCCCAATAATCATTGCAGACAAACGTTCCTTATTTGTCGCATACTTCATTTTTTTGCATCTGTTGTAGGGATCAGCCGTGTCTGCCACTTTTGCAGTAATAAGGATCTGCCACTGCCATTGCCACATATAATAATTTTACCAAATTGGTGGCTAAACATGAAGCAGGATCGAACCCCAAAACTACCCACCAAATACTAGGAGATAGTTTAACTTGCCAATCATACTCTAAATACTGAAATATTTATTTCCAAAATTCCTGTATAAGGGGACAAAGACCAATTACACACGTCCAATTTGTGGCAGCCCTCGAAAGCAGTGACTCGACCATTTGGGTTAGTTTGTGAAAGAAATTGTGGAGTTCTATAAAGAAGCCACTTACTAAAGTATAGTATTCTGCGGCAGTTGGAACCTCCCAGAAAGCTCAAATTTAGTATATTGATTTTGCCCCACATGTTTTTTGATAAATCCAGCCCTTCGTATTTTTTCCGATTTTTAGATTGCTTTTTGACAGAGGTCAGGGCACTTCATGGAGGCGAGCAGTCTTTTCCATTTCCCAGGGCACTTATCAGGAGCTTCAACTAACGCAGTTATCACTTTTTGATCACATTTAATATGGCCAGAATCTAAATTACTAAACATTTTATTCAATATTCTAAAAGAGCCAAGAAGCAAAATGTGATCTTGAACTAATTTGGACTTCGGACATGCATATCCATCTCTCGCCATGTAAGAGGGCCGCTCTCTTCTTGAACTCCACTTTTGCCCGTTTTTGCACTATATCTGGTGCCAATTTAACCCCGTAATCCGTGATTAGTTCTGACAGTGGTGTAACCGCATTAACAAGGGTAATGACATATCTCCTATAAAGATCCATGCACTTCTGAAAAAATCACCTCGGATTCTTGTAGCAGACTTTTTGGGGGACTTTGATAATTTAAACACATCACATATATCCTATTCTTTAAAAAAACAATTCTTAAAGATACCATTGCAGAGTTTTGCGTTGAACCTGGACATATACTGGGCCAAATAGGCGAAATAGTAATCCTTAAGATTGGGGAGTGCCAAACCACCCTTTTCCAGTTCGTGATATAAAGTGCTTAGTGCAGCTCTGGCAATTTTTGTTTGCCATATAAATAATGTAAACATTGACTCCACTTTTTTATAGAAAAATATAGTTTAAAAAAATGGGATGGCTGAAAAAGGAAATTATGCAACAGGAGAATTAACATTTTGATCAGGGCGACCCTCCCATAAATGGTTAAAGGAAGAGATTTCCAACATGTAAGTAAATCTTGTATTTTTAGAAGCAAAGGGAAAAAATTAAGATTGTATAAATCCTTAATCTGTGAAGAGTGCATAATGCAAAAAACACAGTTGATTGACAGAATGCAGAACAATGTCTTACATTCACCCCAGTACAAAGATCGGGGCCTAAATCCATCGTTTTTTTGCCCTCCACACCACCCTAGGTCAGACAATGGCTATATGCAAATCAGCCTTGACCCTGTGCCTCATGGGAACAGTCCAGCCCGAACTACCAAGCCATGTCTTTCCTAGACCGGAGTCAAGCATCCAAGGACCGGTTTCTGGCTATCAGCCTTCTTCAGCCTGGATAGCTTGACTCCAGTGATGTGGAGAGCCTGGGACTCACGTCTGAGCATACCTAGCCCACTCGGGGTGAAAATTGCAAAAAACACAGTTGATGGACAGAATGCAGAACAATGTCTTACATTCACCCCAGTACAAAGATCTGGGCATAAATCCATCGTTTTTTTGCCCTCCACACCACCCTAGGTCAGACAATGGCTATATGCAAATCAGCCTTGACCCTGTGCCTCATGGTAACAGTCCAGCCCGAACTACCAAGCCATGTCTTTCCTAGACCGGAATCAAGCATCCAAGGACCGGTTTCTGGCTATCAGCCTTCTTCAGCCTGGATAGCTTGACTCCAGTGATGTGGAGAGCCTGGGACTCACGTCTGAGCATACCCAGCCCACTCGGGGTGAAAATTGCAAAAAACACAGTTGATGGACAGAATGCAGAACAATGTCTTACATTCACCCCAATACAAAGATCTGGGCCTAAATCCATCGTTTTTTTGCACTCCACACCACCCTAGGTCAGACAATGGCTATATGCAAATCAGCCTTGACCCTGTGCCTCATGGGAACAGTCCAGCCTGAACTACCAAGCCATGTCTTTCCTAAACCGGAATCAAGCATCCAAGGACCGGTTTCTGGCTATCAGCCTTCTTCAGCCTGGATAGCTTGACTCCAGTGATGTGGAGAGCCTGGGACTCACGTCTGAGCATACCTAGCCCACTCGGGGTGAAAATTGCAAAAAACACAGTTGATGGACAGAATGCAGAACAATGTCTTACATTCACCCCAGTACAAAGATCTGGGCATAAATCCATCGTTTTTTTGCCCTCCACACCACCCTAGGTCAGACAATGGCTATATGCAAATCAGCCTTGACCCTGTGCCTCATGGTAACAGTCCAGCCCGAACTACCAAGCCATGTCTTTCCTAGACCGGAATCAAGCATCCAAGGACCGGTTTCTGGCTATCAGCCTTCTTCAGCCTGGATAGCTTGACTCCAGTGATGTGGAGAGCCTGGGACTCACGTCTGAGCATACCCAGCCCACTCGGGGTGAAAATTGCAAAAAACACAGTTGATGGACAGAATGCAGAACAATGTCTTACATTCACCCCAATACAAAGATTTGGGCCTAAATCCATCGTTTTTTTGCACTCCACACCACCCTAGGTCAGACAATGGCTATATGCAAATCAGCCTTGACCCTGTGCCTCATGGGAACAGTCCAGCCTGAACTACCAAGCCATGTCTTTCCTAAACCGGAATCAAGCATCCAAGGACCGGTTTCTGGCTATCAGCCTTCTTCAGCCTGGATAGCTTGACTCAGTGATGTGGAGAGCCTTGGACTCACGTCTGAGCATACCCAGCCCACTCGGGGTGAAAATTGCAAAAAACACAGTTGATGGACAGAATGCAGAACAATGTCTGACATTCATCCCAGTACAAAGATCTGGGCCTAAATCCATCGTTTTTTTGCACTCCACACCACCCTAGGTCAGACAATGGCTATATGCAAATCAGCCTTGACCCTGTGCCTCATGGTAACAGTCCAGCCCGAACTACCAAGCCATGTCTTTCCTAGACCGGAATCAAGCATCCAAGGACCGGTTTCTGGCTATCAGCCTTCTTCAGCCTGGATAGCTTGACTCCAGTGATGTGGAGAGCCTGGGACTCACGTCTGAGCATACCCAGCCCACTCGGGGTGAAAATTGCAAAAAACACAGTTGATGGACAGAATGCAGAACAATGTCTTACATTCACCCCAGTACAAAGATCTGGGCCTAAATCCATCGTTTTTTTGCACTCCACACCACCCTAGGTCAGACAATGGCTATATGCAAATCAGCCTTGACCCTGTGCCTCATGGGAACAGTCCAGCCCGAACTACCAAGCCATGTCTTTCCTAGACCGGAATCAAGCATCCAAGGACCGGTTTCTGGCTATCAGCCTTCTTCAGCCGGGATAGCTTGACTCAGTGATGTGGAGAGCCTGGGACTCACGTCTGGTAGTTCGGGCTGGACTGTTCCCATGAGGCACAGGGTCAAGGCTGATTTGCATATAGACATTGTCTGACCTAGGGTGGTGTGGAGTGCAAAAAAACGATGGATTTAGGCCCAGATCTTTGTACTGGGGTGAATGTAAGACATTGTTCTGCATTCTGTCCATCAACTGTGTTTTTGCAATTTTCACCCCGAGTGGGCTGGGTATGCTCAGACGTAAGTCCCAGGCTCTCCACATCACTGGAGTCAAGCTATCTAGGCTGAAGAAGGCTGATAGCCAGAAAACGGTCCTTGGATGCTTGATTCCGGTCTAGGAAAGACATGGCTTGGTAGTTCGGGCTGGACTGTTACCATGAGGCACAGGGTCAAGGCTGATTTGCATATAGCTATTGTCTGACCTAGGGTGGTGTGGAGTTCAAAAAAACGATGGATTTAAGCCCAGATCTTTGTACTGGGGTGAATGTAAGACATTGTTCTGCATTCTGTCCATCAACTGTGTTTTTTGCAAAGAGTACATAATGCCCAGATCCCTTTTTGGCTGCCCATTAATGCAGGACACTATGTCTCGGTGTAATATATCTGAATTACACCTATATAAAATAATTTCAGTTTTCTACTGATTCATTTTATAGCCCCTAACTTCTAATACTTTGCAAAAATCTCAAAAGCTTTCTCCTGTGAGCCTTTGTTAACATCAAGGATAAACATAATATCATAGGCATATCGTTTGATCTTCTCCATCTGTGCCGGGGGGACAGATATCGCTGCTCTCCCTAATCGCAATTCCTAAAGGCTCAATACACAAAGCTAAAAGAATAGGCGATAAGGGGCATCCCTGCCGGTCTCCTGAAGAACTTATAATTTCCCCACCTCTGTGGCATTAATTACATTAGCTTCAGCATTAGAATACATCGTATGTATCAACCCCGTGATCTGGGAAGGAACCCCAAATCGGGATAAAATACAAAACAGGGTTTCCCAGACCATGAGGGCGAATGTTTTTTCCGCATCTAACAAAATCACTGTAGCTGATGTATTATTAACAGAAAAATATTTCATTGCTTTAGCTAAATAATGTCTGTTTGTACCTAATTGCTGTCCGGCAATAAAGCCATTCTGATCAGAATTGATCATCTAAGATATGATTAGGTTGAATCTGTTGGCTAATAATTTTGTGATTATTTTATAATTTACATTAAATTATGTGATAGGGCGATGCACATTCAGGTCTTCGCCGTCTTTCCCTTTTTAAAAAAAAATACGACTTTCCCATATGGAATGAAACCGGCATAGAGTCCCCTTCTAACATCATATTGACAACCAGTAGAAATAATCGACTAAAACATCTAAAAAAGATTTGAAAAATCCAGCCAAAAAGTTATCAGGTCCGCAGGCCTGGCAATTTAGTAGATTTTTAACCGCCTCCTCCAATTCTTCTTTTGAGAAGGGTCGAACAATATTTTCCACATCTTCCTCAGACAAAGAGGGAATATTGTGGTCCACAATTAAACTTTCCCAGGAGTTCTTAATCTACAGATTGATTTCTAGTATATATATCTGCTTATAACGATCAAGCATATTTTCCCCACTTTCCCCTGTTCCTTGTACCAAACCCCGGAGACCGGGCATTGCAGTGCACGTATCCTGTTATTGGAAGTTTGTTCACGTGCCTGCCAGGCTAAAAACCTCCCCGTAAAATTACTCTTCTCATAAACCTTTGTAGGCACGATTTAAAACCTTGTACTTAGTGGAATATGCCTCACTTAGTGCCTGTTTAGCGCTATCCAATTCTCATCTATTGGACGTGGAAGGGTTACTTAAAATGTTTGCTTTACAATGCTGAATGGCCCTTTCCAGGGTTTGCTTTTGTAGTCTGTCTAGCCCTTCTACTATTGTCAGTATCCTTCCTTATCACCAACCCCCTAATTTTAAAGTGTTGCACACGACACTTGGGGAAACGGACCCATGATACCTCATGAGGAATTCTTTTATCTCGTCTTTACAAACCTGAATGCAGCCTTCCTCCTGTAAATACTCCTTCTTGAAAACCCAGAGTCTGGCTTGCTCTGTAGCTTTCTCCATCAATATCTCAAGGACAATCATTGCATGATCTGAAAAGCCATTAGGTAAGGTCCACTGACTTTCAAATGCTGGGGCCTTTGAGAGTAGGAAATAATCTATGCTAGAAGAGCTATGAAATCGTCACGAAAACAGGTGTTCTCAGTTTTTTAGGGGACAGCCGCACTCCATGGATCAATACAAACCAAAATTTTCTGATACTTATTTAAAGCCTTCATGGTTTTGTGCTTTAACTGCCTCTTTAAATTTACTAAGGAGTCTAGTCTAGGGCTCTGCAGGAAGTTAAAATCACCTCCGAGAATAATTTCCTAAGGAACATGTATTGGCGATTGAAAAACCTCCGCATAGGGTGTGGCATTATCTTCCACTGGGGCATACCAACTCACAAATGAGAGATGCCTGGACAGCACCGGACCGCTCATGCAACACCAGCGTCCACATTTATCACTGGCAAAATCGACCACTTCAGCACCTAGGCTCTTAGCCAAACAAACTGCAGTACCACAATGTGCTACCTGCGTGGAAGAAAAAACCCTGTAATCTGCCCAGTTTTTGAACATTGAGAATTCAATTCAGAAAGCTTACCAACTGAGATACGCATTTCTTGAAATAAGACCACTGAAGGTTCATAGCTGTAATCCAGGCTTCTATTGCACGTAATTTATTTTTGTTATTAAGACCATTAACATTAAAAGAGGCTACCTTCAGAATGTTATTCATCACCATCTCAACTTTCTATTTCCAGTAAATCCGTTTAGTGTAAAAAGGGAGCTCCCAAAAGTGTGTAGAGTGCATAGTGTGCAAAGAAGCAATAAGATGTTACCCACATGGACCAATACTGTTACATCCCATGACCTACCCAGAATAAAAGGCATGCATATACCCGGCCTTCCCAATTATTAATCCTCAAATGCACATTTACTAAAATGCCTCACCATCAGACACTTCATATCTACAGAGCCTATATGCCCGGTCATTTCCTTGAGCAGACCATCCCTTCTGACAAGTAAACTGTTGTACAGCCAGGATAGAATCAGCCAAGCATTGGCACCCTCCTTCTTTTAATTTTAACATTCTGACTTTCAGAGCTTCCAAAACTGATGCATGTAAATACAAATCACAAGTTTGGATTTCGTTTTATGAAGCCTACTACACCCATCTTCACCCCGAACCACCACTTGCCTCCCACCTACCCCCCCCCCCCCCCCGCCCTCCCCAAACAGCGGTGAGTGGACTCTTGTCAGAGTTACCACATTTTCACTGTTATATATGCTATTTCTAGTTAAATCTTTTTTATATCTTTTTTGGTAGCACAGTACTCCTGCAGTATTGATAAAATACCTATTTTGACTATATTTTCTAGGTAGCTCCCTTCCGAAACCGTGGGAGTACTACGGTACCAATATTACTTTAAAAGCAAGTTACCATCCTCCACTGTCACTACTGGAAAAAAGTGATGGGGTTAGGGACAGGACACTGCGAGCAGGTCCTACACCCCATCCCCCACGACCAACACCCTGCAGCCGGCCAACGCTCCTCTGCCCTGTAGGTGTACATGCGTATATGTAAATACACAACTAAGAGAGTAAGATTTAAAAACAAAATAAAATTCACTAAAAAAACTAAGGTTAAAGTGGAGTTATAACAAAGAAAACGCGAATATTTAAAACCAAAATGACCCTGAAATTCACTAAAGGTAACTGACCGAAGCATAGCTTGCACAGCAGAAGCTACACTGCTTTAATATTAAGAGCAATACGTGTTTTTGCTCACTCATCGCACAACTGGGGGTTACCTATACGCCCCTCCTCCTCCCCCCAACCCCCCCTTAGCCCCCCACCCCCCCGCAATTGCCAAATGTAAATATGCATAATGTAAACCTGTGGGCTGACCCGAAATCTAATTTACACTTCAAACAATTAATAGCTGAAGGAGCCTGGCCCAAACAAACCTATGTCTTAAGGTAGGTGGTCTATGGTGTACTCTGCTGATGCCAGAACTAACAAGCTTCGTTTGTTTCACCGACTTTAACCTTGGTTCTCATCTTCAAAGTCGAACAGCTGTTCACCAGAATAAGTGGCGCTACTCACACAATTTGGGGACACAAGTTTGATACTTTTACCCCAACATCGCCTGCAGCCCTCCTTGTTAAACTCATCCAATCATCCCCAACAGGCTGAACAGTCATGTCCCGCTTGAGGATGGTCCCAAAGTGAGCACTTTCGTGAAAGATTTTGACTCATATATCCGGAGAGCACAGATTTTCTTGCTTCTTGACGATGTTCTAAAAATATAATCTAACGGAAGAGCCCCTTTGCTCCCTCCAGTTGTTTGGAATCTGCAGACCCTCCGTATCCAGGAAATCACGCCCTGAAGAGATATCTAGTTAATATTCTCTCTAGAGTGGTTTCAGTTGATGAATGAAGCTTCTTGGGAAACAGACAGCCAATAGGCATGCCCTCTGACAAATGCAGATGTACTCAGAAAAGAATGCCTACCAGCCGAGGTCTGAAGGGAAAACAGACATTGTCTTATTTTTCAAGATAAACTAATTCCAAGTAGTTACGTGCCCTGTGGGAAAATACAAGAAACGTGAAAAATAAATTGCCGAAGAAACAATAGACATCATGCTACTCAAATTGTTAATTTAATAATAGGTGTTTAAATGGCAAAATCCATTTTAAAGTGGCAGTGGGCAGGATATCATAACTGGATTCAGACATAAAATTAAAACATAATCCCCCACGCTATTCCTTTCTCTCTCTCTGTTCGAATTTTCATTGACAGAGAAATCAGTATGCTTTAAATATTTCCCCCTGGGATTGTTATTGGTATATTCCTAAGTCCCACGCATTGTAAGGTTGCATTTAACTTCGCTGATGCCAGTCTTGTGTTTGTTGCTCAGTATACTGTGTTGGAAAGTAACAGCTTGTTAGCCTGATTAAACACACGCATCCACAATTTAATTCGTGTATGGCACCTGGGACAGTACTACTAAGGTCTGGCCAAAAGGCCCATTCGGGCACAGCACACCTTTTTGCTTTGGGAAGGAGCGTACATGTTCCCCATGACAATCGACAGTGTACTCAGAGACTGCATAAGGGTCAGAGGCCTTCTGCAGAGCACCACAATCCCATGGTTCATACTGCTGCTCTGTGTTTCCATGCTGCGTTCTCTCCAGGGTGCTCAAACTCAGAAATGCAACAAACACCTGGTCTGCAGAGTACATTTATTTTACCAATTGAGAGTATAGCCATGGAGGTCATTTAGGGGATTGACAGGGGTCGCAGCTGTTTCCCCTGGCTTGCCCCTTGCGACCCCTGGCACTGCCTTTTCTACTCCTGACCTCAGAGGTGGCAAAATTAGTGGCTGTAATGGAGGTCGATTAGGGCTTCACTTCCCTAGTTTTCTGTCAGTTATTTATTACAAAAATAGTGAATAATATTATTCACTATTAGTGTAATAAACAAGCATTTGCAATGCAATAGGTCTCGCATTATTAAGTTTGAGCTATTGGCATTGCTAAATATTGCAACACAAGTCTATAATGGTTGTGTGGTTGTGTGTGGTTGTGTGTGTGTGGTTGTTTGTGTGCTTATGTGTGTGCTTGTGGTTGTGTGTGTGTGTTTGGTTGTGGTTTTGTGTGTGAGTGTGGTTGTGTGTGTTGTGGGTGTGTGTGTTGTGGTTGTGTGTGTGTGTGGTTTTGTGTGTTTATGTGTGTGTGATTGTGTGTGTGTGGTTGTGTGCGTGTGGTTGTGTGTGTGGTGGTGGTTGTGTGTAGTTGTGTTTGTGGTTGTGTGTGTGGTTGTGTGGTTGTATGCGTTTTTGTGTGTGTGGTTGTTTGTGTGGTTGTTGTGTGTGTGTGTGGTTGTGTATGTGGTTGTGTGTGTTGTGTTTGTGGTTGTGTGTGTGGTTGTGTTGTGTGTGGCTGTGTTGTGTGTGGTTGTGTGTGTGTGGTGTGTGTGGTTGTGTGTGTGGTTGTGTGTGTTTGTGTGTGTGGTTGTATGTGGTTATGTGTGTGTGTGTGGTTGTGTGTGTGTGGTTGTATGTGTATTTGTGAGTGTGGTTGTGTGTGTGTGTGGTTGTGTATGTGGTTGTGTGTGTGGGTGGTTGTGTGTGTGTGTGTGTGGTTGTGTGTGTTTGTGTGCGTGGTTGTGTGTGTGTGGCCGTGTGTGTATATGGGAGTGTGTGTGGTTGGGTGTGGTTGTGTGTGTGTGTGGTTGGGTGTGGTTGTGTGTGTGTGTGTGGTTGTGTGTGTGTGGTTGTGTGGTTGTGTGTGTGTGGTTGTGTGGTTGTGTTTGTGTGTGTGGTTGTGTGTGTGTGGTTGTGGTTGTGTGTGTGTGTGTGTGTGAGGTTGTGTGTATGGTTGTGGTTGTGGTCAGAGCACTAAAGGATGAGTATAACAAAATACACATGAAACTGACTACCCAGTCCAAGATGGGATCAGTAACTACAGCTCGGTACAATTGTGTTAATGGTGCTTCCATTTCATGCACGCGGAGAACCTGCCCCGAATAAAGACCTCTAGCCTAACATGGATGCACTTCCTGTTAATGTGAAACCTGGCACAGTAATGCAGACCGAGATCACATGTCACAGCAGCTGAAGGACAGACCAAAGCAATCGCGTTCAACAGGCCGGCCGAGGTAACCACAGATTACAACACAAAAAATAAACACTTTTCAAGAGAGAGAAAAAAACATGATTGCCATTTTATGCTTTTAGAGTGAATGTCAGTTCATTGTAAAGGTTCTACTGCAAATAAGATGACTTCCTGTTTCTTTAATAAATTCATGAAAATTTCGCCACTCAATGTGCATCTTGTATCTAAGTTCTCTCTGAGGACGGGACCAATGCAGGCTTGAATACTAGCAACTTAACAAGCATTGGCCGCGTGGCCCGGCCGGGAGTTGTGTCACGCGCAAAAATTAATTAAAAACAAATGCCAGTGGTGACGCCAGTGGTGCGCGCGCAACGTGAATAAGTGCTGTGCACGTCGCACCCGTCTGTGCGCGTTCTAGCAAGCTGGTCGCCGCTTTCGGAGCACTTCTCAAAGACGCTACTAAATGTCTCTCCGGCAGCGCATGCGCGGGAACTCAGCGAGACCTAAAAAATAAAGCACGGTGATAGGAGGTGGAGGAGGTTAGAATCCAGTTGGTTGGGCGAGTAACCACGTCAGACCACGTCAGAAGTGTGTCAAAGTCCACTAGCTTTCTCTTAGAGTTCAGCTACTTTGAATAACTCAGAAGTTTCCTTAATGGCTTGTAGTTGCATGGCGCTTCCACGACAAGCAATGTTGCAGCGATGGGAAATGCAGCAAAGTCCAGATACAAAGAAATAAAGACGGGAAGATCTTCCAGATGCGGTACGCTTCTCGGGGATGCGAGAAGTTCTCGGATCGATGCGTGAACTGCAGCGGCGACACCGTTACGATGCGACGACAACAGCTCCAGCGGCGACGCTCTTCTCCCATGATGCATGAAGCTTTCACTCGATGCGACAGTTCCCGCGGCGCCACCCTCCTTCGGAGTTGCGACGGCAGGCACAGCGACGGCGACACGCTACAACCTCGTTGCAAGATTCTTCTCCTGATGCGGTGCTGTGCAACAACTACATCGGCGACACCCTCCTTTGGACAGCAGCGACAGCGACACACTTCCTCTTTGTTGCAGCACGCTTCTCTCCGATGCTGTGCAGTGCGACAGTTCCAGCGGTGACACCCGCCTTCGGAGTTGCTACGGCAGGCCCAGCGACGGCGACACGCTTCTTCTCATTGAGTCGCGCTTACAGCTCCTTGCGAACCGCAGTTCCTCAGAAGGCCCAAAACAGCAGCAGGCACTTCCAAAGAACTCTGGGGAGCTGGGGGGTGAAGTCTGTTGTCCCTGAGACTTCAGCAGAAGGCAAGCTCTTTTCCAAGACCTTGGAGTTACTTCACGAGTTGAAAGCAAAGTACACAAAGTTCCTTTCTCCTTCCTTTGGCAGTAAGGCAACCCCTGCAGGCCAATCAACCAAGCAGCACTTCAGCTTGGGAATCATCTCTCCTCAGTTTCTTCAGGTTCCTCTTCTCAGTAAAGGTTTCTTCTTGTAGTCCGAAGTGATCTAATTTCATAGGATCAGGGCCCCAATATTTATACCCCAAAATCCTCTGTTCTTTGAGGCGAGAGGGGCCTTTGCCCAGTCCAAGCCAGTTCTGAAGCACTCTGTTTACCAGACTTATCCTTTCCTTTCACAGTGCAGGGCAGGCACATCAGACGCCCCACAGGAGGTGGAGCCAGCACTGTGGAAGGCAAGTACAGTTCAGGAGCACTTTGTTGACAGGACTCCTTCTCTTCTTTCAGTGTGCAGGGCAGAGACATCAGCCGCTCCCAAGGCCGTGGAACCAGCATTGTGGAAGGCAGGCACAGCCCTATTCAAGGTTCAGGTGCAACTCCTCCCTCCAATCTAGATGCAGATCTCTCTATTCACCACTGGGTGCCTCAGCCTGTCTCTTGGAAATAACCCAACCCTGACACTCACAAAACCAGACATAGGAATACACAACCTAGCAGAGGCAGGTTTGAATGGTTAGACAAGAAAATACCTACTTTCTAAAAGTGGTATTAGCAAACACAGAATATTAAAATAAACTTTACTAAATGATGTATTTTATTATTCTGAGTTCAGGCATACTAAACTCGAATGTCTACCATGTTCTCTGAAACAGTTAGGATTATAAAATGTAATAACTCTAACAGTCCATTCTGGCCTATGGAGAACAGGTAACCTTGCAATAGTGAAAAACAAAAATGGCTGTAATACACTATTAGGACATGCAACACACATCAGGGCGTGTCCTACCTTATACTTACAATGAACCCTGCTCTTGGGCCTACCATAGGGGTGACTGATATGAAGAAAGGGGAAGGTTTAGGGACTGGGAACTGGGTGCACTTGTCCAGTCAGCATGCCAGTACTAGACTGCACCAAGGTCTGCAATGGCAGACCATAGACACATTTTACAGGGCTGCTTCTGTGAGTGGCACAACCAGTGCTGCATGCCCACCACAGCAATTGGATTTACACGCCCTGAGCACACTCGGTGCACTAGACTGGGGTCTGACAAGTTAACCAAATAGCCAAACATGGAACCACTGATTAGTACATCAATTTACAGTTGAGAGCACTTGCACTGTGGCCCTGAATAGCAGTGGCACAGTGCCCAAAGCATCTAAAACCAGCAAAAACACATGAGGCAACAGCAAAAAATGGAAGGGAGGCCCACGCCAATGGTGCCAGATCTAACACTGACTTATGTACTAATATGTTGGTTCATAAAATTGCAAATCGTAGTGAGTTGCAGTCCAATCTACCTTATCAATACCCATGAGGTAGGTCGAAAATTGCAATTCACTGCAATTGTGGCTATCAGAATATTGGTGGCCTGCTTGAGTTGGCTGACCACCATATCTGTGATTGCTTTTGAAATACTTTTGATTAAAATACTATTTTCTCTAAAGGAAATGGACTGATTAAAAAAAAAAAATGTTTTAAACGTATGAACGTTTGTTTGAGAGTAGACAGTGGTTCCCTGGACCGCTGCCTTCTCTCCAATATTATTTTTACATTCACGAAGGGTAAATGCTGTCATGTGGAACCACCTGAATTTTGTGAATAACTTACCACCCCATTTTTGGGAATCAGTAAAATGTTATTGTTTTACAACTGGATTTTGGTTGCAGCAAATTGATACACACTATAAAGAATTGCTATTTGGAAGAGATGCCATAAACAAACCACTTCCAAAAAGTGATTCCTTTTGTCCTTCTACACCCATGTTCTGATTCAGTAACGTGGTACCGAATCGCAACATGAGTTTAGTACATGTCAAAAAGGCATTAAGCAGGCACAAATCCTGTGATTTAGAGAATAGCAGGGTTTGTGGTTGCTAAATGACTTCATACATCTGGCCCTTCAGGTACTTCTTTCCACACAATCTGCTTGATTTTGTCCATATTCCACGTTACATTTCTGAAACAAGCCAGGGCACTCTAAATCAACTGGGGGTTGGCTTCATAGTTTTTGTTGAAGTGGGTCATGATCAGCCTACTATATTTGACTGATATGAGAGCATGCCTAATTCTGTCTGGCACAGTCACATTATGCAATCAAAAGAGCCCGTGTGAGATTACTATTAATAATGACTCCTAAATGGCCCCCAGGATCCACCTCAACTATAAGCCTTATTGACAGTGCACAGAAGTTTTTCAGTAAAGTAGTCCTGGGTAGATTGAAGGAGTGGATGCCACGGTTGTTGTACTACCCCCGTTGCAGGCTGAATTTAGGGAGTCAGTTAGTACCATCTATCAATTGTTCCAAATGCTGTACTGGAAAGCTATCACTCTGGGCAAAGGACGATTTTATGTTGCATTCATGGAGCTACGCTCGGCCTTTGATTTAGTCCCTAGAAAGACCTTGTGGAAAGTCCTTATTGAGATGGGGGTTCCAGCCTATCTGCTCGACGATTTGGTGAGGTTACACACAGATAAAAATGCACAAGTTAGATGCAGTAGTGCAGGGGAACTATTGGAACCCATCCCAGTGAACAGAGAGGTTAAGCAAAGGTGGGTCCTTGCTCCTACACTGTTTTTGTTGTACATGAATGGCCTTTTTGATTACCTTCGGTTGTACGATAATGATGTACCCAGGCTGGCTAATTTGAGGGTCCCTGCACTTATGTTCACAGATGATACCTTGCTCCTCTCTAAATCGCCAAAGGGGATTCAGAGGCTGCTGGATCATTTTGCCAGCTTCTGTAAAGATAGGTGCTTGGAGATCAATGTGACCAAGACAAACTCATGATTTTGAACCCAGGGAACTTTATTAGGGCAAATCCCAAGTGAGCAGGCATCGTCATTGAGTGTGTGAGCACTTTTGATTATCTGGGTGTAGCTTCAATAGAGCACTTGGGATGGCACACTCACCTTATGCACCACAGGCTTAAACTGGAACAAGTACTGGGAGGAATTATCAAGATGCTACGAAGATCCCTGTTCAGACGGACTAGCCCAGATTCAGAAATGTATAATTTCCAAGCACTGGGGATGGAGTGTTATGGAGCTGAATTGTGGGTTCATCTTAAAGCGGACTCTCTCACAGTGGTAGAGAATTGCTTAATGCAGCAGCTGATAGGGCTTCCCGTTAGTACATCCCTGCTCCCACTTACGCTGGACCGAGGGTTGAGACCAATCTCTGATAAAGTGGGGCTATGTCCCCTACTTTACTGGAGGGGAATCTGACTTACCCCAAAGCTCCCTTCCTATCTCAGAGGACTAGAGGACATCCTGTCTGTACCTGGTTCCCTAGATATCATATGGATAAGGTATATTAAGGTCACCTTACTGGAGAGAGGGTTTGCGAGTCCGTGGAGCTCCCCTGGTGCAGTTAGGGTCATTCCTAAGTCACTGCTCAAATCAGTGTATTGGCAAAACAAAGACTTCGTGCAACTCTCTCAGGGGTGCAATGGACCCTTGACAGAGACTTTTCTTTCTGTCAAGGACTCTTATGGGAGGGAGAACTTTCTGGATGATATGCATCCGCCATTAGCTAGGTGCTTGTATCTGCACCTTCGGCATGGAACTCTGCCCCTTGGCTCGATTACTGCCAATTGGGCCCATTCCAAGGAGGCTAATGATGTCCAGTATTTAATGTGCGATGCATCCAAAGAAACTGTTGAACACATCTTGATTTCTTTTCCTCTTTACACTAATTGAGGGGAGAGGTGTGGCGCCACGGCCAGGGTGACTGACTCCGGAACCTGGGGATCACGGCTCGATCCCCGGGGCCGGTGGCAGATTAGCCCAGCACCATGTGACTCTGGGCAATAGCTTGCTTAATCTTCCGGACGGCCCCCAGCGCCTAGAGACCCTAATGGGTGATGGTTCGTGCTTTACAAATGTGGATTATTATTATTATTATCATTGTGGGAAAAGATGGATTATCCCATTGTGTAGGAGTCTGGGAGTTAGAGAACTTAAAAAGGCCACTAGTATGCTTAAATAGGATTACAATCGCCTTATTGGCTTTGGTGTAAGCAGATTCCTGTTGTGAATGTGGAGACTAAGACAAATGGTGAGGCCAGGCTTGGAGTAAGGGGCACTGAAAATATTCTATTCAGTTTTATTCCCCATCCTGCACTTAAATGTAACTATTCTGTATGATACATGGTGAACTTTGTTTATTCCCTATAACTAGTAATGTACTGTCCCCCTTGGAGTATTCCTGTAAGGAACAGGCAGGTACTGATGGAAACGCACAGGTCACTTTATGAGGTGATGTGTATAACATTTTATATTTATGGTGTCTTTACACTATGATGTCTTAAACTGTATATGCACTTGGCACCAATAGATATAAGAAGAGTATAGTTGTGTTTTTTATTTCTGTTGTTATCATACAAAGTTGATAAAAAGTGAGTGGGAGATTGCACTAAATACCTTAGGGCACAGTGGGATAAGTATCATGATGAACTTTTATTGTTCTACAATGCATGTTTTATTGAAGTTGTTTTTATTGTTTTATTCCCATAAACTGTTTTATCCTGCTTTCATGGCTTCGTGCCGAAATAAAACTCATTTGAACTTGACACCTAAATGTCAGTATTTATTGGCCCCCATCCAGTAAAAAGTTTTTCCCTGCTTGTCTAGTATTTGCCAAAGCACCGAACTTTCTCAATAAGCCTTCAATGCCATGCACAGAAGTCAAAGAGACCTCTTAGACGTTGTCAGTTGCCTTACGAAAGAAACCAAATGTCCGAATAATCACTGGGGCATCTTTGGAGCATCCTTCATTATGGAGAATGAGTTACCCCTAGATTAGCTAACAGATTTGTTTGGTGTGTATGGCTGTGGTATAACTGGTAATCCCTCGTCTCCAACTAAACCAAATTGGTAAAGCTTGGCTATTTCTTCCCCTGCACATGCCCTTAATCAGTAGCATTATAAAATGTAAACATTAGTTTGAAATATACACTGATGTTACTGAACTAGTTAAGCTTAATTAGAAGCCAACTGCAGAGGTGAAAATGAGTCTAAGCCCTTCCTCAAAATCCCCTCTTGAGTAACTAAATGAATATATGATCACATCCCGCATTCTTTTTCTCCACGGGGAATCACAACGCAGTCGTTATCATGACCGGGTTGTGATTCTGCATACCATTACTCCGCAAGTCGGAACAACGACTTGCGGAGGGGGGCTCTGGAAGTTGGAACAGTATCATTTACTATTCCAACTCCAGTCTGTGCGGACACTAGAGAAGGTGTTGGATTTTAAATCCAACACCCCCCCCCCCTCTGCAAGTCGTTGTTCCGACTTGCAGAGTAATGGTATGCGGAATAACAACGCGGTCGTGATACCGACCGCATTGTGATTCCCCGAGGAGATAAAGTTTTGTTGTAAACGTTGTTTACCTAACTAAATACGTGCCTGGTCTAGATCGGTTAAGAGAAAACTGAAACCTCTTCCAGGTAAATCCGTTTCACCTGCTCCATCACTGATATGGCCTATCGAGCTGGGATCAATCCAGAGAATAGTATGTTGACCAGCAATCAGATTAACAAACTTGTCAAAGTCTGAAACTGGTTGTAATTTGGAACCACGCAGGTGTCAATCACACCTGCCTTAATAATGTGGTGCGAACAACAAATGCGTCTTTACCGCAAAGTCTGTTGACTCGCAAGTAGTTACACCGACTTGCCTTAGGGCGCTGGAGTTGGAATAGTATAATTTACTATTCCAGCTCCATTTTCTGCAACATTAGAGAAAGTGTTGGACTTAAAGTCCAATATCAATCTAATAACAAATTCCTTGAGGCAAGTAGTTGAAACAACTTGCGGGGTAAAGACGCATCCGTGGCTAGGAATCTGTTGCTGAGGCACAGTGTAGTTTGAGCCACAGTATATAGGCTGATTCACCTGCAACTATCATCTAAACCCTACTTGGGAGACCTTTAGGAGGAATTAGTCCACCCTTAGAAGTTCCCTGGTTGTTGAGGTTTCCTCTGCTTTGGATCTTCGCCTTTCACATGGTTCTCTTCCGGTGTAGCGCTTTGATGTTTCCTGGTTTAACACACACTATAAATGCTACAATTACAATTTAACTTAAGAAGATTTGAGTTCTTCCTTATTGGGGCTAATCTTGATACCAGGTACAAGTCCTCAAATTTCCCTTTCACTCACATTCATGTTTCAGATCATATGGAAAAAGCCAGGAAGGCTTACCCACAACTTTAGACTCTATGTTCATGCCACTCAGATCATTAAAGAAATTCTGGTATTGTATGTCATAATATTGAGCACAAAAATATTCTGCTAAAAAATATTTTGATGAGAATATCTACTGCCAAAAAATTATGAACATAAGTAAATATTGATAAGTAAATATGTACTATTCTCAACTCAACAACCATGTCTCTTGAAGTTTTATGTACATTGAAGGTATATCGGTATACCCTGGTGGTGTATACATTTATACCAAAAGGGAGGTAAGCAGATATGGAGTACATATGGAAATGTACGGTTTTTAAGAAAATGTGCAAAACCTAAAAAAGAGGCATTTATGAGTTGTTTTCCTGAATATGAATATAGCCCCTTAGAGTTTTTTAAACTTCAATATATTTTTTTGTGTTCAGATAAAAAGAAGTATATTTCATTGTGCTTCTGATCTGATATGAGCTTGAAGTTCACCAGCAAGTTCACCAGCAAAAGTACTAATATAGTATTTCTGCTCAACCAAGTTTTTATACAGCACATTCAACTGCAACAACTTTAGCTCTAATGCACAACCCAAACTCTTTGCAAGTCTATGCATGACAAGGGTCTCCATACTAAGGAGGCCAAGCAATACGAATGTAAAGATGGACTTTTGTGCCCAATATGCTCTTGCATGATTAAGTTTCAAGGGGCATGTCATTTTTAGAAACATTTGGAAAAAAACTAAAAAGGCATTCTCTGAGGCATCTGCCAACTTTCCAATTGTAGAATAATGCCTCTTTTTGCATGATCAGCCCCAAGTTTTGGAATGATGCTGGTGGTCTTTCGACTCAGTGAGTGCACTGAGTCCTGGCAAACAGGCCTCGGTGCCTGTTCTCTGACCCTTTAAAAGGTATATGTTGAATTGGCCCATCTTGGCATAAGCTAGCTTACTTGCAAGTCCTTTATATGTGGCACCAAGGGTACCAAGGGTCTGTAAGGGAAAGCGTCCCTTGTCTGTAGCATTTACTGTGCCACCATGAGTGTGACAAAACAAAGCATGACTCCCATCCTGCCATTGCCGGTTTTAATCTGCAACCGGCATTTGCCATTAAAAATAAAGGCAAAGCCCAAACCTTCCTTCTTAATAAGTCATTCATAAGGCAGGTCTATTAAGCCCTAAAGGCAGGGTGCATTATATTCAGAGCCGGCTTTAGCATTAGTGGTACCCATTTACTTTATAGCGCTACTCATTCCAATGTAGAGTGTCAGAGTGCTTTACATCACAAACATATTACACAGATAATCATACAAGTGTGTAAATCAATGAATAGGAAATGTTACTTATGAGAATGGGGATTACAAGGTGTGGAAATCGCATGTCATCTGTACTGGTAGGCAATATATGCTAGGACTGCTTGGTCTGGAGAAACAAAAGGGAAGACTTACTAAGATTTCATGCAGTGCCGTACCCAAAGTTGCTAATCTGCATTGGGTGAAAAACAGAGTGCACAACACTACCATACCTAATTAAATATGGTGCTGTTGCTTTCTCCCCTAGTGCCGGCTTACGTTAGGTTTCCTTTTGCCAATCTCAACACTCATGCACCATAGTGCAGGTGTGTGTATGATGTAAATTATAGGTTTTATACTGGAAGGGTCCCCTTCCAGCACAAATTCTATGTTTTGGCAAAGTTTAACACTTTATCACTTTATGACTGTGCCACACTGTACAGCATACATACAAAGTTGGAAAGGTTTGGAGAAAGTACATATTTTCTGCAACTTTACACCTGCCTTGAGAAGGTATATTTGTTCATGAAATCTCATTCTACCATAGTTATTAGATGTGGATTTGCATCAGAATCCATTGGTGGGAGCATGGGAATGTCCATATACCACCATTGGTACATCTCCTTGACTTAGAATGGTATACAGTACTACTTTTTATTACATTAGGGCTACTTTCCAACACAAAAAAGGATTTGCGCTGGAATGCACAATCCAAAGCCACCGTTTGTACCAGATGTGTCCACTTCTGTGATACGACCCCGCAAAAAAGTATTAGCAAATCTGACCCATAGACTCAGGATTTCAGATGTAACAAAATGAGTGGAGTTGTCATACTACTAAAATTGTATTATTACCTAAAGGAAACATTTTCCTCAACCTTATAATAACGAAAGATTGAGGAGAAAAGCAATAAGGTTCTAAACCTATGCGTTGCAATGTGGATGCAGTGCTTTGATGCAAGTTCATTGCTCAATGTGCTACTTTAGAGTGTTATAAACTTACGCACTCCACCTGACAAAAGGATCTCTGTGCCAAAAGCAGAAACTGACAGATCAATCTACACATAATGCAAATGTGTGTCCTTCATGTTACACGTGTTTTGCAGCAGGAACAGAACATTAACCCTCTATGCTACTTTATTGTGAGTACAAACGGTGACTAGACAAATCATAGATCTCTCCATTAAGTGCATTAATAAGTGCATTAACCATCAGAGTTATTATGTCATTGTTATTAGTCCCTGAAAAGTTACGAACGTGGCAGGCTGCTCTTAGCTTGCCTCAGCATGTTGTGCCACCCTAAAGCTTGCACTGGTCATTTCAATTATATGCGTGTAACAAGAGGGAGAGAGAGGACTAGTTAGCTAGTTCGAGTCCCCGAGGGTTTATATGTGATTAAACAAAGAGGACTAGCTTAAGTTGACCAAAGTGTTACAGTACTCAAATTAGTTCTGTCACGGCCACCTTGTTGGTGTATTCATGAAGCCCTCACCCACCAACCTAATTGGTGGCATGCTTCATCATCGGGCCCACCCAGTGACACCTAGTATGTCCCGGGTGTGCTACGACGCCTGATTACAGCGGAGCTGGTATATTGCTCAGAGTGCAGTGAGGTTGGGTGAGTTGTGATTTAAAATGGCTTGGTGGTGGTCCCAGTACCCGAGGGTAAATTAAATTTTAATAACTGGGCCGTCACCAGCGGTTAAAAGTAAGGCTACAGGACGCGTGAGGGTGGCGAGTTACTGCCCCCTGCGTCCTTCAGATGGTCGACATGTTTCAGCCAGTGCCTTAGAGTATTCTGGCTTTCCTCAGGACCGTTTTTTACAAAGGTGTGGTGTGATAAAACAGACTTAGTGTTCTGGTACAGACTATGTGATACACTCACTAAGGCGTTTTTCTCTGGAGGATGACGGTGGGACAACAGGTACAAGGCAGGCACTGACCAGAAAGACTGGTCATCCCCTTACCGCTTCCCTCCAGGAAGCCTTGGCTAATAATCTAAAGCGTATGCATGAGAAGGGAATCACCCTCTCACATATAGAAAAACTAAGGCACTGGCTGAAACATGTCGACCATCTGAAGGACGCAGGGGGCAGTAACTCGCCACCCTCACGCGTCCTGTAGCCTTACTTTTAACCGCTGGTGACGGCCCAGTTATTAAAATTTAATTTACCCTTGGGTACTGGGACCACCACCAAGCCGTTTTAAATCACAACTCACCCAACCTCACTGCACTCTCAGCAATATACCAGCTCCGCTGTAATCAGGCGTCGTAGCACACCCGGGACCTACTAGGTGTCACTGGGTGGGCCCGATGATGAAGCATGCCACCAACTAGGTTGGTGGGTGAGGGCTTCATGAATACACCAACAAGGTGCCCGTGACAGAACTAATTTGAGTACTGTAACACTTTGGTCAACTTAAGCTAGTCCTCTTTGTTTAATCACATTTCAATTATATAACACAGCAATAACCAGGGTTCAGAGGGCCCCTCAGGTCGCCACGCCTGTTGTACCAATAGGAGCTACACCCCTCCATGCAATTTACTTAGCTAAGCGATAACGTTGGAGTAAAATTGCATAAAAAGAACTGTGAGAACTAGGGCTGACAAACCTTCCCAGAGAGAAATATCGTCCACACATTCAGATTTTAAGATACTGCAATGGCCTAGAGATGAAACTTAAATAGAACTGTGCACATAATTTTAATCATTTTTAATACAAACTTTCTTTTTTTGCTTGCTTTATCAGTCACGGATCACTAAGGCAGCTCTAGAACACATTTCAACATGCTTTTCTTCTTAAATTTACTCTTTAGTATTGGTAATAATAAGGGGGAAGCGGCTTTTGGAAATTTTTCCAAAGTTCTGTATTTACAGTTAAAATACTGTCCTAACTTAACCAAGGCTTCAGCTATAATAATTGCTACTACATAAGCCAGTGTGAGCTTTAATAAGAGAGCAGAGCCACTGCAATAATTAAATCACTGACAGAAAAATGGTTTCTTTGCTTCTAGCCGGGTCCGATAAGAAGGTGTACCATCCACCATCAATGCACAACACTTCGCCATCCATCATCCTCAATGGTGTAATCACATGAACACTGTTGTCCCTCTTTTATTTCTACTATGACCATAGTAGTGCAAATGAAAGAGGGATAACGATGCTCACAGTATAGGCTCTTGGGTGATGCGACCTGTCCTGATTTCTGAGTACAAATGGCATCTGCTCCTGAACTTGCCACATAGTGCGGTGGCATCGGTCGCACCACACTAATGCTGGTGCTGAATATATTAAAAAGATGGGCATGTGTTTTAGGAACATTACGTGCCCTGACAGTAAAATCCTGGCATTGCCGTTTTAACTGTAGAAAGACTAGTAGCCTCATTGATGAGTACAGAGTTACACGCTGACAACTCAGCAGTGCTAACTTCTGATTGGGAATACTCAATACCAGGCTGTCCTGTTTTATGTGCAAACCTACAATAACTGATAAAACCCCACCGAAAGGTAAACAGCCATGCACAACCACAAACTAAATTCCATTCAAAGAAAGGAAAAGGAGAGTGAAAGAGTCATTTGTATTGCTTCGTGAAGGGGCCAGTGCAATGTAACTTTGTTATAGAAGGTATCAGTAAGAAAGACTGGGCTAACAATAGACTGCTTGAGTTTTGTTGTTTAGGGATGTCACTAAAAAAATGTTTCTTCTTTTTGTTTTTCAGTTTTGTGGTCTTTGGTCTTAAGAGGCAGGGATTAGAAGCATGTTTTAGGTCTTTTTTAACTATTTTATAAACTGTAGATAATCAGGAAATACGATCATATTTGATATTTTGACTATGTTTGATTCTTTCACTGAGAGGTAAAATAGCTGGTTTCATAAGAATCTTTCCAAATATGTAACATCACATTTACAATCTCAATACCTCAAGTCAGTATTGATAGTAGGTGAATTGTCAAACACCCCGTGCTTTGAACATTCAATGCAAGTGCTGTGACCAAGCATCTGGGAGGGTGGTGAAAACATGGAACACTGTCACTTGTAATGCTGCTGCAAAATGTTCTTACCAAGTTCAGCAAAGATCGGAGTGATATTGTTTGTATTTGCAGTGATTCATGGCATTTGAAGTCAATGAAGCCTCACTGTGGTACTCTGCACATGTTCCAGATCCCTTCTATAAATGGGAATTTTCTCCGGACTTTCAAAAGTGCTGCTTCATTTTTGACCGCCTCAATAACTCTGAGGGTTTATGCGCCCAGTTCAAACCATTTGTTGCAGAACCTGTCCCAGAGAATCACAGTCTTCAGGTGCATGAGTATTGGCATGAAAAGCTTTGTCAGTGGCCAGAGTTAGCAAATTGTGTACTGGCTGTTTTGGAGTTGCCCGTCTCAAGTGCAATGTTGAAAGGGCCTTTTTACAGATAAAAGTTTAAAAGGGCAGGAAAGAGCAAACGCGCATGAACAAAGATTTACGGAAGAAGTATTGTATGGCATACTACAATGTTTGATTTGTAAATAAGTATTTGGACCTCTTATACACTGTACGTACACTGTCTATATACCACAGACTATCAGTTCAGAAAGGGAGCAATAATTAAAGCGAAATGTTCCATAAACACTGGAAAAACACTGTTTCTGTTTTTAACTGCACGAAAATGTGTACCACCAATACCCACTGTTTTTTAAGGTATTGAAATCCCTTGAAAACACTGAAAAAAAAACACCAGAATATACCAAAAATAGAAACTGAAAACAGGAAAGCTTATCAATATAATACTTCAAGGTATCAAAAGAATCATTGCATTAACCTCGACTGTAGGAAAACTGGCAATTAGTTGTGTGGCCTGCACAAGTAATAGGCCCACATTTGCCCTCCACTGAGCATCAAAGACTCCATTGTAGGGGCGCTCCCTTGAAGCCACATCGGAGTCGTACATAGTTATTGAGTGGCTATCCTACTTCTTCGGGGAAAGCTGCTACTTTTTTGTGGGTGTTTTTTCTTGTAATGCAGCTTTACACAATGCAAATTTTTCATTTCTTCTGGGGGTGACCAGTCCCACATGGGCAACCCACGCATTCGGAGGATGGGGACACCCAGGGAACGCACTCCTGGCTGCCTCCGCCGGCTCCCTGCACACGCAGCACTCCTTTTTGCTGCTGCAGGAGCCAACAGGTTTCTTCTGATCTGCCTGCTCTTGCAGGCAAGGTGCAATGGCTTGTGGTGGCCTCTAGCTCCCCACAGACCTGGGCACTACCTCCTTCTCTTCCTAGAGCCAAGGGATTGGGTCCTGGACCGCGTTCATCTCTCCTGGTGTGATGGACATGGTGGGGTGCTTCCCCACTTTGGCCACCATTCGTAGCCAAGAGTTGGGTCCCGGGCCCCCTAATAATTAAACTGGCCTGGGGAATTGGGTCCCCAGGCTCTATGGAAGCTGTGGAGGGGGCACCGGGCAGACCCCCTCCTGGCTCAATTATCAGGATTCTCTTCACAGCGATCCCTGGCCCTAGCCAGATCCACTGGGCAGAGGAGCTCCATGCGCTCCGGGCCTCTCTGGTGGTTCAAACATTCAAAGGCCAAATTCTTTTCAGTCTGATACCTTGGTCCCCGTTTGGCCATTTGGCTTGATCTTGGCATCGTTTTGCTCCTAGCTTTTGCTAGGCCTCCTGGCCTTAAAGGTAGCAAGCTTTGCAGGGTAATGTCTTCACTGGCTCTCTGAGCTGACCTTTCTCCTTGGTTTCCTCTGGGCCTCTCTCCTCCTTGCTGCAGAAGCCTAGTCTTTCCCCCCCAACTAATTCTCAGGGAGTGTAGGGGGACAGCTTCCCAGGTCCAGGGGAGAGCCCCACTGGTTCTAGGGTCAACTGAAGTCAGAGTCTTTATTCCAGAAGGCCATCAGGGGGTTCTTCCTTCCAAGTGCCAAGCATGGCTTCCTCCAGGCCTAGTGTCCAGCAGAAAATCACAACCAAGAGAGAGCTCTCCCTCCTGCGCATGACCTTATAAGTGGGGGAGGGAGGGTCCAACAGTGAGGCACTTTCAGCTGATCCGGTGTGCCACACACTTCTCTGCCCCTGTCCCAACCTTCCCGCATAGCCTGCTAGGTTATTTCAAAATGGCGTCACCCAGGAGTCACTTGCCACCTCTGCTCTGGGGGCCTCAGCTCTGCCCCTCACTGGCTTCCTTGCCCGGGAATTCTTCAAAAGGTACCCCCTTCAGTGTTGGCTCCAGAGGTCTTGGCTCTATCCAAGGGTTTAGTGGGATTGGGCAGGTCCATCCCTGGCACAGTGTGACAGCTGGTTGATTGATGCAGAGTTTTCGGCCCAAGGCCTTTTCTCCTCAGGAGCTGAGTGAAGCACTTTAAATGCTTCCTTTGTGTGGGGAGGGGTCTGTTCCTGCCTCTGGAGAGAAATGTAATAAACTTAGCACAGCAGGGCGACAAAAGACCTGGGCTCTGATCCTGAGCTGAACCAGTGAAATATGACATTACTGGATGACCCATGAGCTGGACAGATGTTTTTTGAACTTGCAGAATAGATTTTCTCATACAGGTTACACTCTAATTCAAAATGTTCCTGGTCTCCGTAGACCAAAGGGAAGTGATGCTGCACTCTAAGACAGCCCTCCACATAGATGTATAATGGAGTGTCACTGCAGACAAGACATAAACCACACTGACTTTCCCTATGATTGTACGCTAACATTATGAGGCCTACCCCAGGACAATATCTAATCCTGCAGAATCCCCTCTCCTTAGGCTACATGTGTGCAGTCACCAGGCTGCACATGACGGAAGTCTCCCACATGCAGCCCTAACACGTGTGCACACATGTCACCAATAACCAGTTAAGTGCCCCTTTGCCTTGCGACATCGCAACGGCCTTAGATTAAAAGATGGACACTGGCAGTAAACATGCTCAGTCATTTACCATGAGTTTACCATGAGTGAGTCAAAGGTTATGAGGCTCCAGTAAAAGTCCAACACCAAGGTGATCTGATAGCAAACAATTTGGGCACATTAGATGGGCAGAACCCACCGTCTTACACTGACTTGTTGCTCAAATCGAATTTAATATAAGGTTTGCATGAATGGCAACTTAAAAAAGTTAGAGAATATATAAAGAGAATGCACTCTCCTTCCCTTCTGGTTTCAGAAGGGAAGGAGTGCATTCTCTTTATACATTCTCTTGCTTAGCAATTTATCATCCCAACTGAAGTTTGCACCCCGAAGATGATTAAGTAAGAGTACTTGGAAATAAGGAATGTGGGCACACAGCTGCGACAGAGAAAGACTGGAGTGGAGTTATTGAACATCTGACAAGAGAACAGTTTGTAGCTTATTCATGAACAATCTGCCTTCTGTTTATGCAATGTTTACATTAAAATCACTTTCGTAGGCAGGATACATGAAAAATGGATAGACAGTTTACTTGTTAAAAATGGTTTGATTTTGACAACGAGGCATTACGCTATTGATACATGTTGTTTTTGGTATTATTGGCGATTTAGTTCACACTGGTATAGTACACAGATGGGGAGGCACAGAGGGGTGGTGTTAATAATTAGACTGCGGGTATTTAATCACTATTGGGCTTGGAGGGTGCATTGTGGGGTTAGTAGTTCGGGAGTAATAGTAGAATACCCTGGCACAGCATTTGAGAACTGATCACATGGTTAACCAGCACGTTAGGATCGGGTAGAAATAGATGATTAGGTGGTTTAAAATCTAACGGTTTGAACAAGTTATTTGACATAATGGGGAAGGTGCATGAGGAGGTCAGGCCGCCTGCTGCGGTTTTACTGAGGTATTTCATAATTATTCCACATGATGGGGCACCGAAACTTGGGGTGGGCAGGGAGTCACTATGGGGAAATAATTTAATTGTTTAAAAGTGGGCTTTGCAGACAGAAAATCGGGTATGACATCCCAGTCATACTTGTTGGTTTCCGGTAGTTTAATAGGAGAGAGCACGTACAGCTGAACAGGGAAGGGAGGGTATTGCCTGCTGTTTGTTTAGTCGAGTTAGATATGGAGGGAATTAGGGGAAGCAGAAAAGTGTGGGAGGCAGCAGGTTTGGGCACATAACATGCATTAGGATTGTTGTCTACGATTTGCGATTTAACTGTGAAGGTCAGCAGGTTGCAATTAGCTGAAATGTTTTCTGTTTTTCATAGAAACCCCTGACGAAGAGCCTACGAGGCTCGAAATGCATTGGGAATATAACGGATGAGCCTACTCTGTTTTGATTCACCTTTGATGTATGGAGTTGCTAGAAAAAAGCCTGGATGGGCACTCAGCAAACATCATAAGACACTAAAATAAAGATTGAAGGTGAAAGGATGCTGTCTGCTGTGTTTTGAAGGCTGGAAAGTGTTTAAAGATAAAGAGTACGATGTGTGTTCCAAGATTACATTGGATTACAAGGGATAATGTTGGATGAAATGGACATAGAAACAGGGGGAAGGTTCCCTACGTTTGCAGTGCGGCAGGTGGGGAGCGCATCAGCGCCCCTGGATATATTATAACTTATTATATATTATAAAGTTTCCATGTTGTTGCCCAAAGTTTCCAGTGGCCGTTTGCAATTGCACACAAGCTGGTGTCCCCTAGACAGACTTCTGCTGTCCTGGGGAGAAATGTAAATTACCTACTAGGAGATGAGTCCATAAGGCGAGCTTCAAATGGAAGCCACATTTGAGGGCAAATGGTAGTCACATAAGAGAAGGGCTGTTCTTTTGTTTTAGTAAACAGGCTAGCATCTCTGACAGTGAGAAAAAAAAGATGTGGCCGAACCAGTTATTCCTTGGGTGAGTGGCCTCCAGGTAGCCACACCTTTGGGAAGGGCTAGGGAGCTCCACACCCCATGGAAGGGTCCTACCATGTTGGGAGTGGGCAGAATGGCGCATTCTGGGATAACTAGATGCAACACTTCTAAGGAAGTTATCAGGTGAGAGTGAACCTGATAGGTCATTGGCTTTATTAGTGACATCCCTGAGGGCAAGCAATAGGCATAAAAAAGTCACCCCTGGCACCCAGCCCTGAGATCACATCTGAACAGGAGAGAGGACTGAGAAACAACTGCCCTGCTGTTTCCTGCACCCAGGAAGGAGAGGCTGCACTAATGACTAGACTGCACCTGCTGCATCTTAAGTTAGTAAAGAAAGTACTGTGCCTGTGTTATCCTGCTCGAAGAAAAGTCATCCTCTAACCCCAGAGAAGGTGACTTACGGAGTCAGCTGGCTGACTCCCTGTTACAGCCGCAGGACCATAAAATTCTGGAAGTCCAGAGCCAAGAAGCCTGATCACCTCTTGACACCACTGTGCAGCTTGGGAGACTGAGTCCAAACCTTCAAAAGTTGCACCGAGTCTGCTGGACCCAGGAGACTCATTAGAGTGCAGTTTGCTTGTCCAGAACAGGCGTTACTGCAAGTTAAATGGAACCACTGGTTTTGCTGTAACTGGAGATCAGCAGACCAATGGCAACCGTTGTTAGGCTGGGCTTCACCTGGACTTTGTGGGACATCGACCTCTGAGGCCAAAGTCACCCCTCCGTGTTTGTGGACTATGGGTGACCACAGAATACCCCCGACACAGGCTCAGTATCCTCAGCATCATTGAGCATATTCTGTCTCCTTTATCCCTTGCATCAGGACCAATTCATTTATTCCTATGGCCGTTCACCCACAGACCCTGGAACAGAACAGGAGTCTGCTTTCCTTGTGAGATAACTGTTCAACTGGACCTCATTGGTCACTGTGATGGGCTCCCTGCTGTAGTTGGTCACCACAAAAGTGTCTTTATAGGCATTTTCAAGTTACACATTGCATATAACCCTAAACTGTGAGTCACAGTAGAGTACAATGATTTATTATGCTTAGTGAAAAGCTGTGATTCATTGTCTCTTTAAAAATTCACATTTTTGGAACACTCTGATGGATTTTTGTGGTTGAGGTTTCTATTTAAAGATAAAAATGAGCTATAATTTAATAAACTGGTGTTGTGTTTTCCTCTTATTCATCTGTGTTGGTACAACTGCCCAGGACTGAGCTAAGGTTTTAAAAATGAACTTGCCTGGACCTGATACAGAATTGTACCTTTATTATTACATGGTGAGGTTGCACGACCTCCCATACAATAAACTAATGTTCTCACACTAATCATATGAGAGACATCTGTCACTCCTTAATTAATTCAGAATGATGCACAAACCTCAAAACCTCAATAACATTTTATTTTGGTAGCTATCTGTGATTTATGGGTGGATATCAGTCACCGAACAACAGAAGATGTAATCCAGAATCTCTTGAATATTCTTTTGGTAACAGCGTATGCACAGTATCGATTTTAGGACCAGAGGACACCCCAAACTCAATAAACACCTAAACATCCATACGCCTCTGTGGGGTATTCATAGATCTGCAGTCTGCATTTGACTTAGTGCCAAGATCCTCTCTCTAGAAAGTACTAGTTAATGGAGGTTCAAAAGTACCTACTGGATAATATGATCAGATTGTAAGACATCAACTATTCGCAAATTAGATGCAGCCAATTGGGTAAACTGTCTGATCCCTTCCCCGTCAATGGGGAGGTAAGACAGGGCTGTGTTCTCGCACCCACATTATCCAAATTGTACAGTAACAATTTAGTAAATAGTTTGTAACAATGTGAGAATGATGCACCGAGCAGGGCAAACATGGGGTCCCCGCCCCTATGTTTGCAGTTGATACTAAGCCTGGATGGAGTTCGCAGAGTAACAAAAAAAACTCAGCCAAGCTATGCGGGATTCAGCCAAGCTATGCGGGATTCCGCAGGCGGCAGAATGGGTTACCTTGCGCTTTCTGCACTGATTTTTCGTGCTGGGTATTTGTCCTGCACTGTAAAATCTGCACCAATGGCAACTTGCACAGTGCAAGAGGGAGCTACTTCTTTCTGCCTCTCGAGGAGAAGTTCTACTCGAGCTAAAGCTTCCTCAGCGTGAACGGAAGGTTTTTCAAAGTGAGGGGTAGCGACCATCTGCAATCGCCTGCGTCGAGGAATCTCGCAGGGAAGTGGTCTAGTGTTGCATTTTGCTCGCTCACGATCACCAACTTACTCTTGGCAAAAGCGAGCGAGGATAAAACTCCGCAAGCTCTGCAGAGTGCAGAAAACTCCGCTAACTCAGCGAACAGAGCAGAGTTCACCGCACAGGCGTAGTTAATATGTTATTGCTTTCCAAATCACCTATGAGGCTGTAAAAAATATTAGAACAATTTGAATGTTTCTGCAAATAGAGGGGTTTGGGGAACAATGTAGGAAAAATCAAGTATGTGGTTATTAATCCTTGTCATTCTACTAGAGCCAATCCTGCATTAAAGGGGAACCAATTTGAGCGAGTGCATATCTTTGACTATCTAGGGATTACCTTAACAGAACATTTTGAATGACACACTCACATAGTGCTGCATAGGCTACAAATGGAACAACTAACCAGGGGAACAGTCAAAAGCATTGAGTCACTCATTTCCTTCCAATCTCCCCAGCAATTCAAATCTACAATCACCAGGCCTTAGGAGCAGCCATTTATGGCAAAGAGTTTTGGTGTCATAGTGATGATCGGGCCTCCCACCTTGGCTTCCTCAGGTCGCCGCAAGGGGTAGAGGAAAAGATGGGGACCAAAAACAGGGCTGAGATCAGGGCAAACTCACTTTGTCCATGATCAAACATAAAACTGAAATTCCCTTGACAATTCAATCACTTAATCTAGTCTGTATTTTCATTACCGAGACATGGGCCAGGGTCTGCTCAGGCCCGACCAGGCTGATGCTGCCCCCCTGAGCTACTCTATATTTAGACTAGACTGCCTCGACAAAAGAGGAGCCTTGGTAGATAGGGACTCCCTCATATGTACACTTAACGCTGTGGAAGAGGTCCCTGGCACTATACTGGAAGCAGCCTCATTCAGGATTAAATTATCAGAGAACTACAGCTTCTCAGGCCTTCTGATACATCGCCCACCTGGGCTGAGAGCCAACTTCATGGAGACTTGGTGCAAAACCTTTGAACCATTTGTTATCACTGCCCATTATACCATCCTAGGGAACATCAATTTTCACCTTGAAAACTATCAGCACAATGATGCAGCCCACCTTGTAGATCCTATGTCCCCCATGGGGTTCAAGCAACTGGTCCACTCTCCAACCAACACTCTGGATGGCATATATACCAATCACAATGACTTAGTGATTGAGGTAGTCCAACCCCTCAGCTGGGTGGACCATGGGCTGATCGAGTTCAAAATCTCCTTCCCCCTTCCCATTAAAATGAATGAGGTCCCCCCAGGTACCACCACTACAGAAGACTGATTAGGATCACAGCCGCTAATTGGGAGGCTGCCTTGACTACGGTCCCTGTTGGGAGGCACATCACTCCCCCTCCCACAGAAGAGGGGTATTATGACTGTATCTATAGGGCCCTAGGCACAGTTGCCCCTTTAAAAAATTGTATAATTAAAAGGATAAAACCTTCTGCCCCATGGTTCTCGGATGAACTCATGTCCCTGAGGCATGAATGCCGTAGACAAGAACACAAACGACTCAGTGGCCCCTGCCCCAGGGAGAAAGCCAAGCAGCTATCTCAGCTGCAGAACGAAAAACACCATCTTCCAGGCTAAATCCTGTTTTAAGAAAAGATTCTGTCGGCAGACAATTCTTCCAGCATGCTTTTTAAGGTAATTAAGGAGATTACAGAGCCATCACAGCAACAGCCTATGATCCCCTCCCAAGTTTTCTGTGACAAAATAGCGATCTACTTTCAGGACAAGGTCCTGAAGATCTTCCACAAGCTTACTCCTACTGAAGACGATGTTTTAGTCAGTGAGGAAACTACGGAGGATGGCATTGAACTGAGCACTGGGGAACTCCTACAGGTCACCAGGAAGAATGTTCTGTCTTCTTTTTCACCTATCTCGGTTCAACTAACTAAAGAACTTCTTCTTCGCCTTACATTCGGGGCCGCCTTGGACCTCTGCATGCTCTCTACACTCAAATTGGCACCGTATCTAGTAGCCAATTTTCTATGCAAGGTCTTCAAAGGAATACTCTAATCGGGTTGCTACCCAGCTATTTAGAAGGAAGCCATTGTTTTTCCGCTCCTAAAGAAATCCAACGCCGACTCCTTGAAGCTGAAAAATGTCCATCCTATTTCCCTTCTCCCCGCTCCAGCATAAATCCTGGAGAAATTCATCTACACAGAATTGTTGAATTATGTTGAATCACAGAAAATGCTAGATTGCTCCCAGGATGGGTTCCACATCCACACCAGGCACAGCACAAAATCTGCACTTATCGCAGCCGCTGACTGTATCCGGTTGCAGGTTGATCAGGTGGGTTCGGTGGTGTTGATTCTAATTGAACTGTCAGCAGCATTCGACACCGTCTCCCCAGTGCGCATGGTCCACCGACTGCGGGAAGTGGGGGATACGGGAAAGGCCCTACAGCTTCTCCACTCTTTTATAACAGGCAGAATGCATACCATTAGCTGTAGAGGATTCAGAATGAAGGGTTTCGGCCTCCCATGTGGGGTACTTCAGGGTTCCTCACTAAGCCCTATACTTTTTAACCTCTATGTGACCCTTCTGAACGAGCTGGTGAGATCTTCCGGATTCCAGGTGCTCTCCTATGTGGATGACACTCAAATCATTGTCCCCATCACCAATGACTTGCAATCAATCTCTGAGAAATGTAATCTGTGTAGGTCAAACATTATTCGCTGGATGAAAGGTAACTCATGAAAGATCAATGCAGACAAGACTGAGGTGCTAGTATTTAGCTCACAGAATTCCATCTGGTCTAACGCTTGGTGGCCGGCAGAATGCATGCCCCTTCCAGTCGTGGTAAGGACAGTAAACAATCTGGGGGTTGATTTTGATGAGGGCTTTACAAATGGTGCCAAAGTCAGCACCTGTTTCTACATTCTAAGTACCTTTAGAAAGGTGCGTCCGTTTATTCCTTCTGAACTGCATCAGCCCACCATCATTGCACTGATTACCGCCGGTCTTGACTACTGCAAGGCCCTGTACCTTAATATTAATGCGGTATCACTGAATAAGCTCCAGGTGGTGCAGAACGCAGCAGCAAGACTAATTCTAAACATTTCTAATCACCAGCCAGTCTGCCAGAGAGGGGCTCTGTACCTTACACTGGCTCCATATCATAAAGCATATCTCCTTCAAGGTCTTGAGCACGTTATACAAGGCATAGTAAACTTTACCCAACTTAAATCCTTGTTTCAAAGGTATACTCCAGGAAGGACCTTGAGATCATCCACAAAGAAAAAGCTGGTCTCGCCCAGATTTCGCAGGTCCAGATGGGGCTGCCGCTCCTTCTTGGTTGCCGCCGCCAAGCTTTGGAACTCACTGCCCCCTTCCATCACCAACACAGGCTCTCTTTCGATCTTCAGGAAACTTCTGAAAACATGGCTATTCTCCTCTTAATCGGCTGTTTGCGCTTTTCTCTTTCCTTTTGTCTGAAAAGCGCCTTGACACTTTCGGGTATAGTGTGCTTTACAAATAACATCCTATCCTATGTGACTGCCTTGGTGGCAGTTGAAAACCGATGTATGTACCAATTGACTGGTCTCCCTATTAGCACCCCGTGCTCCCCCTTAGATTAAATCCAGGGCTTGGATCAATCTCTAATAAGATCGGAGTGAGACCTATCTTATACTGAAGAAGAATTTGGGTCACCCCCGAACTGTGTTTTTATCATCAGGGATTAGAAGAAATATTACGCATTCCAGGGTCATATAATATACCCTGGACCAGGTATGTAAAAGTGACTCATGCAAAGGTTGAGAGCGAGAGACTATGGACTACCCCAGGGGAGGCCAGTGTGATTGCCACGTTATCCATTAGATATAATTACTGGCAACAAATTATGGATTTATACACGGGCAGTGTACTCTAGGTGCACTAACTGATGCTTTCCTTACACTTAAGGATGACTTTGTAGAAGGACCATTCCAGGATGAAATTGAACCCATAGCTGTCAGGAGGTTTTTCTTGCAGTTTTGATTCAGGACATTGCTGCTCTACTCCTTTAGTGCTAAATGGGCACGTGATCCTAGGGTGGTAGATTGCCAATGCCCCTCTTAAATAGAGACCATAGAAATGATTGAGCATGCCATATTTTTCTGCCCAGCCTATTGGAGCAATAGGAAGACATGGATACTACCATTGTGCTTCAAATTGAGTGTTACGGAGTATAAAGAGGCATTAAGGATGATAAAAATCAGATACAAGAAAATTCATTATCTTTGTAGTTTCCCAGCTTCTGACGTCGATGTTGAAAGTCATACAGAAACTGAGTATGTGTCTAAGTAAATAAGGTAGTGATTAATATTGTACCCCGCTGTAAACTACTGCCATCGATTGCAACACCTTAATGAGCGAGGATATACTTATAAGATTCTTACAAGTCTGCAATGAACTTAGTTTAATTGTGTACTTATTTTTAATGTAATGAAAATGTTTATAGATATATTTTATGGTTCTTATCTCTATGCAGTTGAGAGAGCGCAAACTGAATAAAATGTACGAGTGCACCACACCTACCTGTAGTACGCACAAGTCATGAAGAGAAATGCCATGAGTGCGGATATTATATTCACCTATATTCTGAAATGTGTAGTAAATCTAGGGATTTTATATAGAAGTGGAATTAATGTAGAATTTTGTGAAAAAGTAACCTTACTAGGCGTGATTAATCCTGATCCATATTATGTAGCTGCTAAAGAAAGTATGTCAAGCACAGAACGGAATAGGCCTCATGGCCAGAGTTGGGAAAGGGGTCCACACACATCAATATGGATTGCACTAATGTTATTTAGTAGTCATGTTTAATAGGTTTATATTTTATAGAGGTGTTTATATAATCATAAAGTAGAGTATTAACATGATATTGATTAATGAAAGGTTTGAAGAGTATAATCGTTATGAGAAATGTTGTAGGCCTGAAATGTTTAAAAGACTCTGATTTACACGTATTAGTTTGTGCCAAGGTTTGAATGTTGCAAACTTTCGTTAGAAGTTTATGAGAATTGGGATCCTAGCTGCAGATGTCTGTCTGCAAGAGAAGGGGGGATCCAATTATAAATGAAATGAATAGAGGTTTGTTCAGTATCCTGGCACAGACACGGAGGAGGGTTCAGGAATGTTTTAAGGGGTATCGGCGGGCCGGAGAAGAGTCTGAGAAGCAAGGTCAACTCTAACGCACGAGGCCCAAAAGACGCGCAACATGGAAAAAGCCAGAAGCAACACCACGTGAGGGGCGTCTCACGAGGGGCGTCTCAAATGTTGTTGTACGTTTTGTATTAGGGACAGCACCCCTGGGTGGAGTTAGAGCAGATGCCTGAGGACCCTTTAGAGAGCGGATGGGTAGGCAGAGAGGGGTCATGACTGGAGGATTATAGGTTTTCACCAAGAGACTAAGAGTGGGTGATCTTCCTAGGAAGTCATTCACAGCTGACACCTTTTGATAGGTTGAGATTTTGTTAAGTAGGGATACCATCCAGATCAGGGTAGGGACAGCCTAACCTGTATTTTCCCTCCAGCCCTAAATGACGGAGAGATCACAATACGTGTCTATGCTTGCAGCCCTGTTATTTTTAGAACTGGTACTTGTAGTCTTCTTTGCTCGTCTGAGGGTTTTCAGAGAGCACATGTATGTAGTTGGGCCCGTATATCTTGTGAATCTCATTTTGAGATGCCTGTACTTGCAGTTAATCCTGACTTTATAATAAACCTTTGAAAGCTAGAAGTAGTTTGTGGTTCTTCCGAGCGGAGTCCATTATTGATTGAACTAACCTGGTAAGAGATGCACTTTCTTCCCTCAATGACAGGCAACAAAGGTTCAGACGACCAGAACGGGGTTTTAGATCAAGAGTGATAAGGTAGCGATCAAAATCTCGCCCCCAGCACAGTTTTTGTATTTTTTTTATCTTATGCATGGATATGATATTTTATATGTGTTTTATGTCTATCTAGCCATAATAAAGATTTGATTTGGTAAATTGGTAAACCTCAATATCATCTCCATTCCCGGGATACCCATAGGAACATAATTATCCCATTACTTTCCATTGAAATTGATTTTGTAAAAGGGAGGGTAAGTGTCTTTACATTTACCCAGTCGGTGAAGCCATGGGTTGTGAGCCACCCTTTGATTGATTTAATATGGTCTAAATATTAGAAGGTGTATGGTTTTGATATATTTACCATAACTATCAAGGTTGTTTTTCAAATACCCGACTTCCTTTCATAAACAATTTTGTAAAACACATCTGGTTCAAGAATCTCAAAACTATTGAAAATATGTGCCTCGTATACCAGACTCTGGAAGTCAAGGGGAAAGGAACATGTAAGTATGGGTTTACCCTTGTCAGAGACATATTCCAATGTGAGGATCATATATGTTGTTATTATCTGGGCTATTTGATGAAGACTCAGAAAATGGGCAATTTCTGTTCAGTCGTCTGCCCTTTGAGTTAGGATGACTGACGTCTGTTGCTTAATGATGGATTCTTTAGAATTTCAGATGATGAAAAGCTTTAACTTTAAAGACATTTATTGTAATCAAGTGCATGATATTTCCTATAAAAAAGAGGAGCCATCGCCCATGAGCCTATGCAACTTCCTTTTGATAATTGTGCCTGTGCTCTGTTCGTTTCATCAACGAGGCTCACCTTGAGAACATAGAAAACCTAAACATGCATGGCCTATGCACACTAAGAACACCCATGCCACATTCTAGGACATTTTGCGAAACTCTTTGAAAATATGCATTTTCTTATGTGTCCTTGACTTCAAAGTATAGGAAAAGGGGCCTGACAGCCTTAGATCAAATCATTAGGATTCATGATTTATTATATGGTTTTAAATAGTTTTAGGGGGTTGAGAGGTTATCTATCGCTGAAGGAAACGAGCACCAGACTAGTATTTGTGACTGACTTGTTTTTTAACATGTCGGCATTCTAAAAAATTAAAACCTATATCTGCTTGGCTCACCACATTACATATTTTGTAAAACTAAGAAAACACTGAATACGTATTTGGTGTGTGACTCTCTTGTAAATTAATATGAGAGACGTCTGCCACCCATTCTAGGATTCCCACAGGTGTGAAGATGTTGAAAATTCATGTCTGTTAAGTCTCCTCATAGTATCAGGTTGATATCTGGTAATAAATACTTCGGCCCTCCCAATACTTCCTGTTGCATTGTGTATGATTTAAGGCCTAAGGACCATTCAGACTCATTGAAAACCTACACAGGCTCGGTGTCCCAACACTGAAAGTCACAGGTATACAGGTGAATCTGTGTCATGTTCATCCACAAGGGAGGTTAAAAGGAAAGGTCATCCATTGGTACATTTTTTTTAAATTATGAAATCTTACATATTCTGACTAGCCTCCCAGTAAGCCAAAAGGGGCGAGAGAAATCCTACCTCAACAAATTGCATTTGGGAGTACAGAAATTGCATATATGTATGTTTTATGTTTAGCCCTTGATATTTGCCACCTACTATCAGGAGCTTTAAAGCAGCCTTTTAACTAGAATTTCCCTTAAAGTTGCCACCTGCACCGACCTTTCTCAGGAATAAATCAGTGTGTAATGGGATGGGCACTATTGATGTTTGTGAATATCCAATACAGTCACAACTCTATCGGTTTTCTGCCAGTCATAATAACCATTCCTTTCCTTTGGAAATACAGGTTTCCCAAACTACACCTAAAATTAGTTCAGTGGAAATTCAACACTATTATTAGATTTCATGTGATGCAAATTCCGAACTGCATGCTTATACGTCCATAAATCAAGATGTTATAAACCAATAGTTCGGATTTATATACTTAAATGGCTTACTATTTTGAGCAACTTCATTGACCCTTGGTGATAAAACAAAACGTTATGAATCATACCCAGTGCCAATAATGTACATAGGCTATGGTCATACAATAATCCATCAGTGGGCATAGGCCCCTGATGAAAGCAAAGCAGTGTTTAACCAGAGGTCAAGAAGGGGGACAACTTACTTATTTTATCTTTAACAAAATCTATGATCCTACACGAATGAACATCATGTTGACCTACCTCAAAAGATTACTATCTGTAAGTAAGCCTTGCAAAAACCAAATCAAAGAGATGCTTCCCATTATTTCAAGATAAATACCTAAAATATTTTCTGTCTTTATGACACTAAACTGGAAAATGCTAGGGACCTACAAATCCAAGACACAGAAAGACATAAATATCAAATTTTAGAGAATTTTTATTTAGCAACCGCAATTTCCTATGTAGAAAGACATACCCATTCTAAATATCGGTTTGGCAAAAAGTGCATTGGTATAGTACCGAATCGCTACTACAAAATCTGTAGGATTCGCACATTGTGAATGTCACACATAGGCAGCGGATGATACCCTTACAAACAGGAAGTATACCACCACATGCTTTATAAAGGCCTGGAGAGCAGAGAGGAAGGCAGAAATGTTCTAATCTGTGTCCAGCTGTGTGCATCTGATACCATCCACCACAAAATCGACCAAAAATGCAAAGAAAATCATGAATGCCAGGTTGCACTCAGAATAAATCAAAATCGTAGTTTAAAGATGTTGATAGACTAGAAATGAGATTAAACTCGAGCTTCATTAATAATTTTATGCCTATTTTGTTGTAATATTAATGTCTTCAACACTTCCAGTAAAAACACATTATTTATAACAAAAGGTCTGACAGTAGCAGAAATATTTTAAGTCCTTAGAAAGGCAAGTCTAGGAGAGACATGGCAGAATCGACATGCATTTGTGTGGTATGAAAAAGGACCATAGTATAAAAGAAACAAACACTGCGAACCTAATGCATTTGAAACTCACTCATGTCTACTTATGGTGAAATAGATATTCAGGTAATATTCAACTTGCACTTTTCTTTTTGTCTTTTTCCGAATGTTACTTACACTGAAGTTGTAATTATGTGAATTTTAGTTCTCATAATTTATTGGCTGTGTATAGTTTGTTATGGGATAGAAAAATAGGACGTCTAAAATTATTCTACGATTATATTGTACCCACAATTAAATACCGCCATTGTGTGAAAACCTACATTGCTAGTCGTTACATGGTTAAAGACATTTTTATAAAGCGTGACGGGGCAAACACATATTTTAGAAAAGTAATTTCTGTCTTTTGTGCAAATTCATCTCTAACAGTTTAGGAACACTATAAAATGGTTTTCAACAAGCATCTTCAATGGTAGCTAACTCCGATTTGCAGGAATGGTTTGCCAAGCATTATTTGTGAAACCATTACATTCTATTACTCCAGTAAAATGCATCCAGGTCATAAAAAATCCGTGCTAGCTGTTAAAAGTTGAGGTCTTTATTAAAATGAAATACGAATTTTCCATTGGCAAGCCTTTTTTAATTTTGGAATTATAAGTTTACCATTTGAAATGTTAACAGCAATTATATTGACATATGGTGGTAATGTGATAAAGCATATGGGTTAAAGGTCGCAGAAACCATGTTTTGGCAATTAGCAATGTAAATGAAACATTTATTACCCATCACGCTGTGAAGTTGATGAACTGTACAGTAAATCCGAGGCTATAGTCACAACAAACATAAGTCATTCTAGACAATACACTATGCATTAAACACTACGGATGTTCTCACAGATTCTCTTTTTAAAATAGAGACAGACATTTAGAACTTTAGTACATTTATAAGAGAAACCATATTTGTTAAACAACTAAAAAAATGACTGTGTCAACCATCGATAAGTATCCATGCATCAGAGCCTTACTAATCTAAGGTTTATACAATGTATTTCCATTTTTCTTATTAAGGTCATTTCTAAGGAGTAGGTTGTATTCACTTTGATGAATAACCAGTTTTTGAATTACTGAATGTTTGAATTAAACGCAAGTCCACAGCGGTTCTCATCTAACAGTAACGCTTTTCTATCCACAGAAAAGTATTTTGTGCCAAAGTAATATTTCATCACGTTAACTACATAAGAACAAAATGCAGCAAATTAGAAACAAATTAAAGAACAAATCTTAATATATAACTTGGGCATTCAATTTAAAATCCAGGAAATAGCTCACTACCTTAGCTGCAACTACTCATACAAACTTGGGAGCTACTGTTCTGATCAATTTTTTCGGAGATTAGTTGCAAATCAGTTGGACAGGAAACTAGGGTCCACATCCTCTGCCGGTTGAATTTTGTTATAATTTTCGATATAAGTGTCAGGCTCTATCCTAGACGGTTTCCTTGTTAGTAAAGATTTTTTCCATTTCCATTTGTCTTTTAATGTTATTTTAACCAATAGGAGCAATTCGAATATAGAGTGAATTCAGCACTTTCTAACAGTAGGATTTGGCTCTCAATAAGATGAAGAGCAGTGATAGGCTCTATTAATATAGCATTATAGTCTGCTGCTGAGCTCTATAATGGTGTTCAAAGGCCTCCTTCAAGCCTTCCGGAGTTACAGGCCTACAAGTTCCGACATATAATTTGGGAAGAGAACATTCTACCACTAAGGGTAGATGTTTCTAAAACAAATAGGGAGAAACTGAAGCACAAGTATTGGACTATTAAAGAAGAAGGCCAGTATCAGCCAATATTGTCCCCTAAGCCACTTCATAGCCTTCAATAAGCTCTCAACATTCCAAAATTAAGCAGTGAGCCAAAAACATATTGGCTTTTGTTTAACAATTACTAATTATTTGAAATTAGGGATCACGTATGCATAGGTCTATTTTTGAAAGTGTTCACAAACAAAGAGCAAGACATAGCTATGAAAGTTGAATCCGCACTTCATGTATTTTAATGTTTAATCAAGAGTGGGGAAACAGATATCAGATTCCATAAGATGTCGCCAAAGTTTACTGCTGCTGCATAGCAGCACATCTGTACCCTAAAAAGACAGAAATAGGAGAGCATTACTGGTTGCTCATTTGTTGCCAATTGGCAGACCCAGGTACTGGACGCTAGAGTTAAAAGAAGCTTCTAGCCTGGAAGTAACAACAGGCCACTCAGAGGTTAACTATAAAGGTGAAATTAGGAAGTGCCTGGATTGATGGCATAAGAGAGTCAGGAATCCTGAAAGATGTGTTTTTCAGAGGCGCAGCTAAACCATATGCCGCCCATTGCAGTCCCTGCATTGGCTGCCTGCGACATGTGAGAGCGGGGTGGGAGGATGCTGGCGATTCCCGCAATGGCCGCAGGTGAGAGTAGGGGGGTGCTACCAATTTGATTCCCACCATGGCTGCAGGTAAGAGCAGGGGGCGGTGGGAGGCCTCCGCCTTCATCAAAACACGTGCTGCCCCTCCGCCTCCTTGCTACGCCACTGTGTGTTTTTGTGTTCGCACTTTATGTATTGCAACATTGGCATGTGGAGGAGTAAGGCGCATTTGAACCCTGTAAAAGGTCACCTTGGGGTTGCTGAACCTGCCTACACATAGTTTTTTTCTTTGCAAAAGGCTGATCGGGCAGTAGTTTTTGGGTCATCTGTCATTAACAATTATCCAACTCAATTGCATTGAGCAACAGTTGCCATTGTTACTAGGCCCTACGAAGTCACGCATTACAGTCTGAGGAACCAGGACCAAGAGGAAATGGGAACACAATCTTGATTCAGATAGATGCCTATCTGAAGTTCATAGGTCAAGCACTTCAACCCAAAATTTGAAAGGGGTATTATACCTCAAAGACTTCCACTTGCTTCTCATCCAAAATGGGCACTCTTCAAGTGTCTCACACACACGTATAAAGCCCTGCACAATCTGATGCATCTCAACAGCTGCATCAATTCCACAACCTGACCAAAAACCTCTGTTCAGCCAGCCTTCTTCTCGCACACATTCCCCCACATCCACAGAGCATGACCGGATGGGCAGGCTTTTTCATACCTCCCTCTCAAAGCCTGAACAACCTCCCTCTGCACATCAGAGCTACCTCCTGAGCCCTTGAGTTCCACAACAAACTGGCTCCTTACCTAGAATACAGATTCAGCCAGCACAGTCACTTCCTTATCTAGCATTAGTATAGCCTCCCGGGTGAGATGTGCACTCTAAAGGTAGTCATAACTTAACATTACATAAAATATGATGTAAAATAGTTTTGTTCAAAATTGCAACAGATGTGATGCACTGACACATGTTAATTAATCCTGAAACACAGAATGTATCTTTATCTTTATTATACGATAACATATTATCTCAAATACTACTTTAAAGATGCCAAGAGCTGATGTCAGGCCTGCTTTCCTCATATTTATACTGAGCTACACTCGATATCAAATGCAGAGTTCCTGCAATGTTCAGTGAGGTGGGAATACAAAGCCCTGACGTATGTTCTGCTGCCTATAGAGCTATTGTCAACACATTTCTTACCTCACTGCCACAACAATCCACATTTCCTCCTACTACCAAGAAATGGGCTTCGATTTGCATGCACAGGACCTGAGAAAGCAACAACTCATGTACTCATCACAGAGGGACAAGCTTTGACTGCAAACTACATGCATGCCATCTAGATCCCAATGACAGAGCTGTTCATGCCAGCAGGCCTTCTGGGACCTCACTCCATGATATAACAGCTCCTAGGTTTTCTACTGAAGCACTGTGTCAGGCCCTACTCACCTGTCCTTAGAAAGCAAGCCATGTTACAGTCTTCCATATAGCTATCAAGTCAGGCTTGGCAGAGTATTGGGGTCACTAGATGTAAGAAAACAGTCCTTTTTGCAGTTTCCCCCTCAGCTTTTTGCCCATTTGGACTATTAGCTGCTGGTTTTTCGACTTTGAGAGCACACTAAGGCCTGTTGTACAGAACTCGGTGCTAGTGTTCTGATCCATTGCAAAATATATGTCAAATTGAATATCCCAATTGGCAAGTATTGACTTATTTATAAGTCCCTAGTAATTGGTACCCAGACAGTGCATAATTTGTAAAATAATATGTGTGCCAAGGCCCGGACCAAGAGGCCACTGCAGCTTGCCCCACCCATTGCCCCTAACATCCCTGCAAATGGTACCAGAACAACTAGTAAACATCTGTCTCATCTGCAAGTGCAACAGTTGAGATTATTCCAGGTCCTCAAAGCTAAAGGAATGGCTGGGGAGGCAGGTATTAGTCATCATTTATGCATGTTGTATTCATAAACAACCCTTGTTCTGCTCCTCTCGAAATTAGATGATCAGCACCACCATGTTGCAGACTGTCACAAGTGTGGTATTAACAATTAAGTGCTGGTGCGGAGCACTGGAAACCAATGAAGTGCCAGTGCTGAGCACTGGAAACCACAGGCTCATATTAAGCACTGTCCTCAGGGTACCAAAGGTGTGTGAGGCAGAGTGTCCACCCAATGCAGTGTAGTTCCTATATCCCTAATAGGCTCTGCGCATTGGAATAACATACACTATAGATTTGACATAGGACCGAGGTCAGTATGTCTCTATCGAGTACATTAAACTTAATTGTGTGTGTGCCAGCTAACTCAGAGGTCACTAGAAACTTTCTCGAATGAACAAGAAGGGATTAGTTTCTGACAACCGCATAAACATGACAACTTTGTTTCCCCTAGAGTCGCAACAATATCTTTAGAGTCATGGAAACAATAGATAACCATTTCAGTCAGTCAATTGTGCATGCTTCGTTTCTACACAGTTGCAGAGAAAGGAGAGACGGGCGTTTCAATAAAAAGGTTTATTGAACAGTCTTGTTTCTCATGCAAGAGATATGAACTGCTACAACCGAAAGACAGAATGCGAAGTATAAAATGTACAGCATTAGCAGTAAGATAAAATAATATTGTAATAGCATGTCTTGTAGCTACGACATATATTCATCAAATACATACATAAATAACACAGGCTAAAATACTCATATGGTGCTTCTAAAATAATCCTACCCCAGTGTACCCAACCTAAGTGTAGTATGAAGGAAGAAGTAGGTGCTGTCTTAGTCTGGTATAGTTATGCCAAGAGTTTGCCAGAGGTTTCTCTAGGTTCTTATCAGCTCCATACCTTTAAAATGAGAGAGGTTGGCATCTCCAGAAACACCTGAGCTGGATTCTCGGCAAAGAGGATGACAGCATCTGGTCAGTGCATCAGTTGGGGACTTGACTTCCTTCGGGACTTGCTGTGGAGAGCCGTGTCGTGCAAGTAGGTAGTTGAACCGCACAGTGCCTTGCCATAGCAAGTGAAGGTATATTTATACCTTGAAGGTGTTTAGGAATGCCAGTATTGACGTAAAAGTCGGGCATAAGAACGTCATGAATGAACACCTAAGGAATAGATGTTCATGCATAATAAATGAGTTCTTGGAGAAATAAATATCCAAGCAGAAGGCTTAAGATTCTGGTTTTCCAGGAACTCAATGTGACGTAGATGAACGGATGTAAGTAGCCATGCCTGTATTTGGGTAGCATGGACTATGCCTAAATAAGGGCTGGAGTTCTTTGTCTAAATAAGGGCAATATGATGTATACCTATATAAGGGCATGAAATGGGAAATTTATACAGAATCTAAATCAATACACAACACCAGGGCTACAGCGCTGTCTGTGCCACGCCTGAGTGTGAGAAACTACAAAAATGGCTACCAGCCTGCCACTGAAGACTGGAAGAGCAGTGTGTACACTGCTAATTTGACTTTGCCAATAAAACCAATGGCAAAGCCACCCTTCTCTTAGTAATATATTTAAGTCTCCCCTAAGGAAGGCAGATTGAGGCCTATGGCAGGGAACTGTATATTGTAAGCAAAACATATAGGTCTATATATGTCTTAGCAGCAAATTCCTCAAAGTTGTTGTTTTTCTGAGGAAAGTTATTAGCCCCACTGGATAACACAGGTTTACCAGCTAGCACCCCAGACTGGCTAATCTCTGAATGGGACTACATAACTGGGTCATGCAAGGCATCAAATTAACCGTGGCATTAAACCTGACCTGATGCCCAGGTTGAAATTAAAGTCACTGTTAAAGTAAGCAACTTTTAGAAAATAGTCACTCTGCACTCCAGCTATTCCAGTGGCCTCACAAAGGCCCTGGGACACAGACAGCTTTCTGCTCACCTAGTGAAAACATATGAATGACTCCCTGAGCCCAGGAAAAAAGTCAGTTGCCCCAGAGCGAGGCATGACCCCCTTTCCCAGGCAAGTCACTTAGAGTGTTAGCCCAAAAGGAGAGCTTCAAAGGAGAAGCTGCCTTTAGAGTGCCGACTGCAACAACACCCCTGAGCAGGATGCCTTTTCTTCCTTCAGACAATTAGGAGACAGAGCCAGAGAGGTTTTCGTCCCTAACCAGTTTTCCAGCTGGCGGGTAGCCCACTGTTAGCCACACCTCTAAGGTAGGTACCATGGCCCTGATGACAAAGGAAGGGTTGTGCTGTTTTGAACGGGGCAAGAATGGGCACTCTGGGAAAGTCAGATGAAACATTGGAGGAAACACATCACTAGGAAGGAGGGGACTCATTAGCCTATTGGCTAGTGACTGTGTGGTCCCCCTGCGGCTCTTTCCTGGAACAAACGTGACACCTTTGGCACCCTGTCCCTCAGATCATTCTGGAATTGGAGAGAGGACTGAGGAAGAGCACAAGAAAGGCGCACCGTCGGAAGGACTGCACCTGCTGCACTGTGGGTTAGCAAAGTTTGGACTGTGCCTGCGGCTCCTGGCTCAGGGAAAAGTTGCTTCCCAGCCCCAGCCTACTGTCGTGGCTCCAAGGATCAGTTGGCTGATCCCCTGGAACCAGCCCCCAGGGACACAAGAGTTAAAGAAGACTAAACCAACATGTTGGTAGCCACAGCAGAATCTTTGCCCCTACCTGTTGCCAGTCACACAAAAGGGCAAATCTGAGATAGCCAAAACTTGCACCAGTGCCCGCTAGACCAGAGAGTGCTCTCAAAGTCCAGATTTGACATACCCAAGGGACATCCAACAGCGGTGCAAGGAGACCAGTATCCCAGCATTGGCTGGCCGGCTACTGCAGCATAGAGGATTTTGAGGCACCCTGATCTCTGTGGCCTAAGTCACCCCTCATCACCCGTGGACTGAGAAACCACTACAAAGACACCCCCATCTACTGCACCTTAACCGGTGCATCCTTTCAGCATCTTTTGCCTGTATTCTCAGCATCTGGACCACTCCATTGATGTCTATGGTGGTCATACTGTAAAGTTTGGAACTTGACTTAAAAATGGTCTGGTGGCCTGGTCACTGTCCAAACTACTCTTTTTGGCCCCCTAGAACTTTTCCCTGCCGGAGTTGGTCACCCAACCTGGGCCAGAGTACCTGCACTTTTGAAAGGTTTACAAACTTTTTGTTGACCAATGCTTTTATGCAGTTGCATTTAATAGTGATAAAAATATCTAATGTCTGAACTGGGGTGGCGGAGTGAGATGAAGAATGATGATGGATTAAACCCAGATCAGCTGACTGGGGATGAGTGCTTGCAATTTTCAACACTCCGTCCATCATCCTCTTTGGTTTTGCTTTGTTCGCCCTAAGGTGGCAGGTTATGCCCAGACGTGGGTCCCTTGCTCACTTTGCCACTGGATTAAAGCTAGCCTGGCTGATGATTGATGATTAGCCAGAAACCTGTCCCAGGATGCTTGTTTCCGGTCCAGGGAAGACATGGCTAGGCAGTTGTGGCTGGACTGTTCCCATGAGGCACAGGGTCAGACTGATTTGCATATGGCCATGTCTGAACTGGGGTGGCAGAGTGAGCTAAAGAATGATGATGGATTAAACCCCGATTAGTTGACTAGGGGTGATGCTTGCAATGTTTCATACTCCGTCCATCATCCCCTTTGGTTTTGCTGAACTCTGTATCCCAATAATCCTTCAGTGGATTTTAATGATCAAGGTCTCTAAATATTCATAAAACATATGCACTATTTTTATACTTTTTTGTTGTGTCTGTTTCTTGTGTGTCTTTCTTTATTTGCTGTGTGGTGCTGTTAAATGCCAAATAGACTAAGTTCCTTTGTCAAGCCTTATTGCTCACAGTTACTGCGACCCAGGGGTGAGCTAAGGTTACGTAAATGAGACTGACTGGACCCAGGATGGTATTTGCGAATGTACTTCCACGATAAGGCCCCACAGCCATATCATATAGTACCCCCATTTTCTCACACTAGACCTTAAGATCTCAAGGTTCATGGGAATGGGTATTTTCAACATCACAGAATTTTCTGTTTCAGGGTCTGGGAACTCAAAGAGCAGAAGGTCCCCACGGTAGGATGTGGAAGGAAGTGTTTCCTATGGTATCTATGTCTATGGAACATCAGGAAGTTCTTTGCGTTTTTTTCTTTGTGCACCATCTAATGTAGGTGTTCTTAGTAGAGTAAACAAAGTGTATGTTCTTTTATAGGAATAATAAGTCCTACTCAAATAGAGTTATCTGAGAAATATTTATTCTCTTCTATAGAATGAGTTGTACCATATGGTTGGGTAGTACATTATATTGTTAGAAAAGTAGAACATATGTATATGTCTTGAGCTACTTTTGGTGATAGAAAAAGACCAAAAATATACTTTTCTTCACTATGATAGCTTGAAAAACCATACTTCAGAACTCAATTGTTTTATTTCTATTTTCTGTTTGTTAATCAAGCATGAGATTACCAAAAGAAGGCATCCTGGTGCTAGTAATACCTCTACAAACTCTGACCACTTCAGAAGAAAAAAGAAGTGTTTTAATTTCTTCAATGATAAATGATCAGTAGTTAGTTATAGTTGGGCTGGCAATTGATTCCAGAAAGATGAAACCGCATATGAAAAGAAACATCATCCTGTTCTAGTACTACAGCTTTTAGGACTATTCAAAAGACATATGTTGAAGATTGGAGATTTCAGGTAGGTTTATGAAGTAAAATACGATCTTACACACATTTAGAGCATTTCCCATAAATAGCTTTGTAACAAATACACTCCGACTTAAATGTAATATTTTTCTTAATTGGCAGCCAATAAAAACAATATAGCTGATCACAAACCGAAACTCAGGGTGAGAACTTCTAACATAGTTCTTGCCATATCTGAATGAGCCGAGGTTTCGAATCTGATATTTGGGGAGAGGCATTATAGAAATACAGCAATCAAGATGTAATCCTATTATGGCACATAGAACTGTGAATCTTAGATCTGCAGGTGTAATTATCTTTTTTTAGAAGTTTAAGTACAAAAAGGCAGAGAAAGAAGCTCCAACAATTTGAGTGGAACAATCAAACTTGCTGGCAAATATACATTTAACCTTCATCAAAGATTTAACTGGCGTGGGGTATTCCCCTAAAGATATCGGCTGCCAATTCTGTGGCTAGATAGGGTTACCTCCATGAATCAAGACATCTGTCTTGTGTGCATTCAACTTTTGACTACTTCTGTCCATCCAAGCCACAGCAGACATGTACTCTCAAAAATTTGACTGGGATTGCTATCCAGTCTTATAATAATGTACGTGCCATTTGCATTAGTCATTGCACGTAAGTTGTAGGATCTTATCAATCAAGCCAAATAAGCCACATATATATTAAAAATTAGAGGTTATCCACACAGAGTGACTACACTTTACTTTTAAGTGGCCCTTAGACTTTCAATACACCCCGAGCTAAATTTGATTCAAGCCATCTTACCACATATCAAAAATATTCTCAAGAAATTGTCACAAAAAGAAGATTAAAAATTAAGGGAAATATAATAGGTGTTTCTCAGTAGTATTTAGCTGGACATGCAGCTGGTGACCTAATATAGTCAGTCCCCAGATTGCCTGCACATGCTTGTTCCAGTCCATGCTGACTCACAAAATAGTGGCGTGCATCATGCTAGTTCGCCTTTAGAATAGCTTCCTCAACCTTTAAGTAATCATACAGGTCTATTCTATCTAAGGAATTCGAAGATACACCACATTCACCAGATAATCTCTGGATAAGCCCTTCTTCCTTTCAGGAATATTTCTCGCTGCAGCAGCACTCAGAAGCAGCCTTGTACAATATGCTGCTCTGTAAAAAAATTAAAAACACCAACTAATAGCAAGCAATAAACCAACAGCGGCAACTATCCTATGGACAATCCTTTTGGTTTCTGAAAAAATGTCCAAAGGATATCAGTTGCTGACAGGATGCTAAGGCTCCTATTATGAGTAGCGGTTTTCTACCAAAAGCGATACCCCATTGAAATTCCAGCACTCACAATTTTCAGTGGCCTGTGTCTCTGAGTCTGTGAATCCCAGGACAGAAACCTCTGGAACCAACATTTCTGCACCTGGAGACATCAGGAATGGCACCTACCTGTCATCTTCAGCTACTTTGTGGGAGCACTCAATACTCCAGTCAAGTAGGACCTGGACTGCTCTCCCACGCCCTGGAAGAATGACAGAGCTGAGGGCTGTGTGCACCATCCTTCCGTCTCATTCCCCGTCCAGAACACAAAGGAGAGCAGACAAAGCTCACCCATTGTACCTTCCCTGATCCCCAACTTTCACCCCAACCCTATCAAGCCTTAATGGTGACTCTTTTGGCCTGTTATGAGAAAGTGGAAAATGTCAGCAGATTTCACACCAGGCTCAGAGAAAACCACATGGTAAAGGAACTGTGGGGTTACTCCCCACTCAGGGGACCAACCTTGGAATAACTAGAATTTGGTGTTGGAACACCATCAAAACCGGTAGATTCCATGCCTCAGCACCCTCCCACCAAATTCTAGCAAACTTATAATGAGGGTCAAAATATAAAATCTCTTCACTTGAATCCACAATGGGATCTAGTGGAGAGCATTTTATATTATTGAAAATAATAACCAGTTGTAGGAAAGCAGATTGTGACTTAATCCTATACTTTTATATACCACAAAAAGGTTCATCGGTTATTAATTGTGACATAATCTATTACCATTGTTCTGGGATGCATGGTCTCGCCTGCTCTGTAGCTAGTACTTGATACAGGGGAATATATCTGAGTACCCAACCTGTCAGTCCTAAATTTAGTTTATTACTATCATGAATGTTTCGAGTTTGTGTATTACTTTCAAAATTGGTTAGCAGGATTAGAGAGGTGGAATGGGAAAATTCATGTGTTGCACCTCCTGGTCAATGAAGATGTAGCGTGTTGGTGTGCGCTTTGATTCATTTTTTTAGCAAACCTATGTGCCAATAGTTTATGCATTAGAGCGGCTGCTATCTAGTGCTCATTGACCTACTATTTATGAAATTCAGTGGCATAACATAGGCCCCCGCAGCCCCTGCTGAGTGGGGGCAACCGAGCTGCAGGTCCAAGAGCTCCTGATAAAATCCGAAGTGGGGGCCCCTCTGTGCAAGTTACAGGGGGGCCCCTTCAAATTTCGTTACACCACTGATGGAATTCTTGATTTTAGATATTCTTGGTAATTTCTCATCCTCATTAAGTTTCACATAACATACTCCATTAAAACATAATAAAAAATATCACAATAAAAACTATTCTAAAAGATGTTTAAAACCGCAATACAAAGAAAAATAAAATTGTTATAAATTGGATTGTATGTCATGGATAATAGATAACAAAAATATGAAGGTCAAAATAAGCTGCTTACCAATAATCATTTAACTGTCAGTTAGGGTAGGAGAACTAACCTGTTCTCCTAACCAGGTTTTTCCAGTTGTTAGCACCCCTTTTGAGAGGGTTGGGATGGGCATTACGGAGCCACTGGACCCCAAGACAGCCATAGACAACAGTTATATCCTGGTTTTGGTGGACAATGCCACCCGGTACCCGGAGACTATTGCTCTGAGGACAACGACGGCACTAGTGGTGGGCCAGGCATTAATGGGTTTCTTTTCCTGCATGGGGTTCACCAGAAAGGTGGTATCTGGCCAATTTCACATCGAAGTATACAACATCCTTGTGGAAAGAGTGTGGTCTAACCTACAAATTAGCCACTCCTTACCACCCCCAAGGTAATGGGTTGGTAAAAAGGTGCAACCAAACACTAAAAGGCATGATCAAGGGTCTAACAGAACCCATGAGGAGTAAGTGGGATGTCCTCTTACCTTGACTTCTCTTTGCATACAGGGAGGTACCACAGAAGTCATTAGGGTTCAGTCCCTTTGAGCTTCTGCATGGGCACGCTGTGAGAAGACCTCTCAGTTTGGTAAGGGAAGGCTGGGAGAAAGCTCACAGGAAAACTCCCCAGGATCTATTTAGCTACATGCAGGCCTTCAGAAACCAAACTTCATTCTTCAGGAAACTCGCTCAGGTAAACCTAGAAGCCAACCAGGAGGAGATGAAACATTGGTTTGACCAGAATGCCACTCTGCTATACTTTCAGCCTGGCCAGAAAGTGTGGGTTTTGGTCCAGTAGAGCCTTGTGCTCTGCAGCACAAGTGGACTGGGCATTTTTCAGGCGGTGGAGCACAAAGGTAGCATCACCTAACTGGTGAACTTAAAGACTCCCAGGAACCCTTTGAGGATCCTCCATGTGAACCGCCTCAAACTGCACTTTGAGAGGTCAGAAGCGAGCATGCTCTTGGTGACAGAGTATGGGGTCAAGGAGGAGAGTGAGCCTCTTCCTAACTTCCTCTCTACCAAGCAGCATGATGGGTCAATGGAAGGTGTGATCCTCTCCCCTACACTGACCCACAGAACAGCAGAGTGACTGTCACCAGTTGTTGGGGCAGTTTGCTACTCTGTTCTCCCTGACCCCAAGTGTCACCCATTGGTGTACCCATGATGTGGACACTGGGGACAGTTCTCCTGTGAAGCGCAATATTTACAGGCTGACTGACAGGGTCAGAGCTAGCATCAAAGAGAAGGTCTCTAAGATTCTGGTGTTAGGGGTGATCGAGCCCTCCAACAGTCCTTGGGCCAGCCCAGTGGTCTTGGTCCCAAAGTCTGCTATACCCGGTGCCACTCCTGAACTGCAGTTCTGTGTTGACTACAGTGGGCTCAATGGGGTGCACCAGGACTGATGTGCACCCCATCCCTAGAGCTGATGATCTAATACATCAGTTGGGAGCTGCCAAGTCCCTCAGCAAGTTTGATTTAACATCTGGGTACTGGCAGTTTGCTTTTACCAATGGGGCCAAGAAGACGTCAGCATTCTAAACCCCAGAGGGGCACTACCAATTCCAGGTGATGCCCTATGGATTGAAGAATGCCCCTGCAACCTTTCCGAGATTGGTCAACCAGGTGTAGGCTGGGCTGGAGGATTTCAGTGCCGCCTACTTGGACGACATTGCAGTGTTCAGTTCCAGTTGGGAAGATCACTTGCAACATCTCTGGGAAGTGTTGAAGGCTGTGCAGAAGGCAGGCCTCACAATCAAGGCCAGTGAGTGCCACATCAGACAGGGCTCTGTGGTGTACTTAGGGCAACAGGTAGGAAGCGACCAGGTGGTGCCCCTACAGCCTAAGATTGACACCATTCCCAAGACCTAGACTGAGGTGAGAGCCTTTTTAGGTCTCACAGAATAATATAGGAGATTCATAAAGGTCTATGGCACCATTGTTGCCCCCTTGACTGAGCTGACTTTCATGAAGCAGCCCAAGAAGGTGATCTGGACTGATACCTGCCAAACAGATTTTGATGCCCTGAAGGCTGCCATTGCTCAAGTCACCCGACTTCTTAGAAGAATTCGTAGTGCAGACTGATGTTTCAGAGCATGGTGTGGGAGTGGTGCTCTCACAACTCAACGAAGAGAGCCTAGACTAGCCTGTAGTCTTCCTTAGCAGACGACTACTCCTCAGGAAACAGAGGTGGAGTGCTATGGAGCGAGAAGCTTTTGCTGTGGTCTGGGAACAGAAGAGCTAAGACCCTACCTATTTGGGACTCACTTCCGAGTTCAGACAGACCACAGACCCATCAGATGGTTAATGCAGATAAGGGTTAAGAACCCAAAATGTTTGAGGTGATCCATCTCCCTACAGGGAATGGACTTTACGGTGGAACACTGCCCTGGCACAGAACACGCAAACGTTGATGGTTAGTCCAGGTTCTTCTGCCTTAGTGAAGAGAACTCCAAGGCGGTTGGGTGTTCTCCCAACTTTCAGCTGGAGGGGACATGTGTTATACCTGGCATATTTTGACATCTTTTCCTCTGTCTTTTTACTTCCTGACTTTCTGGTTTTTACTCTGTTTGTACTGTTTTAGTGTCTCTGCGCACTTTCTCACTGCTGATCAGTGTTAAAGTGCAGCTGTTCCTAATGTAAATTGTGGTGTGGATTGGTCGTTCCATGATTGCCTATTTGATTTACTGCTAAGTCTCTTGTACAGTGCACTGAGTATGCCAGGTCCTGTAAATCAAATGCTACTAGTGGGCCTGCAGCACTGATTGTGCCACCCACATGAGTAGCCCTGTAAAGGTATCTCAGACCTGCCACTGCAGTGTCTGCAATCAGTTTAAACTCCCATGTCGACCTGGCAGGTGCCCCTACTTGCCAGGCCACAAACCTTCCCTTTTCTTACATGTAAGGCACCCTCAACACCTCAGCTATCCCCAAGGTACCCCCACGGGCAGGGTACAGTATATGTGAAAGGAAACATGTACTAGTGTGTGTGACTTGTCCTGATAGTGAAATACTGTGTATTTCATTTTTCACTTTGTTTTGTAGTTTTATATACCGTGAACTAGACCCGAAGGTATCAGACTGCTTTACATGAGCACCAGTTGTGTTACACAAGGACACATTCATTTTATTTTTGTTAGGCAGAGGGAGATCAAGTGATTTGCCCAGAACCTCAGGATGTTGAGTGTTGTTGCCAGGACTCGAACCCGGTTCCCCAGATTTGAGGTTGACCGCCCTAGCCGTTAGTGCCACAGCCTCTCCCCTATCCCTATCTGTTGAATATACTGGAATGGGATATATTTTGTAACATCTTACAAGTATACCTTCCCATTGGGACAAGAAAGAGAAATGGAGTTTTGGGCTATTTGAACTCAAATTTTAATAACACATATTTTATGAAAGATGTTTTTTTTAAATTATGTGTTTGAAAATGGAACTTTTTGAAAGTAGGCATTTTCTTGTTTAATGATCATGTGTGCATCAGCTGGGTTTTAGATTGATTGTCTTGCTTTGGAATGATTGGGGCTTGGGATGTGCCTTCACTGTAGACAGCCACTGGGGGGGTTTGAGGTGTGTCCTGCCTTTCCTGGAGGATTAAGGGCTGGGCTGAATAGACCTGGGCTGCATTTAGAGTAGTGGGAGGAGATTTCCTTTTACGTGAATAGGCCTGGTCTGCCTTACACAATGCTGTCTCCAACTCATGCCAGGAAGCTGGGCCAGAGAGGACAGAACTTGTTTGGACTAAGCACAGATACTCTATGCCATAAGAGAGCAAAGGGAAACATGGTATAAATATTGGGGCCCAGATCCCAGAACTTTAGAACTCTTTTGGTATCAGAAACCTGCCAAGAAGAAGAGCTGAAGAAGCTGTAAGAAGGAACTACCACTTTGCTGTGTGCTTTGCCGAGTTGGCCTGCAGTGGCTGCTTCTATCTTGGGCAGAGAAAGGACTGGACTGAACTTTCTGCACCTTCTTTGTTTGAGTTTCTCCAAGGGCTTATAGCAGAGCTTTTCTCCTGTTAAAGAAGTCTCAGGAACAGCAAAGACATCATGTTCATCTGCTACCAACACTGGGAACGGTGTGTTTTGTGCTGCAACAGAAGAAAAAACAACCTAACTCAATCACCAATGTCGCTGCCGGATCCGTGACCTGAAGGCACTGCAGAGCGCACCAACGCACTTTGCACTGCAATTCTGGTCTCACCGACGCCAGACACCACCACCCAGCCGCTGCTTACACCGTGACCTGTGGGCACCGCACTTCGCACTGCCTCTCTTTAAGCCGCTGCCCTGGTATCCCCGACCAAGACAACGCTCAATGCCAACATGGATGCTGCTGCTTGCACCATGGTCCGAGGGCACCGCTCGTAAGTTACACAACACACCACTCTCATCCCGGACTGCAGCCTCGACCTACCGACACTGGTGCCATCGACTCCGGTTCGTCAGCCACAACAGCACCTCCACAATGACGACATGGCTGCTTGCACCGTAACCTGCCAGCACCGCGACAAGTACCCCATCACTTTGCATCAGCCCTGGTCTCACTGATGCGCTGGACAACCGTCACCAAGCTTCTACCTGCATTGCAACCTGAGGTCCCTGCACGCTGCACTTCGCCCCTCAGCCTTGATGCCTGCCGACGCCGGTGCTCCTCACATCAACTGCGAGGAGTACGATCTGCAACATGTGTGACTTCAAGGGCCCAATGACTCTTGAATTTACCTCCAGAACCAACGCCTACTGATGCTGGCTCTTTGGTGCCCAAAGAGAGGTGGCTGATGCCCTGCATTTCTAAAAGGTACTGTTTTGCGGTTCTTCCAGACACTGTTGCTGGCCTGCAATACCGCGGTCAGTGAGAACTATTTAGATTTGTTGTTCAAGATGCCATGAGACCCCTATTTCAAACAGGCGGGTGTTAAAGGCACATTGCTACTGGAACACTCAATTAGTTTAGAGCTAAGAGAATATTTGTACACAGGGCAGCATAACTGATTCACATTTGTGTTGCAATTTGTAGTTGTACAGTAACTTTGCTTACCTTTTTTGCTTATAGACATCAATTCATCCCTCGTGTATGCCTGGATGGAAAAAGGACTGGGGTCCGGGCACACGGCACAGTCCGGCCATGCAATAAACACAGTCGAAGGACAGAATGCAGAACAATGTCTTACATTCACCCCAGTACAAAGATCTGGGCCTAAATCCATCGTTTTGTTGCACTCCACACCACCCTAGGTCAGACACTGGCTTTATGCAAATCAGCCTTGACCCTCTGCCTCATGGGAACAGTCCAGCCCGAACTACCAAGCCATGTCTTTCCTAGACCGGAATCAAGCATCCAAGCAGGACCGGTTTCTGGATATCAGCCTTCTTCAGCCTGGATAGCTTGACTCCAGTGATGTGGAGAGCCTGGGACTCACGTCTGAGCATACCCAGCCCACTCGGGGTGAAAATTGCAAAAAACACAGTTGATGGACAGAATGCAGAACAATGTCTTACATTCACCCCAGTACAAAGATCTGGGCCTAAATCCATCGTTTTTTTGCACTCCACACCACCCTAGGTCAGACAATGGCTATATGCAAATCAGCCTTGACCCTCTGCCTCATGGGAACAGTCCAGCCCGAACTACCAAGCCATGTCTTTCCTAGACCGGAATCAAGCATCCAAGGACCGGTTTCTGGCTATCAGCCTTCTTCAGCCTGGATAGCTTGACTCCAGTGATGTGGAGAGCCTGGGACTCACGTCTGAGCATAACCAGCTCACTCGGGGTGAAAATTGCAAAAAACACAGTTGATGGACAGAATGCAGAACAATGTCTTACATTCACCCCAGTACAAAGATCTGGGCCTAAATCCATCGTTTTTTTGTACTCCACACCAGTGGAGTAAGCAGAGGGAACTTCGCCGGGACCTGGACGGACTGGGGGAAAGAGTAGTGGCGGTGGAAGAATCTAACCATGCACGCTGTGAAGATCTGGTACACCTCCAGCAAGAAGTTCTCCGTCTTCAAGAGGAGCAGGTGGGCCTCCAGGCTCACGCGGAGGACCTTGAAAACCGCTCTCGGCTGAACAACATACGGGTTAGAGGAGTGCCATCGAAAGCGGAGGGGAACAGCGTCACAGAGTATCTCCAAGACCTATTCCGAGAGATCCTCAACGAACCTGCTGACTTTCCCATTCGCATTGACCGAGCGCACCGAGTGGGATTACCCCGCCAAGCTCCCGCCCCCCCTCCGGACATCTTAGCGTTCCTCCCGGACTTTCCCCTGAAAGAGGGGATACTAAGGGAAGCACGTCGAGCACAACCCATCCACTTCAGAGACAGCCTGGTTGAACTCTTCCAGGATCTCTCAGCTATAACACTTCAGAAGCGCATGGATTTCAAAGCAGTCACCATGTTTCTAAAGGAAAAAGGGGTGCCCTACTCCTGGGGCCACCCGTTTCGCCTGATCTTCAAATGGGAAGGTACCCTACATCAACTCCGCTCGCTTCAAGACACCTGTGCCCTGCTGGGCCTTGAGCTGCCAGACGACACTTCAGATGGGGACTCCACCCCGGGGTCTTCCCAAGCTAATCGGCCACAACCCTCTGGAAATGGCTGGCAACAAGTACGGAGACGGCGCACACCTAAAAATCACCTCCGCCCGGATCCGGGGACGATCGCCAAAGACAGAGCGCAGCCATCGAAGTAGTCATCAAAGACACCGCCACTAAGTCCTAAGCTTGTCTCGGACAGGGAGCCATACTTGATGCACTCTTTCTAAGTGGGGGGGAGGGAGAGGGGAAGGGGGCCACATGGGTCGCCACTGCCACGGTCTCCTTTACCTTTTCATCCTGCAGGCCTGAATTGACTCTGGATAGGCCTGGGACTATGACTTTGGTTTGGGAGCCACAAGTTGGGGTTAGGGTGGGAAAGGGAGGTGTTGTTGGGTGGGGGGGACAGGGACTGTTCTGGGCTGGCGGAAGGACGGACAGTGTACCGCCTGGGGTGTTGTTAGGGACCGGGGTGGGGAGCAGTTTTGCGGGGGGGACAAGGGTGGGAGTGTGGGAGGGGACCAGTATGCCAAGGGACATCAACAGATCTCATGTACTGACCACTGTTCCCTGCACGGATTGATGGGTGTGATGCCACGCTTTGCCGAACCCGTGTCACTCCAAGATGTCTGATACATTTACCCCCACATGCATCAAACTCCCGTTTTGCGATTCCAAATTTGCGATTTTTAGCGAATCGCAAATATGGAATCGCAAAACGGGATGCATCATTGAAAGTGGATAATATTTGCGATTCGGGAAAAATCGCAATTTTTACCGAATCGCAAATATTATGCGAATTCAAATGTGCGATTTCGCAATTCCCATTGATTCCTATGGGCCAAAAGGCCCATAGGAATCAATGGGAATTGCGAATTCGCAAATTGGAATTCGCAAAATGTTGATGCATTTCATGGGTGCAGGGGGGGGGTCCAAAGGACCCCCCCTTGCACCCCTGAAATGTTTTTTTAAATGGATGTTTCACACACACATGTCCTAAGGACATGTGTGTCTGTAACATGAAAGTGTTTAAAATGCTAATTTGAGCATTTTAAACATTTTTCGCAAATTACCGCGAGGTTCCCCCTCGTGGTAATTTGCACTTGCAATCTTCAAGATCGCAATTTTTTCAACAAATGATGCATTGCATTTAAGGAATCGCAAAATTGCGATTCCTTAAATGCAATCGCATTTTCCAAAATCGCAAAATTAGCGATTTTGGACAAAAAGCAATGATGCATCCCAAAAAGCATTTTTGGAATCGCAAACGGCCGATTTTAAGGAATCGCACCGTTTGCGATTCCAAAAATGCTTGATGCATGTGGGCATTAAGGTATTATCTCTCAATGTAAAAGGCCTCAACAATCCAATAAAAAGAAGAGCTGTTGTTTCATATCTGGAACACTCAGGGGCAGACATCTGCTTACTGCAGGAGACTCACCTCCTACCTAAAGACTGGCACAGGATGCGCTTCAGGGCCTTCCCTCACCAATTTTTTTCATCACTCCCAACTAAAAAAGCAGGAGTGGCTATACTCGTGTCCCGACACTTCTGGGGCCGCGTAGGGGTCAAGGTGGGAGAAATTAAAGGTCGCCTCCTAGCATACACCCTCCTCATAGGGAATAGAACCATGACAATCGGCTCCATTTACGCTCCAAACACAGGCCAGGAACCATTTCTAAAAAACGCACTTTCGGAAGCACTACAGCCCTCTAACTCTCACCTGCTCATTGGGGGGGACCTCAACCTAGATATGGACACGAACAAAGATAGGTCCGGACACCGGTATGGGGAGGCGGGGGCGCTATCTGAAGCGGGTGGGTTGTGGCTACGGGAAAGGGGCCTGTTGGACCTTTGGAGGGCGATACACCCCAACACGGTACATTTCACATTCTACTCACATGTACACCGCACATACGCACGCTTGGATCACTTCCTAGGCTCCTCAGAATTAACCACCCACATCACTGATATCTCCATTGTCCCAGCGGCCCTCTCTGACCACGACACGGTAGAACTGACGCTTACCATGCCCAAAACCGAGTGCACCCCGGGTTCATGGCGGCTTAACGAGACCCTTTTGCAGAGACCGGCCGTCACCAAACAAATCCATAAATGCATTTCGGACTACATCGCCACTAATGATAACTCCGCAACCTCGATATCGGCCCTCTGGGGAGCCCTGAAAGCTGTAGTTAGGGGGGAACTAATCGCAATAGCAGCTGCAGACGCCAGAATCCGCAAAGAAAAAAGAGATGATCTCACAACACAAGCAGCCGAATTAGAAAGGGTTCATAGCCGCACTGGCGCTCCGAGGATCTGGCGACAGTTGAAAGCCGCTAGGGCCCAACTGGCCGGCCTTGATACCGACAGAGTGGAATTTGCCACCCTCCGACTCCGCCATTCTTACTACGTAGGAGGCAACCGCACCGGACGCCTTCTAGCTAGTGCCCTAAAAGCCAAGACCCAACGCTCTAAAATCACCAGCCTCCTGGACGACTACGGGGAGGCCCTCACCGAAGAGGCGCAGGTTGCGGACGCCTTCCGCTCGTTTTACACTTCCCTATACAACGAGGATAAAATGCCACCCGCCGACATCGACGCATACTTGCAATCAGCGGAAATCACACCGCTGTCTCGAACAAACGCAGAGGCCTTAGACGCTACTATTCGCCTGGACGAAGTCCTAGCTGCTATCTCCCGCCTGCGCCCGCTTAAATCACCGGGTCCTGACGGCTTTTCATCAGGTTTCTATAAAGTCTTCGGCCTACTCTTAGCACCGGTACTCATGAGATTATTTAACTCGTTTGAAGGCCCGAGCTCCATACCCCCAGATATGCTTGCGGCGGAGATAGTGGTGCTGCCCAAACCGGGCAAAAGCCCAACACATTGCTCAGCGTTCCATCCCATCTCGTTACTTAATCTAGATTTAAAACTGTTCACAGGGGTACTAGCGGCTCATCTGGGCCCTTGTCTCCCGGGAATCCCCGAACCAGATCAATCGGGCTTTGTTCCGAACCGCCAATGCAGCGATAATACTAAACGGCTCCTGCACCTTGTGGATAAAGCCCACTTCCAAGACTCGGACTCGGCGCTGTTAGCTATCGACGCAGAGAAAGCGTTTGACCGAGTCGACTGGACCTACTTGCAGAAGGTCCTACAACGATATCAGTTGGGCAATCGTTTTCAGGCCTGGATAGCGAGCTGCTACCACCACCCCCAAGCTCGGGTTCGCTTGGGAAGTCTTAGGTCGGACCCCTTCGAGATACAGCGAGGAACACGTCATGGGTGCCCTCTTTCGCCCCTCCTATTCGCCCTTTATGTGGAGCCACTTGCGCAGAAAATCTGAGACAATCCTCGTATCAGCGGTATTAACTTCGGCCATGAACCTCACGTGGTGGGGTTGTATGCCAATGATATCATTGCTGCCCTTGACAAACCATCCCACTCTATACCTGCTTTCCTGGAGGAACTGGAGAGCTTTGGGGCAGTGTCCGGCTTCAAAATCAAGTGGGGGAAATCCTTGATTCTGCCTGTGGGTAGTAATGCCCACCCTCGCACTCCGGCACCTGACTTTGGCTGCGATTTGCACACGTCTGCACAGCTCCCATATTTGGGAATCACTCTCACCTCCTCCACTGACGCGACAGCGTCCCTTAACTATAAAACACTCACCTCTCAGATTCGAGCCGATCTTGCACGTTGGTCGAAACAACCCCTCTCCTTATTGGGCCGCATAGCGGCAGTGAAAATGTCAGCCTTACCTAAGATTCTGTATGTCTTCCAGACTCTCCCGATCCCACCGCCACCTGGTGCACTGACTGACTTACAAGCTGCCTTTCACCAGTTCATCTGGGAAAAGAAACGTGCATGCCTGCATAAACAAATAGCGCACAGAGCTGTAGATGAGGGTGGTCTCGGAATCCACAACCTCCTGCAATATTTTCAGGCCTCACAACTTTGTTACTTGGTGGAATGGTATAGACCAGAATCCGAGAAGAGGTGGTTGTTTCAAGATAGGGGGATGGCCCAAACATCACTATGGAAGATACCATTCCTCCCTCGCCAACACAGACCGCGATATCTTCTTCGGTCCCCCATCACGCTCACCATTATGAAAACTTGAGACACGGTGGCGGTCAAGAGAGGCTTAACAACTTTCCCCGCCCCACTCACTCCAATCCTAGATAATCCGGAATTCCCACCGGGCAATGACCCTCGTGCCTTTCTACAATGGTGTGGAACAGACTGCCGCTCTGCCGGCTACTTCTTTGACTTGGAGGGCTTTCTCCCCCTCATCGATATTGTACAGGACTATGGGGTGACCAAACCTCACATGTTCAAGTACTTCCAACTCCGTCACTGGCTTTCTAGTCCGGAATGCACTCCCCTAGTAAGATGGCAACTGACACAATTCGAGAAGTGGCTGATCACGAAAGATTCGGACCGGCACCTCATCTCGGACCTTTACAAGATGCTATCACCCGCGGTCGGCCCAGGTAAGACGGCGGGGCAAAAGCGCTGGGAATCGGAACTCGGCAGGGCATTGTCACCCAAGGAGTGGGGGTTTATATACTACAGAGCGGCACACACCACTCGTAACACTAATGCCAGAGAAGCGGCGGTGAAATTGGCCAAATACTGGCACCTTACCCCGGTCAGACTCAATCGAGGCAATCCACTTCGAAGCGCGCTGAGCTGGAGGGGCTGCGGCGAGAAGGGCACCTTGACCCACCTCCTGTGGGACTGCCGCGCAATCCAAAATTACTGGAAGGTGGTCCTAGATGATATTGATTCCACCTTTCAAACTGAAATTCCAGGCTTCCCCGCATATGCCATCTTAGGACTACCCAACGCGCTTACATTTCCCCTGAGATCCTCGCGCGGCAAACAGATGGACATTGCCATGCAAGCAGCGTCACAACACATCCTGTCACTCTGGGGATCAACCACCACTCCTACTCACACTGGATGGCTGCATAAACTATGGTTCACGCTAGGCATGGAACGTATTCAAGCCACACTGACACACACAACAGACTCATTTAAGAAAGTTTGGCAGCCGCTTTTATCCCTTCTGTCCAAAGAATTTCACGAAATCACTTGCCCGAAATATCTTCGCATTCTACGGCTTACAGGACCACCACAAGATCCCCCATGAGCTCGAACGCCCTGCAGCATACAGCTCTAACCGTGTCATACGAGAGGTCCCGAGTAGAAGGCATACTGGTCGGGTGGGGGGAGGGAAGGGATATTGGGAAGAGGGAGGGGGGTTTGGTTCCTTTTCTTGTTCTGGTCGGTTGACCCTTTTTACATGGCACCTTAGTCGCAGCACTGGCTCTACATATCTGTGTTGGCGTATTGTTCTTGCTTACTTGACGACAATTAGAGAAGACGTGCCTGTCTGTCTCGCTTGCTATATATGCCTGCTACTTAATTGCTGTATTGAAATGCCTACTTTCGCTCTTAACACCAATAAATTTGAAATTAAAATGCAAAATATAAAGAAACCTGTAGCAAGTTTACCCGGTACGTGAGAATGCCACAATCTAGTTGTTCAGGAAAGGGCGGACTCTACATTTCCAAAACCATCTACATCTCCCGTGGTAACTCCTAGCCTATTCCATCCCACTTGATCCCTTCCCAAACTCAGACTACGCCAGGACCAAATTACCTTCATGCCCTCTCTGAATATACGCTGCCAGACTTGCAATTCTCTGGTCAATGTTAAGTGCAGTGATGGCCTCCGGGGCAAAGCTGGCACTACAGAAATACTCCCAAAAATTAATACAAACATTAAATAATTCTTTGAACCTTTACAACTTGCATGCAATCAGTGATCCTAAGCACTTAGCAATGCCTTAATCCTTGCTGAAACATGACAAAAAATCTGCACTTATTGCACGTTCTGCGTTGGCTTTTACATTGACTGAAATTATGACAGCTGTTTCGATATCCTGAATGTAGCTATCAACACGTTTACAAATGCGCTTACAATAAAAGCCGCATTAGCATTGGGCGCAAATTCTGATTTATGAAGTCTATTGACCAATTTTGAAGCTCATTCTTATTGCCAAGTGCTCCTTCATACAAGAAAATTGCAAGTATATTTTAATTAAGTATATTTTTAAACTATGACTAACATTTTACTATAAGAAATTGAGCTGTATTTGAAGAGATTACAAATGTGCAAAGGAGGGTCTGACACATTCAATCACCACACAGATTTGCAAAATCGCTTTTCATAAACTTCTTTGCAATCGTTTCCAGTTATTTTCATCAGAAGAAACCATGTGCAGTTTATAGAATATCCAAGTGCATTAACTGCAACCAAACTTTGCGAACCAACGAGCAAAGACTAAACAGGAAAGTATTACGTCTCTGACCCATTAATACATATTTAAATCAAGAATGTGTTCAAACGACAGAGTGGCTGTCAGTGATAAATCACCTGCAAGCCCCATTATGCTTCACCAAATGTGATAATAATGTGATAAGTTTAAAAAAGTCTGACTCCACAGAAACAGCTGGAAATGGACAACTGCAATATGCAAATAAACCCTACTTCTGCCATCAGATACACACTGGTTGATCCATTTTGTTAAAGTATTAAATATTTATCACTTCTCTGTAGCAAAGTGCTAGCATTAAACTCGGCTGGTGATGCACATTACAGTGCTTTCAGAGACTCATTTCCCGTTATCGAGCCAGGGCGCCTGTTGTGTCATTATTCAGAATAGGTATAAAACATTATAGGTAACAAAAATACTCCATTGGTTTCTTTCTGCTTAAAAAACATTATCCAAATCATATCACTCTATTGGGTTTTTCTGTATTTTTAAACAAAGGTAGAATCAAGCACACCATGGATATGTATATTAGCCTCGTTCTGAATGCAGTCGGGCAATCAAAACGCCTGTGGAAGTATCATTTGTGCATCCTATTGGCACACTGTTTGCAGTCAAATCCAACTTTTGTACTCTTGTACTGTGCTATGGGCAATAGTGCACAAAAATGGACTTTGCTCATTTTTTTGCACACAATTTCCCTTGTCGCACTGCATTGACCTACAATTGTTTCCACGTGGTACTTGGAGGAAATATCCCCCATTTAATGTTAGGAGGAAAATGTGCATCCTAAAACACAGGGCTTAGAGCAATTTATGAGAAACATGTGATTGGAAAACTAGGCACGAACATTATATAAACTCACTTTCACACTCAATCCGTGGTCCAGATGGAGCAAATTACAGTGCCTAATAGTTTGGGATGGCGGTCTATAGGCTTAACATACATTACAGTCACAGGAGACTTTAGTGCCAAATTATACCAGTCACCCGACGAGCTTATTAAAAAAACTCAGACTGGTGGACAAAGATAGTGGCATCAATACCGCTCCATGGACTACTAGCTTTCAAAAGCAGCTAAGCCCAAGAAAATCTGCTCCAGTTGCCACTTCTATCAGAAGTTAAACAACTGAGAAGAATTGAATGGACATCTGTTTCCACGGTTATCTGGACCACCTAGAAAGATTAACTTAATGTATGAACCAGCAGCGGCCTGTGCAGGTAAGAGTGGTGAGGCAGGTGTGGGGGGGGGATTTTGACAGACGACGGCGAGGGAAAATTAATTATTTATTTAATTTTCCCTTGTGGTCGTCCATCCAATCAACCCCCTCACCCCCCAACCTGACCCCACCGCTCTTACCTGCATGGGCCGCTGCTGGTATGAACAAAATTGGATCGCTTTCTTTTTTCATCTAATGGGACTGGTCAAAGTGTGAACAAAATGATGAGATCCCTACATAGAATCTTCATCCAGTCAATGAGACAAAGGAAGCTAGCCACTAATATTTTCCTCAAGTGTCACCCATAGATTGGCAGCACCCTTAGAAAGAAAAAAAACAATCCGCGAAACAGAATTATTACAAAAACCCTGCACAAAGTGAGAGCATGGCCAACGTCCTAATGATAGAAGGTGGAACAACAAGCAAATTTACCATGCAATAGCTTTTGGTTAATGTGATATGCAGATAACGTGATCCAAGTAAATTATGGAACTATGTTAATTCAACATTACCTAAAGGCAACAATTTTGTTCCACCAGTGTGGTTCAGACACATAGCGCTTATGTATATTTCAGACACTTTAGTGGGTGGAATAACAACATAGGGACTGATTACAATGTCGGAAGGACCGTAACAGACCGATGGTCAGTTGCAGTCCTTCCGACATCTGCCCCTACGGTTCGCCCCTTCCCCCCCCCATTACGATGCAGCAGGCGGAGGCATCGGGTGGAGGGACCATCCACTGTGCTTCTTGAGCTCGCCGGTGCGTCGAAACACACCAATGGGCAATTGCGCCGCGCCGACGTATGCAAATATATATATATATGGGCAACTTCGAATTAAACCACATCCTGACAAACGCCAACTGGAAAGACAACCTGAAACTATACGCACAATATATCAATGATTTATTTTTCATTTGGAAAGACTCCCGGGATCACCTAGAATCAGCATTAACCACCTTGAATTCTAAAGATGACCGCATTGAATTTACATGGAACATTTCTGACAAAGCTCTGACGTTCTTGGACGTACTCGTGAAAATCACCCCTGAGGGCATCGAAACTGACCTCCACCGAAAACCCACAGACCGTAACAACACATTGTTATACAGCAGTTTTCATCAAGACTCACTAAAGAGACACCTACCTTTCAGCCAAATGCTGAGAGTTACCCGAATAGTATCCAACAACGACATAAGAAACTCTCAAATACAATCCATGGCTACTAGATTCTCCAACAGGGGGTACCCCCAAGCAATCATCAAAGAGGCTACAGACAGAGCGAATACCATCCCTCGATCTGAAGCTTTAAAAAGCAAGCAAAAAGATCCAAATCAAAGAATGGCACTGGTTTCCAGATACTCCACTTCGAGCAAAACCTACAAAAAGATTATACTCAAGCATTGGCGAATTTTATCGTCAGAACCAGACTTTGGTGATCTTTTTAAAGAACCCCCCATCTTCGCTTACAGCAGACCCATGAACATCAGAGAAATATTGTCCAAACCGACTGCTACCCCAAGAACACACACGGGCACACGTCCGTGTCACCACTGCAACAATTGTAACAACGTTATTGCAGGTAACACGATCAATCACCCCATGAGAGGTTTCGTGATCAATCTTCAAGTAGATGCTACATGTGATTCAGCAAATCTAATTTACTTACTCAAATGTCCATGTGGGAAGATCTACGTGGGAAAAACCAGTAGAAAAATAAAAACCTGTTTGAACGAACATAAATCGAACATTCGAACTAAAAATACCAAATCAAATGTGGCAATCCACTTCAATGAAGCCCATCACAGCGTGGCTTAACTTAAATACCTTGTACTTGAAATGGTTACCCACACAGAAGGAAAAGACAACAACAAAACTCTCCTACAACGGGAGACCTCGTGGATTTATAGACTCCAATCTCTGAAGCCATTCGGTCTCAATGACCGAACTGAATTAAGTTGCTATTTGTAATTATTCTGTTTGATGCGATGTACCCTCGTTCTGCATATTACCCCTATTGTACAGCACTTTTTGATCACTTTATTCCACTACAAGATGGCCGCCTTCATTTCTCATTTACCTTGGGTCCTTTATCTATTTCTACCCTCTGTTCACTTTCCCGGAACTCCGCAGTAACTCCGCGAAGTTCGTGACACCCGGTTCACTGCTTGAACTACTCTCAGTAAGTAATCCTAATTGCATGCGCTCTACTCTCCACTCGAACGCCTCTCCGTTCGTTACACCTCATGGCCGTTCACCGTTTTTCTTTTGCAGCACGAACGTGAGCACAGCACTGATGTTCTAAGCGTAAGACCAATTCCTACCTTCCTAAACCTTTCCTAACCTCGACATCAATCTCACCATTTTCTATCACCGGCTCTCACTATTTTTCCGTTATTAATCCTTCATCACAACCCGTATTTCACCTCCCAGCACTGCCTTCCCACATTCCCTCGTAGCGCACGTTAAAACCTGCACCGCCCTCAACCCGCATGACAACACGTCATTCAGCATGCCTTTATTGCACCTTAATTTGCAAGTTACCGTTGATCTAAGTTGCATTTCTTGTATCCTCCCGCAGCGCTCCTTGATAAAGGACTATCCCAGTCCGAAATGCATTGGAGCATTTGTTGAATCATCGTTGAACTATATTGAATACAGCGTGATGTAACGCATTATTATATATTTGTGAAATCACCAAATACAACAAATGATGAAACTTCACCACTGAACTCATTTATTTGAACTATTTTCGATTGAACCTTCATTTGAGTCAGTTAATCTGAACTTCATAAGTGTGCCTAGTACACAGGGATGCGCCCACGTACCCACGTAGCGCACTCACCTTAGGATAGTAGTTTGACGCATCTGGACAGTTGCGTCGCCTGTTAGAGCACCTTCACCTACCTTCAACCGTCTATCAAATTTTCTTTAATCATCCTGTCAACCCTACGCTGTGCGCCTGTGCCTACTCTTCTAACCACGTACAATGTCGGAAGGACCGTAACAGACCGATGGTCAGTTGCAGTCCTTCCGACATCTGCCCCTACGGTTCGCCCCTTCCCCCCCCATTACGATGCAGCAGGCGGAGGCATCGGGTGGAGGGACCATCCACTGTGCTTCTTGAGCTCGCCGGTGCGTCGAAACACACCATAATTCCCTAATGACGGTGGAGCCAGGCTTGGCTCCGCCGTTGGGATTATGATGGCAGTTTCTTACAGCGATTACATGTCGGCCTTTCCGACATGAAACAGCTGACAGTCAGTGTCTTTGGAGGCCCCTAGCAGCCCCTTGGCCCTCCACAATGGGGGGTTGAGGGGGGCACTTATTGTGCCTTCCCCGAGAACCACTGCACAGTGTGGCAGGCACCGCACATTGCAGGGATGTTTGCAAGCCTCCATTCTACAATGGAAGCTTCTTCTGCAGACCTATTCTGCCGGCAGCACAACTTTCTATTTTAGAATGGATGTTTCGCATCCAAATCAGGCCGTCGGAACCATTGACCTAAAGTCAGGCAGTTCCAGACTGATACGGTATGAGTCCGACATCATAATTAGGCCCTATGTGTCAGAAACAAATCATTTTGTTTTTGGAAAGAACAATATTGGAAATAGTAGGGGATGCTTTGTAGGACGCTTTGCTTGTTGGGGGCGCATACAACCCTGGTGGGACTCTCTATCCCAGGGTACCTCTTCACCACAGCACTGACAGCGAGGGGGGGCGTAGTCATTGCGCTTATAGCGCAGCCTCTTCCCCCACAGAGTGGGACGTTTTGCCTGTTGGGGGCACCATACAATCCTGGTGAGACTCCCTGTCCCAGGGTACCTCTTCACTACAGCGCTGACAGCGAGGGGGGCGTAGTTGTTGCGCATATAGCGCAAAATCTCCCCCATGGCGCAGGACGCTTTGCTTGTTAGGGGCTGAAAACAACCCTTGTGGTACTCCTTGTCCCAGGGTACCTCTTCACCACAGCGCTGATGGCGGGGGGCGTGGTCATCGCGCTTATAGTGTAGCCTCTCTCCCCGCAGCGTGGTCCTGCCCGGGCGAAGCTCGGTCCAAGGCCGTGCCCATCCTACCCCCTTCATCGACAGGAAGAGGCGGGGAGGGGTCACACCCCTTGGCTCTGGTCGGCTGGTCCAGCACAGCTTGTTTTTTCAGTGCACCGGTGTGCCTTTAGCTTGAAAGTTACTGTTCCATCTACTCTAACTCTAACAGTGGTGCATTGCGAGAGCTCTTCATGTAGAGCCCTTTGACCCCCCCAGGTTTTATTTTATTTTTTATTTATTTTAGAAGTTTTGTATAGCGCTAGCTGGACCCGGGGTATCAGAGCGCTTCACAGCATTTACAGTTTTGAGCATTATTGGCATAAACATAATCCAAAACTTGCACAATTATAAGCATTATAGACATGTGTACAGTACAGATATTGTGATCGGACAAGAAGGTTGGGGCTGCGAGCTTTCATATAAAGGAGTTAACGTGTTAAGAGCGAGTGTGGTGTCTATCAATCAAGTCATCTTATTGTTTCATTCGAAAGCGCTCTAGTAAGAGGGCTTTGAGTAGGTTCTTGAATTTCGGGAATGAGGTGGTCATTCTGATGTGGGGGGAGTATGGAGTTCCAGATCTTAGGTGCATTTCCCGCAAAAGATTTAGTTGCGGTTTTGTGTTTCAGAGTTTTCAGTGGGATGAGTAGTAACGGATTGGAACTCCTGAGGTTCCTGCACTGGCCGGCCCTTTTGAGTTTGGCGGCCAGGTATTCTGGTTTGCCTGTGTGAAGGGGATGTATGACGTTACCACGCATACCATTACCACGCATACCACTACAACGCGGTATTTACAACACATACCCTTACAACGCATAGCGCTTTGAGGTGCTGGATAGTGGTAAGTATAATTTTATATTCCAACTCCAGTCCCCGTGGATACTAGGGAAGGTGTTGGATATAAAATTAAACTTATTCCCTATCCTAGAGCGCCCCCCAGCGCAATGCGTTGTAATGGTATGCGTGGTAATGCCTGCGTTGTAAGTGTAGTGCGTGGTAAAAAATGCGTGGTAACAGTTGTATACCGTGTGAAGGGCTTTATGTGTGAGGCAGGCAATTCTGAAGCTGGCTCGCAGTTCAACTGGGAGTCATTTAAGTTCCTTGAATGCGGGAGAGATGTGCTCAAATTTCTTAGTTCCAGTGACCATTCTTGCTGCAGCATTGAAGGTAGTTTTTAGAGGACCCAGGTGAGATTTTGCTGTCCCGGTCAGGGCTGCGATTCCATAGTCAATTCTGGAGAGCACCAGTGCTTGGGGGCCTGTTGAAGGTCTTTCGGGGAAACGAAGGGTTTTATTTTGTATAGAAGTTTCAGATTGAGGAAAGCACTTTTGGCGGATCTTGTGATGTGTTTTTTCATGTCCAGTTTGGGGTCTAGGGTGATACCTAGAGATTTCACCGAGTCCGTTGGCATGAGGGTGCGATTGAGGGAGTCAATGGCTTTGAGCCATTCTTCAATTTGAGGGTTTTCATCTCTGTTGGAGATGAGGAGTACTTCTGTTTTCTCTTGATTGAGTTTTAGGTGGTTCGTTGTGAGTCATTGTTGGACCTCTTTGAGCGTGACATTTAGTCTGTGTATGTCATCAATGGAGGAGGTTTCCAGATAAAGCTGTGTGTCATCCGCATAGAGGTGGAAGGGGATAGTGGAATTCCTAAGTATTGTGGTGAGGGGTTCTATGTAGATGTTGAAAAGTTGGGGGGAGAGTACTGACCCTTCTGGAACACCTCTATAGACAGGGAGGGGGTCGGATTCAAAGATTTTTAATTTGTATTCTTTGTGATCGGTTAAGGAGAAAGGAAGAGAACCAGTGGAGGTCTGTCATTTCAAGGCCTTCTCTTTCTTGAAGGACTTTGAGGAGCAGGGTGTGATCAACTGTATCGAAAGCGGCCGATAAGTCTAGGAGAATGAGAAGGCAGCATTGGTCTGAGTCAAGTTACTTATGTAGATCGTCTATGACATTTAGGATTGCGGTTTCGGTGCTGCAGCCCTTTCTGGATCCCGATTGTTGAGGGTCTAGGAGCTTGATGTTCTCCAGGTGTTGGGTTGGCTGTGGAAGTACACATCTTTCCAGTATTTTGGATAAGAGAGCTAGGTTCGATACGGGTCTAAAGTTGTTCATATCCTCAGTGTCTAGCCCTGGTTTTTTTAGTAGTGGCGTGACTTGGCCTACTTTGAGGCAGTCTGCTATGATTCCTGAGGTCAGTGGGCTATTAATGATCTTGCACCAAATTGGGGCTAAGATGAGTTTCAGGTTTTTAACCAGGCTTATAGGAAGCTGATCAAGGGAGTGGGATGAGGGTTTAGCGTTGGAGATTAGATTGACTATCTCTGTTTTCTGGATGGGGGTGAAGGAGGAACAGTGTTTAGGAGGATTCAAGGGGGCGCTGTCCTTAGTTGCCGATGATTTGATCTCAGTGGGAGGGGAGAGATTTGTGCTGAGAGAGAGATCGATCTTGGCGATTTTTTCGTTGAAAAAGATGGCGAAGTTGTCACATTGTACTTTGGATGCCACTATTGCAGATGTCGTCGGTTTGGATGTTGGCTCCTAATGATATTAAAGAGTTCTTAGGGGCGTTTTTTTGTGTTTTCTAAAGCGGAGCAGAAGAAAGCTGGCTTTTTGTTCTTAATATGCTTATTGTAATTTCTGCGTGCTGCCTTAAGTTTATCACGATGGAGGGTGGAGGGATTGTTCCTCCAGATTCTTTCAAAGGTTCTAATAAGTCTTCTTTCTTCATTGATGTCGGTGGAGAACCATGACCTGGAGGGGGTGCTCCTGGGTTTTTTTTTAGTTTCAAGGGAGCAAGGTGGTCCAGGGTGAGCATCATGTTGGAGTGGTAGAGAGGTGAGTTCAGTGGTTGAGAGGCGATCCGTCGTGCTAGGGAGGAGCGAGAGACAACTTTTTACTGTGTGGTTTGGATTTGGGTGGGGGGGGGGGTCGTACTTTCATTGTGGCCCTTATTCAAACTTTGAGCTTTGGTTTGAGTTGTTTTATTGATCTGTCCTTATATTTTTACTTTTTCTAGGCTTATTGTTGTCACAAGAATTTTTTTTTTCCCTGTTCACTGCTGATTTTAGTTTCACTAACAGGTGCTCTTGTGGGAAAGAGAAAGGGACAGGATAAGGCTCAGGGCATGTCCTGCCCCAAAAAGAAGGCTACAGGTGCTGTTTGTAATGAAACTATGAATAGGATGAGTCTCTAATTACAGAATGCCACAAAATAGCCTTTCTAGGGGAACCCCAGTCCCCCCCCAAAAATCAGAAGTTCCTCCAGACCAGCCCCCAATCATGGGGTCTCAACTGACCTCTCACCTGTTCTTCCTCCAGCCCAAAAGTTGGCTAAACACATACCCTCAATGTTTAAGAACTCCACCAAAAATAGAGGGAAAGGCCACAGTAGTGGGTTTATTGTCCCAGAGATTGAATTAGATTCTCCTTTACCTCCCAGCGAGTCGCAGGGCCACCTAGTTGAAGAACATGCTATTCAAGTAGAATGCCACAATAGATTTGATTTCGAAATTTTATTGCGCTCGAATGCTCAGGGTGTCTAGGGGCTGCAGAAGAGGAATCTGCCGGAGGTGAACAGTAGGAGATAGGATTTAGTTTGAGAAAAGCCAAGTTTTCAGTGCTTTTCTGAATAAGAGTAATGTTGGGCAGTTTTGTATGGCTAGAGGGAGCACATTCCACAATTTGACGGTGTTCAGGAGAAAGAGGCATCCTCCCCAGCGAACCTTCCTGAATGTAGGTGTCTGGAGAAGTTTGCTCTGAGCTGAGTGAAGCATTCTACAAGAATGGTACCATGAGAAATGCTGTTTCAGGTACGCAGGTTCAGTTCCATGTACAGCTTTATACGCTAGACACAGAGCTTTGAATTCTGTCCTCTTTTTCACCGGGAGCCAATGTAGTATTTTTAAGCCTTGGCACACAGACTGGAACTTAGGAATATTCAGCAGCATCTTGGCGGCAGCATGTTGTACCCGCTGCAGTTTAAGCATGTGCTGTTTCTGAAGGCCCAAATAAAGGGCATTTCCAAAGTCCAGTCTGGCCATTGCTAAGGTTGTTACCAGTGCTTTTACTGCATCTGGTGGGATAAATGGTCTCAAATACCGGATTAACTTTAGTGTTAAGTGAACCTGAGAGGCGACTTTATTACTTTGATGTTGAAAGGTAAGTCTGTCGTCAAAGATGATGCCCAGATTTTTAACTTTATGCTCTTGAATGGGAAGAGTTCCCATGTTCAGAAGCGAACAGTTCTGAGACCAAAAGGAGATGTCGGATCCCAACAGGAGAACCTCTGTTTTACTTCGGTTAAGCAATAGGCAGTTTGCGCTCATCCGATGATCTACGTGGAACAAACATTGATTGAAGTGAGCCACGGTTTCCTCCAGATTGCTTGAGATGGATACTACAATCTGGGTATCATCCGCGTAGTAAACCAGTGAGAAGCCTAACTGCCTGATGACATCAGCTAAGGGGGTCACATATAGATTGAACAAAGTAGGACCCAGTGAGGAGCCCTGCAGCACCCCGCATGGAAGTATGAACTGTTCTGGACGGGAATTGCAGTTCTGAACAAATTGCAGCCTGTTGTTTAAGAAAGATTTAATCAGACTTAATGCTGAATTCTTAACTCCCCCCTTTTGGAGCCTTTTGATGAGAATGTCATGGTTCACGGTGTCAAAAGCCAGTAAATTACATTGTTCTTGAGAGAATCAAGATCTTCGTACGCCTTCCTTTTGGATTTGGGTACTTCTACTAGATATATTTCTGCTTTACTCCGCCAGCGGTCCGATCTACTGTAGACACCATCCCTCATAATCCCCTTTCCAGATTATCCACCTGGACCATAAACAGTGTCACACCTTTCAATCAGTAGAGCCTCTCCCCTCACTCTCTCTTTGCCCCCCCACCCTGCCCTGGAGAGAATTCCTTGGTAGGACAAGGTTATTGGAATGAATGTCATGAAAAACGCAACCACTAGGAGGGGGGGAATATGTGAACATACCTTTTCTAAATGTCATGATCACTCTGTCTGAATGAATCATTGAAACTTCCATTTTCACAAAAACGACTGATCGTAATAATGCTCTTGCCTACCAAAGCTTCCATCCCTGGTCATTAAAGCGCCACCTACCATTTTTGCAATTTTTGTGAATCAAACGTATCAACTCCAACCAGTCAACTGGCATGCAGACTATTGATGTTTTCAAGCAGAAATATTTACAAAGAGGTTACCCCACAGGCAGCTACCAGGGCCTTAGGCCTGAAACGAGAAGACCTGCTGAAAAAAAGAATAAAGCCTAAGTCACCTCAAAGAGAGGTGTTTGTCTCCACGTACTCTACTCAATCAAAACAGATGAAGTCTATTATACTTGAGAGGTGGGCCCTCCTACAACATGAACCTGACTTCAAAGGGATGTGCTCCGAATCTCCCATGTTCGCTTACAAATATCAAGAAATCTTAAAGAAATTCTTAACAAACCAGTACAAAAACCACCGGTGACATTCAAAGGCATGATGACTTGCATGAACTGCTCAAATTGTAATAATGTAAACACTGGTAGATCAATTCATCACCCAAGGTCAGGAAAACTCATTCCCTTGAAGTTTAATGCCACGTGCAATAGTCATCATGTAGTGTTTTTTATCAAATGTCCTTGCGACTTGTATTACGTAGGGAAAACTGAACGGGCCTTACGAACCCGTATTACTGAACACAAAAGTCGCATCAGGACTAATACTGTCAGTTCTCCGATTGCCCAACACTGGCGCACTACGTGACACAACATTGCTCAATTGAAATGTGGGGTACTGGAATTAGTTGAACATCGCCCCGATCGTGATATGAGTACATTTCTTTCCCAACGCGAGACATACTGGATTTGGTTCATGCAATCATTGACTCCATCTGGGCTCAATGATAAATTTGAAATAGCATGCTTTTTATTGATTCTGTACTCTCATACATTCATGCTGTTCATATCACTTACGCTGTTGTGATTGTTGTGAAATGTTTCCCTTAGCAGCGCTTCTGTTTGATTTCATTCATGACTGTATGTTTTTAGTATATCTGAATTATCTTGATTCATTATGATCTTTTTGCTGGACCTTCCCTGTTGTGCACTGTTTATTAATGATACGATTGTCAACTCTGTTCGCTTCTCATCATTCTTTTACTACATTCCCCTTTCCTTCTTTCACTTCCCATTTCAAGATGGCCGCCATTCTATTTCACTTCTTTCAGTCCGTTGTCCTTGTTATAACCAGTGTTTAAACGCCGTGCTACAGCGCGGAGAGCTCGCGTCCAACGGGACTTGAACTTTATTGTTCGTATTACGGTGATGCTGGCGAACAAGTGAATCTTCTGTTGCTCCTTCAAGCCTTTCGACTATACTTCCCTTTGTGGTGAGCTTTTAAGACACACTTGCCGTTTTTAAATAGAGCTTTCTTGTCATTTTTCAGCTCCGTATGTCATTTTTTGAGTATCGTATTCCTGTTTTTCAAGGTACTTGACATTCTTGTTTACATTACTTACGCGACGCCAGGCTTCTTTAACCTTGGTTGGTAAGTTTCTGTCCAAACAGTCGGCTTTAAGCCGATCACCCCAACAGTTTGTTTTTCTGTTCTTGACTTTTGGTTACTTTCTTTGCAGTCATTTACTTTTGGGGACACGCTTCGCCGCCGTCCAATACTGTTGAAGTTGGTTTTTCACAAACCTTTCGCCTTTCGAGGCTTTCACTCGACTCAGTAAGGATTGTTTTATGTATTTTTTTCACGCATTGTTTTCCCTGCAGTTTTTTCACTTTTTTTCACTTTTTTTTACTACATTCCCCTTTCCTTCTTTCACTTCCCATTTCAAGATGGCCGCCATTCTATTTCACTTCTTTCAGTCCGTTGTCCTTGTTATACCCAGTGTTTAAACGCCGTGCTACAGCGCGGAGAGCTCGCGTCCAACGGGACTTGAACTTTATTGTTCGTATTACGGTGATGCTGGCGAACAAGTGAATCTTCTGTTGCTCCTTCAAGCCTTTCGACTATACTTCACTTTGTGGTGAGCTTTTAAGACACACTTGCCGTTTTTAAATAGAGCTTTCTTGTCATTTTTCAGCTCCGTATGTCATTTTTTGAGTATCGTATTCCTGTTTTTCAAGGTACTTGACATTCTTGTTTACATTACTTACGCGACGCCAGGCTTCTTTAACCTTGGTTGGTAAGTTTCTGTCCAAACAGTCGGCTTTAAGCCGATCACCCCAACAGTTTGTTTTTCTGTTCTTGACTTTTGGTTACTTTCTTTGCAGTCATTTACTTTTGGGGACACGCTTCGCCGCCGTCCAATACTGTTGAAGTTGGTTTTTCACAAACCTTTCGCCTTTCGAGGCTTTCACTCGACTCAGTAAGGATTGTTTAATGTATTTTTTTTACGCATTGTTTTCCCTGCAGTTTTTTCACTTTTTTTCACTTTTGGCTACTTGTTTGCTTTGACCCTTCGTCTCACTGATCAATTCATATGGTGGTTGACCCTTCGTCTCACTGATCAATTCACACGGTGGTTTGGCATTTCTGTGAACACGCACCTTTTTCATTTTCCCGCTATTCCAACTAGCTGTTGACATGATTCGTCATTATTTGATAAGGCTGCACAATATTCCTAAATGACTGTTCTACCTCTTTTGTAATATGTCTTGATTTTCCACTGTATGATATATACACACATTATATGGGTTGTTATTATTTTCCTTCGATTCCCCTGAAGAAGGGCATTTTTCATTGCCCGAAATGCATTGGGATTTTTAAATTGCACTCATGATGCTACCATGGAATACCATTATTTGGATTTTGTGAAACTTGCAACAATCTCCATGAACTTCAAATAAAACGAGCATCTATCCAACGCTTGAAGACTACAGACTAAAAGTTATTTTTCAAAAGTGGCTCATTGATTCATGTTAAATTGTATTTTGATAAATGAAAGCTGTAAAGCACGGGTCAACAATTGCTTATGTTATTGTACACTCACTGCAGTGACTTGTGCAGTGCACTAGGTTTTCCAGAGAACCCTCTGGTTATTTCTCCACTGTATGTTTAAAGGCTTACAGGGCCTTTCTCCTGGTGCACGTGATTTATTCATTTTGTTTAGACTTAGTTGAACGTTACTTTAGAATTGATTTGTATGTTTACTTGAGTGCATGAAGGCTGCTTTCCTTCACAGTATCCAGTATAATGAGGTTAGAGATCTGCTGGGTAAACCGTTTATGAAGCACAATCTGGATAAAGATATGTAATAGACGATAAGTGATCCATATGTAGCATGGTTTAACCAGGAATGTAGGAAATCCAAGGATTTGGTATGAGTAGTAAAATCTAACATGCGCCCTGAGATAGTGGCTTGGAGAGCTAGATCTGGGCAAGCAATAGAGCTAGCTAAGAGAAACTGGAAGATTCCCCATGGTCTCCATTACACAAGGCACTAACAGCTAGAGATACCAAGACCTTTTGGAAAAAGTCGGCCCAATGGCTTAAGTGTAAGAGGACTGTACTGGAGTTCACTGTACAGCCTGAAGAATGGTTGTCCCATTTCAAACGTCTTTATGCAGTGGACAACCTAGAAGTAGAAGACCCTATAGAAGGGGGGGGGGGGTAGGCCCACTAGGAGTGGAAGATGCTTTAGTTTTCTCTTTAGAAAAAACACAAGCTGCAATTCACTCATGTGTTCCGCCAGAGCTCCCGGCCCTGATAGAATCCCAAATTGCCTGTACAAGGAGGATCCAACTGTCTGGGGCTTGTATACTACTATGTTAACAAATGCCATCACATTGGGTATGGGTATCCCACCATCGAGGAAACTAGCTGAAATATTGCCCATTTACAAGAAAGGCAATAGAGCAGATCCCACTAGTTACAGACCCATAAGTCTTATTGACTCTCTCCAGAATGTTTTTTGCAAGCAGGTTTTGGTGAGAATCCAGGACTGGATCACTGAGTCCTGTATTTTAAGTGACTACCATGCTGGTTTCTGTGCTAATATTAGCACAGTGGCCCAGGCTTTTCATTTCCTCTGTTTGTATTGGAAGGAAGTGACCATTAAGTCTGCATTTGATCTAGTACCCCAAGCCACTCTCTGAAGAGTGTTGCTAGAGATGGGCCAACCACACAACCTCCTGGAAATTCTAATTAGATAGCACACATCAAATTGAGCTCAAGTGAGATGGGGTATAAAAAAACAATTAGTGGAGCATTACCATTCAAACGCGGTGTGAGGCAGGGGTGTGTGCTCACGCCCACCCTTTTCTCACTTTTTATTACTAGGGTTGTTGATTTTCTGGATAGGGATGGGTGTGATGGCCCTAAAATAGGTGAGAAAAGAGTACCAGCACTCCTCTCTTCAGACGATACCCTAATCCTTTCCAAATTCCCCCAAGGTCTCCAATTATTGTTGAATGACTTTATAAGATTTTGTAATGAATGGGGCTTGGCATTAAATGAGGCTAAAACCAAATACATGGTCTTTGACAAATGAAACGCAAAACCCAACAAAAGATGTTTGTTTGTAGAAAGCACCATTTTGGAGCAAGTATCGGCTTTCGATTATTTGGCTATCTAGCTCACATCTAACCTAAATTGGGCACCCCATATTGACAAAGTAAAGTTGATGTTAGTCCAGCAGACTGCCCATATTTCCAAAATACTGAAAAAAAAGTGTCTAGAAAGCAGCTCCTGCACTAGAAATCTATAAAATCAAATCTTATGGAGAGGCTCTATATAGGACGGAACTGCGGGTTGTGGGAATGATTGAAATTAAGTTTTTATGATGATGATGGAAATATTAGAAAAACTATGTCGGGGAGAAGCTCTACTGCTTAATGGTCTCCAAGTGGACCCTGAGCTTTGGGCCAAATGTCTCTATCCACTTTTTTTTAAATACAATCTGTACACATGTCTTACCTGACTAGAGTAAAGTTATCAGCAGAGGCAAAATGAATAGGTCTTGCCTATGACACCTACTGGCTTTACCAAGCCATGTTTCCCCCACTGTCAGCTGTGTGCACATGGGCATGGCTGGCAAATTGAAATTATTTTTTTTAAGCCAAATAAAAAATCATTCCTTGATGACTGCTGCGTGTGCATGGCCTTCTCGAAAGGATTTGTTTATAGTTTATTCTTATTTTACCACTCCAAGATGGGGGACAGACATTTTGTATTGGTAGATTTAAAAAAACAAATATGCGTGGGATGCTATGAAAATGGGGACAAATGAGAATCCAAGCAGCACTCTGTAACTGCAAGGTCCTCCTCAATTTGTTTTTTTTTAAATTTAAGAATGAGTTTGGAAGAGTTCACCACATGGGAACAAATGAGCAAAAGCAAGAGCAACGGATGCAGCGTACAGCTGCTCAGCCTTCCCCAAAAAAGAAAAAAATTATGAAAAAACAAATAAAAATAAAACCGGAAGTTGGAGAAAAGAGCAGGTTAAGAGATGCACTCTCAAGGAGAGATTAAAAAAACTGAAAAAACTAGTCAACTTATGTTAGCATTGGAAGTACACAAATTATCTGAGCAAAAGAAAAAATCTCTGTGGGTGGGACAAACACAAAATTAGGAATAGAGTGGAAACCCATGTGGAACTAAGGCAGATAAAATGGTCAACCAATACACATGTTTTGTTTTGCAATATAGACAATTGGTCTTCAACAACAGCCTGCTAAAGATGTCTAAAGGCAAATAACAAAAGTGTGACAACATAATGCAACTGAATTATTGTCTCAAACTCCGAGTATTAAAGATGCTAAATTGCTCAATAGAATCCTGCAAAGAAACTTTCCCTTTTTCTCTTTTTAGATTTATTGAGACATTCTACAGTTCATACAAATCATTTGGATAATAAATCATAAAGCATCCCGCACAAGGAATTAAAATTTAAATAAAATTACTTATTCATTAAAAGCATTGCAAAAAGAGATAGAGGCAAGGGCTGTCATAGTTTAATTAATCCTTGTTCATCAGAGAAGGTTCAGTCCAAAAATGTAAACCATCAATATCATTGTTCCTCTCTCTTTCTATGTTTGACTAAGAGCATGTACACAAAAATAATTTCGAACTGCATGCATGGTTTCTTGATTATAAGCCTCCTTTGATGACTGATAGGGTCTATTGTGATCTAAACTGATTGCATAAGGGTGTTTCATCCACATTTCTAAAATACGTTCAATCCCTGTATCCTGAAAAATTGGTAAGGGTGAAGCCTATTCAAAATAATTATATCTCAAAGAGAATCTATCCAAACATATACTGGTGTTTTGGGGGGTATTTTACCAAAATATTGAATCAAAAATATAGTAGATAACAAATATCATAGCCAGAATATCTTGATCTAAAAAATATTGTAGGACTTAATATAGAAGGTTAGTATATCGTTTTTTAAGGTATTTAATATTATATTGTTTAAACATAGTTGTATATAATATTGTATTATTTCATGTAGTTGTAGGACATATTGTTTTTATTTAGATTGAATATTATTAATAATGATAGTCTCATAAGTGATTAGTATTATGATAATATTTGTGGAAGGACATGGGTACATTAGAGCAATATGCTAAGCTACACCTTCTAATTTGCAAATACATTGTACTAAAAGAGGGTGATGTACACCTATGCTTCGCAAATTTAAGCAGTGTGGAAAACTTTGATAAAGTTGGGAGCACCAAGTGGCATTATTACCTGGCTTTCACAACTATATGCCCTATTGAATACTCGAGTACGTTACAGGACGAATAGGGAATGCACTTCTCACTTTAAGGTCTCCTCTGGGATATGCCAGCGGTGTGTCCTTGCACCCCTGTTGTTTTCACTATATATCAATTGGGTAGACGATACACTACAAAAAGTGAATGCTGACGTATTAAGGGTTAAACTCAGCTCACTTCTAATTCTATTGTAAGCCGATGATGCGGTTCTGATTTCTAGAACCACAAATGGTCTTCAGTTTCTGATAGATGCCTTTACCATTTACTTGGAAGAAAAAGACAAGAAAAATAATTTACAGAAAGCTTGGTGTGTGGAAAGGAAAGGGCTAAACGAGGCATTATCATGTTAAGGGAGCGAGCCTAATCGAAACTCAAACCTTCTCGTATCTTGGAATACAATTTTACAGTGATGCAAGATGAGGGACCCAATTCGAAAAAGGAAATTGTCAAGATCTATAGATTTTCTTTTTAAATTTTCAGCCAAAGTAGGCAATAAACCTATAAAAGAAATACATTTTTTATACAAACACAAATGTCTCCCAGGTGTTAGCTCTCTGGGTATGGGCAAATAGTGCTCCCCTACAGACCCAAAAGAGCCTTTTTCTAGACAGACTTCTGGCAGTTCCAAAGTCTGGCTCATCCTACACTATACATAAGGAATTAGCTGAATCTTTTTTAGAGAAGATTTTACTAATATGCAGATGGTGTTATTTTTAGTGTAGCTTTTATTATCTTCATTCATGTTTATATATATGGAAGTATACGTTTTATATTAACAATTATTTTCAACCATGAGTAGTTTTTTATCATGAAATTGAAGGAAAGTTTCTTAAATGCGTCTCGTATTATTGTGATAATTTTATGGATAACATTATTTTCGAACAAAGAGAACTGATTGACAGACTATGGTATTATTAAATGATGGTCCAGACTGATTCACAGTCAAAGTTTTTAAGATAGCCCCAATTTCTATCTGTCAACGTAGCAGACCCTCCTAAGGTTTTTTTTTGCTAGGCATATGTCGAGCGGACGTCTTTGTCTGCATACCGTTATCTTTCACACTTTATATCCTAACATATTTATATGTATGAATATCTTAGCTATTGATTGTTGGCATTTTATATGAGCTTTTATGGTCATTACTCACAGAATAAAGATATTTTGATTATTATAATGATGATGTTAATATTTGTGCTTCATTTTTTTTTAGCATAGTTTGTAAATTTTATATGAAATGTCGTTTTTTATTAAACATTGTTAATTTAGTAGCAGTTTGTTGCTTTTGTTGGAGATTAGGATGTGATATTTTTTAAAATGTCAATTTTTTAATATTTATAATGTATTGCTTATGTAATTTAGTTTTTAATTGGTAATACATTACAGTCCTTGATAGTTTGATTGATATCTTTATGATAGTTATTGTTTTTGCTGATTTTTAATTAATTGTAAGTTAATTTCTTTAAATATTTGTAATGTATTTTATTTGTTAATATTCATATTTGAGGTCATAGGAAAGTGTCATAATTTGAAATATAAGTAATATTTTGTCAGAATTTGTATTTGTAAAAAATATGTATTTTTTGTTTGTTGAAGACGTTTATTATTTTCAATATGTTTTACTTTTTTTGGTCTATAGTTAAATGTTATACTTGAAAAAATTAAGGGCTTGGAATAGTAAATATGACCCCCTTCAACATCCAATACTTTCCCTACTGTTGCTCAAAATGGAGTGGGAATAGTAATTCTGAAACCCTCCAAAGTCTAACACTTTCCCTACTGTTGCTGAGATTAGAGTGGACATAGTAAATCTGACCCTTCAAAGTACAACACTTTGCATACCGTTACTTAAGTTGGAGTGGAAATTGTAAATCTGACACCTCAAAACTTCAACATTATCGTAACTTTTTTTACTTTGGGGTGGGAAATATATCAATATATCTTCAAACCCTTCAAACTCCAACGATTCTCTACTTTTGCTTACATTGGCATGGGAATGCTAAGTCTGATTCCTCCAAAGTGCAACGCCTTTGCTACTTTTGCTTTTTTTGGAGTGGGGATAGTACACCTGACCCCTTCCAAATCCAAGGCTTTTGCTACTCTTCCTATGTTGGAAACAGAATAGTAAATGTAACCCCTCCAAAGTCCAACACTGTCACTAATTTTGCTTATTTTGGAGTAGGAATAGTAAATATGACTCCTCCAATGTCCTTCACTTTCCCTACTGTAGCAAAGTTTGGAGTGAGAATAGTACATTTGACTATTCCTTAGCTAGGATTGTATTGTTAATACTTATTTTACTCTTTTGTTGCTTATTAAATATTTTTAAATTGTTTATAGAATTAAATAATTTTTTTCAAAAAATATATTTTGTTTAACTTTTTATATAATTTGCAATATGATTTTGTAATATATGTGTTTGTGAGGAGGACACGTCATTGGTCTATTGGGTAGTACTGGGCCACATCCTTAACAACAAGTGCCTTTGGCTAGAGGAGAGGGGGAATCACAAATGCTAGGTGACAAGTTTAAAAAGCAATTCAGTAATACTTAACTATGCCAGTGACACTGACCTATACTTAGGCTGTCCGGATTTCGGTTTAAACCGACTCTGCTCGAAACTACACTACCGAATGAAAATCAGCTGACACCGTTTCAACCGAGTGTCACTGATTTTCATTGGTGTTGCACCACTTGGCCACTTGATGGAGCTACAGCATTGCAGACCGAACTGCAATTTAAGCCCGAGAAGGAAAGCAACTCGGAACGTGCATCACCCCCATTAAATTTGTCAGGATACACTGCTTTGTCAACATTATTTCTTTTATTAACTTGATTGGCAATACAGCTCCTGTGCAATGTTCGATGCTAGGTCTTTAACGCACAAAGAAGTTCAAAACTCAAAATCACTGTTATTGGAGCAGCATTTTGGAAGTAATATGTTTAGCGGCTGAAAAACGGACCATGTGAGGTAGAAACGGGCAGAAAGGAACAGCAACATGGAAACACTGGAGTTACCCGAATCTGTGTAGATGTGTAGCGCTCAGTGCAAGCTCACTTGTTAAATGACACCTGAAGACAAAAAAGAAGGAAGAACGCAGACAATAAAACACTCAAGACTCCGATGAGTAGGAGCACAAACAAGCTGCTACCAGAGGCGCAACTAGAGCCACATTTCGGGGGAGGGGGTTAAGAAAACATTTCGGGGGGGGGGGCTGAAACTTTAAGCAAAGCAATAGGCAGAGTGGAGCGGCAGAGACTCTTGGAAGGGGTAAAACCACAACAAAGCCTCATTAACATGCAGATGGTCTTTTAAAGACCTGTGAATGCTCGGGTGCTGCTGTGAGTGTGCCCGGGAGCTGTCTGAGTCTGGGCTGCCACACACGACAGGGGGGGGGGGTGAGGGGGGGTGCTGAAGCCCTTTTTTTCCAATGGGTGTTGCGCTTGGCTGCTACATACCAGGTGTTTAAGGACACAGGCAAACCAAGGGGGCATTTTGAAGCACACGTTCAGCCACTAGTTCAACACTACCTCCAGCTGCTTCCAAGACCCCAAAAACAGTGATGAGGAAGACAGTACAGTTACAGCAGTCACTCTTAAGAAGAGGGGCTCTTGGGCTCCCTTTCACTCCCTTCACAGAGTCTGCCGAGCTCCGGCGCAGCCATGAACGGGCCTACGATCCTTGGTGCCTCATCACACCTCCACCTTCATTATTATAAGGGGGAACGCACCGGCCCGCCTGTGCTTCGGCCGGATTTGACAGTCCGCCGCCTGTATAAGAATAAAGGGCCAAGGCCAAAGTTCACGTCCACGCACACTGTCCAGAAAGCTGCGGGCATGGTCCGGATTCACTGCGGCACAGTTATCACAACACAAGCATCTCAAACATGAGGTGCTTCACATGGAGCAGTAGGGTGCAAGTTTGGTTCGATCTGAACCAGATTGCAGAACGCAGGATGAGATGGGAAGGGTAGTAGAAACAGTACGCTAGAGTTTGTCTTTTATATGACACAATTAGTACATTAGATTAGATCATCATAACACATTCACAATTTGTAATTTCCAAATTATAAATGTGGGTAGGCATAAGGAAATAGCAATTTGCGTGATGCGGCCCGTGAAGAGGGAAGGGCAAGAGCAACAACATTCCTTCTCCGTGGAGAATTGTTAAAGCGACCTACTGTAAGTGAAAAGGCCAATTGGTGCGCACCGTGGCCTGCATTGATTCAAGATTTCCCTGGCTTTATCGTCCATCTAGTGCAAATTAGTAGATTAATGCCCTACTTAAACATTAGGTACAAGGCCCTTAGTGAGAAATATCCACATCAGGGATGCGATAAACACAAGCACACTGCACTACTACTGACGCTGCTAAACAGCCCAGCAATCAATCCCTCTGTGCCTCTGTGCATTCCTTGCTGCAGTATCTAATCAATGACGTAAAACAGACGATAGTTGGCAAACACCAAAATCCGCACCAGGCTTTTATCAGCTGCTGCAGTAGTCACTATAATCAGAGGCGCAACTAGAGCCAAATTTCGGGGGGGGGGCTAAGAATAAATTTCGGGGTGGGCTGAACCTTTAATCAGTAGGCAGAGTGGAGCTGCAGGGGCTCTTAGAAGGGGTGAAACAACTGCAAGGCCGAATTAACATTCAAATGGTCTTTTAAAGACCTGTGAAACGTTCGGGTGCGTCTCTGTGTGTGCCTGGGATCTGTCTCATCCCGGGCTGCCACACACGCCGGTGAGTTCAATGGGTGTTGCCGCCTGACTGTAATCCAGACTTGGAGGGCTTCTCCCGAATATGTGTGCTTAAATGTTTCTAAATGTGCGTGATGCGACCCGTGAGCAGGAAGGGCCATGCAAAACCAGACCCTCTGCCTGCCTAACGTGAGGGTGGGCACAGGGGGGAGAGGCGGCACGTGCACGTTTGTTGCATGCGTGTGCTTACATTTTTCTAAATATGTGTGTTAAATGTGCAGTTCAGTGTATGGGGAGAATCTCCACAACAAACACTTATTCTTCTATACCATCTTAATTCAAAACTATATCATTAAAAAAGAATATTGAATCCAGCGCATTCTTCTGAAATTTGTAAGACCTGCAGTTTGTGAGCAAGGGCCCCCTGTCTGACTAACTAGCGCCGGGTAAAGAGGTGGCATGCTTGTTTTTTAAATTAAGATTCTATTGCTCAAATCGGCCCGTGAGCAAGGGCCCCCTGTCTGACTTCCATGTCCAATTGCCAATATCTTTTTGTTTTGTCATTTTATTTGAAACCAGATAAATAACAATAAAAGACGTTATTAAAATATAACCAGGTATACAAATCAGTCCTACAGTAAACGTGACTGTCAGTGTAACACCGTTATTAACATTTTTCAAAATATGCTATGCCGATAACCACGTTCTATTTAAAGATTTCTATTGTTTTTCTGAATTGCTTGCAGCTGTAAATATAGACAGTAGATCTTTAGCAAAAAAACTTTACTTTAATGTTGGCCAGCCTTTCTCCGCAATCCACTCTAAACAAGCATTTGCAATACAATAGGTCTCGCATTAATTACATTTGAGCTATTGGCATTGCTAAATATTGCAACACCAATTGCAACAAACGTCTATAAATTGTAGTCCAAAAAAATGTGTATTTATTTTTGTAGCAATGGTGGCATGCTGCGCTTTAGATGAATATGTTTAAAAGTAAAGTGCGCCATACTGCGATTGCTACAATAGTTAATTGTGGATGCGTTAACAGTTGATGTGTGCACTGATGGCTGGTGGTGTGTGTGCCTGGTGAAAGCGTTTACTCACAGCTGGTGGTGTGTGCCTGGTGAAAGCGCACACTGACGGCTGGTGGTGTGTGTGTGTGCCTGGTGAAAGCGTGCACTGACGGCTGGTGGTGTGTATGTGCCTGGTGAAAGCGTGCACTGACGTCTGGTGGTGTGTGCCTGGTGGAAGCGAACAGGGATAGAGTCTCGGCAATGACGCTCAACATCCTGTGAATCTGGGCAAACCACGTAATCTACCCGTCACTAGCAAAAATGAATGTGCCCTTGTGTAAAGTACCAAGCATGGAAAGCTACGTCAGTGGCCAGAGTTGGCAAATTGTGTACTGGCTATTTTGGCGTTGCCAGTCTCAAGTGCCAATGTAGAGAGGGCGTTTTCACAAATAAAAGTGTACATGGGAATGAAAGAGAGAGCGCGAATGACTAAAGAATCACTGAAGAAATATTGTATGGTGTACTACAATACATTTGACTTGTAAAAATGTATTTGGACTTCATATACAATGGATGTACACTGTCTATATGCCATGCATCAATGAAGAAAGCCTGCAATAATAAAAGCAAAGCGTACCATAAACACCGTTTCAGTTGTTTTTTATGGCACTAAAATTAGTAATCACTGAAAAGCACTGTTTTTTTCAGGTATTGAAATCACTGGAAAACACTGACAAAACACCACCAGAATTTACCAAAAATAGAAACTGAAAACAGGAAAGCCTACCTATACTTATTCACATCTGTACAAAACTCTGATATCATCCACAATTAAGCCGATCCTGAAAGCAATAATAGTCTAACAAATACGAGGAGTAACTGGCAGGTATGTAGACTTTCTAATCTGTCTCTCTACCTGGATGGGCAAGAATCAATGCAGAACTTTCTATACCTAGTTCAATCTACCACATTCCACTCCACAAGACCAAATTCATTTGAAATGCAGCGTGCAGGAGCAATTAATTAGGGTAATGGCATTTTACCTGAAATGATTCTACACACTATGTGGAATTGAGTTTCTTGAAGAAAGCTATACGGGTGCTCCTAAGCAAGAAAAGCAAGCAATCGCACAATTATTGCTCTGACTACCATCAACTTTTAGCGTTTTAGTGATGGCTCCTCCAGTGTGATTTCAAAGATTCATATGCATGCTTTAAAATCTCCTGTTAGTCAGAGTCCGATTTAAAAGAACTTAAGCAGAATAAGGCCTCAAAATGCATGCCCCACAGTGGCTTGAGAGAAGCTCTATAACACCTCCTACTGTCATTCTAACTAAATCAAGACAACATGCAATGTTTTTCATAAGGTTTCTGATAACATCCATCACTGAGTTGAGGAAGCCGTGGTGGAGTTTTGGTGAAGAAAGGGGAAGGTACAGAGTTTGCATCTGGCATAAGTAAAATTTAACTGATGTGATCTGCATTTGCCCAGAATTAGATGATCAGTGCAAATTTTGGTCGAGACCAAATTTGCATGAAGAGGAAAAGAGGTCCTTAAATGAAACAGTAAAGTTGATCCGAGTGAGTAACCACACTTGCTGAGTCCTTTGGCAAAATGTATGACTCAGGCAACAAAAGGTTTAAAAGACAGGGCCCACTAGCTGGCCAGAAGTAAGCATGGTAACAGAAAAATCAGACTCTGGGTTGAAATCCGAATTGCATAGTGCCAATGCACTGCACAATAGATTTTCCTATCATAGTGTAGTCAATAGCAGAATGGCTTAAGCTCTTTTTTATTAGAATTTTTATACAGTAATTTTAATTAACGTGAATGCATGCCAGGACAGATACGTTTTTACTTTTGGTAACAATTTTAATTAACAACAAATTATAAATATGAATCTCCTAGCCGCCAGATTAATTAAAATCAATGAGGTACTGACTGACATTAAGTCAGAATTATTTGTTGTAAATATGGGTGCTATTTATAACTTTGTAAAGTTTCAATCACATATTCAGCAGTCGAAATGGCAAAAGAAAACAAACGTCCTCTGAACTCCCACTCAATGGATCTGGTCAAACTTGTAACAAAATCAAACAGACAGTGGAAAGATAAAATATCAAATTGTATAAACTAGCATGAAATGTCATCAACAATTCTGCGTGATGCAACAACCAGAAGAAGTGTATTACTAGCTAAGCCAGTGATAATATGTATAAATATGTGCAGAATTCCATATCATAAAATTATTTGGTCGATTTGAATGACGCACAGAAATTTTAAAGAAATCTCTCTGCACTATAAAAGCAGTATTTTATTACTCAACTTAATGGGAGTTGTTTGATTGGCCCACATTGTTGAAAAACGAAGTCAATTTAGTCAGGATCGGAGCCCATGTTCTGCCTATCCTCCCCAACCTCTGTGGCAGGAACTCAAAGCAATAAGCAGCTACCCTGTTTGCTGGTCTTATGATCATAGAAGCTGGAATGCTATGTTTACATTTGTATGGTTCCTAGTGCCATGTGTAAGGGTCTACTCGATGCTGTAGAGTACTTAAAACAATGGATATAGGAGGAGATGGACGGAAACACTGTGGGGGTATAACCATACATAGAATGAATAATATGGATTCTTCATAACAGTGAAACAATCACATTGACTGCCTATGGAGGATGAAAAGGCATGTTAAACTTGAAAGGAACCTCCTTCATAGCTTTCCAGGATTGCTGTATGTCCAATATCAGTTTGGATGATTAACTGAAGAAAATAAGGGATACAGTGCTAGATTAGATGTAGTCTTTCATGATAGGAAGAGTGCTACATGATGAAGATATTTGCACTGTGTACACGAGTGGTTGAATTTAGAATACCACAATACAACAAGCTTGTCTAGTACCCCATAAAGACATGTTTCATTGAGGACATGAATAAATTTGCCCATATCACACCAATGAATTATGAGTTATATTGATGACCCTTCGAGGCCAATATCATCTTCAAGAGCAGCTACATCACTTTCAAGAGCATCAGAAATTGCACTTCTACATACCGTGACTTCCAGTGTGTCTCCCTTGATTGGCCATGTGGAGGGAAGCTTGTATTGATTAACTTCTATTCAAGGCCAGTGAGGGTTGCTGCAACATCGGGCCCAGTGGAAGATTTAGCACAGTTCCTCGATACACATAATTTCTCTTCCCCTTTAATCATAGGTGGAGATTTTAACCAGCAATATGAACCACTTCCTGACTACATGGAAGGCATATCCAGCGAGGAGGATGACCTATGGGATATTCCTACCCTGACAGATCCAGTGACCAAGGCATGTTCCCCTCTTGCCATTCAGATAATGTCCCTCACTCTCAGTCACTCTCTGAGGGCGTGTAACGGCCGGACTGAGGGTGATATCCCGCCTAAAAACACCTTTAATAGGTCGGGCCACGAGTCACGGATCGACTATATAATGGTTTCAACCAGGGATTGGAGGAGGGTGAAAGACTTTAAAGTTATCACCAGATACGATAGCGATCACAATCTGCTCTCATTAAAATTCGAGATCCCTGACCGGCAATCAGATAAGGTAGACACTAATGCACCATCACAGCTCGACCTAGTGCTATCCAGCAATAGGCGTAGAATAAAATGGACCAAATTGCTGGAAAACCACAATAATATTGAGAGACTCTATGCACTAGCCGCCCCCGCCCTGGAAAAAGTAGAGTGCTGCATGAACCATTCAGCCAGCGAATCCGAGACCAAAACCACGGGTAGCTTGGGTACTCAGGCACAATTGGCTGTTCTTGGTAACATCCATTCGGAGCTATGCACTAATCTTGCAGAGGTACTGAACCCAGTTGCCAGGCCTCGCAAGCCCAAACAGAGAAGAGCGACCTGGTTCAATGCCTCTTGCAGGGAAGCAAAAACCCTATTGTTGGAATCACTTAAAGCACGAGACACTCCGAACACAATCAGGGAGAGACGAGTAGCCTATAAATCTGCCCTCCACACTGCAAAAATAGACTGGGACGAGGAGAATTGGACAAAAATAACAGCTGCCCTCGCTTGCCAAGACTCACGGACCTTTTGGCAAATTGTAAGGCACGGCTCGGCCGATCCACTTGCAGCAGTCGAGGCCTGTATAGCACCATCTGTTTGGGAGGAACATTTCAAAAACCTATACCATCCACACAGCAGTGATAGTGGAAGAAGTGAACTTGCTGGAGAGTCCCCCAAAATCAAAAATAGTCTAATTGACATGGATGGTTTCAGCATAGAAGAAGTCACCCTGGCAATTTCCTCCCTGCCTGCAGGTAAGGCGCCGGGCCTAGACAGGCTTCCAGGCGATCTTTACAAGCACGAACCTAAAGTCTGGGCTCCTTATCTTGGGGTATTATTCAATTCCATCTTGAAAGGTCTGCCAATCCCTTCCACCTGGCCAGGGGCAGAAATAGTGCCAATTTTCAAAAAGGGGTCCCCCCTCCTTCCTGCAAACTATAGGCCTATAAGCCTAATTGATGTTTCCCAGAAACTCTTTTCTAAGCTCTTGTTAAATCGCTTACATGAGTGGATCAGGGACTTCAACATCCTTAGCCCTTTTCAAGCAGGCTTCAGGGAGAAGGTCTCCACAGTGGACCAGGTCTTTCGTCTCGCCCTCATACACTGGAAAACAGTACAGCTGGAGGGTGGCAGCCTCTATACTGTTTTTGTGGACCTGAGGGCAGCGTTCGACCTGGTCCCGAGGAACAAGCTGTGGGAGGTTCTTGATAAACTGGGGGTCCGGAAGGTCTCTTGAATATGATAATCCGCCTTCACACTAGTAATTTTGCCCAGGTTAGATGCGGCAGGATGGGGGAATTGTCTGAGAAGTTCCCCGTTGGCAGGGGGGTAAGGCAGGGTTGTGTGCTTGCACCAACCCTGTTCTGCCTCTATGTCAACGGGGTAATCTCCCACTTAGCGGGCGTATTCAACTCTGACGCCCCTAAATTGGCTGCTGAGAGGGTCTCAGCCATCATGTTTGCCGACGACACACTGCTTTTATCCAAGTCGGCAAAAGGCATCCAGCGCATCCTTGATGGCTTTGTGGACTTCTGTGAGGCCCATGGATTAGAAATCAACGCCACCAAGATGAAATTCATGGTCCTCAACCCCCCACAGAAATTTCACTTCAGTCCAAGCATCGCACATATCAAGCTGGAAAGGGTAAAAACATTTGAATACCTGGGAATCGTATTAAATGATAAATTTACCTGGAGCTCTCACCTGGAGAAAGCTGCACTGAAATTGACCCAGCATTCGGGAGGCATAATGAAGCTCTTGGCAAACAATAAATCCTCAATCAGGCCGATCGGCCCCCCATTACAGATTTACAAATCCCAGGCCAAGGGGGCTGTCATCTATGGATCTGAACTCTGGGGCCATGAAAATACATCAAAGCTGCTGAAGGTGGAAAACAAATTCATTCGTAACCTTGTTGGGCTACCACCGAGCACCCCCCTTGTCCCCCTCAGGATGGACCTAGGCCTATGCCCGCTTGATGAGGAACTGGCTCTACGCCCACTGGCCTTCTGGCGTAGAATATGGACAACTCCAGAATTGGCCAGTTACAGGGAAGGTCTCCGGGAGGTTCTCGCCATTCCAGGTGCCGGAAAAATTAAATGGCTCAATTCTGTTAAATTAGAACTGGAGGCCTTAGGTCTCTCAACTATGTGGTCTGACCCCCAGAACATGTGCCATATCCTCTCTAAAAAGGATCTAGCCAGGTCATACCGAGAAAGCAAACTTTCCCTGATACTCAACCACCAACACCTCGGGTCCTTGACAGCTTCCTTTTTGTCCCACAAGGTGAATTACAATATGGAACCTACTCTAGATAAAATGTATCCCTCCCTACTGAGAAAATTATATCTCCAGTGGAGACATGGATCTCTCCCCATCAGAACTCTCACAACCAAATGGAGTCATGATCCAAGTAGCACCTGTCCAGTATGTAGAAATTCGGAAGAAAGTGAGCTCCACATCCTTTTTTTCTGTCCAGTTTATCATGGGATCTGTAGGCACTGGATTCTCCCCCTATGCAGGAATCTGGGATTCAAGAAGTGTCTGTCCGCATTTAGAGTCTTAAAAACTGATTTGTCAGACCATATTGTGTTCGCTATGGCCAAGTACTTGGGTGCCCCCTGGTCCATCAGAAGGAAATGCCTCAAAACATAGACTTGAGTACGGATCTGTTTTTAGTATATAAGGATTTTTTTCTAGCAATGTTTTTATGAATTTTACAATTCACTGTATAAATCATTTAAATGAATTGTTTTATATAATTGTCTTTTATGGTAAACTTTTACCGAAATAAAGATTTTCTGAACTGAACTGAACATACCGTGTCAAGAAAATAACCCTTTTAGGTGGACAACGCCATACCAGGAGGCAGGTAATCACCACAATGGGAGTGAGAACGTGCAAGAAAGAAAAAACATGTACCTAGACCTTTTCTAAGTTCCCAGGATATTGATAAATATCCCACTGGCATCAGAATTGCCCTTCTCATCTGTAATTCTGGGATAAATTGAAGATGTAGCACTTCAAGGAACACTATTACCCCACACAGTAGGAACTGGTCTGTTTTGACCTCTTGGTCAGAATGTTGAATTTTGCCATAGGGCTTTGCCAACTGTTCCGCACTCCACTGCTTCAAATCTAGGTTTGTGCTACAAAAATAGCCTTCCACAGTGCTTAATTTGAGGCAGTGGTTTCTGGGGCTCAGCATCAGCACTTAACTGTCAACATCGGCACCTAATTTAGAGGTGAGTACAATGGCAGATGCTTATCAATTCAATATACTTTGAGCATGACTAATACCTGTGCTCAAGCCATTCCTATAGCTTTGGGGTTTTGGAATAGTCTGGATTGCCACACTTGTAGGAGTGTGACAGTTAGTAGTTGTGTTGGTACTGTCACTGGCAGTGTGCAGGAGCAATGGGTGGTGCAAGCTACAGTGGCCTCCTGATGAAGGGCCTGGCACTTATTTCTTTACAAATCAAGCACTGATCCACATAATACAAGAATAAAGCCACACTGCCATCTGTTTAATGCCAGTATTTTTCCTTCTGCCAGCTAATCAAAACTTCTGTTGTAAATGTACAATATGGGCTTTAATCCTAGGCAGAGTCAAAAAATTGAACTTTTCTTTAAAGGGAATCTAGGCTGGAAGTAGATTTCGAAACATGGGGTACAGTGCCCAAAATTCACAACATTTTATTAAGTAATTGTGCCTTGAACCGGTCTTATATGGGATCAACTCATACATATGCCTGATTCACAAATAATTGTCAGTGATTAGCGTCCTACGACAGATTTTGGAGTAACATTAGGAATGCTGTGAGCTCGAAGTACAAACAAAACTATGGGCACGATTTTGAGTTTGGTGGCCAGGGTATTATTCGGTCGTAACAGTGATAGTTTGAAAACAACGCACGCTTGTAGGTCCAACATATCATAGTTTGTTAACAACATCAGATCCATGTGCTTTTTTGTCAAACGACAATATTCTGACCAATGATGTTCGGTTAAAATATTGTAGTTTGAAAACAATAACAGAAGCATTTAAGGTCAAAATATTATAACATATTTAACTATGCAGTCTTGCCTCCTTAAACACACAGCATATTAGCATTAGCATTTTAATTGTGGTTGATTTATTTAAGATCACATCATTTTCAGTGCCATGAACTAATGTATTTAATGCTTTATTTTTAAACACAATTAAAACATAACATATAAATATATACATACAGCAAATGTAAAAGAGATAACACATTCATTTGAGCCCATTTGTGCACATTAGTAACACACCATGTGGCAGGAAGGCTAGGACTACACGAAGACCCCTTGGCGATTTATTTTGTATGAGATCCCTAATGGCCTCTCCTTATCTTTGCAAAAATATGCACAAAAGTCCAGAGTGTGCAGCCATTGAAATGAATGGTTATTTATTTGCTAAACGAGAGCTATATGTTTAATGTTCCTTAGACATAAGGTAGCCTGACAAAGTCGCTTTCCTACAGCTCCATACATCATTTACTTTACATACCCTAACTTCTCACAACAGGCAGCAGAAAAATACATCTTTCCGAGCGGCTCTGCTAGTTGCTCAGAAATTGAGTTTTCAACAAAATTCCATTTAGAATTCTTTAATAAGGAATATATGCGATTTGGAAACCCGAAGCTCTCTCATCTAAAAAATGTGGAAGTTTACAAAGAATCTGGAAGATGCAAACTGATCAGCTGCGAATCGGCAAGACCTAATTCATCTTCCTGCACTGATAAAGAGTAAAGCTCAAATGCGTAAAGAAAAAACATGAATGTTTGGAGGTGGGGGGAGTTATTTTAACTGCTGCATGATAATAGACAACAAATTTAATTTTTTTATGTTGAAATCTGCTTTGTGATTGTTAGACAGAGAAAAAGAAATATTGGACCTAGGTATACAGTCACTATATCCCCTCCAATATGTTGCATGACAAAATGTTGCATTCACTACATGAACTAAATACTACATCACAAGGTAACTCCAGGAAGCAGATGTGGAGTTAAGAATACTGCATATCTATTTATTGTCACAACGTATTAGTAGGTGATATAGGGGATGGAATATTTATGTAGGCTAATATTGTTGATATACACCTATAACCAGGTAGAGTTTCGCAATAGACCTATAAACAATTTTGAGATACTGTTAGTCTTTAGCTGTTCCTGTGTTCCAATCTCCAATGTACAAGTGAGAATAAGTGGTTAAAGCCATTTGTGATAAGATATTTCCCATTTCAGAAAAGGAAACACTCAAGTCAATGAAAGCCACGTAGACAGGTTACTGTCAGTAGTAAAATTATTACTAGGAGTGAATGCATTCCCAACAGTGGTATGCAGATACCAATGGAATTCCCTTTCCAACAAAATACAATTGCCCACAAATAGTGAAGGTCACCACTGAACATCATATCAGCTTAGAGCCAGAACCAGATGCCACTACTTTTGTAGGTCATATATCAATATTATACTGTCCCCGCTCCTCTCCTTTGCCACCCGGAGACGGGCAGTCTCAGCCTTGGTCCTGTACGGGCAGTCTCAGCCTTGGTCCTGTCGAGTCTGGATTATAGCAACTCTTTATACTCCGGCATTTCACAACAACTATTGGCCAGACTCCAGGTTGTCATGAATGTCACAGCCAGACTGATCTTTAAAAAACCAAGACGAACACATGCCACTCCTCTACTACGTGATCTGTACTGGCTTCCGGTCAGGCAGAGAATCAAGTTTAAGGGGCTCTGCATTGCTCATAAAACCCTGTATGGTAAAGCCCCAAGGTACGTCAATGCACCTTCAGTTCACACTGGGTGTCTATGTGTTTTTGTCTGTATGTTCGTAGGCACTAAGCATTTTTGCCTATACCTACAGCCGCTGAAAAGTAGAAAAAGATATCATCTTTCGGCAATAAAAACTACAGCCGAGATGGGTACCGGGCAGAGAGGCAACTACAAAGAAATCAAAATTTAGCACTGGCAGTATTTCTCCTTGAACAGGGCCCAAAATTGTCCCAAGACTGGGTCGAAAACACCTTAATGCTGCGCATTGATCAACCTGGATTTCATCTAAACACTGCACAGTATCACTGTTCCTGAACATATCAGAATGTATCTTCGCAGTTACGGAGATGAACAAGCATACCCATCCACACGCTCTTGCACCTATTAGCAGTCTTGACAAGGTCGATTCTTCTTAACCTCCTCAGAATCTAGTTCAATGTTTCTTGCTCTACGTTCTCTTGAATTGACCCATTGATTTCCAAACACCTGAAGCTGCTGGTGACAGTGGAAATAGTCCTGTTTCTTTCTTTCAGGCTATCGGCTGACCCGGCATGTAACATTTTAATGCTTTTAAATGCTCTTAAACGCTGGCATGTTGTGGCGCTTTAATGCTGAATGATTCAAACTTGTCCTGCATTTTAAAAGCACTGTTCTGAATACTGTTTGAAATTGAATATGCACATATCCCGGGGCAGTATTCCTTCAGCTGACTCACCTTGCTTTTGCGAGGCTCGGGAGGGGGGAAGCCATTTCTGATTGAGGTAGTTCCTGAATACCAGGAAATCACCACATGGCACCGGAAGCAGCGCACAGTTGGGAAGCGCATTCACTTTTTGAGTATGGATGTTGATATAAACGGGGCAGATGCATGGCTGCTCAGCGGGTGCGCCGAAAGCGCGCCAAAGGCAAGCCCTTCTGCGCCCGTCAGCGTCCGGATCTCTGCCAGCACCAACCACGCTGCTCATTACCTGTCAGGTGGCCGTATTGTATGGTCCAACGAGTAAGTTTGAATAATAAGGCCTGTGAGCTCTCCATTGAGCTATACCGCTTGAAGGCTAACCAGCCTATGACCTGCAGCTGCTGCCCTTTTTCGTTAGGGGCAGGTTCCGGGATATACAAGGATGACTCCTCTCCCAACTCTCTCCCTGCTATTTCTTTTCAGGGAGATATTAGCCCTATCAAGGCCTGCCCGATTAACTGCAGATCCCTCTCCAAACATGCAGATGACATCTGGCTCTCGTTGGAGGCTAACACATGGGATTTAATGTTTCTTACTGAAATATGGCTCAATGAGAGCTCAAATCCAGAACTGACGTTGGCCATTCCAGATGGTTTCAGGTTGGCGGGTGTTAATAGAGGTGGCAATAAGACTGGGGGATGGGGTGACTATTATTCTTAGGGAGAGCTGGGAAATCTCCTGCAGAAGGATTGAACAAATAGGGATCCTGGGGTCCATGCCGTTCTGCATAAAAATCGCATCCACTCTGTCAGTGGCTGGGATCCTAGTTTATAGACCTACTAACACTACAGCCTGTCATCTAACAGATCGCTGCGATATAGCAGCAGACCTCTCTTTAAAATACACTAGCTTTACTATTCTAGGGGATTTTAGCGTCCAAATTAACAGTGACATATGCGCGAAAGCCAACCAACTTGCAGATACTTTGAACAGACTCAACTTTACACAATGCGTCACAACCACACTTATGCTGCCGGCCACACACTCAATCTCTTTTTTACTAATGACCCCAACCTGATGGTTGAGGCTTCCCTACCACCAGCATGTTCTGACCATTTACTGTTACCATTCAACGTTAAACCTGCTCACTGCAGTAGTAGACCTCAGCACTGCCCTGAGAGAAGGAGATACTGGAGCAAAGTCACAAGAGATAGCATGACACCAGCACTCCTCACGGCCCCCCTCATGCTGTCAGGTAATCCTGATAAAGATACAGCAAGTTTTAATAGTTGGGTAGACAATGCTCTTGATGCAGTTGCCCCCCTCAGACTTGTCATCTCCTCCAGGAAGAGACCATCTGCCCCCTGGTTTTCCTCCAAACTTCGATCTGCGAAAGGTTTATGTAAAATTGGAGCATGCTTGGAGACAATCTTATGACCCTGCAACCAAACTCACCCACAGAAAGACCTTAAAAACTTCCAAAAACTCAAGCGAAGTACCATGCAAGACTAATTCACCCACAAGATTAAATCAGCTGAAAATTCAGCTAAAGTTCTATTCAAAATCGCTCAATGCTTCACTAAACCAACAGCTCTTGATAGTACTATGATTCCCTCCTCTTCCCTCTACACAGGGTAGTTGAATTTTTTTCAGGACAAAATTCTAGCAATTTATGCTACTTTTCCATCCAAGTTGACTCTGCCTGAGCAGAACGCCACTCAGGGCAGCCCGGAGTCTTTGACCAAATTCCGCCCTCTTTCTCTGGAGGATTCTTTAAAAAAACTATCAGAATGTAAATCTGGTTCACCGGGGGATCCCTGCTCGGCGCAGTTTTTTTATCTTCTGGCCCCCTGTTTTAATGCTTCCCTGAACCAAATTTGGAACTCTTCTCTGAGGTCAGGCATTTTTCCAGAAGCAAGAAAACAGACATTCCCGCTGCCCATACATAAATAACCAGACGCCGACTCTACAAAGTATAACAACTTCAGGCCCATCTCACATCTACCTGCTCCAGCAAAAATTCTTGAACAAATAGTCTAGAGCCATCTATCAGAATTCTTGGAATCTAACAATCGATACCACGACTCCCAATCCGGCTTTAGAGCAGGTTATAGCACAGAGACCGCTCTCTTAAAAATGGCAGAAAGTGTCAGTGAGACTTTTGATCAGAGCACGCAGCAATGCTTGTGCAGCTGGATCTGTCCGCGGCCTTCCACACTGTCGCCCATCCGATTCTCCTAGAAAGATTAAAACAAATGGGAAATCAGGGCACTGCCCTTGCCTGAATCCTGTCCTTTCTAGAGAACCGGACAAAATACGTTTTTCTACGTCCCTTTGTGTCGTCCCAGAAGCCCCTTGTTTGTGGGGTACCCCAAGGAGTCCTCTCCTTTTCAATGTATATCTCTCACCTCCTGCAGCCTTGGTCGAATTCCTGGGGTTGAAGGTGATTTCCTACACTAACGATACCCAGCTTCTGTTTTCTTCTAAAGACAATCAGAGGCAGCTTTTATCAACTTCAGAAGTTGTCTAAGTCACAGGATTTACATTTATCTCAGTTTGGATGACCCAAAATTGTCAAAAACTGAACTCAGAGAAAACTGAGGTACTTTTTTTACAACCAGCAGGCCTCTCCACCCTCTAATCTCTGGTGGCTTTGTGAATTGAATCCCCCTCCTGAGCCAGTATACTAGGTGAGAAACTTGGGTTTCAAATTTGACAGTGATCTTTCTTGCAAGTCCTAGATCCGGCAAGTCTCCTCCTCCTGCTTAGGAAAACTTTGCACCTTGTGGGAAGTTCCTCCACTTCTAACCGATATGGACAACAGGAGGACGGTGGTTCATGCCCTAATTACATCCCATCTGGACTATGGCAATGCCTTTATCTGGGTCTCCCTGCATATCTGATTCACAGACTGCAAATGATACAGAATGGCTAGACTGATTTGCAAGGTGCCTTATTGTCACTCCATCACTCCCTAGCTGAGAAGCCTCCATTGGCTGCCATCATACGGAGAATAGAATTCAAGGCACTCACCCTGGTTTATAGAGCAATGAGGGGTCGAGGCCCGGCCTACTTGAGGGTCAGACTCCAACACTACCATCTTGACTGGGCCTTGAGATCTAACCACCTACAGCTCCTCACCACTCCCCGCTTTCGCAAGGCGAGGGTTGGTGTTACAGCTTACGCAATTATGACCGCTAAACTGTGGAATGCCTGGCTGAACAAGAACCTGCTTTCAGACGAGCTCTAAAAACCTGGCTCTTCAACCGTCATTAAGCTTGTGTGTGTCCTCTGATATTCGACTGCCTTAGCACAGGGACACCTCCTTTGGAGGCAGCTGCACGCTCTACAAGTCCCAATATAAATAAATAAATAGCATGTGCTACCCCACGTTGTATCTCAGGGCTCCTCTGTCAAAAAAGCTATGCACCATCTGTAAATTCCCCTTGTCTGTGCTGTAAAGTACTTTGACTTCAATTTCTTTTTTTTTTTAATTTACCAGTTTTATCATATAACACGGTTAACAGATACATGTCACATTTCAGACACAAGCAGTATTCAAGATATATACAAAGTATTATATCCATAATCTCAGTTTAGCAATCATTATGACCTCATGTAGACATCTCATACAATACACTTATACTTTAATATCTTACTGTCAGGAATGGTATAGGTTAAGACTTAGGAACAGGTCACAGTGTCAGGAGTCTCTGCAGTTAGATCTGGGTTGGTGCGTAGGTACTCAGTAAGCGGGCCCCAAATATCAGAGTGTTTGGATGCGGTTGGAAGCTCCTCTGCGTCCATCATGAAATTGTCCCTGCAGTAGGCAGCGTCCATCAGCCATTCTTTAAGCTGTGGGGCACGCCTGCTGCCCCAGTGTATAGAGAGTCTGCGCTTTGCCAGTAGCAGTAATATAGCCATAAGCTTCTTGCCTTGCGCCCTGAGTGGAACATCTAAGCCGAACAGACATACCCTGGGATTACATGGAACTTCACATAGCAGTAATTTCGTCAAGTGGGCGGTGACCTTTATCCAGTACCGCTGTACCTTCGCACAGCCCCAGGCTAGGTGCGCTAAGTCCGCATCATCCATATTACACCGCTTACATTTGGCATCATCACGTAGTTTAAGTTTATACATCTTTAGGGGGGTGTGATATACCTGGTGTAAATATTTATAATGAATAATACGCAGGTTTCCATTTGGGGTGAAAAGTGAGGTCAGTGTGCAGGCCGTCGTCCAGTCCTCCTCCGTGAGGGGGGCATCCAGCATTGTAGACCATTTATCTCTCATCGGGTCGGTGTTAGCACCAATTTCATCCTGTGCTTGTCTGTACAGTTTGGACAGAATGTGAGCGCGAGTAGGTGTAGTAATTAGCAATTGCAAAGAGTGAAGGGTTGGGGGTTCGTCGGGGAAGGAGGGGTATAACTCTCGAGCCGCGGCCCGCAGTCTATAGTAGAGGAAACTGAAGAGTGGAGTTTGGTTACTAATATATGCCAGATCTTCATGTGTAATGAACGAACCGTTGGGATAAAGGTCTCCCAGGGTCGAGAAGCCCGCCTGTTCTAGTATGGACATGTTATTCCGTTCCCTCATGACGGAGAGGCCGGAATGCCACGCTAGTGGGAGGTTTGGGGCATAGATACGGGATTTATGAGCTAATGTGCTAAGTCGTTCCCAAGCATGAGTTGTGGTGCGGAGAGTGTTTATCTCCCGTGCCGCGAGATGAGGCCTATTGTGGGATAAAATGCTTGTGAGTGGTATCGGGTGTGCGTCACCTTCCTCGACTGCTAGATGTGGCAAATACCGTACCGGGTGGTGCCAGTAGTATGCCAATTGCGCCTGTGCGCATAGGTAGTAGATGTAAGCATCAGGTACCGTGAAGCCGCCTGCGCTGTATGGAAGAGTGAGAGTGCGGAGACTGATCCTCGCTTGCTTCCCTGCCCAAATAAGCTGTATAAACGCTGTGCGGAGTCTTAGAAAGACCGAGGGGGGAGGAGTGAGCGGTATGTTAACAAAGAGGTACAGCAACTTTGGGAGCACCACCATTTTCAACAAGGAAATTCTGTCAGCCAGAGAGAGCGGGAGTGTCGTCCACCTCTTTATCTGCGTTTCGATGTGGTCGACCACTGTTCCACATCTCTGTGCACCCAGATACCCAGGTATTTAATTGGGTCATCCTGCCACACAAGAGGGAAATCCAGCTGCGGAGGACTCGTGCATGTGGCCAACGGTATCACAGCAGAATTGGACCAGTTAATAGCGAGGCCAGACTGTCTGCCAAATTTCACATACTCACGGAGCACAGGAGATAGGTTAGTATCTGGGTCTCAAAGGTAGAGGACCATATCATCCGCGTAGAGCGAGATGCTTATAGGTCGGAGGCGGAATCCAAGCGCAGTGTGAGCATATGTCTGGTGGATTTTATAGGCCAATGGCTCCAGTACGATCGAGAAAAGTAACGGGGAGAGTGGACACCCCAGCCTGGTGCCCCGCTGTATGGGTAGGGACTCTGAGCTATAACTGTTAACCCTCACTCGGGCCGTGGGGTTTGTGTATAGCACTTTGATCCAGGTTAGTAGACGTAAGGGTAGGCCTATCTGTCTCAGTATCACGAACATGTATGTCCACTCCACCGAGTCAAAGGCCTTGGCTGCATCCAGCAGCACTGCTACTGCATGCAGGTCTGGCCTCAATTGGTACATTAACGCAAAGATCGTACGCAGGTTGTGTGTGGTGGACCTGTCAGGGATGAAGCCCGATTGATCAGGCAGCACAATCGTGGGCATGAGTGGTTGCAGTCTTGCAGCGATTATTTTCGCTAGTATTTTGACATCCGTGTTTATTAATGATAGGGGTCGATAGGAGTCTGCCATTGTGGCGTCTTTACCAGGCTTGAGTAACGCTACTATAATGGCCTCTCTCAACGTTTGTGGGAGAATGTCATTAGTTTGGGCTTCATCATACATTTCAAGGAGGTGAGAAATAATGTCCTCCGCATATGCCTTATAAAAATCTGCTGTAAACCTATCAGGGCCTGGGGCTTTCCCATTTGGTAGTGATTTAATAGCTGCAAGACTTTCCTCCTCCGTTATGGGTGATGCCAAGGATGCGCGGTGTGAATCTGATAGCCACACCAGTGCCACATCTGCAATGTAGTCTAATATTTCCGACTCGGTGGCCGTGTGCTGTGTGGTGTAGAATTCACGGTATGTGGTGACAAACGTGTGTAAGATGCTAGGGGTGTCTAAGTGCAATTCTCCCTGGTCATCTTTTAGTTGTGCAATCAATTGTTGTTTATGTTGCATGCATACCTTCTGTGCCAGTACCCGACCGGGGCGCCCCCCCTCTCCCAGCCTGCGCGCTCGCTCTATGCCTCTTGGACGTGTATTTTATTTTGTCGTCCGCCAGTTCGTTATATCGTGTGATTGCCTCACGTATGTTAGCTAATTTCCCTATAGCTTGCGTGGAGTCGAACTCCGATTCCAGCCGTCGGATATCGTTCTCGCAGTCCTGAAGTTGTGTTCTGATATCTTTCAGGATTCCCACAGTAGTAGAAATACATACCCCACGAAGTGCCGCCTTAAAAGCTTCCCAGAGCGTGCCAGTACTATCTACAGACTTGCCATTGATAGCGAAGAATTCCTCTATTGCCTTGTGTAGTGTTTCCTTATATAGAGGGTCAACAAGTGCTGAGGCATTGAAGCGCCATGTGAACGGGGGGGGTGTATGTTGGGACAGCCAGGGATAAGACCATCGGATTATGATCTGATAGCGTTTTAGGGAGATGTGTGACATCAGTGGTCCATGTAGAGGCCCGCTCTGATAGCAACCAATAATCAAGCCGTGACCAACTGGCGTGCGCTGCAGAGGAGTGTGTGCTTTCCCGTTGGGTAGGGTGACGGTCTCTCCAGACATCTCGATGCCATGAAGGAGAGCGTCCGCTGCGCGTTTATGGTGTTCAAAAGTGTCATGCGAACGATCTAGAGCAGGATCAAGCGCAACATTTAGATCTCCACCCCGGATCCATTCTACCGGGGGATGGTTGCGCAGTTTGGTGAACAGAGACAAATAGAAATCAGGGTCATCCGTATTTGGTCCATATATATTAACAATTCCCACTCTAGTGCCGCGCAGTGTACCAGTAACGATGACAAATCTACCATTGTGGTCTATATCTGTGCTCTCTAATTGAAACTGGACCCCTCGCCACACCAAGACCACCACCCCACGAGCATAGGAGGAGTATGTTGCAGAGACAGATTGTTCAGCCCATCGGTATCTCAGTGTCTTAGCCTTCCCAGGGAGGAGGTGGGTTTCTTGTAGGAGCGCCAGATCTACAGCATGACGATCCAAGTAAGCAAATACCTGCCTGATTTTCTTAGGACTGTTGAGGCCCCTGACATTCCATGTCAATAACTTTAAGCGTCTACCCATAGCCATTTGAGCTTTTCCGCCTTACATGTAGGTGCATTGTATCATCGAAACCGAGATAGGAGTACCCAGAACCTGGAACACTGGTGTGACAGAAACAAATTGTGACAGCATCAACCATAGTACAACCCGCTCCCCCGCCCCTCACCCACTCCGTCATCCCAATCATGACAAAGCCTGTACCCAAATCAGTCTGCCCAGAGCAACAAAAGCCACAGGTAAGCATCCACAACATCAGGGTGCTCTCAAACTTGGAACCTCAAACAGGGCAAGTAATGTGGATCACACAGGGGGGGCCGGTCGCAGCCCGCCAAAGGCCCAGCATTATTATGCCAGGTGATCAAGCCACTCGCGTTAGTGCGAGTCAGTGACAGTTGGGTCTCAGTGCACACAGCAAGTATTCTAGTCTTGATAACATACCGCCACCCACAATCAGACAAAACTGACATTCCGGATATGATTCTGTAAACGCTGCAGCAAATATATTACACATAGATAATCTGTTAACATTGTACCAGTATGTGCAGGCATGCAGTCATGTCCTCTTGTATACGGCAGCGGCATCGTGCAAGTTACTGCCAGCGAATAGACACCAGTTATTCTGCATCTGAAGGGGGATCTTGTTCGTGTTGTTGACCACGTGGTGATTTGCGTCTCAGTACATGTGGGTGATTGGCTTGCAAATATTTAATTACTTCTCTCAGCGTGTTACAGATCACACTTTTCCCATCCAGAGTCACCTTCAAACACGCCGGGTAGAGCATTGCATATGGAACATCATTTTCTCTCAGCTTCCGTTTGATGTCCATATATTGTTTCCTGGCTTCCTGTACCTGAGACATAAAGTCCGGGTATATTGAGATATTCATGCCCTCATGTGTGAGAACCGAGCTCGCGGGCTTTCCGGAGCGCGACGTCCCTATCTCTATAGTTCAGCAGTTTGGCTATGATAGGGCGCGGCTTAGCTCCAACTGCCGGTTTGGGCGCCAAAGTGCGATGCACCCGCTCCACGTTGAATACCGTAGAAAAGATGTCTTTGCCCAGAATGGTGGTTAGGAGAGTCTCAACATACGCCTCCATGTTGTTTATATGAGTCGTCTCTGCAATACCCAGGATACGTAGGTTGCAGCGACGCGAGCGCGCTTCTAAATCTTCCGTCTTAGCCGCAAGGCCTTGCAAGAGTGCGTCCATCTTTTTATGTTTCAGTTCAAGCTGGTGTGTTGCGTCCTCAGTCTCTGTTATTCGGCGTTCCGCCATGTCAATGCGTTCCGCCTGCTCATCTAAACGCTCCGACATGCGGTCCACTCGATAAGTGAGTGTGTCAATCTTTCTGTCTATGTTGGTCAGGGTGGACTGAATTGCGGTAAACATAGCCTGTACATCCAGCGCTGTCTGAGCTGTAGAAGAGGGCACAGAATCCCGGGGTGGCGTCTGGCGGTCGGCGGATGATGTGTGCAGCTTCCGCTGGTTATCAAATTGAATTTTCGTTTGTGTTTTCTCCGGTTTGCCCATGGTGTCGGCGTGGGTCACCGCCGTCCGTCCCGGCCCCGCACGCTCTAATAGCAAGGCCGCGGCCCGGTGGGGGGGATAGCTCTCTGTGGAGATGCAGGTCAACGTGCTCCGGTCAGTGACCAACTGTGGTGTGAGCTGGTGTCAGAGCGTCCCCTTAGCGAGCGCCGACCCTCCGCAGGCTGTTAGCGTCAGGGATGAAGGGCAGGTCCGGAAAAGTGTCTCAGCCAGCCTCAGCCACCGCAGCAGGGCTGGTATAAAATATCGCGCCAGTAGGCAGTTGGCGCGGCAGATAACCAGCTTTTGGTAAGAAGGATATGGCGGGCAGGTCAGGCAACAGTCGAGTCCCGTGTGTGTAGTCCCCCTACGCGGCCCCTTGAAGGAGTGAACGAGTAAGGGTAGCCCAATATGTGGCGAAGGCAGAGCCCAGGCGCCGTCCGCGTTGTTGGGGATAGATGGTGGAGCTAAGTTCGGTTGGTTCTGTAGCGCTTCCTCACCTCTATCTCGGTGCCTCCTGCACAGTCCTTTGTTTCGGGAGAGTATCTTAGGAGTACAGCACGATCCTCCAGTGGGCGACAGGTGAGGAACGATTACAGATTTCCGCAGCCATCTCGGGCCGACACGCCCTACAGCACACCCGCACAGCCGCGGGCTCGCGTAGCTCGTACGTGATCACGCACGGTCAGCGATGGCGTCTCTGCACTCCCGGGCTGTGTCGGTGTCTTGGCGCCGATGTCAGCCGTTTTCCCCAAGGATGGCACCAGTCGGTAGCGGAGACAATCCGCTCAGCAGGTAGTCATATTCAGCGTGTTGTGGCACGTTGTAACCCAGGATTTCTGGCAGGATTGTGGCTTGATCCGGAGAGCTCGCTTACGGTGTGGCCATTTCCAAGCATGGCTAGCTCCGCCCCCCCTTCGACTTCAACTTCTAAGTTCAAACACACAACGCACATCTTGTTACATGTTAAGTATGTCATACACCAGAAGCCAACAAAGGATCCAATTCACCAAATGCCATTTGCTTATACACCCCTTTTAGATATAGTGTTATACAAACCCACAAAGGGGTGTTGTCCTGCATCACAACAAAGATAACAAAAACTAATGAAGCAAACATGTAGTAAAGCTGAGGCATATATACATACAAGAAATGATTTTAAAAACATACCTCTTAAAAGCAAGCCAACAGTAGGCAAAAATATAAAACACACAGTTTATTAACAAGCATTTGCAATGCAATAGGTCTTGCATTACTGATATTTTGAGGTATTGGTGTTGCAAATAATAATGAAACGCCAATAGTTTCTGTAAAGCGAGAACTAGTGCACTACAAATTAATGCATAGTAAGCCAGGAACCAGCATTGTATGGCTCAGTGCAGTACCGCAAGCTATTCCCAGAGGCCCCTAGTGAGCAAGGCACCAGCACTGCTTGTCTAGGTGCAGCACCACACGCTGCTCCTAGAGGTCCCTAGTGAGCACCATAAACTTTGAAGATATGGGAGATCCACCGTACCCATAATGCATTGCATGCAAGACAGTACAACAGTACATTCAATATATATAATTAGTAGCTTTGAAATTTGACAAAATAATTATTATATTAATTCCGTATTAGGTTGGACTTTATGTGGAGCTGATGAAGGGAAATTTATAGAAGGTCTAATATAGATGTGTAGGTGCAGTACTGCAAGCTGCGCCTAGAGGTCCCTAGTGAACATCAAACTATTGGTCACATATGGTACTCCCCTAATGCATTGCATGCAGGACAGTACCACAAGTACAGTCAGGTAGCTATGTCCATATATACAATTAATAGCTTTGAAATGTGACAAGACAATTATTATATTAATTCTGGTTTATGTTGTACTCGATGTGGAGCTGATGAAGGGAAATTTATATAAGGTCTAATATAAATGTGAGATGTGTAGGTGTAGTACCGCAAGCTGCACCTAAAGGTCCCTAGTGAGCTTCATAAACTTTGAAGAAATGGTAAATCCACCCTACCCATAATGCATTGTATGCAAGACAATACCACAGTATATTCAATATACACAATTAGTAGCTTTGAAATGTGACAGCAGTATTATTATTTTTATTCTGGATTAGGTTGTACTCTATGTGGAGCTGATGATGGGAAAGTTATAGAAGTCTAATATAAATGTGAGATGTGTAGGTGCAGTACCGCAAGCTGCTCCTAGATGTCCCTAGTGAGCATCAAACTTTTGATCAAAAAATGTAATAAATGTTTTTTTAAACTCCCATAATACATTGCATGCAAGACAGTACCACGAGTACATTCAAATATCTATGTCCATATATACAATAAATAGCTTTGAAATGTAACAAAACAATTATTATATTAATTCAGATTAGGTTGTACTCTATGTGGAGCTGATGAAGGGAAATTTAATGAAGGTCTAATATAATATGAGATGTGTAGGTGCAGTACTGCAAACTGCGCCTAGAGTTCCAGAGTGAGCATCATAAACTTTGAAGATATGGTAAATCCACCCTACCCATAATGCAGTGAATGCTAGACAGTACCACAGTACATTCAATATATACAAATAATAGCTTTGAAATGTGACAAAACAATCATTACATTAATTCCGGATTAGGTTGTACTCTATGTGGAGCTGATGAAGGGAAATTTATAGAAGGTCGATTATGTGAGATGTGCTAGCGAGTAAAGTAACCACTGCCAACCTTGTTTAGGACCAAGTGAGTGTCCTGTCTGAAGACCTTTAGGAAAATTGTGCCTTGAGGTTGTAATTAAAACCTAGAGCGTAACAACACATGTAATAGGGGGTGTCCTCATGGGAGGTTACAAAAAGAGACAGGGAGGTACTAAGGAGGGACCACAAAGCCTACTGACCAATGAAAAGCCACCATTTGCAAAGGATAGGGACAGGAGCCAATTTAAAAGATGGGCAGAAAGTAGGCGAAGCTTTATGCACATATCCTGAATACAGCATGTCTCGCAGAGACAGCGCAAGCGATGCCTAGGCGAAACCTAAAAAGGGTGATATACGATAATGGCACCATAGTATGCTTACATTGATACAACTGATGAGTCTCAACAGTCAATGTAACCTGTTGAGAGAGTTTGTAGACAGAGAGACTACATACAGGGATGTGCCATGATGCAGCATCTGGAAAGACAAACACCTTGATAAACATTTAGCACACATGGTTTTAAAGTGAGACAACACTATCATAAAAGGAGTTATGTGAGATGGAGTTTACATAGCAAGTTAATCATATGATTTATTTTGAAAATTCCTAGAGAGGGGTGAGTTCATTGGGTGTAGGGATAACATTATACATAGCAGCTGCATACGCTAATCATGACTCCGGTTGCAGCAAGGCTAGATGAGCAGCAATAAATTGAATTCCTATGACAAGCAAACTCAAGTTATACTTATCCCCGTTCTCCTCCATCTCCCCACCATGGCTAGAATCCACATGAGCTGCCATTTCACAAAAAGATTTGTTAGAAATGTAGGCTTCTATTTGACTCTAATGTCAACCTCATCATAAAAATATAACAGGAAACCAGGAGCTGTAATCACTATGGACGTACAGAAATATGGAAACAGCAATGCTTAATATAGTGGACAGCTGTCTCATCATTATGGATGATGGTGGTTGATGCCTAAAACATCTTTACATGGCAGTGGCTTATGTAATAGTTAGGAAAGTGATGAGGCAACCGCTGCACTCCAAAGTGAAATAAAGGGTCTATAGGTAACACAACGTTCGTAATTTTGTAGGTGCTCGGGGAGATCACCTTCTGGTTCAAAAAGGTGCAAAAAGCAAATAGTATAGAGAAAGTCTTACTGGAGGTAAGAGCTAACCCAGAGCACTCTTGATGCACAGATAGTGTGTGACTAAGTAGTGGCTGAAGTAATGTGACAATCCTCCAATTGTTTTTAGTAGGTTTATTTAGTCGAGTACTTCAGATAAATCCAAAAGGTATCCTTAAGACATATTGACTTCATATGTTATTTGGATTTTGAACATGAACAAATTTGTAACAGTCCATTACATTATTCTTCTCAGTTTGAATTAAAGCCCCGATGCATTTCGTGCTAAAAATAGCACTTCTTCAGGGGGAAATATGTATCTACAAGAAAACAAATAAACAACACTAAATGTAGTTCGTCGGAAAACAGGAGCACAGAATATATCAATAAATGTCAAAACATATCATGCGTGGTCAGGTTACGCACCAAGTCAAATAAACCAAAGAGCAAAACGGAAAACATTACACCCGTGTGTTAAGAGTGTTTGAAAACCGTAATGGGTGAGACAAAATGTAAAAAGACCGTAAGTCCCAATCAGAAAAAAACACGTGTATAAATCAAAGGTTCATAGAAAGGGTTTGATGAAATAAAGTAACATAGTAATCGTGGTAATAAATCAAGAAAGAGAACACACCAACGTGCTCGAAGAGGCAAGCGACCGGCACCATTAGGTCAAAAATATGTAAAAAATATGTTGAAAGTAGCTTACCCGTCACCGAGAAGAAACTAGGATATATCGGGTGAAATCAATTCAGTGTAATCGAGCTGCAACCCGGAAGACGCCGAGCATGCGCAAAGGTGCCCAGTAAAGAAGAGAGTAGATGTTCATAGAAACAGGACTGACGAGGTTAGAAGCGAACGCGAAAAGAAAGAAAATAATGACAGCAGGTAATCAGGTGAAAAATAAAAATAAGTGAAAGGTGTGAATGAATAAATGAAAAAGAAGAAGAATACAAAAATCAATGTAGAAACAGCAAATAGGCTAAACTGTAGGAGAGTACACAATGCTAAGCAAGAACAACCTTAAAACCCGATGGTAGCAAACTGACAAAGAAAATATTCAAAATCAGTAAATCCAACATAAATAACAGATATATCACAGGCATAGGAGAGATCAAGAGCAATGCACATTGAAGATAAGCAATATTCATAAGTGACAGCTAAGTTCAATTCTGTCATTTAATCCCTTCGGTTGCAGAGCTTGTAAAAGGTATATCCAATAGAGTTCACGCTGCAACAGGTGTTTGTTATTGTCTTTGTGAGGAAATTTGTTTACGACTTCTAAAACTAAAAAAGGGATCTGACTCCGATTGTGGGATTGTGCAACAAAGTGTGCTGCTATACATGACTTCAAGTTCTTAGTGCGAATGTTACTACGGTGCTCAGTGAGTCTAGTTTTAATTTTTCATTCCGTTTTTCCCAAGTATGGGAGGCCGCACGGGCATTTTAACATGTATATGACGTTTGTAGAATCACAAGTCGCATTTGCTTGAAGGTGAATAGGAGTACCTTTGGTAGGGTGACACAAAATATTTCCAGGTATAATGCTGCTGCAGTGTCCACAATTATGACATGTTATAGTTCCTTTGAAAACAGTCAAAGTTGACAATGTTGGTTGTTTTAAAAGAGATTGTAAGTTTTTAGAACGTTGATGTGCAAAAATGGGCGGCTTATCAAAGATGTTGTTAAGTCTTTCTCCAATTGTAGCATTGGCCAATGTTTGCGAATTACCTCCTTGATTTTTTTTAGATTGTGTGGAAAATTTGGAGACAAAGACAGGACAGTTTTCATCTTCCTGGTGAGTAGATTTGGGTTGGAGTAATTCTTCTCTGTTTAAACAACTAGCTCGCTGTTCTGCAGTTTTCATTAGTTGTGTTGGGTAACCCCGTTGGTGAAATTTGGTAATGATTTTCTGACTGTCCTGGATGTATGATTCGGTGGTTGATGCAATTCTTTTGGCACGTAACAATTGTGAGTACGGCAAATGACGTTTCAAACTGGGTTGATGAAAACTTTGATAATGTAGGTAATTGTTGCGATCTGTTTCTTTGGTGTATATGGATGTGACAGATTGATTGTTGATTCATTTGATTTGAACATCAAGGAAAGATATTTCAGTTCTACTGTAGGTATGGGTGAATTGAATGCGGTCGTTAATGGAATTAAGATTCTCAATAGCATTGTTCAACTGTATTTCGTTACCCTTCCAAACTAGGAAAATGTCATCAATGTACCGGTGGTACGAACAAAGGAATGGTTCCCAGTTTTCGTGTTTCAAAATGTGTTGATTTTCAAAGTGATACATGAACAAATTGGCGTAGGCTGGAGCAGCACAATGGCCCATGGCTACTCCAGATAATTGCAAGTAATGTTGGTTATTTTGAGTTTTGAAATAGCTGTGATGTAGGGTAAATTGCATGAGTTCGAGAATGAAAATCTGTAGGTCGGTTGGTTTGTTAGTTTGAACCAAAGCAGATTCTAGAGCTTCAAGGCCCAGATTGTGTGGAATTGAAGTGTACAATGAGCTGACATCTATGGTGGTTAGAATGATAGATTGGTCTGGTAGAATGTTGATTTCTTGGAGTGTTTTCAAAAAGTCAGTAGTATCCTGAATGTATGTAGACATAGCTTTAACACTAGCTTGAAGATGTTTGTCGATGTATAGTCCAGTGGGTTCGTGGATGGAACCACGGGTACTGACGATGGGTCGGAATGGAGGTTTTGTGGGGTGTGTATGAATTTTCTGCAGTAGGTATATGTATGGAGTCTGTGGGTAATCCTTGATGAGAAATCTTTTGTCCCTCTCTGTGATTGTGTTGGCAAGAACTGCATTATTGACTATGGTAACCAAAACAGCTTTAAAGTCATTAGTTGGATCAAAATTTAGTGTCATGTAAAGGTCTTGATTGTTTAGGTGAAAATCCAAATTTTCAATGTAATAGCTGGTGTCTAAGGCTACTATAGCTCCACCTTTGTCCGCTTTAGTAATTGTCAAATCCATGTTGTTGGCAAGCTGTCTCAAAGCTTGGCGTTCAGTGTTAGACAAATTAGGTCTGTGTGGTGTGGTAGGTGAAAAAATTCCAAGTAGTTCTTGTTGAACAACTGTTTCAAAGTTATCCAATACTTTATGGCTTGTAGGCGCAGTAAAAGTGCTCTTTGGACGTAAGCCCATGAGTGTACTTTCTTCTTCCCTGTTAGTGGGTACACATTCGTTGGTGAAAAAATGTCTAAGTCGTATTGTTCTCATAAATTTAAAGAACGATATTGTCGTATTCAATTCGTTGGTTTGGCGTGTTGGTACAAAGTTCATCCCCTTTTGAAGACCTTTTTGTTGTGACTTGGTTAAAGGAGTTTGGGAAATGTTTATGATCAGATTCTGTGACTCATGGTCGATTTGGCTGGGGGAAGTGAAGTGGTGTTTCCTTCGGGACCTCCTGGGTCTACGGAGGGTGTTTGACCTACCCCTAAAAAAGAATCCGAGTCAGTAGTGGTGTGAGTAATGTTTCTAGTATCGCTGGCTGTTCTAGATGTAGATGGTTGATCTGATGTTTTGGTTCCTTGTTGGGGACCTTGTTGTCTAGGTTTGCCTCGAAATGGACCTGTTTGTGATGGTTCTTCCGATGATGTCGAGTCTCCGTCTGTTGATCTGTTTGTTTGGGTACGGTTTTGTCTCCTTGCTGCATATATCTCAGCCCAATTGTAGACTTCGCCTAGTTTGTAGTCGACAGTGTCGCGTTTAAATTTTCTTAACTTGCGTTCATTAATTTCTTTAAAGTATTTGTCTAGTTGGATATTCACTTCCTCCAAAGATTTGGACAGTTCTTCCGGTGTGAGTTTGGTGCTTAATTCTTGTTTTAGTTGTTTAACTTCGTTTTCCAATTCTTCTAATAATTTAGACAATTCTTCCACAATGAGTAATATAAGATCCAAAGAACATTTATTTAATATTCCATACCAGTTTTCGGTGAAACGCGGATTGTTTTTGCATAAGGTGGATTTCAAGGGAATTCGCAATCCACGGGGAATGCGTTGGACTCGATGGTATCTAATTAATGTTGAGGCATGTAGCCTTCGGTTGATCTCTCTTTTGGCTGTGAATAACAGTTGTCGGATATTAGATTGAACAGAACCAGAGCTGGATTCAATATATTCAGGTTCCTGTATCAACGAATATATACGATCAGTGTCATCTGTATTGAATTCAAAAGTATCCGCTTTGTTGCTGGTTAAATTGGCGATGTCGGCATAGGACATGGTAAGTGGGTGCCAAGCGGTGATGAACCAGAGGGAAGTATAGGAAAGTGATGAGGCAACCGCTGCACTCCAAAGTGAAATAAGGGGTCTATAGGTAACACAACGTTCGTAATTTTGTAGGTGCTCGGGGAGATCACCTTCTGGTTCAAAAAGGTGCAAAAAGCAAATAGTATAGAGAAAGTCTTACTGGAGGTAAGAGCTAACCCAGAGCACTCTTGATGCACAGATAGTGCGTGACTAAGTAGTGGCTGAAGTAATGTGGCAATCCTCCAATTGTTTTTAGTATGTTTATTTAGTCGAGTACTTCAGATAAATCCAAAAGGTATCCTTAAGACATATTGACTTCATATGTTATTTGGATTTTAAACATGAACAAATTTGTAACAGTCCATTACATTATTCTTCTCAGTTTGAATTAAAGCCCCGATGCATTTCGTGCTAAACCTAGCACTTCTTCAGGGGGAAATATGTATCTACAAGAAAACAAATAAACAACACTAGATGTAGTTCGTCGGAATACAGGAGCACAGAATATATCAATAAATGTCAAAACATATCATGCGTGGTCAGGTTACGCACCAAGTCAAATAAACCAAAGAGCAAAACGGAAAACATTACACCCGTGTGTTAAGAGTGTTTGAAAACCGTAATGGGTGAGACAAAATGTAAAAAGACCGTAAGTCCCAATCAGAAAAAAACGCGTGTATAAATCCAAGGTTCATAGAAAGGGTGTGATGACATAAAGTAACATAGTAATCGTGGTAATAAATCAAGAAAGAGAACACGCCAAAGTGCTCGAAGAGGCAAGCGACCGGCACCATTAGGTCAAAAATATGTGAAAAATAAGTTGAAAATAGCTTACCAGTCATATAGTTATCCAAAACAACTAAAGTGAGAATGTGAATTAAGGACACAGACTTCAACAGGTTTTATTCTTATTCTGACCTTGAAAACAAATGTCAACAACAATAAAATTCTCAGTCTCTGTTTTCAAAAATCCCCCTACATACCATTGTGTTTCCCAAGGCTCTCTCCTCGTCGCTGTTCTCTCCAATCTGTATGTGGACCCTCTTGAACATTTTCTCTAAACTCTAACACAGCCATATTTGCTAATCTTCTCACGAACATATCATTACTTTATCAGATCTAGAAAACATTCAGTCCTGGGCGGACTTTCTTAATCTCAAGCTTAACTCACTTAAAAAGTAATTTTTAATTACCCCTCCTCAAAGTATCATTCCAATGAAAGCCTATATAAATACATTCAATTAAACATGTGTGACTGTAATCCCTGAAAACTGATTTTGTGAGATCCCTGAGTTACATTGAACAAAAGCGTAAACGGAAAGCCCACATTAACGAAAAGGGCCTGTTTTCACCACAGGGTTTAGAAAGGAATTAAGCCCTGCATACGACAAGATGATCTCTGTATAGGCCCCATTTTTTAGTTCATGACATTGACGGGGCACATACTAAACACCCGCAATGACCAGTACCAGGTACTACCACACAAAGAGGAATTAGACCTTTCAGAATGGAGATTAACTATTCACTTTCACCACCAGCTCTAAGCAGGTGGTAAATGTGTGTTTAAGGGACTGATTTGAAGCAGACCAGAGAGAGGAGGGTGAAGAGGGTAGAGAGCAGAAGAGGAAGAAGTTGCATGGCTTTGCATGCTTCCCACTCCCCGGTGTAGGTCTGGGATGGCCACTGGACATGGCCTTGTTGCTGTAGCAGCCCAAGCTGGAAGTGATTTTACGAGCTGTTTTTCCAACTTGCAAAATTAGGTCTTGTTTCCCGCCTCCAAAAACCTTGGTGTTGACACACCTCGCCATTCATGATTGGGTGGAGTGGAATTCTACTTAGGAATTCGGCTTTGCAAGACTCATTATCAGGGTCATAGTGGTCTAATTATCATGGTTGGAGGACACACTATCACAACTGTATTCTTATAGTTGTTCCTGAGATCTACTGGGCAGATTTCCAATCAGGAGCAAAGCTGGTTTCAGGGTTGGGATACGAGATGGTATGAGCGCTTTTCTCATTTCTGATCTTGTTGTAATGGCTTCTAAATAAAGCCTTATTCATATTCAAACAAGGCCACATGAGCCCAGGCGAAATTTCCTTTACACAAGTATAATCCCATAAATTCCAGCATTTTGCATCGCGATTAAGCCTTTACCACATCATGTAAACAATATATAATTTGGGTAAAAATACTTTGGTAAGGGCAGCCATATATATTTTACACCGTTTTCATCATTGCAAATTTGAGACTATTGCAATCTAGTCTGCTGTATTATGAGCAAATAAAATAATGAATTGACTGTTTGTATCACAATCCATGCAGCATAGTGTATTTAATAATGGAATACAACAATTTCTGTATTTGTATGGTGCTTTGGTGTTTATATTAAAGTTGACTTAACTATGAGGTTCATGTCTAAGATTTATCATGGACTGGTGGACTTCTTCTGAAACAAGATCTCAGACATCTACAAAAACTTCAAACCCCAACCCTCCTCCAACAATAGCATCAGCCTGCTCACACCCACGAACACAAATTCTGAACACCTGCTCACCAATTGGGACCTTCTCACAACTCGAGCCACAATCTCCATCATAAACTCCATGCATTCAGGAGCACCAATGGACACTGTCCCTACCACGTCGTCAACCTCAGGAGTAAGACAATCACAGACGAGTTCAAGAAAGCCCTGAACACCTCCATAACATCGCCCTTCTTCCGTGAAGACTGCAAACACACAAAGGTTAGGCCCCTCCTGCAGAAACCACCTGCTGATCCATCAGAACCAAAGAACGACCGACCCATATTCCTGCTCCCCTTTCTAGAGAAGGTTCTTGAGGAGGCAATCTACCAGCAACTCACCGAACATCTGGAACTCAACAACCTCCTGGACTCCTCCCAATCCAGATTCTGAGCCAACCACAGCACTGAGACAGCCCTGATTGCAGCCACTGACGCTATCATGGTCCACCTCGACACTGGCAAAACAGCAGCCCTCATCCTCCTGGAAATGCCAGGCTACTTCAACACCATCTCTAATCACCTCTTCATCAACAGGCTCACCTATATTTGAATCCAGGGAACAACCCTACAATGAATTGCTTCATACCTCAGGGGAACAAACTTAGAACCCAAGAAGATCCTCTAACACACCCCCCAAGAATCGTCCCTCTAACCTACCCTCTTCAACACATACATGGCCCCTCTGGTCAACACCATCAGGTCAAACGGACTCAATATCCTCTCCTATGCCGATGATACCCAGCTCACCTTCTTGCTGTCAGAAGACCCCTCCACCACCAGAGACAATTTCCACAGATGCATGATGAATGTCGCTGACTGGATGAAGCACAACTGTCTGAAGCTCAACATCGACAAGACAGAAGTTCTCATCTTTGGGAACAACACCTCGCCATGGAACGATGCATGGTGGCCTGCTGAACTCAACCCATCCCCCACCCGGACAGACCCCAACCTCAGCAATATCTTGGGCAGCAAGTTATCCATAAAGAAACAGCTAAACGCAGTCTCATCCACCTGCTTCCACACCTTAAGTATGCCCTGCAAGACCATTAGGCGGCTCCCAGTCAACACCAGAAGGACCGTCACACAGACCCTCATCACCACCAGGCTGAACTTTAGAAACACACTTTATGTAGGAATCATCTCAGACCTCCTGAAGAGACTGCAGACAATACAAACCTCACTCGCAAGACTTATTCTTTCCCTCCCCAAATAGACCCATATCAAACCCATCTAAAAAAGCTACACTAGCTCCCGATCCAAAAGAGATGCCAATTCAAGATGTCGACCCATGCATACAGAGCCCTGCACAATGGATGACGGGCATACATCATCAAGCGCATGAGCTTCTAACAACCGACCAGCCACCTTTGTACCGTCTCCCTCTTCTTCGCAGACACCTCCTGTATCCACCGAAGCAGCAGCGGAGGACACTCCTTCTCACACCTGGCGGCCAAAGTCTAGTATGACCTCCCACTGCACCTCAGGACTGCCTCATCAGGCTATTCAGGAAAGGACTCAAGACCTGGCTGTTCGAATTAACAGATCACCATGAAGCAGCTGGCATCTCCAGTGCCTTGAGACCCTCACAGGTCTAAAAGAACAATGTAATGAAATGGCAACATACTCTAATCAAAAAAACAATAGTACATTCATTATGCTATCTTTCATAATGTTATGCCAGAGAGCAATGGTTGAAAGAAATCCAAGTCTGGAAATCCCTAAAGAGATTGAGAGTAGATGGGGCCCCGGCCCAAAAGGTATTCCAAATGCAATATTTAACCTCGATCAATCCTTTTGGGCCTCATACCTCACCCCTTTGTTAAATCACACTTTTAGAACTAACACAATGCCCTTATCTTGGAGAGGCAGTGTCCTCCTTCCAATCTGCAAAGCAGGCAGCAGGTCCAACCAAGTGAACTACTGACAGATGGCACTTAATGACGTCAAAGCCAAAATGTATGCTTCCAATCTACTATTAGACCTTGAGGCCTGGGCCGCAGCCAGCAACATTATTCAAATTTCATAAACTGGATTTAAAGCTGGCATGAGCACAATAAGCAAACTTCTTGCCCTGAGTCTCCTCATCGAAAAGGCTATTCACAAGACCTTTAAATGATACACCTGCTTTGTTGACCTAAAAGCTGGCTTTAAAATGGTTCAGAGAGAGCACCTTTGGGCAAAGGTAGCTGCTGCTGCGAGAGCGCTTGCGCGTTTTTGCAGTAAAACTGCTGTTTTAAAAACGTTATATATTCTTTTTGTTTGTTTTGGTCATTTTGACCCTTTTTTAAATTGCCCCTTACCTGCACCATAAATTGTGCCCCTTCACCGCTGTTTTGGCGGGTCTGGTCCTGGGGTGGGTGCCTGGTTCGTTTTTGGCGGACATCTTGGAGTGGGGTGAGTGGAGTGAGGCTTTTCCAGCTGACAGCGCTTGAATGCACATGTGACGCCTGGGAACACCTATTTAGGGCGAGTGCCTCCTTCTTTCAGCCACTGACAAGGTAGCTGCTGCTGCGAGAGCGCTTGCACATTTTTGCAGTAAAACTGCTGTTTTAAAAACGTTATATATTCTTTTTGTTTGCTTTGGTCATTTTGACCCTTTTTTAAATTGCCCCTTACCTGCACAATAAATTGTGCCCCTTCACCGCCGTTTTGGCGGGTCTGGTCCTGGGGTGGGTGCCTGGTTTGTTTTTGGCGGACATCTTGGAGTGGGGTGAGTGGAGTGAGGCTTTTCCAGCTGACAGCGCTTGAATGCACATGTGACGCCTGGGAACACCTATTTAAGGCTCCTCCCCTAGCGCAGCGGGATCGCGCAGCGGGCGTGTCCTTGCGTGGCCGGAGTCGTGCCAGAGTCCTGCCCGTCTGCGCCCGTCCGCGCTCGGTTGCACTGGCTTCGCGGCGATATTTACATCAGGTGCATCTCTAACCATGCTTATGTATACCAGGGATAGTCTCCTGGCATTTAACACCTTTCTGCCTCCCTGCGCCGAAGTCCGCGTTGACCCTTTGTGTGGCCCCCATCGCTGTGCTTGTGGCGGCTGGCTGCTCGAAGCCCCTTCCTGTTTGGGGTCTTGTATAGTGCAGCCTGCCATAAGCAGTAAGGTCTCTTTGCGACATCTCACCATCTGGAATTTAAACGTCAGATCGGCGGTCAAGCATTATCAGGATATTGCTGATCTTGTGGACAATGACCCCCCTGACATCTTTTGTCTGACAGAGACATGGCTGCAAGACACCGATTCTACGGTATTGAATCTGGCGTTCCCCGTTGAGTATTCCATCTACACGCTCAACCGCTCTTCGAGAGGGGGTGGCGTCGCTCTTGCTGTTAAATCGTGCTATTCTTGCGCCTGGAGTGTGCAGAACATCACGGGCTGCGAAAGCGCCCTGTTCAAGGTTGTGGTTACTCCGCATTTTACCTTGTCAGGATTGCTGATTTACCGTCCACCTGGTAGCTCAGTGGCATTTCGAGAGGCTCTCCCTGAGGCGGTTAGTTCACTAGCAGTAGGGTCTGCCAATTTTTCTATCATTGGTGACTTGAATCTCCATTTTGACACTTTGTGTCTTTCTTCTGTGGGAGGGATGGTGGCGGACCTTGAGGCCCTTCAATTGTTCCAGCTGGTCTCGGACCCCACTCATAGTGGTGGCCACACTCTGGACCCCTTTTTTTCTAACTTAGAAGGGGTTATAGTGGCCCCCCCTCCCCCTGACCTGGTCAGACCACTCACTCGTGACCATTCACAGTCCTCTTGACGAAGCCCCACTTAAGGTGCCACTGCGAGCCATGCCCAGACGACGCTGGAGCAAATTAAAGGCGGAAGATCTCCACCGCCTTCTCACTGACGACCCACTGGGTGCAGTGGAGAACGTGGAGTCTGGTTATGACCATTTCTGCGGATGGGTAACCAGGGCCCTCGACTCCCTTATCCCGATGGTTTCCGGTAAGTGTGGCTCCCGCGCCCCCAGTCCCAGGTATGATGGCAATCTGAGGGCTCTGAAAAGTGTCTGCAGACGTGCAGAGAGAGACTGGAGGAAGAGGTATGACAGCAGCAAAAAAACCTTGTATATGGCTGCGGTCAAATCTTATCACCGCGCGCTTTGTAGAACCCGGGCTGAATACTACGCTCTGGAGTTTCGCAATAGTGGGAATCCTGTTAAAACCATCTTTAAGGCCCTTAAAGACCTTGTGGCAAGGAAGCCGGCCGGTAACTCCATCAGCTCCAATACTCATTGTGAAGCGCTGGCGGCTTTCTTCCTGGAGAAGGTCCAGACCATATATAGGGCCTTCCCCTCCTCCACTGCACAAACCAGTATGGGGCCTCCCATCCGGTTGGATCAGGTGGTGCTAGACTCTTTCCCCTCTCTCCCTTTGGAGTCTTACACGGCCTTGGCTCTCCGAGTTAAGTCGGGGTCGCCGGACGACCCGCTCAAGCCACCTATGTTCAGAGACCAGGTTTTTGCTCGCCCGGTTTGCGACTTAATCAACACGTCGCTATCATCAGGCCAGGTGCCTTTGAAATGGAAGCATGCGGTAGTAATGCCCATTTTGAAAAAACCATCTCTCGACCCTACAAAATCGGAGAACTACCGCCCGATTTCGCTTCTCCCGTGGCCAGCCAAACTCGCGGAGGCGCATGTCAACACCGCCCTCACTGGTCATCTGTCGCGTGCCAACATTCTGGATGACACCCAGAATGGTTTTCGGGCTGGCCACAGTACGGAGACAGCACTGTTATCTATGGTCGAGCACCTTCGGGTAGTTCTGGATGCAGGTCAAACGGCGGCGCTTGTTTTGTTAGACCTAAGCGCCGCCTTTGACATGGTCTCCCATGAGATTCTCCTGCAACGTCTTGAGGAGATAGGGGTGCTCGGCACTGCACACCAGTGGTTCTGTTCATTTCTCAGGGATCGTTCCTTCTGTGTGGCATCCCCGCCCTACCAGTCCAAATGTCATCCTCTGTCTCTTGGGGTCCCACAGGGTTCCTCACTGAGCCCCACGTTGTTTAACATCTACGTGAGGCCGCTGGCTGAGGTTGTGAAGCTCTGTGGTATGACCATGGTGTCGTACGCAGATGACACCCAGCTAGCGGTCACGATCAGCGGGGACTCTGGGGTGGATGCCCCAAGATTCAGAGAAGGACTCAGGGCGGTGGCTGGTTGGATGACGTCCAACTGTCTCCAACTAAACGCCAAAAAAACTGAGGTGATGATCTTCGGGCAGCGGACGGACCTATGGGGAGATACTTGGTGGCCCTCTGAGCTGGGGCCGACCCCCACTCCGGTTGCGGAGATCAAAAACCTTGGTGTTTGGCTGGACCCTTCCCTCTACTTCGTTGGCCACACCAAAAGGTCGGCGGCTTGCTGCTTCAGCATCCTGCGCAATCTGCGCCCTGCCCTTAAATACTTTGATGCCGCAACTCGTCAATTGGTGGTGCAAGCAACGGTTTTGGCGCGGTTGGACTATGCCAGCTCTCTTTTTATAGGATTAAACCAGGCTGAGTTAACCCGACTTCAAAGAGTGCAGAACGCTGCGGCCAGAGCGATCGTAGGTCTTCCTAGGTTTTGCTCGGCCGGTCCATCTTTGCGAGCCTTGCATTGGTTACCCGTTAGGCAGCGGATCCACTTTAAAGTTTTGTGCCTTTCCTTCAAAATTCTGAAAGGCCTATCACATCCCTTACTGCACCAACTCTTGCGCCCTTACATCCCGGGCCGCACTCTGCGCTCGCTAGACCAAGAATTAGCGGTAGCCCCTCGGTTCAAACTCAGTCGGGTGGGGGGTCGCTCTTTTAAGGTGCGGGCAGCCGCACTCTGGAACGCTCTCCCTTTGAAACTCCGGACCTTTGGTGACCTGCTCTCCTTCCGCAAGGCCGCTAAAACTCATTTATTTTCTGAGCTTTGTTAAATCCTTCACTCCCCATTTTCTTAATAATTATTTCTGTTCCCCAGTTGTGTTGTGTTCGCCACCTTGTCGGTGCGCCGGGACGCTCCTTCGCTGGAGCAGCCGTGCGCAATACAAATAGCACTAACATAACATAACATAACATAACATAACAAAGACGGCAAAGATGCACTACCAAAGCAACTAACTACGAGCCATAGTCAACTTATATTCAGAGACATGGGTTTGAGTCAAACTAGGCAAGGGCAACAGAACAACAGGGAGATCCCCACACACACAGGTCTAAAGCAAGGGTGTGTGCTCACTCCTTGCTTATTTAACATCTGTGTGGCATACCTAGACGAACGGTTATCTGAAGTACAAAGTGATCCACCCAAACTAGCAAAGAGTCCAGTGAGGTGCCTACAATTCGAGGACACCATTGTTTTATGTAGCCAGACCCCAATTGGTCTTCAGCACCTGATAACCAAATGATATTCCTACACATCAGTGCTGGGTTGAGAACTAAACTACAATAAAACAAAGGTAATCTGTTTCTTTGCAAACGCCTGTTTTCAAAGTATCAGATTCAAGTGGAAAGCAGCAGGGAACAGACTAGAGCTGGTCAGATCCTACAAATTATCAGGCGTGGTTCTGGACTCCAGACTAAAGTTTAAAGAGCGTCTAGTTCAAAGAAGGGCTCAGGAAAAATACATTGAATTTTACACAACACACTGTGAACAAAGCTGGGGTGCACGTCCCACTCCCATCTACTTCAAGTATTAGCAGCTAGGTTTCACCCTACACTTACTTACGGTTCTGAACTTTTAAAGAGAAGGGATGCGACCACCCTAAAGCAATTTCAGTCTATCCTGTTCAAATGCATTTTTCGCCTTCACAACACACTTCTCAAACTCAGGTTCAATTGGAATTTGGGTTATTCCACCAAACCCCAGTAAGGATGGCCGCACTTATCAAACTGTGTTGTAAATTGAGATGGACACAACCAGAATCACTGGCTGCCTTGTGCTGGTCCGAAATGAAGAACCAGCCCAAATGCAAAAATGACTGGCCAACGGTGCGCCAACAAGCATTAGCCTCCTTTTAACCTGCCCAAAGCGTGGGCCCTAACCACCACTTCTACTGTGTTTAAAAAAACTGTTAATAAATCAGCCAAATTACAAGCCTGGATACTCGACAAAGCCGAGATAACCCACAATAACAGGGATGGATGGTTCTGCATACCTAAGTAGATTGGGGTCCACAACCCTACCTCATAAGCCATATATCCCCATTGATCCAACATTTTCTGCTAATCCGCCATCAAAAGACCAGGTTCCAGCCTGGAAACAAACCTGGTTGGACCCTTACTGTTGTTTATGGAGCAGTTCCGAGGAGATGATCTTGCATTTTTTTTTGCATCTGCCCCGCTGTTAGCTAGCTGAGACAGAAAGTAATACGACCAGCCCTCTGGGCCCTCCAGATAAGATCCTGCCTCCCGCCATGATGTCTCTTTTGAACAGTCAGTCACTCCAGCTCTTTTGCAGGGCAACAAAATTCCTACTACAAGTTAACAGACTGTTACAAGTGCAGCAGGGACACAGAGTGTGGACTGTGAGTAGGAGCCCAGCACATGGAATGCAATCTCAAGCTCCTGGCATTCAGTTTTCTGCTAAGAAACAACAGCACTGCATCCTAGCAATTATGCGGAGCGTCTGCATCTTAGAGTTTTAACCGGTTTTATATTAATTTTACTTTTTGAACAAAAAACACACTGCAATATTTGAATTTGTGCCTTATTTGTTACAGATTTTTTTTATGTTGTACGTTTTTTTCTTTTTTGTAATGCTTTTAAATAATCAGCAAATAAAGGTCACTTATCTAGTGATATGAGTAATATGGGTATGTAATCTCAACTGTAAGACTATTTTAGTATAGTTGTAATTCAAAGGGTGAGGTCATGAGCATTCCATTTGGTGTACATGTTATGGTTTGTATGGTTGTTGTATGAGGTATGAACTTCGGAGTCAGAGACAGCGACTTTGTAATTTAAAAAATGTTTTCACAACTGTCCAAAAAAAGTTCATTCTATTTGTGTTTTGAATGATAAGTATTGTGCAGATCTGTTTTACACATGGGGGACAAGGTAAAAGAAAAGGAGGTATCAAAAAAGTGATATTATTATGGGGTGGGGCTTTCTTGGATTCACAATGGCCACAATCATCTGGATCTCTGAGCCGCACCCCTCTTTGAATGGCCTTTTGCCCACTCCCAGGCGTTTGCAAAATGTTTTGCCTAGCTTGACTTAAGGGAGAGAAAATGGGCTCTAGTGAATGTCAAAACTGAAGCATGACTGAGGCACTGTGTAGTATGCTGGTCCCCACACACCCTCTGGCTCATAAGCCATCTGTTTAGTGAGAAGTGAGTGGGTGGAATCAAGAGCACTGTTCGCTGTTGAACAATGAGATGCCATTGGCAGATGGGTGAAACATAGAGGAATTTTTAATGTTTGGGTAGGTCCATGGCCCTCTTGTGGTACCCGGTGAAGGTGCTGGAGTAAATGGAGAAGCCCAAGGCTTCTGAGTCTGGCTGCCAGGGACTTCAAAGCCCAAATTTTGGCCTGCAGAAGCATTTTTGAGATCAGCAAAGAGAGTGGCCCCGGGTGAGAGCGTACCCCTGTGATTGACCCTTGCTTGAGTGCAGTGCTGCGATTGTGAGTGGACATCTAATTAGTACTTTTTGACATGCAGAGTGTCTAATTCTATTCAACATTACAATCAAGAAAACAGGTGAGAAAGAGGACTTTTTTAATGCATCAAGTTGGAGAAGCATGGCGAAGCACCTCTGGGGAATCCCAACACAACGCTGACACTGAGTGAGCGAACCCAGCTTCTTTTTATATATTTGTTCTGCGTTTATCTGTTGAGGGAAACTTATCAGGTTGATGTGGCTGCCCAGGCATAAAGCAGAAGTTGGGGAGTTTGGTTAACAGAGTGGTGTTGGATAAGAAGACTTAGTAAGAAGCAGAGGCATCTATGTAAATATTGTAAACTAAAATGACAGAGGCAGTTGATGGTGTTAAATAATTAGAACCCTTTAGAGTGACTGTCTTACAACTAGAAGAAAGCTTTGTGACAACAAGTACTAACCTTCAAATGTTGGGGATTCAAGCGGATTTCATAGGATTCTTCGCTAAATTATATTAAGGAGGTGCTCTCTGGGCTGCATGCAGCATGGTGATCTAGGGATTCTATTGCATGTTTACTATCTCTTTTATAAAACAGTAACATCGACTGAAGGAATCAGTATCACAGTAATGGTGGTAGCACAATCAACAGTGTGGAGAGAAAAAATCTCCGAGTGGCGGTGCAAAAAAAGACCATGCTAATGGGGTAGAGGCGTCTAATTATTTTCCCAGACTTCAACCGAATGACTGTGGCCAGAAGAAGGCCCTATTGGGAATTTTGGAGGAGCTTGTGATAAAAGGTAGTCAGACATCGTAGTGCACAAAGGAAAAATGTTCCAGGTCTCACAGGTTGAGTCAATGAGAGTGTTTCTGGAGAGCCTGGATGATAGCCAAGAGTGTCCAATTCTTTTCAGAGGCTAAGCGGGTTCTGTGTCCCATGAGGGACAGAGTCACTATACTCCCCGTAGTTACTGGGGACCTGGGAATTCTCCCACTGGTGTAGGGGATGGAGGGTTAAACTTTGTATTCTTTTCTGTTGGTTTTCCTGTGTTGTCCCTCCACTGTCTTCGCCTGCCTCATGGCATATTCAGCCAAAGTGTACACATTATTGTTGATATACCAGGGAAATGCTTCCGTATGTAAAGCAGTTGTCTTAGCTTTGTTGTAAGTGATGGAACTTCTAGGATGATTTGGATGACGGTACACCACTATTTGGTAATCGTGGTCCAACATTCAACATTGTTTTGGGACTATTTTGTCCTTATTACTGCTAATAAACAAATATGAACTTCTAAAAGCGAGATTTCTCATTTGAACTACCAAATATTTGCTCTCTACATCAGAAAAAAACACTGAATTGAATTACACCTAACTTCGCATGAAGCTAAAACCTTACCTTTGCTTGGTTTAATTAGTAGTTTTCGAGAAATTATCATTACAAAACTGTGTAAGTGGACTTCAGAGGGTTAAAAAGTTAAAGATGATTGGATGATGTAGATTTTTCTCCCATGGTCCATTTTGAAGCCTATCACAGACACCATTACAGGACGCAGTGCACTGTCCTAAAGTTATGGAAAATTATCTAGAGGTTACATAAGAGGGATGGAAGGTTGAGGCCCCACATCCACATTTCCAAGACTTATGTTGCTTTAGTCGGACCATAGACCAAGAAACCTGCAGTTGTGTAGGGTCCTATTCTTTAGTTCACAGTCTTGGTACTGAGTTTGAGGTCTAGAGGTGCTCTTTTGGATGTGTAGAGTCCACAAACTACCTATTTACATACATACTTACATACACTTACAGCATAGTTAGGCACTGTTTAAAATGCATAAACCAATCAAGGTCCTCATAAAATAGTTCTGTTAGGTATGGGCTGGCATTTGATTCAGTTTTAGTGGGCCGTTCATTATAAACTCAACTTTTTTTAAACCAAGCCTAGTCTGCAGTCTAGAACTTGAGGAAGCAAACTTAACACACTTAATATGTCCATGCACTTCAGGTCATGTCTGTAGACTATGTGTCACGTTGAAGAGCTTTCTGAGTTTTTAATAGGCTAATAGTTCAAGGGACCTTACCTCACATCGAGAAGTGCCTTATCTTCAGAAATAGGTTCTACTGTACAGATCAAACACCAGGAGATAATGGACGAAACAGTAAAACTTTTCAGACACTTACCCCCAGTCACAGATCTGGGTTGAATCCATCATCGTTTTAGCTCACTTTGCCAGCCCAGTTCAGACACAGATATATGCAAATCAGTCTTGACTGTGCCTTATGGGAACAGCCTAGCCCGAACTGCCAAGCCATGTCTTCCCTGGCTGGAAACAAGCCTCCTGGGACCGGGTTCGAGCTAATAGCCCTCATCAGCCAAGCTAGCTTGAATCCAGAGGCAAAGTGAGCAAGGGACCCACGTCTGGGCATACCCTGCCAACTTAGGGCAAACAAAGCAAACACAAGGAGATGATGGACGGAGCGCTGAAACTTTTCAGGCACTCACCCCAGTCACAGATCTGGGTTGAATCCATCATCGTTCTTTAGCTCACTTTGCCACCCCAGTTCAGACACACATATATGCAAATCAGTCTTGACCCTGTGCCTCATGGGAACAGTCCAGCCGAACTGCCAAGCCATGTCTTCAATGGACCGGAAACAAGCATCCTGGGACCGGTTTCGGACTAACAGCCCTCATCAGCCAGGGTAGCTTGAAACCAGTGGCAAAGTGAGCAAGGGACCCACGTCTGGGCATACCCTGACAACCTAGGGCAAACAAAGCAAAAACAAGTAGATGATGAACGGAGAGCTGAAACTTTTCAGACACTTACCCCCAGTCACAGATAGCCGCATTTGTGAAGTGATCATGATAGAGAAACATGAAAAAAAAATTCTTGGACCATCATCTGCTTCTCCAGAAGAATAAACAAGCATTGGTAATTGTTAGAATTGGGGTTCTCTGGTTGGCACAGGTAATTACTTGTGACAAGCAGGGACGCTCTCCTCTAGTCAGGGCAAGGGAATTACTCTATCAAACTAACCCCTGCTCACCCTCTAGGCGGCATGGTGCAAGCAGTCAAGGCTTTTATTTCGGAGGCAATGTAAGTTTAGCAGTTGTGACCACATACAGTAACCCAGTGACAACACTACAATTGGACACCATACAGGTTTTATATAAAAAATTAAGAATACTTTATATACAGTTATCACAAAACCATTAAACGACAAAATGAATCCACAGTACTATTAAGTTTCAAGAGTTCAGGTTAAAAAGGCTTAATTCAAGGTTCTGTGCGAGCCGGTAGCCTTGTCCGGCTACAGCGTTGCTGAAAAGAACACAGAGTCTAACAAATCCAGCGGACCGCGGCGGTCCGGGCCCACTCAAATGTCGACAGACTCAGTCACAGTATCTTTTCCTTGAGGCGGACGGCAGGGATGTGCGAGCCGGTTCCGGGGTTCCTCGCGGTGTAGAAAAAGAAAGCGTTGCAGGTCACAGTGTCCTTCCAGTCGCGGTGCAGGCTACGGCTGGTTGTCTGCGTCGAGACGGAGTCAGTGAGCTCAGAGCTTGCGTTGTTCGAGGCGGACGTTGCTCGTTGCTGTGCTTCCAGGTTTACGGTGCGGCGACAGAGCCGGAGTTCGGGAGCTGGGGTCGGTCAGTCCTGACAGCGGTGCGAGTCGGGCGGTGTGTCGCAAAGCGTTCAAGGCGGTGCCCAACTCCGGTGCGGTCACAGGACTCTAAGTCAGCAGCAGTGACTGCGTCGGTCAGACCAGTTCGATTTGGTGTAGCGAGGTGTTGCACGTCGCGGTGCTCTTCTAGTCACGGTGCAGGCTACGGCTCATTGACGGCGTCAGGACAGAGTCGGTGAGCACAGAGCTTGCATTGTTCGAGGCGGACATTGCTTGGTGCAGTGCGTACAGGACACCGGGCCGGTCGTGAGAGTCTGTCACAGCTCCCTGCCTCTGCAGCCACTTCTTTCCAGCAGCAATTCACAAAGGCTGGTGAAGTCCACTGGTCCTGGGACTTCGGACAGGGGGCTAGCTCTCTTCCAAGCCCTTGGAGATCTTTGCACAAGTTGAAAAGAAAAGTCCACAAAGTCTTTCTCCTCCCTTTGGCAGCAAGGCAACCACTGCAGGCCAATCCCCCAAGCAGCACTTCAGCTTGGGAATAGTCTCTCCTCAGTTTCTTCAGGTTCCTTCTCCTCAGCAGAGGTTTCATCTTGTCAGTTGCAGGAGTGATCTAATTTCATGTGATCAGGGTCCTAATATTTATACCCCAATATCCTTTGTTCTCTGAGGGGAGAGGGGCCTGTGCCCAGTCAAAACCAGTTCTGAAGCACTTTGTTTACCAGACTTCTCCTTTCCTTTCACAGTGCAGGGCAGGCACATCAGACGCCACACAGGAGGTGGAGCCAGCATTGTGGAAGGCAAGTACAGTCCTGGAGCACTTTGTTAACAGTCTTCCTTCGCTTCTTTCAGTGTGTAGGGCAGAGAAATCAGATGCACCACAGAGGGTGGAGCCAGCACTGTGGGGGGCGAGCACAGTCCTATTCAGATCCCAGGTGCAACTCCTCCCTCCCATCTAGATGCAGAACTCCCTATTCACCACTGGGCTGACTCATTTTGTCTCCTGGAATCTCCCAGCCCTGTCACTCAAACACCAGATAAAGGAATACACAACCTCACAGAGGCAGGCTTACATGGTTAGGTAAGCAAATACCTACTTACTAAAAGTGGTTTTGTTAAAACCCACTTTACTAAAAGATGTATTTTATCATTCTGAGTCCAGGCATACTAAACTCTAATTTCTTCCATGTTCTCTGAGTCTGTTAGGATTATAAACATGTAATAATTCTAACAGCCCATTCTGACCTATGGAGAACAGGTAGCCTTGCAATAGTGAAAAACGAAAAATGGCTGTAATTCACTATTAGGACATGCCACACACATCAGGGCTTGTCCTACCTTACACTTACAATGCACCCTGCCCTTGGGTCTACCATAGGGGTGACTAATAAGAAGAAAAGGGAAGGTTTAGGTACTGGCAAGTGGGTGCACTTGCCCAGTCATCATGACAGTACCAGAATGCACGCAGGCTCTGCAATGGCAGACCTTAGACAGGTTTTACAAGGCCGCTTCTGTGTGTGGCACAACCAGTGCTGCAAGCCCACTAGCAGCATTTGGATTTACACGCCATGGGCACACTCAGTGCACTGTACTAGGGCCTGACAAGTAAACCAAACATCCAATCATGGAACCACTAATCAATACATTCATTTACAATAGGGAGAGCATATGCACTTTAGCACTGATCAGCAGTGCTAAAGTGCCCAGAGTCATAAAATAGCCAACAACAGGTCAGAAAAAATATAGGAGGAAGGCAAAAAGTTCAGGCATGACCCTGCAAAAAGGGCCAAGTCCAACAGTAATGCATCAGGTTCGCCTACGTAGAGAATAAAGAGCTGTTTTCATCGATCATCGTCTGGGAGAAGGAAATAGCTCCCTAACAGATAACATGGGAGTGGAGAGGGTGTGGTGCAGTGGCCGGAGCTGCTGACTCCAGAGCTGGGGATCCCTGTTCGAGTCTTGGCAGTGCCAAGCAACATCCTGTGATTCTATGCAAGTCCTTTAATCTATCTTGGTTATAAATTGTTATATAAATATTCTGCAAGAGTAAAAGGCAAAACTTTATCACAATATAGTTGCACAGATGGTAACAGTATTTCGGCGGCAGTAAACTGTAAGAGAATCAGACGAGGAACAAGCATTGGTAAATGCAGGAAAATATGCTACAGTCAATAGAAATAGAGAAAAGGTAAGTGGCACGCACAAGAACCAATAAAAAGTCAGGAAAGAGAGGTGGTGAGAAGTAAGTTCATTTTAAGTTTATGTTAAAAACAATAGATTTCTCAAGCGCTGTGCAGGTGAAACCTAAAAATTATTTGAGTTGATGTGCCAAATTCAGTAGCGCCGCACCCCAACATTTCCAAAATGCAGAGATGCACCGAATTTACAACAATACAGCACTCCCCTATATCTTCCCCAGCGCTGACGCTAAAATTAGCTGCCTATCACCAAAACAGTCACCCTTACACCATACTGCAAGGGTGCCTGCATTGCAGGGAATGATTGCTTATGCACAGGAAGGTGCCCCTTCTGGGTGGTAAATGTATCTTCGGAAAAGGGCTCGATATAATTTCTGTACTTGTTCTGTCAAAAGTCTGTGCCCCGCTAACCAGCTTTGTACAACTCTGTTCGGTGATCACCAGGGACAATTACCAAACCATATCCAACCTGCTGCAAAGAGTTGTCAGGAGAAATGGGAAGAAGAAAGCATGTACAACTGCTATGTTCCAAAATGTGCAAAATTAGGTCCTGGGCTCCGAAGATTGGGAAAATTATTTAAAGGCTGCCATAGTTATAATGATTAAAATATTAGTATAACATTAGGAGGATGGAAAATGTATCAGGTGAGCAATTGTTTTTATAAAAGGAAATTTGATGAAGTAATAAAAAGAGTTGCTACAGTAACATCAAATACCAGTTATGTTTTTCACATCTATTGCATCTGGAGCAAAAAAATGCATAATGTTAGTAAAGTTGATGAACAAATGCCATTTACATTTTTTGAACTGGACATTAAGAACAGAAAAGAGGAGGAGAAAAAGACAACCTATACAAGGGGATTAAAGTATGACCAAGACCCAGGAACGTCGCAGTAATGGGTGGAGGTCTGTGCCTGTTAATCAAACGCTGTACACGGAATAATAATTTCCAAATCTCATATTCTTATGTATGCTTGGTTTGGCAGAATCTGTTGTTTTTATTAGTTCAAATTGTGAAATCATACGCAAGGACAGCTGACACGTGTTTTGCCCGATGGCCAAATGGCCGTGGGCTTTCTCAACAATGTTTCCGGGACCGCAGAGACCATGTTGCTTTATTCTTTCTTTTCGGAATTAGGACCGCTAACTGGAACTTCTGCCTTGAGAAAGCACATGGCCAATGGCCATCGGGCAAAACACGTGTTGGCTGTCCTTTCATATGATTTCACAATTTGAACTAGTAAAAACAACACATTCTGCCAAACCAAGCACATAAGAATATGAGATTTGGAAATTATTATTCTGTGTACAGCGTTTGATTAACATGTACAGACCTCCACCCATAACAGCAATTTTCTTAATTCTAATGGCTCTTGAGTGTAGCCATTTGTAAGGTGCCTGCTAGCCTAAACATTGGGTCCTGAATACTGTGGCGTGAATCCTAGACTCATCCACCCATCTCAGCAAATTACAAGACACAGGAAAGGTCAGGACCAGTAGAAGCTCATGTGACAGGAAATGTGGTTATGTACTGGTGAACCTGGTCCTTTTTGCTGGGTTATCCCCAAACTGTTTGCCTTCCTTCTCTTATTTTTCTGACCTTCTTTTTGTTAGCTTCATAACTCTTGGCCCTTTAGCACTGCTAACCAGTGCTAAAATGCATATGCTCTCTACTCCTAAAACATAGTATGATTGGTTTCTCCATGATTGGCATATATGATTTACTAATTAGTGCCTAGTAAAGTGTGCCACATGTGCCCAAGGCTTATATATCAAATGCTACTAGTGGGCCTGCAGCACTGATTGTGCCACCCTTATCAATAGCCTTACAAACCTGAAGAAGAGTTGCAGTGCTGCCAGAAGGGACTGCCAGTTTGCTGCTTGCTTTGCTGTGTTGGGCTCGTGCTTCTTGCCTGAGAGTGGGAGGACTGGACTTTGCTCTCTACATCCTTCTTTTCTAAAGGTTCTCCAAGGGCTTGTTGGGCTTGCCTCCTGGTGAAAGTCTCAGGGATATCAAATATTTCTCCTGCATCTTGCCACCAGCACATGGACTCCTCTGCTGTGAGTCCTGCTACGCCAAGTGGTGCCAAATCTAGAATGGGGCCCTTGGAAGTGAGTGTTTGTGCTGCAACCCAAGAAATCAACGCATCAACTCCAAAGAATACTTTCGGAATTGGCGCATCCCTGGGAAACTGACACGTTGGCACTGCCTCCACCGAAGCCATGGCCCCTGCTCGCTGAGTATGCAACACATCGACCTCGACTTACAACACAGCCCTGACCTTTCTGATGCATCGCATCTGTCTGCATCAAAGCTGTGGTCACCACTCTCAAAGTGCATGACTCAACGTCCTCGACTTTCAACACAGTCTCGACTTTACCGCAGTGCCTCCGAAGCACCCCCCGCTGCGTAGGTCTCAGACACCACTTCACCAACATCTGGTGTGCTCGGTCCCAACTCCTAGCCATTCCCAGCCTGGCTTCTACTCAATGCATCACCTTCAACGTAGCAGTTCAACATTGACGCCTTGGAATCGATGCACAATGCTCTTAATATCAACACATCCACGACTTAGCCCATCTTAAGAAACCGGACCACCACCATCAAAATAGTGATGCATCACCTCCTTCGCGCAATACATCATCCCGAGCCCTAACGCCTCAACAACCCTACACCGCCTCCAGGAACCGATGCATCACCTGCATCTGCGATGCCTAACTTCCACTACACAATGCATTGTCCCTGAGTGCGACGCATCCAAGGTGCTGTCAGTTGGTTTGCATAACTCCTACATCCAGCCTGTGCTCCATCATGGTCGGACTGAACTTTTGGATAGCCCCAGTCAACCGCAACCAGATAGCCCCAGTTGGAGCTATTGAGTTCTAAGCACTGCATTCTGATTTAATCTTGCAAAATTCCTATCTTGACTTGTGTATGTTGGATTTTTGCTGTTTTGGTCTTGTTTTACTCAGATAAATAGTGGCTATTTTTCCACAATGGTGTGGAGTACTTTTGTGGTATTTTCACTGTGGTACTGTGTGTTTGCACAAATACTTTGCACATTGCCTCTTTAATTTAGCCTGACTGCTCTGTGCCAAGGTATCAGAGGGTGAGCACAAGTAACGTTTTAGTGTGTACTACACTTACCCTGACTAAGATTGTGATTCCTCCTTGGACATGGTGCATACCTCTGCCAACCAGAAACCCAATTTCTAACATGTACTTGCTCTTCAAGACATAATAGCACAACCGAAAATTATTCACAATGAAAACAACACTGTAGCAGTCGATTTGCTGGTAAACAATTATCTGATCATCCAACAAAATGTTTGAAGAGAGGCATAAGGTTTTGTCCTAGCACATACTGCCACTTTGGTCTGTTTAGGATTGATCTGCAGTACATTGAAATGTATTTATTTTTTTGAGCAGAAGAGGAGGGTTCAACTAGATTACCAAACATACAAGCTATACAAGATGCTGAATGCATAAATGTGCTGCTGTCTAATACTGAAATTACCAAAGAAACACAGTCAACTGCACATCTATTGGACCTTACCAGTGATCTTACACAAGACAGTGACTTAAAAAGCAAACCAAGGTTTAATCCCTCTGTCATATCTAATAACAGTATACACTTATTCAAAATGGAAGCCAGATTTAAAAGTGGCCAATAAAGGGCAACATGACCAAATCTTAGAGAATAGCCAAGGAAGAGATTTAAAATGAATATTCCATCATCATTCCCCATATAGATTTGAGATTCATGATTGGTATGAGTCATGTTGCCTTCTTGTAAGAAGGACTACTTAAACCTACTAGACAGTACAATGAATGTAATAGGTTACCTGCCATTGGGGCTCGGCTCATCATTCAGCAAGATGATAGTATATCTCAAGCTCTGACTAACTGCTTATGCTTGCACCAGACTACTTACTGTACTTCAGTTGTGCTGGCCCTGAAAAAAAGGGAGAAGCCCTGAGACATTACTCCAGGCAGTAAGATGAACCTCCACTCATTGCCGGGTCATGGAAGCCTGCCCTGGGGACATAGCCAGATCAAACTCTAGCTGCATCCAGTATGTGTGGTCTATGGTGTGATAACTTGTACACCTTACAAATCTAGGCTACCACTCAGGAACTGGCTTCTTACATAGACTGGAGCTGCTATGCTTACCCCGTTGGCCCTAGAAGTCCTTCATCCAGGAGAAGCACTGCCCTTAGGACCCAGCAGATATGAGTACTAGACGCTGTCTTAGGTGTCACTTGGGGATGAAATGGGAAATGGAAGTATTTACCCTAAACTCCAAGGAGAGGTGTGCAGGCTCCAAAGCAGCCCGGACCCCTTTGCTCTGGCCCGACCCTCAGCCTAGGCACAAAGCACATGAAATGCTTCCCCTTGCCAGGTTACAACTTCCCCTTCTCTCTCCCACGCTCCCAATCCCCTTTGCTCTGCCGTTTTCAGAACAATTTTTAGACACTGGTGCTTCCATCAATGTCAAACCACTGAAGTCAAAGGGGATCTGAAAAATCCAGCCATCATACAAAGAATAATAGTCTCATGTGAACCACACCCACTCAGCAGGAGAGCAGCAGTAGTATTTAGCTGGTGTTGCGTTTAGGAGCACACTCACAAATATATTACTAAAGCATGGTGTGGTAGCCACTGTCATTTACAGACAGTGTATCTTCAATTGAAATGACAACGTAATTTTTCAAAGACGTACAGTTTTCCTGGTAAAACTTTATCGCACCCATATAGTAATGTGTGAAAATTAAATGTGTTGGAAGAAAATTACATCGTAAAGCCGGTGCTTTCACTCCAGCGAGACTGTTCCATAGTTCACTTTACGAAATCCTCAGACTTTGCAGTCACAGAAAGAATAATAAACAACAGTCTCCATGCTAGAAGAATAGCAACAATATGTCAGAAGACTAGAATGACACTTGACCTTGTCTTTAAACACACTGTAAATGTGACAAGATTAAAACAAAATGTAAAGCAATATTTAATTCTCATTCACGTTCGAAACTACAGCATGGGTTTTTTGCGGTTGCTGCAGAACCCCGCACCCTTACTTCCAGCGCATGTGCCCTCCCTGCCCCACACAGCAACCCTAAATGAAATTTACCGGTACACCTGCTCTGAGCACGTGGTAAATCCCACGGAACCGAGAATTCCATTCCGAATACTTCCCAGAAAAACAGTTCGGCACTGTTATTCCCCATTATGTGGGGGCTTAACTTTTAAGTGAATGAATTTCATGCGGAGAAAAAGACCAGTGTCGGTAATTGCAACCACCTGGAATCCTCTGTCTTTGCTGGAATTCCGCATTCTTTTGCAGTCATCAAAATATGCTGTGCGTCGCGACGTTCTAGTTAAAAACTGATTAATTGCACTCCATATTTGAACATTACTGTCAAAGACAGTTTTTCACTGTATCTCCTGTGAGCGCAAGACTGTTAGCTAAGCGTCAACAATTCATCACATCAGCTGCAGCAATTTACATTTCCTATAAATTAGGGTACAGCTATTCCCACCCCATTAACCAAATGACGCTGAAATATAAGATAGATAATGTGGAAATATGCCTCTTCCGTATGTGCTTACCGTATTATACAAGCTTAAGATTGTCTGCGAAAAGCAATTTAGTCCCATCAAGAAGTCAAAATGTTAAAAACATAGATTAGCGTTGTGTCTAGGACGAGACTAATCATGGTCTAACGAAATGGCGGGTCCCCGGATACAGCAAACAAGCACAAAGTCACGATTCCTTCCACTGCACCGCAAAGCTGGAAATGAAACCCGCTGGAGTGAAGGGCTCTTCGGGGGCCGAGGGAGATGGCGGGCGGCAAAGGGCATGTAATGAGAACACCACTTCAAACAGAGCTTCTCCCCGTGCGACGGCCATCTTATTACAAATAGCTGTCTAACTTCCCGCTTCAACGTCTCAGCGCGTGACAGATAAGTGATCCGACTGTCTGGGTGTACGTACAATCGGATGAAAGGCGTGTACCCGACTGCTCGAAAAGTGGGGGAACAGCTACCTCTCTACAGAGGAAGAAAAGCGTTACATTCGAATCTACACTTGTTCAAAATGGACATTTTCACATACCTAATAGCAAGCACACAAGAATCATCATAATCATGTTCACCAATGCCTCTATTTAAAGAATTACTTTCCTTTCCTTTTCTAAATGTAGTCACAAGAACTGCTAACCAGAGCAGGACTCCATCAATGTTAAAGTCTCCTATATCCATTTTCCTCTATTAGGACTAAGCGTTTTGGTAGGCCAGGCGAGTCCCTTGCTTGAGAACATAGGGAGTGGGCCAGTTTGTCTAAGACATTCAAAGGCGGCCACATCCTAACAAGGCAAAACTTCTAAATCCCACACTCTGCTTGAAAGCTTGCAAGTTGATTGCAGCTTACCCCTAACGTGGTTGATTCAAGTTGATTGCAGCTTACCCCTAACGTGGTTGATTCAAGTTGATTGCAGCTTACCCATAACTTGGTTGATAACAGTTGCACCTACAATCCCAGCACCAGGGATAAGACATTCGGTCTCCAGAATGCACAGAGTGGCTAAAACTGTTAAGAGAAAATTCTGCTCTCTGGGACAGAATGTTCTAATAGCCTTAGAGCACTCTGTAGCGGGTTCTACCGGCTATTAAAGGTCCGCTCTCTTGTTAATGCTGGAACGAGCCTTTAATAGACGGAAGAGCCCGCTACGGCTGGCTCTAAGGCTATAGGAGGTACCTGTAGGTTCATTTAGAATTTGGCAGAATGTCTGCATTGCTGGAAAGTGGCACAGCTTCTGCCCGCCAAACTAATATTTTCCTCCAATTTATTTAGAGTCGAGGGAGTGTTGTGTTTATGCTAGCAGCCTCTCTGCTGGCTCTGCTAGTATATACCTATTACGTGGTGGCCCATCCACAGCAGTGTAAAGTAAATCATGGGAACTGACCATCTAGGCTAAATATTCCCACACAACATTATCTCGTGGCGCCGACTACTAACAATTGAGAGATACATACTGTAGTAGGTCTGGCATAGCCAATTGGAGGAACCTCATATTGGACTCCAATTTAAATGCCTCCTATCCTGGGTTGATTAGTGTGTCCTGACGTTGAATATTTGACAATCAGAGCCAAGCAATTGCTATTAAAGAGTGGGTCACACCATTATTTGAATTTCTAAGGAGAACATGTACCATAGTGTTACTCAATCCCAATTGCAAAATACCAGAGGATACTAGCAAATAGAGTACCTGAAATAACCACAGGAGAATATAATGACAAATGGCATAGTCCTGATGAGATCCATACATCTGTGTTTGTATTGTGATTATTTACACACTCTGGCATTATTCTTAACAATTTTCCAGGATTTCCCCCGTGTAAAACTGGATATGCAACCTCTTGCGATTTCATGACAATTTGTAAAGATTCTCAACATCATGAGTTCTGCAGTGTCTGAACTTTGCCTACATATTTGTTTACCTTAATAAATACACTAAGCATTTTTTTTAAAGAGTGGCATTATTTGTATTTGTCGACACATTGAATGAGGCATATAACAGTGGTACTAGTAATTCATTCACACACACAAACACCATATGTTAACCTTTAAATGAATCCCATAGGACACAAGTGTGCATTTTATCTGTCTGCCACAGAGTTGACAAGGTGACAGTCGTCCTGTACTATTTAGGATGGGGCGGCTGTCGCTCATTTCCCAACCCAGAGCAATCATGCAAAGCATGGCATCCCAGGTAAAGAAAATGCAAGATGAGCCATACATGCAGGGAGGACCTCTCTGTGCATCAAAGTCATTGCTATTTGCTTCAAAGAAAACACTCACAATTTGGTAGCTTGTTTCTTGAAAACATTTTGTAAAGTGGGTGCAAATATATAACACTGCCTTGGCAGAGTATTATTTTTTTCAGCAAAGCCACTTCAGTGGCAGAGCCGTTGACGGCACAGAGATCTATGTCTGTCTGATGGGTTCTCAAATTATTGTGGGTGGTCCTCCACCAGAGGGGTGGAGGCAATAGCTTCCACTGACTTGGGCTGCTGGCAAGCCGCCCTCTCTAAAGTAATTGAGGGACCTGATCTTTTGACCCTTTTGAGAGGAGCAGGAGGTATGCTGTGTGTAAGTTGCCTAGAGTGCCAGAGATAATGTATTTATTTCAGTTGCTTCAATGTATCCACACTCAATCCTGCCAGTAAAGATTGGGCGAGCTTTAGTGTTTATTCATTTTAAAACTTTGTCATCATTTGTATGATTTGAGTGCTACACATTTTTACAGCAATTGGGAAGTTTTATTGACCCTTAATGATGTAGCTGTATTTAATAAATCAAATAATTTAATACTTATGAACATGACAGACAAGGGGTAGACAATCAGGGTACTTGCTGAGGGGGGGGGGGGGGTGAAACCCTACTCCAGCAGCAACCACAATTCTTGTCAGGGCGAAACAAAAGCAAAACCTAAATTAACCTGTGCTCAACCCTCTGGTAGCTGGGCACAAAAGCAGTCAGGCTTAACTTAGAGGCAATGCATAAATTATTTATGCAGTGCTTCAGCAGTAATGAAGTGAAAACACAAAAAAAGAGAAATCACACCATTTTAGAAAAATCAAGTATATATTAACATATTATGTAACACCAAAATGACAAAATCTATCAGTAGAACCGGAGATATGCAGTTTTAAAGATTTCGGTAAAAATAGTGCTTAAAAGCACACAACGCTGTATCTGGTTGTACATGATTGGGACAAAGTCACAAGTTCAGGCAGACCACAACTGAGTTTGGGCCGGATACAGGGACTAAGTTAGGCCCACTGAACAAAGTATATTAAATCCTGGTTGCAGAGAATTGCAATGTCCTGCATAGAGGATGTGCCATGCAGTGGAAGTTCCTAAGAGCTGTGGTGCTGTGATACAAGGTCCTACATCGAGAATAAATCATTAGAGGCAGTACTGAGGAGCTGTGGGACTGTGAAGCGAGGTCCTGCATCGAGAATGCTTCTCCAGTGCCGGTTCTAAGTAGCTGCAGGGCTGCAATGCGAGGTGCTGCATCACGGATGCATCACGTGATGGCGGTTCCTAGGAGCTGCACGGTTCTGCATCAGGCATATGCCACAAAGCAGCAGTTCTGATGCAAAGCTGCGAGGAGATGCGTTGCACTGCATCTGTTCTTCCAGGACCACAGTTGGGCCGCCAGATCACCTTCACGCCCACTTCCAAGGATCCAGTTGGTGTGGCACCACTTTAGGGTTACAAATCGCAGCAGGCCTAAGCCCATGTACAGGGTTCAAGGTGGTGGGATACTTTTCTGTCCCAGAAGCTCTGATCAGGAGACCAACCAACTAGCCCTTGGAGTCACTCTGCTGGTCCTGCATTCAAGATGCAGGTCCAATTCCTACTTAGGCAACTGAGTAGCAGGGCAGCAATGTAGCAGTCCTCTTGCAGCAGAGCAGCATAGCAGTCATTCTTCTGAGACTTCCATAGGTCCAGATGTTCAATGAAGAATTGGATGTGAGGGTCCAATATGTATACTTGGTGCCATATTTGAAGTGGGAGAAGCTTCTAGAGTTCTCCCCCTACACAAGTGTCTGAAATGTTTTGCCTCCCTGCCCTAGCCCCAGCTTGTCTGGGGGCACAATAGACGACTGTAAACCCTTTGTGAGTGTGCTGCGGCAGACTCTTTGTGTAAGAGTGGTAGGTGACACTCTTCAACAAAGCAGAGATGGCCCATGCTACCAACACCTATTCCCCCTTTGTCTCACTGTCTGGGAGTAATGCACAACGACCAACTGCCAGCTACACCTAGTCATGAGACCCAGGTTACAGGCTGCAGGCACCAAATGTTTGGGACACGATAATCCAACTTTACAATTACAGAGAGTTTAAATTACAATTCTTTAGAGACCAAACTCGATTCTCTCACCTGCTCTCATCTGAAAGTTGTTTACAAAGAATCTCCTTTTCCGATTCCGTCAGGTTGCATAGCTCGTCTTTTTAATTGAATCAATTGAATCAATATTTTCGCTTTTCTCTTACTCGTTCTTCGTTATTTTAACAATTATAATTTGTTTCTTCACTTGTATTATCAATTCATTTTACTCAATTATTCGGTGAACGGAATTATTTCACAAAAGCTCAGGAGTCCAATGTGGGTTCCACATCCCATAATGTTTATTAAAACGGCCCAATGCATTTCGGAAAAAGCTTTTCCTTCTTCAGGGGTATCTACAAATGTAAAAAATCAATTTTAACTGACCGGTTCACTTCTGTTAAATGCTTCGTTACAAACATCAATCATTTTAAAACTATAACCAATTATGACATTACTTGTTCTCATATTTCTACACTTTCCCTCTTACATTTCATCTTTGATATTCTGTGCTTTCTAACCCCGCAATTCTCTCTCTCTCTGTGTCATACGACCTTTAGTGCTATTTTACGCTTACCATGGTGAATGGGTCCCCAGGGTGCTTAAAATCACGTCTTACTTCATTCTTTCATAGCGTTTCCACACGCCTTCGATGCAAATAATAGTTTCTCACTTCGTGAAACTATTATTTGCATCTAAAGGTCGTATAACACAGAGAGAGAGAGAGAATTGCGGGGTTAGAAAGCACAGAATATAAAAGATGAAATGTAAGAGGGAAAGTGTAGAAATATGAGAACAAGTAATGTCATAATTGGTTATAGTTTTAAAATGATTGATGTTTGTAACGAAGCATTTAACAGAAGTGAACCGGTCAGTTAAAATTGATTTTTTACATTTGTAGATGCCCCTGAAGAAGGAAAAGCTTTTTCCGAAATGCATTGGGCCGTTTTAATAAACATTATGGGATGTGGAACCCACATTGGACTCCTGAGCTTTTGTGAAATAATTCCGTTCACCGAATAATTGAGTAAAATGAATTGATAATACAAGTGAAGAAACGAATTATAATAGTTAAAATAACGAAGAACGAGTAAGAGAAAAGCGAAAATATTGATTCAATTGATGTAATTAAAAAGACGAGCTGTGCAACCTGACGGAATCGGAAAAGGAGATTCTTTGTAAACGACATTTCTACTCAGCGCACCGAGACGAAGCGCATAGCAGGTGAATGCACGCTGCGAAAGAACAACACAGATAAACATGGATGAAACTCAGACGACTAGGAGTGCATCTCTTTCCTTGAACTGAATAGTACTATTACCAATCGTCTCGCACGGAGATCGCACCCAACATGACATTGTGTTAAACACAACATATAGAAGGAAAATGAAATGAAAAAATTGTGAAAAACAACATCAGCAAGAACGACGAGCACGGGACCTGGGTTCCCCTCCATGCGGGAATATTAAAAACTGACATCGAGAAAATCGAACTGATAATCAGACTATGACTTACATAGTAATTCGTTCTCAAAAGTATTTAGAGAAGGGTGAATATTGTATATAGCAAAACATTGTACCTTTTAAACGGTATTCTGGGAAATGTAGTGTCATGATGTGGAAGCGACCGATGAATGATTACCTTAGTCCTCTGTTAATGTCTATGCGAAGGTAGGAGGTGCACACATGAAAGGAATTCATTACCTTGCAACGTTGAATATGGGTGGGGCCACTTTAGAAAAGAATCTCGTAGTGAGAAACTATTATTTGCATCGAAGGAGTGTGAAAACGCTATGAAAGAATGAAGTAAGACGTGATTTTAAGCACCCTGGGGACCCATTCACCATGGTAAGCGTAAAATAGCACTAAAGGTCGTATAACACAGAGAGAGAGAGAATTGCGGGGTTAGCAAGCACAGAATATCAAAGATGAAATGTAAGAGGGAAAGTGTAGAAATATGAGAACAAGTAATGTCATAATTGGTTATAGTTTTAAAATGACTGATGTTTGTAACGAAACATTTAACAGAAGTGAACCGGTCAGTTAAAATTGATTTTTTACATTTGTAGATGCCCCTGAAGAAGGAAAAGCTTTTTCCGAAATGCTTTGGGCCGTTTTAATAAACATTATTGGATGTGGAACCCACATTGGACTCCTGAGCTTTTGTGAAATGATTCTGTTCACCGAATAATTGAGTAAAATGAATTGATAATACAAGTGAAGAAACAAATTATAATAGTTAAAATAACGAAGAACGAGTAAGAGAAAAGCGAAAATATTGATTCAATTGATTCAATTAAAAAGACGAGCTGTGCAACCTGACGGAATCGGAAAAGGAGATTCTTTGTAAATGACATTTCTACTCAGCGCACCGAGACGAAGCGCATAGCAGGTGAATGCACGCTGCGAAAGAACAACACAGATAAACATGGATGAAACTCAGACGACTAGGAGTGCATCTCTTTCCTTGAACTGAATAGTACTCATCTGAAAGTTATCACTTATTAAATGTACTGTTATCCTATGAGAGAAGCAGAGTTCACAGTAGTGAAAAACACATTGAGGAGTTTTTCACTATCAGGACATGCAAAACCCAAAAGTATATGTGCTACTTTTTAAATACAATGCACCATGCCCTATGGCCTGTTTAAAGCCTACCCTACAGGTGACTTATATGCATTAAAAAAGGGGTTTCGGCCTGGCAAAAGTGCTATTTTGCCAGGTCGAAATGGCATTTTAAAACTGCACACACAGGTTGCAATTACAGGCCTGCAACATGTTTAAAAGGCTACTTAAATGGGTGGCACAATGAGTGCTGCAGGCCACTAGTAGCTTTTAATTTATAGGCCCTGGGTACATTGAGTACCACTATACAAGAGACTTACAAGTAAATCAAATATGGCAATTGTGTGTAAGTCAATTCTGCCAAGTTTTAAGGGACCGAACACAAGTACTTTAGCACTGGTTAGCAGTGGTAAAGTGTCCTACACCAGCAAAAAAAAAAATCGGCAAAAACAGGAAGATTGAAGATAAAATGTTGGAGGAAAACCATATTAGGGATGTCCATTTCAAAACATGGGGTTTATGTTTTTAAACACAGTTGTTTACTACTTCTACCTGTCTGTGCAATAAGAAAATGTGCACTTGTGCTTTGGAATGTGACCACCACTGGACGAAGAAAAAGATGGCTTGGTTCGCCTTCTCAATACCCCCATAGAAATGTATATTGAGAATATATCCAGTAGTTGGTTTATCGCTCAGTATACTTGGGCAACATTATATATGTAACCAACACCATCCGAGTACTTTCCCGTATCTGGGAGGGGGTATTTCTTATACTCCCTGTCAGAGGAGTTAAATCCAAATTTAATTCAGTAAGAATTGAGCCTATGTAAGCCAAGACTTCAAAGCAGGCCTTCAATATCATTTAAATCTACTTTTGATGTGTAAGGTTAAGGGCCTATTGACCCTCACTTGAACCATTGGATTCTCTCTACGGGTCCACCATGTCTTGTTGTCAGACCAATCGTACTTATGTCTCCTTCATGGTTCCTGAATGGTTACCACAAGGTCTAACGGTCACTCATCTAGGGTTCGCACCTGCCACCGGCTCAAGCAAAGGCACATCATAGATTTTTCCCTGAGCAGCAAGCAGACGACCATCAGACAGCTCAGATGGCAATAAACAAACCCTCACTCATGATCAGCCACGCTTACATAACAATCTGTAACATGCAAAACATTGTAGAAAGCCTGGGTAAATTATCTTATGGTTAGGAGTAGGGGGCGAATAAAACTTTGCCTGAGAGCCAGTGAAGTAGGGAATTTTTTCTGTCCTTGGAAGCCGGACATTTATTCTGAATTCTTCAATACACACTTTTTCTCTACCATAACCATCTTCCTTGCAGACGGATGTGCCACCCAAGATGGATGAGACTTCCAACTGCAGGGAATTTATTTTCCCTGCTGTGACTCAGGGCTCCCCATAGCTCTGGGAGGAAGAAGGGAAACACAATAGTTGTAGCTCAGCAATGACTGATTCTCAGTCCCAAAGCAATCCGTCTCGAGCTGCGACATCCGGCAGAGGTGCATCAGATATGCACGTCTGGGGAGTCAGGGCTCTGGTGGACTGCTGCCAAGTGGTGTGCTCACAGTCCTGGGAGACGAGTGGATGTGCTCATAGTGCTGATAGAAAAAAAGGAGTGTTGTGTTCTGTTTTTTTTTTAAACCGTAGCAGCGTCGCCCTTTGTGAAGTGGGCAAGTTTTCTTAAACATTATGCTAAATCTCTAAATGTCCGCTCTCACAATTTGGCACACCCCTAGGAGAATAGTCAAGCTTCTGTGAATAGAGGCTCCCAGAATACACACAGTACAACCATTTCTCACAACAAAGTACAGCAAGTGAGAGTGCATGTTCATTATTTCGCTACTGGTTACTGTTCATGAGCGATTTTCTGAAAGCTCTTGACAAAGATTTATTTGTGCTTTTCCGGCAATTAATTACAACTTAAACTCTGCAAAAGATGTCTTAGTATAGCCATCAAACTTGGCCTCAAGCCTGCTTTGGTAAAATATTGAAATACTATTGATTTGGACGAATGGTTTTTGTTAAAACTAACAAAAATATGTTACATCTACAGACAGTCCTAATATATGCATTGTCTGCAATAAAACGCTTACAATTGGAGTATTAACACCATAGATATACTATAAATATTTAATTGTCTAAAAATACCACTCGTCAGTCAAATATGGGTTAAAACTGAACTATAGCATTTAATTTTTAAGGACTTGCATCAAGAGATGTTATTCTTCACTCAAGTAAATGATTTATACATTAGACATACAGGTTTAAATAAAAACTCCCAAAAGGACAAGAAATGCGAATGTCAATGAAAATGAGAAACATGTTTGCAGTTTCATATTCACAAAACTGACAAAATCAAAGGTCACATGGGCCCCCATTCCATGCTTTTCAAAGAAGTTCACTTATTGTAAGCACAATGTAACAAATTCGAATCGATATTTTTGTAGATATTACACTCACGAGACATCATTGAGTGCCTTAAAATGATAATATTTCAAGAAGTTGGCCCAAGATCTCTTATTACTGAAATCTTTAAGTTCATGCTCTCTGTCTCTCATCTTCATAGATATCTTTAAAATAATAATTCAGGTTGTCACCATCCACCTTCCAAAGCCAGTCTATTCAATTCTAAGAAGACATGCGCTCAAGTCATCCCCATCAACTCTCCAAACGCTACAGATCCTCCCAAACCAATGTTATGTTATGTTGCTTTATGTTATGGGGTTTTATAGAGCGCATAGCTGCCCCAACAACGGGGCTTCCCATCTCTGGACCTCCCAAATAAAGAACTGACTCTATCAGCTTCATAGAGGGAAAAGACAGGCAATTTAGGTAGAAAAAATGCATGCCTTCAAAGATTTGCTGAAGTACAGATGCTTTTCAGTGTTCCTGATGGAAAGAGGAAGAGCATTCCAAAGAACAGGAGCTTTGGCAGGAAATGAGCGGCCTCCAGCTTGCGCCTTCCAGACTATGGGAATGTGGCCAAGTCAAGAAGTTAAGATCAGCTGAACAAAGGGGCTGGGAGGGTCTGTAACAAGAGAAGAGACTGGATAGAATGGGAGCCCTAGTGAGTATAAGATCTTATGAGCCATACACAAGGTCTTGAAGTGGATGCTCTTTTCCACTGAAAGTCAATGTATTCAATGTTAAGTAAAGTTGCGTCCAGGTCGCCACCATCAACCCTTTCAAACTCCTCTATTCAGCGATTAGAAGACATGTGTCCAGGTCGCCAACATCAACCCTCGCAAGCCGATCCATTCAATGGTAAGAAGGCATGTATCCTATGCATAAAGACATCTGCCACCAGTCACTATGACAGAATACAGGAAGGCATTCATAAACTCTTACTACAGAATAAAGGCTGGCATTTTGGATGACTTATAGTTTCTCCGTCCATGTCTCACTCTCGTCCCTCACCTGGTTCCCATTTGGACAATACAATGTGTTACGAATACTATTGTTACCACTATGCCTTACTTCATGGATGAATGTATCATCTTGATGGATCTCCCTTGGGAGTGACAGCAGCGCCCTACAAGTGCCAAATTCAATTAAATTCAGTTCTCCTCTCCAGTCTCTACATGATTATACTGAGCAGATGTTCTAATTACCATATCCTGCACAGGACCAGGATTGATGATGAAGTGGTTTCCAAAAGTTTTCTATGGGTTCTGCATGTAAAGGGTGTGCCATTGATATCTCACATCTCTTCCCTCCATCGCACTGTTAAGAGTTGCAACCCAAGATAAGAGGAAAGAACACCACCCTGGCCGACCAACACTTAAAGTCTTCCAATATGGATTTTATTTGAATGTACAAAGCCATTTCCATTAAGTATTCCCCCGTAGTGCAGCATGATACCCATAGAAGAATGTATGATGTTACAACGCATACATTTACAACGCATGCCTTTACAACACAGTTTTTACATTGCAACATCCTTTACAATGCATACATTTATATTGCATACCACTACAACAATTTATTTTAAACTACACTTACAACGCATTCCATTACATTGCATTATACCTTTACAACGCATACCATTACATTGCATTGCATTTAAGGTAAGTGTTGGATAGTGTAGGAGTAAAAATTAGTATTCTAACTCCAGGGGATGCGACAGTAGGGTAAGTGTTGGATAGTGTAGGGGTACTATGCTTTGCAATGGTATGTGTTGTCATGACATGCAATGTAATGCCTGTGTTGTAGTGACATGTGATGTAGTGTCATGCGTTGTAGTGACATGCAATGTAATGGATGTGTTGTAGTGACATGTGTTGTAAAGGATGTTGCGATGTAATGACTGTGTTGTAAATGTAGTGCGATGTAATGGTTGCATTGTAAAGGTTGTTTCCCCCATAGAATAATGCACCGCAGAACTTTGACAGTGTATGAAGTGCTATACAGACAAAATTACAATTTGCATATATATGTTCGCCATAATCAAGGTCGCAAGTGCCATGAAGTTCTACGAATTAGACTTTAAATTACGATTTCATTGTGTTTTTTACCCATGCTTCTTTCACTTATCATGGTGCTTTGCGTTTGGGTAATAAAACCTGCAGCAACAATTCGGATCGGAACGCCATAAAATTAGACAATGTCAACAAACCAATCATTACGGTGATAAAACTGATGTACAATATGTCTAAATTTGTCCACGTTGTTTCACTTACCTCAAGGGTCGAGTACACAGTGCTCACTGCAACCTTTACCTCTCCATCTGACAGCTCTTTCAGGTCTTTTAAAATGGCGTCCTCAAAGCAGAGACCTGTTGGTGAAGCAGATATTTAATTAAGGGACCAGTGGATGTTCCGCTGGTTATACTTTTAAATCGTCAGCCAATACTTAAGGGACGCATTTTCAACAAGTAAGGTGACTTTCTAGTGGCCAGCCTATGCATAAATGAAAATCTACAGTTCACGAATGTTGTCCTTTGGAATAGTTTATAGTATAATATGAAGTATGAATCTAGTTCAGACAAAGGATAATTTGTATTATTTTGAAAAGATTATTGCTTTCTTGATTGTTTTTAACAAGAAAGTCCAGACATGCCTTATATTCAACCAGGCATTTTCCCAGTGAGCTGGGGACCTTTGGAAGCCTGTTTTGAAACCCCAGGGGTGCCTCTGTCACTGCCCATAGAACACCAAGGTTAACTACAGCAGGCATAGGGAGGCTTCAAGAGTGTGATAAAGGGGGAAGGTAGAGAGGAAGTGATCAGAGATGGAGAAGAGAGAGAGGAGAGGAGAGAGAGAGGGTGGACGGATGGATCGATCGAATGAGAACAAAAGCACGAGGAGAGGAAGGCAGCAGGACTGGTTTGAACCTTTTTGCTTGGGGAGTTTTTGGTTCCCCAGACTGGCCGTGCGAACGAGTATCCAACCGAAGACAGAGAGAGAGAACATTATGGAGCATTCAAGACCCAACCTCCCTATGTCTGCAATCTTATAACTACAAGGACCTGGTTGCTCTAGAAAAGGGAAATAACTTTGCCCAAATAAATGGGTGCCACTGTGTCACAATAACAATCTCTGATGTACTTTTGCAAAAACTGATGCAAATCCCTCACCCACATATGGTGGAACGCTCCATCACTGGGGTGTTCCTTTGCTAGTCACTCATGTTGCTCTGTGGTCATCCAGAGCTCTTGTGCAGATTGTTTGACATATGAGAACATCCAAATATTTTAAAATGTTATTAAGTGTAGGGAATGTCCTTTTACTTACCGGTAATCTTCATTACTCTTCGTCCTGTTGTCCTTGTCCCCTTTATTAAAAACGAGTGAGATAATCCTATCTCACCAAAAGAAAAATTAACAGAGGAATGATGGTACTACGCCTTCCCCTCCCTCTGTGAGTACATAATCGTATCCTTCCCAGCATTCCTCCTGAAGCACCAAGCCCCAGATCAAGGCCAGTAAGTCCGGGAGGAAGGGAAGGATGATGTAATGAAGGGGATGAGGACAACACGACCAGGAGTAATGAAGTTTACAGGTAAGTAATAGGACATTACCCCCAGGTCCCTCCTGTCCTTGTCCCCTTGATTAAAAACAAGTGAGAATACTCAAGGGGCAACCGGCCATCAACCCACAACAAACCACCAGGACACAGAACAAACAGCAAACCCAAGGATTTATTGAAAGAAACAATCAAGAGAAATCAGGAGCAGACAGCCTGAAGAACCCCCAAACAAAAATTTGCATTATCCCCCAGAACATTCTGAATGCAATAATGCCTCACAAATGTATTAGAAAAGGCCCAGGTAGCCGCCCAACAAACCTCAGACAGGGACACCCCTCAGCCCCCCAGCCCCCAAGTAGAACGCCCCTGAACCCCTGTCGGAGGAGGAGAGCCAGAAAGGGAGTAGGCCAACATGATAATCTGCTTCAGTCAATGACCAATGGATGAGGAAGAATCCCTGAACCCATGAGAGGACACACCGAAAGATAAAAAAAGGGAGACAGACTTCCGAAAACAACGCATGCCATCCAAATAGATCCACAACGCCCGGCAAACATCCAGCAAAGCCCACAGAAGTTCATCATCCGCCACCTGCTTGTGCTCAAAGCCAACAGCACCAGCTCCTGGGAGCAAAGAAATTGAGACAGAACTTTAGGAACAAAGGAAGAATCCAACCAAAGGATCCCCCCTTCGTCAGAAAAGGACAAAAAAGGCTCACAAGCCATCAAAGGCCCCAGTTCACCAAGGCGCCGGGCCAAACTAATGGCCACCAAAAAAACAACCTTGAAAGTAACAAACTTCCTATCCACTTGTGACAGAGGCTCAAAAGGAGAAGCCACCAAAGCCCACAACATCAAGCGGAGGTCCAAAAGAGGAAAAGAAGGCCTCACCACAGGACGGGATAAGGAAAAACTGCACAGTAAACGAGATTCCAAGTTGTTCATATCAGACAAATTCTCCCAAGGGCAACAGAAACCCCCTGATAGCAGCCCACTGAGAATGCAAAGTGGAGACAGACAAACCTTTCTCAAACCCTTCCCAGAGGAACTGAAGGACATCAGGCACGGACAAACTAGAGGAGACAATGCCAAAGCCTGACACCAATGCTGGAAATTACCCCAATGACGATCGTAGGATTTAAGAGTAGACGGCTTCCTGGACTGCTGAATGGCCAAAGCAAAATTCTCGGGGAGACCTCAATTCCTCCACCCCTGCCTCTCAACTTCCAGACCAACAGACGAAGCCGTTGTAGGGACAACATCGGAGATGACTGCAGGGGAGACAGAAGGAATGGAAACAACCAAGGGCCCTGAACAGCCAACAATCAAAGAGAGGGAAACCAAGAATGCCGGGGCCAAAATGGTACCACCACCACCACCTCCCAATCCTCCAACATCAGAAGAGACAGGAACCTGGGGACCAGAGCAAGAGGAGGAAAGGCATACAGAAGGTGAGACGGCCAAGTCTTGGTCCGAGCATCCACACCCCAAACCCCCACCTTATGGACCCGGGAGCAGAAGCGGGGAAGCTGAGCATTGTGCCAGGAGGCAAAGAGCTTAAGAAAAGGAAGACCAAACCTCTTGCACACAAGACAAAAGGCCACTGGAGTCAGAGACAACTCCTGGGAGGCAGGAAAAAAATGACTGAGGGCATCCACCACCACATTGTCCACCCCCCCGGATGTGCACCGCTGATATGTTATGTTATTGACTTTTTGTATAGCGCGTGAATCACCTGGGGGCATCTCAGCGCTTGTACCTGGGGGGACCTCTGGAGGGATGGAAGTAAATTCATAGGCAAAAGGAGGCTTTAGAACAAGAAAGTTTTGAGTAGTTTCCGGAAGGGTTGGAGAGATGTTGACTTACGCAAACCCTCCGGTAACGAGTTCCAATATTTGGGGGCGATATATGAGAAAGCCCTGCCCCCTGTGCGCCTCAGGCGAATTCGAGGGATCCTAAGGAGGGCCAGAGAGTTGGATCTGAGGTTACGTTCTGACACTTACTTATGTAACTTCTCTTGTAGGTAACGGGGTCCCTCCCCTTTGAGAGCCTTGAATGAAAGACAACAAGTCTTAAAAATGACTCTCTTTTTCACTGGGAGCCAGTGAAGTTCTCTAAGTAAGGGGAGGGATGGAGATCCTGGGGGGCGGTTCAAGACCATCCTAGCTGCAGTATTTTGTATGACCTGTAGTTTGGCTAGCGCTGTGTCTCCTGCTTCGGCCAATAGTGCATTCCCGTAATCGAGTTTGCTCATAACCAAAGCCTGGACGACTGTTCTCCGATGTTCTAAAGGAAGATAGGCGAGCGTTTTACGTAACAGCCGAGGGCTGTAGTAGCAAGACCCTGCAATGGATTTGATGTTGTCTTTCATGGAAAGTTTATCATCCAGTTGAATACCCAAAGATTTTACTGATGATGAGGGAGTAGGGGGCTCACCCGATTCTCCTGGCTACCAACCGGCTGACCAGTGGTGGGTGGCTTTACCTAGGAGCATCAGCTCTGTTTTCCCAGGGTTGAGCTCAGAGTTAGCCAACAATCCACATGATTTGAGCCTATCCGGAATAACAGTTGTGTGTCATCGGCGTATGATACAATCTCAAAGCCGAAAGGTTGCACAATTTTCGCCAAAGGGGTCATATAAAAACTAAAGAGCGTTGGGCTCAAACACGAGCCGTGAGGGACGCCTTTCTCTAGCAGGAATTTTTGAGATGTAAAAGTACCTAGAGAGGTAGTTTGACATCTATCCGTAAGGAAGTTTTTTAGCCATTTCAGGGCTATGCCTCCGATGCCACAATCCTGTAGTCTATCGGCCAGCAATTGATGAGATATAGTATCAAAAGCCACCGCGAGATCTAATAAAATCAGAATCATAGAACCACCGGCGGAGAGCGTAAGACGTAAAGAATCAGTAACAGCCAAAATGGCTGTTTCTGTGCTGTAGCCGGGGCAGAAGCCAGACTGGGATGGTAGATGATAGAGACAACAGATGCCCCTCCGCCCAACAAAACAATGGGAACACTACAGCATTCAGGGACTTGGACCGTATACCACCCTGGTAAATCAGGTAGGCCACCGTCACCATGTTGTCCGAACGTTCCCCCACATTGTGATTCAACAACCAATCCCGGAACCCCATGACAGCCCGGAACGCAGCCAACAACTCACGCCAATTCGAAGACCTCCTCTCTTCCAAAAGAGACCAACGAACCCGAAGGGAGCCCGTCTCAAGGTCTCCCTCCACCCTAAAGCACTGGCATCCGTTGTGAGGTCAACCGGAGGAGAGGGTTCCAGAGGCAGTCCCCGGGCAGTTTGTCCGACACCGTCCACCAGTGCAGGGCTGGAAGAACAGACAGAGACACTGGTATCAAGAGGGATAAATCGTGAGACAGCGGATCCCAATGATACAACAGATGGGACCAAAAACGCTACAGATGAAACTGTGCTCAAGGCACCATGAAGACCTTGGCAGCCATATAACCCAGAAGTCATAACAAGAGATGCACAGGAAAGGAACACCCCTCCAGAAACCGACTGGCAGGGGGAACAAAAGGTCACCGACCGAGATACAGGAAGGAAAACCCGATTCAGATCAGTGTGGAAACAAGCACCTATGAACGTTAAGTCCTTAAGGCGCTAGCAGACACTTGATGAGATTCAGCAGAAACCCATGGTTCCTCAACACTGAACACACCTACTCCTGATCCCCCAACAACAGAACCCGGGAGGGAGCATGTAACAGCCAAACATCCAGGTAAGGATAAATCAGGACCCCCCTACTGGCAGGGCGACTGGGGCGGAAAAGCGGCGGACGGTCTTTCCGTCCGCCGCGGTCCCCCCCGCCATCCTAATATGGCGGGGGGTCATTTAGGTGAGGATGGCGGGCGGTTTCCCCCGCCAGGCCGGCAGTGGCTACCGCTAGCCTGGCGGGGGCAATCCACCCGCCATCCTAATGGGCCCCTTAGTTGGGTCTTCTCCTGTTTTTTTATAGGATAGTTATGATTGCACCATTACAAGAATCCCGAAGGTGTCTCTGAGCTAAAAAGGTTTAGTTCAGGAGCTCTGTCATGGGGGTGGCCAGACATCTCGCAGGTTAACATATAGTCCATAGTGGAGTGCAGCAGGACCAGCCGCTTTCCCCTTTTTTAGACCTTTGATTACTTCTACCACTTCTTCCGTAGTAATTTCCTGATTAGGCTCCTCTTTTCATTTTTGGTTCAAAGAGTGTTATTTTATTCAGGAAGCTAGTTATTTGTTCTAATGTAGCTGGGGACTCTTCGAAGTACAGGTTTTCAAAAATATTTACCAAACCCTGTTTAATCACCGAGTCTTCCGAGCTATAGGTTGGTTGGTTGCCAGTTTGAATGCTTGCTATCCTATTACAGGTTAGATCTGTTTTTCATTTCAACGCTAGTAGCTTGCCATATCCTTTGCCATATTCATAATGAGATAGTTTGCTTACCTCCCACTTATTTCTTACTATTGTTTCCAGAATGTCTGAAAGAGCCTCCATCTTTGTTTTCTTTTCTTCTTCCAGTTTTGCTGTTTCATGCAGGGTCTTTCTTTTTGCCAGTTCCAGATCCAGTGCTTTTATTTCATTTTCCAGTTGATTATTTTTGGGTCTTGATGCTCTTATTTTTATAAGCTGCAAGATTTTTAATTTTCCCCCTGATGACTGCCTTATATGTATCCCAGGCTACTTGCTTGGAAGTCCCTCGCTCATTCATTTGAAAAAAAGAACTGTTTCTTTAGCCAGTGCTTCCAAGTTAAGAGGGTCTCTAAAAATACTATGATCGACTGTCCACCTTAAGGGGGGTGGAGGTGATTCTAAGCTAGAGTCGCAATAGAACTGCTGAGTGGTCGGACTGGTGGGCTGGTAGATGTTCCACTTTTTGTGTGATGCTGGTCAGTGTGCTATCTATCAGAAAAAAATCTATTCTGGAGGCATGATTATGTTTCTTATTCTGAAATGTGAACTGGCATGCCTTGTCCCCCTTTTCCTTCCAGATGTCTATAACCCCCAGGTCCTTAATGCATAATCCAACCCACTTTCTCATTTTAGGCAGGTTTGCGCTATTTCTAGCAGGGAGCCAGTCCACATTTGGATTAAAAATTATGTTAAAATCACCTCCCATTATGATAGGGACTGGCCGCTCACACAATCTACTATTGTGGAGAAGTGTGGCTCACTGGTTAGAGGAGGCAGACCTGGAAGCAGAGGTCAGCCCGGGACCAGGGTTCAATTCCTGGCTCGGCGGGGTCTTGAGTCCTAATAATGTCCATGGACTCGACAATTCTCGCTCCGGTGCCTACTCGATTCACGGGTTCACACTCTGCGAGTCTGGGCAATAGCTTGCTTAATCTCCATAACGGCCCCTCGCGGCGGGATGCCTGGCTTTCACCCTGCGGATACCCTGCCGGGGCTATCTCACAGGGGAATACCAGGACGGGTTCCCTAAGCAAGCGCTTATAAACCGCTCGGTGATTTGCGCTATATAAATTTCTGTACATTTACATTCACTATTTGAAGCGGGACAGGATCGTCTGTGTTAGGCCCATAGTAACCTACTATGTATGAAGTATTGTGAATCCTTACTCTACCTATCGCCCATTTCCCATTCTTATCCACCTCTGCCGAATCAACCCTTACCCTTGAGTGATTTTTAAAAAAGATTGCTACTCCTTTCGTACAACATTCTTGATTTGTGTAGATGTAGGCATCCACCCACTTCTGATACTTAATTATCTCTACCCATTCCTCTTTTAAGAGGTGGGTTTCTTGTAGTGTTATTATCTCACTGTCAATTGCCTTCAGATACTCCATGATTTTCTGCCCACTTCTTTATTGGGCAGAATTCTGCTCTTTTGAGCCCTTCATCCTCCAAGTAAGAAGGTTACATTTTGTTTTTAGGTGTGATCTTTTGTTGCATTTTTAGGCATTCAATTAGGCACTCCACTTCATTAGGATCTCGTATATTGTGCATTTTATTCACCCTCATGATCCACAGTAAGGCTGGGAAACGCATCTCGACTGTTGCACCCAAAGATTCCATCTGCTGCATTAACTGGCCTAATTCCAACTGCCTATCTTGTGTCACTTTGCCGATGTCGGATCTGATTCAGAATGACCAGCCGTCCTTATTGAAGGAACCTGACTTTAGAGCTTCACTAAGGATTTTTTTCTTAAGGACATATGTTATAAAGTTAATTAGTATGTTTCTTAGGTTTTTCCTAATTTTTCCCTTTCCAAATGCGTTGCGGTGTACTCTTTGGATGTCGTCCACTAGATTGCTCATCTTTGCCCAGGGGAATAGCTCTTCAAGCAACGTGATTGTGAATTTTTTAATATCCTCCCCTTACAGGCCCCCCGGTATATTGAGCAACCTCAGATTATTTCTTCTAGGTTGATTTTTCAGCGATTGCATTTTGTCTCCGATGTTTGCTTCTGAAGTCTTTAGGAGTTTTATTTCTTTTTGATTCACTTCCACTTTTTTGTTTATGATGTCTACTGACGCCTCAACAAGTGACACTCTCTCAGGCATTAATCTTCTGGTCCACCGCTTCACATGACTCTTGTAATTTCATTTGATTGCTTTCTGATGTTTCAAAGTTTTTCCTCATTTCCACTAGCATGGCCTCCATTAATTTCTCTGCACTATTTTGTGGTAGCTGACTATGTTTCTCCACTTACTGTGGCGTGGCTGTGACTGGGGTCTGGCTTTCTGTGACCGTTTCCTGGGGCTCAGGTGCTTTCACAACTCTGTACCTGTTGCCTTCTATTTTTCCTGCTGCCCCTGCCTACTTCCACAGTTTCTGTGACTCCCTGCTTTTAATTTACTTTAAAGTACGATCTCAAAGATGGGGTGAAGTAGTGTGGCTCACTGGTTAGAGGCGGCAGACCCGAGAGCAGAGGACGGCCCGGGACCAGGGTTCGATTCCCGGCGCAGCAGGTTTCTGGACCAGGGTCAGCGGACTCGATAATTCACTCGCCTCGGTGCCCACTCTGATCAGCGATCACACTCGGCAACTCTGGGCATTAGCTTGCCTCATCTTCACTAACGGCCCACCAGACTGCCGGGGATGCCTGGTCTCACCCTGGAGATACCCATTAAGGGACCATCTCTCAGGGAAGCCAGGAAGGGTTTCGCAGCGGTCGAAGCGCCTTGGGACCCTACGGGTAAGTAGTGCGCTATATAAATGCCAATACATTTACACATTTACATTTACTTTTAGAATTGAGCCCGGACCTTCTGCCCCCAGTTTTATCTTGCTCGCCCTTGACAAGGGGGCTTGTGGTTGTCCTGACGCGTGTGTTTACCCTTTTTTCTTGGTGCTTTTAGGGGCTATATTGTCCCATTCTCTTGGAGGATCTTGGGGGGGCTGGCTGATCACCCCTCCTACTTCTGAGGTAGTAGCTCTTCCCTGTAAGCCCCTTTGTCTGGATCATTTTTTTTCAGAGTGAGGAGGAACAGCTATATTTTCCTCTCCTTGCCTTCCATTTATTGAAGACTTTATGAATTGCATGATTTTAGGTACATGAGCTTCCCCCTTTTCTCTATGTCCCGACCAAGTCCCACTTTCACTTACCCTCCGACATCCCCACGACAGTCCTCTTCCTCCTCCTAACTCTATCGACTGAGGAGTAGGTTCCGATGCAATCCCACCTCTCGTGGCGTACCTGCTGTCCCTGCTTGTCTCCGCCTGCCCCGAAGTTCTTCCCCAGAACAGCACTCTTGCGGCGGCCCTCTTGCTGCTGCGGCAGGATGTACGTCCGCCCACACTGCAGCTGGCCAGAGCATGCCTGCAGCTCGTTGCTGCCTCCCTCCTTCCAGGCTCCACTGTCTCCATGGTCTCCACAGTCCCGACCACTGTCCTTGTTGCCTCCACCAGGATCCACGTCCACCCTGCTTCCCAGCTTTAAGTTTCTGCAATATTAGTTTATTTTGTCAGATTGTTGGTCTATTTTGTCCATTCTGCTGAAGGGGGTGCCTTTATTGTTACCACACGTCCTTTAGCTGGTCATTTCAACCTGAAGGCTCAGAGCTCCTAACCGGGCTAGCTATCCGGCCGCCATCTTCTCCTCTCAAAAGTCCCTTTGAGCAAAGCTTGCCTGTAACTGAAAAAAACAGGGGCTTTCATCTTGACAAACCTGCTTTATTCAGAGGCAGAAGAATAGCCAGGTTTTCAACAATGAAACCTCAGCTGGCTGTGCCATCATAAAGGGGTGAGAGGTAGATGGCCCATCTAGGGTGACCAACCATCTGTAAATTTCACGGACCGTCCGGAAATTGGATCTCACGCCCGTTGTCCGTGACGATCCCTTTTACGGATGTCTTTAGTCCGGAATTTTGGGCTTTGCAGGAAGCAGCACTGTTCCCATGCACGAAATCTCAGTTTCCTGATGGGGCTGCCTCGCAATCATCCTCTGAGCACAAGAACAGCCCCACCCCTCCCATTTCCATTCTGTATGCCGGCTGATTGTCTTACACAGAATGACAATGGGCCAGTCTGGGCTGTTAAAGCATGTGGTGGAACTCCTCCTGCCTCGGTCCAGGGCTGGGCATTCAATTTTAACAGCAGAAAGGAAAATTTTACACCTCACCAGATGGACGAAATGTACAGAATCCAGTTCATGAAAAGAAGCCAGCAAAAGAAGTAAAAAGAAGGGGTCATAGTTGTTTCACAGTCTCTTCATTTTAGAACTGAAGCATTTTCAATATTATATACAACAAAGCCATAGTTGATGCTTTTTTATTTGATGCAACTAGCAACCACTGACAAAGCTAATAGTCCTAGATTGTTGTAGGTGTAATGTATTATGTATCTGGATGCAATAACAGAAGTAGCAGAATACCAGTCGGCCAGCACACTATGCTAAGCACAGATTTTTAACTACCGTGTTTTAAGCTACATCCTTAATTACATCGGACACGCCCTTTGGAGAGAACCCCAAGTTTTTTCAACCCACTTAAAGCCCTAGAAACAACACTGTGTCATAGTCACCTCACATCTTGGCACTGTGTATCATGCAGGACTCATGACTTCCAAGTTTACAGATTGCTTATGTGCAGGGACATAGTGAACCCTCCCCCACCCCACCCCTTGCTTTAGGAACTACAATAAGGGTGAAGTTCTTGATAGGCCTCTTCTGTCTGAAACTCTGCAGACCATGGATCAGCTCATAATTAATGTGAAAAGATGGGTGAGTAAGTAAGTGAAGGAATGGATGAATGGCTGGGTGGATTAGTGAAAGGATGAAGGAATGAGTGAAAGGGTGAATGGATGTAAAATCAGAGAAAGGATGGATAAGTGAGTGACAATATGGATGAGAGAAAGGGTAAATAAACAGATGTATGGGTAGAATGGTGGATATAGAGGTAAAAGGGTGGATGGACGGGCAAAAGGGTGGATGGATGAGTGAAAGGATGGATGAATGAGTGAAAAGGTGGATGACGTGCGAGTGAATGGGTGGATGGATGAGTGAAATTATGGATGAATTGATCAATCGATAGGTGAAAGGGTGAATGGATGTAAGGATGGGTGGAAAGGAGGATGTAAGGATGGATGAGTGAGTGAAAGAGAAGGTAGACGGGCAAAAGGATGGATGGATGAGTGAAAGGATGGATGGATGAGCGAAATGATGGATGGATGAGAGAAATGATGGATGAGTGAAAGGATGGAAGAGTGATAGGGTCAATGGATGGATTCATGAGTGGATGAGTGGATGCGTGGGTGGATAGATGGGTGATGGGAGGTCTAAGTGAAAGGGAGATGGAGAGAGAAAGGAAGGATGGATGGATAAGTTAAAGTATAGATGGATGGTGGACAGGATGGATGGGCAAATGGGTGTATGGATGAGTGAAAAGAAGGATGTAAGGATGGATGATTGAAAGAATGCATAGATGAGGGAGTGTAAAGAGCAGGATGAATGGATGAGTGAAATGGTGATTGGATGGATTAATGGACGGATGAGTGGCTGGGTGAATGGATGGATGGATGAGTAAGTGAAAGGATGGCTGGATGGGTGAAAGCATAAATGTTTGGATGAATAAGTGAATGGATGGATGGGTGGAAGTGTGGATGGATGAGTGAAAGGATGAATGAGGTAAAAGGATGGATGAGTGAAAGGGTAGATGGAGGAATTGAGGGAAATGATGGATGGAAGGATAAATGATGGATAGGTTTGGAAATGGTTGAATAGGTCTGGCTATGGATGGGCATACAGATGGAATGGCAGAATGAATGGTGAAAAACTAAATGATGGATGAAGGAATGTATGGATTCCATGCCCCCGGGTGGCTCAACCCGCCATTTCAAATCAACACATGACGTCAGGCAGCAAACGCAGAACTTGGGCTTGAAATGCTACTTCTGCCTGCCAAAAAACAGAAACGAATTCCTTGTACAGTGCTGTAGTACCACAAAAGGTGCTCTGCTGTTGTGCTGCTGGGTGGCACTGCTCCCATGTCACTGGGAAGCAGCGCAAGCAGCCCTCCACCTGCCACGAGGCCATGATAGATGCATTAGGGCACAGTTCAGTGTAATGCTGCTGCGGGGAAAGGCAGGCAAGACAACATAACCTGCACTTGCAGACAACAGCACCGACATGACTGAAGTCCCTTCCACCACAATTGATTTTTCTTTTAAAATGTTGCACCCCTAATAATATTGTGCCCAGGGCAACCAATCACACTACGCCACTGCCTACCTGTATGGATGACATCTGACTCTTACACCCTGTAGCCCTCACTGTCTTAAGTAACATTTCCTATACATTGATTTTCACATTTACGAGTCATTGTCTCTATATAATATGTGTGTGATGTAACACACTTCAACACCCTGCCGTACATACTTTGGATAAGAAGCACTAAAAAATAAAAATTAAATACACACGAGAGAAGTCTATGTGAAGATGATGGGAACCATTGGAGGCTGGTAGCAAGGTAGGACTGGCCTGACCCGGCAACGGGTGTTTCACTGGTAGGCTGGAGGGGGGGGGGGGTGCGTTTTGTTACTGGCGGCTGAATCTGTAAAGTTCCTGGTATATCCAGCAGTTCCAGGCAACAATAAAAGTGTCACAATAACTCTGGTGAATAATGTACCAGCTAAGGTAGCACAGAGGTTAATATGCCTGCTGCAAAGAATGTGTACCATGCATATCAAAGAACAGTATTGTATGCGCAGGGCTTAGTGGGTTATTGCTTCCGTCACTGAGATATTTTAGTTAATGTGCAGTTCATATATTACATATGTAATCTAGCACAGTGAACTATGAACTGCCATTAAAAAGCTGCATTCAAGCTCCATGGTACAGGTTACAAAGTTATGTTTTCTTCCCAGTTTTTCATTACCCAGATGTTGCTAAAAATGGTTTGTTTGGGTAGAAATACATTTTTATCATTAAAGTCCATGCTAACTACCGTGCTATGTTCTGGAGCCTGTGTTTGCGGTTCTTCAGACCAAAGACACTTACAAAATGCATACCATTGTGGGTGACATGCATCCTACAACTTCTAGTTCCCGTTGCCTTATGCCTTTCTATACACTGATTTACACATGTATGATTCATTGTCTCTGTATGTATGTGTGATATAAAGTGCTCTGGTACTCTACACTGGTGTGAGAGGTCCTATGAAACAAATAAAGTACATGTGAGAGAGAGGCACTGTTGGTGATAGAGAGGGAATCCTTGAGAGCCCCATCAAAGATTGTCCTATCCTGGTGCAAAGTAAGGTCAGCATTTATTATGCTTTAGAAGCTAATACATTTGAATATAGAATGACAAATGTGTTGTAGAATGCACCATGTTTTCGTAAATTTTCTTTGGGGTGCAAAAACAAAGGCTGTACGTTGTAAAATTGTTTATAACACACAACTTCTGAACTTTGCAAATGTTTCCAAACATATCAGCAGTTAGGAAACCACAACTGTTTGTAATTCAGAAATGCACTGGAAACAGAGTTTTAATAGGATCAAAACAATCAAGACACTTTACATGGTGATGTTCAAATGATACATATTTGCCAAAACCACATCATCACACATTAGCATTTGTGCTCTATATAGTTTTATATATGTAAAACTGCATGTTGGCATTTTGCTTCCATTCAATAGAAAATGTTCTGTATATAAAAGACAGTGCCTCCTTCTGACCTACAATATTGCCTCAACAGCATATACAGTTTCTAGTCAGTAGCACACTTCTGTGCATCAATGAGAATCTGCAGTTTACAGCTCACAGAAATTAAACAGCCCAAGCAGTAGACTACTTATCATATACAGGTACAATAAGGAGGGGTGATATATGGCTAGCCAGGGCATTATGTAGTAATGGAGTAATGTCAACTCCTATCTAACCTTTCTAACCCACAATAATACCATAACACTCACCAGTGTGCAGATATTTATAGCAGATGCAGGCTGATTAATAACTTCTTTTTCCTGCTTAATGCTCTTACCCTCACATAAGACCTGTCAGCTATGGATCTTATCTATCACTCAGTACTGTACCAGCCCCTATACCACTTATAACCAGATGAACAGACATGGAATACCTGAAGCGATCTGACACATAAACCTGGCCACTAGGAGGACTGCACTCTAGTCCAGCACTGCAGGTCCCAATTAGCTACATCCCATGGATGCCTCTTTACATCTCATAATGGCACTGCTGTGTCTGTAAAACGTGCCTTTTGTTCCGAAGGTTTGTCCGGAATTTAGACCTTCGTCCCGAATTTATGTCCTGAATTTTGACTCTTTGTCCTGAATTCTTACCATCATCGTCCTGAATTTGCACCCATCCCAGTTGGTGAATCTAAGCCCATCCAACTCAGGGATGCTAGTATTGCAACGTTGAAATGCCTGCTCAGTTTAACAGAGGTCTTCAAACGTTCATTGTTACCACCGGGGATTGTTATTCTTTTTATGGCAGTCCTACATCTATCTTCCAAAGATTATTTAGATCGATCATGCTGGTATACTGCTGTTTCTGGTATGCTTTTGCACTGTATGCATTCTGGTAGTTATTTATATGTTTTTGTCTTTTTGTTGTCAGTGTAACTATATAGATGCCATGACATTACACTCTCCATAAAGTAAGTAAAAGGAAGTATGAACCTAAATGCTTACAAGAAAAAAGTACAAGATTCCAAGTACAAACTATGATTTTGTAATAATCTGCATATGTTCATTATACTTTTTGTGACACTGTGAGCCGAAAATATCAAATCATGCCTAGAAAGTTTATTTTCATGCGAAATATAGTTTTCTCTAAAGCATCACCAACATTTAACAGATTAAATCGGACCCAAAGAGAATATTACAGGGATGTAAACACAGAAGCTATATTCTTTAAAGTAGTTCATATATGACTACACAAATTACCACAACGTAAACATTTTAGAAAATAGAGGGTAATAGCGTTTTAAAGCTGACATGTCCCCCTCTCTGTTAAGGAGAGTTTTCATTAGGAAAATTACAGGGCAAGAAGATTTAGCTGTCCTTTTTGCGTATCTTTATACTGTTATTACTTACCTTGAACAGGAAACTTGGTTTCCTTTAGATCACAGATAATCTCTTCACGCGGAGGCAGCTCTGGAAACCTTTTTTCTAAAATGCTGAGTATTTCCTCTTGTTGTTCTGTAATCTTCTCTGTTTCAGAGGCCATGCATTTGAAAAGGATGCTTCCTGAAAAAGAAGCAAACGTGCACTCATTTTAGCCAATCAGTTAACTTCTGCATGAAGCTCCTTGAGACCCTCACAGGTGAGTAGTTTGCTCACTAATCCCTGACTGATTGATTGACTGAAGCTCATGCACCGAAAGAGACAAATATCTTTGCTGGTTGTATTCATGAGCAGTGGTGGCTCCTCTGCTAAGGTGGAGGAGAGTTGCCCCACTGCTTAGAAAAAGGTGAAATAAAACAATAATAACAAGTTTTTTATCGTATTATTTTTGGTTTCTGTGGGCTGAGTTATGGAGGGGCGGGACTGGTGGCTCAGGGTGGTGGGAGGACTGAACTATGCACGCTAAGTGCGCATGACTGATTGGCCAGCCTTAGCGGAGTAGCCGCCACTGCTTGATGAAAACTCTGTAGACATGATACTCAAGCTTTGAGCCTGCAAAGTTTGGTAGATGTTGGTCAAATTGTTGAAATGTTATTAGATCGCAAAGAGTGTTAGTGTTTAACTCCAAACCCACTCAATGAAAGTCAACAAAAATTTAATGGCATATCAGCATGTCCCCTTTCAATGCGTTTTCTTGGTTTGATTACATTTTCTTCTTGTGGAGAAGTTTGGCTCAATGGTTAGAGCGGCAGACCCTGATGCAGAGGTCTGGCCTGGGACCAGGGTTCAATTCCTGCCTCGGTGTGTCTTGGGCTCAATTTCCTCGGACCTGATAATTCTCACCTCTGTGCCTATTCTAATCATGGGTCCCACTCTGCAACTCTGGGCAATAGCTTGCCTAATCTCCGCAATGGCCCCAACGGTGCTGGGATGCCTGGCTTCACCTTGGGGGTGCCCAGGAGTGGACATTTCACAGGGAAAAGACAGGAAGGGTTCCACAGCGGTATGCGTACAGCGCCAGGAAACCCCGGTTGGGGTATAAGTGTGCTTTACAAGTACAAATTAATTTCTAGTTCTATCAAAGAGAAAAGTAAAAATGTGATTGCCCTGTGCATGTGTACATGTTCCAGTACAGAATAGAATCCATAAATGATGGTAATGCCAGGAAAATTATTAAGAAAACTTTGCCTACAAACAAAAAAAATGCACATGTGTGATTCTCTCATTTATGCAGTTTGTATTCACTAATCAACCCTCTAATTGTTCACTAACTTTTGGAGGAAATTGAAAACACTGATTAGCTCAGTAGGATAGCTGGTGTAGCATAATGCAAAATAGGGCAATGTGAAGGCAAACTATTCTTGCCAGCATCGGTAGGACTGAAGGAAAAAAAATACATCCCACCCATCCACAGCAAGGACACTGAATAGCACCTGCCTGTATGGGTAGGGCGTGTGATACACCTAGCATTGTGAAGGGCGAGGGCCAAAGAAACACACCCCTCTTGAACAAGGTAGAGGGCTTACACACATCAGCCCTTGTAAGTGTGGGCAAACAAAATAGGTCAGTACCAGGTACTATAGGTAGATAGTGTCTTTGTTGAAAGTTGGGTGCACTGTGTTGAATGATACTTGTATTACAAACGTATGTGCCCATATTGTCCTGAAATTCTAAAATCACAAATATGTATTTCTTTCTACAAATGGCTTCTCCCTTTCCCTCTGGCTTGGTGTTCCTCAAAGAAAGATCAAGAAAAAAAACAGTTAAGAATATCCAAACTAATACTAGAAATTCCTTTTTCTACTACTACAATAGGCCAGCCCTATCTCTAATTCAGACGACCCTCCTTATCTTTTCTTGTCAGTTTCTGTTGTGGCAGTGTTCTGGGAGAATCTACCTCTGAGTTCTATTCTTGCAACAAAGGAAAATATAGTAATACGTCGATACAACAATAAAGGATAATAAGCAAAATTGTAATTTTTAAGTTTTTTCTCTTTGGCCAATTCCATAAAACCTGTGACAGTATTTGAGTGCTGATCTTGGTGACCTTATTGTCTTTCAACCATGCCACCTCTCCAGTTTGTGGGATGGCAATCCCTCCCAGTTTCTCTAAATGTGGTTTGAATTCCAATATCAATATGCCACATCTTTACTCCTGTCCATTTCAGATGCTTTCCGATTGTATGGACTATCGCTTGACCTGGACACTCTGCTGCTAGAAATTGGGTTACTTGTTGAGTGGGGTGAAACCCTACTCAAGCCACAGCTACAATTTCTGTCAGGGTGAAGTTGGAAGTAAACCCCAAATTAGCTTGTGCTTAACCCTCTGGTTACTTGGCACAAAAGCTGTCAGGCTTAACTTAAAGGCAATGTGTAAATAATGTATATAGCACTTCCAACAGTAATAAAGTAAAAACACAATTTAGAAACATAGAGTAAAATGTAATTAATTATTTGACACCAAAATGAAAAAAATCCAATCAGTAGAACCAGAGATATGCAATTTTAAAGATTTAAGTGTAAATAGTGCGTAAAAGCACAACGCACCAACTATTCAGTTCAACTGCAAAGAAGCACAGGCCGGATAGAGGGATCAAGTTAAGCCTGCTGAACAAAGTACGTTAAATCCTGGTTTGCTGAGCATTGTGTGATCCCGCTAAGATGCATAACGCAGCAGCAGTTCTGGGAAAGCTGCAAGGTTGCTATGTGGCGTTCTGCACCATCATTGAGGATACCTTTGACAAGGTGCTTTTGATGCAAAGTCCTGCAATGAAGATGTGTCACGCACAGGCAGTTCAGAAGAAGCTGCAGGACTGTGATGTAGAGTCCTGCATCATTGTCGTGGATGCCGTCAACTAAGTGCTTGTGCTGAGAAGGTCTGTGCTGAGGATGCGTCCTGCAGTGGTGGTTCACAGGAGACTGTGACCTACAATGAGAGGTCAGGCATTGATGATGCATTGTGCTGCGGTGGTTCCAATGTGGCTGCAAGGAGATGTGTCGCACTGTGTCAGTTCTGCTTACAGGACCACAGCTGGGCTACCAGAGCACCCTCAGTCCCAGTTCCAAGGGTGTACTGAAGAGCTGGTTCTGAGGGTCCACTATTTACAGCTAGTACCTTGAAGTAGGAGAAGGTTCTCGAGGTTCCACCCCCATAAACGTTTGGAATTTATTTCCTCCCTGCCCGGACTCCAGCTTGTCTGGGGTCACAAAAGACAAACCCTTTGTGAGTGTGCTGGGCAGAGATTTTGTGATGTGCAAGTGAGGTAGGTGACAGCTCCTCGCCCCCATCAGGTTAGAGATGGCCCATTCTGCCAGTTACTATTCCCCTTTGTCTCACTGTCAGGGAGCAATACACAAAGACCAACTGCCAGCTACACCCAGTCATATGACCCAAAAAATAAGCTGCAGGCACCAAATGGTTGGGATAAGACAATACCAACTTTCTAAAATTGGCATGTTCGGAATTGTGACTTAAAATCCAACTTGACCATTAAAACAGGCTTTACATTACCATTCTTTAGAAACCAAAGCAGGCCTAGCAGCAGTAAAAAATGTATTTAAGAGTTTTTTACTACCAGGACATGTAAAAGGTAAAAGTACATGTCCAACTTTTTAAATAGTTATCAAACCGAGGGGGAAGAAAGAGGAGACCGAATCAGAGGGGCTTGTCCTCCTATCAGTTGTATCAAAACCAAAGAGACCCCTACTCTTTGTATGGACTAACTCTCCATGAGAAAAAGAAAGCGTTAGGTTTTCTTATATAACACTCACCCACCAGGGTTGCCCCTTGGTGGCATGGTTCATGATTGGGTCCAGCCCGTTCCGCTGTGGAACGGGGCATACTACACCTAACCGGGAGCACTTTTTTGTTGTTTTTTAAATGATGTAAAATTATGACAAAATAGGAGTGGGCGGGGTCTTATGTGGAAAGTGACATTAAAAATACCTGCCTAGTAGATAAATTATAATTTATTCAGGCCTCCAGTTGATATGATTAAAAACAGGAGGGACAAGAAAGTGTAGATAATAATGTGCCTACCTTTCAAAATGGTCTACATGTTTCAAGCCATTCCCCAAGGCATTACTTCAGGACCAAGGAAACTAACTCCTCTATACCACTCTAGTTGTATTTTTCTAGCTGCACACACTGCTTGGTAATAAGTATGTACACATACGTACGTACAGCACCTACTTGGTGTTACTGCTTGTAGTTCTGTAAAAACATTATGGGAGAGTTATTTTGCCAGAATACTCTTGGCAATATACATTATTTAAAATTGATAAACCACTGTATGTGTCATAATGACTGAGCACGTCGTATTTTCCTTTCACCCTGTCTATCACCGTCTTTGTTTCCTCCTAGTGCTTTCTATGTTTTCTACTTTTCCCTTTATTGCTAACTTTGCTGTTCTTCTCTCTGTAAGGCACCCACTAGACTTCCTTCCAGCCTGTGCATCACAGGACTACCTCATAAGGTAAGTGATCCCTCTAATACCCTACACTTGGGCAAAGTGAAGACTAGACAAAATATACTCCCAGCTTGGCAAACGTTGACGATAAACACTGCCCGATCCTTTAAATGAAGAAAACATGAACCAGGCTATAACTCACTTACAAGGCCTAAGTACGCCAAAACCAGTATAGCATTGCTTGTGTTTCAGTTTAAAAGGAAGATGTCTTGGTAGTTTTGGCTGTAGTGTTCCTATAGGAGCAGAACTAAGTCTGATTTGCATGTTGCGGTTACTCTTTGAGGTGGCAGTGTGCGCAACAAACACCATGGATTGGAATGTAGCCCCAATAATTACCAGTGGCTGAGATTAATTCAAGCATTCCATCACTTTTATTATCACAAAAACCTTCTAAAAAATATCCTAATGACAGGAACATCATAGAATAAAATACTGCAGTTAAGAATATTGTTTTTCCAGTGTATAATATCTGTTTAGTTAATATTGTTGTCTATAATATTGTTTTTTAATTGTCCTAGTTTGGGTGCCATAAGTTATTCTTATTTTGTTTTTAATTATGTGAGATTTATTAGTTAATTTTACTGCTAATTACCCAGCATATTACATGTCTCGTGACATCTATTACATCACTGATAATATCACTCTAGCATTTGCAATGAAATTAATGATGAGATAACTGCATGGCAGTGGTGTTAGTTAGTTTGTCATAACTATAACTGTTGAATTTCAGTGGTTTCGTACATTCAACACATTACATTGTCACTGACATTTTCACCTATCACTTAACCAGAACATTCCTTTAACCTTTGTGTTTTTTCACTGAAAAAAAAACAATCAAACAAAAAAATATATATATATACGTACACACACACATACATGTATATACATTATTTGCTGAGTATTGTTTTAATTGTTTTAATTGATGTTTGGGATACTGTTGTTTATGCTAAGATTGTATTTCTATATTTATTATTAAATTTGTTTCCCAACAATTTGAAGAGGACATATTAAATATTACCCCTCCAAAGTTCAACACTTTCTCTACTGTTGCTTAGGCTTGAGTGACAATACTAAAGCTAACTCCTTCCAACTCCAACTATTTCCTTACTGTTGCTTAGGTTGAAAAGGGTATAGGAAGTTTGATCCCTGCAAAGTCTAACGCTTTCCCATCATTTGCTTAGGTTGGAGTGGAAATAGTAAATCTGACCTTTCCAAAGTCCAACACTTTCCCAACCTTTACTTAAGTTGCAATGAGAAATAATATTCTAAACCCTCAAAAGACTAACACTACCATTGCTTAAGTTGAAGTGGGAATAATGAATTAGACCCCTCCAAAGTCCAACGCTTTCCCTACTGTTGCTTAGATTGGAGTAGGAATAGTAAATTTGATCCCTCAAAAGTTCAACACTGTACCTACTGTTGTTTAGGTTGGAGTGGGAATACTAAATCTGACCCCTTCAAAAATTCAAATCTTTCCTTACCGTTGCTTCGGTGGAAGTTAGAAAAGTAACATTCAATCTTCCAAAGTCCAACACTTCCCCTACTGTTGCTGAGGTGGGAGTGGAAAATGTTATTCCTCTAATTTTTAACACTTTTTCCAAACATTTTTGTAGTTGATGTAGTAAGTTTAATTTTGTTTTATTTATTTGTCTTATTTATATGTCTTTTATTCCAAAGTATTTTAATTGTTTGCTTGTTATTTATTTCATGTTCTTTGTCTTTATTAGTTTGGAGGTAGGATTGTACATAGTTTTTCCTTTTTTGACAGTTGTGTGTGTAAGTTGTATCTATTTAATGTTTGTAATTTTTGTATGTTAGAATATTAGAATGTTGTTTTTTAAATTTTAGTTTGAATCAAAATAATTAATACAGTTTTAATTTAATCATTCTGTACTTTTGTTATAGTTAAATATTCTATCCTACATTAAAATTACATTAACTTTAGATTATGTAATAAATTATATTTTTTTATGTGTTGTATTTATGTTTTAATTAATATTACTAGGTCTAAATAATTAGATACTTTAAAAATAATGTTATTTATTTATATATTGTTTTATAAAATAAGAACTGAAACCGTAACTCTTTGAAGACCCTACTTGAGTTGGCTTGAGGAGAGGCATCTATGAATCCTCAGTGCCTCCTTGAATGACTGTCAACAAACACAAACATTTGAGGGAAAAGATGTATACTTAACTACAAGTGGCACTCCTAGTTCTTGAGACCACACTTCTTTGAAAAATGGGAAAAGGGATGCTTTCATAAGGTCAGGACTATTGAGAGGTAGGAGGACAAAACAACACGATTCTTTGTAATAGGAAGTATAATGGTTATTCTTTGTGTCTTGCCAATGCAAGCTAATGGTATTCTGTTTCCTGGGTCACTGGAAAAGATGGCAGCACTTGTTCCCTACACAAGGGCTCAATGTATTAGCTACAAGCACCTCATTGGTCAAGGATCCCTCTTTGTCCCATCCTTTGCCCATTGCACCTCATTTCCTTATTTCTGCTATCTGTGTTCTAGTTAGAATTCTTGTTTTTGGATTTTCTTTGCCACTTTTGCTATTTATGCTTGTATAGTTTGAGTGCTTTTTTCTGCAACTTATTTGTTTTTTCTCTCTTATGTATATCTATGTTGGCTTTACAATCTTACACAACTTGCTTGGTTTCTCTTCACCTTACTCTCATTGACTATGGGGGACCGTGGGGAGACTTCTGCGGGAGGTCACTTTTCATCCATCTCTCAAGAAGTAGAAAATAACGGAAGGGCAACCTGCTATTACCAGCCCAAAACCCACAGTAACTATTGGCATTGTCCACAATAGGATTTTAACAAAAGCTGTCCGTAGTGGCCCTAATAAATAGGGTAAGGGAAGGACTGGACGTATATTTTACCTGCATAATTACAAGAGCCAGATATGTAGCAAACTAAAACAGTATTACAAAAATTAAAAAGGGAATTATGACTGATGGTGTGTGCCCATGGCCCTAGTACAAAAACTCATAACTCCCATCACTGTAATACACTGTTTCACATCTGTTTTCTGCCCAGGCATTATTTATTGAATTCCTGTATCACAAAAGCCAAGATTATTCCCTTACATCAGCCATAATATTAATCACATATGGCCTTACTGTGATTGTTAATTTCTACATTTGACCCAAAACCTGACCCCATAATTCAGCCATGAGTCATGAAAGTGGCATCACCTAAAATAAAAAATACCATCCCAGCGCCTCAACTCTCTGGGAGCCGCTTTTCCTGATTGCAAGGAGGGCCTGAGAATCCACGCAGCACCTTTGGGAGAGACTTATTCAAACTTCTCGGCGCACCCGCTACGCGGGTGCTGCTTTGCTCTCAGGAGAGAGCACCTTACTGGGGACACGCTGTGAACAGTCACCTGGGCGGCACTGTGCCTGACAACAACAGGGCACACAACGCTAGCAGGGACTCGGTTTACCAGGAGTCCCTGCTTCACCACGCACACCTGGTCCCGCGTTCTGCCGCCAGCCACGCCACAGGATATCCTCCCGCCCATATAACAAACACACTCACCCGCTGCACGGGAGCGAGCAGGAGCATCCCGCGAGAAGCCCGGGACAAGGGCGGGACCGTCTGTGGCCGTCCGGGGCTGGCCAAGGCTGGGCTGGGCCACCCCCCTGACCCTTGGTTTTGCACATGGACAGCAAATAGGTACATGGACTTTTTGTATTGCATTGTGTTCTACATCTGATAATTGCCCTTTTGGGTTTCCTGTGTCACATAGGGGAAAAGCGTTTTGTCTATGCCAATGTCAACTCGCTCTGGAAAGGGCAAGCAGGTGGGGGGAGGTTGCGTCAGTGGTACGCTCAATCAGTTTATCACCCAAGCATGTACTGCCATAGAAAAGGAAATTGCCATTACTGAGTGTCGGCTCTCTTTAGAGCCTCTTAACCACAAGGGCTCTTCTCTAGGGCCACTAGCATTGGCAGTGTCTCCTGCTATCAACCACAAGCGAACCAAAAAAGTCACATCTAGCATATTGAAGAATACGCCCCCACTATTAGTAACCTTAGACTCCCCGTAAATTCACCGGTACAACCAGAAGCAGCGGGTGTTGAAGGTGCCAGATTAGTCACTTCTAAGAGGAAAAGAGCCATGAATGATCTAAGGGGTGGGTATTGGAAAACCTCTAAAAGGTTTAAGGCGAAAAGCTCCAAGGGTAGAGTGAAAGCGGTTGGGACAGGGAGGAATGAGAAACTTATGCCATGTAGAGGAGGAGGTATTTTCTCGACTGGTGGCCAGTCCATGCGTCCGACAAGAGAGCAGGCGATCGCAAGTCCGAAACAAACACCAATCACAAGCTCCATACCCCAGTTATCCCCTATCGCTCAGATAGAGAAGATCATGAAATCACTGATTCTCCCCGTCCTTGAGAGGGTGAAGGTATTAACAGAGAGGCTCGACAGATTCGAGCAAGCCACTCTAGACAATTTCTTTTCCCTCAAATCGTTAATTAAACTTCAATCTAAGAATAGTCAGGAGGTGTGCGAGCAGAAGGAAAACCAATTGAGGGATTCTGCATCCCCAGTGGCGAGGATATCAACAGTTCCAAAGGTAGCTCCTGGTCTGACCTCAGAAATGACCAAAACAGTACCACCTGTACTATCTCATCTTGCCCAGCCAAGTATTCCAACTCCTATTCCAAGCTTGGCTAAAGGCAAAAACTGTCCCCGTCAAGGTGTACCCACACAGTGTCAGGAACTTAATAGCGACCTTAGTAAAGGAGGGGGACCCAGCCTTAATCAAATCGCAACATCACAGAACTTAAGCCCGGCTGTGACTGGAGACAACAAACCTTTCCCATATTAACTTACCGCCTTAATGCCTGCCTTATGTTGTTGTGCTTACTGGGGTACCACAGCTTAAGGCTGGTAAATAAGAATCATACAACGAGCTTAAAAATAAAACCACGCATTGGTTGAATGAGAACAGACCTCTACCAAACCAGCTCGACGGCCAGGTTATACATGTCAGAAGGGTAAGCTGGGTTGGTAATAGGATCAAGGACACACCAGGGGATTGTGTTTTGGTCAATTTTCGGAACAACAGGGATGCTAGGTTTATTTGTAATCAACACTATGGCCTTGGTAGCTCAGGAATTGGCACATACGACCTAAGCTATTTCCACCTACAACCAGCACGACATCTGAATGGTCGCCATCAGTCCTGGGGTGGGAAGCAGAGTGGGCCCTACTCGAATAGGATGGTGCGTGGTTACTGACAGGGCGTCTATTTTCCTGCCAAATTAACATCTCTCACAGCGGACATGTCGGGTCTAGAGTGTATAGTAAGCTTAATGTTCCATCCGGGCCCAACCATTTCCTTGACACCCCTTCTCCTCTTAATGGCAATATCCCCACGGTTATGCCAGTCTTTGATACTTTTTCATCCCAGAATAGCTTCAAGGCTGCTGCGCCAGAGGGTACGCTATTGGGGCTTCATCCCGGGTCCAGTATGCTTGCTACACAGTCTCCCTTGGAGTCTGCTTCAGCCGACTCTAACTTAAGGATCCTTAGCTGGAACCTAGCGGGTATCTCTAGAAAGTTAGATCTCCCTGAATGGAATGCTCTGATTGAGTCCTACACAATTTGCATTTTCCAAGAGACCTGGAGTCTGGAGCCCTGCCATAAGGTGGGCTATGCCACCTATTTCTTACCTGCAGTCCCCTCTAGCACAGGGAGAGGTCGTCCTTCGGGAGGCCTTATGATATGGGTTAGTAGCTCTCTGGGTTGCCAAATTGTGCAAAAAGATACCAACTCCCCAGACATACTGAGAATTTCGGGTAGGGGGCCTCAAAGAGGGCATACTTTGGAAATATTTAACATCTATGCGAGGGGCACCAAAGGTTGCGCTCCTTCCCCTACTGTTGCTAGTATTGAAGAGGAACTAATGTTGTGTTCCAATAGCATGCATGTCCTGGTCGCAGGGGATCTCAATTGTACATTTGAACCTCTAGCGGCTGATGACATCCTGGATATCTTCGAGGAAGACGCAAGGAGGGGTATACCACCCTTAACAATCCATCCTATCAAGAGGTGGTCCCAACGGGCCATCCAGTTAAACAGCCTAACCTTGGAATTTGGACTAAGAGCTGTAAATGGTCGATCCATCTCAGACCCCATTGGAGCCCACACTTTTAACCCGATAGATCATACCTCCAGGATAGACTACATCCTTCTGGACTTCAAACTTTGGTGCTTCATGCACGATATGGAAGTCCTGCCAACTGTGGAGAGCGACCGCAATCCACTCTCCTTGACACTGTACCCCCTGTGGTTGCGTGTAGATGGTCTGGTAGCTCCAACCCAAATTTTGTCCACCTCGGAAGTTTGTCCTTCAAACTGCGGGAGGCGCCTTAAATGGTGCAAAATTGCTCTAGACGAGGGGAAATTACAAAAGATGGGGGCCCTTCTAGCAGTAACCCAGTCTAAGTTGGATACCCTTACCCAGGGGTCTCCAGAAGTAACAGCACTCTTTTGCAACACTATTGACGAATTGGGTAATCTATTCGTAGTCCAAAGCAAGGGTCCCTCCTCAAGGGAGCGCCAGAGACCTAAGGGCAACCCGGGTTGGTACTCTAAAAAATGGCGGCGGACGAAAGCTGCTTTAATTAGAGCAGTTAAATGTAAGTCCCCAGAGCAGATCCGGATGGCCAGGAGAGTTTACAAACTGTGTATTAGCGAAGCAAGGAAAGACTGGGAGGACCAGTACTGGCATGACCTTAAAGTAACCAGTGCGGGGAGAGTTTCGAGTAGGTTCTGGAAAACAGTAAGGGTTAGAAATAGGCCGGATAATACTCTTTTCACCTGTAACATCACTGGCCAAATGTAGTTAGATCACTTTTCAACTCTGCACACTTCCGATATAGATGTTAGGCAGGGGCCGATCATATCTCCTCTAATGAACCTCTCAGGGGAGTGTGAAGCCCACTCCTTTACACCTAAGGAAGTAGAAAATGTGATCAAGTCCCTAGTGCCACATAAAGCAGCAGGCCCAGATGGGATACCGGGGGAGCTGCTCAGTTTGCATTACATCGAATGGGGGAGTAATTTTTGCATCTTTACTGAATGCCATTCCATAATGGTGCGGGTATTCCTGACTCTTGGAAGGGGGCTGAGGTCGTCCCAATCTTTAAGAAGGGGCGCCGGGACATCCCGGCCAACTACCGGCCAATAGGCTTAATAGATTCCGCACAAAAGGTTGTTGGCAAGGTAATTCTCGGGAGAATGCTACAGTGGGTTGAAGACAATAAAATCCTTTCAGATCTACAAGCAGGTTTTTGGTCCGGCACAGCGACAATTGAGCAGGCTTTTAGACTCCTGCTCATATACTGGAAAGTGGTCGTACTAGGCAAAGGCAGTCTTTATCTTGCTTTCATAGATCTAAAGACTGCCCTTGACCTAGTGCCAAGGGCTAGTTTGTGGGGGTATTGTCCGATATGGGGATGCCCGCTTATATTTTGACATTCTTGATGAGGCTCCATATTGGAAATTTTGCCCAGGTCAGGTGGGGTACCCATGGCCAGAAGACCCGTAAAATTCCAGTGAATATGGGTGTCCGCCAGGGTTGTGTCCTTGCCCCCACTCTGTTCTCGCTTTATGTGAACGGAGTGGTGGAGCACCTGCTGAAAATTCCATCTGATGCACCTTCGCTAGCGGGCAAGCGAATACCAACTCTCCTATTCGCTGACGATACCCTCCTCATCTCCAGGACCCCTATGGATCTACAAAGAGTCTTGGACAGCTTTCAGTCCTTTTGCACCTGTAGGGGTCTTATAATTAATACAGATAAGACCAAGTATTTGGTCCTGAACCCCCCTAGAAAACTTGGGTACCCACCGTCCCTGAACCTTGTTCCCCTCGAAACGGTTGCGGAATTTGACTACCTAGGCATCCGCTTATCCGACACAATGCAGTGGAATTCCCACCTCCAGAAAATGCTATTAAACCACAAAAGGGTAGTGGGGACACTTCTTAAAGAGCAGCGCGCTTCCTCAACCAAGCCAATCGCCCCGGTCATAGACATTTATAAGGCGAGAGGAGTAAGCGCGGCCCTCTATGGGGCCGAACTGTGGAGAGCATGTAATGTAGACCACCTATCCAGATCGGAGAATAATTTCCTGAAGGACTTAATGGCCCTCCCACAGAGTACCCCCACGTTACCTTTGCTCCTTGACATGGGGTGCTGTCCAATTAAGGAACAGGCTCAAATTCGCCCGCTTCTATTATGGGCCCGTCTATGGCGAGTACCAGAACTAGCAAGCTACGCGGACGGGCTGTCAGAAGTATTGGCTATGTCAGGATGGTCAAAGATTAGGTGGCTTAAAGACGTTAAATCCCTGCTAGGTGAGTTGGGGTTAGAGGATGCCTGGGTATCTAGATCTGCCCCCCTAAAGCCGTTCTTAAGACCCTTTTCTGGAGCTGGGTATCTAGCAAAAGTAGCTCTGACTCGAAGCAGGGCAGACAAACATCCGAGTTTTTGAGGTTCAAGGATGTGGCAGAATGGGGAATCCTACCTTGATATTATTACGAAGCCATTCGACCTGGCCTTGTATTTTAAATCCAGGGTAGGAACCCTTCCAGTGGATGAGTTAACTGCGCGCTGGAAAGTTCCTTTTAAAACCTCACCCTTCTGCCCAACGTGTACAACTAGAGTAGAGTCCGTTGCCCACATGTTGTTCGAATGCCCGGCATATACATTACCGAGAAACAGCTGGTTAAAACCCTTATGCAGAGAATTAGGTATTAGAAATCCTATTGTAGCTCTGCGATTCCTGATGTCAGACACTCGGCCTTTGTTTGTTTGCGGTCTCTCGAAATTTTTAAGATGGGCTTGGTCCATCCAAATCAAAAGGCTTAATGAAATTGTTTAATTAATGTTTAATAATGTTTCTTATCCAAATCTTGCAACAAAATCTTTTAATTTTAATTGTATATGCACATTTTTTAATCCAATTTATTGTATGAGTAATGTATTTGTTGTGGATTTAAAGTCGATGTATTATGCTGTGCTTTTAAAGATATGTTTTATCGAAATAAAGCCTTATAAAAAATGAAAAAATGCCCCACCCCACCAAATATGCCAAATTTAGTGATGAAAAGGTCTCTTATGGGTCATGGAGTTACCCTAATACGATCCATAAAAGTAACTACTTGTTTCATGAAAATGCCTACAATAAGCTACACGAATGCAACAAATGGTTCTGGTATAAGCAAAAGGTTTTAGCGCATGTGTTACACAAATTAAATCCATAAAAGCACCACCACTTGAGACTTGATAATATCTCTTCACCACCAGAAATAATTTCATGAGCCTTGGTGACCCCTAAAATCATATCATGTCTCAAAACAACCGTTTCTCCCCATGTGCTCTTATAGCCATCTGAGAGAAGGAAATGCATGTGCCTCAATGAGCAGAATTGACCAGAGAAGAGACAGGGATCCGTTGTAACATCCATTCTCAAGTATGAGCAACCTTGACATTATGTGTCACATGCCAAATGTCACCCTGCTAATTAGGAACATGAGCCGTCAAGCAAGTGTTTACAATTACAGCATGCCTTAAGGGTAAGTAGATCATTTGACAAAGTGAGAGGGTGTGTGTGTATGTGTGTGTGTACACAACAAATGGCAAAAACACCTCTTTGCAGAAGCAAAGGGTGCTCCTCAATCACCTGTAATTTAGTACTGAAGGGAATAAATGCTGCCACAGTGAGGTTTCACTCCTGGAGTCCTTTCTCCAGACCATGACTGCTTTGTAGAAAGGGATACTAGATTCAGGCAGGGGTGCGGTAAGATAAGTGCTAAAGTTTAGCAAGGTGATACAATTTAGTAATATGTATGGAGATAAATTGAGCCCCAGGGATGGGGCTTCAAAAATTGGAGGATATAAACTGGCCTATAAAAGGATTTTGGATTTCAGCTTCTGTTAAAAAGACTACATCTAAGATTCTCTAGAACAGCTAAGAATCATCTTTAGTTCAATAGGTCTTGGAGAAAATAGGTCTTGGACAGTCACAGAACTGTGCTGAACAGTTGGGCCATAGAATACAAGGTCAGAAAGAGAAATACCTTAAGGTGCTTGTTTAACGAGGCTTTAGGACCCATGGTCCTTGTGATGACAAGCTCCCGATCACCCGGAGCTGTCACCCGCAAACCCAATCCCAACCCATGTGGTAAGAATAAAAAAACAGCAAATACGGCCTCGCTCTATATTGCATATACTACATCTTCACTCAAGTTCCATTTAATACCAATGCAGCCAATAATTTATATATATTAAGTCCTCTCTTTTTTAACATCTACATGGCACCCCTCCTCGCTGTGATAGAATCACATGGGATTCTTGTCACGTCATATGCTGACGACACTCAATTGGTCGTCACTATCGACAAACAGTGGACGGACGCGGACCTACGGTTCAAAAACTGCCTCTCCGATGTATTCAAATGGCTAAATACAAACCGCTTAAGATGCAATAGTGCCAAGACAGAAATCATTCCACTGGGTAAAAATCTGTCTTTTTGTCCGAAAGACTGGTGGCCCTTAGGATCGGAGGCCCCTCCCAGTGCAGTATTATCAGCACGGAACCTAGGCGTGCAATTCGATTCATCCCTTTCTTTCGATGACCACGTTTGGATTACTGCTGGCCGCTGCGGACTCATTAAATCCCTGAAGAAATTCTTTGATTTCCTCCCCATTGCAGCCAGAAAATCAGTCGCAGTAGCCCTAATTCTCTCCCGACTTGATTACTGCAATGGACTAATGGCTGGAGTGAAAAAGTCCACCCTCAGAAAGCTGCAGAGCATACAACATGCAGCTGCTAGACTGGTTTTAAAACTCCCCAGAAGGTCATCAGCTTCAGCAGCACTAAAATCTCTGCACTGGCTACCTTTGCATAAAAGAATCCTCTTTAAACTGCTCCTCACAGTTTTCAAATCTATGCAAAACACAGGGCCCCACTACTTTGCTAATCGCTTTACGCGTTACAATCCCCCGCGTTGCTTGAGATCCTCTGGGACAAATCTTGTCACGATCCCTAGATTCAAATACAAGACTAAAGGCGGGGAAATCTTTTACTGTCCTGGCAGCCAAGGCCTGGAACAACCTTCCAGCCAACCTTAGACTAATTGAAAATGAGAACAGTTTCAGAAAACTCCTTAAGACATGGGTCTACCAACAACCAGACACCTCTGTATTGGCTGCCATCTAGCTTCAACCTTTCACCACATCCCACTTCTCAGTTATCCTCTGCAGCTTGCTCAGCGCCATGATGCTCCCTTGGGAGCGAACGTTTGCGCTTTACAAATACACAAAAATATCAAATATCAAAATATCAAATTATCCATTCCAGACCCAAAAAAAAAAGAAAGACAACATATATATATATATATATATATATATATATATATATATATATATATATATATATATATATATATATATATATATATATATATTCACTGAAAAAACCATAGGTTATAGACCATATATAGTTAGGGATTAGCATTTACAAAACCTTATTTTACTCGCATAAAACCATTGAAATTCGCATATATAGTTAGTTGCGCTAACTATATATCGCGCACCCGCAATCCACTGCTGATGATGTCACATATTACATCATTCATGACATGGTCAGTGACATCACTGATGACATCACTGATGACATTACTGATGACATCTCAAATGACATCACTGATGACATCACTGATGATATCTCATTTGACATTACTGATCACATCACTGATGACATCATTCATGTGATTATACGATGAACCTCTTCAGACTCTGATATAACCTTAGATACACTCAGTGTAAACAGACACTCACAGACTGTCACTCATCCATGGAGTTACTCACACACCTAGTCAGTCATGCAAAGAATCAATCACACCTCCATTTCCTCAACTATACAGTTATACACACCTTACTTATTCGAACATATACTAACACATATTTACTCTTTTATACAATCCCTGATACAAGTTCACAAAGATCCATACAGCCACTCACGCATTCACTGGCTCTTATGCACAGTAATTTATATATGTGAATTCTCACATGTACTGTGTTTTACATATGTACTTACTTTGACATGTAGCACTGAGATATCCATTCACTCACCAATACACTCGTACACAGTCAACCACCCATACAGCTGTTTCCACATGCAGTTTTGAACCCATAGATCTAGTGAATCAACTGTTCACACATGTATGCACAGAGTCACACACCTCCCAGCCACCCCCACACACACACTCACTCTCCCATACAAATACTTGGACAACCAATCAATAACCCATACAGTTACTCATATAGCTACTGATCAACACATGCAGCAGTTTATAGAACAGCAGATATAATGATGCACAAATTAAGACAGTTTAGTCACTAACCCATGCACTCAGTGAGACACATTTAATCACTCTCTCATACAGTCAGTCATGCACCTACTAAATCCTTCATCCAGACACATATACATCCACTCATTCTTCAATATGTAAGACATATTTTAACTTTACAGAAACAGACAGTCACTGGATGTTGTCATCAGTGATGTCATCAGTGATGTCATTTGAGATGTCATCAGTAATGCCATCAGTGATGTCATCAGTGATGTCACTGACCATGTCATGAATGATGTAATATGTGACATCATCAGCAGTGGATTGCGGGTGCGCGATATATAGTTAGCGCAACTAACTATATATGCGAATTTCAATGGTTTTATGCGAGTAAAATAAGGTTTTGTAAATGCTAATCCCTAACTATATATGGTCTATAACCTATGGTTTTTTCAGTGAATTTTCAAGGTTTTGTAAATGCTAATTCCTAACTATATATGGTCTATAACCAATGGTTTTTTCAATGAATTTTCAAGGTTTTGTAAATGCAAATTCCTAACTATATATGGTCTATAACCTATGTTTTTTTCAGTGAATTTCATTGGTTTTTTAAAAGCTAATATCTATAGTTGTAAAATATATTCTTTAGTACGTGACGTATCACGTAGCCACGTGAGACGCCTCATGACGCGTCGCATAAACGTGACGTATCGTCTCTGCAGCGCAAACAAAACCCGTAACGTAAGCACGCCAGAGCACGCTTACAGATATATATTTTTTTTTTAACCTTAATTAGACAAAATCCACACGTGCACATATCTTGAGGCCTTGCAAAGGCACATCAAACAAACAGTCCCTACAATTTTGCCAAGTTTGGTGGAAATCTATTCCTTTAAATTTTATTTTACTGTTTCTCTTGGTTTTCCCCTTGTTACGCTTACCGGAACGCTACCCGGTACACAAACCGGACGCTCCAAAAACACAAGATGTCGGACTCCCGTTACGCTGCCGGTTAGCTGCCCGGTTGGCGTACCGGGAAGCGCCTCTACCGCGAAAAATCGCAATTTTCTTTTTTTTTCTTTTGCCCCGCGGGGCACTTTAATATCCCCCTCATCAATCCTAGGGGGTCAGGAGGGGTCTACCTTGCCCCCTTTCCTTCATTTCCCACTTCGTTTTTCACCACCTCTTGTCTCTCGATCCTACCGAGAGACAAGATGGCGGCTGCTCCGGACTGTTTACAATGTTGACAGCCAATTAGCTTCTCCTCAGACTCCCGTTACGCTGGCGGTTAGCTGCCCAGTTAGCTGCCCGGTTCGCGTACCGGGACGCGCCTCTACCGTGAAAAATCGCAATTTTATTTTGCCCCGCGGGCCACTTTAATATCCCTCTCATCAATCATAGGGGGTCAGGAGGGGTCTACCTTGCCCCCTTTCCTTCATTTCCCCCTTCGTTTTTCAACACCTCTTGTCTCTCGATCCTACCGAGAAACAAGATGGCGGCCGCTCCAGACTGTTTACAATGTTGACACCCATTCAGCTTCTCCTCAGACTCCCGTTACACTTCTGGTTAGCTGCCGGGTTAGCTGCCCGGTTCACGTACCGATTTGCGCCTCTACGACAAATTTTTTTTTTTTTTGGGCCCCGCGGGGCACTTTAATATCCCCCTCATCAATCCTAGGGGGTCAGAAGAGGTCTACCTTGTCCCCTTTCCTTCATTTCCCCCTTCGTTTTGGCCTCCTCTTGTCTCTCGATCCTACCGAGAGACAAGATGGCGGCTGCTCCGGACTGTTTAGAATGTTGACAGACATCGGACAGCCAATCAGCTTCGCTTCGCAAAGCTCCGTTACGCGAAAAGTACGCGAACTGGTGCGCTATCCAGGACGCTGTCACAGATATATAATTTTTTTAAAACGTTAATTTCTCAAAATCCACTGGAGCACATATATTGAGACCCAGCAAAGGCACATCGGGCTAACAGTCCCTACAATTTTGCCAAGTTTCGTGCAAATCCATTCAGCCGTTCGAGCTAAAAGTGAGGCCAAACGCCCTATGGAAATTAACATGGGAAAAACGCGTTTTGGGACCCCCCTTTTTTCTCGGCCCCCCCTTGACAAAACCCCCCCAAATTTTCAGGGGCGTCTCAGAAACAAAATGTGCCATTTTCCTGAACATTTCAGCCGATTCCGTCCACAAACGCCAAAGTTATTAGACATAGAATTTTCAAAAGTCCCATAGGAAAAAAATCCTAACTATATATACCTACTGGCTATCGCCAGTAGGTAATATACATATATATATATATATATATATATATATATATATATATATATATATATATATATATATATATATATATATATATATATATATATATCCAAAATTCCTCCTTCCGCCTGAGAAGAAGCAGAGGCCACAGCGGGGAAATCAGAGGAAACACTTTATTCAAACTGATTTACGGCATAATGCATTTCGGCCTGACATTGGCCTTCCTCAGATGCCTTCAATGTAAAATCTGGCGACGTTGCTGCTCGTTACATAGTACCTGCCATTGTCCCATTGGTTGAGGAGCGCCACAGTGGAGTGAAGTCACATTGCCTGCTGTTCATTGGAACTGCAGGTCCCACAATGCATCAGGTAAGTACTGCTGCCGGTGTCTCCAAGTGGAAAAGCACTTGGCAAAGTAGAGCGAGGAGCACACAGTCAATGTCCAGTATTAGGTTTGTTGGAGTGCTCCCTCCGGCCCCCAAGCGTTTCAGCCCCCTGGTACTGATGTCAAACAGGCAGGGACAGAAAAGCCAGTGTACATATATGGGTTGAAATTATTCCAACCCCAAACTGTACAGGTAATAAGGCCAGGAGAGAGCTAGAAAAAAGCCCCCCCTAGAGCGGAGCTATCTGTAACAGAGATTACAAAGATTTTAAGAATTCTTTCACTGAAACCACCCTAGTAAAAAATTTAGTATGATCCTGAAAAATAACTTTACGTTTATCTGGGTTTAATAACAATACTTGTGCCCCTTTAGCCTGAAATAACAGAATAAGCTGTTCTCAACAGTGAAGTGACAGAAATCTGGCCTGACAAAAAACTAAAAATCCTTCCCTGCCCTCTTTTCATCTGAGCGAGTCAACTGATAAACATCTATGTTTAACCTGTATCTTACTCCAGTAACGCATCTGAAATGGGGGGGGGGGGGGTGTTACAAGCGTGACTATTAAAATCTCAGCATCCATGATGTTATTAGGGATGGGTGAAGATGTAGAGCAAGCAAGATCTATGTATAAGCATAGTTATTTACTGTTTATGGTTACGGCTGTGGCTCGTTTTTGTGTGGCTTCCTCAAGGCTGCAGCCCGAAGTTCCAGCTTTTGAAATGTGTGTGAGTCCGGACGTATAGTATATTTAATTTAGAGTTTAGTCTATATTCAGCTAAAGGCTCAAGGAAACGGAAAATGTGCATCTATGTTTGGGTGGGCGCTTTTTGATAATATGAATTTGTGAATTTGAGTTATGTAAGCTAAATTTTAGTAAGGGTCCTCTCATTTATTTTCCCTTTTTTGTGGTCTTGTATTTTGTGAAGAATGTTTTGTTTTTTATGATACTATGGATTAAAAAGAAAATTCTCTTAAAAAAAAGTTGCTTGTTTAAATACATTTACATACATAAAAACAATTAACTTTATCAATAAATAATCTAGTTGTTTTGAGGGATTTCAAACAAAAGAAAAAGCAGGTTTAAAATTCACTGAAGACAGCAAGAACTAGGGACACACAGCTCCCTGAATCCACACAGCTAGAAGACAGAATAGTTGACAAATACATGCTCCACAAGGCCACCTCACTGGCATATGAATAAATACTCCAGAATGAGCCTGATACATTAACACACTTGCATGAATGTTGGATGCACGATCTAGGGGGATTTGAAGATGAGGAATAGATGAGGCCATGCACTTCCCACGAGAGGTAGCCATGAGATCAGGCTTCCACCTTGTGCAATTGAAAATACTACACAGCTCATACTACTCCCGGACTATGTTGTTCAAAATGGGCGGGGCAGCGGCTGTCAATTGTAGGCTGGGGTGTGGCCAGGTGGGCACCTTCTATCACATTACATGAGACTGTCTGAAATTGCAGGTCTTTTGGGAAGCAGTGGTTAAATGTTTGAATAACGTGGTTTGGTCCACCCTTACCCCACCGGCAACATGGTGTCTCCTGCTTGTGTGTGGGGAAACAGAATTACAACATATAAATCGAAGGTGTGCAACTTTGGGCCTGTCAATCGCAAAACATATTGCCAAACTGTGTGGAGCAGAACAGGTACCACAACAAGACTGCTAAAAGCACGACATGGACTGGTCCATGTTGGCTGAAAGGGTTGCCTATGATGGCTGAAGTTGCCCCCGGAAATGGTACAGCATATGGGGACTCTGGAATGGCTAGAGAGGCAATATATGTGATGCTTCTGACAAGCGTTGCAGAGTGTTGTAAAAAGGAGCGTGGCCTCTGAACACCTCTCTGCAACGCAGCTCTCTGGTGCATACTGGAGATACCTGGTTGGCTCGTTGGCCCCCAGGGACCCCTAGGATTGAGGAGGAATTAATTCTCTAATTTAAAACGCGCCGCAGGGCGTGTTTGCAGACATGTCACCTCAGGCCATGCCCCCTTCCTTCATCACTGTGCAAACGCGCCCCGTGGCGCGTTTTAAGTTGGGGGATTAACTCTCTTTCAATACTGAGGTTCCCTGAGGGCAAACTAGCCCAACAGGTATCTCCAGAATGCGCCAGGGAGCTGCGTTGCAGACAGGTGTTAAGGCCCCGCCCCTTTTTACACCTCTCTGGAACGCAGCTCTGTGGGGATTTAATCTCTCAACTTAGAACGGCCACAGGGCGAGTTTACACAGTGGTGAAGGGAGAGGACGGGGCCTGAGGTGACGTGTGCAAATACACCCTGTGGCTTGTTCTAGGTTGGGGAAATAATTCCCCTTCAATCCTGAGGGACCCTGGGGGCCACCTAGCCTACCAGGTGCTTCCAGGAAGCGCCACTGTGCTGCATTGCAGAGAGGTGGTGCAGCCCAGGCCCCTTTTTACACCTCTCTGCAATGGTGCTTACTGGATGTACCTAATGGGCTAATTTGCACCTAGGGACCCTCAGGATTCAAGAGGAGTTAATCTCCCAACTTAGAATGGCCAAAGGGCGTGTTTACACAGTGGGGAGGGGACGTGGACTGAGGTGACGTGTGCAAACACGCCCTATGGGTCGTTTTAAGTTGGGTAAATAATTCTGCCTCAATCCTGAGGGCCCATGGGGGCCAACTACTCCACCAGGTGCTTCCAGAAAGCGCCACTGCGCTGCGTTGTAGAGAGGTGGTCCAAGCCCTGCCCATTTTCTCTATGATGCTAACTAGAGATACCTGATGGGCTAGTTGTACCCAAGGGACACTCAGGATTCAAGGGGACTTTATCCCCTAAATTAAAACGGCCACAGGGCGTGTTTGCACATGTCAGCTCAGCCCCCCCCTCCCTTCACCAGTGTGGAAACGCGCCCTGTGGCGCGTTTTAAGAGGTAGTTTAATTCCCCCTGCCCTATTATATACTAGGGGCTTACAGAGGTCATGGTAATAACAGGTGTACCCGAACGCATAGTGTTCCCTAGTGTATGTAGGTGTTTTAACTGTATTCTAAGGGCCTTTCAGCATAGCACTGGCTCTAGGACTGGTTAGTCAGAGTCAGTTACCCCCAGTGGGGAACTTTGTACTCTGCTGCTAGCTCTACTTTAGGACATGTACACTGGACCCCATTAAATATCGTCCTCTTCTGTTCCCCCGTTGCTAAAAATCTTTGCGTGGGCCAACCCACGGAACTATTTAGGTTACCTCCAGCGATAGATCGCTGTGAGGCCCATTGGGTACCTCGAATTACTGGTTGCATTTGAGCGTATCGCACATACCCCTTGCCTTACCCATCACTTCCAACTACTCTATCCCCTGGGTGACCGTCCCACCATGGAGGACGTCCCGGGTCTTAGTTTCGATGAGGAAACTATAGCCGAAGCCTTGAGAGGTACACCCTCACTCCTGGGAACGTCAGAGGCTGCCGCCACTGGCTCCTCTACTGACGACTGGACAACACTCACCACCTTGAAAAAGGAGTGGTTACGTATCACCATACATGGACTTATGATGGCTGAATACCTGAGGGCTAATATCGCCCCCCAGGGACTCATAGTCAACCTCTTCCCTAGGATCTTCCTAGAAGACAACCAGTTCAAAGGGGACTGGTGCCAGGTCTCCTGGAAATGTACGAAAGACCTACTTTTCTTGATTGTCAAAACAGCCAAAAGACTGGCAGACGCTCTGCTGGACAAAATTACAGCTATAGAAACAACGATGAAGACAGCCGTTAATAAAAATTCTAAAACGGCCTTCTCAGCTAAACTCGCAGAAATTAATCAGGAGATTGCCGATAATCAAGAATATCTCCTTAAACAGAAATTGTCCAAACTTGAAAAAGATGTAGCAAGGTTTGAGAAAGAAAAAGTCTACCCTTACCTCAAGGAAGGATACACCAATAAGAAAACCGGGTACTCCTCCGATGAGAATTCTGGCATTGAAAGTCGAAGAGGGTCCTCAAGTAGTGACTCCAGTACTAGCACCACCCCTAACAACAACCGCCAGCAACGGCGCCCAAACTGGAACCGGGGCTTCCATCAAGGACCCATGTTCCATGGACCCCCACAAATGCTGCCTCCATGGCAATACCCCTTTTACCCGCAAGGCTCCCCACAATTCTACCCCCAGAACCCTTTTCACGACAGAGGTTGGGGCAGAGGAAAAGGGCGCAAACGGAGCGGCACAAGAGGGGTGCAGTGGCAAGACCAGCCATCGACATCCGCCCCGATGGAAACCAGGAGTACAGCGAGGGGGAGAAGAGTTTAGTGGTCAACCTCTCAAACAGAGTTCTCACTCCGATAGAAACGACTATTCTTGAAAAGGGCTTAGGGTTTGTTCCCACGCCCATCCCGGATAGTTTTACAGAAATATGCGAGATTAAACAATTTTTCCGCAAAGTGCGCCTGAGGGCCTACTTCCAGGATCAGCCATCCAGTGAAAAAACTGATACGGGTCTGCATAACCCCTCCACCTTTACCCCAACGGATGGGATGGTCCCTCCGGAGGTATTGACCTTTGAGAAGGCTGTACTCAAGTCCTTGGAGAATAAACCAAACTCCAGTAGTTACAATAATCTGAGCAAAGCTGAAAGACAAGCAGTCCTATCCCTTGGCAATGACACCGCCATCGTTATAAAACAAGCTGACAAAGGGGGAGCAACTGTCATACAAGACGCCATCGATTACGACACGGAGTGTAAGCGCCAACTGGCCAACACTACCCATTACAGACCCCTCCCAGCAGATCCAACCAACAGACTAATTACAGACATCTCCAGTCTGATCATTGAAGGTGAAGCCAATGGCTGGATCTCAAAACAAGAGGCAGAGTTTCTTCTGACGAAGCACCCTGTGGTCCCGTATTTCTATACTCTACCCAAAATTCATAAAGGGACCAGTCCAGTCCCAGGGAGACCCATTGTCTCTGGTATTGGCTCATTACTAGAACCTTTATCTAAGTTTTGTGATGTATTTTTTCAACCCATTGTAAAGGAAATACCCTCCTTCTTACAAGACACAAGAGATGTCTTACGTCTCATTGAGTCACTCGAAGGGAGAGAAGATGTGGATCTACTTCTCACGCTTGATGTAGAAGCGTTATATACTAACATTCCCCAAGCAGCCACACTAGAAGCCGTGGAATCCGCCCTTATGCAGCAGGAATGGTCCTCGCCTACCCCTACATCTTTCATCATGGCCTGTGCAAGTATCGCGTTGATGGAAAACTTCTTCCAATATGGTTCACAGCTGTACCACCAGATCAGAGGTACCTCTATGGGTTCGACTTTTGCCCCTAGCATTGCTTGCATTTACATGGCGGCTTTTGAGAACCAGATCATCTATCCCGACTCTAACCCCTTCCGACAACATCTTACACTATGGCGTCGGTACATCGACGACATTCTGATACTATGGAAGGGTGACCGAGAGAGTTGTAATCAGTTTTGCACCTGGATTAACTTACAGAATCCCTACCTGAAATTCACTGGGACCATGTCAGAGACAGCTTTGCCCTTTCTTGACCTCACGATACGGCTGGGACCAGCCGGTCTGAGCACCACTCTATTCCGTAAAGAGACGGACAGAAACAGCCTCCTTCGGTTTAACAGCCATCACCCCAGAGCACTACGGGAAAATCTTCCCTTCGGTCAATTCTTGAGGATACGTAGGAATTGCTCCTCAAGGGATGACTACAGACAGGAAGCTAATACCCTACAATGTAAGCTCCTTGACAGAGGGTACCCCACCAAATTGATACGAGACTCTAGTAAGAGAGCCCTCAACAACCATAGGGAGGCCCTCCTGGAAGTACACCAAAAAGAACGCGACAACCTTATAACATGTGTCACTAGTTTCACCAGGAATTCTAACTTCATTAAGAAAACAGTGAATAAACACTGGGGCATCCTCAACTCAGGGGGTACTGATTTACCCAAGCCTAGGTTTGCATTTAAACGGACAACGAACCTAAAAGACTCCCTGATACACACACGGCCTAAGAAATCACCTGGTGCTGGACAGCGTACATTATGGGACCTCCCACCCGTTGTCGGACACTACCCCTGTGGAGGCTGTGCCGCCTGTCCCCAATCTATACAGTGCAAAGAAATTACGTTAACAGACTCTTTCACTTGGAAACTGAATAGACATACCAACTGTAATAGCTCTAAGTGTGTCTATCTCCTCATCTGCCCTTGTGGCAAATTCTATGCCGGGATGACCATGAGACAGGTCAAATTGAGAATAACGGAGCATAAAAGCAACATACGATGCTCCAAGACTCACACGAGACTTTATGAACACTACCAACAATATAATCACCCTGCCGACAGCATCCAATGGCTAGTGCTTGAGTCCCAACCAGCCATGACCAGACAAGCTTTGTTCAGGCTTGAACAAAGATGGGTGCATCGTCTCCAGCTAGACACAATAGGGCTAAATGACGCTATTCCCTGGGCGAGTGTCTCGAGATAAATACCCTCTACTTTATCACCTGTGTACCCCTCCCGCCCTGGTAACACTTCCAGGGTACACCTCTCCTGCCATATACCCCTGACTAGCGGTGCAGCACAACCTACAACCCAACCTCTTACTGTCACTATCATCCCGTTCCACCTTGATTCCTCTTAATAGAGGACCTCCAGTACAATACTCCACGGACCGACTGGGTTGAGTCGCGTAGTCCCGACAGCACACAGTCAATGCAGGCACAGACTGACATAATGTGTAGACTATTACGCAATATGCGCGAACATCCGCACCACAACACACCTTATGGCCATCTTATGAGTAATTATTCACGCCCTTCTTGTTGAGTCTCCTGCTCGGGTCTAATCACACCCGCCTTTCTGAGATATTGATCTCGAAGCAAATCTCCAACTTTTTACATTTTTGCCACTCCCAATATGGCCCCCTTACTGAGCCACTCGATCACCTAGCTCTGCCCATTGGACCAGACAGGGTGCTGCGCATGCGCATGACGCATTACAGATGCGCCATCACCGGACCGGCACCTACGTCAGAGGCCCACTCCCTTCAAAATGGCGGACACCAGCGGAAACCTCTACCAGCTGCTCCGCACCCTGACCAGGTGCCGCGAGCGTGAGGGGTAGGTGTTCCGCCGTTCCAGTGTCTCCGTTAAGGTAAGCCCCCTTCGAGACTACCAAAGCCCCGGGTTTCTATGTCAGGAGCATGGATGACGGGACAATATCGGGCCAAGTTGTTTGATTACCTCAGGTGTCCAGCAAAGATCACCTTGCTGATCGGAAGCCTTCCCGGAGGCCCCGCCATTCAGATTCTATATGAGAAATTATACCCCGCCTGGCCACTCACTCAACCCGCTCCCAGCTCGCCCGGTCTTTAACTGCATAGAAACAGGGCAGCTTTTTGCTACACATAAGCCTCCCTGGGGCCCCGCTGATCGTATTTTAAGCATAATATTCTGGCCCACTTGGCCATTTACCCGCCCCGCTCCCATCCCGCCCGATCTATTACTGAAGGGGATCAGGGCAGTACCTCGGTTACCTCGCTGTCCCGTATGTCAATTGATTGGAGTGGTGTGAGTGGTACGTGTTTAACATCACATTACTGTACTGATACCCAGGGAGCCATATTAAGTGGGGAGTATCCCGCCCAGTCTCTCTCCCTTCTTGCCCCAATTATGAATTGCTGCCGGGAGAAAGTTTTACGCTCTATCTGGGGCCGCCATTGCAGCTGTGAAGTGCACCACCATTCACATTTACCCTACATGTCTAGGTTACCAGCTACCAATTTTTACATCCTATAGGTGCATCCAACCTTATAACGCTGGCCTCACGGGAGCATGCTGCGGGGCCCATTCTTAATCCCTTTAGGGTAAGAAGATGACTAATGTTGCACGCCTGTTGTTGTTCCCTAGGGACGGGTTGTTATCTTGAAAGCATCGGCTATATACCACAGTTTTTTCTTTAACACACAATGGAAACTCTCCAATTGTGATATTTGGGTGGTGTATGACATAGAAGGGACGTTGCACCCTAATTCCTGGTTCAATTGCTTTTCCCTTCCGCACTACCCCCTTCACTTCTCACAGTGTGGAGCTTGTGTCACAAGAGTCACGCTGCACGATTTGAGCATTGAGTCACTATGTTGTATTTGACTTGATTTGTTCTTTCTGTTTTTATATTTTGTTCCCCTACCTCTAGGTCGCCTAAATAGAGCAGGACCCCTTGGCCCTCTAGCCCTCCGACCCAGCGAGGTTGTATTTGCTTTCTTCATAGAGATTGAGCATTGAGCCCACATTTGTTTTTGTGTAGTACTTTTTTTGAGGTCCTGACGAATCGCCTTTTGGCGAGAAACATATTGACCACACTAGGGGGTAGAGTTATTGTTCTGTATACCTTTACGGTCTCTAAACTCCCCTCCCACCCCTTTTAACTAAGGAATCAGCCACGTTATTAAAGTTGGAAGTGGACTGATTACCTTTTTTATTACTTTCACTCACTATTGCACTGACTACACCTTTCTTCATCCTCACCCACACCCACCATCGGCAAGGAACTAAAGAACCCCGTCAAAAGAGTACCTTTGGGGACTCCGTCAGACATTGCAGCGCCGGTCTGACGAGGGGCAGTGAGCCGATGATGACACCGGACACCCTCTAGTAAGGGTGTGTTTCACGCCTATTACTTTGGGTGTGTGAGGCTCTCTAAGTTCCGACTAGGGAACCCTTCCTTCGCAGCCACGGTATTTACAATACCAACTTCTTGCTCCACACTGTTACACGCTCCCTGGGGAACTTTGTACTCTGCTGCTAGCAGTTACCCCCAGTACCCATCTGGAAAAGTTGAGGGTACAGGATGATTTTGCAACAAAGCCTCTTTCTGCTCCACTGTTTGTTCTTTCTGCACGCCTTCCTTCTTCCTGCACTTTTCTTCGTCTTTGAGGACCTCTGTTACTTCTTTTTGCATTTCTTTTTCTTCTTTCTGTGTGTTTTTTCTTCTTTTTTCACATGTCCTACCTCTGTAGGTACATCACTCATGACATCACTGATGACATTTTTCAGTGAATATATATATATATATATATATATATATATATATATATATATATATATATATATATATATATATATATATATATATATATATATATAGGCCGTTTCCAATCAAACTTGTTGTTTGAACTGAATAAATATCTCGTGGACAGAAGTTTTGTGCCGCTTCCTTTCATTCAGGACTGGATCCTCTGTATACTTCTGGCTTCTGCTGCCACTGCTGGCACCAACACAGAAGGGCAGGCGTACGGCGTTGTGGCAGTTTTTTGTGATAAAATATATATATATATATGATAGTATCAGTAACTCCTTTGGTGACAGTCTGGGTCAAAAGGGCTGAACTGAGCACCAAAAACAGGCCTATCAATAATGTTACTTTGTCCTTCCTCCCTTCTCTCTCTCTCTTTTGATCCATTCATTCTCTGTTTCTCCCCTCCTCAAATTCCTCTCTTCTCCCTCTCTTGCTGATCACACTCCATCCTCTCTGTCCTCCCTTGGTTTTTCCTTTCTCATCTCCATCTCTCTTCACCTCTCTCCTTCTCCTTCTTAATATCAGCTTATGCTCCCATTGTGTCTACTGCAATATTCCTGAACCAACGGTGGCCTTAGGCCTTCAAAAACTGGCCCTTCAGTGGCTCTGCCCCAGGGGAAATGCCTGGTGAGCTAAATGGCAAATAGGCATGCTTGTCAAAAGTGTTGTTGAGAAAACTGGGCAGAGAGGTTAGTGAAGCGGCTTTATGAAAAGTCGTGCAGTGTGATCCACATCATTAGGGGGAAAGAAACCTTGCATAAAGTCCCCATATGTTTGTATCTAATACTAGAAAAAAGTAATATGTGGAACAAAAAGAGGCCTGTAAATGCTGCAAGTGTTGTGGCACAACAGGCCCTTTTCTATTGCCCACAGTTAAACAGCTTTTATAATGAGAAGTAGGACGGGGCAAAATTTTAATTATGCAAGAGTAATTGGAGTAATTTCAGCAATTTCACATTATTCTTGGGAGGCGAAATTACCATAAATTATGCGATTATACCTGCTTGTGTAACTTAGAGTATTTTGGGGGTAAAATGCCTACTGTAAGAGTACTGGCTGCTGCGGTTTGTGTTGCGTTGCATTAACTGCTATTTTCTAAGCACAAATCCATCCTCTGGTCCAATAGGAATGCAAGTGTTATTAAAAAATTACAAATGATTATTAACTATTTTGTTACTTAGAATAACCTAAAATAATTAATTTTTAAATGCAAACCTTAATCTCAACTCAAACTCTAACAACACCTAACTTGACAAATTGTCCTACATGCTAAATAAAAATAAAAATGTTACAGTGGGATTTTTAATTATTATTGACAACATTATTTATAATCATTAAATACACATTGAATTTGATGATTTACACTTTTATTTATATAATTTAAAATATTTTAATATATTTTTTAATGTAAAAAAACAGTAATAATTTTCCCTACACTTTACAATAAATTAATCTCTACCACAGTGGCAGAAAGCTCCTTCTATGTGTGAAAAGTTACAGGTTATAACTTTATGCCTGTAAATCTTGTTGCAAGAGGCTTTACCCTCTGATTTGAATAGGTGGAGCCATGGAAGTATACGCATAGGAGTAAATCTAAGCTCCGAAATTGTGAGTAGCATACACTCAGAAATGGTGAATAGCAAAGAAGTGTAGAGCTACATCTAGGTGTAGTAGTAAAATACATGTGTATAAATATAGACCTGTATATTTACCTTTGTTTATAGACTCTTAATTATTTTGACACTGATGTGTCCTGTTTCCTGAGCTAACTGTTGATACAGTTTAGAAAGCTCATGTTTTCATTCTTTCTGATGGAGCTTTGCATGGTACCCATGGAGATCTTTTAGTTCCTCTCTGGCAGGTGATGTGGAATTGCTCTCTGGCACCTTCGACCGCTTCTAAGATCAGTGTTAGCTAACTAATGGTAAATTACAGCCACCCATATTGCCTTTTTGGGCCTTTTTTTCAGTAATATGCTTCCATATCTATGTGGCACCCTTTGGCTGCTGTTTCAACTCACTTTACGAAAACTTTGGCCCTGCCCGCTTGCTGGAACAATTTTTGGCCATACCCAGTGAACTCTGTGTGGTAACTGTTTGTGTATGAAGATAGATAATGGCATTACATGAGACTGGATCGTTGGCAGAGCGTCACATTCCATGTTCTCAATAGAAATGTTGATGCAGAATGTGGGGGTTGACAGTTGCTGTCAGACTGTGTGCCAATGGCAGCTTGTTACATTTGCTTATAATAAACCTAACTTGAATATTGTACATGCTTTATTTATTGGGCGTCCCTTCAAATGAGCCTGAATTACCACATTCCTCCCCAAATTTGGTGTAAGGTGGACTATCCCTACTCCCCAACCTCACCATGGCAGCTTTACAACCACAAATATAATTATGTAGTCCGCCCTTGCCATGAAGTGGGAATAACCGCAGGATATCTCCCAATCTAAAGCACTATTCACACCCCCTTGTTAATGTACCTCATTTTGGCATTTGATATTGGAGAGTCTATATTAATGATTTGCACCCTTGTAATCTTGCTCATGTTGACATTGATGAGTGTGTATCTTAACTATTATACCCGTGACTTATCAAGATAGTGCACCCTCCTAGATAAACTTGGTCACTTTTTCACTTTTTTTTAATCAATGCGCTGTTTACACGCTTAACGACCTACCTCATCGCAATATTTTGACTCTCTATTTTGACCTTTGCGCTTGTTACTCTTCTAGACGGAGAATCCACCACTAGTAGGCCGACCTGAGCAGCTGCTGGTGCTATTAAATCTTAGGTGCTGAGACCGGTTATTACTGACCATCATCATTGTGTTTATGATATTGAATTTTCTGACCTTTTTCACTGTGTTTTGTTATATTGTGTATTCCTTTACCCAAGGTTTGACAATCTATATTTTAGCTTGTGTAGCAGCAAGAGGTTCAGTCTCCTTATGTGCTACGAGCACCCTACCTGAACTACCTCATTGGATCTCTTGCATTGAAATATTATGTTGCCTGCTGCGTGACAATCGGAACATTGGCACTTTTCACTTTATGCTTTTTATATTCATGTATTCTGTTCATCCTTGTTGTTGACCTCTTTTACATTATCTCCCCTCCCTTCCACATCTCGGACTATCGCTCTAACCCTATAACGTAGGTTTTTCTACCTCTTTCCCACCCTTCCCTTGATTCTTTCTTAGTTTATTCTCCCTTTTAGCAGGTTCCCCTTGCTCTCCCTCCACCTCCCACTACACCCTGACACCCCTCTCTGTGTCTCTTACTTGTACTACATTCCCTCTCCCCACTACCTTTTTAGTCAACCTATCATGCCTCCCCACAATCATGCCTTCACTGTACTTGATTCTCCCATCAACAGACAAGCCCCCAACCCCTGGACCATCAACTACCCTCCCAACCTTTCTAAAAATGCTAAGAAAAACATTAAACATAAGTTACTTAAACACCAAGGAACCTTATTTGCTGATAATTACCGTAGCCTCACCACCATTATAAAAAACAACTACATCTTCTACTCCAAACACACCTCTAAATGGAAATGTATTTTTCTACGCCACCTCCCTATTTCCAAATCTTTCAAAATCCCATACGGCTTGAAACTGTCTACCTCCCCTTCTCCCACTTTTCCAGCTGAAATTGACATCTCAATCTTTAAATCAGGAAACATTCTCATACAAGCCCGTGAAAATCACCTCACCATATTTGAGCTCCACTTTAGCACCCTTTCCTATCTACACCTCCTCTTAGCCCTTCTACCACCCAATCACAGGATGCTCCTTCATCTTCTCCCTCCCAAAATCCACCCCCCTCCTAAGCACTGTATCTACCAATGGAGTCCCCCAATTCCTGTCCCTATCACAGGATTCCCATTTGCCCTCCCTTTCTCTGACGCTTACCTCCCCACTCCCTGATGTAGGTACTTCCATCGCAGTTCCCCTTTCTCCGATCCTTACACTCCTTACTACGCTAATATCTCCCCCTCCTCCAGTCATTCCTTCTACACACTCAGACATGCCCATCCTCTCACCTACTCCTGACATCTCCCCGCTTAACATCTATCCCCTCCTACCCGCTCCTTCCTCCCAGCTCACCTACTCGGATCCCCCCACTGTTCTACTAGTCCCTCTCTCTCTTAACGACCTTCGCCCCCTCAATCAAGATGGTGTTCTAACCCTGTTCTTCAATCCCTGATACTTACACACTTTACTATGATAACTTCTCCCCCTCCCCCAGTCCTTCCAACTACACACATTGTCATGCCCACTCTACCACTCCCGCTTGATGCCCCCTCTTATCACTGTCCACCCCATCTTACCCTCTCCTTCGTCCCAACTCCCTGATTCTGAGTCCCCTCCACTCGACTAGTCCCTACCTCTCTTAACGACCTTCTCAAGAATAGTCCAGTTTGTAGCCCTAGGCCCTTTTCGCATGCCCCCTACACACACCCAACATCTTTCCGGCCTTGGGTATAGCCCCTTCGCACCCACCAACCTACCCCACACTCACTCCTGTGATCACCCCTTATGTCCCTCTCCCGGGATTCCATTCTGTCCACATTTTAGACCTCCCTCACAGACCAACAAGGCCCCTACTCCTCCCACCTGCGAACCCCCATCCTCGCTCCCTACTTCCCTTATTACACAGTCCCTGTTCAACATAGAACACCACCTCTCAACCCTGTTACTCGAACTTTCATATCTCAGACAAGGCTTTAATTCCATCATCTCATCTAACCTCACCAATATTACCAATCACCTGGGTCCAATACTATCTAATACCACAGACCCTCAACTAGGGACCTCCACCTACCATTTTAATTGTTCGGATACTTCATTCCTTGCCTAGTGCAATCTCCCCTTCTCTGACTCTCCGGTCCAAAATAACCCTTACCCCCCTATCCCCTCAACTACTGACCAACCTTTCCCGCTTGCAACTATCCCTGTGATTCTTGGGACTAGTAGATTTCCTTCCTCCACAGTCACACTCAGTTTATCCCTTGACCTCAATAACTCCAACCCCACTATCTCCCCTACCACTGACCAAATTGTCCCACCTGCTTCCATTCCTGTGATCCTTGGTACAAGTAGAATCCCCTCCTCCCCAGTCTTGCCTAGGCCCCACCCCAACTTACCACTATCCACACCTTTCCATCCCCTAAACATTGCCCTAAACCCCTCTCTTGCATGCTGGTTAACTGCCGATCTGCGGTTCTTCATTCGACTGAAAGCACAGAAACCATCCTAAGTGAAGACATAGACATCGCCTTCCTTACGGAAACCTGGCTCAAGGCTCACTCCAATTCTATGGTTGACCTGCCCTCTCCCCCGGGGTACTCCATCCTCAGGAAAGATCGACTTGACAAAGTTGGTGGTGGTCTAGCCATAATACACAAAAATGAACTTCAACTGTCGCTTGTTCAAAGCTCTGATTTTACCACTTTTGAACACCTTGGAGCTGAACTTTGAGTTCAGGGTTCCCCCCTATACGTCTTCACATCATTTATCATCCTCCTGGTGATCCTCTTCCTTTTGCCAAGGAGTTATCTGACCTACTTTCCCAATCCTCGCTTTCCTACTCCAAAAACCTTTTCCTCAGAGACCTTAACCTCCACTTGAACAAATCCGAAGATCCGTCAATCCACCTCCTCAATGATTTACTCAACATTAATTACTTGAAACAACTCTGCCAATCTCCCACACATATTAAAGGGGCCACACTTGACGCCATCGTCACTAGCAAAGATCAGGCCTGCCTTTCCTGCATTGTCCCCCATTGACTAGTCTGACCATCACCTTATCCTCTTCATGATCTCCGGCTCACGGTCTCTCCCTCCTCCTAAAGCCATCAAACACAGGAATTTGACTAATAGCAGTAGTAGTAGCAGCTTTATTCGATTTAGGTTTCAAATCATAAAAGCATAACAGTCATAAAAAACATACATTACAATAACACAAAATATCTACAAGTTAAAATATGAGCCCAACCTTTGGATGCGATTTCCTTTTTGATTACGCTCATTTTACAGGATTAGCATTAGAGACAATACCAATACAACTAGTTGTCCCTTAATTAAGGCAATTAATAACAGGCAAAATTAATCTATTGAAAAACTTTCCATATGTAAGTCAAAGATAGCTATTATACAGTGTTTCAAATCGGTTGGAAGTGGAGATATTACAACCACTCAATGCGCAGACACTTCTGCCCATCTGATGGTTACACTTTGCGTTTGGTCTTCATGGGCAGAGGTATGACGTACTGGGGTAAAAGTCATGTAGATCCCAGGTGGATATAGGGCCATCTCCTTTTTGGGGCTGCCAGGTTTGAAGATATGGGACGTGTTTGTTCCTGAATGTTACAAATACCAGGTCGCCACAATATATTTTGGAAGGAATCCTAGCCAGCCCACCCTTCTAACACTCATTATTCTTCCATCCAAGTTAGGGGACAGGGGTCTATTTTTTGTTAGCCAAAATGTAACCTTATTTTTTAGGTCCTGATGTCTTTCGACTTTTCAGTTTGTGAGTGCTGGCACTCCCGAGAGAACGCACACAAACGGAGCGGCCTCCGGTGGTAGGTGTATGTGATTAAATATTCTTGGCGTGTTGCCATGGTTAGCAACTGTCTCCTTATGGAATGTAGGTTCTTTGCTCAACCCTACTTTGGCCGCAGTGCACTGTGCTAATGTAGAGTTAGTGGATACTCTAGAAATGTTTGGAGCTGACGTGGGTGAGGCTACTGGTTGGATTTGAACATTATTACTTTGTGCAGTTGATTTAAGCATTTCTATGGCAGCGAGAGACTGAGGTTGGTTAGATCTTGCAATGTTTTTTATGAGTATCAAATTGGCCTTGATCGTTTCCTCTATTCCCGTAAGCCTATCCCCTAGACTGTTCATTCTTTCTATCACCGGGGATATTATAGATTTGACTAGGTGTTCAATCTGGGCCAATAGGGTTGCCTGGGTAGAAGGTGCAGAAGAGTTTGATTTCCCGGCAACCTCTGGGGCTGCGGGGGAGGAGATGACGGCCAATGGGGGGCTTGAGCACAGTTCCAGTTGTTTTGCCTGACTTCCCTGGTGTTTAACCCTATTTCGCTTTCTTTTAACGGAGGGGACCTGAGGGAGCACTACGTTTTGGGTGATAACTTTTGCAGATGGTAAGTGGGGGGTACCTAACAGACTATCGTTTAGGTGGAGTGGTGTACTAGTCTGGGGACTTGTGCTTACTGTAGGACAGTCATGGGCGCCAGTTTGCTTAATTCTCGGTTCCAGTGGAGCATACTTAGTTTTACATAAACCGTTTAATTCCTCCAGCAGAGATAGGTTTTGTACTATGTCGGCTGCCTGTGAGGGAGATCGCTTGTTGGGTGTACTATCTGTGGACGGGGATCGATCTGGTCTCTCTGTTTCATGGGGAATGGGCAATGTTGTCCTATTTAAGTAGTGGTCGAGTGTCCTATTGGACGAACCCCTCTGGGGGATGGCATTTTTGGTAACCCCCTTACAAATCATAGTGTGACTTGTTTAAAAGTAGTGAACGCCAAAACAGCAGCAAGAACTAGTTATTTCGAGGTTTACAAGATAATATCCATTGGGGAGGTCCGTGAGTGAGCGTAAATATAATATCCAGGTCTCTTTACCTCCTCTTGTTGAGATGCCAAGGGGGGTGGCCCGTCCCGTCCTCCTCGGGCCTCTGAGGGCCTAAGAGGGCCCGCCCGCGCGGTCCCGCGACGCAGGAGGGTCAGCCTCCTTATATGTGCCTCCAGGCGCCAAGGTGTCCGGCAGTAGGAGGTGTCCCCAGGCAGCAAGGGATGCTGGGCGTTGTGGTTCAGCCCTCTCCCCACTCGGCGGCCGCGTTTGCAGTGGCTGCAGCGGGGGAGAGCAGCAAGTTCAGCGGGACCCCAACGGTGTCAGCGGGTCCCGTGGCAGTGGCAGGTACGATGGATTACGCCCCCAGTAGGTGTTCTGAGCCCCCCCTACTCAGTTTAACTGCACTCCAGCCGCTATTGCTACTGTAGACGATTCATCCTCCCCTTCAGAGCTTTCAAATGAAGAGTCAAGGCCATGTGGAGAAGGGGCATTTTCTATCCCCACCAAGCAAGCAGCCTCTTTTGCCTCTTTCACCTCTTTGGTTTGAAGTCACCGCGTTTTAACCTTAGGGGGTTGAGTATTCAATCTTTTCCCCATCCTGGCCAATATTTCCCTCTCTTGGACTCTATCCCCCAGAATGCAGTAGGAAATTAATTAAGAACTCTGGCCACCCTGATTTAAGAAATTTTCGGTGACTGCACAAATATGCTAGAGGCTGCGAGCTTACCACAATATAGTAGTAAAGTCCTCAAATGTCCAAATGTCCAGTCTCATTCCCTCGATTGCTGGGCTGCCACAACTGCCAAATTGTCAAAATTCCAAAACAGGCAAAGCAAGCTGCCAATCTGCCTCTTTTATCCATGCAGACCACCTGGAAAAAAATCGCCGCCTGAGAAACACTGCTGCCGAGCACTCTTCCCATTCAAAAAAGTGACTCCGTTACCAGTTCCGATTCCGCTCGCTTTCTATAGCGTTCTAAATCCGCGTTCTAATACCGCTTCGCCACCGCCGTCAAAATGCCATGTCCTCTCTTTTTGGCGAAAAGACGCCGGTACAGGAGCCGGTGTAGGAGGATGCCGAGTTACTGGCCGCGGGAATCTCCATCTCATTCCCCCAGGGGAACTGGAAACCAAGGTTAAAGTCCAACTCCTGCTTGCTCCTCCCTCACAAAATGCTAATGACCTCACTGAACATTTCGACCAATCTATCACAAACGCCCTTGACCAAATCGCCCCAGCTAAATTAAAACTACAAAGAAACAATTCCGCCAAATCTTGGCTTAACACTGACCTCAATAATGAAAGACGCTCTCTTAGATTATTTGAACGTAAATGGAGGCAACATGCGTCCACCCCTAATCTTACACTACTCAGAGCTGCCAGGGCCAATTATAAAAAACACATTTTCAATGAAAAGACCTCCTTTTTTCGCTCACAACCCGACCAGGCCAAAAACAGACCCAGGGAACTATTTAACATTGTTAAAAACCAAACTGCGGGGCCGATTAGGATGGCGGACAGATGCATGACCGCTGGGCTGGAGGCGGCGGAAAATGCACCTCATCGTCCGCCAGCAGCGGCCTTCCATCCGCCATATTAGGAAGGGGAACTGGGCACATTTACTGTCTGCCGCGTAAAAACATGAACCGCCGCGGGAACACACCAGACACCACGGCGGACGGAGCCAATCCAGGCTCACCGCTCTGCGGAATGACGTCTCGACCATCCCAAATATTACGATGTCGCAAACAAACCAGAACACCGCAACGGAAACACCTCCATCTCACTCATAGACGGCGGAAGCACCACAACGGAGAGGGAAAGCATTGCCACGAGACCCACCGCACGGACCCGACCGCCATGGACCCAGCCCTCCACGCCTTCCCGGCCCTGTTCCTACTTCACTACCAGCAAGTCATGCACCGTCGTGGATGCCGCTGCAGGTACGCAAGCATGCAATACACACATACCACACCACAGCATGCATGAACACTGGTACCTGTCCACACCAGACACCCTGGTGGGTACAGTAACACACACAAGTGCACCCACACCAGTCCCACCTCAGCACAATCAGTCCCCGCATCAGGCACACGCCGCCCACGCAACACCACAGCCAGCCCACGGACGGACTCTGCTGTACTGTCGGCGGTTAAGCCTGTTACCGCGGCGGACGGGTTTTGCTGGAGGGGAATCCTAATAGCACCGCCGGTTTCCCCGCGGTGCGGTCGGACGGTCATTTCCAGCGAGACTGGGGGTCCGGACGCTTTCGGCCGCTATCCTAATTGGCCCCTGCCTCTGCTCCGCCTAAGTTGTTGTTCACTATAGAGAGATGCAAAGAAATTGCAAACTTCTTTTCTGAAAAAATCTCTAAAATTGATCAATCCTTTATCTCTATCCCCCCTTTATCCAATCCCCTCCCATGACTCACCAGCCAATGCATCTGCCTTACCCTTCCCTGCCCTTAGCGTTTTGCATCTCCCTCCTGGCGCCCACCCTCCCGACCCCTACTCCATCATCCTCCAGCGAAAAAATAATGCCTCTTGGCATTTCTTTCGCCAGTCACTGAACGTGAAGTCCTTAACATCATTACCAAGCTTAAACCCTCCTCCCATTCCAGAGATCCTCTCCCCGCTAACCTGGTCCAAGATTTAAAATTCACCATTGCTCCATATTGGACCTCGATCATCAACTCATTCTTCGCCTCCGGTTGTGTCCCCATCTCCCTTCAGCTTGGCAAATCTCCCCTATCCTCAAAAACCCCACAGCTGACCCCAACGACCTTAACACTCTTCGTCCGATTTCCAACCTAAAGCACTAGAAAAATGTGCTCTACTCCAATTGGACAAACATATCGATTCATTTTACCTCTTGGACTCATGTCAGGCTGGTTTAGAAAGAGTTGCAGTACTTAAACTGCTATGCTTAATATAATTGGTGACCTTCACCACTCCATTAATAAGGGGGAATCCCACCTTCTCATTCTCCTTGACCTCTCTGCAGCTTTTGATACTGTCAACCACTCCGCCTTGCTTAACACTTTGAAAGACCGGTTTGGCTTTAACAGTTTAATCCTCAAATGGTTTACCACCTTTTTCAAACACAGATCCCAACAAATTAAAATACTTGACTGCTTTTTTAAACCCTTACCGGTCTACTTAGGAATCCCCCAGGGCTCTATTCTCTCTACTTTTCTATTCAACCTCTTCATGGAACCCCTTACCCTCATCCTTAAGCAAGCAGGAATAAATCACCACCTTTATGCTGATGACACCCAACTTTATCACAAGATTAAATCCCATGCGGAAGTTCTCCACCTCAATGAGACCTTTTCCAAGATTCAATCTTGGTTTCACCTCAACCACCTTAAACTTAACCCTAAAAAACTGAAGTAATTCTTTTCTCACCTAAAAATAACCCTCTCCCAGTCCAACACTGGATCACTGACCTTAAAGCCCTAAGCTGTTCTCTCATCATATCTAACACAGTCAAATACCTTCAAATCAGTATTGATCAGAACCTTAGTCTTACTTCCCACATTAAAAATTTGGCCAAAGGCGCACTCTACACCCTTCATCACCTCAAGAAAATCAAACCCTTCATTCCTCCAGAGGTCTTTAAATTAGTGGTCCAATCTCTTGTCCTATCCCGAATCGAATATGGTAACGCCACTCTTTCAGGAACACTGAAAGTCTACTTAGCCCCTATCAAAACTGTCCTTAACCTCTCTGACAGGCTTATTATGGATTACAAGTGTACTGAACACATTTCCCCTGCTCTCAAAACCCTCAAATGGCTGCCCATTGAAGGCAGATCCTTCTACAAGACTGCTTGCATCACTCACAAAGCCCTCCATCAAAACACACCTCAGTACCCTGCCGATAAACTCCACAAAGCAGGCTGCACTAGAGCATTAAGAAGCACAAACGCTCTTGTCCTAGTCCCGCCTCAATAAAAAAAGAAATCTACTCCATCATGTTCCTTCTCCGGAAATGCACCTACCACCTGGAATTCCCTCCCTATAGAAATACGCTCTAACCCCTCTTACCCTAACTTCAAAAAGAATCTAAAGCTGCACCTTCTCAACAAATATTGGGGCTCTTAAACCCTGTTATCTGGACCCTCATTCACCAACACCCTTCCTACTGTATAGATATCCTCCTTTCAATGCTCTGTCTCCCCCTCTCTCTCCAGGGGCCCATTTTCCATTACTTCTGTCTCTCTCCCTTTGATCTCTATTATTGTTCTTGCCATTCCACTTATAGTATTTTCCTAATCATCATCCTCCACTATTTTATCCTACTCTCACTTCCCTCCTCCTCCTCATTCCCCTTTACCTTGCCCTCTTAATCCACCTAGGATTGGATGTTTTCCCATTAAATTCCTTTTTTACCTCCCCCTTTCTTTTCTGTATTGTTTTTCATATCCCCATTACTTGTATTTTTCCTTATTCTCCAAATGTTCAATGCAATTCTTGCCTGTCTAGACCCTTGTAAAGTGCTCTGATACCTTTGGGTCCAGCTAGCGCTATATAAAACCTTTTAAATAAATAAATAAATACATGGTGTCTGCGTCCATATGTTACGACATCGTTTTGGTGATGATCGAGCTGCTGACATGGACCCATCAGCATATTTCAGCCAGAATCATCGTTTGGATGATCAAGAAACACCCCCTCCCTTCCCATAAAGTAAGATGTTACCGAAGGCGGCAAAGAGAGCAGTCTTGGTGCTGGGGTCTATTTTGTAACAATATCTTAATGTAGTTGGTGTCACATACAGAGCTAATCAGTGGTCTTCAATGAAATATGTTTGGAATTCAAGTGTTCCAACCATCAGCATGCACCTGCCCAACTTAAAAAGCACATTGGTGCACAGCACTAGAAACATTTTATGGACATGGATCAGAGAGGTAAAAAGCTGGTTCCTCATTTATGCGATTAACCCATAAAAAACGGGCCTTATTTATGAAAAGTGACGCATCGCTGTGTGAAAACAGAGATGTGTCACTTTTCATTGCGCCCTCCTTACGATATGATGGATGTGCCGTATTTATAGTATGGCGCATCATGTTGCAAGGAGTAACAGATATGTCAGTATTACTGACGTATCTGTAGGCGCAGTAATGACGCATTGCTGGAGTGTGCCACAAAAGTGACGCAACTCCAGCAATGAGTCATTACACATGGGCAAGTCCCAAATATGCCTGCATCAAACTTCCGCCTGCTGTGAGGCAAGCGTAAGATATTGACGCAATGGCATCCTAGAAGTGGTGCACTGAAATCTTGTAGATTTCAATATTCCCCTACTACGAGGATTTTTACGGGGGAAAGTCAACCCTACATACATTATACCTGGTGCAGGTATAATGTGGCGCAACGGTTTACAAAGTGTCGCATCTGCCTAGATGCTTTGTAAATATGGCACAACATGGTGCAACATGGAGCATTTCTTACGCCGCCGGTGCATCACAAAAAGTGACGCATCAGCGGCGCAAAAGTGACGGAAGGGTTCATAAGTAAGCCCCTGTATGTTCTGTATGGGCAACCCAGTGCATGCACTTCTTTTGCTTTCTCATTCTTCTGCGAGCCCAATTCCATATGCTTTTACAGATCTGCCAACTTCTGATCTGTTTTCACCATGTGAGGATGGGACAGGACGTTGGAGGCGTTGGGACTTTGTGCACAGCACAACCTGAGGCCCTCCGCAAAGGACATCAGCTATGTAGAGCCTCTGAACAGAAGCTGGAAACCCACTCTATGCAGGAGTTCCCAGCTCACTTTGTGTTTCACAGTGTTATCCCCGTACTTCACCAGGAGGATGTGTGAAAGGAGTAGATTTCGAGTGGCACAAGGTAGGACCCAGTGAGTTGGAGAGTCTGCTTCTACTTGAGGATGGTGCACTAAACTAGTAGGCAGGGTTTATACGACATTTATATAATTTAGATCTGCTGCTTCCTCCGCCCATCTTATCAGACTCCCCACATCCCCTTCCTCTCTCTCTCTCATAGCTTCACCGTTCTGACAATCACAGTGGACAAAAGTGTTCAGGGGCCATACAAGATGCATGCTTCCCCATTGTGTTGCTGTGTAGACTGAGCTGGTGAGTCCAGTACAGACCTGGGCTGTGCAGCCAAATAACACATTAATATCTAGATTATGTACCAGTTATCCCAGCACGCTAATTCGCCCCTCTTCAACAGCCCTTTCTGTAGTACACAAAACATTCCTTGTATACCTTTCCGGGAGGCCTCCATAATGGGCCAGATATCTAAAACACTGGCTGGTCGTACCTACTGTGCCCAATGCCCAACTTCCTGATGAAGAAGCGAGTTTGGGAGGGAGTAAGGCTCGATATGAGGAGGGGAGAATTGAAGTGGAGAGATTGTATAATGTAGTCACTTTCCCTTCTCCTCAAGAGTCACTGACAGTGTATCAGGAACTACATTCTCAGGCTGTAAGTACAAGTGTGCTGGTTTTTGGTGGAGGGATACTAGAGGGCTGCAATCCCTTATTCCAGCTGATATCCCTGCAACTGTCAATTATAAGATGTCTCCACTGAACAGAAAATAATTGCATGGGACCAGAGCTACAACATCCTTTTCCCAAGCCTTTTTCCTGATTCTAGGAAGAACATGCTGACATTTTCTAACATGCTCTGAGGAGGCAGAAAGTGTCCCCGCCTCGTATAGGATGATATAATGGAGTGGTTGAAGCAGCTTCAAAATCGCTTATTAAAAATGCATTGACTTCTGTGGAACTGCTGCATCCCAGCGTCCAATTAATGAAAAATGAGGATCCTACAGGCATGAACAGCTGAAGACAGAGCTCTCTTAAGGATGGCAAGTCAAAATCACTCCTTCTGACCCAGAAAAGCTTCTGACCATGATGAGACGCACAAAGCATCACAGAATTTTGTCACGCTCTCGGAAGACAGCAGGACAGTACAGACACTTGCGAACAGCCCTGAACATATCCAGAAAATACAAGGCCGTCTCCTCAGGAGAGATTGGGTCAGAACAGAAAACACAATCTCAGACTACAAATGAAACTGAGACACCGCTTTAGGAGGAAACATACAGAAAGTCTGCACAGGTAGAATGTAAAAACCTTGGAGGTGTGGTTGGCAGTTCACCCTTTAAGAGAGCACTCAGGGTGGAAGACCCCAACAATTCTTTTGTGTGCAATAGAATAGGCTGCGTACAGCAGACAATGCAGCATTGAAACACAGAACTGTGAGTGATCTGCTGTTTCATGTTTCAGTATCCGTGAAACCCGGAAAGAAGTTTACATTTGCTGAAAATCGTGTGTAACTTAGGTGTGCTTCAGAACAGTGTGCATGTTTACTTTAGATGGACATGTGCTTACGCTTTCCTCTATTTCTGAAAATCAAGGACAATACAGCCTCAGCCTTGGGCTGTCCTAATACAAATGTATAATATTTGTACTTTTTCTCCGGATGGAAGGATAAGCTTTCTGTAGCAAATGTCAAGGTTACTTAGACGAGCTCTGCTCTAACTGTACATGCCATTGTATTCCTGAGTTAATATTGTATGATTTCATCTCCTTATTTAAATACGCACAGCTTTAACCAAAAAGATGCCCCAGGGAGTAGGAGTACTAGGGGTGGAACACCAAGTAATAGATTGATTGGTTGTCATTAATAAAACTTGCTTAATCCAACCCTTCTTTGTAAAGTCATGCTATGAAAATGTGTGTGTTTCTGTCCTTAAAACATAAAAGACATGTTACTTTGGAGGCAAGCAAGTGAACTTTTGGGCTTTTATTAAGAGACGGACTCAAGGTCAGTCTATTTGCATATCTACTTAGATACTTATGATTTGACTAACTATTTAATTAACTACTTGTTTTCCTTTCTGTAACCAGACGTTTTCTTTTTTAATAAACGCAAGTTGCTAACTTAAGAATTTTGTTGTGTGCAGGTTTTATTTATAGCCTCGGTCTAACTCTACTCCCAAGTAGGCTAGTAAGGCCCCTATCAGGGGAGTATGCAGCCAAAAACTAAAAGCACCATAATGGGAACCCTCGGACCATGCTCACGGGCCAGGGTGAAGGGTTCCAGTGTAGAAATACTGAAGGCCTGATTATGGGTGGCCAGGTGTAATTCCACCACCCACACTTCTGAGTGTGTAAAGTCACAGAATGATTTGGTGTTCAAATAATTTCTGGCCCAGAGACTCCAGACCTATCTTAGTTGTTGCAGGAGCTATGCCTATGAGCAGCAGCACAGTCCAACCCCTGCATCAGCAGCCTCATGGACAGACAATGCTCCCACTAGGCAGACTGAAGCTTACCTGATCTCATGGTTTCTAGTCCTCACCTGACACTGACACTTTTCGCCTTCTCAGAGCAGGTGGAAATGTCAACAATTTCTTCCCAAAATCCAGAAAAATACTTGGGAACAGGATGCTGTAGCTCTGGCCCCATGCAATTAATCTCAGTTCAGGAGAGAAATCTTGCTAAATCTTATAATTACCAGTTTTTGATGCAGGAATCTCAGCTGGAATAAGGGATTGATGCCCTCTAGTACCCCTGCACAACAAAACCAGCACACTTTTTCTTATTACATGAGAATGTAGTTCCTGCTACATTATCAGTGACCCTTGAGGGTCACCTTCAGTCTACCTTGGGCAGGCAACACAATTTAGGAGACTTGGGGTGGCCTGGGCCACTCCATAACCCATGACATCCTGGTATACCCTTTTAAAATTTTTTTTTATTTAAGCTGGAACTTTAAATCATAAACATAAATACATTGCATCATCACAACATAAAAAGAATCTCCCCTAGGGCAATTGAGACAAATTCATAATACATTAATAATACACGCAACAAGGATCAATACGAACATTTACACAATCAAAAGTTCATAAAATTCAAAACCGCAACCCTAACTACTAAAACAACATAAAAACAGTCTACCCCCTGTTTTTAATCAAAGAAGATACCCCATATCTTGTTAAATTTCTTAGTACTTCCCATCCGTAGTGCAAAAGTGCGTTCACTTTTCTTAACTAATTTCATCTTATGACCCCACTCCAAGGCCGAGGGAATCAAATCTGTGCGCCATTTTTGCAAAAGCAGCGTCCTTGCTACTGCCATTGCTATATACAAAAATGTTATCATTGAGTCCGAAAAAGAAAGGACGGGATCAAAACCAAATAAAATTAATTTATCATTCACTGCCAATTGGATGTTACATTCATGTTCCATATAGCTGAATAGATCTACCCAATACTTATAAACTTTGGGACAACCCAACATAATATACGACCAATTGGCAAATGGATGATTTATACATCGAAAACATTGAGAGGACTAGTTAGCATACATTTTCGAAAGAGAATGGGGAGTTCGATACAATAACCACTTGCTAAAAAACAGCATCCTACGCCAATTTGCCCCTCTCAATGTGCTAAAATTAAGTGTATTAATAGTTGACCAGATATGGGATGACATCTCAAAATTCTCATGATCCGACCATTTTTTATTAGCTTTTAGCTCAAAATCCACTCCTTTGATAGAGGCTAGATATTTCTTCCAGGCGCCTGGTTTTTTATCTGATGCCCTAACTAGTAGTTCATCAACCAGCTGACTCTGTTCAATTAAAAAAGAAACATCTATTTCTGCAAAATATTTATATAAAATGCTGTATGAATTTACCAAAATAAAATCATTTGAGATCAATTGCGACATTTCAGCTACTGTCACCCAATTTCCATTTCTCATGAAGTCCATAACTTTGGTAAACCCAGCCACTGCCCATTTTGACGCCAGATATGAAGGCTGTCTTACCCCTGTGCAAGGTAGGATTCCTTCTAACAATGTAGCTGAATTCATTACAGGAATAGAGTACTTTTTAAAAAAAGCCTGTAGTTTTTTAAAAAACCAGTGAAGGCACTTATAAAGCACACATTTTGGGGATCTAAAAATCAGCAAGGGGGAATGGATTTGACTGTCTCTACAAATTAGGTTCATAAAATTATCACAATAAAAGTTTGGTTGCAGTGAGAATTTAAATCTAGATAAATATTTTGCAAAATAAGCATAGTAGTAATCCCTAAGGTTTGGAAGGGCTAACCCTTCCTGATCTAAGTCCTCATATAAAGTGCTGAGTGCTATTCGATGGGTTTTCTTTGCCCAGAGGAATGCTGTAAACATGGACTCTACCTGAGTGAAAAAGGAACCTTATAAAATGCATGGTATAGAGGAAAACAGAAAATTAAATAACGGAAGGACAGACATTTTAACGAAAGCCACTCTCCCCAAAATAGAGAGGGGAAGCATGCTCCACCGAGAAAACAGATCCTGAACTTTCATGATAAGAGGAACAAAATTCAATTGATATAAATCATTGACAGATTCAGAAAAAAATACCCCCAGATATCTCTTTGGACTGATATTTACAGAGTTATAAATATCAGGGTGCAAATCTAAAGCTACCCTCCCACATTGCAATACTTCGGTCTTCCCTTTATTGATACGATAGCCACCTAATGCCTCGAAATCTTCAAACAACTGGAAGACTTTAGCTTGGACCTCAATTGTTGGTTTAATTATGAGCATGATGTCATCTGCATACAATTTTCATTTTTGCATTGATGGAATTGGGAGGCAAATATCGGCACAGTTCCAAATGGCTATTGCCAAGGACTCGATGAAAAAGGCAAAAAGAACTGGCGACAAAGGGCACCCTTGCCTTGTGCCTCTTTTAATTTTCAATGACCCTGCCACAGCCATATTAATAACTACATTGGCGACGGCATCAGCATACAGATTACGGATCAAAAATATAATCTGCGATGGAATACCAAAATGCTGCAAAATTGTAAACAGTGTCTCCCAAACCACGAGGTCAGAAGCCTTCTCGGCATCTAATAATAAAACTAAGGCGGGTATCTTCTGTGTATCGAAATAATCCAAAGCCTCTGTCAAAAAGTGAGTGTTGGTAGCTAATTGTCTACCAGCAATAAAACCATTTTGATCTAAATAGATCAGATTCTTATTAAACCTAAGTGATAAAAGTTTAGTTACGATTTTATAGTCAGTGTTAAGTAGCGTTATTGGGGGATAGGTATTGGGATCCCTCCTATTCTTATCCTTCTTTACAAAACTCACTATATTCCAGTTTAAAGGATTCTGGTACTACCCCTCCCTCTAACATATAATTTATCAATTGAAGAAAAAATTCTGAAAAAAATTCAAGAAAAACTTTATAAAATTCAGATGGAAGCCCATCCGGGCCACAAGCCTTCCCATTAGGTAGGCTTCTCACAACTTCCTCCAACTCTTTTAAAGAAAAGGGATTAACCATAGAGGATTTCTCTGGTTCCAAAGGTTTTGGTGGTGTATTATCATGGAGAAATGTTTCTAATAAATGGTCATCCACCATTTGAAGCTTGCCATATATCGCCGCATAATGATTAAGCATTATGTCCCAGATTTTCACTGGGTCTTCTGTACACAAGGCAGTCAAGGGGCAAATTTGTGATTTAATTTGATTCACCGCTGCCTGCTCCCTGGCCTGCGATGTCAAGAGTCTGCCAGTGAAATTACTCTCCTCATACGTCTTCTGACGATACTGTTGATAAATAGTTTCACTTTGAGTATAATACACAGAGTAAAGCTCACGCTTGGCCTGATCAAGCTGAGTTTTAATAGGAGCAGAGGGATTATGTAGAAATGCCTCCTGGAGTACTTGGATCCTATCTTCCAATTTTCCCGTATCTAACCTAGCTTTTTTTGAAGTTGTTGCATCCTTTTCTATTATTAACCCCCGAACAAAAGCCTTGAGTGAGTCCCAAACTACATTTATTGCGGCGGACTGAATATTCTGAATTAAGAATTCTTTGATCTCCAACCCCATAAACTTCACCCAATCCTCATCATTAAAGTATTGTTTATTTAAAATCCAACGCTTAGAGTGTCTCATACTAACCCCCAAGTTGATTTCCAGTGCCAAGATTGCATGATGGGAAAAACCATGTTTGCTGAAAGAAATTTAGACACTGAGAAATTCAAAAGAAATCAATACGCAATGAGGAACGAAACCGTCCTGACCAGCACGTGAATTTACTTTGAGGGAAACGCTGCTCGCCGCCAGGGGTCACCTAACTCTAAAATTACTCCATAATTTTGCAAAACCTTAAAAGACTTTGGTTTTGTCTGTTTTTTCCCATGCACTGAGGAATCCAATTGAGGGTTCATCAAAATATTAAAATCCCCTCCCACAATTATATCACCAGGGACTTGAGTCAACGATTGACACAACTCCTCATATGCTTTAGGAATGTCTTCCACTGGTACATACAAACTAACAAAACGTCAATGGTCTGAATCTTGCTCTAAAAGAACATGTGACCCAACACCACCGCCCCTGTTGATCTTTACCAGAATTAACATAGTTGGCTTGTAAGTTTTTACTTAAAAATATGGCAGTCCCTCTATGGGAGGCTGAGGACGACGAAAATCCTCTATAGGCTGCCCAGGATTTAAACATAGAAAAGGCTGGCAGTTTTATAATCGGAATGTGGGTTTCTTGCAAGAGAATCACCCCTGGACTTTCAGTTTTTAACCACATTTCAATTGCACGCATTTTTCTCTGATTATTCAGACCATTAACATTGAATGAAACAACTTTCAACATTGACCTGTTAGCCATATGCAAAACAAAACCAATAAACTAACCCACCCACAATCTGCCTAGAGTCACTTAGTGATAGATGCAAATAATCAACACAAACTTTAAGACTGTAACCTCCCCACCCTGAAAAGTGGGCCTTCCTCCCTCCACCACACCCACCACTTCTCCCTCCCCCTATTCATCTCAGTTGTCATGTCATTACACCCTGGTGATCCTGTCCCAACCTCCCCAACAATGTCGCCTACCCTGCACCCATAATACTTTCGTGAGACCTTAATAACAGAACCTAACATACTGTTTAACCTCCCTATTCTGACCACATAGCAATAAAGGTCAGCCCTCCATTTCTTTCCACCCTAAGAATTTTACGGAAAATCTATATTACCCTTACCCCGCAAAAGGCATAGCAAAAGAACTAAATCATACAGAATATATATATATATATATATATATATATATATATATATATATATATATATATATATATATATATATATTCTGTATGATTTCGTTCTTTTGCTATGCCTTTTGCTGGGTAAGGGTAATATAGATTTTATATATATATATATATATATATATATATATATATATATATATATATATATATATATATATATATATATATATATATATATATATATATATTATTTAGCCCTTCCGATCCTGAGAAATCTCTTTAAGAAATTCCTGGGCTTCATCTACATCAGTAAACATGAAGAATTTCCCCTTCACCAGGACTCTTAACTTAGATTGCTGGGTAATTGAAGCTTGTGCCCCCTTCACCTTGAAAAGGTGAAGAATTTTGACATACTCCTTCCTACGACGGGCCGCTGCGGCTGTCATGTCTGAAAATATTTGACACTTAGGGCCTCATTAGGATGGCGGTGACTCCGCATCCTCCGGCCGGCGGAAGCCACCGCCGGCCCGGAGGATGCGGATTCACCACCGCGGCCACATAAAACACCCACCGCCAGATTAGGATGGCGGTGGGATTGCGGTGGGACCAGCGGCGGACGGCAGGTCCGTCCGCCGCTGATCCATGGGTTTTGGAGGGCTATTTGGTGGCGCTGTCTGCAAGACACCGTCAGCCAAATTAGGAAGCATGTGTAGACATGCTTTTCCGCGGCAGTTTTTCCACTGTGGAAAAGCATGTGGACCTTTGCTTCGTGGAGAAGCGTGGCTCAGTGGTTAGAGGGGGCAGACCCGGAAGCTGAGATCGGCCTTGGACCAGGGTTCGATTCCCCGCCTCAGCGGTTCTCGGGCTCAAAAATTCCACGGTGTCGACAATTCTCGCTCCGGTGCCTACTCAACTCACGGGGTCACACTCTGCGACCTGGGCAATAGCTTGCTTAATCTCCACTACGGCCCCTCGCGGCGGGATGCCTGGCTTTCACCTTGTGGATACCTGGCAGGGGTATTTCACAGGGGAATACCAGGATGGGTTCCCTAAGCAAGCGCCTTGAGGCCCCTGGGTTAGAGTGCGCTATATAAATCGAAACACATTTTCATTTACATTCTTTGCCCTTCCAGGCCCCCAGGGTGAAGGGGATGGGGGTGCACATGGAGGGTACCTATGGTACCCTCCTGCATTTGCATGCACGAAGCGGCAGGCACCGCGCGGTGCCTGCCGCTTTGTGCATGCAAACGCAATGCATGCATTTTTAAAATTGCGACGGGCACCGCTTGAAGCAGCACTTGCCGCAATGTTAAGGATACAGGATGTGACTGCCAGGGTGGCGTTCACATCCTAATTTGCATGGAGGGACCGCCGCTGCCCATGCGGACGGTCCCTCTACCTCAGGGGTGGCGGACGGACGCAGGTCCGTCCGCCATCCTAATAACCCTCTTGGTGGTCTCGTTTACCACAAATTGCCACTGCTGAATCGCTTTCGTTAAAATTGACTTTTATGCGGAAGTCGGCAAAATTTATAAATATAGTACGCGGAAGTGACGAGTTAGGGAATGGATGAGCCGGGACACGGCAAGCCCTCGTGATCGTAAGGTCCCCTTGAAATTCGGGAATAACTCTTTGCTTGATAAAAGTGTTCACCCATTGAAGGGTTTGGGACCCTTCCACTCCCTCTAGAACACCTACTCTATGAAGGTTCGATCTTCGAGAGTGGTTCTCCAACTCTTCCATTTTATTTTCCAACGCCTGCTTTCTTTTGGCTACTGCTTTAACCTCCTGCACAACAGAAGATAGCTGGTCCGCTAAGGCTGATATCCTCTCTTCAGCCTCCTGGAGCTCAACTGGAAGGCTTCCCATTGTACTTTCAATCTTCTCTAGACGTAGATTGAGGGAGGCCAGTTCTGCTTTCTGAGTTTTTTTCAAGTCACGGACCTCCTCTAAAATCAGATTCAACATGTCTTTGATGCTCATTTGAAAATCCCCCCCGCTCGACTCAACCATAAGGTTAAAATTGCGGTTAAGATCATGGTTGGGATTGGGGCAGGCCGAATTTATAGCTGGGGATAGAATTCCTTGCCCCAACTCCTCATGTTGAGGGGCTATAGCCTGAACCTAAGTTCTACCCAAGGGAATCGGTGTAATACCTAAACTCTCAGGAGCATCTACAGCCTGGATTACAGTCTGATCACAAACTTGCGCATTTTCCGAGTTTGACAATTTTACTGCAGGTATAAAAAATAGAGCCGTTTCTTCATCATGATGGGGAGAGTTAAACTGGTCAGGTGTTTCAATATTAATAGTAGAGACAGCATTTAGAGCTACTTGTACATTATCCGATCTAGGGACCACAGACCCTATTTCTAGTGCATCGATCCCGACTGCGGTTCCAGCGATGCCAGAGTGCTCCTTAGTGTTCTGTGTGCATAAACTGACACTCGGAGAGGAAGCTTGCGGCATTCTTTTTTTAAGGAAGAGTGAAAACTGTTTGAGCTCCTTCGTGGCACTCACTCTCTTTTGTATATCAAGTTCGCCTTCTTCTTGCAAATGCAATGGAGGACTTGTAGTGACTCCATCCTTACCAGAAACTCCCCCTAGCTGGACTGGCTGTTCTGTAGCTGCTACTGCCACCACAGAATTTCCGTCCTCTCCCTCTGAACTTTCAAATGTGGAATCAAGGCCATGTACATGAGGAGTGCCTTCCAACCCAGCTAAGGCAGCTACCTTTTTTGCCTCCTTCACTTCCTTGGCTAGAAGTCGCTGAGTCTTACCTTGAGATGGGTGAGTATTTAATAATTTCCCCATTTTCGAAGTACCTGCACCTTGAACTCAACTTCCCAGAATGCAGTAAATGTATAGGGGGTGCCGGTCCTGGCCAGTCCTTGCCAGTCCTTGCTGCTAAATACCTCTCCCCTGCTCCGTCAAAAAATGCTCCTGTCAAATTTATCCCCGGGGGGGCCTTGCTGGGACCAATATTCTGCTCTGCTTTTCTCTGTAGCACTCCACGGTCAGAGATGGAGATCTTACCACACCAACACCTTGCAGCAGTCAGCAAAATGGACAACCCTCTGCTCCTTCGAGTTAATTGTAGCACTGTATTACACCTCCTTTTCCCGAGCTCCACAAGGCTCCAGTACACTCCGCTCCGCAGCCATCATCCAAGGCCGTCTTTTCACTCACAGCCTACTCGGGCAGGAGAACACAAGGACGCCGATCGAGCTAACCGCCAGGGCAGTCGCCCATCGCAGAGGGCGGGGCAGTGATCACCTGTGACTAAGCGGAGGCGTGGTTCTCCGCAGTTATCGGCAGTCCAAACGAAGTTGACCTGTCCAGCCCTCCAGCTGCCTGATGACTCCCATTCTGACATCTTGGTATACCTAACCAAAAGTGGAGAGGTCAGAGAGGACAATGCCACAGCTGCTCCGACTGCTGGGGGACATAGAGAGAGTTTCTGATCTTAGAACCAAGTGGTCAAAGTCCTGGTTGTTCCAATTTGATGAACAGTAACCCACACACACACCGTCCAAGATATAAATCATATTGGAAGAGTGATAGTGGTTATTCGAAAGTGAATTAAATTCTGGTCCAGGCTGCTGTTATGTCTGTTGTGTGGTGTGGCCTTAAACACTGGTTCTTCCCCACTGTTTATACGTTTTCCACAGTGTGATGTGTTCTTTACTGCAGTGCCCTTTTGCAGCATTGTACAGCAAGGTTTGGTGATTGCTGCGGGCAATTGTCCAACTGAGGAACTGCAACAATTTCAGGACAATGTATTGAATTATCACCAATCTATTACATTGATCCTAACAATTGATACTCCTGGAAGTGAATTTTCAGATACAAGGTTAACCTCAGTAGCCATGAAATATTATACAGATCTATCTGTAAAATTCACAGACAGAAGTAACTTAACACCACGTACAACATTTAATCAAAAACCTTTTCTCAGAAATCACAGCATGAATTAAAAAGGCTTGAAAAAAACACAAGATATTTCACACATTAGAATTGATTCCTCACACTTACAATTAATCTCATTGTTCTTTTGAGCTCCAAATAGATAATGAGAATGGAGACATAACAAATACAAAATATAAACAAAGGGAGAAGGTTATATCCACCTTCCGAACAGAGTGCGGAGAATGTTTTTTGGCATACCTGTAGTCAGTATCCCCTCATAAGTACCTGATGGCACTTCTCTTGAATTTAATTTTAAACAAATTGTGATGCCCAGTGGGTGAGCAAGCACCACTCACATTTTATCCCACATGATTTCATCGATTACGTCATGCATTGTGCCCAAAGCATGGCTAAAGGGTGCAAATTCCAAGGTATGTAGGGTCAAAGTGCAGCTACTCACAGTACTTAAGTGTTCACCAAATAGCATTACGCCCAAGTGGGAAGGTGCAAACTGGCCCTCTACTTATGCCCAACACATGTAATTTCTTCTTCAAAGTGCATGAAACAGACTTAATCAAAAACATAAAACCTACGGAGCATGGAATACATATCTCAAAATGATTCCCAGCCACAAAATACATTGTGATATCATATGTGCTTATGTTTGATAAAAATATCACATTAATGACAAGGACTATGCAATACAGCAAACCCCATAACCAAGAACATATTCTTAGGCAGCTGCAAAATGGCAACACCTTATATCCAATTTCCAGTGTGTTACCTAGGATGACTTTGAACATACCTTTAGGGAAGCCTGATAACAGCTACGAACCCCCGAATGTCTTTTCTGTGGCACATTACAGTCAACTACTCAGTATGATACTATAGCATATAGCATGGCACACAGTAACATCTGGAGATGGTGGGTCAACCCAGTACAGTGGATCACTGCTAGCCTAAGACTGTAAGAGCTCTGAGCTCTGCTTCCACCTAGTGTTTTCACCTTATTCTGCATGGCTTCTTGGCTGCAACTCACAACTCTAAGTTTCTAGCTGTTGCTGAAATCCATCATCACACTTGTCTGCTCTGCATATTTCGTTTAAATGTGCATAAATCAAAGGTATGCAAAGTTATATCACTTGAGTTAAAGGTTGTGGAGTGCCTCATTATTGGCCTTTTGGTAGATTTCTTTTACCAGTTTTAATTGAGGCTGGTAATCCGTAAAAACTTTATATGTGAGTGCATACCTTTCATAGCTTTTTCTTGCCAGTACTCTAATGGTGTATTGCACTGGAAATTCACAAGTATTTTGTATGTGATTGCATACATTGATTCAACACAAATTACACTTGCATACAAAATACTTGTGAAAGTCTTGATTTTCACTCACAACACAACATGCGTTGGATCTTGCCACAATAGGCACATCATTCACTCTAATTGACATGTTCTGAAACATTTTATAGGAAAAATGTCTTAATCAAAATCTACCACCTGCACTTCAAAATAAGTCATGGCATCACATGTATAGCAGAGATATGATTTTTCTTCTAGCTATGCATTTACTTTCCTTTCAATATTTCCGAATGACAACATGGATAAGTAAAAGAAACAAAAGAAACTAACAGGGATACGAGTGAGCCTGCAAATGGTTGAATGTGTTCAGCCCAGTTAGAATGCGGAAGCAACTGTGCAAATAAAGATCCCTTTAAATTAAGTTGATTTTCCATAAATTTCTAGGTAAGAAATGGGAAATTATTTGAGCCCCACAAAAAAAACGAATTAGTAAAAGTTTGGGGATGTACATCTCTGTTTGAATATACGTTTGCGCAGTTTTGCAACTCACAAACGTCTCCAGAAGTATGCCTGGAAAGCTGCTGGTTCTCCTACATACCATAGTGAACTTCATGTGATATTTTTATGACTTGCCTTCTACAATGCGTAGATGTACATGAGAGTATAACTTCACACGTTCAAAAGACAGCCCTGTGTGCAAATGCATATTTTTCATTTTCATTTTCTGTTGAGAAGCTCTTGTCCCTACACCCTCACAAGTTTGGGAGTGAGTGAAACAGTCCGTTTTCCATCCTAGACATGAAGTTACTCCCACCCTCTGTTGGCGGAAAGCAATAACCTCATGCATTGTGGCAAAGGGTCAAAGAGGAGTTTACAAATGTCCACAGTCTTTTGAGTTTGTAGATATTAGCAAACTTACAATACAAAGCACACCTTGTTTCTCCCACTTCCTTGCCTTGTGCAGGGGTGCAGCTTAGTCAATTTCAATAAGGGTGTAAATCTCAAATTTCCCAACTAAAAAACAGTGATCTGCAGGTTGGTGGGGTGAGATGACCACAGGGCTTGATGGGTCGTTTCCATGAGGAACAGGTTCAGTATATATATATATTTGGTGAATATATATATATATATATATATATATATATATATATATATATATATATATATATATATATATATATATATATATATATATGAAAAGGAATCCCAACCTGTCAGTAGATGACAGGCAACAGCAGGGTGCGGACCTCAAAGCGCCACGGCAGACAGCCAGGTGTAGAGCTCACAAACGATCCAAACTCAAGTGAGTAGCAGGTTTAAACGTTTTATTTAGAAGTAACGCGTTTCACTCCACTAGGGAGCTTGTTCACACAAATGCACTCAGAAAAAGTGAGGGAATATATACAAGGTGTGGGGAGGGGCTTGATTGGGAAAACACGCCCAAAAGTAAAAGAGGAAATAAAGAAACAGTGCATGAATTAAAACATGTTAATATCACATGAACAGTAACATGTACCACGCATGATTGCACAGTTGAAGCAGTGATCATGGCAATTTGTAAATAGTGTATGGTTAAATACCAACATGGATCAAAAAATAACGTTCAATGGAAGTAAGAAATAGCAGGCTATTAGAACAAATAAGAAAGCAACATTGCATGTGTCACGGCATAGTGCCTACATTTTGCTTCGCAAACATATTAACTGCCAACCAAAAAATTAAAGAACGCCAGAAAAAATCAAGACATAGTGCCTGAAAAATCCAACAATGCCAACATTCTCAAAATCGGAGAAAACGTCATCAGCATAGAAAGCAGATAGCGGTGGTACAAGTTTAAATACTGTAAGAGAAATGTAAAGCAATAAATTGCTGAGAATAAGCAAAACACAATAAATAAAAAAAAGTGAAAAAATTATAAAAGATACAACAGCCCAACCACAGATGTGTTAGAATAAAAAATCCAAGGAAAACAACAGAGCAAATAGTAAAGTTAGCGGCGACATGGATATATTCAAAAACATGGCATGAATCCTAGTCAAAACAATTTAGTAAAAAGACATGACTTAAGGGTAAGTGCCATAGCTAACACCTGGCAATTGGCCAGAAACAATAGTTGACACCATGACTGAACAAGAGAAGGAAGAAAAAATCAACAGAGACCAAACCGCCAAATAGGGATATCTATACTGTTTACAAGAAACTTTTCAGATCCTCACTCAAATTGAGCCCATTAGGGGCTTTGGTGTCGAGGGACAGAATGAGTTGTGATTCTCGCTGTCTCAGCAGTTTTTCACGGTCCCCACCACGGCTGGGTTGAGGCACTGAACAAAGGACTGTGTATTGAAGATCCTTAAGTTTTTTATTATGGACTGCTCCAAAATGCCTAGCCACTGGGTAATTGCTGTCACTGTTGACGATGGCCCTTATATGCTGCAATATTCTCTGGTGAACAGGCAGCTTGGTACTGCCTATGTACTCCAGATTACATGTACACCTGAGCTTGTAAACCACAAACTCAGATCTACATGTGAGGTGTTCTTTGATAGGGATAGGCGTGTTGCTGAAAGCTGTGACATAGTGACTGGTATTTGTGGCAAAATTACAGGCACGGCAAGAAGTGCATTTAAAGAAGCCCATTTTGGTGGTCTTAGTAGGTTTGGGAGGGTTTTTAGGTGCTACCCTATCAAGAGCATCGCGCATGGATGGCGCACGTCTGAACGTGATGGTAGGTGTTTCATTTAGCACTGGACCCAAAATGGGATCCGTTAGAATGATAGGCCATTCCGTGCCAATTATGCGCCTGATCTTTCGCTCCTGTGAGCTGAAAGTGGTTATGAGCCTGACAGTACGTTTAGAGTCATCCATGTTATCTTTAGTATTCACAGTATGGGGCTCCTTTGACTGGAGTCATGTAATCCTGTCTATTGATGAAGCTTTAGCCAAAGCTTGATCAAGTATGGCTCTAGAGTACCCTCTTTGCAGGAAACGTTGTTTGGAATCCTCGAGGCATGTTGCCAAGGAGTCAGGGTCGCTGCAGATTCTGTGAATACGAATAAATTCACCAAAGGGGATACTACGGATGGTATGAGCTGGATGGGAGCTGCGAGCGTGTAAGATGGAATTCCCGGCAGTACTCTTACGATGTAGTTTGGTCATGAGGGTGTTGTCCCTGATGAACAAATGCACATCCAAAAATTCCGCTTCTGAACTGCTAAGGTTGGCAGTGAATTTCAGATTTAAGGTGTTGGCATTGCAGTCAGATACGAACGAAAGGGCTTGATCTTGGGTGCCCTTCCAGATAATGCAAATATTGTCGATGTAACGCCAGTAAAGCACGAGCACATAGCCACACCACGCAATTGCTGGTAAGTGTTGTTTTTGAAGCGGAAAAAGTTGGAAGTCAGGCAGAGTTTGATCATGGCAAACAACATGGAATTGTGTTCCCTGAAACAAATGGCACATGTGTTAAGGTAATACTGACATGCGTTTACACCATGCTGATGATTGATTGAGGTGTAAAGGGATTCGATGTCTAGAATCAAGAACATATAATCATTGCACCAATTAACAGTCCCAATCTTGGTCAAGAAATCTGTTGTGTCTTTTAAAAAAGAAGGGAGACTCGCCACATGGGGTTGGAGAAAGAAGTCTACATATTTAGAAATGTTTTCGGTCATACTCCCAATGGCCGATATGATGGGTCGACCAGGCGTGGGGGTTACAAGTTTGTGAACTTTTGGCAAAAAGTATAGGTAGGGTGTCACTGGATGGTCTTTAGACAGAAAGTTACATTCATCCTTGGTGAGGAGATTAAGTCTTTTCCAGGAACTCAACTGTTTGCGTATTTGGTTGTGATTCTGAACCATGGCAAATTGTGATGATAGGGTGTAGCAGGTGGCGTCCGATAAGTGTCTTTGTGCTTCCTCAATGTAATCCGTAGTTTTCCAAAGAACAGTGTTGCCGCCCTTGTCAGCACTTTTAAATATATATATATATAAGACCACAGAAGACCAGAGGAAGGGGAAGGGGGCGAGGACGTGGCAGAGGCCAGGCAACGCACCAACAACAGGAACGAAGAAACGAAGAAATCGCAAAAAAAGATTACAGCAACGCTGGGAATCAAGACAAGGGAAAAGGAGCCATGGGAAAACGCATCACCCGCTCCAACAAGGACAAATAATGGATCTAAAAATGGTAAATCGAACTGTTGTTAAATTATCTAAAAGAACTCTCAGTGACTTAGAAAAACGCACTTTATGTTTGGGACTGTCCTTCTGTCCAACAGCATATTTTAATTTTACTGACACTAGAATAGATGTTTTTAAGTTTGTAAGGAAAATCAAATTGAAAAAGTGGTACAAACTTAAAAGACTAGGACATGGACCTAACACTGATATTCCAACCAATGATAATCAGTGCAATTTCAATGTGGGTGATGTAGATAACCTGGTAGCCATAGCCCAACTTGATGTGTCAGGGGATACCATGACTGATTCCATCACATCAGTAGATATTCTCAGTATGGCAGGCTTTCAGATTGGAGCAGCAGCCGCTACTAGCTTTAAGACTCGTTCCACATTCATGCCCACCATGCCCCATGATAACATTGACACCTTCCATGATTGTGTGGTGAAAGATCTAGTGAAATTGAGATCTAAACAAGGGGTGGGCAACAGAGATAAACATAAATTTCCCAATAATCTGACCTTGCTTGGACCTATGGTCGATGAGGCGTTGGGGACTTGAGGCTGCACCCCGTGTTTCACTCTGCGGTTTCCACGAACGCTTTGCAGCGCACCTTTCCCTCCGCTATTTTCTTGAATTTCTCAAGACCGCTCCACAGCCATACTCACCTGGGAGCCACTGATGCATCCTGGGACATGGAGTCCGCTGATCTACACGGACCCTGCATATTGAGGACTTTTGGGCTGAAGGGCCGAGCTAGGACACTGCACCTATCACTGTGGGGTTGGGTGCCTTATCAAGCTGCAGAACGCCAGGACTTCCGCATTTACTACCGCAGGCGCTAAAGAGGCCACACCGGCCGAAATGCATACGCCATTTGTTTGAAATAAAGGTGCTGCCGCTTCTCATCCCCACTGAGGCTCCTGCTTCTTTCTTCTGAGAGGAGGTGTTGTTTATATATATATATATATATATATATATTGCCACAGCTTCTTCTCTCCACTTCTTACGGATCAAAGGACACGGCACAGCAACAGTAGTTTTAGCATTTTATTATTTACACACCAGTGCAAACATAACGTGCAACAAAAAAGGACGGTCTACGCGTTTCGGCTCCTGCCTTCAACTGGACCATAGAGTCCCTAGGTCTAGACCTTGTTTAAATAGTGTATTGTAAGTGTAAGTACCCTCTACCATTTCCATGGTCATCTTGACCAACCCGCCCAGCAGTATACACATGGCTTGTACATGTTAAAGGTATATACACAAGGCTATGTACAATCAACGTAAAGTACTCTACTGCATGTTCATTTATAACCACTTTTAGAAAATAAAGTATTTACAAGATATCTCATTTGTACATATTTGTGTTACAAAATTAACGTGAAGTACCCCTGGAAGTAAGGAAAGAATTGAACCGGTGATTTAAATAAAGTATTAACAATTATTTACAATATGGTCCTTCTAGTAGCATGTGGTATTCATTCATACACTACGCAATATCAATTAAGGGAGTGAAAGTTATTTAGCCTGATGGATAGGGCGGAGATTGTATGGTGGTAACATAACGAGATGATAATGTGGGGATCTAGGGGAAGATTGGGTGAGATTTCTATATTAAACAAGATCAGGTTTCTAAGTGCCTCTTTTCAACCCATTCAACTTCAAAAATATTTTTGTAAAATTAGAAAGATTCCTATGGTGAAGTACCAAAGTCATTACATCTCATTCTCATAGTTCCCTACAATCTCAATTTTACAGAAAGCCACAATATCTCCCTCCTTAGTGAAAACATTGTGTGTATAGGACCATCGATATTAACCGGTTCAATGTCTATATAGATTGCAACATGTACAATTTCCAGCATCAATTAGGTAAAGACATCATTCCTTTGGAAATCAGTATGATCAAATGACTACATTATCATTGGTTCTTCAGAAAGTCACAGATGTACATGCAGTTCAGCATCCAGATTATGGCCAAACGGTGCCTCCGTTCCCATACTCAATATCATTCGGGATTCTAGACGTCTTAGAAGTTGCATTTGATCTCCACCTCGTTCTGGTGTTTTACATAGTCTGATTCCCGAATATTTCAAAAGAGAGGTGTCACTTTGATGGTACTCAGTGAAGTGGGAGGCCATTGGGTAGCATGGGTCCTTGTTCTTGATCGCCCTTAGGTGTTGTAGTATCCTCAATTTCAATTTATTTATAGTGCTCCCAATGTAATACTTGTCACAAGGACATTTGAGTCGATAGACAACACATTTGGATTCACATGTAATGTGGTCATAGATGGTTTCTTTTCTTCCATTCTGAAGTACATAGTGCTTGATGTTCTCCCCATGTTCACAGGCCTTACACTTATGACATTTCCAGAAGCCAGGTGTTGTCAGCCATCTCTGTTTCTTCTCCCTGCATACTCCCAAATGACTTTGTGTTAATATGTCTCTTAGGGAAGAGGTCTTTCTGTATGTTATGCTCGGGTTGGCTGACAGGCTTTCATTCAGGGTTTTTTCCATGCGCAAGATTGCCCAGTGTTTTTTATAGGCTTTCTTCAGTTGTGTGCTCTGGTTGTCATATTCCACAATGATTCTAGTTGGTGCACTACTAGAATCTGTGTCATATTCTTGGTTTCTTTGCAGTCTCTTATCCTTAGGTGTCAACAATTCTTCTCTCTTCTTTAGGTGCATCCGATTTCTAGCAGAAATGATGACTTCCTTTGGGTATCCCCTTTCGAGGAATCTGAGACTCATGTTGTTTATCTCTTCTTCTAGATCCTCTACTTCAGAGCAATTCCTTTTTGCCCTCAGCATTTGTCCGTAGGGAATGCTCCATTTTAACCTAGTTGGGTGTCCACTATTAGCATGCAGGATGCTGTTGCATGCAGTTGGCTTTCTGTGGATTTTGGAGCAAAGTTTGTTGTTCTTGATAAATACTTCTACATCCAGGAATATCAATGATTGGGAGCTTGTTGTTGATGTAAATTTTAGAGTGAATCGGTTGTTATTCAAGGTTTCTGTGAATTTTGTTAGCGATTCCTCGTCTCCATCCCAGATGACGAATAAGTCGTCTATAAAACAACACCATAGTTTAATTCTCGGTCCATCCGGATCTTCCTGGTCTTTCTTGACCACCTCAGTTTCCCATGCCCCCATCACGATGTTTGCATATGTGGGCGCAAAAGATGTCCCCATAGCTGTGCCCTGCTTTTGGAGATATGTGTCTCCCAGGAAGAGAAATGCGTTGTGTGTTAGACAATATTGGAGCATGTCCAATAACATTATTGAATGTTCCAGAAAATTTACAGACCGTGTCTTGAGGATCTCTTTTACGGCCTCAATGCCATCCTCATGGCGTATTGAGGTGTACAGTGATGTCACATCAATTGTTGTCATTTGATAAGTTGATTTCCATTCACAGGTAGATATTCTCTGCAAAAAATCCATTGTGTCCCTTAGAAAGGAGGGCTGGGTAGTCACATAGTGCATCAAAAAGATGTCAATGAATCTCGATGTTGATTCTAATAGAGACCCTATTGAGCTCACAATAGGTCTCCCTGGTGGTTTAACTAGTGACTTATGGATTTTTGGTAAGAAATATATGGTGGCCATAATCGGGTTGTTTGTTTTCAAATAGTTGTATTCATCGAAGTCAAGCAGACCCCTATCTTTCCAGTTTAATAGTTTTGCATGGTATTCATTTGTCCAGCTTTCTAGTGGATTTGTGTTTAGTTTCTCATAATGATCCTGGATGAAGAGTTGCCGATTGGCTTCTTCAATATAATCCACAACGTTCTGAATAACAAGATTGCCCCCTTTATCAGAGGATTTAATGATTATAGAAGTGTCTTTTCTTAGGTCCATCATCGCTCTCTGCTCATCCAAGGAAAGATTTTGCTTTTCACTTTGTCCTCGTTTCATGGATCTGTCTGAGATCTTCATTATTTCCTCCACCATTAATTCTTGGAATAAGTCAACCTTATTCCCCGGGGGCAGTTGAGGACAGAACTTGGAAGCTCTTTTTAGTCCACTATTTCCACCTATGTTGGTGGGTAGACCAATGTTTTCACAGAAATCTTTTTCCATTTCCGGAGTGATGGTGTTGTCTCTTTGGCTTTCAGAAGGGATCTCTTTGATAGATGTTAAGGTAATCATAGCAGTTAGATCTTTCTGTGTAACTGTTGTTATTGTATGACTATCCAAGGCACATGTTTTCTTGTTTTTGTTGATTTGAGTTCTCTCAGCAAAGTGTTTTTTAAGTTTCACCTTCCTGCAAAATTTATAGAGGTCGATGCGGGCATTTGGTGTATTCATTGTTTTCGTTGGGCAAAAGGAGAGACCTTTATTCAAAAGTTTTAAGTGACTGTCCGATAATTGTTTGTTTGATAGATTCACTACTATATTAGGCACGGACATTTGCTTCTTGATCTTCAATTTTTCTTTCCTTTGCCTCGTTTTGGTTTTGCTTCTTTTTCCGCCCCTTCTGGTTTTTGGCTTACCAGTGGGACGTTGTTCTCTTCCCCAAGTGCTGGCTCTGCCTCTTCCTCTTTGTCGCGTTATCATGTGCGCGAGTTTTATCTCCCCCTGAAAATCCAAAGGGGTTACATTAAGATCTCCTTCAACTGAGCTTACTTCCGAACTCTCCACCTCCTCTGGTGGTTCATTAGATTTATCCTCGGTCTTATCCATGCTGACGTGGCTCCTTAGTGTATCGTATTTTCGGGCGAAGGTATAAATTCGACCATTCATATAATCAAGTCTATCTCTCATAAATTTGTTGGCCTTCCTTTTTTCTACCTCCATTTCATGTTTTGCTATCTTTTTCTCCATAGCCTCCAATGCTTCTTTGCTTTCTTCCGATATGGGCATGTCTTCGAGGTCTGCTTCCAAAGCCACTATTGTGCTTAAAATCTTTTCAAGTTTCCTCTCTGCATGGATGATCAGGGTTCTCATTAATTTGTAAGAACATTCGTTTGTGTCTGTTTGCCAGAGTTTGATAAGGTCAGCGTCCAGATCATTTAAGGTAGGCATTATTAGGATCCTCAATCCTCGCGGTACTCTTTTGTATTCGATATATTTCTCCAGTGATGTTTTCTCCCACCATATATATATATTCCGACAGAACTCTCAACGCGCCACTTCCAACCCTCAGATCAGTGAAGCGCACAAACAGGAGACGGACCACGGAATGGATGACAGGTATTTAATCCAGTTTAAGAAGTTTTAAGCAGGAAATGCATAACGCGTTTCGGGCTACAAGCCCTTGTTCACATGCATATATATATATATATATATATATATATACACATTTCTTTATTCGGCATTTCATAATAGAAATCCATAAAAGCATTTTTGTACACATTATACCATAAAAGTAAAAAATACAACAATATTTACAATAAAAGCATTTTTCAGTGCAAATTTGAGAAGGGTTGCTTGGAAAAAGATCAAATCCTTTTTCATTAAATTCAGTTCATTATGATTAAAGCAATTTTTCTCACAAATTATTCCTATTTTTAAAAATGCATTTTAAAAAGTTAACCATGTGATAGCAGGTAATTTCAGAGTCCGGAAGTTGAAGGCGCAGCATAGCAGGGCGACACTGTCTTAAATCCCATGATTTCAACAGTGGTACCAGCCAGATTTTGCGATGAGCATGGTAATATTTACAAAACAGTACTGTATGTATGGTGGTCTGTACAGATGTATCATCGCAAGGACAGTGTTCTAACGTTTGTTCCCAGGTGTTTCTCGTTGGGAAGGCTACTAACCGATGGAAAAGATTTAGTCTAAATCTGTTCAGTAAAAAACGATCAAAAATGCCGATTTCAAGGGTTAGGTAAGGCTGAATTGTAGGGACAAGATGGACCATAATTGCGTGGTGGACAGAGGGTTTCCCTATTTCACTTGCGAGTCTTATTCCATCTAGGTGGTTCAAGGCCATTTCTTTTAGCTCCTTCTTGGATATCTCAATGATCTTTTACGGTGTTATATAGTAGTCCTCTAGGCCTAAATCTATAAGAAAGTTTCTAATGTAGACGAGCCATTTTATGTCTCCCGAATGATCTAGTGTCATAGAATCCATCATAATTCCTCTAGTTAACATGTTTTTTTCTGAGGTCCAGATGCGCCTCCATAGTAGGAGAGGGTGGATTTTAGCTAGGTCCTCAATATGGGGTATGCCTAGTTCAATATGGGATGCGTATATGGAAATTCGCCTTGGTGCAACCAGAAGAAATCTTAAAAAGGAGTTTTCTGCCACCTGTAGAGCGCTGACATCAACGTGCCCCCAGACCCCAGCCCCATACAGAGCCACAGCTCAGCATTTTGCATTATAAATGTTCAACATTTCCACAGGCGATCGTTTACCTAGTTTTTGTGAGAAGGAGATCAATGCAGCTATTGCCCGCTTAAGGGAGTGTTTTCTAGCCTCAACTGCCGCCTTCCAATTTAATTTATCATCTATTGTTATCCCTAAGTAGGGGTACTGGGCCGTCAGTAACAGGTTCAGTACTGATCTGCATTAGATGGGCCTCTGTCTAGAGTAGCACAGTGGGCAACAAGCGATAGGTTGGAATTGGCAGAGATTGCAAGAGATTGCCATTAGTTAGACTATTTGAAAGCATTTGATGGAGCATGGTTTTCGTAAAATGAAACCTGCTTCAATTGAACCCTCAGTAACACTTATTAACTGTGCTGTGAAAAACGTATTCGTAAAAAGGGATTAACATAGAGGAAAATACTACTGCGCAAGCGCAAACGAAAGCACTGGACTAGGCCGCAAATACCTTTGACTAATGTAAGGTAAAAAGACTAAGCTTTAATGCATTTATTAACATTTGCTAAGAAAACAATATTAACTCCGGTTGCGCATTGGTAGATGCAACACAGGGTGGGTGCTTTAAGGTATAGCATTATAAGTGATTAATAATGTCATGTGTTCGTTTTCCGTAGAAGTATTGTATTGTATTGTAATTGTATTTATATAGCGCTTACTACCCCTGACAAGGCGTCAAAGTGATTTTTCTGCGAGTAGCACGCTAGCCTGGGACCCATAGAGGATTAGTATTGAATTAGTATAGTGAAACATGCAAGTAAATTTTAAGTGGTGGATAGGTTAGTCAGTTATTTGGATCCGAAAAAATAACAATAGGATATAAGAGAAAAAAAAAGTTTGTATTTATATAGCGCTTGTTACCCCTGATGGGGAGTGGAAGCACGCTACTCCGGAAACCCATAAAGGATTAGTGCTGAATTAGTATGCTGAAATATGAAAGTAATTTGAGTGGTGGATATTAGTCAGTTATTTGGAGTGAGAAGGGTAGTGGAGGGATAAAAGGGAAGAAAGGTTTGCAATCATGTAGCACCTGTTACCCCTGGTGGGTGTTGAAGCGTTTTACTGGCTAGTAGGATGCTACTCTGAAACCCATAAAGGATTAGTGTTGAAAATTAGTATAGTTAAGTATGAAGTAATTTGAGTGGTGGATTTGTTTTTCAGTTATTTAGATAGAGAAGGGTAGGTTGCGGGATAGAAGAGGGAAAGAGGTTTGTATTTATATAGCGCTTGCTATCCATTGATGGGGTTTTGAGGCACTTCATTGGCGAGTAGCACGCTACTCTGGAAACCATAAAGGATTAGTGGTGAATTACTATAGTGGAATATGGAAATTGAAAAGTGAACGTGTTAGTCTGTTATTTTGATTGAAAATGATAGTGGAGGGACACTTTTTTGAGGTCATAGCAGTAGGAGAAGGCTTTTGGGTATGTAAAAGGGGTTTTTGAGGGGAAGAGTCAGAGGGAAGAGTTTACAAAGGTTTGTTTTGGGGGATCGGTATAGTAAAAAGAGGTGTCAGATGATGCAAGGAGGGGTAGAGTAGGAGAGAGTCTAGAAAGGGTTATTTTGGGATCATAGTAGTGATATGGGGTTTGGGATAAAGGAGAGTCGATGTAGAGGATATATTGATAGATGTATAGGGTGAGAGATAGGGTAGTGCATTGGAAAGAGTAGCAGAAAGGAGTTTGAGATGAGTTAGAAGGTTGGGCCAGAGGATATATTGAGAGGAGTATAGGCTGAGAAATAGGGTAGTGCATTTGAAATGCTAAATTAGAAGAAAGTGATAAATATATAGATCCATAAGTACATTGAAAGTATACAGATGCATGGAGGAGGTAAGTATATATAAATTAAAGATATTGATAGCGGTACAGGATGAGAAATAGGGTGTGCATTGGATATGCTTTTTCAGGAGAAAGGTAACAGACACACAGATCCAAGTACATGGAAAGTACATAGATGGACAATGGAGGTAAGTACATGAAGCCCAAAGATGATTTCTATTTATTAACCTATTCGATGCTGATGACGGAACCGCTCCGTCATGAGCCGCGGTGGCGCTGTGCTGATGACGGAGCGGTTCCGTCATGGCCTGCCCGATGCGCCTGCGCGGCACGGATTCCGCGCCTGCGCTGGGCGTTCTAATGAGCGGGCGGGGTCATGACGGAACCGCTCCGTCATAAGCACAGCTCACCCGAGGCTGGTGACGGAGCGGTTCTGTCGACAGCGTGTGAGCGCCGCGCGGCCCCACGCCCCTTAGCGCTGCGGCGGAATAGCCACCGCAGCGAAGGTGTTAATTTACAACAACATAATTATTCTACATGTTTATATAAAGCAATACACAAAGATCGGTACATATCTATAGTGAAAATAAATGCCTATATACAGAGGATTATGCTGTAATTTTCTGTTTGCTCATGGTGCTTATGTGGGGAAAAACCAATTCTTGAGTAGTTTTCTGAAGATAATGTGGTTGTCGGTGAATCTTATGTTGGGGGTAAAGAGTTCCATAGTTTGTCTTCTTGAACAGAGAAGGATGTGCCACCCATTGTTTTTTTTTGTATCTTGGGGTTTTGAGGCGAGATGCCCCTTTAGAGGGTAGGTTCCTTTATTGAATGTGTTTGGGGATTTTATTCCTGATCAAGAGCAGTCCCATTCCATGTATTGCTTTGTGCGTGATACAAAGTAGCTTCAACGTGGGTCTTCTGGCAACCGGTAACCAATGCAGGGTTTTCAAGGCAGGTAACAAGTGGTCTCGTGCTTTGATATGCAAGAGTAGTCTGGCAGCTGAGTTCTGAATCCGTTTTCTTCAATAAAGGGTGTATGTGTTTCTTTTTTTAGTTCTTCTGGAAATATTCCGCTAATTAAGGAATCGTTGATGATTCTTCTTACTGGAGTGGCAGCAGACAATGTTAAAATAATTGTCTTGAAAGTTTGTGCAGGACAGGGGTCAGAAGGGCTGCCGGCAGGACTGCTTGCATTGACCAGGTCCATAAATTAATCTTGTGAGATATGTTGGAAGAAACGGAGAGGCTGTGTTAGAGTATTCTTGTATTGTTGTTGTGTACAGGGGTTAGTTCTGGTGCTTTGTTTCTGTTTTGAGTAAGAGTCCAATGTGTCTTCTTTGTCTGTGTAATGATATGCAAGTTTTTCTGTGAAATCTTGAGTAACAGGATGAGTTCCTTCTAAGCAATTTGGTTTGCGAAATTCATTGAATTTGAGGTATGGTTTTCTGCTCTGCATCAAACGTTTGGGTTAATGAAAGAAATAAATGCGGTTTAATTCTGAGAAAGAAGGGGAAGGTGGAAGACAATTGTCCTTCATGGGTCCTATGTGCCTGCCAAGAGTTTGTATGGAGATACAAAATAAAACTTTGAGAGAAAGAACACTTCCTTCGAAAAAGCGGCTCAAATGGACAAACGTGATACAGAGTTTGTTACATAACCAGGATGGAAGAAATGTGTACAATGATAAGCAACTCAAATTTATATTTCCTGGGCTGGAAGTTAATAAGATGAATAAATGAACAATGAGGTCTCTGAACTAAGAAACATGACGAGAGTGGTGTGACAGTACAACGTCTTCCATAACCAATCGAATGAGGAGAAATTGTTAGTTCCGATAAAATTGTGGTTTGGTCTTTTTGAGTCTTAGGGTATAATTGAGGTTCCCGGTGGGAGGGGAAGGAGCACATTGATGAGTTTCTTGTGTGAGGAGAGGCCAGTGTTGCTGACTCCTATTCTTGAGCTGGCTGTTCCAGTCTGCTGATTCCTGACTTACTCTTTGTCTCTTCAAATTTTCTTGAGGGCCCATACTGCTCTTGTGGCCAGAGAGTAGTTTTCCTATTTCTTAACGGATTAATATAGACAGAAAACTGAATTTGCATTATCATTTGCAAATGTATTATTGTCTCTGAATCTTTTGTCTCTTCACCTTTCCACTCTTTTATGCACAGTTATTGAGATGAGATCTATTGTTAATTCTCTAATTTTGTTTCTCGTGATGGTCTGTGATTCAAACGGTATTTGGCATTGATGAGCATTTTCACATTATTTAGATAAAGTATTATAAATATTCAAATGAGTTTGTCTTTTTAGAGGTGATTATTCTTGAATTATTAGTACAATAGAATTAGGTATTAGTTTGCCAAACCCTGTCAACATAAATAAAGATTGCATTGCCACAAATTGTATGCAGAGATAACAACGATAAAATTAGGATTTTGGTAAGTCTGGTATTACACTCACCCAGCGGGAAGAGACTTGTTGGGGAATGAAATTGGGCCTTGTCTGTGGAAATGTATTAGTCCCTGATCACTGGATCACATTCATCCAATCACATTTTGGGTGTTTGATTGCCAGTAGTATCCCTGGAATCTGGAGAGTGGTGCGGGTTTCCAAACCTAACACTGCCAGTGTTTATAAATTCCAGAAAGTAGTAAATGTACACCTATTCAAGGAGTATGTCTATGGGTCTGCATTTGCAATTTTTCTGGAAAAACAATCACTATATATATTTAGGATCCCAATTCAAAAAATGACCAAGTTAAAGTCTCTTAGTGAAATAAGCATGACGAGAAAAACTGACAAAGACATAGCAGACCTGACTAAGGACCCCCAGTCCCAACTACCAAACCATTAAATAACCAACAGAGAAGCTACCCCCTACTTGTTCCCACCTGGACCTGGTAGTTCTCGCTGGAAACTCATCACTTAGGTTGTGTACAACACAAAAGCCTGGAGTCCCTGACCTGAGATTTATTTTAAATGCATTTTCACTTCACAAACTCTTCTTCATCTCTGCTACAAAAAGCTTTGATGGTACAGTTGACAAATCATCTTTTAAAAAATATTTTATCAATTGACTGATGGAACCATGTACTAAGCCAGAGTCACAAACAGAGGAGGACAAAGACGCAAATTAAAATGGTGAGCTGAGCCAGAGCCAAGTCCAGCTTGGCTCTAAGAGTCTGTGTTGCAATGTCTTCAATTCTTTTTAAAAAGTGTATTTATTTAACATGCTGAAGAATTTTATCTTAGTAAATTAGATTACATCAATACATAGACAGACATTAATTAAAAAGAATTGTTTTCAGAAATATTCATGGCCCGCCCCCCAACAAATACATTGACATTATTGAACAAAGAAGCAAGTCAATAGTGAGGTAAACCCTTAACGTGGCCTAGATTCATGTTACAGATTGAGCTACATTATAATCTATAAAATCAAGCATAAGAGGTGCTTGTACAGAGCACATCCTGAACTTAAGTATTTAAAAGTGTCTCACATGTGAGACTAAAGGAAAAGTCGGCTCTATGATATAAAATATTTTCTTAGCATCATCACACAATTTGGACAAGTAGGTAATCCAGAATCATTCCAGGTTTTCTGGTTTCACATTTTGAAATTCTTCCACCAAATGGGTATCTCTATCTCTGTCCCTGCCTCTGTCTCTCTCACTCTCTCTCCTGTTTAAATTAAAAGTCACAGTTTTGTCTTTCATTCTTGGCTTACAACAACAAAAAATGATACAGTGGTAGCAGACCTGACTCTGAGACCCAGACCCACCTACCAAGTTAAGAATGCATTTATTTGGGAGGTGGCACACCCTAAACAATAAACACCCCAATCCCAAAGGTATGACCCTGGACTTGTGCAGGGAGTGAACAGGCATGCAACTGTATTCCAGTGCTTAGTTTGAGCCCGCGGTTTCTGGTGCTCGGCACCTGCACTTAATTCTTAGCACCGGTGCTTGTAACGGTCTGCCTAATGGTGGCGCTGTCTGCCAAATTGGGGTATGAGCACAACAACACCTGTTGATTAAATTACTTTTCACTAACAATCACTAATATGTGGCACCTAAACCATTCATAAAGCTTTGGGGGCCTTTGAATGGTATGAATTGCCGCCAGGGTGAACAAAGCAAACACAAGGGTGAGTTGTTTGAAAAGTTTCAGGATCCATCCATCATCTCCTTGTGTTTGCTTTGTTCGCCCTTAGTTCGCAGGGCATGCCCAGACGTGGGTCCCTTGCTCACTTTGCCACTGGATTCAAGCTAGCCTGGCTGATGGAGGGTGTTACCCCGAAACCGGTCCCAGGATGCTTGTTTCCGGTAAAGGGAAGACATGGCTTGGCAGTTCGGGCTGGACTGTTCCGATGAGGCACAGGGTCAAGACTGATTTGCATATAGCTGTATCTGAACTGGGGTGGATGAGTGAGCTAAAGAACGATGATGGATTCAACTCAGATCTGTGACTGTGGATGAGTGTTTGAAAAGTTTCAGAACTACGTCCAGCATCTCCTTGTATTTGATGTGTGCGTCTTAACAAAGGCCGAATTTGAGGGGTCAGCAGACCTCGTTTTGTCCGAGTCTCTTTTTAAGCTGGAAGCAGTAAGGAAACTCGCATCTGATGCAAATGAAGCAGGGGGGAAATAAGGTTAACAGCTTGTTAACACTTCACACATACTTAAGAGAAGCAGCTTTTCACTTTGTTCAGTCCCGGTTTAGGAGAATTACATGCACTATAAGAATGTCAGATGTGTTGGTCTTTCCCAGTATTTACACAAAACAAATTGCATTTATATAGAGCTTACTTTCCCTGAGTAGGCGTTTAAATAATTTAAGTACTACTATTTTTTCTTGTATAGCCCTACTCATCCCAATGCAAATTGTCAGAGCGCTTACATCAGCATGTGCATATTACATATACAATAAATTATATAAGTTTGTAAATGAATGAACAAGATGTGTTACATAAAACTGGGGATTGCAAAGTGTAGAACTCACATATCATCTTCCATAGCTCACTGTGCTATTATCCTTGCAATGCGCTCAAACGTACACAGGATAGAACTGCTAAACATGTATGTGAGGGCTTTAGATCTAATGTCACTTCTTGTGATGTCACTTCCTGTGAAGTCGCGGCTTGTGATGTCACTTTCTATGATGTCAATTCCTGTGATGCCATGTGTGATGTCATGCTCTGTGATGATGTGCGCCATAATGATGTGTGCTGTGATGTCGCGCGCCATTATGTCACTTGCAAGTTGCCTAACTAGGTTAGTCCCCCCACCTCTTTGTTTAGGACTTGTGCCCCAATTGTCGCACTTGTAGGAGTGTCATGCCTAGTAGTTGTGTTGGTACTGTAGTTGGCAACACTGCAGGGTCAATGGATGTCGTAAGCTGCAGTGTTCCTCTGACGCGGGCCCTGCCACTTAATGCTCTACACATTTACCACTGCTGTAAACGCTGGAGTTGTATGTGGCACATAACCAGTCTGTTCCTTCTCTGTCCCCTTTTGTAAGAAGCACCTGCTACCTCCGCCCAATCGAATGTATCACTTTCGTGTAAAGTTTCAGAAGTTTTCATGGCGCTTTTCATGCCCCACTGCTCAGAAGAAAGGTGGGCGGCCGGGGAATACAGCGAGGACAAGAGAAATGGCGCTTTGATTACAGCATTTCATTGAAATGAAATACTAATGAAAGTTACAAATTTTTACCCATCAAAACAGAATTACCCGAGCTTGTTTTGATCTGGAGATGTTTAAACATGCGCGCGAGGGCGCGTGATCCATATTCATTGTCCACTGCCGGGTAAGAGCGTCATTACTGCCAACGCCAAACAGCCCCGGGACATAAACTTAAAACAACTAGAGCTGCTATGCTGGCTCCCCGGCTGATGTTCAGACAGCTTGCTTTAATATCTTTTCCTTCTGATACGGCCACGTCCCCTCATGCCTATTTTTAAATGCACATTTTTAATATTCAATATAATGTTACTCTTTAACAAACTCTTTACTCCCTGCTTCTTTTATGGCGCTCCCCGCCGACTTGGAAGGGATTGTTAACCAAAGAATGGATTACAGCCTTTCTGCATGAGCAGTTGCCGCAACACCCCATTACACCGTTCAGTATTTAATAGAAAGAGCCATCTCTCACCTCTGAGGAGATGAGCCAGTTGCTCAGTGAGTAACTCGGGCGCCTCTTGTAGAATCTCTCGCGCCACTGAGGAGGAGGCGGAGTCCTCGAGCTCAGGGCCGGTCTCGCATCCTTCGTCAAGACTGATGACTTTGACGACACATGCTTCCAAAGCTGCGTCATCTCTGCAAACCGAAAAACAAGCACGTTATTATACTCGAGTGGAGAACGTTTGCCCTGTAAACAAAAAAGATTATGTTCAATTCATTGAAAAATATTAAATTTGGGAACGCAGCACGCATCCCTAATGGTAATGGGACAAGCAGTCGGAGGTATGAACGTAAAAACAGAACTCCTATGATGATGGGACCAGATAGGCCTTTAAGTGGACGGGCCCATCTATGTCTCAGACCCGGTAGTAATGAAAACAGACGTTGATACGGGTCCTTACTGGGCCCTATCTTCATGTCCTAAACTTTACTGGCAAAAATACTTCTCCAATTTATGAACAATTATTGTAAAACATGTTAAGGTAATCCATGTCTGTGATTAAGTGCACGTTTAAATGTTGCATGTTTTAATTGATCTTGCATTCCCTTTAAGTATTGGCTACTTCCAGGATGTTGTGGTTCTGTATATTTTTTTCGTACAGCATAGTATTGCCTGGTCTACCATCAAGTTATTCACTCCGGGGGCAGGTAGCCTAGGATTTGTATGACTTAGCGTCTACTTCCGTCCCATCAGCTTATGTTTTCTATGTCGTGCTCCCACTGCTCCTTGGAGTTAGGTTCACTCATAAAATATCTAAAAATACGATAATGAAGGAAAGAAGAAACTCTAGATTCCAATTATCTACAGTAAGATATGATCCCAATAGCCTCCCCTCCCAGGACAGGTTTTCATGTGATAGGCAGTGTTTTCTATGTCGTGGTTTGTTAAAAAAAATTCTTCTTTTCTCCATGTCCTAATTGTACTGAATCCTGGTGATTTTTAAGTCTCGCATACCTGCTCTTATGGACCAAATCAATTTCTTATAGCCTACATATTGGTTACCGTTAGTTAGCTTTCTTGTCAATCTCATTTGCTTGCTTCTTATTCTATGGCTTTCCTTCCTCTTCTTGTGTTTGTCCTCTCCCTGGAGCACAGCCTCTTTATCATCCTTTTAACTGGTTGACTTTTAGCCTTCCACTGATCACATTTGGAGAACTACTTTTTCTTTAAGCACTCCATGAGCATGCATGTGTTTTCAGAATCGCTCCATCCTTTGTAGCTTCCTAGCCACCAAATCCGTGCATCACCTGTCCAAATGCTATGCATTGCTCCGTCCATCCCCATTTGTTCTCTGGCTCGTGAGCTGCTTTTTCCACCCACCATTACCTCCACCCCAGGCACTCGGTGTTGCTCCCTCCTCTTTTCCCGCTCATTGCATCAGCCTTCTAAGCTTTCTTTATCTTTTTTTAAAAATACTTCCCCTGTCTGTTATTCTCCTTGAGCGCTGCTCCTCAATTTACTATGCTTTGCTAGTCTCCCACCTACTACTTCATTGCTCTCCCACCTTTAGCGGTAATTAAAAAAAAAACATGTGAAGGGCCCGGCAGCTACAATGTGCTGCTGGCTCGCTCCGCTTTCAAAAAAGCGATTTCACACAGGTAAATGTTGTTTGTTTTAAAAAAATATTAATTTACCGATCCAAGTAGTGGAGTAGTAACAAAAAAATGGTGCCCACACCAAATAAATAATTATATGTGATTGCATATGTGTATGCCTTTAGAAAGACGCCAGTAGCATCTTGACGCATACACCCACCATGCTATGACACATTGTTTCTATTTCTCTCTAATTGTTTGACTGTGCAGTACTGCATTGCCAAAAAATTATTGGCAATGCAAATACATTCCAAATGCGAGATCCATTGGCTTTTCCAATGTTTGTTGAAAATGCAGGCACATAATCCCTGTACTGAACTGCAGCAAGCAAGCCTAACTGTTTCAAGAAGATTTAGGGGAGGAGTAATCAAACCCAAGAAAAGTTTGAAAAAAAGAGGGCAAGTAGTGCATTTGGCAGCACATTTTCACATAAATCTGCTAAAAGCATTAGACTTTGAAAGGGTACTCCTGAAATATTTTAAGTTCTTTCTTAGTGCGTCAACTGAGCCTACCCCATCCAAGAATGTTCCACATTGAGTGTCCTAAACGTTTTAGTGTGTGGTGCAAAATGGTACATGTTCAGCTTTTTTCACTAAAAAAATATAAAAAGTCACATATGGAAAATATAAATAGTCAAATGTGATAAATGTAGCCCACAACATGCAATTTCATATGGCCTCTCATATATTACAGCACCTGTCTATTCTTGGCATGTCACTCTTTTCAATTTCCCATCCTTTTTAAGTAGATTTTTGATCAGGTTGTGGCTGGCAATCTTCTTGGAAGGGGCAGAGTGCTATAGCAAGTTGTATCAAGTTGACGCTCTAGAAACAAGCTCGATAGACAAAGATGCTAGGTGGCCAGTATAAACAACAATAGATTAAACAACAGCTCAGGAGCTCGATAAAGAATTTACTTTGAATGAGGTTCAGGAGGCTATTGGATCTCTCCCTATGGGGAAAGGAGCCGGTCCTGATAAAATTCCGCTTGAGCTCTATAAAATACTCGTATATGTGGTTGCTCCGATTATGCACAATCTGTTCATGGGTGTGCAGCATAGCGGGATCCCGCCCTCATCATGGCAGGGAACGGACTTGGTGATAGTTTCCAAAAAAGGTAAACCAGCACAACTACCAGCTTCTTATCGTCTTATCTAGCTTATGAACTCTGATGCCAAAGTTCATTCAAAAATTATAGCTAAATGGTTACAACAGGCGCGTTGCGCCCATTAGGGCTCTATGATGACTCACCACAATGCAATCCAGGCATTCCCAGGCCGCCGGAGACAGTCAGCTTAGAATGGGGCGGGACAGCACTACAGCAGTTTAGCTGCAAGTGTCTGATTGATGTCCACCACAATAACACATAGGTGGTCGGGGGAGCGCATTGAAAGAGTGCGCATGGTCTGCTGAGGGCTTAAACATTTTGCACCAGACCTGAACATGCGCACACTAGGCTCCTCAGTAGAAGTGCGAGGGTTGTTCTATGTCGCTCTTCTAATGAGTAGCCTAGTGCGCATGTGCGGGCTGGTAGCAAAAAATATGAAGTCCTAAACACAACATACGCATTACTGCTCAAGCCAATCCTGGCGCTGCTGCTGGAGCAGCGCCAGGATTGGCTGAGAGCAGGCGGTATTTGCCAAGGCGCCATTGCAGGATTCGGACCCCATCTCAGGAGGACTCGTAGAGGCGGCGTGGATCCGGTAAGTTTATCTTTGTTAATAATGGTGTTTTTTAAATCTCCCCGCGCGACCGCCAACCCCCCCTTCCCCCGCGAGTATTGTAGTGCGAGCCGTGACTGTTTGATTTGATTTGATTGGGGGATTTATAGAGCGCACAAATGCCCACGGGCGTCTTGGCGCTATTGATCTGAGCTGCAGAAGTGAAAGAGCCTTGCGGCCCGCAATACTGGACTAAGCTGAGAAAAGCCAAGTTTTCAGGTTTTTCCGAAAGGCCAACAGTGAGGGGCTGTTTTTTAATTCCATCGGTAGCTTGTTCCATGTTTTTGCTGTGTTTAGTAGGAAGCTTCCCCCCCCCAACGTAGTTGTTTAAATCTGGGGGTTGTGAGAAGCTTAGCATAACTCGATCTTAGTGACCTGGATGGTTCGTATGGTTTTAGATTTCTCTTTAGGAAGTGAGAGCCCGATCCATGCAGTGTTTTTTAGGCCAGGCAAGCTGATTTAAACTGGATTTTTTTTATCTAAATGGAGCCAGTGTAGAACTCTCATTTTTTGGGCCACTGGTTCGAACCTAGGAATGTTCAGTACCAGCCTTGATGCTACGTTCTGCATCCGCGTGAGTTTTGCTAATAGCTGTTTTTGTAACCCTGCATAAAGTGCATTTCCATAATCTAATTTTGAGAGGACCAGCAAGGTGACCAGGGTTTTGCATGTGTCCGGAGGGATGTATGGCAGCAGCTTCCTGATTAGTTCTAATGTGTACCATAAAGGGGATGCGAGTTTGTTTATTTGTGCCTTAAAGGTGAGTTTGGAGTCGAATGTAACCTCCAGGTTCTTTACGTTCTTGGCGATGGACATCTTCCGAGGCTGTCGGGCCACCAATTGCTAGACCAGATGTTGGGTTCAGCCCCCAGAAGCATCACCTCCGATTTGTCGCCATTAAGTTTTAAGCAGTTAGCCTGCTTCCAATGACTGACCTGGCCGCAGTCTCTGTAGTGTTATTTGAAATTGCCACCACTATTTGGGTGTCATCCGCGTAGGAGAGTGGGATGAACCCGCAATTTCTAATGATGTTGGCTAAGGGGGCGACATAAATATTAAACAGGGAAGGGCTCAGCGAGGAGCCCTGGGGTACCCCCCAAGAAAGACTGAAGGACCTTGAAGTGAATTCCCCGAGCTGAACTGAGAAATATCTTTCTCCCAGAAAGAAGGCCAGCAAGGCACTTGCTGATGAATGTAGGTCTATTTCCTCCAGCCGGGTTAGGAGAATCTCGTGGTTAACAGTGTCGAAGGCTGCCGACAGATCTAACAAAATGAGGGCGGCCTTCCCCCCTGCGTCCAGTATGCTCCTAATTTCCTCCGCTGCCACCACTAAGGCAGTTTCTGTCCCATGTTCCTCTCGGAACCCATATTGGGAGACATCTAAGGCATGGGAGTCCCTGACAAACCCCGCGAGTTGTGTGTTCCACAATTTCTCCAATATCTTAGCCGGGAATGGGATTCTTGAGATTGGCCTGAAATTGGCGGGGATGGTAGGATCTCGATTGGGCTTCTTAAGGAGTGGCAACACGGAAGCCGCCTTCCAGGCTTTCGGGAAGCAGTTGGACTGTATTATGTTGGCGAGGAGCCGTTGAAGTTGGGTGCTAAGCAGCTCTGGGAACATGTCCATGACCTTGGGGGGGCATGGGTCCAAAGAGTTCCCTGATTTTGTTGATAGAACTAAATGATTGATCTGATCAATTGAAGCAGCTGAGAATCAGAATTTTGGGGGGCTAAAGACTGTGGGTATGTCTTGATTAGGCTGGGGGTTTCCCCTTGATTGTTGATCGTAGTGTGGAGGAGTAAAGGAATCATAGATGAGTCTCACCTTATTGGTAAAAAATAATCCTAATTCGTTACATAGATCTGTGCTCCCTACAACCTGTTTTGCCACGGGCTCCATGAGTTTTTTTACGGTGGCAAACAGTTCCTTACTCGAATTTTTTGCCTGTTGGTGACAGACTAGGCTGTGTCGGTCAAAGGATCGTAGTTTTTGGAGACAGAATCTCAGAGGAAGGATCATGCGGAGGTCAAATGTCCAAAGGTACAATCTAATTAATAGCGTGTGTGTTCGTGTGCCTGATTGTATGGGTTTGTGTGTGTTCTTGGCTGTATATCTGTGTATCGCATCACTGTGAAAGGATTTGTGCAGTGCATGACTGTCTGTGAATGGCAGTGTGCATGACTGTGACTGCCAATGTGCATGATTGTGTGTGTAACCAGAACTTCCAACTTAGGATCTGGGGATCGGTTGAATCCTGCTGTCAGTTTAGCATCCTGTGATCCTGGGCAAATTACTTAATTCACTGATTGCCTAAATGTATCCATCCAGTGCCTAAAAAAATAAACTTAGTCTTGTGCAATGTCACTGGCGATCTCCTTTTCTTCTCGAAAGGTCGACTCCATTCCTCTGGGACTTCAAGTAGTGCGCAGGCGAATAAATACAGCAGCTACTGACAAGACAGGTAACAACTAATTGCTAGCACATACCTTCAATAAATTATTTCCCTGTCAAAGCCCACTTCTTCTTGTGCCTCGTGTACACACCTGATGCCTCCAGACCTAATAGAGGTGCAGGTGGAATAACTGGCTTCAGAGGCTTACATTCAGTTGGAAATAAAGAGGAATGCTTTGAGGAATTGTAAAAATGGGCCTAAAATGTAATCAAGCTGCTATACAGAAGTAGTGTGTATGTTTTAAGTATTTTTTTTTGTGTGACGACATTTGGGGGCTTCTGCTTTGTAGCCACAGCTTGAGGATGATATGACGTTTTTAGATCTGGCTGGAACAGCACCTATTATATTCACACAATACATAGAGTGCGGCTTCAGCTCCACTCAGAACTGTATATACCCAAACCTAGTTCAATTAATTGGCTCAGTTGTAAGAATAAGAACATGTGGTAAGTGGCCATTAAGTCACATATAGAAATGTGAGTGAAAGTGATTGTTTAGTTGCTTAAGCGCTTTCAAAGTCTACAGATAAGGTAACTGACGTACAGGAGCACACAAAGAGCCTAAGTGAATAACATGGGATTCCATGCTTGATATTTACCTTCATGCTTTCTCAAATTTGCTTACAATACAGCATTTGCCAACTCTTTATTTGAAATAAATTATCAGGTGGAGAACCCCCACAAACCCCTCCACAATGTTGGTCAGGCTTGTTCGCTTCACTCTCACCACATAACGTCCAGCCAAAATGCTACGCCCTACCACTTTGAAATGTCGCCAGCCACCACTGGGTTACAATGGATCATAGCAACATTGGTATCACCGTGGCAGCATGGCTTTGTCCCAGGCAGGGGGACCACAAATCACATCAGGCGGGTCATCGCAATACTTGATATAGAGGAAGGAGAAACTAGCGAGGTAGCTGTGGACTCCTGGATGCTGAAAAAGCCTTCGACCGGGTATCGGGGCAATACTTCTAGGGTGCCCTGGCAGAGAGGGGGCTGGTCCCACGTCTCGTGACGGCTATTCAAGCTATGTATTACAAACCGTATGCTCCACCGCAGGTAATGGGCAATACCTCAGGGAGGATCGAGATAGCTTGAGGGACGTGACAAGGGTGCCCTTGCTCCCCCATTCTATTTGCCATATATTTAGATCCATTTACCAATCAAATTATGCATAATCTTGCAATCAAACCCTTAATTATTAAAGGATATGACACCAAGATTTTAGTGTACGCGGACGACATCGCAATAGTCACCACAGAAACGGATACAGCAATTAGGGAGGTAGAAAATTTGGCTGAAGAAATCTGGGTACCTCTTGAATAAGGGGAAAACTCAAATGATCTGTTCCTCCCAGTGTCATACATAAGATATTCGCAAAAGTGAAGTGGCCACGTATTTAGGGGTAAATATAACATTCAATATGGATATTTTGTGGGCGATTAATATTGATCCAGTACTGGAGAAAATAAATGTAGAACTTAGACGATTAGATAAGCTACATCTTACAATAATTGGACGGATTAATGTATTACAAATTAAAATCTTTCTCAAACACTATATCTACTCCAGACAATACCACTGAAATTAGCATAAGCCAGTATAAATAAAGTGAATGCTATATTTTCCAACTTCATTTGGAGCTACCAGAAGACACGACGTGCAATGAAATCTATGTCGCTCCCTCGCTATTTTACTACTGGGCCACCGCACTGCAGCAGATGGGTACTTTCCTTATACCAGGACAGGCGAGAATAGAGGTCTCTTGCTTACCCACAGTATATCATCTATCTATAGGGAGAGAGGCAGAAGGGTTCTTTAGTTGACAACTTGAACCAAGTTATTATAAAAAACGCTATTTAAGTTTGTCAGGGTGGCCTGGAAGATCTGGAAAAGGTCAGCAGATTCTTGAAGATTCCCAGATATAACAGGCATACCCCCATGTGGGGCTCTTCTTTAATTCCGGAAGCACTATATGATGGTATGGCTAGGAACTGGGAACAGGCGGGTATAGATAAGGTTGCAAGCTTGTTTCACAACACTGAGCATACTTCATTTGCAGGGCTTGTGCAGCGGTATGGAATTAATAATAATATACAGTTTAACCATATGCAGGTTCAGGGGTGTATAAAAAGCCTTCCCAGTGGCTCTCTTAATCTGGATAAAATTTCAGTGTTGGAAATTATAAATCATCAGATAGCAGTATCAGAGATTGCTATCACGGTCTAATCAAGATCCTCCCAGATGATATGGAGAAAACAGATACAAAATGGGCAGAAAAGTTGGGTGATGGGGAGGTCGAATTGGACATGTCAATCGAACTGGGGACAAAGATTTTTTTGTCAGCTAATTTAAAGGCCCAGCACTATAAAATTCTGTTTAATCTATATTATACGCCGGCTAAGCTCCATGGATGGGGGAAGAGGTAGAATAATAAATGCCCCAGATGTCAAACTGTTCCGGCAGACAGCATGCATATGTTTTATTCCTGCATCAAACTCTCAATTCTGAAAGGAGGTATAGAGGACTGTCGGAGTATTAAGTCCACAGGAGGCTAGGTAGTGGTTCCAAGGACTTTTGGCTTCAGAAAATTAATAAGGAAGTCACTATCACCCCAGCCCTGATGCTTCTAGGATATGACTGTCAGGCAAATATTGATCCACCACAAAGGGATTTGTATTTATGACACTAGCTATAGCTCGGCTGCTGATTGCTACATTGTGGAAAGATATAGAGCCACCCACATACCACTTATGGCTTCACAGGAAATTTCACTGTATAAATGCAAGGGGCGAAGAGTCAGGAAGAAGGGTATGAAGATATGGGAACCTCTAATGTTATGGCGGAATAACAGAGGAGTGTGGGGGAAAAATCTGTAAATATGAAATGTCTAGTGCAAAGTGTTATTTACAGTTCATCCTGTACTTACAATGTAACAGTATAATTTTATTTCTCTATGTACCTACCTGACTTTTGAATAAAAAAATATAAAAAAAGAGGAAGGGGCAGAGTGAAGGAATAAAAAGATTATCAAAATTTCAAACTCTCTGGCAGGTCGGCATAGCAACATAGATGTTACTGGATCACATAGCAATCCTGTCGTTCAGGTTACAGAGACTTTACAGGTTCAGACAAACCAGTGGTCTTCAAACTTTTCGGTACCAAATCTCCCTTGCGTAGAAATCAATTTAGTCAAGACTTCCTCCTTTTTGAAGCGTGTTCAAAGTTGGACATTTTTTGTAAGCTAACAGGTAATATAAAGTTAAATAATGTACTCCAGGATATGTTAACCACAATGTAACTAATTTCTCCTCAAACGTTAAATATTAATGTACGTTTAGAGAAAATAGAATATCCCCCAATAAAGTGTTAGTGTGGGTGGTGATGTGCACTAGCCATTCCAGCGTCCTCCTGTCAGCTGTTTCCTTAAGGAGGCTGATCAGGGAGCAGAAAGACACCTGCCCAGGGAGTCTTCTACCTTTGGGTTTCCACACGGTGGCCTGTTGGGCACATGCTAAGAAACCCTCTTGCTCTTTTTAGGTCGAGGGACCGTTGCACTGCGAAGCAGTGGGCAGAGTCCCGAAGATTTTATGTTTTGGAGTTAGGGGGCTTGGAACACGCCCCTCTCCTCCATTCTCCTCCATTGGCTGGCTTCCTAAACGGAGGCCAGCCATTGGAGGAGAGGGGCATCACTCCAATAAAGCCCCGTCTCTTTCGGATTCGGGGGCGTGTTTTTTTGCGTTCTTTCGACTGTGATGTCACCCGTCACTCAGAACGCCAAAAACACGCCCCCGAATCGCGAAAATGGCGGTGCTTTCTCCGAGGCATTTCTTCTTGGCCTCAGAGAAAGATGGTTGGCCCGGCTGGTGCCGCTGCCTCCTTAAGTGCTGCGGTGTGGGGCGCTTGTTCCTTTTTTCCTTTCCAGGGATTCTCCAAAACGTGTTACTGGCCGAGGAAAGTGGTGCGCGTTATTTTTAAAAAGCAGCATTCAAATCGGCTGCTCGTATGTTCCCATCGTTACCCGCATTCACAGTCTCAGCAGAGCTAAACAAACAGAGGTTCTCGGGTGCCGGGTTTGACGTTGGTCTATGCCTCTGACACTGCCTCCGCAGCGCCGGGGTCACAAACTTGTACACTTCACCCCGCCCCCTACTCACCTCTGATGTTTTCGCCAGCCGCCGCGTTCGTTAACTTGTACTTCCAGACGCATGTGTGTAACTCTGCAGTCTACCAATAAAGAAACATTTGGCATTTTTGAAGTAGAGCGCTTCTCGATTAGAATATCTGGAGGCCGGCTTCAGGTCGCGAAAATGCCCCGCCCCCACCCCCCGCTGACTGTGCGAGTCTACGGCACCGATGACGGAAGAGGTGCTGAAAGAGCAACGTTTGGTGGTTGGAGGACTACAAGCACTCAGAGTTACTGCACCACCCCACGCACAGATTTAATTCTCCAAGCACTAAAATGAACGAGACATGAAAACAAGACTCCGACAAGGTCGCTGTGAATGCGCCGAGAAGGGGGCAGCTTTGGTGTAACGTGAAGGGGGAGGGGCAGGGGGGTCTGCACACCAAAAGAAAGGCAAGCATTTGAATTGCGCCTTTCTCACCAAGAGTCAGACGGGCTCCTTTTGCAGAAAGTCCCCCCACCACTGGGACAAGATAAAAGCCAGAGCAGAAGGTTCTTATCACAGGGATTACTTCCAGAGCAAGGGGCACGCCGGACCCGCGGAAAGACGTTCTCACAAGTGGGATGTCATCTATATTGTATGAGCGGGAAGGAAGCAGCCGCTCCGTCCATGCCAGGGAGCACGCGGGCCTCCTGGAAGTAAAGCACGCTCGTTTAAGTGGAATGATGAGCAGTGTTAGCGGGCAGGAGCAGGGGAGAGAGCCCGTCCGAGGCTGGTCTGTGTTCAGGGGACGCTTATTACTGGGGAGTGGCCTGTTTCTAAGCGCTTCGGAATGGCCAGATAATAAGACAACAACTGTTTTATAGGGAAATACAGTGATTTGCCCAGGATCACACACCATTGTGAAGTGGAGATGCCGGGATTAGGATTGAGGTCCAGAGATTCGAAAATAAGTATTTATTGCAATGGCGAGTGCTTGCCCTTTGCTTGGGTATTTGAGGTGGTTGAGACTCTGTGTAGGTCTAACCAGAGAAACGGGCCTGTACTGGTGGGGCAAGTTGGCGATTTAGGCAGCAGGGCTATCTCTCATTTACGGACCGTGGAAAGAGCACGCTCCTCAGAGGAAACAACCATTTTGCAAAGAATTTTCGCTGAGTAGGTAGTTGTGTCCTTCTCAAAGCGTAGGTGTAAGAACACGTACATTTTCAGGGGGTAACATGCTTTCTCACTGAAAAAAAGCCTTGTGAATCAGGGGGCATGTTTTACTCCTGCAGATATGGGAGTAAGTCACTCCCAAGGCGGGAGTAAGACACGTCTAGTCACAGGAAATGCTTGGTGAATCCAATCTTGGTATTCAGGTGTCCAACTTTGTGACTCAGGCCCCAGTGACTCTGAGTTTGCTTTTAGTATACTGAGGGGAGACGGGTGTAGCCTGTCCATGTTTATGTGTATTCGTGTAGCGTACAATCCACAATTTAATTGCTTCACAGCACTTCAGAGCGCTGATAGGCAGGGTATAGGTGTAGGGTGTGCATTGACTGGCTGAGGAGCTATATTTCACCAACTCAGTTTCACTAACTCTTTTCCCACTGTTTGTACCAGATTTTAAAAAAAAAATGTGTACAGGGGTATTCCATTTGCGCACTTCTCCCCGCCCATCCCCATCCTTCACACCCTTTGGCATCACTCCGGCCCCGATCCTGAGCTGTACCTACGCTCCCCGCCCACCCCCATCCTTCACACCCTTTGGCATCACTCTGGCCCCGATTCTGAGCTGTCCCTACGCTCTCCGCCCACCCCCATCCTTCACACCCTTTGGCATCACTCCGGCCCGATCCTGACCCGTCCCTACGCTCCCCGCCCACTCCCATCCTTCACACCCTTTGGCATCACTGGTGGAGAGCATTGTCTGGAACAACCACCCCCCCCTTACACCAGCCCCAGTTCCACGCCTCCACCAAGTGCCGACCTACACCTGCCTACGGGATGAATACACTACTACAAGCAGCACACTGAAGAGACAGCGTGTGCTCCGCCCAGACAGGACCAATCCAAATGCTCTTTATTGAATACTTGCAAAACGTCACCAATACATATTTTTTCGTTCATTGTTTCTTCATCGTAGTCAACATTTCAAAAGGCACGGTATTTCACTAAATTTCACAAAGATTCAGATATTTGTACGTACACGTTTTAATGCACTATTGATGTTTAAAGGCGCTAATAATGCTTTAAGGTGGCATTAATTAAATATATTAGTCTCCTTGTTCCTTAAGTTCACACTCCTGTCTGTGTGTGGGGCTCTCTTTGTCTGTGTGTGGGGTTCGTGTGTGTGTGTGTGTGTGTGTGGGGCTCTGTGTGTGTGTGTGGGGGGCTCAGTGTGTGTGTGGGGGGGCTCAGTGTGTGTGTGGGGGGGCTCTGTGTGTGTGTGTGGGGGGGCTCTGTGTGTGTGTGTGGGGGGCTCTGTGTGTGTGTGTGGGGGGCTCTGTGTGTGTGTGTGGGGCTATGTGTGTGTGTGTGGGGCTATGTGTGTGTGTGGGGGGCTCTGTGTCTGTGGGGGGCTCTGTGTGTGTGTGGGGCTCTGTGTGTGTGCGGGGCTGTGTGTGTGTGTGTGTGTGTGTGGGTGTAAATGCAATACGTCATGCATTTGCGAGCGATTAACCTATTGGCATTGTAAATGACAATGCCATTTATTTAACGATTAAGCTATTGGCAATGTAAATGACAATGCCATTTATTTAAGATGTAAAAAAAAAAAATGTCTTGCGCAATACCAATAGCTCTACTTTTAGTAATGCCGAGACCATTGCATTATACATGCTTGTTTACTTGATTGGCCGTGTCTCTTCTGTATGTCAGAGACCTTCCACTCCTTCCGCCGTTTCTGTATTTGTTCCCTGTCTGAAGGAAGCCTGCACTACTTTTGCAAATACTTTATTTTTTTGCTTGTGTATGTGAGGGATGTTTCCCTGATGTTTCATTCATTGTATCTTTTCTATATAGGAAGCTTTCATTGCCGTTCTTTTTGTGTGAGGAAATCTTTCCCTGCTTTGGGCAGCGATCATTTGTGTATGTATTGAGGGAGTAGGCCTGTGCTCTCTGCCATACTGTGCCTGTTTGAGGGATTGGAAAACTTGTTTTCTTGCAACCCATGCTATGCCTTTTTTTGAGTGTGAAGATACCTGTTGAGCTGCTGTCACTGAAGTACTAGTTTTGTGTGTGTGTGTTCATGAGGTTGGTGTGTATGTGTGTGTGTATGGCTGTGTGTGTTTGCCAGTGGTATTATTTATGACTCAAATAACACACTAGACTTGAACCTCTCCCTCAATCCACATATACATGATGTTGCAAAAGCGGCCAACCTTCAACTACACAACTTGAGAAAAATTCAGCACCTGGTCTCAACAGATGAGCTGAACATAAGCATTGACACGCTGGTAATCCCAAAACTTGACTTTGGCAACGCTCACCGGCCAAGTCTACTGAAAGGAAATACAGCTGCATAACTCCCATTTTGACAGCCCACACTGGATCCCAATTGCATCACAATTCCAAATCTTCTGTCTACTTAACAAAACCATCATTAACATCAGTCCACCATACATCGCTAAATATAACATGCCAGGAAGTTCATGAGGACTAAGGTACAGGATCTTTCTACCACTGGAGGTGTCTACTCCGGTAATTGCAAACCTCAACTGCTCAGAAACAATCATTCCCAAGATACACAGTTCCACTTGGAAGTTGTCACCATCAAAGCTAAGAAGACTAACACCCATTACGTATTTCAGGAAACAACTCAAAGCTCACATATAAAGTAAACTTCTTTTTGAATATTCAGCTTAACTCATAGTATTTTCCCTAGCTTTTAAGAAACTTGTCATTCTTATAATGTTTACATTTTATATACATTTGTACTCAGTTACTGTATAAAATCTACTTCTATGTGAAGTGCCACAACACCGGCAGGTCTTGGTGCGCTACATAAATGTGTACAACAAATAAGCAAATAAATAAATACATATCTGTTTTAAATGTTTATTTAGAAATACAGTCTTATTACAGCGAACGGGCAATTCGTCACCCCTGTGACAGATTAAACCGCCGAGATCTGAATCAGGCCCATAATGTGATAACCCCAAAATAAATGGGTATCACGTGCATGGTGAAAAAAAAGATCAATTTCTAAGTACTGAAATTCTACCTTTTAATTTGTAATAAATCCAAGTTTGGTGCTCAAAAATCAATTCATCGTTTTCATCAAATATTACAATGTACATTGCCACCGATGAATATATTGGGCACTGTATGCTTATGTATCACCATTTCAGGCCATGGATGTGCCCAAATTGTCAGGTATTCCTACCATTAAGCTAGGGCCCACACAATACTATGGATGCCCATATAAAACCAAAAGTTACAACCATTATGTCCATTAGACATGGACTATGATTAAATATAGGCTGGACATGATGATGTCATGTTTATACTCAATATGCAATTTTTTTTTATCAATTTGGCAAGGCCTGCATTTTGCCAAGGGTCAGCATCATCAGAATATGAATTACAGGGAGCTGGAGGAGATGTGTGTGCTACTTTGTATGTTCCTTTGGTTCTTTCCTGACCCTGATCGTCATCAGCGGCAGCATGTTGCAATTTTTCCTTACTATCCCCTTCCCACTCTATCCCCTTTCTTTTTCTCTTTTGATTTCCCTCTCTTGGACCTCGCTCTCTCTTTCTCTTTTCTCATTTGTCCTCTCCCGTCTCATTCTATTCTCTGCTAGATCTCCCTTCCTGGCCATATGTTAATAATATCCTCAAACTAATTATAGAAGAAAAGGCGACTGACCAAGGTTATGCACAAGAAATTTCAAGGTATGATACATAAGTCCATATGGTGTGCACAGTGCGTTCAGAGTATGCCGCACCAATACTCTCCTGCAAAGCGGATCCCAAAGTTCATATATAAAAGGACGGTGCACCAAAAAGGGAGTACTCGAAAGCTCCAATTCGTATTCCAAAATGTCTTTATTCAATTCCAATTAAAACAAACTCCTCAGCCAATGCGTTTCGTTCACAAATAACTTCGTCTGGGCTATTCGGCGAAGGAAATATCGATTATTTCACTTGCTACATAACCAGCTACCCGAACTGGCGGCCGTGACCTAGGTCGGACCTTCCCAACGTTATTATACCGCGGGAACCTATTTGGTTACTTTACTCTATTTAGAACGGACAACGTACACGGTTTGTCCAGTGGCCAACTATTCTATTGGACCCCTGTGGAACTGTCGTTTGTCACACTTTTCAATATATCCCAGCGATGGGTCTAATTCTACTGAATATTTCCTTCGCCGAATAGCCCTGATGAAGTTCTTTGTGAACGAAACGCGTTGGCTGAGGAGTTTGTTTTAATTGGAATTGAATAAAGAAAATTTGGTATAAAAATTGGAGCTTTCGACTACTCCCTTTCTGGTGCACCGTCCTTTTATATAATATCCTCAAACTCTTTTGCTCTCCTCCTCCTTTCCACCCGTCCCTCACATACTCCCTATCACTTGCTCCCATCGCCTTCGTTGTGCTCTTCCATTCTTTCTACTATCTCTTACTGTCCCTCTGGTGCCCAGTTCCCTCTGTCTTCTATTTCCTTCTGCCACCCTCCCATCTTTGTGCTTCGTCTGTGTCTCCTTCAAATTCTATATTCTGGGGCTCTAGGGCAGGTGGACATATGATCTGTGGTACTTTGGTGTGCGGGATGATGGGCCTGACGCACAGAGCACTGGACCTCTGGAGGATTGTTATAATGAACTACATGCCATGGACTCAGATGCGCGCATAATGGTTGCACTCTTTCTCTCACAAATGTTTATTGTCAAGGATGGGGGGGGACCGTTGGGGGGGGGTTGGGGAGGGAGGCAGGTAGGGGGGGGTGTTTTTGAGGACTAGGGCGCAGATGGGGGGACTCTTTGGAACCTGGACGAAAGGGGATATGTACGTTATGCAATGTACTATATTGGGTTATTGCACACAATCACATTGAGGAGATCGCTCAAGTTGGCTAGGAGCCAGGGCATAGGAAGTGGGGTGTGTCTTGAGATCAACATGGGAGAGTGGTATGAGGGGTATACTTATGATGCCTGTACTCCAATTGGGCCCGATGTCATCTTGCTTTGTAATACTATGCAAATTGTGACAATAAAGGTTTTGAAAAGAAAAGAAATCTATATTATGTTCCCTCTCTCCCTCCTATGGCTATAGTTCTCCCTTTACATAATTTCTCAGTCAAGGGATGACATATGCAAGCATGCTAGCAGAGCACAGGCTGCAGACCATCAGTGACCCATTCTTAAAAGAAAGAGTCAGAAAGAGACTTATAATCAGGAACCCAAGACACAGGACAGACACTCTCTTCTAGTGATGGATTTACTAAAACAAATATTTGTGTGTTTACTTTTTATGTGTTTGAAACAGTGTCTATCTGTATGTATATAAACATATATGTATTTGTTTCTATATTTGCATATGGTATTTCTATACCAGGAACCCAGCCAAGAGGCAGCGAAGGGTTGTACAGAGTGAGAGACAAGCATCTGTCAAAAAGCACTAGAAAAGGCATCTGGTTTGTTAATGCATTGTAATGTGGAAAGGTGTGGTGCACCTGCCAGGGCCGCGGACTTCTGCGCACAGGGTTCACGGTTCGATCCCCGGCGGCAGCACAGCTCCCTACCATGTGACTCTGGGCAATAGCTCACTTCGTTTTCACAACATCCTCATGCGCCTTGAGACCCGTAAGGGTGAGTAGTTCGCGCTTTACCAATACAAATTTATATTGTAATGTAGTATTCTTTAAGAGGTGCATCTTCACCTCTATACTAAAGCAGCGTTTGGGCAATCTTCACCAAAATGGGGATGTTGTTCTAGATCCTGGATGCATTGATGTAAAAGCCTGCTGCATTGTTTTTTCTGTTTTACACTTCTTAATCTTCAGTCTGATGGTATCCTAGCTGCTGGTGTGCCAAGAACCACCAGAGATGGTAAGCCTGTCTAGAGCATACGTGGAAGTGCTGGTTGTGATTGCTTTGTAAATGACACATTTGATTTGCAAGATGGTGAGAGTCGGCAAGCAGAGCCAATGAAGTTCCATCAGGAGGGGGGTGTGATGTGATCATATTTCTTCAGACCCTGGATGAAACTTTGTTCTGGTGTGTAGGATGCCCTTAAGATGACGATGAGGTTGAGGTGGGTGCTTCTTCTATTTCTTTCAGCTTGTTTTGTCTTGGGAAGTATAAGTCACCCAAGAGGGCTGTATTAGCATATTGAATTGATGAGGTGGCAGGGATATCTGTTAATTCATCAATAAAGTTCTCATGGTGCCCAGGATGGAAGGTGGAGACTTGAGTTACAGAAAGTAGGAAATGGGATGCCAGTAGCTCCATGGAGTTGAGTGTTGCCTGCTTGCCTAGGGTGCAGGAGCAGGAGGACGTGTGGTAGACAGCAAGGCCTCATTCTTTCTTATTCGCATGGTCCCCACCATGGATGCTGTAGCCTATGGGAAGGAGGACATCCACGACTTGTGAGGATGTGGGCGGTGCACCATTTTTCTGGGATGACGAGTGCCTCAAGCTTGTGAGAGGTGAGGAGGTCTATAATGCCTGATACGTTGAGTATTGCAGAGTGAGCATTAATGAGCATAAGTTGCAATATGTGTTCTGCAGCTTGATGGTGTGTGGTAGTTAATGGAATACATACTAGGTTGGGTCTATGTGTTGTGTGAATGCTATGTGAAAATGTGGGTGTGATTGTAGCGTAGCCTGTATGGGGTGCTTTGTGAACACAAAGAAATGATGGACAGAGCGCTGAAACTTTTCAGACACTCACCCCCAAACACAGATCTAGGTTGAATCCATCATCATTCTTTAGCTCACTTCGCCACCTCAGTTCTGACCCAGCTATATGCAAATCAGTCTTGACCTTGTGCCTCATGGGAACAGTCCAGCCCAAACTGCCACGCCAGGTCCTCCCTGAACCGCAAACAAGCATCCTAGGACCGGTTTCTCGGTAACACCCTTCATCAGCCAGGCTAGCTTGAATCCAGTGACAAAGTAAGCAAGGAACCCACGTCTTGGCATACCCTGCTGTTCTGACCGACTTTTTTCGGCCCTCTTTTGAGGGAGGATGATTGGATATGACTCTAATCTATTATCATTCTAGTGCAGGGATTAGAACCACAGACCGGGCCTATTCATCAGGCACAGTAATGCACTTTGGTACCCTTTTCCTTAGATCAGGGCTTATAAACGTACGTTAGGGGATAGATTCATTAGTATTAGTGATAATCCGTCCTTTTGCAAGAGTGTTAGAATACCTTCTATGGAGTTATGCTTATTTCGGGCCTTGTAGGCCTCAAACGGGAGAGACTCCATCTTGCTTTCTGCCCCGGCAGCTTGAGATGCTTCTAGGTCAAGTGTAATGTTTTAGTTTCGAAGTGTTGTTCGCTTGGAGAGAACCGGCTCAGGCTGGCCCTTATCGAAAGACTGTATTTTTCTCCACTCCGAAGACACAACATCAGATCGGCCGACTGAGAACGTGTCCTTGGTACGGGGAGGTACAAGAATTTGGTGGGCGGCAGGTTACTGGCCGTAACTTTCCATGAAAGGACAAGCTTTCATATTAGCGAAAGCATGAGGCAGCGAGTCAGTCAGTCTGTAGGCGGCAGCTAGCCGTTAGCATCAATGCCATTAATTATTTCCAGGCAGACAGTCGCCATTTTGAAGTCCGAGAAAGATCATGAAGCTGATACTCTCTTAGAAAGATTGAAGAGGGGAGAGAAATAGCGCAGAACGGCGAGAGAGAGAGAGAGAGAGAGACAACAGCTAATAAAAGGAAGGTTCCAGTGACTTGGAGGAAGACAGAGCATAGCGGTGCAGACGTGTACTCGTGACTGCTGAGGTGTGATTCTAAGACGAGCCAAGGCACAGACGAGAAGGGAACCTAGATGACTGCCGAACCCAGACTTCGTATTCATAAGGTGACGTCTGTCCATAACCTATAGTGCGCACATTCTAACCTTTCACTTTTCTTTGCAGGATATATGTTATAGTATAGTATTGTGTTTTTATGATTATTGTAATAAAATACCCCGGTTCTTAGTGAACCAACATGTGCCTCGTATTCTTGTTCAATCAGGGTAACCTGTTCTTCTAGTCAGCCATTGTTTTCATGAACGGATGTAATTCCCGGTCAGGTAAGAGGTGACTGAGCAATGAGGGAGAGAGGGACCCCTTGATGTGTAGAATACAGGATACATGCTTTAATTTGGCAAGTTATGGTAATTCCTGTTATTGTAGTATCATATCCCGAGTAGCCAATGAGAGATTCCTTCCAAAGGTATTCATAGGAGAGTGATCGTCGTTGGTAAGCGGCGTTAATGAGAACACCAGGTGGGAGACTGGTGCTTAGATCCGCCGGATTGCGGATCGGGCTGTGAGTTAGAGAACACTGGGGGGGACACCAGTGCTTAGATCCGCCGGATTGCGGATCGGGCTGTGAGTTAGAGAACACTGGGGGGGACACCAGTGCTTAGGTCCGCCGGATTGTGGACCGGGCTGTGAGGAAGAGAGCACTAGGACTGCAGACTAGTGTGTAGGCACGCAGGATTGCGACTTGCCGAGTGAACACTGATTGTGGTCAGTGTGTAATGGTAACTAATCAGAACTGCCCTAGGGTAGACTAGTCTGGGCCTAAGTTGCCGTGAGACTAACTGGTATGAGTGGGATATTGTAGAAAACCTATGCATGTATATTGCTATTTCCCCATCCTTAGGTACAAGACATATATCTATATATACATATACCTATTGTAAATACGTTCTAAGGAGGGAGGTGATTACGTTCCGACTGGGTTGGAGGTGCTCTGAGGAGCTGATCCCATCTGGTTCGAGAATCCGGTCGTTACATCTGGCGTCACAAACTGTTTACGAAGCCTGTGTGCGCTGTATTGTTTTAATCTTGTTGGTTTGCGCTCGGCTCGTACGTATTTTCTTTTGTATATTATTTGTTGATAGCTGTGTATATCTTTTTTGTGTGCTAAAATGTTTTCGCGAAAATCGAAATCTACTTTTAAATTACTTGTTGAAATTCCCGGCTGGGAATCAACGCCTTACGAGGCTTTGGCCCGTGAGTGGGCCGACTCTACTGGTTTGAGTGAGAATTGGACTTCTTGTTTGGAGAAGGCGGAGCCTGCTGATGTGGTTTCTTGCTTGCAGAAGGCACCGGTAGTGAAGGGTGATGAGCTTCCTATTTTAGGTCGCAAAGGTTGGATTGTTTTAACTGCATACAGAATTCTTCATGAGAAATTTGTGAAATTACAGCAACGATTTGTGGATATGGAAGAGAAGTTTGTTGAGGTGCAAAATGCGCATACTCTTTTGCGATGTCAGAATAAATTGCTTGCCGACAAACTTGAAACTTATCAGACTATAGCCGAAAGGGCTGCTGTTCGCATTGCGAAATATAAGTATAAACACCGTCGTGGTCGTGTTTGTAAACGGAAGGTACGTCTGGTCGTGGCGAAAGCCGGACTGGATTGGAACCCCGACGAATGGGATGGTAATATTTGGGACTCGAATGATTCTGGCTCCTCGGCTGAGGAGGCTGATAAGCGCGAGTCTTCTCGCTCCGGACGTGATTGCAAATCTACTTCTTGTGACAAAGATGGTGATTCTAGCGGCCGTGGTCGCTCTTCCCATTCTACTGACGTTTCTCATCCTGATTGTTCCACTAAATCTATGGATCGGGCTTCTTTGGATGCTCGTCCGGAGGTTTCTGCACACCCAGTTTTTCGACGCAAATTACAACAGACTCCTGGTAATCCAAATGGTATTCATATGGATAGTATTGAAGATTTTACTCAACAGGAAGTTAGTGACATTTTACAACGATTTCGACAACGGCCTGGTGAGGCCTTACTTACGTGGATGGTGCGCCTTTATGAATTAGGCGCTGCAGGTATCATGTTAGATGCAGGAGATGCCTTGAGATTTTGCTCTTTGAGTTCCGATTCTACTGTACAAGATCATTTTCGAAATTTTAATGGTGTTGGCCAACTTAGTCTACTCGAGCTGGCGACTGATGGCTGTAACCATAAATATCCTACTGAATCTGACTGGCCTGTCAATGACAAGCCGTGGTACACTTTGCACGATGCGGCGCAGCGATTGAAAGAGGAGGTGATGAAAACTGCGATTTTTCTCAGTACTGCTGACAGGTTGTTGGACGGTTTATTGACATCTTCGGTGCGGAATCGCATTATCCGTTCTTCCCCTGTTGCTTATAAACAGGTTATGATGACTTTGTTGATTAATCAAACTGGCAATCCTTTATCCATAGTACTTGAATCTGTTCGTCAACTTGGTGAGTTGGGTGACTGGTTTAAACCTGAGCGACAGTCCAGACCGGAGGGTCGTACTGCCGGAGATTATAAGTTCACTAGACGTGATATGTTTCTTGCCCTATTAGCTGATGGTGTGAAAAAGGAAGACATTGATGGTGAACCTAATAATCGCTTGTGGGATATGTTTCGCAAGCGTGGTCTGGATCGAAAGGAGGGTGCCCGGCGTGTGCGTAAGAATGATTGTGATCGTGGGTACTCTGATGACAGTGATGATGACAAGCGTCGGGTTGATTCTGATCGTCGTGCTGATCGGCGATATGAACGTGATGTGTCCCCTCGTTGTGAGAAGGAGAGGGGGAGAGAGGGGGAACGAGAAAGGGGGAGAGATGATCGTGGCTACAACAGATATAGAGACGAAAGGGATCAGTCCCCTGAGTTGAGGAGAAGGGAGGATCGACATAGGCTTTCCGATCGTAATTCACAGTACTATGCAGATGACAAGAATCCATTTCATAGTGGAGATGGATACGAACAAGATGTTTTGATACCCAAGAAACATGAGAGCATTTATCCTGACTTGTCCTGGTTGACAGAACGCAGTAAGAATGACTAGGAAATAGGTCAAGCTCCAGTACGCAGGTGGGCTCACAAAGACAATAGACCCTATGTAGATATTGAAATTTTTGGGAAACATCGTAATATCCAAAGGGCCCGAGCATTGGTAGATACAGGAGCGGAGGCCACTCTTATTCATGGCAAATAAAAGAAATTCAAGGGCCAATTTTTCACAATTACTGGTTTAGGTAGAAAGGAAACCCCCGCAGTGCAAACTACACTTGAAATGAGACTAGGCAGAATTCCCCGAAAAGAATATTCTGTATTAGTTGTACCGCTCTTGGAGTACATAATTGGCATTGACATTTTAAAAGCAATGATTTTGCATTTAGATGACGGCTGTTATCAATTTGGAACTAAACACTACATATCGTCCAGACCCGTACGGGTTGGTCGTTTACGAATGCCCCCCATAACAATCCCTCACGCTACGAAAGTTGTTTCTCAGAAGCAATATCGTATTCCAGGTGGCCATGAAGAGATTAGTGCCACTATTCAGGATTTGGTTGATGCAGGAGTTATAACTCCGGTTACTTCTGCTTGAAATAATCCCGTTTGGCCGGTGCGCAAGAGTGATAATTCTTGGCGTATGACTGTTGATTATCGAGAGCTGAATAAACATACACCCCCTTTGATTGTTGCGGTACCAGACATTTTTACCTTAATTGAAAGAATCCAAAAGCATCCAGGTACATGGTATGCGTCCATTGATATTGCTAATGCTTTCTTTTCAATTCCGATTGCCCCCGAGTGTCAGGAACAATTCAGTTTTACATGGAATGGACGTCAAATGACGTTTAGAAGTCTTCCCCAAGGCTATGTACACAGTCCTACGATCTGTCACCGGCTGGTGGCGGAACATTTGTCCGAAGTATCTGTACACCCGCAAATTCAGGTATGTCACTATATTGACGACATTTTGATTCAAGGTGAAACCCAAGATCAAGTTCAGACCCAATTAGATCAAATCCTTGAGTGCTTACGTGAAAAAGGATGGGAAATTAATCCTGATAAGCTACAAGGTCCATCCCAGAATGTACAGTTTTTAGGTATCAATTGGCATGAAGGTCACAGAGAGGTGATCCCGCAGGTTAAACAAAAAGTATAGATTTTGCAGTCCCAAGGAATCGGAAGGAAGCCCAGAGCTTCATTGGCTTGTTCGGCTTTTGGCGTCAACATATTTCACATTTGAGCCAGATACTGGCTCCTTTATATCGAGTCACTCGCAAAAAGAACATGTTTGAATGGGGTGAACCACAACAGAATGCGTTTAATTTGGCAAAAGAAGCAATTCAGTATGCTTTGGATCTGTGGCCTGTGTGCGAGGGTGATGTGGATTTGAATGTGTCTGTGCAAGGTCTTTATGCGAATTGGAGTCTGTGGCAAAAACAAGGCAGACAAAAAGTACCATTAGGTTTTTGGACCAAAAAGTTACCTGAGGCTGGTGAGCGTTATACACCTTTTGAGAAACAGTTGCTTGTATGTTATTGGGCTCTGGTGGATACCGAGCAATTGACTTTGGGTCATGATGTAATTTTGAGACCTGAAATTCCTATTATGCAGTGGGTTTTGAGTTCGCCGAAAACTCATCGAATTGGACATGCTCAAGAGGCGAGTGTGATTAAATGGAAATGGTATATTCAGGACAGGGCACGTGTGGGTCCGAAAGGTGTGGCAGCATTACATGAGCAAGTGGCGCAGGCGCCATTGAATGAGACTGGGAGTGATTGCTCCGTACCTGTAGTGCAAGAATCTCCTGTCAAGTGGGGTAAGCCATTTGATGATTTGTCCGCGGAGGACAGAAAACATGTGTGGTTTACGGAATGGTTCAGCGAGGTTCATTGGAGAGAAACGGCATTGGAAGGCAGTGTCCTATAATCCGAGCACACAACTGGTGAGGGAAAGAGTAGTCAATTTGCTGAATTATATGCAGTTTACCAAGTTTTGAAAACAGGAATTACCTGGCACATGTCATATTTTCACTGATTCCTGGTCCACGGCTAATGGACTGGCGGTTTGGTTACCAACTTGGCATTCTCATAATTGGGAATTGCATTCAAAAGAACTGTGGGGAAAGGAATTATGGCAAGAAATTTAGGAAATGCTCCCACAGAGTACTGTGACAATCTTTCATGTGGATGCTCATACCCCGATAGACTCCCTTGACAAATTCTTTCATAACATTGCAGATGAGAAATCTAAAATTGCTGAGGCCGTGGTGGACATGCAAGATTCTGATTTGGCGGGATTGGCGAAATGGGCCCACCAGAAAGCAGGACATTTTGGAGAGAGAGCCACTAGCAGGTGGGCCGCCGATCGAGGAATTTATATTCCTTTAAATTTCATTAAAGATACTATTCTGCATTGTCCTATATGTCAACATTCTAGACGACGAAAAGTACCACAAATTGTTAAAGGCCATTTACATCGAGGAAAATTGCCCGCTCAAATTTGGCAGATTGATTATATTGGTCCGCTCCCTATGAGCAAAAATTGTCAATATGTTTGTACAATTGTCGATACCTACAGTGGCCTTTTAGTGGCCTTTCCCTGCAAACAAGCTACCCAAGTGAATACCATTAAAACATTGGAATTAATCATGTTATATTATGGCGCTCCATTTCAAATTCAATCTGACAATGCATCCCACTTTCGTGGAAGATTGGTACAGGAATTTTGTGCGGAAAATAATATTGAATGGGTGTTTCATATTCCATATTATCCACAGGCATCAGGCCTTATTGAAAGAATGAATGGTTTGCTTAAAGAACAATTGCGAAAATTAACTGACAATAAGTATAAAAATTGGAGAGATCATTTGTTTCAAGCATTATTGATTCTGAACAATCGTCCCTTTCTGAATGCTGAATCTCCTTTAATGCGTCTGTTTCCCCCAAATGTTGATGCGAAACCCAATACCATTGTTAATACTGTTATATACTGGGAAATTTCCCCCGGAGCCCTGGCTCCATGCAGAGCAACCCCAGGTTCCGCAGGCTTGGACCTGCATGCCATGAATGACACTGTGCTTAAAAGTAAAGATCGAATCATTGTTGAAACAGGCGTTGGTGTCTGTATACCACCTGGAAATTTCGCACTGATTGCCCCTAGATCGGGCTTGGCCTTAAAAGGCGTTCAAGTACCCGGAGGAGTGATTGACAGTGATTATCAGGGAGAGATTATGGTTCTCCTGCTGAATAGTAAATGTAAATGTAGTTCATTTATATAGCGCTGTATCACCGACCGGTTTCTAAGCGCTTGCTTAGGGAACCCGTCCTGGTATTTCCCTGTTAGATAACCCATTACTGGGCATCCCCAAGGTGAAAGCCAGGCATCCCGCTGCGAGGGGCCGTCGTGAAGATTAAGCAAGCTATTGCCCAGAGTTGCAGAGTGGGACTCCATGATTGGAATAGGCACCGAGGCGAGAATTGTCAGGTCCGGGGAAATTTGTGCCCAAGACTCGCCGAGGCGTGGAATTGAACCCTGGTCCGGGCCAGACCTCTGCATCAGGGTCTGCTGCTCCAACCACTTGAGCCACACTTCTCCACTAGCAGTGAGGTTGATTTACCGATTCAAAAGACTGACCCAGTTGCTCAATTGTTAATTATGCCCGTTTTCAGTGGTGAGATTCAGAAAGGCACTGCCCCAACGTTGCTAACTGTGCGAGGCCAGAAAGGCTTTGGCTCTTCAGACAATCCTGGAGCGAGGATATGGGTGCAATCGCCTAAGAATCCCCCTGAACAAGCTGAAATCATTGCAACCGGTCATGACAATACCATATTGGTAATGAGACCAGGGAAAGATAGCTGGGAAGCTGTCCCGGCTGATAAATGTTACCTACGAGAATGAATAATGCCTGTATTTGATTTTATTTCAGATCATTCTCTGGACTGCTGCTGCAGGATGTGCCGGCGTTGGACTCCTTTTGGCCTGCTACGTCGGGAGAGGAGGGAACCCACAGACTTTGGTTGATTCGAGAACCCGAGCACCGCGTTCCTTCTCTGCGTGGGATTCATCATCGAACTTTTGGACAACTCTGGCTAAACGAGTTACTAATTCTCCGCATTTTTGCCTGACACCTATGCGTTCAGTAACTGATATTCTAGCGACCTGCTTGGTTGCTGTCCACGCCTCAATGGAGACCTTGAAGCATATTTTTAATATATCGAATGCTCGACCCAATGTAATTCTCGGCGATTTTGCTGCTCATGAATATTGCCCTTTATGTACTATTCTTTCAGATTCCGTTCCCCCAATTTATTCTCAGATCACTACCTATAATATCACGCAGGGCGACTTGTGCTTTTTCTTGACCTGTGATCCTAATGCAATTACTGAATGTGTAAAACTGAAACTTAAAGCAGCCACCTCTTTTTCGACTCATGAACTAACTTTGTGTTCCCGAAGACCCCCGAAATCATGTACTTCTGTTAAGAATAATATGACCTGTAAAAGTATAGTAGTTGCCCCTAGCCATTACCGTACAATGTTGTTACCTTCTGGTTGGTTATTCTCTTGTGGCAATACTTCTTGGCCCTATATTCCCGCAAATATTTCGGGAGGCCCGTGTGCCATCACTAGACTGAGTTTATTAATGTTTTCCTCACATCCTAATACTTATTCCCGTGTTGTTCGTGATGTCATGATGCTACATGAAGACTGTGATTCTTCCCTACATCTTTATTCTACATCGGAATATCTTAGTTTAGCTATTTCCATTGTTGGTGTCCCAGCATTGGCTGTTTATAATGCCAAATAGATTGGGAAGATGGCCTGTTGGATGGTCAAATCAATTAATCAGACTTCTACAATTTGATCGGATATGTTATTAGATGCCCAGGGTGAACGCCGTGCCATTTTACAAAATCGTGCGGCCATTGATTATCTTTTGCTAAAACATGGACATGATTGCTCTGATTTTGAAGGTCTTTGTTGCTTCAACCTTTCTGACCATACTAGATCAATTCAAGCTCATATTGACAAACTTCATGACTTGACTGAGGAGGTTAGAAAACACATTGATCAGGGTTGGTTTGACTGGCTATTCAATTGGTTACCTGACTTACATTCCCTACGGCAGATATTAGGGGGTATTATGATTTCTATTAGTATTTTAGTAGCTATTTGCTGCTTTATTCAGTGCATTCCTTCCTTACTTCAATATTGTAGATGCGGCACGAGGACTAGATCAGTTAGTTTTGTTTCCTATTATTCTTCCACAGATGTTAGTTCCATATAGCGAATGATTAATAGACTAAAGTCAAGGGTGAAGTGTTCTGACCGACTTTTTCGGCCCTCTTTTGAGGGAGGATGATTGGATATGACTCTAGTCTATTATCATTCTAGTGCAGGGATTAGAACCACAGACAGGGCCTATTCATCAGGCACAGTAATGCACTTTCGTACCCTTTTCCTTAGATCAGGGCTTATAAACTTACGTTAGGGGATAGATTCATTAGTATTAGTGATAATCCGTCCTTTTGCAAGAGTGTTAGTATACCTTCTATGGAGTTATGCTTATTTCGGGCCTTGTAGGCCTCAAACGGGAGAGACTCCATCTTGCTTTCTGCCCCGGCAGCTTGAGATGCTTCTAGGTCAAGTGTAATGTTTTAGTTTCGAAGTGTTGTTCGCTTGGAGAGAACCGGGTCAGGCTGGCCCTTATCGAAAGACTGTATTTTTCTCCACTCCGAAGACACAACATCAGATCGGCCGACTGAGAACGTGTCCTTGGTACGGGGAGGTTCAAGAATTTGGTGGGCGGCAGGTTACTGGCCGTAACTTTCCATGAAAGGACAAGCTTCCATATTAGCGAAAGCATGAGGCAGCGAGTCAGTCAGTCTGTAGGCGGCAGCTAGCCGTTAGCATCAATGCCATTAATTATTTCCAGGCAGACAGTCGCCATTTTGAAGTCCGAGAAAGATCATGAAGCTGATACTCTCTTAGAAAGATTGAAGAGGGGAGAGAAATAGCGCAGAACGGCGAGAGAGAGAGAGAGACAACAGCTCATAAAAGGAAGGTTCCAGTGACTTGGAGGAAAGCAGAGAAGACAGAGCATAGCGGTGCAGACGTGTACTCGTGACTGCTGAGGTGTGATTCTAAGACAAGCCAAGGCACAGACGAGAAGGGAACCTAGATGACTGCCGAACCCCGACTTCGTGTTCATAAGGTGACGTCTGTCCATAACCTATAGTGCGCACATTCTAACCTTTCACTTTTCTTTGTAGGATATATGTTATAGTATAGTATTGTGTGTTTATGATTATTGTAATAAAATACCCCAGTTCTTAGTGAACCAACATGTGCCTCATATTCTTGTTCAATCAGGGTAACCTGTTCTTCTAGTCAGCCATTGTTTTCATGAACGGATGTAATTCCCGGTCAGGTAAGAGGTGACTGAGCAATGAGGGAGAGAGGGACCCCTTGATGTGTAGAATACAGGATACATGCTTTAATTTAGCAAGTTATGATAATTCCTGTTATTGTAGTATCATATCCCGAGTAGCCAATGAGAGATTCCTTCCAAAGGTATTCATAGGAGAGTGATCGTCGTTGATAAGCGGCGTTAATGAGAACACAAGGTGGGAGACTGGTGCTTAGATCCGCCGGATTGCGGATCGGGCTGTGAGTTAGAGAACACTGGGGGGGACACCAGTGCTTAGATCCGCCGGATTGCGGATCGGGCTGTGAGTTAGAGAACACTGGGGGGGACACCAGTGCTTAGGTCCGCCGGATTGTCGACCGGGCTGTGAGGAAGAGAGCACTAGGGCTGCAGATTAGTGTGTAGGCACGCAGGATTGCGACTTGCCGAGTGAACACTGATTGTGGTCAGTGTTTAATGGTAACTAATCAGAACTGCCCTAGGGTAGACTAGTCTGGGCCTAAGTTGCCGTGAGACTAACTGGTATGAGTGGGATATTGTAGAAAACCTGTGCATGTATATTGCTATTTCCCCATCCTTAGGTACAAGACATATATCTATATATACATATACCTATTGTAAATACGTTCTAAGGAGGGAGGTGATTACGTTCCGACTGGGTTGGAGGTGCTCTGGGAGCTGATCCCATCTGGTCCGAGAATCCGGTCGTTACACCTGCCAACTTAGGGTGAACAAAGCAAACCCAAAGAGATGATGGACGGAGCGCTGAAACATTTCAGACACTCACCCCCAGTCACAGATCTGGGGTGCTTTGTGAGGCATATACTTACATCTTACCTTGTAGGTTTCAGTTAAAGAGGAATTTAGGCCCAAGGACCTTCATGGCCCTAATAGGTCCAAACATGCTTTGCTTCTCTGTGCCCAACCTTTGCAGAGTAATGCGTATAGACAGGCAACAGAGAATGCTTAAGTTTTGAATAAAGTAGGGAGAGGCAGGGTGATGTCCCTTCCAACGCAGATGGATGAGAGAGCATATGGTCCTTTTGCATGGCTTTTCTGTTAAAGATGGTTTTGGTAGGAAACCTGCAATGTCACTTCCCGTGCAAATAGATGATGGAAATTGAAGCCCTCTCACCTGGCTTCTATTCTTAAAGATGGTTTTAGCAGTCATGCTGTTGGTTTACATTTTTTGAGCACTGTGACAAGCAAGACAGTACAAAAGTATTAAGGGTTGAGGGAAATTGTGAATGTAAAGGAGAAGCTGAAATGGAAGATAATGTGGTGAGAAAATCTGTATTCAATTTAGAAGCAGAATATATGGATGAAGACACTGTAGATGAGAACTACCTTGGATGTAGCATAGAGAATGCTGTGTTCTGACCAGCGATAGGGATGTATGGGTTCATCAACCACTGTAAAATGTGTCTTTATCATCACTCCATGAGTATGGTTGATAATGGCCCCAGCTGGATGAGCCGGAGATAAAACGGCAATTAATAAGCTACTGAAGGGGCAAATTCCCTGTATAACTTCAGGGTCTGCTCATCTCTTGATGGAACCATGACAAGAAGGGATTTAAAGCAGGTATCAAACAGATGTTCAAAGTGAAATTTTTATTGTTCTGATGGTTGTTGGGCTTGTTGGAAGTGGAAGCAGTAGGGCTCTTATCTTGAGATGACCTTCTGAATACTTTCAAGGATGCTAAGCTTTGGCAAACCAGCCCTTGGGAGTGTTTTCTGAGGGCATAGCCAGGATGAGTAGGTCTGCCCCAAAGAGTTGGTTCATGGACCTTTCTTTGCACTTGGTGGAGCCTTGAAGGTTTGTCCTCACATGCTTTAATTTAAAAAAAACAAAAAGGGCAGGAAAGGGGATTTTGTTCAATCAGAATGGATAAGTGTTGAAAGGTGGTTTATTAGTCGATGTAGGTAGATACCTACCACTAGTATTGATGCCACAATCGCATTATAAGGTCCAGCCAAGGTCTCAGTAAAAAAAAAACAGTTGGCACCAGCTGAACACAAGAACAATTGAGAAAAGTAAAAATTGAGATAATTAAAAATTTGACAACATTTCAAAAAATCATTTTTGCACTAGGACAATTTAATGGATTTTTAAGGAACTTCACTTAAATACTGTACGGTGCGGTATAACACAAGTACTAGATCCCACCACTGCACCCCAAATGTTTGAAGATGGTTTATTAGTAGGTGTAGGTAGGTACCTACCACTAGTAATAAGGCCGCAATCACAATATAAGGTTCAGTCAAGGTCTCAATCAATATTCCCTTGCTCAACCCTTGGTAGCAGGGTTAAATTAGGAGACAGGTGTGTAAACCATTTTAAAACACCAATACATTAAACTCTTCTGTGCTCGTGACGGAACCACTCAGTCACGAGCCACGGACGTGCTGTGTTGGTAACGGAGTGGTTCTGTCACGGCGCGGCTGCCCCGCCCGCGCTGCAGGAATTCCACGCCTGCGCTGGAGTTCTATTGAGGGGGCGGGGCCATGACGGAACCACTCCGTCACAAGCACAGCGCGCCCGTGGCTCGTGACGGAGTGGGTTTGTCACGAGCATGGCGGCGCCGCACGGACCACCCTCCCCCCCCAGCGCCACGGCGGAATTACCGCCGCTGCCAAGGGGTTAAAGACATGTAGACAAAACACACAATAAAAATCCAACACAAATTTATAAAAAATAGGCTATATTTTTATGAGTAAAATGACATCAGCACTAACAAAATCCAATGTAGGGAACCGGAGATTTTAAGTTTTATAGATTAAAAGTAAAACTAGTGCTTAGAAGTAAATAGCACTCAGAGGGTTAAAAAAGGTCATGGTGGACCGGTACAAAGTCAAACGTCCAGACCCCCTGTGATGTAACACTTTTACACTTACTGCCAGAAGTGTTTCTTGATGCAGAAAAGTGGTCCACATACCAGCCAAGGGTTCAGAAGCTCTAGTTTGCCTCTTGGGGTCTGGGACTACAACTCCCACAATATACCTGGTCAATCCAACTAAAATCCAGGTGAAACTTGTCAGCTGGAGTTGTCCTCATGGTGGATGTCACAGGTAGCCCTTCCAACACTATCACACCTGCTGCTGATCAGGGAGTCCATTCCTCATCCGTTTAAACAGGCAAAGTCCTTTTGTTGTGAAGCTTTGTAGGTGCAGCAAGAACAGTCCTTATGAGCCCAGTCCTCTCTTGTGCAGTCCAAAGGTCCAGCAGGGAGTACTTCTTCTCCAGACATTTGTTTTGAGTCTCTGAGGGTCCACAACACCAATCCAAGGCTCCAGAATCTCTGAGTTGCTCCTTGGGGAGTTGGGACTACAAGACACACAATGCCCCTAGCCAAATCCCTAACAGTCCACTGAATGCCACCTGGCTAGGTTCTTCTTGCTGGAGATGATGCAGGTGTAGCTCTTTTACCCTGTTGCTTTCAGGGAGTCCAGTCCTTCAACTTTTAGCGCAAGGCAAAGCCCTTTTTGGGCTTTAGACCAAAATGTGCAGCAGATGCAGTCCTTATGAATGCAGTCTTCTCTTGTGCAGTCCAAAAGACCAGCAGGGCAGTCCTTCTTCTTCTTGTAGTTTCACAGCAGGGATCTAAGTTAATTGGCAGCTCTCCCATATCTATCCAGTGTCATTGGGTGACAAGTAGTGCGATACAAGGTGCCACCAAGACGTATGACAGCTTCCTCCAAAGTGTGGCATATTCCTGTCCCAGAAGGCACTGTACCTAAAAATCCAAAATGGAATAACTCTCTCCTCAAGGTTAAGATCTGGCTAAGCCAACCCACTGGTGTGGCTAACTTTCCCTTCCAGCCCCTATGCTAATTCAATTACTGGGGCTCTTATCTGGTTGCGGGTGTAGCAAGTGGGAGTGAGCCTGTGTCCTGTCCTAACTGTCATTCCCTCTTTGAAAAACAGTTTGGCTACTCCACCCCATCCTGCCTTTTGCTTTGCAGCTGAAGATCTCCTCCCACCAGATGTCCTTTGACTCTATGCAAGCCACTTCACATCTCATCAGAGCAGTTTGGCTCAGTCAGTCAAAAGCTGGCCAGTCAAGAGAGGCTGACGGAAAGCTGGATTTTGGTACATCAGAAAACCAAGTTCTATAACATCTTTTCTGTAATAGTTATAGTAACTCCAACCTGGGCAAGTTGTTGGATTTTTTCAAACTATCATTTTAATACTTTGAAGTACAATATTTGCTCACTCCTGTCAATAGTTATACTTTATTAAAGTATTTCCATTTAGCCTATTGAGGCAATGTGTTACAATGAGGAAAAAGGAAATTGTCAGTTTTTCATTCATCAGGGCATATAAAACATCTTTTAAAATGTCCCTGCTTATTTATACATGGTACCCTACCCTGGGGGCACCTAGGTTAGTACTTAGAAGCAGTGGCGGTGCTTCCATTAAGGGCGCTGGGGCGTTGCCCCACAAGCTGACTATGCCCGCAGGTCCCTCTGCATCTCTGAACTTAAGTAAACTCTTAGTTTACTTAAGTTCAGAAACGCCGAGGGAAAACTGACAATCATGTCAGTCAGCATGACGTCGGACCGCCCACCCCCTTCATAGTCTAAAGTGGGTGGGCGGTCCAGCGTCATGTTGACGGACATGGATTGCATTGTCAGACCATCACCGGGGGCAGGCTGCAGCAGCACAATACACAAGTGCGCATGACTGAGGAAGGCCAGTGAATTTTTCCATCGTGCCCAGTCATGCGTACTAGTGTCTGCTGAGGCTGTTTAGGAGAATGAGGGTTGAGCAAGGCTCAAAACTCGGTCTCCTAATGGGGGGGCGGGTGGGTAGAGAGAACCGTGCCCTAGGCTAATTGTTACATCCTGCATTGTATTCCTTGCTTTTATTCCTTCCCCTTTAATGGCATGAGACCTGGTACATCATGTTCTAGTTCTCAGAACTTTCCTGGTGATGCATTCTGCATCCTTGAGTCACTTGCATCTGGACTCTGAAGCTCTATGTATGATGCTGTGCTGCTGAATAAAGCTTCTTGAATTTCAACCTGTTTCTTGCATTCCTACATATTTTGGCGACGAGGACTCCAGCCATCTACAGCACAGGAGCGGAGTGAACCCTATTTTATTTCTTTTTGGACCTTTTTATGGACTTTTATGTGCTTGCTGAAGAAAATTGCTTGAAAAAAATTTTCTATTGGATTTCTGGATTCTTGGATGTATTCCTTTATTTTTCCTACTGTTTGGGGGAATTTGCGGCTGGTTTTGTGTAATCTACACTTAATTTTGGACTTGTGCATCTTTCAAGTCTGTTCAACGCACAAGCTTCTACTAACATTCCAGCCTGCTGCCTGCTTCCACCGAGCTGTAGAACTCGCTGTCAACCGAAAATTCCAGCTTGTTACTTAGATACCAAGACGCTGCCAAGACGCCGAGCTGAAAGCCTTCTGACGAGGCGAACGGAGCTTCGAGAGGTCAACGCGTTCTTTCTTCATCACTGCTACATTGCCTAGCAACCGAAGCGTCAAAACACATCCACGTTCCTCTCCTTCGTCATCGCTCTGTTGCTTAGTGACCGGCGTTGCTACCACCGTGACACACAGCGCAAGCAACGCTCTACGCACTGACATTGCGTACAACGTGCCTCCATTTTGTTTAAACATTGTGTTACCTAGCAACGACACGGAGAAGCCGATTTTTTGCCTCTTTCTTCAGCGCTTCCTTCGTATATTTTATACAATTTCACACGGAGAAGCCGATTTATTGCCTAATTCCTCAGTGCTTTCTTTGTATATTTTAGCGCTTTCTCATATCCCGTTTTTCTGACTTTTGGGACCACTTTGTTTTCACCCAAATCTACAAAGGTACTTTCTCTTACCATCGCATGAAGGAATTTCAACTCCTTTTGATACAGTGACTCCTGTTAATGCGTTACTATACATTTTACAGTATGTTTGCTATAATGTTTTACAGTGTGTTTACTATAATATTTTATATTTAGGCACATTTACTTTAGTGTGCATTTTAGGAATTTTCGTTTTACAATTTTAATATATCCTTATTATTGCTTTTATTTGTGTTATTTAAAATGCAATTTGACCCTCCTGCTAAATTTTTACAAATCAAGGGTGATCCTCCTTTACCTTGGGCAAGATGGAAGGAGGAATTTTTCAATTACATGAGGGCCATTGATGGAGAGCGAATGGGTGCGGAGAGGAAAAAGAGTATATTGTTGCATTGCTTAGGCTCAGAAGGGCAAGAAATTTTTAGAACTTTACCTCAGGTTACTCCTCCTTCTGGAAGTGGTGATAACCCTAATGTTTATTCTGAAGCTCTTACTAGACTGGAAAAAAGGTTTAAACCTACTGCCAATATTGCTCTTAATCGTTTTAAATTTTACACCAGGGCACAGAAACAGGATGAATCATTCGATGATTTTCTCACTTCTTTAAGAGCATTAACTTTAGGTTGTAACTTTGGTACAATGGCTGATGAGATGATACGTGACCAAATTATTGTTCATGTTAAGAATAAGAAGGTCCAAGATAAATTATGGTGCTTAGGTGATCCTAGTTTGGAAGAAAGTATTGCTATTGCCAAGTCTACAGAGATGTCTGAAAAGTGGATGAATATTGTAGATGAACAGAGTGCCAATAGCAATAAAACTAATGTTGAGGAAGAAGTATGCTTAGTTAAGCCCAGAAATGAAGGGAAACATTTTACTACTACACATCCTGGTACTAAAAATGTGTCAAGTGGCAATTACAAGAAACCTGATTTTAACAGCAATTCAGTCTCTTGTTTTAGGTGTGGCAATAAGTCACACATCGCCTCTTTTCAAGGTTGTCCTGCCCTAAATAGAACTTGCAATGTATGTGGTAGAATGGGACACTTTGGCAATGTCTGCAGGGAAAAACGTTTTAATACACAAGGGCGAGCAGGACAATCACGTTCTATTTCTACTTATCCCACTTCTGTTAAAGTGTCTTCTGTTAACAATTCTGAAACCACATCACAAGAAGTTACTAGAGGCTATGTTATTTCCATTATACAAAGTGGTACTATTGTTCTGACTAGTAGGAAATCACCTAAATGCATGTTTGACATTTTTGGGATTGATGGTAGATTCTGGGTCCCCATGGACCATTATTACTAAACAATACTTTGATGAGAAGTTACATGATGTATGTGATTTTTCTAAATTACAACCATCTGATAATTTAGCTGAGAGTTTTAATGGAAGCAATATTTCTATTGAGGGATTTTTGAATGTGCCTTTAACTTTCAGAGGTAGGTTGGCTTATATCAAACTATATATTGCTTTCAAGGGAGTAAATGTTCTTGGATGGCAAGATCAATGGGAACTTGGTATCAAATTGAATCCACGAGCTAAGTATCCCATTGAGCTTTGTAGTGACCAGGAGATGGTTAATAGCATTAGTGATGGGGAAGAAGATGTTACCTCTCTTTGGAGTAAAAAATTTGACAAAGTCTTTTCCGATCAGCTAGGAAAGTTGAAAGGCTTTGCACACAAAATAGTGTTAAAAGATGGTGCTATTCCTGTTAAGCAGAAATTGAGAGGTGTACCTCTGAATGTTAGATCTGAATTAAAGGATATGTTGGATGACCTTTTATGTATTAAATATTTTATTGAGCATAGGCAAAGAAATGCACCTCAGAGACATCTGTAGGGGCCGTCACCACTCCAGGGAGGCCTAGGTCAGCGACCCCGCTGACACCCCTCACGAGGCCAGCGGGTACATCATCTTGTTAACACAGCAAGCCGCCTACAACCCAACTGGGCCGGCCGCGTCATAAGAGGTGCTACAACGGTGCAAGCTAATCAGTGCTAGTGCAACTCGAGAAACAAAGAACTGTAAACAACCCCCCTACCCTTCCCACCCCAGCCCTCCCCTCTCCTTGTCCATTTCCGGGATTAAACTATCGGTTGTGGTCTACTACTAACAGTCAGTTGGTGCTGCGCGCGCAGGGCCCGTGCGCTTACGGGCGTGAGTCTTGGGGTCCGGGAGAGGTGTTTCTGCCAGGCGTAGCAGGCGCAGGTAGCGTGGGCAGCTCACCTCCCGAAACTCCCCGGTAAGCAAGGCGAGGAATGGCCGCCAGAGTTCCGCAAAGTCCGCCCCCCTCCCCGCTGCCGCCAGTGATAGTTTCTCCATTCCCAGGATCGCCCAGAGCCGGTGAAGCCACCCCAGTTGCTGCGGAGCCTGAATTGCCCTCCAGTGGGCCACAATGTTCTGGACCGCAGCCCCAAGCGCAAGTGCGATCAAGCGGCCTCACCAGGATTTCAGAGGGTACATGAGTGCGTTTGGGAGGCCTAGTATAATGTATGCTGGGAAGCGCGGCAGTTGTGTGTCTAGGTGTGTATCTATAAGGTCCAGGATAGGGTCCCAATAGGGGCGCAGCGCCTCACAGCTCCACAGCAGGTGTTCCAATGTCCCTAGTTCCCCACACCCCCTCCAGCATCTGTCACTGATTCGGGCATCCCATTGATGTAGTCTCTCAGGGGTGTGGTACCAGTATGTTGCTACCTTAGTCAATATCTCTGTAAGCCCGGTGTGGTGCGCCGAGTGTCTGGCTCTATGGTACACCCCCTCCCATTCTTTCCTAGTGAGCTGCCTCCCCAGGTCCCTTTCCCACCGGACTTGGCCCGCGTTGTACGTGTGTGCCTGAGTGAGAAGTAGCTGCTGATAAAGGTCTGAAATCAATTTCTTATCCGAGGTGCGCGTCAGCAGCCACCGTTCGTAGGGCGTGAGGTGCCGTTGGGCTCCGGGCTGGATCGAGGGGTGGAGCACCCAGTGGCGCACCTGCAGGTATTGCAAGCGTTCCGATTCGGCCACACCGTAATCCGCCTTGAGCTGCTGGAACGGGAGGATCCCCTTGATATCGAACATGTGTCCCGCCGCTCTACAGGGCGTTGTCCGCCACGTCGTGAATGCTCCGGCGTCCAAGCCCGGCGAGAAGTCTGGATTCTCAAAGATGGGAGTCATAGGTAAGGGGAAGGTGGTCAGCCCCTTGGCCACGGCCACTCTGTCCCACACTCGCAGGGCGGTGCTGGTGATTTCAGAAGCGTACAGGTTAGGGGGACGGTGTCGGCGTGGTAGGAAGGGCACGCCCTGGAGGGTACGGCCGGCCACTGCCTGGTCCAGGAAGAGCCAGTGTTTGCCGGACTCCAGCTGGAACCATTCCACGAAGGTGCGCAGCTGTGCTACCTGGAAGTACAGGGTAAGGTCTGGCACGCCGACCCCCCCGTTCGCTGGGGGTAGAGTGGCGAGAGTGTGCTTAAACCTAGGTAGCCGGCCGTTCCAAATGAACCGTGACAGTTCCGATTGGGTTTGTTGAAGCCAACCCGTCGGGGGGTTCAAGGGGAGCGTCTGAAACAGGTACAGGATCTGCGGCAGCAGTGTCATTTTGACTGCGGCAATTCTGCCTAGCCATGACAGCGTAAGTGGTTTCCAACGCCGGAGCTGCTCCCGGAGTTTGAGTGTGAGGGCCTCGTAATTGACTCGCGCAGTGCCCCTGACAGTAGGAGCCAGGCGAACGCCTAGGTACGGGACGGTTGCGTCCGACCATTGTATCTTGAATTCCGATTTAATCTCGGCCACCACGTCTGGGCTTAGGGAGATGTTCAGGGCCTCAGATTTGGCTTCGTTGATTTTAAAACCCGAGGCCAGGGCGAAGGTGTGGAGCTCCACAAAGAGAGCACGCAGGGATCGCATCGGGTCAGTAAGGGACAGCAAGACGTCGTCAGCGTACAGGCTGATCTTATGCGTGTCGGCTCCAAATTTGATACCAGAAATGAGAGCATGTTGCCGCACTCTCTGAGCCATCGGCTCCATATACAATGCGAATAGGAGCGGCGACAGAGGGCAGCCTTGGCGCGTGCCTCTGCCAATGTCGAACCTCGGGGAGGTATGACCGTTCACCCTTACCGCGGCGTTGGGCCGGCGGTAGCAGTTGAAGATGCGATGGCGGAGTTTCTCCCCAAATCCGAAGTGACGGAGGGCCTGGTCGAGGTATGGCCAATGTACTCTGTCGAAGGCTTTCTCCGCATCGATGGTGAGGAGCATGCAGCCGGGTTTAGTGCGCGACCCGGCCTCAATGAGGTGCAGCACCCGCTTGGTGTTGTCGCTGGTCTGCCGTTGAGGGATAAAGCCCGCTTGGTCGGGGTCTATCAGCTGTTGCATATATGGTGCGATGCGGCTCGCTAGTATGCCAGTGTAGAGCTTCAAGTCTACGTTCAGTAGCGAGATGGGCCTGTAGGAACCGCAGGCCGCCGGATCACGGCCCGGTTTGGGAATAACAGAGATAGACGCCTCTAGCAGGTCCGGGTGTATGGCGCCAGGCGTGTCAAATGTGTTAAACAGGTCGCGCAAGAGAGGGGCAAGCTGCTGGCAAAAGGTCTTGTAAAATGCCGCGGTATAGCCGTCGGGTCCCGGGGATTTCCCAACCTTGAGGCGGGCAATGGCCGAGATGACCTCTTCCAGGCCTATGGGCCGCTCCAGAAGGTCCGCTTGGGCTTGGGTAAGGGTGGGGAGCTCCGCGTCCTGCAAGTAGGCCGGACCGGCATTGGGGTCCAGGGGATCCGCGTCGTAGAGCGCCGCATAAAAATTGCCGAAGGCCGCCGCAATCGCCGCGTCCTCCGTAATCTGGTCGCCATTGGCCGACAGGAGAGAGCGCACTTGTTGCCTCTGGGTTTGCGCCCGTAGCCTGCTCGCCAGCAGCCTCCCGCAACGGTCGCCACCGGTATAATAGACGTGTTTGAGGCGCATAGCGGCGTATTCCGCCACGTCTTGATCCAACAATCTTGACAATTGTCGCCATGCCCTGGCCGCCCCCGTGCGCTGGTGCATCTGTTCCAGTTCTGCCACCCGTTGGGTAAGCTCGGCACGCTTCAGCGCCCTTTCCTTGTTGTTGGCCGTGGAGATGATTTCCCCGCGTAGGACCGCTTTGAGGGCCGCCCACTGGGTGGCCTTCGTGGTGTCATCATTGGCGTTGTGTTCCAGAAAATGGCTAATCGCGGCTGTGAGCCGGGTCTGGGTGTCAGGCAGCTGCAAGAGACCGTCTCGCAGCCTCCAGTGTCGTTGTGGAGCGTCCCACACGAAGCGTCGCCACCACCGGGGAGTGGTCCGATAGCGCGGCTGGCAGTATCTCCACGCCCTCAACCTGTAACCCCAGTTGAGAGGAGCCCAGAAAATAGTCCAGTCTCGCATACGTCTTGTGTGCCGCCGAGAAATACGTATAGGCAGTGGTTAGGGGGTGTGTGTGTCGCCATAAATCGGTGAGGCCCAAGTCTGCTAAGTGTGCATGTCCCGCCGCTGAGAGCGCCCCTACCTGCCCGGATCTTTGGGCTGAGCGGTCCGCCGTGTTATGAAATACGATGTTGAGGTCCCCCCCCAGCAGCAAGTGAGTGTGCGTAGTGGATGTAGCGGTCTCTAGAGCTGTATGTAGGAACCTTTCCTGCCCCTCGTTCGGGCCGTAAACAGAGCCCACCAGCAAGGTGTGGCCCGCAATTTGGAAGCTATAGAGTAGAAGCCGCCCTTTAATTTCGGCGTCTTTCTGGAGGACCTTCCCCTCAAAGGATTTAGCCACTAGGATCGCCACCCCCGCAGACTTCTTCAGGGAGGAGGAGAAGAACTGCCATGGAAAAGCGCGGGATTTGAGTCTATGCTGGTCGCTGCGCACAAGGTGTGTTTCTTGAAGAAGGCAGATATCCGCCTTGGAGCGCTCGAGACAGGATAGTATTGCCCTGCGTTTGTTCGGACTGTTGAGACCCCGCACATTAAGCGTGAGCACTGTGAGGTGTCGTGGCATATCTGGGATCGTAAGAAAGACGCCAAACCCACCCGGAGGCCGTGGCTGTGGGCCAGCGGGTCGTGGAAGACACTGTGTTGGGAGCCTCGTCAGTTCCTCCCGTGGCGTCCGAACCCCCTGGACAAGGAGAGCCCCCCCGCCCCTCCCCCCTCTCCCCCCAACTCCCCCCCAACCCCGACTGCCCCCCCCTGTCCCTGCTCAACCGGAGCAACTTCCCCGCCCGGATCCCCCCCACCCTCGGTGCAAACTCTTCCCGTCCAACTCCCCGTACCCGGATCCCCACCCAACCCTTCTCCCCAACTGGCAAAGAAATGTGGTCCAACATTGTCCCAGGTCCAGGCACGTGGCCGCTGGACCCGTGGTAAGGTAAGTCCGTAAAATGGGAGCAGTGGCGACGTCGCAAGCAGGTCGGCCCACTCGAAGTGCTCCGCCGCAGGTGAAGAGTCAGAGTCGCCATCAGGGAAGGCCAAGGAGCCCTCTGCACGCGCCCCCGCCGCCGGACTAGATTAGCCCGAACCAACCATGTCTTGTGGAACTAGTGCGTCGCTCTCCCAGTGGTCAGCCATTGTTCGCAGGCGCTAGGCCCTGCGCCACTGTCTCCACCGCAGCCCTCTGCCCCTCCTCTATCTCTGTGGCCGCTGGGCGTCGCGGCCTGCGTCTGCGCCGCTGCTGCTGCCAGCGACCTGGGGCAGCCTCGTTAGTAGACTTGTCACCCGGTGACCCGTCGTCGACCACCGGTTCATCCACGCCCAGCACTCGGCAGGCGTCCCGGAGGGTGCGCGGCTGATGGAGGACATTGCCAAGCCGAAACACCAGGCGGAAGGGGTGCCCCCAGCTGTAGGAAATGTTGCGCTGTCTCAGTTCCGCCGTGCCTGGCCGAAAGGTGCGCCGTTTCTCCAGGGTAAGTGCAGCCAGGTCCTGGTATAACGTCGGGGAATGGTCGCCAAAGGTGATTCTCTCCATGTGGCGTGCCTTGCTTAGGATCTCCTCTTTTGTCCTGAAGTCCTGCACGCACACCAGGATGTCCGGCGGGTGCGTCGCGTCGGCCCTCGGCGGACCCGTCCGGTGGGCCCTGTCCAGTCGCAGGGGGGCGTCCGCCTGACAGCCCAAGATGTGGTTGAAGAGACCCTGTGTAAACCGAAAGAGGTCCTCCGTGTCCGGGGATAATTTCACTCCTCGGATCCTGATGTTATGCCGCCGGGAGCGGTTCTCCAGATCCTCGGCGTGTGTCTGGAGGTCCACCTGTTGGTCGTGGATGCGGGCCAGCTCCTGTCTTAGGGCCTCTATTTCGGCGTCCCGTGTGTCGCTCTTCGTTTCCAGGTCTGCCACTCTCTCCCCTATGGCATCGGTGTCGCGGCGGACCTCTTTGATCTCGTCCTGGAGCTCCTTCTTTAGGGCGTGGATGTCTTCCCTCAGGCCAGTGAACAGGGACTCCAGAAAGGACCGCGTGACTGGAGCCTCGGGGTCCGCTCCCCCAGGGGGCGACGAGGCCACCGTCTTCTTGTCCGTGTCTCCCCGGGGATTGGATCCCGCGGGGCCATTCCGCTTCCCCATGGCAGGGGGGGTGAAGAGATCCTTAATGGTACGGTCCTTCTTGGACCTCCCGCCGGACATGTCGCCCCAGAGCCCCCAGCTGCGTCAGCCGGTGCCTCCCTCTGCCGGCTGCAGATCGAGCCCTAGGCCTTCTGGGCGCCGTTCCGGGCCCGGGACAACCAGTGCTACGTAAGTGGCGCCTCCGCGTTCCTCCCAGTCTTCTGCCCCCCCGGGTGAGCAATGTAGCGTCGCAGGGCACGGCGGGGGCCGCGTGATGGGCGCAGGGACGCCGGGTCCAACGGCGAGGCGGGAAGTGCTGGCCAGGCTGGGCGGGAAGCCGCCTAAGATGGCGCCCGCGGCACACCGCGCTGCACTGCCCAGAGGGTGAGAGCGCAGCAGGTCCGCAGGGGCCTCTTCACATCAAGGGGGCCCGCTCGCCTCCGTGGGGGCCGCGGTTGGGAGCGCGCGGCTGTCAGTGCAGGTGTCCCCAGCGTCAGCGCCACCACGACTGGCAGGGCAAGAGTTCCAGTGCTTTCCCACCATGTGCGGGGGCCCCAGTGGATCTTCTCCGTGCCCCTCGGGCCGACAGGCTACCACCTCCCCCGCCGAATGTCGAGGTGCGCAGGTTCAGCCAGGGATTGGGGCAGTGCTGCAGGCGGGGACCGGCGGCGGTGGGGGGCCACGCTGACAGGCCCAGTGCATGCGGATCGTGGTCTCGGCCGTTCTGGGCCGCCGCCTCGCTGCCCCGCTAATGAACTTGCCTGTGGGGGCGCCAGCCAGAGTCCGCTGTCTCCCGGTGGTCCCTCGTGAAAGGGAGGTCCTCTGGGCCGGGGGGGGTGGGGGGGCCTCGTCCACCGCCGCTCCTCACCTCCTTGGTCCGGGCTCCCTCGCTCGACCCCAGGCCGGGTCTGCCGTTGATCCCCACCAGCAAGGCGCTCCGTCGAGCCACAGGTCAGCGCGGCGAGCCCGCAGAAGCCCCCGACAGGTGACCACGGGGGCCTCGCGCTCAACAGCACGGGCCGGGCTCGCCGTCGCAGCCGCCGCCGGGCACAGGCACGCTCAGCTCGGCGTATAAGCTCCGCCTCCCGCGGCCTCGTTGTCCTGCTACGCTCCTCTCAGGCCCTCAGAGCCGCCAAGTCTCCGGGCCGGGTCCAGCCGGGGTTCCACGCCGGGAACCGGCAGCACAACCGTCCTGCACACCCCTGCAGCAATGCCGGCCTCAGGCCCGCCGGGGAAGTGCTCCGTTCAGGGCGTTTGCTGAAAAATTGCTAAAGTTTAACGGCCGGCGGCGGGAGCTCCGACAGAGCACGTCTGCTCACTCCGCCATCTTAGCCACGCCCCCTTGGATGACCTTTTAAAGGATAATATCATCGAACCCATAGAGTCATCTGAATGGGTTTCACCCATAGTTCTCGTACGAAAACCTGATCAAAAGTTGAGAGTCTGTATTGATTTGAGGGCTCTTAATTCAAACATTGTTATAGATTGTCATCCGCTTTCAAATATCAATGAATTGGTTTCTCTTTTTGATGGTGCGCAGATCTTTTCTACCTTGGATCTTAGGTCAGCGTACCATCAAATAGAGTTAACAGAGGAATCTAAAAAATTCACTGCCTTTATTACACCCATGGGTCTCTTCCAGTACAGAAGAATGCCGTTTGGGTTGGCTTCTGCCGCTTCTGTTTTCCAGCGTGTAATGTTTCAGATTTTTAGAGATCTCGATTCTTTTGTTAAGTGCTTTCAGGATGACATTCTGATTTTTTCAAAAAATAATGTTGAGCATTCTGCCCACCTTGATGAAGTATGTTCTAGATTGCAAAACTATGGTCTCACTCTTAAAGCACACAAATGCAATTTGTTTAGAAAATCAGTGGAGTATTTGGGGTATACTCTTTCAGGGGAAGGTTTGGTTCCAAAGAAATCTAATGTTGAAGCCATTCTTAATGCCCCAGCTCCTAGTACTAAGGAACAGCTTCTGTCCTTTTCGGGCATGTGTGAGTATTACAGCAAGTTTGTTGCTAATTTTGCTACTAAAATGGAGCCTTTGAGGAGACTTTTGAGGCAAAAGAATGAGTTTGTTAGGGACACAGAGCAAGACAAGGCTTTTACTGAGATCAAAAAAGACATTGTCAATTCACCAACTTTAAGACCCTTTAGGATGGGCAAAAAGTGTATCATTACCACGGATGCGAGTCTATACGGATTGGGGTGTGTGCTGTCTCAAACAGATGGTGTGTCAGAGTGGAATGTTGCTTTTTCATCCAGGACGCTGAGTGAGACAGAGCGCAGGTATGCAGTTATTGAGCGAGAGCTACTGTCATGTGTGTGGGCTATTGAACATTATAGGCTCTACATTTGGGGAAGTAAGTTCATTTTGAGAACTGATCACAAGCCCCTTGTCCATATTCTATCAGTGGGAGGAGGATGGAATTCTACAGCGAGGATTGCACGTTTGACATCAAAATTGCAGGAATATAGCTTTACGGTGGAATATATACCTGGAAAGAAAAACGTTACAGCGGATTGTCTATCACGTCTTCCTTGTCTTAGTTTGGTTGACAGCGTTAGTGGGTGTAAAGATGTAAACTTTGTTTCAAGTTTGCAGTATCAAGAGATTACCGAACAATTTTGGTTCAAGTGTCAGGAAGAGGATGATAAGTTAATTACTTTAAGGAAATACCTGTTGGAAGGTTGGCCCAGCAAAGCCAATATCAGAGAAGATATTGTGCCATTTTTTAATGTTGCTGATGAATTGTTCTGTGAAGGTAATTTAGTCTTTAAAGGTGACAAGTGTGTTCCACCGGTTGGTGTTCAGGATTTAATACTCAAGTTGGCGCATAAAACCCATCCTGGAATCTCTGCCATGAAGCGTCTTATTAGGTTGAACTTTTGGTGGCCAGGTTTGGACAGGTTTGTAGATCGTGTGGTTAGAGAATGCAGTGAGTGTTGTGACAAAGACAAGATGTTGAATGTTGTTGTTCCACCCCTTAAGTCGGTAGTGTGGCCTGAAGTTCCGTGGAATAAGATTGCCTTTGACATTTCTGGTACGTTTAATATTTTACCTGAATCTTCTCATTTTGCTCTTGTAATTATCGATTACCATTCAAAATGGCCAGAGGTAAAATTTGTGTCAAAAATCACTTCTGAGGTAATTATTCTGTTCTTTCAGGAAGTATTTTCTAGAGAAGGAAGTCCTTCTGTTTTGGTGTCAGACAACGGAGTTCAATTGGTCTCTTCAGAAATGCAGTCGTTTTTACAGTCTTGTAATATCAAGCATGTTAGGACTTCTCTCTACGAACCGCATGAGAACGGTCAAGTCGAGCGATTCAACCGTGTGTTAAAGAACTTTATTGTTGATGCCATTAAGGAAAAGGGTAATTGGTTGAATACTCTCAGAGAGAAACTTTGGAATTACCGCATAACTCCTCACACCACCACGGAGGTTAGCCCATTCAAATTACTTAAGGGAAGAGATCCAGCTTCTGTTATTTGTCCTTGGTGGTTCAAGGAGAAGTGTAAGGGTCTTTGTGAGGATGTTGTGGATGTCAAGGTTATTGCGGACAGAGTTGCCTCTAAACAGAATAAATCTGCTGTGTGGTATAACAAGAGGTGGAAGGCAAGAGAGCATGGTTTGGCTGTGGGAGATTGGGTCAAAATTCTGAAACCTTCTTTTGTTAGCAAGGGTGTGAGCAAATATGGTAGACCCATCCAGGTTAAGAATGTTTTTAAAAACTCTGTTATCACGCAAGATGGAAAGGTCTGGAATGTAAGCAAGGTTGCAAGGTGTCCTATCCAGTTTGGTGCGAATACTCATTCTCATTCTCAGAGTTGTTCCAATTCTGTACCAGATCAGTTTTCTAGGTCTTCTCCTGATACAATTGCCTCTAGAATCAAGGAAGATTCCCGAATTCGTATGAGACCCATGTCTTTACGGGACTATGTATAATATGTTGCCTTTTGTTTTTTTATAGTTATATATATATTTTTATTTTCTTGTGCTTTCCATTTTGTGGGGGAGATGTGTTACATCCTGCATTGTATTCCTTGCTTTTATTCCTTCCCCTTTAATTGCATGAGACCTGGTACATCATGTTCTAGTTCTCAGAACTTTCCTGGTGATGCATTCTGCATCCTTGAGTCAGTTGCATCTGGACTCTGAAGCTCTATCTATGATGCTGTGCTGCTGAATAAAGCTTCTTGAATTTCAACCTGTTTCCTGCATTCCTACACTAATCCTGGCGCTGCTCCAGCGCCAGGATTGGCTGAGAGGGGTTGCCACTCCAGGACCAGTGCTGTTCGTGAACAAGGCGCCAAGGGCCCTGGACCGGCAGTCAGGTAAATTTATTTATTTTAATTTTCATTCCCCAGCCCCCCCCCCCCGAGTTGTGTGCTTCCTGGTTTTGCCAGTGGACATATGTTAAGCGGCCAATGGGCCGAAAGTGATTGGTGCATGCGCCGCGCAGTAAAAGAACCCAAGATCAGACCGGGAGCTTGCACAAGACATCGGAGGGTGGCACTGAGTTAAGGACTCGGGAAGGCTGAGTGCTAGAAATCAGGTGGTGGCGTGCGGCACCAGCGGTGAAAGTAACATACCAATCAAAGAACTGGGGCCGACACCGTAATATAACGCAGGACAAGACAGAGACTTTGAAATTGTTGTGATAGGCTTAGCAGCAGGAGACAGGGCCTAGCGGTCGTAAGGGAAATCCAGGGTGACAATGAGATAGCAATCGGGGTGACACTGAGAGGAATCGCGGCCTGGCAGCTGAAAGAGAAATCCACGTGTGACAGAAAGATAGACATCGGGGTGCCTGTTAGAGGAATGAGGGCCTTACATTGATAAAGAAATCAGCAAGTGAACATGAGTTAGAAAACAGAGGAAGACATTGAAGGAAAAGGGAGGAGGGAGTGATGTAGAGATCAGTGGGTTATAGTGAGGTCGAAATCAGGAAATGACAGTGAGGGAGAAATTAAGGGTAACAGCAAGATCGAAATCGGGGGGGGGGGGGGTAGAGGACTTCCGGCTGGACAGTGACAAAATAAGTGCAAGGAAGTTTACTCAGAAGCCTGGCTCCGGCGCTTTCGAAGGTCGGATGCTAAATACCAAGGCTGTGTAGAAAAAGGTAGGGCTAGGACCTTTCTCAAGATTTGCCCGGCGCTAACCGCCCTTGTACCATTCAAGTTTACCAAGCAATGAGGCAGGCGCCGGAGACCAGAAGGCAGGAAACAGAAGTTTATTCCGACGGAGCAGAACACATCAGATCAGACAACAAGGTATCATGTCGAGGTGCTCTAACAGCCACTCAGAGGCCTGGCCTCTTATACACTGGTTTATGGCATGTGACCTTCCTTCAATACAATCACAACTTTGTAGGGCATGGGAAACGACATCCCCGTAATCCTCGTGTTAATCCCACCCCCATATACATTCACAATGGAGGTCCTCATTCTGCTGATAAGAGAGAGGGTCATCACGCAGCTGAGTGTTCCGTCGAGTCTTAGGATGTGTGCGCCTGATCATATCACAGGGGGTGGGGAGGCCTGGATCAATAGAGGGCCCTTTGAAGGAGAGCGACCTCATACAATGTAGGGCAGTAAATGATATCTCCCGGCTTAGGCAATGGCCTCGGACCTGTGTGGACAGTCGGACACGGGGTGAGGGGCCATCAATGGAGTGGTATTCATACTGTGTGGACAATCCAGCGCAGAGGGGAGGTTTATCAACAGAGGGGCATTCATGGGAGGAGAGGAGGTGTTGGTCAGGCGCTGGCGTGACTCCCAAGGACAGGGTCACGCAGAAGGGTCGTGCTCATAAGGAGGAGGGAGGGGGAGCCAGGGTGCGCGGAGGATGCTTGCTAGGTCAGAGGGGCATGCTGGCGATCGATCGTGGACAGGGAGTCCATGATATCTAAAATGGCTGCCGTGCGCGTAGTACATAGGTGACCTAGAATGGCTGCCGTGCACGTAGTGCATAGGTGACAAGCTGGCGCAGATGATGTTCAGATCGCAAACTAAAATTCCACAGTCCTCCCTTTTAACATGTCTCGCCAACTTGTCAGTTCGGATTTATCCCCATAAGACCACGTATCTCTACTTCATAGAGGGGGCTCATGTGCTCATTTCGGAAGTCCAAAGTCTTTGGGCACATACAGTTAGAAACAAGGCCGCACAAGGGTGGCAGACATTGGATACCTAAACAACACCCACATAAGATCACAACAGGTATCAACACAAAGGAAAACAACTTCCAACCCCAATTCTTCAAAGTGTCCCAAAACCAGTTCCCAAGCGACCATCCTTCTTGTTCTTGGTGAACCTCTGAGGAAAGTCTGTGGAGGTGTTCAATGGCTTTGTAGACTGAAGGCGAGTTGTCAGGCACATATGTGCAGCAGCTGGATCCGATGATGCGGCATGCTCCTCCTCGGTCGGCTAGGACCACGTCTAGGACAAGTCTATTTTGGAGGGTCACGAGGCGGACCGCCTGAAGTTCTGCAGTGTTGTTGGCGAGGATACCGGCAGTGATGTTGATCGTTGTTTCTACTGCCTGGGTCAGGTGCCGGATAGCACGGCTGTTTGCCATTGGGCCCCACAGGGGAACAAGTCCCTTTGCTGCATCTAGGAACTGTGCTCCGGTGGAGTCGGCTTGCCCAAGGTCGTCTGCACGCCTCTGCCTGTGATGGTTGGCAGGGGCTACATATGTGGGTGGGAGAACGAAGGCAATGTAACAGGTACCCTTCCAACCCTTCGGGAGCCAGGTGTAAGCCTTGGTGCCACACACAAAGTACATGTTTGGAGAAGCAACAAAGGAAGGAGGGTCAGCTGAGTCCAATGTTCTGGTGGTCTGGCAGGCGCTGTGACCCACCAGCTGCGTTCCATGGCCTTCGAGACACACAAGTCCTGTGACATTGATGACAGACAGAGCCACAGTCAGTGTTGCGGTAGTTTGTTTTTGTAGATGAGAGAAGGTGGTCCTGGCTGGATTGTGGAGCACCTGTACTTCGACTCGTTCTTTGGCTGGAATGTTTTTGATGAAGGTGGCGCCTGTGAGCGCAGGACACAGGGCAGCAGGAGTCTTTCCGGTTCTGTTCAGCCAGAACCCAGAGTAGAAGTGTGACACTGTCCGGCCAGAGGTGGCGTTATCCTTGTGGCTCTCTTGCATGAGGATCAGCCAGGCGAGGCAAGAGCCGTGAACTGAGAAGGGTGAAGGGATGAAGGGAATAGAGTGTCCGGTGGCATGCGGGAGCAACCCGCAGATCCAACAGTTCGTAGCATTGGCAGCAAGGTTGTGTTGGTGCAACAGTTGCACAAAGGAATTGTTCCAGAATTCCCTGCGCCTTTCTCGGAGCTGAGGCGACAGAGAGATTAGGTGATGCTCTTTCAGGGGGGTCGGCTGCACAGTAGGTAGCAATGCCTCATGAGCCGGTGTGCTTTCTTCCAGAATCCAGAAGGAGGTCATGAGGAGGAGGCAGAAGAGGAAGACAATGAAGAATGCGATTGTCTTTGATTTGTGCAAGTTGTCAGTCTTTGGATTTCTATACTGGGTATTTCCTGTTGCTTCCATCATCTTCTTATCTGGCGCTTCCATCATCTTCTTATCTGGCGCTTCCATCACCTTCAAGGGAGCTCGGTAGCGGGCAGAACCACAGACTTCGTTTAGCTTCTCTCCCGGCAACCTTTGATTGTTTTTAGGTCACCGTTCTGAGATTTAACTTAGTCCGTGGCCTACTTAGCCGAAACTCCCCCCTTTCGACGCAGGAAATACCCTTCTTCTGGACGGCACAGTGGGATCGGAGAATTTTGCAAGTTCGAGTGCCCCAGTATCGGGATAACAGTCCAATATCGGTCGGTCTTTGCTCAGGAGCTCTTCTTGGGTGCTGACGTTTTCTGTCGTGGCCAGGTTTGCAGAGACTTTTCGGTAATGATGCGCATGCAGCCAATGCCTCTTCCCCTCCACTCGGAGCGCCGTTCGGGTGGTGATCAGCACTTGCCAGGGGCCCGTCCACCGAGGTTCCAGACTCTTGGTTCGCTGGAAATTTCGTATCAGCACGAAATCTCCCGGTTGGATGTCATGGCCGGGGCCCCTGGAAGCATCGGGGATAGCCTGCTGCACCTGTTGATGGATGACAGACAACGTTTTAGTTAACTTGCACAAATAATCAGATAGTAGGACGTCCGGGACGTCATGAATGGAGGTCGGTTTGGGAGCAGTCCAGAGATTCATCGGACGCCCAAACACGACCTCGTAGGGGGTCAAATGGTGCTTGGTGGGAGTGGAGCGCATTGATAACAAGGCCAGTGGGAGGGCATCCGGCCAGTTAAGTCCAGTGGTGGCCACTATTTTTGCCAGTTTCAGCTTGAGTGTGGCATTGTGGCGTTCCACTAGACCAGCGGATTGGGGGTGGAAGACCGCATGGAATCGTTGCTTCACCCCCAACCCTTTCAGGATTAGCTGGATAACCTCAGCTATGAAGTGGGGACCATTGTCGCTCCATAAAATTCGGCAAAGGCCATAGCGAGGGAAGAATTCCTTCAGTAGTACTTTGGCAGTAGTCATGGCAGTGTTGTCACGGGTTGGATAGGCTTCTACCCATTTGCTGAAGGCACATACGATGACTAGTACATACTTCAGGTTTTGGCATCTCTCTAGTTGGATATAATCCATTTGAAGGACCTCAAAGGGGTGATTGGGGGTCCCAAACCCTCCCCGGGGTACTACAGTCCCTTTCCCGGGGTTGTGTTGCAGACAGATGAGGCACTGCTGAACTAGGCGTCTGGCTGAGTCGGGATTTTGTCGTTATGCCAGACTTTGGAAATGAGTTCGATCATGGGTGCAGATCCTATGTGTGCGGGGGAGTGAGCCATTGTCAGTATGGGAATCAGATATGAGTCGGGCAGCAACCATTTGTTTGCATCTTTTGTTCGCCAGCAACCCTCTTCGTCCTTCAAACCCACCCTTGCCCATTTAGTCAATTCGTGAAGGGTGCTGGCCGACTGTATGTCTCTGATCATTTCCCTTGTGTCACTCCATTTTTCTGCTTGTGACCTAGTCACATATATGCGTGTCACTGTCCTATTCTCAGCTGTGGTTCGTGCAGTGATGTCGGCTAATGCATTCCCTTGTCCGACTAAGTCTGTCACTCTTTTGTGTGCCTGACATTTGATCACCGCTAATCGTTTGGGGAGGAGAACTGCCTCAATCAGAGCGGACACTAAATCTCCGTGGAGGATTGGGGTGCCGTGGGACGTCAGGAATCCCCTCTCCCTCCACAGGAGCCCAAAATGGTGGACCACCCCGAAGGCATACTGGCTGTCCGTATACACGTTCGCGGTGGTCCCTGCGGCTATGATGCATGCTCGGGTGAGGGCTATCAGCTCCGCTGCCTGGGCAGATCGTTGTGTGATGCAGGCTGTCTCAACTACTGTTTGGGCTGTTGTCACTGCATAGGCAGCTGAAGTGGTGCCATCTGGGAGTTTGATGCATGAGCCGTCTACCCATAGCTCTCCATCGGGGTCAGGAAAAGCAGTGTCTCGGAGGTCAACCCTACTCCTAGTCTGTTCGTCTGTGAGGGTCACACAGTCGTGTATGGGAGGAACGTCGGGGTCGTTTTCAGGCAGGGGTAACAATGTGGCAGGATTCAAAGTCGTGCATCTCTTAAGTGTGATGTGGGGTGCAAGCAGAGTCAGCTCGTACCCTGTCAGTCGTGCGCTAGTCAGGTGTTGGGTCTTTGTCTGGTTCAAAAGGGTGTCAACTGCATGGGGCACTAATACAGTGAGGGAGTTGGAAAGTACGATTCCCTCGCTCTGACGGATGGAGACAGCAGCGGCAGCTACTGCTCGAAGGCAGGCAGGTAAGGCTCTGGCTACAGGATCAAGAGTGGCGGAGAAGTAGGCACAAGGGCGCTGCTTAGGGCCAATCGATTGAGTCAGGACAGACAATGCGCATCCCTCCCTTTCGTGGGTGAAGAGGGAGAAGGGTTTGGAGTAATCCGGCGTTCCGAGGACGGGTGCTGAGCAGAGTGCATCCCGTAATTCCTTAAAGGAGGCTTGACACTCAGTGGTCCAAGGAAGCGGGGAGGGGACATCTTTGGTCAGCAGGGCAAGTAATGGTTTCACAATGAGGCTGTAATTAGGCAACCACTGTCTGCAAAAAGAGGTTAGGCCAACCAAAGAGCGGACCTGCTTTTGCGTTTTTGGGATGGGGGTGTCTAGGATAGTTTGGATTCGGTCAGGGGTAAGTTTCCTCCCTTCCTTGGACAGAAGATGGCCTAGGTAAGTTACTTGTGGCTGGCAGAACTGTAGTTTCTTTTTGGAGACTTTATGGCCATTTTCTGCAAGGAAGTGTAGGAGTTGGACGGTGGCTGTCGTTGCCAGCGGGGTGGTGTCGGCCGCCAAAAGGATATCATCGACATATTGGATCAACACCACTCCCTCTGGTAGCTGGAAAGCATCCAGCTGTCTTTTGAGGGCCTGGCTGTAAATGCTGGGACTTTCAGTGTACCCCTGGGGAGCTCTACAGAATCGGTACGAGCGAGATTTTAAAGTGAAGCCGAAAAGATAACGGCTGTCTGGATGGATGGGGATAGAGAAAAATGCGTTTTTAAGGTCGATAACAGAGAAGGTGGTGGCAGTGGACGGGATGAGGGTCAGAATGGTGGTGATATCAGAGACCACAGGATATTGGGGTACAACTACTTTGTTAATCTCTCGTAAGTCGATGATGAAGCGGTACGCTTTCTCATCTCCTTCACCTTGTTTCTTAACAATAGGTAGGATTGGGCTGTTGCAGACGTTGCTAACCACTTCTTCAACCACTCCTGCATCTACCAGAGACTGAATGATCGCTACCAGTGCCTTCTCACCCTCTGGGGATATCCGATATTGCGGGAGTTTCGGGAGCATAGCGTCCTGTCGTACAGTTATGTGGATAGGGTCAATCATCATTCGCCCCACATCAGAGTCATTTTTGGCCCACAGGTACGGAGGCAGGGTGTCAAGCAAGGACATGTCAGCGTCAGTTATGCAGCACATGTGTCGTGGGGGACGTGATCTGGGCATGTCTGGGTTGTCGTACAGGATGACTCGTATTCCATCTGGGGAACACCTAATGGTAGCTCGAAAATGCTTCAGTAAGTCAATGCCCATAATGGCGTCAGGGGAGTTGGAGGAGAGTAGAAATGTCGCGTCAGCAGTGTTGCTTTCTAGGTCAAAGGTAATAGGTACGGACAGGGGGTTAGTGGAGGGCGTCCCTGTGAGAAGGTGGCCTGATATGCAGTGCTCACTATTCTAGTGAACACTATGTATCAGTCCAGCAACCCTTATTGATGATTGGTTGTAAGTCAACCTTATAGACCAGCTATCCTAGTAGCGTGGATACGAGCAGTCTAAGGCTAAAGACTCGAGAGGGCGTGTTAAGCCAGCTGTTTACCACACATATACCCCTTGAATACCAAGTGAAAGGACACCACACAAGTGTTATGAAAATAAACAGTTATTTATTTAAAGATCACAACAGCCCTGTACTCTTTATGAGGACAGGGTACTAAGCACAAACCAAAACTCTTACAAAAATACTTAAGTTAGCACAGTATATACAAATGCCCGAGGGGCACGGAAAACCATATACTCTGAAAGTGGAATGCGAAATTCCTAGCAGGTAAGTACAGTACTAATAGCTTTTGGAATCGCTAGGACTTGACTAGGGAATCGTTAGATTATGTCTAGGAGGCCTAGGGGACTCGGGTGCAGTGTGTGCACTCTCACGCGAGATGCGGGACAAAAGTCTATGGTAGCTAGGAATTAGAAAGTTAGTGTTCTCGGGCGAACCCGACCTGGTAGGGAGAAAACGAAAGTAGATTCTGACCCTTGGATAGTGAGGCTATGCTGGGGCACCGAAATGCCGAAGTTACCTAGCCCAGGGGCTGCAGCTGCATAGGTCTGAAAAGACGTCGGGAATCCTCGTAGACGGACCAGGAGCCGGAAGAAAAGATGCTGGCCGGTGACCAGTGAAGAAAGTTCAGTCGGATCCAAGCCTGGATCTTGAAGATAGATGACACCTGAAAGCAGAGGGGACCAAGTTCGAGACTACTAGCCAGTAGTCAGTGGGCACCAGGAGGGCACCGGATGGTAGCCACCTCGACTAGGTGAGTGGGTGACGCTTGACTCGAAGATCTCACGGACCAGGAGGCGTTGTCGGCGACCAGGATGGAGGATCGAGCTGTCCCACGAAGATAGAAGCTGTCGGCGTCGCTGGACCCAGGATTGGGCAACAAAGCCTTGGCAAATTCAAGCCCACGCGGTGGACCTAAAATGGCGTCTGGAGTGGACCAGGAGGGTCCGGGGTGCCTCTCTTGAAGAAGGAAGCAAAGGCCAGCCTGGAGCAACCAGACCAGCAGTCGTGAAGTCGTTGGGCGTCGTTCAGAGGGCCACAAGCCAGCCGGCTAGTAGCCAAACAACGCGGTGCACAGCAAACAGCAGAAGGGCCCCACGCAGATCGTGGAGATGCAGGGAGGCTGATCTTGGATGCTGGAGCTGCGCAGGGTTGGGGCTTCTCGGACCCCAAAGCACTCACCAGTGGAGGACACGGTGGGCTTGCAGTAAAGATGTCGTGCAGTCTTGGCGATCGTCGGTCCCTCGAGGTCTCGTCGCACTCACGGTTCTCAGCTTTGCTGTAGAGGTGAGTAGAGGTCAGAGGTGCCAGGGAAGCCGGGTCTCGTCGAGCTGGGTCGTCGGATTCGTGATGAAGGACTTGCAGCAGACCGCAGTGTTTCTTTAGGATGGTGCCTGCGGATGCAGGGTGACTACTCCTTAGTCACAAGGGAGAATCTTGATGAAGAAATCTTGATGTCCTTTCGAAGAAAGTCGTGTCTTGATTCCAAAGATGATCTAATTTTAACAGGGGGCCCGCTCCCATCTTTATACTAAAAAAGGGGGCTGACCCGGTGACTAGGTCCTGCCTATGGGTGGGACTAGGTGGGGGGTGGTTACACCCCTCAGCCATGCCGGACTTCCCCAGGCCAGGGGCTGGTGTGCCCCTGGAACTGGTTCAGACCGGCCTATGCGTAGTGAGCACCGGGGTGCCACTCAGCAGTCACCTTCCTGTAAAGCCCTGCCTACCCAGGATACACAAAACCATGTCTGGGACGGTGCTAGCACCGCCCCTGACAGGAAACCCTTTGTCCAGGCTCCCCTCGCTGGAAGGACTCCCAGCTGCAGGGGGTCAGACTCGTGTCTGTGGTGGCAGCATCCATTTTGTGGAGCTGAGGCTTCAGTTAACTTTAACCGGGGTTCACAGTTACATACATGTCGTGTCCCTCTAGAAGGGTGGAATGCTAACCCCGTCGCCAGAATTGGCGAGGGGTTAGTATTCCAATTCGTATGACACCTTACTCGACATGTTTTGATAAAGCAATACCAAAGATAGCATTTAACCGCGAGGATTATAATGCACTTAAGAGTATATGGTATGCGATATCATGGAACAGCTATTAGGACTTGATTCCGCAAGCTGCAGACAGGCTCAGCTCATGCCAGAGCACCATCTCACACGATTCCAAGCACTCTGCCTTCAGGATTGTCAAGGCCTGCCATAGGAGTGACTGATAGGAATCTGTGTGTCCATTTTAGGGTTAGGTATAGGTATACTACACCTACAGCAAAGGGTGATTACCCGACTTTGCCCCAGCTGTCATGCAGCCAGTTGTGTCAAATTTAGGAGGCCAGCCAGGGGTGGCATAATACATGCTGCAGCCCCTGGCAGCCCTGGGTACACCTATGCCCTGAGTTACAGGGTCTGATAGGGTGGCCCAGTACCAATTGGAAATGTACCTAGGGTACATGGAATCCATTTTAAAGAGAGAGCAGTAGGCCTGGGGTCCTGATTGGCAGGGTCCCAGGTCGACTATGTCCAAAACCAGCTAAAACACAGGGCAAAAAGTTGGGGGCAACCATAGTCAGGATGTACCTTCCTACACAACCCCCCCCCAAACGAAAGGAGATAAGGCTATCCTTGTCCAGGTAAGCCTCTATTACCTAAGTGGCCATATAAGGAAGGACCAGCTCTGGCTTGGTTTCCCCCTGTGTCATGGTCCACTAGGCAACCCCTCACCCTAAGGGTATCTGAGGGTCTCCACCATAGGGAATCTCTGTCTCTGGTGTGTCTTGGGAAAGAAGAAGGCTGATGCTGGGATGGAGTACTGAAGTGAGGCTCCTCTACCTTTGGGCTCAACTTCCTCCAATCACCATTCATCATGTGTGCCTTTCTTTCTTTAGCTGAGATGCACTGAGCTCTCAGGGTCAGCCTCTGGCTACCTAAAGCTGGAGGCTGAGTCCCTCTGTTTGGCTTACTGGAGGGACAGGTCAGGTCTGGGGTTTTTAGGCCCCATGTTTGGCTGTGCCCAACAGTGTCCAGCTGTGGGAGTTCCCTAACTACTTTTAAGGGGGATCCCTCAGGAGTCTGACTTATTTTCACTTGGCTGGGTTTACCAGCTTCAGTGACCCTAATCTGCTGATTAAGTGGTTCTTTTGGACAGGGGGCCCTTTGGGGTCCACCACTGGCCTCCCTGGTCTCTTCAGCCCTGGGCTGACTGAGGCAGGGTAGAGAGGTGCAGGTTACCTGCTCCAGACTGGGTCCCACCTGGGAAGGGTCCACTGCCATCAGGGGCTCTGCCAGGCTAGGCCTGACTACCTCTGGGGCAGTTCCTTCAACAGGGGTAGAGTCAGTTCCCTGAGGAGGCTGGCTCTCACCTAGTGTCTGGGAGGGGGAAGACTCCTCTTCCTCCTCAATGCTCTCTGTTTGAGTGGAGTGATCCATTGTTTCAGGCTTCACAACCTCACTATCTGTCTGAGTAGAGGCTGAGACCATTTCAACCTTGCCAACCTTTTCAGGAGGGCACTCAGTCTGTGTTTGGGCTGTGACTGTCACAGCCCTCCTATCCTGTTCTGTAAAGTCTGTCTGAGCCTGGGCAGTGGCTACCACTGCCCTTCCAACCTTTTCAGGGAGGAATGGTGCTTGGACTGGGGCTGTAGCTATTACTGCCCCACTAACCTGTCTGGATAGGCCTATCATTCTGGAATGAGTTTCTTGTTCCACCCCAGCCCATGCTGAGAGTTCCAGGTCATTCCCCAGTAAGCAATCTACAGGTAGGTTATCTGTCACTGCCACTCTCATGGGCCCTGTGACATTACCCCAGCTGAGCTTGACTACTGCCATGGGATGCCTTCTCTTCATTCCATGAATGTCTGTCACCTGATAAGTAAAACCAGGGGTCAGTTGAGCAGAGGGGACCAGATGGTCACTCACCATAGTGAGGCTGGCCCCTGTGTCTCTGAATGCCTCAACTTTCTGACCATTCACTAAAACTTCTTGTCTATACTTTCCCAAAATGTGGGGTCCAGTAGTGAAGTTGGCAAACCCCATGCCAGTCTCACAGACAAGAGTGTGGTCAGGGAACCTGGCTAGGCCATAGTCCTCCTGATTGCCCAAAGTAATGCCCACCACATTCTTGGGGGCACTCCCACCACCTGGGGGATTACCACTAGTGGTAACAGGAGGTCTAGGAGTATTACTTGGGGGTGTATTTCCCTTATTACCATTTTTAGGGCAACTGGCATCACTTTTGTAATGGCCCACCTGTTTACAGGTATGGCAATAAGGTTTCTTCTGTTCTGAAGGAGTGTTCTGGGACCCACCACCCTTGTTGGAGTTTTGGGGCCCTAGGGAAGTCTTCTCTGTGGATTTATCCCCACCCTTCTCTTGAGGCTTGGTTGATTCCTTTTTCTGGTCACCACCCTGGTTTTTAGGCCTAACCCTGGTTCTGACCCATTTGTCTGCCCTCTTACCCAATTCCTGTGGGGAGGTCAACTCAGAGTCTACCAGGTGCTGATGTAATAACTGGTTCTGACAATTATTTAAGATTTGCTCCCTCATAATTAGATTATACAATCCTTTAAAATCAGTAACCTTACTACCCAGTAGCCAGCCTTCAAAAGCCTTAGTGGCACAATCAACAAAGTCAGTCCAATCTTGAGACTGAGTTTTCTGGGTGTCTCTGAACAGCATCCTGTATTGTTCAGTGGTTAAACCAAACCCATCAACCAGTACATTTTTCAAGACTTGGTAATTGTTAGCATCCTCCACCCTTGTGGTGAGGAGCTTATCTCTACCTTTACCATCAAAGGAGAGCCACAAGATAGCTGCCCACTTACTTTGGGGAACACCCTGCACAGTGCAGGCTCTCTCCAAAGCAGTAATCCATTTGTGGATGTCATCCCCTTCTTTAAAGGGGGGCACTATCTTATTCAGGTGCTTTGTATCAAAACTCCTTTCCCTATTGCTAGGTTTATTGCTGCCACCAGTGGGAACTAGCCCACATAATTCTTGCTCTCTAGCAAGGGCAAGTCTCTCTTTGGCCAGGGCAAGTTCTTCCCTTTCAATCCTCAGTTTGACTGCCCTTTCTTCAGCTTCATACACTCTCCTCTTAGGGGAAGACATTCCTCTGTGAGAAGAGTTGAGAGAGCCATTGGTTCGAAAGGATCTGCTAGAGCCTCTTGATAGAGACCTAACTCGTCCATTCCCAATGTTAAGCTGACCTGAGAGTGGGCCCAGGAGTTCCCCAGTACCAAGCTCATGTCTGCTTAAGTTGGACCTGCTTAGTCTGCTGACTTCTACCTGTCCCTTATCTGCCTCATCCCCTGACAACTCATCCTCCTCCTCAGCATCATCTGCCTCATGGAGGGGATGGATATCAAAGGGACCCTGTAAGGAGGGCAAACTTCCATCTGGATTAGAAGGGTCTGGGTTACCAGCCCTACTGGCATCATAAGCCTCTAAGAGACCAATCAGAAAGGAAGTGGTGGGGTTAGACCCCTGTTTTAGTTTCCTGAGAGTACACACTTGTCTCATCTCATGGAAGCTAAGAGCAGCATATTTTGAAGTAAGGACCTGTGGAGGGTCCACTGACACAAGGGGATACTCAGAGTTTCCTCCTTTGTCTGACATGCTGATTCTAGTGTGGTGTAAGTGATGCACCTACCTACACTATGTGTTACCTACTGATCCCTTGCTAGAGTTGCAGCCAAGGTGTGCTAAGCCTTGAGGAGCTACAACAGCTGGTTCAGTAGAACTCAGAGTATTCTAAGCTTTAGTTATATGTACCTAACAGTACTTATGTGATCTTTCAACAAGATATTCTTAGGATACGTGTGGTAAAACAACAGCAAGCTCAAATCCCACCGCTGCCACCAATGTGAGAAGGTGGCCTGATATGCAGTGCTCACTATTCTAGTGAACACTATGTATCAGTCCAGCAACCCTTATTGATGATTGGTTGTAAGTCAACCTTATAGACCAGCTATCCTAGTAGCGTGGATACGAGCAGTCTAAGGCTAAAGACTCGAGAGGGCGTGTTAAGCCAGCTGTTTACCACACATATACCCCTTGAATACCAAGTGAAAGGACACCACACAAGTGTTATGAAAATAAACAGTTATTTATTTAAAGATCACAACAGCCCTGTACTCTTTATGAGGACAGGGTACTAAGCACAAACCAAAACTCTTACAAAAATACTTAAGTTAGCACAGTATATACAAATGCCCGAGGGGCACGGAAAACCATATACTCTGAAAGTGGAATGCGAAATTCCTAGCAGGTAAGTACAGTACTAATAGCTTTTGGAATCGCTAGGACTTGACTAGGGAATCGTTAGATTATGTCTAGGAGGCCTAGGGGACTCGGGTGCAGTGTGTGCACTCTCACGCGAGATGCGGGACAAAAGTCTATGGTAGCTAGGAATTAGAAAGTTAGTGTTCTCGGGCGAACCCGACCTGGTAGGGAGAAAACGAAAGTAGATTCTGACCCTTGGATAGTGAGGCTATGCTGGGGCACCGAAATGCCGAAGTTACCTAGCCCAGGGGCTGCAGCTGCATAGGTCTGAAAAGACGTCGGGAATCCTCGTAGACGGACCAGGAGCCGGAAGAAAAGATGCTGGCCGGTGACCAGTGAAGAAAGTTCAGTCGGATCCAAGCCTGGATCTTGAAGATAGATGACACCTGAAAGCAGAGGGGACCAAGTTCGAGACTACTAGCCAGTAGTCAGTGGGCACCAGGAGGGCACCGGATGGTAGCCACCTCGACTAGGTGAGTGGGTGACGCTTGACTCGAAGATCTCACGGACCAGGAGGCGTTGTCGGCGACCAGGATGGAGGATCGAGCTGTCCCACGAAGATAGAAGCTGTCGGCGTCGCTGGACCCAGGATTGGGCAACAAAGCCTTGGCAAATTCAAGCCCACGCGGTGGACCTAAAATGGCGTCTGGAGTGGACCAGGAGGGTCCGGGGTGCCTCTCTTGAAGAAGGAAGCAAAGGCCAGCCTGGAGCAACCAGACCAGCAGTCGTGAAGTCGTTGGGCGTCGTTCAGAGGGCCACAAGCCAGCCGGCTAGTAGCCAAACAACGCGGTGCACAGCAAACAGCAGAAGGGCCCCACGCAGATCGTGGAGATGCAGGGAGGCTGATCTTGGATGCTGGAGCTGCGCAGGGTTGGGGCTTCTCGGACCCCAAAGCACTCACCAGTGGAGGACACGGTGGGCTTGCAGTAAAGATGTCGTGCAGTCTTGGCGATCGTCGGTCCCTCGAGGTCTCGTCGCACTCACGGTTCTCAGCTTTGCTGTAGAGGTGAGTAGAGGTCAGAGGTGCCAGGGAAGCCGGGTCTCGTCGAGCTGGGTCGTCGGATTCGTGATGAAGGACTTGCAGCAGACCGCAGTGTTTCTTTAGGATGGTGCCTGCGGATGCAGGGTGACTACTCCTTAGTCACAAGGGAGAATCTTGATGAAGAAATCTTGATGTCCTTTCGAAGAAAGTCGTGTCTTGATTCCAAAGATGATCTAATTTTAACAGGGGGCCCGCTCCCATCTTTATACTAAAAAAGGGGGCTGACCCGGTGACTAGGTCCTGCCTATGGGTGGGACTAGGTGGGGGGTGGTTACACCCCTCAGCCATGCCGGACTTCCCCAGGCCAGGGGCTGGTGTGCCCCTGGAACTGGTTCAGACCGGCCTATGCGTAGTGAGCACCGGGGTGCCACTCAGCAGTCACCTTCCTGTAAAGCCCTGCCTACCCAGGATACACAAAACCATGTCTGGGACGGTGCTAGCACCGCCCCTGACAGGAAACCCTTTGTCCAGGCTCCCCTCGCTGGAAGGACTCCCAGCTGCAGGGGGTCAGACTCGTGTCTGTGGTGGCAGCATCCATTTTGTGGAGCTGAGGCTTCAGTTAACTTTAACCGGGGTTCACAGTTACATACATGTCGTGTCCCTCTAGAAGGGTGGAATGCTAACCCCGTCGCCAGAATTGGCGAGGGGTTAGTATTCCAATTCGTATGACACCTTACTCGACATGTTTTGATAAAGCAATACCAAAGATAGCATTTAACCGCGAGGATTATAATGCACTTAAGAGTATATGGTATGCGATATCATGGAACAGCTATTAGGACTTGATTCCGCAAGCTGCAGACAGGCTCAGCTCATGCCAGAGCACCATCTCACACGATTCCAAGCACTCTGCCTTCAGGATTGTCAAGGCCTGCCATAGGAGTGACTGATAGGAATCTGTGTGTCCATTTTAGGGTTAGGTATAGGTATACTACACCTACAGCAAAGGGTGATTACCCGACTTTGCCCCAGCTGTCATGCAGCCAGTTGTGTCAAATTTAGGAGGCCAGCCAGGGGTGGCATAATACATGCTGCAGCCCCTGGCAGCCCTGGGTACACCTATGCCCTGAGTTACAGGGTCTGATAGGGTGGCCCAGTACCAATTGGAAATGTACCTAGGGTACATGGAATCCATTTTAAAGAGAGAGCAGTAGGCCTGGGGTCCTGATTGGCAGGGTCCCAGGTCGACTATGTCCAAAACCAGCTAAAACACAGGGCAAAAAGTTGGGGGCAACCATAGTCAGGATGTACCTTCCTACAGTCCCATCGAAACCTATCGACGTTATGTGTGAGCCAGACAAGGGTGCCCTTGGAATCAGTCGTTTTGATAACACACTACGTGTCGCCCCAGTGTCTACCAAGAATGGAGACTCTGTACCCAAGACCTTAGCGGTGACATAAGGACCTTGCTGGTCAACACAGAGCTCGACTGGATCCCTCCCTTGCCCCTGGCAGTCCTATGCAAAATCAGGGGCATTTTCACCTTCGGATAGCTGACATTGATTCTGTCGGGGACGGTCAAATGTATTCAGTCTTCCTGATCTGTCATTATTAGTGTCGTTGGAGTTCCCTCGTCCCTGTACTCTATTCCTCGGACCACCTGCCACATCCCTGGAATCCCTATTTCTATTCATCTCTAGCAAAACCGGACACTGGGTTTTCCAATGGCCGAACCCTTTGCAGAAGGCGCATTGGTCATTGCTAATGTCTCTCCGTCCAGTGTGAGATGTCGGGGTGTGATCCTTAGGAGGTAGATCTCTGGGGGCGTTTGATTGGTAGTTCCCCCTTTGATGTTCCCGTCCTAGCGCTATACCCTGTATCTGGGCTATCATTACCCTTTCCTTCAAATCTTTCTTCTTTTTCTCGGACGCCCTATCATTCTCATTCTTTTGGTGCTCGTAATACTGAGCCATCTGAAGGATAGCTGCGGGTTTGGAGGCCCCCCAACTGCTCTCACTTGTCTGTAGTTTTTGGGAGACTTCTTGAGTTAGTCCTTTTACATAATTTTGCACAAACAGGTGCTGTCCGGTTGCGGTGGTCATGTCCTGGCCACTGTAGTCGGAGAACACTGTCTCGAATCGGGAAAAGTATTCTGACACATCTTCCTGGGGTTTCTGTCGACAGGCCGTGACTATCGACCAGTCTACTTTTCTTTCCGGGACCAGTGTTTTTAATTTCTGGACTATTTTATCTGGGAGTTCCAGTATGTCTTTCACTGGTTTGCTCCCCGGTTCTCGCTGTCTATCTAGTTTACCGAGTTGGTCCCAGGTATGTCCAAACAGATCCGTGTGGTCAGCCTTCCGGATTTGCTTCCACACGTCAGCCGGCAGACATAGCCCAAAGAACAAGTCAATATCTGCTAAGGTCATTATTGTCGAACCCAAGGCTGTGCCTAATTCGGTGTAAAATGCTGTCGGGTTCTTTCTTAAGTCGGGCAGGGTTTGCTTGAAGGTTAGGATATCTTGTCGGTCCCATGGTTGGTAAACCCAATTGTACACAACCCTCCCTTTTGCATTTTCATTATTAATATCATCGCTCGTTCCCTGGCCCCGTGGCGGGATCCAGTAAGGAGCCGCTTCTCTGATAGGCATCATAGTATTGGCTACTTCTGCCGAGGTTGTGTCAGGGACCGTAACCTTGGCTTCTGGTTTCTGTTCTGCGAGGTGGCGGAAGACCTCAAGCATTTGCATGAAGAGCTCCGTCGCCTCACGTTCAGTCCCATCTCCGACATCAATCTTCCTATACAGTGTTGTTAGTTTAGCGGGACCCTTGCTCTGATACCTATCTTCATACGCGTTCAGGGTGTGGTAGCTGAATCGCAAAATAAAATGCCGTCTGTGGCTTTCGGCATGTGAATTATATATGTTCATTGTGTACTCTTCGCTCTCCCTTCGTTCTACCAAGGTCTTTGCTATTTTGTCGATCCCGTCCCGCTCATCTTTGCTTAATCTATTTAATCTGGCCGATGATTGTTTGCTAGACTCGGGGTCGTCTGATGAGGTTGTTAATGTGGCTGGTGCAAAGGCCGTGAGGGCTGGTGCACTAGCGCTGAGATCGCTTTCGCTCACACTCGGAGCGTGAAAGCTTTGCCGGCAGGGGGCATATGGAGGGGGCATGTAGATGGTTGGGGGACCTAGTAGCAACTCATCGTTCGTCCGTTGTTTGGAGGGCAATTCAGGGTAGAGCGCAGAGGGGGTCCTAACAGGACATTGGCCTGTCGACCCTGATTCTTGATTTTGCATAGTTTCCTTTCTTTCTTTTATTTCTTCTTCTAGTTGCTTTGCGGCTAGGTGGGCTGCCTTTCGTAATTCTTTCCCTATTTTTGCTTCTTCTCTTTTCTTTCGCTGTTCCGTTTCTTTGCGCCACATGCCGATACTGTCGAGCATAGTGGGCGTGGTCTTATTCTTCTGGAGCGCTATTTCTAATGTTTTTATTTTATTTTCGTCAAAGGAACCTATCAGTGACCACTGACTTTCAAGGTTCTTTTTCGTATATTTATGCCATAGTTTAGTGTAAGCTATAGCGACTAGTCCATACTTAGTGAACATGTCCTTATTAGGGGTGCCCTCCAGTGGAGCTGGATGGTTCATCTCTAATAAGCGGTCCGGGCTAAACAGGCTACCAACCAGTGGGGAGAAGACAGGCATGACGGATTACAACGGGGACAAAAGTCTGCACTACCTATCTTATCACGGCGGACAAAGACTAGACAGAATATTTCTATTCTACGTTGTTTGGAGGCCGTGAATACCTCAAAAGAACCAATACCGAATAATCGGCCAATCAAACAATCCAGTGGGGAGAATAAGTGGGCCCGAAAAATTATCGCTACCCACTCTTTCTCTACCTGCAAAGAGAGGCCTTGTTCTTCCCTGTTTGCAGACAAAGAATCTCCAGACAATAATCCACGAACGATAGTTCGGGAAACAGTGGGGGAGGAAGATAGGTACGACGGATTACAATGGGGACAAAAGTCTGCGTTACCTATCCTTCACTGCTTGCAAAGAGAGAGCCTGTTTGCTTTTCCCCGTTTGCAGACAGTGAATCTCCAGAGGGTTTCAACAAAGCGTAATACTAGTATTATCCAAAAACAATTTCCTCAATTCGTCGTGTTTACACGACCTTACCCGGACCGCATGGACGGTTTCCTGTCCTCTGGATCCAGCGCCCGATCGTCCTCTCTCCTTCGTGTTGTTCGCGGCACTCCTGATGGTTCCCAGTCAGGACCGTAGATCACTCGAGAGAGGTCTGTTCAGAACTAGTGAAGGTCGGATGATCGGCTGTCAGACGAGGGTCTATCGGACATGAGCTCTTCCCGATCGTTGCAGTCGTTCACTCTGTCATCGGGACCTCTCCCACTGGATCCACGTGTCGCTGATGGGCCCCACGCTTTGGGACGCCAATTTGTAGAAAAAGGTAGGGCTAGGACCTTTCTCAAGATTTGCCCGGCGCTAACCGCCCTTGTACCATTCAAGTTTACCAAGCAATGAGGCAGGCGCCGGAGACCAGAAGGCAGGAAACAGAAGTTTATTCCGACGGAGCAGAACACATCAGATCAGACAACAAGGTATCATGTCGAGGTGCTCTAACAGCCACTCAGAGGCCTGGCCTCTTATACACTGGTTTATGGCATGTGACCTTCCTTCAATACAATCACAACTTTGTAGGGCATGGGAAACGACATCCCCGTAATCCTCGTGTTAATCCCACCCCCATATACATTCACAATGGAGGTCCTCATTCTGCTGATAAGAGAGAGGGTCATCACGCAGCTGAGTGTTCCGTCGAGTCTTAGGATGTGTGCGCCTGATCATATCACAGGGGGTGGGGAGGCCTGGATCAATAGAGGGCCCTTTGAAGGAGAGCGACCTCATACAATGTAGGGCAGTAAATGATATCTCCCGGCTTAGGCAATGGCCTCGGACCTGTGTGGACAGTCGGACACGGGGTGAGGGGCCATCAATGGAGTGGTATTCATACTGTGTGGACAATCCAGCGCAGAGGGGAGGTTTATCAACAGAGGGGCATTCATGGGAGGAGAGGAGGTGTTGGTCAGGCGCTGGCGTGACTCCCAAGGACAGGGTCACGCAGAAGGGTCGTGCTCATAAGGAGGAGGGAGGGGGAGCCAGGGTGCGCGGAGGATGCTTGCTAGGTCAGAGGGGCATGCTGGCGATCGATCGTGGACAGGGAGTCCATGATATCTAAAATGGCTGCCGTGCGCGTAGTACATAGGTGACCTAGAATGGCTGCCGTGCACGTAGTGCATAGGTGACAAGCTGGCGCAGATGATGTTCAGATCGCAAACTAAAATTCCACAGCTGTGCAGTCTGGATTCTACCTCATGCCTCTGTAAACGCCCTACAGACAATCTCTGAATCTTTATCTCACTCCCTCGTCTTTTCCCCTTTTGGTTTGTTCTATCTCTTGCTGTGGGTCGCGCTGTACATACACGCCCATGCAGCGCTACGCACGGAATGGGCGTCGGCAGGCCTTGGGTAAATCCGGACGCACACACAGTGGAGACATGTACTCAGCTACGGCCGCAGGTCGGCTTCCTGACAGCAACCACTTAAGGGTCAGCCCTGTTGCTGGTAAAGCCAACCCTACGCGCGAGTTCCAGATCTGAATAACGTATGCCAAGTGTCCTCCTTGTCAGTTTCTGCCCTGGAAGAACTTTTCATGCAAAATACATTATGGAGAAAGTAGGCCTGGCTGTGACTTCACTGGCTTCTGGTTACAGAAACCTCGATAAATGTCACAGACAGCATATATACTGTGGTAGAACATGGAAGCGGCACACACAGTACGACAGTAGAACTGTGTATGTTTTGTGTTTTGTCCCCTCCTGGCAGAACCTCCATTTATTACTTGCAGCTCACGTAACCCGGGACAGCAAAGTGTCTTAATTTAACATGGCGGGTTTCCCAGCACATGGTCTCCCGATAGCTTCTGTTTTTCCCTCAGGAATTTAAGGAAATGGGTTTGTTGCATCTTTTGCATGTTTGGACCCATGAACATACTTCAGATGTACAACTTAAGTGCGGCGTGCCACATTTAGCTAGTATGTGGACAACAGACCGGAAGAGCCAAAGCTTTGCAAAAGCCTCTTCTCTTCTGCTTTCAGAGAGCATCATATGTCAGAGCTAATCTAGGCTGGCTGTCCTTTCAGGTCTGCACTGTGGTTTGCATTCTATCCAGATGATTGTGCTTTAAGTTAGGATCTTATAGTCTGACAGGTCATGTTGTGTTATGTGGTATGTTATGTTACGTCACGTTATGGTTTGTTAATTTGTTAATGGTATTTTAGCGCATATCAGAGTTTCATAAAGTGCTGCACTTCACCTTTCCTTTCAAATACTTCATAGCGCTGGCTGCAGAAGAGTTGAATTGTTGGGTTTTTGAATTGTTGATGGAATGTTAGAATCCAATTTACACGGTCAGTCAAGCTTCTCCCCATGTTTTGTGCGGTCTTGAACTCTCCAGTTTTCATTCCTTTCCTGAACCACATTATGCACAAGAAATGTTAATTTTTGTTGTGCAAAATCTGACATCTGTATGGAATGGCACAGCCGTATTATTGATAGATGATTAAATTAAACTGTATGATTGTGCATCATTAGGAAGAAAAAAAAACATTGTCAAGCCAATATGTCTCACTTTTTGTACTAGGCATGGACCTACCGCCTTTGTCAATGTATTTTTTTTTTTTTTTACACCAGATGCCTTCAAGCAAGCACACAAATGCTCAGCAGCTATCTTGTCATTGATTTTCTTATATTTTAAAACAGTACATTACACTCTTTTTTCAAAATGGTCTCGTTAGGAGAAAGAACTCCTCCCGAACCCCACAAAGGTGGTTCACGCTCCCTCCACTAGCTCGCCCCAGTGAAGTACGATAATTGTTTTACGCCTCACCACTTTCAAATGTCACCAACCGCCACTGCTTAGAAGTGACGTATTTGTACAAATAAAGTAGTGTAAGACTTTGGAAGTGCTTTTAATTCAAAAGTCGAATTTGCATATAGTTTTATTTTAAAAGCAGCATGCAAAGCAGGGATGCCCTAAAAATGACAGCAAGCAATACAGCAATGCACACTTAGGTGCATTAAATCTACTGGGTCTCTAAACCTACATGCCCTACCATATACTAGGGACTTACAGGTAGGTTGTCAGTACCAATTGTAATTATACCTAATTACCAGGTACTTTTTAATCAGAGCACAAGGCCTGTATCTGGCTAAAAGAGCCCAGGGAACAATCAGAGTCAGAAAACCAGCATCTAGTAGTCAAAAGGGGGGCAAACATGGGGTGACACTGCAAAACGCCCAGGTTTCTCATATAAACCTGTCTGCTTTCTTACAGAAAATAAAATTTACTACTTGGTGGATTTGGGGTGGTACTCAAGCTTCCCTACTTATAGTTATTTAAAGGGAAACACTACTCTACATGGAGCCAATGTCGATTATGCTTTCCCCAACTCTGACTGTATAGTCGTATTGTCTTAAACCTAATGTGAATACATCTGATATAGTTTAGGTTTTTTGAGGTTTAAGCATATGTACCAGTTTAGCAGTTTTACACATTTTGAAAGCAGCAGTGAAGTTTTACTAATAGTTTATAGCCAAACCAATCAAAAAGTCAGCTTGAGGAAGGGTTCAATGTAAATATCATTCTCTGTTTTGTGACATTTAACCCTTTACTGTGCAACGGTGGGATGAAAAATGTTTTGTAAGAGGCAACATGGTGAATTTTGAGCATGTTCACTCAGCAAAACAAGGAGATAAGTTGCTCATGGAAAATGTGATGGTTTGTGGGATACTTCAGAATTGCACATCACACTCTTCATTTCATGGTGACAGCCCCAGAAAAACATAGAGGTGATCCATCTTTTCCAGATCTCTGAGGTGAGCCTCATTGTGAAACCTACTGAGTCCTTTCAGTCATTTCCTCATTATTAGACAACATTTTCAGTATTATGTGCCGACAGGCTGTAGTGCAATTGGCAGCAGGGCAGATTCGCTTACAGTGTCCAACAAGGGGATGTATCTTGTGCCTGTTTGGACACCTATGCAAAGTTATATATCATGATGCAACTTTTGAGGCCTCTAAAGCAGTAGGATGAATTAACCAAATTCTGCATTGATGGTACTTGCTGGGTAAAACATTGGCATGGAACATGAAGGCAAGTAAAGGAACATTTCAAATTATGGCAACTAATGTTCTGAAAGAACATATCGTGTTCAGGTTTGAGGACATGATCATGAACTGCAAACAATAGAGACTGTTTGGGCATGAGTTAAGGCATATATGCAAAACGTCAAGGTCAACATGCAGCCTGCGGAAAACAATCTGACATCAGCAGTAACAGGTTGGTACCACTGCAGGGGGCAGTGGTGATGGTGGAAACTCACACCAGTTTTAATTCTCGAAGTCTAGCTTGCAGATTGAGAGGCAGGGGCTTAGTCTTGGTGATGTGAACTATGTGATTCTGACGTGGCAGTGTCCATGACATCTAAGTGCATGGGTTCAGGATTGCAGTGACTGTCTTTTATACTGGTAATTAATCAAAAATTGGGGAGCAGGGTAAACGGTCCATTCATCACCCCGGTAACAGTTATTTGATAATCAAAAAGAAGAATGGACACTTGTTACCACTTTAACCATTGGTTAAAATTGGACACTCTCATAAACGCGGTGTTATTCGTGCGGTGTATGTTTTTCTTCCGCCCCTCACACGCGTTATGGCATTTATCATCGAGTGCACCAATAACGTGCTGTATGCCAAGCCTCAACCCGAGGCAACCTCTGGCATTAGTGGCAGTGTCCAGAGATAAGGGAAGGTAGGGCACCCAAAAAAAGGAGGTTAAGAAGCTAATACTACACCGGTGAAAGTTTTATTAAAAAAGGGGGGGTGAAGTATTGCTAATAAAATAAATTGCGGTATAATAGGAGATCGAGTTATTGGATCTCTTTATACCTTTTTAATAGCGTGACGCTATTAAAAAGGTATAAAGAGATCCAATAACTCGATCTCCTATTATACCGCAATTTATTTTATTAGCAATACTTCACCCCCCCTTTTTTAATAAAACTTTCACCGGTGTAGTATTAGCTTCTTAACCTCCTTTTTTTGGGTGCCCTACCTTCCCTTATCTCTGGACACTGCCACTAATGCCAGAGGTTGCCTCGGGTTGAGGCTTGGCATACAGCACGTTATTGGTGCACTCGATGATAAATGCCATAACGCGTGTGAGGGGCGGAAGAAAAACATACACCGCACGAATAACACCGCGTTTATGAGAGTGTCCAATTTTAACCAATGGTTAAAGTGGTAACAAGTGTCCATTCTTCTTTTTGATTATCAAATGTCTTTTATACTGCTTGTAGAGAGTGCCTCTTTCTCAACAAATATCTTATATAGTATATTGATTTGTGAGGTCATCCTTTAAATTTATAAAGTGGAGGAGATGGGATTACAGCATTCCTTGGGTTTTTATCCTTATCTCAATGACATTCAGATCGTTTATATTAATTACGGAATACTTGCTATCTTTGCCAGTGATCTGGTCAATCCCGCCTCACTTTGAGAACTCAGACCATCTGTTAATTCATGGAATACTTCCCCAGCAGTCGAAGCAAAATGGCCAATCACCACATAACCAGAGCAACACATCGAACTGAAATATTGATATCAAGCAGTGGGATTAGGATTTTCTGTACCTGGACAGCGCACAGCGATGAACGAGGGTCACAGATAGTTTTCCTTCCTCATCCAGCTGCAGTAAGTTGATTTCATCTCGGAATATGAGGCATGACTCAGGGATGCTCAGCTCTTCCAGAATGAATCGTATCTCGCTGTAAAAGCGGAATTCCGCCCTGGCAGTATTCAGCACCGGTAGGCAGAGGACGTCGGGAGGGCTGATCTGCAACAGAAGGTGGCCAGGTCAGAGCAGAAGAAATCATTGTCCACAGGTAACCAATCGTGAGGTTTTAGAGGACAGCAGCACATGCAAGGAAATGTCTTACCTAAGCAACACTTTGGTAGGTGTTAAACCCCATTGGACCCCAATGTCTGACAAACATTGATGTGCTTCCTGCAGAAGGCCACGAGATTGCAGCCCTCACAAATGTGCAATGAGTGCAAGGGCTTTAACTTCATTGTTTACTTTCGTTAGTTACATCTACATCTATTGATAACATGACCAGTGTACTGGCTCTTTATTCTGAGAACAGATTATATCTGGACCTGTGCAGAGTTTCAATTACACCAGAATAATTGGAGTCATTTCGGTAATTCTGCATTACTCTTTGACTCCTTGAGTGGCTACGATCGCTGCTTTTTTATTTCATGTTGCATTTAGCACGGTTATCTTAGTGCAAAACGCATCCTCCCATCCATTTTAGACACAAGGGCGCATTTTTCAAAAAGAAAGTAGAGCTAAATGCTGGGAGTAATTTGGAGGAAAATCCTACCCCCGGCCCACATTTAGCGCTAATTCTTACATGGACATGAGGGGGGCGGGGGGGGGGGGGGGGCATTTTGCCCTAAGAAAATAGGGCTAAATGCAGGCTTACTCTTTTCGCGTAATTCCGTGTAATCTTGCAGAATTTTGGGCTAAATTTATAAGATTACGCCGAACAGAATTTAGCAAAATAAGCCCACTCCTAGTTATTTCTTGTTAATGTTGTTGACTCATACAACGTTTAAGTACATAATTTGCATACTCCTATGCATTTACTGTTGTAGGAATTGTCAAATATCAACATTCTAGTGATAGTAACAATGTAATGAAGCAAAGGTAAACAATTCTGTAGTTTTGTCTGAAGACCTTATAGCAGTAAATAATGTATATATAAATTCAGTAAAAAACATTGCTTACAGAGAAGTGAAATGGCCTGTGTAGTACCAATACCTAGACGTTCCATCTCTAGTTGAAGTGACTTCAAGTTTACAAAGAAAAATCATGAAAGTTACAAAAAAATTGAGTTAACATAGCTATGGCAACTTACCTCCATGAATGTACTGCTCAGGATCTGAAGCATTACATTACAGATGTCATCACACAATCAATGACCTCGACAGTGATATCATTGATGATATTACTTACAGCATCAACAATGACATCATTAATGATGATGTAATTGATGTCCTCACCACATAGCTCTGTACATTTCAACTGTTGATTCTTGTAATTGCCAGTTAGCCATGTCTCCCACTCTCTATGTTTCTTTCTACACCACTCGCCATCTGTGAGCATGAGAATCTGGCCGATGATATATCTACAGCAATATACACGGGGGAGTCTTATGGGTAAATAACACATCTGGGAAATGAACCAACTGGTTATAAAATGCGGATGCCAGAAATGTCCATAAATTGGAATTCGGGGGAATAATTGCATGTTCAGAATATAGGAATTTAAATAATATCAGGAAGGGATATTTTTCTTGTAATTGTGTAAGAGGTCAGTCTTCAGTCAGGAACGACACAAACATTCCAGAATTGAAGTCTGCTCTTAAATTTAAACTTTCTCCGAACATGTTTTTGGTTTGATTGGAGCACCTATAAACTGATCAAAATACTTTTTTCAGTTCTAGAACTCATATCAGCATCAAAAACGTGGATAATCTAACGGTAGAGATTTTCGGGAATGTTTTTGTGGATACAAAAAAACATTTTTCTGGATTTTAACTACAGCATTCCAGAAATCTCAAATGTGTCCACTTTCAAAAACCAACCGTAGAGATTTTTATTTATTCACAAAAACCTGTCAACGTGCCAATAACTTCGGAGTTTGAATAGTCAGTAATAAGCAATAGGTTTCAGAACTTTTATTTAAATTAACTGTTCAATACATACTGGGGCAGATGTACGACCGTTTTTTGCCATCGCAAAAGGGGAATTAGGTCCATTGGAAAAGCAAAATTATCTGCCGCATTCACAAACCATATTTTGCCAGTAGGCAACCTATTTCTGGCTCGCAAAATATGGTTTGCGACTAGCTCTTTGGAAGGGGCGTGCCAAGGGCGTCCCTTTCTATTAGCGAGTCTAACAGCATTGTATGATTGTTTTACACAGTTTACCACCTACTTAAAGTAGGTGGTAAGCCACTCGCAAACAGAAGGGCTCCCGTTTGTGAATGGGTACGAAAATATTTTTTAAGAGCAGGCATTGGTCCCAGAGACCACTGCCTGCCCTTAAAAAATGCAACTGAAAAGTTACATTTTTCTTTTTTAAATGCAGCCTGTTTTCTTTTAAGGAAAATGGGCTGAATTTTTTTTTAAAAATTGCTTTATTAAGAAAGCCGGCAAAGACATGGTGGTCAGCTGACCACAGCAGGCCATCATCCCTGGGAGTGCTAGCCATTTGCAATGGGGTAACAAATTGGCACTTGCCTAAATTGCACCTGTCTCATCAATAATAATGAGGCATGCAATTTGTGACCCCATTAGGAATTGCAAACAATATCTGAGACACTATTGTACATTCCATTTTGCGAGTCGCAAATTGCGAGTTGCAATTTGACGCAATTTGCGACTCGCAAAATGGCATGGTTGTACATTTGGCCCACTCTGATCTGTGATAAGTTTAGAACATTCCGACCAATCCAAAAAGGCATTTATGAGCACTTGAATAAGTACTACAGAAGTCCTGATTCACCCGCTCGTAAATGTTTTTGTGAACTGGCCCTGAAATATCGAACTCTGTGAATGAAACTGCTTTCTGCTTGTATTAACTGTGTATGACTATTACCCGAATTTTATTGTTTTAGAGGTTTAGGGGCCGTATTAAATGCCATTTCTAATAACATGAAGTAGTATTACAGCAGTAACTTGTGAATTGTGAATTGGTCCTATTGGGTTACAGGATCTTTAACTCAACTCACGTACTGTAGGTTAAACATGGTTGGTGGTTGAGAGCATGTTTTTATGTTCACAACCATTGAAGAAATGTGTATTCTCACTTTCAAATGCAATGTTTGTTGGTATTTCACAAAATGAAAAAGGGAAGTGACATGCAACACATTCCTTTGAGGTATTTTACTGTATCAGAGATGTTCAAGTTCAAGTTCAAGTTCAGTAATTTGTATAGCGCACTACTCACCCAGAGGGTCTCAAGGCGCTTGAGGGAGGGTGGGTGCATTACTTATCGAATAGCCAGGTTTTTAGCTGCTTTCTGAAGGAGAGGTGGTTCTGTGTGAGGCGGAGGTGAGTGGGGAGAGAATTCCAGGTTTTGGCCGCTAAGTAGGAGAAGGATCTTCCTCCCATGGTGGATCTATTGATGCGTGGTAATGCGGCTAGGGCTTGATTGGATGAACGTAGTTGGAGGGTGGGTGTGTAGAAGGACAGTCGTTTGTTGAGGCATTCGGGTCCTAGTTCATAGAGGGCCTTGTGTGCGTGGGTGAGGAGACGAAACGTTATTCTCTTGTTGACGGGAAGCCAGTGGAGATCTTTCAGGTGACCGGAAATGTGAGCTTGAAGGGGGATGTCCAGTATGAGTCTGGCTGAGGCGTTTTGGATGCGTTGGAGTTTTTTCTGTAGTTTGGCTGTGGTTCCGGCGTAAAGGGTGTTTCCATAATCTAGTCGGCTAGTAACTAGTGCGTGGATGACTGTCTTTCTTGTTTCGGTGGGGATCCAACGGAACATTTTTTTGAGCATGCGTAGGATGTTGAAGCATGATGATGAGACGGCGTTGACTTGTCTGGTCATCGATAGGGAGGAGTCTAGGATGAAGCCCAGGTTACGTGCGTGGTCCGTAGGTATGGGTGCTGTGCCCAGAGCCGGTGGCCACCATGAGTCGTCCCATGCAGAGGGGGATGATCCTAAGATGAGGACTTGCGTTTTGTCTGGGTTTAGTTTTAAACGACTGTTCTTCATCCATTTGGCTACTTCTTTCATTCCTTTGTGTAGATTGGTTTTGGTGGTGTTAGGGTCTTTGGTGAGGTAGAGGATCAGCTGGGCGTCGTCAGCGTAGGAGATAATGTTGAGGTTGTGTTGTCGCGCGATGGATGCGAGGGGACTCATGTACATGTTGAAGAGGGTGGGACTGAGTGATGATCCTTGTGGTACGCTGCAGATGACTTCGGTGGCCTCTGATTTGAATGGGGGTAGGCGGACTCTCTGGGTTCTTCCGGCTAGGAACGAGATGATCCAGTCCAATGCTTTTCCTTGTATTCCGACGTTGCTGAGGCGTTGTATGAGGGTGTTATGACAGACTGTGTCGAAGGCAGCGGAAAGGTCAAGTAGGATGAGGGCAACTGTTTCTCCGTTGTCCAGTAGCGTTCGGATGTCGTCTGTGGCAGCGATGAGGGCGGTTTCGGTGCTGTGTTTGGCTCGGAAGCCGCACTGTGAGGGGTCAAGTGAATTGTTGGATTCAAGGAAGGCAGCGAGCTGACTATTGATGGCTTTCTCGATGACTTTGGCCGGGAAGGGGAGGAGTGAGATGGGGCGGTAGTTCTTGAGTTCAGAGGGTCCGCTGTGGGTTTCTTCAGAAGGGCGCTGAGTTCGGCATGTTTCCAGCTATCTGGGAAGGTAGCGGAGTTGAAGGAGCAGTTGATGACATCACGGAGATGGGGTGCGATGATGGAGTCTGGTTTGTTGAAAATGTGGTGGGGACATGGGTCGGTTGGCGATCCTGAGTGGATGGAGTTCATCAGGCGGATGGTGTCTTCAGTCGTGATTGGGTTCCAGGCGCAAAGGTTGTGAGAGTGCTGTTTTGGTTCGGAGGTGGGTGGAGTAGGTTGTTCTTCGGACAGGTTTTCAAAGCTGTTATGAATGTCGGCGATTTTGTTGTGGAAGATAGAGGATAGAGGGTCGCAGAGTTCTGGGAGGGAGAGATGTCGTTGGTGCCGGTGGTGGGGTTGGTAAATTCTCTGATGATGTTGAATAATTCCTTGCTGTTGTGGGTGTTGTTGTTGAGTCGATCCTTGAATGCTGATTTCTTGGTGGATCGGATCAATTGGTGGTGTTTGCGGGTGGCGTCCTTGAAGGTGGTCAGGTTGTTAGTGGTTGGGTTTTTTTTTCCAGGTTTTCTCGAGGGTACGACATAACTTCTTGGATTTCTTAAGGTCATCGTTGAACCAAGGGACCTTTTTGCTGCCTTGTTTGATCTGGTGGTTTTTAAAGGGTGCTAATTCGTCAGCGCTGTGGGTGATCCATTTGTGTGAGTTTGGTGGCAGCTTGGTTTGGGTCCGATGATATGGCGGGGGGGGGTTTTGGTTAAGCGATGTGAGGAGTTGGTCGGTGGAGATTTTGTTCCAGTTTCTTCGAGGAATAGGTTGTGGTGGGATGTGGGTCGTGGTCTTTTTGTAGCTGAAGTGAACGCAGATGTGGTCCGTCCAGTGGAGAGCTGTGGTGTGATCGAAGGAGATGTGTTTGCTGGAGGTGAAGATAGGGTCGAGCGTGTGTCTGGCTAAGTGGGTGGGGGTGTCAACAAGTTGTTTGAGTCCGAGATTGGCCAGGTTGTCCAGAAGGGTGGTGGTGTTGCTGTCATTATTCTTTTCCAGGTGGAAGTTGAGGTCTCCCAGTAGAATGTAGTTCTCGGAGGTGAGGGCATGTGGGGTGATGAAGTCAGTGATGTCTTCGTTGAATTGTGTGCGGGTTCCTGGTGGTCTGTAGATGAGGGTGCCTCTAAGTGTCGTCCTGGGTTCGGTGTGGATCTGGAAGTGAAGGTGTTCGGCGGTTGCGAGGTTATCGTCGGAGCTGGTTGTGATTCGGATAGTGTTCTTATGGGCGATGGCGATGCCTCCTCCTGTTTGGTTGGTGCGGTCTTTTCGGATGATCTTGTAAGCGTCTGGGATGGCTATGGTGATGTCAGGCGCTGATGATGCGTTCATCCAGGTTTCATTAAGGAAGGCGTCGTCCGGCGATGTAGTGTCGAGTAGGTCCCAGAGTTCAGTGGCGTGTTTGTGGACCGAGCGGGTGTTCAGCAGGATGCATTTCAGGTGGTTAGATTCGGAGCTGTGTTTGGAGGAGGAGGGTTTGGTGTGGGTCCTGATGCAGGCGAACTTGCGGGAGTGGCAGGCGAAAGGTCCGTGGGTGTGTCCTGGGGTAGCTACGCAGCATTGTGGGGTGCGTCCGGGGTTAAGGGCAAGGAGAGTAGCGGCGTCATACGTTAAGCGGGTGGAGTGGGTATTGCGAGGACCAGGGGCTCTGACGCTGGGTGAGGTCCAGGCGCGGACGGGCGTAGACGGGCTTACCTTTGGCGCACCTTCGGCGCGCATGGGGCGCGACCGCTGCGCGTGACCGTTGCACGCAAAAGCATCTGTCATATGTGGATAGTAGAAGGGGGAGGGGCGAGGGAGGGTCAGCTGGGAGGCGGGAGCGAGGCGGAGATCCGGGCAGGGAGGCACGACAACAACAACAACTAAGACAAAATGGCAGCGAGCCAAAATCGATACAGGATTGGGGCACAATCAGGTATGGCGCGATGCAAATGGCAGTGGCAGCGGCACAATCAGGCAGAAATAATAACTTTAAGCAACACAGCACAATTGGGAACAGACTTATAGCGCACTTAGGCAGTCTCGCAGTGGGAGGGAGGGTCAGCTGGGAGGCGGGAGCGGGGCGGAGATCCGGGCAGGGAGGCACGACAACAACAACAACTAAGACAAAATGGCAGCAAGCCAAAATCGATACAGGATTGGGGCACAATAATGCCAGCTAACTGTATATGTTTATTCTACTTGCTGACAATTGCTTCAAAGCCGCAATTCACTTCAATAGCAGAAGAGCTCTGCTTTAAAAATGAAGAAATGTTTCCATCAGCTAAACATTCATGTATTCTAGATATGCTGTCTCGATTCTCTGTACAAATTCATTGTGTTTCTGCCAACGTCAGTGGGACACCAATGAAAATAATACATAATGAATTAGCACGCAAGAGTTCTAACCTCCATTTCTGAGCCAGAGCACTTGCATACCATTCCGTCTCACTTAACAAGTCACAAAGCAGTTCTTCAGACCAGCCTCTGTGCCGTTTTCGCTATATATTGCAAGCAGAGCTCAGTAATATCAAACCAAGAGAGAACATCCTCCTGTAAAAAGCTGCTTTTTTGAACAGGGGATGCCACACCACTAAAGAAATGCGTGCAAATTCACAAAATACTAGTGTGTGATAATGAAAGCCATGTACGAGGCAAACAATTAAATTAAATGAAATGTTCCTCAAAGCTGTTTTAATGTAATGTTTGCAAACGTTTTCTTAAATCTAAACATGTTAACGAAAATAAGAACACCAGTGAAGGAAAATACACTAAACTTCTAAATTGTAAAAAAAAAATACTAGCCAAGGCCTGGCAGCTATGAGCTGGATAGTGTTTTTGAGACTGTAAATAGTAAAGAAATATCTTATAGGTAGATTTTTAGTTAGATTGATCCATGCACACTGGGTACCATGCTCATGGCCCACTGCTTTCATTTGACAAATTCATACATTTTGAGAGATATAGTCATCATTTGCTTCAATTAGCCAATGCATTTGAGCACACTGTTTATCGACCTGCCATAACTGCATGTGTTGCATTACAACATTGAAAAAACAGAAGATGATGAATTGCAGTTCTACATATGTATGTTCACAGCAATAAAGGATGGAAAGTATTAGCAGGCTGCATTGCTCTGTTACCAGCACATGATCATTCCAAAGAGGTCAGTGAATCATTGAGCAGGAAAACTGAAGTATTCCATCACTCAGCATAATAGACTTTTCTCAGGAGAGACGAAGAATTGATTAGGCATTGAAACCAAACTTTCCTGTACCTTGAAAGATATTTCATCAGCAGAATCTAAATATTAAGTAGGCATCACAGCATGCAACCAAACATCCATCTTTCCTTCTTTGATTTGCGCCCCATTCTATGTGAGCCCCTTTGTATCCTACATGATTGTCTCTTTGTTGTGAGTGGCTGCATGTGTGTTTGCATGTTTTTGTCAGTGTGTCAGCCTCGAGCATTTGGAGTTGACTATCAGGCACTCACTGGCTTGTTGTCACAGCTATCTAGATGGTCTGCCATTCTCTACTTTGTCAGGCCCTCCTATGCCTGTCCCTTCATTCTCTTTCCTCTAGCCTATTTATCTTACATGCTTCCTTCTTGCCAAGCAGATGAATATCCTAGGCTATTGTCTAGTTCCCCATTATAGAAAAGATCATTCTGTTTACATGGGTCCTTCCCATTCTCTCTTTCTTTTGTTTTGTCCTTTCCAAGATCCTGCCACATCTAGCATGTTGTGATGGTTTCAGAGCAGATTGAAGCACAATGCATGCAACCAACATAACATAAGGTCTCTTGACCTTGTGTATGGTTCACTGCACTTCAAGCGAGCGATATGTGTATAGGGATGCCTATAGGTTTAGTTGCACGGATATCTTTGTGTCTATGCGCAAGTTTGGCTGTAATTGTGATAGTCTCTATATGGATATCTGTTAATATGATGCTCTTTCAATCTGCATTAAAGTGTGTTATTTTCTTAAGTCGCTCATGTTGACCCATCCTCGTTTTCAACATATTTACCCTTACTAGGATTTCATAATTTTTCTTTTTTAGAAATACCACACCCGCAGACCCAGTCTATGTGCTGTGGAGACCCACCAATCAGAGGGGTCAAAATGTGTCACAAGCATCTGAGGGGAGCAAGCCACCTGAGAAACAACCATTTGGGATGTACAAGGAACATGATCACACAAATGCCCTGCCTCGCCTAGACCATTGGCCCCTTCCTTTGTCATAATTCAAATTCATTGGGAACAAATCAATTGTTAAAGGCGTTTCTCCCATCCTCCATTATTTCTCTGGAATAATATTCTGCGCAAGTATCTCTTTTCCATGAGTCCACCACACTTTTAAAACTATATGCACTTTCTACTTGCAGGTGATCATTTTCATTCACTATTACTTGACTACAAAAATCTTCGATTCTATGTTCGAATTATCTTTTAAGAACAATCACTTTTTCGAATAATTGGTTCTCTTCTCATGAGCATATGTCTCGGAGAATGAAATGAGAAATGTGCGATGTATTCATTTTCTAAAATAGCTGTGTGGCTACTGTATTGATGACTGAACAACTGAATGCTTTCTTGTTCTCATTTTGAACATCAATTTGGATCAACTGGGGAGTTACTTTTGTAGGGTTCTCATATAAAGCGTTGAGCAATGTGAACAACTAACTGATTTCATAAGAGACAGTTCCAGATGAAAATGCTGAAATTAATAAATGCAAGTATAAATTGCACCCATTGCATTAGTGCAAAAATGACCACAGTTCCAAAACTAGCATAGTCTTCAGTTCAATCTGCATATGTTGTCACTGAACAATGCCATGCTCACTTGTGCGAAACACTCAGCAACCTTTTGTGCTTTTACTGCACTCTGTAACGATGCTCTAGGCCTGGTCTGAGGACAATATGAATTATTTATATTTTTATGTTAACAATGTTTTTATGTAAACCAAAAGAATGAATCACATTGATTTTGTCCTTTCAGTGTGTCAGTTTCGTTTCGTAGCTGAAAGACAATCATGACTATCTATGATGAATGAGAGACGTTTTTATTCACTGGCAGTTATGGAAGTCCTACATGTCACGTAGGACACTCAAGAGTCATGGGGCAGGAAGAAAAACGTTTACAGTAAGCAAAGAAAGAATGAGAGTTAGAGTCTAGCCAGGTGCAGAGATCTGGCATTATTTGACTGTTCCCAAGATGGGTTCAGTCATAATTGAAAGCCTAGTTGACAAGTTCGGTTTTCAGAAGTTTCCTGAACTGAAAGTAAGATGGTCTGTTTTGAGTCAAAGGCGTATACCAAAGTTTCAGGGCCTAGCCCTCCTTTACTTTTCCAACATAATTTATATCTTGGCGGTAAGCAAACGCCATGGCAACAGTGACAGAGTATGCTTACCATCAAGATAATGATTCCCCCTCTGATTTAGATGAGGGTGGACAATAGGTTTGGCTACGGCGGTCACTGTTATTGCCAAACATCTGCTACGTCTTGACTGAGTATGTGTTGTCAGAAAAATGGCTAGATGCCTGCCTACTCAATTAGGATGAGAAAGCAAAAGACACACAATTAGGATGGGCGGATATATAACCATTTTTAACTGGTCGTCACCGCCAAGCAAATCCTGGTGGTAAGAAACAGTAAAAAAGGAATTGTGCCCTCCTAGCCGTGGCATATTACTCGCATGGCAAGGGGGGCATTTTCTTTTTTTTCAAAAAGAAAATCCTGTTTTGGGATTTTTTATTTGAAAATAAATAAGAAAACTGTTTGATTCAGGGCTCCATCATGTAGACGGAGCTCTGCACCAAACAGTGAAGAGCATTGACAGGAACCGCCCTGACAGCAGTTCGGAGTAATCTTCTCTTTCCCCCTGGCCGTCGGTCAACATTTAAAAAGCGCCCTTAGTCTCTTAACGATTTACAAAAGGGGGTGGTGATGAACAAAGTGTCTGAGTTAAGCAGACCACTCTTACCCAGTCCAAAGATCAGGGCTTGATCCATCACCGTTATTTATCTCACTGCCCCATCCCAGCTCAGAACCTGGCTATATGCAAATCAGTCTGTCCCTGGCCCAGTGCATCATGGGAACAGGGCAGACTAAACTACCAAGCCAATTCTTCACCAGAAAGGAGACAAGCTACCGGGGACCGGTTTCTGGCATTTCAGCCTTCTTCGGCCCGGCTTGCTTGAATCCTGATGGAGCAGTGAGAAAGGGACTCATGTCTGAGTATACCCTGCCACACCTATAGTGGCCAAAATCGATTTACAAAAGGGGGTGGTGATGAACAGAGTGTCTGAGTTAAGCAGACCACTCTTACCCAGTCCAAAGATCAGGGCTTGATACATCACCGTTATTTATCTCACTGCCCCATCCCAGCTCAGAACCTGGCTATATGCAAATCAGTCTGTCCCTGGCCCAGTGCATCATGGGAACAGGGCAGACTAAACTACCAAGCCAATTCTTCACCAGAAAGGAGACAAGCTACCCGGGACCGGTTTCTGGCATTTCAGCCTTCTTCGGCCCGGCTTGCTTGAATCCTGATGGAGCAGTGAGAAAGGGACTCATGTCTGAGTATACCCTGCCACACCTATAGTGGCCAAAATCGATTTACAAAAGGGGGTGGTGATGAACAGAGTGTCTGAGTTAAGCAGACCACTCTTACCCAGTCCAAAGATCAGGGCTTGATCCATCACCGTTATTTATCTCACTGCCCCATCCCAGCTCAGAACCTGGCTATATGCAAATCAGTCTGTCCCTGGCCCAGTGCATCATGGGAATAGGGCAGACTAAACTACCAAGCCAATTCTTCACCAGAAAGGAGACAAGCTACCGGGGACCGGTTTCTGGCATTTCAGCCTTCTTCGGCCCGGCTTGCTTGAATCCTGATGGAGCAGTGAGAGAGCTTGTTTCCTTCCCAGTGTAAGAATTGGCTTCTGTAGTTTGGTTTGTCCTGTTCCCATCATGCACTGGGACAGGAACAGACTAATTTGCATACAGCCAGGTTCTGAAACTGGGATGGTGCAGTGAGCTAAAAAACGGTGTTGGATCTAGCCCTGATCTTTTGACTGGGTGAGAGCTTTCTGCTTAATTCAGAGACTCTGTCCCTCACCACCCCTTTTTGTAAATATTTTTGTCCACCCTAAGCGTGGAAGGGTATTCTCAGATGTGAGACCCTTGCTCATTGCACCATCAGGATTCAAGCAAACCGGGCCGAAGACGGCTGTAATGCCAGAAACCGGTCCCCGGGAGCTTGTTTCCTTCCCAGTGTAAGAATTGGCTTCTGTAGTTTGGTTTGTCCTGTTCCCATCATGCACTGGGACAGGAACAGACTAATTTGCATACAGCCAGGTTCTGAAACTGGGATGGTGCAGTGAGCTAAAAAACGGTGTTGGATCTAGCCCTGATCTTTTGACTGGGTGAGAGCTTTCTGCTTAATTCAGAGACTCTGTCCCTCACCACCCCTTTTTGTAAATATTTTTGTCCACCCTAAGCGTGGAAGGGTATTCTCAGATGTGAGACCCTTGCTCATTGCACCATCAGGATTCAAGCAAACCGGGCCGAAGACGGCTGTAATGCCAGAAACCGGTCCCCGGGAGCTTGTTTCCTTCCCAGTGTAAGAATTGGCTTCTGTAGTTTGGTTTGTCCTGTTCCCATCATGCACTGGGACAGGAACAGACTAATTTGCATACAGCCAGGTTCTGAAACTGGGATGGTGCAGTGAGCTAAAAAACGGTGTTGGATCTAGCCCTGATCTTTTGACTGGGTGAGAGCTTTCTGCTTAATTCAGAGACTCTGTCCCTCACCACCCCTTTTTGTAAATATTTTTGTCCACCCTAAGCGTGGAAGGGTATTCTCAGATGTGAGACCCTTGCTCATTGCACCATCAGGATTCAAGCAAACCGGGCCGAAGACGGCTGTAATGCCAGAAACCGGTCCCCGGGAGCTTGTTTCCTTCCCAGTGTAAGAATTGGCTTCTGTAGTTTGGTTTGTCCTGTTCCCATCATGCACTGGGACAGGAACAGACTAATTTGCATACAGCCAGGTTCTGAAACTGGGATGGTGCAGTGAGCTCAAAAACGGTGTTGGATCTAGCCCTGATCTTTTGACTGGGTGAGAGCTTTCTGCTTAATTCAGAGACTCTGTCCCTCACCACCCCTTTTTGTAAATATTTTTGTCCACCCTAAGCGTGGAAGGGTATTCTCAGATGTGAGACCCTTGCTCATTGCACCATCAGGATTCAAGCAAACCGGGCCGAAGACGGCTGTAATGCCAGAAACCGGTCCCCGGGAGCTTGTTTCCTTCCCAGTGTAAGAATTGGCTTCTGTAGTTTGGTTTGTCCTGTTCCCATCATGCACTGGGACAGGAACAGACGAATTTGCATACAGCCAGGTTCTGAAACTGGGATGGTGCAGTGAGCTAAAAAACGGTGTTGGATCTAGCCCTGATCTTTTGACTGGGTGAGAGCTTTCTGCTTAATTCAGAGACTCTGTCCCTCACCACCCCTTTTTGTAAATATTTTTGTCCACCCTAAGCGTGGAAGGGTATTCTCAGATGTGAGACCCTTGCTCATTGCACCATCAGACTTCAAGCAAACCGGGCCGAAGACGGCTGTAATGCCAGAAACCGGTCCCCGGGAGCTTGTTTCCTTCCCAGTGTAAGAATTGGCTTCTGTAGTTTGGTTTGTCCTGTTCCCATCATGCACTGGGACAGGAACAGACTAATTTGCATACAGCCAGGTTCTGAAACTGGGATGGTGCAGTGAGCTAAAAAACGGTGTTGGATCTAGCCCTGATCTTTTGACTGGGTGAGAGCTTTCTGCTTAATTCAGAGACTCTGTCCCTCACCACCCCTTTTTGTAAATATTTTTGTCCACCCTAAGCGTGGAAGGGTATTCTCAGATGTGAGACCCTTGCTCATTGCACCATCAGGATTCAAGCAAACCGGGCCGAAGACGGCTGTAATGCCAGAAACCGGTCCCCGGGAGCTTGTTTCCTTCCCAGTGTAAGAATTGGCTTCTGTAGTTTGGTTTGTCCTGTTCCCATCATGCACTGGGACAGGAACAGACTAATTTGCATACAGCCAGGTTCTGAAACTGGGATTGTGCAGTGAGCTAAAAAACGGTGTTGGATCTAGCCCTGATCTTTTGACTGGGTGAGAGCTTTCTGCTTAATTCAGAGACTCTGTCCCTCACCACCCCTTTTTGTAAATATTTTTGTCCACCCTAAGCGTGGAAGGGTATTCTCAGATGTGAGACCCTTGCTCATTGCACCATCAGGATTCAAGCAAACCGGGCCGAAGACGGCTGTAATGCCAGAAACCGGTCCCCGGGAGCTTGTTTCCTTCCCAGTGTAAGAATTGGCTTCTGTAGTTTGGTTTGTCCTGTTCCCATCATGCACTGGGACAGGAACAGACTAATTTGCATACAGCCAGGTTCTGAAACTGGGATGGTGCAGTGAGCTAAAAAACGGTGTTGGATCTAGCCCTGATCTTTTGACTGGGTGAGAGCTTTCTGCTTAATTCAGAGACTCTGTCCCTCACCACCCCTTTTTGTAAATATTTTTGTCCACCCTAAGCGTGGAAGGGTATTCTCAGATGTGAGACCCTTGCTCATTGCACCATCAGGATTCAAGCAAACCGGGCCGAAGACGGCTGTAATGCCAGAAACCGGTCCCCGGGAGCTTGTTTCCTTCCCAGTGTAAGAATTGGCTTCTGTAGTTTGGTTTGTCCTGTTCCCATCATGCACTGGGACAGGAACAGACTAATTTGCATACAGCCAGGTTCTGAAACTGGGATGGTGCAGTGAGCTCAAAAACGGTGTTGGATCTAGCCCTGATCTTTTGACTGGGTGAGAGCTTTCTGCTTAATTCAGAGACTCTGTCCCTCACCACCCCTTTTTGTAAATATCTTAGTCTCTTAACAGCAAGTTATTGGATTGGATTGGATCGGATGAGCCACTGAAGATTGTACGTTTCTGGGTAGACAATATTGGATTGTCAATTTTTGAAGGCACTCAACCTTAGCCCCCAAATATCTTGTGCATAATGCATAGTGCATAGTGTTTTGAATCCGATACTGAATTTAACTGGGAGTTAATGGAGAATTTTTTGAGCCAGCTAAAAGTGGTCCTGTTTCTGTACACGCAGGGACATTCTATTGCAGTAATTTCAATTGTCAATATGTTTTTGAGGGGGAAAGGTGACAAGTGAAGTCATGTCGAGGATTTGTATAGCGCACTACTCATCCAGAAGGTCTCAAGGCGCTTTAGGGGGGGGGGGGGTTGTTACTTATCGAATAGCCAAGTTTTGAGTTGTTTTCTGAAGGAGAGGTGGTTCTGTGTAAGGCGGAGGTGGGTGGGGAGGGAGTTCCAGGTTTTGGCCGCTAAATAGGAGAATGATCTTCCTCCCATGGTGGTTCTTCGGATGCGTGGAATCGCGGCGAGGGCTTGATTGGATGATCGTAATTGGCGGGTGGGGGTGTAGAAGGTCAGGCGCGTGTTGAGGTATTTGGGTCCCAGGTCGGAGAGGGCTTTGTGTGCGTGGGTGAGGAGGCGGAACATTATTCTCTTGTTGATGGGGAGCCAGTGAAGGTCTCTCAGGTGACCGATATGTGATTGTGGCGGGGTATGTCTAGGATGAGTCGGGCAGAGGCGTTTTGAATGCGTTGGAGTTTATTCTGTAATTTGGCTGTGGTTCCGGTGTAGAGGGTGTTTCCGTAGTCCAGTCGGCTTGTGACAAGTGCTTGGGTGACCGTCTTTCTTGTTTCGGTGGGGATCCAGCGGAAGATCTTTCTGAGCATACATAGGATGTTAAAGCATGATGATGAGACGGTGTTGACTTGTCTGGTCATCGAGAGGGAGGAGTCTAGAATGAATCCCAGGTTGCGGGTGTGGTCCGTTGGTTTGGGTGCGCTGCCCAGGGCCGGTGGCCATCATGAGTCGTCCCCTGCGGAGGGGGATGATCCTAGGATGAGGACTTCCGTCTTGTCAGAATTCAGTTTTAAGCGGCTGTTCTTCATCCACTTGGCTACGTCTTTCCTCCCTTCGTGTAGGTTAGTTTTGGCGGTGTTTGGGTCGTTGGTGAGGGAGAGGATCAGCTGTGTGTCGTCGGCATAGGAGATGATGTTGAGGTTGTGCTGGGCTGGCGTGCGATGGAAGCGAGGGGGCTCATGTAGATGTTGAAAAGGGTGGGGCTGAGTGAAGATCCTTGAGGTACCCCGCAGATGACTTTGGTGGCCTCTGACCTGAAAGGGGGGCGGTGGACTCTCTGAGTTCTTCCGGCGAGGAACCAGATGATCCAGTCCAGTGCTTTTCCTTGTATCCAGACGTTTCTGAGGCGTTGTACAAGGGTGCTATGACAGACCGTGTCAAACGCTGCGGAGAGGTCCAGGAGGATGAGGGCAGCTGTTTCTCCGTTGTCGAGTAGTGTTCGGATGTCGTCTGTGGCTGCGATGAGGGCGGTCTCGGTGCTTTGTTTGGCTCGGAAGCCGGACTGTGAGGGGTCGAGGGAGTCGTTGGACTTGAGGAAGGCGGCAAGCTGACTGTTGACGGCCTTTTCTATGACTTTGGCAGGGAAAGGGAGGAGCGAGATGGGGCGGTAGTTCTTAAGTTCAGTGGGGTCTGCTGTGGGTTTCTTCAGTAGGGCACAGAGTTCGGCATGTTTCCAGCTTTCCGGGAAGGTAGCGGTGTTGAGGGAGCAGTTGATGATATCCTGGAGATGAGGTGCGATGATGGAGTTGGCCTTGTTGAAGATGTGGTGGGGGCATGGGTAGGTTGGTGATCCGGAGTGAATGGAGTTCATCAAGCGGATGGTGTCTTCGGTGCTGATTGGGTCCCAGGCGCCAAGGGTGGTGGTGGGGGGCTTCAGTTTGGTGGTGGTAAGGGGGGTGGACTGGTCGCCGAAGCTGTTGTGTATGTCAGCGATTTTGCTGTGGAAGAATGAGGCTAGTGAGTTGCAGAGGTCTTGAGAGGGAGTGATGTCATTGGAGCCGGCGCTGGGATTGGTCAGTTCTTTGACGATGCTAAAGAGTTCCTTGCTGTTGTGGGCGTTGTTGTCGAGTCGCTCCTTGAATGCTGATTTCTTGGTGGATCGGATCAGCTGGTGGTGTTTGCGGGTGGCGTCCTTGAGGGCGGTCATGTTGTTTGTGGTTGGGTTTTTTCGCCAGGCTTTCTCAAGGGTGCGGCAGTTCTTTTTGGAGTTCTTGAGGTCGTCATTGAACCAGGAGGCTTTTTTGCTTCCTGGTTTGTTGTGATGGTTTTTCAAGGGTGCTAATTCGTCGGCGCAGTGGGTGATCCATTGTGCGAGATTGATGGCTGCTTGGTTTGGGTCCGATGGTTTGGCGGGGTGGTTATTGTTTAGCAGTGTGGTGAGCTGGACGGTGGTAATTTTGTTCCAGTTTCTGCGGGGGACTTGTTGTGGGTGGTGGTGGGTTGTGGTCTTTCTGACCACCTCAATAAGAGTAATTATAGACACTTCCTTCCTGTCCTGAACTTTTCACCTACAAATAATACATTTCAGATGTGCTGGTCTAATTCGTTCAATAGAAGCAAAACAAATGCTACAACATGCAGCATGCATTATGCTTTCACCCAAAGATCGAAGACTGGAAACACTGTTTGTAATGACCTGGAAGAGGCAGTCCCTCTATTAGGGAGGGGCCAGTGTATGCTATGTTACAGTGGTCAAGATCACTGAACAACTTTGTCCATGTCACCTCAGTATGAAGGGTGGTCTGAGAAAAGCCTTCCAATCCTTCAAACAATCTGTGTAGGTACTATTCTTGCCTACGTTTTAAGGGGCTGTTTCCACATTAACTTTCAGTCCAGTGTAATTATGCAGCACCTTGTTTCTTAAACCCAAAGTTTACAAAATTAGAATTCTGCCCTTAAAGGCTTACACAGTTTCACCTGTAGAGAAATTCCCAGAATTCTTTTTTCGAAGGGATATTTTTCCAGCAAATTTAATTTTACAAGAATATTGCTGTGCAAAAAATGTAGATATTTTTAGGTCAACCTCAAGTTGACCATGTTTGTGAAGATATATATATTTTTTTACAAAGTTAGAAAAAATTGGGTTTGCACATTTTGCACACTGTCTTCTTGTTCTTGTTTTTCTTGCCCTGCTTTATCACATATTAAGTGTATTCTTTCACACTGTTCGTCATTTTATGTATTTAGTGAACTGATCCTCAATTTCCATGCAGCGGCTATTACGAGTTTTGTGGAATATGGGTCATCCATTCAAAAATCATCAGATGTTCGGAGCCAAACTTGCAGTGCTCCTGTCCCATTTAAGTACGGTAGAACTGCAGAAGTTGCGATGGCGGAGCCTCAGACTACCCCACTGTAGTAAACACTTTGACCTGTTGGTTCTAGGTCATTTTCAGGACCACCCTTCCTTCTATTTAGGGTGCGGTGGATTTCCTTGGCCGAGAAGGCATGGTAGTTCCAGGCAGATGATCAATCGATGCCCCCCACCCCCATGTGCACACAGAAACCACCCAATGGAAGTGGGTCATTGTTCTTTTTTTCCCAAAACTAATTTCCTGCTTTAAAAGGTTGAATTACAAAAACAAAAACATTTGCAGAGCATGGAAAAAAGCATGGCACCGGCTTGGTTAACTGTTCTGCATACAACAGATCGAAGTTTATATTAGTATTCAGGGCATAGTTTCATTTTCATCTAAGTCAGCATCCATTGCGCCTTACCTTATCTAGATAATAGGCATAAGATAAAGCCGAAATGAGAGAATCAAAGTCACAGGTCATGTTTCCAATAACAGCATGGACCTTGTCCAGGTGCTTTCTCTGGTTCTGAAAAACATGAAGATGGAAAATAATTGCATTTAAAATTCAGAGCGAGAAAAGAGCAATGGGTATGAACATTTTTAGTGCAATTTTTATTTAAAGAGTTGCAAAACTGCTACACCTAAGAATAGTCATAATGTTTTTTTTATATAGTTTTTCATTCATCAGTTTTTACAGTGTCTAAGTTGCTTATATGATCCAAGAACAAAGAGAGCCATCACATATCTCACATAACAAAATCACTGCTATAAAGCACCACCCAATGCATGGACTCACAAACTGAAACATCATTGTCTCCGGAGATGACAAGGGTTATTCATGATTTCCTGTGCTTACAAAAAGAGAGGACCCATTGTCCCAACTAAAAAAGTCGCCAAATATCAGGACCCAAACCAACAATCTACCATGTAGTTTTAGAATTAGTGGATAATCCCATTACAGCATATATCACCACAATTGTATAATTTATGCATATGGATTAGAATATTGACGATTAACAGAAAATGTGTGTGTCTTGGAAAAGCACACACCTTTCCACAGGGGAATTCCTTAGGGGCTCCCATTCTCCCCAACTGAAGCATCAGCTTTCTGAGGGTCTTCTATCACCTTGATACTCGGGTATCTGGAGGGGAGTAGGAACACCTAGAGTCAAGGTATTAAATAAAATGTGATTCAATCCCACCTGAGAGAGCCAGTGGTGGCTGCTCCCGGGAAGCAGCAGTGGGGCGGGCGGGGGGAAGAGAGGGAGGGGGTTTTACAAGAAGAAAATAGCTGCCGACCGGCCCGCTGGACCGCCACTGCTGGCTCTCCTCCTTCTTCTTCCTGGCTTCTGTGCAAGCAGGAATCACCCGGGCTCCCAAGCTTCCCATAGCCAATCACAACGCTGCAGTGCAGTATTGTGATTGGTCTAAGCTCTGTGGTTTGGCGCTCAGACAGGGACTGGGGGCTTGGGCATGTTCTCGGAAAACATGCAAAATGCACAAAACTGTTCACAGGCGGCCGACAGTCATTGTGCACCTTACATACTGCCCACCACTGCTCCCTCCTATTCTGAGAGCAGAGCTGCTCTGCCTACAAAGCTGGCAAGCAGCAGGAACCCAGAAAATGATAATACCATCAAGTTATAATTTTATTTGTCCTTCTTTGCACTGCTAAAATCAGTGGGGCGACGCTCCTCTGCCTCAGCAGAGGAGCCACCACTGGAGAGAGACACAGCAATGTCTTATTAATTTGAAAATGGTCAAACAGAGAAATCCAATGCAGCGAGGTGTGTTGGTCCTGCATGATATTGCTAATGTACCTGTAGAATATTCAATATCCCAATATGGTTATTTTAAATGGCCAAAGACTCTTATGATGTGTAACAAAAATCTGTCAACAAAGACAGCAATGAGTGCACATGTTTTGGGTAAATATCCCTATTGTACCCAGTATGGGTTGTTCTGAAGGAGTAATGCATGCTAATGTTTGAGGGTGAAAATGGCAAATTCTCAAAGGGAGTGTATCCTTTGAATATGCAGCACAGGCAGGTTAGCCTGTGTGGCAGACACTGCTGAAAATGTAAGCTAATCTTCCTCTCTGACAAATTTCCTGCTGTACGGAAGTGACACACAAAAGACGATATGGCAAATGTTATCTTGTACCTCACATTCAGAACACAACTTTACAGGCTCTGCTCGGTCCACAGCCTTATCTTCCCAAGGGTTTGAAAGAAATAAGAGCTTTGAGAATTCAGTGAGACCCCGGAAAAAGCTGAGTTGTGAGAGTAAAAAGGAAGTCTGCACAATACAGAGTTCTGTCAAGGGAGGCTCAGAATATCTCCACTTTGCACGGGTGTTTTAGACAAAATATTGGGGAAAAAATATTGTGTGGACAAAATATCATGTCAAGAATTTCAAGGACAGAAATACTGTGAAGGTAAGTTTCTATGGGTAAGCAAACGTTATAACTCCACATCTATGTACCTTGAAAATATATATATCTTCAAGGTACATAAATGTGAAGTTAAGAATAGTAAATCTATACTTACCTATTTGCACTTACCTTCTTAATATTTTGGTCCTCAATATTTGTGACACAATATTTTGTCCACACAATATTTTTATCAACGATATTCTGTCAGTGAACCGTGCACACCAAAGCTTAAGCTTAACAAAGAGGCTTCACCTCCAATCAATCTCTTAGAAAGTATGAGCTCTGGAGACAAGTGGTGTCAGGTTCAGAAAGGTTGTTTAGACACCCCCGGTCTCCCCAATACTTCAGCAACTCAGACAGATGAGGAGATTGTGACCTAATGATCTCGGGGATGTGTTCTAAGCTTCAATTGCCAATAGGCATTACCTGGTATTATTGGCTATGCAAATCTGCAGAGCACTAACTACATAACCAATCTTATTTTATTAATACATTAGTGAAAATGTAAGGCACAAGTTTCATCTTCCATCATTGTCTTTCCTAATTAGAGAATCTAATCAGAATGCCTAGTGTGCAAGATGCACAAAGGCAAACAATATTGCTCCTGGAAGATGCCGCCATGTACTACGGCTGAGAATTGGTGAGACATGGCATGAGCCTTCCAACTTCAATAAACAATGGTGGAGTCCAAGCCCGACTAAGGCTTGAGAAAGGAACCCACTGGAGAGCCTATGGTAGTTGCCACAGCTGTGGGAGTTAAAGGCAAAATAATCACACCAACTTCCTCTGAAAAGTAATTTGATTATTGTTGGAAGTGGAAGTCCCTGTCGCTTACTACCGCCACCAAATGCTGGAGGAGTGTGTCCCCGACCCCTCGCTTCAACGTTAGGCTAAGTAAGGACACCGTCTGAGATAGCCCTACTCACCCCCTTAGTAGCTTGGCACAAACAGCCAGTCTTATTTCCAAGGCACGAGTGTTCATTATATGCAACCAAACTCACAGTAACCCCATGATGTCCTCACAAATAGACTCCACGTTAGTATTGATAAAATTAGTATAATCTATATATAAGCAATTATACGATACGACCACATGACACAAAATCAACATATAAGAATGGGTAGTATTCTTTCCGGTGGGTTGGTAGGTTCTAATCCCAACCACACTTCTAACCAACAGTTAGGCTCACTTCTAACTGTTTCCCAAAAGGTTAGGCAAGTCGTATTGCTAGAATCACACACGTTGCAAAAGGAAACAATACTGCAATGCGTAACGATATTCTCTTATACTGTGCAATAGAGAAACCATGCCGTACATAGCGCCACAGTCATGTACTTTGCAATTGAAGGAATAATGCAATGCGTATCACCACCAGCATGCCCTGTACCAGAAATAAACAAAGCAATGTGTCACGCTACAATCCTGTATGGTGCAATGAAGAAATAATACACTCTGCCACGTTATACTCAGATACTGTGCACTGAAGAAATAATGCAATGCACCACGTTACAATCAGGTAATATGCAAGGGAGAAATAACGCAGTGCGTAGCACACCAAGCATAAAGTTTGTCAGGCACAAATTAAGTCAGACGTCATACGACAGTTCGATAGTTCGTTAGCAGCAATAATGCAAAGTGTAATACAACATTTTACGTGCTCCATCAACAGTGCCCTCGCTATGAATCAAATGATGACGCAAAAAGTACTGCTTCCGACTCCGGCCCCAGTACTGCCCAGTCTTGGGTCAGCACGGGCCAGGATCTAAGCCGAAGCAACAGCTGGCACAGATAACTGAAGCAGGAGGCAGAGAGAGTGTCCCTCCGGGTCCGCCCCCCACCCCAGGTGTTGAGCCACGTTACCTGGGGGGGGGGGGCGTGATCCCACTTTCCTCCCTAACATCAGCGACTTGGGCCTTAATCCAGAACTCCGTCATGTGCTGCAGCGGACTTGGGCTGGCGGGTCAGTTCTTCCGTGGCTGCCGGGCCGCTGCTGATTGACTCCGCGGGCCCCAATGCCTTGGACCTACCTCTGGCAGTCTCAGTCCACACTAAGACCCGCCCTCAGCACTGTGGAGACTTTAATTCAATTCGGTGCACATCCTAACCAGGCACCCCTCACCAGCACCTCAGGTTGTACTTCGACACGCACGCCGTGTGTCCGAGACTCGCCTCTTCCCTGGTGCTCACGACAAACCGGCGCTCTTCAACAACGCTCCGCTTGCACCTCAACACTCACCCTGAGCGTTCGAGCCTCTCCTCTTCTCCTGGCGCACATGATGTCTATGCGTTCTTCACTAATGCCATGGCTGCACCACGACACGCACTCTTGTGCATCCGATTCTCACCTCTTCTCCCGGTGCACACGATGTTCAAGCGCTCTTCCCTGTTGCCCTGACTGCACCATGACACGCACACTTGCACGTCGGAGACTCACTTCTTTTTTTAGTGCCTACGAGGCCCCAGAGCTCTTCACCAACAACCGGGCTGCACCAAGACATTCACCCTTGCGCGTCAGATACTCACTTCTTCAGTTGTTGCACACAGTGTCCAGGCGCTTCTCACCAACACCCTGGCTGCACCACGACATGCACACTGCACGTCCGTGTCTCGCTTCTTTCTTTGGTGCACACAAGGCCCAGGCGCTCTTCATCAACACCCGGCTGCACCATGACATGCATCCTTGCGAGTTCAAGCTTCGCCTTGTCTCCCATGCACACCATGACCAGGCGGTCCAAACCAACGCCTTGGCCTGCACCACAACACGCATTCTGCGCGTCTGAAACTTAGCTTACTCCTGCATGCCCGGGATCACAAGGAACAACTTCTGAGGTTCTCAAGCGGCAAAAAGCATGAGCACACCACGTTGCTTGGGACTTCTCCAGAAACTTTTATGATCCTGTATTTCCAAACAGGGAGCCAGCTCATCTCGGACCCTTGGGGTTACAAGACACAGCACAAAGCACAGTCTACTTCAAGCAAGGGCACTCAGTCCCTCCGAGCACAGTGCCAACAGCCTCTTCCTTAGTTAGAACAGCAAACTGTAGACCAGGCCCAGATCACAAAGCAAGGATTGGTCTATCCACAGCAGTCTCTTCAGTTGTTCCTTCTTTAGCAGAGGTTCCTCTTGACCACAGAATGGGTCCAAGCCTTTTCAGTCTTCATCTATATCTGTGTCATTCCAATGTTCAGGGTCTTCAGCTCTCATAGTTATACCCCTTAATGGCTTTAAAGTTTGTATGTGCTCAGAGGTCCCTGACCCCTCCCGAAATCAGTTCTGGGTGTCTCCCTCCCAGTGTCACCTCTCTCCCTTTGATACTGGGGGGATGGATCCTTAAACACTCAGCAGGAGATTGCTTAGTTGGTTTATAGCACCAGCCCAGGCCTTTTTACCTCCCGGGCTTCTTCTCCTCCTACTCTCCAGGTGCAGGGCAGCCTGGTGTCATCTCAACCCCTCCCTGGGTCAAGACCTCTCCCAGCTCCTCTTACCTTTCAGTTCCAGACAAGCAATCCACATTTTGGAGACAAACTGAAATGCTCAGAGCACAAAACTCAGCCACTTTCTAAAAGAGTGGTTTATAAACACACAGTGACAAAACCACCTTCACAAAAAGTTGCATTATTTACACTGCGAGTCCATACATACTAACCTTCACCTCTCCATTATAAACTGACAGGAAACTAGGCTAACAAACACAACACCCAGCCTCCCCCATTCTCTCCTATGGGCAGAATGGCCTTTCAGCAGTAAAAACTAAACGGAGAGTTTTTCACTGTCAGAACATACCACACACCTCAGTTTATGTTCTGCCTTTTACCTACACTGCACCCTGCCAAGGGGTTACTTGGTACCACCCACAGGGGAGCCCCATGTGTATGTAAAAGGGAAAGTCAGGCTTGACAAGTGGTTGCACTACATTGAAGGCCTGAGTTCCCTTCTCTGCGTGCCCTTGCATTACTAGCCCTTGCACACACAGTGCAAATCACTAGGGACATTTACTTGTAAGGCAAACATACCAATCATGGCCAACCAATCACCATTACATTTTAAAGAGGGAACTCCTGTACTTTGACACTGATCAGCAGTGGCAAAGTACCCAAAGAATCTAAAAGCAAAGGTGGTAAAGGCAAAAAGTCAGGGGTAATCACGCCAAGATAAGCCAGGTCTAACAATTATAAACCCATATAATCAAATTGTTAACATACAAGCAGCACAGTATTTGAGTATCTCACAACTTGGGGGAGAAGCATCAAGTGTTACTCAGGAACACAGCAAGTCAATGCTTAAGAGGTCAAAAAGAGCAGGAACAAGCACAAATCTTTGCAGCAACCCATTTAGTATCTCAGTTTTTTGGATAAACACTCGGATGTAATATGTGATGGGATGCGGGCGCGCAAGTTATAGTTAGCTGAACTAACTATAACGGGGGCATTTCAATGGTTTTGTATGAGCGAAATGTCCAACTAACTATAACGCCCCTGATACCTATGGTTTTTTCAGTGAATTTCAATGTTTTTTTTAAATGCCTATTTGTAACGATAACGTTCCTGCAACCTATGTTTTTTTCAGTTAATTTCTATGGTGTTTTAAATGCTAGTTTCTAATTATGCCTACAGAGGTAGGACATGTGAAGAAAGAAGAAAAACACACAGAAAGAAGAAAAAGAAATGCAGAAAGAAGCAACAGAAGTCAACAAAGATGAAGACAAGTGCAGGAAGCAGGAAGACGTGCAGAAAGAACAAACAGTGGAGCAGAAAGAGGCCTTGTTGCAAAATCATCCTGTACCCTCAACTTTTTCATATGGGTACTGGTGGTAACTGACTCGGACTAACCAGTCCTAGAGCCAGTGTTATGCTAAAAGACACCCAGAATACATTTAAAACACCTACATACACTAGGGAACACCATGCGTTGGGGTACCCCTTTGATTGCCATGGCCTCCTCTGTAAGACCCTAGTACATAATAGGGCAGGGGGATTAAAACTATCTCTTAAAACGCAGCACAGGGAGTGTTTGCACACTGGTGAAGGGAGGGGTGGCTGAGCTGACATGTGGAAACACGCCCTGTGGCCGTTTTAATTTGGTGGATAAAGTCCCCTTGAATCCTGAGTGTGCCTTGGGTACAACCAGCCCACCAGGAATCTCCAGTTCGTGCCACAGAGCTGCGTTGCAGAGAGGTGTAAAAAGTGGCACGGCCTGGACCACCTCTCTGCAATGCATTGCAGTGGCGCTTACTGGAAGCACCTGGTGGGCTAGTTGGCCCCCAGGGGCCCTCTGGATTGAAGGGGAATTATTTCCCCAACTTAAAATGCGCCATAGGGCGTGTTTGCACTCGTCACCTCAGGCCCCCTCCCTTCACCACTGTGTAAACGCACCCTGTGGCCACTTTAATTTGGGAGATTAAGTCCCCTTAAATCCTGAGGGTTCCTAGGGTCGAACTAGCCCACTAGGTTGCAGAGAGGTGTAAAGAGGGGTACGGCCTGGACCACTTCTCTGCAGCGAAGCGCAGTGGCGCTTACTGGAAGCACCTGGTGGGCTAGTTAGCCCCCAGGGGCCCTCAGGATTGAAGGGCAATTATTTTCCCAACTTAAAACTGTCAAGAACCTCACAAGTCTTACCTGTGACCTGTGAAGTGTTCTTGCAGACACGACATGCGCCACCACAACCGGACCCACCTTACCACTAAACTGACTTGACACAGGTTAGGATGATGATGGGTACGGGAAAGGAAGCAAGAGGGTGCTGAGGGCTTGATGGCTTGATAAGGAACCTCCCTCTATTTGGGAACCCACTGTGTGTACTGGTGACTGTGTAGGGAAAAGAACAGCCCTCATTAGTGGAAGGTCCCGAATGCACAAACACACCTCCTTATTGCTATCCCCTGTATGCACATGCAAAGAACGGAAATGTACCTATATAGGAAGTCATCAGGAGGAACAGGGAAGCAGTTCTCCTGCGTGGTTGTGAGGGCAAATCAGAGTTGGCGCTACCTGCGTGTTGTGAAAAATCAGCAAGGCCAACAACAAGAAGAACAAAGCGCTCCAGCGCGGTTTGTTCTAAGGAAAAATCAGCAAGGCAATAATGGAAAGAATAAAGCGTTCCGGCGTGGTTTGGCCAAAGGTAATTCAGAAAGGCAAGCAACAAGAGGAATAAAGAACTCCAGTGCGGTTTGTTCAAAGGAAAAATTAGCAAGGCAATAATGGAAAGAATAAGGCACTCCCGCGCGGTATGGCCAAAGGTAATTCAGTAAGGCAAGCAACAAGAAGAACAAAGCGCTCCAGCACGGTTTGTTCTAAGGAAAAATCAGCAAGGCATTAATAGAAAGAATAAAGCGCTCCAGAGCGGTTTGACCAATGGAAAATCAGCAGGGCTTGTATCTAACATGAACCGCGCTTCAGCGAGACAAGGGCAATGTAGAACAGCAGGGCTGGTAACAAATGAAGCGCGCTCCAGCGCGACATTGGCACAGTGATACCAGTGGAAGGGAGAGCTGATATAAGGAAGCGCTCTCCATGCGGGAAGGACACAAGCACAGAAACGTGGATCCGCGTTCACCCAATTGCTGGGTAAAATGCGGGATGGTCATGATACCTGCTCCTTGGCTGACGCAGTGTCTTTGGTTCCGGAATTCGAAGCGCCAACCGGGCGGAAACCAAGGCTCTTTAAGGTTTCCCCCTGCATGCGCTCAGAGACACAGCTGCATCCAGTACGCAGCTAGACTGCTAACCTTTGGACCGGAAGTCGGCCGTCCGCCCGCCTGCAGACAGGGAATCGAGCCCAGGCAGACCATGACAAAAACGCCCTAAGCAGGCCTAGGGGTTCTGGGTGTTTCTATCCTGCCCCTTTTTTGCGTTTTGCACACTTGTTTGACTGATTTATTTTGCCTCGGTTCTACCGAGGCACAAGATGGCTGCCAACACTTCCTGGTTTGGAGTGTTGACAGCCAATTAGCATACAGCTCGTGATCGGGAGGGTGCGCGGATCATCCGCTCGGATCCTCCGCGGCCATAGATATATAAAGATTTTTACTTTTGATTTTCTCAGTAACTACTGAATGGATTTACACCGTTTACCAAGAGCTACCTTTTTGCCAAATTTGGTGAAATTCCGTTCAGCATTTCGGGCTGGAGCCGTGTCTAAAGTTTCCCATGGGAAATTTCATGGGGAAAATACGTTTTGGGACCCCCCTTTTTTTCTGGCCCCTGCTTGACGAATCACCCCCCGAAACTTTCAAGATAGGAGCGGAACGGAGCAGGCCATAAGTTTTGAAAATTTTGCAAAGATTCATCAATTGATGCCAAACTTATTGGGAATAGAATGTTGCGAATTTCCTATTGAAATTAGGTCCTGACTATAATTACCTACTGGCCACCGCCAGTAGGTAATATATATATATATATAGATATACTAGCAGCCTGTCCCGACTTTGTCCGGGTATGAATTGCTGCCGGCCAGTAGTATATTGTTTTGTAGGATTTCGTTTTGATAGCATTTCTTATCTTCGACAGGCCTGTGAAACGCTCCGATTCACAGAGCACTGCTGATGCACTTAAGAGTGCACATTCAGTAGTGTGTGAACTCGAGTTTCCCTACTTTTTTTTCCCTTGCAATATTATATAGCGCAAACTCGACAACATGGCATGAGCACAATTTACATTACAGAAGAACACATTCATTTGTGGTAGGCACGGGGAGACAAAGCGATTTGCCTGGAATCACAGGATGTTGAGCTGATGCCGAGATTCGAACGTAGCTCCCCAGCTCTAAAGTTCGCAATTCTGGAACTTGTGGCGGGAGGTGTGTCTAAAAGTGTATGTCGGTGCTGGCCATCAATGAGAGAGACCTGTGCATTTTTCAAATGGGTGGTGAGAAAATATGAATATGTTGCTGGGGATGTGGGCCGCTGTGCCGCCAATGTACTTTCCGGGGGAGGGTAAACACCAATTATTCCGCAACTTTCTTTCCGCATACCATCACTCCGCATACTTTCATTACGAAAGTACCATGACTCCACAATGCCATTATAACGCATTGCATTAAATTTATATGCTTTTACCACGCATACATTTGCAACGAAATTCGTTGTAAATGCATGAATGGTAAAAGCATGTTTTTTTTAAATGTTTGGATAAGGTAAGTATGGGTATAGGGGTGTATGTTTTGGGGTACTGAGGTATATGTTTTGGGGTGTTTAAGTATTTTAAGTGTTCAGGTATAGTTTTGGGTTTTGGGGTACAGGGGTATTTTTAGGGTTCAGGGCTAGGCTTGGGTTTTGGGGTACAGGGATATTTTTAGGGTTAAGGGCTAGGTTTGGGTTTTGGGGTATAGGGGTATTTTTAGGGTTCAGGGGTAGGTTTGGGTTTTGGGGTACAGGGGTATTTTAAGGGTTACGGCTAGGTTTGGGTTTCGGGTACAGGGGTATTTTAGGGTTAGGGGGTAGGTTTGGGTTTTGGGGTACAGGGGTATTTTTAGGGTTCATGGGTAGGTTTGGGGTACAGTAGGACTTTTAGGGTTCAGGGCTAGGTTTGGGTTTTGGGGTACAGGGGTATTTTTAGGGTTCAGGGGTAGGTTTGGGGTACAGTAGTACTTTTAGGGTTCAAGGCTAGGTTTGGGTTTTGGGGTAGAGGGGTATTTTAAGGATTCAGGGGTAGGTTTGGGTTTTGAGGTACAGGGGTATTTTTAGGGTTTATGGATAGGTTTGGTTTTTGGGGTACAGGGTATATTTATAGGGTTAAGATGGGTTAGTGTTTAAGGGTGTTGGAGTATTTTAAGGAGCAAGGGTGGGTTATGATTATGGGGTGCAGGGGTATTTAAAGGGAGCAGGGTGGGATTAGCACACGATATGAGACATGGCATGAAGGGCGGAACGTACCACACCCCCCCAGCATTTGTCACACCCCCAGCACACGCCCACAGCACAATGCAGACACGCCCACAAGGGACTACTTTGCTGGCACGGTTCTTTTACCTTTTAAATGAATATGGTGGGCGTCTGCATAGCCTATGTCCTTCTGCTGCAACTGCCCTTTCCAACGCTGTATTGGGTGTTGTGATTGGTGCTGTGGTTCCTGAGATTACCCGCCTCAAAGGTTTGGGCTCTCTCTTTAGTATATTAGTATGGATATATATATAGATACATATATATATATAGATACATATATACATATATATATATATATATATATATATATATATATATATATATATATATATATATATATATATATATATATATTTTTTTTTTTTTTTTTTTTTTTTTTCTACCTCAAAAAGAAGAAAGGACTCGCACCCTGGTACTTTTCTCAAGATTTTCGATTTATTGCTCTATTCCACCAACCATTGCATACCAATGTGTTTCGGTAGCAGCTGCCACCTTGATCACGGTATCTGTATATCTATATATATCTATATATATATATATATATATATATATATATATATATATATCTATATATATCTATATATATATCTATATATATATATATATATATATATATATATATATATATATATATATATATATATATATATATATATATATATATATATATATATATATATATATATATATATATATATATATATATATAGTCAATTGGGCCAGGTTGTTTGCCTGAAATTCTGCTGGAGAATCCACTGCGAATCACCTGTTCAAACAGATTAGACCATTATTGAAAACACAGTTGCATTACTCATTGGATTCTGTTGCACATATATGACAATTCAGTCTTGCAGTCAGCATAGTGTGTAGTTCAGAGAAGTTCCTTAAAGCTTCTTTCCCAGCAACTCGGGGCATTCCCATATTGAAATCACCTTCCATAATTAATATTACCACTGGATGTTTAGATTTAATAGAAGCAATTATTTTGTTGACCCTATACAATCGATTTAATAAAGCTGCAGCCACATTTTGTGTGTATGTAGATAAACCAATATATCGCACTGCCATTGCCATTTGACAAATCAAGGTGCGCGAACACCTATTCTTTCTGGAAAACAACAAAAATATTTGCCTTTTGTCTATGTTTCACACTCTTGTAATGTTATTGAACAACCCATACTGTCCTCTTGTTAAACTTAAAACTATATACTAATTAGTAACAACCACCTTTCCTTAACCAATTTGCTTTGCATAAACATCATACATGTTCTACTAACATTAACATTCTTTAAGTATGCTAAACTAATATTCTCTAATTAAATTATTCTGCACACATTCTACTGCAATAAGGTATTACCACCCTACTACCATTACTACTCTTACTCTAGTACTTCAAATATACTAAATATTAACCACTTTCAAACTTAAAAATTCATATGTGCCTTACTATAAAATAATAATATCTCTAATCGCTCTTTTTCATTACCACCCAGTAACGCCCCATTGTTCAATATTTTGTTTCTACTTCTGAAGCAATGCATACCAAATTATAGACCAAATTACATAATGATGCTAAAATACAAACACACATAAAACAGCATGCTTCTGTACAGAATTCTATCTAAAGCATGTTAACAATTGATAAAAGCAAAATAATTAGCAGCTAAGTCTATCAGTTAACTGAGCCACCGTTGATGTTGCCTGCAAAATACATCTCTGTTCATCCACGTTTGTATCACGTTGCATTTTAGCGTAGCAGGATTTCGTAATAGCACATTTATTTGTAATGCACTCTTCCACAGCAACATTTTGTATGGCAATTCTGTAACATTATTACATTTCTTTTCATCTTTTTCTCAAAAAGGACCGTGAGTGACGACAGGCCTTCCACCTCTTTTAACGCTACTTTACTTGCCTACACCTGATTTGTTTTTTACATGTTTCTCCTCACTTGCCACTTGTAACCATTACAACAATTCACTGTTTTACCACATCACTGTGTTCCGCAAGTTCACTTTCTATTTGAATTATTGACAAAAACTAAAAAACACTTGGGTCACACAGGTATGAGTCCCAAATTCAGAGACATTGGTGGGCTTCAACCTGGTTTAATCTTCAATATCCTGCTCATAACACTGAATTACCACACTATTTTATTCTCTTTTGCTGTGCAAAAATGTTCATTATGGTGTGTTCCATCAGCAGTATACAAATCCTTCCAATGCAGGTAACATTATTTAAGTTGGGGCTTCTTTTGGATGGCGACTCGAACAAAAGAATCTGATATGTTATTGTTTCGAAATTGGTTTGTTGGTTGAGGGAGATGTGAGCCCTTTCTAAAGCAAAAGCCATAATCGTTGTCAAGGTTAACCACATACAGTCACTAAATTAACCTGTGCTTAACCCTCTAGTAGCTCGGCCCAAAAGCAGTCAGGCTTAACTTAGAGGCAATGTGAAAAGTATGTATACAGAACACAAACTGCAATAAAGTTGAAACACAAGACAGAATAATACATAATAAACTATTTGACACCAAGGGCCAGAAGTAAAACATATTTTTGCATGCCCAAACAGGTTTGCGACCCATTTGCGCATGCAAAAATACCTAAGGGCCATGTAAAAACCCCATTTAGCGAGTCACAATTTATTTGCGACTTGCTAATTAGGATTTGCGACTTGCTAATTAGGATTTGCGACTCGCTAGGAAGGGATGTTTCAAGGGCATTCCTCCCTAGTAGCGAGTTTTAGCCCTATGTATGACTGTTTTGTAACTGGAATTGCGGTCGCAAACTAGTCGCAATTTACCACCTACTTCATATAGGTAGTGAAGCATTTGGGAAGGGGTCCCCAGGGGAATGCATGGGAAAATATTTTTTAAGGGCAGGCATTGGCCCTTAAAAAATGAAACAAAATTGTTGCATTTTTTAAAATGCATCCCATTTTCCTTTAAGTAAAACGGGCTGCATATTAAAAAAAACTGCTTTATTAAAAGCAGGCCCAGACATGAGGTCTGCTGAGCCTAGCAGGCCACCATCGCTGGGAGGGCCAGCCATTCCCAATGGGGTCACAAATTGCTTATTAATATGCATGAGCCTCGCATTTTGCGACCCCATTGGGAATCGCTAACAGTGTCTTTGACACTGATGTACATTTGCTTTTGCTTTTGCGACTCACAAATTGCGACTCGCAATTTTTCACAATTTGCATGTCTCAAAAGCAAATTGTCATACATCTGGCCCCAAAAGGACAGAAATCCAATCAGTAGACCCAGAGAAGTGCAATTTCAAAGATCTGAGGTAAGTATAATGCGCAAAAGAACAAAGTGCCACTCGCGGTAACCCGGTTGTGCAAAGCCAGGTGAAAGTCACAACATTTAGGGCGAGCATGATGGAGTGCAAGCCAGATACAAGGACCAGGTTAGTTCCACTCAAAAAATGACCTCCTCAAAGTCCTATTAAGTTTTCCACTCAAAAAATGACCTCATCAAAGTCCTATTAAGTTTACCACTTTTAACTCAAGTTTTATGATCTGACTTCTTTTCATCACTCTTTTGTGATGGAATGACATGCCTCTGCTAATTGCGTCTGGCAGGTAAGAGGCCTCTCTACAGTTTTAATATGGTGTTAGCCCACGACCTTGCTTCATGATGGGATTTTGTTTTCTGGAGTGAAGCAAAACCACACACACAGTCACCCAACGATTATTAAACACTTCCTCTAACAAAAGACCAGGTCGCTTGGCTTTGTCAATACTTGTTTTTATCTTGTGGAATGCCAACATGTATTTTATTGGTTTTTGAAAGCAGAAAAGTAATCAAATATTTGGTTACCTTGTTTCATGTACTCCGGGCACCATGTTTTTCGTCCTAGGTTTTTTTTTAACAAACCGTTGCATAATATAAGTTGTGGTCTTCATTACCTTTGATTAACCAATCCATCTGGTAACAATGATTTGTAAAGAGAACTTGCAGGACTCAATAGTTAATGGATGATGTAGGTGCAGCAATTTAGCAAACCCAAGTGTATGTTAGTATTAATTAAATTAATTGCATAGGTAATCAGTGAGTACTACATTGTTGTCCTCCTGCAAATTACTGATAGAAGTTGCCTCAAAAAGGGCAACGTGGCCACCTTTGAGAAGATACTAAATAGAAAGTATTAAACAACTCATGAAGACATTATTTAGTGGAAGAATAAGAAATATTTAAGCTACTCAGCCCTTACGACTAGTTCAATTGTGTTTCTAATCTGGATGTGTGCTGGACAGTATGTAACTTTCTGGTGTGTTGGTGGTTGATAAAAAAACTGGATCCCTGATGGATAGCCCAAGTCTCGTGTGGAAGGTATTATAACGCCTGTTAATGTGTTTGTTGTTCAACATGACGACTGCCACGTGCCCTTATGACATTTGCAGTGCCAAAAAACACCTCACGTGGTGCACCAAGGACATTTATCTTGTCTGTATAGCTCGATGCATGTGACACATCATAATATGGTGTTTAAGGTGGAAGTACATCACCATGTATGTGTGCATGTAATGCTTGCTTAGTCTGTGTCTGTGAATTGGCTTATGTAACCACATACCATGTTCTTTGGCACTTGTGAGGCTCCATTATGGTATGAATTTTAATTGTTGTTCAAAATGTTGAAGTGATGCTTTTTCATACAAGAGTAAAGTCAATTCACCGGTAGCATTTGGAAACTGGATAATGGTGTACAAACGGATTTTGACCCACAGGCCCACAGCATGTGATTTGACATATCTTTCAACAGGGAAACCATCACCTCTTTTAGAAAGCATAGCATAAGTCAAATAGCCAAATGATGCCATGTCCCAGTGACACAGTATTTTGTAGGTTTCCAGCGGTACAGAAGTGTTAAACATACAGCAACACCAAGATGATCGCGACGGCTAGGCAATTTTGATTGTGTGGTGTGATTTATCTTCTCAGCCAATGTATGCATATACTGTATGGTCGACAGGTCAAATCTGTGGGTTCTAAGAACATGGTCAGCACAAATGGTAAGTGGTTGTAATCTATAGATTGGTCTGGTGAAAATGATGACCCCCCCCTATACTGCCTGGGCAGCAGGCTCTCTAAATATTTTGCTGTATGCCAGTGCAATATTGCTGGTGCCAGTACAGAAGATTCAGCGTTATGATTTGTGTACCTCTAAATGTTGACAATATTTAATATTCACAGTAATTTACTCACAGTTCTAAATGGGGGTGGGGGGTGGAAGGAGCTTTGATTCAGTCAGTTCCATCTTTTTAGCCCAAAATCTCCTAAACTTTTCTCGTTGAGTCAGGTAAATAGCAAACATAGCCTGGGATACCGCCGTATGGGATGACATCCTGACTGCTGCTCGACTGGTAAATCAGACAGCATTCTGGCATTTGATTAGCCATGGTTCAAAAAACACCCTAAGAAGCCGGAGAATCACATTCTCCCCCCAGGACTGGGTTGAACATTTTTAAACCCTCTACCGCAGGGTCTCACCCTGTTACCCTCACAGCCCTTGAAGACTCAGACTGTGATATTATCTCGACAGCTCTTTTGCATGGGCTCGTAAATGACTGTGGCTTGAACCTCTTTTTTGCCTTGGCTGGAATCTCCTGAGAAATGTACCCACACAAAACAGACAAAGCCATGGAGCCGGATAAAATCCTTGGGGTCCTTTTCAGGTCTGAACCGGCTGGTTGGGCCCCATTCTTAAATCGTGCAGCTAATGTTGTCATGGCCATTGCCCTTATCCCTGTCTCCTAAAAAGGGGCAGAGATAATAAACATTCATAAAAAAGAATGTAATTCAGATCCAGGAAACTACCGCCACATAAGTCTCATTGATGCCACCCCGGAAAACTTTTGCAAACAAATTCTTGATCGTCTCCTTGACTGGATGGAAAAAAACAACATCCGTTCCCAATTCCGGGCTGGAATTCATACCAAGATAAGTATGGTGGATCGTGTTTTTTTATGTTTGCTCTTCAAGTGGAAGCTAGGGTATTTTAGCAGAAGAAGCCTCTATGTGGCCTTTGATTTAAGATCAGCTTTTGACAAGGTTTCAAGAGAAAAGCTCTGGCCCACTCTGAGAGAACTGGGCCTTCCTTCTCCTCTATTGGATATCATAATTTGCCTACAGAAAGATATTTTTGCTCAGGTGACATGGGGACGAAATGGCAAGACAACTGAGAGGTTTAGAGTGGCGAAGGGAGTCAGGCTAGATTGTCTACTTGTCCCAACCCTATTTCTCCTCTTTATAAATGGGTGTTTGGTTTCTCTTATGAATTTGGCTAATGACTCATCTGTAGTGGGCATGTTAAAACCCCAGCTTTATTATTCTCTGACAACACCTTGTTGGTGTCTAAAACCCCAAAAGGGCTCGAAACTTTCCTAAATAGATTTAAGTTGTTTTGCTCTGAGCAGCGGTTAGCCATAAATGCTTCTAAAACCACGTCTACAGGATATTCATCCCCATAGGCAATTTAGATGGGTCATAAATTTAGATGATGTGCTCCTCAAGAGAGTTACAGACTTTGAGTACCCTTGTTGTCAAGTGGTAGATTTTGGGCAAGTCAGATCTCAAAGAGTACACTGATGCTAAACCATAGAGCGGCAGTATATTGAAATTCGCAAGTGTCACCTCTATACATTCGATATTGCCCCTTCTCAAAATAGGGAGAAGTCAAGCGGTGGCTGCTACAACATATGGCGCGAAAACAGGGGGCTACTGTAATGTTGACTCCCTTGAGGTTGCTGAAAGCAAATTTCGGAGAGCGGTATTAAAACTCCCCTAAAGCACTGCTTTGATTTTCAAACATGACCTGGACATTCACCCCATTACCTCCCAACCCCAGGCCACATTGAAACCAGTCCTGTATTGGATAAGGATCTGGAGCATTCCAGAGCTAAACCACTACAGGAATAGCTTGGGTGACATCCTGAAGAAACAAACATTGCAAGCTACACTCCCATGGCTCAAGTATATGCAAGAGACATTAGTGACCTTGGGCTTAGCTGATTTTTGGACTAACCCTGCTTCTATTTCTTGCAGCTCTTCCCGAATGGTCAAACCTCACTTTTGAGAATGCGAAGATAGAGAATTGATACATTCCTGAAACCAGTCTCCCCACACAGATAGATTCCTGGAGATGAAACCAGTAGCAGGATTCGAGCACTCAATTGAGCCCCCCTTTACAGAGGCTCTCTAAATTCGATTCAGACTGGGTGTCGTACCACTTGATAGTTTTACTGTCAAGTGGACGATCCCGGCAGATGGGAGTAACACCTGCCAAGCTTGTCTTAGTGCAGAGGAAACTGATGAGCACCTTTTATGTTACTGTCCAGTAACAATCCTCTGGTGTTCAGAAGATTGCTTAAGACCTGGTTGTATGAGCAAGTTCTTGTGTAACCTGCCTTTGATGTGACATCTGCCTGATTAGTGCCATGAAACCTCTGGGTGACCGTGCGCTTTATAAATTCCTACTAAGATAAGATAAGCATTTAACTGTCAGTGTAAGCGCTGGATTGTGCCCATCTGCAGGAATCTGGGCATTCGACAATGGAAGGTTGCACTAAGAATTTGTAGATCTGATTCATCATCTTATATAATATTGTCAATTGCAAAATACCTTGAATGTGTTTGGTCTATTCGATCCAAGCTTCTTTGCCGTGGGGCACTTTGATTGTGCTAATTTGTTAGAGGTTGTGCCTTTTTGGATGAGTTTTTCTCTGCCCATTTATTATGTCATTGCTCACTTTTAAGAATTTTAATCAGCAATTTGTATGTTGCAGTGCTGCTGAACTTGGTCAGTGTACTATTTTTATAGTGTCATTTTTTTTACCTATCTTTTTTTTGTGTGAGAATAAAAGTTTTGTTCACAATTACACTGTTTTGATTTACATAGTGACAATATCCGGGAGTACTGAGTGGGGTGCAATATTGTAAGTTCACTGTCTGCAAAATAGGAGTGTACTTTGTTCAAGCTTAACTCACTCTGGTATCTACCCATGACATGATCTTCCCATTCAGGCAGACTGTGACAGAGTCTGAATTCTGATCAATTGTACTATCTTTGTGTAATTGCATTTTAATAAAGTCAAAAGAAAGGGAAATACAAAGTCAGAGCAGAGGACAAATTAACTGCCCAGGCAGGGTAGCAACACCTTTTCTTCTAGGACAAGACTGTACTAACCTTTAGGGCGCCTACAACAAATTAGCATATTGGATTGTTTAGAATAACACCATACATCAATATCCCAAAACTCTCACTGCGTGGTTATTTGAAGCCACTGAAGCTCAGAGCACTCAAAGATGTTTAAGCATTAATGCACAGAAGCCTACCTGAGCAGGTCTCCTCATCCCAAAGCAAAAGTACAAGGATGTAGAACCTCTAAAAAAACAATGACCGACTAAAATAGCAGTCCCTGAAACTGCGTATTATTCTCCCCATAAAAGTAGAACAGAAGACCCCAAACTATAAGATCCAAAACGTTAAAAAGACAAAGTCAATTTCGAAATGGTGCCGTAAGCATTTTCAAAGCACCAAAGCAGAAATCACTTGTGTGTATTGCTGAAAGTTTTCAGTGCTTAAAAGTTTTTAAAACAAATACAACATAGCCACTTGAAATGGGGTGGAGCTTCCCATAAAGATTTTCAGTTATGATATTTTCAACTTTGGTCTGTTATGTTCATCTTGCAAGAAGAGATTACCTTTCATCAAGGACCATTGTCCATACCTTTAATAGGGTTACCATAAATATGTATGAGTGTTCTAGAATGGTAGCCAAGAGATGGTCAGTGAAGACATGATCACCCTGTCCTCGCAGATGTCTTGACGTAAATCAGACTGCCCTCAATTATGACCATGGCCTATCTTTTTAATGTTGTTATCTGAATGAACGCTAGGTACCTTAGGGTGAGTTCCATATACAAAAACTTAACCTCTTGTATAGTTGTACCATTACATAGTCCTAGAATTTTGTAATCTTTTTAAACATGTATTATTGTAAAAACTGAATGACTATTGTTGCTTTTAAGGCCACTGACCGAAAAAAGTGATTTAAACATGAAACGTTTTAAATGTTATTGTCCAAATCGAGTTAATTAGATGTGAATTGTGCATTAACTTTTTTGGCTCTGCTCTTGGTACAATTTAGGAAACATTAATTTCTTTTTGATAACCTTGAACTGTGTAAAGGGGCTAATAAGACAATCCGCATCTACCATCATTCTTTGGATTTGCTTGCCTGCTATTACACCGGCTAGCAATCTTGATTTCAGTTATAGGGCGTTCAATGAAAAATTCTTAGAATAAATTCAGGTGGTATACCTAAAGTATATACGTACTGCAGCATCTGGACTCACCATTCGTTCTCTCACAAATACCTCTACAATATTTTGGTTTTATCCTATATCTCACACCTGTGTACGGAACCTATGATTTTGTGCGTGTGGAAATTGATTCAGACATTTCTTGTCTCGTTTACTTCTCACTATCTTTCACGTCCTCTTCTGTTTGTAATTCACCTAAACAGTCTTTGCAGCATTGTAAAGAATTATGTATTCAAATACCTTCAAATTTCCCCACACTTTATTTAATCAATACTGTTGGAATTTGGGTTACTGGTTGAGGGGGGTAAAATCCTATTCAAGCAATAACACAATCCCTGTCAGTGTGTACCACATTCAAACCCCAAATTAACCTGTGCTTAACCCTGGTACAAAAGCAGTCAACCTTAACTTAGAGGCAATGTGTAAAATATGTATGCAGCACTTCAAACAGTAATAAAGTGAAAATAGAACACAAGAAAACTCCTACACGAATTTAGAGAAAAAGAGGAAAATGTAATACATTATTTGAGGTAAAACTGACACAAATCTAATCAGTAGAACCAGAGATATGCAATTCTAGGCATTTAAGTGGAAATAGTGCCCAAAAGGGCAAAATTCCAACTGTGGTTATCTGGTCACACTGGACCGGGACAAAGTCACAAGTTCATGCCGATCGTGATGAAGTGAGACCCGAAACCGGGAACAAGTTGGGCCTGCTGAACAAAGTACCATAAATCCTGGTTTGTGGAACACCACAAGATCCCAAGTCAGAGATATGTCATGCAGCTGCAGTTCTGAGGAAGCTACGGGGCTGTTATGCAATGACCTGTGACATCAGCAAGGATGCCGCCGATGAGGGGATTTCAATGCGAAAGCGTGAGTTGAGGATGCGTTGCGCAGAGGAAGCAGTGGATTGTGATGCAAGGTCCTGCATCGGGGATGCATTCTGTAGTGGCAGTTCCAATATGGCTGCAAGAAGATGCATTGTATTACATTGTTTCTGCTCACAGGACCATAGTTTGACTGGCAGAGCACCTTTAGGACCTCTTCCTAGGATCCAGGAATGGGGTGGTACCACTTGGGGGGGGTTAGAAATCACAGCAGAGAGAATTTGTAGGAGTAGGCAGAGGTCCCATGGACCACACTCCCTGCCCTTAAGCATACATTGTTGTATTTCTATCTAGGACCCTAATTCGATATTTCCGATTCATGCCCTTATGTGGTTATAACAAATAATATCCTTATAAAGGCATAAGAATCATATCCATATTTAGTAATAGCCCATGCAGTCCAAAGCACGGCAAGGCTACTCCCATAGACTCCTAGAATGGGCAGTGGCCCAAGCCCCTGCATTATACAAAAATCATGTAGGATGGGATGAGGACTCTCCTCCCCACAAAATCCAGTTAAAAAATCAACCCACTTCACAAAGGCAATACCCAGTTAAACAAGAAGCTAAAAAGCAAGTCAGGGAGATCTTAGATCAACTTGAATATCAAGGGGTGATTTAAACATCGACCCCACAAATGAACAATCCTTTGTTTCCTGTCTCCAATCCAGCCGATTCATATTACCTAGTTTTGGACTACAGACATTTAAACTCCTGCTGCAAAACTTTTGCAGTACAAAACTCACACAGTGCAGCACTAATAAACAACATCATGCGCAAAAAATATAAAACGACATTAGAAATCTCTAATGGATTCTTCTGTAAAACATTGCACCTGAAAGCAGGTATTTGACCGCTTTCTCAATAATGGGGTCGCAAAAACAATTTTGCCGACTCCCACAGGGATTCAAGAATAGCCCAGGAATATTCTCAGCAAGGGTAACAGAGTTACTACAAATATATGATGATGAGGCATTATCCTATGTCGATGACATCTATCTCTATAGTGGAGAAGTGTGGCTCAATGGTTAGAGCGGCAGACCCTGATGCAGAGGTCTAGCCTGGGACCAGGGTTCAATTCACTGCCTCGGCGGGTCTTGGGCTCAAAAATTCCACGGACCTGATAATTCTCGCCTCGGTGCCTATTCTAATCATAGAGTCCCACTCTGCAACTCTGGCCAATAGCTTGCTTAATCTCCACAACAGCCCCCACAACGCTAAGGATGCCTGGCCTTCACCATGGGAATTCCCAGGAGTGGACGCCTCACAGGAAAGGTAAGGACGGGTTCCACAGCGGTATTCGTACAAGCGCCTTGAGACCCTTGGGGGTGAGAAGTGCGCTATACAAGTATCAATTTACAATTTATCTTACAGACAATGACCTGGAGACTCACTTAAAAAGAGTGAACACCATAATACTTTGGTTCGCATCAGAGGGTTACAAATTCAACTTTAAAAAGTCAAGAATTGCCCATCTAACAGTCCTATTTTTAGGATATGAATTATCAAGTGAAGGCAAAAGCCTGGCAGACAACTTCCTAGAGAAGTGTGCAGTACTCCAAGCACCAAAGACGCTGCAAAATTTACAATCAATACTAGGCTTCCTGAATTTCGGTAGAACATACATTCTAAATTATGCAGAGAGGGTTAAACCTCTCTATGAATTAATAAAACCTCATTTCAAACCAATAAATTGGACTCAGAAACACACAGAAATTTTATGATCATTACAAACAGACATGTTAGGTAAATCAAAATTGCAAACTCGCGAAAACGTATGCAACCTTGTAATCCGAGTCATCCCAGGAAGATGCAGATTCACATACCTGACCTCTAATGAGGGAGAAACGGTACCTATAGCTTACAAATCACATTTGTACACTCAAGCTGAAATTAAATTCAGTTCTACAGAAAAAATTCTGACAGCGGTTCAAACTGCTGTAGCAAGAGAAAGAGCCCTAGCCCAAGGCAAGAGAATAACTGTTTATACAGCAGAATCAGCCCTTGAGGCATTAACAAGTCCACGCAATCTGAATGCAGTGGCATTAGATCCAAAATGGATACAATGGGAAAATTCTTTGACTGCAGAAGACGTGAAATACTATTTTGACCCGAAAATGAAAAAACTAGACGATCTAGAATACGCACAAGAATATCCTCTGCCAATCGAAATTCTGCCTCTCGAACAATATACCTGTGTGATCTATATAGATAGATTTGCACACCATTACGATGTAGAGAAAAAAATCCTACAATACAGCGTGCGCGATTGTTAAAGGTCGCTGGCGCTCTGGTAAATTCATACCGATGATTACCAAAACCGAATCACTCAGAAACTGTTCAGCTCAGCGAGCTGAAATAAGATCTTTAAAGATGGCGCTTTAAAATGCTGATCGCGAATTCCCCACACTGATAGTGTGCGATTCGCATTACTGCATCAAGTCATACAATAGTGACATACAGACATGGAGCAAAAACGGTTACAAAGATGACACAGGTGCCACAATAAAGCATAAAACGCTTTGGGAACAAGTAGTTCTTTTGCAGAAAGAACTACAAAGGACTCACATGATACATACACTGAGTCATCAACGTGATGGCGTTCACGTTGCAGGGAATTCATTGGCTAACAGAGCCACAGCGGCAGCGGTTCAACCGGCTTCCGTAGCCACAAAAAAACGTTCTAAAAAACACATAGATGGAGAAAGAATGCTGGCGGTAAAAGCGTTGTTAAAAGGCGATTATGCAGCATTACCTCTCAACTATCCACTCGTTAAACATACATAATTGATGTAAACTCCGTTCCTTTTACTCAAATCCCTGGAGTGGGGGATAGAGTAATTCCAAACACGAACCGGAGAGTTTTCTTGATTGAAGACGCATACATGGGATTGGGTCTAAGGCACCAAGAGATCTTGAAATCTCTAATAGAATTACAATCAGAATACTGGTGGCCGGGGATAAGCTTGCAAATTTACAAATTTGCAATGGATTGTCCAGACTGCAACAGAGATCGCAGTTGTGAATCGGACCAGACTATTGCCAGGACACCTTTATTAGAAAGCATCAGGCGATCTATACGCAGAAATCCAGCCGGAGGAATGTGTCCCCATACTTATTAAGACTAGACTCACTTGAAAATGTAGACCCCAGCGCTCGGCTGACGCCAGAACTGTTATAAAAGATTTGCGAGTCTTTATCGGCACATACGCAATTGGCATGCTACATTCTGACCAGGGGCCTGCGTTTAGCTCTCGAGCTTAGAAATAGGCCATGACCAGCATGGGCATTGCATTGCAGTACTCTTCTCCCTTCCATCCTGAGGGAAATGCTGTAGTGGAAAGAAAGAACCTTGACACAAAGCAATCTATAAAGGCGAGGGTATTAGGTTCAGGTGACGGGTGGGTCAAACATCTAATAAGTGTCCAACGTAGTCTTAATAACATACCAAGAAATTCTCTAGGAGGTATCAGTCCGTATGAACTTTTGTTTGGTACTAGAATGATTATCCAGGATTTGCATCATCAAACTTCAGTGGTAGAAGAAAAAACTTTTGATATCAAAGATCGTTTGGCTGTTTTACAGGACTTGAATGAAACAAAAAAGAGTCTAAGTAACATAAAGTTTAAACCAACAACCACTGAAGAACCACCTGTCCCAGCAAGACCTGTCTGGATTCCAAAGATTGGGGATCTGGTCAGAGAAAAAATCGCGGTGAAGAAGTACCTGTCTTCTGTCAGCGGAACAAGATCAGTACTACTACCGCCACTTGCTGGTAAAAAGGAAAACAGAATTGTTTCCATCGAGCTGGTGAAACCACAAACATGTGGCCGATAATAAATAGCAGGCCCAGTGGACTCCCAAGAAATAGCAGAAGACCAAACTTTGCTACAATCCAAGAGGTTCAAACTGAGAGACTAATCACATTTGATAAACCTGCAGTAAATAAAAAAGGACTATGCAACAAAGCCATGGAACTTGTGCCTCTTGAACCCCAAATTACAACAGTTCATGAAGATACACCAATCTACAACGATGTAGCCTCGGACTATACAAATGTAACAAAAGAAAATGCAAAGATCAATGGAAATCCGGAAGCAATCCCACCAATTGACAGAACTGCATCTGGCTACTTTATCAACTTTGATGACTTTTCCGATGATCCAAGTGAACATGGAGACAAGCCAGCAACAACAACTTTCAAAGAAAAAATAACCGAGCTTTTTCACCAACTAAAAGAAACATATCTGATTTCACCATGGATTGAATTTTGGACTGTGTTAGGTGTACTTTTCCTCCTGCTTTGGCTCATCATGGTTTTATGCTTGGGTAAATTCATTGATGGAAAATATAGAACAATGGACACAGCAAGTCAGAACATCAACTTGGTCCTAAAGTCACACAGATCCTCTCACATCGAGAAAAGAGAACTATCATCAGTGAATATCACAGCTAATCCAATACCTGGTGGTATAGCATGGACAGAACTGACTATGAAATCTATGGCCCGATTGAACTCTTGAAGTATCCACACCAGTTTAAGGTTTCCTTAAGTGATTTTGTGATACCAAGTTCTTTCTCTGATGATTGGGATTTTGAAAATATTAATAATATGATGTCAGATTTAGTAATGCCAGCTAAATTCACAGAACATGATTATTTGCAGGGTTCATAAAATTATGAAGAATTATACTGTTACAATCACTATGGTCATCACTATTTGCATACATCTGCTCAACCTGGAAATGTTTTTATTTATAATCAATGGGAACATTGTCCAACTCCACAAAAAGGAAGTTCAAAGACATTTTATGAGAAATTTCCATACTTCTCAGGGTTTAACAACAGTGATCCAGAAACGTTTTATTTTATGACAAAATGTCAACATTTGTTTTTCAATTTTGGAGAAACAACATCGAAACAAAAACCATCTGGGGAACAAAAGACTGGCAGGTACAAGGTCTAGAATCATTATTTAGAGCCTGCATGATCCCAGAACAAATAATATTCCTGAATGATACCATTCAACAAACTACTTGTCTTGGTTTAGCTAAGATAAAAGACTTAAATAAACTGTCTATTCCGAAGCCCATTACTGATAGCAATAGTACTATGGATGTGGAAATAGACGTATCCCATATTTTTCACCAAAACAGAACAAATTCTGATTGGAAAAAATGGTTGATCTGGCCCACAGACACAAATAACTGTCAAGATAGATTCCTGAACAAAACACAGGGGTTCAAACTGACCAGGCCAGACCCAAGATATTCCCAGAGACAACATCCAGGGACAGTTACAACATAGAGTGTAGGGAAATTATGCCTTGAGTGGCTACAGAAATCCACACTGGCTGAAATTAAGCAACACTTGACTTTACTTAAAGAAGGTGCTGACTTGCGAGATTTCATAATGGGACCTCGCAAACAGCGTCAAAAACGTTTCATAGTGGCCGGTATATACGCTGCATACAACGAAGCTTGGAAAGTAATGCAAAATGAAACAGCAGAAAAAATATGAGAAATTGATCGTATAAATTTGGAAAAATCACTTTCTGTAGTGGACAATGGGTTAACGACTCTGTCCTCCAGAATATATTCACTGGACAGTATTGTATCATCTGCCTTTGATATAATAGAGCAAGACTTGCTAATGTTACAACATGGTCCGTCCCAATTGCGTTCTATTGTACAGCTAGGCTGGACATTGCAAAACCTACATTCAGGCTACGTGCCATGGCGTCTAATCAACATAACGTCATTATTTTCTATCTTTAACCTTACTGATAAACAAATCCGTTTGGCACAAAAAGGAGCAGACTATACGATTCTGAGCATTGAAAAACTTGAGAGATTACCATTGACAATGTCAGAGAGACCTGTCACTTGAATGGATAATACACGGAACAATTACAATTTTGATAACAACTTTCCAGTTTAAATATTGCCAAGAATATATACCAGCAGGCCTGTATGAAAGGTTGGGTAAAGGATACATCAAATCAACCTGGGATTTACCTTGCACACACAAATGTTATAGTGAAGGGAAAAAGGAGGTATTCCTTAGTGGTAATAATTGTAAAAAATCACTAAGCGGTACACTTCTGTGTCAAGGTATTAACTTGCATGGAGCCTGCAAAGGGTCTTCAAATAACCCTTCATGTCACCTGCAAGGCACTCCTGCAACACAGATAGAGCCATTTTTCAGACAGCTATCCAACGGCAGCTACGTTCTAATAAATGACCACAGCTGTTGTGGAATGGTGCCAGGAGAATGCTATCTCGTAACTGTTACTTCCAGGGTCGTTTGCTGTATGCAAGTATTGTATCCAAACAGCAATCCAGACATGGAGGCGGCAATATGGCCTTATGTGAATATCTCTTCTATTCGAATTGATACTTTAAGCAGAATGAAGTCTATTCTTTTACAGACTACTGTGCCTTTGACCTCATCCAAAGAAACGTATGATCTGCAAGTTGCAAGGACAGCTGCAGAGATACATACCCTTTTATCGATAAATTGCCCCGTGCATTTCGTAGAAATGTTGAGTCAAATTTTAAAACATGTCTGAAACCAGTGGCATCGCACATACTTTAAGACAATTTTTTTGGGGCTGTTAACACCATTTGAAACAGTTCTGGGCATCTTCCCGAATTTTGTCCATTCTGTCTTTGGCGGCCTACCTTTAAGTTTGGGACTCGTAGCAGGAATTTTATTTTTGTTCCTTCTGCTCCGATATGGCAAGCCAAGCCACAGACAAGACTCCAGCAACGATGGAAGAAACAATCCTAGCAATATGATATCGAGACCGTATCACTAAGGTCCTCGGATTAGCCTGGCTAAGAGATCTGAGTACAACTTGGTTTCTTTCATTTAGACCAATCTGGCAGGATTGCACTCTTACCTGTACATCGATGTCTGCTATGTGGAGAAGAATGCGTGTTGGACGTCTGTCTTACACTACCATCAGCAGTACCAATGGATATCGATACTTTGCTTTGTCCAGTAACGACTCATGCAACGTGTTGTCCCCAGCGGCTACCTATTCTGATGACGGCATTCGTTGAGACTTCACCATTATGAGTAGGTGGTGGTGAAGTACGAGAGGAAAGCAGCACCAAACAGGTAAAACCTTCTGTGAGCATTGCTGATCCAAACATCGATGATAGCAATCACGCTCACAACTGCACAGTTACAGCATTTTCAAACTTGGTCGAACTTTCACCTGATGTTGTAGACCAATTTTTTGCAAGCCTGTCTGATATGATGTTCTCCCCTGAACAACGAGAATAATTATAAAGAGAAGAGAAAAAAACGACAAGCACACAGCGTTCCCTGAACTCTGAATTCGGCCTTCAGTTCTGTTAAACAAAGCAACTGAAAACATTTGGAACTATTTCTTCCCCTGAAAGCAAAATTATTTTTCTTTCACATCAAAAATATTTACAATTTTTTCCGGCACATGGTACTCTGCTTAAAGTAGAACTATTCTAAGAGAACAGAGCTTCTATTTTTAGAGACATTAGAGACAATATTTACCTCAGCCTCTAGCACATGTACCTTATCGTATAAATATGTGATGAAATGGTCTCGACCTTCTTTTTTGCATACAGAGCCATTTCATGTGTAATTTTCGCAAATTCATTCAGCTGATATATATATATGCATTTAACTGAATGATAACCCTGCTTGAAAAAACGTACAGTACCAATACTCATTTCCGTGTATAAACCATGCACCATTTCAAAAGCAATTTATGTATTTTGGGGTGGTTGGAAAAAACACATGCATCGTATGTTTAATATTGCTTATTTTTTAGTAATGATCGACATTAATACGTGGAGTGGGTGTTGTATTTCTATCTAGGACCCTAATTCGATATTCCCGATTCATTGCCTTATGTGGTTATAACAAATAATATCCTTATCAAGGCATAAGAATCATATCCATATTTAGTAATAGCCCATGCAGTCCAAAACACGGCAAGGCTACTCCCATAGGCTCCTAGAAAGCACAACACATACTTTAAACAATCCAAGCCTCCAGCAGCCCGGGAATTCCCCCTGCTTTTGTTTTGATTTGCACAAGAACTCCTGGAGTCCGGAAAGAACTGTTAGTTCTTAGTGACGTCTTATGTCCAACCTTACGTCAAACCCGGCACCTTTCAGGTATAAATATAACAACGTTGCCTTATGCAAACACATGGTGGTGGAAGCAGAGCGACGTTCTACTTGCCCGGGAGGCCAGCTGTTGCTAGAGCCGAAGGAAAACGCCCCTCCCTTTGACGCACTGAGAGAGACGCTGTATTTTTCTCCAGCCGAGAAAATCCAGCTCCGGTGTTCCCAAGTCACCCTCGCGGGTTGCTGGGAGATCGAGTCCTGAGAAGCGAGATACAAGACCTCCTTCATTCTATAACCAAGGTACGGAGCTGATTAAAACCTTAGAGAGAATTCTTGAGTCCGATTCTTGGCAAAAACCTAACTTAACTTAAAACTGCAACTTACTTACTCCTTCCCACGTATTAGGCTTAGGTCAGGTACACCGGGGTAGACGTATATTAGAAGCACCAGTTGAGTTTGTTAGTCAATGTTTTTATGTATGTATATATTTTATCCATTTTAAAGTATCATATGGCTAAGAAACCATATCAATGCTTTTACAGTATTATACTACTTATAATACTACTTTTACTGTACGCACTTTACTTTATAATAAGTATTGCAATTGTGGCAATTCATTTCTCTTGCATGAGAAAGAAGACTGCTCAATAAAATAACACCTTTTATTGAAAACGCCAGTCTCTCTATTTCTCTGCACTCTGGTGAAATTAAGCATGCACGATTGACTGAGTGAAATAGTTGTCTATTGTTTTCACACGACTCTAGAGATATAGTCTTTATTCTGAGGGAGCAAAGTTGTCATGTTTATGCGGTTGTCAGAAACTAATCCCTTCTTGTCTAAATCAGGACGGTTAACCCTTTCCTGAACATTCAAGAAAGTTTCTAGTGACCTCTGAGCTAGCTGGCAAAAGCTAATTAAGTCTAACATAGTCAGTAGAGACCTAGATGACCTCAGTACTACGTCCACACTGCTGTTTATGTTATTCCAATGCGCAGAGCCTATTGGGAATATAGGAACTACACTACAACATCATAAAATGCCATCTCCTAAAAATGTTTTCGTCCACATTCACAAAGTGGAAGGTGAAGAACCACTAAAAGGACTACGAGCTTACTTTACAATATATGGCGACGAGCGGCATTTCGTAGCGGCATGGACATAATATTACTGAATTTATTGAATTTTTTTTTTTCCTTCATCATTTGGAAATTGCGTTTGGAAATTGCTATCCCTGGAATTGGATTTAAGTATTACTGATACGTTTGAACCTCTTGTTGGAGCTTCTGAGCGGTAAAGTCTTCATTTTTGTGGCGTTTACCTTTGGCAACGTTCGCCGTTGTGTGGTGCATCTTTTGACTTGTCTTCTGCACGGGTGGAATCCTGCGCGAGTGCCTGGTGCTCGAATGCTCCGCGCGAGTGGATTGCAGCTCAATTAAAAACATTCGTCTGGCTTCCCGTAGTTGATCACGCTGCAGCGTCAGAACGCATCACGTCACAACGTGGCGGCCATTTTGAATTTGTTTGCAGTATCCTAGCAACATGTACCTCGTATGCCGAGTGCCGATTTCGATGCTAGTACTGTCAACTGTGTGTTAATTTCAATATCAGCGGTATCAACTGAATGCCAATTTCAACGCCAGTGGTGTCAATGCTCAGAGCTCACGTAAATTCTTGAAATATACATTCAATTTATTTTTTTGTTTGATAAACGACAGGATTTAACTACAAACTTTGGTGAACATTTTGCCGAAAAGGGATGACAATCAATATTACATTTGACTTTGGTGAACTTTTTGTGCAAGAATTATAAGGAAAACATTTTTTTTCTTCTGGTCGTGATTTTTTTTTCTTGACTGTATTTTTCTTTACTGTTTAATCCAAATGTCTTCAATTCATCCACCACCGTTTTTTTTGGCAGAGTCCGGTGAACCTCCTATTGCATGGGATTTATGGCTCGACATGTTTGAAGCTTATGTTGAGGTTTTAGCTGAAGAGGAATCTTCTCAAGAAAGAAAAGTGTCTCTGCTTAAACATAGACTTGGTGCAGTAGGGTTAAGGGAGTTCAAAAACTTACCTAAAATTGAAAATGCTGGTGACATGGGTGTGTATCAGTGTGCTGTTAAACAAATGCAGGAGAGGTTTGGGAGGAAGATTAACGTTGTTATGGAAAGGTTTAAGTTTTATTCGAGAGCTCAAAAAGTAGATGAGTCAATTGACCAGTATGTTTCAGCCTTGAGGGGTTTAGCTGTTACGTGTGAGTTTGAGAGTATGACTTATGACCAGGTGTTACGTGATCAGATTCTCATGAAAACTAAATCAAAGAAAATTCAGGAAAAGTTATGGTCATCTGGGAGTACTTCATTAAAAAATGCTATTTAAGTAGCTAGGGGTATAGAGATTTCGGACCAATGTATTCGCGAGGTGAGGAATGAGAAAAATGATTCTGAATCTGGTTCAGTTAATGTGATAAATAAGGGCGGCAAATCTAAATTCAAGAATGATAATAAGTCAACTAATTATCCTTCTTTTTCTAATAAGAATACCAATGAGAAAAGTTACGAGAAAAGTAATGAACTAAAGAAGTTTGCGTGTTATAGATGTGGATCTTCTAGCCATCTGGCAAACTATAAGTGGTGCCCTGCTCTTGATAAAATATGCACTAGTTGTAAAAAAAAGGGTCATTTCACTAGAGTGTGTCGTAACTTTAAAGCTAAGGTAAATTTTCTGCGAGATGATGAGCAAGATGATATTAATTGTGTCCAATTGGGTGATCAAGACAATCCTACATGATGATTCAGTTAAAGGGATGAGTAAGGTTAAAAAGCTACCATCGTGTTTTGTCAACATTGATGGTCGAGAGGTAAATGTTATGGTGGACTCTTGTGCGTGGTACACCATTATGGGCATGGATTTGTTTAAATCTCTTTGGCCCAACAGGTCATTATTAGGACCTGATGTACACCCCGGAAGTTATACTGGTCACAAAATACCTCTAGAAGGTTTTATATTAGCCAAAATAAGTTTTGGACAAAATTCATGCCAAGGCAAAATTTATGTGGCTAACAAAGGTACAACTATTTTGGGATGGCCACACATATTTGACTTAGGCATGAAGATTGATCCTAGTTTGAATTGCCCAGTTTATGCTATCCAGAATGATTGTTTTGAGAGGAGTAGTTATTCTAATCTTCAGGAAAAATTTCCTGATGTATTCTCTAACGGTATTGGAAAAATGATTGGATTCAAGCATAGAATCATCTTAAGAGAAGGTGCATGTCCTGTTCGGCAAAAACGTAGGAACGTACCTATTAGCTATAGAGAGAAATTGGGTGAAATACTTAAGAAATTGTGCAAGGATGGAATTGTAGAACCAGTTGAGAGTTCAGATAGGGTTTCGCCAGTCGTGATTTCCCTTAAATCTAATGGCGATTTGCGTTTGTGTGTCGACCTAAGATGTTTAAATGAAGCTATTTGGGTGGATACATTTCCTCTTCCTAATTTGCAAGAGCTTACATCTTCCGTTGGTGGATCTTCTTGGTTTTCCAAGATAGATCTGACAAGTGCATATCACCAAATTGTTTTGGAGGATGATTCTAAACATTGTACTGCCTTCATTACCACAGAGGGAATGTTTAGATATAAACGCATGCCATTTGGCCTTGCAAGTGCATCCGCGGTTTTTCAAAGGGAAATGTGCAGGGTCCTACAGGGTATAAAAAATGCTAAAGTATTTCAGGACGACATCTTAATATATGGGAAGGACAAGGAGTGTCATGATGAAAGTTTATATGCTGTTCTAGATGCATTAAGAAATAGCGGACTAACTATCAAAAATGAAAAATGTGTGTTTGGGAAATGTGAAGTAGAATATTTGGGACATGTCATATCCAAAGATGGTATCCGACCAAAAGTCAGTCATGTTGATGCTATTTTGGCTGTTCCTGAACCTACAAATAGAGAACAATTGATGTCATTTTTGGGATTAACAGAATTTTATTCACGTTTCATTGAAAATTATGCCTCGAAAGTTGAACCATTAAGATCATTGTTGAAGAGAGGTGTAATGTTTACATGGGGTGACCAACAAAAAGTATGTTTTGAGAAGGTGAAGGAGATAGTAACAACACCATGTTTGAAACCTTTCCTGCCAACTGCTGAATGTATTTTGTCTGTGGATGCGTCTGGGTATGGAATTGGTGCTGTGTTTTCCCAACGTATAAAATCTGAGAAATGGGTAGTAGCGTATGCTTCACGCACATTAACTAAATCGGAACGGAACTATTCCGTAATAGAAAAAGAGTTGTTGGCTGCTTCATCGGCTGCTGAGAGATTCAGGATGTATGTGTGGGGGAGGAAGTTCAAAATTTGCACTGATCATAAGCCATTAGTGAATATTTTAAGACCAGAAGGTGGGAAGAATCTGACTCCAAGGTTGGCTCGCTTAGCCTCAAAATTGCAAATGTTCAGTTTTGATATTGAGTACATTCCGGGTAAGGATAACGTAGTTGCGGATGGTCTATCAAGGTTACCTAATGTGGATTTGACAGAAGTTGGAACTAATACTGATTGTGAGATAGCCTTTACCACTAAGGATGTGTTTCTGATAGGTGATAAGGATGTTGATAGTAGTGCATCTGAGGCATCTTGGATGAGTGAAATGGATAAGGATGTGGTTTTGCAAGAGGTTAAACGATTCATAGTTGATGGTTGGCCAAGAGAATCCAACTTACGTGGTGAATGTGCTGCGTTTTCAAAGATTAAAGAAGAACTTTGCGTTGTTAATGATATTGTCTTAAGAGGTGACAGAATTGTGCCTCCAGTTGGCTTAAGGAAGAATATTGTTGACAAGAGTCACTTGGGACATGGTGGCATGTCTAGCACAAAAAGGAGGATTAAGGAATGGTTTTGGTGGCCAGGTGTTGATTCCATGGTGGATCGATTAGTGAGGGATTGCAAGGTTTGTGGTGCTAGTGATAAAGTGGCGAAGCCATTAAGTGTACCGTTAACTTTGGTGGAGTTACCGGAGTATCCATGGCAGAAGGTGGCTATTGATTTTATGGGACCATTTTCAGCTTTATCATCCAAGGATTGTTATGCCATTGTATTGGTTGATTACTATTCGAAGTGGCCTGAAGTAAGAATGGTTAGTGGGATGACTACGGATGTAGTCATTGAATTTTTAGAGGATGTATTTTCAAGGGAAGGGGTACCAGAAATCCTAGTCTCGGATAATGGTCCTCAATTTGTGTCACAAAAGATGGAAGAATTCCTAGTGGTAATGGGCATCAAGCACATTAAATCGTCACTATATCATCCAGAAGGTAACGGTCAAGTTGAGCGCTTCAACAGAGTGGTTAAGGAGGTGATTGAATTGGCATTGAGCACAGGTTTACCTTGGAGGAAAGCTTTACAAGAGAGATTGACTGCATATCGTGTTACCCCGCATTCTGCTACAGGGAAAACACCCTTTGAAGTTTTGAGAGGTAAGAAACCTTTTACTGGTTTGGTTCCTTGGTGGTTGAGGAAAAGGAATGCTAAAATGCAGTGCAGTGGGAAGGACATTGATAAGGAGATCAGATCTGAGGTTAAAAAGTATCAAGACCGTAATCGGCAGTATCATGGAGGTAATTGTGGTTGGCCTTTAGTTAAGATAGGTCAGATGGTTAGAGTGAAGAATCCTAGGAAAGTGTTGAAGGGTGAAAGTACATGGTCTAAACCCTTGAGGATAATGAGAGTGTTTGGTAGTGCTGTTGAACTGGAGGATGGTAGAAAGTGGAATTTTTGGCAATTGAGCCTTTGCAATGAGAGGAATGGTGTGGTAGGGTCACGATCTGATGGTGTTGATGATGGGACGTGTAGTGGTTACATGTTAGGTGATGATTTTGGACTAGTAAAGGAGCTGGCGTCAACTGGCAGTACGGGTGAGCTGGCGTCAACTGGTAGTACGGGTGGTTATAGTACTAGTTGTAATACGGGTAGTGGTGTTTAAGCATGGGCGAATTTTGCGAATCTCGTGTTCGCGAATTTTGCAGATTTGCGAACTCGCATTCCGCAAAATCCGCGAATTCTCGCGAATTTGCGGATTTTTTTTTTTGTGTTCGCGCGGGTTTCTGCCAGTTCGCGAGGGTTTTGTACAGTTTCGCAAATGCGAACTTACCTGTCGGGTCGCAAGTTTTGCGAACTTGTTGTTTCTACGTGTCCAGCCTGTTTGGGACACTCTTCTTCATCACTGCCACCCTCTGTCACCACTGCCACTCTCTGACTACTCATGCCACCCTCTGGCCCACCCATGCCACCCTCTGTTTCATCACAGCACCCTCTGGCTGTCCAGTGTACATTATTGTGGCAAAGCACACCTTCCCTGCCTCAAGTGACCTGAATTAATTTGGGGCTGATTAATGTGTCACAGAATATTTTTTTAGCTGGCACCTGCTTCCTTAGTGCTTCCTGATTAGTGATCCTTTGCACTTGCTAAGTGCTTTTTTATTGTTGCAAAATTAGTTACTAGTTACAAGACCTGCCCTGCCCCAACTGACAATAATGAATTAGGGGCTGATTAATGTGTCACTGGATTTGAACTTCCAGCCTGGCTCCTGCTTGTCTCCCTTAGCTGTAATTCAGGACCTTTGTGGCATATGTGTCACTATTCTGAGGGTCAGAGCAGGGTCACATAATAGTTGCAAGTGGGCAACTGAACTCTGGAGGGGCCCCTCAGGAAGCACTACAGGAAATGGCTACTAATGATGAGCTTGAACTTTTGAACCTGGTAAGTAGTTTCAGTTTTGCTAAGATCGTATTTCTGCAATTTAGCGCTTATTCGCGGGGCGCGAAGTTGAACTGGGAAGCCGCGAACTCACGCGAACAATGCGAGCAAGCCATAAAATCCGCTGCTCGTGGATTTTGCGGGAAATTCGCGAATCTCGCGGATTGCGAATTTACCGGAAATCCGCAAAATCCGCGAGCGGAACGGATTTTCCGCCCATACTTAGTGGTGTTAGAGATATTGGGTCATCTTGTACCAATATTGGTGTTGGAGGTGAGACTCTTCGCCGTGGTGATAGAACAAGGAAGATGCCTGTCCGGTTCTCTGATTTCAAATTAGGATGATTCTTTTAGTGGTGACTTAAGCTTTTTGAGGAGGAGGGTGTGTGGTATTGGTTATATATGTAGTGTTGTGCGCGTGTTGTCTCGTGTGTGTGTTGGCGCGTGTATGTGTGTGCACGTGTGGAATGTGTGGAATGTATGTTGGGGAGAATGTAGTGAGTGGTGAGTCAGTTACTGAAGGGAGAAGGCGGAGGATGCTGTTATGTTCGTGCCGCTGTACTATCCTTACTTTCTTGGAATAAAGAAGAAATGAAGAACCACTAAAAGGACTACGAGCTTACTTTACAATAGAAGGGATCCTTTCAGGACTCCCTTCCCATTTGTGAATAGGATACCACCCGCTTTGACGAGGTGGTAAAATATTAATGTTTTGTGACTGTATTTTGGTTGCTAAACAGTAATACATACCTTAAGGAATCGGAATTCGGATGGAACTCCCTTAACAAACCTCTTCCAAATACCAATTCCTTATGGTTTCCTAAACTCAATTTAAGATTCAGAAAAGCTTTTGTTAATTGTTAATTGGGTTTAGTACATTTCAAAAAGTGTTTTAGCAGTTCCACACCCTCAGATGGATACATTCTGAGGGTTTGTGGCTATTAAAATACTTTGTACATGAGGCCCTAAGTTGTTACAAGACAATGATAAAAAAAGAAAACAGTCTAACAACTCTTATTAGAAAAAAAATCTTCTAGCCCCTTTATTTTAACTACTGATGTATTTTATTTACATATTTGTACAATGACGTAGACAAATGACTTTTCTTCAAGCTCTATAATGGTGGAGTGGACTGTTGCCGATTTAAATTAGTTACACTGGCAATAGTTTTTTTACAGTTACGAACCGGTCACGTAACAGTTTCAAGTCAGGGCAGGGAACGGATGAAAATATACGAAGGGGTAAGATTTCATTTACATATTAGTCACTTAAGCATACTGAGTTGGAGTCATTCAAGAACCATGAGTGGAGTCGCCACGTTGTTTGTAATTCACAGAAATCCCTTCCAGGAAGCCCCAGAGCAGAAAGTGAGTAGACGGATGCTCAGACTCAGAATAGGTTGTGCACTTGGGGGTTGTTTATGAAGGTATGAGGGTATTGGGAGCACTGACTGAGGGCACTGATACATGGGAAGAGACGAGGTTTTAAGTTTTGATAATGACACAGGAGTGAAGGGTTCCTTCGGTACACAAGCTATTTCACTTTTGTATCTGTCCCTCACTAATTTCACTTTTCATTTCATTTTACCATTATCATTTACTTTTCTTTTGAACTATGGGGACAATGCAGAGTTGTCAATACGATAGACCAAAACTTTGTTTGAAATGTGAAATGTGCATTATTTTCATTTTCATTTTTAGTGCCCGCTCTTGGAATGAAGGAAAATTAAAGAAGAAGCGAAAAAGAATAATTTGTATATAGTTTATAACCCCTGAGGAAGGGTTCTATGTAACCCGAAATGCATTGGGTATCTTAGGAAAAATAGTTTGTTTATTAATTTCATTTTTTCATTCTATCATGGTACAAAACAGTAATTGAAACGGATGATTTGGATATGATGTTTTGGAATATCTTGTGAATCATGTATTGAGTTAAATAGAAAAACACACATGATAACAAACAACTGTATTTGTTTTGATTACTGTATGTTTTCCATTGCACACTGAATGAGTATCATTTGATAATGGAATTGAAGCCTTAGGGACATAGGTTGAGCACCCTGCAGACCTAGATGCTTCTAGGTCTGGACAGTGCAGCATATTCCAACAATCAGCCATATAACTCCATCCGTCCCGCTGTTCAGTCGGTAACGCTGGAATGCCTGAGGGTAGCTACGCGCTTTACAAATGCTGGATAATAATAATAATAATAATAATAACATGCCCCTTCAAAACTGCAAATCAGTATCCTTTCACAATCCCATTAGGAGGGAGTAAAAGTTTAATGACATTTAAAATGGTCTTAGAACATAGTAACAACTTATTTTAGCTGCAAATGCACCTAATTTGTGAATTGTAGAGTTTGCCGCTGCAAAATAGGGTAGTACAAAAGGGGTCTGATGTACAAAACTTTTTTAACAGTCGTAAACCCTCCAGTTCGAAAAGAGAACTTTGCGACCGTGAAGTGAAGTATGCAATGCTATTCACGGCGAAACTAAGAGGGGAATCAGAAGGGAAAGCGTGGTTTTTTGAGTCACCGGAGGAAGCATGGGACTGGATGGACGGTTGGAGCAAGGTTGGGAGCTAGAGAAGAAGATTCCATGCTGGCAGATCAGGCCAGCATGGAAACAGCTGTACGGAACGCATGAGATGGACCCGGCTGACAGAGGAGACCCAGTTCAGGAACAGGAATAAGATAATCATTGCGGGAGTCGGACGAAGCTGGAACCCTGCCGGCAGAGCAACTATGGTGGGTTCCAGATATGACCTTGTGCAGGATGCTGATGGTGGGCGCTGGTGATTTGGCACAATAACGCAGACTTCATTGGTAAGATCCACCCAAGACTTACGTGATCACATATTGTGGATGGCAAAAACTCATTAATTGTGATATGTGGCTGTGGGGGTAGGGACTGACCGACCCCGTGTATTTTCAGTATTTTTGGGAGGGAGAGAAGCACTCTGCCATGTTTGTGAGTGGGTAGTTTTACATCCACGGGCAGGGGGGCAGGGAGGGGGAAGGAGGTGGGGAGGAGGGAGGGGTGTTTTTGTGACAAGTTGAAATGTGAATGTAATATTTTGCCTTGTGACGATCTTCATGTTGGTTTTGAAAGTGACAGACACACGCATAGAAGGGTTGCTCTCGTCCACGTGGTGTGCCATGACGTAGTTACCTTATTTTTGACCTATCATGTCGTAGATATTGTTATGCTGTGGGACGGGGGTTGCCAGGGAATTAGTGCTCTCTGTCCTGTCTTGGAATGTTAATGGAATGGGTGATAAAATAAAGAGGGGTATTGTCCAACAGTACCTGAAGAGGCATTCCCCAGATCCTGTGCTGTTACAAGAGACCCACCTGGTGGGAAACAAAAGTAAAGCCCTCAATAGATGGGATATTAGCTTCTAGTCCATGCTGAATATACCACGGGTTCCAGAGGTATGTGTATCCTGGTTAAGATGGGCACGCCCCTTATGGTCTACAAGACATGGGCGGATCCGGGGGGTCTATTTGCCGTGGCCGAAGCCCAATGGAAGAGTAGAGCTCTTAATATTGTTTCTGTGTACCTGCCACCGGCCTTGGGTAGGGTGGCCTTGGCGGATCTTGGTAAAGTGTTGACCGGACTCCCCGATGGTAGCTTGATAATGGAGGGGGGACTATAATATGACTATGGATGGTACGATAGACAGACACCCACAGAGACAAGGAGTCAGACCAAATGACCTCATGGCAGAGTTCACCACGGCACTGAGACTTTCAGATGTGGGGCGGGAACTACAAGCAGCAGATTCCCAATATACATACTTCTCTAGTGTACACAGCAGTCTTTCCCGCATTGACTACTTTCTAACATACACGGCCTTAATAGGTAGTTTTAGACGCCCCCAGACACTACCCAGGGGTATATCGTACCATTCCCATGTTGGGATTGAGTTCACTCATGGGGAGCAGCAAACATGTACAACCATAGTTATTAACCCATTGCTGTTGAAAATACCTGACATTAAAGAAGAACTACGTGCCCAAACCGGGAATTATTTGACAGACAATCTAGGATCAGTAAACTTGGCACAAACTATATGGGAGGCATATAAGGTGGTACTGAAGGGGCATGCCCTGTCACTAAAAACGAGATATATAGCAAAGAGGGGACAAATATTGGTTTCAGCTGGAGGAGGAGCTCCGGGGGCTAGAGGCAGAACACGCAAACAATCCCTCGAACGATACGCAGCAAAGACTGACCCTGAAACAGGATGAATACAGATTCAAGACACGGGAACACATGATGGCCACACATCAAGCCACCCAACATAGGTTATACGTACTGGGTGATAGGGCTGGCATGGTTGGAAAGGAGGGAGCAGGGTACTAGATGGGTGCCTCGACTGACACTGCCTCGTGAGGAGGTCCTTCATCATCCTAAAGATATAGCGGAGGCATTTGCAGATCACCTCGAAAGAGTGTATTTTCCTTCCACTACATATACAGTGGAGGACTCACACCAGCTTCTGGTAGATAGCGACATGCCAGTTCTCTTGGAACTAGATGAAGAAGCGCTAGATTCTGACCTCACTAATGATGAAGTTCTGAAAGCTATTGGCCAAATTAAGTCTGGGAAAGCGATGGGACCAAATCGCACCCCCATTGAGTTCATCAAGGCCATGGCCTCTCAGGTTGTCCCGCACTTATGGGCTATGTATGAGGAAAGCTATGAGAGGGGACATTTACAAGTAGATCAACGTATAGCAAGTATTGTTGTTATCCACAAGACCGGGAAACCTGTAGATGACTGTAGTTCATTCAGGCCTATCTCGTTGATTAACGTGGAGGCAAAGATCTTGGTGAAGGTTCTTGCCATACGACTTGGAACGGTGATTTCCCCCCTAGTGCACCCAGATCAGTCTGGCATAATTTATGCCAGGAAGGAATACGGCTCTTAACATTCGCCAACTGCATAATGTGATGGCGCTCAAGGACTTCTTGATGGAAGATGCAGTCATATTGACCCTGGATGCCTCTATGGCCTTCAATTCCATAGAATGGCCGTTTTTATTTGAAGTTCTGGCTAGGCTCGGCCTGGGCCCTAAATTTATAGGTTGGGTGAAACTGTTGTACACCAACATACAGGGGCAGGTGAGGGTCAATAACTATATATCTTGGGCATTTATACTGAGAAGGGACACCAGACAGGGGTGTCCATTGTCCCCACTGCTGTTCTCCCTTATGCTGGAACCCCTGGCGGCCTGGATCCATAGAGATGTGATGATGAGGGTTTGCGATGGACAATGGAAAGTGAGGATAGAATATCCTTGTATGCCGACGACGTACTGCTGTATCTTTCCTCCCCGTACAAGTCCATAAACACTGTTTTAAATATTTTTACAAATTTGGGGAAGTACTCAGGATATGCAATCAACTGGGGTAAGTCTGTGCTGTTTGTACTACAGGGACAGAATCCTCGTCTTCCTAAGGACTGCACGTTGGTAGTTGCTGAGGAAGGATTTAAAAACCTGAGAGTCTTTATCACATCGCACCCGGCCCTCTTCTATAGTCATAATTTAGCAGCCCCGTTGACCAGACTGCGGGCAGATGTAAAGCACTGGAGGTCGCTGCCTCTGTCATTGGTGGGCCGGGCTGCTCTTTTTAAAATGATGGTGCTCCCGCGTTTTTTGTATGTCCTCCAGAATAGCCAACATCGAATCCCAGATGCGTACTTTGTAGCAGTTGAAGGGGAGATACGGACACTGTTGTGGGATGGTGGAATCCCTAGAGTGGCATTTAAGAAACCAATCAAAGTGTGGTACGACGGAGGAATAGCGTTGCCAGACCTCAGGCTGTATTATTGATCCTCTCAGCTGGTGGCCATCAATCAATGGATGTACGCCCCACCGACCGACCTGGCATACGCCTTAGATAGATATCATATGGATTGCTCAGGATACTTGGAAGCCCTCTATGCCCAAACTAAGAAGCGAAGATATATTGGTCCCACACTGCACACGATACAACTCTGGCGTCTGGCAAACTCGTGGCTGGGATGGGCTTATGTTCTTACCAAGGTAACACCACTGTGGTACACTCAGAAGCTGGGCATGCTGTGCTATCAACCAGGGTTTGATAGGTGATATACAATAGGAATCTCGTGGTGAGGGACTTAGTTAAAAAGGGTGCAATACTTACATCTGAAGACCTACAGAGGATCTACCAGATGGCTCCAGGGGAGTTGTTTATTACCAGGGGTGCCCGAAGAAATGGGACAAAAAATGGATGAAGTGGAACATTTATAGAGGGGATGTTTGTGTATCGCCCATGGTGGAGTTAGAACTGCGTAGAAATACGGATAGAGATGAAGCATTTTGAAATATCTATCTTTTCAACCTCTGTGAAATGTATCATACCGAATGCAACCAGCTAACAATCTTTGTCAATAATGCATGCATGTTTTGTCACAAAATTTCATGAATAAAAACAAATAAAAAAATTAAAAAACTCCAGTTCTTTTTGACTACTAAAGAGCATTTTTTTGTATTTACTAAGCATTCTTAACCTTCTGGAAAACTGCTTCTGAATAGGTAAATTATTTTAGAAATGCATTACAAATCACAATTTGGAATGGGTGTGTGGTAGCATAATATATCGCTATTTGTACCCTGATATATCAATGGTTTTTGACCATTTGTCTGGTCACAAGCCACTGATCAGTTATAGACTCCTAAGTTGGGATGATAACTGCTTCACAAAGGGGAAATTAAGTTACTATATTTGAGGTGATTCATCACCCTCTCACTCATCTCACAGGTCACCATGTCAGTCTTAACTGAAGTAGGAGAAGGATACAAATGGTGGAAGCAGGAGAACCCGTAATGGCGGTGGCAGCAGGACTGCCTGCAGTGGTGGCAGAAGAATCTGAAATAGGGGTGCAGTGTCAGAAGTAGCTGCTGTTGCAACATAATCTGTACCACCAGCTGCTGCAGAGGTGGTTGAAGTAGAAGCTATCCAGTGTTTGGCAGTTCTAGTTGCTACTGAGGCATTACTGATAGAAAGGCCATCTCTTCACCGTTATCATCCTAAGTTGCACCTGCAAGTAGAATTGTTAATTACTGTTTCGTTATTGTGCATATATGCCCCAGACAAAGACTGAAATTTCACATTCGGGCCTGTATACAAAAGTGCATAGTGCATTATTCTATCTCCGTGGTATTGCTCGGGGTAATTTCCACATCCAATGTATGCTTCTTCCTGTTATCAAAATACTTGAAAATTGAACAGTGGTGAACTTTGAATGCCTAGTCATACACGTCCACTGAATTGTTATATTTGCAGCAAATTTTCATGACCTGTCCACTTTAAAGATACATTTCACTTAGTGCAAGATCAAACCAATGTAATTCGCTTGTCTGTATAACTGCAATGCATACCCAGACGGAGTCAACCCCCAAATTTCTATATTTTACCTACATTTGTTTTGCAAAACAACATCCATTGCATTTCAGTTCATCACATTCCTCCTCTGCTTGCCTCCCTACTATGGTTGACCCTTGAGCTAGCATGGGACAATCAACTTGCGTTAGCTCACTCACAAACACTAAATATATATTGACTATGCTGATCAAAATGAATTACGAGTGCATGTTCGATGTAACTTAACAATTTTATGCTCATGTGCCCCTAAGACAAAGTGCACCCATGTGCATTCCAGCTGACATGATAGATAGCAACATGGAGAAAAAGAAGCTAGGTGAAGGTAAAATGTGAATCTAACCTCAGTGGCACATCAGATAATGTACATGAGTCTTGTATTTTGTACAAGAATGTATTTGATGTCTCACTCTCATTGAAGTTGGACCTTGGCTCATTTTACCCCTACATCCACCATGAGTTCATTGCGAGGTTGTAATTACATTAGGTGTTCATGTTGTAATTTTCTTGTGGATCAACCTGGCCAAGGTCCTTTCAGTTTCCACTGCATTGGTGTCATCCTCCTGACTATAAGGGACTACAGCGCTGTGGATCCTTGGCACCTAAGCTCGAGGGTGAAGTTCAGGGTGGCACTCCCTCTGGCAATAATTTAGTAATGACATGACTGGAGGTTGCTTGCCTTCTGCTTATGGTCCTTGAAGTGTCTCTTGATGTTCTTAACCTTGTGGACGAAGGTGGCCTCTGCATTCAAATGATATTTTTTTCTGTTTCCAGAGCCAGGCATGCATCTTGGGGTTGGTCTTCATCATAATATTTTCCAGGAGTCCGGGGTCCTCCTGGACCACCACTTCACCAGCATCTCAATCTCCCACTCAGATGAAAAAATTGACAGTCCTGATTCTGCCGGAGGCCTGTTGTTAGATTTGGCATATTGGGATAGGCAGGTGTTAGAAATGTGGTTTAAGGTTTTGGTTGGCAAAGCTATACAACCTGGCCAGACAGACCCCACCACTCTAGTCAGGCTAAGCTAGATACACAACTGAGTTAACCTGTGCTCACCCTCTGGTAGTTTGGCGCAGAGCAGGCAGGTTTATCAAAAGATGCAATGTGTAAAGTATGTGTACAACACACACAAACAGTAACACAATGAATACACCACAAAAAAATCAACACAGGTTTATAAAAATAGTTTAGTATATTCTAAACACATTAAGGCCCAAACCACAAAATGACAATATATACTTTTCAAGATATGCGCCGAAGGTGCGCCTAAGGTAAGCTCGTCTGCGCCCGTCCGCGCTAAGGTCGCCCTCTGCACCAGCCATGCCGCTCTCCCCCTGATGGCCCGGGAATTGGGGAAGGCAGGTGGCCCGTTCGGTTACTCCAGTACAGACCTCCACCGTATCAACAGAGAGGCTATTGGTAGGGGAGCTCTCCTCTTAGCTGAGACCACCTCTCCTCTGGCCGACTTCTTGGCTAAAGATACCCTTCCTTGTGGACTCCTGAAAGTTAGATCTCTGCCCAAGCATAGGGTTGAAATCCAGCTACTAATGGAAGTACATGAGCTTGCAGTTCTTTGCTTGACAGAAACCTGGACACAGCCAGACTGTCACGTGGATCTTGGTTCTGTCTGCCCCCTGGGCTTTAAAATCCTCCATAAACCTAGAGCAAGGGGGAGGGGAGGGGGTGTTGGGTTGATCTACAAAGAGTCCCTGAACCTAGCCTCTATTGACGTTGACGAGATTGCAGGGGTTGAAACGTTTGGGTTCGTAATCAAGAGTCCTTGTGGCCAATCCAATACTGGGATTATCTGCTACCAGCCTCCGGGGTTATTTAGCGTGCAACAGGAACATCTGCTGCTGGAGATGTTTAGTTTACCAACATGGCCGCTACGCACCGCAGACTATTGATTCTGGGCGATTTTAATCTTTGGGCAAATGGCCCCTTGGACACTTGCTTGGCCAATATCATTCGGTCATGTAAGGGTCTGGGCCTTCTGCAGCGTGTACATCAGCCCACCCACATTGGAGGACATCTGCAAGACCTCATCTTTGCTGAGGATGAACAGGTGTATATGGGGGAGATTCTTCCTATGGACTGGACCGATCATTATTTGGTCAAGTTCTACATGATGGTTGCTAACTTTGACGAGCGGGGCAGCAACCGGGCAGGTGTCTTCCTGGATAGGGCCTGGAAGGCCCTTCTGTGCAAGAGCGCCCTGGACTCGGTGTTTCTGGTGGAGGACTGTTTCTCCCCGGAGGCTCAGGTGGGAAAGAACTACTCTGCCTTGTGTACTAAGATTACTTTAGACCTGGACTCTCTTGCCCCGGTCAAGAATCTTCGGAACAGAGGTAGACCTTCCGCCCCTTGGTTCAGTGAAGAATTAAAAGTTCTTAAACATGACTGTAAGCGGGCTGAGAGGAAATGGAGGCTTGGCTATCAGGGGGTGAACAAGCTGTCCTGGAGACATAAAATTGTAGAATATAGGAAGAGCATTAATAAAGCAAAAGCTGACCACTATGCCACCCTAATTCTTAATGCCCCCAACAGCGCAAGAAGCACGAACATTCTTAACAGTCTGTCCAATCCAGACTGTGTTAAGAGGGTGGTTGTTTCCTCCCAGAGTCTCTGTGATGACCTTGCTAGGTTTTTCAATGACAAAGTCAAGGGCATTATTTTGGATCTGGGTGGTGTTCCTCATTGCTCTGATTGGTCCACTATTCCTGCCTCGGAGGATAGCCATATGGGGTCTGCGGACTCTACCTTGGAGGGAGCTGCTCTGGTCTCTCTTTCTGAGTTTCCTACCCTGGATAATGAGGATTTTTGGAGGCTCGCTGAGGGTATCGCATCTGACTCTCCTCTAGACCCACTGCCATGTAAGATCTGTCAGGAATTTGGAGCAGTTCTGTTCCCTACGCTTTGCTTGATTTGCAACCAATCCCTCATGGAGGGGGTGGTGCCTGCACAGTGGAAGCAGGCGTTGGTGACACCTCTGCTCAAAAATCCATCTCTCGACCCTATGTGCCCTAAGAATTTTAGATCCTTTTCTCTCCTTCCTTTCCCCGCTAAAATTGTTGAACGGGTGGTGAGCAAAACGCTGTCTATATTTTTAGAACAAGCTAAGCTCCTGGAGGTGGGACAATTTGGGTTTAGACCAGCCCATGGCACAGAAACGGCTCTGGTTACTGTGATGGACGAACTCCGGAGGCGGGCAGGCAGCCGTACTTATCCCTCTTGACCTGTCTGCTGCCTTCGACACGGTAAACCATGGTATTCTGTTGAGACGACTCGAGGAGGTGGGAGTGAAGGACTGTGCCCTGAGGTGGTTCCAATCATTTCTGACAGGCAGGCAGCAGGCAGTCTCCCTCTCCTCTTTTCAATCTGAGTTCACCAGTGTCTCCCATGGTGTCCCTCAGGGCTCGGCCATCAGCCCCATTTTGTTCAACATTTACCTGAAACCTCTGTTGAGTGTCATTAAGCGTTACAATATTGAGATTGTTAATTACGCGGATGACACTCAACTTATTATTTCTCTGGAGGGAGCTCAGTCAACTTCTCTTGACGATTTTCATAGCTGTATGCGGGACACTACAGTGTGGCTGAGGGATAACTCGTTGCAATTCAATGCATCCAAGACAGAGCTGCTTTTTTGTTCCCCAGAAAGGATCCCATATGGGCTGCCCAGTAATTTCTGGCCCTCTGATCCCCCTAACGTGGTTCAGCCGGTGAACTCAGTTCGTAACTTAGGGGTGACATTTGATCGTGAACTCTCCTTGGAGACACATATGACGAAGGTAGTAGGGTGCTGTTTGGCTATCATTCGATCCCTCCGAAAGATTCTTCCACTGCTGCCACCTCTGGCACCCTCCCTGATAGTTCGGAGCATGATACTCAGTAGAGTTGACTATTGTAACGCCCTCCTCCTTGAGTCCCCAAAGTTCCTGTTGGCTAGGATCCAGAGGTTACAGTCAACTGCAGCCAAACTAGCATTAGGCTGGTCCAGTAGGTCCTTAGCTTCTCGGGTTTTAGCAGAGCTTCACTGGTTGCCTGTGAAACAAAGGATCTAGTTTAAATCCCTCCGCCTGGTATTCAAGTCCTTGCATGGAATTGGTCCTATTTCCTTGCAGCGTAAGTTTGAGTGGTATGCTCCTGTCCGTACATTGGGCTCCTCTGGGGCTCATCTGGTAAGAATCCCCAGATTTAAAAAAGTTAGAGCTGGTGGCACATCTTTTGAGGTCACTGCGGCAAAACTCTGGAACACTCTTCAGGGGGAGCTGAGACAAACTAATGATCTTCTGCCATTCAGAAGGAAGTTAAAAACATGGCTATTCCCTAAGATCTAAGGGACTGCCGAGGTCCTGACGGAGGTGGGACAGTTCATTCACTTTTTTAGCGCCAGGATTCCTGACAGGTGATAGTGCGCTCTATAAATGCAATAAATAAAATAAAATAAATAATATGCTCCGTTAGAGATAACATGTTTTATCCAGAAGAAACCAAGATCATCATAATAAGAATCAAATCTTTACTTTTTAAGTTATGCAGGTTTGAAAGAATACTAAATAATCACAGTATTAGAAGAGCCCTTTTGCTTCTATTCCGAGATATACGGTCACACTAGGGACAGGGCAATGCTCCCTCTAATCGATCAACAATTACCTAGTATTTTCACAGTATTTCCTGGGTAAGCCCAGACCCCCATGAGGCTGCATAGAGCAGCTTCTGCATCCTTGAGGGGTCTAAGCGATGCACAGTACCTTCTGAGCATAAAGAAAAGGGGCAGGTGCAGTGGTGTTTCTTCATTGGGACCAGTGCTTAGTTGGTTCTTCTCCTTTTGTCGGTGTCTGCGAGAGGTATTGAGTGCACTGACAGCCTGTGGGCGATGCGACTGAAAGGGGGTGAGCCTGATACATCGATCTCAGGCCAAGGTGGCAGGCACAGCAAGCCCAATCTGTACACTACGAAGGTAGGTGAATTGGGGGAAAGCGAACAACTATGCACACAATGATTTTACGGAAAGGGCAGACACAGCCACCCGATCACTGCACCGTGAAGGCGGGTGGGTCTGGTGAACCAAAACAGCTGTTCACAAGATGATCTCACGGAAGGGGCAGATGCAGCAGCACATTCAGTGCAAGAGAAGTCTTTAATGACTCTGAGACTTCTGGGAAAAGGGGGCAAGCCAACAAGCCCTAGGAGAACACATAAGTAACAACAAGCAGCAGGCAGCAGGCCAGCAACACAAGGAAGGCAGCAAAGTGGCAATCCCTCATGCAGGACCTCAATCAGCAAGCAGCAGGCAAACACAGCAGGGCAGCTAGCAGAGTTACAGTCCCTCCTGGCAGCAAAGCAGTACCGTCTGGCAATGCGCAGATGTAGAGCCAGCAAATCTGATTACAGGTCCAAAAAGTGTCTGATTTGAAGGGGATCAGAGCCCCAGTACTTATACCTAAAAGTGCCTTTGATATAGGTGGTGACTTCAAAAGAACTCTCTGAAGTGTACAAGGATCCCTTTCAAACGAGTCCGGTCTGGCAGGCTAACCAAGGAGGATCTCAGTGCGTTGTGTGAGGACAACCTTTTCAGATGTAAGTGTGAGCCACCTCTACCCCTTCCTGCACAGAAAGGCTATCAGAATGCAGATGAGTCCCCTGTCACACCCATCCCTTCCTGCGTTTGTGGCTGTCTAGAGTAAATGCACACAGCAGGTGACAGTGGCAGTTGGCATGTTACACAAGTTGGTCACCTCTTTGTAAATAGGATGATGTCCACATAGGACCAGGCTGATGGGCTTGCAGACATTAAGGACAATTTTTGATGATATAAGTACTCAAAAATGTAACTTCTTCATGTGGTTGCATATTCGCAGTATTAAAGAGTAAGGAACATGCCCATCCAATAAGTATGCATGTATCAGAGATTCCTATATATATATATATGAAATTACTGGATGCAATAATTCTAATCATAGTAATACCGATACTGCAAGGTGCGAGCCCCACACATAATCCATGGGCAACATGTAGGTTCACTCTGTATTGACCCGGTAATATCTGTATTTCTGGGTGCTGAAATACTGAAATGAAGGCCTATGTGCATAAACAAGCTTAGAAGTAAACGCTATAAATTATTCAGTAATTATGCTGATCCTTAAATTAAAGTGTTTGTATTTCTCACTTCCTTTGACTGCCGGCACCCAAACACAGTTTAACCTTTGTATTTTATATCTGAACCAACTAACTGGTTTAAATGAACAGTGTTGGTTCTGAAATCTTAAATGTAAATTCATTAAAGCCAATTGTGTAAAGATGCAATGAAACAGAGGCGGGGTTATGGATGTGTTTGTTCTCTGACAGTGTGTTTGATGTTTTAATGGGTTGTTGTGCTTCTTTTAATCTTTCACAAAGCTTTGAATATCTATATCTATATTTATAAAGGAAGAACAATGCGCCTGAGAACTGAGCCTGGGTCTCATCTGCATGTCAATAAACTCATCCATCTAGTCAATGTTAAAAAACAAGAATGGCTTGAAGTCTAAGAATTATTTACTGTGCGCGGCGTCAGATGTTTACTGTTCTTTGTTGTGTCTGATGTCCCCAACTGATGATTGTTCGTGCACTCACCTGCCCCTGCTTTTAAGGTTTACGCACAACATTTCAGAAAAGTGAATAGAGGCTGCAGGTTTTACCCTTTTTCTGATTTTTTTGTGCTGGTGTGACAGAAGTGCAAAACAATCAAGCAGTCGTGAACTGCATTTATATGTCGTCAATACACTGCGCCAAACATGCATTAATAAAAAAAAACTGCACACACTTTGCAACAACTGTTTTTCAGCTAAATTATTTTTAATACTAAATCAACAACGCATCAAGAGCATTTCAAGAGGTGTTCTTGTCAAATTTAAATTCAAGTTAAGTTTACTGTCATGCGCGTTTATATCTGTGTTGTCAAGGCTAATACAGGACTAAAATTAGCTTTCGGCAGAGGTAAACACTTAGACATAGATATGGTTGAGTAAGCACCTTTGACAATACATTTAACGCCAGATCTGAAGGTTTAGCACACCAAATTAGGCGCACAAAAATGTAGTTTACGATTCTATATGACGTGTGGGGTCCCCCAGGGTTCCTCACTTTCCCCCCTTCTGTTTAATTTATACATTTTCCCCCTCATTTTTATGTTACAGCAGCTCGAGGTCACGGTGTACAACTACGCCGATGACCTCCAGCTTATTTTTAACCTTTCCCATTCCCCTTCATCCTTCCAGAATGTCCAATCTGTCATGTTGTTCATTCAGGATTGGATGAACTGCAACCACCTCAAACTCAATCCGGACAAGACTGAACTAGTCTTGACCGGAGGTGGTTGCAGTCCTTGGTCCCCTTCCCACTGGCCCTCCCCACTTGGTGCTCCCCCACTCCCGGTCCCCAAAGTCAAAACCCTTGGTATCTTCCTTAATCTCTCACTTTCTGTTCATTCACAGGTTAGTTCTGTTGTCTCCTCTTGTTTTTTCTCCCTCAGAACCATCAGGAAGATCTCTCGGTTTTTTTCACTCCCCGCCCTAAAGATCATAGTGCTGGCAATGGTGTTGTCGCGCCTCGACTACGGCAACATTATTTACAATGGCGCGCCTGCCTACGCCATTCACCGGCTGCAACTAGTGCAGAACCAGGCGGCCCGACTCATCTACGGCCTGCCTAAATATCACCGGGCCACCCCTTTACTGCAGGCACTGCACTGGCTGCCGGTGAAAGAGCGGGCCCTGTTCAAGCTCGGGTGCCTTACCTTTCAGGCCAGAATGGGCACTGCACCAGAGTTCATCTGCTCGGCTATCAAGCCTTACACCCCAGGGAGAGAGCTTCGCTCCTCTCACCTGGCCCTCTTAACTGTCCCCCGTTTCAAAAAGAAAAGGGCCGGCGGCACTAAGTTCTCTGTTTTGGCCCCTGTGTTTTGGAACTCCTTGCCCGTGACACTCCGTACAACTCCATCCTACACTGAATTTAGGAAAAACCTCAAAACCTTCCTCTTTTCTCATGCTTTTGTTGCCTAATTTCTCCTCGCTTGCCATTCCCTCGCAATCTGAAGCGCCATGAAACCGCATGGTATAAGTGCGCTATATAAATGTTTTTAAATTCAAATTCAAATTTATATTCCAATTATACCGATTCCCGTGAATCCTCATTGTGGAAATCTGTCAATATGGAAAAAAAGCTTTATTATTGTAGTTTTACAGATAGGGCTAGTATAAAGGGAATATTACATGGGTGGGCAAGAAAAAAGGATGGAACACTCATAAACTCGTAGACCTGTGGGTAGTCACACGCATTTTGTATAACCATTCCCACTTTCGAAACACTAGTAGATTTACTCCCAAAAGTAAAAAAAATGGCGTTGTCACGCTGAATGGTTGTTTGATTGGACGTGTTTTACTTTTGTTTTGTTTTGTTATTTGTACTGCCGCTTGTTTATTGTTTCATGTTCTTTGGTATGTTTGCTATGTTTTCATGAAAGTCTAATATATAATATTTTAGTATAGCGTACCTAAAAGCATGTTTTCTAGTATATGATGTACAGGTTAAAAAACATGAACTGTGCGGCTTATTTATGAGAGCCATGTGTCACTTTTGCACCACGTAAAGTTGTGCATGCGTGACGCAGGGCTGCCACGCTAAGCCACTCTGCTGAGGCTTTGAGTGGCCTCATAAATCATGAGTTAGGTGACGAGCGCAAATCGCTGCACCACCTTACGCTGCGCCCAGAGGACTTCCACGGGCGTTGCAGTGTGTTTTACCGCACAACACCATTGGAATTTGACGCTCCCCCAGATTTACAAAGTGACGTAAACATGGGGAAGCGCCAAATCCATATGCCTCCTGATGTAAGGCGTAAAGAGAAATATGTTCCTTTCTTCTTGTTTTTTCCTCTTTCCATGTGTGCTACATTCTGCATCACACATAGAAAGAGGGAAATGCCTCATAGGATTGTTTTTGTGCAGGAAGGTGCCCCTTCCAGCACAAACACAATCCTGCCTGCAAAGGAGGTACCCTTGGAACCATGGTGCAAGGGTGCCTACATTGGCAATAGGCTGCCTAAACGGCGCTAGCACAGGCAGAAAGGACAGGAATGCACTGTATTGCTTAAATAAGGTAGATTCCTGCACTTTCACTTTGGCACAGCGCAGCAAGGTGACTTGTTGCACTGCCCTACGCCAAAATTCCATAAATGGGGCCCTGTGTTTCCAGGGTAGAACTTGAAAGGGAACCCCTTTGTGGTGAAGATTCCTCACCCCAAGGAAAAAAAAATGTATAAAACATCATTTACCATACTAGAACACTTTTCTGCATAGAGGACAATCTTCAAAAGAGCAGAGGAGGCTAGGTAGTCATGGACATCTAAAACTGTTGTAGATTTTCAGAAATACTCTCGTTGATATTATTTTTTAATGCAGGAATAAACTTCAGGCTTTTAAAACAAGTTTTCAAAATTGGGCTTTTGATGTAAAGCCTTAAGACAAGATGCAATCAATTCAGCAGCTGTTTATCTTGTGTCTTGTCTTTTTCTTTAGGTAACGCACTATGAAACGTGCAAATATTATTTTTTAATGCAGGAATAAACTTCAGGCTTTTAAAACAAGTTTTCAAAATTGGGCTTTTGATGTATAGCCTTAAGACAAGATGCAACCAATTCAGCAGCTGTTTATCTTGTGTCTTGTCTTTTAACCTTAGGTAACGCACTATGAAAGGTGCAAATACATATCTCTGTACCAGAGAAGGCAGAATGCAAGGCTTGCAATGTTCATACAGCAGTTTACGAAAGGCGAACAGCAATTTCTGCTTTATTTTTGCCAACTTACATCTTACCACAATTGTAGAGGCTTTAATTTGTTGTATAAAATATTCTACATTTAAACTATACTCAACAAATAATGAGGGCCACACCTAAAATATTCAAATTAAAATGTAACCTGTCTTTGACCACAAAATAGTTGTTGAAAATCAGCTTTTTTCCCCACTAATTTTCATTCTATCTGTTCCTGATATGCTATGCTATGACAGCTATTAAAGCAATCCTTGGCAGCCTTGCACCATGCTTTATAGGTGTAGGTTTGATGTACCTCACACAAATACCCACAGGGATTTCAAATTGACAAAAAATACATATGCATTTGCAACAGAGTTTTATATGAGGCCTCTTCATTCATTAGTCTGTTCAACTGCCATTCACATTTTGCTTCTTCCACCACAGCAAACAACAAAGGGTAAAGGATTAGCCCCTTTCAGCAATTTGCTTTCTTGCACAGTGAGTTACAGCATTTACGGTGTGATTTAGATCTCGTGGGCGAGTTACTCCGTCACAACGGTAATGGAGTACCCGTCTGATGAAATATAAATCCGATTATATCCAATGGGATTTATATTTCAGTGGATGGGTTATATGTAATCATTGTGATGGAGTAACCTGCTACCAAGATCTAAATCAGGCCCCAAGTCTGTTCACATGTTCACATCTGCTTTTAAAAAAAGTTCACTTCAGTGCCAGGGTTGTTGGACCAGAGCTTTAATTTGTCAGTGCAACTTTATTTCCATTTTTTATATTTATTTTATTATTCTTTGTCATCGTCATGTGATTAAACTATGCATTCAGGTTACCATTATTTGAAATCCATCTAGCATTTTCTTGACACCAATATAAATGTTATTTTCTTGTAATGTTCATTAAAACTAAACCTGTTTTGTTCAAATATAATTATGCGTGATGCTTATGTTTTTGAATTACATTTTTTTATAGCAAGCATATGGCCACCACTGATAGGTGGCAGCATATTTTTTTTGTGTGCATTTTTGTGGTCTATTCTTCCGATAAAAAATAAAAAGACATAACAATAGACTGCCAAAGCAAAGTCCTTTTGGATGTGCCAATGCTTGTTTTCTTTGTAGTGTGAATGGCAGAGTGGCGGCTTTCTCCTCTCTTCCCCCAATCAGTATCTCAACAACCTGGCTGGAAAAATATAACAAATTAAAATGAAAGCAATAAATCTGGAAACATAACAGAGTTGCCTAACTTCACTTAATAGTTGAAAAGTCGAAAATGGTCTAAAAACAAACTAGATATTCAACTAATATCCAGTCACAGCACTGCTGTATTGTGACTCCAGAAATATTTTATAAAGTAAGTTTAGTGGAGTGGTATTGCCAAGTTCTATACAGTTCTGCCCAATTATAACATACCCGGTGTCTTTGCTTCCCAACTTTGTGGGTGTGGTAACACCAACCCAAAGTTACTGGATAGGTCTGGTTGGCGAAATCACCTGTGCTTGAGCTTCTTGACCTCAAAGTGCTTACTACTTCAGCCCCATCATCACTGTCTGACCCAATTCCTTGGCTCAAAGGAACATGGAACACTCACTCTCCCATCCCAGCCCAGAGCTTCTTTGTGCCTTGATGCCCACCCCAAACACCACACCCCCCCAGCCTCAATATTAACAATTCCAAAGAACTGCTAACTCCGATGGTCTTAGACAGGGAGGAAATAGGAGTCAGAGAGCAGTACCATCTTTGAAGGATATTAATGGAAAAAAGTGATGGGAACAGAAAGCATGTTTAATCAGGATGGGAATTCTGACCCTTGTGTCCAAAATACAATTATTTCAGTTAACCCTTTCAATGAGTCAGACGGCCCCCGGCCATCCGACGTCACGGTGGGCGTGTGCGTCAGACGGCCAGGGGCTGTCCAATCTGCGCACTCGTCAAATCCGCCCGCACCGTGGCGGAATGTCCACCGCGGCGAAGTGGTTAAGCACAACAATATATACTCATCCCACATTCATGCATTGCTGTGCTAATTCATGTCCGTCTTAGCTGCATTATAGGTCCCCAGGCAAAACATGTCACTGGGCCCTGCCTACACAACCACTCACAGGAATAAACATGTTTAACAGAAAATAAGTGTTAAATTCTGGTCTGCATGGGGCCCATATGCTCATGGGGCCCCCGGGCAACTGCTCAGCGTGCCCACACTTTAAGACAGCAATGTGCTAATTCTCTGTCAAATCTCACGCTGCAAGAAAATGAAGGGAATACTTTGAAAAAATAAACAGAAGCCAGACATAAACTAAATCAAATAAGCATATCAACTATTTAGGATCCTGATCAGTTGTCGCACAATATAGTCCAAAGAAATAATGAGGATCTGATCAGAATTATCCCAGTTTGTCAGACCAGAAATTTCCTGAGGAAATCCGTGGCTTCATGAAGCAAAAAAGAGACATTTAAGCTCTGCCGTATTTATGTTTCACAATTTAAAAGTACCTCATGGCAATTAAGAGAAGGAAGTTTGTGTTCTTTATTAGGACCAGAGTCCTAATGAATTGAGAATATGCAGCCACCTAGTTGCTGAAGACTACCCTGTCAGGAAAATAACAGCTAGAGACGAGAAGGAAGAGAAGCAAGAATTAGTACATGTGAGAAATTGAGTTGTTGGCTGAGTGGGTTGTTAACCCTGCTCAAGCAACAACAACAATCCCAGTCAGGGTGAACCACTAAAGTCAATAAATTAACCTGTGTTTACCCTCTGATAGTTTGGCACACAGCAGTCAGGCTTAACTTAGAGACAATGTGTCAGGCTTAACTTAGAGGCAATGTGTAAAGTATTTATGCAGCACACAAACAGTAACACAGTGAAATCACAACTCGAGAGAAAAGTCCTATACCAATTTAGAAATTTAAAGTAGATTTTAATGATTTACTTGACACCAAGATGAAAAAAATCCATTCAATAGAACCGTAGTTCTGAATTTTTAAAGGTTAAACTAGCACCTAAAAGAGCAGAACACCAGCCGCGAACATCTAGTGGCATGAGACCAAGTCAAAGTAAAAAAATAGGACTGACCGCGATGGAGTGCACGCAGGATACAAAGGGTGGATTGGGCCAGGTAGGAGCTTACCTTCCAATTTAGAAAAAATTAGGCAAAAAGTTGTCTGAGAAGGTAAAGTTCAGCTGGGCAATACTGCAGGCATTGTCTGAGGAGGAGGTGTTGTCATCAGAGAGCCACTGGACAAAGTGGCGGTGAAGAGTTCCATGTTCGGAGTAGGTCGCTTTTTTGGAAGTTGAAAATCTCCAGCAGGGCGAGACTGGAGGATGTAGCCCACGAAAGTTCCACAAGGCTGGATACCCTTTAGGTGAAGGACCACTGAACGGGATTTGCTGCTGCAGAGAAGAACGTAGTAGGAGCTTCCAGGAAGTCAGGTCAACTGCTGATGTACCTTGGGCGGATAGACAAGCAAGTTGGTCCAGGTCTCCCCTCGGTTTTCAGATCAGTTTTTATCCTAAAACCTTTTAAGTCTCAAGTCTGATTTGGACTTTCTGGGCAACCATAACACCACTTACAAGGGTCCGGGACTTGGTAGGCACCACTTCGAGGATTGATATACACTCGGACTGGGTCCAAGCTTGGCTTCAAGATGGTTGGAGTCTTTTCTGTTTCTGAGTCTCTGATCAGGAGGCCCACCAACTAGCCCTTGGATGCACTCCAGTAATCCTTGGTTCAAGCAGTGGAACAGAGCTCAAGCAGGAAGGCAGGCCTCTGAGAATTCAAGACAGGCTTCAGACAGTACAGCTGTCATTCCAGGTGCATGAATGGAGTTTCTAGGAGTACATAGCAGGCCATAGCAGAAGGCAGTCCTCTGAGAGTCCTTCTCCAGGTCCAGAAAAGGACCTTAAGATTGAGTCTGAGGATCCTATTTTTATGCCATGTGCGTTCTTTGAAGTAGAAGAAGTTTCTAGAGCATTCCCTTTGAAGTTTCCTACCTCCCCTGCCCGGGCCCCAGGCTGACTGCTTGAAAAATGAAGTGGTGACAAGTCCTTTGTATATAGGAAGGGCACAGCCTACTGATTTGCATGTGGGGCTGTCCTTAGCTCCCCCCGAATCCTGCCGGTGACGGCCCATTCAGGCACACCTTTTCCCTCTATTGAATGGCTGTCTGGAAGCAATAAATAGAGTCCAATTGCCAATTACACACAGTTGTATGACCTAGGAACAGGCACCAAATAGTTAGGGCAGGAAAACGCCAACTTTCTAAACGTGGCATTTTCGAAACTGTAACTTAAAATCCAGCTTTACCATTAAAGAGGATATTAAATTAAACAATTTCTCAGACACCAAACATGAAATCACCCACTCCTAATCCAAAGTTAGCACTTATTAGATGTAATAAGGCACCCAATATTATCCTATGGGAGAGGTAGGCCTAAGAGTAGTGAAAAACTAGTTAATGGCTTTTCATTACAAGGACAAATAAAATGTAAACATACATGTCCACCCTTTACAATACACCCTGCCCTTTGGGCTATAGAGGGTCTAACTGAAAGGTGACTTATATGTAATTAAATTGGAGTTTAATGCCTGGCAAGGGGTTTATTTTGCCAAGTTAAATTGTCACTTTTAAAATGTATTTAGGCTGCAAAGAAAGACATGGGGCATGTTTTAATGGGCTACTTAAGTGGGTGGCACAGAAAGTGCTGCAGGCCCACTTGTAGCATTTAATTTATAGGCTCTGGGTATATAGTATGCCACTTTACTAGGGACGCATGTGTAAATTTAATATTCCATTCAGGTGTAAGCCAATTTGACCATCTTTTAGGGAGTGAGCACAAGCACTTTAACACTGGTTAGAAGTTGTAAAGTGCAGAGAGTCATAATACCAGCAAACACAAATTCAGAAAAATAGGAGGGGTGAAGGCAAAACGTTTGAGTGTGACCCGGCAAAGAGGGCCAAGTCCAACAGTACTTGATTTTTTAACAAAAAACAGTCAGGATACCTACCATGATATTTGCTCATTTTCTCTCAAAAGTACTAAAAAGGCTATCAAAAAGGTACAACCAAAGCTATGAAGAGAATGTGGGGAAGGTGGCAAATGCAAAACTCCCTTTCCCCCAAGTTGGGACCTTTATCTCTCGCCTCCAGGATTTGAAGACATAATATATTAATTAAATCAATTTTTAGAAACATTTCACAGGGATGCAGCAAGGATTTAGAGCATTTAACAAAAATCTCAGCTTTGCAAAATTCAATATAGAGCTTCCATAGTAGATAAAGGGCCTGTCGTGTGAAATACTGTTTGCAACCAGTATTTTTGCAACAAGTTTGGAATTTTTCAAACTGACCTATGTAATAATAGGGCGAGTCACACAATTCTGAACTGTGGTGGGTCACAAGCTGGCCTACCTCATCAATATTCATGAGGAAGATCTCAAATTGCAACTCACTACAATTGTATGCCTTCAAAGGGATGGTGACAAGTTTGGGTTCCCAGACCACCATGTCTGTGATCTCTTAATAAAATAATTTCTTTTATAAATATAGCCCATTAAAGGAAACCGGTCTGCATTGAAGAAAAACATTTACCTTTTAAAAAGTATGCTTAAGAGTTGGCAGTGATTCCCTAGACCACTTCCCGCTCCCAAACAAAATGTATTTTCGTTCACACAGAAGAGCACATAACTGAATAAGCCTAATAAATAGAATTTACTCTCATGTAATGTAAATGGGTTAAATTAATCTAGGAAGTGGAGGTCAATCCTATATAAAATCAAAGAGTATGAAGCAGATATAATCTTAATCAAAGAAATCCATTGTTCAGAAGCCAAGAAACACAATGTACTGCTTGGTTGAATAATTTATGTGTACAGATCAGGAGAGCAACATAAAAGGAATAGCTACAGTTACAAAAAAGAACAGTGGAGTGTTTTTCATACAGTCATCATGTGGCAAAAAGGTAAGATGGATGATTGTAGAGATAGTGTAGGGTTTTAGGCCCCAAATATTGAGGATGGGTCTATATATATTTGTGTGCAGAGTGTAATATGCTATTTATTACTATTGTTGAGTATAGGACGGGGTCATAGTTTCAAGTGGGTCATGTTGCCGTGCCCTCCCTCTAGAATTACAGTTTTTCATTGCATACGTCCTAAAAAAGATATTTAACTAAACCCAGAATGCAAGGGGTTACATTTGTGCAATAAGTTAACATCACATAAAGAGGTCATGTGACTATTAGGAGAGTTGTTTCCATGTGTGAAGCAGATGTAATATGCAACTTCTGGAGCACTAAACAGTGTTTTCTCATGCCAGTTCTGCACTAACGCGGTAATGAAGTGGAATTTGACCGTTACACTGCAGTAATAACTATGTCAATGTGTTTTTATCAGTTGCTCTAAATAGCATTCTATTGGACAATTTAATTTTCATTGCCTTGATGTGCAGTTTTGGGGTGGCCTGTCAAGTGTAGAAAAAATGGGGGGTTCTAAAATGCGTGTTCCCCGTTCATTTTTTCTATAGGGAAATTAGACACAGGTACAGACAAAACGGCTGATCGGAACTATACCATTTGGCAGAAAGCTAGACCTCAGTCACAAAAGCGTGCTTTTTGTGATTTGGTGTAAATCCCTTTCATAATTTGGGAGAAATTAGGGTTCAAAATGTATGTGCATTTCACGCTGTGGAGGATTTGTGGAGTCAACAGATCTAAAGATCTGACTAACTGTCATCATATCAACAAAGGTGTGAAGGCAGTCATTTTAGGATTTGGAGAGTCAGTCCCCTGCTCTACAAAAACATTTAAAAAACATGTAGAGGGCATAGTAGACATACCCTGCCCCCTTCTGGCCTGGTGGGGGGTCCCAGAGGGCCGCCCGGCCCAAATTTATTTTTGGAGTTGTTTTTGCAGGTCCCGGGAGCACCCTCCCTGAGCCTTTATGAGACCCCGGTGACCACATTATACAGTTCAGTGTTGAAACTTAGTGGAGGGGGGCATGCAACATCCCTAAACAAGATCATTGCCCCAGGACCACTTCCCCATGCCAGTGTTTTTTCTTCAGGGGGGGGTATCGAGCCCCCCTATCCGTGCTCTGATTCAGCCTTCTGTTGTTCCACGGGCCAGGTCCAAGCAGTGTTCCGGGCACCCATCCTCCAGGATACTGCTATTTCCTGCCAGGGAGAGTGTGGGCATTCTCTGCCTGCACTCTCCCAGGCAGGAAACACAATGTTGCTACCTCCTGCACAGGAGCACAGAAAAGAGATACTCCCACAGACAGGAGCAACGAAATAGAGCCAACTCCCTCCCACAAAGAGTTCTGGCTGGGGAGTCTGCTGGGGCTGTGGAAGCCTTGGGCCTGCTTCGCAGCCCAAACTATGTAAAATGTTGGTTGCACCAGGTGGGCACTGGAGAACCTACTGAAAGAATATAGCCCAAAAGAGCGTCCGCCCATCCGAATCCTCAAAATCTTGAGAACTACCACCAGGCATGCCGACGAGGATCGCAGAGGTCTGGCTGGCGTATACCAAGAAAACAGCTCCTGCAGCAGAACAGGCCCCTGTTCGTGAAGGGCTCTAAAAACGAATCATAATGCTTTAAAATAGATGCGCTGGTGGATTGGCAACCAGTGAAGGTCCATAAGCGCCAGAGAAGAGGAGTCAGATCGCAGCAGAGAGAGAGCCAGCTTAGCAGTCATGTTCTGTATTCGCTGCAGTTTACCAATCAGGGTGTCGGACGCACCCAGAAGTAGTGCGTTGCAGTAATCAAACCTGCTTAAGATGATACTACGCACTACCTCTGGTCGGGCATAGGCCGGAAGCATGGGAAGGATCTTGCGTAACGTGAGAAGCAGCATCATACAAGTAGCCACTGTTTTATTCACAAACGCATCCAGCTGTAAGTTAGACCCAAACATGACACAAAGATTCCAAACAGAATCTGCCGCCATGACGGTACCCTGGGAGGAGGTAGGCCAAAAGTTTGTCGGCAAGGGGCTGTGGGGTGCGGTCCGTGGAACAATGCAATATCTCAGTTTTTGAGCTATTGAATTGAAGAGAGTTTTGGTGCAGCCATTCCGCAGTGGCCGTCATGCAGCAGTGGAAAGTCTCCTGAGACACAGCGTCACTACCCTCAAAAGAGAAGATAAGCTGCGTGTCATCAGCGTAATTGATGACCGCAATACCAAAAGACTTAATCAGCCTGACCAGAGGACGGAGATACAGATTAAATAAAATAGGGCTGATAGCCGACCCTTGGGGTACACCCTGCCCTACTTTCTTGATGTCAGATCTGTAGGGCGGCAAGGCTACCACCTGGTGTCTGTCACCAAGATAGGAGACCAGCCAGTCCCGAGCCAGGCTGGCCACCCCGATTTCCTCCAGTCTGCTGACCAGAATGGCATGACTGACCGTATTGAACGCGGCCGACATATCGAGCAGCACTAAAAAGGCTGCCCGACCAGAGTCGACTCGGGAACGTAGGTCATCCAGAACGACCACCAGTGCGGACTCAGTACCATGAGCTGGCCTGAGGCCAAACTGAGCCACATCCAGGCAGATATTAGTCTCCATGAAGCTGGACAGGTGTTAAGTGACCAGTTTCTCCAAGATCTTAATAGGAAAAGGAAGCAACGAAATAGGCCTATAGTTCGCCGAACAGGTGGGATCCAGCGTTGCCTTCTTCAAAAGAGGAGAAACCACGGCCAATTTCCAGCATTCAGGGACTCTGGCGGTGCTGAGGGACTGGCAACAGATAGCATGAAGAGGGGGAAAGAGCTCCTTCCGAAACGTTTTCCAGAATTTGTGAGGTAGCGAGTCCAGGGGAGAGCCTGACGACACACCGTTAGCCAAAGAGCAAAAATCATCAAAGGAAGGGAGGGGAAAACTATCCAGCCCAGCCTACCTTCCGGCTTCCCCACAGGTCTCGGAGGTGGATACAGGTGCTGGATCAGGCAAACTCTGGGGAGAGGGGGTGGCCGGAACACAAAGATTGCTCAGAATATTGGCAGTCTTGTCCTCAAAGGCCTTTGCCAGGGAGTCGCATAAAGATTGAGAGGCCGGGATGTCATTGGTCGCACAGGCAGGACCAGAGAGATCCTTAATGATTTTAAACAGGGTCTGCGATTTATTCACTGCTTGCAGCAGCGTCTCCTCGAGAAACCTGGCTTTGGCACACTTTATCTGTGCTTTACAGTCCAACAGGGTCTGTTTAAAGAAGGCTTTATCTGACTCAAGATACTGTTTTCTCCAAACTCGTTCCGCCCGCTTACACCGGAGTTTCAGCTGAAGAAGATCTTTTGAATACCAAGGCATGGCAAGTTTTGACCTATCCCTAGCTTTTCGCAAGGGGGCCATTTGATCCAAAGAGTCTGTGATTTTCCGGCTAAGGATCTCATAGCTCTCCTCCGCGCTTCCCCCTAGGGTAAATCCCTCTGAAAGTAGAGTTGGCAGGCTCGAATGTTTCAAGAGCCTGGACCATTGCCTACTAAGTTTGGTAGTAGCTCCTGTGCTGCCATTCCTCAAGGTATCAGCAGGGAGAAAGAGTGAGAAGTGAATGAGAGCGTGATCCGTCCAACATTGGGGAATGATGTCCCGGATCGCAGCCTGACTAACATCCGCAAAAATCAGGTCTAAGACATGGCCCTTTAAGTGAGTCTGAGAGAGCACCAACTGCTGCAGATGGATATTGCAGCAGGCCTGGACCAAATCTTTCTAAGCTGAGTCTGCAGCCCTGTTCGGCAATAAGTTAAAGTCTCCCAGAACCATAAACCTGGTATGAGTATTGGAAAGATCGTAGATGAAATCTACCAACTCAGGAATGGCTGACAGAGCATTGGCCGGGGGTCTGTAGCACAGCAACCCAGAGTGCAGGACACCTCCCTGTCCTTTTAAGGAAAAGCCCATTAGTTCACAGCCTGGGTCTTCCTTAATCTTCAACTGAGAAAGGTCCAGTTCTTCCCTAAAAATAAAACCTATGCCACCTCCTCTATTCCCTACATGAAGATTGTGCCTGATTTTATAGCCCGGGGAAAGGCTAAGCCTAGTTCCACCATACTCTCAGCTCTGGTCCAAGTCTCTGTCAGGAAAAGCACATCTAACTCATACGACTCAATGAGGAGCGCAATTTCCACATAATGCTTGCTAAGGGAACTAACGTTAAGCAAGCCACAGGACAGCGTCTGCAAATGACTGGCAGTGGTGTACGTCCGACAGCTCGCATTGGAGCGTGAGTTCAAACTTATGAGCTCATCTCTAGAATATACTAGGTGGGTTAGAGGCGAGGAGGCAGCATTTCCGGCGCCCGGCGCGACCTGAGCGCGAACGGGCGCAAACGGGCTTACATCTGGCGCACCTCCGGTGCGCTTCTGCTGCGTGCCTGCGCTGCGCGCCGGCGCTGCGCGCTTGAGTACTAGTCATCTTAAAAGCCGTAAACGCGGGAGTCCTGCGAGGGAACCACTAGGCCCACAACAAAGATGGAGCCCCAAAATCGGCAACACCTGATTACCCCCACCCAAGATGGCGCCCTGAATCGCCGCGACGCAGTGAATATCGGGACCTAAATCGCCCTAAATCCCGCCAAATGCGGGGTGACCAACAATTATAGTGCGAGGTAGGAGCTGGAACTAATTATCACCCCCAAGTAGACTAAAGTAAAAAGCAAGCGCCTGTATGCTAAAACAGCAGCGCGATCGTGTAAAAGAATACAATATTAAAAGCTTAGTAAGCAAAGTATGCGAGCGTGCGCGCTGCGGTGGATAAGTCTATACATTTTACTATTGTTATGGACAACTTTTTGACGAAGCCTGTAAGTCTGCTTTATATATGTTGATGTGGGGACACCTTAAAAAGCTGATGGCCACTTGCTTTTTATATTTTGGTGTTTTTACTCTTTTACAAAGCCAGTAGGTCTACAGGACTTAAAATTACACTGGCAGGCCCTTAGCCCAACGCCACACCACACAGCCAGGCCCGGTTCCCCATCCGGAACACAGGCCTTCTTTCAACACTAAACAGTGCAATGCCAAATGCTGTGAACAGCTCGTGTTTGGGTGAACGCAGGGGGGTTGGCGTTGGGTCCAGCCACATGCCAAGCCCTGCACCCAAACCCAGGCCGCACACAGTGATGGACATCTTAACTTACAGTAAAAAAACTTAGAAATTCACACACAAAAATAATTTAAAGTGACCTTATAGTTAGGAATAGTAATATTATCCTACTCAATATATTTTTTTTAACGTAAAAATTCACTAAGAGAAACAAAGGTTAAAGCGAGTTATAGTTAGGTGAAAATGTCAGTAAAACATACTATTTTAAGCAAACTAAACCACTGAAATTCACCAAATCACACGTAACTGTATCTCATACGTTAAAGTCGAAGGTAATTTGCAGCCTTGCCATGCATTGCTAATAACCTCATGCATTACATCATTCTTGACATATTCTATGACATAATGGATAACATCACAGTACTATCTGAAACAACATAATTGACAACAACAGTGTGCATTGCAAGACGCAAGTTATTGGCAGGGCCACTGGAATTATGCGACTGTGCAGTCGTGCTGTTTTTGCATTATAACAGATTTGCCACTTTTGCCCCATAATCCATCATCTGCTGCATAGTCTACAGATTTTATCAACAAAAATAGCTTCTAGCTCAAACAGTTCAAATGTCACTAAAAAGGCCCTTTGCATAGCTTGATTGGTCACTTTTCTCTTGCTTATTGCTATATTTGGCTGTGAAACAGATACTAATGATGCACAATCAATGCTCAGACAGTGTTAATAAGTGTAAAAATGACTAAATAATAAAGTAATAAAAAAATCACAAAATGTGCTGCATTTCACTGCATAATTGCCTTTTCTTGACACATAATTTACTCAACCCTGCTGCATAATTTGGCCCTGCCCTGCCCTGCCACATAACTCATGTGGTACAGATTATAGTTACTTGAGATAACTGTTGAATGTCATTGGTTTTGTTTATTCAAAAAGACACGTTTTAACTGACATTTTCACCTAACTATAAAGTCCATTTAACATTTGTTTTTTTCAGTGAATAAATCAAGTCAATAAAAGAAATGTTAAAAGAAACTCAAAATGGTATCAAATTATTTATCTGGGATTTTAGTAGTACGTGTATAACACTGCACAAACACAAGTACTGAATCTCAACGCTGATCACCAATGTAGGAGATTGTGTACCTGGTTGAGGAGAGTGAAACCTCACTCAAGCAGCAACCATAATTCTTGTCATGGTGAGACACATTCAAATCCCAAATTAACCTGTGCTTAACCTTCTGGTATCTTGGCACAAAAGCAGTTACATGTAACTTAAAGGCAATGTGTAAAGTATTTAGGCACCACACAAACAGTAATAAAGTGAAAACACAACACAAGAAAAATCCCACACCAATGTAGAACAAATAGAGTAAAATGTAATAAATTATTTGACACCAAAATATCAAAATCCAATCAGTCGAACCGGACATATACAATTTCAAATGTTTAAGTAAAAATAGTGCTTGAACACACAAAGTGCTAACTGTGGTTACTAAACTGGTTCAAAGTCACAAGTTCAGGCTGACCACGTTGGAGCATGGGCTGGATAAAGGGACCAAGTTTGACCCGCTAAACAAAGTACCTTAAATCCTGGTTGCGAAGCATTGCAAGGACCTGTGTCGAGGACGTGTCGTGCTGCAGCGGTCCCATGGAGCCTGGGGAATGCATTGCGGGACTGCGATGTGAGAAACTGCGTTGAGGATGTTTTGAGCAGCGATGCTTCTGAGAAGCTTTGCGGCTGCAGTGTGAGATAATGCATCAACAAAGCATGCCTAGTACAGTGGGGGGTTTTGCAGAGCTGCGATGAGTTCTGCTAGGACGACACTTGGGCTGGTAGAGCTCCTTCAGGACCACTTCCAAGGTTCTAGGAAAGGGGTGGTACCACATGGGGCGGGTAGGACTCACAGCAGGCAGAATCCAGATGCAGGTTTCAGTGTGGTAGTTGCCTTTTCTGTCCCTGAAACTCTGATCAGGAGGCAAGCCAACTAGTCCTTGGAGATACTCTGTTGGTCCTGGGTTTAAGATACAGGTTCAGTCCTTTTCACTCAGGCAGTAGGGCAGCAGACCAGCAGCAGGGTAGCACAGCAGTCCTTCTTCTGAGTCTTCCACTAGTCAGAATGTGTACTGAAATGTGAGGTCTGAGGGTCCAGAATTTAATCCTGGTGCCAGGTTTGAAGTGGGGGAGGCATCCGGAGTTTCCTCCTACAGAAGTGTCTGGTATTTCCTCCCTACTTGCCCTGGTGTTATCTGGGAGCACAAAAGACCAGTGTGAAAACCTGTGTGAGTGTGCTGAGGCCGAGACTTTGTTATGTGTAACTGTGGTATCAAGTCAGAGATTGTCCTTCCTGCCAACACCTATGCCTCCTTTGTCTCTGTGTCTGGTAGCAATGCACAAAGGCCAACTGCCGGTTACAGTAAGTCATGTGACTCAGGATACAGGCTGCAGGCACCAAATGGTTGGGACAAGAAAGTGTCAACTTCCTAAAAGAGGCATTTTCAAAATTGTGAATTAAAATCCAACTTTAACATCAAAGAGGGTTTTAAATAACAATTCTTTAGGGACCAAACTTGACATTCCTACCTGCTCCCAATTGAAAGTTATCACTTATTAAATGTAATAAAGTAACCCAATTGTATCCCATGGGATAGACAATCCTTGCAGTAGTGAAAAAGGAACTTAAGAGCGTTTCACTAACAGGATATGTAAAAGTTAAAAATACATGGTCAACATTCTGAATACAGTGCACTCTTACCTATGGGCTGGTAAGGGCCTACCTGAGTGGTGATGTATATGTATTAATAAAAAGGATGGTTGAGGCCTGCCAAAAGGTTTGTTTTGCCAGGTCAAAATGACAGGTTAAACCGCACACACAGGTCATAATGGCAGGCCTGGGACATGTTTAAAGGGCCACTTAAATGGGTGGCACAATGAGTGCTGCAGGTCCACTAGTAGCATTTAACTTACAGATCCTGTGTACATGGTGTATCATTTTACTAGGGACTTACAAGTAAATTAAATGTGCCAATTGGGTGTAAGCCAATTTCATCACATTTGGGGGAGAGAACACAAGCACTTTGGCACTGGTTAGTAGTGGTAATGTGTGCAGGGTCCTAAGGTCAGCAAAAACATAGTCAGCAAAAACAGGAGCATTGAAGGAAAAAAATAGGGGTGGAAACACACCAAGGATGTTATGTCTAACAATTACGTTTTAAACTAACAAAAAGAGTGAACTTCACCCATTATAATTATCTCAAGTAACTATAACTCGTGCCCTGAAGTCACTAGCGTCGGGAGCTGTCCACTTTTTTGGGGGGTGAGGCGCCAGTCCCACCTAGGACACCTACATCTCTTCAATACATTGGGAGCTGTGAGGGGGGAGCCAAAGGCCCCCACAGCCCCTGTCAGCTTCCTAGATAGCACCCTTCGTGGGGGCTGACGGGAGCTGGTAAAAAGTATGTTTCTGCCATGCAGGAGCAGATTTGAATTCTGCTTCTGCAGCCGGAGCAAACATTCTTCCCTGCCCATGCTCATTGACATGGAAAAAAGGAAATGCTTGCTTTTGCTTGGTGGGACTAATACTACTTTCTCCAGAGTCACAAGCCTTAGTTAGAGCCTGTGGGATGGGGTCGCAGGGGCCAGACTACAGCCCGAGGAGTGGGGCCCCATCCAAAAAAAAGAAAATTGGCCCCAGTGCATGGTGTCCCTGGGGAAATACTATGTGACAGGAAAGGGGCCCCATTACCTCTCCACACCAAAAAATGTAAATCAGCCCAAGGGATTAGGTCCCCAGGGCATTCAAAAGTCTCAGGGAGCGGGGCTTATATCCCCTCCCCCCAAAAATAAAATTGTCCCTGGGGAATGGGGTCCCCAGGGGCTTCAGAAAACACACTGGGAGGCGGGCTGCATGCCTCACTTCTCAAAGAAATTGTAATCGGCCCAGGAGCATCGGGACCCTGGGACCTTCAGAAGGCTCTGCAAAGTGGTCAGATGCCCCCCCACTCCAAAACTATAATTCTGCCAACCCCTCAGGCCTCGCCCTTTCAGTGGCCTTTATTTAACAATGGCTATACTACCTGACGTATTAACGATAATACGTGAGGAAACAGCTTTGCATCTCATTGCATACAGTAGTGAATCCTAGACCAGAGGCCTCTGTGGAGCTTTTGACTAAGGGTGGGCGTAAAATCCGTTGCGGGCGAATTTGCGGATTTTCCGCGATTTCGCGATCCGCGAATCTCGCGAAATCGCGGTAAAATCCGCGAATCAGCGGTGACTAATTTTCAGCCAAGCAAGGTTTACAGCAGCAGGTGCAAAAGTTGAACCTAATTTCTTTGTAACCTTTTACAAAAGGGTTACAAACAAATTAACTTTAACTTGGACACCTGCTGCTAATTGCTTCCTGGCGCCTCGTTGCCTACTTGCAACTGTTCTCTGACCCTGCTCTGACCCTTGAAGCAGGGTCAGAGAATAGTTACAAGTAGGCAACGAGGCACCTGTCCAAGGAATTAAACCTCATCAGGAAGCACTTACAGATATAAAAAACAGGAAGAAGGGAGAGGATGGCAAATACACCCATTTTGAGTTGTCAGGAGGGGTTAAACTAAAAGAGACCTTTACAGCACAATTTTCATATGCATTTTGCTAAAAATAAAAAGCTGTATGTTCTGTAGGGGCAACTCAGGAATCTGGCCCTTCAGAGATCCGGCCTCTCTTTCTTTCTCTCGTTCTCTCACTCCCTCTCTCTTTCCCTCTCTTTCTCTCTCTTTCTATCTATCTATCTATCTATCTCTCTCTCCCTCCCTCTCCCATAAACGACTGCATGGGTAACTTCGCTATGCAAGCGGCTCGCGAAGACGCAAAAAGCCCCGCAAACATGCAAAAAAACCCGCGAACACGCAAAAAACAAAAATCCGCAAATTCGCACAAATTCGCGAATTTTGCGGATCGCGAATTCGCAAATTCGCGGATCGCGAATTCGCAAAATTTGCCCATGCTTACTTTTGACCTCCATCTCAGCATTTGGATTCGCAGTGTGCTGTCATAGTCAACACTGTCCATTCTAAAAACACAGCAATACATACCAAATTTAGAGTGTTATAAGAAATCTGGACAAAGTACCATGCAATGGTAATTACTTTGCAGCACAGTTTTTCCTTCAAACAGAACAATGTGAAAGAAAAACGCAAAAGAAATGTGGCAACATTTACCATGTGTTTTTGCACATTTTCCGCATCATATAACAGACTTGTCTTTGTTTTATGTGGTAATACTATATCAATTAGATGGTAAAACTGCATAAATGCATGATACTGTGAAAATCTCTGTAAACTGGAAAACGTATGCAGTAATCTAGTTACTACATATAGTACCATTAAAAGTGGTTACAATAGCACTGCAAATAAGGTTGCATGTTGTACGCTACTGGCCTCATGGGCAATGGTGTGGTAACTACATTTAAGAGTGGGGAAACGTGAAATAGCCTGATTCCCACACATGCATACTATTTGCTGGGATTCCTGCTGTCACAGTAAAACCGCAAGTTTGATGGGATTCCACACCATCTTCGATATGGTCACATTGTATCAAATTATAAAAAATTGCAGAAAAAGTGTATAGAAACAAGTGCACTTGGTGCCACATTTTTAGAGATACAACCCTAAATCTAGAGGAACTGCATAACCGTAAGGGAGTTGCTGCTACATTATCACCTCCAAATTTAGTATCTTACTCTAAAAGAGGACCACATAAAGTTCATTATTTTCCAAAGGTTGACCTTAGCAGCTGGTTTGCCCTGGAGAACCTCAGTTATGTTCAGTGGGGTTCAGCCCAGTGCAGATTTTGGTGAGGTTTCCTTCCAGAGTATCAAGACTTTAGTAACAACCTGCCAAAATATCCTGGCCAAAATATTGACTACCGCAATATCTTGAAGGTAAGGAAATATATGGGTAAGGATACATTTACTATTCATAATTCCACATATATGTACCTTGACAGTGTAAACACCTTCAATGTACCTAGATGTGGAGTTAAGAATGGGATATCTATGTTTACCTTTATACATATATGCGTATCTTTATGATGGAGTGATAGTCAATATTTTTATCAGGACTTTTTTGTCCTTGATATTCTGATGTACAATAATGTGTTTGTGCTTAGGGTCTTGATCAATAAGGGCGACAGATGGTGGAGAGAAGGCCTAAGGGAGCTAAAAGTGTTGCTTCTATTACTCTAATTTTCACTCTTAGACACATGAGATTGGCAAGGAGACGTTTAAAGTGATGTAATTTCAGGGTCTACCCTGACATTTAAAGAGCCTTGATAATAAGTATTTGTAAAGCAAATAGGTCTGGCGTTGGCATGCTGTTGCAGTGAAGTTTTATTGCAAACATATACTACAAAAAGATCAAGAAAAAAAACAACCAATGCAGCCCCTAAATACTGCCAATATGCCTGCAATAATATATTTAAATTGAAAAAGCATTCATTATTGCACATATTTTTAACAGAACAGTACTGGCGGGTGTACAACAGCAGTGTGTTAATAAACATCACAAGAAAATATGACTCTTATTAGGGCAAAGAAATCGTACTAATGGCTTTGAATTACTGTAACCTTAAGAAATAGTTTAAATGTACAAGGATGCGAAACAAAATAATAAAAGTATAGAGAATGAAGAAAAAAAAAGTATAGATAAAGGAAAATATTGGCCGAGGAGTTCTAACATTGAAGTACACTTCTTGTTAGGCAGATGCACATATATAATTTTGAAAATGTCATCAATCACAGAGCAAGCAAGCCATTGGCTAAAGTGGGCTGACCTACTTCCCTTTGTTGTGATGGCTAGAAGTAAAAAGTGAATGACCATTAAACAGATCAATGGATGAAGAGAGCGGACACAAAGCCCCACGGTGCATGTATATGTAAGCATTTTTTATGATTTTGTTTAATTACATGATCTGTGTGAGGCGGCTAAAGCTTTCTGTAGGCCAGCCCAGACCTAAACTGGATGCGGAAATCTGTGAATTGGGGCAAAACTTCAAAGAGACAAAAGAACATATGAATATTGATATCGATTTATGCCTGCTGAAACCCAAAAGTACACTGTGGCAATTCGTAATATCGAGATGACTTCCCGTGACTTACCTGATAGGAAGTTTACACTAACAGAAGTCTCTTATGTAGCTCAAGATATATATGTTTTATATATGTTGTATACACATGTGTACTACACATGTGCACATGTAGTAAATGTACACAAGCAAAATCATGATCTTAAGTAAATCAATTAACAGTAATACCAAATATCTATTTTAAAGGAACTATTTAAAGTAATCCTTTTTTAATTAAGCCTAAAAGCTTACTGCCAATACATTGAGGAAAATAAAGAAATATTTTCTAGGATAATGCTTTATAAAAGCTTTCTGGAAGTACATGCTCCTCATTTATTTATAAAAAAACAGAGCCAGTAACGTGCATTCTGAACTGTTTGTCCTAATGTTCAGACAAGACACAGAAGCAAGCATAACAGACTCAGCCCTCTGCATTTAATACAACATAATCATAAGCAAAGCCAATTGACTAATGGCCTTATTTAGAGTTTGGCAGATGGAATACTCCTGAATACTGCCTCACAAACGTGGCTGAGATCCAGCTTACTGTATTACAAGTGCAATTGGAATCCATGGCACTTGTAATACGGTGGGTGGGATCAGGGGCATAACTTAGTAAGGTTGGGTGGGGGGTATGAGTTTCAGATTTAACAACAATAACACTGGCACATAATGTTAAAATACATTATACCACAAGAAGGTTGCACAAGAGGGGCCTAAAGGGCCGTAAAAAGGGAGTGGAATGCGGATTGGTGATGAGTGCTCAGTGAGAGAAAATGCTTTATTTTAGGAAATATGCAAACACAACAGGTGATGGACCGAATGTGGATCAATGTCACACACTCACCCCAGTCCAAAGATCTGGGCCCAAATCCATCGTTTTTTTGCACTCCACACCACCCTGGGTTAGACAATGGCGATATGCAAATCAGCTCTGACCCTGTGCCCCATGGGAACAGTCCAGTCCGAACTACAAAAGCCTTGTACTTCCCAGAACGGAATCAAGCATCCGAGGACCGGACCGGTTTCGAGGTAACACCTCTCATCAGCCCGGCTGGCTTGAGTCCAGTGGTGTGGAGTGCCTGGGACCCACGTCTGGGCATCCCCAGCGCACTTAGGGCGGAATATGCAAACACAACAGGTGATGGACCGAATGTGGATCAATGTCACACACTCACCCCAGTCCAAAGATCTGGGCCCAAATCCATCGTTTTTTTGCACTCCACACCACCCTGGGTTAGACAATGGCGATATGCAAATCAGCTCTGACCCTGTGCCCCATGGGAACAGTCCAGTCCGAACTACAAAAGCCTTGTCCTTCCCAGAACGGAATCAAGCATCCGAGGACCGGACCGGTTTCGAGGTAACACCTCTCATCAGCCCGGCTGGCTTGACTCCAGTGGTGTGGAGTTCCTGGGACCCACGTCTGGGCATCCCCAGCGCACTTAGGGCGGAATATGCAAACACAACAGGTGATGGACCGAATGTGGATCAATGTCACACACTCACCCCAGTCCAAAGATCTGGGCCCAAATCCATCGTTTTTTTGCACTCCACACCACCCTGGGTTAGACAATGGCGATATGCAAATCAGCTCTGACCCTGTGCCCCATGGGAACAGTCCAGTCCGAACTACAAAAGCCTTGTCCTTCCCAGAACGGAATCAAGCATCCGAGGACCGGATCGAGGTAATTGTCTAACCCAGGGTGGTGTGGAGTGCAAAAAAACGATGGATTTGGGCCCAGATCTTTGGACTGGTGTGAATGTGTGACATTGATCCACATTCTGTCCATCACCTGTTTTGTTTGCAAATTCCGCCCTAAGTGCGCTGGGGATGCCCAGACGTGGGTCCCAGGCACTCCACACCACTGGAGTCAAGCTAGCCGGGCTGATGAGAGGTGTTACCTCGAAACCGGTCCGGTCCTCGGATGCTTGATTCCGTTCTGGGAAGGACATGGCTTTTGTAGTTCGGACTGGACTGTTCCCATGGGGCACAGGGTCAGAGCTGATTTGCATATCGCCATTGTCTAACCCAGGGTGGTGTGGAGTGCAAAAAAACGATGGATTTGGGCCCAGATCTTTGGACTGGGGTGAATGTGTGACATTGATCCACATTCTGTCCATCACCTGTTTTGTTTGCAAATTCCACCCTAAGTGCGCTGGGGATGCCCAGACGTGGGTCCCAGGCACTCCACACCACTGGAGTCAAGCTAGCCGGGCTGATGAGAGGTGTTACCTCGAAACCGGTCCGGTCCTCGGATGCTTGATTCCGTTCTGGGAAGGACATGGCTTTTGTAGTTCGGACTGGACTGTTCCCATGGGGCACAGGGTCAGAGCTGATTTGCATATCGCCATTGTCTAAACCAGGGTGGTGTGGAGTGCAAAAAAACGATGGATTTGGGCCCAGATCTTTGGACTGGGGTGAATGTGTGACATTGATCCACATTCTGTCCATCACCTGTTTTGTTTGCAAATTCCGCCCTAAGTGCGCTGGGGATTCCCAGACGTGGGTCCCAGGCACTCCACACCACTGGAGTCAAGCTAGCCGGGCTGATGAGAGGTGTTACCTCGAAACCGGTCCGGTCCTCGGATGCTTGATTCCGTTCTGGGAAGGACATGGCTTTTGTAGTTCGGACTGGACTGTTCCCATGGGGCAGAGGGTCAGAGCTGATTTGCATATCGCCATTGTCTAACCCAGGGTGGTGTGGAGTGCAAAAAAACGATGGATTTGGGCCCAGATCTTTGGACTGGGGTGAATGTGTGACATTGATCCACATTCTGTCCATCACCTGTTTTGTTTGCAAATTATTTTAGGAAATAGCCAACACTTTTAAAGTCTTTCCAAACAGAGAGAGGGAGAGAGTGTGTGTTAAAATTCCTGGTGAAATCCGACAGACACCACAACATAACTGACTGTAAGCAGCTATACCCAACTATTTATCACAAAATAAATTTACTAGAGGGATGTAACACCCCAAACACTCCCCTCGAGATACGTCCCTGGGCAGGATATCTGACACTTTTTTTTACAAAAAATAGCTTGTCTGCCAAACTCTAAATTGGGGATTAAGTCCCCCATTGATAAAATCTCCCAAGCCAGACTATTTACAATTTGAACTGCATATTGAGACCCAAACCCATCATCAGCAAGGAAGGTATGAGTAAAGGAAATGCTGTGACTGTAGCACAAGAGGACAAAGTACTATCCACAAGATGTGAATAAAGCCTGAATGTAACAGTGTGAATCCTTGAGGTGACAAATCAGTCCTCAATCGATATCGACGCCTATGAAATGAGTGCCATTGGCCTGGGTACACTACATTTTTAATAAAGACTAGACAATCAGAATGAGGGTATAGCAAGATAATCAAAAAGTAGTCTTGGTCCATGAGGTATCTGTAGTACACAAGTCTCTTGAGTTATAGTTCTATTCTTTTTAGAATGCTATTACATGACCTGTACTCCACTAGAATGCTCTTATATTTATGTTCTATATTTGCTGTCAAGTAAGGGTTCTATTCTACAGCAGTTGCTTGCTCCCTCTGTAGAAAGGAGTCTGCTCTTGTCTCTTCCTACATACTTGGAATAAAGGACACCTCTACTTACCTGCTGTTCTATGCTGCTTTATTTACCACACCTTGACGACGTTTTAAAGAACCATAAGTGCAGCTCAGCAGTGAATTTATGAGGATTTCCTGGTCGAGAGGAAGCTTCATGAATCAGGCACATTGAGGTGAATCTCTGCCAAGTTCACCACAACGACAAGAATGGACAATCTCCATTTCTTGCTCCAGTACTGAAGGAATTCCTATATTCTTCGTCTTTTGGGCCAGCAACGTCAAGTATCTTCTCTGAGGATGATGTACTTCCTGCAGTGGTGACGGTTGTTTGCCTAGCGACACTGGGTCTTCGCTTCTCTGACGTACTTCACTATCCCGTGAAACGTCAGCATCTGTCCCCTAGCTACCACCAAGCACCACGTTGCTCCTACGTCATTGTTCTACAAGGTTGCGTCTTCACTTCGGTGGCCATTTTGTATGGCTTCTCTTCGATGTCATAATAAAGCAGCGCCACAGAGCATTTCTTCCGCATCTGAAGCTGTTTACTGTCAGAAAACCAACGTATTCCTTCAGCGTTGCACAGGCCCACAGTGTATCGATTGTTTTTCAACTCAGGTACTCTTCTTTACGTTTCGCTCAGTCTCTTTTCGGCGATATACATGCCCGTATATCATTCCATTTAACTTTATCAGTTTTAGACTTTGGAGGTGAGGACGTCAAAGCCAGTCAAGCCTCGCTGTATGTTCTTTGCCCAAATCATTATTTTGTAAAGTTTTAGGTTATTTTGGTCCTGCCTTTTGTGAACTTGACTATTTAAAAAAAAAAAAATTCCATGCAAGTGACAGTTGTATGCACACCACTATATTGTTCTGTTTAGTCGTTCCTGCTGCTTTATGTCTTCAACATGACCTAGCAAAATATTTCTGTTACTCTGCCACCTAATTTTATACCTCAACCAGGCCAGCCAAGCATCCCTTGGGAAGATTGGCTGCCTATGTTTGAGAATTATCTTGATGATCTAGATGGTCAAGATTTTCCAGCTAAGAGGATAAAAGCACTTCTCTTAAGTACTCTAGGCAAAGAAGGTCAACGTGTCATTCGCTTTCTTCCTCAAGTGCTTCAAGCCAATGGGCAAGCTATGCCGACGAATATAAAGAAGCAATCTGTCGACCAGAAGTGAGGTACGCAAAAGAAGAACATTTAGTCATAAATAGATATAAGTTTTACACCCAAAGCCAAAAAGCTGGTGAGTCCATCGATGATTTTATCTCTAGACTTAGAGAAATGTCTATAAGTGTAATTTTGGAAATATGACAGATGAATTGATCAGAGATCAGCTCATAGTCCAGTGCAACAATAAAAAGATTCAGGAACGTCTCTGGGCAGCCAAAAACCCCAATCTTAAAACAGCTGTAGATTTAGATAAAGTAGTGGAACAGTCTGAAGGTTGTCAATGAAATATCTACCCAGAGCTACCAAACTATGATCACAGTGATGATGAAGTTTGAATGAAGTTTTTAAAGAAACCTGAGGTTCCGTGACAATTGTAAGTGGTGTTTTCGACTCGTACGAATATGGTCGAGTCTGGTATCTATGAACCGCAAATGACGAGTTTAGTAAGTGTGCGCAGTTTCGCTGTGCTAACCTAAACCATTCGTTTGTTACGTGGTTATTTCTATCTGTACCCACGGGTTCCATCTTAGATACGGCATCCATTTTGTCTCTTGCCCTCAAGTAGCCAGCGAACGGACGTTGTCCGCTTCGCGACCCTGGGACTCCCAAGATATTTACGGAAGACACATGTCCTTTGTAAGTGTCTTTATGATGAGGGGGATGTTACTGTAAAGCAGATGGCGCCGCTCGAGGCTCATCTTGCTGCACGGACTTATTGTCTCAGCCGTGCATCTCATTAGGCACGTCCCTTTGATGCCCGTATCTCGTGTTTTTCGATACCTCCCCTTTTACACCCTTTCCGATCTCCCCACTGTCTCCGTCTTCCTCTACACCTGTTCTTGTTCCTACTTCGATCTGTTTATTACCGATTGGAATGCATTAATGTTGGGAAGATGGGTTTTTACAGTTGGGAACCGCCAAATGTTTCCGCACTTATGTTCCGGACCTTATGTGTATCAAAGTGACCAAAGCGACCCCTCTGGGGGATGATTGTGGGAACCGGGTCATAAACTTTTGTGTTCAATGTAACCCTATGGGGAAATTGTGTATAAAAGGAGCGATTCACAGAACCAATATGAAGCAGTCTCCCCAAGTTGCACGTGTGTTGCTTGTCGTGACTACTGTATTCCCTGCAGTAAATAAACCTTGAATCTTTGACGCCGAAGGAAGTGTCCCGTGTCTCTGTCATTCGTACGCCGGAGCAGGTTACCCACGAAGGTTTCAGGTGTTGTGCCCTGGCACCGCTGGGTCCTACAGAACCCAGTCCTTCAGTTGGCGCCCAACGTGGGGCTGCATCAGTGGTACCGGTCCAAGCCCGACGATCGTGAGGAACTTCGCGTGAAATCTCCGAGGGAAGGTGCACCCCGCTTCATCGATCCTGTTGTCGAAATAAGTGGCCCGAAGACTTTTCCCGCGAAGATTCCCGCCTCCTGACGGCTGCGACGGACTGCTGCCCTGACTGTAGACCTGTTTTGGCGCCTGGCGTAGACCTTGGTAGAGCGAGACGATAGACGGGCCTTCCTGGTGACGCCATCGATCTTTGAGTTAAGTATTTGTGGGTCGCTCCCAGAGTCCTTAGTTGTTGACACTCTAGCAAGTGTTTTTGTTGTTGACGCTGTGAGAGTGTTTTTGTCGATGACACTTTGCTAGCGTACTTTGTTGTGTTGTTTGACGACTGCAGCCGCCAAAAACCGAGGGTTTTGTTCTTTGCTGGGACTTGGTAAATCCCGTAACCCTTGAAGTTTGTGAAACTCGGCTAGTGTGCAAGATGCCTGGTCGTAGTACTTTGTTCAGTTGCTTCAGACCTTGTGGTACGGATTCCCGACTGGAGGACTCGTGTCCGATACCTCCGGTTGGAACTCCCACTTATGAACTGTACAGTAAACATGGGCTAGGCCCCATTACTTTTAATGATTATTGGATTAAATACACGAAGAAGGATGGTGACCTTCGTTGGCCACCTCATGGTAGCTTCGAGGCCCCGATCTTAGATAATTTAGAAATTAAATTGTTCGAAAGAAAGTCAAGGCCGGCTATGTTTGATGCCTTTCGGTTGTGGCGTAAAGAAGCCAAACAGAAAGAAATCAGACAGACTAAACGAAATCAGAGAGATAATGTTGCTACCATAGTGAAGAAAGCAGAGCAATTTCAGCGCGACAAGGAGGTTAAGGATAAGGAAGTGTTTGATAGACTACAGCGTATGACTGTGGATAAATGTTATCCCGCTTTGCCTACGGAGTCAGAAAAGAAGGAAGAGCCAGTTGAGGATCCTTTAATGTCTTATCTTATGAAGTCGCCACCTCCGTATGTACAGGGTACCGCAACTCCTGTGGTTCCTGCCGTACCTATTCTCCCGCCTATTCTTCCTGTGCCTGTTCTTCAACCTGCACCCGCTCTTCCGACTGTTCCTGCTCCTTTGCCTACTGCTATCCCTACTGCTCCTCCGCTTCCACATACTCCTGCTCCCGCTGCTGCTCCTGTTCTGTTAACTCCTGCTGTTGCTACTGTTTCTACCCCTTCACTTGTTAGCCCTGTGTCCTATACTTCTCCCTCGACTCGTTCTTGTACTACTCCTCTTGCGGCTAGTTTCTTTCATTCGCTCGGACCTGTTCATGGGTCCGCTGGTTCCGATGGTCCTCAGAGACGTAGTCAGCTTCCTGGAAACAGAGAGCGTGTTGCGCTATATAATATGGCGATGGGTTGGATGGTGAACCCTCTTAGAAGTCCACCTCGTGTTGTGCTCGAAACGTTTTGTCAATTCAATATACCAACCCAGAGATACGTGTTCGATGAAATGTGTAAGTTCCTTCGCGATCAGATATCGGCTGATGCGCCTGACGAGGTGCTGGCCGCTTTGTCTGATCTTCAGCTTCAGTTCTCAAATGGACTGATAGTGGATACCAATGTTCGACGTGCTGTTGAGCGGTTGCTATCTTTTCGTCCCACTCCGATACCTCATGCATTGTTTGTTGAGGATATTGAAAGACAGCCGGATGAGTCTGGTCAGTTTCCCATGCGTGAAGTGCCACCGGTATGGATGCCAGGTGATGCCACCCGAGCACCGCCGATTCTGCCGCATTTCCAGAGAGTATGGATACATCTCCCATGGAAACGCTCGGAAGTGCTACAGGTGAAGCAATCTTTGCCTGACCCTCGCAAAAATCCTACAGGGTATTACAAAGAATTATCGCAGCTTGTAGACGCTACAATAATGAATCTTGCCGATATTGATATGTTGTTCGGCAATGTCGTACCGCAACCTGTATGGGCTAAGATTCGGCAGGAAAATCATCCGAATGAATTAGGTGGTGATTGGGCTGCCATTGTGGCGGCGGATGGGTTACAAACTGGTGGGGCTAAACCTGAGCAGATGATTACTGCTCTTCCTCAGCGAATAATAACGTTAATGAAAACTCTTATGCCAGCTATGAGGGTAAATTGGGACAAATTATCAGCTTGTAAGCAAAAGAAGGATGAGAGTGTCTCCGACTTCTTTACGAGGTTCGAGGAAGCATTCATTGACCATAGTGGTCAGGATATGGGCACTGAGGGTGGTCAAAGGTTATTCGTGGACAAATTTGTCTCAAACTTATTGCCCGATTTGAGCAATAAATTAAAGAATTCAGAGAGTGCGTGGGCCGTTTCTACTTCAGCTCAGATATTGGCCACAGCACAATATTATGAGAACAGAGAGAAAGAAGAGAACGACCGCGCTGATAAAAAGACGAAAGAGCTTAAGACTAAAGTGTTGCTTCAGCAAGCATATCCTCCGCGTTCAAATCAGAATGCATCCCAACAGAATAGAACGCAGTCGCAATCGAATCGATCGCAGCCGCGTAATGATTCCTCCTCCCAAAGATCGTCGTTAGGGTACAACCAATGTGCTTATTGTAGACAGGAGGGACACATTAAATTCAATTGCCCTGTTTTGAACGATCGAAATAGTGGTAATTCGTCCAAAGGAGGTCGTGGTGGTTCTCATCAGGTATCACGTGGTAGGGGTCGTGGTGCCCAGAATGATCGTTCCGATAACTCCTCTAATTCTAATAATTGTTTCGATCAACGTGGATCATCGCAAGGACGATCTGCGCAGTACAATGTAGACGATTATTACGTCGATCAGGGAACTGACGACAGTAATTACTAGGACAGCCAAAGACAAGGAGAGGGAGTGGTATCAGTTCCGGTTGATCAGAGAGGGCCTTACGTCGCAGTTGCTACATCGGGCGTCGTTGAGCCTTTTCTGTTGGACACTGGTGCAGCGAAAAGTTCCATCAAGCATTCGAAACTCCCTGGCGCACCTTTGTCTGGCTTAACAAATGTTTCCGTTGGATTCTCTGGCGCCCCCGTTAGCAATCCAGTTTCGCGCCCTTTGCCCCTTACAATTGGGCCACGTGAGCTTCAAGCTCCATTAATTTTGACCACTGGTTGTGGTGAAAATCTTTTGGGCCTGGATTTGCTTAAACGTTTATATGCAACTTTGTATTGTTCTCCTGCGGGTGTAAAGCTTACGTTAGGAGAGAGGGTTGTCTCTCCTATGTATTTGTCCCTCGATAAGCTTCCACCAGAATTGAATTCTCTTCCTGCGTCTTTGTGGGCAACAGGTCCCAACGATGTGGGCCTACTTGACATCTCCCCTTATGTTGTTCAGTTGAAATCTAATGTGCGATTGCCACGTATTCCCCAGTATCGTATCTCTCTTGATGGTGAACGAGCATTGTTAGCGATCATTTATGATTTGATCGAGAAAGACGTTATTGAAGAGACTCGGGGAAACGTGTGCAACAGCCCTGTACTGCCTATTCTTAAACGTACTGATCCTTCGAAACCGCCCGTTTATCGTTTTGTTATTGATTTACGGGAGGTGAATAAAATTGTGGTTCCTCAATTCCCTGTTGTGCCTGACATCACGGCGCTACTGACTCTGATTCCAGCTTCCGCATCGTGGTTTTCGGTGATTGACTTAAAGAATGCGTTCTTTAGCATCCCGATTGCCGAGGAGAGCAGAGACCTTTTTCGGTTTCTCTCTCGGTGGACGCAGCTTCCGGTTCAAACGCGCTCCTCAGGGCTACTGTGAAAGTCCATCGATTTACAGTCAAGCCTTGAAGGGTCAACTGGATGCGTTTAGGTTGCCGGTCGGTCCGGCTTTAATCCAATATGTCGACGACTTATTGGTGGCTGCTGATACTCAGGACATTTGCAAAATTGCTACGGTGTCATTGCTGCAACATCTCTGTGAGTTGAATCATAAGGTGTCCCCTTCTAAACTCCAATATTGTTGTCAAGAAGTAACCTACCTAGGTCACTTATTGTCAAAGGAGGGAAGGAGGTTGACCCCAGAGAGGATTGCAGCGATTGCGCGAATGGCTGTGCCACAAACCCAAAGAGATGTGCGTGCCTTTCTAGGTATCACGTCGTACTGCAGGCAATGGATTCCTAATTTTTCATTGCTAGCGAAACCATTGGTGGCTCTTACGTGCAAGGACGTTTCATCTCCTTTACCATGGACGGAAGAATGTCAGAAAAGTTTTTCTGAACTGCGTGATTCATTGTGTTCGGCTCCTGTGTTGGGTACTCCCGACTACAGTAAGCCGTTTACATTATATGTTCACGAGAGGGAAGGTTGTGCTTTGAGTGTCTTGACGCAACCTTTTGGTGGTAAACAGCGTCCATGTGCATATTTTTCCTCGACCTTGGACCCAGTAGCTAGAGCATTGCCGAGTTGCTTGAGAGCAACAGCGGCAGCTGCGGTCTCCATCCGACAATCAGCAGGACTGGTCATGGATAATATGCTTACGGTGATGGTTCCGCATGCAGTCGATACTCTTTTGAATCGTACAAAAACCCAGCACTTGACAAGTGCGAGATTGTCTGGGTACGAGCTGACGTTGCTGGCAAGTCATATCCAAATAAAACGTTGTAATGTTCTGAACCCGGCAACTTTGTTACCAATTAGCGCAGAGTCAGATGAAGTAGCAGAACATGATTGCTACTTGAGGACAGAGGAAGAAACAAAAGGTCGAGTGGACCTTAAAAACACTCCATTAGAAGATCCAGATGGTACATTGTATGTGGATGGGTCATGTTTTAAGTTGCCGAATTGCGATGTGACTACTGCTTATGCTGTTGTAACGTTGAATACTGTTGTTGAGACTGCAAGGTTGAATCAGAATTCTGCCCAAGCTGCAGAGTTGATCGCTCTCACTAGAGCGTGTGTGTTAGCAAAAGGGAAACGTGTGAATGTGTTTACCGACAGCCAATATGCATTTGGCGTCGCACATAGTTTTGGACGATTGTGGAGAGAGAGAGGTTTCTTGACGTCGCACGGTACGAAGATTCAGCATGGCCAGCTTGTGAATGATCTTTTGGATGCACTGACGTTGCCTAAGCAAGTGGCGATTGTTAAATGTAGTGCGCATCGTAAGGTGACGGATGATGTTGGTCGTGGTAATGCGTTTGCAGACGAGATTGCTAAGGAGACTGCCCGGAACCTTAGCACTCGGATGTATGTGACGAGTTCGGTTAGGTGGCCTACAGAATCGAGCATGTGTGAGGACACTATCGAAAGTGTGAAAGAAATTCAGAATGAGGCCACCGAGACTGAAAAGGTGAAATGGAAAGAAAGCACGGGAAAGTTGGATGCGAGTGGTTGTTGGATTGATTTGTCAGATCAGAAAAGATGGTTGTTGCCTGATGCGTATGTGCTGGCCGTTGTGACAATGGCGCATGGGTTAGCACATATTAGCGCGAAAGGTATCTGTAAATTGTTGTCTCCTGTATGGAAGAATGATGGTATCACGAAATGTGCTGAACGTCTGGTGAAGAATTGTATGGTGTGTATGATGTACAATCCTGGCAAAGGAACCCCAACTCCTCCTGGCAGTTTTGCTCCCCCTTCATGTCCCTTTGAGGTGGTTCAATTGGACTTCATCCATATGGAGCGATGCAATAACCTGAAATACGTTTTAGTTGTGGTTTGCGCATTCTCCCGATGGATCGAGGCCTATCCTCTCAAAGACAATACTGCTTTGTCTACTGCGAAAATCCTACTGAAGGAATATTTTCCTCGGTACGGAATGCCTAGAGTCGTGTGGTCAGATAACGGAAGTGAGTTTGTGGGTAGTGTGATGGAGAGTGTGTGTAAGGGCCTTGGAATTAATCAGAAATTCCACAGCGCCAATCATCCCCAGTCAGCTGGTTTGGTTGAAGGGTATAACGGCACCCTTAAACTGAAGCTAGCGAAGATTCAGGCTACGACTGGTCTTTCGTGGCCTGACGCTTTACCTTTAGCATTGCTGTCAACTAGGGCGACTGTACACTCCCGAGTAGGGCTTAGTCCCTATGAAATAGTGTTCGGTCGTCCTGCGAATGTGTGGGGGGTTCCTAGGCCAGGTATTTTCTGTGATCTTGAGTACCCAATGTTGATCGATTATCTTCATGACTTGACTGCTAAACTGAGGTTAATTCACCAACAGGTTCATGACGCACTGCCGACGCAGACGGAGGGTCCAGGCCACCAGCTCCAGCCTGGAGACTGGGTGGTGACACGGAACTTTTCGCGCAAGAATAACTTGGACCCGAGGTTCACCGGACCCTATCAGGTTCTCCTTGCCACGAGAACTGCGGTTCGTCTTGAGGGGCGGAAGAATTGGGTGCACGCCACCCACACGAAGAAAGTCCCCATTCCGTTGCCAGCAGACTCGTGGGTGAGGAAAGGCATTGCATCAACTGAAACCGAAGGATTGCCGGCGTTTGTACCTTTCAGCGACGCACAACCTGTCGAAGAATCCTCGGTGCGGCAGAAAGACACTGTTGAAAAATTGTCATCAAAGGACTCGAGACCAGAACACTCAACTGATCAGCAGGACGCTGTCTCTCTAACGGATCCTTTGTTTGACGAGCAGACACGTCCTGGGAAAACTCGATACTTTTTCCGATCTCGTACTAAAGACTAATAAACGATCCTGTTTTGCTGTATTGACAACTGCATTATCCCGTTTTCCGTGATCAGTTTGAACATTCATATTACTGTGATTATTCTTGTATATACATTGAGCTTCATTCCTTATACCTTTTTGCTTCCACAGCCGAGAGACATTGGTTTTTTTTGGCATATATATATATATATATTGTGCATTAAAGGCCGTAGGGCCGCGCGCGTACTTCCTTCTGGATAGTAGGTCTTGACGCTAGGTTAAAGGCCGTCGGTTCCTGGGAACTCCTAGGGATTGACTATTACTACACAGAACGAAGTGCCTCAAGAAACGTTGCGGACGGTCGTAGGGAATGGCATTCTCGAAGCTGATGGACTTAGAAGAAGCTCAAGCTCGAAGGTTCAAGCTGCAGCAACTTAGCCGTACGAAATGTTTTATATTTCAAGTGTTTATGTTATTCTTGACTGTTTCTGCATTCTTGGCGGGTGGGGTGTATTATATGATATCTGGTTTTCTGTCTCCTGTGTTACCTACTCCTACACCTGACCCTAAACTTATCTCCACTGCATCCCCCCATTCTTTCCACATCCTACCTGAACACGAGCAGGCTAGACGTGCAGAATTCCGTAATAATTCCTTTATTCAGCTCCTTCATCAGCATCAGTTGGTGGTTAACACTACTAACTGTTGGGTGTGTGGGTTGATGCCGCATACTACGGATAAGGGAATTCCATATTTAGTGTTACCATATAGTTCCCAAGGGTCAGCTCGAGCATTTCAAACAATGTTTCGAAGCGCACTGGGTTTCCACCCCATTCGAGAACCACGTTCCCCCTACTCTGGTCCTACCTCGTATCAAAAACCTTTGTCGATAGCAATAGAGGACTTAGACAGCGATATCTATGATCCCTCGCTTATTCCCGAAGAAGAGGTACAAGCTTACAGGGTCCTGAGTAGAGGCGAGTATAGTGTGTTCACGAGTGAAAAGCAGCTTAAAAGCTCACCTCCGATATGGGTCGTACCCCACATTGGTAATTATTGTCTCATGGGTCGTGGCCGAAGATCGCAAGCCCGACTTGGAGCGAGTGCTTGCATTGAAAATTACATTCTGCCGATGTTCTCGTCCCCTGTGTTTCTGGCTGCCAAGGGTACATACTTCATCTGTCATGATCGTGCATACGCATGGTTGCCCGCTGACTTCATGGGCTCATGTTTCATTGCAAACCTGTTACCTCCGACGTTCACTGTAGATGCCGATTATCACAAGACTAGAGTTGTGAGAGGCGTAATTAGCGAAGAGGACACTGCCGGTCAAGAGGTAGGAGACTTTTTCAAGGGTTTCCTCCCGTTTTGGGGACCTATGGTTAATAGTAGGAACCTGAGACAGTTGACTCGAGTGGTAGAATCGACAGCTAATATTACTGCCAGTGCCCTTGGTAATATCACCACAGAACTTCAGGCGGATAGACTTATGACGTTACAAAACCGTATGGTTTTAGATGTCATCTTAGCAGATCGAGGTGGGGTATGTAAGGTGATCCATTCGAGCTGCTGCATTTTCATTCCAGATAATGCTCCAACTGTCTATCAAGCCATCTCTAAGTTGCATAAGATCTCTGAATCCATACACGTGGATGTAGGGGATTGGACGCTACTTGGGTGGTTTTGGGGCCTAATGTCGACTTGGGGTTGGAAGATTCTGATGATTATCGGAGTCGTTGTGGTGTTCCTGTTCACGTGTTGCCTTTGTGTGCAGTGCGGTCCTGCCTTATGTGGCCTCTGTGCTACAACGTGTATGAGACAGCCGCCTGTTACCAATGGGACTCGATTGGACAGAGCTATGCTACAGCAACATCTAGATGGTCTGATGAATATCGAGTATGATTCCGACTAGTGCTTGCCTACATGAGGGCAAAAGGAGCGTCTGAGGTTCCGTGACAATTGTAAGTGGTGTTTTCGACTCGTACGAATATGGTCGAGTCTGGTATCTATGAACCGCAAATGACGAGTTTAGTAAGTGTGCGCAGTTTCGCTGTGCTAACCTAAACCATTCGTTTGTTACGTGGGTATTTCTATCTGTACCCACGGGTTCCATCTTAGATACGGCATCCATTTTGTCTCTTGCCCTCAAGTAGCCAGCGAACGGACGTTGTCCGCTTCGCGACCCTGGGACTCCCAAGATATTTACGGAAGACACATGTCCTTTGTAAGTGTCTTTATGATGAGGGGGATGTTACTGTAAAGCAGATGGCGCCGCTCGAGGCTCATCTTGCTGCACGGACTTATTGTCTCAGCCGTGCATCTCATTAGGCACGTCCCTTTGATGCCCGTATCTCGTGTTTTTCGATACCTCCCCTTTTACACCCTTTCCGATCTCCCCACTGTCTCCGTCTTCCTCTACACCTGTTCTTGTTCCTACTTCGATCTGTTTATTACCGATTGGAATGCATTAATGTTGGGAAGATGGGTTTTTACAGTTGGGAACCGCCAAATGTTTCCGCACTTATGTTCCGGACCTTATGTGTATCAAAGTGACCAAAGCGACCCCTCTGGGGGATGATTGTGGGAACCGGGTCATAAACTTTTGTGTTCAATGTAACCCTATGGGGAAATTGTGTATAAAAGGAGCGATTCACAGAACCAATATGAAGCAGTCTCCCCAAGTTGCACGTGTGTTGCTTGTCGTGACTACTGTATTCCCTGCAGTAAATAAACCTTGAATCTTTGACGCCGAAGGAAGTGTCCCGTGTCTCTGTCATTCGTACGCCGGAGCAGGTTACCCACGAAGGTTTCAGGTGTTGTGCCCTGGCACCGCTGGGTCCTACAGAACCCAGTCCTTCAAACCTGCTACAAGCAACTCTAAAACTGCTAATGGCAGAATGTGTAATAGGTGTGGAAGTAGAGTACACACCTCAGACTCTAAGTTTTGTTTTGCATCTAAGCAAGAGTGTTTAAAATGTGGTCGTATGGGACACTATGCAAGAGTTTGTCGGAGCAAATCTCGCCCTAGTGTAGCCACTGTGCATTGTTCTACACTTGATATCAACGAGAATGATACAATTTTGGTAGTCGAGTCTGACACCATAACTGACGAACTGAGACCTTAAGAGCAGGGGCAGATGCAGGTCATACAATGGCCTTGATCATGCTCGACCTAAGCGCGGCTTTTGACACCGTAGCGCATTCCATCTTGCTACGGTGTCTGAGCGAAGCCGGGGTAGTTGGTCCAGCGCTGTGCTGGCTACAATCGTTTCTTACGGAAAGGTGTTTCCAGGTACAGCAAGGGACATGCCGCTCAGCTGAGATGTCACTAGACCAGGGAGTGCCTCAGGGCTCAGCTTTGAGCCCTACCCTTTTTAATCTATACATGGCCTCCCTGGCGAAAGTTGTACATTCATTTGGGGTGGAATGGGTGTCGTACGCCGACGACACCCAGCTGCTGATCTCCCTATCGCAGAACACCTCCAACACCCCCAACAGCTTTAAATCCTGTATGCAGGCACTAGCAGAGTGGATGGATGCCCATTGCTTAAAACTCAATGGCTCTAAAACAGAGGTGCTGGTGGTAGGGGGTAAAAGCGAAAACTGGTCGGCCGAGTGGTGGCCTTCATGTCTGGGCCCTACCCCCATACCATGTCAGGAGGCTAAGAACTTAGGAATCTGGATGAACCCCTCTCTTTCATATGATGGCCACATAAGGCGTCTTGTGGGGAAATGTTTTGGAGTACTAAAGACCCTAAATAAAACTCTAGACCTCCTTCCCTTAGCGGCTAGAAGGACACTAACTCAGGCACTGGTGACCTCGCCGTTAGATTATGGAAACATTCTGTTCCTTGGGGCAACCGAGGGCAGCATAGGCCGCCTACAAGTCATACAGAACTCCGCCGCCAGACTGGTGTTAAGAAGACCCAGGAGAGCTAACTCGAAAAAGGCGCTGGACGCGCTTCACTGGTTGCCTGTGAAGAAGCGTGTGCTGTTTAAGTGCCTCCTCTTCTGTCACCGAATTGTCTGGGACAGGTCCCCCGCATACCTAAAGGATTTAGTCAGCCGATATGAACCAACTAGGACCCTCCGCTTGGAGGGTGCCGGACTGCTGACAGTCCCCAGGATTAGGAAGGCTAGAATGGGCGGACGCTCTTTTGCGCTCCAAGCAGCTCAACAATGGAACAAACTTCCCCCTGCTCTGAGACTGGAGAGCAGTGAATCGCGGTTTAGGGCCATGCTTAAAACACATCTATACACGACGTAGATCCTAGGCTCTCTCGCTGTTCACTGATAGCTTCAGCGCGGGGACACGCCATGATGGCGTTACTGAGCGCTCTATAAGCTCTTTATTATTATTATTATTATTATTAAGATGACAAGTGAAGAAATAGACCCAAAGCTATGTTCATAATTGATGGTCAAGATGTATGTCTTATGGTTGATACCGGCTCAAAGCACACAATAATCCCCAAACACCTTTTTGAAGAAAAGTGGGGTGATATGCCACTTCTTCTTAAGGAGCTTTCCTCTGTGGGATACCAAGGAGAATCTATTGACATTCTTGGATAATCTGATGCACATGTCATGTTTTCTCACATACATATTCAAGGCAAAGTATATGTGTCTAGATGCGGGCCAGCCATTCTTGGGTGGGTTCATCATTATGATTTTAGGATTATTGCCAACCCTCGTGCAGTCACACAAGTCATGATCATTGAGGATGAGGTTTTGGATAAAATTCTTGAGGAAACTGGCAATGTATTTAGGGAATAATTGGGTCAACTTAAAAGCTATTCACATCGCATTTTGATTAAGAAATGTTCCATTCATGTTCAGCACAAAGTTAGGCGTGTCCGTATAGTTGTAAAGAGGAAGTTAAAGGTCTTATTCAATATATGCTCACAACAGGAGTTATTGAACCTGTAGAGGCTTCTCCATGGATTTCGCCCATCGTCGTCACCAAGAAGGCTGACGGTAAATTCAGTTTCTGTGTGGACTTGAGGTCCTTGAATCAGTGCGTGGTTGCTGACACGTTTCCTCTACCAAACATCATAGAATTCGTCTCTACTCTTAAAGGTGCAAAGGTGTTTTCAAAACTGGATCTTAGAAGTGCGTTGCACTAGATCAATCTGCACAAAGATTCTAAGCATCTAACTGCTTTCATTACACCTCAAGGTACTTACCAATTTACTCGTCTTCCTTTAGGACTCAATTCTGCTGCCAGCGTTTTCCAAAGAATGGTTTCCCAACTTTTTGAGGGAGAAAGTAATACCATCTATTTCCAAGATGATATCTTAATATATGGTCAGTCCGTCGAACAACATAACGCTTCCCACAAGGTTGTTCTAGATAAACTGTCAGAAGCAGGTCTCACACTCCAAAAGGAGAAATGCAAGTTCTTAGTTGATCAAATTGACTATTTAGGCTACACCATCAGTGCTTCTGGTGTTAAAGCCATGAGAGACCTGTGCAATGATATTCATTCAGCTCCTCAACCAAAGGATAAAGGCCAGTTACGTTCCTTTATGGGACTTATTGAGTATTACTCAAAGTTTGTCAAAAATTTCTCAGACAAAACATCCTGTTTGCGTTCTTTACTCAAGCGGGTGGTGAGCTTTTCATGGGGTGCTCTGCAACTAGAATGTTTTGATTGTATCAAAAAAGAAATTTGCAATGCAAATTGCTCCTTTTGATGTAAATAACAAGTCTATTTTAACTGTCGATGCTAGTGCTACAGGCTTGGGAGCTATGTTATCACAGTCCAAAAGGGGGACGTACTGTTGCCTTTGCTTTCAGAACACTGACTGATGCTGAGAAAAACTATTCAGTCATTGAAAGGGAAGCGTTGGCAGCACCTGGATCTGTGGAATATTTTAGAACATATTTTTAGGGCATGAAATTTCTTTCCTCTGAACTGATAATAAACCCCTAGTTAAGGTTATTTCCCCTGGTGGGACTGGCGAAAGGTCAGCAAGACTTGCCAAACTTGCATCAAAACTTCAGGAGTTTCAATATTAAATTGAATTTATTCAGGGCTGGAAGAATGTTCAAGCTGACTGCCTTTCTAAAATGTCTCTGGACTGGCGAACTGTTATTGATCCATGTATTGCTGGGTGTGGTGATGACATTGCTGTGGCTTCAGTTGAGGATGCTGTATTTGTTGGTGAGGGTGCATTTGAGGCATGTGATTGGGAAGGTGAAATAAGTATTGATCACACTCTACAAGAGGTCATCAAGCTTTTAAAACTGGCTTCCAGAAGGAAAAGTTTTGTCCGTTTCTGTCTGACCTTTTGTCAAAGTTCTTGATGATCTTTCTCTTAACAATAACAATGTTTTAGTCAAAGGCGAAAAATGTATCCCTCCTTTTGGCATCAGAAACAAACTTTTAGCATTAGCGCATGAAGGTCATCTCAGTCAGACTCTCACACAACGCCATCTCAAGAATCACTTTTGGTGGCCAGGTGTTGATTCTCAAGTGGTTGAGTGGGTGGGAAGTTGTTCAATTTGTAAAGAAGGTGAGAAGCGACTTAAAGTAGGTCCTAAATCTAGTGATGCACACATATAGAACCCAAGATTACCCTGGCATAGCATATGTTTTGATTTCATCGGTCCTATGGGGGAGCTACATGAATAAGACAGATTTGCCATTGTTGTAGTTGATGTGTTTTCTAAGTGGTTGGTAGTCGAATTCACCAATAATGGTACCACTGAATTCTTGGGAAATCTATTTAAGGATGAGGGTATTCCCTCTTTTTCTCATCACTGACAATGGCACTCAACTTGTCTCCAAGGAGATGCAAACATTTCTCAAGAGTTGTGGGGTTTCTCATCATCGCACTTCACTATACAATCCTCAAGGCAATGCAATGTGCGAGAGAGCTAACAAGGTAGTCAAAGGAATCATTCAAATGGCCTCTGCCAGTGGGTTAGTAGTACGGAAAATGGTCAATGAAATGCTGTGGGCCTATTGGACCACTCCTCTTGTCGATGGTCAACCTTTACCTTTCTAACTTATGAGAGGGCAGGCTCCTGGCTCGAAACTTGTTCCCTCCTGAATGAAGCAAGTTGTCACATTGCAGGGGAGATGCTCTGATCTGCTGTCTTCCTCAAACTCATCTTGTCCTTTCAAGGTTGGGCATCTGGTCAAGATCAAAAGCGGTAGGGTGGGGAGAGGGTTGTCAAAGTTCAAGGGTCCCTTCATGGTAAAAAAGTACTTGATCTTTGTATTATTTTAAATATTAGCGAGTGTTGGATTTTCAGAGGGGTCACTTTATATCAAAGAGAGGTTGCTATCCCACCACAGGACAAATCCACCAGTTCCTTGAGTAATAGGGGCTATCTCCTAGCTCAAATTCCTGAGGAAGCTACTCCTTTAGCCCTATTGGAGAGAGATCGTAACAGTGGGTGTAGTGATTCTCTCTTGTCTGGGAGTTTCTCAGTACGCGAGATTATGTTTATCTATTGTAAACTTGTTTATTTCGTAAGTTTCTTTTTCTCTCTTTTCACGTTTGTCAACATTGGAAAGGAAGAAGATGTGTAGTACACAAATCTCTTAAGTTATAGATATAGTCTTTTTAGAATGCTATTACAGGACCTGTATTCCACCAGAATGCTCTTATGGTTATGTTCTATGTTTGCTGTCATGTAAGGGTTCTATTCTACGGCAGTTGCTTGTTGCCTCCGTGGTAGGAAGGCTGCTCTTGACTCTTCTTACATACTTTGAATAAAGGACATCTCTACTTACCTGCTGTTCCCTGATGCTTCATTTACCACAGTATCCTTCAAAAGGTAGGGTTTGATGAAAAGATGCAAGAAAATCAGGAGACCATTGCACATAATAAGAACATAACTAGCGTTCAAGGTAAATGAAGCAGCACTTACTGTGCCAACCATTATATGTATTTTTTAAGCCAAGCCACTCAACACTGATATATCATTTGTACTGCTTTAAATTTATAGACTTTTACCAAAATGCAGAAAGTTGTCTCAATTATGCTTGAGCATTTTTTGTGATGCCTAAACCAGTTAAGTATCGAGAACTGTTTATTAAAATAGTGTAGCAGCAAAGTTACAGCAGGTTTCGTCACCAACTGGCAATGTACAGACCTAACATTCCAGCAGAGCAATAAGGTACAGAGTAGAGAGCATTCTAAAGCATAGCTGACAAAGTAAACCAGGTTATAACATTATCTCACATTGACATAAAGGATGTGCTCTTTTAATGAAAAACAAAAACACACCAACAACACCAAAAAGAAAAGAATATCAGCATTAGTTAACATAATACAACACGGGTACTCATAGTACGCCCGCAGGCCGCCAGCGGCCTGGCAAGCCTTCCCTGGTAGCCCGCGGACCTTGCAGAAATGTACCAGTGTTAAAAAAAAAGTAATATTTAAAGAGTGCCAGCACAACTCAGAGACTCTGCTGCTCTGTGGGGGCCAAGCGATTCTCACCATAGTCAGAGTGGGGCTGCAGGGGGCCAAGAGGTGAACAAAGCCTCATTAACATATGAATGGTCTTTTAAAGACTTGGGAAGTACTGGGGTGCGGCTGTGGGGGTGTGTGCCCAGAAGCTGTCTCAGCCCAGGCACACACAGGCTCTGGCACACACAGGCAGGGTGAGAGGACAGAGGGAGGTAGAGAAAGGGAAGGAGACAGAGGGAGAGGGAGGGAGGAAGGGAAAGGGAGGGAGACAGAGGGAGAGGGAGGGAAAGGAAGGGAGACAGATTGAGACGGAAGGAGGGAGACATAGGGAGAGGGAGGGAGGGAGGGCAAGGGAGGGAGACAGAGGAAGGGAAAGGGAGGGAGAGGGAGGGAGGGAGACAGAGGAAGGGAGAGGGAGGGAGTGTTAGAGGGAATTCTATCTGTTCACTCACTGCAATTGACAGGTCATGACAGCAGTCCTCACCCAAAAATACCCCATGAGCCACAAACTAATTGCATACTTCAGTGGCATGTTAGACTCAGTGATGAGAGGCCATTATCCTTGTGAACAGGCTTTATCGACCGCAGCACTTGCTGTTGAAAAAAGCACCCCCATAGTTATGGGTTCCCCTCTGACACTGTATACTGAGCATGCGGTCTTTACAATAATACAAAAAGCTAAAACGACCCTTACCACACAAAGAGTGTCAGGATACCAAGTCATACTGTCTTTACCATCCTTGAAGGTTGTTAAATGTCACACTGTGAATCCAACCACGTTCTTTGCCCATCCCATTGCCACCACTGATGATGACATTCATGATTGTGCCACATACTGCCCAGATGAGTCAGGAACAGCAAAAGAGGACCCATTACCAGACAGTACAGTCTACTTTGTTGATGGTTCTTCTACCATTGATCAAGAGACAGGGATAAGATATACGGAAGCTGCAGTAGTCAGAGCACAAGAGAATAACTCCTCTGACTCTCTAGACATTGTACAGCAGATAGCATTACTCAGCATAAGCAGCAGAGTTAGTGGCACTGATTGCAGCCCTCAAACATGGAGCTGATGAAAGAATTACTGTATATTCTGATTCTGCCTATGTCACCACAACAACACATTCCAGCATCTTGAGATGGAAAAGGCGCGGCTTTCTTAAAACAGATGGCACACCTGCAATGCACAAACAGTTACTTGAAGAACTAATAGACTCATTGACATTGCCCACAGAAGTACCTGTAGTAAAAAGTGCTGCACACACAAATGGCCAAGATTTCGTGTCCAGAGGAAATGCCATGGCAGATTGGTACAAAAGGGGGTGGTGATGGACAGAGCATTTGAATCAATCAAACACTCACACCCAGTCAAAAGATCTGGGTTTAATCCATCACCGTTCTTTAGCCCACTCTGCCACCCCAGTTCAGACATGGCTATATGCAAATCAGTCTGGCCCTGTGCCTCATGGGAACAGTACAGCCAGAACTGCCAAGCCATATCTTCCCTGGACCGGAAACAAGCTTCCGAGGACCGGTTTCTGGCATTCCAGCCGTCTTCAGCCCAGATTGGGCTGCAAAAGCAGCAGCCAGAGGGCCCAGACATGCACCTTCTCTATCCCCAGCACAAAATGACTGTGCCCCCATTCTGCTTGCCCACAATGCATCCTCAGCAGTGCAGGAAGGTACATAAAATACAGTTGATGACACAAGTGAGTCATCACCCTCATCGCCACTCTCAGATACACCTGACACAAATCTTCTATACACCATTGATGATACACAGCAATATGATCTCATATTGCCCCACCTGAAGGAAAAGAGTTATGGAAGAAGAGGGGAGTACAACAGGATGTTTCAGAGTTTATTTACAGACAGACAATGACAAAAAAGCCTGTAATGCCACAGGATCTTTTGCAAATAGCACTCGCTCAGTTGCACCTTCCTACACAAGTCCCTCGTGATATCATGTCCACAACTTTGCAGACAGAGTGGTTTCTCCCCAATGCATATGAGCATTTACAACTCTTTGTTCATCAATGCCTCATTTGTCAACAGTATTCTCCTAACCCAGCTATGAAAACAGTTGCATCAACAATACCAAGGCCCAAGGGTCCCTTTAGAGAGCTCCACATTGACTACGTAGACATGATTGACAGGTGCCAAAACTACTGATACCTCATTGTAGGAGTGTGCCCTTTCTCACAGTGGATCGAAGCAGGACCATGTGTCCATCGTGATGCAAAGGCTGCAGCTACCTTCCTGCTTTGTGAGGCCATATGTCGCTGGGGATTACTGGATGCCATTCGCAGTGACTCGCAGTGACAGTGGCAACCATTTTTCAAACACCATTTTTGACATAATTGCAACAATATTAGGAATAAAACATAAGTTGACTTCAGCCTATCACCCCCAAAGCAATGGTATTTGTGTGCTTTGTTTACAATTAGAAAGACTCCCAAATCTGATCACCTCACACCTCACCAGCTTGTCACTGACAGATCAATGAATGTGGTTGTTCTCTCCACCAGACACTGAACTTTCTTCTGAGATTGTAAAAGATGAATTGTTTGTTCATTTGTGTGCCCTAATGCGCGCTTCAAGCTCTTTTCCATTCAGATATCAAAGAACAAGGGCCCTACTTCTGATGAACTTCCACCTATCTGCCTTGGGACACACAGCTAAAACCTGGAACTCACTTCCCACTCACCTTCGCCTTACTCAGAACCACCTTGCATTCAGAAAGCAACTTAAAACTTGGATATTCGACAAGTAATTCCCCACCCTTCCTCAAGCGCCTTGAGACCCTATGGGTATGTAGCGCGCTATATAAATCTCTTGACTTGACTTGACTTGACTTGATGCAGCTTGTCAACAACACCCGGGATGGGTTCAAGGCCATGAAAGAAGGACTACGACCTTTGAGACTCATGGTTCTGGAACACCGCTATGTTCTAGACCAGTTAACTGCGATGAATAGTGGTGGATGCGCCAAAGTGGGAAAGTTGTCCTGCTGTGTCTTCATATTAGCCAATGATGCGAACAATGGAAAACTTACAAAGCCTATCAAGGACTTGGACAATTTGGGGAGACAGATGCCTGAGGAGGGAGGTGCAAAAGCAGACCTTTTTGCTAATTGGTTCAATTTAGACTGGATGCCTTCATGGCTGTCTGCAGTACTGACATTTTTAATGCCAATATTAAGCGTGTTGTTGCTGTTATATTTTGGAACACAGATTATGCTATATTGTGTTACGAGATTGAGGTCTAAGGTAGTTGGGATGAACTATGAAGACTCAGGAGAATACACAGGAATACGCACGGGACAAGGGGACGGGGAAGAGTTAGCAATGTTAAACATAGTAGAGTTTACCATCCCTGACTCTCGCACATTACAGGTTCCTCTGGATAGTAACTACCAGGCCCAGATGCATAGTGGTTCACCACTTCCCTCAGGGAGAGACTCGTTACATCCTTATGATACAATATGTGACAAATTAGGGGGACCACATGAGGACTTAGGAGCTGCCCTGAACAAGAGCCCCGAAGAGCCGGGCCTTCATGACTCCTCATGGCCCCTACCCCCAGCACCAGCTAAACATGCGGATTGAATGGTGTTCAATGGTGTTCAATAAAATAAACAAAAAGGGGGAATAAGAGAGGGCACGATTTTACCATATACATAGCCTGGGACATTCTTATCACTTAGCTAGCATGAACCCCTATGTAGGCCCTTCTGTTCAGAAATTATAGGCCTTGGTTAGCTTGGCCAGAGTACTGCCATTTTGTGTTAAGAAAGCCGAAAGCAGGTCTGATCAAGATTTCATCCAGCTCCACTGTCAGCGAGGCTTCTCCTCCTGTTTAGAGTCCCCACCCTGCTTGTGTGCTAAAGTTCAACTTCCACCCTATTCTTTCAACACAAAGGGCCCACATCCTGGGTCTATGCATGAGAAAAAGGGAACTTCCCACCAGCCACGTCAAACTGAAATGATGGATGTGGCAACAGGTTGTACAGATTGGTACATACACACATAAATATAATCCCTTTGTGCAGTAAAACGCTTTTTCTGTTAACCAAAGCAGATTTACAAAGCTTCCAGTCAACAAGGCATGACCTTTAGTCTAGCATACTGCCACGGTTACGAGAAGGGCTGCATTTTGAAAGTATGGATGGGAAAAGTATAAAGTAGGCCGTAAATGACGCAAATAGGATACGTGGCATGGGGTGGCGCGAGATGACATTACCATAGACTTCCCACCGCCTTAAAGCATATAAAAAGGAGGTTCATAGAGACATCTTTGAATTACTCCTTGTAAGTGAGTTCTTCCCAAGGGTTACTTAAGAACCCTTGTACTTGTACATGTACTTTAAATTTGCTGTTTATTTCATATTCTGTCTTATGAAATGTTGCATTTGCTATATACTCTCATAACCTTGCTTTTCCCTTTATTACATTTGAAGTGTTTAACTTTTAATTGCAGGATTTCTCACTTATAGGCAGATGTGAGTATTCCTAGATAAAATGTACTTAGCTTTGTGAATGCATTTTTGCCACAAATGATAAATGTGTCTTTAAGGTTTTAGAATCTTTCTCTCTAGCAGTTTAAAAGCTTGCATTCAGTAAATGCAATATTCTTTAAATGCAATGTTCAGTAATGAAATCTAAATCCACGTGACTACCTGTGAATGCGGACCACTGGATCCAGAACTAATGGGATTTTTATGCTTTTATATTAAAGTACCTTGAAGTTGCATCTTCTTAATAAAACTGTTAACCTTTCAGCTTTGGTTTCCACAACTCGCATATCTGTTTTCTCTATATTTAGAGCAAGCGTTCCTGCACACCCGGTTCAAATTAAGCCGCCTCTTTGTCCCTAGCTCACTCTTGCGATCATCCCAGCACAGGCTTTCCGAGCCGTTGAGCCCAGCCCCTTGCCCGTCTGTCCCGTAATAAATCTCTCTCTAACAGGAGGGAAAGGGAGGGAGACAGAGGGAGACAGAGGGAGAGGGGGGGAAAGGGAGGGGAGGGAAAGGGAGGGAGACAGAGGGAGAGGGAGGGAGGGAGGGTAATGCAGGGAGACAGAGAGAGGGGAGGAGAGAAAGGGAGGGAGACAGAGGGAAAGGAAGGGAGAGGGAGACAGAGGGAGAGGGAGGGAGGGAGACGGAGGGAGAGGGAGAGGGAGGGAGGGAGAGGGAGACAGAGAGAGAGGGAAGGAGAGAGACAGAGGAAGGGAGGGAAAGGGAGGGAGACAGAGGGAGGGTAAGGGAGGGAGAGGGAGACAAGAGGGAGAGGGAGAGGGAGGGAGAGGGAGGGAGAGGGAGAGGGAGGGAAAGGAGGGAGACCGAGGGAGAGGGAAGGAGACAGGGAGGGAAAGGGAGGGAGGGAGACAGAGGGAGGGAAAGGGAGGGTGAGGGAGGGAGAGGGAGAGAGGGAGATAGAGGGAGGGAGAGGGAGGGAGGGAGACACAGGGAGGGTGAGGGAGAGAGGGAGACAGAGGGAGAGGGAGGGAGGAGAGGGAGGGAGGAGACCGAGGGGGGAAGGAAGAGGGAGGGAGACGGAGGGAGAGGGAGGTAGGGAGGCAGTGGGAGAGGGGGAGGGAGGTAGACAGGGAGGGAAAGGGAGGGAAAGGGAGACAGATGGAGAGGGAGGGAGGGAGACAGAGGGAGGGGGAGAGGGAGACAGAGAGAGGGAGGGAGGGAGGGAGAGGGAGACAGAGGGAGAAGGAGACAGAAGGAGACGGAGGGAGTGGGACGGAGAGGGACAGAAAGGGAGGGAGGGAAAGGGAGGGAGAAGGAGGGAGATAGAGGAAGAAAGGGAGAGGGAGACAGAGAAAGGGAGAGGGAAAGAGACAGAGTGAGGGAGACAGAGTGAAGGAGAGGTAGGGAGGGAAAGGGAGGGAGACAGAGGGAGGGAAAGGGAGACAGCGGGAGAGGGAGGGAGGGAGACAGAGGGAGAGGGAGGTAGGGAGGCAGCTGGAGAGGGGGAGGGAGGGAAACAGGGAGGGAGAGGGAGACAGATGGAGAGGGCGGGAGGGAGACAGAGGGAGGGAGGGAGGGGGAGAGGGAGACAGAGGGAGGGAGGGAGGGGGAGAGAGACAGAGAGAGGGAGGGAGGGAGGGAGGGAGAGGGAGACAGAGGGAGAGGGAGGGAGATGGAGGGAGAGGGAGACAGACAAAGGGAGAGGGAGAGAGACAGAGTGAAGGAGACCTCAGAGTGAGGGAGAGAAACAGTGTGAGGGAGACAGAGTGAGGGAGACCTCAGAGTGAGGGAGAGGAAAGGTGAGAGAGGGAGACCTCAGAGAGTGGGAGACCTTAGAGTGAGGGAGAGGGAAGGTGAGAGAGAGGGAGACCTCAGCGTGAGGGAGAGGGAAGAAAAGAGAGGGAGACCTCAGAGTGAGGGAGAGGGAAGGAGTGAGAGGGAGACCTCAGAGTGAGGGAGAGGGAGGAGGGAGACCTCGGAGTGAGGGATACAGAGGGAAGGCGAGTAAGGAAGACCTCAGGGTGAGGAAGACCTCAGAGTGGGGGGGACAGAAGGAAGGAGAGTGAGTGAGGGAGACAGTGAAGGAGACAGAGTGAGGGAGACAGAGTGAGGGAGAGAGAGTGAGGGAGACAGAGTGAGGGAGAGGGAAGGAGATAGAGAGGGAGACAGAGAGAGGGAGGGAGAGACAGAGAGAGAGAGAGAGAGAGGGAGACAGAGACAGAGACAGAGACAGAGACAGAGAGAGAGAGAGAGAGAGAGAGAGAGAGAGAGACAGAGACAGAGACAGAGAGACAGAGAGAGGGAGTGAAACAGTCAGAGGGAGTGAGGCAGAGGGAGACTGGGAGAGAGAGAGAGAGCAAGGGAGAGAGAGGGAGGGAGAGAGAGAGAGAGAGAGAGAGAGAGAGAGAGAGAGAGAGAGAGAGAGAGAGAGGGAGTGAAACAGTCAGAGTGAGCGAGACCGAGGGAGACAGGGAGAGAGGGGGAGAGAAAGAGATAGAGGGAGGGAGACAGAGAAAAATAGAGAGGGAAAGAGAGAGAGATGTGTGTATGTCGGGTCTGGTGGCTCAGTGGACGAAGGCGTCCGCTGCAGGGACCTGTGATCAACCTCATGGTCACAGTTTTTTTGTTGCTCTAACCCCGCCCTTCCCCCACTGACCCCGCCCTTCCCCCACTGACCCCGCCCCCACCGGTGCAGCCCTCAGACACAAGCCACACTGTAAATTTGGCTCCAGAGAGAAAGTTTGGGAGTAGCCAGGCATCCATCAAACATTGGTATTTTCGCGGTGTCCTGCTTCCAGCGAGAGCCGTATCCCAAGACTGCTTTCTATATCCATAAAGACACCAATCATGAATAATCATCAAATCCCCGGCTCTCTGCTCCCCGCAAGCCTCCAGATTTAGATTAGAAGATCCCTCCTTTTTCAACCGCATAATCACCAGAATCGTCATCCTTTTCATCAAGCCTTGTGCCCATATAATTGAATGTGGTACAAAAGGGGGTGGTGATGGACGGAGCATCTGAATCAATCAAACACTCACTTTGCCACTGGATTCAAGCAAGCCGGGCTGAAGACAGCTGGAATGCCAGAAACCGGTCCTCGGAAGCTTGTTTCCGGTCCAGGGAAGACATGTCTTGGCAGTTCGGGCTGGACTGTTCCCATGAGGCACAGGGTCAGACTGATTTGCATATAGCCATGTCTGAACTGGGGTGGCAGAGTGGGCTAAAGAACGGTGATGGATTAAACCCAGATCTTTTGACTGGGTGTGAGTGTTTGATTGATTCAGATGCTCCGTCCATCACCACCCCCTTTTGTACCGCATATAATGGAATGTGGCTGAAAATATGCTATAAATATAGGGCCTATTTTGAGGAATTACCACCATCAGCACCTGCGTTGTGGCACTGTCCATCATGCCCACCTTCATCCATTAGTAGCTTAATCAGGACAGTTAGCGTTTGATGAATGGCGGCATTTATACGCTCTCTCTCGTTGTATGGCCTGGATAATTTTTTCTTGCAATAGACGGTCACCTGAGGCAGGCTGCCTAGCCGAAACGCGCATAGTAAACTACCCTACCGCATTGCCTCCATCATCTGCCATGTCTAATGCCAATTGTCTGTTTGTTATGTGATTTTAATAATTTTTGTACATCAACTGTAAATCAGCTTTATAAGAAAAAAGGAAAAAAAAGACAAGAAAGTGTCAAAAAAAGATAACATATTTTTACAATTTATGAATAATAAAATGAATAATTGATTTATCAATTGGCTGGTTAGTCTTTGTACTGTTGGGCGATATCATTACACATTCTATCAGTGGTTTCTATATATACTGTTTTGTATTTTCAGTTCTCTCACTTGGCTATAGACCGTTACCAAGTACCCATAGAATACAACATAAAGCGAAAGGGAACATTCAAACCAAAAGAGTAAATATCTAGAAAGTACAGCAAAACACTTTTAAGCACAACCAAACACGAACTGTGGAGAAAACCTCAATACAGAGTAAATTCCTCTGAATATCGATTGCAGTCATGAGACTTAAGTAGATCCACAAATAGTGTTACTGGCAGCCCTGTTATATTCGTTTGTTTTGTTTGTAGTTGGTACATGAAGCCCCTGCAGCGCCAGGGGTGAGGGCCTTGTGCCCCAAAGCCAATCAATATCTGTAAGATATGGGAGACTCAAGATCCCCTGTTCACATTCTGCGGGGCTGCAATCATTTTATGTTACACCGCTGGTAGGGTCTGCTGTATGTCGCTCCCACCCCGCTTCAGGCAGTGACCTGCTGTTTCTACAGCCCGCCCCTCCTTGCTGAGGGGAGGAGGCTACATGCCAAAACAGCAGGTGGATCTTCAGCTGAAGCTGTTCTGGCCAGTTTTTATATATTATGAATTCGGCCCGAAGGTATTGGAGCTCTTTACATGAGCACCACTTACATTACAGAAGGACACAATCATTTTGTTTTTATATTTAGGCACTGGGGAGTCACTGGTTTTCTCTCAATCACAGAATGTTGAGCAGATGCCAAGATTTGAACATCATTCTCTAGTACCTAAGTTGGCTGCTTAGGCCTTAGCACCACATCCTCTCCCATCACTGCAGATTCATTTTCCTCCTCCCAACCTGCTCACCCCTCAGGAGTCCACCACCACTCAAGTCATGAATCTTACAGCCACAACAAAGCACATTAGATTGGCCTCTGATTTGGTCCCCTAGCACAATTTTCCACAGAATATATTTCAATCAGTCTGAATTTCTAACTATCTATCGATACTTGCACATAGGGAACTTTATACAAACAATGTTATATCCCTTCATTTTTTCTTTATACATGTATAGCTTTTAGGTTTAAAGTATTTTATTCAGCATGACACACCAAGACAAATACACAGAGCAACCTGTGGAAGCTGGAAGTATCAAGACCTTCATGTATAGCTTTTAGATATAGTTATGTATCCATATATTTATTACTTTACAAAGAAAGAAAGAACTTCAACTCCCTCTAATTCACTACTCTGTGTCATCCTATACATCCTATACCTCTCTAAATATTTCCTCAACCTCCACTCTCTGACTCATCCCAAACCTCATTCTACTACTATGATCTCCCTAAAATCCTTCTTGATCCCTCCCTCCTCTATCTCTCCTTGACTCAACACAAACCTCCTTCTACTACTATGATCTCCAATACAACCCTTTTTAGAGTTTTCCCTCCTTGACTCACCCCAAACCTCCTTTAACTACTATCTCCAAAATAACACTCCCTAGACTCTTCCCTCCTGCATCCCTCCTCTGAATCACCCCAAACCTCATTTTCCTACTACGATCTTCCTAATTTTCCTTTCTATATTCCAATGGTGGCAGGTAGAGAATGGGGTAGGGGGTGGGACACGGGGTGTAAAAAAACAAACAAACAATAAAAATACAGCTACCTCTTTGGTCAGCCATGTCGCTCTGCTTCCCTGTCGACATCCCAGAACAGAATCAGGAACTGGAAGCACACACAGGCTCCCTCCCCTAAGCCAATCATACGACTCAATGCAGGGTTGTGATTGGTCTGAGAACCATGGTTCGGCGCTTGGACGAGGAATGGGAGCCCGAGCACGTTCCCCATCAGGCTGTGTAATGCAGCCTGGTGGGGAACCTGCAAAATGCGCATGACTGTTTGGCCGGCCCAAGACAACCGGCCAAACAGTTATGCACACTTAGAGTTTGCCCACCACTCCTCCCCCTGATCCAGCCCAGCAGCTAACAAAAATAAAATGATAATAACAAAGTTATTATCATTTTATTTTTTATTTTTCAATACTTTGAAAGATGTGGGGCGAAGCTCCTCTGCCTTAGCGTAAAGCTGCCCCTGCTAAACTCTTCCCGCCTCTATCCCTACTTTGACTCATTCCAAACCTCCTCTGACTAATGTAAGCTCCAAAATACCACTATCTAGACTCTTCCCTCCTTAAACCTATTCAATCAAACTAACAGATGCACATGTTCACTGCTCATATTACCAATGTATATTTCCCTATAATAATTCACCACTTTGGGTTTTCAGAGTAGAGTGCTACTCACCAAAAAGCACTTCAATGCCTCCTCAGGGGTAGTAAGCGTTATATAAATACAATTACTTTAATAAAACAGTAACAATGACAAAATCTGTTTTTTAAACATATTGAAAATGTCTGCATAAATAGTAACATATACTGAAAAATAGAGCTTACAGGTCTTGCCTGACCTGCAAAATGTGCACACCAAGGAACAGCATCGTATGGTGGCTTTACCGAATGAGCCTAAAGGGGGGTACAGTGAGTGCGAAGGAGCCTATGGAAAAATTATCCATGCTGGCTTCCCCAGGATTGCCCTAAACACGGCTGTGCAGCATGTCAATTCAGAGGATCTGGATACTAGGCAGCCGCAACTTAAATGCTATGATACTACTACTGGGCCGCCCAATGTACCACTGACTGGGAGGACAACATGTCAGATTGGAGAATAATCACTAACATGACATTGGTTGCTAAACAGCTTATCGCTGAACATATTCACAATACGAAACTGGGTGACCAAGCTATGGACAATGTTAGCGATGGAAAAGTTAACATCGGTACTGAATGAGATGGGAAGTAAATATGATGCGTTATGGAGCCCATTGGTAGACTACCTGGTAGAGGGAAGTATGGTCTTGAAATGTCCCCGGTCACTATGTTCTTTGAGATTAGTAAACTGCTGACATTTTGATTTATGACACAATTTGTATCGTAGTCTAGGTTAAAAGTTTTACAGAGCATACGACTCTAAAGTTTTGGTCGATAGTCTCGATAATAAGTGGTGCATCCAATGTTCTGGGGTGGGGAGAGGGGACATTACATTGGGTTGCAATTGTTGTACATGTATATGTGAAAAATCAAGAACTTTTTGGAGCAAAAATGAAAAATATCTAACTGGTACTTGAAGCGCATGTATGCCAAAGGGATACAAAATATTTAGCCATAGTGGTGGGGAAATTAATGTTACATTTTTTACCCTAGTTTCCCAAATACAGATCTAAATGGGGTGTAATGGGGTGATGTAATTCCTAGCTAGCACAAGTTTCTTCAAAACTGTCTCTTACTGCTAGTCAAGCACTACAACCATGCTCTACTGGCAACTCAGTATATTGAATTCATCTTTATTGTTTGATCACTTAAAACCATAACAAGTTAAAAAAAACATGTATTTCATGTATGCAAAAAGTTTAAAAGACAACATGTTGGTACTAAAGAAGTACAATAATCTAGCTAAAAAGTGGTTTAAGGTAAAATGTCCCGAAATGATTAATTGCCGTTGATGTCCAACCATGGGTGTCAGAGGATCGTAGCGTGGTTTTTAAAATCTAGAAAGGAACAGCCAGGCATACATCTTCAAAAGGGTTTTAAAATGTGAGCTGTGAGCAATTAAGATTAGGTAAGAAACAATGTTCGGTAAACAACACAGTATGATCAAGGGCTCGTAAATTGATCAAAGGGCGGCTTGGCGGTGCAGCCAGAGGCAAATGGATTTACATCCCTGTTTTTCCCAAGTGTTTTGGCCACCCTGGTAACAAATTTAATGAACCGAATGTTCAGCATCATGTTTTCTGGGTTCATTGCAGCTATTGTAGCCTGTCAGCATGCTCAAACTCCAAGTTTGTTCCATTCGTCCAGCAGCAAGTTCCTTCTGTCATTAAGCAATGCGGAACATGCACAGACTATGTGCTCCATTGCTTCTGAACGGTAGCCACACTCCCTACATTCAAAATTAACACTAGGGCGCCACCATTCGGGTAAGTGCTTTAAAAAAGGCCATTCACCCATCCTCAGTGCCATACACTTTAGCTTCCATGTAAGTGCTTACGTGCTTGATAGATAAGGTGATTCGATCCCCAGTTTGAAGTCAGAAATAACCGCCTAAGCGAATTTCCTTCTAGACAGTTTTGCCCTGTCAGAATGAAAAGACCAAAGCCGGACACTTCACTTGATGACAGATTTTAACGCCTGCTGGGATGGGCTTGTTACCCAGTATTCCTTGACACAGAGTATCTGCGGGGAATGTTCCAGATGGCGCCAATATTTTTGGCTGGACAATATTTCGTTCCAGAGTCTTGCCTCCAGGCTACCTTCCAGAGAGTTGCGTAATCTGTTGCAGAGCTTTATGAACGCGCCGGCCTCGATGCCATGGTGATCTAATAGGCCGAGTTCAAGCCTGACTTGGGCTGGCAATGAGGGTCTTGGCAAGCGCCATGCTCGTTTGAAGATGTTGGTAGTTAATTTGTTCAGTGTAATACTGATTGTCCCCAACATGATCTCATGCCCGTATGATAGGGAATTAGTGATCTTTGCTTTCATTACCGTTAGCAGTGGAGTTAGGCTTGGGCCGAGTAGCTGTTTCACCAGTTTCGATGGGGCAACCTCGAGTAACGGGGATTTAGCCCTTACCACTTCTTTCTGCTTTAAAAAGGAACCTCTGGAATCCAGAAAAATCCCCAAGTAGGATACTGTTTCGAAGTTTTTGATGTTGAAGAACAACCCGCCTCTTTGCTGCTTCCGCTTCTCAAAGGTCTTTGTTTTTGCTTTTGACAGATTAATTCAAGGATGTTATTTGTTGTATAGGGGAGCAGCTGATCGAGTAGCCTCTGTAACCCGACCCATGTGTGACTTAGTAACACAAGGTGATCATCGTATAGCAGATTGCTGGTACGGGTTCCGTATATTTGAAGGGGTGGGAGTTAACGTTGTCAAGTGAGTGAGATAGGTTCGCGATGAAGAGGTTAAAAAAGAGTGGGGCCAACATGCAGCCTTGTTTGACTCCACTTGCGGTCTGTATCTTCTTTGAAACACGGAAGCCCTCTCTCAACTTTATTTGAATCCAGGTGTTTGAGTGGAGTTGGATTGTGGCTTTTAGAAGTGCCGGCGGAATTCCCCAGCTCTCTAGTTTTTGCCATAGGCGGACCCGTGACACCTGATCAAAGGCCTCTTTGAAGTTGATGAAACATCAGTGGAGTTGGATATGTTGGATTGATGCTTTTTCCATGAACACGGATAGTGCAAAAAGGTTGCTTGTAGTTCCTGACTTGGGCACGAAGCTGGTCTGGTTAAAGGGTTGTTGTTTCTGCCCAGCTCGACAGCTCTTCCAATAAGATACTAGCATAGTATTTAGCTTCAACGTCAAGAAGAGCTATCATCCTGTAATTTTTGTGGTCATTTCTCCTACCACCTTTATAGATGGGGTGAATGATGGCTCCTTTCCATGACTCCGGGATGTTGTGGTTAAGCCTGCAGTATGAAAACAGGGGAGACAAGTGTTCTGACCACAGGTTTACATCCAATTTAAACAGGGCCTGGGGAAGGCCATTAGGACAAGGAGCTCCTTCTAACCTGGCTTTACAAATTGTGCGTGCAATATTATTTCTGAATACTTCAGGTGCCGTCAGAATCTCTATCATGGTATCTTAAAGCTTGTCCTTTCTGTCATTTATTGTTGCTCCCTGCACATGATTACCTATATTATTATGCCCAGTCTTGCTTCTACGTTTTGCTTCAAATGGTGGTGGCACTGATTCTGTTGATGGAATGGTGCTAGAATGAACATCCCTGCTTGTATGATTGCTAAAGTGATTTGTTAAAAACAGAGTCCATTCTTCTTCGCTCATGTTTGCGCTACCATGCCCGCTTATACCTAGTGGCACCCTATTCACTAGCGACCAAAATGACTTTGTGTTAGAGTTCTTACTTGCATGAACTAGCTTCAGCCAGAACTGGTTGGACGCTCAGTGGTGACAAAGGAAGGCCAAAGCCTTAATGAAGTTCAGAACTTACAAATAAGATCTGTTTAAAATACAAACTTAGGGATCAGTGGTGCTTCAACATGGATGGACTCTGTGCTACCACCTTCCCAACTACAAGGGAACCTATTCTATCCCAAAATCTACCTGTGATCGGTCAGTGTCCCATAGTGCTCCTCTGCAATAGGATAATAGCTCTCTGTAGTTTATGATGGAAGTGTGCTTGTCTGTTTATTGCGTCAAGTCTAAGCTTAAAGATATTCTGACAGAGGCTGCTTCCAATCAGGCTGAGGGGTGATTCAGGATGAAGGCTGATTTTTACAAGCTATAATGCAGTTTTCCCTTGTCTCTCTGAAGGTGTATTACAAATGGTTCATAGATAAACCTAAAACCCAAGGAAAATGCGCCAACAGTGAATGTGCGGATAGTCTAAACATGCCTTGTGTGGTACTAAACAAGTGCCTGATGTATGATGATAGGTAAATGGCACAGTTTGTCAGTAATGTACTGTACTTGTCTATTAGGTCTAACAATTCATTTTTGTTGCTTTTGTGTTTATTATGCATGGAAGTGTGGAAAATCAATACAGTTTAGTGAACATTATCTACGCCATCTTGCCTTTCTCCGATGCCACACTTTCCGTCATGCACATCTGCCATATTTTAGCCGTCACGATCAGAATCACCCTCACGTAAGACCCCCCCACACCGGTCATTCCCACTCTCACCTGCCTTGCGCATAGGCAGCAGCCATTTTGAGCATCATGGTCTCCCGGCCCCTCGCTGATAGCCAGCGCGTCTCTCTCTCTCTCTCTCTCCTAACCTCGCAAACATCCCCCGCACGTTGACAACCCCCGCTCTCTCATGCCTTGGGTCATAAACCCCTCGTCAGCGCAGCTCCGCCACAGAATCCCATCCTGTTCCCAGCGCGACACCTCCCTTCATTCCTTTCATGGTCTCAGATCCTTTTGATGCAAACCCCCTTTTCCTGTGTCCCCGTTTGTCTTCCTTATTCCCAGGCCGCCACCTGGCCCTGCGGATACTGTTTATTACCCCGTACAGTAGGAAGCTTCCCCTCCCCATCAAAAGACCCTCGAGCCGATCAAAGCCCCCACCCTATGAGATCCGATCAACCCCATGCATTCCGTGAATCGGCGGAATGCCCTGCTGCGTGACAATCATCACCTGTTGTGACCGGGGTGGGGAATTCAACTGTAAATGTATGTGGGAACGGGCCTGTAGGGGAGATTCCGAGGATGTTCTTTCAAAATATCAAAGTGTTGCGAGAATGTGTTACGTGCAATAAAGGTCATAAACCCTAGTATAAGAGGCCAGGCCTCAGAAATGTGGTTAGAGCACCTCGTGATGATACTTGCTGTCTGAATTGATGTGTTCTCCTCCGGAGAGAATAAAATCCTCGTTTCCTGCCTTCCAGTCTCCAGCGCCTGCTTCTTCGTTGATTAATATTGGTGGGTCATAGAGGCGACACCGCCGGGCAACATAAAAGGGTCTTTGGTTACTGGTTGTCTTTGAACCCCTTTTTACAATTGGCGTCCCAAACGTGGGGCCCATCAGCGACTCGTGGATCCAGTGGGAGAGGTCCTGACGACAGAGTGAACGACTGCAACGATCGGAAGGTACCCTGTCCGATAGACCCTCGTCTGACAGCCGATCATCCGAACTTCACTGGTTCCGAACAGACCTCTCCCGAGTGATCTGCGGTCCTGACTGGGAACCATCAGGAGTGCCACGTGGATTACGAAGAGAAGAGGACGATCGGGCGCTGGATTCGGAAGACAAGAAACTGTCCATGCGGTCCGGGTAAGGTCGTGTAAACACGACGAATTGCGAAAGTGATTGATAATTGAAAGTGATTGATAATTGATGAGAAAATACTAGTATTACTTTTTGTTAATTTATTTGGAGATTCGCTGTCTGCAAACGGAGAAACAACAGGCTCTCCCTTTATAAACAGCGAAGGATAGGTACGCATCCGTCGGACCTATCTTTCTCCCCCACTGAACAATTGCCCCTCCCCCATTGATTAACTGTTATAGATTGTTTTCTGGAGATTCTCTGTCTGCAAACAGGGAAGAATAGGTCCCCTCTTTGCAGATAGTGAAAGGGTAGGTGACGTGGACCTTTGCGAGCCTACTTATTCTCCCCATTGACCATATTGATTTTTTATTTTTGACCTAACATTGATTGCTCAAGATTGGTTCATGAGGTATTCACTACCTGCAAACAACGTAGAATAGAAATATTCTGTCTAGTCTTTGCAAGCAGTGATAAGATAGGTAGTGCTGACTATTATCCCATTGTGATCCGTCATGCCTGTCTTCTCCCCCCTGGTTAGTAGCCTGTTTAGCCCGGACCGCTTATTAGAGATGAACCATCCGGCTCCGCTGGAAGGCACCCCTAATAAGGACATGTTCATGAAGCATGGATTGATCGCTATAGCCTATAGTGAGCTGTGGCATAATTATACGAAAAGGGATCGAGAAAGTCAGTGGCCACTGAGAGGATCCTTCGATCTTGACAAAATAGAAACAGTAGAAATAGCCCTTCGTAAGAATGAAACAACACCTATTATGCTCGATAGTCTCGGTATGTGGCGCAAAGAAGCCACACGACGAAGGGAAAGCGACGAATTCAGAAAAGGTGAAGGGACACGGCGGACAACCCTCCAAACGTCTAGTAGGCAAAGGGAAGGGCCAGCGATGGCACAGCTCCGAGGAGTAGACATGAAAAGGGAACGGTATAAAGGGATGTGTCGACAGGACAACCCCGGGACGCGACGACCCGAAAGTAATCCCCCGACACTATGCACAGGACGAACAGATTTAAAACAAAACCAATGTGCTTTCTGTAGACGTCTCGGGCACTGGAAAGCCCAATGCCCGACTCTGCAGAGCATAGGTAAGAACGAAGGGTCGACAGAAAGAACAGGCCGGCAGAAAGGGAAAAGGCGCGAGATAAAAACCAATCAGACTAGTGCAGACGGAACAGATAGAACCACCCCGTTTGATTATGCTCGATGGCATAGGTTTCGTCAGACCAATTTTAACGACATGTTAGAGTTCTGGGACTGATTGCTCTCTGTTGCTCCCCCCCAATCTGAAAAACAAACACAATTACAGGCCAGTGTAAACAACCCCCGTTAGAGAAAGGACTCAAGGAAGCCAAAAACGTCTATTATATAACTTAGGATTTAATTACGGTAAAGAAAACACACAACCAACGGTAAATAGAATAACTAGTAGAACTCTCTCTAAAACAAACTGTACTAATAGGAGAAATACAAAACATATTATGCTCACTCCGGAAGTCCTCGAAATGTAACAGTTCGATGGTCCCGCCCACCTGAAACACACAGCACGTGTGGGGCGGGGCCTGCCAGCAGCCATGGACCAAAAGAGATCACCGGCGAGAAGGTACCGGAGGCTCCACAAAGCAGGCAATGAAATGGTCTTCCCATACTACCCTTCCAGGGATGGCGTCCCCCGGGCCGCGAGTAGGGAGGGGGCGGATGCAAATGACCCCCTCCCTCGTATCTCCTGGTCCGGCCATCACGAATTCCTCCATCGAACGGATGCAGGGTGGGCGGGGAGGGAGAGGCGACACGGAGGAGCCCTCTCCCGCCTCCGCAGGTAGGAGGCCTCCCTGCCCTGGTCCGGCGCCGATGTCCTCCAGCCGGGCGACGGCCATATACCTGCGCTGCACAGAACTTACAATGTCCGGCTGGTATATTTTCACAGCACAGGACATACAATGTCCGACGGGCATACCTGAATAGCACCGGACGTACAATGGTCCCCCAAGAGTCGGAATCAGGGGTGTAGGGTGGTCATCATGTGCACCCCTGATTCGAAGGGACGGCGTAGGATGCGCCGGGAGAGGGAGGCGGCACGGACGAGCCTCCCTCACCTCCCCAGATGAAGGCTCCACTGCTGCACCCTGGCGCCCCGAACCAAAATGTCCTGCTCCAACAGCATGATGTTCTGTCATTTTCGCCACAAGAAGTTTCTTCCACTCCTGAAAGATACGACGGAGGGCGGCTGCCGCAGGGTCTCAAAATGGCGTCTGGGCCCTCGGAAGGCGGGTCTAGGCCTCTGGAGTAACTTTGTCCGAAATTGCAACTCGGGCATTTGCCCACCTGGGCGCAAGCCCCCACCATCGACAAACATCCCCTCGCCTTTGAAGATTCTACCAAAGTCCCAAGAGCCCTCAGCCCCTTCAGACTTCCGGTGGGGAACAGCTGCATTGATCACAAATGAAATAACCACGGCACAGCAACAAGATGGCGGTGCTCTCGTGTCTGCATCAGCTTCCGTCTGAACCACCCAGGAACATTATGGGCTAACGAACTCGAGTAAGTTCCGGTTGAACATCAATATGACCCGGTAAGAAAGACTCTACCCCCCTCCCTCTCTTGATTGACGGCCCACACCACCAGCCCCTCTGTTAGCACAGTTTTTTTGAACTGCCGAAAGGGACCCTGGTCCAACCGCCAAATCGTCGGAGACATTTTTTGCCCCTGATGCTACTTCCTGACTAAACCGGCTTCGCCCAAAAATGGCGCCGGTATCAATAGGAACTAACAGATGCCTCGTGGTTTTCCTTAGCCACTGAAACTTGATGTACTAAGATTTATATACGAACCTTTGCGCACTTGATGAAAAAGGGAGGAGGGTTCACTTGACGAACATTTGACAGGGGTCCCGTAAAAATGTTGATTTCAATGAACGATTTATTTTGATATTTATTTTAACTGGTACATAACGTCGCTTATGATGCACACCCATGGTATACATCTAGGAAATGTGATTACAATGAGCTTGACTGTGTTTCCATTTATGGACTGAAATGCCCCTGATCCCTCATCACGCAATGAAACGTTTTTAGTTACTTGCAAATAATTAATTAGGCCTTTTTAACATGTTCTTGTGCCGCAAAATAACCCCCCTACTGTATGTGCTTCCATCGTCGACATGTCCGACCAGAATATGATTGCGCTCTCACATTTTACGTACTGAACGATTATGCAAATAAAGGTTTTCCAAACTATGAATAGGCATCACATGCTTTTGTAAATGTGGGGATTGGTGGGAGGGCTTTTCCTGTGCACAACCGTTCTGCTCTTTTTTTTATCTGAGAAATGGTTGTTCGACCCTGAATTGATGATCGAATCAAAAGGTATGATACGCTGCCTCCAAAATATGCAACTAAGATGTGTGAACTAACGTATGAAGAAGGACCTCGACTTCTGAGAATGGGTAAAGTAATGCAGTGTGATTGTTAAAATGTTATAAAGGTATGGTGGTCGAAAATACTAAGGGACAGGGTTGACCGAAGAACTGATATGCCTTAGAACATCACAGCTTTGGGAATGATTTAAGGATCCCGATGGCCAGATACATCTACAAAACCGGGTACCTCGCGCTAGGCACCTCTGATTCCTCTTTTTAACGTTTCCCTACACACGATCCATAATGTCATCCTCGAACCCCCCATGAACCACCTATCACACTGTCCGCCCCCTTGACTCCAGAAACCAAGACCCTAGGGATTATATCCCGAGGAGATAAGTACGAGTATGCGGTAAGTAAAGGACTTTCGTGCCCGTACATTTGATGTGCTCGAATGTTGTCCCCCTCCCTTTTCCTCCTTTTTTTTTCCTCTGCAGGTTACATTGGAGTCCCGATTAGGGTATCGTAAGGGATCTGGAGCCGCGTCACGTCCGATGCATGAAAACGGACTAACGCTGCAAGACGACACAAAAAGACGCCCTACCCAATGCGCGACCTTTTTTTACCTGACCTAATGCTCTTCCGTCTCAAAACTGCATGCTTTCTACATCCTAACACAGACCCGAAACGACTAACGTTGGGTAACGCACTGAATAGCCCAAACAATACACGGTCATTCTCCATGTCACACGTGTACTGTTTGGCCTATTGTTACTCTCTCTCTCTCTCTCTCTCTCTCTCTCTCTCTCTCTCTCTCTCTCTCTCTCTCTCTCTCTCTCTCTCTCTTTCACCCCTCCACACTTTCCCTCTTCCTAGCGACGGGCACCTAATTGGCGAACCTGGTGCACCTCCTGATTGGCCCCAAATACCACAAGTATTTGCACAAATTCGTCCTAAATAAAACTGTATCGATACCACGTTACTACCTCTCCTTTTCTGCTAAATATGGATGAAATTTAAATCGTCCATAAGGAAAGGGACAGGTAAGACGACTAAGGTTCCCTAAATTTGACCCACAGTCAGGGAGCTATTTGTCAGTGGCTTCTATGATAAAAATGTGTCTGTGGTAATGCGACCTTCCCCATTCCAAATTGTCTCCATACCCCAAGCAGTAAGAAATGATCGAGACACCCCCGTCTTCCCAAAATGCCCCCAGTTTGGTATCAGCTGCCCTGAACGAGAATCTGAAAAACGCCCCTTGCTCCAATTCGCCGTGTTCCTATCGTTTCCCATAAGATCCCACCCGCCCCAAGGATAAGTTTAATAATGATCGCAAGCCCCCCCCGAGTTTTTGTAGTAACCAGGTTGCGAGAATTTATATAGAAAGTTAGAAAGATGTGTGCAAAGTTAAAATTAGATCGAAAACCGAAAGAACTTGTTGCAGTAAACCTTGTTGAAAATAGGATGTTTTGATGTAATGGAGAGTCGTTTAGCCTATGTTCATCCCTCAGAAGGATGCCTATCAGACTATGGTGAATAGCACGTTGCACTTTTTCGTAAGATAACAAAGCCCTGAAGACCGGCCTAGCCTTGCAAGACTCGTACTAGGGAAATGGGTCTCTACCAGAAGAACTGACATCTACTGTAATAGACGAATGCAATGAATGGGTACCAGACCTCATACCACGACAAATGAATGTGATAACCAACAAAACGCCAAAGAATTAGCCACAAAGGGAAGTTGTAGGAAATCCAGCAAACCCATCATCAATTGTTTATACGTTGACTGCAAATTTCAAATGTAGCGGGTGTTTACCCCAGTTGCTTGGTGTTGGGAGAGAAATAGATTTATGTAATTACCTTCTTCTGCAAAATCTCTAAAGACTGTCTTTTCAAACTCATTTAAGGGTACCACTGTCGGAGGAGAAAAGAGACCGGATGTGGGAGCACGCGGCCTGACTGCGGATCGTGGAACCTCAGCAACGGAGGCCAAGGCGAGAACACAGCAGTAAAGAGTCGCAGGATGAGGCACTGTTTCATACAAAGCTAAGGAAAGGGCTGACCTGAAGCCCCTGCCCTATGATCGACGTGTGCCAAAAAGTCCCCGCTCTCTGAACCTGGTTATGGACCCGCCTGTCTCAAATTCTCCGTCCCCCTGATCTGTTCCCGACTTGGCCCTGCTCCATCCCCTCCTCCTCCGACCTACCATAAGGACTGTTCACACACACACCTCTCCACCTGAACTTCCAAGTTCCTCCAAATCCTATTGAGCTATCCAGAGAAGGGTATTCCCTGCGTCAAAAGGGAGGGAGCTCCGACTAAGTAGACCATGAACTATGTTAATCTCAGAACGGTGACCTAGAACTCCACCAAGGGTCACCCCTAAAGAGAAGATGAACGAAGTATGTGGTTCTACCCGCTGCTGAACGCCTCGATGATGATGGACGCAACAGGAAATACCCACCACAGAGACTCAAGAAACAAACAGACCCCACAACTCAAAGACAATCGCACTTTTCATCACAATCCTTCCTCTGCCTCCTAATAACTATGCTCTGGGTCACGGAAGAAAATGCACCTGCTCCAAAACCGTAACGCATTTCTCCTATGAGGTCTGGCGAAACAAAACAAAATGTACCCCTGCCCGCAGACCTCCAACGGCTCAATCCACATGAACATTCCTGTTGACAGAACGAATTGTAATCCGGGTGCTTAACAGTGCCAACAGAAGACGACAAAGACACTGTGAACTCTGATTTTTATTTTTATTATATCTCATTTCTCTCCCAACCACCATTTGACTGACTATGCTCTCGCCGAGTACAAAAAGGACGTACTTATATGATAACTTACCAGTTCCTATTCCAAATGACTATAAGTATCTATGATCTGTACCCAACGCCCTCGCTACATAATAATTCTAGTCTGATATTGCATTACGATGACTTTTTCTGCAACCAACTTAACGATGAACCCACCTACTAGATGATGTGATGGTTATAATGTGATGTTTATGTACAGTTCATTTGCCTAAGTCCCCTCTCCCTTATTTATGACCGCTGCAATAGGTATAGATAGGAAATAGGCCAGCAAGATGTCTTGGAAATGTTAAAGGGAGGACTGTGGAAAATCAATACAGTTTAGTGAACATTATCTACGCCATCTTGCCTTTCTCCGATGCCACACTTTCCGTCATGCACATCTGCCATATTTTAGCCGTCACGATCAGAATCACCCTCACGTAAGACCCCCCCACACCGGTCATTCCCACTCTCACCTGCCTTGCGCATAGGCAGCAGCCATTTTGAGCATCATGGTCTCCCGGCCCCTCGCTGATAGCCAGCGCGTCTCTCTCTCTCTCTCTCTCCTAACCTCGCAAACATCCCCCGCACGTTGACAACCCCCGCTCTCTCATGCCTTGGGTCATAAACCCCTCGTCAGCGCAGCTCCGCCACAGAATCCCATCCTGTTCCCAGCGCGACACCTCCCTTCATTCCTTTCATGGTCTCAGATCCTTTTGATGCAAACCCCCTTTTCCTGTGTCCCCGTTTGTCTTCCTTATTCCCAGGCCGCCACCTGGCCCTGCGGATACTGTTTATTACCCCGTACAGTAGGAAGCTTCCCCTCCCCATCAAAAGACCCTCGAGCCGATCAAAGCCCCCACCCTATGAGATCCGATCAACCCCATGCATTCCGTGAATCGGCGGAATGCCCTGCTGCGTGACAATCATCACCTGTTGTGACCGGGGTGGGGAATTCAACTGTAAATGTATGTGGGAACGGGCCTGTAGGGGAGATTCCGAGGATGTTCTTTCAAAATATCAAAGTGTTGCGAGAATGTGTTACGTGCAATAAAGGTCATAAACCCTAGTATAAGAGGCCAGGCCTCAGAAATGTGGTTAGAGCACCTCGTGATGATACTTGCTGTCTGAATTGATGTGTTCTCCTCCGGAGAGAATAAAATCCTCGTTTCCTGCCTTCCAGTCTCCAGCGCCTGCTTCTTCGTTGATTAATATTGGTGGGTCATAGAGGCGACACCGCCGGGCAACATAAAAGGGTCTTTGGTTACTGGTTGTCTTTGAACCCCTTTTTACAGAAGGATGGCATCAATCAAACAAATCATAAACCAGGATGATTTTAATCTGATCATATGTGTATCATAGAAAAGTAAGTTTTAAAAGTGTTTTATTTATATAGATATCTACAAACATCTTTGATATGCAGTAGTAGCCTTTGCCATTCACACGTTTGTACCCCATAGCGTTAGAAAATCAGAGCTCCAAAATGTCCTCACTTAGCAGTATACGAAAGGAACCAAAAACATAGATATCCAAATGTAAGTATTGCAGTTTGTTTAGGTTTAAAGTATTTTATTTGGTGCAACATAAATGGACAAACATACAGAGTGCATGAGGCATCAGGCCAGTGCGGACAAGGCCGCACCCACTGTGTTGAATCTTCAAAGGACAGTTCAATCGTGGGCCAATCCGCAGCGACATTGAAGGATATGCATTGTTGCAGTGATAGAATAACCTTCCCTTCTCAAACTCCCCCCCCCAACCACAACTCCCAGATCCCCAATCCCGTTCCCCCCCCATCGTCCAGTGCGCAGGTCTGTTCCCAGCCGTTTACCTTGGTCGCCCTTAGCGAGAGAGGTTGATCCCGTATCCTGCAGGGCTCGTGAGCCTTAAGAGGCGGAGGTATTTGGGACAGGTGAGTTCCTTGAATTCAGTGAGCAGCAAAGAGTCGAACGGCTGCCAGAGATCGTTAAATTGCTCTATATCCCCCGCCACTGTGAGTGATAATTTCTCCATGCCCAGTACATGCCATAATCTATGTAGCCAGCCCATGATAGAGGGCAATGTGGCGGTGCGCCAATGTAATAAGATGTTCTGCAGTTTGTTTAGACACAGAAGTAATTCCATGGATTCTTTATGTCCTCATCCGCCATTTGCACTCTTTCGAGTTTATCTGAGGGCGCCGCAGCACCCCTCCCCTCACTTACTTCCAGCGCCCCTGACCAACGTGCCAGAGGCGGTGGGCGTGGCTGGGCTGTACTTCTCCCACGCCGCCTGCCCTTCTCCCAGCCCATGAGGAAGTGTATCCACTAAAATTGGTATTTTGACTCCGTACTGGGCAGATTCATCAATGAACAGGTGGATAAGGGTGGGACAAGTGGGTAGACAAGTGATTTCACTACAGGGTGGGTCAAAGGATGCTTGTCATTTCATTTCCCCGGTCTCTAGTATTTTGATGAACCGAGGTCCATGCACACACTGTGTACAACACCTCATGTTTAAAAAGCACTTCTAGTCCTTTGAGCCTTATCCAGGTAGTTGTTGAAAGGAAAAAGCTGAAATAGGGCTGTTGGGTTACTTTACACCTAAAGTAAGTTAAAAAATCAAAAAAAGTTCACCTTTCCAGAGCAGCCTGCCCAGCAAAACGTGCTTCAACGCCTCATCAGTGGTAGTAAGCGCTATATAAATGTAAATACCATTCCAATTGCTCTGGTAATTATATTTTCCAGGTTCACGTGCTGAAAACTTGTCAGATAAGTGAACTAAAGTGCTCTGGTGGGTCCAGGAAGGAAGCTCTATATGTGGGAAATAAGGGCAGGACAGGCTATCAGAAAATCCCCGGGAAGGAGTTTGAGTTAATAAACAGGATATAAACTCAGGCCTCACATTCTAAAAGTATCTACATCTAAGCACACCAACAATTCCAAAGTCGAACCGCATAGCAGCGTGCTAAACATCTGCATTCAAGTCTCCATAAAATATATCACTCAAACTGCACATAGCATTTATCAAAATAATACTTTGCCTTTTCTCTGGCATTTCTTATTCGGATTGTCGAAATTTGAGAATCGCTACTGAACTATTGTGATGACATTGGAAATGTGAAAAAAATGCAGAAAAATAAAGGAAACAACAACAAACATCGTGTTACTGTTCTTAATGAATTCAAACCAAAAATTGAGCTTTTAAGTGTATAAACAAATCAACACAGGAAACACCAGTTGTCATAGATTGGGAAGAAGACACAGGAGGATAGGCTGCTAATGATTTTAATTAAGGCCTCTGCTAAAGCACCTGTATTAGCTCAGGTGACTTACATCTAACATTTCGTTTTTGATCAATAAAGCCCCTCTCGGTAAGTATGTGTATCAAAGGTGTCGGTTTTGGAACCATTAGTTAAGCCTTACAACGATGACGTCAAGGAGAAGGTATACAAGAGTAGATAGGCACGCTTCACGCGTTTGCAACCAAGGCCTGTGTGTACTATCATTCTATACTTGCCCTCAGGTTGCCTAACTTTGGCAAAAAACCCTCACTGGGCAAGTAGCCATATTCTGTACATATCCACTGTATGAGAAAAATCCCACTTTATTAAGGCGTATGTAATGTGGCTTAAGGGCAGCAAATGTGTTAAAAAACATAACCAATAGTGGTGAAGACAACAAGAAAGGACCCATTTAAGGAAATCTACTTAAGAGGGCGAGGAATTACAGGTACATGAAAGTTGTATGCTGAGGCAAGACTACTCAGCCCATTAGCTCAAAGCAGCACTAAGCCAAGTAAAGCATTGCAAGGCTATTAACCTTCCAGGGCAAAAGTTATTTTACGTTGGACACTTGCCCTTTACTCAATGCAAACAGCGCCTTGTGTTGTTTTGCATCACTTTGTGTCAGCAGGGTGTTACTGAGGTGAAACTTTGGAGGATCTACTCCAATACCCATAGCTTTTGATGAAAATCCTGATCTACAAAGAGAAGCAGACCGGACTTTGCAGCAAAAAATAATGCTTCCTTGAAACCTGGTGTCTAGGCATACAAATTTGTACTGGAAGGGTATATTTACAGGATAAATCCTATTCTTGACAGCGCATACTCACCTCTGTACCTTGGTGTGAGCCTGTGCATCATGCAAGGCAGCCTTTTTAGTGTACCAGGACAGAGGATGACAGCAGCAGGCAGTTTTAATAAATATGGCTCTACGCTGCTTTATCTCGATTGCACTGCGTAACGCCAAAAAATAATACATCTGGGCCCATGTGTCTAGTGAGCGGCTAATTCAGACACAAGGCACATCTAGGTTTGATAAAGTATATCCAAGGAAATGATGATCGTTGTAAGACTACTACATCCATGTAATCACAGATTAGTCAAACAAGGGCCTGATTACGAGTTTGGCGGTCCGACTGCCCAAACTTCAAAGCTCCTAGAAGACCGCAGTGCTGGCGGTCTACCGACCGCAATATTACGAGTTGACCAATGGGGCCTCGCTGTGGCTGCAGCAGAATTACGGTGATGGGCAATGGTTTTTCATAACTATCAATGCCTGTGTATTAATTGATACGAATGTATACTTATGCATGATACATGTGGAAAAATACCACCAACCCATTGCCGGAGTCTGGCCCATACGTAGCCAGTCCAGGCAATGGGTTTATGGATGTATGACGTTACAACGCATACTTTTACAACGCCTACCTTTGCAATGCATTTTTTACACCGCAACATCCATTACAACGCATACCATTACAACGCATGCCATTACAACGAATTCTTTGAAACTACCTTTACAACGCATTCCACTACAACGCATACTACATTTTCAACGCATACCATTACAACGCATAACATTACATTGCATGTAAGGTAAGTATTGGATAGTGTAGGGGTAAAAATTACTATTCTAACTCCAGGGGGTGCAACCGTAGGGTAAGTGTTGGATAGTGTAGGGGTTAAAATTACTATTCTAACTCCAGGGGGTGCAACAGTAGGGTAAGTGTTGGATAGTGTAGGGGTCAAAATTACTATTCTAACTCCAGGGGGTGCAACAGTAGGGTAAGTGTTGGATAGTGTAAGGGTACTATGTGTTGTAATGATATGCGTTGTAATGGTATGCGTTGTAATGACTGCGTTGTAATGGCATACGTTGTAGTAGTGTGCGTTGTAGTGTCATGCGTTGTAATGGTTGCGTTGTAAATGCATGCGTTGTAATGGATGTTGCGTTGTAAAAGGTTCGTTGTAATGGTAGTGCGTTGTAAAAGTTGCGCTGTAAAGGTTGTTTCCCGGGTTTATGGTAGAAAGTGGACTTTCATGCATTTCGCCACAAACAGGGGTCATATTCTTTGTGGTGAAGATGCTGCTGTGAAGGGGGACCTAGAGAAAGGGATGCACGTTGAACTCTGATGGGTAGAACAGGAGAGGGATGTGTATGCACCCCCAAATCCTTCATTCCGTTTCGAAGCCGGTGGTCCCACTGCCACAGACAACTTGTAATACGGGCGGTGGTGAAACTCATCTCTATCGCCCTATGACTGTTGCTTTGCAGTCTGCGGTGTGCTGGCGGTGTCAGCAGTTCAGCCATAGTCTATGCAATAGCAATTGGCCAATCTCGTACTATGGTGGCCGGACTGCAGAGCTTGCAGCAGTCAAAAGAGGATCATGGGTATGGCAGTTCATGGACCGCCAAACACGTAATAAGGCCCTAAGTGTGATTGTGGATAATGCAGGCAGGAAGTCTCACAAAAACCTTTCTGACTCATAAAAGGGCTTTTGCATCCCTTTCTGTATCACTTTAGGAGAAGGCATGAAAGTGGCATCTCTATCTTATTTAGTAATCGAAAGCAGACGGCCAAGGATTTTTGTGGCATTGATTTGAAAATTTTGTGGCATAAAAGTTGAAATGTTACTCCCTAAAAGTGCATTTATTATGGCCTTAAATCAAAAAGATTTGTGATTGCAACATGAGTATGAGAAAATCATCTGTTTTGCCTTGTTGACCCCCATTTATTGACTGATACTGGTGGTAACTGATTCTGACTGTGCCCTGGACTAGCTAACCAGGCGCAGGGTTAATGCTCTACTCAAAAAACATATATGGTAATTAGGTATAATTTGAGTTGGCAATGATAGACCCCTGTAAGTCCATAGTATGTAATATAGCAAGCGGGATTCAAACCACCTATAAGTGCCTAGTATATAATAAAGCAGGGAGGTTTAGAGGCCAGTAAGTTTCCTGCCCTGCAGTGTGCACTGCTGTGTTACCTGATGTCATTTTTAAAGGCAGCCCTGCTTTGCAGACTCTTTATAAAAGTAAATTACATGCAAATTCGACTTTGGAATTTAAGGTATTTCCAAAATGGTAACCTAGCATATTTTTACATGTATGTCACCCCTAAGGTCTCCCCTAGGTGCCTCAGGGGCAGGATACCGTGTAACTATAAGCAGGGACAATATAAAAGATGTTTTATATGCCCTGGTGAGGGAAAAACAGCCAATTTTGTTTTTCCTCATTGTAGCATTTTAGCTCCATAGGGTAACATGGGAATAGTGTAATACAGTGTATCTATTGATAGGAGTTAGCTAAAATACGAATTCAAGGACTTAAAAGATTGGTAATGATAAATCCAACAACTTGCCATTGTTGAGTTTATCATACCTAATACAGAAAATAATTTATAGGACTTTCTTTTTTGTGAGCCAAAATTCAGCCTTCTATCAGGCTCTCCTGATTGGTCAAACTGAACAGGCTCAGCCAAACTGCTTTGATGAGGTGGTGCGTGGCCTGCATAGAGAATGAGTTTATCTGATGGGTGGAGCTCTGCAGCTGCATGAAACAGGCCAGGAAGGGGGCTGGTTAAATCAAACTGGGCTTCAAAGAGAGCAGGACAGTCAGGAATGCCAGCCAGGCCTACCCCCTCTTCCTGTCCCCCGAAGCCAGGTGGTAGCCACTGAAATGGAATTTGAAGGATGTCTGAAGGGGGAGTGTTAATGGAAATGAGCCACACCAGTACGTTGGTTTAGCCAGATCTTACTCCCATGGAGAGGAATTCTCCATCTTGAATTCTTAAAGTACAGTGCTTCTTGGGACAAGAATATGCCACATTTTAGCAGAAGAGGCCATGATTTTCGGTGGCACCCTGCACCTAATTGGACAGGGGTGCCCCCCTGCTTGTCACCCCAGATCATCAATATTTGAGAGCTGCATAGCAACTCCGATCTGCTGCCTGAAACTACAAGGAGAAGAAGGACTGCCCTGCTGGAATCCTGGTCTGCACCCCAAAGTATTGCACTCTGAAGGACTGCTTATGCTGCACACTGAGAACCACAGCCCTGGAGACTTTGCCTTGCTTCAAAAAGGATTGAGGAGTGGCCTCCCTGAAAGCAACAGGTTAACAGAGTTTCCCTGCACCATCTCCCTCAAGAAGTCCCCAGCCTCGAGTGCGTCCACTGGACTTTTAAGGATTTGGCCTTGCTCGCCATCGTGAGAAAATCCTCCAGAAAGGTTTCTAAGTGTGAAGATAAAATTTGGACCAGTCCTCCGACTTAGTGTATCCGACCAGGGCTCCATTGCGGTCATCCTCAAACTTTGTCTTTGTCCTGGTCAAGCACGACCAGATGTCCCAAGTTGGCACTATACGTTTTTACTTTTTTAAGTCACAATGGTTCAGTTTTTTGGCCTGATTAGGTCCTGGAGAAAAAGGTATGTGAAGCGAGTATTTAATAAACGCTGGGGAGCAAAGACTGTAGGTATAGGTAGAAAAATTACTTTAATCTTTTCTTTTTTATAGAATATGCATAAATATTTATACTGTATTTCAGGTGCTCAGGTGAATAATACGGTGCAGGACGTGACAAAAGTGAACAAAGTGAACGAACTGTCACACAACAACAACAAGGTTAAAAAACAATTATATACAATAGAATGAGTGAAAAATCCTTGGGTATGTCACTCATTCTATTGTATATAATTGTTTTTTAACCTTGTTGTTGTTGTGTGACAGTTCGTTCACTTTGTTCACTTTTGTCACGTCCTGCACCGTATTATTCACCTGAGCACCTGAAATACAGTATAAATATTTATGCATATTCTATAAAAAAGAAAAGATTAAAGTAATTTTTCTACCTATACCTACAGTCTTTGCTCCCCAGCGTTTATTAATCAGGCCAAAAAACTGAACCATTGTGACTTAAAAAAGCATCATTCCACCCCAGGTTCTACTAAGTGGGGTTCCCTTGTTTATTAAAAACACTATACGTTTTTAAGCACGAGAACATATTTAATCTTTAAAAATTCATATCTCCACTTCCCTCTATTGGATTTTGTTTAAAGATTAAAATATTTCCTGTTTTCATCAATTGGTGTCGGATTTTTATTCTGTTTGTCTATTACTTATTGACTGTATTGCTGTTTGCAAATGCTATACATACCGGTCTCTTGAGTTATACCTGCCTGCTTGCAGCCAATAAGGGGCGATAAGGGAATTGAGCCCAACATTAAACACAAACTAGAACGCTACGGACTTCTAAACCTAGACCCGGTTGCACCTTTGCCCATCCTTGTATCTGGAACCCTGCATACAATTCAGCATGGGCAGGTTGCTACTAAGATAAAGACCCCTGATACCAAAGAGCTTAATATAATTTACTTAAAGACACGCTCCATGGTTAAGCACCAGTTAGAGATTTTTTACCTTTCAGATACTGATGCTCCAGATATACTTCTGGTCAAGGAAACGTGGTTGACCCTGGAGTCTATGCCGGACATCTTAGTGACCCTCCCCAGTGATTATTACTTGATACAGGCCAACAGACTCTCTAGGAAAAGAGGAGGAGAGGTAGCAGCAGTCATTAAAAAATAACTCTTGGCCACTTCTATTGCCCCCTTTGAAGTGAGCTCAGTGGATAGTCTCACATTAAAACTAACATTTCCCAAGTCTACATTAGTGTGTATACTGATCAATAGACCCCCTATTGCAATAGGAGGGTCTGTCACTGATTTAGCTAACTATTTGACTCCACTTACTATAGACTATGCAAAAATATTGTTAATTGGTGACATGAATTGTTGGCCTTCAGAGGAAGGGGGGAGTCGGGCTCCAAAGAGCTCACAGACCTATTAACCAATCTGAATTTAGAAGGACATATAACGAAACCCACCCACATTAAAGGACACCCATTAGATCAATTGTGGACCTCTAATTTCTCGGTCCGTAACCTAATGATACAGCCATGTGCATGGTCAGATCACCACCTCATATATTTTGCTATAAACTGCCTTACCTTAGTTAAATCATTGAGTGACACGAAATTATTGACCAGAAATTGGAATCGTGTCCAGGTGCCAGAGCTCCTTAATTCGTTGCAATCTACTCTCCCGCCTATAACAAATAATGTTAATGAACTGGAGAGAGTCATCTCATACTGGCAACTATGGGCAAGTGAGGTGCACGCCCCACTAAAGAGGAAAGAAAGGTACCTGAAGCCTCAAGAAACCTCTCCTTGGTTTACCGAGAAGTTAAAAATGGTAAAACTTAAACCTAGCCAGGTGGTATGGAAATGGCGGAGAAGTTACTCCCATACAGAAAGGAAAATGTATGAAAAAGCACTAACTGATTACAAAGCTGCCATTATGGAGGCTAATAAGCCTTCTACTCAACCTGGGTACTTAGCTCTGGTAACAAATCCAAAGTTATTTTTAAAATAGTCAGAGAACTTTCCCGTCCTGACCGCATTACACTGGCCATTACCCCCTCCCAGGCCTTATGTGACATGCTGAATACTTTCTTCATTGAAAAAATTAACACCATCCAGAACTCTATCTCCACTAGCCCTCAGGAATGGAAATCACATAAGCAATATGTAAATACCATAACCATGTCCAGCTTTCAAAACATTACCTTAGATCGGCTTGATTAACTCAGAAACAAGATACAATCTGGCTCCCCCAATGACCATTGTCCTGCTAGGTTACAAAAATAACTTCTTTCCCATTTCCCGGCTACTTTTCTCTCTCTTCTCAACACCTCCTTAGAGCAAGGGGTAGTCCCATGTGCCTTCAAAGAGGCAGTGTTAGTCCCATTGCAAAAGAAAGCTGGAGTAGACCCCAGCCTTCTGAACAATTACAGACCTATCTCGCTCCTCCCTTACCCGGCAAAATTGCTGGAGGCACATGTAGCAAAACTTCTCTGTGCCTTCATCGAAGAAACACATTTTCTGGATTCTCATCAGGCAGGCTTCAGACCATCGCACTCTACTGAATCAGTTATCTTGAGTGTAATGGACGATTTGAAGGAAGGTGCAGATAGTGGGTGCACACAGGCCTTGGTATTATTAGACATGTCCGCTGCTTTTGACACTGTGGATAATTCCATCTTAGCTGATAGAATAGTAGAGGCAGGTCTGAGGGGCACGGTTCTGGATTGGATGCTCTCATTTTTAGGGGATTGCACCCAGTCCGTTAGGCTGGCACCTTTCAACTCAGCCTGGGTCAAAACTAGATGTGGTGTACCTCAAGGGTCATCCCTTCCCCCCCATATGTTCAATATATATATTTGTCCTCTGATTCACACTCTTTAAAATAGGGGACTGAAGGTATACAATTATGCAGACGACATGCAGCTGATTTTTCAGATTGATGAGACAGAGGAATCCAATGATTTCTTCCAACACACTATGCTTTTCATCAAAGACTGGATGAGTCATAATTATCTCAAACTAAACTCGGATAAAACAGAGATGATTATCTCCAACAATACAATAGAACCGTGGACGCCAGCACACTGGACAGCTGCACTGGGTACTTCACCTACCCCCAAAAATTCTGTCAAAAGTCTGGGCATTAAGATAAATGCTAATTTATCCATGCAGGAACAGATCAACATGGTTACATCCTCTTGTGTTTATCACTTGAGGACTTTTAAGAAAATTAGGAAATTCTTTTACAGGGAGGCAAGCATAGCTATCATGCTGGCTTTGATAATGTCCAGGCTGGACTATGCCAACGCCATCTATCTAGAGCTCCCTGCTAATCAAACTCATAGGTTACAGCTGATCCAAAATCAAGCTGCTAGGCTAGTCTTTCAGCAACTGAGACACTGTCACACCAAGCCATTAATGAAGCAACTACATTGGCTTCCTGTGACTCAGCGGTCCATGTTTAAAACGGGGTGCATGGTTTTTAAAGCACTTCATGAAACAGGCCCCAAATTTATATCCACAAAGATCTCAATATACTTACCCAAACGGAATCCCAGATAAGCCACTATGAATATGCTGACTATTCCTAGATTCAAGCGAAGGAGAATGGGTGACTCTCACTACTCTGTACTTGGCCCCACACTTTCAAATTCCTTGCCAATAGTAATCAGATTAGCACCTGAGTATACCAGTTTTAGGAAAAAACTGAAAACATGGTTATTCACGATAGCCTACGGATAGAGCCCTTAGGACAGTTCTCCCACTCCTCACAGCACCAAAAGACCATTGGTATACTAGCGCTTAATAACTTCCCTATACATAAACATATCATATCCATCTTCGATCATCTAAAACTTACAGTGGACAAGAACGAATTAGATGCTTATTGCTTCTGGATTTATAAACTGCATTTTACACTATCCACCAACACACACAACTACAAAGACTCCATGATCTCCTGGCAAAGCGAGTTTCTCCTTGACAAGACACTTATCAAGACCCTTATGCTTTAGGAGTTTGCTGCCTGCTTTTTGTAGCTGTTGTTAACGGGTTTTACTTGCATATTTGTCTTTAGAGTCTTTGATTTACACATACTTTTGGCCCTGTCTTTTAGGATCCCTGAAGATACTCCTTGCCCCAACAGAATTGTGCATTGATGGAATGCTCTTGTGGAGCAAATATGGAGACTCCTAGGTTTCCTGTGTATTCTCAAGTCGGGAAACTGATTATGAGTTGTCAATTATGAGAACATACTAGGGAGCTGTTTGTGCGCCTTAATTGATGAGCTAGAATAAGGTTAGCCCAGCTAATCTAGTACCGAAAAGGAGTACATTCAATCTAATATGTGGCCACTTGTGAGTTGGATCAAAATTGAAAAAGTTCAGCTTGTCTAGATTAGTTAGTTCATGCACTTTGTCTGTTTTTCAGTCATCGGGTAGATTAAATCACACAATATGTAGATCAGTGGCTTAGTCTTGGAGAACTATTACAGCACATAATGCTGGTCATTTAATGTTTGTGAGATCATTATTGCATTACCATACATTTTGCATTAAATTGAGAGTGTAATATGTAAACGGAATTTCCACGTATTTTTCTACATTTGAACAACAAAGTTAGTACTCGTTTTTTGATGGTGATAACAGATACTGGACTCCTTTGCAGTGAAGTGATATTGCCACATTAGCAATGCAGTCGTACTACTTCACATTAAACAGCAAAAGTGCGTTAAATGTGTGAAAATTCAATCAAGGCACATTTAACTAATCAACTTTCTGTAAATGAGCGCATGTGTATTACACTAAATACGCACACTTGTGATATATTCACCAATTTGAATCTGTGTGCTTTGATACACTAGAGTCCATCGAGACAGTGGCGGTGGGTCCATTGGGGGGGTTGGGGCGTTGACCCCCGCCCGCACCCGCAGCTCCCTCGGTGTACTGCTGCTGTGAACTGAAGTAAACTGAGTTTACTTAAGTTCAAACTGACGCCAAGGCCGAGTGGACAATGCCTGTCAGTCAGCATGATGCAGGACCGCCCACCCCCTTCAGAGTCTGAAGGGGATGGGTGGTCCTGTGTCATGTTGACTGACAGGCATAGCATTGTCAGGGGCAGGCAGCAGCACAGGTGCGCATGAGTGGGGACGGAGGCACATTTTTCAGCCTTGCCCACGCATGCGCCTTTGTGCCTGCTCGTTTGGCGCATGAGAGAGAAACCTCACTCTCCTAATGGGCAGGCGGGCAGAAAGCAACCATGCCCTGTGTCAATCCTGGCGCTGCTTCAGCGCCAGGATTGGCTGAGGACGGAGGGCGGGATTTCCGCTACAGTGAAGGCGGCAACGTAAGTTTTCCTGTTGCGCCCTTTCTTATTCCAAAAGTTAGTAATTAGCCGCTAATGCAGCCGCCTAATCAAAGATCAGCAGTGGCTGTAACCCAACCTGGCGGCAGATCCAGTTACCAGCTCAGCTCTTATCGCAGAGACGAGGCCAATGTGTGTATACACTTCGTATCCGCTGCACAAAGTCATTGAGTCACACTGTCACACGCCGGTGAATTATTGATGGAGCCACGGGCTGAGGAGGTGTCTGGCAGCCAGGCCTGGCTGCACAGCTATGCTACACTGCTGCCCTGCCCCAGAACAGCACGCAGCATGAGCATCTCCTGAGAGGCTTCGAGGGACCGCTCGTAATTACCGCAGCTTCCTCTGCGTGGGAGATGGGCACCCAGTGACCCAGCCTGCCCAGGTACCTTTAATTAATTATTCCGCGGCTAATGCGCGGCGAGCGCCCAGAGAACGCGGATGCGCCTATGACAGAGACAGGAGTAGTGCCGCCAGGTCAGTCTGCGGTAACGGGTTTTGCTGGTCTTCTGGGCGCTGTGTGCAGGCAGCTTCTGAGGTCTGGAGAGCAGGGGCCAGGGGCCCTGGTTCAAACTACACTCACACTTGGGCAGTCAAATACAGCAATCACCGGGGTTCAGAGACTTCTCAGACTTTTGGTGCCCGGTGCCACTGCGCCTGCTCCACCACTGATAGCCACACCCCTGCTGAGAGGGTGAATGAATGTTGGCCTTGGAGTGGCGTGGTCGGGGGGGTTGGGGGGGTGAGAGGGCTCTGTGTGTGGCCATCAGTCCTGTGAGCAGGGGGGGGGGATTAGGGCCGGGGTGAAGTTTGCAGTAGGATAGGGACACTTTAGGCCTGGCGATGGGGCAGGGTGGTGCCCAGATTTTGTGGTGTAACAATCCGGGATGTCTCGTCTGAGGTGGGGGGGGGTGAGAGGGCTCTGTGTGTGGCCGTCAGTCCTGTGAGCAGGGGGGGGGGGATTAGGGCCGGGGTGAAGTTTGCAGTAGGATAGGGACACTTTAGGCCTGGCGATGGGGCAGGGTGGTGCCCAGATTTTGTGGTGTAACAATCCGGGATGTCTCGTCTGAGAACCGGGCGTTCTTCCTGCAGGCGATGAGCAAGTACCTGATATCTTTTTCATCTAGCGCTTGTACCCACAGCTTCGTGGCGCTATAAGCAGCCGCTGTTAAAGTCAGCATGCCTGGATTCTTGTTGAGGGAAGTGCTTTGTAATGTGTGCCCCACTCTCTCTGTGTGCGTTGCCCCCAGCAGTCCTAAAACACATACCAGTATTGGAAGCTGAAAGAGGACGACCCGATTGGCTGTTCTGCTTCGGGTCTGTTAAGTGTCACTCCCAGTGTAAGAGGGTGGCAGTGCTGGCAGACCGCAGCAGTGGTGGGCCAAGTGTACCGAGTTGAAGTGTGTGCAGGCTTTAGAGGAGGGGGCATTAAAGGGGAACAGTACGCGCTGCTGGGTCAAGTGCGCATTTTTAGGACTGCGCATTGTTGAGAAAGTACTGCATTGCTGGGGGCTGGGTTTGGGGTGCAGTTCAGAAGGATGTGCAGTTTTGAGAGTGGTGATTTTGCTGGGATACTTATGGAGTTTTGGGGGGTGCAGTGTTAGAGTGTGGCGTTGCAGGGGATCGGGTGCAGCGCTGGGTCAAGTGTGCAATTTTAAGGGGTGTGCAGTGTCGAGGGGAGAATTACATTTTGGGGGGACCGCTGCAGTGCTGGGTCAAGTAAGTGTGCAGTTCTGGAGCTTGTGCAGAGTTGAGAAGGCACTGCGGCTCACCCCCAGGGCCTTTAAGCAGCAGGAAAAGTCTGTTGACTCTGAGGGTGAAATTACCGGCAGATGAGGCCAGGACGGGGGAGAAACCTGTCCCAGGATGCTCGTTTCTGGTCCAGGGAGGACCTGGCCTGGCAGTTCGGTTCGGACTGTTCCCTTTGGAACAGGGGCAAGACTGATTTGCATAAAAGGCTGGGTCCAAACTAAGGTGGCATCCCATGGTGGTGGGCAAAAGAAGGATGGGTTGGATGGTACCCCGAGCTCTTGCCAGTGGTTAGACTGATTGCAAGCATCCCCCCCATCACCTTTTGTGTGTTGTATGTACCTTCCTGAGTGGCATGAGGACGCCCAGATAGACTTGTGTCCGGCGCTAGGTCTTCAGTACCGGTATTTTACCATTACCACTGAGTCATTAACAGCCCAGAACCTGTTGCACACAACAGTAAGACAGGTGAGTTTAGAGATCTGCATAGCATTGCATATGTCCCATTAGTTCAACCCAAGCTCACATTCTCTTATATCAATTAATAGGACGGAATGTATGAAGATCTGTGGTTATACTGAATAAGTAGTTACCTATGTTATGACATTTATTAATGTAATAACTGCACTTTCACAATTGCTTTATTAACTTTCCTGCTTTCTCAAATTTGCTTGAAAATGCACCATTTGTCCACACTTTTTTTTAAATGTTCTCCTTAGGGGGTTCGGGCTCGCTCGCTGCGCTCGCTCGCTACTGTGCAGTATGATTATCATTTTACGCCTCACCACTTTCAAATGTCACCAGCCGCCACTGTCCATAGACCTGCCCCTTCTGTGTGTCAGGGTATTTATAGAACGCTAAAACAATGACGACTGAGACACTTCAAACACACCCAAGTAAGTTTAGTTCTACTTTGGTCACGAATAAACGCAAGGGGCTAGGCCTAGAGGAAAGTGGCAAGTGAAGAAGTAGGTTCCTAAACGAATGAGAAAAAAACAACTGACGTTACTGTGAAAGGTATGAAGTGTGATGTAAAGATTGTTTACCTCTGCTACCGCAGGTGTAAGTCCTGTGCTGTGTCACTCTGTTGACATCTACACATGTCTGTGTGCTGTCCAAAGGCAGATGAAACATACTGCACTGCCACTTAATTTAGGGTTGAAAACTGAGACGAGGATTGTCGGTAGCTTTTTTTCAAACAAAGGTAGCAACCCTAGCTATGCCACTGCCCCCTGGCGTGAGGTAGGACGCTGTCATATTTCTGAAAATTAAATGGTTGTGCTTTTTTTCTGCCTACATGTTTTTTATAAGCTTGAATGTAGTTTAAAAGCGATTTCCTTGGATCGGCAACGTCCTCTCATATACTTTTAATAAACAGTCTGTTACACAATGATTTATTGCTTTGTCGTTTTTTTTAAGCTCTTTCAAAGGCTTTAAAGTAAACTAAGGGTGGGTGAAGCACTACGCTACGCTCGCGGAGTTTGCGAAGTTTGCGCAACTTCGCACTACGCGAGCTGCACGTAGCACAGTGCGAACACGCGTAGTGCAGCGTAGCGTAGTGCAGCGCTCATTTTTTGCTTGTTCGCGGTCCTGAACGTCATGTTCGCGACCGCGAGCAAGCAAAATGACATCCCGGCGAGATTCTCAGCGCGGGGAGGTAAGGTTTCTCATTTTGAGTAGTTGCGCATGCTCGCGACCGCTCTCAATGAGAAACTACCAGTTCGCGTTGAGAAAGCTGCAGCTCGAGTAATAATCTACTCGAGCAGCAGAAAACTACAGCTCGCACTGTGCAAGATGCCGTTTTCAATGATTGCACAGTACCGGATGCTTGTCCGCACTGTGCATTCATTGAAAACACATCTTGCACAGTGCGAACATGCTACTACGCAGCTCGCGTAGTGCTACGTGAAGTTTGCGAAGTGCACTTCGCGTAGCGCTACTTCGCGAACTACGCCCACCCTTAAAGTAAACAGAGGTTTGGCTAATTAGTGCCAGTGCTTGCCGATGGGCCTAACCGGCACTTATTTTTGGGAACTGGGGCTCTTTTTCTTGCTCCCGGGGCAGGGATCCCCTGTCAGTTCCCTCTACAGAGTTGAACATCACACCAATTCCCCAGCTTACCATGTATACTAAGGACTTTAAACTAAAGTGAATGTTATCATGCACTGCGAGTACCACAATTCATCTGGGCGAATCATGTACTGGTAATTCAGTCAGTCTGCCCTTTTTTGATTAGCTCCTTATTGAGATCTTGGACTGATGAGCTCATTGGGATGCACCTGCGCTCTGGGAGTGTAATACAAACCTGAGAAAACTGTGAGCAGCTTTGGCAGCACTCCCAGAACTGAAACTAATGAAGGGTAACTATCCTGACACACATGTTTAGAGAAACACAGCACTGGCTATGTAAACAATGCTTGATATTAAAGATTTTCAACTAAAGTGAGTGTTATCATGCGCTGCAGTTAAAAGAATGCACCAGGGTGAATTGTGCAGGTATGCCGGAGAGTGTGCTCCCTCTCCCCTTTTTTTATATCCTCCTTGTTGAGTTAATGGGCTACGGCGCTCACTGGTATGTACTTGCATTCTGAGAGCAGAACAGAAACTTGAGTAGACTTCTAGCAACATTGCCAGCATCCCCACATTTAAACTGTTACTCTCTATTGAAGAAGGACAGATATCCTTAAAAAGGCACTGACTAGGCCAACAATGATACACATTAAAGACTTTCAACTAAAGTGAGTGTTATCATGCACAGCATTACCACAAAGCATCTGGGAAAATTAGGTCTGGTATGCTAGGCAGTGTTCTCCCGCTCCCGTTACTGAATTTGCTTCTAATTGACTTTATTTGGCTGATGAGCTCGATGGGGTGGTCCTGTGCTCCAGGAGTGGCACAGAAACCTGGGAAAACTGTGAGCAGCATTGCCAGCACCACCAAATTTAAAGTGTTGCTCTCTACTGAAGAAAGACAAATATCCTGAGATGTGTCTAGAGATACACAGTACTGGATGTTCCAACAATGGTGTATACTAAAACCTTTCAACTAAAAAGAGTTTTATCATGAAGTAGTGTGGCTCGCTGGTTAGAGGCGGCAGACCCGAGAGCAGAGGACGGCCCGGGACCAGGGTTCGATTCCCGGCGCGGCAGGTTTCTGGACCAGGGTCAGCGGACTCGATAATTCTCTCGCCTCGGTGCCCACTCTGATCAGCGATCACACTCGGCAACTCTGGGCATTAGCTTGCCTCATCTTCACTAACGGCCCCACCAGACCGCCAGGGATGCCTGGTCTCACCCTGGAGATACCCATTAAGGGACCATCTCTCAGGGAAGCCAGGAAAGGTTTCGCAGCGGTCGTAGCGCCTTGGGACCCTACGGGTAAGTAGTGCGCTATATAAATGCCAATACATTTACATTTACATTTACATCATATACAGCATTTACCACAGTGCATCTAGAAAATTGTGTGCTTGTGTGCCAGGCATTGTGCTCCTGACTGCCTTTTTTGGTTGGCCACGGAACTCACTCAGGTTATATTGGCTCATCTACACTCAAGCAATGCAACCAAACCGGAGTCCACCTGATAAATGTGTTCAGTTGAGGGTGCCACCCAAGACTTCAGATGAGAAAGCCTTCGGCATAGATTTTCTTTCAAATACAAGCTATGTAAAATGCTATGCTCAGCCAAATAAATATTAAAATTAAGTCTCACTCCACACACACACGATTTTCCCAATCTGCAGTTTCATGGAGGCACAACTCACCAGCGATTTAAATGGCCAAATGACATCAGCCCTCTTTAATGTCTAGGCACGCCTGACCTCTCCCTGATGTGTCGCTGCACCTCAGGGAACCCACCATCCCCCTTCCACCATTAGCCTATTGTGCATAGCAGAGACACATGACAGCCTATTACAACTACACAATGAATGTACAGATCCCCAGTACAGCCCAGATCAACAATATTGCACTTTCGGCCATAGTGCTGTCAAGTTGCTGATACCAACTAAAATGCAATACTAGGGGCCCAAATCAATTCTCAAAGCCACTTGCACCTGTAAAATGAGTTTACAGGTAGATACAGGTAGATAGGGCTAGATTTACAAGCGCAAGACATTCAGATTAGATGATCTTGAGCTTCTAAAAATATAATACAGCAGAAGAATAAATCCCACTCTGAGGTGGATACTAGTGGAATGTTTGAGAATATAAACTCTCGTCTTTTGGGATAATCTCAAATTTTCTTTGACCTATTCCATCCTGAAGGTGGTAAAGACTTACTCGTGCCAAGGGGAGATGTAAACTCCTTTCCAGGGCGATAACGGAAAGGGAAACACCACCATAACTGGTGGGATGCTGGAGATGGGTTTTCTAATGGAGTTTTTTAAAAACACCATGGCATTTCCCTATAATCATTTGTAAGTTACGTACAATTGACAATGTAGTGCATTCATGTAGTTGGAAATAAAGGATTTTCAGCGGAATGCCCAGGACACTTTGAATGTCCTAAGTTTCCAAGCATAGCTCTAAAAATCTTTGGGTTCTGTATATACCATTCCAGTAAGAAACAGATATAGTGCCTTGGATATGGTTGACTGACTTGCTCCAAATTGCTCAATTGATTGCACCATTATTCATCATTCTCGCGACCCCCTATTGAGCCCGGGGTTGATCTTTCAGGACAATTGTTGGAGTGCAGGGGGAATACGGGCTGTGAAAACACTGTAAGGAAAATCTTGCCTGGCCCTGGGGAAGATGTAGGTTACATGGCAGTTGGCTCCCCATCCACCAGTGTAATAACTGGTGAGGAGGAACTACACCCCCAAACCCCCTTGATTATTATTAGCAGTCCAGAAATAGAAAACCTGAGCAGGCAAGAAGCTGAATTGAATCTTAAGGGTGAGATGGAAATAAGTGTGAATGGCCTCAAGGTTATCTCATGGAACATAGCAGGATTGCAGAGTAAACTGGAGCAGGCGGATTGGGGCAATTTTGTGGATGACCATGAGATCTGTTTATTCCAGTAAACCTGGGCTTTAAATAATTTTCACAAAGTTGGATTTGTATCGTATAGTGAGCCAGCAGTGAAAGGTGTGAGAGGTAGACTATAAAGGGGCCTGTTTATATGGGTGGGTATACACCTAGGGTTCACTTTGAAGCGCTTAGACACCCACACACCGGACATCCTTTGTATTCTCCTCTCCAAGGTAAACTTTCCCAACCTGGCAGTTATTAATGTCTATTCTAGGCCAGTTAAATATGGGTGTACATTGGATCATTTGGCGGCCTTACTTGCTACTCTCTCGGGGAATGTATCTTTCATAATTGATGGCGATTTTAACTGCCACTTTGAACCCTGAAATGGCTGACACGATCGATCACATCAGAGGAGGATGCAACACTATCAATCCCGGCAGCCAATGCTTATCCAATAAGGGGATGGACCCCTTTGGTGCTTCAAATGACATCCCTAACACTAACATACTCGCTGAGGGCCTGTAACGGCCGGTTTCCCGACGATAATCCGGGCCACTATACATATAATAAGCCAGCCCAGGAATCGATAATAGACTATATTCTTATTAATATTGAAATGTGGGACAAAGTACAAAAGTTCTGCGTTTCTCCGTGGGCTGAAAGTGACCACAATCCGTTGGTCCTAACACTTGAAGCACACGTACCAGAATTGAGGCAAGCTTTAGAACACAACCACCCTGACAATCTAATAGTGGTAGAGGGAGGCCGACGCATCCACTGGGGTGTCTGAAGACACCATAGCGGAAATGTATTTAAGTGTCATGCCAATGTTGGAAAAGGCAAGTCTTCTCACAGGCGAAGGTTACTGTGTGGAAGATAATCTGGAAATGGGAAGAGTTCACAAGGATTTGGTTGAAAATTTGGCACCTTTTTTATAGCAATAAATTAAGTGAGAGTAAACAACTAAGAGGAAAACGTCCTTGGTATAATTCAGCATGCAGAGATGCGAAAGGAGTTTTCCTTTCATGCCTTAGAGAGGGCGATAGGACAAGTATTGGGGAAAGTAGGTCTTTTTTTAAACAAATGATCACGTCTGCAAAAGCAGATTGGGAATTGGGAAGATGGCAGGCAATTAAAAATGCCTTAGACCATAAAGACACCAGAGGCTTCTGGAATCTGTTCCATACTGGACGAGCTGAAGGCAAGTCTACTATGGAGCCTAATATCAGTGAGGAAGCCTGCTGCCTTCATTTTAAAAATGTATACTCTAGCTATAAAGAAACCCAAAGTGTGACTGGGAATATATGCAAACCCCGAATTTTAGCTCCACATATGGATGTTCCGATCTGTACTTTAGCCGAGGTATCATCTGCAATTAAGAAGGTATTACCAAACAAGGCGCCTGGGTTAGATAGAATCCCTGGGGACCTGTACTGAAGTGAACAGACAGTGTGGGCTCCATACCTTCAACTACTTTTTAATCCGATCCTTAATGGATTGTCTCCCCCCCTCCCCCCACAGGGGCTGGGGCGGAGATTATCCCCATCTATAAAAAAGGATTTCCAATTGACCCTCTAAACTATAGACCCATTAGTCTCATTGATGTGTCCCAAAAAATATATGCTAGAGTTCTACTGGCTAGACTCCATGGATGGATGGAGGATCATGACATCTTAACTCCCCTTCAAGCCGGATTCAGAAGTAGAATCTCGACCATAGATCAGTTGTTTAGGTTACAACTGATCTATTGGAAGCACATAGTACTTGAGGGTGGAAGTTAGTATCTCACATTCGTGGATCTAAAATCTGCCTTTGATATGGTGGATCGCGACCAGTTTGTGGGCCATTTTGTTAGATATGGGTGTCCCACCGTAGTTATGCCATCAGTTTAGGTGCCTCCATGAGGGAACTTTTGCTAGGGTGAGGTTAGGCAAGAATGGTAAATTGACATCCCCCTTTCCCGTAGAAAAGGGGGTGAGACAGGGTTGTGTGCTTGCACCTACTCCTTTCTCCCTCTTTCTTAACGGATTGATTGAAGACCTTCTTGCTGTTAAAGATATTGACCCACCAAAACTGGCAAACCGCAAATTTCCTGCATTGATGTTTGAGGATGACACCCTGCTCCTCTCGAAATCACCCATGGGGATGCAGCGTGTCTTCGAGGAATTCAGCCAGTTTTGCAAGAGGAGGAATCTGGTGGTTAACATTACTAAGACAAAATATATGGTTTTTAATGCAAATTCCACCAATTGCCCACACCCTATAATGGATGGCAGCCCTTTAGATAGGGTTTCCACCTTTGACTATCTTGGACTTACCTTAAATGATAAAATGAGGTGGGAACCACAAATTAACAAGGCAAATTTAAAAGTAACCCAGGCCAATGCAGAGATTCTTAAATTGCATAAAACTTTGGCCCTAAAAGATATATTTATTTATTTATTTAAAACATTTATATAGCGCAGCTATCACCTTACAGGTATCCTGGCCCTGAAGATAACTCCTAAAATAGATGCACTGGGAGAAGACAGTAGGATAGTGAGCAGTTAACATTTAGGAAACAGCCAAGTTTTGACCCGTTTCCTAAAAGGGAGAAGTTCACTTGTTTGACGGACATCCAAAGGCTAGCCCACCATTAGAGATTTTTAAAATACACGCTAGGCGATCTACCCTATACGGGGCAGAACTGTGGGGGCACTGTCAAGTGAATACTTTCACAGTAACCGAAAATGGTTTTATGAGACAGATTCTAAGCCTCCCAAAAAATACTCCCCTTGTACCACTTAGAATGGATCTGGGCATCTGCCCTATAGCAGATCTAATATTGGCGCGCCCATTGATGTATTGGCGACGCCTCCCCATTATAGGGATGAATTAAAAGTGGTACTGTCTACGTTGGGGGCGGGTAGGATCCCCTGGCTGGTTTTTATCAGGGACACATTTAGAGCAATGGGTAGGGAAGATTTATGGACTGAACCTGAAATTTCATGTGCGGAAATCTCAAAAAAGTCCTTAGCATGCTCCGTGAAGGAATATAAGTCGACACGCATTGTACAGACTGTTGATCCCTCTAGTCTAACTTACGGGTTCCTTGATTCTAAGTGCTATTATAAGTTTGAGCAAGTGATGGATACTATGCAACCTATCTTAGCAAAAAACTGTATCTCCAAACTAGATATGGGACCCTGCCGTTTAACGCCAGAACAAATAAGTGTGTAGGCACTTTAGGTCGTCCTTGCCCAGGGTGTCTAATGGAGGAAGAAATCGTGATACACGTGGTTTTCTTCTGTCCGGCATACAAGAGTCCCCGATCTAAGTGGGTGATCCAATTTTGCAGGCACCTGGGCATTAGAAACTATACAGAAATTTACAGGATTTCAAAAACAGACACTGACCCTGTTTTTGCTGTTGTGATCTCAAATTTTTTATTTGCAATGTGGTCAAAGCGTATGTATCTTCTTGACAGCTGCAATGTGAGCTCTGGACACTCGTAGTTTGTTTATGCTGTGCAAGAATTATGTGAGACTTATTGACAGCTGCAATGTGAGCTCTGGACACTCGTAGTTTGTTTATGCTGTGAAAGAATTATGTGAGACTTATTATAGTTACCTATACACTCGCTATACCATAAGGATTGAAACAAACAATATGATTGATAGTTGAGGAAGACTGTTAGTCACTTCTTGATATGAAATTGTTATCTGTTTTAAACTTTTGATATTAATTTATACTTTTAGATATTTTTATACTTCCCATTTGGATGTATTTTACTGGCCGATTTCCCTAAAAGTGAGTCCACACTTGCTTAAGTGCTATATATTTTTGCATTTGTGAATGGACTATTCCTCCGAATTTCTGAGTAGCTTGTTTTCTCTGTTTTTATGTGCTTTTATGGCTGTAATAGCCAAAATAAAGTTTAATAAATGAAAAATCTTTGTGAGTTACAAAAAGCATCAATTCTGCACCTATGCCAGAATGAAATATATGCATGCAGATTCCTGACTGTTTTGTGAATCTAGGTGTAGTTATAATGGAAATAAACTACATTATTGACTTAAATACTGCAATATACTTGAAATCAAAAGCCCGAGTTTACAACAGGATTACCCATTGTAGTATATCACAGTTCTACAGGACAAAGATGTCCTTTGTCTGTAAATCGACCTCACACAGTCCATACCGCCTTTACTTCGGAATTTGAATTTCTTGGATCCAATGGCACCATTATTTTTTTAGTGTGATTTGTGTTTCAAAATGTTAAGGAGCACCTCTGTCTCATTTTAGTCCACCTGCTACCAATCAGTCCAACTTCAGAGGATTTTCAACACCATCTGCAAACAAAATCTCAGGAACGATTTCAGGTTTCTGGAACATGTTAATTTGTGAAATCCTTCATGAAGGAAACATGCAGTTGTATCTTGTCTTATTGAGTCATAAATGCCTGAGGAGTGTGTCTCTGCCATCGCCCTCTCTCCCTTCTATTATTGTTACTATTATTCTTATCATAATTATGAATATTATTATCATTATTATTATTATTATTATTATTATTATTATAGTTGTTGTTATTATTACTGGCTACTGTGTGTGCTCCCTTTGAAGTTTAAACACAGAGGTTTTAGGCGCAGATTGCCAAGACACTGGGGTCACCTTTAAATTCCATTCTCTGTCATTATATCATATATATGTATATACAACTATATATATATATCAAGGAGTAAAGACTCCCGTTCCACCCTAACCTTCTCCGGGTGAAGCACGTAGACTGGAGGCACGTGCAGTCTGTAAAGTTCAAAGTCACGGCAAATCAAAGCGCTTGTAATAATGAAGCGTGCAACCTTAAAACCATACTTACCTGTTGTGAGTTAATTCACCTCTAAGTGAGTCACCTCTACATTCCAAAATATTCAAAAATCTGAAATGCCGTCATATATTTGGTGAAGTCTAGGAAATAAACATCAACACCATATAAATGTCCTTGTTACATAAAATGTGTCTTTAGCACTGAATTACAACTATTTAATATGGGCAGGTGCCAAGACAATAAGCGTAACAAATGATAGTAGAGCACTCCTTTCCTAAACCCTAATTATAAGCTGTTATCCTTTTAACTTTGGTGTGCTACATTGGAAGGCATCATGTCTAGCATGCCCTAAAAACATCAAAATCATACGTTCAAGTACTTGTACTTGTTCCGATGTGCATGTTTGCAAAAACGAATGCTTACAATTTTTGACATTTTTTTTACAAAATAATTTGTATTTAAATGAGGTGCTCTCTCCTCAACTCTTCTTGAACATATACAAATACAGAATTATTTCACTTCAACAAATACATTAATACATCTGTTTTTTCTGTTCACAACACAGAATTATGCATTTACACTTGTTAGCATACAAATGTTCTTTTCTACCATTTCCAATGCATTTCGGGACATGTGTCCTTCATCAGGGCCGAATCTGTAACAATAAAAATACAAACGACAATGTGTAGGGTGAACCATTCGTCATCCTTTTTAACAAGGTCTTTCTGTTCAAGTGCTCTAAAACAATTAAATATCAAGCATGGTAACAGCATGTGGTATTATTTGGATTAAAGAGTAAATCCTTTGTTTCTTTGTATCCAACCAGTTGTTGGTCCTCATAGATCACAACTTATGTTTTTATAGATACATGAGCTTAATGAGTATATGAGATTAAATATCACCTCTCCCCACTCGTGTTTGCGATTAGTCTGTCGTGGTCACACAAAACATACTCGATGTCAGAAACAACACTGCAACTCCAGTTTGTGATGGAAATTAAAATGACCTAAGAATCAAAAAACTACAACCCTTTATATGTACACAACACTCAATGACACTTCTAATTCCTATGAAACATAGCTTGCCGAATAACCTGAAGACTTTATAATGCTCCAACTCCATAGTACACAATTAAAAGGGCGATGCTCGTATCTGCAATACCAAATGAATGACTTGTCACTGATGATCGAACGCAAACAATCGTCCACTACATCAGCTGTTCACTAAACTGGAACATCGGAACATTACCCCGTGTGCTTACCTCAATCACTATATGTGGGGATTCCAACAAAATCCAGAAACTCTGACCGTTTGTGCAACCCGACGTTACATCTCTCTTTAGAAACAATCCTACACAAGTGAAATTCAGCAACGGACTACTACCCATCGACATCAGATGTCCTGATCTCTAACTGCCATCTTGGAAAGGAGAAGAATGTGTGATTAGAAAATTAAGTCCTTCGACTCAAAACAATGGTAGAATAGTATTACTCTCACTGATACTCCTCTATGAAGTGCCCCAATAACGTCTAATGACCCACAAGCCTCAAAGTGTCCAGTACTCCATAATTGCATAATGGAGATCATACAGTGCAGTGCGCATCTGCACATTGTCATTTTTATTTTTATTGTTACAGATTCGGCCCCTGATGAAGGGATTCATGTCCCGAAAGGCATTGGGCATGGAAGAAAAGAACATTTGTATGCTAAAAAGTTTAAGTGCATAATTCTGTGTTGTGAACAGTACAAACAGATGTATTGATGTATTTGTTCAAGTGAAATAATTCTGTATTTGTATATGTTCGAGAAGAGTTGAGGTAAGAACACCTCATTTAAATACAAATTATTTTGTGGAAAAAAGTAAAAGATTGTAAGAATTTGTTTTTGCAAAAGTGCACATTGGAACAAGTGCAAGTGCTTGAACGTATGATTTTGCAAGTGCTAAGACATCCACTGTTGGATAAATCTATTTTCAACAGAAACGTAGTTATTTCTAACAGATTTCTTGGCAACAGGCTTTGGCTTTAAGCTACAACCTACTTAAAAACACTTCTGCAAACAACAATAGGTGTGCTCAGCCCTTACCTTGTTTAACATGGAGTACTACTTTCCCCCAAACTTTACTGATTTGTAAGCGGTGCACCAGCTCAATTTCAACATGCACAAGCACTCTTGCCTTACACTGGTTCCATTCTGTGCACTCACAACTAAACACACACTAAGATCATCAGTGATGTCATTTGTGATATCATAATTGATATCATCAATTATGTCCTTTCACATGTCATGAGTGATGTAATATGTGAGGTCATAAACAGTGCATGCTGGTGGAAAAGTTTTAGTTAAGTAGTTAGTTCATTAAACTGTAACTGGGGAATGTCAGTGGTTTTCAGGTTTTTAAATGTTAGTTCTTTTCACGTGTATCTATCTATCTATCTAACTATTCGTTTATCTATCTATCGATCTATCTATCTTTATGAATATATATAAAACCTATATCTTTGGTGCAGTTTGACACATCCTCACAAATGTTTCCCAAAATAATGTCATAGTAAGTCTTGTTGTGTGTGGAAAGTTTCAGGGTGATCTGTTAAGCAGGGGCTGAGAAAAAGTGAGGTAAAAAAGAAAATTCCCATGTTAACTGCCATGGAAGCTTTGAACACAACTAAAGCCTGAACAGCTGGATGGAATTGCACCAAATTTGGCAGGAAAGTAGATTTTGGTTTGCTGATCACACTTTCAGTTATCCAGTGTAAATCCGTTCAGTAGTCGTTGAGAAATTTAAGGATAAGCAAATAAGGATATCTGGGTTTAGCCTAAGCACAGATCTCATGGTGACATCTGGTTGGCTGCCTACACTTCAACCAGGAAATGTTGGCAGCCATCTTGGGACTCAGCTTTAACCATGTTACACAAAAACATAAAAATAAAATAAAGAGGGAAAGGGTAGGGGTACCCTGACTCCCTGGGTATGGTGGTGGGGTCCCCCTGTGACGTCGACAGGGCCAACAATCACTTTAAAAAAAATCTTTGACAGAGCCGTGAATCTACAGCAATTTTAAAAAAAACAAGCACAGACTCCAGTGTCAGGGACATTTATTTTAAAAAAGAGGTGGCTTAAAGGGCCCCTACTTAATGCTCATTGAGCCCTGGGTACCACCACTTCCCCGGGGTTTTTTGATTATAAGGAGGGAGAGCACGGGGCCTCACTCCTGGGGTTCTATAAGCCCTGGGGACCACCACATCCCTGGGGCAAAGGAATGATTGATGGGGGGCCATATGAATCCCCTGAGTCCTGGGGACCACCACCTCCCAGAGGCTAAATACCATCTCATGCAGGGCCCCATGGACCACCCGGGCCCTGCGGACTATCACCTCCTCTGGGCAAATACTTTTTTTTAAATGTGAGAGGGGCGGCGCAGCCCCCCCCTTCTGGGCCATACACAGCCGGAACCACCACCTCGCCAGGGCTTGCTCCTGGCACCAATAATGGCCTTGGGCACTGCCACCTCCCGTGGATGGCTCCTGCAATGTCCCAGACTGCCCACTCCCGGGACATAGCTGTTTGCTCTGACTTGGCAGGAGATTGACAGCTCTCGCCAAGTCAAAGCAAAGACTCCACTTCCAGCAAGCGAGAGTTTCCTCCATCGACAGTCTTGACAAGAACACAATTCTTTATTTGTCGCAGTGGCGCCCCTTGCATATGGGTGACCTTCATTTTCTGCACATGAGCTATGGCCCCATCAGCGCAGCTGCAAACTTTATGGCACCCTCACCTGGCATACAAGCTCACAGACTTGATACTGCACAGGTGCAATGGCCCAATCGGCATGGCAGCAAGATTCACGGTGTCCTCACCTGGTATACGGGTCACCAACTTAATGCCCCACAAGGGTTACAGGTCGATTAGCAGGGCAGCAATTTTCACGGCGACCACACCTGGCATGGGGAGGTCAGCAATTTTTCCCTGCACACGGGCAATGATCTGATTGGTGCAGCAGCTCTCTCCTCACACCTCACTATGGGAATCTAATCACCGGGATCCCTCCACTGGAACTTGCTATCTTTAACACTCTCCTCTCCCTTACAGGGCACCCTGATCTTGGCAAGCAGGCAGGCACTGGTGCACCAGACTCCAAGGGAATGTGGTCTTGTAGTCCTTACGTCATGTCTGCTTCCCCAGCTGGAAGACTTGCAGGGCTTGACTCCCAGTACTGGTCACATGCGGACGTCTCACAGGGCCTCTCCCAAGAGCTTCTCCCATTACACAGCCTGACTGGCTGCTTTATAGTTAACAATATTTGGGGTCTCAAGAGTCCATTCTCACAGTCTATTTTCAGACACCAAAGGTTATTCAGAGGCGGTATCTTTGAAGTTCAAGTTGTGGGTTGTCTTCCTTTTGAAGTGCAGCCTCTTCTGTTCTCTCTTTCTCCAGAAATCAGTCTGTCAAAGCAAGAGTGTAACAAATTCTTATAGCTCCACAACACAGGACATGGGAGTGACCAGAATTTCACCAATGGATGTCAGCCATAGAGATATGTGTATCAAAATATTAGCCCAGGACCTCAGCCCTACTCTTTATTATTCTCTTGTCAGCCCCTTCACCTTCCCAGTGAAATCAAAGAGCAGCCTTTGAAGTGCACGAACAGCGTGCACTTCACTTGCTCCAGTGTGTTCCACTCAGCTCACAGGACTGCAGCAATACACAAATCTATCTGAGGGGATTCATCTACCGTTTCTCATTATGTTTCTCCAGTCAGCCAGTCTTCCATAAGGGAACCCAGTGTCTTTCATGTACTGTACTATTCACAGGCACACATACACCCAGCACAAGCACGTATCATGCATGCACTGCACAGCACTACATCCTTTATTCATTGTACTATTCACAGGCATGCATACACCCAGGAAATTTATATATTAAACACGCATTGTGAAGCACTGCATTATCCCTGTATCATACCATTTACAGGCACACATATATCCAGCACATAGATACCACACAAGCACTGTCCAGCACTACACCCCAAATGAATGTAGGGTAAGGGTGGGTTAAGCACACATCAACAGAACTTTATATGTGTGAAACTATGTTCTTCTCTCTAGTGGGAGAGGTATAAAGGAACTGCTCATTCCTACTCACTACTACACGGTATGCTGCAACCACCTCACTTGTGCTGCTTACCTCCTGGTTAAGGCAGTACCATCTCACCACTATAAAGGTAGCAATTTGGCAACACTCCCGGTCTAAAAAGACTGACATCCATGAAACAGGCTCATGTCAAGGTGAACACGCATGTTCCATGTTAGCCCATGACAACAAAGATCAGCATTAGGGATCCAGACCTCAGTACATTTGGGGCACTCAAGGCAGGGGTGCATGTCCATCACCATGCAAAGGGCTTTCCCCTCCCAACAGATGTATCTTGTGTGTTGTTGTGTATTATTTGTAGTAGTGACCGTCTGTGTCAAACCTTAACAATCATGTACCTAATTAACAAAGCTATTTCTGCTTGTAAACCTATGGTATGAGCACATTTGGCTAAATTTGTGAGTGTAAGGTATTCATAATAGGATACTTTGCGCTCCTAAATCAGTTTTTCGCACATAATATGTCAAAAAATATTACATGACAATAAATCTCAGGCAATGTATCAAGGCAAGGTACACCGTCTAAGTTTGTTGGTGCCAACAACTGTTAGCTTGTGGGCATTCACAAACGTCCTATTGACTCTTTCCCACCTTGGAAATGGTTTGTGATTTAGGGCCATATTTATGGCCAAGTCACGAAGTGGAGTTCAGCAAGTCAACTTGCTGTGCTGCACTGCATGACAGGGAAAGGGCAGGAATGTGCCATATTTAAGTCAATACGGCGCATTCCTGCCTTTTCCCCTGCCCTTTTGGCTGCCTAGCATCATCGCCGGCACCCTTGCACCCTTGCACCATGGTGCAAGGGTGTCTGAGTTGTAAGGAGGATTGTTTTTGTGCAGGAAAGGGCACCTTCCTGCACAATAAAAATCCCCTGAGGCGCTTCCCTCTTTCTATGTGTGCTGTAGAATGTAGCACACATAGAAAGAGAAAAAAACGAGGAGAAATAAAATATATTTCTCCTCATTACACCTCCTCTAGGGAGGGGGCAGGATTTTGGCATATTACCAGGTCTACCACTTCTGCTAAATCTATGAATGTGTCAAAATCCATGGGCGTTCCGTAGGCACACCCACGCAGTGCCTATGGAAATGGCTCCCTGGCGCAGAGTAATGCAGCGCAGCTATTTGCAGTGCGTTGCATTACTTGAGATTTAAGAAGCCATTCATGGCCACGCAAGGTGGCCTTGCTTGGCTTCATAAATCTCATTTTTAATTTGCGTCGCTCTTGCACCCCATTGGGTAGTGCAAGAGCGATGCAAAGGGGCTCGTAAATATGCCCTTTAGGCTTAGCAAGGGCTGAAAAAAATACTTTTTCATGGTTGGAGTGGGAATGGACCAACCCCAAACTGTGTGTGGGTGTAGAGAAATAAAAATGTGCAATTGCAATGAGGCACTGGCTCCTCCTGCTGCGGAATTGTACACTGCTTACAAACCATCATTAGAGAAATACCAAGGTGTTGCAAGACTGTCCCAGAAGTCCCCCTGGAAAAATTGCAGATGGTGCAGCTTACAAAGCATGCTGCTGGAAAGGTCTGTGAAAACGCCAACCTGCGTCCATGAGGAAATGTGAAGCTTCGCACCTAGTTTTACATTTCTTTTCTTGCCACTCAAACTCAACGTGTGACCCTTTTTTTTGTCCGCGCAAATGAGCATTACATACAGAAAGTGCCTGTATTACATTTTTCCCATCAAATGCTGCGTTTTGCTTTCACCGTACCATATTTTATTCTGCATGCAGCTCAGTTTTCCAAATGACTTAAAAATGACATCAATAGAAAACATTGTTATCAAATAAAACTACAGAGCTGCACATTTCGCCATTTAAGTTTCTAATGTGGTTATCTTTATCTTTGCTGTCTTCAGTACATCTCGTTATTTCTTCAAGCAGGAACATCTTGCTGTGATTGGCGATCGATTCAGTTATCTCTCCGCCATCAGCAGAATTTTGTATTGATTTTTTGAGTCATCACCTTGACCACAGAGCTGACGTTCTCTTGTTCGGTTGAAGCCATCAAGCGCTCGTTCCCCGGTCACTAGAATTTATACACTCCTCCTGCTCAGGGAGGCTATACTACCGTCTGGTGATTTGCTCTCACTCTTCATTTTGGCGATCCTGTGACCCCCATCCCATCCTAGAGTGCTTCAGGAGCCCATCTTTTTCTCTGAGTATCTTCTTTAAAAGAGTGATTTTTCCATGTCGTAGCTACTGATTATTTTACTGTACAACTGGATATCCTGCTAGAAAACCAAAAGCCACAGTGGCAGCATTTCCATCCATATGTCTGTGCCAGAAAGCTAATTCCAGACACCTAGAATTGGCAAGGGTCAATGCACTTGCTTTTCTGCATTAGATGAAAAACAACGTAGACCTGATCCCCGTTCTCGGGGTACCATTTCTAGTCACACTCAGACACAATGAATGGAGACGAGCTTCTGGTATGTAAGTCTCAAAGGGATGTGGTAAATTAGCAACGAGAAGATGGATAAACCGGGGCCAGCACAATGCGTTTAAAACTGGAGTTACTGCTGCTACTTATGTAAACCTTAAGCTGACCTGAATAAGTAGAGGATTTGGTGTAAGGGGAAAAGTGCCGACTTTAAACCTCTGGTCATGGATTCCAATCCCACCGTGACACTTACGGTCCTCAAATCCTTGCAAACCTCCCTTGCTTTTAAGATATACATTCCATGGTTGGTTTCTGCATATGGTATTTGCCTCACTTATATTTTAGATCCCCCAACTATGCTTTCGTGTGTTTATTTATTACATGTTATTGGGAATACTCTTTATTAATTTTCATGTGCCCGCATAAGGGCCAGTCATCCTCCAGCAGCGGGCCGGGCGGGGCGGGTGTGCTGTGAAGTGGTTGGGAGGTTTCAATTTTGAGTGACAGAGTGAGCGCACACAAGGCCCAAAGCGCGCTTGTCGGGTTGGACAGATACCTGTCTCTGTCCAGCCCTATATGCGCCCTCGAGGAGGCTCTTCACTGCATATCAGTGAGCCGGCCGGGGGTTGATGGAAGCCACAACTCCCAGCTTCCTAATGAGCTGTGAATTTTAGCCATTCTAGCCAATCCTGGTGCTCCTTTAATGCTGTGGACAGCAAGTTGTGTTATGTTATGTTAATATATTTATTAAGCGCACGAATACCCAGAGGTGAGCATTGTCTGGATTGGCTGCTAGTGCCAGATGCATTGCGAGGCCCAGTTTAGTCCTCTGCTGCAGAACGCATGGCACCTAGGGGTGGAAGGCTCTGTCCACGAAGCATGACCGATCATTGCAATAGCTATTGTGAAGCCATGCAGCGATTGATCTTTTCTGCTTTTACTGAACAGGTTGTGCAAATGAGGGCGAGGTCATTCAGAGATAGAGTAGACCACTGATCATGCCACACACCTTGGGAGTGATCTCTGCTATGTCCAGGTTCGTCCTGGTCGGATGTATGACGTTACAACGCATACTTTTACTCCGCATACCATTACAACGCGGTATTTACAACGCATACCGTTACAACGCATAGCGCTTTGGGGTGCTGGATAGTGGTAAGTATAATTTACTATTCTAACTCCAGTCCCCGTGGACCCTAGGGAAGGTGTTGGATAGTAAATTAAACTTACCTCTTATCCTAGAGCGCCCCCCAGCGCAATGCGTTGTAATGGTATGCGTTGTAATGCCTGCGTTGTAGTGGTAGTGCGGAGTAAAAATTGCGTTGTAACAGGTGCATACCGTCCTGGTCATGACTCGTCTTGTGTGACGAATATTAAACTAAGCCAAGCAAAAATCAGATCTCCGATCCATCCCCCGAGTGGAGTCCATCTTTATGAGTAACTTTAAATCAGGTGAGAGCCGAGTGCCTGTTGATTCATGTGTGTTAGACTCAAGGCAGCAGATGTACAGTCAGTCGCGCTGCTGAATGCAGACAGGCTGAACAGGCAGGTTGCTTTTAAAAAAAATAATTTTAACAAGGTTTTACCGGGGGAGAACATTGCAGCCGGCTAGGAGCTTAGGTCGCAAGCTCCACCGAGTGAGAACGCACAGACAAAATGCAGCCGGCTCTTGCGGGCTTTTGTAATTACAGATTTTTCATGGAAAAGGCAGAGAATGACTTACCGTGACTGCAGGGATGTCTTGGACTCGATTCCATGGAAAAATGCCGGGAATCAGAACTCCGGTGTACGTGGCGTTTGGGAGATCGGCAGCACAGAGGCAAAGGCAGAAGTGTAAGCAGGACCAGGACAGGGTCAGGGTCCCAGCCTTCCAAGAGCGCTTGGAAGAACGGGAGACATCTGGGCGGCTGCTGCGGAGGGATTTCAGCGGCGGAAGAGAGCAACACTAAAAGTGAGTTTCAGAGGCCACCCAAGCAGGCCCACAGGGCCGGTCCTAGAACTTCTGGGGCCCCGGGCGAAAGGGAAGATGTGAGGCCCCCCTAATTTCTATGTAACATCCAGTCGCGGCCGGCATGATGCACGGGTGGGGGGTCTCGTAGGGGTTCGGCGCGGGGGGGTAATTAAAAAAATAAATAAACTTACCTTCCCAGGTCTCGTAGTCATCTCAGCTCCTGACCTGCTCTCCTGCTTTCCTGCCTCTGGCAGGAACAGGAAGCAGGCAGCCTCCTTTCCCTAAGCCAATCACAAGGCTGCAATGGCAGCATTGTGATTGGTCGATACGCCGACCAGCCAGGCGCCTATGGGGAGGCCTTTTTCTCCATGTAGGGTGCAGTGCCCATGACTGGTTTGGTCGGCCCGGAGGGCCGACCAAACAGTCAGCGCCCTTAGCAGTGGGCAAGGGACTCCTCCCCTGCCGTAAAGCAGACCCGCCCACCCCCAACCAAACACTTCAGCTTTCTTGCAGTGCGACAAGCAGAAACATAAAATGGGAGTTTTCGAATTTTGTGTTTCTGCTTCTCGCACTGTGAGAAAGCAGTAGGGCGACGCTCCTCCGCCCGAGTGGAGGAGCCGCCCTTGGTAACATCACAAGAAGTGACATCACTGAAATTGACATCTCAGCACAATTGATCTTATTTGGCATCCCGAAGAGACCTAACTTGGATACCAGTAACATGGACAAAAAGATAAATATACATATAAAATAAGTCCATATATTTTAAAACTGTATTAAATTGATTACATTTGTCACATTGGATGGAAAAGCTAGGTGCAGTTCTCACAAAAATGTATATTATTTACTCCTCATTAACTGATTGTTTCCAGATGAGTGCAAGATTCATTTTCCAGTTCTGCCTCATAAAGGGGGGAGATCCTGTTGAGGTAATGAGGGGCGGGATCATTCAAAATATAAAATGACACAAGAGAAAATCTCTCACACCATGGAAATAATTGCACATTTGAAAAAGCTCCCTTATCTTTCTGTGCCATTATTGTGCTACCTTAGGATGACATTAATACTTCTTAATTTGTTTTAACATTAATCCTCTCACCAGTATCCCGCATACACATGCTAAGAGATGTAGGACAACCTTTTTTGTGTGTGGGCTCTTTACTCTTTACTCGCCAGAATTATGTTAAGTGCAAAAACACAACGCCTAGTACAAAATTACAAGACACCATTGCAAACAAATAAAGATTGTACATAAATAAAAAAAGACTTGAAACAACCAAGACCACTGCTAAATCATACATTGACTTGAAGGTAAACTTCAGATTCAAGGGGTTGTCAAATCAACATTTTTGATTTGGTGGTAGAACTGTAGGAAGTAGAAGTGGCCGCCTTTAGCGCTGGTGGAGCCCTGTGCGACAATGTTGGTGACCCTCAATGACTCTGCCATGGATTCCCTCACTACCACCCTTTAACAGTGCCACTCAAGTCTCCATAACCACACTCTCTCTCAGATACATTTAATTTGATTTACAGAGCCGCTGATACCAGTGTAGGGTGTCAGAGAACTTTATATCACACATTACATGGAGACAATCAATCCTACGTGTGTAAATCACAATAGGTAATGTTACATAAGACAAAGGACTAGGAGTCACATTACAATCATACTAGTAGGCAGTATGGTGTATTAGTGATTGATCTGGAAAAACACAAACTCTGAATTTAGAATGTAATACCATGGTTCAGGGTTCTATTTAATAACTAGAATTGATTTATGTCCAAATTAACCCTTTTTGCAACATTGGGATAATCAAAGACTGGGGAAAAAACCATAACGCTGTAAATTATACCTTGTAGTTTGCATGCAGCTCTTATGACAGTTAATAGCTCATTTTTCAATGTTAGGATTTTGACTTATAAACTGCAAGTAACAATAGCATCTCTCTGACAAAAGCAGTAACCCATTGGCCTATTTAAATATGTGGATTTAGTGATCTGCATGGTACATGTTCTTTGCAGCAGGCACATTAACCCTCTGCGCTACCTTTTAAAGAAGTCAAAACTTCCACTTGACAAAACTCTATCTCTCTCTGGGAAGAACATTAATCATCGGAGTATGCATGACAATTTTATTGTGGCCAAAATTGTAGGAGGCCAGGAAGGAGGCAACAAGTGCTTTTAGAAACATAACCTACTCGCAAACATGACTCCCCCACCCGAAGTCAGCACTTAGTGCGATCTCATAGGTCGAACCGCCCTAGAGCCTTCCTGCTCAAGGGTCCTATGACCTCAATGACAGTCACTACGGTGTGCTGCTTCGAAGGCCTGCCCAAAAGACTCAAGTTGAGCTTCAATAAGGGTTGTAATGGACAGGCCTTCAAGTTTAACCCACACTTGCCACCGCTATGGTCCATTCTAAAGTCTTTCGGGGCCTACTAAATGTGCTCTCTTAGGAGAGTGGTCTGGTGGACTGGTCATGAAGGCTGAACCTGGTTCCCCAGTTCCAAATTTGGCAGCTCTTACCATAGTGCCACATCCTTGCCTTCACTGAACACCATACTGCCCCACTGGGAGAAGCTTACATTTTGAACCTTTTATTTCTCTCCATCCCAATGCTGCAGGTTGGAAGAGAAAAATGTCAGAAAAAAGACGACCGTTCCAGCAACTGTTTTTATTTTTTGGATTAATTTCACTGGAGAACAAATAAAGTGGCTACAAGGCCCAGGGAAAGGGGCCCCCACACCTGGACCTTGCAGCTTTCTATAGTGCTTAGAGGCCCAGGGAAAGGGGGGCCCCACACCTGGACCTTGCAGCTTTCTATAGTGCTTAGAGGCACAGGGAAAGGGGGCCTCCACACCTGGACCTTTCAGCTTTCTATAGTGCTTAGAGGCCCAGAGAAAGGGGGCCCCCACACCTGTACCTTGCAGCTTTCTATGGTGCATAGAGGCACAGGGGAAGGGGGCCCCCTCCCCTGGGCCTTTGAAGCTGTGAGTCAATTTGTAAAACACTGCCCTAGCACTGGCAGTTCTACATACATTAAGTTAACAAAAGCCAGTTGATCTGGCTGCTCCCTCCTCCCCTCAACCACCTCCCTTACCTGTGTCCGGCTGGTCCTGGAAACAAAGGGGGCCTTCTGTCACCTGGCAACAAAATGCAGACAGGGAATGGCCGGTACTTAACAGATGTGCTGCTCCGCCCCTGACACTGTGATGCTGGCTGGCTGCTCTGCCTTCCCCCCACCCCTGCACCCCCAGGAATGCCAACACGCTGTGATCAGCAAGGTCGACTCCAGACTTGCATGTGTATTGTATTGTGATTATGCGGGGAGGGGGCCCAGCAGGAGCAGATGGGCAATCTGTGAAAGTGTGGCCTTTCACAGTGAAGCGGTGGTGGCCCCCTGTCTTGCAGTCGAGCGCGAGGCCCTGGGCAGCTGCACACACTTCCCATGCCTAGCGCCGGCCCTGCAGACCCACATGTAGCCCACAGACACAAAGTGCAGGCTTGTAAGAAAACTGACATTAACATTAAGGAGGGAAGCAAAGTAAAATACAGACAAAGAAAGTATTAAAGAGACTATACGTATGAATTCAGTTAAGAAGAGAGGAAGGGGCAAGCAAAGGGGTCTGTCTGCCTCTAACTCTGTGGTGAACTCACTGCAAGGAGACTTACCCGATCCAATTACAGTAACGCCCCAAGTGCCAAACTTTTCTAAAAAGGGCAAGATAGATTTAAGTGCTCCTGAAAGGGAAGATATAATAGAAAGCAGTACCCAAGATATTCGCTATGCATTAAGGAATAGGAATTCGAGCTTGGAACAGCACCCTATAGATGACAAGGCAGCTCTTTTGACAGAGAGAGAACAAGAGCAAGAGCTCTTTAAGGACGGCGGTAAAATTATTGCCGCTTTAACGGCAGCAAACTGCAGCTAAAATGGCGATAATGGACTTCAAAATCCTTTGTTGTCTTACTGGAAGATTTTTTCAACACTGCTGTTTGCTATGGCAGGGTGAGAGCCGAGGCTCCCGTCCTGCCATAGCAAACTTGGTTTGCATTTTGAACAAGAAAACCTACTTTCTCTTTTAAAATGCAAAGCAAAATGCTTTTCCCCATGGGGAGCTGCATATTAGCAGGTCCCCGTGTGGAAAAGTAATGGTGGCTTCCGAAGGACGCAGGGAGCTGACTGACACCGTAGGGACATTGGGCGTCCACCCACAGTCCCAACGATGAATATACGCCCATGGGATGGGATCACGAGGAAGAATAAAAATTAGTAGTAGGTGATATTTTTAATACAGTAAAATTAGGAATCTGTAATGGGCATTTTACAAGGACAGCGTTAAAATGTTTTGGTGTACACCTGGGCTTCTATTGGCATTCTCACGAATTCTCAAAAGCCTGTTATTAAGCCCACTATGGCAGCTTTAATGGCACTTTCCTAACACTAACGAGACGATAATTTTAAAGTAAATATGCTCCTAATATCGCGAGAAATACAACGATAATTCATGTTTGCAAGTGAAAAGCTTGTGAATATAAGACTGTGGACTTAAAATATCAATCCACCTCGCATATTAAACATGCTTAAGTCTACTTCAGAACAGATGTTAGGATCCAACAAAAACCGCAATTACCAAGAGTTTTGCTATTGGTCCTCAAATCCAGGGCCGCCTTGTAAATACAACGCTGTTGTCATACCTCCCTCTTACATGCTATATTATCATATGAACACCTACCTTGCCACTGGGAACGCCTACATTGCAACTCATTGGAGATACTAGGCGAGCCATTTGCAAACATGCTGCTAACATGCGTTAATGCATCTTAGCTTCGCTTAGTAAATAGGGCGATATAATTTTCACCGCATTTTTTGCTTTTTTATATTAAATTGTGGCGAAATGGTACTTGATAATATGTCCTCAAGTTTGCTATGACAGAGTGGGAACCACGAATCCCGCCCTGCCATAGCAAACAGCAGTGTCCCAGGGGTAGGCATCCCAAGACACATCAGGAGCCGCTCCTGGGGGGTTGTGTTCCCCAAGGCTTTCGACTGCTCCAGATTGGAGACCACGCGGCCCCCCTCCTAAAATATAAAAAGACCCTGAGGGTGGTAATCCCCGGGGCTTAGACGGACCTTTGAGCTCCCTCACCCATTTATTTTATAGCACCGAGAAATGGTGGTCCCGGGGCAACAGGGCCCCAATGAATCCCCATCAAAAGTAATATTTTGGACCCCAGGATTTGGCCCTCCCAGGTAGCTAATTTTTAAACAAGCACAGGAGCCCGCACTTCGTTTTTATTTTTTTACGGCGGATCCATGCACCCAGCGCACATTTCTCAGGTTTTTTTTTAAAAACACTTTTTTTCGGGCTCTAGGGGTACTTGTGGGACCTCCTAAGCAGGTCTAGAGGGTCTAAATATTTCTTACCTGCCCCCTTTATACGTTTTGAACACTTGTTCCACTAATTTCTAGATCCTCGCTTCTACCGAGGCACAAAATGGCTGCCAACACTTCCTCGTTTCGAATGTTGACAACCACTTGACAGCCAATTAGCTTTCAGTGCGTGATCGGGATAGTGCGCTTAGAGTGCGCGCAGGATACACGGATCAACCAAGGCCATAGATATATATATGTACTTTTTGGCAGGTACTCACCAGATTCGGCCACTTTTCTCATCAGAGGCAGTCATTTGAAGTCCCAGAAAAGAAAAAGCAAAAAGGAAAGTGTCCAAACAAAGAAAGAAGGTGAAGTGCAGCGGAATGGTCTCAAATCACCATCCACTAGTGACATACAGTGATAATAAAATTGACAGACACACCCCTCTCACAACTTTTTTCTTAAATTTTCGGAGTAGACTGTCAAATTAAAAAGGTTGGTAGCTAACCTCGCATACCAATACCCTCTGTCAACATGTTTCTCTGCCTTGTAAATTGCGGCAAATTCTTCAGGGCTAGACACTCTGTCACAGCACCAATGTTGGACACTCAGTTCTTTTAGACCTCAATCAGCTTATGTGTCTCCTACCAGCCGAAGAGGATGAGTAGTCTATCGGACTCCTGCAGTGAGTCCTATCTGTAGTCAGCTAATCGATTGATCTATCAATCGTACAGAGCCCAAGGCATGCCGTCGAGCTCTGTACGATGGATAGATCAACGATTAGCTAACTACACCCACTCTCCACCCTGTTCCCGGGTCCTGACCTATCCAGCCTCACCACCTCATTTTGCCCCACTCCCTGGCTCACACGTGACGCTGCCACTCCCCCAACTTTCCTCCTTAGGCTTCAGGAGTCCAAGGAGACTCCTTGACTACGCCTGATTCGCTCGGACTTGCACTCGCTGGTATCTGCTACTTGAGATATGTTCCTGCCTTCCAATTCCCCACCTTGATTCCACAGCCTCCGTGCCTACACGCCACAAATGTTTCCTGCCCTCCCCTTTTTTTAGATTGATTCTCCTTTGCCCGATCACTGACTGAATCAGACATCAGATCGCTCTCCGGTACCCCAGCATTCAGCCTTGAACGACCCGGCCCACAGGTCAGCCTGGCATTTCGCCAATAATCGCCGCGCACTCGCACGCACCAGTCCCGGTTACCAATCCTCCTCTTCTCCTATTACAGGCCAGGTGATTTCGCATCGACGATATCTAATTCTGTGCCCCAGGATTACCGCTGATAACTATATTTCCGACAGGTAGTCCTTCTACTTCATGCCCTATTGGTCCTTGCGCTACACTCCCGCGCTGAGCTAGGCACTTTTCAGTTGACCCTTCCCCATCCTGCGCTATTTGGACAGTTCGTCTATTGTTTCCAGACCCTCCACACCGTGTCACCCTTCCTAGGACCCCTTCATGCACCAAGGCTCTATCGTGGCTCTCCTATCGCAAGTTCCTCATCTCGCATTTGATACCCTTTAGACAGGCTAATAGTATGTTTTCCATTCCCTGTCCTGCCGCGCTTGGCCCCCCCACTCGCCTTGACTTCAGGGCTGCCTGCCAGTGGCCCCATTCTGCAATTGATTTCCATACCCTATGACCAACGCGCCGCCGCTCCCCTCCGCATCAGTCTAATCAGGTTATTGCTGGTTCCCGGTCCCTGGAACCACACCCGATGCAGACCTATGACCATGAAGCGTCTCTTTTACTACGCTGTGCCCTAAATGCGATCTACACTCGCACCCATGTCAGGACCCACCGTGACCTGACATTACCAGAGCCCTCCTCCGTGTGCTCCACCACCTCCCCGCTACGCTTGCGCTTTCACTTTACCTCCTTCCCTTCCTTCCCATCCTCTTTTTCCCCCCATGTACAGCACCGTTTTCACTTCAACCCAGTCCTGATGAAGATCTCAAATAATGAGGATCGAAACGCCGTCGACCACTCAGCGCACTAAGAGGCGCAGCCCACAATGTGGTTCATCCTAACTACAGTCAACCTAAATTAGAACTCAAGCTTCTCATTTCATCGGGAGCCACATTGTTTCATTTACTCACTTTATATATTCAAGCACCATTCACCATGCACCATTTATGCTGATCACATTGTCACTTGCGTCGCCACCTTGTTCAACACATGCACATCTTGAGCACCGAGTACAATTAGGGTTGTATTATTTGTTTATCTACTGTGCGGCTACTTCTGTAATTTACCCAACCGTCTCTAGATAAATATGATGCCATGAGCACATTTGAAATAATCAATGAGTCTCCATATTTCTTTGCTGATAATGTTTATTACATATCCAGTTTAATTGTCTTTCAATAATACCAGTTGGAATACTATATGTTTATTCCGATTATCCACCCCAATCCCATCGTGGTTGAAGGGTTTTTGCTCCTGTCTTTATACATCAATCGAATGTGACATAGATCTAGGGTCTCGGTTTCCAGGGTGCAATTTTTCCTGAGGCTCCTATCGGTTTCAGGCATAGCGATTACCGACCGCACACATGCACACCCAACGTGGTTGGAAGGAGTGGCCTACAGCGAAATCAGACGATAACCATGGTTCCGCCTCAGCTCTCACGAACCTAACATAATGATGTTTGGACAGTGAGCGTAGTTTTTAGTGGTCATTTTCCTGGGTTGAGAAGTTGAATTGTTGATCGCGCTCTACATCTTTTTACTTGACTGGCAGCTCAGAGTTTAAAGATTAATCAGTTACTTCCATCAATGCCTTGAAGTACTAATTAATTAATTAGTAAATGTATGGATCCTGTTCACCTCTCTCTCTAGCCTGGCACCAGGGCACGCTGCTTGGAAATCGGGCATCACTGTTGGTAATTAAATCTCTTGACCCTTTTTGTGTCATGCCAGCACAATTGGTTTTCACATTACATAAAAGGCACCCAACAAACTAGTCAGCAGTCCATGTTAATCTGACTTTAGAACTGGGAATCCACTCCAAGGTTGAGATCTACACAGTGGAGCAGCTAGGGCTTTTAACGCCTAGGGAGATAACTCAGTTTGCCACACAGTGCCGGTAAGAGCACGGGGAGTGTGAGGTTTTGGTGAATGACCATGACGAGGGGGGGGTGCAGGTGACAGACTGACAACGAGCATGGGGGGCGTTTATCGACACAGAACGCCACAGAGGGAGAATAAAGAAGAAACAAAAACAAAACTTACCTTGTGCTCGGGGCTGCCGCCGCCCCCAAAGAAGTGATGCCTAGGGTGACCGCCCCCTCCATTGCGCAACTGGATCTACACCTCAAGGGTTGGGGAGGGAGAATGGGAGGCTTGAAATTTTCCGTCCTCGCTCCATCATTCTGGAACACACTCCCGCTCGCCATGAGATCGGCTACCTCCTACATGGAGTTTCGTAGAGCCCTTAAAACTTTCCTTTTCCGACAAGCCTTTTCGTCCTAGGCACCCGCCCTCCTGCCCTTTGTATTAGCATCCTCCAGCGCCAAGAAACCGCATGGTATACGTGCGCTTTATAAATTCTTTTAAATTCAAATTCAAGGGTTTGGTTCCAACTCAGACTGCCTGCCACCCCTTCAAAGGTTGCAGCTTTCCACGATTCTTCACCAGACCGCCATCAGGCATGGACTGCTGCTAGTGCTACCTGTTCCACTTCCATGGCAGTGCAAGTTGAATAATTGCTGAATTACAGTCAATCAGATGTATGCTAATCTAATTTTTAAGTGAAACTCTATAATTGTCAGGATCTAATACCAAGATTAACTCTCCACTCTTCAGTACTTGCAAAGTTATTGCTTGCAGGCCATGCCAGTGGCTCTATGTAATTTCTGAGAACATTATAGGGAGTAAATAAATACAGACCATTGTATTGACGGTATTTCATCATTGCTGGCACCGGCCTTGGGGTTTTAATTATGGAAATGCCAGCCATAGGACAATCCTAATGCACAGGCGGTATTGCCCGTAATACAAGCAGGGAAAACAGCCCCCCCCTAATCCCATGTTGGTACTGAAATGCAGCCCTAATTGGTGGGCAGAGATCCCCTCAAATCCCTGGGCCCTGTCTTGCTGTACTATTAATAGCAACTCAGCTATGGGTGAACAGCCTCCTCAGAACATAAACAACGCCCGTTTAAACAGTGCAGATCCAACTACTTAAATAAATTAAGGTGGAGGACAAACATTTTACTGCGGTCTGGAATGAAGCAGGTAGGTGGAAAGACCCTGAAGCCACTACCATCTTATAGACACCGTGCAGCCTTTGAGAAGTAATATTGATTCTGCTGGATGCATTTCAGGCTTCTCAAGCATGAAACGGATCAACTCAGCTTTCGCATCTCGAAATCGACAACACACATCAATGCATGGAATGAAACAATGAGATGATAACCAAACACAGCTTAACGGCTACTCAAAAATCAACCTGAGACCACGAGCGGCAGATCCTGGGAGCCAAGTCAGACTGCAAGTGTTTCTATGCAAGTGTTTCTATGTTCCACGGTTTAGAGCAAAATGGCCTGATAAGTTTGAATACTGAGACCGGGTATGCAGCCAAAAACCCCTCATTTGGATTTTTCACTAGAGATAATAGCAGGTTAAATTAGTCGAGGACCAATCTAAGATTGCAGCCACATTTCCACCTTACTGTTCGGCCGTCTCTAGGATCTATGAAGAGACATCCATCCACATTTACAGTAATGGTTTGTCACCTTTACAACACAGCCTTTACCATGTGGTACCTTTACCATGAAACCTTTACTGCACAGGTACGTACCATGCAGGCAATTTTAGGTACTTTACACTGCGGGAATTCACTACCTTATATACTTTAATATATATAGGTGTATAGGTGAGTAAATGGCAGTGTGATTAATTATTTGCATGACTGACTAGGTTGTGAGTACCTCTATGGATGAGTGGCAGTGTGTGAGTGTCTATATAGGTGTATGAGTGCATATGATAGTCCTGTACTGAGTGACCATAAGTATGAGTGACTATACGGATGAGTGAGTGGATGTGTGTGTAAACCTAAGAATCAGTGAGTGGGTATGTAGTTATTGGTTTTGGAGTGTCTATGGTTTTGAGAATAGCAGTCTGTAATTTAGAGTGGGTGTATCAAAGGTTATATTAGGGTGTGAGAAGATGCATCAAATTATCACATGGATGATGACATTAGTGATGTCATCAGTGATGTCATTAGAGATGTAATCAGTGATGTTATCAGTGATGTCACTGACCATGCCATGAGTGATCTAATATGTGATGTCATCAGCAGTGCATTGGGGGGGGCGCGAGTTATAGTTAGCTGAACTAGCTACAACAGGGAAATTTCTCTGGTTTTGTACGAGTGAAATGTCCAACTAAGTAGAACGCCCCTGAAACCTATGGTTGTTTCAGTGAATTTCTAAGGTTTTTTAAATGCTAATTTCTAATTATAACGTGCCTTGAACCTATGTTTTATTCAGTGAATATCAAAGGTTTTTTTAAATGCTAATTTCTAACTATAAAATGCCTCAAACCTATGGTTTTTTAAGTGAATTTCAAAGGTTTTTTAAATGCTAATTTCTAACTATAACGTGCCTGAAACCTATGGTTTTTTAAGTGAATTTTAAAGGTTTTTTAAATGCTAGTTTCTAACTATGCCAACAGAGGTAGGACATGTGAAGAAAGAAGAAAACACACACAGAAAAAAGCAAAAGAAATGCAGAAAGAAGCAACAGAAGTCCACAAAGACGAAGAAAAGTGCAGGGAGAAGCAAGACATGTGCAGAAAGAACCAACAGAGGATCAGAAAGAGGCCTGGTTGCAAAATCATCCTGTGGCCACAACTTTTTCATGTGGGTACTGGTGGTAACTGACTTTGACTAACCAGGCCTAGAGCCAGTGCTATGCTAAAAGACACTTAGAATACAGTGAAAACACCTACATGCACTAGGAAACACTATGGGTTTGGGTACCCCTGTGATTAGCATGACCTCCTCTGTAAGGTCCTAGTACATAATAGGGAAGGGGGATTAAACCTACCTCTAAGTCAGAGGTGCAGAAATGTGCTACTTTAACTAGTAGTCACATTTGCAGAGTGGTCGTGAAAAGGGGGCTGGGCGCCCAATCAATGCTCAGGAATTCTGCTGCATAGGACTTACAAGAGGTACCAGGAGGGATTCTTGGCCCCCAAACTCCCTCAGGACTAAATTGGACTTCATCTCCCATCCTGTAGTCTGCCACGAGGCACGTTTGCAGAGTGGTAGAGAAAGGGGGCCATGGCCTTTGAAGACGTTTTAGCAATCCCACTGTGTGGGACTTACTGGAGGTAACAGAGGGGTAGTTGGCCCCCGCGGACATACTTGGGGGCCAACTTCCCAAACTATTACCTCCAGTCCGTCAAACACAGCAGCATTGGTAAGTACTCATACCAGGCCATGCCCACTTTGCCCACCACTCACTTGATTGGGGAATGAAATTCCCTTTACTGCTGGGGGTCCTTTAGGGGCCTACCTTTTACCTCCAGTAAGCCCCACGCAGTGGGATTGGTGAGAGGTAGACAAAGGCAATGCACCCTTTCTCCACCACTCTGCAAACGCACCCCTGGCGCATTGTCAGTTGAGGGATTAAGTCCCCTTGAATCCGGAGGGTATCCGGGGTCCAACTAGCCCACCAGGAACCTCCAGTAAGCGCCTCAGAGCTGCGTTGCAGAGAGGTGTAAAAAGGGGCATGGCCTGGACCACCTCTCTGCAACGCAGATCTGTGTCACTTACTAGAGGTACTGGAGAGTGGTGGAGAAAGGGTGCATTGCCTTTCGTCTACCTCTCACCAATCCCGCTGCGTGGGGCTTACTGGAGGTAAAAGGTAGGCCCCTAAAGGACCCCCAGCAGTGTAGGGGACTCGCCAACACCCCCACTCTTACCTGCGGTGGTCACAGGAATCATCAGCATCCCCCTCCCTTGCCTGCCACACGGTGCAGGGATTTTTTTAAACCTCCATTTATCACTGGAAGTTTGTGCTGCAGGCCTTTTCTGCCTGCTGCACAAGCTTCCATTGGGAAATGAAAGTTTGCGACCACCCTAGGGGCAGTCACATCATAATAGAGAAGTCAGAACCGCCGACCTAAGGTCGGGAGCTTACTTTCCCGCAAAGGTGTCCGGCCTTATATGTTTATATTTAACACCTTCAATGGCAGTAAGCAATTCCATAGGCTTTCTCCTGAATCTTCACAAAATCTTCCAAAAAAGTGTTCTCTTTTCAATCCAATCAATACATTGAGGTACCTCTCTATAGCTCTATACCTTATGTATGACAGCTCATACATTTATCAATTCCAATAACTATTACTCTCACAAATCCAGAAATTAAAGCCACACAATAATTACTCTCAAATTCTGTCCACTGCATTCCACCACAATGCACTTAGTTGCTCTACATAAGCAAGGAAGAAGTGAGAGTGGCAAGAGAGACGCATGCAAGAATGGAAAAGGTGGCGGAGGAGTATGGGACAAGCATAACTCAGCAACAAAAGCAGCCAAAGAATGCCAGGATGACAATGGGTGAGAAGGAGTTAACACTGTTGAAGTTGCGAGGTTAACAACTCATGTAATGGAATATATCAAGAATATCACAGAGTGAAGTGAGACTGAAAACTTCAGGGAGCTGTGGTCTAGCAAGGAGAGGGTCAAGGTAAAGCATAAGAAAGAGCACAAAGGAAGATGGGGAAGAAGCTACGGGGGAGTGGTAAGGGAGTATCCTTTGAGATTAGTACAAGGAGGAGCATATGTACATGTCCCAAGGTCTCGATCAGATCTTGTCCATTTACAGACTTCCTTCCAAAACCCTTGAGACCCTTATGGGTTTGTAGCTGTGCTATATAAATTCCTGATTGATTGATTGATTGAGATTGAATCCTGATAAGTGGTACACACAGATGGAACATATTGTGACCAATTCCAATGCCTTGTGGGAAGATTTGGATGTGTTATTTGAGGTGGCGGACCCAAAGGACGTGTGGGCAGAATGTAAGCGGACGAATCATTGGCCGTCTCAAGAACCCCCTAGGGTGGTAGGGACGAAGGCACCTTCACCTGTAGTCAAAACTAAATATGACTAAGTCATAAAAATTTGAAGAAAAGGTTCCCCAAAAATAAATTAATTGGCCCAAGAATTTCCAAACTTCTCAAGAGCTGGGAAAGTATGTGCACGCCTACTTTGAGAGATTGATGCAGGTAAACAGGGAGCACAGAGGGATTAATGACACGCTAGGACATAACAGGAAGGCCTTCTTTCCTCCTTTGTGCAGTGATTGAGACCTGAGATTAGCAACCAGATTATCCAAAGTTTTCTCTGCTAGCAGAGCAAACCAGTTTATGAGATCCTGCATATGCAAAATATTGTAGTGACATGTTTTAAACCAAGCAAAAAGGGCTTAAAGAAAAGCATATCATAGCCCAAAAACAGTTAGCACAGATTGGGGGGACAAATGGATTTAAGGTTTCATTTCAAGGACCAGAAGTAGATCCTAGTTGCGGGATGGCAATGTAAGGAGTTTCCCTGACATAGTGGAATGCTCCTGGAATGGGAAGAGGTCAAGATAATATCTGAGGAACCAGCATAAGTGCTTTGAAGAAGGTTCCCCCGTGTCACATTTGCAACACAGGGGGGCATGGAAGTGGGAGTGTTGTTACCACCCAGATTGGATCATGACTGAAACCCAAGACTTGTGGGGCAGGGAAAACTTCCCCTAATACTAGACAACCTATGTCAGCTCCAAAGATCTCACAGTCTGGCATGCTGCTGACGTGGTATTTTAAGAGCAGCTTATGCCATGTGTATGCTGAGCGGGGTTGTGAAAGTGTCCTACCTGTGCCATGTAACGCCTGCACAATTAGCCAAACTGAATGTCTTTACCAGGGCCTGCTTCACCTCAGAAGTTTCACGAGTCACCATTTACACTCACAACTCATCCAGTATTGCTTCGTAAGTGTGCATGACCTTGGGCAGTGTGGTTGTAAAGAGGTTTCATGACCTCTACTAGTTCCCCCATTAGGAATGGACTGTATATTTCAAATCTGTTGAATGCTTTACAACTGCCAAGGGAAATTGCTGTGGTGAAGTGTGCAGCACACAATGGCCGTGATTTTGCCACCAAAGGCAATCGTTATGTAGATGAAATTGCCTGATATTGTGCTCTTAAGTTCAGCACCTTCCATATGGATGCATCATGTAATACAGAGAGAGACACTATTTCCAATATGTTGCTGAATGCTGCACATACCATCAATGAATTGAGAGAACTTCAACATATGGCCCAAGAACTAGAGAAGGCAAATTGGGGAAAGATGTGGTGCGTGAAGTATGACAGTGACATTTGGGTGTCCACTGACAGTAAACCAGTTCTCCCTGATTCTTTCTTGTCTGTGATAGGACGGCCCAAGAAATGGAAGAAACAGAGCCAACATTTACTAACTCCTTGAGTCACCCCATGTTTGAAGTTTTTGAGGCTTCGGAAGAAGAGGGAGACCAGTCCGAAGATCCACTGTCTCCATCCAGCGAGTGTCATCAGGGACGCGAGAGAGACAAAGGCGCTGTTATTCCAACAAACTCTGTGATATCAACCACTGGATTGAGGATACACATTCACCAGGACAGTGAAAACTCACAAAAAGCTGAAACAAACCTGCTGCAGCCAAAGTTGCAAGAATCAGAAGACAGTGTGGTACAAGGAAGTTAAACCTCTGAGAACGAATCGGCCTCATCAGAACTAGAAATCTGAAGCACCTCCAAGGAACGAGGTCTGACCGAGGAATACTGACCAAGGACTACAACCATAACTATGAAACGGCCAGAGACGATACAGGACGGTAGTGAGTTCGAGGAACCAAAGCAAGCTCATCAACCTGACAGCAACCTGACAGCAAACATTTGACAACTTCCAAATGACACAAAATAGATAGAAAGGTCAGCCAAAAGTATTCAGTCCAAAATTGGACATTACTTACTAAAATCAAATTTGAATCTGAGGATTGCCTCTCCAACATTGACAACCCCCACAGAGACCAAGACAAGCCACACCAAGAGCACATTCATTTTGATGATTGAAAATTTTTGAAAGGATGGTGCGAGAGTTAGAGTAATGGTCAGAGGACTCTAGTTCCTTTAGGTCTCCAGATAATTCAGAATAAAAATCCCTGCTTTCGAGACAGGGTAGCAAAGTTTGTGTAGAACCTAGAGGACTAATCACCACGACCTGAGATTTTGAGATTTCCTTGATCTTATTTAAGCTAGCATGGCGCAGTGATGCTAGAAATATTTGCTTGTAGTTTTGGCAGCTGCTATTTCTGTTTCTATGTTTGGATGGCTGTTGGATGCTTAGCCATTGGGAGGGAATATTCCAATAAACTCCACCCTTAGGTTTGTTATCAATACATCCGAGCATGATGGTAAAGTTTCACACATCCTATAGCATGAAAGTATGTACAGGTATAAATTGTATTTTCAAATGTTAGCTGAATTTGTGCAAGTTATGGAGGTAGAACACTGCTACGTATGTTCCTATCTTCCAGACTCCGTGGCTGGGGGTGGCATATTTTAATTTCCCCCATGTCTTATTCTTTCTCCTGTTCTGTCTTCTTAAATCTCTTTTATCAGCAGGACTCAGTTAAATTGTTTTAGTCTGATTATGATGAACCTTTAGAAGATGTACCAATCGCAAATGACGCTAATCTGTATGTGTGGGCTACTAAACATGTTTATCGTTCTTACAAAGGGTTTAAGTCAAGAGTTCAGCATGAGTACATCATAAAATTCTTTACACCCATAATTAACACAAGTGCTACTAACCAAAGCATGCAAGATGTAATCTGTTAAATTAGTAAAGAGTATTTGTAGATGAACTGAACGAAAGGATAGGAACAGATGAAGACAAAGGGGAAAGAAAGACGAGTGCAGAACATATTATTGGAAAGGGTAAGGAGACCTTAAAGGAATCACCCCCAGAGACTGAGCATTGATATCACCAAGAAGGGATCTTTATATATAATATGAGAACCAGAGGGGAAGGAGACTGTTGAGAATTTGGGATGGAGTGAATGTGAACATAATTAATTAGTCAAGCGAAAAACCTTTTCTAAATGTGAGGTAAGTATTAATGGCATCATGGGTGTGGTAAATCAGCTTATTTCCAATTGCCTCATAATTCAGTAGCTAATTTTTATGCAGCTCTAGTTTTCCCTAGGATGTATCACACCAACGAGTTAGATTTCCCCCTTGAAAGATACATAAGCAAAGCAAGTGTAGTTTTGCACAGATCCTTTGCGATATCTTTGGAGAACTTATACCTTCTATAGGAATGGCATTACATTATGTAAAGATTAGAAAGCTGCCCAAATTGGTAAATCGGCTTGGTACTAACACAGCAGGAGTGCTAACTGTAATAAATAAAGAATTGCTTGCTTGGAGAGCTCTGAATACGCAAAACGTCTTGTGTTAGATTTTATCCTCGCAAAGGAAGGAGGAGTTTGCAAAGTCATTCAAGCTTGGGAATGCAGTGCCTACATACTGTGAATAGATAAGTGGCTTGTATTACAAACATAACTCATGAACTAAATGAGCTGGATAAGTCAGATGCCTGGGAAGGATTAGGCTCTATATTTGGATCTATCAGAAGAGGTTTTGCTAAAACAGTTGAGTGGCTTGGTAGCCTGGGCGGAGGAATTCTAAAGTTGCTTTTAACACCTTTCCTTGTCATACTAATCAGTATTGCATACACACCTATCTTCCTAAAAGTATGTAAGAGAATTTCACCAAGCAATGGTGGTATGGATTGTGGGAATAAGAAGCTGTCAACAACAGGTGGAAGGAATAGAAAGAGACTTGACATAAAGGTTGAAGAAATTCATAGTACTCTCTATGACACCTTGAAGGAGTTGGGATCATCCAAGAAAAGAATCTGAAGTTAGTGAATGATGTGTTGTAATAAATCGATAAGGTGATGAATTAGAACTCATCAGAGGGGGTTGTGAGAGCAGTTTACTTTTGTTTTTCACTTTAAATGCAATAGAAACAGGGCTTAAGCTAACATAATCTGTGTGTACTTAGTCTTCAGTCTTGAATCACTGTCATAGCATACAATACAATGACTTATACTACTGTTTCTTGTTCTAAATAAAGAAGTGCAAGTTTGCACAGACAAATAAAGAATGTTCCCAGAGACTTCTCCAAGCACTGTGCTTAACCAAGGACGTTCAAACTATCTAGCCCGCCTGTATACAATGTATTAATTAATATGCTTGAATAAACTGTGAGAATTACTAAATCCAATTAATACTACTATGAGTGAATCCAAGAAACGTATTCTGTAGTAAAATGTTTCCTCTTGCTTATTTCTCATTGGTGTATATCCTGAAACCATGTACCAGTGTAGACATGTATGAAGTCTTAGTCTAAAGTCTTATAAAACGACGAGAATTTCTCTGTACACCATCTGGACCCCCTACTTCCAACCTTTAAAAGGCAAATCTATGCCGGATTTCATATAGAACTTTACTGAGATCTTTGCACTTATCAATTGTACACTCTGCTGCTAAACTTATTGATGGCATATTTCATGTATTTGCCTATTAACTTATTAACACCTTGGCTGCTTTGACTTTTCCTCTCCTGTGCTGAGGGATCCGTAAATCCCATTGTTCATGACGAGCTCAGCTCGTCATGAGCACACGAGCAGTGTACTGCATGACGAGCTGAGCTCGTCATGAGCATGGAAGGGGTTAAATAAACTTTCAAACTATAACCAGTGTCTGTTATCCTTACTAGAATCCTCCAGTATTGATAATTGAACGTGATCTCAAAGTTTTACACCACTCCCGGCCCTAGCTGTTGGCGTGCTTTTGGCATGATCATTTAAGGTAGGTTTGCACACTGACAGATCCTACCTGAGTGGCTCCAGTCGCTCGTATTAAGCCCCCTGCCCTCCAACTACAATAGAGTTATGGCTTATATTAAAAACAAGGGTTTGACCTTGTAGGAGGGTAGGCCACTCGGCTAGAAGCTATTACCATGGTTATCAGCCATTTATCCACAGACTGATGTTCCCCATAACTAGAACTTGATCTGTTTTCAAAAGAAGTCCTGATGTTGAGTTTTACAAGGGACCCTTTGTTAACGGAGATGTTGCACCTGAGAGAGTAATATTTTCAGAGTGGTAGTGTAGAATTGGCCTTTAGGTTGATCTGTGGGGTTAGTATAAACCATGGCACCACACACCCATATACAAAATCTGTTCACATATAGGTATAGATCACATTGGCGTGCGCCCACGTAGTTGAATTTGAGAACAGAAATCAGTTATGGCGAAGAACTGCATGTTCGGTGAGCAAGTGTTTGCAAGTCAACTGTTTACAACCAATCTACAGTTAAACAGCCCTCAAAAAAGTATGACCCCTATCAAACCCCTATGAGGTAGGAAATAGTTTGCGAATCCCCAATTCCTAGGTAGGCTGTACAATATTCTTTTCTATGGTGCCCCTTATTCCCTTTTTTCTTGCTTCCACCTCTGGCATTGCTGTAAACTCAGTGAAAGAAAAGACCAAAAAGTGTAAAACCAGTAAGGGCTTCAGACTTGGAGTCAGGGGACCACTAAATTGAGATGTCATAGCTCTTTCTTTGTATATCTGAGGATGCTGGTCATTACAGGAAGGATGACCCACTGAGTCCACCCTATCTGTATTTAAAATGGTCACCTCCTGGATACTGGTCATATATATCTGCACAATACACACTCACACTACAGAGCAAATCTTACCACCGCAACCAATATTCTACTCAATAAACATCTTTCAATCTGGAAAATTACTGTTTGCTTTCTGAACGTGTGTCTGCACCAAAATATAGATGATATGAGCTTTTGGATTAAAACAAAATCACCACAAACGGAATTACAGATGCTAGATCAGTGCACTTTCTGTCACTGACCTGACATGCAGAGAGAAGGAAGGGGTCCTTTTTTGGTTCTGACAACAGGGACCATAAAATACAAACATGCAATGTTATGCTTCAACTACAAGAATAGTTTTTAGGTCTCGGCTCTAGACAGCACATGCGCTGTCTCAAAAGAGACATATTATTTATATAGGCTTTCCTGCTTTCAGTTTCTATTTTTGGTAAATACTGGTGGTTTTTTTCAGTGTTTTCAATACCGTAAAAAACAGTGGTTATCAGTGGTTACACATTTTCGTGCCATTAAAAACAGCAGAAACTGTGTTTTTCCAGTGTTTATTGAATGTTTTGTTTTTATTATTGCTTGCTTTCTGCACTGATAGTGCATGTGTACAGACAGTGTGCGTACAGGGAATATGAGGTCCAAATACATGTTTACAAATCAAACTTATTGTAGAACACCATACAATACTTCTTTAGTGAGTCTTGTGGTCATGTGCGCTCGCTCTTTCCTTCCCATGCACACGTTCATCTGTGAAAAGGCCTTCTCAACATTGACACTTAAGACGAGCAACGCCAAAACAGCCAGTATACAATTTGCTAACTCTGGCCACTGACATAGCTTTCCATGCCAATACTGGTGCACCTGAAGATTGTGATTCTCTGGGACAGGTTCTGCAACATAAGCCCTCAGTTATTGAAGCGGTCAAAAATAAATCAGTACTTTTCAAAGTCCGGAGAAAATTCCCCTTTACCGGAGAAATCTAGAACTTATGCAGAGGCCCTCAGTGAGGCTTCATTGACTTCAAATGCCATGGTCAGTGAAGGGACATCTCTATGCATCATTGTAAGGCATTTCTCATGCACTGTGAAATAACATTTCCTGAGTTGCTCCTCAACATTTCTTTGTTTACAAGTGGCAATGAGAAATATTTGCATTTTAGTTCCAGGGCATAAGGAAACAGTGCACTAGAATGGACTGCAAAGTCAATACCATTCTTCATAAACTCTGATGATTGTAAAGATGTTTTCAGCATACCATTCAGTAAGTGGCAAGGATCTCTTACAGGGAAGCCCTTCAGCTCAGGTATCGATTTTGACAGGTCATCACACAACTTTTTCATATACGTAGCTGAATTGCTGCAAATACACACAATATCACCCCAATCTTTGTTGAACTTGGTAAGAACATTTTGCAGCAACATTCCAAGTGACACTGGGTCCATGTTTTCCATAGGTCTGGTGCCATGTTTTCACCACTATCCCAAATGCTTGGTGGCAGCACTTGTTTCACATATACCTGTCACTACACCTTGCATTGAATGTTTAAAGACTGGGGTGTTTGGCAATTCACCCACTATCAATACCGACTCACTAGAAAAGGGGGCTGATGTATAAAAGGGTCTCACCAATTCTCTGTCTGTTGGTAAATGTGATGGTACATATTGGAAACATCTGTATGAAACCAGCCATTTTACCTATCAGTGAAAGAACCAAACACAGCTAAAATATCAAATATGATTTTGATATTTCCTGATTCTCTACAGTTTACAAAATAATTAAATAAAACCTAAAACATGTTTCTAAACCCTGCATCTTTAGACCAAAGACCACAAAACTGAAAAAAGCAAAAGAAAGAATAAACAATACTTTAGTGACATCCTTGAACAACAAACCTCAAGCAGAATAATGTTAGTCCTGTCTTTCTTACTGCTGCCTTGTATAAAAAGTCATATTATATTGCCCCTTCAGGAAGAAATAAAAATGGCTCTTTCATTCACCTTTTCCTTTCTTTGAATAGCATTTAGTTTGTGGTTGCAAAGGTGTTTTTTCAGTGTTTATATGTTTACAATGGTGAGGGCTATTTTCCTTTTGGTTGGGTTTTATCAGTTATTATAGGTTTAAACCTAAAACAGGATAGCCTATGTAAATAATTTGTGGGCTTCAGCCCCACCATAGACTTCCATTTGCTGGCTCTACCGTCGTCCTCCTAATATTTCTTCCAATTTGTCCATGGCATGCTTGTGTCATGCCATGGACAAATGGGATATGACATGCATGTCATGGACACATTTTTAGCCCTCCTCAAGAGCAGGGACCAAATTACTAACATCCAACTACTCCTCCCATTTATTGACCATTTTAGGAACTTCTTTTCTCTTATTTAAGAGCCCACCTCAGGAGCAATCATGTTTTCACTCACTCCAAGCACTGTGCTGTTTCATTAAACAGGCCTATAAATCATGCTTTTATCTCGTTTCTTGTCCTGTTCATCAATTACCCTCATACCGCTGTCACTTTCTCCATCCTGTGCCCATGTCTGCTTGTCTTGCGCTTCTCTAACCATCATAAAATTGCTCTCCCCCACTCTTCATTTGTTCTTATCCCGTCCCCAATAACCCTACTCCCACTGTCGCTTGCTCCGTCCTGCGCCCTCATGGCTGCTTGCCCTGTTCTCCTCTGACCACAATGGAACAAGCCTGCAAATCATGTTTTTATCTTGTTTTTCAAGCCACAGCATGTTTTTTTTAATTTACAGTGGAGCATTAGTGGGGAGAGAGCTAGAAAATCATCAATCTCCTACATGCTCTCCATTACCTTGCAAGGTCATGTGACTGCTTCATTTCAGCTGCCCTTCACTCACTCAAGTCTCAACACCCTCCCCATCCCTGAGATAGTTACAAAAAACAGGAACACCTCATAACGGGCTCGCTGGTTACTAATAAAACAGGCTGCAGGAAGGATTACTTCAAATCACTGGCTGGTCAGTGTAAAGCGCAATATGCCACAAACTGCACTCCTAGTCACTGGAGTGTATCTGTATAGTAAGCGTTTTGTAGTTTAGAATACAGCATGCAGTACATAAAGAATCATCTCTATAGTCTCCATTGTGTTGCAAGGTCACATGACCGCTTCGTTTCAGCTGCCCTTCACTCACTCATTCTCACCCCCTCCCCACTTCTGAGATAGTTACAAAAAAACATGAAAACTTCTTAACGGACTTTCTGGTTATTAATAAAACAGGCTGCGGTAAGGGATTGTTTCAGTTCACCGGATGGTCATTGTAAAGCACCACATGCCATCAACTGCACTTCTAGGCGTTGGAGTGCATCTGTTTAGTAAGCGTTTTGGGGTTTAGAATACAAGGCACAGTACAGAGCAAGTACATGGTTTGTTATGATGATCTCTGCATTTTGACGATTGTTGGCCGTGATACTTCTAGCCAGTCGGATAGCTCAGTGGGTTGAGTGCCTGCAGCAGGCTTGTGTGTGTAATATGCAAGCCACAAGTATGAATTGCACTGATGCAGACTGTACCTTCTGTTCTTGAGAGGTGAGAAAATAAGTATCATGGCTTTACTAGGTAATTTTGGCAGCACACGTTAAAGAGAATTGACACATTTCATATTGTGTTTTGCTCTCTATCGAATGGTAAATTTATTTTTGGATGCTTTTTTCATGTACGCCCGCCCGTGGTTACACCAAGGAGTAACAGCGCATCAGCTACAGGCGCTTGGGTGCTGCATCTGCTTGGGTAACACGTACTATCTAGCCATGAAATGCTGAAACACATTGACACTGACAATACTACTAGCTCTTATATTGCTGAGAACGATTTGCTTTGCCAAAGATTGTTTTTTAATCCAATTGAGGGCCTTTCAAGGCTGTTGCCCCTCGTTTCCTTAGTTTAAAGCGATTACTGGTGTAAAATGATGCAATCCCAAAATGGTGCAAATTATTTTATATTAGCTTCCCATAAATGTGACTTTATTTTAGAATCCAGGCCTTTTTAGAGTAACATTAATCAATTGAGGAATTAAAGTTACAGCAGAACCTGTCCAAGGGCAGTTCAGTTCGTATTTTTCTTTTGGTGTTCACTACTGAGTTCCTCGGTTATTTCTTTATTGCAACCTGCTCGATTTTACAATCCATCACCGATTTGATTTGGTATCCTGTACATATGTAAGGCACAATGGACCATCAGAAAGCTCTCTCTGTAATGTTACGTCAACTACTGAGCCAGCTTGCAAAACAATCAATGGGAGGAAGGGGGTGAGAAGGGGTAGGGAACGAGGGGGGTGAGGTCCTAATATTTTGGGGGGAAAACTGATTCTGTTTTCAGCCGACACTGGCAAACAGCCACAGTCCACCCCATGATATGTAGCAGTGTATTAACTAACACTACTCTGTGCATCAACGATGCGCTGTACTCGGTACTATAACATGCACATGAAAAGGACATGCCGTGACTAGTATTCAATCGTCTTGAGATCAGTAAGAAAACGCGGAAATATCCCCGGGAGGCAGAACAACCATGTCTTCGGATTGCTTCTTAATCAGACTAGATGGTGCAGAAACTCAATTACCGACGCTAGATCAGTGCACTTCCTGTAACTGACCTGACATGCAAAGAGAAGGAACGGGTCGTTTTAGTTTCTTATAACAGAGGCCATGAAATACTAACATGCAATGCTCTGCAAGAACTGTTTTTTTTATCCAATTGAGGCCTTTTCAAGGCTGCTCTCCTCTATTACCAAATTTTAAGGAATTTCTGGTTTAATCTGATAAAATCCCAACGTTGTGTAAATTATTTGTTATTAGCTTCCCATGAATGTGAATGTGATTTTGTTTCAGAATCCAGGCCCTTTTTTAGAGCAAGATTAATCAGTGCATCACGCTGTGATATTGGCATCTAATTGATATGAAATAACATTATTAGTTTAAGAGAATGTTAGTGCCTGTGAATAGAAAAAGCAACGCATTGGTATGGATTTCTGTCATTGTAAGGCCTTAGAAAACTGTCCTCGGGATCTGCACTGACAATATTCTTCGATTGTTAGTAATCATGAATATGGTCTCACAGGAGCTATGGATTGTCTTCACAGGCATGCATGAAAATACAGTTTGAGCAATCGAAAGAGCCATTTGAAATTTCATTTGCATCCGTGCTCTTGCCAAAGAATGCGACCAACATTTCAGTCTGAATCACCCTAAAGGTGCCTTGAATCCACATATAGGGTCCCTCATTTAGAGACTAAACACAAATCCTGTTAACCTTCTTTTTTAGGAATTAGCCACAGACGATTTGAACTCTCTGTTTAAATAAATGAACCACAGACCTTGTAAACGTATTGTTTTATGGATTAAAGATAGGCACTGTCACTCCCTGTTTTAGGTAGTAAACATAGACCCATGATGTTCATTTCTGGTTCATAATACCCCTTATCAAAAAAGCAAAAAATGTGTAGCTGAACCCAAGGTACAAGTATCTGTTACAGCCCCACAAAAATGTAATATATATATATTTTTAAATATAAATATTGGAAGGATATTCAAATATATATGTATGTGTATGTGTGTATATATATACAAAGTCTTTAGAGTGATGAGGATAATTGGTTGGAATCACGTTTTCCAATATCATCCTTGCCAGGGAATACACTTTACATATCAGTACTTAGAAAGTATGTGATAGAGTTTAAATATCTAGTACAAGACAGCTGGTAAAAGAGTCTGAAACTGCATTTTTTAATATCAGCAAACCATGCGCGGAAAGCAAGAAACCAAGAGATCATGTTTTTATATCTCATATGAATGCATAGTACTTAATTTGTAAAAGAACAGGTGTCGGTGTCCAAAGGTATGCTCAAAAGCCCACTGTCGGTGCTATTAAATGTCAGTGCGCCCATATACCAAGGCTGCATAGTCTTGAATTCACCTCAAGCCTCTTTAATCCACTACCACACTTTCCCCACCCTTTCATTTTTCTCTTCTAGGCTCCTGCTCTTGCTCCATCTGAAGGTTTCCCTGTTTTGCGGTTCTTCCGTCTTTTTGCTTTGTTTTTGTCTCTCTTGATCTTGTTATATGGCTGATGCAGAAAAATAAGTGTTGGTTCCCAAAAGTGAGTGGCAATGGCCGCCACTGGCTCAAATTAAGCACTGTGAATGCAGTAGCCAACAGTACGTCCAAGCTGCTAAGCATGATCATTAAGGTGTACCTTCTTTATCGAACTCAATCCATCATGTGGAACACATGAGACTGATGATCTGCACAGGTATATCCTAAAACAACTACAAAAACAGAAACAAGGACAGGATAAAGCAGCCCAATTATGTGTAGGCTTGAAGAAATATAATTTGACCTTCTGATCCTCAACCCACTCCACTCATGGTCAGTAGAATAGGAACAAACACATGGTACTGTGGGCCTTATTTAGCCCTTAGTAGGGGGTGGCTCCTCCGCAATGGCAGAGGAGTGTCGCCCCACTGGGTAAATGCCAGCAGCACAAAAATTAAACAATATTTCATTATCATATTATTTTTAAGCAGTTGGCTCAGCCAGCGTGTGCAGGGAGGGGTAGGGCTGGGGCATGGGAGGGTGAGGAGGAGTGCTTTGTGCACTCTCTAAGTGCTGCTGTGTGTTTGGCCGGCCAAACACCCATGCGCTCTTAGATCTCTCTAACCCGGCTGTATTGAACAGCCGGGTTAGAGAAACCCCACAGACTCACTGAGAGCAGCGTCTTTCCAGCCCACTCAGGCCAATCTCCAAGCTGCTGTGCAACACAGGGATTGGACAGGGAGTCTGTGACGTAGTCCCAGTGACTGCAGGGACTAGGATAACCCAGAACCGAGGTTTGACCCTGGAGGTGGCTAGTAGCAGGCAAGTTTAACTTCTTTTTATATTTTTATTATAATTAAAGTCCCTCGTCTACCCTTCCTCCCACCCCCATGCCCCATCCTGTGCTCCCCGGCTCACCACTTTTTGTGTGTGCTGGCCGACACTGCCCTTAGTGAGTGTTCTTCTGTCCTGCCAGGTCAGCACAAGGATGTCCTTTGCTCCTCTAGTTGAGGATGGCATCCCATATCTAGAGAGCCACACCTGCCCGGTAGGGATTTTGATGCCGTGAAGGGACCACCACCGCCATAGCTCCCCACACCTGAAAAAAGACAAGTGCCTGGTCTCGAATTTGAGTGCTGTTCTTTAATTTTCAGCAACTAAGCTTTTAAATCAATTATAAAGCTTGTGTTTGTTTTCACATCTTTACATTGTTAACCCTTTCGATGCTGATGACGAGCTCAGCTCGTCATCACCCACGGGTGTCGTGTGCTGATGACGAGCTGAGCTCGTCATAGTGCCACTAAAATGGCATTTTCCAGCACAGGGGGGGGGAAATGGCCAGCAGCCATGTGGTTAAACATCATTCATTGATTGCAAAACGAGGTTTCAACACAACCTTTACACAAACATCTTTAACTTAATATGAAAACATGCAAGAAATATTTTCTAAAAAATGAAACATTTGTTACGTGCAATTGAATATACGTGCAAATTACTATGCATTCATATGTACAAAAACAATTAATACATTCATGGGTACACCAGTGAAAATGAACAATAATCCTGTATGCCTGTTCCTTTAGCTATTTAGGATTATATACCACCCTAGGCTTTGTTGGGTTGTTAGTGATGTCCAATACCCTAGGACTAATGTTTATATGCCTTTGGTGGGATGGAATAAAGGAATGACTCCTTTAGGAAAGCCGACGCGTTTCCAAACCCAGTCTTGAGTTAGACAGGTTTTTCTTCAGGGCAATCTGGGTACCTATTGTTTTAAAAAAACAGAAAAATAGACTTCATTTAGTTCCTGTTCCTTTATCATTCAGTGTCTAGCTTCTCCCTGTGAGGAACATGAGATTACCTTTTTGTTCCTGCGCGGTGAAGTCCTGATTTTGATGGTTGAAAAGATTTTTTCAAACCTGTTGTCATAAAAATGAACACTGTTTGTATTTGTTTTTTCGAACGGAGGGCATTATGCTATAGTCAGATTCTGGATTACCACTTAGTAAGTGGTAATCCAGAATCTGACTGAAAAAATCTTTTCAACCATCAAAATCAGGACTTCACCGCGCAGGAACAAAAAGGTAATCTCATGTTCCTCACAGGGAGAAGCTAGACACTGAATGATAAAGGAACAGGAACTAAATGAAGTCTATTTTTCTGTTTTTTTAAAACAATAGGTACCCAGATTGCCCTGAAGAAAAACCCGTCTAACTCAAGACTGGGTTTGGAAACGCGTCAGCTTTCCTAAAGGAGTCATTCCTTTATTCCATCCCACCAAAGGCATATAAACATTAGTCCTAGGGTATTGGACATCACTAACAACCCAACAAAGCCTAGGGTGGTATATAATCCTAAATAGCTAAAGGAACAGGCATACAGGATTATTGTTCATTTTCACTGGTGTACCCATGAATTTATTAATTGTTTTTGTACATATGAATGCAATGTAATTTGCACGTATATTCAATTGCACGTAACAAATGTTTCATTTTTTAGAAAATATTTCTTGCATGTTTTCATATTAAGTTAAAGATGTTTGTGTAAAGGTTGTGTTGAAACCTCGTTTTGCAATCAATGAATGATGTTTAACAATGTAAAGATGTGAAAACAAACACAAGCTTTATAATTGATTTAAAAGCTTAGTTGCTGAAAATTAAAGAACAGCACTCAAATTCGAGACCAGGCACTTGTCTTTTTTCAGGTATAGAGTGTCCAGCCTGGCCCCGTAGGACAAAACCCCTGTGTTCACAGCATAGCTCCCCACACAGCATCAAAGTTTGAGGGGAAGGTGCAATTTTTAACCCACTGAGATTCAAGGGAACTGAATTCATACCAGAAGCTTTCTCCTTCTGTGCCTCTACCAGGGGTTGAAGCAGAAGGGCTTCTACATCAAAACACAGACAGGGGTGTGCTGATGTGATATTCAGGATGGATGACATAGCCTCTAGAGACACAGTCCACAGCTGGGATAATATTATCCCATGCCCTTTGGGCATTTCCTAGCATGGGCCCTTCCCCAAAAGACTCCAGTTCAGGGGTCATGGACCGTCACAACCTTTTCTCTGTGCTTGGGGGCAGATCAAGAATCACTCCCATTCCCCCGATCTGTCCTATAGGGAAAGGAATAGTCCATAGACACCAGGGAAAATGACAGCCCCCAATTTTATTTTGTCTGCTCTCAGGGGAGAGTGCCTCACCCCAGGGATCATCATCATAAAGAGAGGAATCTTTGGAGAGAAGAGTGTCTCCTCTTTCCGATAGCATTCCTGCTCAGGGATCACAGTTGGGCAATGTAAGAAATTAGGTTGTTGGTTGAGGGGGTGGAGGCTAGATTCGGGCAACAACCACAATTCTTCCCAGGGTAAAGCACAAACATCACTAAATTAACCTGTGCTTAACCCTCTGGTAGCTTGACACAAAAGCAGTGAAGTGTAACTTAGATGCAATGTATAAAGTATTCATGCAGTACACAAACAGTAATAAAGTGAAATCACAACACAAGAAAAATCCCAAACCAAATTAGAAAACTGGAGTAAATTATAATAAATAAAATGACAAAAAATCAATCAGTAGAACCAGTAATATTGGCTTTTAAAGTTTTAGGTAAAAAAAGCGCCAAGAAACAGAAAGCACCAACTGTGGGTATCTGGATGTGCCAGACTGAAACAAAGTCACAAGTTCAGATCAACTGCAATGGAGGGCAGGCCGGGCACAGGGCAGATTTTGGCCGGCTGGAATGTGAACCTTATCTGCTTAGTGTTGGATCTTTGCGGTGGTGCTGATGAGGCTTTCTGCGTGGGAGCTCTATGCTGTGGTTCTGATGAGGCTTTCTGCATTCAGGGAGGCTTTGGGGGCTTTGCATCACTCTATGCTGTGGTTCTGATGAGGCTTTCTGCATTCAGGGAGGCTTTGGGGGCTTTGCATCACTCTATGCCTGTTCTGATGAAGCCATCAGCTCTGTTGTGAGGCTTTGCAGGGCTTCAGGGTGATTGACATAAGTTCATACTGGACTTATCACGCACCATAAACCGCCAGATCAACGCTGTATCCTCTGCCTGCTTCAACACCCTTCGCATACTATGGAAAATGTTCAGATGGATCCCCTCCAAATCCAGAAAAATGGTCACACACGCCATCATCACTAGCAGACCGGACTACGGCAACACCCTCTACACCGGACTCAACAAAAAACTGCTTTAAAAGCTCTAGACCATCCAGAATGCCACAGTCAGACTGACTCTGGAAATCCCCCTCTGCAACCACATCACCCAACTTACCTCTGCTACCTCAACTGGCTCCCCATCAAAAGAAGACTAACCTTCAAGCTCCTCACACACGGATACAAGGCCTTCCACAACATCGGACCAGCATACCTAAACAACCACCTCTCCTTCCACGCACCCAAGAGAAACCTCCAATCAGCTGACCTCTCTTTGGCCACCATGCAAGGCATCTACAAGACCAGAACTGGGGGAAGTTTGTTCTCCTACCACGCAGCCAAGACCTGGAACGACCTCCCCCTCCACCTCTGGCAAAGCCCTACAGTGCTCCAGTTCAGGAGAGACCTCAAGATCTGGCTCTTCAGATTACCTCAGCACCCTTCGAAGCCACCCCCAGCACCTTGAGAACCTCGCAGGTGAGTGGGTGCACTATACAAACTTTTGTTTTATTGATTGATTGTGTCCCAAAGAAGATTGCAGCCTGGTGGTGAGGGTTTGCAGGGCCTTGCCTCACTCTGCATCAGTTCTGACAAAGCTGTCGGTGGTGTGGCAAGGCTTTGCCAGGATTAACGCTGTGTCACCCTGGATTTGATGAAACCTTCCTTTAGGGAAGGAGGAGTTCTCTCTAATGCCAGCTAAGGGTCCAGGATATGGGGGAAGCTCTTGGGGATCAGGATTCACTCCAGCAGAGGCCAGCAGCAGGACTCAGGCAGGTCCTGTTGCAGGTCCATGGAGGTCCTATTGCAGATCCAGTTGCAGCAGGTCAGCTGGGCAGTTGCAGGAAGGCCTATGAACGTTGTTGTGTCCCTGTAGCTCACAATAGAGGTCAGTCAACTGTCCCTTGGAGTCATTCTGGGTAACCTCGGAGGAAGGTAAGGAACTCTAATATTCCTTCCCAGACAGCAAGGCAATCCCTCAAGCAGCAGGGCAGTCCTGTGGCAGCTGGGCAGCCCTTCTTCTGTGACTTCCACAGATTGTGGATTGTTCTGATGAGTGGCTCTGAAGGTCTAGTATTTATACCTGATGTGAGCCTTTATGTGTTGGGACTCCCTGTCCTAACCCCACATCTGGTTCTGGAAGTTCTTCCTCTGCCTCTATTAAGGCTCCAAACTTTCTGGGTGTGACAAAAGGCAGGGCAGACTTTGTGTGAGATTCCCTTGTGTGTGCAGGAGGCAAAGCCTTTTGAAGCATAAGTGGGGCTAGGTGAAGTCCCTCCCCACTCATCCAGTTTGAATGGCCCATCCTGTCCACGCCTAAGCCCCTCTGTGTTACTGTATGGAAGCAATATACAAACCCAACAGCAGAGCCATTACCAGGCATGTGAACCAGGAGACTAGCAGAAGGTACAAATACTTGGGACAAGAAAATGCCAACTTCCTAAAAGCTGTATAACATAAATGGGGGTGATCCTGTTGAGGTGATAAGGGGTGGTACAACAACAAAAAAAAACCTTATACCATAAATGGATGTTTTATTTCTTGGAATGTGTACCCTATACACGTCCCATCAGTACATTTTCGCCCTTGTTTTCTAGCTTGGTGTGTTGCCTATCCTTCTTTACTTTCCGTGGATTCGTGTTGGTGTGCACTGCCATGTGATTTACATGTTCACCATGCAATTGCTCTTGTCATTAAGATGTTAACGAATCTGCATCTTTACTTGGCTTCTGGGTCAGTGGTCAGGAGATATTCAGCCTTGAAGAAGACCTTCATGCATTCTTGCTTGAATGCTCTATTTGGACATCCACATTTAATTGTTATGTTTACACATGTTTTATATATATGTAAATGAGATGTCAAAAATGTATGGTCAAATAGTATTATGTCTGTAATGTATATATGTTATATGGTGTCACACTCTTAGGTATATAAAGAAAAATTGGATACATATAAAAACGGAAAAGGATCCAGTGATAAATCAATGGTTGTATTAGGTATGTTTATTGTCTGTGTTTACACAGATGCATATTTTGAGATAAGGGACACACATGTAATATATAAAAGCAAGAAAAAGCAAAGAAAGGAAGGATAGGAAATACACCAAGTGAGAAAACATGGGTGAACATTGCCAGTCAGGATATGTATAGGGTGCATGTTCCAGGAAATAAAACAGCCATTTGTGGTGTAGGTTTTATTTTGTTGTTGTACATTAAACTTCCTAAAAGTGGCATTTTCAGAATTCTAACTTCAAATTTCAAATTTCAAAGATAGCTTTATTCGGTATTTTGTCGAAAAAACCATAAAAGCAGACATAAATACAAAATACAAACGTGGGCAGACTAAGTGACTTTCTCATTAAAAACTTATTACAGAAAAACACATCATATAAACAAAGCAGATGAAATTCTTAAGTTACATAAAAGAGTTCTAAAATTCATTTAAAAAGTTCATAAAATTCATACGATCTCCTGGGATACATGTTTCATTTTCATTATTATGTATTATTTGATGTAAATTAGGCACAATATAATACATTTTTATCCAGAAAGTCCTAATCATTACACATGGTCCCTCTACATTTTACGGCAAAGGTCAAGAATTTTATCGCTGTCACAATGGTAAGTTCATCTTGCAACATATACAGTCGGATGAGTGCAATTTTGCAGCTTCTCAAGCCCCATGTCTTTAGCAGTGGTAACAAGTATCTTTTTCTCCCCCACTGATAATACTTGCAGAAAAAAATGCAGTGTATGTTTGACTGGTTAGATAGGTCGTCGCACGGGCATTTTATCAGGTTAACAAACCAATCATTCGGAGCGGGGAATGTTATTAACCTATAAAAAGACTCAGTCCTCATTCGTGTCAACAGCATTCTATGGTAGCACGAATAGGTTGGCGCCAGATATGGATGAAGGCCCAAACCATGAAGGATGCTACGGTGGGCTACAATGGTGGGCTTATTCCCATCAAGATACCATCTCCTTTCCTCCAGTAAGTCAAGGCATGCCACTTTTAAAGCTTTTTTTGATATTCGTGAGCATGATGTGGGATTTAGATAGAGGTCTGGTTTACCAATAGAGTTCAAGAACTTTTTAACATAGGCTAACCATGGGTGCTTACTAGAAGCGGATTGGTTTAAACAGTCTTGAATTACTTCCCTATTGAAACCTGTATCTTCACATGTCCAGATCTTAAACCACAGCATAACTGGCGCTATCTTTATTCAATCAGTGATATGAACTCTATCGAGTTCGTTATGGCATATGGTGGTAGATGTAGAACGAGGGACTGATAAGAGGTGCCTCAGGAAAGCATTTTCCACTGTTTGTATTTGTGTGCAATCTGCCAGTCCCCAGATGCCAGCCCCATATACAGCAGTGGACACACATTTAGCTGTGTAAATCTTGAGTAATATATCTACAGGTTTCCCGCCCAGTCTTTTGGCAAATTGTTTAACTGCACCTATCGTGCGAGAAAAGGCCAGGTTCCGGGAGGTTATTGCTGATGACCATGTGCCCCTATTATTAAAAACGATACCTAGATAAGAAAATGTTTTAGTCATGGCTATCTTTGTGTTATTGACAAAGGTTTTACAGTCTGGTATGTTTTTCCTCATAGTACATGACATTGTGAATGTTTTTCCCACGTTTATTTTAAGACCTCTAATACTCATAAAGGTTGAAAATCCCGTTAGGGCCTTTTGGAGACCCAGCTGTGTGCGAGCCATGATCACCGCATCATCAGCGTATAATAGTAGTGGTACTGAAATGCCATTTATTTTAGGGTAATCCACTACAAGATCATTTAAAAAGACTGCTACCTCGTTGATGTATAAATTAAAAAGGAATGGGGCAAGGATGCAGCCCTGACGAACACCCTTTTCTATTGGGAATTTTCTAGTTCGCTCTCCAGTTTTTGCCATATCTGACCGTGGCACCTGCATCTTTGTACAATTCCTGTATAAAATATAGAATGTTTTTATCTATCCCCAATTTAACCAAGGTTTTCCATAGCACGCTATGGTCTAGACAATCAAAAGCCGAGGTTAAATCGACGAATGTTAGGAACAAATTCCCTTTTTTTACTCCAATATATTTGTTCATTAATAGGGCCAGGTTTAAACCCTGCTCTACAGTGCCTACACCAGTTTTAAAGCCATATTGGAATTTCGAAAGAATCCCCTTGCTCTTGGACCAGGATTGTAACTTGGTTAACAACACTCTACCTGCGACTTTCATCAAGGTGTCTAGCAGGGAAATAGGGCGATAGCATTTTGGGTCCTGCCTGTCCCCTTTTTTAAATATTGGGATTACTATAGCTTCATGCCATGTGTCGGGAAAACCTATTTTACTATACGCATTTATTACATTTGCTAGTAGAGGAGCCCAAAGATCTACATTTTCTTTAAATAAATCAATGGGAACTCCATCTGGGCCAGGGGCCTTTAAGTTAGCACTCTGGGTAATTGCTTGCTCAACCTCTAGAGGGGTAATAACTACATTTAATGGGAATCTACCTTGCGTCAGTGCATGTTCCACCTGCCTGATATTCAAATCATCTTGTGGGGTGATTACTATTAAATCTTTCTTATATAGGGAGGTGAAGTAATTAACCCAGACATCTTCCGTTATGGCTATCTCCATAGAGTCAACCTTGCTATCTGCGAAGAAGGGGGCATTAATTTCTTTCCAGAAAGAGATGTTATCCCGTAAGGCACTTGCCTTTATCAGGGCTTCCCAAGCTTGATTTTTCAGTTCGTCCTGTCTGCTTCGAAGGGTCTGCTTGTAGGCTCGCCTGGCGTCCTTAACCAAGCTACTATCTTTTGGGACAGTCTTTAATGCCTGTAGCAGATCTTTATGGGCTTTGGTACAGGCGGAATTAAACCAGCCGCATACTCTCCTTTCTACCCCTGTCTTTTGTTTTTTAGTTAGCTTGTCATTTATAGTGGCAATTATCCTATCATAAGCCACTATAATTAGCTGGGGATTAGTATTAAATTCTAAGCAGGTCGAAAATTGTTTCAATTCTTTCTGGACTAGGTCCTTCAAGAAATTTGTGGAGTCAATTTTCGCCCATTTTATGGCGTAAAACAGCGCCAAGATGCCCACGGGCCTTTGCTGCGCTTAACAAGTGTTTAAATAAATAAATAAATAAAGTATCCATTTTTCCTTGCTAACGACACCGAGTGACCGTGAAGGATACTAGATGTACTTGTCGTAAGGCTCCCGGGCTTTCCTACAGAGATACTGGCGCTAATCGGAAAATGATCACTTAGTGCCAGATCTTCCGTATTAAACTCCTCCAAACAGCCCTGGTTCCTATTTGACACTAAGATGTAGTCGATTACAGTGCCTGGCCCTCGACCAAAAAAGGTTGTCTGAAATGCTACAGATGGCTCACAGAGTTCGTTAGCAAAACCCAGATCCCAATCATGCATAAGTTGGTTTAACATGTTACCCAGGGTAGAATGTTCAAAATGTGTGGTGGGATCCCCTCTTAGATTATAAATGCCACAATTTTTTGTGGCGCTATAAGGACATAGATGACAATTAAAATCTCCTGCTATGAGGGTACAATCTGCGTCCTGCCCGCCTCTCTTAAGCATTGTAGTGAGCTCAACTATTAAGGCTTTGAGATCTGCTTTTGGCACGTTAATATACATGTTAATCAAAAAAAGGGACCGCCCATTTGCTTTGATCATAAGTCCTTGTAGTGATCAACCTACACCTATTTTGGATCCACTCGGCTCATGTGTGGTCAGTTTTGTATTGCACAGATTAGAGACAAAAATACACAGACCCCCCGAACCTCTGCCTCGATTTCCCTGTATCGATGGAATATAGAAGGTGCTAAAGCCCTCCATATGGGTCTCCTCCTGGTCCCAGCACTCCTGTAAGCAAATTATGTCCTGCTTTTCCATAAAGGTTAAAAATAACTGGTCCCTTGATTTTTTTATTTAGCCCTGCAATATTCCAGGAAGTTATTTTTAAATTGGATTTATGTGAGCTGAGCTGGCTTCTGCCGTCAGCGTCTGAGGAGTTAACATCTCAATGCCCTCTACACTATGTTCTACCTCCTTTTGGGTTTGTATAGTGTCCCGCAAACTTGTGGGTATACTCCCAGCATTAAATTTCTCTTGGGCTAAAGATCCTTCCCCTCTTAAGTCCTTAGTTAATTGATCTGGTAATTGCTGGCCTAGTAATAGTGCTTCACCCGCTGGGGAATCGGGTATATTCCCTATTGGCAGGATATTAACGTTAAGAATCTGGGGATCATCGTTGCGGGTCTCAGCTAAGGTGACTAGATTATTTCCTTTCCCGTTTGTTGTCATTATTGGTCAATCGACCATGTCTAAACAGTCATACCTATTCCTTGTGGGGCCCCCCTCCAATAGTCGGGATTTAGATTTTCTCTTCTAGGTAACCAGGGGCGAGCATCCCACCCTCTGTTCCAGTAGCTATTGCTGTTCCTATTTCTATTTCTATTGTAGTGCCCCACCTGTGTCCAAGGCCAGTCCTGGACTTCCTCCCAGCTGGTAGAGTCGCCATAGTTAAAAGTATTTAAAGGTGGATAAAAGAAGGAGAGACGCTGTACGTCAATCCCCCCCCTTTTTTCCAGAGCTGGCCATGAGGAAATATAGTCAGCTGTAGCAGGGTCCTCACAGCTGAGTATAATGCAGTCGCCCTGTAAACTTTTTTTGGTATCGCCAATCCAAAACACTCTTCTCATTGAGTTGATTCTACTGTGATTAGATGGTTGTAGAGGTCTATTTTGGCTCAGCCACTGCAAAACCTTGTTGCGCAGTGACCATGGCGGTTCGTCTGTACCATCTGCCAACTCGGGGACCCCAGTAAGAATGACGGTGTATGGGGTCGCCTCAGGCGGCAGATGTATCGGACGTCTATACCTAGCGCCTTTCCTCTCGTTGGCCTGTGGCTGGGATGGTTGAGCTTTGTGTATTATCTGTGGAGTGTCCTTCAGCTTGACTGGCTGGATGTTTGGCTCCACAGGAGCCGGGGTTTTTTGGGAATTGTCAATAATGCCATTTGATTTTCCATTCCCCTCTGTTAGGGCGGGTTTTGAGGTATTTTGATTGTTTTGCCTGGCACTCTTAGAAGTTTCGGAGTTTACAACTCTTTCGAGCGACGGAGGCTTCGGTCGGGTGACTGGTAAGGTCAAAGGTTGGGCCGGTTTTTTTGGGTCTTTAGATGTCCCCGCCCCCTTGGCAGGTATGCCTAATGATTTCTGTGTGAATGCTGGGGTGTTTAATTTTGCTAATTGTTTCTCGATGATCATAATGCTCTGTTCCATGGGTTGCAGATGGCGTTTTAGCAGCTCACCCATGCTTTTTATGAGGAAATCGTGTAGTGTTACACATGCAGTACATGGTTTCTGTATACCACCCCTGAATCCCTGATCCTCTGTCAACATTCGCAAACCCGTATCTTGAGAGGTCAAGATATGATCAGCAGTACTGTTGGTAGGGATCGGTTGGTCTGGCAGAGTTGTAGCACTATTTGGATTGAGGAAGGTCGTAATGTTGTGCGGAGCAGGCGTGAACTCGTGAGAGGTCATCTCTGTGTCTTGCCTCTTGGCTATGGCGCCCTCCCGCTTGCCCGTGGAATTGGGATCTAAGATGTCCATGTGGTTATGGGAGAGTTGTAGATCTGGTGTTTTTTCTAAATCCTCGCTGTAGTTAAGACCCTAGTGACAGTTGGGTAGCGGATAAATCCACAATATTTGGGACTGTGTGTATTAGTGCGTTAGTATTTGCTGCTTGATTAAACAGTGGGATAATTGATCCCTGTTGGATAGGAGTTTGGGCAGAGGCCAGGGGCCCCATAGATGATCTTCTTGCAACCTCCAGTTCGTGTGATACCCTGCGTTCTAGCATGTGTATACTTTTATCAATGACCTCATGGGTCTTAGTGATAAATAAGTCTATAGGGCCGGTTATATCGGTAACTTTAGGGGTCTTTTTGCTTCTAGTACTCTTATTCATTGTTGCACAAAATACAGCAAGTTCAGTGATGAGTGCGGGTCAATGCAGTATCTAACAGGGGATCGCAGGTAGAAATAACAGATTTAAAAAAATAAAGGAAAATACCGTGGCCCAGTCCAGTCCTGCCCAGTCTTGAACGGGCTTAAACGAGCCCGCCCTTGGCCCGGGCTTCGCCCGGCGTCCCGCTCGCGTCCCGCGTTGCGGGGGACGCTGACCTTTATCGCGCCTCCAGGCACCGATGATGACAGGGAAGGTCTGCACCGCCGCAAGGTAACCTGGGTAGCCGAGTCCTCCTCTCGGCGGCCGGCTGTGATGTTAGCACGGCGGCGGGAGTGCACCGGCAATGCAGGGAATGCAGGGAAGATGGGTCCAGCAATAGTTCTGCTCTGCGGAGTGGCCTTCAAGTAAATACAGCCCCGGGTCAGTGCTGCCAAAGTGATTCTAACTTAAAATCCAACTTTACAATTAAAGAGGATTTTAAGTTACAATTAATTCAAGTGGAAACAGCATAATCTAAACATAGCACTTATTAAATGTAATGAGGTAATCCTGTGTTAGTCAGAGGAGAGAGACACAACAGGTAAAACTGACATTAGCAGTTTTTCACTGCCAGAACACGCAAAACTTAAGTGCACATTTCCTACTTTTTGAAAAGAAATGCACTCTGCCCTATAAACATTTAGGGCCAACATTAGGGGTGACTTATTTGTATTAAAAAGGAAGGATTGAGCCAAGCAAACGTTTTCTTTTGCCAGGTTACAATTGCAGTTTAAAACTACACTACATGATGCAGTGGTAGGACTGGGACTTGTTTTTGAAGGCTCCTTTAGTGGATGATACAATGAGTTCTACAGGCCCACTAGTAGCTTTTAACTTACAAGCCCTGGGTACATGAGGTACTATCTAATAGGGACTTACTAATAAATTAAAGGTGCCAATTAAGTCTGGACCAATGTTTTCATATTTAAAAGAGACATCACAATCGCTTTAACACTGGTTGGCAGTGGTAAAGTGCACAGAGTCCTAAATCCAAATTTAGTAAAAAAGGAGGGGTGAAGGCCAAAGGTTTGGGGGAATACCACATGAAGGATGTCAGGTCTGTAAAAAAAAAAAGGATGTCAGGTCTGACACACAAGAACTTCAAAGCAGGAATCCCACAGTAGGCAATTGAGGGCAGTGGCATCACAAAACTTAAGAGAGCCCCCCTGCAAAGTACATGAAGGATGGCCCCCTACAGTCAAGAGCACGCAGCTGTCACCAGTGCACAGTGCTGCAGAGGGACCCCTCGAGCTTGCCCTCCCCCGCACTGCAGGGGCCGCGGGGCTATTGTTACGCCACTGGCTGGAGTGGCCAGACAGGCATATGGGTTGACACTCTAGAGGGGAAAATTAATTGTGAGTCTTTTCCCTTTCATGAGGGGTGGCGATTAGACCTTAGCCCCCCCTCCCTGGTGGGCATCATTCTGTTTTTTTCCATAAGGCAAATGAGTGCGGTGTAATTCCACTCTCTGGCAGGCAAGAACACCAGATAGGCACTGCTGGAAAAGGGAAGAGCCTCTCCTTTCATCTGTGACCTTCCAAAATGGATTGTTGTTCTGGGATTGTGAGACTGCCTCTCCCTTTTTTATGTCTCCATAGCAAAGAAAACGAAGTCAAACACAACATATGAGCAAACAGTAAAAAAAGAAATCATTGAATAGCAGTAAACCCAAACATGTTCACTTTCTAAAGCCCTGATTATTGTTGGTCAGCAAAAAACAGATGCACATTCACAAAATTTGACCAAGCGTGGGCTGCAAAAATTAGTGGGTGCACCATTTGCAGTAAGTTACGGTTTCTGCATTCAAGGCTAGAGAATTGCATACAATTTACACATGACTAACTTTCCATGAATGTGTAAAATAAAATGTTTTGCACTTTGCTCCCAAGCCTGCGGCCACTCGTGTGTGACAACTGTCTTGTCGAGTGAAATTTGTACATGAATTGTAATCCTCTTTTGCAAGCACACTGGGATTCGTGCTCAGAAAGGGAATAGGCATATGATTGTAGTCATCACCTACAGAGTTTTTCTTTGTTGATTCTTTTTTTTAGTTCTGTAAGTGTAATTGACTTTCAATTTGCCTTTTTGATGTGTGTGTTGTAAGTAGTATTGTTTGTCCTTATTTTCATGTAGGTTGCCTTCTAATGGATGGTGATGTCTGCTTTCCAGAAGGGGCTTGCTTTATTCATCAAATTCTTTCGCTGTTTCCAGTCTTTGTGGCCTTTGCAGATTCTTATTCACACTTTTTTACCTTACCCTCCCCTGCACAGCAATACATTCTCACTTTCAGCATGCATCACTCACACAATTCTTATCACTCACAGTTTGTACAGATACTGCAAGTACCCCTGCATCCTAAATAGCATACAGAATTTGGGGATCTCAATGATTGACTGCTGACCAGGCCTTAAGTCAAATAATAGAGGAGGGTTCGGAGACCGGATCAGACACTGAGAGTGCATTCAAGGATAAGGACTATGGATCAGAATCTATAAGTGATTTTCCCACTGGTGGAGTCCCATCAGATGATGAAGCCTCTTCAAGTGAATTTGAACAACATGACCATGCACTGTATGGTTTTTGTGATGTCCCTCAACAAGCACAACCTGTGCTGTTGACAGACAGTGGTATTGAAGTGTAATCTAGAATGCATACAGTTGCTTTGAAGAGCCCAATAAGGGTTGCTTACTTGGTAACTCTCTAGTAGCTTCCAGCCTGTATTTCCTCCTTTCACTGATGTTACTGAATATAAAGGTAATGCTACAAAGTTTTGCTCATGGACTTTGTCCAAGCTTTTGTGAATGATGTGCTCCTCGATTAAATTGTGAAGAAACTAATTTGCATGGTGAACAGTTTTGGAGGGCATATTATGAGACGCTGAAGGTTCATTCTATGCAACAACTGTGGACTTCCAACTCACTTGAGCAGCTAAAACATTTTGGGGCCGTACACTGTGATAGGACTATTGAGTCCCTTGCTCACTTTGCCACTGGATTCAAGCAAGCCGGGCTGAAGACGGATGAAATGCCAGAAGCCGGTCCTCGGAGGTCCTCGGAGGCTTGTTTCTGGTCCAGGGAAGGCATGGCTTGGCAGTTCAGGCTGTACTGTTCCCATGAGTCACAGGGTCAGACTGATTTGCATATGATTTGCATATGGTCATGTCTGAACTGGGGTGGCAGAGTGGGCTAAAGAACGATGATGGATTAAACCCAGATCTGTTGACTGGGTGTGAGTGTTTGATTGGTTCAGATGCTCCGTCCATCACCACCCCCTTTTGTACCGCATTGTTCGCCATAAATTGACAGGGTATGCTCAGACGTGAGTCCCTTGCTCACTTTGCCACTGGATTGAAGCAAGCCGGGCTGAAGACAGCTGAAATGCCAGAAGCCGGTCCTCGGAGGCTTGTTTCCGGTCCAGGGAAGGCATGGCTTGGCAGTTCGGGTTGGACTGTTCCCTTGAGGCACAGGGTCAGACTGATTTGCATATGGCCATGTCTGAACTGGGGTGGCAGAGTGGGCTAAAGAACGGTGATGGATTAAACCCAGATCTGTTGACTGGGTGTGAGTGTTTGATTAGTTCAGATGCTCCGTCCATCACCACCCCCTTTTGTACCACTTTGTTCGCCATAAGTTGGCAGGGTAGGCTCAGACGTGAGTCCCTTGCTCGCTTTGCCACTGGATTCAAGCAAGCCAGGCTGAAGACGGCTGAAATGCCAGAAGCCGGTCCTCGGAGGCTTGTTTTCCGGTCCAGGGAAGGCATGGCTTGGCAGTTAGTGCTGGACTGTTCCCATGAGGCACAGGGTCAGACTGATTTGCATTTGGCCATGTCTGAACTGGGGTGGCAGAGAGGGCTAAAGAACGGTGATGGATTAAACCCAGATCTGTTGACTGGGTGTGTTTGATTGGTTCAGATGCTCCGTCCATCACCACCCCCTTTTGTACCGCCCAACTCACTTGGGCAGCTAAAACATTTTGGGGCCTTACACTGTGATAGGACTATTGCACAAGTCATCAGTACAGTTTTACTAGTCTTTTATCTAATAAATCCCATTGATGTCACGATGGCTCCTTGGCAGACAACTCACCAGGTCAAAGTTTACACTGGCAAAGCGACCACCAAAGTAAACCCAGCGCTTCCCTCACATCTAAATATAGTGGTGAAACCAGAATTTTAGTAGGGCTGAAGCCCCTCTGTTTCATGGTGGGACTCCACTGCTGCAAACTCTAAATTAGGTCCTGTGTATCATATACAAAGTCTCTAGTGGGAATACCTATTTGTGGAGGTCTGGTGCACCACTGCAACACAGGAAGAACCCTTAAACCAAGTCGCTCCTCCTTGACTGAAGACAGTTAACATTTGTGGACTAAATGTAGGTGGAATATAGCACCCCTTGTGAGGTTTTGTTTACATTTATTTACTCTTTGTCAATTTCTCACGTTTATTCCATTATCATCAGCCACGTCAAAGTGACAGTAGAATTTTATTAAATATTTAATTCTCAGTGCTTTTGATGGAGCGCCGAGAAGAACTATGGTAAGATTAAGAACTTAATTCCATGAAGTGGCTGCCTTTTGCTCCCCTTTGACACGTACTGGGCACACAATCAGAATAAACACGTCCACCTACTGGCCTCAACCCCCAGACGACACAGAGACAGCATAGCAACATCCACCTCACCTCCTGCACTCACTGGAGTTTAATTGATCACTGTGTAAAACACTAAATCGATGGGCCCTCTGAAGTATCTGGTTGAAGGAAATCTCTTGTTGAAGCACCAAAACAAGAACAAAGCAAGCAAACAAATACCCATTTACCCCATGTAAATCTTGAAATTGTATCATATGACCCACGCAATTGCCTACACCTAACGTGTCTGAACCTTATCAAATGAAGGAGGAAGGGAGCACTCGCATCCCAGCACTCAGTTCGCCCAGAGACATTATGGAAAATACATTTCATAGAAACACTTCAGTGATAGTCATTGGTTTTCACCATTGATGGTGTAGCCAGTTCTGTGTATCCCTGGACACGTGGTACAGGATGGTTGTTATTCTTCAGTAGAGAGTAAAAAGGTTTTTTTAGAGGTGGTGAGAATGCTGCTCAGTCTTCTTAGGTCTCTGTACCACCCACTGAGCACAGGCGCATTAACAAGAGCTTGTCAGCTCGTCAGCTCAAGGAAGCCTTATCAAACATAGGAGGGAGGGGGCGCACTGCCTCACATCCCAGCAATCAGTAAACCTATCTGAACATGTTGCTGTTGTACTAGTGTGAGCCTTGCCATTAAGACCCTGCAAGACTTCATTATTTCTCCTATTTGAACATGGCATTGTCACACAACAAGATCATGTTGGAATTTTGTGGTAATCAATTTAGGAGGTACATGCTTTTGGGGTTAAGTTTTTAGCCATGTTACTTTTGTGGAAATTGTTTCGTACATTATTTGTAGATAATATTCTTGTGAGGTACCGTTCCTAAAATAATCCTAGCTATCAAACCTTGAATATGTCCCAATCCGACAAAAGCACAAATTAATTTCTTATTATTCAAAGTTTGGAAGCGCAACATTCCTAATTGTGGCAGACCTTTCTCTTTCCATGAATACCAACATATTTCCATAAATATTTCTTTTCCCCTTTTTACATGTTGCGCCCCACCTAATACAGGTAATTGCCCTCTCATTAATCTATTCTAAACTCAGCTGACCATGAAATGGGCTGTTGTAAACAATGAGCTTACCTGAACTTCAACAGACCCTATCTGAACCCTAATCTGACATCCTTTTCGCACTGGTGTTTTATATCTGGCTTGACAGCGCATCTGTCTGCAAGATGCATTGTTACTAATTCAAACTTTGTAGCAGCCCCATCTCTTTTTATTAGCAGAACTAAAGAAAAAGCAAAACACAATTCTGATTTACAATGCACCTAATGTCTTTTTTCCTTGGTAATAGTATTTTCGATTTTCTCCTAAAATACAATTGGAAATCCCGTCAAAATGTGTAATTTAATTTTATGTATACGTAATAAATGCATACATTGAAAAACAATAAAACATGGTAGCTCAATGGTGCATTGAGTCTCATTACAGATCAGGGATAGAGCTAAAGGCTTGCAAGGGACACGTAGCAATCAACATACATGCAGCTTTGCACCGTTTGCTTACAAATTTCTGAACAATTGATTTGCAAGCTTGTACTGTCGAGAGGTATTTTATGTTCCTTTCATCGCGCCAATAATGCTAGACTGTGTGGGGTCGCCTTTCTTGGAGTCTAGACACTCCAGGGGAAGCCAACAAAGGCATGCACTTGTCTCAGGAGGAAGCAGAGGATCCAATGTTAAGAAAACGCGTCTGACAGCTTCACAATTTTGAAGGACGCTGAAGACAGGGACTCCAGTTACAGCGACTTAAGAGGTGTTCTTTAAAGCCTAGGAAGTTTATGCAAAGGACAACCACAGTTGTATATTTATATTTTAACACGATTATAATTTATGTACATCTACACAACTACGAAATTTCTATGAATAAAATTCGTCCACCAGTTCTCGTTTGTAAGGGGTCCAAAGTATTACTGAGGTGGCCGCTGCCCGCTTGCACCCCTGTTCCGCCCAGGAGAACCACTTGTCCTGCCCAGATCTACCCCTGGCAAGACTACTCTCAGAACAGCAAAGCTTCATAGTGTTCTGTGGAAAAAATCTGAGCCCACTCCACCAGCAGCCCGAATTGTGGAATTACCTGTCTTGTTTAGCTGCAGAGTGTCATGTGGGGAAGTGCAATACATTACTGCCCTGCTCCATAGTCACCACAGCATACTGAGAAGTCTGCCTGGGAGAACATACCAGAGCTGTACTCAACTCCACAACTCACTCCTAGAACATCTTTCAGACATCTTCATGCTACTTCAAAAAATGTTTTACCTGTTGACAAAACCAGAATATTGCCCTGAAAAAACATGGCTCAAGCAAAATGGTGAATGAGCTCCGATATATATCTACACTCTGCATGCCATTAAATGTAGATTAACTGAGTAGTAACTCATAGGGCATAATTATTGATTGGCCACATAACCCATTGTCTGCTGCATAATCTGTAGATTTAACACAAAAATTGTTTCTAGCTCAAACAGATCAAATGTTACTAAAAACGTGGCAACGAGTTTCCACACAGTGGAAGGCCCTTCGCAAAGGTTGACTGGTTATCTTTCAGTTACTTATTAGTATTACTGATACTAATGAGGTGACATTTGCAACCAGATAGTGCTACCAATTGTAAAAATGACCAAAAAAACGAAGTAATACGATCACACAATTTGCCACATTACCCCGCTTAAATTGCCTTTTCTTGCAACATAATTTGCTCCTCCTTGCCACATAGTTTGTTAATTCCTGCTGCATAATTCCAGTGGTCCTGAGTATAGGTAACCATGGATTGTGCCACCCTGGGGCGCTGAAGTTCAAAGTACATAAAACACGTAGAAACCACCGGTCACCGGCTCTATGGCACTCCACAAGCATCTTAAATAAGTAGCTAAATAGCACCACTGTGTCTTTAACAAAAGACAAGAGGTACAAATGAAAGAACAAATCATCAGTGACAAAGTAAGAACTTGCCCTTTCCCTTGGCTTACCACAGAAATAAAGGCCTCAAATAATGTCCTCTCTTTATTTCCTTCCAACTCCAGGAAGCTCATCAGGAATGTCTCTGTCTCCAAGATGTATTGGCTGAACTGAATTCCATGGCTAAACTATATATGTGAAAGTGAGTGGTCTGAATATATTCAGAGGGCCACACTGAACATGTATGCGTGCATCAGGAACATGGATCAGAAAATACCTAATTTGGTGCAACTGCAGAAATCTAGAAAGATATAGTAATGTTCCTTAAGTCAACCTAATAGTCAAACGTAGTGAGACTCTGAAATCCAGGCCTTTCCAACAATATAAACAGGCCAGAGCGGAAGCACACATTGAAGCAGGGTGGTGGCTAACACGCTATGCGACTAAACTGAAATACTGGGAGGATGCATCCAGGTTAGCAACTTGGTGCCTTTGAGCCTCATTTGGCAAATTTATAAAACATAATGTTAATTTGCCATGAGAAACCTCATGAACCCACCATACCATTGCGATGTAAAACATATTTTAGCTGTTCTTGGAACTCATTGTCACACTTTTTTCTCATGAGCATATCACGACCTAAAAAATGGAAACCCTGGAATGTATAAAATAGTGTTAGCCTGGTAAAATGTGGAAACATTAAAGGTGAGCTCATGCCTCTGGCAGTCAGACAATATCTAAGGATCATTCCCTCATTAGCTCAGCAGGATGTCCAAATCTTAAAATCCTATGGAGCAAGTGAGCTAGGTGCTGTGGAGCAAGACTTTGGCATACTGTTGGACCATTATCGCCCACAGGTCAGGTGAAAAGGAGCAGGACTCACAAGGACCATCGAAGAATACAACACCTAAAGTGCTGTGACATGAGAGAGCTAGTTAATGTGTGTATGGGCATGTAAACATTTTTGTGTGATCTTGTGCCTGTGTGGGTATTTACAAGGATGTTTGTGCAAGTGTGACCGTGAATGTGCCTGGTATGGTATCCCTCTGGTATAGAATTTTCGGTAAATTCGCGATCCGCGAACTCCCGCGAATTTACCGCGAATTCGCAAATCCGCGAGCGGCGGATTCCGGGGGCAAAAGTTGAAGCCTGGCTGGCCTGTCAACTTGTAACTATTTTACGATGGCGCCGGCAAGCTGCCACGCCATCCTAAAATAGTTACTAAGTTAGCTTCAACAGGAAGCTCTAATAGATAAAATAAAGCAGGTGCTCGCACCTGCTTTATTTTATCCTGCTTTATTTTATCTATTAGAGCTTCCTGTTGAAGCTAATTTAGTAAGTATTTTAGGATGGCGCTGGCAGCTTGCCGGCGCCTTCGTAAAATATTTACAACATGCCCTTCCTGTGAGTGACTCATTCATCAGCCCAAAAACAATTGTGAGCGTCGTCGAGGCAGGTGTGCCTTCTTCCCAAATCTACCGTGGAAAATCAGCTGTGATGCTGGATAGAGGCTTTTGCATCCTTGACTTTCACGAGCGCAATACCCGTGCTGTTCCTGTGACCAGGAGCTTCTTTCTCTTCATCTGCTGAACTGATCTTTCTCTGACCTTTTATACACACAAGAAGCATGTGTGAACTCGCATGGAAGCCCTGCCCGTTTGGCCCCGCCCACACACTCGCGGTTTGCACCGTATTCCCGCCATTCACCCACTATGATGGACAGCTCACTCAAGGGACCCCTGCGCCCTTCGGGGCGCCTGACTTTGGGCTTGGAAGCCCCCCCACCCCCACACACACACTCGCAGTGTGCACTGTCTTCCCACCATTGACCCACTATGATGGACAGCTCACCCAAGGGAACCCTGCGCCCCTCGGGGCGATTGCATAGTAACACACACATGGCCGCTGAAAGCCGTGGAAAATCAGCTGTAATGCTGGATAGAGGCTTTTGCATCCTTGACTTTCACGAGCGCAATACCCGTGCTGTTCCTGTGACCAGGAGCTTCTTTCTCTTCATCTGCTGAACTGATCTTTCTCTGACCTTTTATACACACAAGAAGCATGTGTGAACTCGCATGGAAGCCCTGCCCGTTTGGCCCCGCCCACACACTCGCGGTTTGCACCGTCTTCCCGCCATTCACCCACTATGATGGACAGCTCACTCAAGGGAACCCTGCGCCCTTCGGGGCGCCTGACTTTGGGCTTGGAAGCCCCCCCCACACACTTGCAGTGTGCACCGTCTTCCCACCATTGACCCACTATGATGGACAGCTCACCCAAGGGAACCCTGCGCCCCTCGGGGCGATTGCATAGTAACACACACATGGCCGCTGAAAGCCATGGAAAATCAGCTGTGATGCTGGATAGAGGCTTTTGCATCCTTGACTTTCACGAGCGCAATACCCGTGCTGTTCCTGTGACCAGGAGCTTCTTTCTCTTCATCTGCTGAACTGATCGTTCTCTGACCTTTTATACACACAAGAAGCATGTGTGAACTCGCATGGAAGCCCTGCTCGTTTGGCCCCGCCCACACACTCGCGGTTTGCACCGTCTTCCCGCCATTCACCCACTATGATGGACAGCTCACTCAAGGGACCCCTGCGCCCTTCGGGGTGCCTGACTTTGGGCTTGGAAGCCCCCCCCCCCACACACACACATTCGCAGTGTGCACCGTCTTCCCACCATTGACCCACTATGATGGACAGCTCACCCAAGGGAACCCTGCGCCCCTCTGGGCGATTGCATAGTAACACACACATGGCCGCTGAAACTAGTAAGCTGAAATGATTCAGCAGGGCAAATCCGCGGATCCGCAAATCCGCCGATTTTGCGGATCTACGATCCGCAAATCTGCAAAATCCGCAGATCGTGGATCCGCAAAATCCGCCCATACCTAGGGGTGGGGGTGGGAAAAGGAAAGGAGACCACAGGATGCAAAAACCACATAGGGGGGGGGGACACCTGGGAACCTTACTCCAGTGGCGGGGCCCAACCAATTGCACTTTGGCAAAATGGTTGGTGTCAGTAGTAATTAACCAAAGGAGCCACCTACTTGGGTTCCTCATTTGTTAAAGGAACTAAAATCTCACTTCGAACATTACATAAAATCTGAACTCCCAGGTGTAATCAGCTGCATTGACAAATTATCTTCATTGGTAGATTCTTGGGGAAGCAAGCTGGATACTGCCCTGAACAACATTAATAGTAATAGATCTCATGTCCATGCTTCAGCACCCCAACAAACCCTTGTGACTCCACCTACCCCGACTGTGCCATCTTCTTTAGATGATAAAACCTCCCTGCCCAAATGATAGTGCCTAAGGGGCTGACCCATCCACCCCAAGAACCCCAGGATCCTCTTCTTACCCAACAAAGAGCGATTCACGCTGCACCTAACGTCCCAGGCTCGAGAGCTATGGTGGCAACCTTGGACTGCCCTCCAGATCATTGCCACTCTAGTACGGGCAATGGAGGCAATAAGAACTCATATCGTTCCAATCAAAGGCAAGCCAATGTCACCCTGCCACGTACTGACCTGCCTCCAGCCTCCACTCCGTACTTGGCTATACTTGCTGGAGTACCGGAGTTGGAAACAGGTTGTGTGGAATCTTATCCAGACTTAAAGAACAAAACCATCCACTGGTTAAATAAAAACAGACCATTACCACCCCAGATCCACAGTGAAATCTTATTTGCGCGAAGGGTGAGTTGGCTGGGGTCGAGACAGAAAGAAATGATGGGAGATTGTGTCTTGATAAACTTTAGGGACAGTCGGGCAGTACAACATATTCTTGAGTAGGAGTATCACAAGGCAACCACGGGAATCCAGATACTTTCCTTAGGCTCTTTTTACCCCCCCAGCTCCCTACCTGTGAGAATGGGAAGCGTGTTCAAAAAGTGGGAAACGAGATCTCGGTGAGGTAATCAAATATGGGTTGGAGTTTTGAAACTAACTCACTGTTCAACATTCCTTTGAGTAACCGTTATAGTTCTTTAGATCAGGTGTACTGGCTAAACAACTGTGCTGAACGTAATACCTCAACAAGATAACCATCCAGTCAGGCCCAATAATTATGAATTCATTAAATTCCCTGACTAAACACTTTAAGGGAAATCAGGATGCTCTACCTGTGATTAATTCTTTAGGAGCCGGTGATGGAACTCTTGAGGTCTTTCCTAGTTTTTCACACGGATGGGTGGGGTCCATTCATTCAGTACCATGCCAACAGGAGGAACAGTTGCCTTCACAGCTGTTGCCCCTGGAACTCGCCAAGTCAGCAAATATACAGTGCACTAACCTCCTATCCTGGAATATAGCTGGTTTAATATCAAAAATAGATCTCCCGGATTGGGGAGATTTCATAGATACCCATGAGCTATGTCTCTTTCAGGAACCCTGGGCCACAACACTATTGTATAGAGTAGGCTATGTTGCCTTTTGCATACCTGCAGCCCATGGCCTAGGGGGAGACCCTCAGGGGGCTTATGCATCTGGATTGGTATTCACTTGGGTTGAGATGTACCATTAAGATTGTAGATACCTCTTCCCCAGATATTCTGTGTGTTCTTCTTTCCTCAGATACCTTCCCTAACCTAGCCATTATTAATGTTTATTCGCGCCCAGTGAAATATGGCCAAACCTCTAAGACCTTAGATTGTTTGGCATCCTTTCTTTCTACACTACCTGACCCAATACATGTAATAATTGGAGAAGACTTTAATTGCCACTTTGAACCTCTCAATGGCATATCCTCCTCTGTAACAAGTGAGGAAGATTCAGTTCTGGGGATCCCAGATTGTAATATTTATCCGACTAGGAGTTGGATCCCCTTGTCCTTTAGATGATTATGATTATACTTACTTACTTGCTCAGGGCGTGTAATAGTCACTTCCCTTCAGATAACCCGGGCAATTCCACCTTTGAAAAAATGGGGCAGGTATCTATAATCAATTACATTCTTGTAGATGTTGAGTTGTGGCATAGATCGAAGAATTGTTTGGTCTTGCCACGATGTGAAAGCGATCACAATCCTCTGGTCCTAGCTTTACAGTGGTTCCAGCTCAAGGAAATTCAGGGAACCTTGGATCCATGTCTCCCTAACCTCTTAGCAATTGAAGGTGGCAGAAGAGTACCATGGGGAAAATGTGTACAATCAGGTGAAAAAATGTCCTCCATGTATAAACAAATTATCCCCTTCTTAGAAACCGCATTCGCAATAGTCCAAAACAGTACTGGCTATGAAACCCATTCAATGATAGTCAAGAATCACCAAGATATGGTTTCAAAGTTGTCAGAGTTCTTTTATACTAATAAAAGTCTTAAAAAACCCTTTTTTAAATCTGAAAACCCCTGGTTCAACAAAGTGTGCAGGGAAACTAAATCTGCTCTGACTTTACAGTTAAGGCAAGGGAAAAGTGCACGCATCAGAGAGGCCAGGATGTATTACAAAAAACTCTTGCTGAAGCCAAATCAAACTGGGACCTTGATAGATGGGAAGCAGATAAAAAATATCTAGATGATAGAGATATGAGAGGCTTTTGGAACTTAGTTAAAATGGGAAAATCCAAAGGCAACTCAGCTATCGAACCCAATCTAGGAGAAGAAGCTTGGAGATCCCATTTTAAACTTTTATATACAGAACCCCCTAATAGAGAAATTGACGATATGACTATAGGTTTTAACCAGATCCCAGTTACTAATACCACTATACCACTCTGCAGATTGCCAGAGATAACCTTGGCGTTGGCTAAAGTTTTACCAAATAAGACACCTGGGCTAGACAGGATTCCTGGAGACCTGTTTAGAAATGATCAAGTTGTATGGGTACCCTATCTATGGACCCTATTCAAAGCTATATTACAAGGTATGGAGCTTCCACCCACTTGGGCTGGTGCAGAGATTATTCCGAAGGATCTCCACACGACCCGGCAAATTATCGCCCAATCAGTCTTATTGACGTGATGCAAAAGATTTTTGCTCGTGTACTTCATGGTCGATTACAATCATGGATGGATGAGACAAATGTACTTACCCCCCTACAAGCTGGCTTTAGGTCCAAGGTCTCTACCATCGACCAGTTATTTAGACTGCAATTAATCTTTTGGGAAACTGTAGTGGTGGAGGGTGGTAGTTTTTATTTAACCTTTGTGGACCTTAAATCTGCCTTTGACATGGTGCGGCGCAATCAGCTTTGGGGCTTACTCCATGATATGGGTGTCCCATTATATTTATGCCACCAGCTGAAGCGCCTGCATGAAGGCACGTACGTGAGGATTAGACACAGCAAGAATGGTGAATTAACAGCCCCGTTCCCCGTGGAGAAGGGGGTGAGGCAGGGATGTGTGCTAGCCCCGCTCCTCTTCTCCCTTTTTCTTAACGGTCTAATCAACACCCTCCTTGCTGTTAAAGACACAGACTCCCCGAGGTTGGCAAATCGTAAAATACCAGCATTAATGTTTGCTGGCGATACCCTTCTCCTATCTAAGTCACCCATGGGTATGCAGCGTGTACTGGATGAATTTAGTTTATTTTGTAAGAAAAGGGGCCTGGAGATAAATCTCCAGAAAACGAAATACATGGTTTTCCATGCCAATACCAGTAATTGCCCGCACCCGCGCCTGGAAGGTAGGCCCCTAGAGCGGGTGTCTACCTTCGATTACCTGGGTCTTACTTTAACTGATAAGATGGACTGGGGGACTCAAATTAAGAAAGCCAATCTAAGATTAATACAGTCCATAGGGGAAATTTTAAAAGTTTATAAGAACTGCGCCCACAAAACTGTAGGCCAACCAGCAGAAATCTTTAAGGTTCAAGCAAGGGGAGCTTCGCTATATGGCGCTGAATTATGGGGCCTCTTGCCGTCCAATGACCTTACAGTGACTGAGAATAGTTTTATTAGGCAGATGCTGGGATTACCAAAAAGTACTCCCCTAACCCCACTTAGGATGGACTTGGGAATTGGTCCCATTGCCGACGTAATCGCCGCTCGTCCCCTCCTATATTGGCGTCGCCTCTGGAGCACGCCGGAGTTAGCACCTTATAGAGAGGAATTGAAGGATGTTATGTCCACTCAGTGTGCAGGGAAATTCCCTTGGTTGGTTTATATAAGGAACCTAAGTCGGGCACTGGGGAGGGAAAATCTGTGGCACACACCAGAAGATACTTGCCCTTTGATTTCTAAAAAGTCCCTAACTACCTTCTACAAAGAATATAAATAGGCCCACATCTTACATGGTACAGACTCACTCTCTTTGACTTCTAGGTTTCTTGAGCTTAAAGATCAATACAAATTAGAGTCGGCCCTAGATAGCATTCAACCTCTAATGGCCAAGAAGCTATTCTTACAATTTAGGCACGGGACGCTTCCATTTTATGCATTCACGAATAAATGGAAAGGAGCCACTAAACAAGACTGTCCTGGGTGCTCTCTATCAGATGAAACCAAACTCTGCGTTATATTCTTTTGCCCTGCCTATAAAAAGACAAGGTCTAAGTGGGTCCTCCAGTTTTGTAGGAATACCGGGATTCGCAACTACATCAATGTTTTCAGACTATTTAAGTGTTATACACACCCATTAATTGTAGTTGTCATCTCTAAGTTTTTATTTGGTGGTGCATCCGTAGAGGTAGAATATATACTTTTGGTGTTAGTCGTGCACTGCGTTTTTATACACAAAGTTAATGTTGTATCCTGTGCTCCTGGGAATCACTCCCCACTCAGGAGTGTGGCGTAATATATGCTGTAGGTAGCAGACCCAAGAATCCCTGGTCTGTCTCCCTGGGCACCAGGCGAAATGCTGGACTTCCAGCTAAACTAAAATAAATGTTTCTTCACTCCTTTATCATTGAGTTGTATGCTTCTTTTTATTGATACACGATGTTATATTCACATCTAATGGTCATATTTCATTTGATTATCACTTCAAGACTTCATGACCCATAATGCATCATTCTTTTGTTCGTACAACGTAATGTTGATTTCAAAGGTCCCTTCCCAATGCATTTCGGCGTTATACGCCTTCGTCTGGGGACATTTCTATGGGAAAAACAACGGTTGTTCAAATGTCTAGAAAACCTCATGTGTATACCTCCAGTTCCCGGGTGTTGAACTACAAATGGTTTACTTATAGTCGTATATTGGAATAACAACAGTGTTAGTCTATCATGGTGCTGTCCCCTATTTTGTTCTTGTCGATATACAGAATGCGCTAATTTGTGGTGGTTAGTGTGCTCGTGTAATATGGGGCTCTGTATTAAAGATCCCATGTGTTCATGATGTACTTAGTGCCGTGGTAGACTATTATACAGGAACTATCAGGAGCGAGGTGGCTATTGTGCTAGTTTAAACTGAAGTGATGCGCGTGGGTTACTCACTGTCTGATTAATTTGGTATGATTGTGCCGGTATAGTGCGATCTGGTCAGTTTACGTTTCGTGAAGCGCTGGCGGCTCATATGATAGTGAGCTATGACATGCTTTAAAAAAGGCTTTCACGTGCGGGTTGTTCTAAATCTATCTTACCGATACGGCGTGCTCCTATTCCTCTCCCAGTATTCAAGTTCTGAGCGCTGGCGGCTCCGCTTGTGATCTATGCGTCTTTACGTAACGGTGCTGACGTCAACTTAAAGCAATAGTGTGCGTTAATTAAATGCTGCGCTATGTTGTAAGAAGCAATATGAATAAAGTTGTTGTTGTGGGATGAATATTAAAATGTGCATTCTGACTTGAATGAGGAACGTAAATATTAACACTGATAGTGGCTGATGTAAATAGTGATAGTGTGCGTTCTGATGCGTGGTTTTGCTAAAATACTGCGTTGGCATAGTGATTTAGTGAGAAGTTCGATGTTGAACATGTGGTGGCCTAATAACTCACCCGTAAATGTGTGTGTGATGACTTAGTAAGGGTGTATTTGGGTTTGTCTGGCATTCTAATTCTCCAATGATAGACTGTGTGCATCTTTGCCCCAAACAGTCCCATGATCGATATGACAGTTTTATAAATCAGTCTACAGGTAACATAAAAATTCAACTCTCTCATTGAGTCCATTTGGCTTCAAAGTATTTAGAAAATAAATCCAAGGATTCTCTCTTTTTAATAGGTTTTTCTTGTTGTCCATTCCATTCTATGGAGTGGTGTGGCTCACTGGTTAGAGGCGGCAGACCCGGAAGCAGAGGTCGGCCCGGGACCAGGGTTCGATTCCCAAAGCGGCAGGGTCTTGGGCCATGGTCAGCGGACTTGATAATTCTCGCCTCGGTGCCTACTCCAACCATGGGTCCCACTCAGCAACTCTGGGCAATAGCTTGCTTAATCTCTATTAACGGCCCCATCAGCGCCGGGGATGCTTGTCTTCACCTTGGAGATGCCCACGAGGGACCATCTCACAGGGAAAGCCAGGATGGGATCCCCAGCGGTATACAGCACCGGGATGCCCCTTTGCTGGGGCAGCTGTGCGCTTTACAAGTATACGTTCGTTCGATCGAATTTTCAATTTCCTTTCTGTTTGCCCCACATAGGCTTTGCCACATGGGCACTTCAACATTTAAATAATGTTCGTAGTGTCACAAGTTGCATTCACTCTAAGGTTGATCTTATTTCCCTTCATGGGATGTGTGATGTTGTTGCCCTTGATGATATTATCGCAGTTGCTTCAATTTAAACATGGTTGTGTACCCTTGTAAATTATCTGTTGTTTGCTTTCTGCCGGTTGTTTTAATATTTCTCTGATGTTCTTGGATCTGGAGTATGCAAAGAGTGACTCTTGTACCAATGCATCCTTGAAATCTGGTTCTGCTCTTAATAGGGTCCAGTGTCTTTTTAGGATTTTTTTGCATTGGTTACTCATATTTGAATATTTACTGACGCAGGTAATCGGGTTCTCCGGTTTGTTTGATCGTGGTTTGAGAAGTTCTTCCCTGGACTTTTTGTTAGTCCTGCTTAGCGCTTGCTGTAATATCTCTTCTGGATATCCTCTGTGTTTAAAGCGTGATATCATTGACTGGGTTTGCTCCGTTTGTTGAACTGATTCCGAGACTACTCGTTTTACCCTTAACAGTTGGGAGTAAGGTAAGTGTTGTTTCAATGAATGAGGATGATAACTTTCATATCGTAAGATATTGTTTCTGTCTGTGGATTTTCTGTATAAGTTTGTTGCAAACCCTGGGGGTTTCTTTGTGATTTCCACATCCAAGAAATGGATGACGTTTTCCTGAATTTCCCATGTGAATTGAATTCTTTCGTCCACGGTGTTTAATTTTTCAATCCGGTTCTGTAATGTTTCCTTTGGACCTTCCCAGACAATAAATATATCGCCGATAAAGCGGACGTATAGTAGAATGTGATCCCTCCATGTTTCTTTCTCCAAGATGTTGGTTTCTTCAAACACACTCATAAAAATGTTCGCGTATGTTGGGGCTGCGCAATTGCCCATCAATGTCCCGCTTTTTTGTAAGTACCACTTGTTGTTGCATGTGAAATAGCTGTGCATTAGGGTAAACAACAACTCCATCAAGAATACTTTCAGGTCTTCCTTATAATCACTGAATAGTAATGCTTTTTCCATCGCTTCTATGCCTTGACGGTGTGGGATCGAGGTGTAAAGCGCCTTTACGTCAATGGTCGCTAGTATTATATGTTGATCCTCTGTGATTTTGATGGTGGATATTTTGTTGAGGAAGTCTGTAGTGTCTTTAATGTATGACTTGGTGGCAGTTACACATGGTTGTAGGTATTTATCTAAGAACTTCCCAACTGGTTCATGCACGCTTCTTCTCGTGGATACTATAGGTCGACATAGTGGTTTATGCAGCTCTTTGTGTACCTTTGGTACCATGTAAAAGCTAGGGCTCACCTGGTTCTCTTGTGTCAGATATTTCTTCACTTTCTTATGTATAACTCCTTTATCGATCGCTGTCTGTAGTATTTGCTGTAAGGTTTTTTTATCTTGTTAGTGGGGTTGAAATCCAATTGCATGTTATCATCCTCCAGATGACTCTTGACTTGTGTTTCGTAATATGTCTTGTTTAATATTACCAGGGCTCCCCTTTGTCTGCTTTTTGTCATGTCACTTGATCGTTCTGAGCTATAGATTTTAATGCTCCATGTTCTTTGGCAGTCATGTTCTGATGTTTACTCTTTGTTCGTGTATTTAATTTGGCAATGTCTTGTCTGCATAATTGTTCAAACAGGTCTATGGTCTTGTGGCTCATGGGAGCCATGTATGTGCTAGTGGATCTTAATCCCTTTACTTGATCCTCTTCTTCTTTCCGGGTTTCTGTTATGATGTTATCAAAAAAATGTCTCAATCTAAGCTTCCTTGTCAATTTAAAAAGGCTAACATCCAACTCTAATGTATTGGTACGGGCAGTGGGGACATACGATGTGCCCTTCTGTAGAGTTTTTAACTGTGTTTCATTGAATTGCCACTCCGAAATGTTAAGAACCAGACTATCTTCCCTGTTTTCTTTGTTGTTCATTTCTTCGTTTTGTCTTTTTTGGCGGTTACATTCCTCGTTTGAGTGGGTCCCTTGTCATTTTCTTTTTCCTATTCCCCTCCGGGGTCTCCCCGTTCTTCGTGGCCTCGTTCTAAAAAAGGCACGCTGGATGATGTGCTTGCTGTTTCTTGTGGTTTTGGGCATTGTTTGTACGCGATTTATTAGTGGATGAACTGTCGCTTTCCGTAGATGATGTATCTGTTTGCGAAGTGTATGTTTTGTTTTGTCTTTTCTTTGCGTATAAGTCCGCCCATGTGTATACTTCTTCCAGTTTGTAATCGATCGTATCTCATCTATATTTTCCTATCTTTCTCTCATTGACTTCTTGAGAATGTTTTAATAGTTGGTTGTTTATGTCTTCCAAGATTTTAGACATTTCCTCTGATGTGATTAATTTTTCCAAATCCTCCTTGGCTTTATCGATTTCCATTCTTAGTTCATCCAATATTTTGGAAAGTTCCTCTATAATGAAAAGGATAATTTTTTTAAATTGCATACCATTTTTCTGTGAATTGTTTTGAGTTCTTGCAAAGCGACGGTTTGAGGGATATTCTGAGGCCTCTCGGAATCCTCTGAGCTTTATGATATCTGATCATGGTGCTTGCATCATACTAAATTAATCAGACAGTGAGTAACCCACGCGCATCACTTCAGTTTAAAGGAGCACAATAGCGGCTACGCTCCTGATAGTTCCTGTATAATAGTCTACCACGGCACTAAGTACATCATGAACACATGGGATCTTTAATACAGAGCCCCATATTACACGAGCACACTAACCACCACGAATTAGCGCATTCTGTATATCGACAAGAACATAATAGCGGACAGCACCATGATAGACTAACACTGTTGTTTTTACAATATACGACTATAAGTAAACCACTCGTAGTTCAACACCCGGGAGGTGGAGGTATACACATGAGGTTTTCTAGACATTTGAACAACCGTCAGGGCCGGACTGAGACGAGCATCCAGCCCTGGCAGGTTGCTTCTCCACCGGCCCAGGTAATGGGAGGGGAGGGGGTTGTTACCCGCAAAGGACTGCTACAGTTTTTCTTACAGAGGGCCGATTTTGCAGCGCTGCTACAAAATCGGCACTCTGAAAGAAAAGCGGCCCCCTGCGGCCACAAAACCGGCCCCCACCCCTCCAGCCCACCGGGGAAATGCCCGGTGCCCGCAAATGCCAGTCCGGCCCTGACAACCGTTGTTTTTCCCACAGAAATGTCCCTGACGAAGGCGTATAACGCCGAAATGCATTGGGAAGAGAACAATTGAAATCAACATTACGTTGTACGAACAAAAGAATGATGCATTATGGGTCATGAAGTCTTGAAGTGGTAATCAAATGAAATATGACCATTAGATGTAAATATAACATCGTGTATCAATAAAAATAAGCATACAACTCAATGATAAAGGAGTGAAGAAACATTTATTTTAGTTTAGCTGGAAGTCCAGCATTTCGCCTGAGCCCAGGGAGACAGACCAGGGATTCTTGGGTCTGCTACCTACAGCATCCGTAGAGGTATCATAAGGGCAAATCAGCAGGCCAATAATGTAACCCTGGTCTCTGATTAGACGTATTATGGCCCAAACTCACCAATTTCTCTAACCTGGGGAACATACTTGAATTTTATGTATCTGCTTCTAAACGATTTTATCATTAAATTATTATTTTTATATACACATTTTAAATCTTACTATTGTCTTAAATGATTGCTTTGGATATAGATGACTTTACAGATTTGTAGTATAATATTCCATTGCAACCAACTAAATTGTGTACTAATCGCCATATCTTTACAACTTTTGGTTATTGTAAACTTTTGTAATATTGTGCATTGTTTTATGGCTGTAAAGCCGAAATAAAGTATCTCTGACTGACTGACTGGCTTTTATTCAAGACTTGTGTGGATTTATATTGATAATTTTTATTTTTATTCTATTATCCCTACTTTTATCTTTGGCCTCCTCCTGTAATCTTGGTGTAACCTGTCTGCTGTCTGAACTTGTAAGGTCTCAGTGACCCGAGTGGCAGCATTGCCATATGACCCTGCTAAAGCTCGTTCTTTCTGCTGCCTGACATTGTTTAGATGTGTGTAGCTTTTTAATTTTCCCATCCTGCTCCTTCCAAGTAGATTCTTCGACATATAATTTAGAAAATATTTAAAGGAGTGGAATCCAGAAGTGTAGATAGGTCCTGTATCTATTTTGGGAAACAATATGCATTTTATTTCTCCCTTTCTCTCACTTCAGAAGAAGACATGCAGGTACATCTAGTTCAGAAATGAAGAAATATCTTTACATATTTTATGTGCTGGCACCCTAAAAGCTCTACAAATAGTATATGTGGGCAGGTAAAAAGGTCAGTCCTCTTGCTGGTGACAGAGTGGATGTCATTAGACTAACTGGTAGGAAATGAAGTCTGTGCTAAATGTAATAAGTTTAACTGATTACATATGACAATTTAAAACTTAATAAATTCAATCTTTCTGCCTCCGACTTCCATTAGAGAGCAAGAAAGTATGTTAAACTGCAATGATTCAAACATGCACGTTAAAACTTTTTTCAATTAAACATATGAGATTGCAACCTTCTCCAGTCTCAGTGCGGCCGCACGACCAGTTATTGAAATCAAAAAACAATCATTGCCATATTTTTGCTATGATGAGAAAGGAGTTCAATTATCAAAACCTGTAACTGTAGGACAATACTTAAACATTCTCAGACTGCTTGAATACACCTGGCTTGGTAGGAAAAGTAGCCTATTAATTTAGCAAAAATGTTGAAGGCTGGATAAGCAACTCTTTCAAGCAGATGAACGGAAGTTGGTAATTTCCAGTAAAGCGGTTTCATTTTTTTATACACACACGTGTCACCCAGTACTGTTTGCATTTAGCTCCAGGCATCTTTTTATTGCACCATCACAGACTTTGCCCAGCCATTACATACACACGGTACATTCAAGATCTATACCAGCTGCCTGCTCCACCCTAGAGTATAACTTCAGATGCAGGCACTCGGACCTTCCTGAAGGACTCCAGAGCAGCCTCAGTGACCTCTAGAATAAAACTGTTGGCATGCAAACTCCAGACGTAAATCCAAAAGTTACCTGGGGGAATATCATAATTTTGCTAATGGCAAAGATGCAGACGAGGCCCCAACTTTCTCTCTCTGCTGCTATACGTCACGCTTCTTTACTGTTTTTTAAAATGTTCAATTCAGAATAGGGTATTTTAGTCATCTTTATTTGTGGCGGTTCCATGTCTGTTACATAGGCTATTTTACTGCCGAGAGAGCCTTTCTCACCCATGCCATTTCTGTGCTATCATAGTGTCTTAATAACATGACATTCATAGTGGAGCCAGAAACCGGGCATGATGGAGAATCAGTGGATGCTGTCTTCTTCATGCCCTCTCACAGTTTTGAGGTCTGGAAGTTTCTTCTCATGCAAACGGAATTCAGTTCTGTTTTTGTTGAAATTCATTTATGACTGAAGAGGTAAGCAAAAGGAGGAAAATTCCCTAAGATGGCGAACTTAAAGTTTAGACTCACACCACTGAATGTTGGTCTTCGTTTTTTGTTCAGTCTTTTGCTGATGCTGGTTTATACATTGTTATAGACTTTGCATGTTACTAATAAGAATGGAAAGGGGCGACCATTCGGTCCCCCCGAACGTATGGTGGAGTACCCCGATCCCCCCGGGAAGCCAACTTGGGCGGGAGGCGAGTCTTGGCTGGTATGCCCAAAGCGGCGTAGCCGGGGCGCGCCTTTTCCCGCCCTGGAGTGGGTTGTCCTAGACACTGACGCGGCCGGCCACGCCCTCGGAGGCAGGCGGGGGCGGGTTTACGCCCGCCCGAAGACGGATAAAAGGAGCAACAAGCCAAGAAAGCATCCTCTTGTTCCTGTGCTCTGAAGCTGCACCTCCCCGCTGCACGTGAGCTCGAGACGGAACGAAGAGCCAATTTTGAGCGTTGTAATCTTTCCTTTTGTTTTTCAGATATTTTCGTTTGAGAATGCCAGGCAAGAAGGTCGGAAAGCGGGTCGGTACCGATCAGATGCTCCGCATGCTCATAAAGGAAGTAGCCGATTTGAAGAAGCAGATGGCGGTTAAGAACGGGGAGGGAAGACCGAAGCGAGTCGTCGGACCAGCTTTGCCAGGAGTAGTCCCTGGTGGGAGAGGCAAGAGGTCCAAAAGGGGAGCACTAGGGGAGGAAACCCCGGTTCCCGATACCCCATTTAAGGAGCCAGCCCCGGTTCCGAAGGAGGGGCATCCGATCCCCGTGGTGGTCACCCCCGTGACCGGGGAAGATATGCCTCCCGAGTTAGCGGCACAAGTAGCAGCGTGGTTGGGAAAAGACAGTGAGGGCGCCACGGCTGACGACGCCCGGGCGGTAATGAGACAACTGAGGGAATCTAGAGAGGCTGCGAAGGCACCATCTTCTGTTACCCCGCCAGTTCCGGCGGCGGAAAATGCAACAGGCCCAAGTTCGGCGGCAAATGCAGCATCTGGTTCAGGTAAGCGGCCATTGCCGATTGCGGGGGAGGGGTCTGTACCTTCACGAAGGGAGAAGGTGGCTCAGCACGTTCCACTGGAAATTAAGGAAAAGATTTGGGCGAATAAGTATGTGAACATTTTTTCTTTGCTTACCGACCATTACGAGATGGAGCATGTTAAGAGCCAAAAGGAGCTTATGCATCCGAGTGTTTGGCGCGCAAAAATGGCCGCCTTTAAGGTTGATGAAAACATAGGTACTTGGGGCAGAGCATGGGGCATTTTTACCTCCATCGTGGGCGAACGCAGGCCCGAGTTGCTGACCGAGTTGCCTATTTATCAGTCACGTATCATGGAGTATTCAGGATCGTACGGGGGCAATCAGTGGTTCTGTTATGACAATATTTTTAGAAAAGCTAAGGAGCACGACCCCGATCTGACTTGGGATTGTTTCGACTCCGTTTCATGGCAAAAAATGGAGAGTTCAGGAATGTTAAAAGTGCCATTGTCAGGGAGTAACGGGGGTGAATCTTCCCGCCAATCCTCTGGGACACCCTTTCGGACGGGTACAGGTAACGAGCACCACTCGAAGTCGAGTGGCAACGCAGGTAAAAGGGGGATTTGTTGGAATTTTAACAGGGGAAAATGTACGAGGCCCCAGGGGTCATGCAAGTTTAGACATGAATGTGGGGGGTGTGGGCAGCCATCCCATCCAGAGTCCATGTGCAGAGCCAAAACGGGTGATAATGGTGGTAGGGGAAGCGCCAAACAGGTCTGAAATAGTCCGAGGGGCGCCTTTACCTACTCCGATTGATACCATGGCAATGATTCCTTGGCTCAGCGAATACCCGGATCATGCTTCCGCTGGGGTGTTGCGTGATGGATTTTCATATGGTTTCCGCATCCCAGTGGGGGATTTTCAGGGTGTAGCAAACTGTAAGAATCAACTGTCGGTCTTGCAGCATACGGCGGTGGTACAGGTAAAGATTGGGAAGGAGGTGACTCGAGGTCGTGTCGCCGGTCCCTTTGATTTGCCACCGGTTGCTAACTTTGTTTGTTCCCCTCTAGGGGTGGTCCCCAAGAAGGACCCGGGTGAGTTTCGGCTGATACATAACTTGTCAGCCCCACGTGGTCTTTCCGTGAATGAAGCGATTGACCCGGAAATGTGTTCGGTGCGGTACGCATCTTTCGATGAGGCCGTTGCCATGTTGAATCGCCTGGGGCCCGGGGCGCTGATGGCAAAATCAGACATCGAGTCAGCGTTCCGTTTGCTCCCGGTGCACCCAGGCGATCAGCGTCTCCTTGGTTTTACGTTTCAGGGTCGCTATTACATGGACAGATGTATGCCAATGGGGTGCTCTATATCCTGTGCCTATTTTGAAAAGTTCAGTTGTTTTCTGCAATGGGTATTCACAAGGAAGACGGGTTTCCAGCATGTTATGCATTATCTCGATGACTTTCTGTTTTTGGGGGCAGCCGGGGGTACTGAATGTGGACAGGCCTTACATGAATTTTGTGTCTTAATGAATCAATTTGGTGTGCCATTGGCGCCAGGTAAGACTGTGGGTCCCTCAACTTTGCTCGAGTTTCTGGGGATCGAGCTCGACTCGGAGGAAGGTTGTTTTAGATTACCCAGAGAAAAAGTGTTAAAATTCAGGACATCCCTTGAAACATGTATTCGTGCGACAAAAGTAAACCTGCATCAATTGCAACAGGTGGTGGGTCAGTTAAATTTTGCCCTGAGAGTAATGCCAATGGCCCGCCCCTTTTCCCGCTCGATTGCACAAGCCATGGTAGGCCTGAAGGAAGGGCATCACGGCACGAGGCTCTCGGCAAAAGTACGCCAGGACATGCGCATTTGGTTGGCATTTCTGGCGGATTTCAATGGTCGAATTGTCTGGAACAAACCTGCGGTGTCCTCCGAGGAGCTGGGGCTTTGGACAGATTCGGCGGGGAGTGTAGGTTTTGGTGCCATATTTGGTACACAATGGTCGGCTCAAAAATGGCCGTCATGGTGGCACGAGTGCGGGCTGACGAGTAACATTGCTTTTCTCGAACTCTTTCCTATTTTGGTGGCCTTGAAAACATGGCCGGAGGGGTTTCGGGATCACTCTGTGGTGTTCTGGTCTGATAACATGACCGTGGTTGAGTGTATCAATAGTCAGGCAGCACGTTGCAAATGGATTCTGAGACTGCTCAAAGAAATTGTGTTATTGTGTATGCAGTTGAATGTGCTTTTTAGGGCAAAACATGTCCCGGGGGTACTGAACCAAGCGGCTGATGCGCTTTCTCGTTTCCGTATGCAGGCCTTCTGGGGTTTTCTGCCCACAGCGGACCTGGTGGCAGCACCCTTTCCCGAAGCTCTCTGTTCTCTCGGTGCCCCGAACTACAAAACCTCGTGGGAGAGAGTTTAGCACCCAGGACAAGGAAGGCATATGAAGGGGCGTTCCGTTCCTATTTGTCCTTTTTGGGTTCTGCTGGGGGGGAGCTTTGGGGACAGGAAGAGTTTGTCGTAAAATTTTTGCTGTCTTTACATCAGGCAGGCAAATCAGTAGCTACGGCCCAGAGGCATCGGGCCGCCATTTCCTTTATGGCAAGGGCTCATGGGATCCAGGACCCGACAGCGTCTTTTGTGGTACAGAAAGTGCTACGTGGGTGGCAACGCCTAGAGGGTCGCAGAGTAGATGAGAGGCACCCGATAGGTCTGGATAGGTTGACCCTGTTATTGTCCGTACTCCCTGCAACGTGTTCATCCCAGTATGAAACAGTGTTGTTCCAAGCCGCATTTGCGCTAGCATTCCATGGGGCTATGAGGGTAAGCGAACTAGTGGCGAAGAACAAGCAGGATACGATGGGGGGACTGTGCCGGGAGCACATTCAGGTCAAGGTAGAGACGATGACGGTCTCGTTTGTCAGGTCCAAAACCGATCAGGGCGCAATTGGGGACTGCATAGTCATTCAGAGGATTCCCGGGTCTTCCATGTGCCCTGTTGTTTGCGTAGAGGAATATTTAGCGCAGAGGGTGGCATCATGGGGGGGACCTTGTTGAGACACGCTGACGCCACCCCACTGACGAGGTTTCAGTTCCAGCGGGTGCTTGCGATGTCGATTTCGGCCGCGGGCTTGAACCCCGGCGAGTTCGGGACCCATTCCTTTCGGATAGGGGCTGCTACTGAGGCTACAGCCAGGGGTCAGAGTGTGGAAGAAATAAAACGTTTGGGGCGTTGGTCCTCGAACTGTTACAAAAGGTATGTGCGGTTGCACATGTTGTGAAGCTGTAATAATGTACTCACGCTTCTTGTTTTTGTTTGGTTTTCAGTTGCGCAAGCTTACGAGGCGGGGCGGACTGTGCAGTCGACCCGACACCTGGGGACCAGCGGTCAGACATCACCGGCTGCGAAAAAGGAGGTGTGGGTCGTGGGCCACTCATACGTGAGGCGTGCCGCGGACGTATTCAAAGCAGGTGACATGATTCACGTGGCTGGGGAATACGGGTACAGGGTGACCTTCTACGGAAGGGGCGGGCTCTGTATTGACCAGTTTCAATCCTTTTTCGAGGATTTGTTAGGGCGGACAAGGTCACCGCCGTCTATAATCATAGTCCATCTTGGGGGCAACGATTTGGTGGCCATTGGTAGACGACTTCTTCTTGAGGCAATGCTTTCCACAGTAAGTTGGTTGGCGAGAAGAGTTCCAGGGTGCACAATTGCATGGTCCCATATGATCCCACGGAAAGTGTGGCGGGGGGCTATTTCGGTTTCTGCTCTGAATCATTCAGTAAAGAAAATAAATAACAAATTGAGTAGATTGTTTCGTTCAAGTACACTGCATTCTGTTCCGCATGGTTGTATCAAAGTGGACAGTATGTATTTGGGGGATGGGGTTCATTTGTCCCGGGTGGGCAATGAGTTACTCATAGGTGATCTCATAGCTTGGCTAAAGAGTTTAAACCATGACCTTTAGGCAGGATTTGTTGTGGGGGGTCCGGATAGCCGGTCAACTATCCGGCCTGTGGCGGTAAGGTCATGATCGGTGAGCAGTAATTGGAAGATCCCTATGGGGGGGCGTCACCCATTACGGATGGGAGCGCTCGGGGGAGGTGGCCATTGGCCCCTCAACGGGGAGGCGTCCCTTCTAAGGATGGGCCGCCGGAAGGAAAGGAAAGGCGGTCAAGGCCCCTTCCTGGATAGGAGGGGCTACGGGCCCTCCTGGGGAATTTCCCGGGGCCAGGACATCTGCGACGGCAGATGGGGTAAGTTGTGTGGGGGTTTGGGAGGGGGTTTACGCTACCTTTTAGACACCTCACACGAGTCCTCGGACGACCGTTAAATGGCGTCGAGTTCATTGGGGCCCCCGTCAAGTCAAAGGGAAATTGGTAGATGCACGTGAGGTACGCCTCTGTGCGGTCGCTCCCCTCACAAGTGAGGGGGGTATTTCTGGTTTAGGGATCTGACACCGGTTACGACCTTGCCGTTGGCCCTTAACGTTAGGATGTACAATTTCAAGTCAAATGTTTTGTAGGATGTTAGTTCGGCTAGGAGAACCTTTGTATTAGAGATCTGTTAAGGTTAGCCAAACATCGTAATGTGGAAATGAAATTGTACATAATATGAAACTGTTATTTTAATGTTTTGATTTTGTTTCATATTTTAATAAATACGGCCGGGAGGGTCACTCCCTCCCACCTTCCAAAAGTTCAGAACTGTTTCCGGTTTCCCATCCTTGGGGATTGTGTTGAGAGGGGGTGGCGGGTATCTCAGCCATATGGAAAGGGGCGACCATTCGGTCCCCCCGAACGTATGGTGGAGTACCCCGATCCCCCCGGGAAGCCAACTTGGGCGGGAGGCGAGTCTTGGCTGGTATGCCCAAAGCGGCGTAGCCGGGGCGCGCCTTTTCCCGCCCTGGAGTGGGTTGTCCTAGACACTGACGCGGCCGGCCACGCCCTCGGAGGCAGGCGGGGGCGGGTTTACGCCCGCCCGAAGACGGATAAAAGGAGCAACAAGCCATGAAAGCATCCTCTTGTTCCTGTGCTCTGAAGCTGCACCTCCCCGCTGCACGTGAGCTCGAGACGGAACGAAGAGCCAATTTTGACCCACCCACCAGCCCCTGAGGACAGCTAGTTGTTTTGAATAAAGTTTTGATGTGGTAACTTTATTTCTTGCAGGTTGGGATGATTGTCGTAATATTCTGAGTATGCAATAAAGAATGGTCATTTTCAGTATGTTTTTTCAAATACAGTAATTCTGCACTAGTGGTGATCAGTAATCAAACTTTAATAGTTATGGTTGTTTTGTAATTTAGTATCTTAGGTGATCAGTAATCATACTTTAAAAGTTATGGTTGTTTTGTAATTTAGTATTTTAGGTGAATTGTCGTATTTATTTTGGTCGGGCGGTAAGGTCATGATCGGTGAGCAGTAATTGGAAGATCCCTATGGGGGGGCGTCACCCATTACGGATGGGAGCGCTCGGGGGAGGTGGCCATTGGCCCCTCAACGGGGAGGCGGTCCCTTCTAAGGATGGGCCGCCGGAAGGAAAGGAAAGGCGGTCAAGGCCCCTTCCTTGATAGGAGGGGCTACGGGCCCTCCTGGGGAATTTCCCGGGGCCAGGACATCTGCGACGGCAGATGGGGTAAGTTGTGTGGGGGTTTGGGAGGGGGTTTACGCTACCTTTTAGACACCTCACACGAGTCCTCGGACGACCGTTAAATGGCGTCGAGTTCATTGGGGCCCCCGTCAAGTCAAAGGGAAATTGGTAGATGCACGTGAGGTACGCCTCTGTGCGGTCGCTCCCCTCACAAGTGAGGGGGGTATTTCTGGTTTAGGGATCTGACACCGGTTACGACCTTGCCGTTGGCCCTTAACGTTAGGATGTACAATTTCAAGTCAAATGTTTTGTAGGATGTTAGTTCGGCTAGGAGAACCTTTGTATTAGAGATCTGTTAAGGTTAGCCAAACATCGTAATGTGGAAATGAAATTGTACATAATATGAAACTGTTATTTTAATGTTTTGATTTTGTTTCATATTTTAATAAATACGGCCGGGAGGGTCACTCCCTCCCGCCTTCCAAAAGTTCAGAACTGTTTCCGGTTTCCCATCCTTGGGGATTGTGTTGAGAGGGGGTGGCGGGTATCTCAGCCATATTGCAACATTTCTTCTGATACCCTTTGAAAACTTTCATTGCAAACACTCAAATAAATCTGGGTTGCTGGAACAGTATGTTGGCATAAGGGTAGCCTTTTCTAAACACGTTGCGAAACTGAGCAGCTATGTCCCAAGTGTCTGAAGCAGTGCAAGATGTTTATTTCAATATAATCTGTGTGTCTGGAGTTCCATAACGCTAATTCATTAGTTACACATTGAACCAGACTATAGAGATGCTATTTCACGAGTGACATGATGTGCACTTTGACCCACTATAAATTATTCAATGTTCCAACTTGATGGATTTGGCATCTTTTCACTAACATCATAGGGGTGTCAAGAGTGACATGAAACTCTATTTGCCACATATTAACTTCACAAAAGTGACTGACCTTTGACCCTCCTCACATGGCGGGTCACTGGACATGTTATTTATTATCAATCTATTTACAACTCTAAACAGCAGCATTTTAATGAACAGTAGTCGATAAAAAGCATAAAGCCTACCTGGACCTGGACTAGGAACATTTAAAGACATACTCAAATTTAAAGATTAGTATGAAAAGCAATAGGGGTCAAAGCTACGGGGACTATACAGAGCTATATATGGGTAGCAAATGCAATCCCTAAATGATATCTCTGCCTTACAGCCCTACAATGGAAAACAAGCCTGATGGTGTGCATAACGAGATTTCCCTTCTGAAATCAGTATCCTGTGATCATCCATAGCTACTGTTTTTAAGGGAGTGTAAAAGGGAGATGTCCATGATGCACAGGATTATTCGCTAGACATGAATGCTCCCATATGGCTCTGGTAACCTTGTCCTCATCCTTCTTCTATCAACAGTACCTGCCACATAACTTTACTTTCTTTACTTCACCAAACTTAGCCACGCCTTTCCTGTACCTAATATTCTGAAGGGGTGTGGCTTCATGAGTTAATACCTAGTATAATGGACTATCATGTGCTGTCCCTCTCCCGCTTGATGTTCTTTAAAGGTGTAGGAAAATTCACAGAAGACGATAACTGAAAAGCAAAGCTCTTGAGGGGCAGAGGTTAGCAGCAGCTGTTGTTTGCTGGGCCCAAGCCATGTTCTACATCATCACTGCAGGCGCCATGATCCATTCTTGCAGGAAAGAGACTAGTTGCTCTTAAGTGACCACTGGATTGGGATTTGTTGTGCAAAGGACACAGTAGATAATTAATACTTGGTCAGCTGGTCTGCAAAAATGTGAACAACCCAACAGAAGAAATTACAAACTTTGACCAGAAAAATAATGCTCTCTAGATAAATGCTGCAATGCAGTGCTACATTCTGCGAGGAACATATCAGACCTGCCAACCTTAAGACAAATATCCCCATGTGAGAGGAAGGTTAGGAAAGGGGGTAGGGCCCTGAAGTTAATTCCAAACCAAACAGTTATGGCTACTGGGGCCAGGAAGAGGGAATGTGTTGAGCGCTACCTTCGTCCCCACAGCTAACTAACCCAAAACGTAAAGACTTTTGAAGAAACCTTGTATGATTGTTGGGTATGGAAGGCTACTTCAAAAGCCATAATGGATCTTGTATGTGTAGAGTATTCACTGACGGGCTGGAAACCCACTCGATGCAGGAGTTTCCAGCTCACCCTTTATTCACCATGTGATATCAGCTATTCACTGGCAGCGATGGCTCCTCTGCTAAGGTGGAGGAGTGTCGCCCCACTGCATTTTGAGCAGTGGATAAAATCTAAATAAAATGATGTAACACTAGGTTATTATCATTTTATTTTTCATGTTTATGGGGCAGGGCTTGAATGTGTCACAGCCAGCAAGGGAAGGAGTAGTGGGGACTTAAGTGGGCATGACTGCTTGGTCGGCCATCTTGGCCCGGCCAGTCATGTGCACTTTGCATGTTCCTCACCAGGCTGTAATTCACAGCCTGGTTTGGAACATGCACAGGCTCCCGCTGCCTGTCGGAGCGCCGACCCACGGTGAGCCTGTTTGTGCCTCCTGCTTCAAGCAGGAACAGACAAGGATGACGTGAGACGAGTCTGTGGTCCGGGAGTAAGGTAAGTCATTTTTTAAATTTATTTTCCTATCCCAACCCCCGCCCCCACTGTGGTACTTGGTGGCAGCTGCTACTGTTCACTGGAACTCCAATTAAATGTGACAGAGTGGCACAGGTCTGCCATTTTGTTACATAGATGTTAAGCTAATAAAAACATGATGCCACCAACCTTCAAAGAAAGCACACTCTTATAACCGACTTCTCTCTAATGTGACCCCTAATGTTCTCTCCCAGCCACCACTGAGGGCCCAGTTCATTCAGTCTTCCTGTTTCCCTCACAACCATTAAAAGTGGCTACAAAGCACTGCAAGCTAAAGAGCATGCAGACCTAAAAAACACAAAGAAAAACTAACCAACAAAAGATAGGGAAAGTAGGTAAATATACTGTATTGTGGAAATGGAAACTAAAGGACTTCTAATTAGAGAACTCTGCAGAATACCCCAACATAACCCCAAGGGCTGCACAACCATGAGGACAGCAGACCCATGGTCAGAAAACCGGTAGCGATCATGCTGCTGTGTTCCCATTAGCAGGAGAAAGCCCGACTGGAAGGATTCCAGCATGCCATTAGAGTCCAGGTTCTGCTGGTGCAAACGTATATAATTACCCTGCAGAACAATGATTTGCATTTTTCGAGGAGCCATACAATATGACTATGATTATGCATTAAACAGGAAGGCTCAGGGTACATTTTAATAGTTCTTGCTAAGAGATCACAATGTTTCTTGATGACAGCACCACGATGTCCTTCTTAATCAAAGCATAAATCTTAGTATTCTATACATTTAATCTATAGGTCATACTAAGCCCATAGTTTACTGGTTTCTATTTCTGTGAGGAGGGGCGGGGGGAGTGAAAGAACACACAAGGATGTGCATTTTTTTGTAAACTCTATGGGCTGTAATCAGATTTTGACTGCACCGCAGGCCTCTAAATGTCATCAGGACGAAAATTCATTGTGGGATATTACTTTTCTTTCAACTCTCAAATATCACATTGCATGTGGTTCCCTTTTAATTTGCTTCCATCGCCACACACCAAACATAAAATGTAAACGAATATACAGGATGTCTTCTGTTAGGGATATCCTATGCCAAAGTGCTCATATGCAATTTGCAATATTCTTCCATTCACACACTTCATTTCATGTTAAAGAAATTGTTTTATCGCTGCATTTTAAAAAGTATTACAGGACTTCTTCCCAAGACATCTATTAGGAGGTGTAGACGATCAGTACTGTGGATGGATCGCTTGACTTAGCGAAATATTGTATAATACAACAGTCTAAGAAAACTTTCACCAATACAAAAAGAATATTTCAGCAACGAGAAGTGTATTGTCAATGGATGGTTTATAAACGAAGCATGGCCTATGACCATTCAAAGCATGCCATAAAATAAATTAAAGTATAGTGATATGCCCCAAAAGTGAGAAACATCACCAAGGTGTGCTGTATAACAAAAATATTGCATATCACTAATTAAACTACTGCCTTCAATAAAAAAGCATTCCATGAATCAGACGTTCTCTGGATATGCCCATTGAATCGCATCCCATCAGTACTATCACATTCTTTCCCACTTTCAAACAAAAACTTAAACATTTTGTTCTTAATCAGAAAATCATCCATGCTTCTTGATATCTCTCACTCAGTCTGGTTCTTCTGCGCTTTCAAATCAAACAAATGTGAAGGTTGGGCTGCAACTTTTTTTATTCATTTGTGAATTTGATTTTATATAAATATGCTCTGATCATTTTTATATGTATATATTTGTTCTATTAGTTACCACAGAAGAAATTGCGACGCTGCAATCATAAATGTCTCTTGATCATTGCATGGTGTCTTCCTTTGTGCTACTGTTCCATTTCTTCGATGTGAAGCATCTGATTCTCAAAGGCGTTATACATTCTGTTAGACCTGGAATCTTTGACATGGTTTTCCCCTAACGGTTTGCCTTCAGACCTCCTGTATTGCTGACTTTGTTTTTGCTGGCCTTAGGACTCTGCACACTGTACAACTGTTAATCAGTGATATAGTGCTTGTGCTCGCTCCTTAAACCATAGTAAGATTGGCTTATAGCCAATTGGCATATTCAATTTACTTGTAAGTCCCTAGTAACGTGGTACTACCTAAGCCTATAAATTAAATGTACCTAGTGGGCCGGTAGCACTGATTGTGCCGCCCACTTCAGTAGCACTTTAAACATGTCACAGGCCTGCCATTGCAGCATGTGTGTGTGCAGTTTAAGCTGCCATTTCAACCTCGAAAAATAAACATTTTGTAGGGCCCAAACCATCCTTTTTATTAATACATATAAGTCGCCCCTAGGGTAGGCCCTGGACAGCCCAAGGGTCAGGTTGCAATGTATTTAAAAAGTTGGATACGAACTTTGAAGCTTTACAAAATTTTAAGTGTTTTTAACTACTGCGAGGGCTACCTCTCCCATAGCATAACATGGGAGTTATCTTATTACATTTTATAAGTGTACTTTACAAATGGGAACAGGTATTCAGTTTATGTTTGGTGTCTTTGGAATCATAATGAAAAATCCTAAATTATGGTGAAGTCACATTTTAAATTATAATTTTTAAAATGCCCCTTTTGGAAAGTTATACAAAAGAGGATGATGGACGAATGGTGATGGATTAAACCCAGATCAGTTGACTGGGGGTGTGTGTTTGATTTGCTCAAACGCTCCGTCCATCATCCCCTTTTGTTTCGCTTTGTTTGCCCTAAGTTGGCAGGGTATGCTCAGATGTGAGTCCCTTGCTCACTTGGCCACTGAATTCAAGATAGACTGGCTGATGAGGATTATGAATCCGAAACCGGTCCCAGGACACTTGTTTCCGGTCCAGGGAAGACATGGCTTGGCAGTTCGGGCTGGACTGTTCCCATGAGGCACAGGGTCAGACTGATTTGCATATGGCCATGTCTGAACTTGGGTGGCTGAGTGAGCTAAAGAATGGTGACGGATGAAACCCAGATCAGTTGACTGGGGGTGAGTGTTTGATTTGCTCAAACGCTCCGTCCATCATCCCCTTTTGTTTCGCTTTGTTCGCCCTAAGTTGGCAAGGTATGCTCAGACGTGAGTCCCTTGCTCACTTGGCCACTGGATTCAAGATAGCCTGGCTGATGAGGGTTATGAATCCGAAACTAGTCCCAGGATACTTGTTTCCGGTCCAGAGAAGACATGGCTTGGTAGTTCGGGCTGGACTGTTCCCATGAGGCACAGGGTCAGACTGATTTGCATATGGCCATGTCTGAACTGGGGTGGCTGAGTGAGCTAAAGAATGGTGATGGATTAAACCCAGATCAGTTGACTGGGGGTGAGTGTTTGATTTGCTCAAACGCTTCGTCCATCATCCCCTTTTGCTTCGCTTTGTTCGCCCTAAGTTGGCAGGGTATGCTCAGACATGAGTCCCTTGCTTGCTTGGCCACTGGATTCAAGCTAGCCTTGCTGATGAGGATTATGAATCCGATACCGGTCCCAGGATACTTGTTTCCGGTCCAGGGAAGACATGGCTCGGCAGTTCGGGCTGGACTGTTCCCATGAGGCACAGGGTCAGACTGATTTGCATATGCCATGTCTGAACTGGGGTGGCTGAGTGAGCTAAAGAATGGTGATGGATTAAACCCAGATCAGTGGACTGGGGGTGAGTGTTTGATTTGCTCAAACACTCCGTCCATCATCCCCTTTTGTTTCGCTTTGATCGCCCTAAGTTGGCAGGGTATGCTCAGACGTGAGTCCCTTGCTCACTTGGCCATTGGATTCAAGATAGTCTGGCTGATGAGGATTATGAATCCGAAACCGGTCCCAGGATACTTGTTTCCGGTCCAGGGAAGACATGGCTTGGCAGTTCGGGCTGGACTGTTCCCATGAGGCACAGGGTCAGACTGATTTGCATATGGCCATGTCTGCACTGGGGTGGCTGAGTGAGCTAAAGAATGGTGATGGATTAAACCCAGATCAGTTGACTGGGGGTGAGTGTTTGATTTGCTCAAACGCTCCGTCCATCATCCCCTTTTGTTTCGCTTTGTTCGCCCTAAGTTGGCAGGGTATGCTCAGACGTGAGTCCCTTGCTCGCTTGGCCACTGGATTCAAGATAGCCTGGCTGATGAGGATTATGAATCCGATACCGGTCCCAGGATACTTGTTTCCGGTCCAGGGAAGACATGGCTTGGCAGTTCGGGCTGGACTGTTCCTATGAGGCACTGGGTCAGACTGATTTGCATATGGCCATGACTGAACTGGGGTGGCTGAGTGAGCTAAAGAATGGTGATGGATTAAACCCAGATCAGTTGACTGGGGGTGAGTGTTTGATTTGCTCAAACGCTCCGTCCATCATCCCCTTTTGTTTCACTTTTAGAAAGTTGGCAATTTAGTGCCTTCAGCCTGTCTCTGGGTCACATGAATGGGTGTAGGTGACAGTTGGGATTTTGTATTCCTCCTAGACAGGCACACACAATGGGGAGCTTAGGTGCAACTTGGGTGGCTGAGTGAGCTAAAGAATGGTGATGGATTAAACCCAGATCAGTTGACTGGGGGTGAGTGTTTGATTTGCTCAAGCGCTTCGTCCATCATCCCCTTTTGTTTCGCTTTGTTCGCCCTAAGTTGGCAGGGTATGCTCAGATGTGAGTGCCTTGCTTGCTTGGCCACTGGATTCAAGCTAGCCTTGCTGATGAGGGTTATGAATCCGAAACTAGTCCCAGGACACTTGTTTCCGGTCCAGGGAAGACATGGCTCGGCAGTTCGGGCTGGACTGTTCCCATGAGGCACAGGGTCAGACTGATTTGCACATGCCATGTCTGAACTGGGGTGGCTGAGTGAGCTAAAGAATGGTGATGGATTAAACCCAGATCAGTGGACTGGGGGTGAGTGTTTGATTTGCTCAAACGCTCCGTCCATCATCCCCTTTTGTTTCGCTTTGTTCGCCCTAAGTTGGCAGGGTATGCTCAGACGTGAGTCCCTTGCTCGCTTGGCCACTGGATTCAAGATAGCCTGGCTGATGAGGATTATGAATCCGATACTGGTCCCAGGATACTTGTTTCCGGTCCAGGGAAGACATGGCTTGGCAGTTCGGGCTGGACTGTTCCCATGAGGCACTGGGTCAGACTGATTTGCATATGGCCATGACTGAACTGGGGTGGCTGAGTGAGCTAAAGAATGGTGATGGATTAAACCCAGATCAGTTGACTGGGGGTGAGTGTTTGATTTGCTCAAACGCTCCGTCCATCATCCCCTTTTGTTTCACTTTTAGAAAGTTGGCAATTTAGTGCCTTCAGCCTGTCTCTGGGTCACATGAATGGGTGTAGGTGACAGTTGGGATTTTGTATTCCTCCTAGACAGGCACACACAATGGGGAGCTTAGGTGCAACTGGATAGGCCATTTCTAGTAGGATGGGCGGAAGTTACTGGGCCCAGCCCCACTTACAGTTGAATAGACTGTTTTCTTTTGCCACGCAAAAGGGATGCATACCCCCTGCAGTTAGTCTAGAGCCAGGTCAAGGGAGGCAGGGCACCTGTGCACTTCAAGGAAATGCGTCTAGAAGCTTTTCACCACTTCAAATGCACAACTAGGTATAAATACTGGATTTCAGACGGCAACTTTTCATTACACTTTTGGGCCTGTGGATACTCTGCCAGGATGGACTGCTGTGCTGCTGAAAGGACTGCCACTCTGCTGGACTACTGCTCTGAAGGACTGCTGTCCTACTGTGCTGACCTGCTGCCTTCTGCCTCCTTGACTGAGTGAGAAGGACCAAACCTGCGTCTCTTGAACCAAGAACTCAGAGTGACTTCAAGGACTAGTTGGCTGGACTCCTGATCTGAAGCCTCCGGGACACAACAGGCTTCCAACAACCTTGCACCGGGACGCTGTCATCTGTGAGTCTATCCTGAAAAATGGTGCCACCCGAGTCCTGGACCCTTGGAAGTGGGCTTAAAGTGCCCTGCCAGCCTCTGTGGATCCAGCGGAACTAGTGCACCTCCTCTCCATTCTGGGGCAAACCCGAGTAAAACTGGAATATCATCGCTGCAGTGTGGTTTGAACCTGTCACAAAGACCCATATCGCTGGCACAGTCCCATCAGAACTGCCACTGCGCGAAGCATCCTTGGTGCAGGCCCCTGCATTCCTCGTTGACGACAACCTCAATGATGGACTCCGCATCGCAGCCTCCCAGCTCTTCAGAACCAACACATCGCCCCGACTGTGGGCTGCATCCTTGATGCCAGAATTCACATCTCAAGCCACGTCGACTCGCAGCCTAGCCACATCTCGGAACAGACATATCGCCCTGGCTCCACAACACATCTTTGATCCGGATCCTCACAACACTCCGCAAACCAGGATTTCAGGTATTCTTTTCAGCTGGCCTAAATGGGTCCCTGCAACTGGCCCGTACTCCATTGCGGTCAAACTGAAATTGTGACTTTGTCCCGGGACAGTGCAACCGCATATTCAAAGTTGACACTGTGTGCTTTTTGGCAATATTTTCACAGAAATCTTTCAATCTTGAATGTCTCTGTTTCTACTGATTGGATTTTTTTTGTTTTTGTCTTGTTTTATATATTTTTAAAAAATTCTAACTTGGTGTGGGGTCCTTATTGTGTGGTGTTCTCACTTTATTACCATTTGAAGTCTTGCACTAATGCTTTACACCTTGTCTCAAGTTAAGCTTGACTGTTTAGTGCCAAGCTACCAGAGGACTGAGCACAGGTTAATTTGCAATTTCTAACACATGCTATATAAAAACTCTAAATAAATAAAATAACAACAAGGGTTAGGGTTCACTATTTAAAAGAAAAGTAAGGGCATAAATTGCAGTATGGTCGAATGGGACATCCACTGAAAATTGAATGCTGCCTCCTTACACTACACACATATTTCCTCTTCCTCATCTAGTCGGGAAAACGAATGGGTATCTAATAGCAAAGCATCTGCCAGCTCTAACACAGGAAATCTCACCAGTAGTCGATCTGCCACAGCGATGCCAGCTTTACAACTCTACTGCCCCTGCAGGAAATATCAGCAAGGACATCAATGCACTGGGATAAAACTCTATGTTTGCCACATTGCTATTTTGTTTCACAAAACAATCCCCCACTTTTGGAGTTTTGTTGAATGGAAAAAAAACACAAAGAAATCGAGCCACCATGACAAATCAGACTGCCCTGCATTGACATTTTCACCAACAGTGTTCTCTCCATGCGTTTTTTCAAAATATCTTAATTGTGTTTACAGTACAACACATGTTCTATGTCATTTACAAGCATGTTCATGGTGACTCATGATTCACATAGGATTCATTGTGATGCACCTATTATGTTAAAGATTGTCCTCATCAGATATCAGAGAACATAAACATATTAAATAATCTGTGGCTTGTAAACTTGGCTGAGCTGGAAATATGCGAGGTGACTGCATTGAACTACGCAACCTGCCCTTTGAGTTATGACAGACCCCGCATTCCTGAAAGCAGCAGTGCTCACTTTGATCCGGTGGTTGCCATTGGGGGCCACAAGCACTTTTTTCCGTGTCCAATATCAACTGTGCTCAAGAGAGGGAAAAAACATATGGATCAGAATGATGGAGGAAGAAAAAGACGCAAACCTGCCCCAAAGGAAGAAAGCAGAAACCTCCAAGAGTGAGATAAACAGGCAGCGTATCAAAGAGGCTTGATGTGGATTTAAGACTATGGGCACTCTTTCTATCACCAATGAAGCACCGGAAAGCAGGTTCAGAGAAAATTCAATTCTTCACACAGCCTCTGGTAACTCTAAACTTGGTGAGAGGCTGCAATAAGACTTTCAACGGAAAGGGCTGTACAGCTCTAGCAGTTTGATGAGCACCTGAAAAATTTTAAACGACTCCAAATCATCAAGGTACACCGGATTTCAATCAAATACTTCACAATGTCAACCAAAATATGGCATGCCATACAAATACAAAATATATCCAAATAAAGTATGGCTTTCACCAATCAGAAAACAGAATGTCACCAATCAAAACTCACAAAATCAAGACGTGGGCATTTGTGATTATATAATCAATGTATGGACCGTTACGAAAGAACTCTAAAGCAATAATTTGCAAATTGGACATTTCCAAAATATTGTAAAGAGACAAAGTACAGCAGTTCAACACAGTACTACATTTGACTGTAGTAAAGTATGGCATGTCACCAATCAACGTACTCTTTATAGCCAAAGTCTGGAATATCATCAAAGCCGCATATATCGCACAACTTGCCATGTGCATTTGTAAAACAGAGGCATGGAATTGGATATAAAACACGCTGGCTCAATTTAGCGCTGAGTAACAGATGTTTATTGTTACCAAACTCAACAATATTCATTTTATCCACCACAGAAGGATAAAAGGCTGAGTGGGTCCACAGAGACTCGAATCTATGACCATAAGGTCAAGCACAGTTTACGGGAAGGGATGCATTAGTCCACTGAGCCACATGTTGAGGTGTAATATGCAGAAAAAATACAGCATAACATAAAATAACTCTATTCAATCAAACAGCATGACTCCATCAAATAGCATATAACCACTGGAAATGACACTTAATCAAAGTAGAGAATATCACCAAAGTGCAAAAAAAACTAATGCAGAAGGCTTATCAAAGAATAGTAAAGAACCATTGTAGACAGTAACATGAATTATGAATTACAGTACATCACTATAGTCTATCCACTACCAAAATAATCTTTATAAATAATTTTTTGCATATCACCAAATAAACTATATCGCCTATCAATGCTTGTTAATCATTAAAGGGGCGTACACTACTAATCATAGTAATTACACAGCTATAGTACTGAATGAAACCGGCCAAAATATGAATTATCACTATCGAAGTGCCACACATCAAAAATTCCAAGTATGTCAAATAGCTAAAGTGCACTATATCACCATCAAAGTGTGAGACTTTGCGCTAGAGGCTAGTTGATGTCTACATGGACTCGTGAGCAGATTTAAGTACTTCTTCCCTTGCGTTCTGATTTGAAGTTTCTCTTTGGAAGTCTGTCCATGATTCTAGGTAATAGTCGGCTGTAACATGGCTCCTAATTCATCGAGTGGACTCTTGTTCACAGCTCGTGGGCTGTGCAATTTATATTCTCATTCGGTCCTTAACTTATTGCACCACTACGCTTGAGTAGTGTTGTGCTGATTCGGAGATTATATATAACCGTGCATTTGCAGGGACAAAGTGCAGCTCTCAATTTAACAGTTACCCTCTGGAAGCCCCTCTAACCCTTGCCAGTATTTTTCCAGTTCTGAAGAAACTCCTGAAAGTACTAGAGATTACAAAAGAACAGATCCCCCAGAGTGATTCCTGTTGACGAGGTTGACTCCACCTGACTTAAGAGTTATGAAAATAAGTAAACTTGACTCATGCAGTGAGCTCTTGGCAGATGGTTTGGTGAAATATTCTGTGGTTGGAGACCAAGGGCAAACCCTGTTCAGTGCTCCTTTTATGAGCACCTTATTGGAGGATTATACTCTTGATGGCCTCTCTATCGTTGAGAATAGGAGTTTAAGATGGGAGAGTTCTTGTTCTTCTTAGAATATTAGGTTATATTATCCAGTACGCAGGTACTTGGAGATAAATCTGTAACTAAGGTAAGGAATTGGATATTAAATGTAATTAATTGGTTATGGTATAAAAATGTTCCTTCCTAGATGATTGCAAGTCTATCAATATGGTTGAATCTACTCCAATAAACTCTGTGATGTGTGTTGCAACATCACAATCGGAAAATCAATGTGTAGGTAAATCGTGACCATAATATCAACTACCAAAATATTGTCACAGGCAGTGTCGATTTATGATTATTGACTCCACCTTGGCGATATTTTGGAGTTGAATAATTGACAAGATACAGCTGCAGATCAATATTTCAATTGCAATATTGTGGTAGACGGCCAATGTCAAATATAATGATATCAAAGCACAACATCTTGACAACAGTTGTGGGGTTGCTATAGAAGTTCCTTCCCCGCAGTGACCACATCATGGGTATAAGAAAGGCAATTAGTGGCGGACACAAAACTTGGAACAAATTGTGATAGATGCAAACAACAGATCTTTGCATATGTTGCACTCGTGTGGCAAAGAGATTATCCTCTGCAATTGTTATAGCTGAAGTAATTAAGAATAAAATTGCAATGTGAAAAAATATTTGAGAGATGGACGAAATATTAATATGAGAAAAAAAGGTTAAACCTGCCACTAAATAGAGAAAAACGTATCAAAGTCCTCTCTCGGCAGCCATTGTTCTTTAAGATCTAAAGAAGTCTGCTGCTCAGAAAGAAACGTTATGTGCCTCCAACCAACAGTAAGTGTATGGCTCACTCATCAGAATCAATAAGAATGGCGCCATTGTAAATAAATTAAGGTTACGAAGATCTCAGTGTTTCCTATTTTACAAAATGGTGTTTCATGAAAACGTGAGAAAAATAAAAAGAAAAACAAAGCAGAAGTGGTGCCATTTAGTAAAAAATAAATTACTAACTACCTACACGACTCAGGGAAGATAAAAATGGACATCAAGCAATTACCAGAGCATGTTATATTGTAAACAGGGCACACCTGGAAATTACGTAACACTAAATCACATGGCTTCATCCCTGAAATGTTTAAAAATCACTTAATATGAATGCAGCCTTAGATTTGAGTGGATAGCAGAGTGAATTTGCTCCTTTAGGTTGTGATCCATTTTTACTATTACACTTTGATTTAATAGACAGACATGATTTTACTAAAACAGTCTTATTTTATGCATCTTCCAGTATGCATCTGATCTATGAGTTTAAAACTCTAATCATATACCACTGGTGATATTAGCTAGCTCCAATGGCAGGCAGAACGTTTCAGCCAAAGCTGTGGGTAATACTGATATAATCAATGTCTGCCTGATGTTGAAAGATATGGGGACTCTAATTAGAGCATCTGGCATAGATGCCCTGCCCATAATGTCCACTACGTTTTCTAAACCCACATAGGCTATTGTAGACAACAATGAATATAACCTGATCCAGATAGCCACCAGGCATGCTTCAAATCTCTTCAGACCTATGGTAATTACAGCATCTCACAAGAACTAATAAAATCAGCTGGTTGACTTGACCAATCAAGGGAATGAAATAGTAAACAAAATGGCTAAAAATACCAGTGTGGCAAATATATCAGTTTCCAAAGTGGTGCTTCGAATTGGTTGCCCTCCATAATCCAATCGAACTGTCAAAGTAAGAGTCATTGGTTTAATGTTTTCCCAGTGTTTTGCTTAGTCAGCTTTAAATTGCTATACTGAACTTGTATCTCTCAGTGTTAGATGACTCTGGTTTGCACGTGCTTAAATTATCAAACTTCCAAGAAATCTGGCTGTAAGCGGATCTCAAAATGACAAATTATTATGTTGTCACCCAACCTGCACACAGAGTGCCTTGTGGTCACACCTTAAGGTAGTCTTGAAATACTATTGTAAACTCAGTGCAAGTGGTGCGTTGAAAGTCTGAAAAAATTAATCGCCCAAATTTATGAGGAATAAAAGTGAAAGATTATTTAAGATGTACGGAAAAGCTCTTAATATTGAATGTATATATTGCTTCTGATAATGAACCTGACCATCTATTCCTTGCATTTATGGAATTAATAAAAAATATATAAGAGACGAATGACAATATTTCCATAATAATATTTTGGGATCCTTATACACATTTTGTACACTAGCGTTAAATGTTTGAGGGTTTAGTTCAAATATTATACATATCTATATTGCAAACAGTTCTCAGCAATAAAAAAAAATCAACAGACAGGTAATTAAGGGCCTGATTACAATGGCGGTCAGATCGACCGTTCGCCCGCCATTGCAGCAGGATTGCGACTGACCGACAAGTAGTCGGCGATCCCACCAGCCAAATTATGATACATCTGCAGTGTAGGCAGTCGGAATCATGTCTTTTTCTATTGCGGCTTGTGCTGCAGCTCGAAAAGGGCTGCAGCACAAGCCACATTGGAAAGAATTATGTTTTTAAACATCAATGCACCGTGTGCCAGGCACCATTTGGTGCCTGGCACATAGGGTTTGGATTTTTGGGGGCACATTACAAGTGCCCCCTGGGACTCATACCAAAGGGCCACAGGGGCACTGCTAGGGGCCCCCAAAGTCCCTTTCCGACACCTTTTCCATGGCGGTCAGACGAGCATGGAAAGGCTGTCGGAAAGGGACATTTTAATCCCTATGGTGGTGCCTGCGCAGTCGCTGTCCCTATTGTAGGGAACATGATCAGACCGAGGGTCTGATATGCTCCTTCAGCCCGTCGGAGGCGTCTGCCGGTCCCTCGCCGATACGGTCAGACCTACTGCATCATAATGCGGCAGGTTAGACTGCCACTGACAGCCTGTCGGTGGCAGTCCGACCGCGATCCTGATGAGGCCCTAAGTTACTTGATTTACTTCATAACCTTGATATTTCTTGATGAATGCAGTGTCATATAGGATATTCTTGTGGTCGATAAAAACAAGAATTGGGACTTCAAATAATATTTAAGATTATATTTGACTTCATTTCGAATTGCTGGATAATATTAATAACAACGAAGTGAAAATTTAACAATTAAGTACTCACCACATACTTTCATTAGAGTTACTTTTCCTTTACTAGCAGAGATTCGTGGGCCTTATTTAATGGAGCATTGGAAATAAAACCTAATGGAAAACTTTTCTGGATTAATGAAAATATTTGATGCATTGTCTTCGATAATAGTGCATCATCAGAAGAAACAGTTCGAGAAACCATTGGCTATTCTGCCTGTCTTGAACAATTGGTTATTACAAAATACAATGCTGTGCTCTCTCGCAATTACACAGCTAGAGCAAGAGTAATTTCATGGTTCAGGTCTCAAAACACAAAACACTCGCAAATACAGAAAAACGAATGGAACTTAACATAATGAAATGAAGGAAATGTATTAATGGATCTGCTATCAGCAGAAAAAGAAGAAGAAGCTACATGAAGAGCTACTGTGCAATAATAAGCCATGTTGATACAGGAGAAGCCCGCTTGCAGTGTGCAGTGAGAGAAAGTGCTACGACACAAACTATGCATAAATTCTGGCAATAGAAGCCTAATGCTCCAGTTTTCCTAAGAAATACATTTGCAAAATCATTACAGAGAAAGAATGGATGGCCCATGTATAAAATGTATCTGATTTAAATGACATTGCTCCCTGTCACAGGCGGATTTGCTTAAAGAGGAAGATATGCAATGAGTAAACTTTGACAGAATACTAACCCGGAAACTAAAAGTTAGATGGTCATATTCACGAGGACCACATGGTCTGCCAATTTCAGCTGAAAAATATAACATCCACATGTGATCATGGACGCTGTATGGTTTAGTTGGCTCCTGTATGTCACGCCAAGCAGTTTAGACTCTTGGTGAGGCAGTGTTTGAAGCTCCTACATACAAAAAGGCATCTAAGGTGCATGAATGGTTTTTGTAGACAAACTGCTCTCCGGGACAGATCTGATAAGCTCTTCTGCTAAAATGAATTCTTTCATTTTGAAAACTGGGCCACAAAACAGAAAATAACTCCACCTGAAAAAACTGGTTTCAAAAACAAAGTCTATGGTACAGATAATATTCTGATGTTTGATACATTTGCCAGAATTATGCTCAATTCAAATTCTAACATATTTATACTACAGTGTCTGACAAGGCACCCACTACCCATCTCTCTAGCCTCACTTTCCTTCGAGTGCTCACAGTATTGTGCACGTTACACAGAAATGAATGTTCGCTAGTTATAAGATCATTTATTTTCTTGGTGATTACAAAGACTGTTTGTATGCGCGCTATATGCTAATGGAATTATTACATTGAGAAACTTAATGGTAATTTTGTTCCCACAATGCAGGAATCTCAGTATGAGAATTTCATACAATAACTGAACTTTACACAAGTTGTGTGAGTATTCAACCTTATTTTATGTACTGTCCTGACGAAAGCTCCATAGACCCTTGTTGGGCCCAGGTGAGCTGAAACATGTCGACCTATTTATAGAGATATAAGGTAATCCAGTAACTCGGTTACCCAATATACCACTATTCCAGTTTTAAATAACAGTGCCCACCTCTTTATAATAAATGTTGGTTTGTTGTGACACTGCTTTTTAAGAATTCTCTTGGCTGCTCTACATATCTTCCCTCTGTGGCTGTCCCTACAATTTCTGGACACTTCTACACTTACCAGAGGTTGGCTCGTGTGAGGCAGGCATATAGCACGTCATTTGATAACCCGATGACTATGCCGTGACGCTTGACGAGGGGCGGATAAAAAGATACACGCAACATCTAAATCATAGCGTCTATGAGGGTTTTCAAACATAACCAATGGTTATTGTAGATACCAGTGTCCATTCCCACTTTTGATTAACACATATTCACGAGGACCACATGGTCTGCCAATTTCAGCTGAAAAATATAACATCCACATGTGATCATGGACGCTGTATGGTTTAGTTGGCTCCTGTATGTCACGCCAAGCAGTTTAGACTCTTGGTGAGGCAGTGTTTGAAGTTCCTACATACAAAAAGGCATCTAAGGTGCATGAATGGTTTTTGTAGACAAACTGCTCTCCGGGACAGATCTGATAAGCTCTTTTGCTAAAATGAATTCTTTCATTTTGAAAACTGGGCCACAAAACAGAAAATAATTCCACCTGAAAAAAATGGTTTCAAAAACAAAGTCTATGGTACAGATAATATTCTGATGTTTGATAAATTTGCCAGAATTATGCTCAATTCAAATTCTAAAATATTTATACTACAGTGTCTGACAAGGCACCCACTACCCATCTCTGGAGAAAGGTGGTCTTGTAGGTAACCCCTCAGGGCTTTGTGCTCAGGGTATGAACATCCATTTAGACACTGGGGCTAAAGTTCTGGTGGGTCCACAAGCAGAGCGACTTCTATGGTCATGAAGCAAACCCACCTTCACCCGGGATGTATTCTGACCCTATTTATGTTGTCAATTGAGAATGTCTGACATAATATCGACAGACAGAATATCGAAATACAAAAATATCGGAGCAAAAATATCGACATCAAAAATATCGGAATCCTATCTTCATAAAGGTAAGTACAAAAATATCGAAACAATAATATCGTAGTACAAAAATATCGGAATCAAAAATATTGTTTTTTAAATGTATTAATAATAATGTAAAAATAATTGTAAAATACATATAATTTTACAAATATTAAATAAAAATATTAAAACAAAGTTAAAACTAATACATATACATTTAAAATAAATAAAACACTTAATAATTTAATGTAATTTTTTTTTAATGTTATTTATTTGATTTAATGTAATATTTTTGGTTTTTACCCTGTACGCCTGTACCCCAAAAACCCAAAACTGACCCTGAACCCTAAAAATATCCCTGTACCCCAAAAACCCAAAACTGACCCTGAACCCTAAAAATACCCCTTTACCCAAAAACTGAAAACTGACCCTGAACCCTAAAAATACCTTTACCCAAAAACTGAAAACTGACCCTGAACCCTAAAAATACCCCTTTACCCAAAAACTGAAAACTGACCCTGAACCCTAAAAATACCCCTTTACCCATGAACTGAAAACTGACCCTGAACCCTAAAAATACCCCTTTACCCAAAAACTGAAAACTGACCCAGAACCCTAAAAATACCCCTTTACCCAAAAACTGAAAACTGACCCTGAACCCTAAAAATACTCCTTTACCCAAAATTAATTAATATTATTTAATTACCAATTAATTATTAATTAACAATAACAATAAAGTAAATATATTAGCACATTAGCTGTAATTATTTTAATTTAATAATTAATATTATTGTTCCCAATTAATTACTTAAGAATAACAAAAAATTATATATAAAAAAATTACTATAATTAATGTAATTAAATAATTAATATTAATTAATTACCAACTAATTAATAATTATAAATATGTACAAAATTATATTAATTAATTAACTAATTAATATAAATTAATTACCAATTAATTATTAATTAAAATATGTACAAACATATATTAATTAATTAATTATTATTAAATTACTTCCCACCCTATTCCCCTATAAACCCATAACCCGCTACAGAACATATTTATCAATTAATCAATTAATGAAAATTAATTAAAAATTATTTCTCAATTAATTAATTAATAATTCCTACTAATTAATAATTAATTTACCATAATTAAATTACTTCCCACCCTATTCCCCTATAAACCCACAACCCGCTACAGAAGTAAAAGACAATATTTAATTAAATTACATTAAAAATAAATAATAAAACATAATAAATACAATATAATATACACTAAATTTATTTAAAAATTGATATTAGTAACATCGAAGTTATTTATTTCGATATTATTGACATCGATATTTAAAACTTCGATATTACTGATATCATACTAATATCGATATTAAGACTGTCGATATTACTTACCTTCGATATTTTGTCCCATCGATATTTAAACTTCGATATTTTTGTATATCGATATTTAAAAATCGATATTTTGTCTGTGTACCGTCAATTGATATAGCAGACATGTCTGGTCACTTATTAAATATATCCATAATGTTTGTCCGAAGTTCATAACCGTGAGTGACCCCTTCAAAGATATGTATAAGATTTTCTGTTAATAGGCCAAAAACCTTCAGGGTTACACTGAATTCCCACTGCTTTGAGACAAAAAAAATAAAAAAAAATCTAAGAAAACGTAGTCAAAGTTTGGTATGGTCTGGTTTAGTCATACTGATAAACTAGAAAAAATAAGGGAATGCTGTTACTTGTGCACATTATTTTCAGGCCATGTGTCTTCAATACGCACCTGAGAGTCCCCTTGCAACATCACAGGACTATGGGTTATTAAAACGTTTTAGCCTTACCAATCAAAGAGTATATCCGACCTCTGAAACAAGGTTATAAAGCCAAGATACTGATTATTCTAGAATGTGTAGATATTAAAAGGGACCTCCAAATTGGAGAAAGTTGAATCAATGAACTGGAAAAAGCTAAGGCCTCGTAAAAGTGGTTGGTAATGCTGCAGCCTGAAACAGTGATGCTAGACAGTTTTACCAAACTTGTAACAATTTCCACATCTGCAATGAGTGATAATTTAAGGAAATCGGTGTTACTGCAACAATATCCACATGAAACCCCAAAATGTAAGCCTTTTTTCAATTAACATATTCATAACATGTTTCATGAGGATTGACCTCGTAGATTGGTGTCTGATATCTATATATATAATATATATTGGGCGAGGATGTAGTCTAATGGCTAATGCGGTAAACCTCGAAGCTGGTGAACCGGGTTCGATTTTCGGCAGTGACGCTAACATCCTGTGATTCTGGGCAAATCACTTAATCTCCCCGTGCCAAACAAAAAAAAATGAATGTGTCCGTCTGTAACATAACTGGTGCTCGTGTAAAGCGCTCTGACACCTTCGGGTCTAGTTCGCATGATATGAAGCTCCAAAAACAAACAATATCACATGTTTAACTGCATGCAGTAGCCTATTATGTGGTAATAATACATACCTAAAAATATATATTTGACCGGAAACATATGCATGTGCCCAAATCAGAATTAGGAAACCACTTGTAATGAGCACCTAAGGATTTGAAATTGTCTATCAATATGAAGGCACAAGACTATATGTAGGTTTAACCATCATATTCAGTAAGATTCTGAGCTTTTATATTTAGTGATGGTGCAGAATGCAAGTGACTATGATCAATGTGCAAAACCTTTAGTGTTTGATATAAAGTTAATACATTTTTATTTTTATTTTTCTTTATAATCGTTTAGTCTTTGATACATAAGTAGAGTTTGTTGGCTTTGTAATTGTGCCCTAATCAAACTATTAATAAACGTAATCTTAAACTAAAACATGGCATTGCATCAAAGATCTATTTAGAATAAACTAAGGTATAATAACAGCGTTTTGTATACACCTTACAAAGTTCTGCATATCACCAATTAAAATACTGTATATAAATAGTCTGAGCTTGGCATATTATCAAATAAAGTATATCACCAATGAGCATACAGTATATAACCAAATTACTTAATAACACGAGAGTCTAGTGCATGTCCAATGTACAGCATATCACCAATTAAAGTATGGTATATGATTTAAGTAAATCATAAAACCCAGTACAGACATAACTAATGAGTGTTCAGTGTATCCCCAGTGGAAGTACATTGTTTAATGGTATAAATTGGGCATAGCACGATTAAAGTACAATACACAAACAATCAAAAATAAGAGGATATGACTAGAATTTAGGCCCTCTCTTCCACAGATGGCAGTTTAGCTATAACAAGTTTAGCCTATTCTGCCGTTTTGTCTCCTGCCCCCAACAAAAACAAGCCTACTTCTGGGATTACTCTTCTTTACAGAATGTAAAATGTACATTGTTTATTCTTTAAATACAGTTTCCACTCTGCCCTTCTATATTGAAATGTCAACCTCTGAGCTTCTTGCTTACATGATTATGAAAAAGAGATAGATCACAATCGAAATCACCTTTATTTTAAAAATACAACTGGATTTCAAATGATATTAATCCCATCAGCGCGGCGCGAATTTTTGCGCTGTGCTGAACGTTCTTAAGAACGAGCGTGGTCATGACGGAATGGTTCCGTCATAAGCTAAGCCCAACCGGCGCTCATGACGGAACCGCTCCATCATGAGCGTCGAAGGGGTTAAAAAAAGAATAGCTTCGCCCACCCCCTTGCTCATCTTAACCACATTGTATGTAGGGGCAGATTTACAAGCCCCTTGCGCCTCTTTCACGCCGCTGTTGCGTCACGTTTGTGATGCAGCGGCGGCGCAAAAGATGCGCCATGGTGCAGGGTATTTACAACGTGACGCATCTGGGAGATGAGTCACGTTGTAAAGCCGAAGCCATAAGGAGACGTTCCGGCGCAGGGGGGGGACGTTCGTGCGCAGGAACGCCTCCTAAAAGTGGCTGAGATAAAACTACAAGATTTCACTCAGTCACTTTTAGGCCAATGCTGCGTCAAAACCCTGCGCCTGCTTGAAGCAGGCGTAAAGCTTGAAGCTGCATTGGACAGATAGGGCCCCCCAGAGCATTGCTGGAGCTGCGTCGCGCTTGCTAAGCAACTCCAGCAATGTGCCGCCTTTACGGCACAGATGCGTCACGCATCTGTGCCGTTTTTGCCCCATGGTGCGCCGCATTGTAAATGCGGCGCACCATGGGTGGCGGAGCTGCGGCGCACAATAACTGGTGCATCCCTGGGGATGCGCCAGTTATTGTAAATCTGCCCCATAATGTTTTCAGGCCTCATCACCTTCAGGTTCGAGATAGCTCAGCTCCATAAATTCCTCAATCACCTCCTTTTTCATATTGCTTCTGTTTGTACTGGTTGACAAACAGGAACATTTCTCAATTTTGTCTGTTTATTGAATCATTTTCCAAATAAAATCTGACATGAAGCTAAAACGTTATTCTAAACTTTTCTGTCCACTGTTGCAAAGCAAGTTTGGCTTAGAATAGTCCTCGACCTCAAACCTGACAGACCAAAGCCGCTTAAACCTTTTAAGGGATTGTGCTTTTTGACGACTCCCTGCTTTAAACATTGTTTACATTATGCAGGCACTAGGCACTTCTGCCCCGCATCTTTTTATTTTTAAGCTCGTCGCATGTCCCACACTGGAGCATTTGAGTGTCATTTTCACAAAGGCACACAATATGTATTCAAGTGGGAAAAGGCCTAGTGGAACCCTGGAAAAGTTGTGTAAAGTATTTTTACAGTAACAGTGAAAGCCAAACAGAGAGCACTTGGCCCAATCCTACTCTTGGATATGGATTGTTACCGTATTTAAGCAAAGGTAGAACAGTTTTCTGACTGAGAGTGTTGGTCAGGGGTAACAGCTCACTAAAATTGTACAGGATGTAAACGATTTTGGTTTTACTAAATGAGAAGTGCAGCAAATGAGCAAAAGTGTTTTTTTAATACAAGGATACATTGTGTTCATTTCTATTAAAAAAGTGAGATATTTAAAATAAATCATTCAAATCCACAGCAGTTCTAGCCGTGTGTGCACAATGGTAAAATAAATGTGTAACAGCTTGCTTTCTAACCCTACTTTGAAACCTGCCCGCCATGACGTTCCTTAAAAGACACAAACGTACCTCCTTTTTAATATTTTTCAACATTAACAAGGGGCTATTTTTACATTGGTGCCTTTCATGTGCCTCCTTGTTTCATCCTCCACAGAATACAATCACAAGAGTGACAAAAGTGTGTTAGCTTATGTGGATTCTTTGATATCCCATATTGTAAACATAGATATGACAACCGCAGCTGTATGCTAAAGTTCTACTATTGGCTCTCTTTAATTATCAATAACCTTTCACTCTATTGGAAGAAAAAGCTAATATTGCATAAAAAGTGACTGAAAGGATTCCTTTTGGTCCAGTATCTTCCTGAACTCCCTCCAGGGCTGTGGGTGATGCAGCACCTTCCACACCCTAGTGTCAGCGCACTTGCTGCACTTTCAAAACAACACCCTGGTGATACTGTTGCCATTTATGATGTAGTGCTTAGCATCACATGGTAGCAGAAAAAGGACATGATCTGCAGGGGTGGCTCCTCTATTTGAACAGAGGAGTGTCACCACACAAGCCCCAGAGCTTATTTATTACTGTTTTAGTTTTGAGCAACCCATCCTGAACTAAGTGTCAGGACGGGTGTGGCTAGCACTGACAAGTGGCAGCAGCAAGGAGCTGTGCACTTTAAAGTGCACATGTATCTTTGGCCGGCCATCTTGGGACGGACAGCCAGACATGCACATTTTAAAGTTCTCTAACCTAGCTGTCTAAGATAACTGGGTTAGATAAAGCACAGGCCTGCAGTTCTTAGGAGTGCTGGGAAATCCTGCTCTATCCAATCCTGGAGCTGCTTTCATGCCATGCTGTAAAAGCAGCGCCAGGTTTGGGTAGTGAAGCTTTCCTGCATCAGCCTTCATGAGCTTCCTGGAAGACACCCGAGGGAGGAGGACGTTGCGCTACAAGTAAGGAATGTACATTTATTTAATTTATTATTGTTTTTGTTGTTGTGCCCCCACCACCCCTACCATCAGTACATGCCAGCCGCCTCTGATGAGCTATTGCCACACTAATGTAGGTGCAATCCACTTTCATCACAAGTGCACAAGAGGTAAAAATGTGAAGAGATGGGCTCCCCCAAGCTCCATGCATTTTCTCCACCTACTTAAATTCACCAGCTGGATAATGTACGTACCTTACACTGGCTCGTTTGTAAACTATTGAGATTACAAAAAGTCAGAGCACTAGTGTATGTATCTGTGCATCACATGGCTAATCAATAAAAAACATTCCTGACTACAGTGGTAAGTGCACAAGTCGGAGTACACGTGGGTAGGGGGCATCTACCCACTCGTCTCGCAGGGTAGACACTGTCTACCCTGCCAAGAAGTTGGGTCCCACAAAAATCTGCCAATCTTATCCCGGTGTAATTTTCAGGACACCGGGACACATTTCAGTAGCTCCTGCACATTGATGCTTTCAGTCCGAGCAGAAACATACAGGCGGTGAGGGGGATTTGTTATTTTAAAATCCATCTGAGCTCAAAACAAAGGCTAATTTTAAGGGGAAATCAGGCTTCTTTTGTTCATGTATCATTGCTGGGAGGTGTCTGGAACCTCAGACCTAGATGAATATGCAATGGAGAGGAAATAAAAGGCACAAAGCTTCTTATTACTTCACAAGTACTTTTGGCTTTGTTCATTCCCTATCCATAAGAGATATGCATGCACTTTAAGAAAGTTAGATTTGTTGGTCTGTCCCATTATTTACCCAATAACATTTAAATAACCACTATTCTGTTTTATTTCTTTATGCAAAAACAACAGTTGATGGACAGAATGCAGAACAATGTCATACATTCACCCCAGTACAGAGATCTGGGCCTAAATCCATCGTTTTTTTGCTCACCACCCCAGTTCAGACATGGCCGTATGCAAATCAGCCTTGACCCTGTGCCTCATGGGAACAGTCCAGCCCGGACTGCCAAGCCATGTCTTCCCTGGACCGGAATAAAGCATCCTAGGACCGGTTTCTGGCTATCAGCCGTCTTCAGCCAGGATAGCTTTACTCCAGTGACGTGGAGAGCACGGGACTCACGTCTGAGCAATGTATGACATTGTTCTGCATTCTGTCCATCAACTGTTGTTTTTGCATTATTTCTTTATAGCACTACTCATCCAAATGCAGGGTGATAGAGTGCTTTACATCACACGTACACATTATACATTGACAATAAATGATATGTGTGTAAATCAATGTATAGGATTTTCCGTAAGTCAGCGAGGGTTGCAAGGTGTAGGTGTCACATGCCCTTCATAGCTCGCTGTGCTACATTAAAAGGACTGCAATTTATTAACTGTAATTAACAACAGAACCTTTGTGTTAAAAGCATTAACCCACTTACCTATCTACGTAAGATTAAAAAAAAATTATCTGCATGTTACATGATGTGCTTTGCAGGATACATTTTAACTCCCTATGCTACTATGATTCAAAGCTGGGACTAGACAAAATACAGCTCTCTCTGACAAATGTGTGAACCTCCTTTATTATTATTCCCTGAGATTTACTAGGCACACAAAGATCTCTGCAAAAGGTGTGTTAACTCCCCCCAAAAAATCATGAAGGATTTGCAAACAATTAAGCAAAAAAGATTTACTACCATGTTTCTCCTTGCTGCCAAGTTCTTTGAGATAGAGTTTTTAGAATATATATATATAATAAGTTGAGGCACAGATTTTGTGTCGCGCTGCGTCACTTTTTTTTGGCACAACCCCAACGCAAAATCTAATTTCTTAAATATTGTAATGTGCTCAAACGTCCTCATAATAGATCTGCTAAACATATTTCAGAGGTCTTAAAATCCAATATCACTTCTTGTAAAGTACCTTCCTGTGAGGTCATAGGTAGTGATGCCTCTTTATTTGATGTCACTTGCAATGTCACGCACTGTGATACCGCACCATGATGTCGCTTGTGTACTGCCTAACTTGGTTAGTTCCCCCACTTCTCTTTTTTAGGACTTGTGCCTTGACCGTAGTGACATTCGGATGTATAAGACGCCCTTGCTATATTTCCTCCTGTATCATTCCAAGCCTGTCCTTGGCCCCGCCCCTTTCCCATCCCACTGACCCGTCAACGCACTTCCTCCCCCACTCTCTGTGGCACCATTACTAATTCATGGAACAAGTCTATTACATTTTAGCCAATGTGGTGCCTCGAACTAGTGATCATTACAACCACACTAAACTGAATGCCTGTTAGTACTGCAGAACACTTCACGTTCCAGTAAGTCACAGCCCTGAAACAGCAGAAATAGTCCACACGTGACAGGTGTTATGAGCAAACCGAGGTGGAGTTCAATATCTGCTACCGGGATTGAAGATTAACAGATCACACCCCGTTCCCTGGCATCCTCTCGTAGACACTTCTGCAAGTGAGTTTGCACTGGCACAGGATACCAGCATATTTCTTGTAAAATATATTTTCTGCTCCCAAGACAGATATACACCGATGAGGCGCTGGCAGTTTAGAGCAGGGCATGGAAATGTCGCGCTGTAAAATAAAGATGTGACGTACTCCACTGTGAAACGTGCCTGAATACACGAACAGTCTTTTAAAGGCACTGGCAGGGCCTTGTTTCAGGGGCGCAGCTAGGGATAGTGCAACAGGTGCAGCGCCAGGGGGACCAGACAGTTTTGGCTCTTTATTCAACCCACCAGGGGGCACTTTTACTTGCGTGCCTTGGGAACCAGGGCGCCCTTACTACGCCACTACCCTGTGCCCAGCATGTCACTAGGCAACCAGCTGTGATAAAGCCTCAATGTACGAACAAAGTCGAGCTTTGGTAAAATTAGAAATTCTAACCTATGTGACAAAATGGCTTTTCGCAGAAGTTCGATAATCAGACAACCGAAAGGATTCGACTTATTTGGGTCTAGGGGCGTAGCTTCCAATGGTGCAGCAGGTGCAGTGGCACCGGGACCCAGAGGCCTGATGGGCCTAATTAAATCTGGTTATTGCTTTATTTTATATTTCAGTCATCAGCCAGGTGGCCCGTTTCATCCCATGCACTAAGGCCCATGACACACTGGCTACTCCACTGTTTGGGTGTCTGCTTCACGAGCTACGTGCTCAGTTCTGAAATTAGTGCTTTTCTCAACGGAATCACTACTATGGACCATTGAATGTTTTGTAAACTTGAGAATGTAGAAGACCAATTACAAATGGTTGCACCCGGAGCCAGTCAGTAGCACAAGGGTTTGCGGGCATCTGCTAATATGCCACGGACAGAATTTAGCTTATTGCAACTTCTTAGTGGAAATGGTTGTTAGTATCAGCGTGTGGCTATTAGACTGTATTAAATATTTTAATCCGTATAACAGTCTTTTATTCAGCTGGGCACATATATTCCAATGGCTAAAAAGTAATAAACCACAATAACAGTGAGTACTCTCCAAGCAAGCACAACTAAGAACAGTGACTGAGAGCTAGAGGGCCGGGTGGTCACTTTTACATTATCAGCAACATGGCAGAGGGTTTATCAAGAGCACGTGCAAGACACTATCGTTGCAAAACGAGTTCAGGGGCTAACACTTGAAAACAAGACTGTGACGGTGACGCAAATGTGTTTACATGCAGTGGGGCATAGGAATGGTTTGACAGGCCGCGCGCTCCCTCTTCTGTGTGATTTAACAGCCCCGATGTTTATATGCCTCCAGAAGCAAGCTCTTACTTCGCCCACAGTAGGTTCTCTCAATTTCTCCCAGAAGCCCTTGCCTGTGACTGGGGCTGTTGTGAGTGGGGTGCGCGCGAAATGTGCCTTAGGGCCCTAGAATAAATCCCTGTCCACTGCACTATTTTCGGCACAAACATAAGATGGAGCGCAAAGGTGTTCCACTCGCTCATTCAAGCTATTTACACAAAACCTCTGGAGCCCCACTCGGACAGACATTGTGGCTCTGCCCGGCCCACATGAAACACAGTAGGGGAGTGGGCCCCTGCACAGGTGCCCCTGAGCTAGAATAATCAGACACACCTGGGCCGAGCAGGGCGCACACTGATGAAAGAAAGTTACTGGCATTTGCCAGGCAGGGCCCTTCTAGCAGTGCTGGTCTGACCCCAGCCCAGCTGGCCTCGGTACTAATGACAATTAATGAGACCGTGACGGCTGCAGCGGCTCTTACCAGCGTGTCCCGAGCGCGCTGCAGGTAGTCTTCCATGATCCCGGTCGGGTGCGCGGGAGCGGCCGTGGGTGCGCTGTTTGTCAGTGCCTCGCTTGCTGCCGTCCCCGCACTGCGCCTTTGATCAGCAGAGAGCGGCTGAGCCCTGCCTGTGCAGCCGCCGCACCACACCAGCTCCGGGCCGCTCTGTGCTGCGCCACGCACAGGGCGTCTCCCGGCGCCGCGCGATGCACACCACGGACAGCGCCCAAGCGCGAGCGCGCCGGGGAGTGCAGAGCTCGCTGCGGCAGAGGCCGGACGCCCAGGCGCTCTGGCCCAGCGCCGCGGCCATTGGCCGAGCGGGAAAAGGGGCGGGGTCGCTGCACTGAACAAGTGACCGGAGGAGTCCAAACTTCTCCGCCAGCAGCATCTTGCTGAGCACGTTTACCTGGACTTGGGGAACGAACGCAGCTGTGCAGCACAATGCTTCGCTGACGCTTCTACCAGCACACTGTTTCACTTTAGCCCGGTTCTCGGTCGTGAAACATCAAAGGACCTCAAGTTTTTAACATAGTGGCAAAACTGAGGTAACTGTGCTTCTAAGCTCCCGCTGGAGAACGGATGCATCCAGTCATCGATGGTCACACTGCATTAGTACTGCATAGGACGCTAGGTGTAGAATCCATCTTGCATAGTTAATGTGTTCAGACCTTCTTGGCGTAAGAGGCTGCATTCTTTCTCTTTTCAATTGAGACTTTACCCACTCCTATTCGCGTGCAGCAAGCATTTTTACTTATCTACCTAGTCTATCGAAATGTCCGTCTCTGCCCTGCGTGTGCTATCCAGTTGTGTGTGGGTTAATACAAGGCGATTACTTATGTTCCTAAATACATATTTATGAGCACAATAGCATCAGGAATCCAAATGACATATTACAAACTGGAAAAATCGCCCCTTCCCCTCTCATATATATTGCATACACATTAATATTAGTTCGTGGTCCTTCCCTGCCTCTTTGTTTTGACCTAGATAGCATGTGTTTACAGCTGGGCAGTAATAGCCTGCAGAAGATGACTTAAACTGCATGTGTCATTCTCAAAATATGCAAACCAATTGGCAATTAAATGTATGCATTTGAAGTTCATGTAAAGCTCTACTAATACCCAATGGTTGTTTTGTGGGCCGTGAGATACAGTGAGATAAACAGAGGTAGATGTCCAGATAGTAATTACAGGTTATGGGATTGTTAGATGCATTTATATCGCTCGCGGCTACTCAAGAGTATATCATCCAATGCTTTAAGAAAGGTGCCTTCGGAACCCAGAGGTCTGTAGACCAAAATACCATCCAGTGAAAATTGGGGAGAGATGGTCAAATATCCAAACCCTCCCCATCTCCAATGCTCACAATATCACCACATTGAAGGAACCACTTATCCCTATACACCACCACAACCCCACCTCCTCTGCCTGTTATGCGATCGACCCGGGACACTTTAAAACCCCTGGGTATGGTTAGTTCTATAACAGGGTTGGAGAACTCGTGGAGCCACGTCTCCGTAATAAAAAGCAGATCCAGGGACTTGTCCTCTGCCAGGTCTCAAACATCCTGAAAGTGGCAGACCAATGAGCGAGCGTTGACACACGACACAGGGTCATCTTACCACTTTTGGGGCCTGCACAAGATATATTTTGGGGCCTCCTATCAGAATAAAGTTGATCTTTATTTCCCATTTTCTTTTAGCTCAAGCCCACATGATGCCAAACAATATTGACCTGTACTTGCCGTTTGAGCAATGAAGTCATACAAAAGCAACTGAAATATGTCTTGCCTGATATCCTTAAATCCGTAAATGGCACTGCATGGAGAGAGGAAGAGAAGTAAAGGTTGACAGAAGGAGGGAGAGTAGGTGAGAAAAAGAAACAGAGATAGGTGAGAAAAAATAATGATTCTTTCCCCAGCGGCCCTCTGAAAGGTGGGGGCCCTGGGCAATTGACCACTTTGCCATTGCCTTAGAACATGTCTGTCTGGATGTCGATGGGGTGCCTGCCAAGGGAAGATTCCAAATGTGGTACAGCCTTTAAGATAGATGTACAGGCCAGACAGGTGGTTTGTCACCTTGAAGCATATGACCTACACGGGCAAATTGGCATATGTAACATTTTTACAAGTCAGATGCATTGTGTGCTCACATGGCATATGCTGCTTAAAAGTCACACAATCCGAATGTGAAAATGCAGCAACGTTCTTTCCCTTCACATTTGGAGCAAATCCTGCCAGAAGTTCAAGTTCAAGTGCGGGCATTTGTATAGCGCACTGCTCACCCAGAGGGTCTCAAGGCGCTTGGGGAAGGGGTTCATTATTTGTCGAATAGCCAGGTTTTAAGATCTTTTCTGAAGGAGATGTGGTTTTGTGTAAGGCGGAGGTGAGTGGGGAGTGAGTTCCAGGTCTTGGCGGCAAGGAAGGAGAAGGATCTTCCGCCCATGGTGGATTTTCGGATGCGCGGGTTTGATTGGACGATCTTAGTTGGCGGGTGGGTTTGTAGAAGGACAGGCGAGTGTTGAGGCATTCGGGTCCTAGATTGTAGAGGGCCTTGTGTGCGTGGGTGAGAAGGCGGAATGTAATTCTTTTGTTGACGGGAAGCCAGTGGAGGTCTCTTAGGTGTTCGGTGATGTGATCTTGGCGAGGGAGGTCTAATATGAGTCTCGCTGATGCGTTCTGGATGCGTTGGAGTTTTTTCTGTAATTTTGCTGTGATTCTGGCATATAGTGTGTTACCATAATCCAGTCGACTCGTGACCAGTGCGTGTGTGACAGTCTTTCTTGTCTCGAGGGGGATCCAACGGAAGATCTTTTTGAGAATGCGAAGTACGTTGAAGCAAGAGGATGAGACTGCGTTGACTTGTCTGGACATTGAGAGAGAGGAGTCTAGGATGAAGCCAAGGTTACGTGCATGGTCTGTGGGTGTGGGTGCTGTTCCCAGAGCGGAAGGCCACCAAGAGTCGTCCCAAGCAGAGGGGGAAGATCCTAGGATGAGCACTTCCGTTTTGTCTGAGTTGAGTCTTAGGCGGCTGTGTTTCATCCATTCGGCTACTTCTTTCATGCCTTCGTGAATATTGGTTTTGGTGGTGTTAGGGTCTTTGGTGAGGGAGAGGATTAACTGGGTGTCGTCGGCATAAGAGATGATGTTAAGGTTGTGTTGACGCGCAATGGAGGCAAGTGGACTCAGGTAAACGTTGAAGAGGGTGGGACTGAGTGAAGATCCTTGTGGAACGCCACAGATGACTTCAGTGGCCTCAGAGTTGAATGGGGGAGTCGGACTCTTTGAGTTCTCCCAGCGAGGAATGAGGTGATCCAGTCCAAGGCTTTTCCTAGTATTCCGATGTTGCTGAGGCGTTGTATAAGGGTACTGTGGCAGACTGTGTCGAAAGCGGCGGAGAGGTCGAGTAGAATGAGGGTCACTGTTTCACCGTTGTCCAGTAGTGTTCGGATGTCGTCAGTAGCTGCAATGAGGGCAGTTTCGGTGTTGTGTTTGGCTTGAAACCCGGATTGAGATGGATCAAGGGAGTTGTTGGATTCAAGGAAGGCGGCAAGCTGGCTGTTGACTGCTTTCTCGAGGACTTTGGCCGGAAATGGGAGGAGGGATATGGGTCGGTAGTTTTTCAGTACAGAGGGGTCTGCTGTGGGTTTCTTCAAAAGGGCGCTGAGTTAGGCGTGTTTCCAGCTTTCTGGAAAGATGGCAGAGTTGAACGAGCAGTTGATGATATCTCGGAGATGGGGTGCGATGATGGAGTCCGCTTTGTTGAAGATGTGGTGGGGGCAGGGGTCGGTGGGCGAGCCAGAGTGGATTGAGTTCATTAGGCGGATGGTGTCTTCAGTGGTGATTGGGTTCCAGGCGCTAAGGATGTTAGTTGGCGGAGTAGGATCTGAGGGGGGTGGGGAGGGTTGAACGCTGGGAGTGTTCTCGAAGCTGTTGTGGATGTCGGCAATTTTGTTGTAGAAGAAGGAGGATAACGCATCGCAGAGGTCTTGGGATAGAGTGATGTCGTTGGATGCTGCGGTGGGGTTGGTGAATTCTTTGACGATGTTGAAAAGTTCCTTGCTGTTGTGAGTGTTGTTGTCGAGACGATCCTTGAATGCTGATTTCTTGGCGGATCGAATCAGTTGGTGGTGTTTGCAGGTGGCTGCCTTGAGGGTGGACATGTTGTCTGTGGTCGGGTTTTTTCTCCATGTTTTCTTCAGGGTGCGGCATAACTTCTTGGATTTTTTAAGGTCATCATTGAACCAGGGAGCCTTTTTGCTGGCTGATTTGATCTGGTGCTTTTTCAGGGGTGCTAATTCGTCAGCACTGTGGGTGATCCATTGCTTGAGATTGGGGCCGCTTGGTTTGGGTCCAATGAGAGGGTGGGAGGGTTTTGGTTGAGTGATGTGAGGAGTTGGTCGGAAGTGATTTTGTTCCAGTTTCTCAGAGGAATAGGTTGTGGGCGGTTGTGGGTCAAGGTGGTTTTGTAGCTGAAGTGAACACAGCTGTGGTCCGTCCAGTGGAGGGCTGTGGTGCGATCGAAGGAGATGTGCTTGCTGGAGGTGAAGATAGGGTCGAGCGTGTGTCCGGCTACATGGGTGGGGGTGTCAACAAGTTGTTTGAGTCCGAGATTGGCCAGGTTGTCCAGAAGGGTGGTGGTGTTGCTGTTGTATTTGTTTTCAAGGTGGTAGTTGAAGTCTCCTAGAAGAATGTAGTTCTCGGAGATGAGGGCATGTGGACTGACGAAGTCTGTGATGTCATCGCTGAATTGATTGCGGGTGCCTGGAGGCCTGTAGATGAGGGTGCCTCTAAGTGTGGTCCTAGGGTCGGTGTGGATCTGAAAGTGGAGATGTTCGGCGGTTGCAAGATTATCATCGGAGCTGGTCGTGATTTTGATGGTGTTCTTATGGATGGTTTGGTTGGTGCGGTCTTTACGGGTAATCTTGTAAGCGTCCGGTATGGCTATGGTGATGTCGGGTGCTGATGATGTGTTCATCCATGTTTCTGTGAGGAAGGCGATGTCCGGTGACGCAATATTGAGAAGGTCCCAGAGTTCCGTTGCGTGTCTGTGTACCGAGCGGGTGTTGAGCAGGATGCACTTCAGGCGGTTAGAGTCGGGGCTGTGTATGGAGGAAGTGGGTTTGGTGAGGGTCCTGGAACAGTTGAACTTGCAGGAGAGGCAGGCGAATGGGCCGTGGGTACGTCCTGGGGTAGCTTCCCAGCATTGTGGAGTGCGTACGGGGTTGAGGGCGAGGAGAGTTGTGGCATCATATGTGACGCTGGTGGGCTGGGTAAGGTGGGGACCAGGGGGACAGGCGCTGGGCGCGGTCCAGGCGAGGACGGGCGTAGACAGGCTTACCTTTGGCGCACCTTCCGCGCGCATGGGGCGCGACCGCTGCGCGTGAACGCTGCGCGAAAATGCATCTGTCATATATGGATGGAGGAGGGGGAGGGGCGAGGGAGGGTCAGTTGGGAGGCGGGGCGGGCTGTGGGGGCCGGGCTCTGAGGCACCAACAACAACAAATTAAAATGGCGGCAGCATAGGAAAAACGAAACTGGAGGTAGGCTGGGGCACAGGCAATCGACGATGCTTGCTGCTTAATCGCGCTATGGATGTCAGAGTGAGAGATAAAGCGCTGTTATTACAATACCCCAGAAGCGTTGCAAAAGGCAACAAGATTACAACCAACCATTTAGCCATTTAGCAGTTCGGGACAGGCATGAGTGGCAGAAAAGAAAACAAAGCCATTTTTGTATTTCAAATGCCAGTTTTAATATTTCGGTCAGCAGTACATGTGCACTAAATGCTCTGCATTGTAGTTTAGTGTGAAACTTTGGCAAGCCAACCATTACCTCTATTTGTACCAAAAACTCTAAATATGCACAGAATCCATGTTTTTGGGCAAATAGCTTTTACTTGACAAATTTGGTTTAAAAAGTTATTTTACCCAATTCCGACTAGAAAATAGAAAGATCTTTCTCAAAGCACTGAGGCAATCAAGGAAAATAAAAACAATGTATGCATTGGATTTTCTTTTCTTGTATTTTTGAAATGACTAGTTATTTTGTTACATGTTCTGCTTAAAGGTAACCAGTCTCAGCTCCCAAATGTTATACATTATCGACAATCGAACCCCCTGAGGCTACGGGTAGTTATAGTTCTTCATACTTCCTGTCCTCCCAATAGAGGCGACCAATTGGCACTGGTCAAACCTCTCTTTAAAAAAACGTTGCCGTCACCGATACACGTTCCCAGATCTAATCTTCCTGTCGATTTTTTAATGGCACTTTTCTTTGAAGAGAAGGGAAGTTGCACTCACAGAGGATTTTCCATAAATGGGGGAGGCATATTTGTCCAGGATGGGTGGGAATTTTCTGTGAGTCTCTAAGTACTAACTGAATGGTCTTTGCTATGAGTTGAGAGCACTTAAGTTGTAATGCTAGGTCAGGCGCGATTCTGCTTTCTTGGAAAACGAGAAAACAGAAAACATCATGGGCAGGTATAACAGGAAGTATTTTTTGGTAATTAGGAATTAGAAGTTGGGGTAGTAAAAGATAGGTAGAGGAAAGAGTGAGAACGCTAGCTGGTTTCACTTATGGAATGTTGCCAGTCAAACCTTAATTTGACCTTCAAAACAATTTGCACAGCACTCTTAAGAGGCTCAACTGTCTGGAACTGAAGAAGATAAAAGAGGCCACGCTCTCATCTAGATGAATTCCGTCTGCCTGGTAATATACCGAGAAAACGGTTTCAGAAACATACTCTAAGGGTTAGGAAAGCACTTAATGACCCACAAGGAGAAACGAGTCTGTGTCCTAACTGGAAGAAGCCTGCCTGCCGTGGAACTGTTTTCCTGAGTCTAGAAAAGTCTGGAAGATCCCAGGGGTATGGTCAGCTACACCCAATAGTAGGAAGACAAGCAACATCAATAGTAACTTGGCGTTTGTCTTTGGACCTAAATAATATTTGGGAAAACTCTTTCCTTACTCGAATCTGCAGCCTGGTGTCAAAGAAGGCTTCCCTGCAATTTTGGGACTTTTGAACTTTGTGTAAGTGGGACAAAGAGCTAATCTGACATGAAAAAGATGCACAGTCAGCAGCTCCATTTTGCAATTTTGCAACACTTGGAGCCGTGGGAGAAAATGTTTAGGATTTTACAAGACCAGCAAAAGAAGGGGTCCAGCTTTGTTGAGGCCTGCACATACACAGCTTAATGTCTGACTCCCTGAAGATTTTTGACATCTTAAAAAGTTTGACAGTAAAATACCAATGCAATGAAATGCGAACCTTTACCCTAACCAGCTCCATCATGGTGTGTAAGAAATTGGGTTCATAACGACAAAGAACTGTGCTCCCAAATCCAATGTCTTCTAATCTGTCTCTCCGTTGTGTAGGGGCATTTAAAAGGGGTTGGAAAATTCTAGAAGCCAGGTACTCCTGACCAAGGCTAGGATGCCACATTGTACCTCATCACCGTCCTAATCTTTCTACACAGCATTCTGGGACAAGCCAATATGATGATTTCAAGTTGTCTGTGGAAAAAGCTCACCTAACAGCCTATAGCCTCAGCTCCATCCTAGATGGCACAGCTACCAGATCCTTTCCTACCAAAACGTCAAAGGCAAGCCCCTTCTGTGGTAGCTGCAGAAATCCGTCCCTCTTCCTTTGTTCCAGTGGTCCTGGGCTGTCCCAGTCCAGGAGCAGTATGCAGATTTCCTTCCCACCCCTTCCTTTCCCAGGAACTTGGTCAAGCATTGTGAGAAATTGGGTTGTTCATTGTTTTGAGTTTGAGCCCTGGATAAGCTACAGCCACAACCCCTTGCAGAGGGAGCCACTAAAAGTCACTAAATTAATCTGTACTTAACCCTGGATAGCTTGGCACAAAAAGCAGTCTTGGTTAACTTAGTGGAAAGGTGTAAAGTGTGTATGTTGCACACAAAAACAATAAAGTGAAAACACAAGAAAATCCCAAACCAATTAAAAAAACAGATTACATTTTTATAAATTATTTGACACCAAAATCCATACAGCCACTTACATACCAACCCCTCACCCATACAGCCACTCACACAGCCACTCACTCACCCTAACAGCTACTCACGCACCCACTTATTCACCCATATAGCCACTCACACCGCCACTCACACACCCATACAACCATTCACACACAGATACAGACAGTCGCACGATCAGAAAAAATATTAATTTAACTTGTGTGGTAGGTTAGTAAATATATGTTCAAGTCTCAGACACTTTTGCGAAACACTTACACTGATATTATGATGTTATCAGTGATGCCATTTGAGATGCCATCAGTGATTAGCTCAGGTAACCATAACTGCTGAATTTCCATGGTTTTGTATGTTTCAAATGTCAGTGTAACTAGAACGTCCTTGTAATCTTTCTTTTTTTCAGTGAATATATATATAGTTGGGACCTAGTTTCCACAGGAAACGCGTTTTTTATTTGCTAATAACTTTGGCGCTGTTCGACGTGTCTTCACTAAATTGTTAAAACTACTTTACCGGTCACTTCAGCTGCTGTTTAGAAAGTTTTAGGTGCTTTGTCAAGTGGGCACTGAGAAAAGGGGGGCTCTCCATGCAATTTCTCATTGGGATTTTAGACATGACTACAGCCCAAATCACTGAATGGAATTACATCAAATTTGGCAGAAAGCTAGATCTGGATCCAGAAAGAGTGTTTCTTGTACTTTGTGTAAATCTGCTCAGTAGCTTTGGAGTTACTCAATTAAAAAGATTAATGTATATCTAGAGACATGGATCCAATATGCAAATTTAGGAGCTAACAGCAGAGCCATGATTGACTGCCACTACTTCAACCACGAAGGGATGGCAGCTGTCTTGGGACTCTGACTCAGCTGACCCCAAAGAAACAAGGCATAAAAAACACAATGGGGACGGGTAAGAATATTCTGAACCCAGGCCTGGTGGTGGGGTCCTACAAGGACCCCAAATGGTGCCCCACATGATTTTTGTTTTTCCCCTTAAATTCACAGAGGATCTGTGGCCCAAAAATAAAATCAACAAACCCGGTCTCCTACGCTTGTTTTTTAAGCTCGCCGGTGAGGAATACTTGAGTATAATATGGGGTAAGGGGGCACATGCAGTCCTCCTCCTAGGGTCACTTTGGCCCCAAGTACGCCATCCCCTGAGGCTCAGCTGCTCAATAAAAAGGGGAGGGGGCATGCAGCCTCTCTCCCCGGATACATTTCGGCCCCAGGAAACCCATACCCAGTACCTGGCTGTTAAATAAAGGACGAGAGGGGGACAAGCCACTCTCCTGGGGCCTCAGGGACAACATTTAAGAAAATGGGGAGGGGGCCATGTGGCCCCACTCCTTGAGTCTCAAAAACCCCCAGGAAGCCCACCCTTGAGGCCAATTCCTTTAAAGGAGAGGAATCACATGCCTCTCCCTCCCTAAACCATTAATAGCCCAGTGGATGCCAAAAATGTTCCCACCTGCTGGAAGAGGACTTTAGGGGATCAGGTCCTAGAGCTGAAATTGGCCCATGGCGGGGGCTACATGCCCTGCTTTCCATAAACACTGGTGGTCACGGTGGTTGGGGTCCATTAAGCTGAAATTGGCCTGGGGAGGGTGCTATGTGGCCCTCTCCCCCTGACAATGAAGCAGGGCACAGTGAATGGAATTCCTGGGGCCGAAATCAGCCCAGGGATGGGGGCTCTGTGCATCCCTTTCCCCGTAAAATGTGCTGGGCCCCAGGGGATGGAGTCCTGGGGTCGAAATTCACCTAGGCAGGAGGCCTGCTTGCCTCCCTCCCCATTGAAATCACACCTGGCCTGGGGTATGGGATCCCCAGGGTCACAATTGGCCTGGGTAGGGGGGCCAAGTGTGGCCCCTTCTCTTTATTTAAAAGAATGGTGCTGGGAGATCGAGTCCCCGGGGCCAAACAAGGCTTGGAGAGGGAGGCAAGATGGCCCCCTTTATTTAAGTAGGTGGCCCTGGGGGATGGGGTTCCCAGGGCCAATAGCAGCTCCAGGAGGGGGGGCACGCAACTCACCTCATTTAAATAAAATAAAAACAGCCCTGGGGAATGGAGTACACAGGGCCAGGCCCTGTGTCCTACCCCTCCCTACTGCGTATTGCAGAAGCCCGTGCATAGCGTGGGGTTGGCTGTATGGGAGGGTGTTGGTTGCAGGACCTAAGTTGCATTTTTGTATGGTAATTAAGTATTACTTTACATTTTAAAAACCCGAGTAATTCACAGAACAAAATGAAGGTTAAAGTAATGCTATAGTTATGTTCAGCAAAAGGATCTAGGGTTTTGTTGTGTTTTGGTGTGTTTTTTTGTAAAAACCTTAGAAATTCACTGAAAAAACAAAGGCTAAAGTAACGTTATGGTTAGGTGAATATGTCAGTAATAACATTAACATTTTGAACTGAAAAAAACACAGATATTCGCCAGTCACAGTTAGCAGCGCTAACTGTAAATTGCGGCCCCACCATACACTGCTTATGACCTCACATTTGAAATCACTCATGTTCTATCACATTATGGATGGCATCACTCATTACATCATTCAAGCTTTGTTTTCCCTTACATTTGTCAATAGATTACTATGGCTTTAGAAGCCTGACATTAAGTGCAAAATAGCTCAGGAGAATATCAGACATCATTACTGCCATCACAGTAACAACTTTCTTAGATGTTGAAAGCATGCATTATGTGCTACATAGACCCTATTCCATACACTTTACAGCTAGCATAATTCACATTAACAATCAACCACAGATATCTATGAAACCCTCATTGAGTGTGGTGTTCCATCTGTATACACCTGTTCAGAGAAAGCCAAGTTTCTAAAAATATTGAATGTTAGTTCCAAACCAGTTGACCTACTACAGACAGTTTTTTTCTGTACCAAACACCTGGAACTCACCGAACCTACATTGAGAAAGGAAGTTGATATCAGTAGAGAATTGGGTACGGTTAACAGTGCTTACTATATGGAGATAGTTTCCCTTATAATACCACGCTGTTTGCAAACAGTGACACTTTCACAAGAACCACACCCCAGAGTATTAAAAAGTGTCTACTAAGAACAGTGTCCACTGCATGCTACAGTTGTAAAAAAAGACACTATTTGCTAACAAAAGCAAGATCTGAAGGTGCTAAACTTCCTACTTCCTTCACCCTTTATACTGTTGTGAATACTGTATAGATAGCCCATCTTCTCAAGTAAAACAAACACATGCATATAGGTAAGTACCTTGTCCACACAGTCTTCTAAGTTGTGCAGACATTGCCATGCTGGCACAATTCTAACAACTCAAGCCAACTTAGACATGTTAGTATCCACTATGTTGAATCTTACTCCTTATGAAAACTTTTTCTGCAGTACCAAAAAACATGTGTGGAACATAATGAACACAAGTCAATGTCACCTGCACACAGTTACTCTTGAATACAAAGATTTACAACATGTTTAATACCTTTAAACACCTAGGGTGCATTAGGAGCAGATGTGTTTTGTAAGCATTTACACCTATTAGCTGGACCCATGCTGTACAAAATTAGCTAGACATGCAATATGGTAGTTACCGCCACTATGTAAACTATAAAAACAAACTAGCACACTCATTGGATGATGTCATCAGTGATGTCATCAATGATGTCATTTGAGATGTCATCGGTGATGACTTAAAGGATATCACAGAACATGTCATGAGTGATGTCATACGTGAGGGCTTCAGCAGTGCATGGTGGAGCGCAAGTTAGAGTTAGTGCTGCTAACTACAACCGGAGAATTTCTGTGTATTTTTAGTTCAAAACATTAATGTTATCATTGACATATTCATTTAACTATAATACATTACTTTAACCCTTTCGATGCTATTGACGGAACGGTTCCGTCATGAGCGTCGGTTGGCCTGTGCTCATGACGGAACCGTTCCGTCATGAGCCCGTTGGCTCATTAGAACGTTCAGCACAGCGCATGAATCTGCGCCGCGCTGATGAGGTTAACATTTAGTTTGTTTCAGTGAATTTAGTAAGTTTAAAAAAGATCCTTTAATCATACATTATCTATAAAATTACTTTACAACTTTACATTTTGGATTTCCTAATGACTATATATACATATATGTATGTAAATCTATGTATATATATATATTCACTGAAAAAACCATAGGTTATAGACCATATATAGTTAGGGATTAGCATTTTCAAAACCTTATTTTACTCGCACAAAACCATTGAAAGTCGCATATATAGTTAGATGCACTAACTATATATCGCGCACCCGCAATCCACTGCTGATGATGTCACATATTATATCATTCATGACATGCTCAGTGACATCACCGATGACATCACTGATGACATCTCAAATGACTTCACTGATGACATCACTGATGACATCTCAAATGACATCACTGATGACATCACTGATGACATCTCATTTGACATTACTGAGCACATCACTGATGACATCATTCATGTGATAATACGATGAACGTCTTCAGACTCTACTATAACCTTAGATACACTCAGTGTAAACAGACACTCACAGACTGTCACTCATCCATGGAGTTACTCACACACCTAGTCAGTCATGCAAAGAATCAATCACACCTCCATTTTCTCAACTATACAGTTATACACACCTTACTTATTCAAACATATACTAACATATATTTACTCTCTTATACAATCCCTGATACAAGTTCACAATGATCAATACAGCCACTCACACATTCACTGGCTCTTATGCACAGTTATTTATATATGTCAACTCTCACATGTACTGTGTTTTACATATGTACTTACTTTGACATGTAGCACTGAGATAGCCATTCACTCACCAATACACTCAAGCACACAGTCAACCGCCCATACAGCTGTTGCCACATGCACTTTTGAACCCATACATCTAGTGAATCAACTGCTCACACATCTATGCACAGAGTAATACACCTCCCAGCCACCCACACACACACTCAGTCTCCCATACAAATACTTGGGCAACCAATCAATAACCCATATAGTTACTCATATAGCTACTGATCAACACATGCAGCAGTTTACAGAACAACAGACATAATGATGCACAAATTAAGACAGTTTAGTCACTAACCCATGCACTCAGTGAGACACATTTAATCACTCACTCATACAGTCAGTCATGCACCTACTAAATCCTTCATCCAGACACTTATACATCCACTCATTCTTCAATATGTAAGACATATTTTAACTTTACAGAAACATACAGTCACTGGATGTTGTCATCAGTGATGTCATCAGTGATGTCATTTGAGATGTCATCAGTGATGTCATCAGTGATGTCATTTGAGATGTCACCAGTGATGTCATCAGTGATGTCACTGAGCATGTCATGAATGATGTAATATGTGACATCATCAGCAGTGGATTGCGGGTGCGCGATATATAGTTAGTGCATCTAACTATATATGCGAATTTCAATGGTTTTGTGCGAGTAAAATAAGGTTTTGAAAATGCTAATCCCTAACTATATATGGTCTATAACCTATGTTTTTTTCAGTGAATTTCAATGGTTTTTTAATAGCAAATATCAAAAGCTGTAAAATGTATTCTTTTTTTTTTTCTCCAAAGTACGCTCCCCGGTTCGCTTACTGGTGCGCGTACCGGGCGCTCCCCCGCGAAATTAAAAAAAAAATCTTCATTTTTGCATGTATCAGCATCCTAATCCCCCCTCCAAAAACCTAGAGGGTCACAAAGTGTCTACCGTGCCCCCTTCTACCCATTCCGAACATTGTTTGTCCTCCATTTTGTGTCTCAATTCTACCAATACTCAAAATGGAGGACTCCCGTAACGCTGCCGGTTCGCGTACTGGGGAGCGCACTGGTAAGCGCTCGAGGTGGGAAAGTAATTTACAGAAAAACCACTACAGACACTTTCATCAAATATAGAATAGCCCTACTACATAGCAGTCCCTACCATTTCCCCATATTTGATGGAATTTCATTGTGAAAATTATGCTGTAATCCTGATTAAATATCCTGAGGTAAATTACCTAACCAAAACACTTATGAAGTGTTAGAATTGACAACCAATCAAAATGCTACTTTCAATATCTTCTATTATTTCATGACATTTGATTGGTTATGTACCTGAATATATATAAAGAAAGAGAGAGAAACACAGCCATTTTGACTACTACTTCTTGAAGTACATATCAAGTACATTTCAACTGATAACTTAAACTTCTATTTGAAAGGTAAGATGTTATTTTAAAAACTGAAGTATTTTCTGTACTGTAAGTTAATTAGGAAAACATTTTCTGATAGTTATATACTATCCCTCTGTAATACCTATAGAATAAAGTAGACTTCTCTGTTTTAGTTATGGATGGAGTTAGACTTGTCTAGTATAATTAAGAATTGACTTAGACTTTATCACATAATTTTTTGATATTTCTACTTCCAGTTTGATACCATACACTGCCCAACGAAAAAATCACTGTTTAAAAAACACAAACTACCTGTCTGTACTTAAACCCAACAGTGCCCTATCTGTACTGATATATTTTTTTAAAATTCATTTTACAGCATAGAAATGGAAGGAGAGCAGAAAAATAACGTGGAAATTGTTGCAGTATGCAACCAAGACACAGAAAATGATTCAGAATTCTTTGATGAATCAATGGACATAGAACTTCTGCAAGTGTTGAAGTTGTGGATTTCTTAATTGAAAATGAGACAAAATCTGACCAAGAATTATTAGAAGTTCTTTTTAATTTTGAAAATAAATCAGAAAAATAAATTTATATATAATAATTCAAAAATTGTTTGAGACATTATTCATTTTTATATGTATTTTTTAAACTAGTAGCAAATTGATTTTAATGTAAAATCAGACTTTAAATATACTGTGCAACTTTAAGTTTGCTCATAGTTACTTCCTTTCTTCCACTATATCATCTTCAATTTGTATTTAACATCTCTTTATCATGTCCTGCCTCCATTGTGTTTCTGCTTTCCTGACAGACTACGCTATGAATTCTATATACCTCAATAACTTCTGAAACAACCTGCAAGATATCTACAAAGGAAACAATGTATTTTTATTTTTAGACTCTGCATTGGTACCTACATGTTGGTACTTAAATAAAATAAATTAAAAAAAACAAAAATACCAATCAATAAACAAACAATATTTGAACATTCTTTCATCCTATTTTCCCAATATTACGCTTTCCGGACCGCTTCCCGGTGCGCGTACCGAGCGCTCCCCCCGCAAAAAAACCGATATAAAAATTATTATTTTTTAACCCCGCGAGGCCCTTTTAAAGCCCCCTCATCAAACCTAGGGAGTCAGGGAGGATGTACTCTGCCCCCTTATGCTCATTTCCCCCTTTGTTTTTGCCACCTCTTGTGTCTCGATCCTACCGAGACACAAGATGGCGGCAGCTCCGGACTGTTTAGAATGTTTACAGACACCGGAGAGCCAATCAGCTTCGCTTCGCGAAGATCCGTTACGCGTCAGGTACGCGAACCGGAGCGCTAACCGGAGCGCTGTCACAGATATATCTGTTTTTTAAAACGTTAATTTCTCAAAATCCACTGGAGCACATATATTGAGACATAGCAAAGGCACGTCGGGCAAACCATATCTACAATTTTGCCAAGTTTCATGTAAATCCATTCAGCCGTTCGAGCTAAAAGTGAGTCCAACCGCCCTATGGAAAACTCAATGTTAAAAACGCGTTTTGGGACCCCCTTTTTCTCGGCCCCCCCTTGACGAAACCCCCCCAAATTTTTAAGGGCTGCTCATAAACAAAATGTGCCATTTTCCTGAAAATTTCAGCCAATTCCGGACACAAACGCCAAAGTTATTCGACATAGAATTTTCAAAAATCCCATAGGAAAAAATCCTAACTATACATACCTACTGGCGACCGCCAGTAGGTAATATATATATAAGAGAAACTATTCTATTGCTCTTGCTTTGGCAGAGGCTAACTACAATCCTCCACATGTGCCAGTCATGGATGTGACTCATGTTTTTCAAGCAAACTAGATTCATTTTTGAAAACCACCTTTTAGGCCTTTTTATAGCATAGATTTTTTAATCATGCGGATATTTTATAAAGGTTCCTTCAAATGGGGTTGTATTTTTATTGATGGAATGGTTTTATCAGTAATAATGAATTTAATTATTTATTGATGCTTTTATTCGATGCAGTAGATATTTATTGTTAATGTTTACTTGAAATGCGAATGTGTACATGATCTTAGCACATTTGGCACTTTAATGTGTATTTAACAGCAATATTTGCACAGGAGGTAAATAGTAATAGTCCAACTTGATAGGTCTGTATTTCACAGATATAACTGCATTTAAGCAGGAACTGAGTCTTTCATCCATGTTTAGCACTTTAGCAATAGCACTGTCACTTTAAATAGTGTTGTTCTGCCCATGTGATGTGTCATGTGATCAAGGTCCGAGAGGGACCGAAACGCGTCATGGCGGTGGTGTTTGGGCAAGAAATGAAATAAAAAGGAATATTTGCACGAAATCTGGGTCTGCATCGTCTCTTTGGATTCGAGTCCTGTGTGCTGGAGGCGAAATCAGGATATATATATATATATATATATATATATATATATATATATATATATATATATATATATATATATATATATATATATATATATATATATATATATATATATATATATATATATATATATATATATATATATATATATGTATGTATATTGGTGTTGCTAATTATGTCATTTCAGCTGTCTTATTGGTGTTATCAATGATGTCATAGAATATTTAATGAGTGACGTAATATGTAAGGTAGTAAGCAGTGCATGGAAAGAGCAAAAGTATTAGTTCCTTCAGTTAACTATTACTTGTGAATTTCAGAGTTTTCTTTTAGTTTAAAATGTAACATTTTAACGGACATTTTCACTAACAATAACGTCACTTTAACCTTAGGTTTTTCAATTATATTCTCAGGTGTTTTTAATATAAATTAAATAATTATAATCACATCTAACTGCAATATCACTTTAACCTTTATTTTTTTCAGTGAATTTCTATTTTTTTTCAACATAATGCAATATTTTATTACCATGCCTAACTAGACCTATCCTGGATAATGCATAGCTTTGGCCATGCGCGGTGTGATGTTGGCTGTAGAGTGGGGCCTGCAGCATGGCCGTGCATCCAACTCCTACGGGTGGCTTACCTCCCCGCCACACACAGCCTGTGGCCCTACACTACATGGGGTTGGCAGCAGAGTCAGGCCCCCAGCCAGGCCCTGCACCCAACTACCACAGTCGCCCAACCTCTGCAGGTTTTTTTTTATATGTTTTTAAAACTTAAGTCAAAGAATGAATGTCTTTAATGTCCCATCTGCTTACTGTGATTCAAATGTTGTCTTTACTTGTGATGCTCCTTTACTATAACTAGGTTTGGTACACACTAAGGAAAACTGCTCACATCATAATATACATTTAAATTGTAGAGAAGCCGATGACCAGCAAATGCCCCCTCTGCTAACCTAGATACCTGACCGCATCAAACACTAGGTTCCTCTGCACAGACACCCATATCTCTTATAATTTATTCCAGGCTACTAGAAGTGCTGTTGCAGAAATTCATGTTTTCCTAACGGAACTGTTGTATATTTCCCAACTTTATTTTCAAGGAGGTGTACTTGTCGGTCTATATTATTTTTTTCTTACACCAATATCTTGGAAATCAATGCTTCTAAGTTAACATCCATGAGATCATAAAATAATTCAATTTTCTTTTTACATAGTACTTCAACAGAAGCCATGGTCACTTTCTCACCAGGAAGAACTCTTTTCCTTGCCATTTATATCCATATAGGTTCTGGTAGTGGCATTAATTAACCTTTGTTTGTTTTCAGATTGCTCCCAAAAAATATTCAAGGGCTGTATCTCTTGGTGTTTTCAAAGGTGAATCCGGTGAACAAGGAAATTGGGAGCTTGTCAACCCTGATTGCCGTTTTTTTAGCCATAATCACACACTACTCCTTTAGAAGGTATGCCTTAGTTTGACTACCTTTCATTGGAAGAACTGATGGCCTTCAGAAGACCTCTATGTCACCACCAGAATGCTAAAATTGCCAATGCTGGAGTTCTCTGATCTGCTATGCCTGCTGCCAGACCTAGTTTTGCCCATTTCTTCTTTTACCTCACCAGGGAGCTGAACTAGGGAGCAACCACTGCTGCCTTAGTTTCACCATCATTCCTCTTCTGTAATACTTCTCTCTCCTATTTCCAGACCATCTACCTCAATGTATTGTCTCCTCTCTTCTGTGCCACTGACAGTCTAGTGACTGCTGAGGTCTAGAGATAACAAACAACAAAGTGTTGGAATGCCTGATTTAAACGCATCCACTGCTGATCACTTGGGCTGCATTCAAGCTCATCCTTGGTTGCCCACAGTGCTACTCAAGGAAAAGAAAAGCTACATTCAAATGAACCTTAGGCATACACTTGTTAGAAACGGTAAACAACGTTTACCACAAATCTTTCTACCCCCAGGGCATCACAACACGGTCGTTACAATGACCGCGTTGTGATTCCGCATACCATTACTCCGCAAGTCGGAGCAACGACTTGCGAAAATGGGGGAAGGTGTTGGATTTAAAATCCAACACCCTCCCTATTATCCGCACAGACTGGAGTTGGAATAGTAAATTATACTATTCCAACATCCAGCGCCCCCCTCCACAAGTCGTTGTTCCGACTTGCGGAGTAATGGTATGCAGAATCACAACACGGTCGTTGTAACGACTACGTTGTGATTTCCTGCGGGGAGAAATACAGAGGGATAGCATCATACATTTGTTAGAAACATACCTAAGTCCCTCCATATCGGAATGCAAGCAATCCCCAGGCCAGTTTCAATCCACTTAGGCCTCATCAGTGAGGTGCAGCCGGAGTTCATGGCTCAGTGAGCACAGGACTGACAACGGTGCAGTCCCACTGCTATAAACAGCAAAGTAATTGAAGGAATGTTTTCATTAATGTTAGCCTTTCATCACTTTGCTGTTGTATGATTCTAGATATAGGCTTTTCCAGTGCTCTTGGCACCACATCACCCACATTGAAACTGCTAAGAAAGTACAGGATATAAACAGGAACCTTGGATACTTCTTCATCAATGATTTGTGCCTGACACTCAGAGAAAAGTATTTGTCTCCCTGTCCTATCTCCGACACACTGGTATTGATTGTGAACCTAGCATTACAAGCCTATGATCGGAACTGGTATGCAGCAGAGTACCTGTCCAGGACTCAAGGTATGAGCAATCATCCTTGAGCCTCCTCATTTTTAACATTACCATCCCTTCACAATGTCTTTTATATCTGTATGTTCATTGATTCATCTTGAAATGAGACAGAAGAGTGGTAATGTGTGAGTTAAAAGTAACACTTAAACTTGATGAAATAACACAATCCAAATTCATACACTAAATATGGTTTAACAAATTGGTGAAAATGCATGAATACAAAGGGAATTTTTGTACATTTAAACATGCAAAAATTGGTCAGACTCAAACATTCATCCTTATGAGGCTGAACGTTGTTGATGTTAATGTAGTTTTAAAGTGCCTGGAGTAGAGGCAAGTCAGTTTGCGATGTATGCCATAAATATGGTCAGCGTTTTGAATTTTTGTCACAGTACCAAATAATCCACTTGCAAACTGAGCATTGAAAAACATGTGTTAGGCTGTGAAGCACAAAGAAGACGATGGACCAGACAAAGAAAAGCAGGGCATTCCCTGAAAAATAGCAGTGTCTGGAAGGGAAGTCCTTGGACTTTAAAACACAGATATTCCTGGGCATCCTTCAAGCAAGATACAAAAATCTACACAGGACCTGATTTAATACTCGCAGACTGGTTACTCCATCACAAATGTAGCAGATATCTTGTCCACTTTATTATAAGTGCCATAGTGTGTAATCTAGTAAACTGATAAGATCTTAATAGCTCTTTAGCATCAGTAATACATCCAAAATCACTTAAGAAAATGCACTAAAGTATAAATGGGTGTCATAAATCTGCTCTTACAATAGCTCAGTACCAAAATTCTGGACTTGAAAATCAAACACTTCTTGCCCATTGCAAGAAAAATGATTTAACAGGTTCAAATGCATGCACTTCAATAACAAATATGGAGAATGTTCCTTGTGTTCACTAACTACAGTAAACCCATAAGATATTGCTTGCTGCCATCAAAACACTGTTTGTAACAAAATGCTAGGAGTGAGATGTTTATACTGATACAAACGGATGTGGTCTTGTTTGTTTCCCGCATTGCTTCCATAAAAATGACCCTGGACTCTTGAAAAGATAAGAGGTGGCAAAGCACATGCCAGCAATCATATGTAACTTGCACAGGGACTACGATCCAAGTAGTTAATTCAACCATAGCAAATAAAATAATACTTACAATGGGATTTCATGTAACAAGTAACTTGGGTACATGATTTCGGGTTCAAGAGCAATACAGATCCTCTTCTTAGGTGAAACAGCATACACATATTTGGGTCTGATTTGGTGTTTGGTGGACAAGGTACGCCATTGAAATGTGACAGAGAACCCTGTCCACCAAGCCCTAGGTGTGCTCACCTCATTTAGAGATGGAAGTTGTAGAAAGGATATAACTCTGCCTGCCCTATTTAGGTTAGATGATGTAATGTATTTTTTAATCTCCCCATCACTGCCAGAAAACTCTAGTGGTGAGGTACGTAAAAAAACAAAATTGTCTGAAAAGTTTGGTGAGCACCTGTCAAAACCAAGAGCGGCCATCCACCAACTTTTTTGTACACTGAAATAGTGACAACAGTTCCTTTCAATGTATGGAGATGACCTCTGGGCCAGTGGTCATTTCAAAATTTTGCAGATGGTAATTTGTTAGGGTGGCAAAGATAATGTCCTCCACCACCCTAATGGCCAAATCCTAATTCAGACTCTTTGGCAGAGGTAGGGACATGGGTTTTGCATTTTTTTTTCCATGTTAATGTTTAATCTGTTGAAACGTCATTTGCCTGTAAAGTAATAAAGCTAGTGAAATCACGGTTCACGGTATAGCATAACAACAGATACGCGTATATAAGGGCACATGAAAGGCAGTGAGAACACTCAGTTTTTGTTCTACTGACTAATCACTTTGAATTTTGTTCCCCCAGAGAAGAACATATTACTCAAGAAACGCATTACAGAAAGCTGTTGCAATACATCTGATGCGTAGTTTACAAGATCATTTGCTTTCAAATAATTGATTTTAAGAAACCGAAGCTTACAAATCTTCCGGGAACAAATATTAATGCTTCCAGGGGCACATAGAGCGTAGCCAGTCCTTCCACTACTCCAGAAGGATGGAGCACACAGTGACAGTGCTTGGCAAACTGAACCATCCCTTATGACAGGTTCATGAAGCATCACAGCTATACCCAGCAAGAACGTAAACCATCCCCTCGCCACTCAGTGGAGCTGAAACTAGGGGTGCGGGAAGTGTTGCAGCAACCTCTCATTTGATGGAATGGAAGAGAAAACCTTTCTCATGCATCCTTTGTTTGAAGATTTATCTTGCCAAGATTTTTGTAAGTGGTGCTTAAAACATAAACACAGTGAATAACCTTTCTAACATACTGCTTCATATTTGTAGTAATTATGCATATCTGTGTTTATGTTGCTCCGAAAATAAATGTGAGCATGTTTTAACTTAAAGCTAATGATAGCAGGGGCACAAAGGAGAGAGAGAAAGAAACCATTACTTCAGAGGTTGCTTTAAAAATACACAGTTTAAGTGAGACATTTTACATCTTAATATTGAAGTGTTTAGGGAACACTTTTTTTCGTAGGGTTGAAACTAAACAAGATATGCAGGTGTACTTTGTAATTGTAAATGCATTTATATGGTGCTTACTACCCCAAACGAGGTGTCGAAGTGATTTATGGTAGGCAGCATGGTGCTCTGGAAGCCAAGGTTAATGGTTAGTTCAGTATTATTGGTGACTGTTAGTTACTGGGATTACTTCCAAATAACCCAACTTGTCGGGTTTGAGGACCTAGACAAAGGTATGTGTATGGAATCTGATCAATTTGATCAAAGATTACCTTCAGGAAAGAAAAAATGTCTTTCTTGAGTCCCCTCACTCACCAGGGTTTCCCCACGGTGACATGCTTAATCATTGGGGCCATCGCAGCGCTCAACGAACTGGGGCGTGCTGCGACTTGCGGAAACTACGTAGGAGCACTTTTTATGGAAGACTATGTGTAGAGCATTGTGTGGTGGAGTGGAATAAGTGATTAAAAATACCTTGCTAGTGGGCTGAAAATATTTTATTATAGCTCCTAGGTTGGTATATTAAAATGGGGTGTTACACAAAAGGACTATTAATGTGTTAGTAATTCAGTGTAAGATCGACATGTTGATCTTACACTGAATTACTAGCCCATTAATAGTGAGTCCTTTTGTGTAACACCCCATTTCAATACACCAATCTAGGAGCTATAATAAAATATTTTCAGCCCACTAGCAAGGTATTTTTAATCACTTATTCCACATGTTCCTCAGCTGAAGTGGACGTAGCTGATGTCTCCTCAGTGTGGCTCCCCTCACCCTCTGTGCCACTGGGTCCCTCAAAATCCTCGGAAGCGGACCCTGTTGGGCTCTGCTGCTCCTCAGGGTCCTTGGAGCTGTCCCCTCCAGTGTCCGTAGATGTAACTGCAAATAAACAGGGTTAACAGTTAAACATCAGTTACACGTTTGACATCACACATCCCAGTCAGTACAGGACAATACTGTCCATGTCTGTGAATCATTTGCTTTAAATTCTCAAAAGTGCTGACACCTTTCTGTGAAACACATGTCAGTCTGCCAGTAAACCAAGCCCCTCATATCCCACATGTCCATGGAGACCACCGTCTGGTGCAAGTAGCCAGATACTACCCATATGTGCACACAAGCACCACATATACAGTTGTCTTGATTGCAGGATTTGTGATAGAAATGTATCAGTACACACATATACCATCTCCTGCCAATGACTTCATCCATGTGTCAGGAGGAGAAGGGATGCCCAAAGTAAATCTAAACTATATGGATGTGCTTCCTTCACCACAAACCATGATGTGCCCAGGTATTGCTGGACAATTCCACAATTGAGTGCATGCAGTACAACTTACGTCACTGTAGGATACACTGTTGGAAATGGAAGCACATGCTACAGTGCACTCCTGGTCAAGTTTTCCTGCTGCCTGCTGTCACTGGGGCAGTGCTTCACAAAAACAAATTAAAGCACCTTTCTCAAATAAAGAATTTGTGATTAATTAAAGCCCTGCAACGGTCAAGTGCACATGTTGCCCCAAATTCACCAACATGTCAATGCTACTGATGAACCCACCTTAGACAAAGGCCACAGTACAGTGTCAGCCAGCACAGGCCTATCAACATTATCACATTTCAGTCTGATGACAATGTAGTATAGCTGCCTGCACAATAGATTTTTACACACCATTAGGCACAGTCAAGTGATTAGACACCTAAGTCTGACCCCATTGAGAAGCTCCACCAGGCACATTTCAGGTGGCTGCCCACCACTAAATATTAGAGGGTACAGTTGACTGAAAAGCTAAGACACTTCACAATGATACAGAGGAAGACACCAGATTGCACATAGCACAATACATCAATATCATTTCTGCATACATGATTGGGATAACAGAGTGTACACCACGTCCAGAGAAGGCTTTCCTGACCTAGACCATGTGAAACATGGGAGTTGCCTGAACATTAGGCATGTGTCCATGCATTAGATAGAGTGCGCAGGTCACCCAACTAGAATTTTATACAGATACTCACCTGGGCCCATAATTCCAAAATCGTATACTTTTAACCTTTGTTTGGGTAACTCACGCTCTACTGCCAGTATATTATGATTTCTATTACTGATTCCTATACCAGTATCTACAAATCTTTGACACTGATACCTTCACACAATGGATCAGGGAGTTGAGTTAAGGGTAAGGTACTCAAAAATTATCATAACATTTGTTATTATATGATAACCACAGAGTCAGGGTAGGTTCAATCTTTTATCTAATCATCATCATCATCATATGTCATGAGCCAAAGGTTGAACGCGATAAGACTATCAATAACTAAAATGTGAAATAGCGTATAACTATGAATAAGATAGAGTATGCTAAGCATTTAGAGACTTAAAGTAAAGGGCAAGGTAAACAAGGAACATGCTAATTTTAGAAAAACAATCTTTTGTATCTTGAGTAAAGGAGGGTAAAGAAAAAGGAACATACTAAACCCAAAGTCTTTTGTAATACATTAACAGTTTGAAAAAGGAGAAATGCAACAATGTGATTCGAGAATTTGGTTTCAGCACAATTAAACTATAGGGAGGGTAAGAGTTGGAACATTCTATAGATTCAAATTATCTCCTAAAGGGAGGTGAGAAAATGGAACATATACCATATAGAAACGATTTAGCATTGACTGAAGGTGGGTTGAAAATTGGAACATGCTAATAGTCAGTAATACATGAATATCTCATTTACCAAGGGACGGGAAAGAAAAGGAACATATGCAATCAAGCTTTGCAAATTCAGGATGGGGAGAAAAGGAATGCAAATTTATCTACACCCACGCAGACTTATATTTACCTAGGATAGAGTGAAGACCAACCTTGGCCACGGGTCAGTTGGAAAAGACAGTAAATACCCCAAGGACTTTAGTGCCAGTAGGCGAGCAGGTGCAGCTCATGGACAATCAGGACAGGATAACCCCAGGATTTGGATCAGGACTGGTTCACCAAAGGTTAAGACCAACACCCGCAGCTTCGGTTGCAACGCCTGCGCTACTCCCTCTCTGTAAGGAATCTGCCAAAACCCCAATTGGGTTATAAATTTTATCAGCAACGTGCTTTGCCAGCACTTTCACTTCCCCAAAAACCCCGATTGGGTTCTCGAACCTCCCAATAGAGTGCTACGCAGCTCTCTGCTTTCAGTCACCTATTGAGTGTGTTGGGTCCGTGACAGGTCAGTTAATCAGACAAGTCGGACAATTTCTCTAGCTAAAACTACACTAATTATACAGTTTTTCAGGTCAGTGTACCACCCCCAATGTTGCAAGTGTAAGGATCCCCAATTTTGATTGGGCAAAGGAGGAGGACAGGTCATCACACCACCTATGTTTTAGACTTTCTCAGGCTTTTTATTCAGATTCCGTTCACGCCCCTTAAATTCCAGGTTCTCATGACATATGCCTTTGGTTTACAATGGTGAATATATCATTGAATACAATTGTAACAATTTTCAGTACAGTTCAGCTTCTTCTAGCTGGGTCACAGTTCGGGTTCCCAGGCGCATCTTGGCTGTTGCTGCCATCTGGCTGGGTGCCAATGCTGCGAAGTTCATTTTACCTCCTTGGCTGTCATGCGTAGAAGGGACTTCCAAAATGGAGTAATAAGCACCTCCCAGGCCCAAAGAGTATGATACATGAAAAGTAAAAGGAAACAATTTAGAACATAGTAATAAATGATTACACTGTATACCATGAATCTCTATACTATACCCATTACCTTAATAATAACTATAGCATTAGGATTAAGCAGATTGAACAGCTTAGCGAAAGCAGCATGCAAGCTTCTTGCATGTGAGAACATAGAACAGCCATTTTAGCACTAGTGCGCAGATGCGAAAGTGTTCCCTCCAGAACTGCGAGTACGTCATGTCACGTGGGTATGACAGACGCATGCGTAGTAGAAATTCCCGCATAGCCACAGCCATTTTATATGCAAGCGTATTAGGATTAGAAAACACATAAGCAAGCTTCTCTCAGCTTCCCAGTATAGATGAAGAAAGGGTAAATTAGTAAGACAAACATGTTTATTACATAGTTAGGGTTATTCGAGGTTCATGAGTATAGGAAGGTGGATATCTGACTATGGTTGCCCCCAACTTTTTGCCTGGTGTTTAGCTGGTTTTTCGACTTAGTTGACCTGGGGCCCTGCTATTCAGGACCCCAGGCCCACTGCTCTCTCTGTAAAATGGATTCCATGTACTATAGGTACATATCTAATTGGTTACTGAGTCACCTTATCAGCCCCTGTACAGTGTACCTTAGGTACCCAGAGCCTGTCTACAGCTATACCATATACTCTTAAGTGGTTATAACCTCGCGGTTATTGCTAACTTTGGCATAGCATTATCAAAACATGTCGAGTAAGGTGTCATACGAATTGGAATACTACCCCCTCGCCAATTCTGGCGACGGGGGTAGCATTCCACCCTTCTAGAGGGACACGACATGTACCTAACTGTGAACCCCGGTTAAAGTTAACTCGAGCCTCAGCATCACAAAATGGATGCTGCCACCACAGACACAAGTCTGACTTCCTGCTGCTGGGAGTCCTTCCAGTGAGGGAGGCTTGGACAAAGGGTTTCCTGCCTTGGGAGGTGCTAGCACCACCCCAGACAGGATTTTGTGTATTGGGTAGGACAGGGCTGAAAGGAATGAGACATGCCTGGGGCAAACAAGGTGTCCCTGTGCATACACAGGTCTAAACCAGTTCCTTGGGCTCTCTAGTCCCAGCTCTGGTGCAAGACCGGACAAAGGATAGGGGGTGTAACCACCCCCCGTCCTGGTCCCACCCATAGGAGGGACCTAGTCGTAGTACAGCCCCCTTTAGCAGGATAAAGGTAGGAGCTGGTCCCATTCCAAGTTAGATTAATCCTGAACTGAAACTCTACAAGAAGAAACTCTAGACTTCGACTTTCTGACAATAAGACTGAAGAAATCTCCCTTGTGGGCAAGGAGTGTCCACCCTGCACAAGCAGGCACCATCAGCGTCCAGCGGCTTCCCTTTGTCGTCTTCCCTCGAGGATCCAGACTTCAGAGCCCAACGAGACCTGGATTCCCAGACCTCTCCGACCTCTACCTACATCTGCAACACAGCTGAGATCCGTGGGTGCGACGAGACACGTGGGACCGGCCATCTTGGAAGAAGCAGCACTTTGCTCCAGCAAGACTTCTGAGGTAACCTCGACCAAGTGCTTTGGGGACTGAGAAGCCCCGACCCCGAGCAGCTCCTGCACCGAAGATCAGCCCTCCAGCATCCACGAGATCTGCGTGGGACCCTTCTGCCTGTTTGCTGCTCGACGCATTGTCTGGTCACTTGCCGGCTGTCTAGTGACCTCCTAGACGACGAACCTTGAAATCCAATCTGCTGGTCTGGTTGCTCCAGACTGGCCCTTGCTTCCCTGCAAAGGAGAAGCACCCCGGACCTTCCTGGTCCACTCCAGATGCCGTTTCTACTCACCGCGTGGGTTGCCTTTGCCAAGGCCTGTTGAATCCAAATCCGGATCCGACACTGCCGACAGCGAGATCCTGCGTGGGATAGCTTGTGCCTCCATCCTGGTTGTGAAAGACACCGCCTGGTCCACGTGGCTGCGGAGACAAGCGTCCACTCTTCACCTGATCGCGATGACGACATCTGGTTCCACTCCTGGTTCCACTCCAGTCACTGGCTAGTTACTTTGAACATTGTCCCCTCTGCTTTCAGGTCCTTCTCTTCACTGATCCACCCTTGGATCACACCGGACATCTTCCTCCTGGTCGCCTGCAGCATCTTTTCTTCCAGGCTCCATAGACTTCAACGCCGGAACCCGACACGACTTCGCACCTATGCACCCGCAGCCTGTGGGTGAGGTAACAAGAGCATTTCAGTGCTCAAGGGTAGATTGACTCTCCTAGTGTCCAGTTCCACAGTTGTTTTAGTCCTAACTAGCCAGGATTGTCCGTACTCACCTTTTACTTGAACTGTACTGTCCATAGACGTTGTTACGCATCTCGCGTGTGAGTTCACACTCTGCACACGCGTTCCGTGGGCCTCCTATTACTTACCTAAGGTTAGGGTAGTGTAGTCCCAGCGATCCTACAGCCTCTGGACAGCTCCATTCCTTCCATCTACTTTCACATTCCACTTACTTAGTATATGGTTTCTTGTACCCCCAGGGCAACATTGTAATTGTGCAACATAAACGTATTTTTCTTAAGAGTCTTGTCATGTGCTTAGCCCTTTGATCTCATAAAGAGTTCAGAGGTGTTTGTTAGTTAATAAATATCTTGTTTATTTTCATGACTACCTGTGTGGTATCCTTTCATTTGGTATTCAAGGGGTTATATGTGGTAAAACAGCTGGCTTCACATGCCAAAAGAGTTTAGCCTAAGACTGCTTTGTCCATGCTACCATTAGGATAGCTGGTCTATAAGGTTGACTTACAACCAATCACCATAAGGGTTGTTTGGACTGATACAAGGTGATCACTAGAACTAGTGAGCATCATATATCAGGACAACTTCTCACAATGAGTACGAGCAAGTCGCTTCGTATGCGAATCTTTGCTTCATCAATCCCCTCTTTGATGATATTTTATATCATCACAAATTAATGAAACAGATGCCAACTTTCATATTTCACCCATTTCAATGTCTTCAAACCTTTTATTCTGCTTTTTCTCATTATTTCTGGTCGGATGAGAAATTTTCATCTTTTTATAAATCTGGCTATTCATTTCCTCTAATTCTAGTTCTTCAATATTTCTTTTTACCCCTCGCTGGTTCACAGAATATTTCTTCTTGTGTTTTTCGACATTTGCAGTAAATTACTATCCCTAGAACTATTAAACCTATTCCCGCCATTGGCATCAGTATTTTACTCACAAAACTTTTACCTAGATTAGAAAACCAGCTACCTACAGAGGAGAGACCATCAGTCAGTCTCTTCCAGGCACTATCAACCTCCAGTGGTTTAAGCTCTCTTTCCAAATTAGTGATGTTTTTCACATACTTTTTAATTTCAACACTTTTGTCTGGAATGTAAGTGCAACAATGTTGCGCTTTCAACATTCTACAGACTCCGCCCTCTTTTGCCAATAGGGTGTCAAGAGCAAGTCGATTTTGTAAAACCATAGATCTGATCGCAACCAATTCGGTATTGACCATCAGGAAACCTCCAGCAGTGTCAGTTGATAACCGTTCTACTACTGTTAACAATTTGCAGATTCTGGGTGTATTCAGAGCCACTCCCACTGTAGGTATCAATGCACTAAATATATCAACTAATAATTCTCCAACACTTTCTCTTTTACTACATACTAATTCATTATTTTTTTCATTGCTTCCAGTAATTTTATCCACATGGTATATCTTTGGGAAGACAATACCAAAATAACAGCTTCCATACCAGTGATCTGGTAATTTGAAGTAACGCTTGTTCCCACATATATAATAAATTCCGGGAAACACAGGTTCTGTCCCATCTTTGAAACCCCAACCCCCAATGTCCTTATAATTGTGCTCACGTGTACTGGAACCAATAAAAATGTTATTATAATAACTAGTCATTTCTCTGTGTAGACAAAGTTTCTCCTTCTTTTCGAAATCCAGCAACATAGCAGCGTTAGCTCCACCATTTGAGGTGCTCCCTATATTTTCAGCCCATTTAGGGGGTTTCTTCTTTTTGTCATTTGCTTTTCTTCGTAAACTTTCTCTTCTCTTTTCTATCATATTTAGAAATATTTTCTCTTTTTTGTGTAATAGACATGTTAAGTTATTTCTGTGTACCTCACCTATATCTATTGTACCTATAGTTAGAAAGTTTTCACCCATATAATGTGTTACATCACTTTTAGTATGTACAGGATTTAGGTTACTACGTATAGGAAGTTCAGAAAATATCACATCTGAATTATAATAATAATACTGCAAATGTCCTTTCTTATAGAATAAACTAGCTAGAATACTACAGGAAATTCCATATGTTAGTGGCAAGTGATGGTATGTCACTCCCTTAGCTACCGAAGTGGGCAGCTTCATGCAGACATAACAGTCTTCTATCTTCATTGCTTCTACATAGTGCACTAAAAGGTTTGCAAATACATTTAAATGAGTTCTGTTTTTGATTCTATTATAGTGCAGTCTATAGTGCTGGCTATTCAAATGTTTCCCTCTGTCAGATTCAATTGTCACCGGAAATCCAAACCGTGGGATAAGCTCTCTAAGTAGAAGCTTAGCCACGGTGATGCTATCATTCTTACGTGCCGGGTAAGCTTCCACCCATTTTGAAAACAGGCAGACAATGACTAGTACATATTTTAGTCATCGACAAGGGGGTAACTTAATGAAATCAATCTGCAATCGAATAAAAGGACCTTCTCCCTTTCCAATTTTCCCTGGCAATACCACTGTTCTCTTCCCTTGGTACATTTGTTGGCAACTCAGACACCTCTGGCAGAGTGCCTCTGCTATGTTCCTGAATTTCGCATTAAACCATGTTCGTCTGAACAGACGTATAATAGCATCTCTTCCTAAATGTGAATCTCCATGAATCAACCTAGCCATAGGAGCAAGCAGACAGTTTGGTAACACTACTGTTTCATCAAGGTAGACAATGACACCATCTTCAGCCCTTCTCTTACACCCTAACTTCCTCCACTCTTCCTTTTCTTTTGGCTCTGGTGCATTCTGCAAGTCTCTCACTTCTTCCCATGTATCCACACCATCCAGTATCATAAGTTGGCAGCAGTTTCCGCCCATCTCAACCTTTTTGTTAACAGCCATCTTGTATTTTGCACAATGTTAGGCTAACTGGTCAGCATATCGATTACCAGCTGTCACTTTGTCATTGCCAGATTTGTGAGCAGCACACTTGACCACAGCCACTTCTTTTGGCAATTGGATTGCTTCTAACAAATCCTTTACGTATTGACCATTTCTGATAGGGGTGCCTGAAGATGTCAGGAACTCCCTTTGCATCCATAATTGGCCATAGTCATGCACCACTCCGTAACCATACTGTCTGTCAGTGAATATGGTTACTTTCCAATTTTTTCAAAATTTACAGGCCTTTGTCAGGGCAACCAATTCAGCAATTTGTGCAGACTTGACTCCAGGTAAATAGGATGCTTCCACTGGGCCTCCCAAGGTGCACACTGCGTAAGTAGCGCATAAACCTCCTTCCTCATGTCTCATGCATGAGCCGTCAACAAACAGCTCATAGTCTGTCTCAATCAAGGACTTCTCTCTTATATCAGGCCTTGGCTTGGTACTGTATTCAGTTAAATCAATGAAGTCATGTTCAATTTCCTCTTTAAGTTCTGCACTGAATGAATTTGGCAGTAAGGTTGCTGGGTTAAAAATGTTGCATCTAGCAATGGTTAAATTTCCTGCACCTATAAGAATTCAATCGTCAGCCGACTGGGTGTGAGATACTGAGTCTTAGTCCTGGTTAGCAAGATTACAACTGCATGTGGAACATATACAGTTACAGGATGTCCCATAATGATGGATTCACTCTGCTCAAGACTCATGCAAGTTGCAGCTACCGCTTTCAGACAACCAGGTAATGCGGCGGCCACTCGGTCTAAAGAGGACGAAAAGTATGCCACTGGTCGTCGCACCAATCCATGAATCTGAGTCAAAACTGAAAGTGCACAATTGTCTCGTGTGTCACAAAAAAGTGCAAAATCTTTCGAATAGTCAGGCATTCTTAATGCTGGAGCTGTGCACAAGCAATTTCTCAAATTTACAAAAGCAGTTATGCTTTCGTCATCCCATTCTACTAGATCTTTGGCTCTTTTCTTCGTCATTTGTATCAGAGGCTTTGCAAGGACTGCGAATCCCACAATCGGTATACAACCTTTAGCACGCATTTTTTACAACGCACTACCATTACAACGCAGGCATTACCACGCATACCATTACAACGCATTGCGCTGGGGGGTGCTCTAGGATAGGGAATAAGTTTAATTTTCTATCCAACACCTTCCCTAGTGTCCACGGGGACTGGAGTTGGAATAGAAAATTATACTTACCACTATCCAGCACCTCTAAGCGCTATGCGTTGTAACGGTATTCGTTGTAAATACCGCGTTGTAAAGGTATGCGTGGTAAAAGTATGCGTGGTAACGTCATACATCCCCCACAATCCATTGCCTGCAATATCCTACAACTCCAAGAAACATTCTGACCTCTTTCTGTGTCTTTGGCAAGTCCATGTTTTTAATTATTCTGATTCTCTCTGTGGTAACTCTCCTGACACCTCTCTCTATCTGATGTCCCAGATATTTCACGGAGGTAGCACAGAATTGCAATTTCTCTGGGGACACTTTATGTCCTCCTTCACCCAAATGATTCAATAAAGCAATGGTATCCACAACACAGGCTTTTCGTGATTTTGAGGCCACCAAAAGGTCGTCTATGTACTGAACCAAGATAGATTGTCCAGGTAGCACTAACGACTCCAAACACTTTTTCAAAATCTGATTAAAGATTGAAGGGCTCTCTATGTACCCCTGAGGGACACGATTCCAAACATAGACATGACTGTTGAATTAAAATGAGAAAAAAAAATGCTGTCTGGGTGCAAAGGGATCGAGAAAAATGCATGACATAGGTCGATGACAGTAAACCATCTAGCTTCCCATGGTATCTGATACAGAATCACTGCAGGATTGGGCACAATTGGACAGCAAGGGACAACAATCTTATTAACCTTTCTCAGGTCCTGTACTACTCTGTACTTACCGCTAGGTTTCTTTATCCCAATTATGGGGGAGTTACATGGACTGCTCATTACTTCTTCCAAAATGCCTGCTTCCAGCAACCGTTTTATTTCTACTGCAACTCCTGCTTTTATTTCCATGTTCATTTTGTATGGTCGTGTGTTTGGGTAAACTGCGTCTTCTTTTATGGTTATTTTTATTGGGTCAACATTTGCCATCAGTCCTACATCTTTTCCTGTAAAGTACCATACTTCTGGTTTTACCGTCTGTTGAAATTCTTCTGGTAAGTCTTCTATTGTCAACTTAGCATTGTCAGTCTCTGGTTTCGCTAATATTAGCTTGTAAACTCTGTCTTCATCTGGAGTCTGAATTTCAACACCATTTGGAGTGCAAAAGAGGGTGCATTTCATTTTGCACAACAAATCTCGTCCTAGCAAATTTACCGGACTGTAGTCACAGACTACGAATCTATGCATTTCTTTAAAATTCCCTATTTTTACTTCCATAGGTTCTGTGACTGGGGTACTAATTTGTTTATTAGAAATGCCTACTACTTGGATCGCTTCTCCTGAGAGGGGTAGGTTTGGAATGTCTGCTGTTCTCACAGTAGAACGGGTAGCACCAGTATCCAACAGAAAGGTGACATCCTATCCCTCGACCTTTCCTTCAATGTATAGCCCTGACTGGTCTACCGGCACGGATGTGCCAAGCACGCAATCCTCGTCCTCCCCCCTCAGGCACCGTCAGTAAGGTTCTTCACAAAAGAATGTGTCATTCAAAAGAAACTGTGAGGTTGATGCATCTCTTTTTTCCCTTCCTTCCCAATTCTGAGTCTCTACATTCTGTTGTGCTTTGCCCCTATAATTTGGCATAGGCGCCGGGGGAATCTGGTGCTGTGTTACCTGTTGCTGGATCTTCTGTGGCACCTCAGGCTGCGTCTGTGGATTTAAATCATTATTTTGCACATTACCATTCTGCACAGCCTTACACTCGTCTTTCCAGTGCCCCAACTTGCCACATCCGTGACAGGGGAACTTCTTTTTCGCATCTTCCCTATTGAAATTTCCCCTGGGCCTACCCGCACTCCCATCGCCCATATTCTAATTAGTAGTCATCTGGTTCAGCTGTTGTTCCTGGTGCTCTGCTAATTTTACTTGTGCCCACATAGCTTTTTCTTTCAATTCTTTACGTTTGTTTTCTAGTTCATCTTCACAATATTTTGCATATTTCAGGACCTCATCTATGGGTTTAGCTTGCCAACAAATTGTATTGCCTTTAATCCACTGGGAAATTTCTGGTCTCAATCCTAACACAAATCGATAAATAAAATGTGTCATGTCCTTCATGTCAATGTTGTCTAATCCACTGTATTGTTTAAAGGTCTGTAGTAGACGTTCATAATATGAATGCACTGTTTCGTCTTTATTCTGAGTGGTTCGGTCTATTTTCATCCAATCTGTCTCTTTTGCAGGCACCTTTCCTTTCAGGTAAAGTATTACCTGATTATATTTCTTCATTACATCCTCAGAAGGTGCTCCTGTCTTCGGGTCTCTTGGGTATTCATCACTAGGCCAATCAACGGCTATTGTGCATTCTGTCCACAAATCTACGGGGACTACAATGTCAAATAAACCATCTAAGTCTTTCAAAAGACACTTCGACACCTTTACAAATCTCTCGACCTGTCTGTACCATTCTACAGGCTTTTCTCGCAATTTTGGGAAATCATTCGTAAATGACAAAATATCCTGTCGGGACGATGGAACATGCACATAGCCACCACCTGGTACTTCTCGCATGGGACATAATTTTTCTACTTTATCTGCTTCTTTTAAAACATATTCTGAAACCATTTTCCTTGATCGAATTTCTTCCTTTTTCTTTGCCCATCTTGCTTTCCATTTTTCTAATTCTCCCCATTTTTGCATTAAATTCATCAGCTCTCTGATCTGTACCTTTTCCCCTGACACGTTCATGTTTTCTAAATCTATGTCCGAGAATTCTACTCGGTAGGGTTTCTGCAATACTTTGGATTTACCAATGTCAATTCCCATGCTGGTTGCAATGTCCATTAATTTTTCGTGAAACACCTTTGTAATACTAGTGATGCTTTTACAGACAAACAGTAATTTGTCTTCACTAAGGGTATTTAATCTCTCCAATCCCACATTCCCAGCCATCATTTCTTTTATTTCAATCCTCAATTTATATATATCTAATGGCTTGGGCTGTGTTTTTGGTCTCTCTATTTCTCGGGTCCATCTGTCTATTTCCTCAGGAGTTACTACAGTGGCACTTCTCGTACCTGAGGAAGTCTCTATCTGTACTTCCCTTGAGGTTAATGGTGTGGTTCTCCTCATTGAACCACCCTCAGGTTCCCTTATTGGCAAATCCTTTAAGGATATCACTGATTCACATTCACGTGCCTGGTCATCCACTATCAGGGGCTCTTTCCTTGGCTGTATTACTGATGCTGTTATAACGGGAGTCTTTGGACTAGCTTGTTTATCTCCGTACAAAGGAACAACTGGGCCAATAGTCACTGGGATTGTCAAAGCCTCAGGACTTGTGTTTAATTGGGAGATTTTCTGAATTAATTCACTTCTCTATTTATTTAAAGCTTCTCTTTCTCTTTCTTGTAACACCCTTTCGATGGAGGTCTCACGTATCACTTGCGGAATTAAAGGTGGCTTTAAAGATGGTACAGTCTGGTTTATTGTGCTTGACCCCTCATTACAAGGTGGTCTAAAGAACGGGTTGTTTGGATTCACTATTCTCGTTGGTCAAACGCTGTTGCTGCCCTGACGACCCTGTGTCCTGCTGGAGCCTTTGTTTTCTGCTGCTTGCCCTCCCGCCTCCCGCTGCCCGACTCCACTGACACCTGGGAGTACGCGGTGGCCGAGAGGAGTGCGGTCGAGGGAATCGGGAACTACATTTCCCAGAAGCCCAAGCGGCGCACGCCGCGTCACCAGCGCGCCTGGAGGCGCTGAAATAGCGCATCACCCCGGTCGAGGGGGGGAACCTCTGCTGGTCAAACGCTGTTGCTGCCCTGACGACCCTGTGTCCTGCTGGAGCCTTTGTTTTCTGCTGCTTGCCCTCCCGCCTCCCGCTGCCCGACTCCACTGACACCTGGGAGTACGCGGTGGCCGAGAGGAGTGCGGTCGAGGGAATCGGGAACTACATTTCCCAGAAGCCCAAGCGGCGCACGCCGCGTCACCAGCGCGCCTGGAGGCGCTGAAATAGCGCATCACCCCGGTCGAGGGGGGGAACCTCTGCTGGTCAAACGCTGTTGCTGCCCTGACGACCCTGTGTCCTGCTGGAGCCTTTGTTTTCTGCTGCTTGCCCTCCCGCCTCCCGCTGCCCGACTCCACTGACACCTGGGAGTACGCGGTGGCCGAGAGGAGTGCGGTCGAGGGAATCGGGAACTACATTTCCCAGAAGCCCAAGCGGCGCACGCCGCGTCACCAGCGCGCCTGGAGGCGCTGAAATAGCGCATCACCCCCTTCTCGCGGGACGCCGGGCGAAGCCCGGGCAAAGGGCGGGCCGTCTGAGGCCGTCCGAGGTTGGCCAAGGTTGGGTTGGGCCTGGTCTCTTGGTTTGCTGCTCTGGAACTGACGCCTCTGCATATCAACACATCTCTGCAGATTGCTACGTAAGTGATATCAACTTTGGTTGTGTACAAAGTGTATTATGCCTCCTAAAAAGTTAACCACTCCTAGCAACTCTATTGAGAACTATCTGGTACAAGTCGTTGAAAAAATTAACAACGACAGAAGAGCTTCTTTGGGAATAGACTCATCTACCCAATCTCCCTTTATTGACATCGAGGCAGATGATCCCTTTGGCCTTCAAATCAACAATAGCACTAATAGTGCTACACCTGACTCGTTTCCGGATACTATCATTATACAGCCCAGTGGTACTGTTGCTGGACCTGAAGACCTTAGTGTCAACGAAGTACTGACTGATATAACTATTAGTCATGATCCTTCCACCTCCCCTCCAGCACCTGTCCCGGGTAAACGGGAGTGTCTCAGGTCAGCTAAGAATAAAGTTGCAAATCCCCCGAGGAAACACTCTGAGGAAGAGGAGCCTGACCTGACTAATGAGGCGTATGTCACACTTTCAAATGTCCAATTTAATAAATTACTGACTCTGATGGACACTAAAATCAAAGGTGTGGTCAAACCCCTGGTTAGCAAAATAGATAAGTTAACTTCTGAGGTTAACCGACTGGAATGTCTATTACAGAAAACCATGGGTGAGATAGTGAAACTTCCGGAAAATGTCTCTGCCAAGATGGAGGAATCTCTAAACAAATCAGTAACTACAGCTATCAGGGGACTCATCCCTCCCCCTGTATCAAACCCCCCAATGGCAAGTAATAGTACTCTCCCTGGTGATTCCCATATTGCCCCGATCCCTGCTCCTGTTGTTGAAGACCCATTCACTGAAAAAGGGACTTTCGAGCTTGTGGTTGAAGCATCCCCATTGGTACTTGTCCTTGCTAACGTTCCTCCCTTGGCTCAAGGTGAGCGGGAAACAACATCTTCTCTAATAAACAAATCCTTATCATGGCTAACCAACAACATGGTAATCACTCCTTGGGGAAAGCAGCAACTCTCTGAAGAGCTCGTCAATGCAAGAAGGGTACAGTGGATCGGGGACAGGGTGAAAAAGTTCAAAGGGGAGTGCGTCGTTCTCCACTTCTCTGACCCTGGGGTCTTGCCTAACATCTTACCTAACATTTTACCACCACAAAGGCGAACAACTTCAATCGTTCCATTGACTTTGGACTTCTTCTATCCTAGAAAGGGAAGTGGTCCAAACTCAAGTATTTTAAGAACCAAATGGAACATTGTGACCAAGAGGGGGAGAAAGGATGTCGCTTCAGTGGACTGGGGTTTGGGGTTGGAAAATCGTTTTTCTGCACTGCCTAACTTAAACGATTGCGATTGACAACCATCCACTTGTAATTCTATCCCCTTGTCCCTCTGTGACAAAAGTTCTTCTGATTTAGACTGTAATCTAATAACAAATAGCCCCCAGGGGTTTCTGATTGATGATCCACCAGGGCTACCTAACGTTATAACCATAAATCAGGTTACTGGGGGTAGGACGTCACACAAACCTATTACAAACCCCTGTACTCTTACGACACCTAATTCTGGGAATCTTTTGTCATGGAATGTGGCTGGAATATCTTCCAAAATGGACAGCGCTGACTGGTTTGAATTTATTAACAAGTACGACCTTTGTATCTTTCAAGAGTCTTGGGCGTGTGAACCTACTTTTGCATTGGGGTACGTAAATTTTCATGTTCCTGCTATCAAGGGACCAAAAGGGCGGCCGATGGGGGGCCTTATCATATGGATTAGGCAGTCTTTAAAAATCGCTGGAAAATGTGTGGAACTTGACCATAAAGATATCCAGCTTATCAGATTGACTAGTGATCTACCCATCTCCATAGACATTTATAACATCTATGTAAGAGGTGGCAGCAAAGGCAAATCTGAGGTTCTTATGTGTCTTTTTACACTTCTTGAGACACAATCTGCAGGGAAAAACATTCTAATTGCAGGTAATTTGAACCGGACATTCGAACCTCTCATCACTGGTGATTCCCCTCTGGGAGCAGAGGAAGATAAGCTTTGGGACATTCCCACACTAGATTCCCCACCGATAACTCGGTGGACGGCTGACATCCTAGGTCTAAACGCTATGTGTTTGGAGCATGGGCTACGAGCCCTGAATGGCCGAACCCAATCAGACCGTGTTCCTGCCATGACGTTTAACAATGGGCGTAGTAAAAGTCGCATTGACTATGTCATCTGTAGTATATCGATTTGGTAGTAACAGCTAGGATAGAAAGCGACCATGACCCGTTATGTGTTTCCCATAATTGGTGGACACCTAACGTAATTGCTCCAAACCCTTGTGACCAACTTGTGCCCCCAACGATCACGCCATCCAATAACATGCGTAGGTTAAGGTGGTCTGGTGTTAAGACTGACCAGCAGGCCCTGAAAAAGATAGGAGCAGCGGCAGACAAGGCCATTCTGGCATTGGCAAATATTGCTGGGTATGCACAGGGACATGAAGACATTACCATAGTTCATATGACTCTTTTTAATGAAGTCAAAAATTTCTTCTTAAAACCAGCACGAAATAACAGGCTCGTCCATTTAAATCAGCAAAGTGGTACAATCAGGATTGCAGGGCAGCAAGATTTAAATTAGGAGCCACAATCAAAAGTAATAATTTGAGTGAGATTCGGTCTGCCAGGAGGCACTATAAAAACTGCATTGCCAGGGCAAAAAGAGACTGGGACGAAGACCACTGGCAGAAACTGAGATGTGCAAGTGAAAGTAAACACTCTAGACAATTTTGGCATATTGTCAAATGGGGCCACGATAGATCACCAGAGACTCCCAACAATAATGTCCCTCATGATGCTTGGGTTGAATTTTTCAGCGAGCAGTACTCTTCCAGGGATCAGCTCGTTGACAACTCTAGCCCAATATATCTGTTCACAGACGAAGACATCTTTATGCAGAGCGAAGTCTTGACTGCCCTGAAATCTGTGCACAGGGGCCGTGCCCCGGGTAATGACGGAGTTCCGGCGGATGTCTTTTTAAATGACACCGACAGGTGGAGCAAGTACATCTGCCTTCTATTAAACCATATTGCCAGGGGCGCAGAAATCCCGGTATCCTGGCGGGGTGCTGTCATTATCCCAGTATATAAAAAGGGGGATCGTGCCCAACCCTGTAATTACCGCCCAATCAGCCTAATAGACACGGTTCAAAAAGTGGTAGGACGTGTAATCATTAATAACTTGCTTGATTGGGCTGAGGAGCAGAACGTCTTATCTCCTTTTCAGGCTGGGTTTCGTAGAGCAACCAGCACTGTGGACCAGGTCTTCCGTTTCCAATTGATACAATGGCGGACCGTGGTCCTGGGCGGATGCAGTCTCTACGCAGCTTTTGTTGACCTACGGGCTGCATTCGACCTGGTGCCGAGGGCAAAATTGTGGGAGGTGTTGGCAGGTCTGGGGGTCCCGATGACTATTTTAACTTTGATTATGAGACTCCATGAGGGCACTTATGCTAAGATCCAATGGGGTGGTTACGGCAACGATACTATTGACTTCCCTGTCGAGCGTGGGGTTCGACAGGGCTGTTCAATGGCACCGACATTGTTTACTCTTTTCATAAACGGAATTGTCCCCCGTATGCAAGCTGAGCCCGTAGATGCTCCCTCACTCGCAGGTGCAAAAGTTCCTATTTTAATGTTCGCAGACGACACCTTAATTTTATCAAAATCCCCTAGCGGTCTGCAAAAGGCATTGGTAATTTTTGACAAATTTTGTAGTGATCATGGCCTGGAGGTAAACGCAGCTAAAACAAAACTCATGGCTTTTAATCCTTGCAGGAATTTCAAATCCAAAATATCCATGAGTGGGCGTTGCCTTGAAGTAGTTAATTCTTTTACTTACTTGGGGATACACATTTCAAATGATAACAGATGGAACCACCACTTAAATCTTGCAGTATTAAGACACAAACAACTGGTTGGTACCATCATTAAGGAGCACAGGAAATCCTTAACTAAACCAATCAAACCGCCATTAATCATATACGAGGCTAAGGCAATAGGGTCAGCACTGTACGGGGCGGAGCTATGGGGGCAAGAAAACCTCCAGGAGCTACAGACGTCAGAGAATAATTTCCTCCGAAAACTAACTGGCACCCCACAGAGCAGCCCCCTCTTGCCACTCAGATATGACCTTGGCAGGAAGGAAATCTCGGCAATGTGTAAACTCCGGCCGATATTATATTGGCGTAGAATCTGGACCACCCCTGAGCTGTCACAATATGCAGAAGGATTTGCTGATGTGATCAAAGCAGACCGATTTCATAAAATCAGATGGTTTAGATCATTAAAAATAGCATTAAGTGAACTAGGGTTAAGCGAACTGTGGTCCGATCCAACCGGGTCACCCTTCCCATCCAAGTTGTTCATAAAAAACCTTTTCTGGGAACAGGCCGAGAACAAGAGTCTCCTTAGCAATAATAATGGGTCTATGACGACTGCCTTCCTTGAAGCTAAACTGTTTCCGATGTTTGAAATTTACTGGGATGTTATAACCAAACCCATGGATAGGAAACTGTTTTTCCAAATGAGGGCTGGCTCTTTACCTCTGAGTAGTTTAACATCAAAATGGAGAAATGGAGGTCCAGCTATTTGCCCAGTCTGTGGGGAAGGAAAAGAAACGTTGGGTAACTTCTTGTTTGCCTGTCATGCATATTCTGTTCCTAGACGTGTTTGGTTGGCTCCCATGTGTAGAAATCTGGGTACTAAAAGTAGCATGGTAGCTCTACGCATTGTTAAATCTACTTCCTTAAACTGGATTATTATAGCGACTGCCAAGTACTTGGGGTGGGCGTGGGTAACTAGGCAGAGATTGCTAGCAGGGTGACTACTCTCTGCCTAGCCGAACAGAGACTGCTAGTTTATCTATTCTCTGTTCCCATGCTAGGTGTCTATCTGACGAAAAATTTTTACATTGATTTTTAACTGTGAAATAGGATTGCTTCTAAATATGACTTTTTACTATATGAACTTTGCACCTTTGATTGTAAATAACAGGATGAAATGTTATTTTAAACTGTCTTTTTAACGTGTATTGTGCTTAAGTCATGTCTGACTCTGTAATTTAATTGTATTTTATTACGTGTTTGTTTGTCTGCTTTTATGAGTAATACTCGAATAAAGCACTTTTGAATTGAATTGAACTATTCTCGTTTCTTCGTTATAGGGTGGTGGATTCCTCATTAATAAATCCTCCATGTAATCATCATCGGAATCACCACTAGTCATTAAATGTCTAGTTTTTTTAGTCCTTTTACCTCCCACAGGCTCCTCTACCGTCAGTACTGGGTAAAGCCCTTCCACTAACATATTCTGTCTCCATTGTTTCATTTGTTTTTCTTTAGAATCTTGTGGAACGTTTGGGTAAAATTTACTCAGTCCTTTATCAATTCTAGGTCTGTCTCGCTCAAAAGCCTTGATCTCCCATTCTTCTAATGCCTCATATTGCGTTAACCTAGGTCAGGGATGTAAGTCATTGATTTGGGTCCTTAAATTAAACAAAATTCTTCTATTAAAGGTGCCTTCTAAGGGAAATGCCAGAAGCCCATCATCTTTTGTGTACTCCACTCAGTTGTCTAACCATATGCAGGAATGGTATCCCCTGTCAAACATCATGAATGAAGCAGGGGTATTCGGTGGTGGAATAATGACTCCTTCTCTAGTCTTAATAGGCTTGTCTTTTTTAAAGTAATTCTTAACTTTGTCTACAAGTGTCAGTTTTCTCTTACTTCCGTACATTTTGTTAGGTCTGCCTCTTAGCATCTGATCCCTAGCAAACCCTAAGTATCTCGGATCAGGTCGATTTTCTGGATGACTTGGATACCACATATATTTCACTAAATTTCAAATCGTGCAAAAATACTTCTTTCTGTTTACTAAATGCTTCCAATACTAGCGCGTCTTTCATTTCTCGACAACCAATAAACGCTGTGGTTGCAAGTAATTTCAACCAATGGGTGCGCGGCCTTTTTGTGAGATGAGTTATCACGCTACTGCGCTCACCCCTCCTTTACAATACTATCTCAGCTACACACCCGCTGCCTCGACCAATTTCCAGCGCGGCACTGAGTGACGTCAGCGCAGCTCCGCAACTGACGCTCTCCTTCACAAGGTATTTTGAAACTCAGTTCTTTTGAATTTTAAAGTGCATATTTTATTATTTAACAACGTTAACACCTTCGCCACTGTACCCGAGTGACTAGATAGGAAAGAAATATTTCACTGCAAGTAAATCCCTTCTGTTTACTTTTCATATATTACGAGTAGAACCCTTCCGCCTACCCTTCACACAAGCATTAGAGAACCTGCTACTCCTCCAGACTCATCCACTCCGGTATATATACTGAGGCCAAAGTTTCACCAGCGAACCCTTTTGCTGTCAATCAAGCTCAGAAGAACCTGCTACTCCTTCCGTGTGACCCTTACTAGGTTATATCACAATAGAAGTTTTGCCAGTGAACTCTTTGCTATCACTTATCCACATAATTACACAGTAAACCCTAAATAGTGCTTCCGGTTCTGCCCAACCATGCACTAACTTCCTACAGGTAAGTGACCTCGTCGCGATGGGGCTTCTATCTACCACCCGCTATTCTGCCCCCGGGGATTCCAGACAAAACATATAACAGGTACGAACAATTTTGGTTAATACATTCAATATAGCAGCATCAAATAAACATTTCAATAACACCACATTTTGATCGATCAATGAGATATGAATCTTAACCTACTAACTAGTTGACTACCTAATTTTAACTAATCCCTAACCATACTACTGCTACCAGAAATGTATACTGATGGAGCGCGCAGGTCACCCAACTAGAATTTTACACAGATACTCACCTGGGCCCATAATTCCAAAATCGTATACTTTTAACCTTTGTTTGGGTAACTCACGCTCTACTACCAGTATATTATGATTTCTATTACTGATTCCTATACCAGTATCCTACAAATCTTTGACACTAAATACCTTCCCACAATGGATCAGGGAGTTGAGTTAAAGGTAAGGTACTCAAAAATTATCATAATATTTGTATTATATAATAACCACAGAGTCAGGGTAGGTTCAATCTTTTATCTAATCATCATCATCATCATATGTCATGAGCCAAAGGTTGAAAGCGATAAGACTATCAATAACTAAAATCAGAAATAGCGTATAACTATGAATAAGATAAAGTATGCTAAGCATTTAGAGACTTAAAGTAAAGGGCAAGGTAAACAAGGAACATGCTAATTTTAGAAAAACTATCTTTCGTATCTTGAGTATAGGAGGGTAAAGAAAAGGGAGCATACTAAACCAAAAGTCTTTTGTAATACATTAACAGTTTGAAAAAAGGAGAAATTCAACTATGTGATTCGAGAATTCGGTTTCAGCGCAATTAAACTATAGGGAGGGTAAGAGTTGGAACATTCTATAGATTCAACTTATCTCCTTAAGGGAGGTGAGAAAATGGAACATATACTATAGAGAAATGATTTAGCATTGACTAAAGGTGGGTTGAAAATTGGAACATGCTAATAGTCAGTAATACATGAATATCTCATTTACCAAGGGACGGGAAAGAAAAGGAACATATGCAATCAAGCTTTGCAAAATCAGGATGGGGAGGAAAGGAATGCAAATTTATCTACAAACACCCACGCAGACTTATATTTACCTAGGATAGCGTGAAAACCAACCCTGGCCATGGGTCAGTTGGAAAAGACAGTAAGAACCCCAAGGACTTCAGTGCTAGTAGGCTAGCAGGTGAAGCTCATGGACAATAAAGACAGGATAACCCCAGGATTTGGATCAGGACCGGCTCATCAAAGTTTAAGACCAACACCCGCAGCTTCGGTTGCAACGCCTGCGCTACTCCCTCTCTGCAAGGAATCTGCCAAAACCCCGATTGGGTTATACATTTTATCAGCAAAATGCTTCGCTAGCACTTTCACTTCCCCAAAAACCCCAATTGGGTTCTCGAACCTCTCAACAGAGTGCTCCGCAGCTCTCTGCTTTCAGTCACCTATTGAGTGCGTGGGTCAGTGACAGGTCAGCTAATCAGACAAGTCGGACAATTTCTCTAGCTAAACTGATGCTAATTATTCAGTTTTTCAGGTCAGTGTACCACCCCCCAATGTTGCAAGTGTAAGGATCCCCAATTTTGATTATGCAAAGGAGGAGGACAGGTCATCACACCACCTATGTTTTAGACTTTCACGCCCCTTAAATTCCAGGTTCTCATGACATATGCCTTTGGTTAACAATGGTGAATATAACATTGAATACAATTGTAGCAATTTTCAGTACAGTTCAGCTTCTTCTAGCTGGGTCACAGTTCGGGTTCTCAGGCACAGCTTGGCTGTTGCTGCCATCTGGCTGGGTTCCAATGCTACGAAGTTCATTTTCCCTCCTTGGCTGTCATGCGTAGAAGGGACTTCCAAAATGGAGCAATAAGCACCTCCAAGGCCCAAAGAGTACGATACATGAAAAGTAAGAGGAAACAATTTAGAACATAGTAATAAATGATTACACTGTATACCATGAATCTCTATACTATACCTATTACCTTAATAATAACTATAGCATTAGGATTAAGCAGAACGAACAGCTTAGCGAAAGCAGCAATGCAAGCTTCTCGCATGTGAGAACATAGAACAGCCATTTTAGCACTAGTGCGCAGATGCGAAAGTGTTCCCTCCAGAACTGCGAGTACGTCATGTCACGTGGGTATGACAGACGCATGCGCAGTAGAAATTTCTGCGTAGCAGCAGCCATTTTATATGCAGGCGTATTAGGATTAGAAAACACATCAGCAAGCTTCTCTCGGCTTCCCAGTATAGATGAGGAAAGGGTAAATTAGTAAGACAAACATGTTTATTACATAGTTAGGGTTATTCGAGGTTCATGAGTACAAGCAAGTCGCTTCATATGCGAATCCTTGCTCCATCACATGTGTAACAGAAATGATGGGCATACATCAGTGCCCACATCATTGTCCCATCTGCTGCATGTGTGTCTGTGAAAAACACCAGACACATATGGCGAGGCAAAGCATAAACTAGGACACATATTCATGTGCCACACAGTGCATGTCATGGATCTGTCCATGTGCAGATACATGTCACTAAATACACATACTCATGAAGGCAAATACACTCTGACGGTAGCAGAAGCAGAACAACAGCACCAACCTTGCACAACAGCAGGCCACCCTCACCAACAATGACACATGTGACTGACTGAAAGGGACACACCTGTGTCTCAGATGAGGAAGGCCCATAAATTAATGAATGAACATGATTCAAGTTCAAACCAACACATGGACTGGGGTAGCATAACCAGGCTGAAGAAAAGCAAAGATCAGGTTACACACAATTCACAGAAAAGGCATGTACGTACCCCCTCCTTGCTGCTGGCTGGCCTTTAACTGCGCATCCAGGTCAGGTGCCAGTGAGGAAAAGGAAGAGGAGGTGGATGTCAGGAGACAGCTCATTAACAACTTCTTTACTTAAGTGTAAGTATGCAAAGATGGCTGATGATGCTGCCCCTAAGTGTGGTGTGTGTGTAGGACAATCAGTTCTGATCCGTGTGTGGCTATGCTAACGTGATGCTCATTGTAATTAGTCCATGGTATGTGTAGTTATGATGCTCACCACTACAGTTTTGAGACTACTCCTAGCTGGTGCTCATAATTTACAATGGACAGTACTTAGTCAATCATTGTATATATATCTTCATTGCACGTTGTATTTAAGACTGTCCTATGTCTCTCTTTCACAGGCTCCTTTGGCTGTTGTGTGTGTTACCACAATGCTGATCCATGTTGGATTCACACTTTATACCAGTACTCTCTGACTGACTATTCATCTTGGCCATATTTTTCATTCAGTTTGTCTATTTTGATTCTTGGGTCTATACTCAGTTAGCTTTTGTTTTAGCCGAGCAACTGCCTGTGTAATAAACTTGTTACACACATTGATGTTAGCATAGTCTGGATTGGGAAATGCTACTATTGTTCATATCATGTTTGTTGGCCATGGTTTAATTTCACTATACATTGTTCTCTGTATGTGCAGATCTTATTTTCACATCAGTGTGTGCAATGTTTAAATATTGCATGTGATATGTGTGTTGTGGAGAGCTTGCGTGTCTATCTCTGGTATGTGCCATGTGTTGTTTCTTCATGAGACGGTGGATGAATTGTGAGCTGGTCCATTGGATAATGCTTTATTATCCAGAAGTGACCGTAGGCAAGCTGACATCATAGCTTTGTGTGTGGATTTTAGCACACAATCTCTCTCTGATTGTTGTGCACAATGCCTTTGTGTCAAAATGAGATCATTTGGGCACGGCAGAAGCGCAGCGCCACAAGTCATTACAATGAGACTCCTTGGAATGGACGATCTAGTCAGCACAGATAGTTTAGCCATGAAATGCAGCACCTTTTAACACATGAGTGGAATCCTAGCATTACATTGATGCACAAAGCAAAAATCTACACAGATGGAAGATTTATATCTACGCTCCAGTGCTTTGCGATGCATATGCTGTAGGCGGTAATCCTACTTTCTGATGTGAGCAGTTGACCCGTATTGCTACTGAGTTCTTCAGTGGCTTGATGAAAATGTCAACATCACAGGGAGGGTGGATGTTTCCATGCTGAAGATGTAAACACATGTCACCTATGGTTCCATCTACTTTTCTTTGGAAATCATATTTTTGAGATTCAAGTTTTCTGCTGCATAGCTCTCTCGTATACTACATTGTATGACAAAAGTCAGAGATTCCTCTTTCTGAAACGTCAATGTTTGCGTTTACACACACACTGATGCATGATTTTGCGGACAAGCATGGGTGAGTGAGAGTGAAGGTGTGTGTTGCTACCTTGGCTCAGATATGTTGTTGGGACTGCCTAGTGTTTTGTAGAATCAGTGTGTATTTACTGTATGATATGTTGATCTGATGTGACACTATAGGTGGTGGTGTTTTGGATTGCGTGTTCTGATGTGCAGCTAATGGGCAAAAATCCTTCACCAGCACGCTATTCTGCCATACATACTTTAGTATGAGAGGATTCCCTACCATTGACCTCAGGCACCTCATTGGGAGACAGTGCCAGGTGATGCAGCACTTGATTACATGAGTGGATATAGTGTATAAATCAAAGATGACACATGGATGTTGTGAAGAATATTTTATCAAGGTGCATGTGAATAGAATCTTAAAGGGAAAGGTGATAGCATTCCCTAATTTGAATACCACAGTTCATGGGGATTTGGAATTGCTGTCCGATGAAATATCTTCCGAGCGAAGTCCACAGTGAATTTGGCAAATCTCCAAAATCAAGAGCTCCATCCCATGTGGGAGAGTCCAGAGACTGTCAACAAAGTGTATGATTTGCACACAATGGAGGATGTCACAAGCTTTTAAATGTTTCCGGGGGGGGGGGGCAGGTCTATAGGTCACTCACTTCCCATCCTTCCTTGGATGGCCCCTCCCCTTCTTAGGGGGGAGACCCTCAGTATCAGGCTGCTGTGGTACAGGGGACTCCTCGCTAGACTCCTCATCCCTCCCTGTGGCAGTTGTCAAGCCCGCTCTGGTGTCGAAGCTTTCAGGAACCTTGTCTTCACCAAGATGGAGATACAGTTGATCTCATCTCGAATCTTCTGCCAGTTGGAGTCAATTGGTGGCGCAGTTTAGGTGGAGAACTTCCAGTCGTTCCGTTATCTGAAAACGCCGACCTTCGGTTAGCGTTCTAGTCTTTTGCAGCAGTTCCGCCATTTCGTGCGCGCGCTGCTTTTGTGCTGCGCACTTCAACTGAAGTATTTGACGGAGCCGGTTGCGTTCCAGAGAGCCTCTTCCTTGGCGTCTCTATTCCTGTTCGCGGCTCGTCAAAAGAAGATTCCTTTGAGTTTGGAGAAGAACCCGAGAGCTACGAATACTTTGTGAGCAGTCCTGGTTGCAGTTGGAAAGCCTTCGTGAATTAAGGTCTTGTTTCCGTTATCTCTTTACTCTCGTTTTGCCGTGCAGTTTGGTCCGAGAGTAACGGTAAGCCTTTAACCAATTGAACTTTGAGATACTCTAGTTGTTTACAGAGAAATTCTGACTGAGAAGCAGTATCTTGGAGCTAGCCCGTTTGTGTTAATTCAAGTACCAATTCAGTCACAGTATTCTTGAAGAACACTTTCCAAAAGACTTTGACAAAGACTTTGCATAGGGGTAATGGCTATTACCCTTCCTACAGCAGTTTCGTAAAGAGCATTCAGTCTTGATTATATGTACCAAGAGGATTACTCGGAGAACTGAAATTGCCTTTTCACTACACTGAACTTTACTGACAAGAAAGTGTTTAGGGGGATATCTATATGCGCATGTAGTCATATTCTCTTACTCACCTAGTGTAGTCATCGCAGCAGCCTTCCCTTCTCTTTCCATTTGGTGAAGCAAGTTACCTACGTTCTACCAACTTCTTCTCCTTTTCCAGAGAGAGGCAAATTCCACACCAACTACAGGTACACAAGAATCAGCAATTGGACCGATAATAGACTGAGATTCCAAATGCCAAGCTTTGTGGGAATGTATTAATGTTATGTTACTCTTACAGGTGCCGGTAAGCTGAAGACACCAGGGTGTGGCAGTCTCTCTGTTTGTACGTTATCCACTTCCCCTTTCCCCCTCATTCCTGGGCTCAGAGTTCTCTGGGACCAGGGGTGTTTGGGAATTGGGAAATTCTCATCTAGACGACCTTCAACTGATCGCCCCCACAGAACTCTGGAGGTTCAGGTACAGCGTTCTTGACAGATTGAAGTGCCCAATAGGTTGCCTTCTGTCTGGGCGAGATGGCTGAGGGTTTGGACGTTAAGGCTTTAACTTCCGTCTTGGAAAGTCTGCAGAAACAGTTGAGTGAAACCAGGGAGGAAGTTAAAAGGTCCAATTTAGAGACTAGTTATCTGCGCCAGAGAATAGATGAGATAGCCGCAGCTCCCTGTCCCAGTTTTGAGAAAATTAAGGTTCAAGGTTTCGCACCATCCTCTTCTTCATCTGAGTTAACTACTCAAGTGGTGCATGCTATGTCCCCTACGATTCCTTTGGCCCCTCCGGAAAGATTTCAGGGAGATCCCCATAAGGCGCAGATTTTCCTCACGCAGTGTGCTCTGCATTTTTTGTGCAAACCAATTTTATTTAAAGAGGACCAATCCAAAGTGGCTTTCGTTCTGTCTTACCTGAGTGGGGATGCTGCGGCATGGTCGATGCCTTTGGTATCGACAAATGATCCTGTGTTGTACAAGTATGAAGACTTCAAGGCAGAATTTTTACGAATATTTGACCGAAGAACTATTTCTCAAACAACTGACAACGAGTTACTAGATTTGAAGCAAGGAAATAAGGAACTGGTGGCTTACATTGCTCAATTTATTAAGTTGATAGTTGAAACCAGTTGGCCTATGGCAAAGAGAGCAGCCATCTTCTATCGTGGGCTCAAGGATGAATTAAAGGATGGGTTATCCCAAATTCCGAAGAGACCTACCGATTTATCGGAGTTGATTGATTTGGTCTTGCAGATAGATCAACGTCAATTTGAAAGGCGCAGTGAACGTCGAAAGGATACTAGAGTACTCCCACCCAGGTTTGATTGAGCCCGTTTGGATGTGAGTAAGAGTTCAGAAGGGAGCTCTAGTGAAGAACCAATGCAAATTGGAACTGTTCGAGGTCCTCTAAGCAAAGAGGAGAGAGAAAAAAGATGAGCAGGCAAGCTTTGTATGTATTGTGGCCAATCGGGTCCTTTTGTTCGAGAATGTCCTAGGAAACCCAAATCATCGGCTTTGGTAAAAGATCGGCTCCACCAGTAGACGGAGTTGCTCTGGTGGGAGCTGAATCGGATTCAACTCCAGTTTCACAATCCTTGGCAAATACTCTTCAGTCTTCAGCTCCGCATTTAATTCTATCCAGTCGAATTAGTTTTGGAGAAACAGAGAATGATGGCATCTCCATAATGATTGATTCTGGAGCAACCGGAAACTTCTGCGACATCCAGTTTGCTAAGTCTTTGGGGATTCATTTTGAAAGGAAGCTGAGACCTGAGCCTGTTCGTGCGGTGGATGGCACCAATTTATCATCTGGTCCTATTGTTGCAGATACCGAAGTTATCACAGTGCATGGTCCCGGAGATCATAGGAGTTATGTACGCTTCAACCTAATAGATGCCCCTCAGTTCCAGCTTATCCTGGGGTTGCCGTGGCTCACCGAGCACAATCCAAGAATTGATTGGGCCACACGCACCTTGGAAATGAACTCTGAATTTTGTCTTGAGCACTGTTTCAAAACCTCTTCCGGAGTTGCTATGCAGTCGATGTCTTCTAGTTTAGCCAATCAGATTCAAACCATTTGTGCTCTTGAAGTTCCTGAGATCCCAAATGAATATTCAGATTTGAAAGAAGTATTCAATGAAAAGGAAGCCAGGAAGCTCCCTCCACATAGGCCCTATGATTGCCGAATCGAGTTAGAGCCTGGTGCAGCATTGCCTTGCAGCCGCATTTACGCTTTATCAGAACCGGAGAATTTGCATCTGAAAGAATACATTGATCAACACCTTGCGAGTGGTTTTATTCGACCGTCAAAGTAACCTGTGTCTTCCCCTCTTTTTTTTATTCCGAAGAAGGATGGAACCTTGAGGACCTGCATTGATTATAGAGCGTTAAATTTGGTCACAAAAAAGAACCGTTACCCTTTGCCACTCATTTCTGAGTTACTAGATCAAGTTAAAGAGGCCCAAATTTACACCAAATTGGATCTGCGAGGGGCATATCATTTGGTTCGCATGGCAGAAGGCGAAGAGTGGAAGACTGCATTTCGCACCAGGCTGGGATTATTTGAGTATCAGGTGATGCCTTTTGGGCTGTGTAATGCCCCGGCAGCTTTCCAGCACTTCGTGAATGATATTCTTCGTGAGTATTTAGATCGTTTTGCAGTCGTCTACATTGACGATATTTTGATTTTCTCGAACAGTTTTGAAGAACATGTGATTCACGTGCGTGCCATTTTGGAGCGGCTACTGGAACATCAACTGTATGTGAAGTTGGAAAAATGTGTCTTTCATTCGTCAAAGGTTGAATTTCTTAGTTTCATTCTTTCCCCAGAAGGAGTGTCTATGGATGACTCAAAACTTCAAGCCATCAAGAATTGGCCTGCTCCTCGATCAGTCAAAGAGATACAGAGTTTCTTAGGCTTTGCCAATTTTTACAGGCGGTTCATTCCCGATTTCTCCAGCAAGGTGAGTCCCATTACTCGATTGTTAAAGAAGAACGAGAAGTTCGTTTGGGGACCTGCTTCGGAGGAAGCATTCCAGCAGTTGAAGGAGGCTTTTACCACTGCTCCAGTGTTGCAGCATCCGGATTTGAATGAACCATTTTTCGTGGAGGCTGACGCTTCCAATTTGGCCCTTGGGGGAATTTTGTCTCAGCGACAGAAGAATACTGGTCAGCTCCACCCGGTTGCATATCATTCTCGGAAATTATCTCCCGCAGAAATAAACTACTCAATCGCTGACAAGGAACTATTGGCAGTTAAGGATGCCTTTCAGGTCTGGCGACATTACTTATTGGGAGCCAGACATGTTATAACTGTTTTCACTGATCATAGAAATTTACAATTTCTAAAGTCCGCTCGCACACTCACTCCTCGACAATTGAGATGGTCTCTATTCTTCGCAGACTATGATTTTGCTTTAACTTACAAACCTGGAGCAGCAAATGCTAAAGCTGATGCTTTATCACGACTGGAATTGGGGAGTGAAGCTGAACATCCGAAGGAGCATTTTGTCATTCCAAAAGAAAAGATTATTGCCACTTCTGTAAATGATGATTTGGGCACACGGATTCGCAAAGAGTTTTCCAAGGAAAAGTTTCAAGACTGGAAGTCCGAGGGTCCAGATCGAGAGGTCAAGGAGGGAACGCCCTATCTCCATGGAAAGATATTTGTTCCAAATGAAGATCTGCAAAATGAAATCATTCAATTGTCCCATGATCATATATTGGCCGGACACAAGGGTTTTGCAAAGACCTTGGAGTTGGTGAAGAGAGATTTTATTTGGCCGGGCATGGACACTCAGGTGAGGCAGTACGTAGCCACATGCGAGCAGTGCATCAAGGGGAAGAGTTTAAGGCAGTCTCCGCAGGGTCTCCTTCAACCATTACCAGTAGCCCCGTCCCCTTGGCATACCATATCTATGGATTTTATTGTGGATTTGCCCTCTAGTCAGGGTACCTCAGTCATCTGGGTGGCGATGGATCAATTCACCAAGATGAGTCATTTCATTCCTTTGAAAGCCCTTCCCACAGCTCCCCAGTTGGCCACTTTATTTGTTCAGCACATCTTGAAGCTTCATGGAATCCCTAAGGTTGTGATTTCCGTCCGAGGACCACAATTTGTGTCCCGTTTTTGGAGGTCATTTCTGAAAGGAATTGGGGTAGATTCTCGTTTGTCCACCAGTTTCCATCCAGAGATGGATGGACAGACTGAGCGGGTGAACCAGGATCTTGAGCAATATCTTCGTATGTATCTAATGGATCAGGAGGGCGAGTGGCCCTCTTTGCTTAGTACTGCGGAGTTCGCTTACAATAATGCAGTTCATTCAGCTACAGGTTTCTCTCCATTCTTTTTGAATTCAGGCAGGCATCCTAATATGTGGGTTGGTAAAGTGGAGGTTGAGGTTCGCGGTTCAGGAGGTTCTATAAAATTTGCAACAATCTTATCAGGCAGCATCATCTGACCTTTCCAAGGCTAAGACCATTTACAAGGATCAGGCAGATCGGAAGCGTAGGGAAAGTCCCATTTTTGAACCTGGGGATCAGGTTTGGGTTTCCACCAAACATATGCGTTTGCGTGGTAATCGCAAGTTTCAACCAAGATTTGTGGGTCCTTTTCCTGTAGATAAGATGATCAACCCCGTTAGTGTCAGAGTCATTCTTCCTAAAACTATGAAAATACACCCAACCTTTCATGTCTCTTTGGTCAGGAAAAGTCCCCCCCATCTTAGACAGGAGACTCCACCCACTTCATTTCCAGTCCAATCCTCGGAAGAGTTTGAAGTTAAGAGAATCCTAGATTCAAAGATTAAAAGAGGGAAATTGTTTTACTTAGTGGACTGGAAAGGTTTCGGTCCAGAGGAAAGATCTTGGGAGCCTAGCTGTAATGTTCACGCTCCTAGGTTGGTGTCTGCTTTTCACAAGACTTACCCGCAGAAGCCTGGGGAGGGGGCTTTGGTGGGGGGTACTGTCAAGCCCGCTCTGGTGTCGAAGCTTTCAGGAACCTTGTCTTCACCAAGATGGAGATACAGTTTATCTCATCTCCAATCTTCTGCCAGTTGGAGTCAATTGGTGGCGCAGTTTAGGTGGAGAAATTCCAGTCGTTCCGTTATCTGAAAACGCCGACCTTCAGTTAGCGTTCTAGTCTTTTGCAGCAGTTCCGCCATTTCGCGCGCGCGCTGCTTTTGTGCTGCGCACTTCAACTGAAGTATTTGACGGAGCCGGTTGCGTTCCAGAGAGCCTCTTCCTTGGCATCTCTATTCCTGTTCGCGGCTCGTCAAAAGAAGATTCCTTTGAGTTTGGAGAAGAACCCGAGAGCTACGAATACTTCGTGAGCAGTCCTGATTGCAGTTGGAAAGCCTTCGTGAATTAAGGTCTTGTTTCCGTTATCTCTCTACTCTCGTTTTGCCGTGCAGTTTGGTCCGAGAGTAACGGTAAGCCTTTGACCAATTGAACTTTGAGATACTCTAGTTGTTTACAGAGAAATTCTGACTGAGAAGCAGTATCTTGGAGCTAGCCCGTTTGTGTTAATTCAAGTACCAATTCAGTCACAGTATTCTTGAAGAACACTTCCCAAAAGACTTTGACAAAGACTTTGCATAGGGGTAATGGCTATTACCCTTCCTACAGCAGTTTCGTAAAGAGCATTCAGTCTTGATTATATGTACCAAGAGGATTACTCGGAGAACTGAAATTGCCTTTTCACTACACTGAACTTTACTGACAAGAAAGTGTTTAGGGGGATATCTATATGCGCATGTAGTCATATTCTCTTACTCACCTAGTGTAGTCATCGCAGCAGCCTTCCCTTCTCTTTCCATTTGGTGAAGCAAGTTACCTACGTTCTACCAACTTCTTCTCCTTTTCCAGAGAGATGCAAATTCCACACCAACTACAGGTACACAAGAATCAGCAATTGGACCGATAATGGACTGAGATTCCAAATGCCAAGCTTTGTGGGAATGTATTAATGTTATGTTACTCTTACAGGTGCCGGTAAGCTGAAGACACCAGGGTGTGGCAGTCTCTCTGTTTGTACGTTATCCACTTCCCCTTTCCCCCTCATTCCTGGGCTCAGAGTTCTCTAGGACCAGGGGTGTTTGGGAATTGGGAAATTCTCATCTAGACGACCTTCAACTGATCGCCCCCACAGAACTCTGGAGGTTCAGGTACAGCGTTCTTGACAGCAGTTGCCCATGTTGAGGCAACAGGTGTGGAATGCACACGGGTAGGTGGGGTGATGTTGCCTGTTAACTGGCGTATACATGTGAGGATGTCCCGATGCACCGCAGTCAGATTGTCAAGTTTCGACCAATTGGTTTGCATGCTGTCCATGTGTTGCTCCACACGGTCCATGTGTTGCTCCACATGATCCATGTTTTGGTCCACACTGTCCATGTGTTACTCCACACGGTCCACATGGTCCTCCATCCAGTTGAAATGTGCAGCCTGATGCTAGTTCATGTCCCTGAGGATCCCCACAACCTAGCCAAAGTCTCCGGTGCATTCCCGATACACACCGAAAATGCGTTGTAACTGTGGGTCAGCTTACTCTACAACACCAGCTGTGTGACGTGGCCTCCCACCACGCACCCTCACACCCCTCCTTACCCTACCCGCAAGGACATTGGCTGACGTAACCCGCACTGACAGCTCCTGTCCTCCATTGTTGGCAAGGCTAGTATCTTCTGCCACATCCAGAATTGGGAGTCTGGGTGTGCTACCAGTGGTTTGTTGGTGTGTCAGTGGGTATCCTGGGTGTCTGGCTGTTTAAGTAGGTTGCATGCGTGGTGGCAGGGGCTGCTGGTCGTACTGGTGCCACATGCTGACCCACACCGGAGGTGCTAGGTTCATCCCCATCACCAGAGGAGGTGAGAGAGTCATCCCCACTGGAGCTCTCGGTGTCCGAGCTTGTCCTGGAACTGCTGCTGGACTCAGACTCTTCAGCAGAATCTGCCCTCTGTTCCAGAGTGTCTGTGGGTAGTTGAGAGACACAATATTATAGCTTACATTTTCAGTAGTTCTTGTGCAATACACAGACAAATGTGTTGATGTTGTTGCTAAAGTTGCTTTGACTTTTTGTTTCTACTCATCAAGTTTCACAGACACAGAGATATTAGCTAATCGGACATTGTGATTTTTGAGAGCTGTACTTTGCTGAGCATGGCCAGTGCTGTGCATCAATGTGCATCTATTGTTATCCTTGTCTGTTAGTAATTATAGTCAATTGTCGTATTGTGCATGAGCAAGGTGATTTGTTGTAGCACACATCTGTGTTTTCACAACGAAAAAACGACTGTGACAAATGTTCTGTTTTTCAGAGGTTGTGCATCTGTGCTTGGCATGGTGAATCTTTGTCACTCTAACATTGCTGAGATTACATGCAGAGTCACTCTCCTGTATATGTTCTAGCATTTGTAGTGTTTGCTTGGATGTATGTGTTGTGGAGAACAATTGATGACATCACAAGTATCACATCAGATGCTATGGCAAGGCGTTACTTCTTACACATACATTGTTGCATGTCATTCCTTGGGACAACGGATATTACATTTATGTACAGTAGGTGACTCCCAAACGTGAGTTGTTGTATTATGTGATGGTGGGATGGCCTCAAATACTATGACATTGACAACAGTGATATTGTGAATGTTAATAGTATGAGTTTGTACTCCAGTGCAGAGCATACAGCAATCTTGTGTGATGTTGAGCATTGTGCTGTTGTGCTGTGTCACAACATGGTTATTGTAATGCATGTGTTGTTTATGTATTGTTTGTGTACATATGTAATGTGATGAGACATGTATCTGTAGTCATTTCCAATCATTTTGCACACACGGTTATATCTTGCTGTGGTACATTTTGTCGATACATACTTTGGCACATGATCACTTCATGTGCCACAGCCACATCACACCCCACCTGAGAGACCTGCACTGGCTCTCCGTCACCAAGAGGATAACCTTCAAACTTCTCACCCATGCACACAAAGCAATCCACAACACCGGACTAGCGTACCCCAACAGATGACTCCGCTTCTAAACCCCCACCCGCCAGCTCCGCCCTGCCAGCCTCGCCCTCGCCGCAGTCCCCCGCATCCAAAGAGCAAACTCCGACGGAAGATCTTCCTCCCACCTCACCGCCAAGACCTGGAACACCCTCCCCACCCACCTACGGCAGACCCAAGACCTGCTGGCCTTCAGAAGACTCCTCAAGACCTGGCTCTTCGAGCAGTAGCAGCACCCCCACCCCCAGCGCCTTGAGACCCTCACGGGTAAGTAGCTTGCTTTACAAAAAACTAGGATTGATTGATTGATTGATTGATTTACAGTCTACCTTGTCTACATGGACTGATTGGTGATACGGTGATGTACCTTTGCATTTTCATGGACATGGCTGTGAGGTGCAGTGTTTTTGGTGCTTGAGGTGGGCTGTGTTGACTTCTAGGCCACTTTACATTTGTGAACAAACCAGATCAATCGTCCTTGTCATAGTAACGAGAGGGAGGATGTTAGTTTTCAAGGATTATGACACCTCTGACTGATGATGAATTACGATGCTGGACTGAAGTATGGCTTGTAAATGAGGCAAATACCTAAGTGTCAGCCGTCTAGCATTACACCTCACATATATTGTCTGCGTGAATAGTCCCAGATGTGTGTTCATCTGTGAGTGTTTTGTGTTATGTGGTGTGATATCTGGTTTCAGTGTGTCCTGTCCGCCACACACATTTCTGGCATTCATGGCCTACACATTGTGGGCACATGTGAATGTTCTTAGCCTGTAAGTGTGTGTCATGTGCATTTGAGGTATGGTCTGTAGTCGTGTGAGTAGGCTTCAAGATGGCAGGATGAGTTGGATATTTAGTAAATGTGTGCCTGTGTTGTCATGTTGACAGGGCATTGACATTCACTCTCAGGGACAGCATAGTGCCCGGTGTTTTGTTGTGTGACTGGGTGTGTGTGACTAATGTGTGCTGGTGGCAGTAGTCATTACTCCCACTCCTCCCACCACTGACAAATGGCCCAGCATATTACAGGCTTACATGACAGTGGTAACAAAGGTACATCCAAGATATCTTGCTGAGATGCCTGTGTATGTGTATTCAAGCAAATTTTAGACTACTTGTACATGTACTCACCAGGTTCAGGAATTGTAGTTAATCCTGTACTGGACTCCTGTGGGAGCAGGTCCCGCCCCTTCACCTCCCAGGTTTTGAAACGCACCGGTTTGTGACGTCCACGGCCAGTATTGTTACTCAGGGCATGTTCTCTGGCAATGAGCTTCTTCACCCTCCTGCGGAAGTCATAATACCGGTTACGGATATTTGTGCGCAAGATAGGTGAATGGACATTCACCTTGCTGACAATACGGTCCCACAATTTGGTTTTCTGGGCCTGTGAGGTCTGTTGGGCCGTGCTGCCAAATAACTGTGGCTCAACTCAGATTATTATTTCATCGACCAACACTTCCAACTCAGCAACTAGGAACTGTGGATTCTTCTTTGGGGGCATGGTGAAGGGTGGTGGTGGTGATGTATGTGTGTGTGAAGCTGATGGTGAGTGTGTGCATGTGTAGGTGTGTGTTTCAGTGGTACTAGTTGTGTGTAGGTTGTGTGGTGGATGAGTTATGTGTGTTTGTAGGGTGGTGATGAGTAGTCTGTGTGTTTGTGTGGTCTGCCAGCATGTGTGTTGGATAAGCAAATGCTGTAGGAATGTTTCTGCTAGCTTTATATATGGTGATTTGTGGGTGTGACTTAAAATGTAAACGTATTGGTTGATTGTGATGACAATGCATTTTGGTGTAGTCTTTTTTCTGTTTCAATGATTTTTGGTATAAGATATGTAAGTTGTTTTGTCAGCAGATGATGCGTGTTCTTGTGTAATTTGTTTTGGACCACTGGGTTCATTTCATGGTAGGTTATGTGGCGCGTCCGGTGGGATCGTGTTGGTGCTTGTGTATGTTTGTGCTTGGGTATGAATGTGGCGCGGTCGTGTCTGCGGATGGGCTTGTGTTGGTGCTTGTATATGTTTGTGCTTGGGTATGTATGTGGTGAGGTCGCGTCCTTGTCGGATGGGCTCGTGTTGGTGCTTGTGTATGTTTGTGCTTGGGTATGTGGCGTGGTCGCGTTCGAGTCGGGTGGGCTCGTGTTGGTGCTTGTGTATGTTTGTGCTTGGGTATGTATGTGGCACGGTCACATCCGAGTCAGATGGGCTCGTGTTGGTGCTTGTGTGTGTTTGTGCTTGGGTATGTGGCGTGGTCGCGTCCGAGTCAGGTGGGCTTGTGTTGGTGCTTGTGTATGTTTGTGCTTGGGTATGTATGTGGCACGGTCACGTCCGAGTTGGATGGGCTCATGTTGGTGCTTGTGTATGTTTGTGCATGGGTATGTGGCGCGGTCACATCCGAGTCGGGTGGGCTCGTGTTGGTGCTTGTGTATGTTTGTGCTTGGCTATGTGGCACTGTACGCGACCGAGTCGGATGGGCTCGTGTTGGTGCTTGTGTATGTATGTGCTTGGGTATGTATGTTGTGCGGTCGTGTCCGAGTCGGGTGGGCTTGTGTTGGTGCTTGTGTATGTTTGTGCTTGGGTATGTGGCGTGGTCACGTCCGAGTCGGGTGGGCTCGTGTTGGTGCTTATGTATGTTTGTGCTTGGCTATGTGGCATCGTTCGTGCCGAGTCGGATGGGCTGGTGTTGGTGCTTGTGTATGTTTGTGCTTGGGTATGTATGTTGTGCGGTCGTGTCCGAGTCGGGTGGGCTCATCTTGGTGCTTGTGTATGTTTGTGCTTGGGTATGTGGCGCGGTCACGTCTGAGTCAGGTGGGCTCATGTTGGTGCCTATGTATGTTTGTGCTTGGCTATGTGGCATCGTTCGCGTCCGAGTTAGATGGGCTCGTGTTGATGCTTGTGCATGTTTGTGCTTGGGTATGTATGTGGCGCAGTCGTGTCCTAGTCGGATGGGCTCGTGTTGGTGCTTGTGTATGTTTGTGCTTGGATATATGGCATCGTTTGCGTCTAAGTTGGGTGGGCTTGTGTTGATGCTTGTGTATGTTTTTGCTTGGATATGTATGTGGCGCAGTCGCGTCCAAGTCGGATGGGCTTGTGTTGGTGCTTGTGTATGTTTGTGCTTGGCTATGTGGCGTCGTTCGCGTCCGAGTAGGATGGGCTCGTGTTCGTGCTTTTGTATGTTTGGGCTTGGGTATGTATGTGGTGCGGTCGCGTCCGAGTCGGATGGGCACGTGTTGGTGCTTGTGTATGTTTGTTCTTGGCTATGTGGAGTCGTTCGCGTCCGAGTCAGGTGGGCTCGTGTTGGTGCTTGTGTATGTTTGTGCTTGAGTATGTATGTGGCGCGGTCGCGTCCAAGTCAGATGTGCTCGTGTTGGTGCTTGTGTATGTTTGTGCTTGGCTATGTGGCATTGTTCACGTCCGAGTCGGATGGGCTCGTGTTGATGCTTGTGTATGTTTCGGTTTGGGTATGTATGTGGGGCGGTCGCATCTGAGTCGGATGTGCTTGTGTTGGTGCGTGTGTATGTTTGTGCTTGGCCATGTGCCGCGGTCGCGTCCGAGTTGGGTAGGCTCGTGTTGATGCTTGTGTATGTTTGTGCTTGGCTGTGTGGCATCGTTCCCGTCCGAGTCTGTCGAGTCGGGTTGACGCTTGGCTATCTCGAATCTTACGCGTACGAGTCTATCGCGTCAGGCTCCTTTCCTGCTGAGTGTAGACCACAGAAGTGGGGCACACTCAGTGTTTTGTAAAATACCCCTCACACACCAACAGGCCCCTTGGTGTCATGCTTCATCATCGGGGTCTTCGCACCCCTCTAACGGGATGCGGCGTGCTACGACCTGCGACTACGCGGGAGCACTAGAAGGGTAAACTATGTGTGGTGTGTGTGATGTAAGTGATAGGGTATTGATGAATGTGAGTGGTGAGGTATGGTGAAGGTTTAAAAAGTACCTGGCTCGTAGGTTTCAAGAAAAAACTTTATTCATAACCTCGGGCTGGTACTAGTAAAAGAAGTGCAGTGTGAGGTTAGTTGTCATAATTATGGACATTACCTCTGGTGTGCGTCGACATGTTTCGGAACTTGTGTTCCTTCTTCAGGACGGGGG